>NC_090020.1:72566634-75066634 GCF_036417845.1 Apteryx mantelli
GGTTTTCCCCCACACTCTTAACCAGCATATCTATGCCAGTAAAACTTCCAAGTTTAGACTGACCATAGTGTGAATGCAGCTGTATCATTAAGGCTTGTTTCTGTATGAGAAGAGGACAATGTTGTACCACTGTTAAGTAGCTTTATCATCACACACATATTAGAGGCTGTATCAGCATAGCCACTTTGGTATAAGTGAGAATTAGGCCATTTATCTCTCACACACCCTGCTGCTGATGAAAAGGCCCAATTACTATCAACTCTGAACCTCTGAAGAAAAACTGCAGGATTTGCTGAGTGAGACAAATTCAGTACATCACTATGTGGATGTTCATGGCATTGTGCAGTTTTAATGACAGCTTTGAAAATACACAGGAGCTAAACACTAAAATGGAAGAGTTGTCCTAGCAACTTGATAGCCCGCTAAATGTCTCCTGGCTGGTGGCATTGCCCTTGTTTGCAGGGCTTACTGAGCTGGCCAAGGTTTTTTGATCTTGATGGTTCATACAGTTCCTAATGAGCTATGATTATGTGACATTTTTAACAGTTTTCTTTAGCTGCAGACAAGGCTACACCTGAATTTCATGCATTTTATTTTTGATAAGATTGTTCAAGAGAAAAAAAGGCTCAGTTGACAAAACATACTAAAGTGTAAAGGCAGCATGACAAGGTGAAGAGACATTCATTAATCTTACAATTTTAATAGCTTGCTCATGAAACTATGGCCCAATCATGTCCAGCTGTGTAATCATAATACCTTTTCACATTCTGTCTGTTTATCAGCCTGATGTTATGGGACAGATTGTCACAGTCTGTGAGGGACTGCAAAGTGTTTTACAAGACATTCTATGTACCCTGCTGCTGAGTAGGAACCATTTTCCCATTTTCTGGGAAATTCCACAATTTCAGAATTGTTTCCATTCAAAAATAGAACAGGAAAAGAAGTGCAAATATCTCCTAGTGACGAAAAGTTGTCTGAGAGCTGCTCTTCACCTATAAACCTCAGGCCTTTCAGCTTGGGGAGTTTTCTGGCTAGGACATGACTTTGTACTTAGGCTGGTTTCAATAAGACATGGAGATACTGAAGGAGGAAATGTATCTGTGTATATCAGTGCTAGCATGAGAGGGCGTACAGGCAGAAGAGATTTGCAGTTGTAGTACCTGACGGCCCTCAGAGCAAGAGTTGTAAGGCTCTGATAGTACCTAATGTACAGATTCTAGAGGCTGTGTTTTTGCTACTACCTGAGCACAATCCTAACCTGGAATAGGGGAGAGCTTGAGAGCATATTTGCTTGCCCTGCCTGACTCTGACTAGGAAGTGCACTGCAGGCTCCCAGCTGGACACCCCGACCCCAGGATGCGAGGTTGCCAGGCATGTTCTTGCTTTGCTGTCAGAACTAACAAAAAACAACTCTATCAGGAGAGTTAAGACGAAGTGAGAAGCTGAAACTGATTCTCTAGTGTTTCAGCTGGGCTGTTTGCTGGTTTTGATTATTTTCACAAGACAAATATGACAGTCTAGTTCTTCTCACATGAACCAAAAATAAATGATGAAGCCTCCAGGATTTTTTCTCAGAACAGAAGCTGTGTTCAGCATGTACATCAGACTAGGAAAATTGTATCAGGCTGGTTCTTTCCATGAATTCAAGAGCAAACTTCTGCCATGTCTTGCATAGGTTTGTTTCAGAGCAGAGACAGAGACGTCCTCCAGCTCTCCTTAGGCCTTGATCGTGCAGGAATAGGACACACTATATTCCTGGTACTGTCCCAAGCACTCAGGAGGGGTCTCAGCTGAAACACATGCTGATAGTCCTCCACTAAGAAGATGCACTTAGTGCAATACTGAAAGCAAGCCTCTACTTCCCTCCTCCTCTTCTTCCAGGCCTGTGGACACATGGCTCTTTTCAGTAGGCGTAGAGAGTATTAGAGGTCATGTTGTTCTACCCTTTGAACCTCACTGTTCTGTGCACTCTTTGAAACTTTCTGTCCCTCATTACTCAGCTTCCAACCTGTTTCCATCAGTACATGTGGGGGTAGGAATCTGCTCTCTGTGTCTCAGTAAATATGACCTATCTGAACTTTAAAGATGAGGACATGTTTAATCTCAAGTTCTCCAGTCAGCTCTTCTCCCCTAAACCAATTTCTCAGGGGACAAAGTACAAAAGGCGGCAGCTAGTTTCTGTAAACGTCTGGATTTGGTCCAAGAAATTTGGTAAAATTTGGTGGATTTTAATATAAAGGGTACAGTATGTTTTCTGCTTTTGATTTTTCTGCCTCTGCATTCATCTATAATTTGTGGAATCACAGTTAAGTCATGTTATGCCACTGACATTTTTGTGTGGTGTAATCATTCCTGACTGCTGTCTCTGCCCTTTACTAGCTGGATTCTGTCTGCGGTACAGTTCTCTGAGGGACCACAATTAAAAAAAAAATAGTACCAGCAAGAGTCCTTTATTTTCATCTCTGATTGTTTGAATAAAGCAGGTCTCCCATGGAAAATGAAGCCAAATGAAATGCTGAGATAAGTTAATATACTTGTCATCTTTCTCACCAGTTTCTTCCAAAGCAACAGAAATTTGCTCTCATCAGCAAATCTTAGAAAACATTGGTTGCTGGAAAGGAATCCTAGTAAGGGATGTGCCTCACTAGGAAGGGAAATAAAGGCACTATTCACATGAAATCTGTCCTGCTTCTGCATTGTACCCATGTGAACCTCTTTTGACATCCTGGCATCCCCTAGCACATGTGCCTTGCTATTTCTGCTTATTGTCTGTTCAGCTGGGTGGACAGGTTGCGAAGGAGGCCTGGCCATCCTTACAGACTGCTCATTCTGCTAGTTCTGCCCTATGCTGGCCTCGAACAGTGCGACAAGGAAACTGTTCTCTGAACAAACTGTTGCCCATAGTGTGAATGAAAGACAGTGTTGTGGCCTGGCACTGGAAATGTCAATTGAGGCTAGCTGGCTGGGAAACGTTCGTATGCATCCTCCCCTCTGGCTATTTGCCAAAAGTCTTCACTGAGCTCTACTCCCCAGCCAGATATCTGCACTGTCAGAGTCAGAAAAGCTGTGGGCGATACCATCTGAGAGCCAAACAAGTTAGTTACTTTGGAGGCATTAGGCAGAACGTGTGAAAGGTATTGCAATAGGGTTTTTACAAGACATCCGCTTTTGTATCACTGGCATATTCTCTCAGGTAGCATTCAACCCCAGGTGGATTTTAAACATTACTACAGCACATCTGGTTCTGACAGGACAAAACATAGTCATATGCCACATAGACATAGAGTCCTTCTAATTCTGATTCTGCAAAAAGCTGAGCTATATAATGAGCCCTTTTCAAAAGCAGCAAATACAGTTTTAAATAAGCATATTCTGGCCAGTTATGCTGGCAATATTAACTTCAGCTAAACACCTGCTAGATACTTCCTGGAGGTAACCATCTTTTTAGTTTCAGCTAATTTAATCTGATAAGTCATTAGCTGGTACATGAAGTTTGTGAGAGAGGACTGTGAGCTCTGGTGAGAGAGGACTGTGAGCTCTGGTGAGAGAGGACAGCTTATACCGCTGGCTATGTTTATGATCTTATGTAAATCGTTAATACAGGAAGATGGAGGCAAAGATGTTAGAGTTTCACAGAGCATTTCTCAGCTGCTTTCTATTTGGGATTCAGATCATTTTAGTTCTTCCCATCCTCCTTCCAGTGCTATGATTGTAATCCATAAAACAAAGACAAAAATGAATTTTAAAGGCATTTGTTTCCAGGCATACATCTCCACACACAAAGTCAAAGAAACAAGCAAAATTGAAGAAACAAAAGTAATAAATGAACACGAGAGTTAAGTTAATTTGCCAATGTGCGTAAATCAGAACCATTATGACAGCTCTTCTCCTTATGCCATTTGGATTATTTTTTGCAAAAATTAAGGTGATCATTTATTTACAGAAAAAGCTGAGAAGTGTTGTAGCAGACTGGAATTCAAGTTATGGGCAGAAATGCCAACTAGTCTGGACTATGAGGAGAGTTTATGGATGAATACAGGAGGTTAGGGATGTTGGAACGAAAGTAGATGGACTAGCTAGAAAAGAGAACTGAGAGCCACTTGTATTTCAGTGGTGGTCCCTATACATGATGAATGGTAGAATGCTAGAGGCTGAACAGCACAATAATCATCCCTCTTCATAAGTGAATGACATATGAAAATGACAGCATGGAGATCAAGCATTAATGACAGAAGACATAAGGTTATGAAGAAACTTATGGACAAACTTGATTTTGGTATGTACACCCACAATTCAATTGTCAGTGTCCAAATTTGGATGCACAAGGCGTGGAAAAAGACATTTATCTCCTCATGAATTTATTTGATTTTTTTTTTAAATATGAATGCCCCATATTCTTTAAATTTAGCCTTTCAGGCATTTTCAGCCACTTAGTTCTTCCTGTAAATTATAGTATCTTGTGTCCTTGTTCAGCTCTGTTATCTGTCTGTACAAGAAGGCAATATGAATACTGAATCTTTCAAAGAATGTGATATCTAAATCAACACCATGAAATTTGAATATACAGTCAATCTTTTGTGTATGCCAGTGCCTATTACCACATACAAATGCTAGGATTATGCAGAAATTTTCCTGGCAATGTAGACACTTACATGTGAAAATCTGATCTTTAATGTCTCCTTGATTAGGTCCTATTTGTAAAAGTTCTATGAGAGCTAAATGGCATCTGCACATTTTTTTGATTAATAGAATTCAAGTCTGGATGAGAACATTATAATTATTTAATCTGATACTTTGCAGAAGACTGACTGATAGACAGAACTTTCAGAGACTAGAGGAATTTATTTTGCTTCATACAGTAAAAAGGAATGACAGACCCTCTTCCTTGCAGCTGAACTATAACTTGTTTTTTAGAAAACAGATCTGATTTCAGTTTAAAGACCTAAGGGGTGAGATTCATTTCACATAATTTCAGCTCTCTAAAAAATTAGGCCCCTAGTCTTTGATGACTGTTTAGGCTTCCTCTCTAGTCAACACAGAGAAACAGGCATTCCAGTAGGCTGGTATGTCTAGACAGATGGGCAGAATCACCTCCTAGAGCCATCTCTCTCTCCTTGGTAACTATAGAGGGATCCTAGACAATTAGTTGAGGACAGATTTTTCATACAGCAATAATGATGAAGTAAACCCCACCCCAAATGCTAGTACTGAGAGATGTCATCAACTCTAACGGCTACTGCTCACAGCATTTTATTTCTGATTTTTTCTAAGCATAGCTTCTCACCACCAGCACTTTCCCAGATCCTTGGTAGATTAAATTGCTGCATAAATGAGAACTCTTCTCCTTGTATACCTCTTCTTGTATATACTGATCCAGTATATACTGATCCAGTAGAGTTTTTAATCTCTTTGACAAACTAAGTAGGTCGATCTCTTTTTAATCTCCATTAGTAAGGTGGGTTTTCCAGGCCATGAATCATCTCTAGTGAAGTTCAAAGAATGATAGAAAATAAGGCTGAAAAAGACCTTGAGAGGTTGTTCAGTCCCTCTGCTTTCCCCAGGGCAGGATTATCTTCTTCCCCTAGACAGAACATTTGTCATTCCTAACAAGTATTTTCCTAACCTGTTCTTAAAACCTCCAGAGGTGAAGATTCCACAGCTTCTGTAAGCAAGCCATGCTAGACCTTCACTATTTTTGCTACAATAAACTGTTCTTAAGATTTAAGCTTCATCTTCGTGGCTGCAATTTGAAGTCCATTACTACTTCCTTTTTAGATTTCCACTCTCAGGGTATAGAACAGCAGTGGTTTTCTCAACAATAGCATGTACAGAAAAAGCTCCATTTTACCCCTTTTCCCCTTATTTCATAGAAGTGCAAGGAAGGAATATTTGATCTATGTTTTTTACCCTAGGTGGAGTATCTAAGTGTTACCTAACAATCTGTTTCTATCTGTCTATGCACTACTGAAATAATTCCTTGTTAATTTTGTACTGCTGAGACACTGAGTTATACATAGGTAAAACCCTTCTCCTAACTTTGGGACACTAAACATAGACAAAGCATGATTAACAGTTCTTAATAAGAAAGGGCATGCTCAAAGTGTAATCATCAGACTAGCTGAGTACAGAATAAAAGGCATGACTGTGGGAAAAGCATTCTGCTGGTGGGTTAGAAATTCCTCCAGATTAGAAATGAGTGACAGACTGAAGGAGGTGACAGGCAATTGTTCTTTCCAGATACAGAATCTGCAGAGACAGGAAGGTGAGGAGATGGGTAGCTAAGTTTCAACTCACATGTAAAGCACTGCCAGAACAAAGAAGTTTTCCAGATCATTTCCTAAAAAGCAATCAGGGATATCATTTTATTTCAGGGGTTTATGACCAAGAGAAGATTGCTGAACTAATGAAGTTCAGATCTCAGTGTCATACAAGCTGCCACAAGCCCCAGGAGCTGAGACCATCCCATGAAAATGATGGTCTCATTCAGCACAGAAAATGCTTGACTGTGGCCAGCCCAGGTGCACTCACACTGTTTGGCTTGTCTTTCTGCAACTGTGGGTGGTGTGAATGGAAATAAGCACTTTTTAATAGGGATTTAGGCCAGTATTCTTTGCACCATGCCCCCTCTGAGCAGTGTAGCAGCTGCAAACACATACAGAACAATATTGTAGCTCCTCAGGTTCAGCCTTTATCTTTTGAAAAGTATCTATCTTCTCATAGTTGCAAATCTGCAAGTCATGCCTTTCCTTACAGATTTTATCTTCAGTCTACATGCATACTGGCCTGGCATGGATTCTTCTGGACAAACACCAGACACCCAGTGTGTGTATCATGGAAACACACGACCTGAAGAGATAGAGATCCTTGGCACAGGCCTGATCCTATTGAAAACATGTTGGAGTATTCTTGCATGTCAATAAACACAGGATCTTTGTAAAAATTCCAGAGCAGGACTCAGTGTGCTCAGTTCTCAGATAAAATCTGAATGGGAGCCTGAAATGAGCTCTGACTGTAACTGCTATTGGGAAGTATCAAGGTGTTTAATCATTTGGAGAGCCAAACAAACCATATATGTGCTAGAAGGATCACAGAAGCAAAGGTTACAAAGCTGTACACACACAGAATCTGCTCTTGAATTCTTTGAACTTCAGAGAAAGAGAAAATAGTCCTTTGTTGCATTTTTTCCCTTTAAGCCTTCATTTTCTTCTCTGTTTGTCCATGCTGTGGTGGTGTTTCTGTCAAGAAGAGTCTGTTTCATTATCAGGGTCACAGCTGAATGCCTTCACATCCCTATTTTTCAGAAATAAAAGGCATGCAGTGAAACCAGAGCATGCAAGAGCTGTGAGCAGTTGTAACATCTCTATTTCTGAAACAACTTTTGGCTTGAGCTACCATCCAAGTATTTGCTGATTGAAGGACTTAAAGAGTCTTTTTGTGTGCCAGATGGCTGATCAAGCATGAACATTGATACATCAGATGAGCCTAACACACTGAAAACAATGATATGGTCTAAGAACAGTGATATAAGGGCGTGGAGAAAAAAAATTATGTTTTCTTTTGATACTGAAAGTGAATCATCTTCAAATAGTGTCAGAATGAGGGTGAATGGGGGCTGAGGAGAAGGCAGCTGAGCAGTGAGAACTACAATGTGTAAAGCTGCAGTACAAGAATAGCTAAGTAAAAATTAGATTATACCTTTATTATATTAAAATTACATTATAATTTCATTACATAGTACTTCTAATACATATATTATAAATATTATACATAAAATATATTATCATACTAGCAGATGATCTTGGATTTAGGAGGAACTGGCTCCTGATATGTGCAGATTCAAGAGAAAGACTGAACTGCTCAGTTGAATTAAAACTCCTCAAGACTATGGCTACTATGACTGGATCTTGTCAGGGTCCTAAGTGCACTAATAGGCCTTAACTGCCCTGACTAGCCTCAGCTGGGGCCTCCACCCATACCCCCTGCCCAGGAGCCCCTTTTAAGCTCATGGCTGGGCCTTCAGTCTCTGCTGGAGCTATGTTGTAGGAGTGTTGGTCTTCAGCTTGGCTGCAGTCATGCTGATGCCAGACTCCATTGATCCTGACCTGTGGACTAACTTCCCAGCTTGGCCTTGGACCTATCCTGTCTCTATGGACCTGCCTGGCGATCGCTGAGCTGTGTCTGACCTTGGGTGCTCTCACCAGACCCGATCATGGCCCTGGCCTGTAGATTTATTTCTCAGTTTGGTTCCTTAGACCTGCCTCATCACCATAAATTTGCCTGATGATCTGGACTCTTTATTGAACCTAGCTACCATCCTTGGGTCTGCCCTGCTTGCCTTGCTTGGATACTGTGGGACGGGGCCCTGGCTGGCAAGGCTGCTGTCCTACTGGCTGTGTTATCACTCTCAGCTCCTGGTTCCCCATCCCTTAAGGAGCAGCCAGCCCTTGCTGTGCCCTGACAGATCTAGTCAAATCACAGTTACCACTGTTGTTTCTGCAAATGACTCTGTTCAGGCTACAGTAAAGCTCAACATATCTATGCTACTTTTAAAAGACTTTCCAAAAGGAAGTGAATTCCATTTCTTTTCTACACAAAGCACCATATAGATTTTATTTATTGTGGAACATTTTAATGCTTGGTAAAGCATATAGCATTTTGATGGTCTGTGATAAATGTATCCAAATTATCAAGATCAAACTTAGAATGAAGTCTGAATTCAATTTCCCAAAATGTACTATGCTACCATTTGTTATTTAGTTTTGGCCAACTACGGGTTGCGATCCAAGCCAGAAACAGCTACTGGCATCTGAGTTCAAAGGAAAACCTTACACTGTACAATACAGTACCATGTAGAGATGGCTCCAAATGAGCTAATAAGAAAATAGAAGTAATACAGCTGCACCAGCACATCCTAACTCTTGGGCTGAGTACTCTGTTAAGAGACACTAACATAGCAAACCTGCTTCCCAGAAAGATTTAGTATAGTCTAAGGGTATCGGCTCACTAGAGCTAGCTCAGGTCTCTAGCATGATATTGCGTTGTGCAGACTTGACATCCAAAGTCTCCCACATGACTAAGGGATGCAGGTGTCAGATGAATATTTTAGTTTGAAGAGCACTCTGCAGTTATATTAATGCTTATGTTTATCAAAGGCAGTCATGTGGAGGACATGTTTGCTGAGATGTTTGCAGTATGTTCTTTGCTACCAGATCTGATATAGAGAAATTGTGTATGAATGAGAAGAGTAGCCTGCACAGATCCTTGTGGAAGTGAAAGTTTCATTCATTTCTCCCCAAGAATGTAACTTTAGAGACAACTTTGCCTGTGTTTAGTTGGATTTATTAATGGTAAAAGATTTCCAAAACCTACTTCAAGAAAAGTAAGTTAAATAGTTGAATCAGGGGCTTGTGTAAAACAATCCAGTTCAGCATCATGTTAAAGAATGAATGAAAGGAAAAGGTCTTTTCAAGTTTTATTAGGCCTGAAACAAACTCCAGTGTTGCATACAGTTTGTAGTATTTCATTTTTCAAAAATTAAATTGATTCCACTGCATTCTATGCTGGTGTCAAGTTTTCTCAAGCTACAATTAAACTATGGAAGGACCCAAATAAATGTGTTTCAAGTGGTCAGATTTGAACATATACATATCCTTTCTCCATATTTGACGTTATCAAAGAAGTATCTGATACATGGAACAAATCCAGCATTTAGGTATGGCATATACCAATAAGTTGGGTTTGGGGTGTAAATTTTGCACAAATTAATATTCTTATCTTTATTTTTTTCCAAATATGTATTTGTGTATGTGTCTGTGTATGTACAGTAATGCAGTCCTGTTCTTTTAGTCAGATTCCTAGATTGATAGTTAGACTTCCCCAGGGTTCCCTGTGATACCAAGAACTATGGTGGTAGGATGGTACAATTTGCTCAAACCAGAGGGGGAAGATGAAACTCAGGGCAGTCTGTGGGCAGGTTGTTGAGCAATTTACAGTCTATACTTAAAAAAGAAAGTGTGATATAGAAACATGACAGCATAGCTATTCTCTTTGAACAGGGAGAGCAAAGGCTTGCTTGTTCCCTGAATGATGTCTGAGTATACTGAAAACATTCAGGTTTGAGTCTGCAGGTTGTGGCTTCAGGAAGCACAAAGTGATCACAAAATAAATAAATAAATGAAAATACACACATTTCCACACACACAAGCAGAAGAGGGAGAAAATAAAAAGAAACACTGAGTTCAGTTTATTTACCTGGTTGTGAATGAAAGTCACTGTCACAGCAAAGAACAACATGGAACTTGGATTGTTTTTCAAATAAGTGAGGTAGTCCTATAATTAGAACTAGAAGAGAAGTAGCAGTTTAAGACAAGGTACCTCAAGAAATGAGCCAGACTTTCAGAGTGCTTGTGCCCTTCTAAAGTCTTACTTAAGCCTGAAGCCTTAATTAAGTCCTTAGTTTTAGGGCTTTACTGGAGGCATATGAGTTTAAATATTTGAGTCTAGTAATTATCCAAAGTCATTTAGGTCAACAGCAGTTTCACTGACTTCAGAAAACTTGAAGTCAGGTCCTTAGTGAGAGTATTTAGCGACTATGTATATATACACAATAAATACACAATATATACATGGTGTGTATTAAAGCTTTTCCCTGTCTACTAATCATTAGTAAATGAGTTTAAGCATGTCACATCAACTTTTTTGTTAAGGCAACCTGTTTCAGAAATGAACAATCACATATTTTGCAAGTTAACTATTACACAGTGAGTTATTAACTTTAAACACCCTTCATTCCTGAAAGCTGTATGGTAGAAACAGTTTATGTTGGGGCAACTCTTCTTACATAACAGAGTCTCTCTGCCAAATGATTACCCCAGATGGTCTTTTTGTTGTAGATGAACATTTATGGAGAGATTTCTACTGCTCTATAGCTGATTACTACTGCTCACACAAAGGGCCACTGGAGAGCTCAGATGCCCAGCATATGGCAAAAGCAGGAACAAGGCAGTTTTGTTCTTTATAAAATAGAAGAAAAACCTCTACAAAAAGAACAGAGAAACCAGATGCTGAATTGTAACCCTGTCTCCTGCAGAGTCCCACTCACTACCACTGCTTGCACTGAAAGCAGAGATCTCTTGACACCTTGCAGAAGCTCAGCAACACCTGGCTGGCTCTAAAGGGTAAGTCTAAACTTGTCTGTAAGTTCACTAGAAAAGCACTGGCATGTTTTTCTTTTTCCACCCAATTTTCCTTTTCAATTTGCCTAGAGAGACTCTGGTCAGTGCAGTTTCTACTTCTCTTAGCAATTCCACCTAACAAATGCTGTTACACTTGGCTTGAAACTGAAAGTGCCAAGTTAAGCAGCTGTCCTGAGGGTCCTGGGCTCCCTTGGGTGCCTGAGGTTTTTATTTCCTCATAAAAAAAATAAAGAAGACGACATAAACACACACTCCTCTATTTTTCTCTTTTCACTGGTTTGCTGGTCTGGGGACAGCATGTACTAGCTAACAAGTTTTGCCCTGTGCTATTGTTATTCTAAATTGGTACTCTTTGGTCAGACAATTAGATCAGATAATTAGAGGGCTCTGTTGTTAGGCTCCCTTTTAACATGTATTTAGATTATGGACAGCCTAAAAAAAATATTGTGGGTATCTAGCTAGATCTGTACAATACGATTTGGAGCTACTTCATCAAATTCACTTTTTTTTTCCCTGGCCAGGAAAAATTCTGTGGGATCGAAGAGGGAGGAAAATGAGGGGTTTCTCACTAAGCTGTAGCCAGACTATTAAGCAGTGGTATCTATGAATGAACTTAAGGAGAGCTGAGAATTCTTACAGAAGAAAACTGCTTTGGCCCCCAAAAGAGGTGTGATCAAAACCTTTCAGACTTTGGCTTGGTTCCCACTCCCACTGGAATAAGCATAAATGCCTGTAATTGATTTAAAAGGGAGAAACCATGCCAGTATTTGCACAGAAATGCTATTTTTCATATACTTGAATATGTGGGGCCTAACTGCTCGCCCTTCTGTAGATTATGTAATAGAGTAACCTCCAAGGAAAGGAAAAATTGGCTTCTATATAAATATGGAAACATTCATTAATCACTGGATCAGCACTCTAAACGTTTCCTGTTTATATCCAGAGTGACACTTCTTTAAAGGATATTGCCAGCTCCAATTTGGCATCAAAGTCTTATTTTGTAAAAACAAGCTGTTATCAAATTTAACAGAAATAGAAAGGTTTCCATGAAGAAAAGGATCCTGAATGGCCTTTGGTTCTGATCTTGTTTGAGGAAACAAACTTTCTTCAAGGGTTACAATCCAGTCACCTCAGACTGAAATATTGAAGGGAATTTGATTGTAAAAGTAAGTTTGGATTTGATCCGCATTGCCCAACTCATGAGAAAAACAAAAATGAATTATTATAGAGATCTCTAATTGATTGGCTCAGCTCATGGTAAACGAGCCACTGATGGATATGCTTCTAAATAGAAACTGCAGTTTTACTGCTCACACACCCAGAAACATCCGTTTTGCTTCTTGCTGTTTGTCACTCATGCTCTTTCAGAATTACCGTGATCAACGGTTCTCAATCTGTTTTCCACCTCAGACCTAAACCTACCTCCTTTTCTTGGTTAGGACCCAAATAACGCAAAATCTTTTGTATATTTGGGAATACTGTAAGGCAGATTTTGCAGGGAGAGAGAGGGACAGAGGGAATTTGGGGAAGGAAAAAGGCAACTGAAAGCCAAATGTTTTAATATTTCATTTCTATCAGTTGCCTTCAGCAGGAAAAGGCCAAGACTCTAAGAGTACATCCATACTAGTAGATTCCCGTACTAGGAAACAAAGACCATTCTTTGGCACTGAGTTTACCTGGCACAGAAGTGCTGCGTCCATGCTGTTAAGCTCTTTTACCCACCAAAACAGGTTGACTGTATCCAAACTAACATTTGGGAATGATTCCTGGAAGCACGCCTGTCAATTGTTTGGGAGAGCCCTACTTGGCCTAGGCCAAACCCATGCTGAGGTCTGTTCCAGCAGCTGAATGGTGAAGGCAGTTGACTGTCAATGCCCACACAAGTTTTCTGGCCCTATTTAGTTTACTAGTATAAACATGGTCTAATTGTCCCCTAAATTGTAACCACTGCAGACACTATATTAAAAGAAGAAGTTCAATAGAAGCTTAAATTATAAAAATATTCTGTGTTCCAGGATCTCCATGTGGTAATCAGATTTTGCCTTGACATTCCAAGGTACTTCCTCTTCCCCCCTGCACATGCCTAGCCAGGGAAGGACCTATATGGTGCGATGTTGGAGGTGGTGGCAAGTTCAGTGTTCTCCAGCACAGATGTGGTTTATAAAGGAAAGTGGGAAAGGCCTTTTCAAAGAATATAGTGAAGCAAAGCATCCCGACTACAAATTTTTCCCTTGCCTTTTTGTCTGAGCCACAACATCAACTGCATAAAAACACCCTTCCCAAATGTCAAACTCATAAATCTCTCATCTGTTGAAAAACAGGTGGGTGTGGGGGGTCATGACAGGGTTAAACTGGTAGAAAGTTGCAAGTAGCAAGCAACAGGAGCCTCAGACAAACGTACCCAAGGACACTGGTGCAGCTGGGAATGATACATCCTGAGAAAGTACAGATAAACTAGCAGAAGCCAGTGGGAACCAAGGTTAAAAGCAAGACAGCTTTCCTAAACAAGTAGCAAGGTACAAGGCATGATCGCTGCATGCGTGATCGGTGCAATGATTGGCTACCTGTGACATAATCTGTATGATGATTGGCTTAGCAAAGTGTGTCTGTGAAACCACTGAAGCAGCTGACTTTTTAAATATGCTCAGAAACAAACAATAAATGTCTCAAGATGCACCACATCTTGAGTCCGTGCCATCATTCGCTACAGGTGGGTGAGTAATTCACCTAAAACATAGTTGATTAAAGCATAGTAAATACCAGAATGTTATGTATGTTCCTATTTCTTATCTGTTCTGCTGTGTTTCAGCACACGAAAGAAACAGGCTGTAATGGCATATAAACTGGTGATGGAACTGCAAGCCTCTTGCCATATTTTGTGTGAGCAATTGTGATTTTCAGAGTTTGTTTTGCAAGGTAGAATCTATTTAGCAGTTTCAGTAGAAAATTATTCTTGATGCTTCAATGTCTTGGCATTTCTAAATTAAGTCAGAAACATTTCAAGAAGGTAGGCTTTAGTTTAATTCAAGCAAATTCAGTTCAGTGTAAGAGAAACTGTTTAAAATTCAATGAGTTGTGTCACAAAAGGCATCAGTGTTCTTTTCAGCCTACAGAATAATTTAATCTTGTAATCATTTGTTAAGTTCATAACTTCACGTCCCAGGATATGGCCATCAGAGGAACTGTAAAACTTTGATTTCTGTTCAAACTGTCTTGACATACATTACCCGCAGCAAAATGTTGGACCTTTTCCTATACAACACTGTGTTGTTCTGTGGCAGGGCCAGGAATGTAGGAATGTGGATCCCAGCCATGTTGGTGGGGAGAGAATTCCCTCAACCTGGAGGACTCCAGCTCTCTCCAAATCTGCATCTTTTGTTCAGCATTTTATGCCTTCTGTAGTGCATGCTCCTCCATGCTGCCCACAGCTGCTATTCTCCCTCCTGCATCTGCAGTTCTCATACTCGCAGCCCGGGTGGCCATGCTGGGTTTGTGCGTTGTGGGGTAGTCAGGATGTGGCTGCTGAAAGAGCAAATGTGGGGAAGGCCAGAACTTGGCTATATGTGCATAATATCAAGTAAGGCAATGTTTGCAGGCTGAAAATACCACAGTGGCTGAGCTAAGGGGAGCTCTTTGTTTGCTTTTCTTTGCAGTAGTGGCTGGATTATTTCAGCCTAATAGAAGACTCTTTATTTTATGCTCTCTGAGCCTGACCCATCACAAATCAATTACAGAAAGCCTATAGGTTCCTCCCTCTAGTGCCTCACAGGAAGGACAGCTGAGGAAAATAATTTCTAATGAATAAACTGTATAGTTCCCAAAGAGGGTTGTATTCAGCGAGCTCTAAATTCTTTCTTTCTCTTCAAACTCTCACCAAAAGAGAGCGATGACTTTCAGGTAAGGTAATGATGGTAGGCGAATAGGAATTTTACACTTCTTCAGCTGACAATTTCTGACTGCCCCTCTGATGCGCTCTGTAACTTTGGAAAGTCTCTTCACCTGTCTCCCTCTCAGGAAGTAAAGTCTTCTGCTGAGTGTGCATACAGCTGCAAAGCAGCAGGGCTCCATGCTCTCGCTTGGTAAAGCAATGGAGTTTTGTTTCACAGTTCTCCCTGGAGTCTGAATGTACCAATTGCTGGGAAGTTCAGGGTTAAAGAAGTGATTTATCCTGTGTCTAGGTCCAGATGTTAAAGTCGACTGAGGTCCACTTCTCATTCTAACTTCAGGGGTAATTTACAAAGGAATGAAACTAATTAGCTTGGATTGAAATGACCTCTTTTTCCAAAGTCTGTTTATATTCTCTGCTTTAATCATACTTTCATTGGGCCAGCAAATAATAACATTGTAATAACATTGTGCCAGATAAGCTGCTTTAAAAACAGGAAGAAACAGAAATTATAAACACTGAACTGGCAGAGAAGAAGACCACTAGAAATTGCCCAAATGGTGCCGCAGTGTCTGCAGACGTTGTAGGGAGATAATGCAATACAAGGGGATAGAAACTAGTTTTGGAGGAAGGGTGTTTATTCAGGGGTTGGAGGATCGCAACTTCTGAGATTTGTATTTGAAATGGCTGACTTAGGGCAATGTTTTAAGAAGCATTTAAGCATCTAAAGAGCCAGGCTTTTATCTGTGGGATTTCAGATGGGAGCTGGGGATCAAGGTGATTTTGAAATTCTATTAGTCACTATTTTGCTTCTTTAAATACTATAAGAATCTGGCTTTTTTGAGCGTGATTTCTCAAAGTGCTTGACTTTCAGTGAGGGATGAAACAATAAGGCTTAAGAGATGCCCAAGAGTCTACAAGCATTGAATAGCTTCCATTCCCATTCACACTGGTGAAGTATGAAGGTCCTGTGCTCTAGCTCCAGACTTTGTTCTGCCTAAGTGTTCCCATGGCCCAGTTCCTAAAATTCCTAGGCCCACAGATGGACTTTGACCTTCATGAGATTGCTCCAACAAGTAATGGATCGTTGCCAAATTTTTAATGATCCTCTCCACCTTGCAAGGGTGTTGTGATACATAATTTGAGTTTGTAAATTGCTCTGGCAGGAAAGCACTCTGACAAGCAATATGTTGTGTGCTGCTGAGTTTGGTTTTAGTCCAAAGAGAGGGAGAAAAGCAGCAGGAAGCAGGCAGGGATTTTATTTAATCCTCTGTATTTCGGAATCCATGTAGAATGCAGCTAGGATGTCCCGGAAACTTCCAGATGTTGGACAACCTGTGAATATGCTTAGTTGCTGTTTTTGAAATTGTGTCGCAAGGTTTCTCATGCCATTGACTCTTGCAGGTCGCATACATTTAGTGTTCTGAGAGCTGCAAGAGGTGAAACAATGAAGTTCAGGCTGATTGATGCAGGTTGAAGAGATGCAGCAAAGAGTAGAGAGGCTAAGTCCTAGCACCTTCACCCCTTTAGATATACCTGAATGCTACAAGTTAATTAATTTTCAAGGGTTAGGAAAGGATAATACTTAGTTCATCATAGTGTGTATAGTAGAGGAGATATGAATGTTTGCGCAAGGGGACTTCTGTCTACAGCAAAGAACCTCTGGCTCTTTGTATAGTTGTTAGCTAACTTCTCTAGCTTAAAATATCCTCTTTGTTAAAGGGAGAACATGGGAAGTTTGGAGTTTGTACATTCTTACATCATTTAACTGGAGTTATGAAAAGACGTGTTTATACAGCCTATGGAGCACAGGGATCCAAGGACTGGCTGCTTTTTGTGCTAATTCAAACACTTGTGCTGCTTGGCTTTGTGCTTAGCCAGTCCCAACTATTAAGTGCAAGGAGAGAACTGCTGTTAGCTGTTGAATATTTCACTATTTGCTAGCTGATAGGATGATGGAGGGCTTGGGCAAGAGAAGGGTGTCTGATTTGCTGCCATTCTTCTCAGCTTTGAAGAGCCTGCATGATTCATAGCACGTATCACTGTCACTTTATAAAGAGAAATCTTCTTTGACAGGAAGATCAGAGGGAAATGGGCTTATATATCAGGACTAACATATCCAGACATGTTTAAGTTTTCTTGGAACTTTATTAAATTTTGTGTGTGCACTTATATATGTGTGTGTGTGTATACACACAGACACATGCACACACATTAAAGAAATGGTATGGCAATGCCATGTAAGGGAAAGCAGGGAGGAGATCATAGCTATCTACAATATAGATGTCTGCAGCTGAGCTAGTCACTCCACACTTTCTTATAGTCAGTAGTGAGAAGCAGGCACTTAGTAGAGCACAAGTCACCTTATCATGTAAAATGAATCACATTTTTAAATGCCTGTTTCTCTCTGTTGCCTGAAAAGGAGCATAGGGCAACCTCTTAAGCTGCAGATACCCATGTTGCAGAGTTGTAATGTGAAGTGAGATGAATCCTACCTTTCCTGTCTGAGCTATTCAGAGTATTCCAAATACAGTTTATGGTATTATATGTTGCTTACAATGCTTCTTGTGAACTGAATGTTTGCTTGCCAAAAGCCTATCAGTAAACCTGATAGGAATCCAACTGAGAATTATTAACAGATTACTCCATACAACAACCACAGTACAGTGGGTAGTGCTTTCTAAAATGCAGTTTTCAGCCTAAGATGCTTTCAATTTTTGGAGGCTTCTTTTTAGGATTAAGTTCGTTTATTGATCTAGATTATATCAGGGTCCCGCAGACAGTGGTAATGGCACATAAGAGAGCTGTGCTGCATACAATAGAGTGGGGGAACAGGAATCTCTTAAGTCAATATTTCTGCTGAAGTCTGTGTTATGAGAGGAAGTGTATAGGACTGGCCCAGCACACAACTGGTACAGGCTGGGTAAGTTATTTCATTGGTCAATTAAGCAGAGCAGATATATTCTAGCTAGGCATGTATCCAGAAGACAGGTTAAAGGGCAACCTCCAGGAGGAGTAGTTAAATGAATCATATAACGTAAATTTTCACACTTCAGTAGCATAAGCATTGACCACAATTACAGCCCGACATAAGGTGCTTCTTTGAGATGCTTAGTACAATTCAGGTTCAAAGTATGCTGAGAAAATGAAAGCTGTCACCAGCCAGGTTATATGTCCTTTGCTTATCCATACATACAGATAGGGATGTAGCTGAAACACATGGATTTCCTGAGGCATACCCAAGTTCATCTTACCTAACTTCAGGTACTAACTGAGGTGCCTGAGCTGCTTGTGTCATCAGTGGAGAGAAAGAGGCTCCACCAGAGACCGATTCAGATTCAGATTTGAATTGCTCTCTGCAGGTGCCGCTCTCCAGTGATCACAGTAGGATCCTAGAGTACCTAAGCACCTAATGTAGGTATTCTAGTTAGGTGGACGAATGTAAATGCTAGTTTTGTCAGCCCCTTAACAGTCACTGTATGGCATTCCTAGGGTCCACAGCAGATCCAGATTCAGATCTGATTTAGTATGTGAAGAGAAGAGCATATTTTTCCCTATTTACTCTAACACAGATTTATCAGTCAGCAGCATGTTGCTATGTTTGCTGATAATCTCAAGATCCCTTTCCTGAGAGTGCTGACAGAGTGGTATGTGGTGTAGATTTTTAGGCTGTATTACCTAGAGAGAACAGTACTTACAAATAGTTCATTAACTCCACTTGCATTAGGTACTTACACAGCGGATGTTTACTTGCTTTCTTGGCTGGAGCTGTAATGGTCAGTGGTTGCTAGGAGGCAGGAATGGATTAATTCTAAACAGAGAAAGGAAAGAAAGAGAGAGAAGTCAGCTTTTGAAAGGGCAAAGTTGCTGTGCCCTTAAAAAGACCAGAGTGACATGCAAGTTCTCTGCCCTCTGAAAAAAAGCCCACGACATCAAGCTTGCCAGCACAGATCTGGTGCAACTGCAAGGGAAAACTTGAGGGTGTAACACTGGGAATGTGTATACTGAACCTGCAGAGTCTCACTTTCATTTCTCCAATTTGGATGGTGCTGTACAAAAAATAAAGACAATACTGCCCTGGTTAAAGTTGCAAAGAGGAACAGAGATTCTGGCACATCTACTAGACTGACTTGTGAAAGTGATGATATGTTGGCAGCATTTAACACCTAAGAACATTTTTTCCCTTTTAATAAACCATATAACTAGCTTCAGTCAAAAGGGTATGGTAGCCTATCTGGAAACAAGCACCATGTTTTCTCTGTTTCTCTGGAGATTGCGTAAGGAAGACCTAGAATGGGGAAGTAGATGAAGTCTCTACAAAACCATCTTTTCAAAGCAGAAGTATTCTCAGAGACAATTTTTTGAGCTTCAAAAAAAAAAAAATTGTTCTGCAGTGCTGGAGAAAGGGAGACTCCCATCAGAGAATAGGAAGGCACTTTAACTGTTGGGGTCAGTTCTAACAGGGATTTCTAGAAACCATACCTCTTCCAGAATATTTATGATGGAGAATAGGATTTCACTGAGTCCATAGGGTGCTCTTTGCCATCATTGCAAATAAAAATTGTTGCCTGTGCAATAGCTGTTAGAACCTACACTTTGGGGTTCAGTATGTGTGGGCCTGGAGAGTGGCTATGGACTTTGTGGTTGTCAAAGCTCAAGAGAAGGAAGCTGTCCTTGTGCATGTAAGAGGATGCCAGTAGGGAAAAGATCACATCCAACTCACCATGGGATGTCACTATCCCTGCAAATTGTTCAGGAATTAACATACATTCTTTGCACTAACACTTGCAGTACATGGGCCTATGAACCAAAATGAGCCACACACCTCCAAGGAAAGAGGAATAGCTGGGCAAAATTGTTGCATTGTTACTGATATTTGTTTGCACAGCTATGATTCAGCTTACTTTGGCTTCTTTCCAACTCTGGGACAGGGCTGCCAGCAACCTGGTTTGGGTTCAGCTGATCCTTTGTTTACTTTTATTTTAAAGGTCATAGACATAGAAGGTTGAAAAAGCAAAGGAGAAAACAAATTTAATAGCAAGGATGGATAAGAGTTAAACTAAGTAGATTTTCTTTTGTATGTGGGATCTTCCTAACAAAGTATGTTTGGTAAATACTTGCCATAGATCCTCCTACTACATCACACTTGAGAGAAGTCCCATGAATGTAGGTTGCTCCCTTTTCTCAAAAAAGATGAACTATGATCCAGGACATACATAGCACTAAGGAGTCTCACTGGATTTTGCCAGTTACCTTAAGTCCCTTCCATTGCCCTTCCCTTGCAAATTCACCAGATAATAAACCATAATTCTGTCTATTAGCTAGGAAAAATAGAATGTTGACTTACTTGAAAGTTTTATGAAGCCTATTTCTTTGGACTCAGGAAGAGAAAACATCCTATGAAAATGGTCCAGGCAAAATAATCTTTGGGGTCCAGCATGAGGGCATAACAATCTTCTTACTGAGAAGTACCAGAATAAATATAATGGAACATCACAGATAGTTAAAGGAAGATCTTGGTGACCTCTAAGAGGTGGAGGTGTGTATGGGGGAAATAATTGTGCAAGTATTGGACCCAAATGGTCCTGGCATAACTTTACTTTCACAGTCAGCTGTCATTTTCAGAAGTTACAGCTTTATGCTCTTTTTTAATATCCATTGCAACAGAATCTTTTCAGTGGGATATACATATGAGAGTTGTGTCAGGATTCCCCAATATGGAAAGTGTGTTTGAAGAGTGGGCAGAAGAGGGAAATGGTACATCATCTAGACCCCTCTGTTCTCAAACTTACTGTTGTTTATATATAAAACATGGCAAATCTGGTCTCTGTGGGAAAGCCTGAGATAAATTGAGAACTGCAAGTTAGTAAGATTTGTGTAGGGTAAATGCTTCCTGTTGGTATTCTAAAGAACACAGCAGCAGGCTTAAAATAATGTATCAGACCAAGAAGTTCTTTAAATAGCACAGGAAACACGATGAGCTCTGAGTCCACCAGTGACAACACAGGAAGAGGAAAGCCAGAGGTCACTATTGGTAGTGGGAACGATGTGGGGACAATTTATGACTCCAGAGGTTACCACATGCTTGACCCTGGTATACGTAGCTAATGATGATTCTCACTAATAGAGGAGATTCTAGCATGATGGGTTCTGGTGTCCCAATTATGGAGCTGTTCTGTGATAACAGATAGAAACCATGTGTTCACCTTGTTAGTGGAGGCTGGCTGCATGTATAACTTTAACAGTAGGCTTCCAGAGAAATAATCAGGACAACGATTTGTAGAAGGGGGCAACTCAGAAACAACCTTTTTGTCTTGCTGCCTTTCTTCAACACGATGCACCACTGACAAAAAAGTTCAGGTTGGTAAAAAGATATTCCTGGCTATTTTAATAAAGAAATTTCCTTTATGAACTCAGACCTTAGAGTTTCAGTGTCCTTAATATGCTAGACAGAAAGACTCTTTCTAACAGAAATCATATTTAATTATAGTTCAGTCCTATGACCATAACAGTATTCCACATTATGGGGAAAAAACCTTATTCTTGTCACTGAAACGTTGATGCTATTAACAAGTATTGCAGACTCCAGCTCTCTCCCCTTTGTCTGTTGATTTTTATGGGTGTTGCCTTACAGAATTAGCTGATAATCTCATTATACCTAATCCTGTTTGCTCCTTTTACAAAACAGTATTGTCATGACTGACTGAGCTCCCTTTTCTTCCTAGCTATTTTTCCTTGGTTATTTCAGAGATGTCCTCTAGAAAACATAAGCTCTCAGAATGAATGGTTATCCTGTTTACTGGCTGTAATACCAGCTTCATCAAATTCATCTCCCTGCCCTAGCCCTTTCAGTAAATATTTTCTTTGAACCAAACAGCATACAAATATTATCTGTAGCTCGCTTATGTTCAGTTCACCAGTGCACATAATTGCTCTATTCTGAAGCAATTAGAGCTTCTCAAATGACATTTTCGGTTTACATTATCTTTTAAGAGATGCCTTTAAAGCATAGTCTCCTTTACAAAGTTTCTCTGTAGGGAACAAAATAAAGATGACTCATAAAATAGTAATTTCATGCATATACTTCTGGTACTTGGATACTAAGGTGTTTGATAAGGTAGATTCATTTAATCCAGGATACTTCTACAATGTAACTAATCATGAGCACATTTTTCATGGCCAGGAGCTTTATGAGCTTACTAAAAGCATGTAAAGGTCATTGAGATGAATATAAGCATTTGGACCATACACACATAACTCTAAACCACAGTTTTAAAACAAGGTGAAAACCACAATCACATCTACCTATTTATCTTGCTAAGTGCTAATTGTATTCAAAAATAGCAGACCTGACTTGAAAAGGATTTCCACAGTTACGCCTTGTATTTTTTGTTTTCACTATTTAGTTTGTGAAAAATGCCAAGGAAACTGAAGCCTGTTTGCTTATTTATATAACCTAGACAATGAATAAACACATTTCCTGAGTTTGTTTTAATCAGATAATCCTATTCTGTGATGATGACTTTCAAAGGTAAAGAAGATACTTCAGTAAATTCTGCTTAGCACAATAGGTTGAAGAAGTAAAGAAATAACCCCCCCCCCCACACACACACACAAATTTAGTAATGGTTCCTTTTATACAGTTACAAAAACTATAATATAGGTAATCTTACTGTGATTTTTCATTATTAGTTGTTACAGAATTTCTACACTAAATGAGGCAAGGATTGTAAGGGAAAGCAATGTCCTTTTCTGAATCAGCCTGAAAAAAGAGGTAAGCTTTTTGGGCACGCAACAAAAATGGTTCCCCTTAAAAATCTTGCCTTCAAACTTCTGGACCAAGAAATATACAACAAGACTCTTATAACCTTAATGCTAAATATGTCTTACTTACTTACATTGTATGTGAGAAAATAATTTCACTTTAGTTACATAAGATGCAATGCTGTTATTACATAATATCCCAAGACAGTCTGCGCAGGATTCTGCCATGTAAGGCAATGAGTGTTGTTCATTCCTTAGGATTATTTTGCATTCAACAATACCTTGAGGCTTTAATCAGGATCCACTGAACAGACAATCCTTGCCAGAGAAATTTCACTCTAAATAGCAAAGATCAGCAAATTGTGACAGTGCAGGAGCACTGTGATTCTCACCGGGGAAGGAGGAAGAGCTCTGAGGCACAGCCGTCAGTGGTAAAATTTATCAGAACAATTAAGTGCCTTTATGTTCAGGCCCATGCTTTAGTACCATGTTACCAGTAAGAACTTCTACAGCAGTCAGCTGTTATTTAAATCTGTAGCTGCTTAAAATCTCTCAGTGTCTGACTTTCTACCTTCAAAATTTTCGCTTGTTAAGTTTCTACTATGAGGCATTAGATCTCTGCATTGGGCCTCACCCAAAAGGCAGCCAGCAAGAGGTGGTCCCTGTAAATGAAAGAATTGGGTTAAAATCCTTAGCCCAAATTAATTAAAGAAGAAAGAATTTAAATCAAACCCTGCTATCTCCCAAATGAGTGCTGTAGTCACTGCCCTCTCAAGTGTTCTTCATAGATATTTTTCAGACTCTTCTGTTCAAGTTGTTCTATTTCCCATGAAACACTGAAATACTGCTTGGAGCAAGGACAGGAATCCCAGAATAGTGTCCTAAGCATCAAGAGACAGAAGCCATCCTCCTCTCTTTCTTGACCAAAGACTATTTCAATAATTCATGTGGGGAGGGATAATTCCTACATGAGAAACTGAACTGCCCTTTTGACCATAGAGCATTCATGGGAAAGATCTGCTTCAGATCACGTATTTGAACAAGGGGCGATCCCAGGTAACAGTCTGAGTTCTTTAATAAACAGGCTGTTATGTTATTAAGGAAGCACAGTTTCATATGAGAACAGCTGATCTGGCCACAAATGGATCCAGCTGAGATGCTGATGAGCAGGAGGAGGTACACATCCATAGCTTCCCCCATTGCCTTATGAAACACATGTCCCACTAAGTGTTAACAATGTGGGGGAGAGGCAGGTTATGACCAACCCAATAATACACAACCTCTTGTTGTTACCTCTTGGTCAGCTCTAAGTGGCTCCTGGTTTAGTATGTTTGCTTCAGGGACTTCAGTTCTTAGATCTGTCATGGGGGGGCAAATTTGCAATAAAATGGCCTGTGGTGGTATTAATGTATAATAATTTACAATAAGAATTCATTAGAATTGTACCTATTAAAATGGCATGGGAAAAATGTGTGCAAAATATTTACTAGTTTCAAAAGTTTCTTTTAGCTTCTCTGGTTTCTCTCCTTCAAAATCTGAGAGCTCCTGTAATGCAGAACATATTTCCTGGGTACTTCAGGATGTTGGCACATGAGGTAAAGGCTTTTCAGGTAACTAGCTGCTCTCCCTTCTGCTGCCTCTCTTGCTAATGCTGGCCTGTTTACCTCATCTCCATTTACATTGCTCTACCCGTAGGGGTTCTGCAAATCTCTGCACAGTTGGGCAGTTTGGGGGCAGAGCCAAGGAAACGCTTGAATATTCCCTCCAGTTCAAGCCTGGAAGAAAAACACATTGAGACTCTCTATGTGTGCAGCTCTGGGGCATAATTTGGCTCAGGTTACTGAATGCTCTATAGCATGGCTTTGTAAAGTCTTCCATATCCCACTGAACCATTATCAGTTTTGAGATAATGATTCGACAAAGCATTTCAGGATAGAGTTATGTTTTAAAACCATTCTAAAATCCACCTCTGTTCAACAAAGAAATGAAATATCTGCATGAATTAAAACTTGTTTATGTAATTTGCTGAATCAATCCTTTAAAGAAGGCCTCTTTCTTTGCAGTGCTTTACTTCCTACTTCTTTGTAGCTGTGATCCAGCTACAGCAGGCAAATATGGCCCTGAGGCCATGCTCTAATATTGGAATTAGTGAGAAAACATTCTGAAGAGAAAACCTAAGTCACAGTTTCCTTTTAACAGTTAAATTAGACTGCAGATATGTGCAGTCAGACGTAGATATATAGATAGATAGATAGATATCCAGAGAGTGTTCATGTTGTTTTCAGTTAGAAGGACACATGGGTTTTTTTGCTTTACAGGAATTCACACAGACTTCTAGACGCGGCATTGATGAGAGCATGCTGTCTCTTGCCTAAACAATTTCAATTGATTTTATTAAGAAAAAGAAATCTTGGAATGGCATCTGCTTTAAAAGACAACATGTCTCTTTCTTATTCTGGCCTAATAAGTCCTGACAGAAAAGAGCATAGAAATATAACTTCTGTGAGACGACTCAAAGTCTCTGACAGCTGCATTCAATGTTGTGTTTCATCTGGAATTTTCAAAGCCGTGTGAGGACATAGGTACTCAAATTCCATGTGAGTTGGGGCATTTGTTCTTTAGGTTCCTTTGAAGCTTAGACTTACCTTTTGCTGCAAGGAATACACTTTGCTGCATAGTAATCCTTACTGAACACATAAGGAATGTTATACAGGCCAGAAGTCCTCCAAACTGAAATGGAGCAAATATAGGTTGACATCCACATGATAGCCTTGCTAAGAAAGTTTATGAAATCCATGCTGGTTTACTCAGAGAAGACAACCAATAAATTGTTTAATGGAAAAAAACTTAATGGTGAGTGGTACCATGGCCATGGAAAGAGAGGTGTCAGTCCCAGGTGGTCCTTTAAGGGCTATACCAAGTGGAGGCAAAGATGCCCAAGGCTACTGCTTCTTTGAAAGGGGTATCTCTGGTCACAGCAGTAGGGCTGCTGGAAGATCAAGGAGGAGATTATGTCTCTTTACATCTCCAGGTGATATCATGTTATCAGCTCTTATTGGCTTTGAAGCCAAAAATGAACAAACTGTATCTTAAGCTGTGGGACAGCTAGTACAATAGCAAATTTATCAATGAATGTGCTCCCACTGAAGAAGTATATTGACTATATTGAAAAATACTGAATAACAGTGTAAAAGATGAGTTCTTTGGTGATTGTGATATAGTGTGCAAGAATCTTTAAAAGTGTGACACCAAATTTGTGGTGAATGACTGCCTAAGCAGAAGAAAGAAGAATTAGAAAACAGTGAGAGGAATCTAAGGTTTAGGAGGTAAGAGTTAACAATGACATGAGATTAATTAGTTTTCTCACAGTTAAAAATACTGTTGTAAAGCACAAAAAGTTTCTTAGTAAAAATGTTCTCAGGCATACATATCTATCTTCAGAGGACTATTCAGACTGCATATTTTGGCTCAAGACACAAGCAAAAGATTGGAAGCATAAGGGGAACTGAAAATTCACTAGACAAGTTACAGATATAACACAATATCCTGGAGGTATCTGAAAGACAGGCTGGAATAGGTAGCAATTAAAAACAGGCTTCAGGAGATTTCATGGCAAATTGAACCAAAGAAGATAATTTAGGAGAATTCTAAGTATAAGGAACACATTTAACAGCTCATGGGAAAGTAATTGAGGATTGACATGAAGCAATGAGAATGTAACTTCCAAGCTGGTCTCTTGCTAAGAACTGTGATAAGGCCAAAAAAAGACCTAAGGGATTGTAGGATTATGTAGGGTTTGCATGATTTCATGGATCAAATGGAACAAGAGGGAAATGCATATAATGTACGAGTATTTTATGAGTGCTATGACACATGGAGGAAAGCAGATCAGTTGAGTGTAATAAAGGACAGAATGCAAGAATGCAGTTTTAAGCAGAGGGAGGGAGTTCTTTAATGAGTTTCTTAGAATAGAAGTAAACAATTGGCATTTTACAGGTAGCTGAGCCGTTTGTAGAAAAAAAAAATTGAAGAGATTTAAGAGGCAGTTGGAGCTCTTAGCAACAACAAAGAACAAAATGTTGGGAATTTTAGAAGTACTGAAAACAGATGATGGAAAGGATGTTATGGGATGGTGGGATAAGATAGCTCAAAGACTGCAAACTGATTTTGTTGGATTAAAAATACTGTCTCCTAGCATGTTAAAAAAGTGTTGAAATAGAGTGTAATAAATATAACAAAAGTTCCTGTCCAGTACAGTTTATAAATTTTTGTTTGTGACATTTTATACACCCATCCCTTACACAGAACAGATAACAGATGAATAACAATGTGGTTTCTGGAAAACAAGAGTGGGAGTAGGCAGAAAGTTTGACTCCTTAATGTTTCTTTAAGGTGTCCTGGGAATCATGGCACAATTATTATAAAATGATTAAATAATTAAATAATAAAAAGTGAATGAAATTAGATGATCTCCACCAGTCCTTTTGATGTCACTAATGATTTTGGTGGCTATAAGAGAAAGAATATATGGCATAAAAGATAATTTGAGACCTTAAGGAAGTGGGGAAAAAAAGGGACTTGGTATAAATAAAGATAAAAGCAACTACTGGTTGTAATCTGACAAAAAGATTTTAGACAGGCTCTCTAGCAGTCAGTAACTGTAGATATCAAAACTTTGGTAGCTAAAGTATCTCAGAACATTGCTATTAATGTTAATCTGAGAAAGTAAGCGGTGTAGGAATGCGTGTTCCTTTTATTTGAAATTTTTTACTTTCAGACAATCAGGAGAAAGACCAGACTATCATAATGTATTTTGTTTTATGCAGAAATGAGACTTTAACACTTGCTAAAAGACAAAGAAAGAAACTAAATAACGTCAGAAATAAAATACTCCTCAAGGATTTAATAAGGAACGGTGGGATGTCAATAAAGAACATGGGTCTAATGAAATAGCTTCAGTGGGCCAAATGTGTGGTTAGAGTGACACAAGACAAACCAGATAAGCACCCAGTGGAAAGCCATTCCACTGCTGTTTGACCACTGGTCAATCAAAAAGAAGTGAAGGTGAAAAAATGAGCTGAAACAATATTCTTAATATGCATGACCAGCAATGCAAAGAACATGCCCTGACAGAAGGAGTTTGGGGCAAATTGAGAGGAGCCATGGAACATATGGTATCTAAACCCAGGAAGGGAGGAAGGAAGCAAGGACGTGGGAATGAAATGGACCACCAGCAGAGTCTTGTGCTCTGCAGTCGCAGCCACATGCAATAATAGACACAATAACAGACAAGTGCACTGCGATTATGGTCTGCTGAATGGTAAGCAAACCAAATGTAAGCCATATCGCCATTTACATTGTTTCTGAGTTTACTCATCTGTATCTCAGAAAAACAAAGGATAAGCCTCAATTTTTAAGAGGTTCTCCTTTAGTTTCAACAGAAGTTTGAACATAATCTATTAAGCTCAAAAAGATGGGGGGAATGTAAAATTGTTGGTGATGCTGGTGCCTTTGATGTGATTGCGAGCTGGTTTGCAGGTGCTCTTAATGTACACTGAATTGCTGGTCTAGCCACAATATTGAAAGTAATAACAAAAATTAAGACATAGCTTACTGTTCATTTGAAATATGCTGCAGAAACAGCACAAGGAGGTAGTTTGCCCAGAATTATCAAACAGGCATGCTGTGGATTTCAGGATGGATTTAATTGCCATTGCAAAAGAAAAATCTTTCCTACTTATTTTCTGGAGACTGTGTCTTATTGTCTAAGTATTTGAAAATGCACATACTGCTGTCCTGAAATACATAGCATGCCTGTTGAATAATAATGCTCCTGGCTCTTACATTTAAAACATTATCCTTGGGGCTAAGTGATATATTCCTAGCAATTTGAACTACCACAGAAGCAGTTACATTGTAATTTTTCTAATACGACAAGGCCGCGTTCCTGAAATCAGGACAAATAGGGTTTTTTTCCCCCATGAAAAGCACGTTTAAAGTTTCAGATGCCCATGCTGGACAGTGCTTCCTGATCTATCTACAGCAGGTGTACATAACACATCCTTGTCCCTCAGATGCTGCTAACCACCAGTGATTCCCAAACTCTTTCTGTGATTATTCTGCATGATTTCATGGAACCATGAAGAAAGCAGAGCCGTTGGGCATGGGAACCCAGAAAAGAGTATTTCCTTCCTCTAAGTGATTTGATGACAGAAATATTCTTAACTAGCAATTTTCTTCTAACTTCTATCTACAATTGAAAATAGAAATAAAAGTTACACTATTGCCTTCTGGCAAGAGTTGATGGCACAGAGAGAACAGAAATTATTTTGGAACTATCATCTTCCAGATTTGAAGACAGAGTATAGCAAATATGACCATACTGAGTCAAACTAAGTATGGCTGAACTGAGTTTGAAGCAAAAACTATATTTTAAGAATACAAAAACAACTAGGGGTGAGTCACTGGGGAGGCAAAAGTAACCACAAAGTTTGTGCATAGTCTATACAGTGAACTTGACATGGTTTCCAAAACCTTTAATTTCTGTTGGTTTAGAGAAACTAAACACATCCTTTAAACAAAATGCTGTGCTTTTACAAAGTTTATGCTTTGCAAAAAAAAAAAAAAGTGTTAGCGAAAGCATTAACTCTTTAGTGCTGTAATCAGAAGAAATGTTTTGCGGCTGTAAGGAAGGTATTTACTACTGAAAAGCTTGTATGTAAGTTGCCATCAAAGTGGATGCCTGATTGAAACCTGGCCTGCAAAGTTTAAGTTGAGAAGGAATGCTTTTCAGCATAATTGCTGCTATAGTTCAACACTCCTCTTCAAGAGGGTATTCATTTTGCAAAAAATTAGGTACCTAGTTTTAGCCAGACAGCCCTAAGTTTTAGTGTGGTCACAGACTTGTTGTTATCTAGACTCTTACCTTGAATCTCTAAAATTTCTCTTTGGGCAACTTTTCTCACCTACTAAGAACAAATAATGCCTGCTTTGCAGGGTACTTGTAAAAAAATTAATTAATCTGTGTTAGTAAAGAAAAATTTCTGTCTTCAGAGTACAAGCAGTTTATCCAAAGCTCACTGAATTCAAAGGGAGCCTTTCCATGAACAGGATTTGAATTAGGCCTTGGAACTAACATGCAATCCTGAAGAGATCTATTCTTAAAGATGTATTCTCTCAGTACCAATTTACTTTCAACACAAAGCTTTTTATTGCAGACTGGTAAGAAATTCATCATATCCATAATTTATTTTCTGAGTTATTCTGTCTGAAATGAAGAAAACAAGAAATCTAGCACACAAGTTTCCTAAAAGAAACTAACTAAATATAAGCAGGTTTAGCTTAACATGCGATGATATGACATTTGCTTAATATGCAATGACAGTGATGAAAACTAATAAACTATGTGAGGAAAAAATCTGGTGCTGCTAAAACATCAGTGGAAATTCTCACCAAATTCTCACCAGTTTGCCTGAGTCAGGAATGTACTATCCTGCTCCTCTCAACGGAAGTGAAAATCCTTCACAGATATTACTTCATAAATGGAAAGTTTGTTTAAATTTTCCTCAACAAATAACCAAGTAAAGACAGAGTGAACTGTAACTTACAGTTCAGCACTTTTTGCTGGGACCATTCAGAAGCTTATGAGTATATTTTCAATGCCACAGGTATTTATAAGTGCATCTCCCTCTAGCATATATTGGAAAAGGAAGGGTTACCTATGCATTTGGCTCAAGGACATTGTATACACTAGGCATGTAATTTCTTAAGCAGTGTGTGTGACAGAGACAATGTGTGTGTTTTTCACCCATTCTGTGAAAGCCAAGTACTGTGTAGAAACACTTCAAGTCTCATAAAGCAGGAGAAAGACAGCAGGAGCCTGACTCCTTAATGCAATAATTGAGGCACTTTCACAGGCTAATGGAAACCTGGGTTCTGGTGCTGCTTAAAGGGCTATTTACATGAAACAGTAACTGGATTCAGTGCACAAATAGTCCTTGGAGCAGGAGTCAGAATTCACATCTCCCCTTCTCTTGGCAAGTACCCAACTTAACACATTAAAATGTCATTCTTGCCCCCTCACCCCATTTTAGTAGGATTCTGGACAAATCTGTGCCATTCGTGTTTTGTATTGGCTATGTTTAGGCATTTTCTGCAATGAGAACACTGACCTAAGGCAATTCCTGCACTCAGAGTTCGGAGATTCTGTTATGAGAGCCAAGTGCTCCAGGGCAAGGCGATGTCTGACTTTGAAGCATCTAAGAAAGAACCAGATACTGGGAGCCAGGCTTTCCAAAAACCAGTTCAGAGTCTCTTCTAGCCTCAGGTCTGTTTATCTCAATAGGCATGTGAAAATAGCTCATAGCATCTGGAGCAATTTCCTGTAAATTAATATTCAAAATTGTAATGCTTACTCATGTAATATTACTGCATGTATGCCACCCTTGTTTATAAAGGTAGAAGTACCATGTGTTAAGGATAAGACTGACAAAATGATACAGATGCTGTTTAGAATACAGCAGGAAATATGCTGACATAAGTCACTATTTGGCTATTATCTATGTAATACAGGGGCCAAAAATGTTGAAAACAGATTTCTCCTTGTGTATACTGTGGAAGAAAAGGTTACCCAAGGTTTTCTATGCATTTGGCTCAAGGATGCTGCAATATGAGAACATGTGATTTTTTTAGGGAAATCCTATGTGACTCTTCTGCAGACGCTAACCTAGTAAACAAGAAGTGAGCTGGAACTTTCTGTACAAGGACTTTTTACTGGAATCATTCGGAAGCTTATGAATACACTCAGGCTTCCTCAGGAGGTTCCCTCTATGTTAGATATATTGCTGCAGACATCATCTCTCTAAGAAATGAACTTTGAACAACTCAAGATTTTGGACTTTAGAAAAAGTCTCTTACCCCTTTAGAAATTCAGGGTCATATCATCTAAGTGACTTCTGTGTGAGATGGGTAAGTTTTTATGAACTATATGTTCAACATTACTACGAAAACTCTTTATTTTTAAAAGATACAAACAGCATAACCATCTTTTAATAAATCTTTAACCATAAAGATCTTGCTAATAATATTTCTGTATAATATGCATATCTTTATGAGGTCGCAGTTCATCTTTTTGCATATTTCCACTTGTGGATTTTCAGACATTCAAGCTGGCATCTGTCTGTATCATTAAATCTAAAATGATTCAAAACTTCCTATCTTATTTCAAGCCTTCATCTATGAAAACCACCAGTGTAATTATTTTCTTGATTCCAATGAAAAGCATATGGGAATTGCTGAATGCTGAAAGCTCAAGTCTGTGTTGATGAAATTATGCCTCTCAGGACAAGTCAACAGTAAAGTGTTCTTAAATATTCACAAACAGAAGAGATAAAATGATTATCCCTAAAAAAGTTTTATCTGACCAAAGTACCTCAGCTAATTCTTGTAAATGATTTTTAGCCCTCATTCAGCACTGACATTTCCAGAGGTACATCCATGTCTGCACAATTCCTGTAATAGAATTTGGACCTTGAATTATTTTAAAGATTATTTAAATACACACTCCCTCACTCTTAATTACATGAAAGTGGTTGTATTCAGAAGTTGTTGACAGGAGAATTTGGGTGTGTTTCCCCCTCCTTTTTTTTCCCTAGCTGCTTCTTCTTGCTTGGTTTCTGTATTAGTGCAAAAATTTCCATGTCATTTCAGAGGGAGGATCTCAACTCAGAAGTGTTGGTTTGTGCTTGCAGTTCCAGCTGATACAAATAGGAATGATGGGTGCCCATCACCCCTAAAATTCAGCTCCATGTCTTTACACTGACTACACTTTGGGCTATGCTCAGTAACAAAAACACAGCAATATTTTATGCTAAAATTTGGGAACCACTGGATTTGCAAAGCCCTGCCCATTGTCTTCACAGCAATCCTCATTGTTTCCTCTTCAATCCTTAGAACCCCATACTTCCCATTAGTTTCCAATAGAGAGAGAGCCTGTGAAAATTATTTCTCTTGCCATAGATACTGACACTTCTAAATGGTTTGACTGAAGAATAAAAGCAAAATACTCTTCAAATTTGTGTACTTGTTCAAGACTTATTTGCAGATGTACTAATAGGACATTGCTTATGTAATTAAGTGTAAGTATTTCAGACTGGTTACCTACTATTGAGTGTGTAGTAGTAACCATTCAGGATTAAAGTGAAACATCACTCTAGACATCAAACAACTGTTAAGTGTTCAGTAGTTATGCTTTGTACCTTGGATATGGAATCTAGGATATTTCTAATATGCATGTATCCTATCATTTTGGATAATTTTGTTATAAGCCTCCTAATCATTATTGGCCCTCCTACCCCCAATTTACTTTGAGCAGCTAACTAAATGCAGTGTGTTGTAGATGATTCCCATTAGGAGGAAGAAGCAGTGACAGACTCGGGCATTTTTTGATGTGCTCTAGTTTACTTTCAAAGAACTTAAAAAGCCCGTATCCCTATGTACACGGGACTCAAAGAGGTAGAATCTCTTCCATTGCTTATATTTCACTGTTCCCTCCAGCCAGCACCCCCAGGCTATTGTCTAACTTTTTTGCAGATGTTTGTAGCTAGTGCATTTGCAGTAACATCTGGTACTTCCACACTACTTTCTCCTCCTGCTTCTTTCTCTCTGTTGACTGCACAGACCTTCACAAATGTACTCCAGAAGAGTCCTCCTACCAAATCTTCAGGGCAGGAAAATGTATCTGTTTCTGCTGTTTTCTTACAAGATATAAGAAGATTCACACTTTCCCTGGGCAATTTCTGGTTTTCATTCTACTATTCTGGATTCTGGAACACCCCAAGATAGAGCTGTGCCTTCACCTGGAGACAAAGAGCACAGTCTTTTATGTGTTTATATGCTTTTGCAAGCCTGTGAGATCAGCACCAAAAGATGTGCTCTCTAAAAACTCCATGCTCTTCTCATCGAAATCAATGTCAATAGGACTACACTCCAAAGAGCACTGGAAAGGGGAAATTGCTGATGCCTAAGGCAGTTCTACATGCTTTGTCCTCTTTAGATTTGGATCTGCATATATTCTCTTGCTCTTCACAAGCCATCAGGACCTTAGGCTTTGCTGCATGAGTGAATGAGTCACACAAAAATAGTGTACCTCATAAATGGAAGTCCTTTTCTGCCCATGGAATATCGCAGGTTCTTCATTATCTAACTAATTCTAGATTATTTTAAATGCTATATGTTCACCTTTCTAAACGGATTAGACCTAAAGATCAGATTTTGATGGTCACAAAATACATAGTAAGGAAAAGTAAAATTTCGCAGAATGCATTCCTTTAATAGAGATAATTGCTGTCACTCATTCAGAGTTTTGTAGATCCAAACTTAATAATTTTATAATAATAAAGCAAAATAATACTGAAAATGTGCCAACTTGGAACTAAAAGAGGGCTATCTCTTGTAACTAATGTGTGCAATTTAGATACTGGTTGTACACAGATTGATCAGCAATTAATTGTGATTTAAGTTACTAATTAATTAAGATTGCTCAGAAGCAGCCCAATATTGTTTCTCTTTTGTCTAAAAAGAGGATTTCATGCATAAAAGCCTTACTCAAGAAAGGGCAATAAGTGTTGCTCTTGAAACTTATAAAGATTGTTCAGTATTATATTCTTTTCCAAGTATTGATTGCTAAAATTGCAAAATTACAAATTATCTGTTAATTAGCTTTGTTTGCAACAGCAAGCATTAACACAGCTCTTTTAAACATCATTAATTGGCTTTTAGGAACAAAATTATGGGGGAAGAATGAGTCATAGTGGTAAAGTATCAATCTTTCTAATGATAATGTCACTAAAGTCATCCTCTCTGTTCCATTCATCTTTTTAGGAATGGCTTTGTGAGGGCATAGGTCATATTGTAGAGAGTTCAATTCTTTCTCACTAAAACTGACAGCAAAGGTTTGCATAGACTTGATCTGCTCCTGCATAAATCAAAGACAAGGGATTCATGCTCATTTTGCCTAGCCATGTTTGATACTAAGCATAAGAGCTGCTATTCATGCTAATAGGTATGGAGCTGTTTTGTGCCTGTTAATAAAACTTAACAGTTATATAACTTTGTATTTTCAAATCCCTGGGAGCAGCTAATGACTAGCTAAACACAAAGATAACCTTTCCCCTTTAATCTTTAGAGTCACATACTTCCCATTTGTTTCCAATACAGAGATTTCCGGTGTAAGTTTTTTCTCTTTACAGAGCTGCAATTAGAGGAGAAAATTTAAGGCATCTCTGGGAGGATATTTAGTGGGTTGGTTCTGCAGCTTGTGGTGTATCTCAAATGGTAGCACTAGCACCATATTTGGTCAGTGACTTTCGCAACAGAAATGAAGGCTAGCTGCCTGAAGATTTGTTTGACATTTAGGGCCTCAGAGGGTAGCCCTCTGTAAGGAATTACGAGTAGCCCTTTAATCAGCTTCAGAATAATAAAAAGAAAGAAAGATTTGGAGCATAGGCAGAACTGTAGCAAAACATTTTTTGTGTTTGAGGTAATACTGTCCCCCAAATCTTAACTTCTTCAATGAAGTGCTTCCTTCTGGGTTGGTTGGAAACTGTGCTGAGTAGTTCTCTTTGGAAGCAGACCTTATTCTTGTTCTTCCTTTTGCCAGCTGTGGGAACCTGTCCCACAGGTGACCTAGTACAAATTCTCCCTGGAGCCTTTGGGACACTCCCACTTCCTGGAGTCAGAGCCAACTGCGTTACCAGGACAGACTTGGTATCCGCAAGGAGTGATAACAGTCGGTCTGCAGTCTCTCTTGCAACTGCTTCTTGCAAAAAGGCAATGATTTACGCAACCAGAGTCATCTGTGGGTTCAGCTGTGGAGCATATAAGCTTTTCTCCTATTCCTGGAGTCTCGCTCTGGAGTTGTGGGCATAGAAGCTGTGAGATGCCTGCTTTGGTATCACGTGGCAGTGCTGTTCTGTACTTCCCAGCTCAAAACAGTGTAATTAGCCATTGCTTCCTGTGAATGGCCTTTTCTGACTGCTACTGAGCTTTTGGGTGGCACCTATTAATGGCTTCTGCTGGAGTTGTGTCACAGGCAGGGCTGCGTGTGTTACAGGCAGAGCTTTTCAAAAGAAAGCATCACACAACATGCAGGTAGCTCCTGGTTCCTCCAGAGGTTTTGGGGAGGATCTTACCACCTGGACCCTAAAGACAAACCTATGACTGGCATAGACTATGTTAAGCTGTAGTAAGAGTGAAAACTTCAGCAAGTCTTTCTCTCTGGGATCCCTTGTGTGGCTGTCTCTCTTGGAGGAATCAGGCCATTTGGGGATATTACCCCAAAGAGCTTGTCAGGGGGCCAAGGTAAAGGTTATGTTCTTCTAAAGTCCAAGAAAGAGGTAGGATTGCAAGGGATGGATCAAGGTTGCCGCCTGTAGGAAGCGACAAGCTGAATTACAGTGTGACCGTCATGGGTAAATACAAGTTTCTTTCCAACTCCCTCACCAAGCACAGCTGTTCTATGTGAAAAACACATTGCTTCTGCACCTGAACACACAGAAAATGCACAAGGACTCCCTGCAGTGGGGACTAGAACTTGGCCTCCCCACCCAGCACCGCTGTTTGCAGAATCACCCTTACGCCTGCTTCAGCCTTTTCTGTCTCTATAGCTTCACTGTTGTTTCTTAAGGGATGGCCAAGCTTCAAAAGCAGAGTGGACAGTGCCCTCTAGCCTAATCAGGTGGTCAGAGCACCCTGCGGACATGGAAACATCCTCTTGAGCACCCCTACCCATTGCAGCCCAGTTCTTCCACTTCCCAAACAAGGCTTTAGTCACCTCTGTAGTTAGAGGTGATGGTTTCACCAACATATGGTGGCATCTGTTATTTCTCCCATGTGACTTTAGAGAGAGCAAATTCTCTGGTGTGTAGAACCAAGAGAGGGTTTCAAATTCACAAATGCCACTTGAGGTGGCCTGAGGACTGTGAGTAGGTAGCACAGGATGCGACAGAAAAGATTAAATTCATGTCATCATCTCCAAAACAAAGTGAGGTTCCATCTAGATGTGACTTCACACTTTGTGTATATTTTGCATCTTAGAGGTGCACCTTCACAGAGTCCTCCTAGGCATCAGTCTTGCTAATAACAGGCATAAGGATGAAGCCTATATAAAAGGCCAGGAATGAGGCATCGTGGAATTGCTGCCTGTAGGCACATATCAAGAGAGGCAAGACAATAAAGCCTCAGCTTACAGAGCTGTGTAGGAAAGCAAACCTGAGAAAAGAAATGAGACAACGTGAATTCCCTGTTGGCTAGTACACGTGTCCCTTGCTCAGCAGACCGCTTACTTTGTCTTCTCTGTTCACAAGGTGCCTGTATGGGTTTGTAATGAACGAAACTGGACGAAACTGAGTTCTTAGGTCCAAGAAAGAGTGTGTCTGGACTTCAGCTTTGATTTTTTGAGTTCTCATTTTTTTTAATCAATGAAAACTAGCATCCTAAACAAAGAGTGATAAGTGTTAAAGCAGTGTGCTGCAGTGCCCATAACTAAAGCATGCTTGACTCCAGGCTGCATTCCACAACAATGCTGTGCATAGAAAGGGAAGAGGTAAAGGCTGAAGAGGCATTCATCACTTGGAGCTTGCAACAGTCAGCATGGCAAAGCCGAACACCTATACTGGGACTTCACTTAAGTGCCTCTATATTGGAATTAAGACTCTAATAAAGCCTTCCTGCATTTATTTTCTGGGTATGAGAGCTAGGTACTCCTCCCAAGAAAGGTAGTTTCTGTGTTCCAGCAGGTATCCAAATTGGCTGTAGAGGTCCTGGAGGATGAACAGTGTCCTCTTGCAGTGAGGTGTGGTGGGTTCTGAAAGAGCAGAGTCCAGAAGACCTCTGGAATTAGGTAAATAGTTCTGCTCCCTCAGCTGTTACAGTATTGCTTCAGACGATCAATGGACAAAAAGGTGAGTTCCCTGTTTTCCCCTGCGAGCATCAGGCTCCTACTGTAAGTCCATCCTGGTTATTGTGAGAGCACTTGGGTCCCTGGCCATGCCTGAAATACTCCTCAGTCTAATGGCTAAGACCCATAGCTGAGTGATGAGCTCACCATCTCTCCCAACTAAGGACAGCCCAGAGCCCAGGACTGTGGTTTGACACATGGCAAGAGTGCTGCTTCAACTTTTGCCCTTGGCTGTTTATTCTAGCCTTATATCCCTCAAACCTTTGCCCTTGGCTGTTTATTCATGTTTATTCCTCTTCCTCCCAGCCTTCCAGTGGCTTGGTGTTTGTGCTCAGTGTAATTCACAGCAGGGGAACTATTCAGTTGAAAAATACCTTAACGGGAAGTAAATTTAAAAAAAAAAAAAAGGAATCAATTCCTCGATCTGTCTTACTGTATGGATAAGCACAAACATTTGTGCTAACACAGTGCAATAGAGGATCATAGAACATGTGACACAATGGATGCTCAAGCTGGTACTGCTGGCAGAAAAAGTACCTGACAAATCCTAATCTAGGCCAATACAACCACTACATCAGCCTGTACCTCATGCACTCACAGTATCTGGTTCAAGAATTTGCTCTGCAGCCTCCCTGGGAAGCTATGCTTCAGAGCAAGGAGCACTGAACAGAGCTGACTGTGAATGTGAACCACCGCTTCAGCTCAGGGCTATCAAATGGGGCTCTATGACACCAGGATGGCTGTTCTCCGCATCTGAGGTGACTTGAGTGAGGAAAGAAGTTGCCTAGACATCCAGCTTTGCAAAGACAGGAACAAGATAGAACATGCTCAATAGCACAATTTTCAGCATGTAAGTACATTCCTGCTGTCTGCAGTATTGTCTACACGTTCAAAGTGTTTTACAGAAAACAGTTTTCTGCCTGAAGAACCTAAGTCTTACAGCCTTGATGCTACAACAAATCATTTCCTGGGTGGGCAGCCCTTGGCATTACGGGGGATGTGCAGAGAGGCAGACATCTGCCCGTCAGGTCCTGCAAGCTAGTGAAAGCAAAGATACTTGTTACACCAGAAGGGAGGATGTGAGGATGCATGCAGATATGTAATTAAGTGGGTACTAGGTTAGGATTGTACGTCATTGGTAAAGATGTGTTTGTATAAAAATAAAAGCAGAACACAGGATAAAAATAGGTCCACCTTGATGGAAACTTCTGGAATGGATACAGAATCTGCCTCAATTTTTAACCTAATGCAAAAAATCATCTGCCTTTATGAAAACATCTCTCAACTTGACTTTTAAATATTCTGGGATTATCTTTTTTTTTATAGTTAGAATTTCTATTTACGTACCAATACAGAACTTATATTAGCCTGTACGAGAACTGTGGTTAACCAGGGCAACACCAAACAATAATATTTAGGAAAATCAGGCTCAGAAAGGGTAAAGCTGCTTCTACATAAATGAATTTTGCCACTGTGTCCTCTAAGGCCACATCTTAACATATCTGTACATTATTTAATACCATAATATCCCAAGCCCTGATGCACTATATTAAGCAATACTGAAAACCACAAGAAGTCCCGAAGACTAAATTTTCTTCTACGTGGTGTCATGTAGGAGTCAGTGGTTACAACTAAGTGCATAGCCCCACCCTTAAACTTGCCTACATTCTGCAGCTTTCATATGTTAGTACAAACTTGCACATGGTGCAGAGCATATTCTGATGAGTGTTTGGCACCTCAGCATAGGGGTTATGCATGCTGCCACCCTGTCCAGCAGTAAATAACTGAGGTTTCTTCTTGGTCATGAGATAAATGCTATAAGCCTTGGGTATAGCTGGGAAGACAAACAGCAGTGTTAGTAGAAAATACATGGATCACAGGATTTGCCATGCTTAAACACATCCTTGAGCTTGCTATCCACCTTCCAGGTGGATACCTTCCAGATAGAGAGCCCATGGGTATCTAAAGATCTAGCAAGCTGTATCACATCTGAAAAGTGATGTGGAAAGACTGAGAGGAGGAATGGAATGACTCTGTGTAAGTATAGAACTTCATATGCTTCTGAAAGGCATGCATGTTAGGTATCTCCACCTCCTCCCTGGCTGAGCTGCCTTTTTCTCCCTACTTATAAGCTGATGTACAGAAATTTAGTTTCAAGCAGTGAGTGGGCGTACAGCTCAGTCCAAGAATAGTATGGAAGAAGGCATATTTGTTTTCCTAGATATGCTTTAGCGGGGGGTGGGGGGGGGGTGTTGTGGCCTGGCAACTTTGTGCAGGGAGAATTTTGAAGACTACAGCCGTTTATACAGGATTCATTAAAGCTGACTGCTCAGCTGAATGACAGGAATTCTGGTTAAATGACTCTTGTTCATGCACAGATCAACTCTGGAGTGCATGGAAAGTTCATAACAGCTATGGTGCTTTAAATTCATCTGCCATGTTCACACCATGGATTGAAGCACAGAAGATCTGAAGCATCACACAAGCATCAACTTACTAAACTTTGTAGCATAGGACATGTTCCTCTGTGGGATCTCTTAGACAGAAATAGAGGAAGCATGGCGACATCTGTCTGATAAACTGGCGAGCAAAAAGATACAACTGACGGGAATGATAGGACACTGGAAATGGAGCCAACACAACAGTGACAAGAACTGCTAAGTAAGGAGCACAGTGAAAAGTTGCACAGAGCCAGGCAGTATATTTGAATGTGATACACTGATGTTGGGATTTGCAATATTAAGAGTATATGAATGTCTGAGATGTGCTCAGTAACTTTTATTTGCAGATTTCCATGCTTGTCTGGCTATTACAAATCTAAATTAGCTTGTAACTCTCATAAATCCTATTTTTCATGATGCAATTAGGCCCTTCCACTACTGTGCAAAGTAAGCCTCTTCAATTTCATATCCATAAATCAGACTTAGTTCTAGGACTGGTTCCACCAACCCTTCCACAGTTAGTAAGATTGTTACCATTTGTTGGTGTTTATCATGTTCTTCAGAGATTTATATTTCGCTTCATTTAGCTTCATTTTCTTCCAAGAACTATGCTGTATCTTATTTCACTGACATGAAGACTGACCTCTCATGCTGCTGTATGGGACTCATCAATGGGACTCATCCAACATGATTAAGCATGTGCTGAACTTTACACTGCTGGTATAATCATCTGTGGGATGGCATAAGTGCTTAGACTGGGAAGCAGGCCTGCAGCTGTTAAACACTTTACAACATGCAGGTTGTTTTAGCAGATGAACTTCTGTAGGAAGTCCTTTCTCAGGCTTTAGCTCACTATAAACACTGTAGAAATTTGTAACAGAAATATTAAGGCTGCTCTGAATGAAGTATGAATGGAAGGCTTGTGTCTGGAAGCATCAGAAGACACATAGAGCAAAGGTTGAAAGAATGGCCTGTATTGCAAATCAGGGACATGAATGACAGCAGTCAAACCAATAAGCAGTGAGGAGTGTGTTGCTTACATCAAGACCTGAAGACATCTACTTTGATAAGGCCACAGTGCAGGCAACTCGTCACCCAAAAACCCAAAATGTTCTGATAACATGGGTTTGGATAACATGTCTTCCCAACAGGAAGACAGACGGTAGTCATAAAGATGGCGAAACAAAGAGACAAAGACAACGGGCAGAAACTTTGCCCAAGATTAATGGAGGATAAGGCAAGCAAGATTCTGAAGCAAAATCATCCCATAAAAACTGCTTGACTCAAGAAGGTATAAAAGACCTGTCCAAAAAATAGCTCTTTGTTGCCAGTCGAGAGAGACCCAACATACTTAGTGAGGACTCAACAGCTGATGTCCTCTGTGCTACGTACAAATGGCCTTGGCCAGACCACTTTGGCACAAATATCTTGATGCTTGGCAGTATGTGGCAGTGAGATCCACCTTGTAGCTAGCTTCTCTGTATTGTGTGGGTGAATCTTCACCTTCACTGCTAACCGTAAGAGTCTTATTACTGGTAGTGAATCCAGTGTTTCCACACAATGTATTTTTGAGGCATCTGAGGTAGAAATTTTTCCAGTGAAAGGAATGCAAGTGCCTTCAATTTAATTTTTTTTGGCAAGTAGTGTTTTTCTTTCCATTTCTTTTCAAATTCATGGCACTAAGTTAGTGCAGGTCAGCAGATCAAAGTCCTTCATTACTCCTCCCTGCAAACACACAAACCACAATAGAGCATATGGTTTTCCTGCAGGCAGAGGAGACCAGGGAATTTTGTGAAGCCCTATGGCAATATATTGACAACATGTCACTGGGATTTGCAGGCATGGGTCCCTAATGATGAAGAAAATTCTCTGAATTTGAAAAATCTTAATTACAAGGAGATTATTTCTCTGGGGTCAGAGAACTCATTTCCAAGAATAGCTCTGATCCAGCCTGACAACACAGGGATGCTTCCACTGAGACCTCATAGGAAAAAGCTGTTGCCTTGTGAATGCATCAAAACACATTCACTATCCAGTGTACTCGAGGTTATTCTTGGCATGAGCAGAAACTACTCTTGCTCCTATCACAGCAAGTGTGAGTTTTGTTATTGGCTTTCCTGGATACATTCAGTCAGACATCAAATTTGCTTTACTGGTTGTGTTATATAACCATTTTTTAAAGAACAACTTAAGAATAAGAAATAACTTTTATAGACTTAATACATAGTCCATAAAATGAATCATTGGCAGGCCTTTCTTGGCAATATTATATATTTACACTCCCTGGTGTTTGTAAATGCTGGTAGAAGTACTACATCACACATGGTTGGTTACACTGTATGGTTTTTAAAATGTGCACAAAACTTTTCAGCAAAGGAAGTTCTTTAATATTCTTCATTGGCTGGAGGAAAGTGGGTGCCAAATACAACTGTGAAATGGGAAACAATGCACAAAGGAAAAATTCCAGAACATCAACACATCCGTTCCTTTTCTCTGCCATAAATAACCAACACACCCTTAAAAGCAAGACTAAATGGCTCCAGGAAACTCTCATTAATGAAAATGTCCTAGCTGGGCTTCTCACTTTCATTTGAAATTTACAATGCCCCGAGAAGTTTTTTTCTGACCTAGAGAGCAGATAAGTTGTTCTCCAACTAATATTAAGTACTAAGATAAACTAGCTGGCCTGTTATCCAGAGAGACTTAAACCTTCCTCTCTCACTGCCCAAAATATTAATACTGAAAGGCACTTTCCTGTTGCTATTAAAATGAATGACAAAATCCGGCACTGAATTTGTAAAGGCACAGTGTGTGTTCCAGCAACTGCCCTTCAGTTATCTGGAAACCAGAGATAAGGCAGGAAACAAAATAAATGAACTACATATATGTACTACATGCAGTTAGGTTTTATTTTAAAATAATATAGCTTTGCTATTTTACAGGGAAGGTCACATGATGACACAGGATACATAAATGGCATAGTTTCTGCAGACCAGAAGTAGTAGGGTATGGATAATTAAACCAACCTTTCATTTATGGGATATTTATATTTAAATTAGCATATTAACAGTATGACAAACTGATATTGAAACTTGTATTCTATAGATCTGTGTTAAATAGCCAGGTCAAGAAAGTTTCTTAACTTCTGACTGAGTCATTAAAAATTGAGTCATTAAGTACAAACCAAAAACCAAATAACTTCAGAAACTCCCCCTATCTCTGATTTCTCCTGCCAGCTTCTTCTAATTTTGCAATTGTATTTAGCCGCTTTTAACGAAACCTCTTTCCCCAGTTCTTCCATGGAATGTCTGCGGATTACAGGGAAAGCTGCCTAGCTAAGTATAAAGAGGAAACCGTAAAACTGACTATTGTTTGATTTTGTCGTATAGAAAATGGGCCAGATCTTCTGCATTTACTCATGGTACAGATTCCTTGATCAACAGGGCTTCTTGCCAAGTGAGAAGCCTTTGAGCCTTTACTAAAGGTGAAATAACATGATCTGTGGAAAACACAGGCAGTAAATTTCATTCAACATTTTCGATGCCTTCAGAAGAAAGTTCTTGCATCCCTTTAGTGGATGTAAACCTACATTTGTGGGTCTGTCATCCATGGCACAGGGTGAGCTGCATCCTTAATGGCGTCTCTGCAAGCCTTGGATCCAGACTCAAGGGAGGGCACCAGGCTGCAATTCATGATGTCCAGAAAAGGAGAAAGGCAGAGGCTGCCCTCCATCGGATGGGTCAGACACAACGATATGGGCACCTTCTCCCCATGCCTTCTGGCGCTATGGATATTCCCAGTAATACTGTTTCCTCATAGGATTGCGGGAGTCCCTGGCATTCATTGCAACCCTGGGTACTGTTGGGTGGAAAGAGGGCAGGGGGAGTTCAGGGCTAGAATGGGAACAGGGAATTAAAGGTCTTGGGCAGTCAAAGTGTCAAACTTTTGGAGTGCACAGTGGAGTCCAGACCCCAGAACTAGGCATCCAGCAGCCATTCCCTGTGTGGAGAGATTTGGGCAACGGGACGGTGAAGAGCTGACTGACTGACGTGTTGGGTAGGAAGCTGTTTAAACCTAGCTGACAGAAGAACACTAAGAAAAGGACTCTCTTAAAGTCAGCCCTTCTTTGGAGTTATAAATGTTTTAATCTGTTTCAGGAGGAGACATCATCTTCTGCCAAGCAACTTGTGCTTTTAATACAAGTCTGTATAGTACATATATAGTGCTATTTAATACTAGTCTGTATAGTACAAGCAATTATGATTCACAGCCCAGGGCTTCTTTCCAAATGCAATTAAAAAAAAAAACGTGTTTCCCAGGAATGGTGTGTGTATAAGGAGACGTCATGCTTCCCCTTAAGAAGGTGACATAGGTCAAAGGGTAGAGGACTGTCTCAGGAATACAAGATCTGAAGTCAAGCGTGCTCTTAAGCCAGGAGAGACCTAAACTCATGTCTCTTGAAGCATGACCTACATATGAGGCTTATACTTCTCTTGTTGGCTGATGCTTCAATTCTCTTTGCACAAGCAAAGACAATGGAAAGGGGAGAAAAGGGTGGACGATTTTTTTTCTACACAGTAGCCTGTATCCACTTAGGTTGAGCAGGCAACGTGCAGGATGGCAGGAGACTCTCACTCTAAACCTGCAGTCCATCTACTTACCCAAGAGAGGACACAAGTCTGGACCCAGGATCTCCATACAGTTATTTGAGGTTCCTTCTCATCTAGGATCTGAGAAAATCTACAGCAACGTGGAAAACCCCTGTAGGAACATGTAGGCAGAAAAATACGTGGAAAACTGAGCAGTTACTTTCTTCTCCCCATCCTGCTGTGGTGTACTGGGAAACAAGGAAGGAGCCACAGACTTGCCAACTGTTCTGATTTTATGGGCCTTGTGATATACATTTTTTTAATTGCCTGACTCTTGAGACTGTGGGATTGTGAGGATTTCAAGTTTTATTTAAAAGACAGGCTGTCATGTAGCTGTTGTGGCTTCAAAGAAACGTTGGAGGTCAAGCCCCAGACCTCAAACACTAGAGGCAAAGAGAAAGATAAAATGAACCAAGAGTCTCCTGGGTTTGGAGGGCCTGGCCCACCATTTCAAGCCCTTGAGGGCTGGCAGTGTTGAAGATATTCAAAATACTTTTCTCGGTAAGATAGTTGCCTGTGCCACTGAGAGAACCTGAAATGATTGGATCAGATTCGTAACTTAATCTACCCCAAAGCATGCTTTTAATAGCTCATCGGGGACCTAACTAAACCACTAGTCACTAAAGAATCCGTAACAACATAGTCCCGACTAAACCCTGACAATAAAAGTACATAATAATGACAGGCAAAGCGACTCCAGGGTGTGCCTAAAATCCAGGATATCGTCGGTCTGACAGAGTACCGCTCGTGCTTGTGCGCCTGAGAGGCTCTCGCAGCGGCGGGGTGGTGCGCCCTGCAAGGAGCTCCGCAGGCGGGAGCGCTCTGCGGCCGGGCGCGTGCTCCGCGCGCTGCAAAACGGCGTGTGCCGAAGCGCTGCGGTGCGTGCGCGCGCGTGTGCGTGTGTGCCCGGGAGCACTTCGGGGCGCGGGGCCAGGCAGGGCGGCGCCCCGGGGGGCCGTGCCCCGGGGGGGCCGCAGCCCGGCTCGGGGAGCCGCTGGGCCGGGCGGCGCGCGGCGCAGGCTCCTCCCGCCGGCGGCCCGCCAGCCCCTCTGCTCCATCGCTCCCTCCCTCCCGCCTTCCTCGGCTCCATCCCGCGGCGGCGGCGGCGGCGGCGGCGGCGGCGGCTTCCTGTCGGCGCTGCGCAGTGCCGCCCGCCGGAGCTGGGCCGCCGGGGACGGCGCCGCGGGCAGCCCCCGCCGGCATGAGGCTGCCGCAGGGCACGGCGAGGCGGCGGCGGGTGAGTGCCGGCCGGCGGGGAGGGCGGCGGCGGCCGGGAGGGCGGCGGCGGCGGCGCCCGGCCGCGCTGCGCCGCGCTGCGCTCCGCACGTGGGGGGAGGCGGCCCGGCGCCCCCGGCCCCCGCGCTCGCCCGCGGAGCGCGGCGCGGAGGGGCGGCGGGGCGGCGCGGAGGGGTGGCGCTGCGGCCGGGGCGCCTCCCCGAGCCGCGGCGGGCCCGGCTCGCCTGCCCTCGCCGTGCGGCGGCCCCCGCGGGGCAGGTGGCGGCGGCCCCCGGTGCCGGCGCGGGCGGGCGGGCGGGCGGGCGGCGGCCGCCGCTCCCCGGGGGCGCGCGGGGGAGACCGGCGGCTCCTCGCCGCCGCTGCCCGCAGCCTGCGGCTGAAATAGAGGCTGTGTCTTGTCAACAGCTCATTCTGCTGGCCGGCGGGTTGCGTCAGGGACTGGACAGCGGGTAAATATTGATAGCCCTCCTTTTCTTTTTTTAATAAGTAGCGCCCTTCTAAAAAGGGGGCCCGGCGGCTGTGCCAGGCGGCAGAGCCCCTTCTGCGCCCGGCGAGCATCTGGCCGCGCTGCGCGCCTCGCCGCTCGCCGGCTTGCGCGGGGCCGCGCAGCCCCGCTGCACCGGGGCACAGGCGCTGTGACAGCTTGCCCTGTCTGTTTTGAGGGATTGCGTTTCTAATCTTCAGAGTTTGTGTTTGAAAAAGAGCTCGCTAAGCCTCCGAGGTGGTTACGGAAAGAACATCGTTCCCTTGGTAAAATTCAACGTGTGTAAGTAAATGGGAGCTAAGCGTGTTGTATTGGAGGCACGCTTTGTGTTGCTTCAGTAAGAATTGGTGATATACGTGGTTTGATTTGTGTTTTAATTGCAGTCAGTCATGGATGCCCGGGGACTTTGCTATAAATGGGAGTAGAGCAGCAGATAAATACTGTAGTTATCTAGTGCTGGGCAGAGTTAGGCTTTGAGCTATCGTGTAGGAATTGTCACTTTGATTTTCTTGCACAGACTTTCACACTTAAAATCTCCATTGCAAAAACAATCAAATTTTTCATATTCCATGACCAAGCTGGCCACGTCCTGTTGAATTCCCTTCAAGGAATCATGGGCATGGGTAGCTCTGGGCTGTCTTTAAAACCTAGTTTGTTACTAAAGTTAGGGAATGCAACTTGCCTTTGACATCTCACCTGGAAGTCCATTCTGCCTTTTTCCCTTGCTATAAAGAATTCTTTAAATTTTTGTTATATCCTTAGTTCAGCTCTGTAGAATGAACCCAGACTGTTAATCCACTTAGCAGCTTTGGTAGCTGTGAGGAAGATTAAGGTCTGTGTCCTGCCATTTGCCCCCTCAAATTAGCATGTAGCAATGCCAGTTGAGACAGTGTGTTGTTTAATGTAGGTCCATCAATGCACATGTGCTTTATAAGTAAAGCTTGGCACGTTCTGCAGGGAAGAATGCATGCATTCCTCAATCTGCAGAAAGCCTGTGCTTGTCCTTAACTTCGCAGCCATTGTATTCTCTATGTTTTTGCTGATAAAGGTAAGCACTGACTTCTGTACATTTTGGGTGATAAAGGAAAGCATGCACTTCTTGATTGGGCCCCAATGTGAATCAAGATCAAAACAAAAATTATGTTTGAGGGGAAAGGTTGAGATCTAGGAGAGACAGCAAGAGTGCAAGGAGTGGATCTGCAAAATGAATCTTCCCGATCTGCAGCTGGTTGGTATAGTTCAGATTCAGTTACCTGTCATCAGGTAGGTAGGAGTCTGCGAGTTTCTTCTGAGAGGTCTGCTGAGGCAACTGAGAAAGGAAAGCCTGGTGTCAGCAGACTGCAGGTCTGCAGGGATCTGTATCTAAACTGGAAAATGTTTTAGAAGTCCACAAATCAAAAGCTTAAAAATCACTATCTTGGAGCTGGTTTGGACAATAGCTTTTAGGCAGTTAGCAAATCATCAGATTTGTTTGTTTTTCCTTTCTGTTTACTTAGTCTTTGCATCCTTTCATCTTATCACTATTTCACCGATTCAACATTTTGTCAGTATTATTAAGTGATAACAGTTTCCATTGTGCATTTTCCAAACATACCTTTTTAGTCACTTACAGCAACCAGTGGCAAGTAGTTTAGATTGTATCAGTCCCTTTACAGGTGTGCCGAGGAAAGGGAGAGACTTAACCTTTAGGCAGGGTCATTCTCATAGACTTGCAGAAGATTGTGGAATACATGAAGAGCCATTTGGGTGGAGATGCTCTCCAAGAAAGAGAGATAAACTTGTTTTTACAGGTGGTAAAGCTGCTGCTGCTGCCTTAACACAGAATTCATGGGGCTTTAATTTTTAAGTGCTTGATGAGTTAGGATCTGTTGCCATAAGGTCACATCTGTTTCAAGATCCTGCACAGCTCAGACAGATTCTAAGGGCTTTAGTAACATTAATAAAATTGTCTGAATTTATAAATGTCCATACGTAACACTAGAACAGTATGTAAATCCATTACAAGCGGTTCTGTTTGAGCATGGTTACACTGTTTTATCCAAAGGGAGACTGTTAGTAAGTTTTGTGCCACATGGGAAAATGATGTATTTAAACACAAGGCTAAATGTATGTTAGTAAGAATTCCACGTGAAAGGTGAAACGGTCCTTCAAGACGAGAGTGTCTGGCAGTCTTAAACAATCTAGATTTTTGCAAATACTGATTCTATCTTGTAGAGTGCAAGGCATTACCAAGGCTGATGCAGATGGCTTATATTTTTCTGCAAATGACTCAGTAGATGATGTGACCAGGTATATGAGTTTCTTTTCCAGTTATGTTTTGTGCTAGTGTTCAGAGGAATGCAGAGGATGGTAAATTCAACGATTCCTGTTGTGTAATCTAAAGAGTGATGATACATTTGTTAGATGAAAACAAAAATGATCTGTTACATTTTTAAATGACTGTTTATGTTATCTTGCAATGAGCTTTGTTACAGCTGTTGAATGATAGCTTTTGGATAATGGAAGGAAAAACAGAAAAATAAGTCAGGAAACTTTCTGGAATGAGTTTTGTTCTGTTTTAAATAATATTAATTGATCTAGGAAACAGTTACAATAAAAATACTAGAAATCCTGGATTCAGATACTGACATTGAAATACAGAGATGATTCAAGTGAAGGGATGTTATTTAGTAGTGCAAAGGGAGAGGTCTGGCAAAGGAGGTTTAAAGATACTCTGGTAGGTGGAAGACTTGAGAACTAAAGGCGAGATATGGGCGGCTGCCTTTAAGAGGGGATGCCGTAGCTCCGAGTTAGGCACTGATTCACGTGCACAAAGCAAAGGAGAACTAGTAGGAAAGTCAGTTTATCCTCTTGTCACCATAACTAGCTAGAGTTAGTTGAAATGCTTTCGTGTTCTGGTGCGTCTTTCCCCTGAGATTCAGTTATGAATCCTCTTCGACAGTTGGTGTTGAATTTCTGTCTTAAAGATAAGCAAAAGAAGCTACTTTCTTCTAGGTATGGATTGAGAGGTGATAGTGCTGTGTGCCCCAAGGCTGGTTTATGTATTTCATTCCATAAACTGCTCAATGTAAAAGATACAGCTAATCCCTGGCAGTCGGGCCTGGAACCCGTGGTCCCTCACTGCCAGCGAGTGCCCTCTCACAAGGACACAAGGACAGAGTCGTGCTCTGAGTCAGTGATTACTTAAGCCGCGGAGAGAAATGCCGTCTGCAGAAAGGCTTGAGAAGGATACTTCCCAACTGGTCTGCTGCCTGTTGCTTAGAGTAGTCTCCAGGATGGTCAGGGATGTTTCCCACCTCCCGCATGAGGGCTCTAACCACTGCGCTGCCTTAGAAAAGGGAGTGTCACAACTTTCTTTTTCTGACTGTCTTTAACCAAAAGCAATGGCTTCTGCTCTTTCTGTGGAGGTTAGTTCTTTGGATACAAGTGTGACATGTTCTGTGCATGTTTTATCGGCAGACGAGGGAGCAGTTACTTCGTGGGTCTCGAGTGTTTAAGCATTAGGCAGGTGTTCAGCATTAGGCCCTGCCAAAGCTGAGGCTGGCTGCATCTGTGCATGCTGATGCCTCCAGAATTTTATCATCACCTCTGTCTTTTTTGCCAGTAATACTAAGCTGCAGCTAAATAGGAGTTTGAAGCATCTTTGTTTTAGGTTTAAGTGTCTAAAGTTCTGGTTTTATAGGTGCTTAAAGGTCTCCATGGATCTCTTCCAGAATCATACAGATCTCTTCCAGAGCATTAACATGGCAATGATAGGGGCCATATAAATTCCTAGATGGCAAGAGCTGTTTTCTTATCTGCCTTTGGGGGAGGAGGGGGAGGCTAGGATGCCAGTCACCAAGCAAGCACCGAGGTTCCCGTGTTGTTTGTCCGCCTTACTAATTTGTAGATTGACAGATAATGATATCTAGAGGTTCCTGAACTGACACTGAGCAGAATACGCAGGGACTGTTTTTCATATGCACCACCAGTTTTTTGCTGACCATTGCTGTCCTGCCTCCCCTGGAAGTTTTGTAATTCCTAAATTTATGAAAGTTATGTAATTCCTAAATTCACAGATTGTTGGGGCCCTCCGATTGTGCTTCTGTAAGGCCCTTGCACTTCTGCAAGAACCAGAACCTCTTGGCATGGGCTTTTGCCACTTTGCTGCTGTCTCCCTTTCCCTGCTGCTACCTCTGGAATCACTCCTGGCAGTGGGTTTTACTGCAAGGAGAAGGTGCTTAAACTAAATATAACTCCTAGCCCTTCAGTACGAATGTTGGTCAGGGTGTAAGGTTTTGAAGGGCATGTCTCCCCTCCTCTTTCCACGTGCTGTCCGGAGCTGGCATTGGAGTGATGTCAAAGACGGTTGCTACAACAGAAGCAGCTTTGCCAGGCACAGAACTGCTGAGTTGTCAGCTGCTGAGTCCAAATTATGCCTTTTACCTCAGGGAGCACAAGTTATAAAAGCATGTGTTATGGAAACAAGGACAGCACCGTGCCAGTTCCCTGCTCTTTCTGCCTTGCTCCCCACCACGCCAAAAATCAGACCCACAGAACAGGCTGCCAGAGAGGACGGGCAGCCTGTGTTGCCAGCTTGGCGTGAGGGGAGCACTTGCGAGCAGGATGGCTCCCCCCTCGCTTGGGCCACGTGTTATCAGGGAGCAGAGATTCCTTTCTCACCTGTAAAACCATAAATTTAGGGGCTGCTTCCTGCAAAACAAGAGTGCAGACTTTCAGCCGGCCTCAGGCAGCTGAAATTTCCTGAAGTCTTAGGAAGCTACGGGAGGGCTTTCTTTGGATTGCTTTTATGTGTTCACTGTCTTCCAGGCCAGCCAAAAAACTTCACTGATACAGTAATGTTGATTAGAAAATTACTGGGTTTTGTGGGTTTTTTATTTTTTTATTTTTTATTGATGAGCAACATCGTACCAGTGTTGTCTGCCAATATAGCTTACTAGCATTTATAGCATTTTGATGACCTTTACAGTCAAAAGTACTTTCTTTCAAAATATATGTGTACTCCTAAAATAGAGAAATATATTTGTGCTTGCCCTGTAACTATAGCTGCACTGATAATAGCTTTGTAATATCAACTGAATCTTGATAGCTTTATATCAAAGTAGCTTCGTAGTTTGTAGTGCATAATCATGAAGTTTATATAAAGCAATTTGTATTTGTACTATTTTTTTAGTTGATAAACACTGACTTAGAAGTATGCTGGAATGCTTCTTATGCTTGATTGACTTTGTCATTATTGCACAAGTTGCTGCAAGTTGTAGTAAAGATGCAGGTATCAGAGATGGTTGAAGATAGTTTGCATTGTCAGTCTGGCTCAGGTGCTCCCTGTTTTTTGTTTCTGGGCCTCAGCCATCTAAGCTAGCTTTGCTCCTTAAATGAATCAGTTGCTTTCCTCCAAGAGGAAATGCAGGCTGGGCTGACTGGATATCAGGGTTAAAGGTCTGTTCTGGATGGCATGGGTATGGACTATGGCAAGCCTGACTAGCACCATGGGCGGAGCAAGCTAGGTCTATCCCAGCTGACTTTATACCCTTGAATGCCCCTCATGTTGTGCTCTTGGGCCTGCAACACGTGCCCAGCCTAAAGCTTTAAAAACAACTTTCTCTTTATTTAGAGCACTTTGAACTGAGAAACACACAAAAAAGATTGTCTTGGAGCCAGATGGTGATGTGGACCACTAGCTGTGAAGTGGTCACTGAGCTAGTCCATACCTGGGCATACTGGCCCCAAGCAGTGTGAAGGCAAACCAGTCTGCAGCATTTAGGCTGAGGGTGAAGTTACCTCTGTAGTACAGTCTAACAGCAGCATGGGCATCTCTGATCTGTGTCATTTCTGTAACTTTACAAGCTGCATTTCAAATTACTTGGGTGTCTGAGAGTTGCACTGCACATCCCACATACCTTGCAGACCCCAGAGGAGAGGGAGATATGGACATGGCTCTGCTCAGTGTGGGGCTGGCCTGGGCAGGTAGTTGGCTTTTGGGGCTGTCTGCTAATATTTGCCCTAGCCCTGCAGCCCTGCTTCCTTTCAGATCAGGACTTAAGCGACCACCAAGAAGCTCTTGCGCCAGGACAGCTCAGCTGCTCATCATGTGATGTAACCTTGTTTGTATGGCTGACCATGGATGTGCCCTTCTTGAACTGCATGATCTACTGGCCTCTCTTAGCTATAAAATCTGTGAGGACAGAGCTACAAATATCTTTCTCAAATAATTGGTGTTAATAATACTGCAGGGCAAAAATGCTGCTTAAGTCAAATGAACTTCAGAGGAGAATTATAGTGGTCAGTACTATAGCTGGGGCTTTTGCAGGCTCTGAAGCCCAAAGGTGAATGTAAGCTGTATGTATTCCAACTACAACTAATTTTCAGAATATTTCATATTTTGGATCAAGCTCAGCACTTCATGGCAGAAGAGATGCTTGACCTCTGAGGTTTTGCAGCCACTCTGGAGCTAAAACTAAGGAGATAAGTTGTTAATGTTTAATCCTAGGGAGAGAAACTCTGACTTATGTTGTGGACTTCACTGTTGTCTTGAGTCATGTGTAACAAGCCCCAAAATACTGTGTGTGGGATATAGACATAAATGTTGCACTTTTTCTTTCACTTTTTTTAGAGTTTCTGCTGGTTCTGAGGATAAAAATATCCATTCCCTAGAGTCTACCTATTCCTCTTCCTTTCCCCCTCATTCCCCCTGCTCCCTGCTCCTCCAAAGGTCATGGCTACAAGAAATCTTTAGTATGCCAGTCCCTAGGCACGTAACTCATAATTCATCTGCTAGAATAATATTGTCACAGTTCCCAGTATAGAACAGTCTTCTCCTCTGATTTAAATGTGATTGATCTATTTCTTTTCTGAAATGATAGAAAATTTTCAAACAAAAGATATTTTTGACCAAACTTTGCATTGTATTTCAAATGATAGGATTAATCTGGATGTAAAATTAACAACCTGTCATGTAACCCTTATTTTAAATCTTACCTCAAAATTGATAGCTAGTCCTCTGTATATTGTCTTCCTTCAGCATTAAAATATTTTTAAATAAAAATCTATAGGTTTTTCCTGCTAGTTTAGTCTGACATTGATGTAAAGTGAACCCATGAATAATCTGGGAACTCCTGCATTGAGCCCTGTTTAGAAATCCTGTAGGAATATATCCAATCTTACCTTTAAGATTTCAGGCAGTTCATCCCATCCTTGAAAAGCTTTGCCAATACTTAATTACCTTTACTTTTAAAAATATGTGCTTTTGCTTTTAGTTAAGATTTACTGCAGGGCATCGACTCTGCCTTGTATCTTTGTGTGGGCTATGTTAAAATCCTTTCTCCATGTAGGTAATTGAGGACTGTGATGGAGTAACCTCATTAAACTGAATAGTTGCATTGTTTAGGCTTTGCGACAACAGACCATCTCCCAGACCTGAACTGCTCTCCTCCATTTGATTCTGCATATGAATGAACTTTGTACTGGATAAGACCATTTCTATTGCTAATGAATGTTTAAGTTTTTCTCTTGCCATGTTAGATCTCTTTCTTCCGTTACCTTGTCCATAGAGATTAAATTGGGAGGACTTTTATTTTCAGTAGCTTTTATACATTTACTTGCTTGAGCTGCGATAACTCATAAATTTGAAGGTTTTCCATCTGCTTCCCCATATTTCAACTAATGAGTGGTGCAGCTGGTGTTAACATGCGATGAACATGTCCTTGAAAAAAAATAGATTCTTGTTTATTATCCTTTTGCCATACTCTTTGCTTGCTTGCTGATCAGTAGGTGACTCCAGACTGGAGATCAGTTTGGGCAATGATTATTGCAGGCAATAATGGGAGCAAGCGCTCATCATTACAATAACTGCGTGTAGAATTTGGTTGTTAACAGCAAAATAGTGTTAATTTTCCCTTCTGCATGTTAAACACAGAAGGTGTACATATAATTCCACATCTTTTCTGAGACATCCTCTAATGGAGCAACCTTCCCCATTGACTATATATACATCTTTTGACTTTAGGTAGCTAATGTGACTACCCACGTCAGTGTTCAGTTCTCCTGTACTGAAGAGTAAGGACTGAGCCCGTCACAGGCTCTTGCAGCAGGGCTCCTGCCAAGAGTGGCAAATGTAAGTTTATGCATAACTTTACTCATGAAATAAAATTAGTCATATATTTACAAGTTTGCAGATTCAGGAGCACTATGTGTATGTATGTGGTTACTGAGGTTTATTATCTTATATAAATCAGATAGTTGCACAGTTGCAAACAGCATTCCATGGCTTTGAAATACCTTCTCTGCAGTGGGCACAAGTGATCTCTGATAGCGTTAACTGCCTGTTTCATGGGATGTGTGAAATAAGATGTTACAGTCCAAACCTGTACTAATGACTTTAAACCTGAACCTGAATACTTTAAGCCTGAACTAATGACTTGAATAAGAATTTAACAAGTATTACTAATAACTTTCTCAGGTTGATCTCTTCTTTTGAAGTAGTGTGCATTGATTTTTATGTGATTGATTTAGGGTTTGGTTTTTTTTTTACTTTCTCATTAAAAAAAAAAACTCTTTGAGATACTTGTCACTAACATTCCTGGTACTTATATGGATCTCTAATCTTTTTAATTTCTTCTGCTGTAGCTCACAAAGAATTTCCATGTGTGTTGTTCTACAGTCAAATATTTATGCCCTGAGGCACACACATTCTCATTTAAATACATTTTGCAAATGTAATCATTATAGAGATCCAGTGTATAGCTCTTTAGTATGCAAGACTGCAGAATTGGGAAAGGCAGAGTACTCCCAAAGGCATTTGACGTGTTGTTTTTAAATGGTACGTGGGTTCGAAGAACTTGCTTTCTGGTGAGATTGGCACAAGCTCTTGCAGAAGAGCATTTCGCAAAAGAAAAAAAATTGTGAGATATTGGCATTTCATACCATCAAACTTACACTAGAGGTTTTGCACATCTCTGGATTTAGAAAATAAGAATGTGCTTGGCCTTGTGAGTCGTACGTTATAAATTTGACAGGACCTGGTGAAGTGCATAAGGAACAAAAATATTACTGAGGAAAAAAGAGACTGGAACAGAAACTAAAAATAAACTAAAGCAGAACATGTCTTTCTTATAATTGTATCAATTAACTTTATCTTCTCTGCAGAGTTAGGTTTCCCCTCGCCCCCGCCGTCTCTGCCGCATGCCCCGCCACGTCGCTTTGCAGCCACCAGAGAGAGCATTGAGAATTGTCGCACGTCTCTCGTTCCCACAGTCAGACTTGCTCAGCAGTTTGGGAACAATAGCTGCTTCTTTGCTGAGCCGTGAAACAAAAAAGTTAAGTGTATCAGCAGCAATGCATGAAAAATGTGGTGAACAGCCTTCCACCGGAAAAGATGTTTCCATGCCAATGTGTAGGTATTGAGGATTTATTGCAGGCAGAAGCTAATCAGTAAGAAATCCTTCTTCTTTTGTACATCATCTGCCAGCTCGGTACTGAGAGAAGAAGTAAACTGTGAGATTTACTAATAATAGCAGGAAGGAAGCACGCTGTTAAACAGAGATAGCAAAGTTGGAATGATTTCTGTGTGCAAAATTCAAGGACCTTTTCCTACCCCCTGTGCACACCCCTATTTTTCTACTTATCCTTCAGAAAGTGAAAAAAGCCACCTCTGATAGAAGGTGGCATCTTGCATTCAAAGGAGGATAGAGGGAAAAAAGGGAGAGCCAGGTTACTGATGATATAATGATTGTCATATGAAAATGATGCGTAGATGTGAGATGAAGGGCAGCTGCAGCTTTGAAAATTTCTTTTTTGTTTCTTATTCTAAGTTTGAATCAGGTCAGGAGAAACCTGTGGAACTGACTCACTATACCCTGTTAGTAGCAGTCTCAATTTTCTGTGAGCTGCTTTCAGTTTTAAATGAGATGCAGCATCGTTAGCTTTACAGACACTGCTGTCTCAGCACTTGCTAGTGTGTTATTTACAGGTATTCAATTCACTGGTTTTGCTAAGTTCTAAACCAACTGGCAGAAGAACATTGTTTTATTTTACAGCAATAAAAATGATACATCCCAGCCTTCTTACCTGTTATTTTAAAATATTCAGATCTTTGTTGCTGCTTTCCTTTTGTTGAGCATTATCTTAATGGTTCAGAGTTTGCTCAACTGTTTGCTCAACACCCCTTCAGGGTCCTTCGTAGCAGTATTTTCCATTCTGAGAGAAACTTTCTAAGTTAAATAATTCTAATCAACAGACAAGATGTGGTCTTCTTGTTTGGAATATTCAAAACAAAATTTAGGAATTTCTTAGCACCTTCTTCACTCTGTGGACTGAAAGATCTCAGTTTATGTTGCATCAAATTTGAGGTCATCTTGCAAGAATGGAAAACAAAACTTGAGCTTTTCTGTATGCTTTCAGTTTTAAAACAAGATTATGCCTAAACTGAATAGTCAGACTGAATTATTTGACATGGAAAAATAGGTGTGAATTTAATTGTAAAATAGCTACATCTTTTACCTTTGGCATTGTAGTCAGTGACTTCATTTAGGGCAATAAAGTTAAGGATGTGCTGTATGTTGGTAGAAAACTGGGAATGACACACAGGAGTTGATTAAAACTAGATTGCTGAGGGCGTCTGTGCTCCAGGGGTGCCAAAGTCTTTTAGAGGGACAGAAAGGAGAACTTGAACGGATCTGCGTGTTTTGATGCGCTGTGCAGCTGCGACAACTGATTTGTGAGTGGCAAACGTGTCCCTTGCGGGGGCCCGGAGACCTGTGTTAGAGGAGTGGAATGGACAAGGGGGTGGTTTTAGCTTCAGGCAGCCAGGTTTGGTCTGCCGGCGTGTCTGTTTGGGTCTGTGGCTCCAGTGCAGGCAGTGATCAGCAAGGGAATAAGAGGGTACCAGCGGTGAAGGAGTGAGCAGGGCTGCATATGAGAGAGAAAGAGTAGAGATTTCCAGTAGCTGTGCCTGTGCACCTGCATGCACAAGTGCAAGAGTTAGTATTTATTCTTTATAGTGTGGCAGTGGTCTCTTGGGTCTACAAAAGTTAATTAGGAAAGAGACTGGCTCCAGTGCGTTTCAACTGTACAAATCAATCTCTGTATTTCTGAGTACTTAAGATAAATCCCTACACTTTGCTACCTTAAAAGGAGGAAATGCATGTATAGGTTGAGAATGAGAGGCTGAGGAGTAATAAAGATATAGCTGAAAGAGTATGTGTGAAAGAATAACAGTTCTCAAAAAATGCTAACTGCTATGTAATTCTGCATGGGCAGGCTTGTTCTGATAATCTCGTAATGCAGTGTAGACTTTCCTTCTTTGGTGAGGTTGGAGGAGGAACGGCAGCGCTTGAATGCCAGCTTGGGAGTGAAGGGGAGGGGAAAGCCATCAGTCATCTGAGCAGAAGGGTAGCTTAGACCTGGTAACATGTTGCGGTATGTCTTCATGTGACATGTCTGGTACTTATTAAGGGTGGAAATACAGCAGGGCACGAGAGCTTTTACACAAGAAAGATTAATACAATGGGAATTTATCAGAAAATATAGATCTATAGTTTCAGGAATCACTCGTTCCCTCGATTACTAAAAAATCAATTTATTTCTCGTAAATGACTCATTTCTTAAAGACTTCTTAAACATTCACACTAAAAAGATATTGCATAACCATTGCTCGTTATTCTCAATATATTATTTAATGTGAAAGCCACAGTTCAGCATTTGATCTATTTATATGCTGTTCATACCCACGAAGCCAGAGTTTCTTTGGATTTAGTTCATTGTACCTTAAAAATAATTCGAATACCACCGGTTTCATTGTAAACAAAGAATGATTCCAACCCTCGGGTCATTGTCGGTTGTTTAAAAAAACACTTGGAATTGCTTCAATAGTTACCAGTGTTCTCTTATAAAACTAAATAGGCTTTTCCTGTGATGGAAAGAAGATTAAAGGTCATATAGTTCAAAATAAATCTTTGCACATTACCAGATTAAGGAAAATGAAATCTTTTCATTAATAAGGCCAACTCCTTTAATGTTTATCAGTTCGTAATGACATACGAACTGAAGGGAGGCTGCAGGGACAGGATTATGTAGATACATGACTTGCCCAAAGCACTTTTTTCTTGCAGACCTCTTTGCACAGTTTGAGTGGGGGTGGTCTGAGCTTTGAACCGCACATTGAGTAAAACACAACCGACAATGCGGGCAAATAAAATTTCCTCTGAAGATATGCTATCTTGAGAACTGCACAGAGTCCCAGCATTACCAAAGAGGTGAAATATGTTTTGGAATTTTGGGTCTGTATTTTCTTTCAGTTACATATCAGTAAAATGCAGTAGTATACTGGAGAAAAGGGAAGCCTTGTCTGTGTAATTTCATTTGATTCTAGGTTTATGCACTGCAAAAAATATGGATATATACGTTTATATTTTTTGTCCCTGTACTGAGTATTGAAAAGGTGCGGTGGATGGCCATAGCATTCATGATAAGCTGCTTTTTTTTGTATATGTGAAGTAATCTAACTTATGTATCTTTGGTCAGTATACTTGTTCCATGCTGTGCTGCGAAGTGCAAGAATTCAAGGAAGTGTGACCATGAGGTCACCAAATTCAAGCGTATCAGGAAATGTGTGTAGCTGTATCAGATTTACGCAAATACATAAGTTGAATCCTTCACCTTATTGCTGTATTAATTTGGCAGTTGTGCTAAGTATCAAAATTCTGAATGGATTAAAATAATAGTGTGTAAATGACTCCTAGCAATTTCCTTCTACTGCTCAGCACAATGGCCAAGAAGATAAAAATTTCTCATTTGGCCTATAGTGTCCCTTAACCTTCACCCCTTTGCTTTGTTCTTTGTTCAGATGATTAGGTGTTTTCCATCTGTACCTTTATGGGAGAAGAATGTGTGCTTGTTAATTTGAGCTGACTTCCTAAGGAAGTCAGGCGTATCTGATAATGCTTCATCTGTCCTCTTACCCCTGCAATAACCTTTGAACACATTGCCCAGGTTCAGTTCACTCGGAACGGGGAGCTGAGGTCTCAAAATATGATGTTTTTACTATCTTTATGGAGATCTGCGGCTGGGCGGAGAGACCCCGCTGAGGATAACAGCTGCAGAGCAAAGCCGGCCCATACTAGACCGCGATCCAGGGTTCTGCAGCATGCCTGCTCCGATGTCTAATAAGGCTTTGGGGGTAAGCGCCAATCTGTATTCGCATTTGGCTAATATGTAACAGCAGTAAAGCATGAACAGGCTGTCAGTTGTCCCCAGACATATTTAATCTATTTTTGGTAGTATTAGGACTGTGTTTCTCAGAAGAGTTTGTTTTCTATTGTTACCATCTGGAGAGCAGTGCTGTGTGCTTGGTAGTGATGGATGTGCTTGTGTTTGCCCACATGCTTGGTGGCTAATTGGTTTGGACAGAGACTTCCAAACTCAAGAGTTAGGCAACCAATTTTCTTTTGAAAGTGTCTTTGTACTTCTGAAAATCTCACCCTGGGAGCATCAGATGCAATGGCTAGTTTGGGGATCGCTCTTGCGTGGTGTATTCTGGGCAAGGTGTGGCAAATGATTCCAGTAAGCCTAACACTTCCAGTTTGGAATATGCATTTATTGAAAACAGGAAAATTTCAGTGAAAACGAAAGAAACAGTGTGCAAAATATATTCCAAAAAAGGCATCTACAGCAACTCTCTTCTGCCCTTTCATACACTGGTCTACCTGACTGATCTGCCTCTTCAGCATCACTTTTCTTTTTTCTCTCCAGGCCTGACAGAGCTACTTCTCTGAAGCCTCTCTTTAAGCCACTTTGTTTTTTTTCTCTTCTTCTTTTTGTTAAAAACGCGAGTAACCTGAAGGAGTCTTACACTGTCCTTCCCAAATCCTTTTCAAGATTGTAGCCATTTGCTATGATTAAACTATTTGACTAATGCTTCTTCTGAATATTTGCTTTTCTTTTCAAAAGCAGATCTTAGCTTCCCAGTTCCTGTACGTGTATGTGCGTTGCGCTGTCCGCCCTGTACTAAAGGCTTTCCTGAAATTGCCCGTGAATTATGGTACCTGCGTGCACAGACTAGTAGCGACTTCATAGATTTCTTGTGCAAATGACTTCAAACCTTTCTCGCCTGCGTCCTGTATATATTCTGCAGGCAGCACCCTCCCCAAATCAGTACACCACTTTCGAAGAGTTTTGTTGCCCCTTCTTGCCGGGTGAGGCTGCCTTCTCATGCTAATTGCTGCCCGGAAGTATTTGCCAGCTTTGGCGGTCTGCAGCTTGCCTGTGTGTATTTCCGTGGTGTTTAAGAGTCCTGGGGTCGGTGCGTGCTGCTCCCGTTGGGGTGCATCTCTCTTCGTGTTGGTAAAATCTGTTGCCAAAGTGCTTGGCTTTGGAGATGGTGTTTGTCACCAGGAGCTTTCCAAAGGAGTCTGTGAAAGCGTCAGTCCTTCAGCTGAGTTCGTGTGTCGCGTCCTGTGATCTCACTTCACCTTGCGGAGCAGAAGCAGCCCGAGGTTGCCGCAAGGTAGCGGTGCCTTCCCAGCTTCTGCGGGATGGTGCTGTTGTTTGGCAGCTGGGGGAAGCAGTGAGGAGGGAGTTTTCCTGCTCACGTTTGGCAGAAAAAAAGCAGTTTGCCTCAAAGGACTGAAAATCTCCCCCATATGCCCATGCGTATTTATTGTATAATGTCTTAACACTCTGTCTTTGTTTCCATTTCCTCCTGTGCACGTCAAGAGGGTGCCCTGGTGCAGGTGGGCAACTTGGATTGTTTTGTCAGCTTTCTGCAAGAGAAATAGCTGATTTTTAAATTAATTCCTCAGAATCGGGGAAAGCCAGATTCCCAAATGGGATTCAGCTTTCATTTATAAATAATTTTTAGTGATTCATGTCCTGCTTATCTTTTATAACATGGAATGCTGCCATGTTATAAAACAGAGAGGGAAAGCCTGCATTTAGATTACTAAAGAGTGATTCTGGTCTCAAGTTGGGGAATTTTTTTAAGGAGGTAGAAGAATGTACGCTATTGAAAAACAGCCAAAAACCTCGAATAAGTCTTACTAATTCTACTTTTATTTTTATCTTACTCAGTTAGCTTTAGAGTCAAAGACAGAAGGCTGTGGGGTCAGCAAAGCTGTTCTAAAGAAAGCCAGTTCATCTTCTGTTTCTGTGTTCGTTGTCTTTACTGTCAGCTGTATTGGCAATTTGCTTTGTTTCCCAGAAATGTGTACTTCTGGCATGAGCTTTCGGTTAGGGGAATTTTTTGGAAGCTTTCTATTGGCAATAATAGGATTTGTAATTTGATATGTGCATTTTTGTCTGAGTTTAGGAGTGTTTTCTCTCACTTTCAAGGCTAAATTAACATCTTTGTTTTCAAAAGGCGGCCAAGGCTAAGGAAAATGAGCCTTTTCCAACCAATAAGCAGAAAAATTTTTCTTCGAACAATAAGCTCCTGATTTTGGCACATGCTTAGCACCTGCGTTTCTGGCTGGCTTCACTTGGGACGATGGCTGTTCAGTACCTCTGAAGATCCAGCCTGGCATCAGTCTCCACAGTTTTTGGTGCTGTGCTGTATGGTCCTTTTCCTTGAGATCTTCTCATGTTCCATTTGGTGGTAAATTAGTCTGATGATACCTTTAGCTGCAGAGGAAAAGCAAATAAGTTGTAACTTGAGAAAATTTACTGAAGAACAGATTTCTTCTATTTTTAATATCTATGCTTGTGGTGATTTCATGGTCTCATCCAGTATCCTCCACTTACAGCTTCTCACAACTTTTTGTATAAGTTGAGCTTTTAAACTTTTCTTTTTAAGTATCTGCTTGTGGAGCACGAAATAGGCATGAAAAGTGTGGCCACTGATCTTCAGTTCATAGGCTTTTAAACCAGATCTGGAGGGTTGTGATTGGCAGGTGAGACTGCCAGCAGAAAGCAGGCCAGAAAGACTTCTCAAATTTTTTATCTTTTTTTTTGTTTGTTTTCAAAGTGGTTTCCAAGCACAATGAAGTACATTCAGAGACCAGAAAACACAGAACTAGATTTTTTGGGTTTTTTTAATTACTTAACAGTGCTTTGGAAAACTTCTACACTTGGAGAACTAAGCTGGGGCAACTGCCTAAGAAAATACTTTCTTTTTATCTTTAAACAGAATCAAGTGTTTGGTCAGCTATGCTCTAAAAAAGATATGAAGGAATCAGGCCAAGAAATACACAATACAAAACATAGTCGGTAGGAGAGATTTGGGTTATCTTCTGTTTTTACTGTGAGAGGTTAAGTCTAAAGAGGTTGGGAAAGGCTTAGCCTGTCACTGTCACACCGTTAGCGCTGTGCTGGTTTTCTCAGCTTGTCACAGAATCTTTAAGCTTCTTCACAACTGACGAGGATCTGAAGGAAAGTTGTCCACAGAGATTTTCCTGGGCACACGTTATTAACATGGAAGTACTTTTCCTCTCTCATCTGTCTGATCCACCACTAGGTGCACTGTATGCATCAAAACATCTTTAAAAGTCATTTAAAAAAAAGTCATTTAAAAGTCCACAATTTCAATTGAGCTGTAAGAGGCTACTTCCTCTGTGTGTGTGTGTGTGTGTGTGTGTGTGTGTGTGTGTGTGTGTGGTTTGCGTGCATGCACGTGCTTTTTTTGATTTTGTTTTAAATAAGGACCACCTTCCTTTGGCTTCAGTGATTAAGGATATGAATCTAATTGTTCTTGCGTTAATTTATCTGCATGAAAAGCAATTGAAAATGACTTCTTTCTAACCAGAGGGTGAAGGATCAGTTCCTCTGCGCACCCTAAAGCCCTGAGCAGAATTCTGAACATCTTAATTTAATGTAGCTTTCAACAAAGTTATTATGGAATCCTATTTTTAGCAGTTACTCTTAAACATGGACATTTATGTACTGAAGCTTGACATGCCTTTGCTGTAGGTATGTTATTAATTTGCATGTAAATACTTGTTGAGTAGACACATGCTCTTGCTCCTTAGCATAGCTTTATGGGAGGTTTTTTCCTTGTTTTAAAATTTCAAAAGTGAAAGACCTTTTCAGGCGAGTTCTTTAGAACGAATTTCCTGTACAACTGTACTCACACTGAGTCGGGAGGTTGCAGGCCCATTCGAGGCCTGCCCACTTGAGGCCTGTTTGATTGGTCTGGAGTCTGAAATACCTGATAAATAGTTATGTGGCTGCTTTATACAGAAGTATCTGCAGCTGGATCACAAGCTGAAATTGAGTCAACAAAGTCTGAGTGTTGAGAGAAAAGCAAATATGGCATGGGATGTGTAAACACGTGCTGTGCATAGGTTTACCTTAGAAAAGGTCTTTCATTGTGTTTTATATTGTTCAATGCTTCAGGGGGAGAAATATGTCAAAGATGAGGACACCAGATTTGGTCCGCAGAGGAGCGTTCTAGGGATGATCAAAAATCGATAACTGGGTCTGGGAAACAGTGGGAAAGAAAATGGAGTTTTTAAGGGAGGAACTAGTAGAAACATGGTGTCAATCATTTTCTGTATAAAAGGTTGCTGCAAGGCAGAAGGTGATAAACTCTGCTTTGTCTGCTGGAGACAGGACAAAATAATGTCCTTAAAATGGAGCAAGGGATAGCTGTGTAGCACATTGGGAACAGTAATGATAGCACTGGTGAAGTGACATGAATAGATTGCCCAGGGAGATGAGATTGTTATGGGATGTTTTGTCGCTGAGTTTTTAAGAGTAGATTAGTCAGGCTTTTGTTAGAAATGCTTTAGTTGCAGTTGCTCTTTCTGGCAGAGAGATTGGGTTGACTCCTTGAGACCTTCATCTTTTTTTTTTTCTTTTGTTTTCTTTTTTTTTTTAATAAAGACTTGCAACCTAAAGACCTTTACACTTAGCAGCAACTGCTCTTATTGCATTCCAGCAAGCCTTGATCAAAGTTTTGCCTTCTTCTACTACGTTTCTGAGCTCTCTTGCCCTAAACTATGTCTCTAACCCCTGTATTGTCCTGTGCCATCTTAAGAGTATGTCTGCCTAGAGGAGAACGTGCTTCTTATATCCCTCCAGAGTAAGGAAACCCCCTGCATCTTGTTTGTGTTAGTCTTAAGTTGATGGAAGGCAGCTTTCATCCACAGAAAGTGAACTTCCTATTTTAAACTTACTTCAATTAGTTTGTAACTTTATAATTAAAACAGGGCTATAAATGGGGATGTTTCTTCCTGACTAATGGCATTTGATTATAGGACATGAGTCTGAATTGCCAACTTTTTAGCAAGCTATAAAATGTGTATGAGAAGACAAGAGACAAGGAGCCTACGCTTCTTACGAAAGCTTGTGGTTTACAAGATGCTCATCATGCTCTGCATGCAAGTACATAGGCTCCCTTTGGTGACTATCTGACTCTGAAATGGAAGCTAAAACTGTTCTGACAATGAATTAGGGGAATTCAGTTTGACTCTATTTTCTTGTAATCCACTGTTATAATTTTAAAACTTCCACGGTAGGGGGATTACTCAGTAAACTATGTATTGTTCATGCAGAAGTAGAAGTTTTCCTTGAAGCATGCGTGCACATGTGTACACACACACACACACACGCACGCACGCACACACACGCACACCTTTGCTAAATCTGCCTCAGAAACCTGGTCTTTTGCATGATAAAACAGGTTTTGCACAATCCTGTACAGAAATGTATTTAGAAAGTGAGAGATTTGAGATTTAATTAATTTCACAGTGCACAGTTTGCTTTAAGTGCTATCAGTGCTTGAGCCTTCTTTTATTCTTTCCTTGGCTTCTGTTAACTGTCAGCTAATTTTGATATGAAATTTAAGGTTCTGGTTATGGGCTTTTCTGCAAACCAGACATGGGCTTTGAAGTACTGAAGTACTTTGAAGAACTGAAGTACTCACAAACCGTTATAATTTACGTGTATGTATCGAATGGAAATCAGTCCTTTTGTTCATGTAACTTCCAAGTATGTGTAAGTGGACTTCACATTCTTGATGAAGTTAAAGGCTTGTCAGCAAAGTTTAAAGCATGTCAAAGATCTTCATTAGTAACATGAACAAATATGATATGAAGTCCCTGAGACATGCCAAAATGCAGTGGTGTCTTTTGGTGTTAAGATGATTACATTTTAAATATTGGCAGGTTCTTGACCCACCTTGACCTGAACGTGGACTTGTTAAACTTGACGCTTGGTCTTTAACAAGTTACAGGACATGGATATTACAGTTTAGGAATGTATAAAAAGAAGGTCTTGATGTGTATGGGGATAGTATGGCTTAAATTAATCAGTATGAGTTTTAATGAGTTTTTCAGTTGGCTTGGAAACTTGATGAAGATAAAATAATTATTAAGGCTATTTACTCTGTTTTGGTTTGTTTTGCTAAGCGTCTCTTCTTTCCTCCAGTTGTAACACCGACCTTTACCTTAGCATCTCTCTCAGTCCCGTGTTGATGGGGCCTTTCCCTCAGTCTTGATATTGCAGAACAAGAGAAGAGAAAAGCAGCCCCTTTGTAAACAGTTCTGAATTATTCAAGTAGTGCTGATAGATTTGTCCTAGCACAGTGCCGACAGTTTGGTGAGAGACAGAAGAATATTTGGGGCATTCCCAGCACTGTGATCAGGGAGGCATTTTAAAAACTAAGCAAATAAGGCAAAGTTGAACTGTAGGGATGAGGCAGCATCCTCCTAGTGACACAGAAGACTTTATTCAAGGAAGGCATCCTTAAAATTAAGGAGGCTTTTAGACAAAGTCTCTTCTTTCTGATAATGATGTATGTCTAGCTTTGGAAGAGACTTCTAAGGCAAGGTCAGGAGCTTTCCCACTTGAGACTTCTTTTAAAAGAAGTAGCCTGGACAAAATGTGTGTTTTAGAAAACTGCTCTGTAGGAGTGACTGGCTCAGCTATGTTCTTATATGCGAAAGTCTCTGCTTCTGCTATTTGTCACTGTAATAGGGCCCCTTGCTACATGAAGGTTATGGTCTCTGGGAGGGTACAAGCCTTTCAGGTAGTTGGGGAGCAACACATCAGGGGCTGGCTGAGTTTTAGGGTAAGCTTTCCTGCAGCTTTTTTCTTGACAACAAAGCCTGATGTTGGCTGATGTGTGGGTGGAACTGAATGTGTTCCCCAGATCCTGCTGCACAGTGGAACTTCACTTTGGAAAACATGCAACCCACTAATCTTCAAAGAACACATTAGCCTCTTCTGTAGCTACTATTCTAGATGATTTTTACCTTAAGGTCAATATTTACAGCTACAAAAATCCAAAGTTAGAGGAATGACTATCAGTTTTTGGCCTTTTTTCCTCCAGAAATTATGATTTAACACCGGATTGAATATCTTGGGTGACCAGGTCTAGTTCTGCAGTGTCTCAGGCTTCTCATAGTTTTGAGAAGCAACAATATGCAGAGTGAGGAGAGGGGAAAGAAAAGCAGGCAACTCTCCTGTCCCCTTAAACCCTAGTCCAAAGAAGGGGACATTTGCATTCATGGTACCTAGGACACTTTGTGAATGTGACCTTTCATCTAACTTGGAGAGACCAGTTCTAGAAGAATACCTTGCCATGTTTACTCTGTTCTGGCCTCAAATAGCCCTGAAGGAGGTCTGTGTACAGTTGAATTTTACATGTGTGTGATTCTTGAGGTTATCTTTGAAATGCCTCACTGAAAAAGTATGCATCAAGGAGTGGTTGGGACAGTGAACGAAGTTTGCTTGCCAAAGAAACTAAAGGAGTTACTGGGCCTGAGGGAAGTATTAAAGAAAAAGAAAGAGATGGAACAAAAAATGGTGTTTGAAGGACCAGCTCTGGGATTTCAAAGGTTATTTTTGTTTTTATTTTAGAGTTGACCACCTTGTTGGAAGATGATGTTTATTCCTGCTTGAAGCTGCCATTCTGAAAACAAACAGTAAAAGAATGTGGAAGAATTCAAGCCTTTGCTGTGTTTTAGCACTAGCTATTTTATGTTTAACAAGCTTAATATGTAGTCAAGAGATAGGTGAGTGTATTTTGATATAATACACTAACTAATTTCTCTTTGTAGCCTGTATACCCATACCATTTAGCTGTGTTGCATTCCTAATATATGTATGTCCAAAAATTGTCACCTCTGTGGCCCAACACCATCCTAGAGACAGTGGTACTACTAGGCTGATCTCTGCTTTCCAGCACTCAGTGGCATCTTGTAAACCAGTGCAAAGTTGGGTATTAAATTCTCTGAAGCATGACTCTAGTCGCCTGCATACTCAGTTAGTGTGAATGTCTGCATTCAAATGTTCTTGCTGTATATGTCAGCGGCCTGTGACAGTTCTACATGTTATCATTAATTGCCCTCCTATCATTAATTGCCCTTGGTGTGGGACAGTGGAAGAGAGCAAAAAGCTCATTAAGTTTATCATCAAGGCTTGTGGTTTTGCCATTGGCCCAAAGCCTGCTTATTAAGGAAGGCCAGGAATGGGTATTGTGGAAAGAAATAGCTGTCTGTGATCATGTACACGAATATAAATCCAATTTTGGGGTACTTCTGGCAGTCTCTCCCTTTCTCTAATCAGGCACACAAATCATTCACCAGTTTTTAAGATACTGGCCAAAAACACATGCAGTAAAAAGGGAAAAAGAATGTCTGTTGGTATGAGCAATAACACTTGTTTTACAGTTGGTCAATTCTGATCTGCAATTGGTGACTATATAGTTCTTATCTCATTTCAGGTTCTCCAGGGGAACCACAGAATTTGAAATGTATAATGCACAATTTACACAAAATGATATGTACTTGGGATGTCTCTTCCAAAGGAAGATATGGACAAACTGATTTTTGTTACACCACCAGGTAAGTCCATGTATACCTAACTGAAAACTGCAAAACTGTGATGAAAGTCTAACTATTCCTCAGTCCCTGCCCATGGAATTTGTGATGCTATTGTTTCCCAGCATCTCCCAGTCAGTTATCCTTGGGTGGTGCTCTCTTCAGGCACTGTTAACTCAGGCAATTGCAGGTCTTCTGGCAAAGCATTGTTTCATGCTAACAATTCTCCTGCCAAAATCTCCTGCTTGCTCTCTTCAAAGAGCTGGAAGATGCTCTCATTTCTTCAGAGTTCTCTGTGTGTCTGCCTAGCCCTTGCTCAGAGTTTTCATAAGGGACATCTTCATACCAGGTTCATTCCAAAAGGAAATGATAGTTGGAAGAAGCAAATCCTGGTGTTATGGGCCAAAGCGGTAGAATACATGACATAAGTGTCAAGACTCACATGTGGAAAAACATAAAAAAATCTCTTGGTGGTTGTCTTATAACTTTTATAAATTTTATGCTGTCTGGAGATCATTGTGTCAGAGGAAACGTGAAAGTGAGTCCACATTCAGACTAGCCTTTCCAAAATACGAGAGTTGAAAAATTTCAAGAAACATTAAAAAAGCTTAAATCTTCAGTATGTTTTTCACTAATGAGAACTACATGTGCAATCCCTGTGCTGTGGGTCTGCCAAATACTTGTTATGTGCTAGGGAGTTTTTGCATCTTGATCCTGCCCCCAGTCCAGATATTTGTACTGTCTTTCTTCCTGTAAATCCTCGGGCAGCTCAAACTTGTCCTTGGGGTCCCAGGGCTTGGCTCAACTTCTTCCACCTACATGCTTGATTTTATGTGTTTGGTATTCCTCCTGTGTTAACAGCTATCATTTCTAAACAAAAAATATGTATATCTGACAGGATAGGCAGAATTTTGGAGTGCAGCGTTTGTGAGGTTCTGCCCTCTAAACAAGAATAACCAGGTAACTGTTGCTATTCCTCCTTAGCAAAGCAGAACAGGCGTGGGTCCCAGAAATACAGAGACTGAAGGCTTGACTTAGCTCAGATATCCCTTCGGGAAAGAGAGTTTGGGTTTCAGTTGCCCAGACATCCTCTAACAGCATCTCTGTAACAGAGGAGGAGCAGCCTCTCTGAGCACTCATTTCACTGGCCTTTACTAGTGCAGTCTTTTGCATGAATCTTTAAAGTTCAGCCCAAGCTCTTGACTTCAACACATAGGAGTTCCAGGGTCCTGTTCCAGTTCTTAAGTGAGTAATAGTCCCTCCGCAGGAAGTCTGGCATTGTTCTCTTTCCTTTCCTTCCTCCCATCATTCCCCCAAGAGGAAGATCCGGATTTTTCCAAAGCATTTGCCTTTCTAGTTACATATCAATGATTATGAGCAAAAGGACTTGACCTATCCATTATTGTTTTCTATATGGATCTACAACCTCCAGCCAAAGACCAGATCGCATTGCCCTGAGCACTGTGCGAACGGTTCTCTCTCCCACCCCCCTAATCTTTTCCTACTAGCTGAGCAGCACAAGGGAGCTAAAATTTATTTTGTTTTATTTATTCTGTGATGGGGAGACAGATGTGTGAACCCACTGGTTGCATCCATGTACCCTAACTCTGAAAAGAAAAGGAGGGAGAGAAAGTCAGGAAACGTGAGGGGGAGGGTATTGTTGGGTTTTGTTTTGTTGGGTTTTGTTTATTCTGAAATTCTGATTCATGGTGACTGTTGGGTTCAGAAATGTGTCTTTTGGTTAAAAAGTCATGTTTTTTCACTTTGAAGTGTTCTCTTACCAACTGTGTGGCTGCATTATGCAACTAGTGCAGAGTCTACCACTATGATAAAAGTGACTTGAAAGCGGGGTGCTTGTTAATCCGATATTAGCCAAAGCCCATGCAATCGTAATCTTTCTCAGGCTTGACACAGAGCTTTCTTTGTGATGTTACAGAAATTCATGTTAGACTAGTGTCCTGGGAATGTCTTATCTTGTTATTAGCTGGAATACCTGCTTAATCCTCTCTCTCTTTTCAGTCACCTCCCCCCTCCAGTGTGTATTAAAACTAGGGAGAAAAGAGTAGAGATTCCAGTCTCGGAGAGCTCCATCACCGTGTCAATAACCACAAACAGCATTTATGGAGCTGCTTTTGGCACCAAAAAATTTGCAATTCACAAGAAAGACATCTGTAAGTATCGGGTTTTGTATGTGTACATAAGGCCTTTATCCTATCACTGATAAAATACGCTCCAGAAGTGTGTGTGCTTGCAGTTTTCTTTGGCAGTGTTCCTGAATGTAAAATGTTGATGTGCAGAATCCTTATGTATCTAGCCATATGCAGTAGGTTGTTTTTCTCCCCCTTCAGAGAAAAGAAAACCTCTCAACCCATAAGTCATAGTAGAAAAACTGAGGGCAAAATGTAAGGAAGAAAACAAAATTCAACACCGTTGCATGCACCTAATTATTCTTTGCCATTGTTTTCCTTATTGAAAATTAGGAAGGGTTTGCAAGCAAGTTACTAATCTGAAGTATGGCATACTACATGGGGCATGAAGTACTCAGACTAGCTTTGGGAGAGGTGGAATGAAATTCGTAGTGGCAGTGTTCCCTTCTTAAATGCTGAAGCACTAGAGAATGAAGTAGCTTTTCCTACTCCTTCGTAATATTTTAAGGGCAGTTATATCACATGTCACAGCTAATGGGACTTTATTGTCTTAGTGTACACCCAACTCACCCCTTTTATTCAAACATTTATGAAATTGAGCAAATATAGTTATGCTTGGGAGTTAGGCGACTCTTCATACTGCAGTCATAGATAAATTAGACAGATTTTTCCCTGCTTCCTTCCTCCCAAAGGTGGAGGAAAGCAGGGAAGCATCTCTAGGCTGAGGTAGCTCTGCTCCGCTCTGTATCTCTTCCTACCACATTAATAGCTCTGTGCCTTGATTTGGCTCTAAGGAAATTTCTCTGAGTTTTGTCTTCTGTGCTCAGAAGGAGGTCCCCTTAGGCCAGTCGGTATGTCTGCTCACATGCTCACTGCCCTTAGTTACATCAACTGCGCGCTCTTCCACATTCTCCATCAGTATAGTTGTTTTGTTACTATAACAATCTCCTCCTTTCCCCCCTTCCTGCCAACTTAATTTGCTTCAATAGCTTTAGCTGTTGGTGTTATGCTGTGGAGTCCCAGTTCCCCTTTCCCTCTCTGTCAGATTTAACATCACTAGCTGCTTCTGAGCATCCCCTGCAGAAGCAGAACTTAAAACGAAACTTGGACTAGTCAATAGCTTATTTTTTCTTCAGTTTCAACTTCTCTGGTTCTTCTCAGTTTCCAGTGGCAACTCTACTAATCATGCAATTTCAGCTGTATGCTGAAGATGACATTGGCACCGTCTGCCACATTTGCTCGTAATTTAGTCTTTGTTTTCAGCTTGCCTATTTATTCAAAATCCAAACTCTTCCATTTTCAGTTGCCATTGGCTTCTCCTCAACTGAGAGCAGGTCAGAAACATTAGCAAAACACAGCTAAAAAATGTGTGGAGTTCATACTTGGTGTCTTGCTGACTCCAGGCAGGATGGGCCTGTCGGGTTCCTCACAGGTTCTCACAGGTAGCATGCTGACTATGCTCAGCACTTCGAAGGCTCTCAGAGCTTCCCCTTGGCTAGTACCCAAGCTGGATAAATTACACACTGAAAAAGCAGGATTTATCCTGAGGCAACCCAAATCTACTTGAACTGCCATAACCTTTGCAGGGTTCTCAGCCTCTTGCTTTACTACCACCCACTCATAGAAGAGAAATTTCTATTTAGATAGTATCCCTGTACTGTCCCCATCATTATGTCATGTCTTTCATGTTTCTGGTAGCTTAAAATCCTGTTCCTTATCTTCCTCTTCAGAGCCTCATGTGAGCTTCTTCCACCATGTGCTTTTGCTCTCCTTTCTCCATACTCTTGCTTTTGTTGTGGCTCATCCTTCCTCCTTCCATCTTTCTTGCTGGTCTCCAAAACCCCTTTCTTCCCTTGGCGGCTTTTAGTTTCTCCTCCCTAATTGTATTACTGTGTGCGCTTAAACTGTAGTCCTATTTCTTTTATCTCTGTGGCATTGAATGAAGGCTGTGAAAGGTAATACAGTGTCTTCTTTGCAATGCATTATGAAGAGTCATATTCATGATCAGTTACTCACATATCTGCATGCTGAAATGTTAGAAGAAAATGCTACCTGGTGACTCATCAGCACCTGTGCTTTCCTGGGAACCTTCCTGTTCAAGTAATGACAGAGCCCATCGTGTTCTAATTACAGAGTTTGACCTACGTGTTTGTATGGCTACCAGCCAGTTCAGAGCAGAGAGATGTGGCTGTGAAACACCTGTAGGGCTGATGTTGCTGACTAATGACTTGAATATGGGCTTTTTTCCCCTCTCTTTTTCAAGCATTTGTTCCACTCACTCCACACATTCTTAGTTTAACCCCTGACTTCTCAACTTCCACATTAAATCTGAAGTGGAGTGATAATGGATCAGTCTTCCCATATGGATTGGATGCTTTTTGGCAGATTGAGATACTCCGTAAAGAAACAATGGAAAAAGTAACACAAGTAAGTCCTTTTCTTTCTTTATAAAAAGTATATATATGTTTTCCCCCCTGCCCCCTAATATTTTGAGGGATCATTTAAAGAAAGCTCAGAGTGATGCAAATTGTTGAGCTTTGCAGATTCTAAGTGTAGTCGTGATGCTAGTAGGTAACTTCCTGTTAAGTTTTGAAGTTATGGGAGGACAGTGGATGTTGTACTGTCAATATTTGTTCACAGCCCCAGCAATTTTTTTTTTTTTTAGCTATTACTTTTTTTTTATTTAGAACTTGCTTATGAATTTGGCAGGTATATTACACCATTAATTCTGCCTCATTTCTCCAAGAGTCTCTCTAGACTTGGTGGATTCTGAGCGTTCAGCTTGCTTTTCCGTGCAACTGCCTATATGTTCCCAAAAGAAACATCCAGAAAACATGACCGCATTCAGCATTCATAAGCTCAATATTTGTTTGAGTATACCAAATAATCTGCTCAAAACAGGGGAAAACATTAATATTTCTCTCTTTGCTCTCTGCTGCGTTTTTGAAGAATATCCTTCTTGGTGTGCCTCAGTGCTGGTGTTTTAAAAACTTTGTAGGAGAAAGTCTGTCATTGCTCTTATTCATGCAGCATCTCACGCATAGGAGTGGTGATGAATAACTATCAAACATTATTATGCTTCTGAATATTACTTATGGAAGACATAGCTTTTTCTTATGAAGTGAATCTTTCTTTCTGTCACTGGTTATGACATTGAGTATTCAGGTTTTATTATCTTTTTGAAATAAATAGAAGTACTAAGTTCAAATTACCCCAGAATTGTTCTTTAGAATAATTCACTGCTTTTTCACCAGTAAACCACTAGATTCCTTAACCTTGCATTGTATGAAAGAAGCTATTTTCATATAGATTATATTTTGTGGAAGGTCATTAGACAGGATATATACATCACTTGATATCCTGAGGGCACCATGCAATATCATGAATTAAACCAGTGTTTGGAGAATGGCAACCTCAGTTTCCCCAAGCCAATTTGTAACTTTGTTCTATAAGTTTTGAGAATGGCGAAAGGTTAAAATGTGTGACCTAGGAATAAAATGTAGAAGAGCTTCATTTTGGAAATGTTGGAGCATATCCCTGCCTGGGAGACGCCCTGGGTACTGGGATGCAATATATATCTTTTGAAATGTTTGGCAGGTTGCATACTCTCCCTCAAATGTCTGCCCTCTGGTATTTCTGGCTGATAGTCTACCTGGCTGGTGGGCTGTTTAACGTCTTAGGCTCTTCTCCAAGTGAATTCCCAAAGCAACTGAAAGTATTAGATGGGACAGTCTGCCCATCTGTTGGGATTTTATGATTTCCCTCAGTTAATTTGCCCATCTGTTGACACTTGCAAGATTCTGTGTCTTTATTGACAACTGTTTATAAACTCTCTCTTTGCTGTTTGGGGGAAACTTTGTAGGTAACTTACCATTCAAAACTGACACATGAAAACACCATTCTTTCTTGGAACTGGACATCAGACATGCCTTTGGAGTGTACATCGCACTATGCAAAGATTCGCTGTTACATTAATGTCACGGACTTTGTTGGCCACAAGGACTGGAGTGACTGGAGCCCAGTAGAAAAGGTTCTTGGTATGTCTGTTGCCTTCCCACCACGTGGACTTTGACTGCTTTATGAAAAGCAGCCCGAAGTAGGAGGAAGAGTGGTAGGCAGTGATGGCCTGTTGCTTTCAGGGTGTTATGATTAGAGAAATAAGAATAACATGCAATCACAAGTTAATAAAACCTATTAAACATAGATTTGTATGCACTGAAGCACTCCCGAGTCACATTTTAGCTGATCAGCACCATGTTTATTACATAGATGCAATTATAAAAGCAAACACTTTTTATTATATATTTTGGAATTATAAAAGCAAACTCTTCATGGGTTTTCTTTTCTTTTGTTTTCTGCTCTTCCTTCTTTGCTAGGAAAAGATACCGAGCCCAATGGGAGTGGGGTTTTTCCTCAGGACACTGTGGTGGCAGTAGGTTCAGATGTGACGATTTGTTGTGTCCATGCAGAAGATCAACAGATAAAACGGATGACTTATGGACCAGAAATATATCCACTAATACATCTGAGCAGTCGGAGCAGTGCAATCAGGGTGATAAATGCCAGTGCTTCAGATACCAGTGGGACAAATGTAGTATGTACATTGTCCCAAGATGAGATGGATGGAACTGTCTTGTTTGTTGGATGTAAGTATAATTACATTTACTAACCTTAGGAAGATCAGGACAGTTTTGACACTCTAGGTTCTGCTAGGAAACAGATGCTGTTGTGGCTTTCTTTTCTTAGCCTTTTATTTCTGAGGATGAATGAGGGTTTTAGCAGTGTTCCTTTACATGTTTGACTGATTTTGCTCTGCAGGCTCCAGTGCTCGGAGAAGATGCTGGGGTTGGAAGGACAGGGAGGTACCTGTGAAAGCAGCTGTGAGATTCTTTTAGAACCTGGCCCAGTGCTGCTTTCCTTGATCTCTCTTCCTAAGGCACTGCTTTATGGTCCAGAATACTTACTAGTTTATTGCATTTGAATATTTGTCCTCAGTTTCCATCAGTTTGTGTTTATGTCCATTCCAGTTTGCTCCTTGAAAAGGCACGAGTAAGAGCAAGAATTATGAGTGAAAACATTCATTTACCAGTCAGTCAAATGAAGACAATAAAACAGTTAGATTTGCAGCAGCAGCAGCAGCAGCAGCAGCAGGTCCTCATCCAGGGCAGTAGCCCTCTGGGAGCTCATTACTGCAAAGGAACCCAGTGGACAATTCATCTTTCCTGGAAAATCTTCTGAACATTCTTTTAATATTTTCTTTAAAATGTTTAAGATACTAAATCACTGTGTATATTTCTGTGTAACCTTGCAAGCCTCAGAAATGTCTTCCAGATATAGTTACCTCTTAAAACAAACTATTGAAAGTATCTAGTTCTTCTTTCCCATAATTGGTCACTTCAGAGTTTTGTTTGTTTCCCCCAGCAGTGGTTGAGGGAATTGCCTTATCCCAGTAGCTGCCCATTGGAATAGCTGTTTTGCATTACAAACACCCACCTTTGAACTTAGGGTCCTTTCAGGGTCAGGGAAGGGGGAAGAGACTGCACTTATTTTGAGATTGTGTTTCTAATTCCAGCCTGTATCTCCTGTCACTGACTTTGCATATTAAGTGTGTGATAGCAAATGCAAAAAGGAATCCAGCTTTTTTTTGGATTCTCAGTGAGGTGCCATTTTTACATTGTATGCTTTTTTTGGAGAACCCTCCATGGAAGCAAGTGAATGAAAGTAGTAACAATCCTATTGAGGACAGTGAAGCATACACAGGATTTTCCCATACAGCAGTTTTCGAAGATTTGGGATGTGGTAAAGTCTATTTGCTGCCAGTATTTCCTCTTGTGGTACCTAGTTGGTGGGAAGGAAGAGGTCTTGTCAGGATACTCTTGTTGATGAAACATTTAATTCCTCTATCTTCTGTTCCCCAAGTGTGTATACACACCACTTTAGGAAGCCTAGGTCTGGCAAAATAGGTGTTCCTCTTTTTGGCCAGTTGCTCATAATTTGAACTAAGCCAGCTGCTGTTGCCTCTTGTGTTAGTGCCCCTTCTCTAGTGCGGGTACTTGATATTATTATGCCACCTTTTGGGGGCAGTGTATGAGTCTTGAAAGAAGGGTTGTGTGCAGCTTCACATCAGCACAGTTACCCTGTCTCTGCTGGGAACACTGTCTGTCCTCTCCAGGAAGACAGTTAACAGTGCTGTAGTTTGGGATTGAAGGACAAGCTTTAAAAGAAAAGGAAAGATGGGTGTATACAAAGCAATGGTGATGAGCTACACAGGGCTTGCTTCAACTTTCAAATACAGGGTGGAATTCATGCTAAAGGGAACTTCTCCTTGACATGACTTGCTTAGAGGATTCAAAGCAGCGGTGGGGCTGGCACATAACTAAATGTGACGCATGGCTGACAGCACTCCTAAATTGCTCAGTGGCTAAACTGACTCTCAGAATTTTGGAAATTTCTTGGCACAGTTTTAGTAAAACGCTTCCAGATCAGTGCCTGGAGCTTGTGAACATATTTGCATGTGATTTACCAGATTATCCACCCACTTAGAAGCCTAGAGTCAAGTGTTAGTCAGTTGGGGCTGCTAATAGTTATCCATGTGTTTAATTTGAAGCATATTATTTATGTGGTTGGAGAGTAACTTTTGCCATGTGTTTGTGAGGCACACAATCTAGACCCAGCAGAAAAACTCTTCAGTGCTAATGGTGATGCTTTTGGGAAGCTAGCAGCCTGACTGTTGCACTAGGATTGGAAAACACTTGGCTAACTGTTCTGGTTTCCTTTTATACTACAGATGCCCCTGATACTCCCCAAAACCTCAGCTGTGAAACATCCAACTTTCTGATAATAAAATGTACCTGGAAACCAGGCAGACCCAGTGGACTATATGGAAAACGAAGAACAAAGTACAGTTTATTAGAAAGGTAAAACAATTCAGCATTGAAAAGAGTAAAAAGATAGAACTTGAATATATCCCTTGCTGCCTCTGACTTACTGCTTCATGCCTGCCTCTCCTTTAAATGAGATAGTCTCAATTTTTAGAGCCTAAAATGTTTTCAAAAGTTTGTGAAAGATGGGACTAAGGTTCAAAAACAAATTCAAAGAACCCCAGTCTTGTTTTGCAATGTTGCAATGGAAGTTAAAGATGTTTTTTTTCCCGAAGACGTATGTCATTACGGACTCATGACAAAATAAAGGGCTTAGTGCATCAGATTTTTGCCAACAGGTGGATAAGACCAATGTGAGATTACAGGGAGATGGTGGGAGTCATTAACTAACTTTTTTTTGTATGCAACCTCTGTCAGATCATCTGTCAGACATTTACTGAGCTTCTGCATGACAGAAACTCACTGAGAAACAATTGTGAGACAGATCATGGAGCATTTCCCAAATGCTATTAGGGAGCATTGGGAAAAATAGAAATAAGCCTACTTCAGTTCCCTACCCCCCAGCATCAAGAACTATGTAGTGCAGAACAAGCAAAGTATGTCTTACCTAGAAAATATTCAAAGGGACAAATAACGCTGGCACTACCTGCAGAATGAAATGAAAGCTGGTGTCCCACTGGTTTATATTATATGCTAGGCCATGTACAGCCTTAAAAGTGAAGAATCATCATTTTGGAATTGCACTTGTAGATGGTATTCTTTGGTAGTTGTGATTAGAAGTTGATGAGGAGTGAACAAAATTCCCATGGGGAGGAGGCTTCCCCATGATGCCAAAGGAGCAATCAGGGAAGAGAGTCAGGAAGCCTGAGTCACACAAACCGAGGGAAAATGGAATGTAATGGTGGCTTTTAAAGCAAGTCAGAGCGAATGAGGATGGAGCTGCGGTCATGGACGCTATTGCTGAAAGTCATTTGTTAGGGTGCAAAGAGGTGGGGGAAACAGAGCAGGTATTCAAAGGAGAGGGGCTCCAGTCACTGTCTGCCCATTTTCAGATCATAAATGTGAGGATATCGTTCAGACGTGCTTTGCTGAGCCCAGAACTGTGAGGAGATGGATGTGATGCATTTCAGGGTGAATATTCTCATCCTTGTTTTCAGGGCGCACTGAGCTTTTGAAATGGAGAGTATGATGTGGAGAGAGTTCAAAGCTCAGCTAGAATACAGCAAGAATGTCCAAAGGAAGAAATTAAATCTGTGCTACTGAATGAGTGGTTTATGCAGATTGTAATTAAAGCAACTTATGTATACATATGCTCATGCACACACGCACACACATATATGTGTATATATACATATACACACACTTTGTTTTTTACCTTTAAAGACTCTGGTCTTGGCTGTTATCAGACCACCTTTAGTGCTTTTGATTTGGAAATGGCTGGGACTAGTGGAAGTATCCCAGGTGACAAACTGTAGTTTAGATTTGACAGGGCTGATGGGTATGACCCATCTGCCTAGTTCAGAAAGCAGTTAATTACATTCTTTACATGCAAATGTATGCTGATCTGAACAAAGATATTTCTTTAAATCAGTCTTAGTTGTGACTTGTGAGGTAGTTTTACAGGACCTACCTGTTTTCCAGGCTTTTGAGAAGTAAGAGGATGGAAATGTTATGCTAGTGGAAGAGGAGAGTTTCACATGAGAGCAGGGCAAGTCATGACTGATGCCACTTTAACCTGCATTATGGTGTTAGATATGCCTCTGCAATCAAATCATTCTGTAAGCCATGTGTCAGTGAACCCATCATTCTTTACTGTGTTTTCAGTCTAGATTGCTGACTGTTGCTAGAAATTATCTTATTCAAAAATTAAGTTGCTGTCCCCCCTACTTTACTTCACAGAATATCTGGTAAAAACGTTTCATGTGAAGTAAATGAAATGAACAGAGAGCGTGTCTGTGGCTTCCCAGTGCTGGCTGATCAAAAAACCTACAGTTTCACGTTAGGCGTCTCCAATCCTATCGGGCAAACAGAGTCCTCGCTTTTGGTTGATTTAACTCAGAGAGGTAAGACTTAAGAATTACAAAGGCAAAAAGATACACTTACTGCATGCTAACCATTTGTTTGAGTTCAGAAGATCTGTAACATGCTATACTTACTATTATTTTGTTCTGTTGTCACCAGTGTTTTGCGTTGTTCAGTAATTTGAACTTAAGAAAAGAAAGCTTAGGATGTGACTTGTGGCAAAACATATGTCTGCACGGAGATGCTAGGTCTCCACAGCCATGCTACCAGATTAGGTACAGTGCTGTGGGGTTAAATGCTACTGTGATCTAATGATTAGCCAACAGCTGTTTACATATTACTTCATGTTCCAGTAAGCATCAATCATTAAAATTTAGGTGTAACTTTATGAACTTTGAGTGACCCCATATTTCAGTGTCTGCTTATAGGGCAAGATCTTTCAAGTTTGCTTTTGCAGGATTTGGAGCCTAAAAAGTGGTACTAAAAGGTAATAGTAGTACTATTGCAGCCATGATCCTCTGCTGTCATGGTTTGTTGAATGAAGTAATATCTTTTATTAGTCCCCAGTATAAATGAGGAAAGGGAGAAGACGACCACCTTTCTGGTACATATTCCCTTCTTCCCCTGCCCTGTTGTGTCAGCCTCCACAGACAAACACATGGATTCAGGGGTTCCTAATGGTTTCAGTATTGAGTCATTCTCTCTGAAAAACTTGATTTTTCTTCAAGAAATTGCATTTTTTGCCCATTTCCTAATTACAACTGAGATTAGAACTATCAGGATCAATTGACAGGTCCTAGAGAAGCATAATTTTGTTTCTGTTAATTATAAACTGGGCTGTTTTACACCCAGCAGCTATGACTGCTGTTTCCTATTTGAGTCCTTTCCTTTGTTTCCCTCACTGTACAGTTAATTCCCAACATAAAGCACACATTTCCTTAAAGGCAGCTGGGCCAATTCCAGCAGTTGAGTTTTTTCTCCAATAGCTACAATTAGTATTAAAACATTGCATAAAGAGAGTTTTGGGGAGGAAGAGGTTGTTCAGGAGTCCTACCCTTCTGAGTCTGCAGATGATAAGTCCTAAGTTAAAAAGTTCATGATGATCAAGATTGGGTTAGTTTCATGTATCACTGTGGTCCTCTGAAATTGCCCCTGTGTTCCAGGTAATTGCACCTTTTTTATAAAATCAGTAGGAGGTAAAATGTTTTTGTGAGTTGCCAACTTCTTATCACATGTGCTGTTGCCAGTAACACGCAGCCTTGAGCAAATCTGTTTGTGTTTGATAACTGAAAAGTGCGTCAGGAATGAACTGCTTGCAGGTGCCTTCATAGCACCAGCTGTCCTAGTTGCTGATCGGATATTTTATTTGTCTTTCTGATTCTCTTGGTTCTTTTAAAATCAGATTTTTCTGAGCTAATTTTTTTTTTTAGAACTGAGGGGTTTTTTTTCTTTAATTTTTAAGTTCATCCAAAAACTCCAGAAAAATTAACTGTTTCTGGGAACAGTTCTACAAATGTCCATCTGCATTGGTATATAAATGGGAGCTTTACTGAGATCCGGCTTCTGTGTCAAATTGAAATTAGCAGCGGTCACTCTGAGCAAAAACTGGTAAGTATTGCTTTTAATGGAATTTGTTTTGCTCAAATGTTGATCTTTTTCACTGAACTAATAACACTTAACATTCTTTTCATTCTAACCATCTTACTAAATGATTAATGCGGTAATGACTAGAAGTCCATCTACTAAAATCAAGAAGAGTTGTAATCTATTGTTGCCTGCTTTGTTTTGGTTGGTTGGTTTTAAACAATTTAGAGGAAAGCCAATTTAGCAACCATATTATTTGGTGCATTGAGAAGGTGCATAGTACTGATCCTTTAGGTAATAGTGCTTGTGCTTTGTCCTTCCTGATGCAAGCTGTACTAACACACGCCAGTTCCCCTGATGTGCTGCTGCTCTGCAGACTCCCTCAGTGGTAGTTTCTCATTGCCTCTTGCAATCTGTAGTTGATTTTCTTTCCTTTTTTTTTTTTTTTTTTTTTGCTCAGAGAACATTGCAGCTGCCTGCTGTCAGCAATTGACTTGCATGTGGCTGTAACATGGAGTTGCTAAACCTGCTCGTGTGTCAGTGGGGTAGAGACAGGATAGGGAAGGATTCTCCCATTGGGCATATGAGTAGGCAATCCCGATGAAGACTTCTGCATCTGGAGAGAAGATGGTATTTCTGGATGGAGTTCAGATTTCCAGCATGTGGGCTTCTAGCTGCCTCAGTGCTCTGCATCACTGACTGGAGCTGCATATTTACTCTGCTGACTGTCAAAGGAGCTTAGGGTACTAATTTAGACACCAGCATCAGATGCTGAGTGTAGGTGGTGGGAATATATCCTCTTCTTCCTTGTTGCCTAACTTAGTGCGTGGGTGATCCGTTTCACTGGGGAAGCCCGATGGCAAAACTGCATGTTCAGTTGGCCCGAGGTCTGCCTCCAGACTCCGTGTTTGCACATTCAGATGGTGTATCTCTGACCAACTCAGCTAGGCTCACGCTGAAGTACCCTGTCTCAGGGCACAGAACACAGCCTGAATTTGTAATTTGAATACATTGACCTTAGAGGTTGCTTTCAGAACGCTTGTTTCTCTGTTTGATTTTAACAAGTGTTCTGTTACTCACTTATAGTTAGTTGCCTACCAGGGAAAACCTTGAATAATGTCAGTCCAGCCACAGAAGTGATGCGGCTGAGACTGAATATGATCATTAGATACATCATCCCTAAAATAATAGGGCGGTAGTTAATGCATGCTCTGTACAGACTGGTTTTTAAAATACTATCAGAGCGCTTACAGAGTGTGTAAGTTCTTATGTTTTCTCTGTAATCAAATGTGTTAAATAGTACCCAGAGATTAGGTACTGCAGAGAAAATCATAGCTATCTTGGGAATTAACAGGAGAAGGAACTGGCTTTTAGATGTAAATAATGGCTCTGACAGATGAGCTGTGTTGGATTTTGGTGTGGTAGTTTGAGATACTATCATCCACAGTTTGCATTTGTCTGCTCCCAGCAGTTACTGCTCCTGGAGCAATCAGCAGTGAGAGCAAACACCGACGTGTCACGCACCCCCAGCTCAGTTAGCTTAAATTGCCAGCAAAGGTGGGATTGCGCAGCTCTGTCTAGCCTGAGTCGCATGGGCACGTATTTGCTTGTGAACTCTGCTGCTGGTTCAGTAGGCTGGGGCGGTGGGAGATGGTAAGGTCTTACACTGCCACAGCAATTCGCTTTGCTGCACCTGTATCAGAGCCCTCCGTTACAGATGCTTTTGAAACATAGCACACAACTTTATAAAAGCTTTTGCAGCATTATATTGTCTCTGGTTGCTTAATAAAAAAACTCCAAGAGTTCTCTGTAATAAAAAAAAGTAGCTACGAAGTTGTTACAGGTTTTTAGATGGCATTTTGGTGATGTTTTCAGAAGCTTTTCCATCTATACGAGAGATTGTTGGCTCTTTGATATTTTTCAAGTTGTTATTTGGCTTCAGAAATGTACAATTAGTTGCAGCTTAAAGTTGCTTGGAGTCCAGTTTTTGGCAGCTGTGATGCACGTGTGTTATAATTAGATACAATAAAAAATATTCCCAGGCTTAGAGTTTCTTTAGTAGTCATGAAACTTAAATACTCCCTAGACTTGCACCATTTTAAGAATAACAAGAGTGACTAGTGCTGTAAAATAGATGTGAACAGAGATCACTTGGGTAAGACTTACTGTCCTTGGAAAGAAATAGGACTATTAAGAATACTGTGGTAGGTATCTTGCCCAGACAGACTGTCTTCAGTGTGCTTCTGTGCATGTGTTTTGGAAAAATATCACCTTCTTTTTAGGTATTGACTTTCAGCGTAATCTAGGAGAAAAAAAATATGTCAAATTTTATAAATTTTTAACAGCACAACGTCTCCATGCCTGGTGGAAAATTCTCAACTTACACAGCTCAGCTGAATGCATTGCACCCATATACCAAATACCAGTTCAGGGTGCGCTGTTCGGCTGCTGACCACTTCTGGAGATGGAGTGATTGGAGTAGGGTAGAGGAACACACAACGTTGGAAGCCCGTAAGTCTATTTAATTCTTTGATGATAAAATGCTGAACTTGTGAAGCCATATGTTTTAAAAGTTACAGGAAGGGAAGCTAACTTTCTGATTGATAGATATTAAATTGTCTCTTATGCAACTTGGAAAAAAAAAATTCTCTTTTTTCTTAGCTCCTGCAAGAGGACCAGATGTCTGGAGAGAGAGAAGTCCTTCTGGAAGTAGTCTAAAAATTTTCTGGAAGGTAGATAGGAAACTTAAAGTTTTAAAACATTATATAATCTAACTCTATGAAAATTATATTCTTACACATTTATAAATGTGCAAAGTTTACAGTCGGTAAATAAAATTACTTTTCTTAACTCTTTTTAGAATCGTTCCTTAAGACAAATGTTTTTCCCAAAATGAGAATATTATGGAAGTTTTATATTTAAAAAGAAGTATTAATGAAAACTTTGATTTGAGAAGAATTTCACATGAAGAATTAAATTTTTAACACATCTTGGGTAAAAAATAAAAACTTAGGAACTTAGATGTTAATTCCCAAAATCAAGTAGCTGTCTTTTTTGCCTGGTAGTCCTATGCATTAGATTCATATAATCCTATGTCTTCCTCTGTTTTTTCCATTTTGTTTTTAATGCGCTCTTTGACTGCTTCATAGCCGTTGACCCTTTCTGAAGCCAATGGAAAAATAGTGTCTCATGAAGTGTCATGCTACCTGCTAGATACACTGCTGGAGTATAAAGAAGTCACTGAACCCTCAAACAGTACTGAGATAAAGCTTGGAAAAAATGATTGTGTAATTAGCGTTGTAGCCAAAAATCACGCAGGCTCGTCTCCTCCTTCGAAGATAACGAGCGTGGAACTGCCAAGTGGTGAGTGCTCACAGCAGAGGTCGAAGCACCATCCCAGCTTGGGGAATATCTGGGCAAGCTTGTTTATTGAAAATAAGATGATGCATGCTTTGTTTGCTTTGGTTTGGAGGGTTTTATCCTACCCAAATCTACCTGCGCTGCTTTGCTTTTTGTGCAGTGTCTCATCAAGTAATTGTGCTTTCCACGGCTGATAGCGTGCGGTGTCTGCAGCTATGTTGCACTTTTCTGGAGACTTCCCAGGAATAACAAGGGTGAAACTAAGTCATTGACACTGGTTGGTCTCTGACGTTTAGGGAGCTCAATTTGTTTCTGTGCGTTCTTGTTGAGATGCTGAAATGTGGTACATGAGAACCGGAATAAGGTTGTGAGGGCATGTTGTGTGCCTCTTTAAGTGGGGAATTGTCAGTTCAGTGATTCTGAGCTCTCTATATTATTTGTGTTGTATAAATATTATTTGGGCTAGTTGGAAAAGCATTTGCCTCCTTGTGCTAGAAGCCGGGGTTTGAAAAGAAAGTGGACTTTAGCTTCCCAGTTAAAACACTGTCACTCTTGCTGTGGGCTTCTGTGAAGCTGAAGACAGATAGCTGAGACAGATAATGATTTTCATGAAAATGCTTTTATAGCTCTTTTTGAGCAAAAAGAGAGCTAGATTCTGGGAGTGGGGGAGGTGTCTCTAATACAGGTTTGTGGTGTGGGACAGATGATGGCAGCTGGAGCTTTGCAACTCATTTGCAGCTTTCACGTGGAAAGAGTTCTTGGAAGTCTGAGGTTCCCTTTGGTGTTACCCAACTTGTACTCGTAGAAGATTTGCTCCCAAGTTGCTATAGGAATTATCTGAGTCAGTGACTGGAGTCATGAAACGTGACTCATTCACTGAACTGCATGACATTTCTACCCAAACAGTCTTTTCTGGCTGCTTCCTGTGTACAGTCCATAAGTACTTCTGATGTCCGTAAGAGAGCAATGGCTCTGAAGCTTGAGATCTGCTGGTGAGGTTTCGTGAAAACTGAAAACACAAACAGAGGATACTCTGTCTTAATTCGTCTGCTACTGTCTCCGAAAAGTGCTCTGCAGAGAGTTGGGGACATATAATCTGGCTGTCACAAGCTCCATTGCTACAGTAGGTAGAACTGGAGTGCTGATAGTTGTTTTTAGCTGCAACCTAAAGTAGTAGAAATACACCAAAAAGAGCAGAATACTGCTCATTACTGTCCCGGGTGAATCTCCTGTCTTCTGGCTCAGAAAATAATTTTTAGTGTGGTGTACTTAAGCATTTTTAGAGAGTATGTGCTCACTGTCCATAGAAAGTCTTTCCTGCAAACAGGAAAACTAAAGCAGTTTAATTAGAAGTATGCTCTCTTTCAGCATCATAGAAATGTGGTGTCACTGAATGTGTAATAGAATCACAGAATCACAGAATCACAGAATGGTTGAGGTTGGAAGGGACCTCTGGAGATCGTCTAGTCCAACCCCCCTGCTCAAGCAGGGTCACCTACAGCACCTTGCACAGGATTGCATCCAGGCGGGTTTTGAATATCTCTAGAGAAGGAGACTCCACCACCTCTCTGGGCAACCTGTTCCAGTGCTCTGTCACCCTCACAGTGAAGAAGTTTTTCCTCATGTTAAGATGGAACTGCCTGTGTTTCAGTTTGTGCCCGTTGCCTCGCGTCCTGTCGCTGGGCACCACTGAAAAGAGTCTGGTCCCATCCTCTTGACACCCTTCCTTCAGATACTTGTACGCGTTAATAAGATCTCCTCTCAGCCTTCTCTTCTCCAGGCTAAACAGGCCCAGCTCTCTCAGCCTTTCCTTATAAGAGAGATGCTCCAGTCCCCTAATCATCTTTGCAGCCCTTCACTGGACTTGCTCCAGTAGTGCCACATCCCTCTTGTACTGGGGAGCCCAGAACTGGACGCAGTACTCCAGATGTGGCCTCAGCAGGGCTGAGTAGAGGGGGAGGATCACCTCCCTCGACCTGCTGGCAACACTCTTCCTGATGCACCCCAGGATACCATTGGCCTTCTTGGGGGTTTTTTGGGGAAAAAGTATTGAAGTACTTCTGGAGTTTGACTTGTCTTTGTTTAACCATATGTGTCTTTCTTGCCACGAGCAAACTAGAAAAGGATTAAACACTTCAGTATATATTAAAAATGTTTAGAATTATGCAGTCCTTCAACATTCACAGCATGTCTGTGAGAGTAAAGTTTTCACAACACTGCTTCTTAAAAACTGCCCTTTCCCTTCAGCCTCCCATGGTTTAGGGCTTTAATGACATGAAATAATTGACTCAATAGGGGAGCATAAATGAGAACATTGAAAACAGAAAAACTGTAACCCTGAGATCGTTTCTGAAGATCTGTCATGGGGCCTACAGCTGTTGTAGTGGCCTTTGGAAAACGTCCATGAGCTCTGCAGGACCCCTCCTGACAGACAGACGTAGAGGGAAACTACTGGAATGAGATGTCATTCCCCGATCTCATGAGTTCAAGGGCAGCTAAATCTTTAATAACCAGAAATTAAAAAATGAACTGAAGGCAAAGCAGAGGATTTTTTTTTTTACCCTTGGTGTTCTGGAGTCTCCACAAAGTTTGCCGGGGACTTGTCTTTTGCTGTTGATTCTCGGTGAAAAATTGTTGTCTGTGGTTGGGCGAGAGACACTTTGAAAGAAATACAAAGCAAACTCTTAGATGGAATGACAGGAGGAATTTGTAGCTGGAGGCTCCTGCCAAATTGGTGTCAAGTCAAATTTGAACCTGACATCTGCTGTAAATGCTTACCTTGAAAATGTGCTTTCTTAGGCAGTCCTGAGCTGCAGCACTTCTTGTCATCCTACTCAAGCCTGGCTGTGGGATTTGCTGCAGGCTACATCTGATTTCCAGCGCTTCAGAAAGCACAGCCGAAAGCACCGCTTCGAATTTCACAGCACCAGGAGCGCGCGCGCCTCGTTCTCAGAAATGACTGTACTCCATAAAGCCTGTGTGCTGCGGCTGGAGGGCTTTCTTTTAGCACGGATAAGTGTCTGCTCTCTGATGGGTTTTTGTGTCATCTTTGTTGTAGACAATGTCAAAACAGAGCGGGCCGTTGCGCTGGGGAATGGAATTTATATTTCTTGGAGTTCTTACCCTAACGTGACCTGTGGCTACATAGTAAAATGGTGTCGTTCATCTGGGTCTGAGCCCTGTAGTGTGGACTGGCAGAAATTTCCTTCAAATACAACAGATGCAGTGATAAAATCTGGTAAGTCAGAAATGAGAGTTTTTATGAGTCTTTCTGATTCAGAGGTTGAACAGCAAGTGGAATGAGAACATTACCAATACTGTAGATCAAAGGTTGTTATGTTGCTGTGTGCTTGTGCATATGAATGAACCTCTTCTTGGTATTGTGTTTATTTTGACTTCTTATGCTGCTCTGCCAAATCCAAATATTCAGTCTTGATTTAACTGTCATCATCCTATTCTATTAACTATTTTGAAATTACCTTTTCTAACTACACCTAAAAACTTCCTCATTCACCCCTAAACTTCCTAAAACTTCCTAACGTGTAATGGTTAATCTAGAGTTTTGAATTTTATTCAGATGCTAAACATAAACTGTGCTGCTTGGGACAGAGGGGAGACTTATCTGTTGTTTTTACATGAGGCAGATATTTTTAAGTGTGACCTCCATGTGTTGGCTTGCTGTCAGCAATTGAAATTTCCTGGAACAGGGCACATTCCAGGTCTCTAGATGCTGGTGGGCAGATCAGGGAAATGAAACTCAGCTGTGGTGGGACTAGTAGGAACAGAAGAGGAGAGAGGACTCAAGAAAGATGTGGGATTTTTCTCTGCTCCCTAAAAAGGATATTTACTTGCTTTTTAGAAGAGTTTAGTATGTGAAGTCTCCATCAGAGAAAACAACTTGAAGCTGTGTACATGGGGTGGGGGGAATTTTGACAGGGGGCAATATGTTCTTCTTAATGTAATCGCAACACCTCGTCCATGTTGGTTTTGTTTGCATTGGCTGTAGCTCGGTATTTCTAAGCAGACAATACTGTGTTTGTCCTAGGATGCACTGGTCTACTTCTGAGCTCTTTGCTGGGATGTTTCTTGCAGCAGATCGTAGGAGCTACCAGACTGCTAGGGCTGGGCTCAAACTAGTAAATTCAGCTCTGTGCTTAATCCTGCAATCTTTCAAATCTGTCAGGCTGGACCTGAGCTCTTGCAAAAACACACTTGACTGCTCTAGTGGGTCACAGTGGCATCCTGTTTAGGGAAAAAAAATGGGCAGAGGATCAGTTTGAAAACATTGTACATCTTTGACTTGAGGAAGTCACAGAAAGTGGTAAATTATTTGTACGCTCTAATACCAAACACCTAGGCCTCCTTCGAAGACATAGAAAAGGGGGATTTGATGCATATCTGTTTTATAAGGTCAGAGTTCAGACCTGGATTTTGTTGTTGGAGTGCTTCAGTATCACTTTTGAGAGTTCTCTGAATTACTTTTGCGCTGTTTCTGTAATAAGCCTGTGTATTTTAAAGATGCATTTGTATTTCTGAGTAAGCAGGATCTACGTAGATGCTGTGGGAGGCAACAAAAGGGATTGTTTCTGTAACTTCACAGTTTGTGTTTCCTCATGGAAAAGAGCAATTTAATGCAGTTCCAGTAGACTATTTTCTATTCTATTTGTTTAGAACTGAAATTGCTCTGAGAGCTAGATTTTATTTATTTTTATTTTTTTTTGCTGACTCTAAACTGTGTCTGATGGCATAGCTTTTATAGGAATTACAAATGGGGATAGTATTGATACCTAACACTGTGGTCTAAGACTTTATGATTTTTTTTAATACGTACTTAAATGTGTGCATCATCTGAAAGCTAAAAGCATCATTCTTCCTAAGCCAAATCTTCACAGTGATTTTCTCTTGCAGCACTGTTTAGACCTGGTGTGCGATACAACTTTTTACTATATGGCTGCAAATCCAGTGGATATCAGTTACTGAAGAACATAACTGGGTATATGAAAGAGCTGCGTAAGTGTACTTCATCGTTCAGAATCATTACAAAGTGAATTTAAACTGTGCCTATTTTTAGTTCAATGTTAGCAGAAGAAGATTAAGAACAGAATCCCCTTATAGTACCACTGACTTCTGCAAGTTCTTCATATGCAACTGCAATATAGTTCTCTTCTTGGATCCAGTAATCTTTCAATTTCTGCACCATACCTATTTTTTTCTGTGCTTTTACTTTAAATACAAAGTGCTGTGCTATTGACTTGAAACTACCTGTACGTGTTGCCCTGCTTTTTCTTAAGAGCTCCTGTGGCTGTTCAGTTTGGAGGTTATAAATGTGTGGGGTGTGCTTGCTTTCTGTCCCTGCCACGCGCACACGGAGGCACACACGCACCTCACATCCCCCTCACAGCCCCTGGGCCGAACCGCCTGCCTGGTTTGTGTGTAATCTCAGGTGTCAGCAGTAGCATGTTGCAGTTCAGACCGTGCGCCGTGTGGTCATATGAAAGAAGCCGCTTTCAGTTCTCAGCACGCGCTATTGCTGTGTCCTCCAGCTTGCTGGGTGGCATAGGATGTCGCAGAAGCTCGCTCTGAAAACAACGCTGTTGCAGAGTTGGAGGCACAGGCATAATCTGAACTGCAGGGATGGGGTCACTTCCCCAGGAAGGGGAGGAACTTTTCTTGATTTGTCAAGTCAAAGTAAACTTCTGAGCATATGTGGTACAGCTCAGCAAATCTAAGAGATGTCCACAATGTTGCTGATTAAATGCACTTCTTTCACTTTGAATTTCACTTTGAAGTTGAACGTGTTTTTGCTGGAATAATTTGCTTGGAAAAGTAAGCTGATCACATAATCTGAGCCCATGGAAATGTCCTTGTTTATTTCATTGTTAGGACTGAAGATGAGATTCAGGCAATTTTATCAAAAACTCAACTTTCAGCCATTTGCATCTCTTTAAAAATGCTGAACAGTCTCTTGGAAGAAGGTTTTTCTTGTGGGTTCTTAACAGAATTGGAAGCTTTCAAGATAAAAGAATAAAGAATTTGGGGGAGGGGAATCCATTGAATACTGAAAAGAAGCTTGTTAGAAATGTATTCACTTTGCTGAAGGGCACAGATTTATTCTAAAACTTCATATTTGCCTTGGACAGATGGCCATCAAGGCAAAATAGATGCGTTTTTAAACGTGAGTTCATCTTTGGTAGATAGTCACAGATCGGTGACAAACGTCAGTCGACGTCCTGTTGTGCGACCGTACACAGTATCTGCTGTGGTACTTTCAATGGGACCTAGATATTGGAATAAGGATTTGCAGTGCCTGCTAAGATTAATTCTTTTAAGCTGAGATAGATTTTCTTGATAGGAATGTGAACTTTGTTTAATTTGAATACAAGCAATGTAGTCAGGGAGTTAAAACCTTAAAAAAATAAACACTTAGTTTGCATGCTCTGAATGTTTATGCAAACTTTCTGGGTTTGTTGTAGGAAGAGGGGTATATTGCACATGGGTCTGCAAGAAGGCTGTTTAGGGAAATGTCTTTCACTCAGCTTCTATTGGTAGATAATACTGCAGTAGTTACTGATAAGGAGACAGATATACTGATCACTCTGCAGGATCACCTACTCAGTTTTTTTACATGTCCTTGAGAGTGAGAGAAGAGTATTCAGGAAGAAGCTGAATATACTAGCTCTGAAATAAAATTGATGCAACACTTATATGGATTCAGCATTTAATGATAGTGTGTTTTCTTACTAACTTTCTCCTTTATAATTCTCCCTACAGCTCCAAAACGTGCACCAAATTTTACTGTAGAAGAAACATCTTCAGATTCGATATTGGTGAAATGGGAAGACATTCCTGTTGAGGATTGTCAGGGGTTTCTAGAGGGATATCGGCTTTCCTTTGCAAAAGGTGAAAAAGATGCTTTAAAGCCTAGGCTTTCAGAATCAGGTAAGCGAAATCTGTAGATTGCAGCTTCCCTGTTCAAGCCTTTTTTATTCCCTGGTAGTTTAATTTCACTTTGGGGGGGGGAAAGATGTTTTAATTATAGCTCAGTTGCATTACTCAGTGACAGAATTGGCCCCCGATATGTGACAAAGGCATTTGAAAGATCAGCTCTTTGTGTTGGGAGTACAGTTTTTCTTTAATATAAAGCAAAAGTCAGAGAAAGCAGTGACTCACCAAGGCCCCAAAGCGGTGCAGTGACTAAGTGGCAGTGTGACATGCTGCCCTCTGTGCAGACGCACTGGCTAGAGGATGGGTAGGAAGTTACGTGGCTGTATTTGATCGGGGACATTCTGCCAGTGCCCATCCTGTAAGGACATGCCTGTACGGAACTGAAGCCCAGCTCACTGGCATAATAGGACAAACCTGAGTGCAAAAAACAGTCTACGGCAGCAACACATGCACTGTATTGTTTGCTGCTGTGCGGCTGAGCGGCATTCCTGGGATTCTCTCTTTCTTTCCTTTCCAAAGACTGTTCTGCAGGCTTCATATGCCGATTTTGAGAAATTCTTGCTTCTGCCAAGGTGTCTCTGAGAATCCCCTCTTACAAGGTATTCTCTTCTTACCTCTTGCAAACAAACAGGGAATCCGGAACTTAAAGTTAAGAATATCACTGACTTAACAAAGAAGTCTTTGAGAATACTTGATCTTCAAGGCAAAACAAGCTACCAGCTGGACCTACAAGCCTACACTGCTGGTGGGGTGAGCCCTCCAAATAGCCTCTACGTGGTGACAAAGGAGGATTGTAAGTTGAATATCCCTGTTTATTAATATTCTTTAGCACAGAGGCTGTACAATGTATATAAAGCTGAGATTATTTTGTCTGGTCCCTTCAAGTAGTCTGGGCCTACAGCATACTTTTTATTTTAGTTTATTTAGTTGTTTATTTTTAAATATAAAAATTGCTGTAAAAAAACATTCCTGTTATAGCTACCATGTAGTTCATGGTAATGTGTGCAAGAAAAATAACTCTCAAACTACTCCTAGACATGGTGGAATCTTAGCCTTTTCAAGCAGCTAGTTGTTTTTGTCAAGTTTCCCATGATGAATATCTGCTAATAAATGGTGGGAAGAAAGACATTATGGAAATATTTACCAGTTTCAGAATTATAAACAGATGCCTCTCTGCTTTGATTTCAGCTTTATCAATCCCATGACAGGAGCAAACCCAGAAAGACAGTTACAGAAAGAGATCAGCTTCGGGGGATGAGAAAATTTTAAAAAGTGTTTATTGTGGAGGGAAGAATAAGCATCGGGGTGCAATGAAGATATATGAAAAATAAAAATCAAACCTGAGGCACTTAACATCAGTGGAGCAAGACAGTGGGAATGTATCAGAGTAAACCCTGGGGATCAGAAGCATTGTAAACCAGATAAAAGGCAGTGCAGTTTGTGCAATGAGTTGTTGGCCTGTAAGAGCCGTTACCAGAGATTTGGCCAGCTCAAGTAACCTGAAAGTGTAATTCTAGCGCTTACTGAGAACAAAACTTACATGGCAATCATTCTCGTGTTGCGTATGAAGCTCTTCTCAATTAAGCGAGAAATATCTGTTGGTTTCTGCAGTTATCCCTGAATCAACTCTTTTACAGATGGACTTTTCGCCTTCCGGCAAAGGGGAAGTATATGGTATAGGTCACTGTAGACCACTGTTAGATGAGTTTCTGCTTAGGTGAAATGGTCTCTGGTCTGTGGGAATGATACAAAAGCCACAAACCTTGCTGGTAACTTGGGATATGTCTTTACTGTTTTTTCTTTCCCCCCCCTCCAGCTGTGGGATTAATCATTGCAATCCTCATCCCAGTGGCAGTGGTTGTTCTGCTTGGAGTAGTGGCCAGCATCTTTTGCTACAGAAAGAGAGAATGGTAAATGCCTGCATTCACTTCTGTTCTTCTCCTGAATGTGTTTGCCTCAGAGCTAGAGTTTTCTATTATTTAAGTTACTCTTTGTTTTCTTCAAATACCCAAAGATGTCAGTGGGGTTTAAAGGCCTTTGTTTAAGAGCAGGTGACAAAAACACATTGTAGGAGGTGAGGAAGGAACTGAGTTGGAGAGAAGTTGGAAAGAACTCGGAGCTGGTTAGAAATGCGAAAGGGTTGCAGGAGCCTGTCTCCCAGTGAGTGCTGTTTATAAATAGTCCCCAAATGTAAATAAGCTGGTGATGTATTGTAATTTGTGACCTGTCCACAAAGACTCAGGTAGACATTTGATCTTCAACTTCTCGTAAATATGGCATTTCAAGTTCCCAAGTTAAAAAGAAAATGTTTGCTGTTCTTTCCATTAAATACTTGGTGAAATGTGAAAATGTAACATACTAAAGCTTTATGCCAGATGTCTTGAGTATTCTGAATTGAAGGGAAATGTCCTGATTCCTTCATTGTATTGTAAATCTGTTTCTAGGCCTGGTGAGTTTTAAAAGTTCTTTCTTTCTTCTTTAAAGGATTAAAGATACATTTTATCCTGAGATCCCAAATCCTGAGAACAGCAAGGCACTGCAGTTTCAGAAGAACATCTGTGAAGTAAGCCTCTTTTTAAGCTTGGTATTTTAAACTTCTAAAAGGTATTGTGAGTAGAAGAGTCTTTTGCAAACTTTGAGTCTTCTGCTCCAGTTGTGAATTAACTCTGTGGCAGGGGGGAACAGGACAAGTTACTGAGTTACTTTTGTCAAGCTGTATCTGGAGCTATCGTGTTGTTAATGTAGTTACTTGAAAAGTTTGAACAAGGAGAGCACTGCTGCAGTTCTGTCCTTCCACGGAAACAGCACATCTCAGTAGACTGGATAAGTTCCATCTTACTGCCATATAGTTGCCATCTTCCTCAGTGTTAGGAGCAGTGGAAGGTGGGGAGAAATGTGTGCACCATGTCCCCAACCTTCTGATGCACTTAATAGCTGGAACTAAGTGTAACATTTAAATAACTTTCTGGAATGGCTTATACAAAGTGGAGATTTGGTGAAGCAGTTCTGAAACACTTACTGCAAAAGCTGGAGTCTCTTTAAGTTAGTGGGAATACTTTTATGTTAACAGGAATGTGTGAATATTCATGAGACTGAAAATGAGAATTAAATCACTTTTTTGTATTGTACTAGTGACAGTGGAATGAAGGCAAGCCTCAAGCCAACATACTGTTTTAATTCAGGCAAGCTGTTGCTTTCAGGATTTCCTGGTCTTCTTGCTTAGCCTCTCCCCTTTCTCCTTTTTCTCAATTCAGGGGAATAAGACACTTAAAACACTGGAAATGAACCCCTGCACCCCCAATAGTGTTGAAGTGGTGGAAACACAGTCTGCAGCTCCCAAGATAGAGGACACAGAGATGATGTCCCCAGCCGCAGACACTACTGTGCCCGAGGATGGCTCCGACTCAGAAAATGAGAACCATGTAGTTGTGTCCTACTGCCCCCCTATCATCGAAGAGGAGATCTCAAATCCCTCTATGGATGAACCTGTGGGGTCATCTCAGGTGGTTTACATTGACATCCAGTCAATGTATCAGCCTCAAATTAAAGCAGAGGAGGAGCCAGAAATAGACTTAGTGACTACAGCAGGCTACAAGCCACAGATGCAGCTGCCTATCAGTGCTCTGAAAATAGAGTCTCGCTCAGCTACAGAGGAAGAATCAGATAAAACTGCAGGTTACAGACCTCAAGCAAACACAAATGCCTGGAACATGGACACTCCAGACTCGCCTGGATCAGTTGAAAGCACCAATGAAAATGCATCTTTTGGTAGCCCGTGCTCCATTAATTCCCGACAGTTTTTGATCCCCCCGAAGGATGATGAAGACTCTCCCAAACCCACTAACACAGGGTGGTCCTTTACACACTTTTTTCAGAACAAACCAAATGATTAACAGTGAGTCCTCGTTGCACCTGAACCTACCTTCTAAATAAGCTCTTATTCCTAATGTTGTAAAGAAAGGAGGAAGAAAAGTGCAAAAGGCATGAATTATTCTTGGAGACAGTCAGCAGAGGTTCAAGCAAGCTGAATGTTACCACGTTTAAGTTAGTGAAAGTGTTAATGTTCCATTTTAATAGAGGCTAAAAGGCCAAAGTTATAGCCATTTAGTTATTGTTCTAGTAAAATATATTGGATGTAAGAGGTATTGAGTTTAGATCTCCTGATAATCATAGTCAAAGAACTCTGCCTACCTTCACATAGTGTTCCAAGATTAATATGGTCTCATACAACTTATAACTTAGAAAGATTGCTTTGCTTTGTTGTAGTTGTTCTCAACTGTGCATACTCAAAAGATGTAGCCCAAACAGGTTTACGAACGGAAGGTTTAATTTATCACAAACCTCAGCCTAACACATAGAAACAACATGGTTGGAAACTCTTGAGATCTTTCACCTAGTCAAAAACTAAGAACAAATCAAAGTGCTATTTTTTTTCTCCCATGTGGAAGGGCATCGTCACTGTTTAACACTTCTTAAGCAATGGCCATTCATATCTGTTGCTTTTTAACTAGACACTATTTTCTGTACCTACTGTACAATGTTTATTCAATGTTTGACTCAGGGGTACAAACTTGGAAAAAAAAGTGTAACACTGATTTAAACCTCAATGAGAACTGCGTCAAGTTGAAAACTTTTTTTTTTTTTAAATCCTTAGAATGCTCTATATTTTTTCTATCCTTTGGTTAAGGAGTAAATATTTCCTAATGTATTGCACTAATGCATTTTGTATGTTTATAGCTTCAGCTCCAGATCTCTTGTCTCAAAGTGGTACAATATTCCATTCTCCCACAGTGTTCATCAGTCTTTGGTTGTACTACACACCAATGTAAGCCATGGGGAAATCTACATCTGCATTAGCTGACCAAGCAGTTTGGCACCAGAAATTAGAGACAGTAATATTAGCTCCTTGAGAACAAATTGCTCCTTGGATTATCTTTACTGTATTAGCTTTGCCACCTGCTGCCTGACTGTTCTGCACAGTATCTACCCAACGGGGCCCTCTCAACAAATTCTACCTGGGAGTACTAGATGGGCTTTCTCTGCTGGCAGGGAGAAACCCAAGGAGGTTTTGGTGCCGCTAATTCTACCTCTCCTTTACCAGACATGTGATGCAAAGATAGCTTAGATGATGTAAATTTGTGTGCTTAAAGAAATGTTCAGAACAATCATCTTTGAAAACTTTTGTTTTCACACGCGCACCTCCAGGCAGCTCTGAGTGTAACATTTCACTATGTAAACTTCAGACTCTGGTGCACACATACGAGTTTCACTAGCTTGCACAAGAAAGTGCTTTCTAATTTACCTGTTCCTTACTGTAAAACACAGTCGTGAGAGGTTGTATGTTAAGGCACTTGATCAAAGAGGGTCTCCATAAAGTCGTAACTGAATCTTTTTTTTTAGATTTTGATTTCTGTAACTAGTTTGTGGCTTTTTGAATTAATAAGATGAAGGAATGGATTTTTAAACAAGATCCTGAGACAGATAGGGAGGCTGAATTTGCTAAGCTACTAGTTCTAAAGGAGTGAGAACAGACCAGGAAGATGGCTAGCTAGGTAGACATTTGGTCCACAAAACCACATGATCTGACTGTCAAAATAAAACCAAGCATTGAGCTAAACTTAATCACAGCAGTAGATGGTAAAATTTCAGATATTGGAATGTCTGTGCCATCTCCACAGAATGAAAGAATAGGGAGATTTCAAAACTGACAAAAAGTCAAAAAAGTGAATAGCATCCAAATCCTCATCAGTAGTAACTGTCTGTGTGCACCTTCTGGAAGAGTGAAAACAGTAAAATTAGATCTGTCTACAGACCTGACAGAATGCAAGGTCTGTCTGAAAAAATAGAAAGTGCAGATAAGATTCAGTATTCAAGGATGAATTTTGGAATTAAGAGAGATGCAAGTGAAAAGACGGACAGATGCTGAGAATAGGTGGCATCTATCAGTTACCAGACATCACTGCAAGAGAAAATTTCATGCCTAATTATTACTGCCTGTTATTCAGAACACTAAATTAATACATAAAAGGAGATAGTTCTGCTCCTTTGTGCTTGATGGCAGGGAGGTGGCTAAATCCAAATAGGAAAGCCTTGTTCCTTCCATTGCAAAGCTCACAATACCTCACTGAGAGCAGATTTCTTTTCACTGTTGCAGAACTGGCTTAATGTGTTTAGCACCTAAGGTGAATTTTAGGTTGTGCTGCCATATGCTTTTAATTGCAAGCAGGTGATGTCAAGGACACAATGCATGGGTAGTGGGTTGGAGGGGGGTTGTTTGTGTGTGTGTTTTTCTTACGGAGCAGTTTTTCAGTACAGAGGAGCAATCACTATTGTATGATGATCCAAATGAGAAAAAAAACAAAGCAAAACCTTTTTATTGGAACAGCTGATCTTGAGGAATAACTGTGCTTTCTTACGGCTGTGTATTGCAAGAAGCAAAATCAGACTGAAGTTTGAGCGTACTAACAGTTTTTAACTCAGCAGACTGGAAGTCAGGGCAACTGCAGAGCACATACAGAGCACACAGAGAGTAGCCTGACACCCCTGGCAATGCTTCCATGGAGGATCACTTAAATACAAGCACTGCGTGCTCAGGATTTCCTCTGTGCTCCCTTTCCTTTTTAGTGAAGGCAACAGCATTTTAAATTGGTTGATTTCTTAGTAATAAGCTAGAGAAAAGTTTCCCAAATATAGGGTCTGTCACAATATTATCAAAACGCTCCCATCTAATTATCCATCACTTTTTTTCCTTTGATTACCTATTTTAATTGACTTACTTCAAAGGTGTAGAACACAAGAGTCCTTTTAATAGTAATGGTTTGCCATACCCATAATGTTTTGTCAGTAGCACTAGAATGGGGCAAATAGGGGAGAGGCACCAGCTCGTGCAGCATTTGCAGCACTATGTACTGCTGCTCAGCGGTTGTGAACTGGCAAGCAGTTTTCATCCAAGCAACCGAAAGCTCAGTCGCTTCAGCTCTGTGATTTCCTTGGAGCCTGTTCAGTGCTCCAGGTGGGGACTCATTCAAATGCCTATCGTAAGTCTTCAGCAGCAAATCCAAATATGAGCTGGATAGTGGAATTATCCAGAGCATGTGTGCTAACTTAGCGACCATGCAAAGACACCCCTCGGTGCCTGGAAGAGCAAGAATTGAGTGACGGGGACTGTCAGGGAACAGACTTGCTTTTTGAGCTGAAGTGATGTGTTAAACAAGTGAAGCATCTGAAAGAATGGGTAGACTGAGAAGCAACTTGTCTTCCACACCAAATTTACTTTCAAAGCATGGTGCTGTTTAACTTCCAAATGTATAGATAACAAATGTAAGACTAAAGCTGTGGGCCTCAAAGGGGATCAGACTCCTTGAACTGGTGCCTTCAAAGTTCCCGGTGAGCCTCTTCCATCAAATTAGATATAGGCAGAACTCCTTCCCCTTGTTTGTGAAAAATATCTTAGTAACTAGAAGTACTACATTTCCTAACCATCACTTTTTTGAAAGATCTTAGTTCTGTATTAAATATTTCTTTGTTGTTTTCGTTCTTTTGTCTTTTTGCTTTTTTCTAAAGAGTGGAATGTTCTGTTTTTAAAAAAAAAAAACTTCTCGAAGGGATACAAACAGAAGGGATTGTGTCCAAAACCACTGTTACTCTTCACTCTGTGTTTGATCAGTGTTCAGACATGTAGGGTGTTAATGTCAAGCAATTACTTTCTGAAGCAAATCATCAGTGCTGCTGCTTTTTATTTTTGAGCCATGGCTGTCATATGTGACAGTTGGGTTTGGTTTTTGTAATGGATTTTTATACTGTTCACTTTATGCATGGAACATCAGCCACATTTGATGTAACAGCGTGCACTCTCCTGTTCAGTGTGGTCATGATTTTTGTTGTACCTGACTGACAGGTGGGGGGATCTGGGATCTTGGTTTGTCTGTTAAATACTGGGATTGTAGATAGGAATGTGATATACCTCACAGAACTACTAGCTAATATATCGTCAAAAAGAGTAAGCTAATATTACAGGCAGGCAGTGAATTATCTCTCCTGCTATGTGATGGCTGCATATGCAGACTTAGGACCTAATGACTGACCTTTCCTGTGGTAGCTGTCTTTATTATTTGTAGCTGCTACTTCATAGGTGAACCATGTCCAAAGGGAACCAGTAGCTGTGCTGTCCGTCAAGGCACAATTGGCGAATGCAGCATGTTTCTTCATCTTTGCTTTATGTGGGGGACCAGAGCTTTCCTTTGCTGGGAACATGAACGCAGGGAATTCCTGCTGAACTAGAGTTTTAGGCTGCTCTGAAGAGGCACCTTCAAGCCTTTTGGGTTTTGTGTGTGTGTGTGTGTGTGTAAGTTCAACTGGGTGAAGTTGGAGCTTAGGGCTGTGGGGTTCTCTGTGATGTTGTCCTTCTACAAGACACTCAGTTGAGCGTGAAAATTGCTTATCGAGAATAGTAGCAAAAATGAAGGCAATTTGATGTATTGGAGGGTTAAGGTGTTTGGAGATCACTATTAAAAGGAAATGAGAAATTGTGTGCTCTATTTTTAAAGTTTATTTCATTGGAAATAGAATATTTGTACCTATAAGTAGACAGAAATATAGTAAAAGAATTTGAAATACTTAGGAAAAAATGTGAGTAATATTTGATGAATCAAATTGCTAACAAGGCTCTGCGTACCATAAATCTGTCAAGAGCTTCCCATGTAAATAGCATCCTCTGTTCCACCACAGACTTTGAAGTCTTCAGTTCAAATGGCACTAATATTTTTAACACTAAGAAAGGTTCTAACTCCTTATGCAAATATATGCTTGCATCCATATGTGCCTAGGTGTGTATTGCAGAAGAAGTTGGCTTGCAATTCTCAGAGCATTTTTTTTCAGATCCCTGTACTTGAGCGTATGCCTTCTGAGGTGCGGTTTTGTCTCGAGGAAGAGGCTGTTGTCCGCACTCCTCCCAGCATGTTACATCGAGGTTGGTGCTGTTGTGCATTAAACGGTGACCTGTGTGATTAATGCTCAGAGATGCTGTTGGCAGTTCTAAAGACTTGTTGTTGGCTTTTTCTTTGACTTTTCTGTAGCAAACATGGAAACAAAATCCCAGACCCCAGAATGCCAGACAGATTCAGAAATGTTGGAGTATTTAAAAGACTCATTTCCTCAGTGCTTAGGCCAGTCGTAAATTTTTAAGTATCTTCCTAAAAGCTGGAAAAGAGTTTCTTCCATAACAATTTTATTTCCCTCCACCCCCGTTTATATAACTCTGGATTTCCCCCAGTGTTTCTAAGATAGCCAGTGTTTGTTTCCTTTTTGCATGTTATGCAAACAAACCTCAGATGATATTGGCAGGGTTTTCTGTGACTTTACAAGTTGTCCCAGCGTGCATAACAATACTTTTCCCCCACAAGAACGTCTATTAATTTCTTTCACTTTTACAACAAAAAAAAGTCCGCAGAGGACTTTCGTGTTGCAGAGGAGTGGCTCTGCTTCCCAGGAGAGGGGCGCTGGTGTGCCGGCTGGGTGCTGCGTGGGAGCACGGGGTTAGTCTCGCGCCCCTTCCTTGTGCCGGCGCCGCGTGGCGGTGCGGCGAGCCAGGCGGAGAGCCGCTGCGGGAAGCGAGCTGGCGCCGGCCTCGAGCACCTCCGAACCAGCTCGGGCAGGGCCAGGCAGCAGCCGTGCTCGCCCGCGGGGAACAGGCTGGATGTCGTCCTTTGTGGACCGGCCAGGCCACAGCGGGGTGGCCCCCATCCCGGCCTCAGCTGTGCGATGGCATCCTTATTGTGCTCGTGGGTTGCCTGGCAGTATCTCTAGGTAGGTTTTGGGAAGGTCCCAAATCTGCCCTTCGATTATTGTTGCGTGAAAGCAGGCTCCAATGGAGATACGGGCAGGACTGACAGCAACGCGCTGACTGGCACGAGTTTCAGCGCCTGCGCAACTCGGTTGGTTCTACATGGTGCAAAATGTAGGACCCAGAGAATAAAGCTTACCCAGAAGGTAAAAGGAAGTGAAATGTTCTTTCTTTGATTATTTGGGCTGAGGGAAAACAGAAAGAATAAATAGTTCAAATGGGGCAAAGTAAAATAGAAACTGGTGAGATCTCACACTTTTAAGTAGTAATACGATAAAGAATTTTAGAACTTCACCTTGACAGGTTCTGCTTAATGCGATTTAAGAGTGACTTAGGTTGAACAACATTTTGTGCTTCGTAGTGTGTCAGAAAAGCTTGTAAAGCAGGGGATAACAAAAAAGAAGATAACTGACCCTTGTCTGAAATCCCACCCAAACATAATAGTAATTTGATCTTTGATCATGTTGTGGTGCACAAAATAGTGGAGCTGATGGAGTCATACAGGTCACCTGGAAAAAATTATATTGTACTGAAATGCTGTAACTTGTAAGATATATACTGTGAAGAGGTTCAATGTTTTTTTAGCTTTCACTTTTTATACCATATTTTTTACAGCGTAAATGATTGTTTAGAGATGTTTTTATGTTCTGTTTTTACAAAAATTTTAATGGACTTCTGTTCAGTACTAGTGAAAGTATTGTTTGCCAGTTTGCAATGGTCATCTATACAAATTAGTTCTGAGAATAAACGCTAAATCTAACTGACAAAATAGTCATCCTAACACACTAAATCTAATCAGCCATTTATCATACTTCTGTTGCTAAACAATACTGAAGCTGTCCAGCTTCCAAATCTGTTGTTGAAAAAGACATTTCTTTCACAAGTTAAGCAAAATGATCACAAGGCACTTTAATGAAGTTGTAGCATACCAAGTAAAATACTGATTCAACAAAACGTATCAGCAAGCAAATTTATTAGCTAAGCAATTAGACAAATGCATGCTTGAAAAAGGAAGTGTGGAGTTGTGTTGGGGAAATAGTATTCCAGTATGGCAAGTGACATGTAAAACTAAACTAACACTAAGATACCAACTTTGCATACTTTTTAAACCTAGTTTGCTTGGCTGTTGTAACTCCTGATGTATTGCTTATGTGTGTCTAAAAATACGCATGTATTTAACAATTTTGCCATAGTATTGCTATGGAATTTAATAAATATATTTTCTTACACTGTTACATGTTTGGATATTCCTTGCTTGCATGTTTGTTTTTAAGTAAGAGTTAAATTCTGCTCATGCTCCAGTATAAACTGAGTTATTTTAACATTGCGCCAGAGTAAATAACCACAAAATCTGGCATGCACAGCCTTGGCTTCTTGATCTGCAGAACTGGTAGTAACTTGAATAATCTCTGAACAGCTGCTCCTTAGCACATCATTTCATAGTGGATACGTGATTCACTGGAGTCCATCTGGTTGAAGGCCAGTTGTACCTGGATCCTGTTGAGCGTGGTGCCGTGGTTTGGGATGCGGGTTCCCTGCCGGCTTGGGCTGACGCTCTCTGAGATGAGCAGGGGGAGGCTTGCTGTGGGGCTCTGATCTCTCTTGTTACAGGATGAAGTACGTAGCAGCAAGAAGGGGGTCCAAGCTGCGCACTCTAGGGTCGGTTTGGGTGATAATAGGACACTTCCTCAATGAGTTCTGGCAGGAGCGAGATGACCAGCTTCTATGGTGGCTAAAACGCAGACCCTATCGTTGAGACAATTTATGTCACAGCACTTGCTTGCCGTAGCAGCGACAGCCAGGGAGTTTTGTGGCTCGTTTAACCATGCTGTCTGGACTAGGCAGGGAGCGTGACCCGCTCACTCAGCAGTGCACGGACAGACAGATGCAGTATTGCGGCATGTCCCGTTAACGCCTTCATTGCATGAAATGCTACCTTCTGTCCACCTCCTTGGAGGCAGTCTTGAAAGCAGGATAGTTGATTCCTAGTCTTGCGATAGCAGATTGCCACAGTTTATTGATACGATACCAGCTAGCTAGGCTGTGTGATCCTCACTGAACGCAGGGCAGATGAGGTGTCAAGGGGGCAAAGTCCTTCAGGCAGTCCCAGAAGGGTCTTGGAATACAAAGATGGCAACACCTGGAGCTGGGAGAATGAGGAAAGGCTGCACCTGCTCCCAAGTGAAATCCCTAAGCTGCTCTCCCACAAGACAATCACAGAGCTGAGAGGAGTCTGAGTTTCCTGCAGTGTCGCATCCTTTCAAAGAAAATAAGTTGTGCTATAGAAAATATTCTGAGTTTGAAGGCGGGATAGTGAAAGATCATTTGGAACTATCCAGTTTTTCATGATGAGGATGAGGGTGGCAAGAGACAGTTAGCCAGAAGGTATCTTTATGTTCTGCTTAACTATATTTTCTCTGTTATCCATGCTATCTGCTTCTAATATGTCACTGGTTGTAGCACTAGGATCTAGCATTTATTACTTTTAAGAGTTATTTTCAACACATAAATAAAGGATATAGAATCCCTATGTATGAGGCATTAGTGCTTAAAAACCTTTCTTTTTAAGAAATTGAGAAGTTCAAATGAAAAGAGCCTGAATACGGTGATTTCAGTTTTGAATTCTGCTTTGTTGACATCAAGATTAGAAGCCATAGTGTGGAAAAATGGAAGCAAGAGAAATTTTAAAGGAACTTTTGCCTCTCTGGTGTCTTCCTAAGAAAATTGATGAAAATTCTAAGGTGTCCACAAAAAGTGAACCACGTAAGCCACCACTGTGGCCCCTTACAAAATATGTAAGGAGGTTGGAAAGCCATTCATTTGTGAATCAGCCTGAATTTTGGGGTGTCTGTGATCCACGGTCCCATTTCTCCTGCCCTTTTCCCTTATGTCAGGTTCTGTGGCCTTCTGCCTTCTACAGTGATTTTGGGCAGTTCTCTTTCATACTTCTGACGACTCACTGTAACATACAGGGCTGGAAAACATGACCTGTGAGGAAGGCGTTGAAAGAATTGTTGTTGTTTTTTCTTAGACAGGAAGACCGAGGAAAGCTTAAAAAAAAAAAAAAAAAAAGGAGGGGGGACAGGGACAAAGTCCTCTTTGTCCTGTGCACAATGAACAAAGAATAATGGTTCTACAGTAAAACAGAGAAAATTCAAGAGACGTAAGGACAATTAGGCTGCAATGCTCCTAGGCAATCTCTGAGACATGGGATTTTTAAGCAAAGGTTATCAAGCATTTTTTGGCAGTGACACAGGCAGGGTTGAGCTCGCCCATGGGTGGGGAAAGGGGCTAACGGAGGCTGTGCTCCTCGCTGGCCTCAGCAGGCTGCTGCGGCCATGAGCTGGAGGGAAGCAGCGGGGCTGCGCGGGGCCGCAGGTCGGTGTCGCCCACCCGTCGTGTGGATGTGAATAGCAACACTCTCCTGGCGCAGCCTGCGCCACCGGCTTGTCTGCAGACGCACCGCAGCCCCGACGCGCTCGCTGCTGCCAGCTCGGTGTCGGCAGGGACTCCAGGGGCTGCTCTTTCGGGCCAGGTTGGATTTGCTGTTCCCAGTGATTTCTCCCTCTTGTATGGGCTAAAAATTATTTTTCCATGTTCTCCCCGGACCTGGATATTTGCTTTTCCTTGGTCAGCAGCTTTGGAGGCTAAAGCCCATGATGGTGGTCTGAGAGAGGAGATGCACGTGGGTACCTTGCCCAAAGCCTGCTGTTTTTTCCTGGGGTGCAGATCCCAGGGAAGCACCTGCTTGGGGTTCAGACCACCACCTCCTGAACCGGGGTCACAGGATGCTCTCAGCTTCTAGGAGCTATTTCATTGCCTTGTCCACTATCCCACCTCATTCCCTTCCCATATCCCCACTACTGCCTCCTAGGGAAAAAAAATTAATAATAGTAATAAAAAATGGAGCTGACCATTTAATTTTTTTGCGTGCAACTCTGTGTTAGCCAGCTGTGCCGTGGGCAGCCCACACCCCTGCCGGGCGCTGCTCCCCGAGCCGGGCAGCTCCTGGCCGCTCACCGCCGCCGCCGCCGCAAGCCGGGGAAGCGCAAAGTCTGTGCCCAGCCTGCGAGCAGGAAGCAGCGGCAGCGGCTCCTGCCTGCCGCCGGCTTGCTGAGGCCAGCCCCCGGCGCTGAGCGCGATGGAAAAGCCCAGCCGTCGCGGAGCTGCACCGACCGCAGGTGCCGACACGGGGCCCTTGCTTAGTCACTGGGGACATTCCTGCGCGGAGGGCGCGAGCCGCATCAGCGCCCTGACGCCACAGCGCCAAGCGGCCGGGGGGGCTTGCCGCAAAGCGCGGTATTTAGAAATATGATGACTCAAACCGCAGGAAAAACAGCGAGCGGGAGGGCTGTGCTCAGTGGAGCAGGCAAGGCCCTGACTCATAAAACCAGGATGAGATTTCACTTTAGAGAGGGGAAAAAAAAAAACCCACTGAGCCCCCCCCCCCCCCCTCCAAGAAATGAAGTGCTCAGGGAAAGAAGCTTCTGTCCGACCATATACAGCTGCTGCTCTCCCTGGAAAAAAACACGGCTGTATTTTTATCTACAGTCCTTTAATGTGTGGAGATTTGCCCCTGTGGCAGCCCGGTGCCTGGGGCGCGGTGGCAGCTACCTGGCAGCAGCCGGCCCCAGCACCCCGTCCTGCTCCCTGCCTGCCCTCGCAGCCTCCCGGGGCCGAGCCGGGGGCCTGGGGTGGGAAAGAGCTGCTGGCATCCAGGGCACGGCATTGCAGCAACAATTTGCCCACCATAAGGAGCATCTTGTGGCTTTAGCTTCATCTTGTCAACTTTTTGCTTGCTCCCCTCCCCTTTTTTTGCCTGATTTTGCTTTAGGATGATCTGACTGAAAACTGATTGCTGAGTCCCCAGCGGCTCATCCCCAGGGAAATGACTCAGTGATAGCTCCCACTGATGTATGATGTGCCTTTGGCAGGGGGAGGGGGGAGGTAAGTAGATGTTCCCAAAGAAATGAGCTCTGTGCGGCTCCCTGTGCTCACCAGCCTCTGCTCTCCCACGAGCTCACAGCCCTTTTCACCCCCGCCAGGCCAAAATCCCGCGTGTGAAGCTGCTCCGCTGCTCTGCTGCAGCCCGTGCTGCTTCATGGCTGGAGCCAAGGGGAAGGCATTCAACCTCAGACGGTCTTTTAGGGTGAAGGTGGAAAAACAGGCAAATGATAAGACCTGAGATTTGTTTTGCAGAAGAGAAGTAGGAGGACCTAGGACTTCAGGGTTCCTTTTCATGGCCATTTTCTAGCACTTTTCGTTTTTCCTCACTGCCTGCTGTCTTCCTACCTGCTCAGAAACACACTGAAAAAACTCAGCTTCTCACATTTACCAGCTTTGGTAGAAAAGTGCTAGTAATGCCAGTGAACAAATATTTGTAAATTTGCTGCTGCTGCTGCTGCTGCCTTCCCATCACTGCTTGCAGAAAGCAACCAGACCCCAGTTTTCTGGACTGCTAACGCCAACTTTGTGTTAACTGCAATTTTTTCCTTCTTCTCTTCCCAACCTGCCAGCTCATGTGGGACTATAGTAGGTTGTCTGGACTAAGCAGAGCAGGACCTGGCCCTGCTGTCCCACGTAGCAACTGGTGGAGCGCAGACTCTGAACTCAAAGTAGGAGCCAATATTCACAAATCCTGTTACAGAGTTGCAAACCAGAACCGGGGTCCTCAGGAACTACTGTACTCTCACGAAGGCTCAAGAAATCAAATAACATGCCCCAAATTCAGAAGCCTAGCTTTTCTTTTTTTTTTTTTAACCTCAAGCTCTAGTGCCTCCAAGGGACACAGTAAAATGATGCCGTGCATTTTCCAGTGCTGGTGAAGCCTGTTGCTGTAAACAGCAGGGCTGCTCTGTACCTTCAAGCAAGAAAAGACTGCTCATCCTGAGCGCTGGCCCTGGTGAATCATTAGTTACTGGCTGCGGCCGAAGGGAGAGCAGGTCGCACTGCCCAGCCTGCTTGTGCTAAAGAAACCAGCCACAGGACCTGACCGGGAGGTTCACACCGATGCCTTCCTCCACCGAAAGCATGGGGCCTGGTTGCAGGGTGCCAGCTCCTCTCTCGCCCGCCTCGCAGCAGTGCCGCAGTTGTGCCCAGTGGCGGATACACCCGGCCATCAAATGTCGTGATTAACAAGCAGACACGAAAGCAGCAAGCAGCACATCCTAGGCAAGTTCCTGCGAAAACGAGCGATTGCTTTGTTGGCGCCAGTCCTCCTTCCTCCTTTCCCTTCCCTCACCCAGGATTAGAGGGTGACTGAACCTCCAGTTAGAGTCAAGTATTTCTACATTTCTGGCACCTATTGCCTGCTAATGAAACTATTGCTTTTAAGGCCAGCATGGACCCACCGCTGGGCTTCACAGTCCCATCTGGCACATGTGGCTGCCACGTGCAGCTGGGGCGCCAGGAACGCCGCCGAGGCACTGGAAATGTCAGCGCCAGGACGCTGCCTGCATGGCAGAGACAGCAGCTTCAGCTCCTCAGCTCTGGTCTTTGGAAGTGTTTGACACCATCTTTAAAAGGATCCAGAAAGGATTTTTCTTTATTTAAGGAATCAAAACCCACAGCATCATTGCAATCCTCCCTCCCTCCACCGCCCCGCCATCCAGCTGTGTTATTTGTGCTTGACTTGGGAAGTTGCAGGGCGATGAGGCCAATGCAGAATTCCCTTGCGGTGATACATACAATTGGAAACAGGCATTTTTGGAGCTGCAGTTTGTTTCTTTTCCTTTTCCACAATAACAACAGAGGTATTTCCTACCCGCCCCCCCCCCCCACACACACACATTTCCAAGAGCAGCTTTCATTCTGAAGAAGTATCACCTTGTACCAAAGTGCCTGTTATTCTGCAGTAAATACACTTAAAATAGAGACCTCTCTTGCCAGATGTTTGCCTTGGAACTGATCTCCAAACTCTGTGACAGAAATGAAAGGGTACTTTAAACAACCAGATGGAAAAAGAAAAGGCATCTGTGACAAAGCAATGAATTATGCTGTTTCTGGAACAACGTTGTCACTCTTCATCAGTCGTGTGGCAGGTCTGAAGGACCATGGTTACAGCGGGCCAGCAGATCTTGCTACGCTGTGTCAGGTCCGCACTGGTAGCTACTGTTTAGGAACCCCCCCCCCCCCCGCGAGCATATAAAACGTGACTCTTTCCAACAGCTGAGAGACAACCTGCGCAGGGGCTGCATCTCCACCGCCTCTGGCAGGTCTACTGCAGTTAGCAGCCAGCAATAGCTTCAGCCTCCGCAAATCTTAGTCTTAGGCCTTTCTGTCTGCACTTTTCCCCTTTACATCCCAGACCATCAAATCCCATTTACATTCTTCATTTTAGAGCTGCTGCCCAATCACTCACTTTGGTGAAGCTTAGTTCATGCACTGTTGGTCTTTTTCCCTACCGTACACAGGGTTACCGTTCCTCATGGGTCTCCCGCCAGCTAAACAAAACTTAGCTTCTCCTTGAATAAAGCCCTACCTCCACCCCTTTCTGTCTCCCGTGTTGTCTCCAGTTCCTCTGTCTCTTGCCTATTTCTTCCAAAGATGTTTTTCTGAGGTGTGACTTGAACAGGGGAGGGTGTGCAGGCGCATATACTGCTATATGCTGGCACCATGATATATTTTTTCTGTTTTTTTCCTCTAGTTCTGTAATTAGTCCCAGTATTTGTTTTTGACCACTGCTGACATGGCTACAATGAGTCCAAGATCTTTTCCCTGAGTAATTAGAGTTTCTCTTTCAACATGCAAAAGAAGGGCTGAGTTCTTCTTGAGAATTATTTTGCAGGTGCTAATAAAAGTAGCATCTATTATTTTTTTCCCTTGATCCTGCAGCTGTTTACAGTCAGCTTGAGACAGGACCAGTCTCAGTTTGTGTTTTGATTCCAAGGGAAGAGGGAGCATCCCGGGCACAGTATCGATGCAGCAGCAATCTCCACATGTACACAGCTTTTGCCACCCCAGTTCGTTTTAACTTGTCAGACTTTAGATGAAGCCTGTCTGACACCAGCAGGTAGCGGCACCACGTCAGGGCTGCGGTGAGGCCCCGCTTCTCTCCCAGCCCACGGAGACGGCGCGAGCTGCTGCAGCAGAGCCCTGGTAGCCAGCAGGGAGGTTTGTGGGTCACACGTGGCCGGCGCCGTCTTTTTCGTCCCCCCTCCGCCCCGTACAGCTGACTGCTCAACTTCAACCAAAGAGTAAACAAAATCTCCAAATGCTGAAATTCTGGATCATTTCCTTACTGTCCCAACAGCACTCTGTTTGACTGCTTAAATTACAGTTTGGCAACCAAGACTGCATAAGTGTTGGTTCGATGCCTAGAAAATACTTTGTTTTAGGAGGATTATGACCTACCAAGGTCTCTTGCACATCCCTTTTCTGATTTTTGAGCATAAAAAATAGCGATTTGAAATAGCACAAGTAGCAAGGGTTTGCTCTTTTTTTCCTAATCTTTAATCTGTTTAAGCCAGGAAAGATTCATAATGTACAATTTTAAACTGTCAAAATTTACAAAACAAAAAGAGTCAAATTTAAAACTGGCTATAATTCACAAATATTTCCACCAAAACTGTATAATACAGACATTGAGCCTCCCATATAACAAATTTAAACCACAGTTCGCTTTGCTATTTTTAGGAAAGTGTGCAAAGAGCTAATTGTATAGTACACCTAAATGTTAAAAGTTATACTATGTAAGCAGGTCTGCTGCTGCTATAAAAAATATACAAGTATAAAATTACTTCTACAAAATTGGTTCATTGATCTTGTTGCTTGCAATAAAAAAGTAGACTTTAAGAACTTTCCTCCTCAACAAACAACAATATTTTGAAACCAGTCACTGCAGGTATTATTTACACAGGATGAAACATAATTTAGCTAATTTAGAGAGTGGTAAGAAGAACTGCTTATTCCGGTACATGTATGTGAATGCATAGACACAGTGCCCGATAATATATTTGTTGAACAATACAATCATTGTATCATTCTAAGGTGGAATGAATGCAGGTGTTTCAAGACTGTTCTCTACGATATTGAAAGAAATAATCTATGGACCACAACACAGTCATTAAACTACTCATTACATCACACAGGTCTTTGTCATTTGCACTGTTGTACAATCTTTAGAGTTCACTAAACATTTAATGGGTAAAAGGGACGGTGCCTACACAAAATATTCAGCTTTGTTTGCTTTGGTCAGCAGAGGAAAGGAGAGGGAAAATGTTCTTTCTTAGGGTTTCCCTTCGGCTCGGATGACGAAGGCAGACCAGCTGTAGAGGACTGTGGCGGCCAGCTCGGTTTCAGCCACACACGCAAGCACACAACGGGCTCTCCGCATCGCGGTTCCTCTCTTGTCACTTGGTCCCACACATGTTGATGTTCTTCCCACCAGCAGCGTCCTCCACCAGCGAAACGTGATAATCCGTCGAGAGCGTGAAGTGCGAGATGCACCCCACCAGGCCCCGCATGTACTGCCTGTTTGTGTGCAGCGCTATTTCCTTCATCCCACCTGAGAGACACGCGGCCGTGAGAAACTCTTCGCCCAAACACGTGTTTATTCCCACCTGGCAGACCGCACACCCAGCAACAGTGGTATCCCTCCTAGGTCACCTCAGAGGGGAATTTTAATTTACAGGTTCCTCTGCTTTTAAATACAGTTTTTAGACACTCTAAAGTACAGATGGGACAGCAGAAGAGACTACACTAGGGTGCTAACTCCTTATTGCATGACTTTTGTGCACTCAGCAAGAGCTTAGCAAGCTCGTGCCTCGGCTCCCGCGGGGCTCGCTAAGGTGCAGGGTTTGCGGTTGACCCCGACGGTGTCTGTATTCACCTGCCGGGGATAGGACAGTGCACGCTGGGCCCGGTCCTCCTCCTGCAGACCGGGCCTGGGCTCAGCCAGCACCGCGGCTCCCTCCGGCCCGCCGGGCCCCCTAGACGCACAGCGAATACTCACCTACGTAGAGAACCCCGTTGATGTTTAACTGCCTCATCTTCCCAGGGGATTTGCCAGTTCTGGCACCATAATCATCCACGGTTACTTTGCCAGACTGTCCATCTCTGAAACGAAAAACAAACTGTTTTCACACATCCAGTCGACAGTCAGATGGGAGGAGGAGCAGCAACAGCATCTCCCCCAGGCCAAGAGACCCGGGCGACACCACACTCAGTGCGATTCACTGCGAAGACTGGGGGTTGATGCTGGCGAGAGCCACAGACAGGGACGTGCTGTGGCAGTCCAGACCCGTCAGGGCGTCTTTTCCAGGGAGTAAAGTGTCAGAGAGGCTGCAAAGAGGGGATATATTTCCAGAGGAGGAAGAAACTGGAAAAGAAATAAGTGGAAGGATTCACAATAAAGAGGACAGGAATTAACACCTAGCGGTGAGGGGAAGATGGACAGGTCCTGACATGTTTTTAAAAGTCAAAAGTAAGAAAAAAAGTAAATAGCAGAAGCCTAAATAGGAAGGGGGGAAAAAAGCAAGCTAATACTTATGCAAGCTAGAATACCTATAAAAAGCTCAAAAGGTCCCTTTCTTACTAGGGTTTTTTGGCCACTTCCATTTTATAAAGTCAATAGATGCATTGACAGAAGAGCCAGTTGATGGGCTCCTATTCTCACTGAATTTAGTGACAAGTTGTGCTAATGTCAGCCTGTCATTTCCAGGGAACGAACATCTCACAAAGAGGGGGATGCACTCTTTCCCTGCTGGGCACACTTGCCTCCTATGAAGTAATGAGTTATAAATATGAGCTATATATATACACTGAAAGATGTCTATACCCCCTCCAAATAGTTTAGAAAAAGTAGGCATACACTGTCAGTGCTCCAATGCTTGTGCCAGCCCACAAAATGCTCACTGGGGAATTTCAAAATGCAGACATTAAAGAAAAATACTCTTAACCCAAATGGTATGAGTTTAAGAGAATGTCTGTCACAGCCTCAAAATAGCTCTGCGTGACTCTGGCAGCCTGCCTTGAGCTGTGCTGAGTTGCAAAGTTGGCACTGTCACCTCTAATACAATGATCTTTGTGTACATCGTACTGAAACAGCCAAGTTGCTAACAGTTCAACTCCTAAGTGATGTGAGAGTGTGGAGCTGCCGTGATTCACGCCCAACCACCGTCTAGCCTAGGCAGCACCTTTTTGGCAGGGCACTGCCAAAATGCCTCTGAGATGAAGTGTCACCAGTCAGAGAAAAGACTTACCGAACAGCCTTGACTCTGTGCCACCGGCCATCGCTGAAAGAGCCATTCACCATTATGGATGCAATGCCACTGCCCAAATTATAGCTAAAATTTAAAAAATAAATTGTTATCACCTCCCTTGCAAAGACCAGCTCCCTATCTAATTGCTCAAACATCCTCGCTCTGTCCCCCATTCTCCTGCTCTACCCCCTGAGCTGCACCTTACAGCTCAGATTTTGGGGGGGACAGGTAGCATCCTTTGGAAGTCTGTCTGTGAGGCACTTATTTTGCAAAGACAAGCTTATGGAGGAACATGCAAAACTTTCCCCTGCAATGTGTGCTACCATTACCCTGTCCCCAGGGAGCAAGGGGCTTCTGCAGGGCCGTTCTTCCCGGAAACAGAAGGTTACAAAGGTCAGTGACCTACAAATCTTTTGGCCTAATGGGAGAGAGCAGTGGGAGTTTGCAAACACAGTTAATAAAGCATGCAACCTGAAACAGATCCACAAATCATCTGAATTATAGGGAAGGTAAGACCTGTGATGTTAGAAGGGGTGAAGTCTAATGATGTAAACCCAAAGATAGTCATGAACTTCTCTGCTTCGATTGCAGCTCTGATTATTTGTCTTTGCCACTACTAAAATTACTCAACAGACATAATGTCTCCATCATATTTACACTTCAGGCACTTGGGCCTACCTTCATGGTAGATGCTACAATACAGTAAGCTATGGGGGTGTTCAGCTGCCTAAATAAACCAGATGAATTAGCCTGAGCTGCCGCTGCTAGCCTTCTGCTTGCACCTAGCTAACATCACTATCTCTTCAGAAAAGACTGAAACTGGAATTAAGTTCACGGATAGAGTCAGGGACCTGAGAATAGCATGTTCAGCAGTGCGCTGCCCAGAGCAAAACATCTGTTTTAAATTTGATCCTACTAGAGGCTTAAGTGACTCTCAAAGAAGCATCTCCTTTTACTCTGGATGCAGATATTGGTCTAGGTTGAGATCTACAGAAGAATTTGGGTATTGCTAAGCTGAGGATTGTATCTATCTGTTAGATCTTTGGCTACAAAAATTAGAATCATATCCCAGATGAATGAGGATTACCTAAAATAAGAATATAACTGTGTATAGACACATAAAACAACAGAAAGGATTTACAACAGCAGTTACACTGAGCAGGGAACCTACTCTCTGTTAGGCAACAGGAAATGGAAAAGAAAAGGTGTGTTTTGAATTCCAAACTGGGCTGGAACACAGGTATCTAAATTTTGGGCTGCAGGAAAATACTTGTGACCAATTCAAGTTCACAGCCTTGGTTATTCTCTCGAACCTCATGTGTCAAAAGTTGTTCCTTTCAAGAATAGCAGGAGGATCACTGTGAAAGAACATGATACATTTAATCTGCATTTGTCCTTTCACCACCTTCTTCAGTGCTCTCTTTAAGTATGCCATGATTGTTTATGTGAGCTTTAATTTGGGATCTTAATTTTACATTTTCCTAAATGTGTGAGAAAGGTACAGGTATAGCAGTAAAATTCAGCTGTTTCAATCTAAAACCTCTGTGTATCTTTGTCTTTTGGGGACACCAACGACCCTAATAAAAATGTACTGTGCCTAGAAAAAAGAATAAACTGACCACTTACTAACCAGCATCTTGGAAACACGGACTCTCCTAAAGGAATTTACAAAATGTACCATTTCTGCATATAAAGTTCCTAGTTTGTAAAACAACAAGGAAGCTAAGAGTTTTTGCAAAGTTAACCACAGGAAACCACAAGGAAACAGCTTTAAAGAAATTAATTTAAATAGGAATATCCAACTTGGTCTATGCATCTATGGTAGCAAACCGCAACCAGATTAAGTCAAATAAAGTAGCTCAAAATTTGCCTAAATGAGTAAAAAAATCTTTGTCATTTAATCAACACTCTTTCACAACAATCCATAATAATAAAGACATTTTTAGTTTTCTATTTCAATATTTGTCTTACACAAGCTGAAATGAGGGATCATGAGGAAAGATATGACTTTCAAAAGGCAGGAGTCCCAAAAAGCACCATGCCAAAAGTTGCATGGAGTCTTTATCTAAGTGCCTATAAGGGAGAAGCAATACTGGAGAGAGCACATGAGCTCAGTCATTTCCCAAAATTCCCCAATTTCAGCTTATTGATAGTAGTATTTGTTTCTTAAATAAGTGGTTCTGTGGATGGTGGAAGTAAAAAAGCTTGGTGTCAGCTGGCTTTGTGTCACAGGGCTGGATATTCTTAGGTTTAAGAAGATGGGAGCCTGCTCCCACGTGCATTTCTGGTGTCCGATAAAGAGCAAGCCTACAGTGAGCACGGGTGTTCCTGGGGTCTCCTTCCTTGATCCGTTCTCTTTGCAAACCCTGCACCTGCTCTATGTAATTGAGACGGCAAGTGCTTCAGAAGGCATTGGGGGAAGTTACTGACAGCACTCTTACCGTCATACGGTGACTTTTAGAAAACCAGGCTAAAAATTTGATGTTCAAGAATTGTGAGGGAGGGAAAGAGCAGGAATGACACATGGCTGGCAACATGTTACTTGTTAAACTCCCAGTCTCTCCCAGACAAAACCAGACCTATCAACCTTGAAGTTATAACTGCCCTGCAATATACTGAAAGACAAAAACATTAGATGTGTTGTTGAGATTTGCTCTGGCTTTAAGTGTATTGTGTGCAATAAAAATAAGGAAGTTATAGTTTACCTGAATATTAACGCTCCTTCTTGAAGGCCTAGAGAAATGAAATCACTGTTAGGTCGCATGGGACTGTCTCCCCTCCACATCAAAAGACCTTCCTTCATTGTGGTTTTAAACCTCATAAACACATTTGTTCTTGATCCTGATACCCTGTTTAATGTAAAGAAAGCAAATCATAATAAAATATTGAACTAGGACAGTCCTTTTTCAAGCAAAACTAAAAGATGATGAAAGTATTTCTTCTCCCCTGGTCTTGCAGGTTACTGTCTAGCAACTTGCCTATTTGCTGCCTTATGAGCAACTCTGGTTCACATCCCTATTTCCAGCATTTCAGAGTGGGGAAACTGAACTTGGGCCTCCAGAATACCAAATGCAATAGCTGCTAGGTTTCTCAATACAAGTAAGAGAAAATATTTTTTCTGTCTAGGCCTAGTGTGAAATCCACTTGCTAATAAGCAAATTTTGAGAAAGCCTAGTAGGCTTGGTCCCAGAATGGCTGACCAGAGAGTCCTGGTGGGTGAGAGGTGCTAAGCAGCAGGTCAGCACAGCGAGGACGTTTGGGAAGCTGTTTCCCTAGCCGGAGACTGAAATATAGGCAGCCAGGAATTTTTTGGAACAACCCAAAATTTAATGGAGTTTGGGCATCTTCTAGAGCAGAGAGCAGCCAAGTAGAGGTTTGAAACCTAAATTTTAGGCTCAGGAGGCTAAAGCAGGAGTTAAAAGCCTTAATCCCTTTAAGGATATAGGCTCTGTACGTCTCTGTTCTTTCTTCTCAGGAACAGAATACCAGTCCATCTCTATGTCAGAACTATGTTGTGAAAACCAGTTCTTCAAAGGTTGCAGGATGCTCAGATATTACAATAAATTGAGCCATGACCATATGCCTAGAAAATGTATTTTCTTCCTGAAATTTAGAAACATGGCAAATACAGCTTAAATTTAATACGGCTTTAATATATAACATCCTCTGGCCTGAGACTTCCAGTGCCATAATGGTAAACAAAAAGCACAATCAGTTAGGTTCACAGGAGATTAATTACCTCTTCAGGATATCTGGATTATCATATGTGAGGTAACTACGACCAATAAACTGTGGGATTTCAATTGCTTCTGTAATGCCTAGAAAGTAAAAAATAAATAAATAGAAATAAAAAGGTGTGTCAGTTAGCTGACAGGCAAATACAGGAAAAAAATAACTTTTACTGATTTATTCCCTGCCAGTGGCAAAAAAAAAATCAAGCTGAATTTACTTATACAGGTTTGTAAAATGGCAGTCAGGTTGTACCTAAATGTAGAAACAGTAGGTGAGAGAGTTTAAACCATGTCTTCCCCCAGTGGTCTCTCTACTTATGGCCATCATATCATGGGCCTAATGTATTCTTCCACCATGCATGTTAAAGTAGAAAAATATTAAGTATTGGGAGCATTTTTATCCCTGCTTTCACATTCCCTGATTCTCCATGTGGTTCCTAGTGATCCCATGGAGTCCAGCTGCCCTTCTGCCGAAGTTTATGCCTTAACCACCTTTTGTTCTTAGCCTAAAAGACTCCTCCCAAGCTCCTAGTGGAGCACCCTGTGTAGAGCACGTGCTGGGATCTCTTATACCCAAAAAATGATGCTGAGAGGCAGCACGGGCAAATTTTGAGCTCCCCATTTTCTCCTTCCAGTCGTTTCCTGCAAGGCCCGGCTTCCTCCCACCCTCTGGCTGGGGCTTTGCACAGCGTGGCTGCTGCTGGCCAAGGTGTCCCTTGGGAGGCTGCGAGGAAGGGTGCTGGTGGCACCTGTTGACAGCAGCACCACAAGCAGCCAACTCCAGGAGGAATGTCCCAGCTACCGTTAATCAGTTTAGGACGATTGAAAGCAACTGAGAATACATTCCATGTTCACATTAAGGGCTTAGGCCATTAAAGGCTGTATTACAGAAGCTGAAGGTACAAAGCCTCTCGGAGCGTGTGCTCAACACGCAGTGCAACATTGGCTTGGAGGACGAGCATGTTTGGCTCAGACCTCAGTGGTGTCCCAGATGCAGCCTCTCCCATTTCTCTAGGGGAGAGCCCCTCGTACAACTGTGGTGTGTGATTCCAGCTCCCTACCAGGAAGACAGCCCGCATTGCCACCTGGCCAACCAGACCTGGAGCCAGTGCCCTGCCTCCTGCTGAGCAAACTTTAGCAAAATAACTCAGATATATGTATAAATCACTGAGCATCCCTGATACAGTCCCTTTGGCAGGGTAGGGTCACGGGCCTGAACAGATTTGCTTTCGAGTGAATACTCTACAGTTTGCTGTTGATCTCTCATAGTTGATTGCTGCATTAATATAAGGCAGTTTTACAAATTCCTTAAAATAGTTCACTTCATCCTATTTTCCTCTTGAGAACTAATCCCTTCAACCCACAGCTAATCTCATCTATATAAACTTTAAGCTTTCCAGGGCATGGATGCTTGCTTGCTTTGTGCAATACAGAAGCTGGCTAGCCTTTAAGGGCTCCCTGTAATACAGATATGCAACAATTTGTGTAATCTTTGAGCCAAGAGCAGAAATATGAAATTTAGGTGTAAATGCCAAGACAGAGAATTTCAGATGGTGACAAATGGCCGTTTTCATCCACACTGAAATCAGAAAAACTGCCTAATGTGTCTAAAGAAAACACCATACACTGCCCACAGCCTGTAGCCTGCCAGCATTATTAGAAGATTTCAAAAGATGTGTTACACCAGGCCAGTGGGGCTGACACTTTCCGGATCCATCTGTCTCTCACCATGATGGATGGAGGCAGAGAGTGAAAGGAGCCTTTCTGCCCCCCTTCATGTCCTGCACTGACACCAGAGTCCTACCGTTCTTGCCTTTGGAAGGGGCAGGTGCTCATGCTGGGCAAAGTCATTGCCCTTGCTCCAGCAGCCTGATTTCCTCTACAGAGCAATGCTCCATGGCCATTTAACACTGCTTCCTCTTCTGCATGCTCTTCACCTGGTATACACAATCTGACCACAGAAAACCAAGTAATTTTTTGCAGTACCCTTAGTGCATGCAGGATCTTTGCTACTGGAAGGGAATATGGCAAAGAGGACATCTAGTATTAAACACCTTCACTCACTACAAAACACTCAGCTAGCTGTCTGGCCCAGCTGTTTTGTGAATATGGGAACCCAGCTCCTACAGCTAACACTGTGCACTTTGCAGGCGCTCTAGATGCAGTTTAAAATATCAACAGGGCAAGGTTTAAGGAATATAACCCCCAGAATGTTTTGGCTTCTCCACAGAAACGTGTCAGGTTTCATGTAAATCCAGCATTCAACTTGACAGAGCAGACACAGATGCACAATGACAGAGCAATTTCACATCATTTGCAGTACTTACTGTTTAGGCAGTAACTTCCACACTCTGCAGGGAGTCAGCACAAAACAAAACAAGAACATTCTGATTTTATTTTTCTATGCCATAAAAGTCTCCCCTCCAAGGACTGTCTAGTTTCCTCCCCACCTTTTGTAAATGAGTGATCCCCACTTCCCTTTTATACTTCAATAGACAAATGTAATCATCTAGCAAGGTGCTCTTTTAGAACTGTTTTACACAACCGTTTATCTTTGCCCACTCAAAACACACAAAGAGTGCAGTCAGGTAGTACCAGCTCCAAACCTTTCTGTCAGTCCTAAAGTCCCAGGCACTCGCTATGGTTCATATGGAGATCAATTCTAACTAGGGGAAAACAACTGTAAGCTGTTCTGTGCTGTCTTACAATTAAATACGAATACCTTTAACACTCACCACAGATTGAATAAAAGATACAAAATATAGAAATGTCAGCAGAAATTCCATTGAATTTTCAGCCAAGGATCCATTAAGGTATCAATGAATATTTCATATGTCTCATTTTAGTATCACTTGGGTTTTCGTAAGTGGCCTGTATAACTTTGGAGAATGAGGCCCAGTCCCTCACAAGTACTTTGGTTTTTCAGTGTCTTGGGTTACAACAGCCCAACAGCAAGCTGGAGAGAGACTGCACCTTCAGGCTTTCACATACTAGCCGAGCGCGCTAGCCAAAACGCTGTTCTGAAGTAGGAGCGTACACACACATTCTCCTTTAGCCATGTGTCCACTGTACCAAAGAGATAGAGGTAAAGACTTTTTTTGAGAAATCTACTCTCAGTTCACCAGGGCTGTCCCAGGTTGAGGGTCAGGAGGACTGACCTCCGTACCCTGTGCACAAGCAGAGACTTGGATTTTGGTGGCAGCCAAAGCTGAACAGGCACAGAGGGGCACAAAGACACCTGAACAGCAGCCACAGGCACCAGGAACGGAAGATGGATGACTCATGACTTCTGACACCCTTAAAAATGAACTAAGGTTGGATCCACAAAAGGCATTAAAACAGACAACGCTTCGGATCCAGTCCAAGCCAGAGGAGCAGGCTTGAGGTGAGACCGTTTCTGAAAGCTCAGCTGCACATGGAGGTTACCACAGGGTGCGAGTCGCGGTGTGCCAGCTGAGCGGTGGCGATGGGCAGCACGCACTCTGCCAGCGCCTGCGTGGGGGTGCCCCGGCGCACAAGTCAGCGCACTGCACCGGCATTTAGCATGGTTAGAAGTAGACGAGCAGTGAGGAACTGCGGCTCCACTGACGCACAGTCACTCATTAAGCCGGCGGTCAGGCACACGCTGAAGCTGCAAAGCATTCACTTGCCTGGACTGCCACTGGGGACCTTGGTACTGCTGCAGATACCATCTCGAGATCAGGAGTTTAGCACCCTGCAAACACCTAGAGAGCCAAAATCACAAGCCTCCCTCCTCTCACAAGGATGACAAGATAAATGATGTAGCTCCAGCTATTAGTTAGACCAAATAATGTAAGCAAAGGGGTTTCTTGCATTTTCTGTTTTTAATAAAATGCTTTTGTTCTGAGACATTTTGTCTTTTTTGGAAGAAAAGGCCAACCTATTCATCATGATTTAACCAAAACTGCTATTTTTTTACTTTGGAGCTTGTGCTTGTGAGAAATGACAAAGTGGATGAAGAGTATAATGTCACTCAGCTCTTTTAACTTAGTTTGCTGTCATGGTACAAAATTTTTCCTTAAGAATTTTTCAAGATTAAACCTGACAGAAGGGAAACAGCTCCATCTAGTGGAATAATCTAAAGTGCATTTTTTTTAACACATGCAATCTGAGCCCTTTCCTGAATCCAAGGTTTGAAATACTGCAGTGGCTCTGAGAACTATAACGTGTGTCTGGGCAGATTTTCTTCTCTGGTGGTCTGCACCGTTGTGCTGAGATAGGATTTGTGCATATGGTGAAATTACAGAGTAGTTAGAATCTAAAAAAGAATTAGACCTTTCTGTGTATGAGAACAGAGGTTGTTGTTAGCACGAGGTAGGATAAAATTACAAAGGTTATCAATCTTCATGCTTCAGGATGTAAAATAATCACTGGCTGAAGGAGGTTGGCAGGAATTCCCCCTTCATATAGCACTGCATAATTAGGGAGTTGTATGAAGCCTTCTGTATTGGCTACCATGAGCAACCAGATACCAGGCTACTATCTATGGATCATTGCTCTGTGCTGGGATAACAATTACGATGTTCCTAAATAACAAAACGAATGCTTCCATGGGTATGCGGCATGTGCACGGATGCAAAGAGCTCTGGTGTCCTGGGTTTCTATTTCAAGGGATGGGCACAACAGCAGTTGTAGGTGCTAAATCTCTCTCATTTTTGTGAACAGCTCTGGATCTGTGGATTGAAATGCAGCCATCATTACCTTTTCGGCAATGTTGCCCATCGAAGCCTAGAGGACAATCACATTCGTAGCTGTCCTTTTTGGGAACGCAGCTGCCTCCATTTGCACACGGTGAGCTCAGGCAGGGATGGGCAGCATTTTCTAAGTTGACTCCAAAAGTGAAATCCTGTTTCACATCTATTGTCCGGTCATTCAAGATAATCTATGTATGTAAAACAAAACAAAACAAAAAAAAGGAAAAAAGGGGAGGGAAAAAAATGGTTGAAAACTCCAAGATTGGATGAACGCCTTTTGGTATTTCACTGCTAGACAGAAGACTTCTCTAAATGACTTCAGAGAAAGGTAAACCTGGAAACTTGGCTACCATCTGTTTCTTATCAGGGTGTTTTCTAGGCACAGAGCACCAACATATTCTGTTGCTCACCCTGATGTGGTGGAGATTAATTACTTCTGTGCTTTGTGACACAGATCTAGGCAACCCACATATGGATAGAAGCTGTGGGGGATTTACCAGTCTTGTATTTGAACACTAGTGCATTGCTTTGTAGTTGAGCTGTGAGCTAGGCCTGTAAAAATTAGATGAGTGTTGTTGAGGAAAAGTGTTTCTGAGATCAGGAAACCCCCAAGGAGACTAGTGTTGACAACAGAAATATTAAGCAGAACAGCTTTTTCACATTTCTACTGCCTTCTATAGTATCTCATCTTGCCTGAAAGAAGCTAGAGTTACGAATTGGTGAAAAACATAACTAATTACTTCACAAAATGGTTTGTACATAAACTGAAGAGAATTGTTAAATGTTGGGATTTTCCCAATGTGTCAGCAACATATGCTCTTCAAGAAAAACAACACTTGTAGAATCTCAGCTGATAACTCAGCAGTGAGATTATGCCTATGGGTACAGCTTCTTATCTCAGCTACATCAAAATAAGAAGTCCATTTTCACAAACAAATAAATTTTAAGGCCACAAAGAATTGTAAGTTATTATAACTCAGACAATGTACTTCTGGGTTTTGAGGAGAAAGGGTTGCATCAAGCCCATGAGTGCTGTTTGAAACAGCATTAAACAGCATCAAACACACACTTTTGTCTTAAAGCTGGGCCAACTAAGAATCCACTACCTTTGTAGCTTCTTCCTGACTTCCAGGTAAGTTGTTCCAGTGGTTAACTACCCCCCACTGTTAAAAATGTGTGTCTTATTTCTGGACTGAACTTATCTTCAGCTTCCAGCCATTGCTTCCCATCATGACTTTTTCTGCTTCATTAAAGAATATCTGCTCTAGGAAATCTCATTCTCATGTAGAAATTAGCAGACCACAATCACGGCACTTTCTAACCCTACTTGAGTAAACTAAATAGATCAAGATCTTAGATCTTTCTATACAAGGCATGCTTTTCAATGCTTAGTGACATTTGTGGCTTTATTTCTATACAATTCTCCAAAATCCTGCTATGTGTGAACACAGCAGTCAGCTATGAGTCTCACAGTGCCAATGGGCAGGTAATACTCTCCCTTGATAGTCCATTCAGGCCTCTAGGATTGCAAACCCACCTTCTTAACTATGTCACAGAAGTAAGAGCTCATGCTCAACATTTCCAAATCCTTTTCAGTGCCACTGTATTTTAGGATACGGCCCCTCACCTTGTAAGCGTGACCTACATTCTTTGCTCCTAGGCTCCCTATCTTGCTTTCTATTAAAATGCCATATTTGATCAAGCCCACCAAAGATGAGTTTGTGCAACTGACTTGTTCCCATCACTGTTTCACACTCCACCTTGTACTTCATGTTTTCTGCTGGAAAACCGATAAAGATATTGAAAAAAGGTGGACCAAGCGATAGAACTGTTTATTATGTTTCTGTCCCTGACCAATTAATATGGGCTGAACTTCCAATTTTTTTTTTTAATTTGTTAATTAAATTTGATCTGATAATTTACTTATTTTAAACTGAGGATTCAGAGCCAGGCTTTGAGCTTTATGTAAATTACTTTCAGTATGATTAATCTAGAGAGACCAAATACTAGTTCAACTAAAACTGTCTTTGGGGCACTTATTAGGAATATTTTATGAATTCAGGTGTCTCCAGATTTATTTTCCAGAATAGAATTGCACCTGTGCAAACTTGACCTTACCGGAAGACCATCTCTAAAGTCTGCCAACAATGAAAGAGCTTCTCTGTTCATGTGTGCCCCATATAAAAGCCTAAGAGGGGAAGGTAACAAGGAGTGCAACTGTAGTTTGATATAAAAATACACTAGCTGGCCTGGGATTCACTTTAATTTGCACTTTCTTTTCTGCTCATTACGCTCATGCTGGGTACATCACACATTTAGGTGCCTTGGTCTGCCTACCTTGAAGTATTTGGGCATCTGTTCTGTTCACTTACTTTCATATGATTTTAAAGGGCATTCTGAGGCCTCTAGTGTTGACTTAGCTTTATGCATCATTCTGAACTTGTCCCACTATGGCTTTTGCTCATTTTTACAATGTGGGAATTAACAGGGAGAACAGCAGCAGCAACACTTATTGGCTATTAAACCTAGGACAGTGAAGACTGTGAAATACGTGTTTAAGTACTTTGTGATGGGCTACTGGAGTACAGAGGTGAAATCCTGGATTATCCTGAATACTGCCAGTGCTGTAAGGCCAGGTTTTCACCTTAAGTACCCACTGGAAGGGATATACGATGTGATGGAAACAAATGCTTCCAGTATATTACTGTGGTCACATACCTTCTGGATGCTCCCACTGAAGGGCCTCAGGATCCCCGATTTCTTCTTCACAGTATCATAATTAGGGACTCCGCCAATAAATATATCAGAGCTGCACTTAATCTGTGTGAAAGCCCCCTGCAAGAAACATATGAATAACATTTTAATAGAGCAGCTAGAATCATGCTTGTATCTTCAGATTAGCTTACATTAGACATTATACTTTAATGCCCTGTTACTTCTGTTAAGTACACAGTCTAGTCTCACTTCTTTGTGCAATTCTCTAACGAAAGTCACTGTGTGACCCTCTCTACTGGCTATCTGTGCTTTATTCCAATTAGAGCCAACTGAAAACTGTCAAATATTTCAAATTGGGAAAAACAAAAGAGGAGATAAAGGAGAGATCTGAAACAATATGAAGTATATTCTCTCCTTATTTACAAGTCAGTTCTCATTCTGATTTCTGATTTCACATCTGAACTGAGAGGAAGCAACTCTATTTGCAATGACTTGAGTTACATTGATGTGAAACTAATATTAGCAGCACTAGAACCAGATCTGTGAAGTTAAAATCAGAGCAAGGTCCATGGAATAGAGACTTGTCCAACGTTTCCAACATGTGAAAAGCAAATCCACAGCAAGATGCAAGGGTAAAAGGAAGACACATTGGATTTGCATTAGTTACTAGAAGCAGTCACTCGGGATACCTGATGGGTCTAGTCAGCTTCCTGATGTGAACTGGAAGGCTTCAAACAGTTAAGGACAGGATAACTATGTAATTTCAGTCTTGCAGAAGTTCCTATGATTTCTTTGTTGCCAACTCCCAACCAAACTCCTTCCCCAGCTGTATTGCAGCACTTTTGAGAAAAAAAACTGTGAGTCTTCATCTTGGACCATACATCTACAGAAGATGTATTTATATATATCTAAAGAAACTGATCTGTTTGAATGTTCCCCACTCAACCTGTTTCTTGACAAATTTCAATTGATTTACATTTTTCAATTGATTTACATTTCTCAGGAAAAGTCTTTGCTTTAAATGGAGTTTGCTAGTTTGCCAAAAAACCCTGAAGATTCTTCTCCTGACAGATTTTGGAGTCTGGTTTTCTAAAGAAAAGATAAACATTTCCATTAGGAAGGAATAAAAGACATTTTTAAGCAGTTCTAGTCTCATATTCTTGGGATAAAAAAAATACATATGTGTGTATATTTGAATGTACCTGCTTAGAGTAAAATACCCCTGCTTGGATTCCTGGAAGCAAAAGTTAACCTTATTAAAAACCTGACTCAGTATGACCTCTTAGTGAGGGAAGAATAAAGTGCAAGTAATTGACTGTCTGAGTATTCCAGTGCTTATTCTGTCCTGAAAATTAATCTCACAAGAAGCAAAGAAGGAATTTTGGGGGGGTCTACCTTCAGAGAGAGGTAGAAACAGGACTTTGTGCACATAATTTTCTATTTCATCCTTCACCAGATGACATATTTCACGGTGTGTATGCTGTGAAAAGACTCAGCTACAAGCAATAAAAAGCCAGAAAAGAATCTCAAGAACATGTGTAACCCCCCAAAAGGGGTCCAACCACACAGCAAGAGCAGGGAAGGCCGTGACATCAGCTGCCGTTACAGGAGACCTGTCTCTCAGAGTTCTTGCTGCCTTCATGTGCAAATTCCCAGAAAAGGATGCCCTGGCGTGTACAATTTTTGGAGCTCTTAAGAATTTTGAGAGTAGCCTGCATGGTTTATTGTGTGATCATTTTATAAAATAATAGCTGCATTCATGATAATATGTGTCATATGCATCTCACCTCTGCCATCCCTTCCACTGGCTTTTGTTTATCCACTTGTAGGATCCCATTCTTCGCTGTGCGAGACACTCGTAATTCATGCCATTGACCCAAACTGACAGGTTCTTCACTCCTGTTCGAAGGGGAAGAAAACTCTTAAGTATTTTACACTGTCATCTTGCTGATACTTTCAAATATCATTGTCAAGATAAAGAGTCAAGTACTCTGGAGATGATAAAAAAAAAAAAAATCACTGAGTTTCTTTCCTTATAGGGAAGTAACAATTTCTGAGTACCATCAGAAAGGAACATAAAACCATGTTGCTACAGCAAATGACAAGTCCTCTATTTTTATTTCTAAAAAAAAATGTCAATAACCAACATGCATTTCATCTACCTCAGAGCTAATTTTTCTGCTAAGTCATTTATAATATACAAAGACAAATTTTAATCTCAGCTATACACCCTCTTTTCACAGAGATGTAAGCTTGGAGATAAAGCTTCCCGCTAAACGGTCAGTTTAGTCCCACATTCTTTGTCTCCTTTTAAAACAGAAGCGCTTTGTGTTGGCTTATCAGTTCTATTTATGCAGACTGTTAAGTGAAATCTTCAGAGACACACATACACACAGGCTGCTGTACATTAAGGGGAAGTAACTAAAATATGATCCTAATAATGTGATTCTGACTAGGAACAATAATCCCCAGTTGTTGTGTAAAACATTCACCAGTCTCAAAGGAAGCATTTAAAAACTGTTCATACAATCCTTATTAGTTCAGCACTAATATGAATAGCACCTTGTATAATGGGTAAAAATACATCCCTCATCACTGAAGTTCTGTAGTATTTTATTTTAACCAATGCAGTAAAATGACAATTGAAAATATTTCATGTCCAAATAATATCTTGCAGCCTTTTCTCCAAAATTCACTGCTCAAACTGGAAAAATCAGAAACAATGTTGTTTAGGACACATTAAGACTTTCTAACTTTGTATTTTCAGGCTGTTTATATTTAAAGATGAACAAAGATACATTTCAAAGTGGAATACTTAATTGAAAAAAATGTGATTTGAAACAGTGATTCAATAGCAACTGAAATGCTGATGTAAAAATTTATTTAATTTTGAAAATGTGAAAATAAAACTTTTTTTTCTGAACAATCAACATAAATTCAGACCTATTTTGTTCCTCCAAATTTCCTTGAATTCCATTTTTATCTACTCAGAAGATACTGTCAATATCACTTTTTACTACTAATAATAATTTTTTTCAGAAACCATCCATAAAGAGATATCACCAAGCAATGTCACTCATTTGTTGTCCTTTTTCTTGTTTAGTAGCATTTAGGGTTTAATTACCTTGGGTAAATCAATAGGTAATGGAATTTAATCACCTTGAATAAGTCAATAGTTATAACAAAACCAGACAGGTTTGGCTACCTAATAAGTGGCAATACATACATTTTATCTCCTCTGCTGATTAGGTCATCATAATGTTAACCCTCCTGCTCTGCCATATTTAATTACAATTAGGGATGAGTAAACCTTGCAGAGTTACCACTTAAGATCTGCAAGTTATTTCTTGGATTCACAGCCCTTTTTAAACCAGCATGAGTTTTTTAATGCTTTTTGCAGGCATTTGAATACTTCTGGTTCTTTGCTTGCCGTGGAGTTAAGAATTATTTTTTCCCAGCTAAACTGAACCTTAAGAAATACTCCAAATCATGAAATTCTTGATCCTGCAAATATTGGGCCATGTGAAATCCCGGGGGACAGCAAATTTTCCTCTAAGACATCCTGATAAATAGCTCAGGTTCTGCATCTAGCCTTCTCTTCAGCATCCCTGCTCCTCTCTGCGCACGGTGCTTCTCCCCCTCAGTACAGACTCACAGTGCCGTCGGGGCTGGCAGGGACCTCTGGAGACCACCTGCTCCAACCCCCTGCTCAAGCAGGGCCAGCCCAAGACTGCTGAAGCAAAACCCGAGCGTCACAAAGTTCAGCTTTTCTACTCATTTTGCTGACATACTAAAATGAGCTTCCTTCATCCCTGATTATAAAGATATTCTAATCATATTCTAATTATATTCTAATATTTAACAGCCTGTTATCTCAGCCTGGCCCTATGAACACAGGCAGTCAGGACTATGTTGCACACATTATCTAGAAAAAGGAGCTGAACTGGACATACGGCTAACTGTTCGCACTAAGTGGTGGATTGACTGCTGCAGTCAATGAGGTGGAGGAGTCCATGAGGATAGCAGCTGAGCTTGGGGTAATTTCACTAGGATATCTGCAGTTTTGATGTACTTCAGCCATGGGAAGGATTTTGCAGACTGAGGAAAGTTCGACATGTCATTCAAAGTTATATGGTTAATGCATGAGTTGAGCATGTAACCATACTGTCCGAAGCTTGAACGTGTGCTTGTGCATGGATAAAGTCATTAGGATGGTAATCAGCTGGAGAAAGAGTGACACAATGTAATGCCAGTAATCAACTGGTTATAAGGGATATAGGGATTCATTTATTTTGAATTAGATTTATGGGCTGAAAAGGATTCCACTGTGTACCAGCATTATGCCTCCTACAATATTAACTTGCTAGAAAAGACTGAATCAATGAAACCACTGTAAAAACTAATGTTGAGCAGACAATCAGAAGTTTGGCATTTCTTCATCAGGTGCCCGACCGTGCAATCTATATAATATTCATTGAACACAGATATCTGTAAAGTATTGTATAACAACATCTCTGTGTTTTGGGCAATTCTCATGACTTTTAACTAAGCTTGTCAGCTTCAGGACATTATCCAGCTATCATAACCAAACTCCATTTTCCTTAATATACATGACCCAAATGTTAGCTGGCTTCCAGTTCTCTCTTTTGCTTTTACGGAGAAAGGGATATTTTCCACTCTCAGGCATATGCTTGTGGCTCCTGCCACATTTTACAAGCCACATACATCTCGGTTAAATTTTTGTACCTGGTGTTTTGCAGCACTACAGTATTTTGGGGAAAAAAATGATTGTCTACTTTAACGTCTTATGTTTGCCTGTAATAAGAATTAGACAGCTATAATCAGAAAGAGGTTGAAAGCTGTTGTAAGAAGGACCATTTTGGGTTGGCGCAAAGGTCTCTGACATTAGCTATTTCTGCCACTTTGGGCAAGAGAAAAGAACAGGGCAAGTATGGGTACTTCCCTTGATATATCCTCCCAGCTTCTGGCAACTTGTCATTTAGCAATTTCCTGAATCAGAAGCTGCATCCGTACAATTGTGTTTGATCTTCCTCAATGGATCTTTCTTCAAATTTGTCAAATGTTTTTTTGAACCTATTTATAGTTCTGGCATCTGTAACATGCTATGACAATTAGTTTCCACAACTTATTTGTGTGCTGCCTGAAAAAAAAAAAGTCTGATTTTCTTTGTTTTATACTACTTGTTCTGTGGTTTCACTGGATTCCCTCTAATTCTTTGCTAATGAAAAAATATGTAATAATCATTCCTTATTTATCTCAATGTCACTCACAATTTAAAAATCTTTATCGTACTTCCACCAAGCTGTCTCCTTTCCGGGCTGACGGGTCCTACTGTATTTTTGGAAGCTGTTTCTTTCCCTCTCCTGAATACTACCATTGCTATTCTTCAGAATTTTACTAATTTCTTTCGAAATGGAGTGATCAGAACTGCAAGAAGTTTTCAAGACATGGGTGTATGTACCAGGAATTTTTACAGAGGCATTGTTCTTTATTCTATTCCTAATAACTCTCTGCATTGTACTTGTCTTTTTCTATTTGTCTCCAAGCAATTAACTGTTGCTTTCACAGAACGATGCCTGATGACTCCAGGATCTCTATCAGGTAACAATAACGGTATTGCCACAATTGTGCATTATTAGGATTGTGCATTATTTTGCATTTGCTGACTTGAAATTTCATTGCTCACTTTCAAATATGAATGAGTTTGTTTGCTTGGGTCCTCATTCAGGGAAAAATCAGTATATTCCTCCTAATCTCGGCATAGCCAAAATTCCCAGTGTTCACAGGAAGCATATAGTATGCAAAAGTTGAGGCAATGTACATATTTTGCATAAGCTTTGTATAGATTATTTCTATATATTAGGTCAGCCTGGTCCAACTGGCAGTCTCTTGGATCAGATCCAAAGTACTGAATGCTTCTATTTGGCCCTTTGTCTTTTCCTCAGAGCACAAGGAACAGCTGTTCGGGGACTGCCATTCGGTTTACACAGAGAGATTAGCCCTTTTTGAGGCATCTCCTTGTTTCTATCCTAGACACCTATTTTAGGGTGGGATGAATCATTCTCAGAAGGTCTGTCTTTATCTGGGAGGCAGACATCTAACTTTTAGGCTCATGAATTCAGGTGAATTGGATCCTATCCTTAGATCTCCAAAATCCCAGCACTGTGAGAAGGAAAGAGGGGACCTGGAGGTATACATTCTCCTTGCGATGCCTCCAGCCCAGTGCTTACTGTCAGGACTCCAGACCAGGAGGGAAGATGCTCAGAAAAGTGCCAATATTGTACCATCCTGTGGCTGTAAAGTATGAATATATGTATAAAATTTTCATGGATCCCTTCCTTATTAACCCCTAATTAGCTGTGACACAATATCATGGTGGCAATGAGAATTTCTGCAATATTGCACAGAAATAAAGGTAACATCTGCAATAAGATGGTGGCATAAAATTGTAACACTCATAACAATGCTTTGAGATGGAAATTAATGTAGGAAGAGTAGGAGAAAATCTTATGCACTTAAATACAACTAGTGTTTCTGTGTTTCCTTAGAAGTAGCAGCCACTAGAGAGTGATGGGCTCAAATATCCCATTACAGGTTACTATTCCTTCCAGCCCACTCCTCACCTGGATCTGCACTGTGGCACTGCTGGAAAGAAAGTATAAGAAACCCAGTTTACCTGATAACAGCCGTTCCTGAGCCACAGTCGAATCTGAACTCCACGTAACCAGCCACCATGTTAATGGAGAGGAAGTCCTTGCTGTCTGTGTCGTAGCTGTACAAAAGGACACCGCTCTCTACGTCTGGATGAAATGTTATCTCAAACTCCATGAAGGAAAGGTAATTCTGTGGTTCCAAGGGCCAGGGTGTACTAGCAAATGACCTTAAGGATTCATTGAACTGAGGTACAGCCAAGGCGATTGCTGGAAATCCAGAATACACAAGCAGGTCACTTGAGGCCTAAAGGTAAGGAACTGACTAACCTACTAACCAATGTCAGTTCTCTTGTTATGTAGTTAAAGCTAATACTAAGAAAAAAAACCTAGAAGCTTTATCATGCAAGTTAAAAATATTTTTTATCCTAACCAATAACATTGCTTCCCTCCTTAATCCCTTCTTTCTTCAAAGATACATTTGTATAATAAAATGCTTTACCCCTTTTCTGTATTATGGCTGGGTTTCTCAAAGTAGTAGGTATGCACACAATGGGTGGTTTCATGAAAACCTATGTTCTGCAGCACAGAAAATAATGTGGTATGCATTTGACTATTTTATATCTCCATGGTTTCAACAGAAAAATGATATTTGGTATTTTACATTTTAGAATATAGAACTGACACTGTTTTTAGGAGAAATGCATTTGATTTTTTTTAGAGTTAACGTATAGCTGTGGAGCGGTACATTATTTTAACTTCTGAAAGGTGAGTTTGAGAAGCCAATTACGCAGGAGCTGGATAGAGCTCCAGAGTGAACGGTGGGGGAGGGTTTCACTATGTGATTCTAAATAGAAAAAATAGCATGGACTGTCTTCTGTCAGTGTAATATTATAAGGCAACCTTGGATATTAATATGGAGAAAACGCCCTGAACACGAGATAACTCATACAAAGAAATACAAGCAACCTAGCATCCTCTCACCTTCTTCACAATGATGACCTTTAAATCCAAGAGGGCAAAGGCAAATATATGAATCAGCTTTGCTTGCAGTACAGGTACCACTGTTGATACAGGAAGCTTCATCACAAATTCCACTGCTACATTCACCTAAACACAGGGCCAGAACATATCAAAGTTGTTTGTCAAAGAAGATTTATTTGGCTCTTGATCATTACTAGCAACAAATACGATTTGCTCTCCTATCTAGATTCTTTCCCAGTTTGTCAAACTGTGCACCTCTGAGGCAAAGGAGCTTCACTGTCAGCACTGACTTTATACCAGACTAGAAACAGACTTTAAAAATAGCAGAAATTATCACTAACCAACAAACCACGACAGTCATACATTTCACTCATTCCCCAGATAACTAATTTTCTGTCTCTGTTCCCACCTTTATTTTCTTGGGTTAATTTCAAAATCTCCAAAAGTCACTGGATGTTTACAAGCACTGCGATTTGTTTAATTTCAATTACCGTAAGTGCTTCCTTCTTCATCGTAAATTTGTGCTATGGTAAGCTGGAAAGGTGTTCATCAGCAGCAGCTAATCTTATTAACTAAAATGAGGTTAACTCTTCTGTCTGCACTAAAAGGGATCCATACCACCAGGATACCGGCTTTCTAAGCAGCATTTCTACTCTGCTGGCACATCACTTGAAAGAGCAAGATGATGAGGGTTTTTTTTTTGCTACAATTAAGCTGAAACTGCCATAGAATAAACAGTTTACTTATTTGCCTCTTAGAGCTGTGAAGATAGCTATAAAATTACAGTATTTAATGGTGAAGTACTGGTTTTTATGAAGTACTGGTTAATTTTATTTTTCTTCTTTATTTTAATTAGTTTCTGCTTAGATAGATTCCCCCTTATTCACAGTACTAAACTGAAATTATTCATTAAGAAAGCTCAAATAACACATTTGTGGTGTACGAGCATAAGCATATCATTTGGAAGGGCAAAGTTTCTGACAAACTAAGAATCACATTTATTTTGGGGTACTCTGAAACATCACCTCTGAGATGAGACAGGTGCACTGAGGCAATTCTGACTCTCCAGTTGAATATTATCAGAAATAAACACTGGAGAACAGTTTTGTTATCTGAGGTGACCGAGAAAAATTTGGCAAACCTATTGCAAGAAGAGGATATGTTGTGTGTTTCTGTTTTGCTGTGTTTAAATACAGCACTGTGACACAATCACTCTGATTGTACAGACACTTTCCAGGGCAGGACTCTACAAAACTTCAGTGAGGTACTGGCATTAGTACAGTGCCAGCTTTATAGTTCGGTTTCCCATCATATATTCAGAAAGAGAAGTGCAGTGAAATCTCTCTTGTGTAGATGGCTGATGTGCTGCTTCATCCTGTTACAAAAATGAGATGATCACTCACTTGTCCAAGCTGGAAAATAACCTTTGCTTGCTGAGTCGCAGAAGACATGCGGTAATAACTCTTAGGTCATCTGGAATAACTCCCTGTCAGAACAGACTTGTCTCGTGTTGTACATTTACAGATGTCCCACCAGGCCCATTTTTTATTGTGGAGGGGGACAGCCTGAGTACGCTGTTCATAATGCAAGGCTCCAGGGCTAACCCATGGATCACAAGCAAAATATAAGAGGCCTCTGCAGCAGAGCAAATTCTCCTTCTACACAGAAGGAGACAATTAACCCTTTCAAAAGGCTGCCCCACACCCAGCTGTGGGAGCCTCTGTACTCACAATGCTAATTTAGCCATCTTTTTCTCTTCTGAGCAGCTAATGGCCATGGTAAAATAAAGCAGGACAGTACTGGGGTTTTGTTACAGTGTTTTCCACATAACTGTACTCCATTTCAGTAGAATTTAAACCACAGTTTCAGTGGGGTTTAAGCAACACCTTTCATATATAAATCCTATTTTAAAATTTATTGCAAAATAGAGAACATTTTAAAACAACAATTTTTACTTTTCCTCAAGGTCCTTTTCAGTCTTACTGCCTAGGTTCACTACGATTAGTGAACAGGTGCCTAGTCCCTGAGATCTCTCACATTCTCGCGCTCTCATCACTTATCATAATGCAACAGAAATGAGCAGCTCCAGTTCCATTTTACAGACAGGGAAACTGAGCCAAGACATGTGGGTAAACACCCATGTTGATATACTGAACTGCGAACAGAAAACTCGGACAACACTCATCTTTACTACATCTGCCTGACAATGCTACTTGTCTTTTCAAACACACCAAAGTTGAGCAAAATCTTTGAAAACCAGAGAAGGACAAGGAAGATAACAATAATGGGACAAGGTGCAGGCTCACTGGCTTTAGGGGCAGTTTCAACTGGAACGGTCTTGGTATTTAAGGACCACGCTGCTCTCACGGTGTCTCTGTGACATGGAGTATTTCAGCACTTGGTCCAGCACAGGTGACTAAACCGAAAAGACAAATCACACGTCTGATGCCTACATCCACTGCCACCCTACGGGCAGAGGAGGACGAGGGAAGCCTCAGCGAGAATACGAGGTACTGACATGCCGGTTCTTCTAATGCAGGTGGCAGAGATGGCTTAATGCAGGAGGGATCCCTCTCTTCCCCACCCTCAATTCTACGGTCCATGTACCACAGTACCGCTGATTTATACAGAGTGCCAACAAGAAAGAAAGAAAAGGCTGGCTAGCAAAAAACATTCCTAAACTCCGTCAGGTTCACTTCCAATTTATTTACTTTAGGCTTAAATTATATTCTATAGTTTGCAAATCTCTCATGGTACAGTTTCAGATAAATGTGTGCAGCCACGTAAGAACAGGAAGGCTCCATCATTCAGCTTTGAGTCACACATGGCAAAACCCAGCATTTACTTTCATTGATGTTGATTGTTAATGCAGTAGTACACGGAGCATTCATGGATGGGAAGGGAGCTAGGTGCAAACAAACAGGCAATAGAGATTAGGGCTCAGAGAACTTTAGCAAGACTTTCCTCTCTCTATATAAATTCCATAGATTCTCACTCTATTGTGAAATTACTCTGTTTCCAAAGTCTTATTCTTTTCACCATCTGCTTCTTGGGCCACTCTGTTCCCTTCCTATACTGCACAGAAGGCTGGTCATTTTATCTAGAGAATACAGAGCAATTGTTAGGAAGTTTCTTATTAATCACTTCCTTCTTGGGATTCCAAACACCAAGCTGTAAAAGAGAAGAAAGATGACTTTGTGGCTGAAGCATGGCACTGAGAGTTGGAAGATATGGGATCTATTTCCTGCCTTTACCACTTGTTTTCTGACTTGGGGTTTGCTCTGTCTTAAACTGTTTAGACTGGGAGGTCATTAAAGCAAGGATTTTGTTGCCTTATCTTTTTTTTTTCAAGTGCCCATAACATGGATGAAACAGAGATGAATAAATATGTACAGATGACAGGACTAGTTCATTAACTTCCCTACTTCTCCATCTTTTCATCTGTGAAGGGGAGATAATGTTACAATAACACTTCATAAAGCTGTTGAGAGAATGTATTCCAAGGCATTTTTTAAACATACTGTGATCCTGGAAATGAAAACAATGGCTGGTCAATGGGAAAGCCTATCTGCTTCAGCTGTAATGGGGTTTCATGGGAAAGAGCCCTTTGTAAGGGCAAGAGTACTGCTGTAGGTCTGAAAGATCCCTGCAGTGCTTCAGACAAATGCAATGATGCCTTTAGGCAAAACACATTTTGTTGTGTCCATAGCATTTTAAATACAAACACAGTGTGCATACCATTGATTTCTGATGGTATGAGTGTGTCAGTCAGGAACATGAAGAGCCACCCTGAGAGATGCTGGCAGAAATACTGGTGCAGGCATGATTATATCAGCAACACTGAGCTGTTGTTTTTTTAAGATGGTGGGTTTTTGGACAGTTTTACTGTTGTGCTGGATAGCTGTGTCCACAAGGAAGGGTTTTTGGCATGTCACATTGAGACTTGCACAGTGTGATAAAGCCCCTCTACTGCAGACAATTAAAGTAATGCACAAAGGTACAGAGAAATACCGTGCAAAGACCAGAGACCAACCTTCCCTCTCTCAAACCTGGATCACTGCTCCATTTTTTCAACAGGCCTCTGCCGTAATGCTGGTTTAACACTGTTTAAGGATCCCATACCACCACACTTACCTACATCAGCTCCACTTAGCGCTCTCCCTAATGGCCAGGGTCTCATATCAACGACCTTTCCGTTGACACTGAGGGTCTGAACACAGCCCTGGAATCCGTGGTTTGTGCCCGCTGCTCTGACCAGCCAGTACATGCTGGGGGCACCGCCAACGTAGAAGGGAGTCCGGAACGTAATTTTGCTATATTGGCCCTAAAGGGAAAACACAGCGTGACATGATATGGAACAGACATAACACATGATAACTAATTCAGCCACACTGTGTATAATCAATTATTTTCTCCATGAAGAATTGTCTCAGGGGAGATTTAGGCTGCTCATTGGTAATTCCTTTCCATTAGGCATTCCTCCTCTTGGTGTATCATTTTAAATGCTATTTTTTGCATTCACAGCCATTGCAACAGCTTGGACTATTTAATGCAAAATAAAAAGCTTAAAAATTACTATATTCTGAGGAGGAATTGAGGATATCTGTCTTTTCCTGCGATTTCTTCCTTTACTTTTGCCAAAATTGTTTTTCTTTGAAATTCTAAGCCCTGGGGGACACAGACCAATGTGATACTGCCTTTTGGACAGAACCCAGCAAATACTTACTACGGAATAATAATAAAATGACAAAAAACAAAGGTAAAAACAAAGCCAAGACATAAACTGATACAAGTACAACAACTTCAGGGGGATTCTGCTCACTTCGCCAGCACTAAATTTACTACCTCTTGTTTTTCTGGCCTTAACCTGCCTATGGAAACCTACAAATGCAAAGTGTACTAGCACTGCTATAGCGCACAGTAAGGAACAAAAAAATGAACAAACCTTTTTGATCACTGGATCAAACCCTATGCTATTGTCAGCAACCGAGTCTACTTCTTTTCATAAGCTGATCAAAATATTTGTCTTCTGCCTCCTAGTCAAAGGCTGTTCCAAAACTTCACTGCTCTTTAGTAAGAAACCTTCCAAATTCTCATATATGTTTATTCATGGCCAGTCTATACCAATGTGCTCATGTGACTGTATTGGCCTCTAGCCTAAACAGCTTCTGAATTTTCCACTCCTTCCCTGCCTTACATCTCCATAGTATTTACAAGGATAAATCATATCCCCAAAGCCTGTATTTGCCAGGCTAAATGAGCCAAGGTTACTGAGCCTGTGGGTGTTATCGCACAGCACACTGTAGAAACACCTCAAATGGATCTATATGAGCAGGGTAAACTAATCCAGGCGAAGTCTGTGGCTCTAGATAGCTCAGATGTCTACAGAGTTACACAGTGGGCATAGCCCAAGGCTGCAGCAGGCAGCTGCTCCAGCCTGCCCCAGCTGCTTGCCACCACTCCTCATCTTTGATGCTCCTGCGCCCCCGGTCTGTCAAGCTCAACTTCTCTAACCTGTTCAAGCCAAAATGAACCAGATGAGAAAAGACTACCGTTCTGCTGACACTAATGCACGTCATTTGGACTAGAGTGGGCTGAGGAAGACTCATATGAACAGCAATACTAAGGGAGCAGAAGCCCTGGCCGAGAGAAACACCTGGAGCAATAATATCTTATTCTGGTCCAGCTGCAGCTAGAAAAATACATGTGTCTACTGCTGAATTATTCTTGTAATAATCTCTGCAGACCATAATCATCCTGCAGCCCTTCTTTGCACCTTCTCTTGTTTGACTTCATCTGTTTGGATATGGGTGATCACAGCTGTACATGGCCAGATGCAGTCCCACTGAAGCCTTTTACAACGGCATTAGTCTCTGCTGGAAATATCTCTCCAGGTTCACCCTAGAATCACATTTGCCCTTTGCATGGCCTCATAGCATTAGTAACACACAGAAGCATCTGACAGACACTAAAATCCTTCTCCTGTGTCATTCCCAATTGACGAGCTCTCCATGTGCAGCAGACATTAGACCTCAAGCACATAGTATTTATGCTGTCAGGCTTCATCCCATTCCTATTACTCAAGTCCTCAAGATTTTTTTCCTTTCAGAGCCTGCACATGAAAGTGTAAAGTGATAAGATGTCTGAAGCCACCTTCTTCAGGGCTAGGGCATGATAATAGTGCTTATCAAAGAGAAGAGAGAAGATATCTGAACCAATTTGCAAATGTCTCCTTTTTCAGTTTTTTTTTCAGTTTTTTTTTTCTTTTTCTTTTTTTTTTTTTCTTCAATTTCACTTCTGTTTTCTGGCTTGGTAACAGAAGAGCAAGTCAAGACATCTTCCTCTATTATATTTTATCCTGGCTGCCTCATATGAAATTGTTGGTGTTAATAAAATTCAGGGCAGAATCTGGCCCTCTATCTCTAACTGCTTGGCAATCTTTATAATCTAATGTTAACTTTGTTTTCTTTTTATTTGTTTTGCTTTTCAGTTTGTTCCTTAGCAAGGATGCTTCTGCAGTACATTTGTGTTCCTGAAGTTTCAGCCTGAGTTCCTTTTAAATATCTTTCATCAAAATATTACTGTGCTTAAATCTATGTCAATTGTATACACATCATTACACTTTTTGTATATAAATATGTTGTGCAGCTATATATATATATATTTTTTTATATACACACATATATATACACACATACGTTTGCAATTTTTTCTGGATGGGGAAGCAGAGAAGAGCGAGATTGAATTCTCTGAGCCTTGAAAAAGAAAGCAATCAGGGACAGCAGCCGTAAAGCCTGGCAAACTTCTAACAGCAGCCTGTATCTGAGATTGGGGAAGTATAGCAGAAGGGTGGCTGAGCAAGTAAAGAGCATCCTAGAAGACTGTGATGGCATTCACTGCTGGGATATTTATCTATGTGATTTCTAGATTACATATCTGGAAGAGCAGTCTGTCCATTGAACCTGGTTCACTAAGTTCCCCGACACTGATAAATAAAAATGTACTTTTTCAACCTGACTGGACTTCTGCTGGCAAGAAGAAATGTCATCATAACCTTGAGAGAGCCCAAGGTAGAGCTCCAGGTGCAGGATTACTCACCTGAGATTTTCCTGTGACGGGAATGTCATTGTCCATCTTGAGCCAGCCATTCAGCCCATCTCTGAACAAGGTGGCACTGTGCCAGCTCCCCAGTTTGACTTTGTTTTCACTCGTTATGATTGCAACTCCAGTGCCACAGTTGAACCTGGGAGCATGAGGCAGAGAGTACAGGGTGACAATCTTTCATTAACTTCAATAACCAACAGTCATTTTTAGACTCTGAATATTCCCTTCCCCTTCGGGAACCTCTCGGTTTCGCATTCCATATTAAAAGGCCACAGGAAAATTAGACAGCAGGTCTAAATCTGATCTAAGTTTCAAACTTTCTTTAATATCCTTCTTTCTCTCATGGAGAAGATTTTGCATCCTCTGGCACTACCAAGTGCATGCAAAGCTTGCCAACAGCAGAAACTGTTTCAAGATGCAGGGTATTACAATCTGAGTTCCTGCTATCACAGTAATTTCTCTTGGGAATTTTTCTAGGACCCTGCTGAAAGGCAGTGCTAGATTAATAACTCTGGGATTCTATACGAAACTCAAATCTTTCCGTATTGATTGACAAGTCTCTCCATGAGAGACTGTGTGGAGCTGAATATGCACAAAACATGCCATTTTCTCTGATTGCCCTTCAATGCATGAGGTGAATAGAAACAGGACTAAGACACACCATCCATGTTGTCTTTCCCCACTTTCAGAGGAATCACCCTCCCAAAAAAATGGAGACCTGTGAGATATTCTCTCATATGCTTATCTGAGGCAGTGCAAGAAACTTCCTCCGTCTTCATTTAAAAGATCTGCCACTCCTATCCAAATGACATGTATGGGATGAAGTTCCAGGCCCCTTGCTTGCGCTAAATCTCTGTATTTTACTATATTCTCTTCAGATCCTTTTGCTGTGAAGCAAAGAAACTCTACATAGCAAAAGGTGAGCAAGTGCAGTGGCTCACTGGTGAGCAAGTTCAGTGCTCACATAGCAATGAGCCCCATAATAATGCCCCTAAGAAAACTCATTTTGTCTAAGAAAAAACCATTTTGCCTTCGCAGCAAGGTCTGCGTAAAGTGAGTTCAACAAGGCATATGTCTATGTCACTAAACAAGGATGAGAGAACAAAATATTGAAGAACTGCTCAGTGAAGTCATACTATCCATTTTGTGCACTGCCTGGGGCAGAAGTCAAAGACACGACAGATATTCATCACGTAAAGGAGTCCCAGGAGGCAACAATGACCCCTTTTCTTTACACCAGATTTAGGGTGGAGGTGAGCCTAGTAGAAATCAATGCTTTACCTGAACTGGAGGTTACGTCGGATGATTGCTAGTGACATAAAATCACCACGACCATGTTCATTTTCTCCGCAGTATAGCAGCAAACCATCTTCTGATTCAGCCTGCAATCACCACATCAACAAGAAAAATCAAAGTCTAAGCCTCAAAGTGACAGACAAATGCGAGTAGCAGAGGGGGACTTTTCTCTAGAAAACGTACAACATTTATCAGATGGAGCTTTTAAGTTCTAAAACCAGAAATAGGTCAGTCAATTTCAAATCCTGCACTTGAAGAGCCTGAAAAACCATGGCCTTAATGCTTAAATGGTTTAGGACCATCTCTTCTATTTACAGTATGACCTATCAACAGTATCAGAAGTACAGACAAGCTCGAATCATTAAAACCTGTCAGATATGTCCCGTATGAGACCTCTGAGCACAAAGTCTAGCAAGGAAGTCCTAGCAAGCCTAGTAAGTCTGGACACATCAGACCTACTGCCCATGAATACACACACGCTGTTTCACATGTTCTGTGAGTCTGATGCTTTTCAAACTGAAGAACCTGTGCAGGCACGATTTACCCATATGTGCGTAGCAGCTGACACAACGGCTCTTCCCAGCCATCCCGCAACTCAGGCTGACAAATTGCCAGAAAAGTGTTGGATCACCATGTGAGGCAACAGGTTACTCCTGCTCTGGTGACAGTCTCATACCTAGAGCGTGAAGCTGGCAACTCTGCCGTATGTGGGAGCAGGACTGCATCTGACAGCTCACCTACGACACGTGCCCAGCCACCTTCCCTACAGGAGGCACTGCCAGCTCTGTCCGAAACACGTAGACAGCATTAACACAAGGCAATGTGAGATTTACCCTACCACATCAGACCCACAGTTTAACTAGTTCAACATCTTGCAGTTACTAGTGGCTGGTGTCCCATATTTCAGAGGGGAAAATAATGCCTACTTATATCCCACAGGGTAAGAAAGGAACTCTAGCAGTCTTTTGCTCAAGAAAACAAGATCGCCACTTCTTATGTGTAAACATAATGTGTGGCACTTTCAAATTACAAATTTTAATTACAAAAAATACAGGTGTATTTCAGCCTGTAGTTCATTCATATGACTATAGTCCTGCCAAGGTACATTGCTGCTAGTCTGCAACACCCAGTATTGCTGATGCCAGGGATTCGCTCATGCACTATCAATAATAGATACAAACATTTTAGCTCAGATCACCAAATTCATTCACATTCATTGCATGTGAAGCCAGATCTTTAGCGATGAAGGTTATGTACATGCTCACCACAATTACATTAGAAGCTATAATGAAGCTAAGTTATTGTTCCAGTGTCTACAGCATCAGAATAAGCAAATAAAATTTAAAGCTCCTGTGTGAACTCAGGATTGCTTAAACTTACCCTGAATTCAAGGGTAATTTGAAATGTCTGATAGGAGTTTTTCAGTGGTTCAAAGGTGATATATGAGTAGCCAGAGAACTGAGGATACTGGATAATAATATCTGAAAAGCAAAGACAGAAGCATGCTGTTTAGAAGTTTTCTCCCATATAAAAATCGATATACACATTTAGCACTAGATAACATCAGGTGAAAATGCAAGGCAGAGTTCCTCCAGAGACAACTATTAGTCAGCAGCAGTCAACAATCAGTTAACCTATAGCTTTGTCCTCCCACCACCTTTCACAACTAATTCCTTTATTCCCAAGGTTCTGGGGAACTTGGAAAGAAACAGGATACTGAGGGCCAAATACTGTTCAACAGTTTAATCACTGGCTTCAGTGGAACTTACTTCAGATTCTTGTCTCTGTCACAGAAGATAGAATTTGGCTATTTTTTTATTTATCTTCTTCTAGGCACTCATTTAACAGAGAGACCAAAGTAATTTTCTGTTTTGACGGATTATAAAAACATATGTGGGAAAAGTACACTGGGCCAGATTCCACACCGCGTTAGTCACTGCTGCTCCGTAGCTGCTGCGTCTAGCATCCCAAGCACCCTGAGCTGGCTCATGATAGCCCACTGGCCCCTAATACTTCCCCCTGCTAACCTCAGGGTATAGGGTAAAGGGGGTGATGGGGAGAAGAGGGTCCCTGCTGACACCTCTCCATCGTGGGAACCCCTGGCTGCAACAGTGGCCGTTTGTATAGCTGTTGTCAGCTGGCATATCAACCCTCACCCTTCACTGTCGTATGTCAGAGCATCAGCTCCAACACTGGAAAAAGCAAAAAGATATCTCGCTGCTACCTTTGCAGCTCCTTTCCTGAGAAGCATGGAGGAAAGACCCAGTTTCAGTCTGGAATTCTTATTTTTGCAATGGATATAAGCACAGTGAGAGGATATAAACATAATGAGAAAGGAAGGATGAGGTGCCCTACTCCTCTCTGCTATTTGAGTTCTGAGTGGATCTCAGCTTTTTTGTTAGCAAGCAAACAAATAAAATACATATTAGACTGAGGTGAAGAGAATCAGTGGTATAACCTGAATGCAGCTACAGCAAAGGGAAGCTAACTCAGGTACTGATCACAAATAGAGCTGACTGGACCACAGTGCTACGCAGTTGTTGATTATAAAGAAAAGTGTTTCCATTCAGATTAATATACTATTTAACAATATTGGCTGCTATGGAGAAGTTCAGTACAAGGAAATATTGGTATACAATGCTACTGCTTACCAATGAATAAAACACTCCCTTGTGAAAAATAGTGGTTTTGGACTCACATTAACAAGCCAGTTCTACAAGCTGTATACAGTTAAAATAAAACCTTGACTTTTCATACTTGATCAAGGCCAAAAATCACATCTACAGCTGTTCCATGTGGCTGAGTCACAACAGATTGTTTTCAGAATGAATTCTCTTTACTCCAGCATCAAAAGGAGAAGATCTAATACTCCAGTGTCTGTAGCTCTGATGCACAATCCTGTGCATCAAGAATTTCTGAAACGAGTCTGTGTAAGAAATAGGCATCTCTGATGCTCTGCTGTGCAGAAGGGCCTTGGCATTTCAGATCAGTGTGAAGAGGCAACAATTAGCTTTCTCTTAACTGGTGGGACAGCATCACAACAAGTAAGAGGAGAGATCCTTATCACCACTGTCCTGATAGAAAGGGTCTTATCTGTATGTCATTTTCTTCATTTATTTCTTTGTTTGTGATCATTTTAATTGCAACAACATTTGTTGCAACTTTAAGCATCTGTTATCATCAGCTTGACACTTAATGGGGAAGTGATGTCTGGGAAGTTGTGGCAGAGGAGAAAACACTGCCTCTCTGAGTGCTGCTGACAGACAGATCAATTCAGCCATTTCACGTAGTTGCCCCCTTTCGGGCTGAACAGATCTAGCAGCCACTACCGTTCACAATGGCAGGCTGGTGCCTTTTTTCTTCCTTCCCCCTTGGTTTACCAGCGGTCCTTCCTCCCTGCTGCACAGTCTTATCTCTTTCTTTGCACAAGCTCTGGCATTCATCTGACCCTTTGGTCACCAAACCAGCAGACAAATAACTCAGAAAAGAAAAGCGAACTGTTTCTGGCCAGAAAAGTGAGCTGAACCGGCTCACCGGGAGATCAGCTTGACATCAGAACTGGCAAAAGGGAGAGGTTAGGACCAGGGAGGGCGGAGGACAGGAAGGGAAGAAGGGAAGGAGAAGCAAGACTGCCTCCTTCAGTGTTTCTAGCAACATTCCCAGCTCCTATCACCCTCCCATTCCTAGATGGAGGAAGGAGGATTAACCTCCCCTACGCACATTACACTGGGTCTGCATTCATCTGTCCCTGCTTTATTAAAGAATCACTTCTGAAAACCTGCCTGAAGAAAGGAAAGAGAAGCAAAGGGACTTATGTCTGAACTGGGAAATAGAAGCTGCTGTTATCCCTAGGGATCCATTAAGCCCAACCTGCTATTCAAAATAGGCATTTTTGTTGGTTTACCATGAAGCTGCTTCTTGCAGAAGTCAATAGCGGAACAGAAATCCATCTCCAACCAGTCCGCAACAGCTTAGATCAGCTGTCAGACACTCCAGAATGATGCTGTCACTATGCAAAGACCACAGATGTTCAGTCTGCTTACTTTTGGAGGGACCCTTCGTCTAAAAGCCAGAGAAGAAAAAATCCCACAGACTCATGGAAAAGGAGCTTAGCACACAGTAACCTACCTTTTGTGCAAGTGTCTCCTCCTTTTCCCAAGTTACAGTGACAACGTGAGCCACCCCGGTCATAGTCATTGACACAAAAGCTATCTGTAGAACAGATGGTCTCATCACAGGACAGATCAAAGAGGCGCACTGCCGAAGACATGCTGCTCCTTCTCGTTGCCCTAGCTGTAGTAGTCCTCGGTGTGGTAGAAGGGACACGTCGTGTAGTTGTAGGAGTGGATGTCGTGGGTTCTGAGGTGGTTGCAAGGAGCTTCAAAAGGAGCCTTGAACTAGACCCTGGGGTGACCTTAGTTTCAACGAGAAATTTTCTGTTGCCTCCTTTAATAGCAGGAAGTGGTCTGAGCTAACGTGAAATAAAGAAACATAAATCCAGTATAACCTAAAATGCTGCATGGAAATGAAAAACTGCCTTCTAAGATACAGATCTGAAGTAACAAATTCATCCTCACTGAGAAAAATTGAACATTCACACTGTTTTATCTGTGCATATAAGTTCAGATATTAAATTTCACAAGATCAGACACTTTAAAATATTAAGACTATAAAGAAAACAGAAATGCCAAAGTGGAACCTTGAAATTTACCTCTTCTATGTAAATGTCATAGTCTGAATCATCAATATCAAATCCTTCATCATCACCAATTACTGTGTCTGTGATATATCGATGCCCATAACTTCCACTTCCTAATTCTTCAGAGCCTGTAAAGACACAACTGGCATATTCAGTTCATAGATTTTTTTTCTCTTTATACACAGCTCAAATCTTACCTCTTCCTAACTCAGGACACTAAGATCAGAAATGGTGTCGGTATTCATTTTGTACAGCAGATGCATCAGGTTGAAGATGGGAAACAGGCTGTATAAGTAACACCTAAACAATTTAAAACAAACTATGTGAAGATCTTCATTTAGTCATTTATTGTGGTTCCTTAACAAATTCAGGAAAAGCTCAGTTTTGCAACCTGACTTTTATCTATCATACTTTCAGGAAAATGGCTCTGAACTTTTTCCAGTGTTTGCCACTTTTTAATAGCTATATTGTTTTTAGTCCAAACTTTTCCCTTGTATAAGTACACAGTCCCCTATTTGCCCTAGTGCTAACTGAATATTTTGCCTGAATTAATAAGAGCATGAGTGTATGTGGAATGGCAAAAGAAATGCATCTGGGTAGGGATTCTCTGGCACACCCTGCTTAGGACTTTACCTGCTTCCACTGACTCCAACACTTTTGAAAATAACATCCTAAGTGCATTTTTAGGCTTTTTTAAAAATGCAATTTAGCAGCTGGAAAAAAGGAATAGGGACAAATGCGATGTGCTAAGCTACGTACCCACGGAGCACTGAAAAGGGCTGCAACGCACTCTGGGCTGAGAACTGCCATGAAACACTAAGTTGATCAGTGCAAAAAATGCCTGTGTTTTTCCATACTTTACACAACAGATTTCTGCTTAAACTATGGGTTATGCTTTTTGGCTAATAAAATTTAACAGAAATGATCATTCATGAGGAAATACAGTCAGGGTAACTGCATCACAACTGCTTCTTTTCATTTTGGTAAGGTTTAGAATATAATGGATTTGGTAACCAGTGAAACAAAGCACTTGATAGATTTGCCTTTTCATAAAATATTCTGAGGTCATTTAAAAATAGCATAGGTAACCTTTGCTTTACAAAGTCTCTCTACAGGCCAACCATGTGTATTTGCTTATTTTAGCAACCACAAGCTACCCATATTTTCTTGCTAGTTAGCAAGTCTTTCATATTGCACCAAGGAGAGATGCAAAGTCTAGGTAGGCAAAGGATGCCTGCTGAGGGAGAGCACCGCAGAAGGGAGACCTGTCAACCCAGAAAATGCCACCTCACCACCCAATGGTCACGAGACCTTCACTACCGCCACTGAGCAACCTGATGGAGCCAGTGAAAGACGACAGGGCTCGGCAGACTTTCAGACGGAGCAGTGTGGGCACAACGCGATCGTGCTGTTTGAACCAGTCTAATTCAGGTTAGCAATCTCCCATCTCAGTGGAGAAAAAGGGAGAAGTATCCTACCGGCCTGAAGTCAGACAGAAAAGCACTGATCTGAATCTTTTTGTACTCTTGCTCTTCCACTACCATCACTGCAACCCAGAAATCCTGAGAGACAATTATAAAAACAAACATATGTGCACCAGATATGAATGTGTGCCCTCACTGGCTAATCGGCCGCCCACAACACACTCCTTGGGAGTTACATATCAATAGACTTTACATGTTACATCAGCATACAGAAAAATCAGAGGCCAATTAGTAGCTATAATGAGGCATACACATTTCCAAACAAAACAGCGTGTTGATTGAAGAGAGATGTATAAGCCTTTCCATTGTAATTCATATACCTAACCATCTGTAAATAATACATTTTAACTGTGGATTAAACAGAAGTAATCAGTACAAAAAAAGAGTTTGACTAACTGAGCTAAGCACAGAACCTACAGTTTTATGATTGGTAAAGAGACGAGGCCAATGGGACAGAACGTATCCAGATTATTTTTGGTAGAGACTGCTCACAACACAATTTCCTTGTGCAAATTCTTGTACATGTGGCATCATGTACATTGCTAAAGTCACAAGAATGACTCCGAATTTATACCACTGTTAAGTGACTGTGAAGACCTAGGCAAAGGATTAAATTGGAGAGGTAGACAGAGGTATAAACTGATCCCAAACTTGCTTTCATTGTGGAAAAAATAGTTATTACCAAAGCGTGAGCAAAACCTGCTACTCCTGCTATTCACTTGAATAGTCACTAAGATTAATCACCACCACAAGGTAATTTTACTCCAGGTAGGAAGGCTAGTTGCTTTTGTTCCATCCATCACTGCACCAGGATCTTTCTTTCTTTGGCAAAAGTGGTTTTATAAGATGTGCTTCTGCAAAAGAATTTCTGTGCAAAAACCCAAACAGATGCATTATAAATGTGAATTGCAGTTTGGAAAGTATTTGAATGAAACAGAGCCCAGAACTAACTCAGCTTCCAGCAGATGCAGCAAGTTTCAGCTCACTGGAATACGCTTACTTTTAATCAGGTCTGTAATATTACTACTTGCCGTTATAATTCAAGTGCTTATATTGCACGCCTATAACTATTTCAAATCGAACTCAATTCTTTTAATGGATAAATCTATAATTTACCTAAGAGTAACAGAGGCCATAAAACTAAGGGTTGAGAAAAAGAAAGGAGAAACCATGGATCATTAAATCTCACATTACTAATCAATCATGTGTCAAGGAAAACAACCTAATCTGTATTCAGACAAGCCGTGATACATAAATTCTATTTTCTAACTTAGAGGTCGCAAGCCACAAAATAAACATCTGTTACAGTGCAAATTCTACATTTTTTCTTTTCTCAAGCAAACTTTCTATTGGCTTAATGGAGTTTTAGTTGGTAAGGATGGCAGGAATGAAACAATACAGGGAATGAAGTATCTTTATTTTCACACATCATCAGAAAATGTTACGTCTCAATTTTGCTCTCAGATATGCATACTTACTTTCATATATACACAAGGTTTTAATGCCATGCCAGTTTTACACAACCGTAACTCTCCTGATTTGAGTGGAGTTATCACTAAACTACATCAGTACACACCAGCACACAATCAGACCCGATAACTTAGAAATTGGCAGTTCCCAAAGTAAAAGGTGTACCTCTTTCATCTTGCAGACCAAAATGTTCCATGCTTTTCCAACAGAAGACCTTGGGAGACAAAATGTACCCACTATTTTAAACCAGACAATGATTCTTTTTACATTATTGAACTGGTACAACATTTGCAGCCTGGAGAGAGCAAAGAAGGGACATCTTATTGTGGTTGGTAGAAAAGACTGCTTTGAGGCCCTTCTTCAAAGACCTTCAGGATGTAAGTTTGGCATCGCCAGGAAAAGTGCAACTTCAGAAGGTGTCCCAATATCCACAGGTCTCTGATACGGTCCTAGATTCCCCCTTTCAAACTCCCTGACACCAGCTGACAGTTTCAGCCAGCACATGCTATATTACTCTTCTGGCTGATTTGTGAGCAGTTTAGGTAAAGCATAATGCATCTGGGAGCACAGCAATGAAGATGTGGAGATGTACCCTCATGTATACGGGTGAGCACACACACGAGACGACTATCCAGTATCCCACTGAGTTTTCAGTCACCTTGTTCTCTGCCCCACATTTGTTGCTGGTTTATTGGATGTGACATGATTCCTACATGTGACATGATGCAACAAAACTATAAAACAAACAGAAAGCAGAGAAGCTAAGAGGACTAGCCATAGTGAAACCCACATGCCAGCCCGTGTCTTAAGAGTAATGCATAGTTGTGGTGGAGAGTTCACCTCAGAATGGGTGGCAAATCAGAGATAATTAAGCAAAGTGGTACTTTGCAAATACCAAAACAATGACTAAAGAAATTACAGGCATGCTATATTTCATTAAATCAGCATTTGAGTGTACAAGGAGACGAAGCCTATTTAAGACCCTCTACCAGGCCTTATAATCCTGTTCTGTAATTAATTGAAAAACCTGTGGGGCGTCACAAACATAGGACAGCTTCTTCCCAAATAGTCAAGGATTAAGTTATGTCAAAAAAATCTTTCTTAAAACAAACGGAAAGCCACACAAACTTTTGTTTTGCCACTTAGGTACCACTGGCATATTGATCAGAACTCATGGAAATACATAGGAGGTAGAGCACAGAGTACTGCAAAGTGGATGGATTAAACAGAAGTGTTAACGGGCTGGTCACCTTCATGCAGAGGACCACACAGGTCTAAATTCAAATTACACCAGGGGCATTTCTATCGGATTCGGTTCCTGCCAGTGACTCACAGTGTGGCATTACATATTGCTTGGCCTGTCCCTTGCTTTTTGTCCCTGTCTATATAATGGGGACAGTAAATACAAATCCTGCCTTTGTAAAGTATGGGGAGATCTCTGGGAAACAGTTCCGTAGAAAGCATTCTCCATTTACTATCTTCAAGATGCATCATCATCATTTGCATCAAGGTTTGAGCCTAAGGGACTGTTGTTTTCCTGTGTCTGAGACTCAGCTGACACATTCAAGTGCTCTGCAGAATACTTAAGCACCTGTGCTAATTTCTTTTTCAATATGAGCCAGAGCATATAGATGCCTCCATTTGGGAGATGTCAGGTTTTGATGGCTAGGCCCTGAGGAAGCGAGGTAAACAGATTAAGCAGCCACCTCTGCCATGTTTGCTGTGGAGACAAGCAGGAGGGTATTTTTAACAGAGTACACTTCCTCTGCTGGTCGGGCAAAGCCCAAGACTGTTGACCTTCAGGGCATAGTGCAAACCCCATCTGTTTCTCCAGGAGATACAGGGTATTTAAGTGATGCAGGTGAGGACACTTTCTTTGTTTGATTCTGCAGGATAATTTATTACTTTTATTGTTACTAAACTTGATATGTGAAATCTTACGTTTTTAAGTAAATTGTCCAAGACACCTTGAAAGATTTGATATAGCAAAAAACCTTACAAACATATAGGCAAAATACCTGTAACGAGCATCTGTAATTATAAAGTGCACAAAAATTGATTTAAGCAAAGTATTGCATCATTTCCTTCTATAACAAAATGAAACCAAGTCATAAATAAATGAGAATCCTTGGGGAATCTTGCCCTCTCCTTCCTCCCTCAAAATGGATCAATGTAACATAAACCAAGCATGCATTTTTTATTATGTAAGGAGGTAACTTTGCTGGTAATCAAGGCCACATGTTCTGTTTGCAAGGATCTTGGGAGGTCTGTCACATCAGGTGATACAGTTAGCAGCCCTGTAGGGGAACATTTTAGCAAACAAAGCCAACAGTTTCCTACAATGACCTGAAGCAATGCAGAGTCAGGAGTACTGCAAATCAAGCCACATTTGAAACCAAAGTAAGAAAATTATACCTTAGAATGATACAAAGCCCCAGGTCCCATGCTCATAGAAGTCAGTGCAGGACAAATCCTCAAGTAACGCAGACTCAGTGTCTGCTGGACTCATCGCAGACTCAGTCCGCCCATAAGAGCTACGAGAGACTTCACATTTCAGCAGGGACACTGAAGGTCCAGTGTAGTTGAGGTAATGTTGGGAATTGGATTTACAGTTAAAAGAAGCATCAGAAAGTCAATAATTATGTCAAAATCGGTATAAAAATCCAAGATATACTAGCATAAAGGTTACCAATTTTTGAATCCAAACATACAAAGGATCTTAGCACCAGCACTATGTGAACTAAGTGTAATGAAAAGTAGGCAGACATGCAGGGATTTATGCCAGCTCCCCAAGATATTTCAAGTATTTCTGAGGAATACATGGGCAGTCAGAAAATAGCACCAAATATCTGTGGCATGCTTCACTATTTACATGAGAGGAGGAAACATGGCAATAATGATGGTAATAATTCCTATGATGTGCACCCTGAAGAACAAAGATGTTTTAGTGTCAGACACACCAACCGCCTGGCACCTCCGTATGTCCTTTTCAGCCATGGCAGGTGACTATGAAGTGTCTACCGGCACTTTGGGAGATTGAGGCATCTGGTGCTATTTGAGATGCGTTATGGTACCTGAGACAGCCCCATGGGGCTGTCAGGTATCTGGGAGACACATGGGAAACACATGCCTTCCTGCAGTGACAGCTGGAAACCAGCCGGTACACCCTAGGGGACCTCAAATGCACTGAATGCCTATATCCAAGCAACTGAATTTAATGATTAACTGGGCCAAAGAAGGTAACTATTGGCTACCTGGCTACTAGAAGAACGGAGATATTTTATTACCTGCAGATACATCGTGTGAACTAAGCATAAGTTTTACCTGATTGCCCTTAAACATATGTACATTTTCTGTCACAGTGAACTTTTCAACAGTTTAAATCACTCTGTCTCTGCAGAACAGGCAGTTTCCAGTTTTCAAACTTGCAAAAGGCAAACTGTCTGTCCTGGAGTACTGCAATAATAAGCCCAGTATGAAGACTAGCCCATCCTTACCAGCAGAGCTAAACACTTTATCTTTTCTGACCAAAGAATGCAGACACTCATGTCCAAAGATAAACAGGATACAGAGGAACACACAAACAAGTCTGAGGCAGAGGAAGCTGATCCTTGGGTATCTAAGGGCCAAGGAAACCAAGAGCAAGCTGCACCTTCATGGTTTTCACAAACATTTGGTTCAGAAATTAGAGTTCAGCAGCCACAAACTTTATGCAAACTGCCCAAGGGATTCAGTTTACGATGGTGTCAAAAAGAAGATAAAAACTGCCATAAAGGAGTCAATGAGAACATGGGATTTCAAGATAGAGAATATAAAGATAGGCAATTTGGAAATAAATCCTTAGTGGGTTAAATTGATCGTGAAAGATGTGGTTCACATTTCCGCAGTATGCAAATTGCTCTTGCAGAGCACCACAGACAATCTTATCTGAATATCATCTGCTCATTTTCTATCAGTTAATTAAGGATGATTTGCATTTTGAGCGCATAGGTGAGAAAAGAAAAAAATGTCAATCTTGTTGCCCTTTTTTATAGTTCATTAATCTGTTAAAATTATATCCAGGCATTTTCTCGCCTGGTATTCTATCCCCTATAAATGCCTTCAAAACTGGAACTTAAAAGTACTGAAATCTTTTAGATCCAGCACAAAGTTTGGCACATTAAGGATACGGTTTATATAGTCCCCACCAGCTTTGGCCCTGTTGCCTGTCTTGACTCTGCTCTGTGACATTGTGTTTTTCACTGTGTAGAAGACTTGTGCTTCGTACCATTCCCAACGTGCTCTGTGTCAGCTTGGTTGGGATTCTCAGACACAGCTATCACTTTCCAGTTATGAGGAGCAACATGATGCCACAGTCAGCCCACAGACTAGCACTGACGGAGGATTAAACTCTGAGGAAGCCAGGCAGGAGATGTGTGCAGGACTCACCACTTGTTGCCATGTGCATGGCCCACACTGCTGCACAAATGTAGATATAATTACTACAAAGTCATGATTAGTTAGATGTATTTGAATACAATTTCACCTAACATTTTCACTGTGTAGTTTCTGATTAAAAAGGGATGCTTACTTGTTTATGTAATTATTTTCACAGTTGTGCTTAATAGTTTAAAAGCCTTACTCCTCAGAAAACAGCACAGATTTGCTTTGGTCTCTCTGAGTTGTTTAAATTATACATGTAATATATACAGTTCAGTTTTAAAGAACTGTAAAAAAGATGAACAATAGACTCATTTCTCTTATTCCTCCCCATGAGATTCACTTATCAATTCTGCATGAGGCCAGCACAAAAATCAGTAAGCAGAGATCCAAAAATATCTGGCAATGACCTCCAGAGCAGAGAAACAGCATGAGAGTGCTTCTGCCTGGAGCCTTTCAAATTTTCACCAGTGGCTCAACTTTCACAGGATGCTGTAAGCTCCACGAACAGGAAGGAGAGGTGTCAGACCTGGGGTGCCTCTGTGCCCAGCCTCTGAGAGGGACTCCTTCCACCAATGGTCCTGTAAAGGCTGCCCTGAATATGCAGCTTTAACTATGAAAAGGCGGTTTTACTCACTGAATGTGCGGATGACATCGCTTGGTGCGCTGGGGAGGCTGGATCCGTAGGAATTTGCTGCTCGGACGGCAAACTGATACTTGGTATTTGGGAGAAGTCCCTTGAGAACCATGGACTCCATCTGGATCTGCTCTCTTATTACTGTCCAATTGCTGTCAAGATCTGGCCTTCAGGATCAAAAAAATCAAGATCATAAATAATTAAAGCTGTCTGTATAAATTAATTGCCTTTTAACTTTCCAGGGAAATACAGGAAATAAATGAGATATAAGCTTGCTAAACCACCACTAAAATCTTTGATTCTTAAGGGGCCAGACTGTGCAACCATTATAAGCTGAGAAGGCTGTGATATGGGAACAGTGCACTATACAGTGATATGGAAGCACTATTCTGATTTTGTTTAAAAGCCAAAAAGATTGTTCTGAGGACATTTTGACCAATCAAGTTCTCTTAATCTTTTTTTTATGGATTTGGGGTTCATAACTGTCAAGTAAAGGTATATTACCAGCAGTTCCAAATCCCGTATCTGTCTATAAAAAGGAATACATTGAGATAGAGGGGAAGACCCTAATTTATTCCTGAGAGCTTGTGTCCTAACGTCAGTGAGTCTCTTCAACCATATAAAAGCGTTAGCAGGATGAGCATCTAATGTTTGATTTACTAAGTTAATCCACCCACACTGGAAAATCTGGATCCAAATTCTTCTCCCCCCAAATGAGAAAAATACTGAACAATAACAGAGAGGACCTGGTCTAAGTATGTAGATTTTGCAACAAAATTCCCATGCCTGCCTTTGGGCGATGCCTGGTTAAATCCTGACTCATACTGAAAGCTGGCTGCCAATAATTGCTTGCTCTATGTGCCGTTATAATCCATTTAAAATCAGTGTAATCATTCACACGGCAGTTTGGTTTCAACAATGATCTAGGGAAACTAGAAATGCTTAAGTTTATATGCATAAGGATATCTGAAAAGGAAAAGACTACTTCAAACACTCTGAGAGAGTATTCTGATACTTTCACACCATTTCTGCTCTAAGTGTGATCTCTTCTAATCAAAGAGAAAACAATGGGAAGGAAGTAAATAAATGTAAACAAAATAGAAAATGTAAACATTAAGTCTAGGCCACCCAAAATATTCAAATTGTAGCCTATTAAAGTAAAATAGGGACAGAAATGACCTTTCAGACCAAATTATTCTGGTGTCCTTTTCTAAGATGTCCTTGTGATATTTATTACAGGAAATAACCTCCAAGTGCTCCCTGAATCTACTAGTGTTTACACAGGACTAGCTGCAAATGTCTCCAACAGTCTTCCAGTGAAAATTATAGCACAGGGCAGGTATTTTGTATTTGTTTATTTGCAGCTGGAGGGAAATGCCAAAGTTAACGTATGTTTTCTTTTATCAGTCAATACAACATTTATTGATCACTGAGGTTTCATTTCTTTGCGCCAGCAGGGCACAACGCACTGATAAAAGAGTAGCTCCCAACTGCCTGGCTCCTATGTAATGGCACAGAGAATGTGAATATTACATTATCTCACTAAAAATAAAAATAAAATCAGACAAACAGACAAGATGTAATGACAGCTAAGCATCCTGTCTTAAGTCACCCTCCATCACCTTTCCCTGGTAGACAGGAGGGCATTTATTTTGGCTACTCTTCTGTTGTTTCCCTTCTCTGAGCTTTCGATGCCTGGGCCGAAAGGAAAATTTTTTTTGTTTTTCAAATGAAAGCTGTTACTATCGCTGCTTTGCACATGCTTGCTTAGTAGCGTTTTCAGTTTTCCTAAACACATCTTTGTTTGGCTCTAGTTACAATCCAAAGAATCCCTGCTAGCTCAAAAACTGCTTTATAGTCATTTTACAGCAGATACTGCTAGTGCCTGCACCGGAATGAAAGAGGGAACCCTAAGGAGATATTGCGCGCTACAAAGAGATTTAGGAGATAATGTTCCGTCTCCACAAACCGTAGGCTAACCTGTTGGCTTGTCCGATTGTCTCTTGCAAGACCTCCTCCTAGAGAAGTGAATAATAAAGGAAATGTCTGCAAATGTGTAAGTGTCTCCAGCTGAAGGAGAAAGAGTGAGATTTATCATTTGACCTTTGCTGTTTTTCCAGAATGTTCCCTGTACGAACAAATTGGTGCAACATGATAAAATGGCAAACAGATGGGGAGAGAAACACAATAAACTCAGCTGGTTAATACATTCACAGTGAGCCAGCTTCTACATTTCCTAAACTCTAAATGTTATGTTGAAAAATATCTAAATTGTCCCTCTTGCATGAGATTTTGGTTTATGTCAATTTTTACATCAAACGGCTCATTTAGAGAGAATGATCCCACTTTTCCAGTCTTTCCACAGAGCTGCATGCCCTGGAATGGGTTTGCTCCTCCTGCTCTTTCAGTGCCTGTGACCACGAGCTCACAGGACTGCTCTGTACAGCATACCTGGGTACGTGGAAATCTGCAGCCTCCCACAGGCATTTTTGCTCTTTAAGTTACAGCTGTGCATCTCCAATGCAGAAATTCAATGCAGTAAGAATTTGGCCAAGAATAAAGTCAGTGCATTTTTTAAATACTAAAGGTATGGGCAAAGTCATTAAGATCAGGCAGATATAAACTAAGGGCAGAATTCTGCCCTTAAAACATCAGGGTTATTGCTTTACATTGTAATCTAGGGATGGACTCAACTTAAGAAAGGAAATCTTTCTGATGCGGAGAACTGCAATTTCATACTCACTTGAACTTCCTTTTAAAATGACCTGGAAATGATTTATCGGAGTGAAGCCATCTGCTAATAATCTATTAATCCACCTAATAATTATTATTATTTAGTTTTATTGTGAAACTTTCTATTAAAAAAAAAAAACAAAACAACCAAAATGCTAGGTCAGCACTGGAGAAAAGAAGAGACAGTTTTCTAACCTCACTCTTTCGGTAAGTCTTACTCTGATGCTGTCTAACACTGTTAAACATGTTTACTTCTTAATTTTACATCTTCAGCTCCTCTTTCTTCATTGATTATCTTTTCAGGTATTTAGCTCTCACAAGCAGTGAGGTAAATGTTGAGATACATGTGTGTTTTCTATGCATTAATCAGGAAATCAGTATTAAAGGGTATTTTTGTTGGGCACTACGAGGTGCCTCACCCATCAGAACCACCCATTGTTTTGTGTTCTTTGCAAATGAAGACAAATATTGAACCACTGCTAACACTTATGTCATGATTTGAAAGTTCACAGTTGAGTTACATGAAAGGAAACATATCTCCCACAAGAAAATATAATGTTTGCAGTGTTCAGTTTCGTCCTACTCTGGGATGAAAAAATGAAATACTGAAATCATTTTGACTGGGAAAAGGCCAAACTTTTCTTTAGATGTTTTGATCAAAATGAAGCAGGAGTTATTCAAATACAACTACCTGATTCATGTAGCACCAGAGACAGATTGTTCAACACAGAATGGATTTAGTGGATGAACCTTTTTTGGGAGGGGAGGGAGAAATAAAGACTTGAAACTAATCAAGAAATCTCCTGAAGTCACTATGCTAAATCTGCTCCACCCTAGCACCCATGTACTGATAAATCTTCCCAGCTTTATCAGTAGAATCAGCCTAGTTCATTGCAGCACAAGTTTCACGTCACTATTGAGATGGTGAGAAGTTTTCCCTGTATGTCAAGACTCATATTAAAGCTGTTGACTCCATCTACCTAGCCAGGAGATGAAAAGAAAGCACACTACTACATTTAAGGGATATGCTGCTGAAATACTTTGTGGTTCTGTAGAAGGTAGTTGACTATAAAAATTTGGTAAGTTAGTCTCTGAATTTAGAAGATTGGCTAGGCATTCAATAGACTAGAAATCGGAATATTTCATGTGAAAATAGCCAAGACATTTTTGAAAATTAAGTTAATTTTTTTTGTATCTTTAGGGGGGGAAAAGAAAACAAACTAGCATATTTAAGTCCAAGGTCTTGCTTTGGGGTCTTTCATAAAAATGTTGTTTATCAGAAAATATTCCTCAGCATAAACCAATAGACTATTAATACTGCAAGCTTCCAAAGACACCATTAGTTATTTTGGGTCTAACACTTCCTCTTACACATTCTGTACAACTGGTAGCAGTGAGACCTAGATTCACTCTCCTGATTTTAAGCATTCAACCAAGTTGGGAGCCTGGTCTCCTTAGAGTCCTCCTATAGTCAACAACAGAGCGGGGCATCTCCAGATCGTGAGTCAGCCCAGGCTGTCCTACATCCCAATCAGCCTGGGACCCTCCATTGCCTATAGTGACCGGAAAGGGATCCTCTAGTGACCTGAAAGAATCCCAGCGAAGTGCCTAAAGAAAAGCCCCAATTTATACTCATCTAAGAGCACAAACAGACTGAACGCTAGCTCTGACTCTGATTAGAATCTGACGTGCAAACAAATAATGTATTGAATTTTCAGGAGGCTTTAAACCCGGCTATCACAGTTGAACAAATGAAAAGAGTGTTTTTCCCTCATCTCAGTCTCCCACCATGGTTTTTCTAGGGTAAAAGTAATAAAGTTACTTCTTTGGAAACTGACATGATTGAAGCAATGTCATAGTCTCTAGAGGTTGGTGCTATTGGTATATCCACACCCAAGCGAAATTATAGATGGGCATAAGAAAGTTATTAATCTTGCAAAAGCACAGTATCTTATTGGACTTGTATTTATTTGACATAAATGGACTTAATTCCAAATTTGCTTGCACTCTGTTTTGTTTTGCTTTTTTACGTTGGTTTAACGTCAATGGCTTTAACTGATGTTAATATACTTCATGGTAATTTAGCCTTAAAACTATATGCAATTTCAGAAGACAATGAAGCTTAAAGTTAAATCTTTACCTCTAACTGCCATTAGGGTTTATGGCTCATTGAACTTTCTCCAAATATATGTACTCAGGCTTCCAAATCTAAGACAGCATAATCCCAAAATTAACAAATACACTTCAAGCTTAGCTTTAAACCTCAAACTAAACAGTGTTATCAAAACATTGTGCTGTTAGCAAATTCTTTCCCAAAGTTTAAAAAAACCAAGACACTGAAATTTCAATTACTTGTATCTGTTGATTTAAACAGAGAAGGCAATTTTCTACTCTCTGGCTGAACAAAAAACATTCAATGGTGCAATTTCAACGTGTCAGATGGAGATTATGATGCCCACTTCTACTTCCACTAGCAGGCCAGTGGTTTTATGAAGAAGTGTACATAAACTCCACTTTCCAGGCTGAAGAATGGAGGAGATAGAAGTGCAGTCAGTCAGAACTCAGCAAAATCCCTTTCCAATCCACTGAGCGAATCTGAACTAAGCGATGGGGAGAACAGAAAAAAATTCAGGTAACTATTATATTGGAAAATAGATATTGGAGAAATTTTGTGGTAATTCTATGGCAGAATTTACAAGTTGGCCATTATGCATCTTCAGCTCTCATGTCCTGCCTCTAAGTGAAAAAATATTGTATGGCTTCCCAGTAAATATGGGGCACTTTGAATAGAACACAAAGTGCAATCTAAATTCACAAGCAGGCTTCCAGCCCGGGCATTCTTTTCATTATATCTGTATTTTCCAGGCTGTAATCATATTTAAAGCACTGAGAACCATAGTTCTTTCTGCCTGTTTTTACAACAACAATTCATTTTTTTGACCTTTACAGCTCAGAGTAATTAAGGAAGCAATTCTCTCTTTTTATCCAGCAGCCTCAACTAAAACTTGTCATCAAATGTTCACCCAAGGATTAAATTTTCAAAGATCGAACATTGCATTCATTGTAAGTGTAAGCACAGGTGTAAGCACATGAAAAAAAAATAGCTTTGTATGCAAATATTAGCTTACACAAGCTAATGAATACACTTGTGCATGCAAATACAATCACCAGCTCCTGACCATTGAGATGCATCGTATAAAACTTTGCTTTGCATCTTATAGCAACTTTTCACACTGCAGTTCTATTATTGCAAATTTTAAAGAGTTTAACATAAAAAATACAAAACAAAAAGGGTGAAAGTTTCAGGGAAATGGTAGCATTAGGACAACAAAGTAAGTCTGAATCCTGCAAGCTCAAGTCTCAAAAGACTTTTGTCAGCTAAAAGTACTCAGTACACTGCGTTGGCAATCCCTGGATTTATTCCTATAGCAGCTAAGGGTACATCAGTTCAGTGGAACTACTCTGCCCCAGATTGTTTTCTCAGCATGATTTGACAGAGTTTGACAACTTACAGGGCAGATTTAAAATTTTATTTACCCAGCTTTTATTAGATAGAACAGAATAAGTGAAGCAGTTTTTTTTCTCCAGTCAGAAGGTAGGACTTATCGGTGATTTTACATCAATTTAGATTATTTCTGGCTGTGTCTTTAAATTTTCATGGTAATTCAACACACTTTGAGAGTGAAAATAAATGCACTGTATACAGTAAGTAAATAAACAATGAGAAGAATCTGTATTCAGTTTATAGCACAGTTTAAGGAAAAAATGTAGCACACAAACACCGAAATTCCGATTCCATTGCCAGACTTGCCTGATAAATTCCACCATATAGTACTGGACGGGAGAACTTCCTTTGCTGACTCCAGGTTTCCAGGACAACGCAACTTCTGAATCAGAAACGACAACGATCTGGGGCTGACAGGGTGGTGCAGGGGGCATGCACTTATCTAAGCCAAAAGGATTGCATTAGAGAAGACTTTACTACACATAAAAACTCAACAACCACAGACTTAGGAATCAAATTTATAGGCTTTTCTGCCTCCTCTGTTGCCCCTCTAAAATCTCACGCGTGTGGAAGAGTAATAGTAAAATATTACCAAATTGCACGTGACAGATTTAGGTGTGACTGATTAGCTATGTTACAGGTTATGCGACATATGCTAGTGTAAAAAGCAAACTTTCTTCAAAAGGTCCAGTAGGTATTTATGAAAGGTCCATAAGGCACCCCAAACATCAGGTGGCCATTATCCTTTTAAATCATTAATAATGTTTCTGACCATTTTACTATCGCAGCTACATCCTGCTCTCTGATCACTGCTGGCTTTGAGCAAACTGAGGTTTCAGCATGGTCTGTATTTACCTGCCAGAGCTGTGAAATGTTTTGGGTTGACTTTCGCAATAAGAAGGTACGTACACGGATTTTACCTGGAGATAAGGTTGTTACATCTCTGGGCATGCTGGGTCGTCCTTTTCCTGCCCAGCCATACGCTCCAACACTAACACGATGTGGAGTGCCTGGTTTTAAATCACCAATAACAACTTCCTATCAGAGTCAAAAGAAAACAAGACAGAAATATTGTGAAAGCTATTCCATGTAGCTCAGAATGACATTGTGTGCTGGACCGCTGGGATCTTACATGATATTTTCCATGTAATCTCCTAGGAGGATTGTACCGATTCCAGTTCCACTCAGAAACAATAAAAAAAACAAGAGCACATGTTTCCTGTCAACTGCAGCTTTACCCCAGAGAAATCTATAGGGCTGACCTAGACCCGTTTCTCAGCATAATTCACGGGGTTGCAGATAGTTTGCATTTGCTCTCATGTTTTTGCTGGTGGAAGTTAAAGTCACGTACTGTTCCCTCCCTTGAGCCAATTGCTGACATTCATAATCAGTTTGGTGCATTTTCTTGTTGTTTTGTTTTGTTTTTTTTAATCCAGGGACAGTAGAAGCTTCTGAGGATGAAGCAACTTGTAGCAGCAAGAACTGATGATCTTTAATTTCTTCACTGATCAGAGACCTATCCAATTGCCTCCTACAATTTTCTTACCCTTGACCTGCAACAAGCAGCTCCCTTCGTGGGAGGGCAGAGATGTATTTGTTTTTCTGCCATAAACGCAGAAAGATTAACCCAAAGCCAACTACTACAAGGAAGGCGATGCTAACTTCCACATAAAGAGCTTGTTCTGTGGAATACTGTTCACAGGACCCTGCTCAAACCTCCCAGAAATTAGCAAATGTCACACCAAACCTTTTATCACTGGCAGGTCCACATAGCATGGATCAGCTTCAGACTTTTATATCTGGTCCTTAAAGGAGCATGTGTATGTGTATATAAAAATTCAGAATTCTTTATCTGTAGCTTATCTATAGACAGATAGATAAATTCAGATTTAAGAATTTTGACAGCATATGCAAGTAAACAGAAATATTTGGCTTTATGCCACAGATTATTCTGGTGTAAAGAAAAGCACTTATAGAGAATCTTTTTATCAAGACTTTTTTTTCTGCTTCTCATTCTTCAGTATTAAAAGTAGTATTTACAATGCATGGGAAAATGCAGAGGGCTCCTTTTTCTTCAGCCTGGAACAGACTTGAAATCTGCATTTCCAGGTGCAGCAAAATAGTGTACCATCCTAAAATTTTATTTTCTGCAAAGTTTCCTTATGATAGTCTTTCGGACAAACTTTCCCTCTCTGTTGTTTTGGGAGTATATAGTAATACTACAATATTGTTCAACAGCACCCTGCCATCTGTCATTTCTCTAGCTGTGGTTTTGGAGCCCCAGCACTCATTTCCAATTAACTTGGAACGCCTGACTACTATCCTGTTTTTCCATCCTTCACCCTTGATCTGCTTGAACGATTTGGATTCATCTGAGAAAGATGATAACATTGCTGAAAAGTAACTGTTCAGAAAGAGGCGGCAAGACCACGCAAACCAAAAGATTTATCTGGGTCTTTCAGTCTCACAGATAAAATGAGTGAGATCTTTCAGAACGTGATTTGTAAAAGCCAGCTGCTGAAAACCCCACATTTCCTCTCGCTGATGATACTGATGATCCTGCTTCTGCCACTCCACGCTCCATGTCCCATGCTGTCCCTCTGTATTTAACTTGTGTGCATTCATTCCTGCAGCATCCCTCTTTATTACGTTAATTCTCATGGGAATAATTTCTTCATTATGTGTCACACTGCTTTAACACTTTTGAGGAAATTGAGCTCAGCAGAGAGTGGGATATGCCTGTATTTGTCTGACATTACTACCTCCAGACTCAAGTCTGCAATAAGATACACTGAGTGAATCTCATTGACTGCAAAGCCAATCAAGATCAAAGTGCTAGTATCTACTAGGGTATCAAAGTTTAATGTTTATCCTCAAAACCTCAGTCAAGTCCTCTCTTGCCTTACACCTGCTAAAGTGCCTATTTGCCTGTTTCTTTTGGTAATGTCCTCTCCATGAACATGGAGCTGGGCATACAGTGAGTATCTCTGAGATCAAGTATGTTTTAATCTTCTAGGATCGACACATTAGTGAATGGGTAAAGATTTCGGACATCATCAGACTACCTTGTACCATGGCCATCTCTGCTGCAGGAGCTGTTTAGGCAGGCAGTCTCAGGGAATACCCCCCACACACCAAGGACAGTGTGGAATTTGATTCTGGAGAAGAAATGTATCTCCTTTTACCCCACTCTTTGAGGGGTAAAACATTTCATTTCTTCTTCTGCTTGTATTTAGGAGAAGGGTCTTAAAACCAGGTGTTCTACATCCTAGAAGAGAAACAGTGGCCTCATGGATATGGAATTTGGGTAACATATGGAAGGGAACGAGTAGCTTTCCTCTTCACTCTCTCCCACTTGCCCTGTATCTTTTTAAAGCATGAGATCCAAACTTGGACATTATATTCCAGATGAAGCTTTACTAATACCAACTGCACTTTCTTGTCTTAAACATGACACTCTTGCTAGAACCCTGCTAAATGACATTTGCTATTTTCATTACAATCTCACTCTCTTGAATAAGGTGAAGTAATGTGATGCCTTTTCCTTGGTGGAGTCAATCGTGTATAAGAACTATATATCCCTCCAAAAGCTGGAAAGAAAGCCTTGATTTGCCAGACAGCTTGTCCTTCCCTCAGCTGTGTTGATAAAACTGTTTGTGAGGCTGTGTGGTAAGCTAGCTCCCAGAAATTATTTGGATTACAAATTATTTTCCAAAGAAAATCTGTTTTCTGTTTTTTTTTTTTCTTTTCGTTACACTGAATTACAGTGCAGCTGCAGAAACTGAGCTGTTGGTTGTAATGATACCTGATCCCTTGATACCTCCTTCCCTGCACTACTGGTTTCAGCCAGTCACTCCCCATTTTGTACTTGTGTGTTTGGTCATTTGATAGGGAGCACTGTTGCTCTCCACGGCTCGGTACCAGACCTAAAACATTCCACCTTTAAAATCTGCTAAATTTTCTTGCTTTTTTTTATATATATTTGTGCCCTACTTCATGGATATTATACCCAGAAGAACAACAGCATTAGTAAATTGTACTGCATTTGCACTTCTCCATATTGCTCTCATTTATATGTTTATATTATGAAATGATTAGTACACAGATACAATATATTATGCAATTGCTAATGTACAGATACACTAATGCATACATGCACACAAACAGGCGATCCAGTTCAGGTCTCATTACAAGTCTCACACAACTCAGAGAAGCTTCTGAGCAGGCAGTGGAGTCATATCAGTAGAGGAGGCTTAGGGACAGAAAGACAAATAATACAGCCTTAACCACAAAACTTGCAGATTACTGTTGAGTTTGGTATGAATATAACAGAAAGCATTTCAGCAACAACACCACTTCCTGAGGATTAATGACAGCTGGGATCTGATTAATCCCAGTTGGTTATACTTTTCCACAAGTACCCCTCAGAAGTATTATTTTTATCAAGTAGAGAAAGCAGCCCAGCATGGAACCTCAACTCTGAAATACCATAATCCAAACTCAGCTTAACTGGGATAGAACCAGACAGTCCTGGTTCAAGAGCATCCTGAAGTCTCATCCGGACACTGGCCTCCTACAATCCAATCAAATTACCCGTATTTCAGACAGTGAAAGTCCCACAAGATCCACTGACTTCACGTGATTTCTCCATTTCGAGATCAGATTTCAGAAGAAAAGTTTGCAGGAGACTGTTCATGTTAGGGGTTTCATTAGACATGGAAATCACTGCCCTCATACTACCCTGAACTGAGCACAGCCTGCTAGTTTCCTCCCTCCTAATGAGCTGGATCCATTTACTGTTCACAGGAAGCAGAATGGACGGAGTGCAGGACTGGAAATAATTAATCTGAATAATTCACCAGCTGCAAAGCCATTGAAAGGGTTAGTATTTCTTTTAAACCTATTACATAAGAGCTGTTAGTCTCCCACTCCTTCCTACTGCGTGTTTGCTTTGCCTGCCCATGTTTCCAGTGATCTCTCTCCTCTCCTCTCTCTGGACTGTCTCCGACATTTTCCTCTCCGTCTCCGCTCACACTCCTGGATGCTTTGTTCTCTCCAATCACTGTGTGTCTGACTACCTGGCTGTTCAGGTCCCTGCAAGTTTTCACTGCCTGAATTTATCTCATTCTTACACACATCTCCTCAAGCAAAATAACATATCCATAAATATTTTTGATGACTGACAGAAAAGATTACCCATTTCTAAAATGGAAACCCATATACCTGTACAAACATACCTTCACAGAGTGCTTCTTTATCTCTAGATTTTGAACGTAAGCTATTTGTCACATTTTCACTACAAAGGACTCTGTGTAAGTGCTAAGTAGAATCAACATTTGAGATCAATATGGAAACGTTTTTGTGGGTGAATCTGTGGAAAGCCAGGATCAGAATGTTCAGTGTTATTTTAAATCACAGCTGTTACAGAGTTTTATGAGAAGCAATACTTACAAAAATTGCTTGTCCTTCAAGTTGACCCTGGGAAAAAGTGAAATAGGACTTGTTAATGAAGTACCGTACTAAAAGTGATGGCAAAACCACATAAATAATGGGTCAGTGAAATAAAACATGGCCAGTGTTGCATCATATAATATTCTTTGTGGCTGCTGTTCATCTGAGTGAGTACTGGAACACAGAATCTGTTCTCCCAAGGAGTAAGAATTGCTGTTGTCAGGATTAAGAAAAGAAAGAATGTGCTGTTTGATCTTTATTGGCACTACCAGCAAGAATGTTTTTTGGGAAAAAAAACAAATGAGGAATACAGAAATAAACATCAGAATGGAGAAAGTAATGCATAAATAAATAATTTATCATGGCAATGAGACTCTTTCATTCACTATATTCCCAGAAACATATAGGAATCAGAACTAACAACTACAGTGACTGAAAAATGCAGGAATATGAGGATTCCTCTCATTCATGCTTCCCATAGGGAAGGTTTCTGAGCACTACCCAACATAGATTAGAGGATATCAGTGAATGCATTTCATTGAACATCAAGTGGGGAGGCAAAAGGAAGAGAGGCGAGGAAAAAAAAGGAGAAAGAAGATGAGTAAAAGAGAAAGGGGGAAAAATGAAGTTGTGAAGAAGAATCACAAAATAAAGATCACAAAAGCCTGCAATGCTCCTCTGCATGCACACATAAACCTTCAATTCCTGTGCTGGTAACATCACTGTTTCAAGAACAGACTGATCTTTCCAGTGCGTGGTATTAAAGCACTCTCCTCACAGCACCAAACCTGAGACACTCTTTCGAGCAGTGCCTTTGTGCTTTGCCTCAGCAGTGGCTGGAGCATCACTGACCCTGCCTTGCTGAACTCTAAGAGCAAGGTCCTCCACACTGTAGAAATGCCTGCATGTTTTGAGAAGACCCTTTAAAAGCAGATAGTATCAAAACAATCCAGAAGCATGGAGGGATTGCTTCCATCTCAGTACTAATCGCTGAGCAGTGCAGTAGAAGAGAAGGGGCCTTGTTCAACTGCAAATGGAAAAGGAAGGTGAAATTGGGCAGAAAAAGGCATGGAGGAAAGAGAAAGGGAGAGTGAAATAAGTGAAGAAAAAGAGGCAGATAAAAGGAAAAACAGAATTGAAGGAAAGAGGAAAAATAGGAAGCAATGAGGAAAAGCTCTGTTTTTAAGAATAAAAAAGTCAGAAGCTGAGAGAATCTTAACAGAGACAGACTTTCACAAATGTACTTAGAACAGCACAATTAAACTTCAAATCCATACTTCTGGAGGCCAGATTCTCACATACGCAAATAAAAATACACCGAAAACTGTGTGCATCCTCTAACTCACAAACTTACCTGGGTCAGACACTGCAATATGTACACACAGATGTTGAGACTCTTAACTGTGCATAATGGCAGAGTCATGCAATTCCCCTTTCATGGGGGAAGTGCAGTGAATCCCTTACTGAAAATACACGTTCAAAATTGGAAGTTATATTTTAGTAAATGCCAGAGGTCAGTGCAAGTAAAATGCACAGCAAGTACCAATAGTTTTACACTAAAAATTAGTCAGACAATGAGAAGTAAAAATATATCACAGCCTTTTGACTGGATTACAAAATATTATGATTTGCTTCTTGCTTAATACAAGAGCAGATCTGGGGCTTGGATCCTGGGCGTAATTCACAAAGCAACAGCAACTAGAGAGTTGGAAGTTCCCTCTTGCAAGCTCCATTCTAGCGCCTGACTATTGATGAAAAGAAATGCTTACCATGCTAAGCATATCCAGACTCAGGGGAACATCGTGTGAAAGTGGTTTGACTGTTTTGTCTTCTTCAACCTCCGAGTAAAAGACCTTGGGAAGAAGATAGAGTCAAGCCAGTTCAAGCAGTAATGCAATGCTTCAGAATGATTTAAAAACAAGCGCTGTTATCACATTGTGGACAGCATTTAAGTTTATGATCTCCTACCTTTCCAAAGGTATGAAAAGCTAGCACCCATTGACATTCCCTTCACATTTGTTAGACCTTGTCATCATGACCAAATGACACCATCTTACTGTCTATATGCTAATGATGCAAAACACAGCCTAGCTTTCAAGTCAGACTTGAACTGACAACTTTAATTGTGCATCATCTGGCCACAGTTCGTTTGAACAGGTGAAGATTCATGTAACTGGTCTGCACAACTTAGGCATTTTACTTCATATAAGGAAGCTACTGACATTGTGTGATTATGCAAATTGCTTTATCATAAATGTCTCTCTTCACATCTATTCATGAATATAGGAAACTAATGAACCACACAGAATTTAATTTCCTAAGCACAGAGAGACCTTGAGATGCCAGAGCATCCAAAACTAACACCAAGCAAAGATGGTTTAGGTACAGCACTATAAATGCTATATTTGTCATCGGTTTTATTATCATGCCATACATGAGCTCAAGAGTTAAACTGCGGCTTGGATATTTCATCTACTGAATGAACAGTGAATAATATTTCTCATATGTGACTATAATGTATTATAACTGTTTTGAAAATAGTATGACATATGGAAAAGTCACTTAAACTAGAAGAATTTCCAAGCAGTCAATGTCCTTTTTTTGGAGTTGATACCAGAACTGTAAGCAATATCCCAGTATTCACCCCTCCAATGCCATATGCAGTCCTATTTGCTGCACCTCTGTTTTTACACAGAAGAATGGACCAAACTACCTACAGTGCCTGGCAGAGAGAGGTTCTGGCCACAGCAGATGCTTCCAGGTGTGCTATATTACTCATACTTTTACAACAATAAAAACACCTCTGTAGGTGTGCTGCATCAGTGTCATTTACAAAACCACGGGATGAAGGGGTAGGTGTACCAGCAAAATTGGTTTCAGGAAAGCCCCTCATGCTTCTGGAGTACATCAGTATTACAGGCAGTAAGGAGTTTTCTGCTCACACCTTTTTATGTAAAACTGAATTTTAGATTATGTCCATTTTTTCTGGAAATTTCAAAACCTTTCACTGAAAATGCTAACCGAATCACAACTTTTGTTAGTTTCTGTAAAAAGGGAAAATGACCAATTCTAGTAGATATGCTACGTCTTTGGTGCTAATTTGCCCAGGCAAAATCACCTCCGATTGATTAACTTCCATTTTGGGACTGAGCTTCATTGCCATGGAACATCTAATAATGCCAAGTTACAATCCTTCTGTTGATGAATAAATGACACATTTGTGCTCACTGCTTTTCTGCATGCACAGTAAAACATCCTGCCCAATTTAGGCTAGCCACTCGGTTTCGTCCAGCAGGCAATTTGGGGGGGAGGGGGGGCAGGGGAAGGGACTGAGAGGGGCCAGAATCCTCCCTACAGAATTGCTGGGTGAAACAAGGAAATTTCTGGACTTCTTCAAAGGAAATTCACCACAGAGGCGGGGGGGGGGGGATAAAACAGGGTTCTCTGTGATAGTTAAGGCCAAAGCTGGGCTCCCGGTGATGTTATGCGGTAGAGTATCTATCAAGAGGAGCACACCATGGAACTGCCTCCTTTCCCTGCGCCTACTGCCAATGTGGGAAGGTAGGAGTTTAGCTTGGAAGAGCTCTTCCTGCTAATGCAGTTCTCAGGCTGGAAGTATGAGCCAAAGGATCTGAATGGCCCTGAAATCACTACAAATCTTCCTTCACCTGCACAGTGTAACACTGACCTGCTCTGCTGTATTTCTTTGTTCTATCAACTGCAAAAAGCTTTGAGATCCTTGGGTGGAAACCACAACAGAAGAGCAATCTATTCCCACTACAAGCCATTGGCATGCAACCCAAATTCCCATCACTGCTTGCTTCTAAAACACAAACTGCTAATTTCTTAGAGTTACAATTCAATCAGTTCAAGTCCACCGTCCCCTGAACACTTTCTGGGCAATGACATGATTTGTCATTGCTTTGCTTGTCATTTGCCTTGCTGCTTGCAGTTTCCTTAGGAGTGATGCATAGGTCTGAGGCCATGCAGTGTATTGCAGTTCTCTACTAACAATATAAAGATTTACTCACTGTATATCCCGTGACGGTGCTTGCATGCTGCTTTGGCATTCTCCATTGTACGCTGAAAGCTGTGCAGTTCAGTGAATCCAGCAGAATATCTAGGGGAGGCCCCAGCCTATCTGCTTCAAAACAAAATGACATTGTATAAGAAGTCACAGGACAGAATCTCTCTCCTTTAGTCACCTGGCAGGTATGTATTTAAAGAGAAACTGATATGTACTACTCTCTTTTTTAAAGACTGTCATAGTCCACAACTCATACTCAAATTGGTTGTTACCTACCCTAGAAACATGGTACTGATTCCCTCCTCTGATTCCTCCCCTGGAGGAGGAGGAAGAGGAGGAGGAGAGCAGGCAGGACAATGGATGCACCTCAGACTCCAATGCCACCAGCAGAGGAGGTATCACCCCCCCTTACTTTTCCCATCCCCGAACTTGGTCCTTCTCCCTGCCCTGCCTGCAGGGACAGAGCCTGGTCCCCTGTGGAGTTAGTGAGCTAAAGCAGTGCTCAGAGGGTGCTGACAGGCACCACTGTCAGTCCACGGTAGGCAGCGGGAGGAGAGACCAGGAGACAGGGGGGACATCCCCCTTTTTAGTTGTAATGAGCTGTTAATCAACTCATGACACGTCATGTTCCTGCACCTTCACTCAGTAGCATTGAGCTTCCCCCTCATTCCCACAGGCTTCAAGTCCAACAGCGAAATCCTTGGGCTCTGGGAGTGTCCCTCCGGCCTATTACCTGCATTAGATACCAGCTGCAGGTCACTCATACAACCATTCCCACATATGTCTAAATGTATTTCTAAGTTCATCTCCTCATTGACCTTCTGTTTCTCCTCAGTGATGAGGAAAACAAAACCAGTGACGAGGAAAACAAAATGCCTCATCCTCACCCCATGCTGCTTTGGCACAGGCTGAGAAATCTCATTTATGAGTGATCCAAGAGATGGACAATCTCCTGATCACCTCCAGAACTTCAGTTCCTCACTATCGCTACAGATGGGAGGGACAATTTTAGAAGTAAGCCTGCAAAGCTTAACTTGATGAGAAGCGAATGATGGAGGGGTCAGTTCCTCCCTCCCCCTCGCTGGCTGCTGAGGGTTGGATGTGGTTTATAACGACGGGCTTCCTTGTTTCGCTGCTGCATGCCCAAACTGATCTTTCGGTCTTGCCAAGATCAATCAAGTCTCTCATCAGATGAAAAGGGAGGAGGGTATGTTTATAGCACTATATTGATCTCAAAGTATCTGTCTCCCTCCTTTTACACTGTACAGGTCAGCATTTCAATACAATAGCTAAATTAACTACTGCAAAACAAAAAGGTGGGAGAAAAAAAAAACCCTGAGATCCATGTCTCTAGTTACATGTTAGCAACTGTATTTACTGTATGAAAAAAGAGGCAGGTGGAAGAGTTTGTCTATTCTGCAACCAGAGTAAATTTCTAGTGCAATACAAACTTCATTACCTTACTCAACTTCTTAAGGAGATTTTTCAGGGTGTTCCTAATTTTTGAATACATAATGTTTCTTGCCAAAAATACTTTTCCATTAACTGAGAAGGATCATTAGCTTTAGAAAAACAAAGGTACTTTATCTAGTAAAATAATAAGGATCACAAGTCAACCATCCCCTTAAACTCAGTAAAATTCTGAAAAGAAATTCTGTCATTTCTAATCAAGCCTCAGGGATCTTGAAGCACTTGCAGGGCCTCTCCTGTAATTGTAATGAAAGCACAGAGCAGGCATCTGACCTCTGAAAATGAAACAAATGATGAAGATGTTGTGTACATCGAGTATGGCAAGCACTAAGCTGTACTTACCTGGAGAAAAGACAGTAACAGTGTTGCCCTCCTGCTTGAAAGGATTTAGCTGTTTTCTAGGAATCTTCAATGCAACTCATGTCCCCAAACCATCTCTCACACAGTGTTTGTGGGCTGTGGGAATCATTTTGAGGTTGACTGTGTATGGATTATGTGATCAGGGCCAAGATTTTCAACACAAGTTCTCTAAATAGCCACCATTCATGCTCTTGAAACCTAACCCACGTCATAAACAACTGCAACAGAGAACTGATCAAGATATTAAAACAGCAACTTCAATTTTTTGAAGGCAACAGATCTACTATATATAGTTTTTTGCGTGCCTTTGCCTATGAAAATTGTAAGCAAAGGCTAAGAAAATCTGATTTTCTTGACTAGTTCTGAGAAAATATCAAGAGAAATCAAGCTACTGTAAAGGTCATTTTAAAATATGAAGCAAACCTACATCAGATTTACACTTGTCACTTCCACCAACATACTTGATTTGAAGCTAAATACAGAACTGAACAGCTTACAAACTCTCCACAGGATCAATCAACAATACTTGAAAAGTTAAAATAAGAGTAGAACTGATATTCTGGTCTTTTTAGGACGGACTCTGCATTTTTCTGCTACTAGAAAACTTTTTGTTCTATAATTTTTAATTTGAAAGACCAAGTGTGACTAGACGGAGTCTACACTTTACAGTAAACACAAATGATTGTTTTCTTCATCCTTTTACATATTTATTCTTCCACTCCATTCCAAGTAATCCTGGATAGTGCTAGGTGCTATGATGAAAGGATAAATATAAACAAGGTTTAAGACAGCCTAACTTCCTTCACCACTCAGTCCTTGTAACTGAAGCTTGAGCCATTCGTTCTTAAAAAATATTCCCACGGACTTCAGGATGAGTCTTTCCTGGGCAAAGGCTGTGCAAGGACCGTATGCAAAGGGCTACTCATGAAGACCTGTCTTTTTGTTGAAACAATACAGGGAGAAAAAACACACTTTCAGAAAACAAGACTACCGGTTGTATGTTAGAGGTTTATATTTCCTAGACACACCAGGGATCTTCCTTATCAGCTAAACTTGAAAGAAATTCTGAAAATGAATGCAGTATTATAACATCTCTAAGAAGTTCTTGCAGATGTAATAGGACAGTGCTGTCCTTTTATGTTATATAGAGAAAACACACTCAGGGCTCCAACCTATATGAATTGTCCTTATCCACTGAAATTATCTAATGAAAATCAATGGAAGCATTCAAAAAAAGTACAGGCTGCACTAACAGATTTTAGTTAGTAAACACCGGCCAGATTGTCAGGTTCTCTCCAAGCCTTTCACATTTCTCAGACAGTAAAATAGGGAGCTGAAGTCTCCTTCCAACCACTTTCTAGAGATACCACCAGCATCCTGCAGACAGTGGCAAAATTATCCTCTTTGCCTTCCTTCCCTTAATTCCCAGAGAAGGGACAAGGAGGAGCTGAACATGTCCTACACAGATACCTCAGTAACCAAATAACCAGGCAGGGTATCAAGCAATGCAGTTGAGGCTAAACTAGCCACAGCCTTTTAAACCTGAAGGCAACTGTTCCCAGGACCCTAAGACAGGGCCAGCCATAGGTTTTAACTGTCCTTACAGTTCCCAGCACAGGCTTAGCCTGTGGCAGCTAACACTCTCCTGGGAAGTCCCCGGGATGGTCTGGAGGATAGCCCAAGCCAGAGACCATTTTCGTAGGTCAGTACAGACACCTTTTGGGAAGAGATGGAGTTTACCATATGGGTGAGAGCCATACCATGCCACGGCACTTGCTCTTTGGGCCCTGGCCCACTTTCTTTGCTAGCACAGACTTAGTCTCACAGATCTCTGCTTTATTCAGGGGCTCTAAGTACAGCAGAGGCCATCATCTCACTTGTTTGCCTCCTGCCATACAGCCAGGACCATGAGCTAGACCATAAAATATCAAAAGTATGGACAGGTAAGAACAGCCTGGGCTGAAATATCTCTAGGCTCTCTTAGAAACAATAGCTCTATTCAGGCAGCACTTTTACATTCAGAAAATACCTTACTATCTTCACAATACCCAGTGAGGTAGATAAGTATTGGACCTGCAATAGTAATAGAGGAAAAAAATACATCCTAAACATTCACTCTAATGTATTTGTGCCTTCCTTGCATTACTTTCTGTGGAGATTCTACTAAACAAGTTTTCCGGGAGGCATAGTTGCTGAAATAACATACTTTAACCCGCTATGATAAATATTAATATAAGGCAGACTTCAAATTTCTATTTTGAATGCACTATAAGCTAATAAAATTATTTACAGAATGTTTTTGGTGAATAATTTGGAAAAAAACATAAATTTCAAAAAATGCAATCCATCTGTAGACTATCTGCAAACACAGAAAGGCAACATCTGTTTAATAAGCAGCTCCACTATGAATTATTCACCTAGCCCTACTAAACATTATTATCTCCAGTTCACAGATGATGACACAGACCCAGAGAGACAAATACTGACCTCAGGTACACCAACCTATAAATTGTCACTGGCAGAATAAGTCCTAATTTACGCTAGAGAAAATGAGAGCAAAACTGAGTCAGAGAGGTCAACACTTTCAATTGCTTTGTTTAATTTTCCCTAAAAATGAGAGAATTTCCTTAATGCTGTGAAGATCATGGCAGGAAGGTATGAGGCATGTTTGGCAGCCCAGCAACACCGCTTCCCAGTCTGCGGGCGACTGCAGGATCCTCCCCAAAGCAGCCCGGGCACCACATCAGCTCGCCCCACCACCACGCGCATCTGCCCTCCCTGGGACACAACCGCACGGCAAACAGCCTCTCTGCGCTCACTGTGCCGGGCAAATCGCTGAAGCACATCGCCTCCAGGCCAAAAGCATGACAGAGGAAAAGGAAAACCTGACCAAGCTCTGCACCTCACATGGAAGTTATTTCTAGAGGAGGCTAAAGGAAAAGGCAAATAGGACTATCTCATACCGTGCGGCTGTCCCCATGGTCCTCCTCTGTCACAGCTTGTGACCTTGTCATTTATTGATGGGCATCTAGGGATTCAGAGCAGCATTGCCAGAGTCTGAATTTCACATACCCTGGCAGAAAGCAAAGAATGTCCTTTTTTGGGCTGAACATTCCCTTCATAGCCAGGACTAAATAACTGCAATATCTGACACATGCAATGTTTATGCCACTGAGATGCAAAAGCTCTCATGGCTTTTAAACAGTTGCTCTGTAGCATCATATCAAAGCGGTTTGTCAGCTCATCACAACTGTTGTAGTACATATTGCTGCTTCACTAACAAATTACTTTGAGATAAATGTGTGCTTGAGGTATTTTGTAAGATTTTACAGAACATCAGGTATTAGGTACACTAAAAATGGATATTAGAACTGGTCTTAACATCTGTGGTTTTATGATACAAGCACCATGCTTGAATGTTAAAACAATTTTCAAGGGTAAAACTCTTTGGGTATTTGTAGTTTCCCCTACAATTCAGGTCAGAAATAGCTCTCTTCTGAAAATTCAGCATGAAATTCCCCTTGATCTGGTAGCGCCATGCACAATGCGAGAACACAGCTGAGCCTGCTCCCCTCTGCAGAGCTCCTGGACGGGAATCTGCACGTGCAGCAGGGTGCCGATCAGCCACACACCTGGCATAACACAGCACTGCGGGTTCAACCTGCATGGCACAGCTGTGACAAAGGCAGAAATACTGCCAACAGGACTTAGCAGGATGGCAGGAGTACACCGCACAGTCCCATTTGTAGTGCAACTACAGACAGCAATGACAATTTTCAGAGCAGGTTGCTCTATCTAAAATTCTTGTTAAATATAATCCTGCAAATGGCACGTGACTTGATGCCTGAATTAGATCAGGGCCTGTTGTCGCAAAGAAGGAAGCAATATATCTACAATATACTGCGAAGATTTGTCTCAGTGATGATCCCACCTGCAAATAACCTCTACAGTTGGATCCTGTGAATACCTAAGAACTCATGGACACTGGCGCTAGTAATGAAGAACAAGGAAAGAATTTATATAAAAATAAAAGGAAACACTTTCTCTACAAATACAGTCATTCCTCTTTCCGGCCAGTCAGGCACAAAAAGTTTGATATTGCCCAAAATGCTTTAATGAAACAGGAAATGGAAGCTATGATCTTGGTCCCATGCAAATAAATCCATTAATCAATGGGGAGCACTCTTGCACATATGACTGTGCACTGTAAAAGCATATCAAATACAAGACAAGTGAGGACTCAGCTGTAGATAAACAATGTTGAACTGACACTGTTGCATTTACTTCTCTGCTTACAGCTATTTAGTTTATTGTTTATAGATTCCTTAGGTTCTGTACTTCTAAAAATATACAAAAGCTACTAAAACAGTGAAGAAGCTACCAAACAAGTTCTCCATGTGAACTGAAGAATACATGAGTCCTCTCCCTCAGCTGGAGTAAATTTTAACACTATTTATTTAAATCTTTGCTTCATGAAAGCAAGTCAAATTAAAAATGTTGAAAAAATTACCCATCCATAAAAGTCTCATTTCTATTCATCACAGCTGACAGATTTCTGAAAATTTAAGAGTGACAGTGTGCATCCGTACTAGTCAATGAAATGTGCCCAGCACTGTTATGCTCTCACCCAGAGGCCAACTGGCAAGGAATGGCCTTGCCATCCTGTTGTATCCATCCTATTGTGTCCATCCTATTGTGCCATACTGTTGTGTCCATATTATTAAAGTCCCGCACTCTATAATCTGGACAGACCCATGCAAACTGCCTACTGGAAATGGTCTCTGGCCTGTGGCAGCTTCTCCGTCACCCCAGGAAGAGGGGAAGGATCTGCTGTGGGAAAGCTAGTCGATCCGGTGAAAAGCATGCCAGACACCACGGGCAACAGTCAACAAAGTACCAGAGCCTAGGGATGTTCCTCGGCACTGTTTAACACCCTAGCTGAGACGCAACTGGCACGTCTACACTAGCAAACCTAAGCAGAATTAGCTTGGGTATCTAATGTGAACACTCCAGTTTAAATTAATCCACACCCCCAGCCTAACCATAACGGAGTCAGGAAGAGCTCAGAAGCAACTGCTTCAGGTTGACGCCTTGCTCCAATTATTGCAAAAAAATTGCTAGTGTAGACATAGCCAGGTTTCTTCCTCAATCCAGTCATGAAGTGCCCCCCAAATCTTCCTACAGTGATGAATAGTTATGGAAAAAAAAACCTTAACCTTCAAAACAAATACATTTCTTATGTTCACAAGCTTCAAATTTGAGGCACTTCAGAGGAGTTGGATAAAGCTTGTCACATTTTCATGTTTCCATGTTAGTGGAAATTTCTCAACGGGCCGTGGCCATGGGCCAGCAAAATGAAACAGCTGTTCCATTATTTTATTTTTAAATCTCTGTGGGCAACTCTTAATAGGTAGTGATCAAAGAACCTTTTATTTTCTAGGTTGATGTGTCTCCTATCTCACAAAACAAGGGAAATTTGCTGTTGAAATACTGTCACTAACAATATGTCATGAAATGATGAAATAGGAGTTTAAAACCTCATGAAAGACAATTCAAACTAATTCTAAAATTAAGTTTTCAGACAGAACCTTTTCCCAAAAAGAAAAAATCCTTCAGATTCCTTTTGTTTCAAACATTACTTAATTCAGTTCATTAGTTAACGGGAAAAAAATCTGTTTTATTGAAATAGAATTTTATAATGAAAAAACAGTTTTCAAGAGAAGATTCTGGCCTTTCCTAGTGTTAAAATAAAGTATATTATGGCCTGTTCGCTCTCTCACTGAAATAATGGTGAAACTCTCATTTGTAAAACAATAAACATTGATAGGGGCTTTTTTCACTTTTCTTCTTTTTACAGACTGAACTAGGTTATGTAAACACCACAGTGGAATGAAGACAGCATGACAAACCAAAAAAGGTCAGGAAATCCTAAATGAAAAAAATGTGCCATCTTTTCATCCCTTTGAAGCTTCTTCCAACTCCCGCTGCTCAGCAGCAGTATGTAAGAAAGCAAGAATCTCCCAACCACAATAATCACAGAAGACGACAACGGCATCAAGACATTTTCAGCCAGTCTCTCCCGATTCTGCTTGTGGTGCACTGAACAGCAGCATCAACCTTAGAAAACATCAAAAACCTGATAAATCTTGGTGGTTTTCTCTAAACGAGCCACCTAACAAAAAGCAACAGTGAGGAAACTGAGGGTGCACGTGAGGAAACAGGTAGGAGCAAAGGCCAAACTGGTTCCTCTCCCTTTCATAACCTCCGGCAGAGCATGGACGGAGGAGCACGGCATGTCTCCTCACACCACTGCTATTAATCCACTGGATCCAGACAAGAGAAGATCCCCCTGGATCACCTACACATTAGCACAGTCAGCATGACCACAGGGACTCCAGCTATTATGGTCCTATGGAGTCACCAGGGTTTTTTAGTGCTCCGGACGGTGTTGCACAAACCTTTTGAAAGTGGGTGAGTTTTGCTCCAAAGCAGTCAGTACCTCCGAGGCTGCTGTAGTGAGAAAGCACCTTGCAGTAACATCCGTGCACCCGGAGGAATCACTGCACTGAAGCTGCACCACTGCCACGCACAGCTGCAGAACTGCGTAAGGCTTGTCTCTGGATCAGGCCCTTCGCCCCCCGTCTGGAGGAGCCGAATAGACTCCAGCCACGAGGCGCAGCTCTGGACACCTCTCTCTGTAGTTTCAGTTGAACTTTCTCTGTCCTAAGCTAACTGACTTTTTATTTCACGCGCTCTCTGCTTCCCCCCAACAGTTATCTTCCCTCAAGTTCATTCCACATTTAGCTTTCCTCTTACCCTCAGCATCCTGCTCCATTGCTTTTTTCTATTCTTTCCTAACCGAACCCCTCCACTGCCTTGCTGTGACAAGTAAGCCATATGCTGTGATCAGGTTGTTCACCCATACACTCTCCATATACTCTCTTGCCTTACTCTCTCTTTCTTGCCTTGGATACATCCCATCTACTCAGGTCATAAGCTCTTCAGATCAGGGCATATTTGGTGCTTGGGGTTTGTATAGCTCCCCAGAGCACTACGGGACCCCAATTTCAGCTAGCCCTTTGAAAATACTGAAATGAACACAATAAAAAAAAATCAAAATAATAACAGGCTCAGACTCATGTGATGTTTTTCTGATGCAGTATACAGCATCTGCTTTCTGTCCCAGGTACATTTAAGGTGACTATGATCAGAGTACTTATAGCCCAGGTAAAAGGAATAAAGGGGACATGGCTTAGAACTTAAGTTGCAGGGCAATACATGCAACGCAGGGAATCCCACTAAAAATGAACAGGCACGATGGCAGTAGTGACTGTGTCTTTGCTTTTCCTGCTTTGCCTTGGCCCTGCAAATTGCAAAAGAGAAGGGAAGAGGTAAGCATGGGGAAGAGGCCCCCTTCCTTGTACTCCTTGTGTAAGGCTCTTACTCAGGGAAGGGCTCCGATTCTGGGAAGAGGAGAGGGAGAAAGGAACTTTTCCACAGAGAGATGGTTGTTTCATAGTGTGCAGTGACCAGTTGTTCTAGAAGTTCATGTGAGAAGGAGAAACAAATGATTTTGTAAAGAATTTTTTAAATGAATTACATGTAGAAAAAAATTCTAACTGGGAATGGTTAAGGAACAGCTTTTGTGGAATTCCTGATGCTAAAGGTTATTACAAACAGGGTAGACCATTATCTCTAAGCGAAGGTCTAAATTTATACCTATCCTAGGTTTAGTGAAGGGGAACAGACAGGGTAATTTTTGGATATCTTTTAGAGTCCTGTGTGTCTTTGATTATTATAGGTTAGAAGCTGGTCTGCCTAACACAAGTACATTAACTGTACTTGCATTTAGACACTTAGTGAAATATTTCTCCTGATATAAGTGCCTTACTGCCCTAGCTAATGGAAAGAGGTAAGTGGAGATGTCTTTAAAAAAAAGCTCCACAGAGGCACTCTGGCTGCTTAACTTCAGGTGTATTCCTGGAACCCTGAGTCAAAATCAAGTGTTCGTGCCCCTAAACAGACTTGCGCTTAAACCGTCATAGTCCCAGTGCTGGGGCCTGGCTTCCCTAATTCATGATGCCTATCTGCAGCACATCAGCACGGCCAAGAAAAACGGTCGTCGGATCTTTATTCCCTGAGAATCGGCTACACTGAGGCAAGCTCTCTGTGCTCAAGCCTACAGGCTACTTTTGCTGTGAATTTTCCCCACAGGCTCGCTTCCTGTTTTCCAAGAAGCAGCATTTTACTTTATTTTTTCAAATCCCGTTTACTCTTCAGCAACTTCTAGTTCTCAGTGCCAGGTCCATGAGCGCAGCGAGAGGCTCTGCAGTCTCCTCTGCTCCCCCTTGGGGTTGGGTGCTGTGCTTGGGGTCAGCTCTGCCGTGGCCAGCGGGAAACCTGGGATCAGGCTGCTGCGGACACGGCTCAGGGGCGAGAAGAGGCCACGAGAGGCCCCGTCTGGGGCTGCCCCCCGGCTCGGGGGCTGCGCTCAGCCTCAGGCCATCGCCCTCGGTCCTCGCCTGAGCGACGCTGCAGGCGCCCTGTGCCTGGCCTGTGCCTTGCTGGTCCTCAGACCTGCCCTGTGGCTACAAACCTGTCCAGCGCTCGCTGGACTGACCCCGGCTGCTGCCACCGGACCTGCTCTGCTCCTCTCGTTTGGGTGCTGCGGGACGGGGCCCTTGTCGAGAGCTGACAGCGCTGCCTGCCTTGCCGTCCCCTCGGTGCCCGGCCCACCGCCCCTGCACAGCAGCCGGTCCTCGCTGCGCCTGGACGTTCAGCATCTCATCTGCTATTTCACCAGTTTTCAAACAACTTCAAAAAAAAAAAAAGAAGTCGCTGGAACATTTAACATAAGCATTAGAAAGTAGTTGAAAATGAGCAATAACGTGTTAGCATGTCTATGCAACAGACTGAGAATTAACACTTTAATAAGAGGAGGACAGGCTGGATAAAAATCAGCATGCCAATCGCACACCGGTGTGCCAGTGGCACCCCCTCCTGCCTTGCCTCCTTCGGTGATTTTCTACATTGGAATTCCAACTGCAATGAAGTAAAAGCGACTTTGTTAAAGGGCAGCAGCTAGCAAATAACAGGGACTTTGCAAATTGGTACCGCAGATGGTTTGCTACATCTGCCTCGATGAAGACAGATCATGAAAGCTGTGAATGAAACCCTGGACCCAGGAAAACCTGCATCATTTAAGGGCGTAGTTTCATACTGCCACGGAGCAGAAGCAACGGCTCACTGCCACCGGAAGGGAAAGGTCTCACACTTGTCTACCCTGCACCTCCCTGCTTCCCCCATCCCTTTCCCTCCACACGTGCTCCTCCACCTTCCTATCCCGACTCCCAGGGCTTCTCCCTCCCCTTTTGCACTGACTCAGATGTTCATCTGATCTCATGGTAAGAGAATTCAACTCACTAACCCTAGGGAAAAAAACTATTCTCTTTTCTCTTATGGGTTAAGTATCTGATGCCATAAGGAGCTGAACGAGCCAGAGCAAGGCAAGTGACAGGACAACACGGCCAGGATTTCAGAGAGGGAAGATGGGGCAGGGAGCCTTTCCAAGCTGATATTTTGGTTCAAGCCATAACACGAATGCCTTAACCCTTCAAGTTACAGGCAGTGTGAACCCTTCCACAGGCAACCACTACTCACCAATAAGTGAGCTTAGTGAACACAGAGAACTTAGTAACTTGCTTTAGCAAGACTGTTTCATTAGTCCTAAAGTTTAAAAATAAATTAAGTGCCTAAACTGAGCAGCTTTCTTGTCCTCCTGTTGTTTTTTCCTTTTATAATATCTTATTACAAGACTCTCATAGTATCTGTCATGATGGCAAAGTAACACATACATCACCAACACAGCTAATATCCTATGAGGTTTTGAGTAACACTGAAGATGTTTTCTTCATGTTTACAGCACGCGCAGTATGAAAAATTCTACATTAAGACATATGACACTCATACTGCTATAAGAAGAAACCTGAAAACATTAATGAAGTTGACCACCCAGTACTTAAAGTTCATAATGGAGTCTTATGTGCTGTTGGTGAAAATGAACTGTATTAAGTGGGTTATTACTGTTCTGAAATGAAATGATAAAAAATAAGGATAAAAGTCAACTTGCTACATCTTCTGAGTGTTTATAACATTCAGGTAAAACATGCAAGATAACCACAGATCAAAGACTTTGTATTTATTATCACAAAAATACAGCTTTATTTTATATGATGTGTGTGTGTATATATATATATATATATACACACACACACACACAAAATCTTTATTTTATTGTATCTATAGATATATAGATACAGTATCTATAGATATAGATATATTTTATCTATAGATATAGATACACACACATATAAAAATCCAGTTAAACCATAAAAATGCCAAGTAAATAACTTGAAAATTCCTTTTCCCATCCATCAATATCACTTGAGGGTATATTTTTCAGGAGTTAGCTATCCAAAGTTTAATAACTTCAATGAGAACCATGGCTAAATTGTTTGTGCTACTTGAAAAATGTTTGTCTTGATGTCTCTTAATCTCTTTGCTCTATCTACGACAATTTTTCTCTCAATGTTCCTCTGATACAAAACACTAAATTAAACTCTTGAAGAAACATTTAACTTGCTATAAGAAATAAAATGCAAGGGCATCTTTTAGAAAACTGGCAATATGTCAGGTAGAAAATTCCTACAATCATCCACATTTTATGCACATACACACATACGTGCATGTGTGCACACGCACAGACACACTCAAAGATTAAAGTATAAAGAGGACAGAGCTGAGCACGTGACAAGCAACAAAAGTGCGGGCTGACGAGAGGACACACAGCATCTTGGCTTCACACAATCCCTCCAAGTCCCAGGTAATTATTTTGAAGCTCATTACTGATGGACACAAATGATCTGGGCATGCACCGGAAAGTATAACAAAAAGGAATGTCTGTCCAGGTTGCTTAGACCAGAGGTTTAGGCACAGGCCTCATCAACAGTTTCACCACCTTGAACACCTTGCAGACCGGAGTGACATCCCACAGAACATCTTAATATTGATTACAACTAAAAGCAAATGTCTGCTTCCTCTGTACAAAGCAGAGCAGAGTTATAATTGTACAGCTGCTGTTTTCAATCGATGACAGTATAGAGAGCAGCATGAAGGAGGCTAAAGGCAAGTGCTGAAATACACATTTTCAAAAGAGACTTTTGACACTTCACAAAAATCACATAATGGTTGAGGTTGGAGGGACCTCTGGAGATTGTCTAGCCCAATCCCTCTGCTCAGAGCAAGGTCAACTACAGCAGGCTGTCCAGGACCATGTCCAGCCAGGTTTTGAATACCTCCAAGGATGGAGACTCCACAACCTCTCTGGGTGACCTGTTCCAGTGTTTGACCGCTCTCACAGTAAAGACGTTTCTTCTACTGTCTAAACGGAATTTCCTGTAATTCGGGCTGTGCTCATTGCCTCTTGTCCTGTCACTGGGCACCACTGAGAACAGTCTGAATCTGTCTTCTTTAGTCCCTGCCATCAGGTATTTATACACATTGATAAGATCCCTCCCTGAGCCTTCTCTTCTCCAGGCTGAACAGTCCCAGGTCTCTCAGCCTCTGCTTGTCTATCAGATGCTCCAGTCTCTTAATCATCTTCGTGACCCTTCACTGACTCACTCCAGTCAGTCCACATCTTTCTTGTACTGGGCAGCCCAGCACTGGACCCAGCACTCACGTGACCTCACCAGGGCTGAGTAGACAGGAAGAATCACCTCCCTCGACATGCTGGCAATGCTCTTCCTAATGCGGCCCAGGATGCTGTTGGCCTTCTTTGACGCAAGGGCACACTGCTGGCACATGTTCAACTTGCTGTCCACCAGGAGCCCCAGGTCCTTCTCTGCAAAGATGCTTTCCAGCAGGTCAACCCCCAGCCTATACTGGTGCATGGGGTTATTCCTCCCCAGGTGCAGGGCTTTACAGTTCCCTTTGTTGAACTTCACAAGGTTCCTCTCTGCCCTTTTCTCCAACCTGTCGAGGTCCTTCTGAATGGCAGCACAACCATCTGGTGTATCTACGACTCCTCCCAATTTTGTATCATCTGCAAACTTCTGAGGGTGCACTCTGCCCCATTATCCAGGTCATTAATGAAGACGTTTTAAACAGCATTGGCCCTAGTATCAACCCTTGGGGTACACTGTTAGTGGCTGGCCTCCAGCTGGTTTTTGTGCCACTGATCTGCCCTTGAAGGCTTGGGGTGGGCCCCCTTCTGCCCTGTTTTGTTAGTTTCAAGTTCTCTCCTGTCTACGTCACCAGGCACCCTCTGCTTTCCAACCCAGTCCACCACTTCCTTGACCGGCTGTGGGTTGCCATCTCTCTCCTTCATCATTCCTAGTTTAAAGCTCTCCTCATCTGGTTTGGCCAGCCTGTTGGCAAAGATGCTTTTGTCTCACTTTGTAAGGCAGATCCCATCTCTTCCTAGTAGTCCTCAATCCTCAAAGACAGTCTCATGTTCATAAAAGCCAAAATGCTGTTAAACATCAGCTACACAACAAGTTGTTTACCCACAGGATCCTCCTCAAGCCTTTGTCCATCACTGGCAGGATCGAGACGAAAACCACCTGAGCCCCTATGCCCTTGACCCTCACCCCCACAGCCATGTAGTCACACCTGATACATTCGAGGTCTCCCCTGACAGTAGCATTGGTGCCTATGTGGAAGAGCAGCAGGGGATAATAGAGTTCAAGGGCCAGACAAGCTTCAGCAGTATCTCCACAACATCCCAGGTCCAAGCCCTCAGCAAACATCAAACCTCTATAGACAGCAGGTCAGGTCAGTAGATGGGGGCCTCTGTCCCCTGCAGCATGAAGTCGCCCATTACTATCATTCACCCCTTCCTCCTGGTGCTGTCATGTGGCTCAAGCTCAGCTGCCTTGGGTACTTCACTGGATGGAGTTTCCAGCCCCTCGTCTGCTACCAGGGCACTGAAACTTGGCAGATCCTTTTTTGATGGCCAGTTAAAGACAAGATTGTGTGTCCTGTTTTTAAAATATAAAACCAGGCCTCTTTGAGCTGTGTACTTCAAAACTGAGGAATGAAACCTTAACTTTGAAAATACAGGCATGAGGCTGCTCCTGTGTTTTCAAAAATCCTGCCACTGTTCTGAGGGAAGACTTGAAAAATCTTGAGATTCACATTGGAACTAGAAATCTGAATTTTGGTGTTTCTACAAGAATGAAACCTAACAAGCTAATAACTTTTGTTATTAAACCCATGCCAAAGCTTTTGTACATTGGCAGCAAGTCTTATTTAGATGCTACTGTCCAGTAATCTTACATTGACTGCAGAAATTAGCACAAATGCAACTGTGTTTTTATTAAAGGCTACTGAATGCCAGGTCAGGGAGGATATCTGGAAACTTCTCAAGCAGCAGGAAATTCTTCTCAGACTCAGTTCCTCCCTAAGAAACAGGACAACTTCACTATCTTCTGCAGTCAGTAAGTCTCTTCATACATTAACAGCATCAGTAGAAACCACAAAGGAAGTTCTTTGTATCTATTAGGTGAAAGAAAGAGATGTGTTTTTTAAATCTGAATCACTTATCTAGTTTAGACACAGCTGTGCATCTAAAGAGCCAGTAACATGCAGTGGGAGGTGAGAGCAGGGAAAATGACTGAGGGATGGGGGAACCTCTGAAATGTTGCTGCCAGCGAAATCTTGACATGGAAACATATCTCAGTATAAGTAGAGACCAGTTACATGAGGGAACAGCAAGTAGCTTGGGCACAGCTTTGTTGTCCACGAAGCTAGCAACATGACACTCCCAAATCTTCTCATAGCGTTCCCTGCTCCACAGGTACATCGCTTCTGCAGCTTGCAGAGTCCACCTTATCAGTATAAGCCATGCCCTTCCCTCAGCCTCTTCAAGGGGCTTCTCCTAGCCTCAGCCAGTTCAAAGGGCTCTTTCTTCTCCCATTTCTGCCCATTTTAGGTGGTGGCTCATCCTTTCTCCAGCAGTGACTTTTCCTAATATTCCACAGGTTCCTTCTTTCATCCTCACTGTAATCACTAAGCCTTACTACTCCACAAATGAAATGGCTTGAATGGCATCATCTCAGAGTACTAAGTTAAATTCATTAGCACATACACGGAGAAAATTGCAATTGTTGACCATATAGTCAACTATGACTACTGTAGTTCACCATAATATAGTGCTGACATTATAACGGTTCAATTAAGATGAAAACACTAGCAATCTGCATGGAACACGAAGGCAAAAGTGTCTGCAGAAGTTGGTCTCTGTGTACATTCCACCATCTCTGTAAATAGTTATCTTAATAAAAAGCTTGCTTATTTTTAGAAATGTGTTGTCCTCTCCTGTGATTATCTAGAAAGCAGGATATGAAACAGAGCTAACATTTCTGTTCCAAGTAACAAATTCTGGCTTCTGCTATCTCTAATTAAATCACAAAAGTTTTGGTCCTAGACACTTATTTTCAAACATTTGCAGTTTGATCGGTTTCGTTCATTTGTTGTTTCCTAAAATGATCTTCTGGTTGAAATTTCTCATGTAAGCAGGAATTTGAGTTAAATTATCTATAACTTTCGCCCTTAGCTTTTTTTTTTTTCAGAAGATTTTTGAGCTCAGCAACTGAAAGCCAGCTCTGGTTTAAAACTTTGTATGTGGAATAATGCCTCTGACATATCAGGAAAATTGGAATGATTTCTGTATTTTAAAGCAGCATGCTGAACACACACAACATGCTCCTTCCCCCTAATTTTAGAAAGACAATTCAAATTGCAAGTTCCAAATATGCACAAGTGTTGATATTTGACTGTACCATCATTTTCACAGGTGCCAGCAATTTTTAATGACTGTAAAAATCAAGAGAGGTGTGAAGGATAATTTGGCTTGGGATTCTTCCAACCTTCGAGATCTTTCTATGTGAGATACACCAGCTGAATATCCTCTAAGAATACAGACAATGGGAAACTGAGAACTGCTCAGCATCCCCTTCTTAGAATAACTGTTCTTAATTTGACTGTCATATGCACTACTATTTAAACTATACTATTTAAAGTATACTATACTATTTAAAAAATATTTATTAACTATAAGGTAAATTGAAAAATACCTGACCACCACTTGGTGTGTGAATCACAGAATGCCAGATGCAGAATATGTTAGCACCTGGACATAGTTAATCTCTCCTAGGTCTAAAAGTTAGCCAGGATAATTCCTGGCATGCTTGAATGAAAGATCTTTTTAAGAAAACAAAGCCTGCATCTTTTGACTATATAGTCAGAGAATCGCTAACAGAAGAAGTGGTTTCTCTCACGGCCCAATAGCTATCCTGTTCCTTCTGGATAAAAGGTTCCCCGAGTCAATATTATGTGCATTTCTCTTTCATTTGATGCCAAAATCCTGACGAGCTTTCTTCAAGAGTAGCCCTTACTCACGGAGGTAGTTACACTGAGCTCAGCAGAGGAATCCATGCGAACTTGGTGTATTCTACACTACACACAGCTCTCGAGAGTTTTATGGATCATCACACACTGTATCATTAGCTGGGTTTGATTTAGCTAGCTGGTTGAGATGGAGCTTTCCCCTCTAAGCCTCCAATCTTCAGTGGCTTATGCCTTTCTGAAGCACTTACCTTCAAAGATGAATTCTACTGTGCTTGTTCTCAACTCGGTGGTAAACGTTTTCTGAGAAGTCTGAAAAAATAATGTTCACCTTTTGGCTGTGGTTTGAATGTTTGCATTGAGGAATTGTGGGGGGGGTTGTTTTACACAAAATAACTAATTTGTTCTTCGTGTGTAAGCATCTTCACCAAAAGTAAAAAAAATAAAAGGAAATCATATCACGCATGTTTTTATCCAAAAGTATTCCCTTTCAACAGGAATTAATTGTGAAGAACAGGTCATATGTTTGCACAGACAAAAATTAGGAAATTTTATTCAAGATCACATAGCTCACATAGTCTCCTTCCTGCCTGTGCTTTGAAAAGTCTTTAATTACCTGATCACAGACCACTGTTACACGCTCACTAACAAATATGACACTGGCCTGTTCACTCTTTAATATTTGAATAGTGTCTCTTTCTAAAAGAAAAGCTGCATTATCTACTAATGCTAAATGTAATAATCAAATCTGCAAACACTGGTTCATTGTAATTTACTCAGATTACTAGCATCTTTGATATATTTTAATAATATTTTTTATAGGAGAAAAACTTTCTAATAACCATTCATTTTAGTGTTTCACTTAATGTGTGGTATAAAAAAATGTGGAAAGGACATATTGGTCCTGTTTTGAAGCTTCACCTTGAAGCAGCACTGTTAGTTGCTTTTTTTTTCTTTTTTCTAGTAAGACCACTTAAAAGGGATACAAGCAGAACCAGAGAGAAGGTTGAGCCCTAAAATAAGTTTAATCTGAGGAATGGGAAACTCCCAAGCATACTCTCAGCTAGCTGATGAGTTTGTGGGGCACTAAAGAGACCTCATCCACTGAAATTTTCTATTTTAAGACAAAAGCGTATTCTCCTGCTCTTCAGGATGCCTTTTGACTGACTGATATACAGAATTCCTGCCACTAAGTTTAACTTCAAGAGTGTGTATCTGCACGCTGGGTATGTTCACTCCTAATGAAATACACACACCAGCATGTGCCCTGGCTAGTCCAGTGTCACTGCATCTTCCAGAGAGTAAGAGGGTTTTTGGTTTTGTTTTTTTTCCTGCAAGGCACACTGGAAGATACAGAGACATTCTTCTACATAATATTACTAAGGTAACGCCTAGATAGCAGCCTTGACTAAAATTGGGGTACAGCTTTGTTGAGCACTATATAAAAGTCCTCTTACAATCTAATGTGGCATGCTTGGAAAAGGATAAAAGTGCAAAACCACTCTAACCTCATGTTAAAGAGGGAAAGCCTGGCCTGGGAAGGACCAGCAAACCCTCAAAGAGCAAGTCCATGACAGCCTCAGGAAATAAAGATTTCCCAAGTCTGATTCCAGTGCCTTGACTCCAAAAAGAGCCCTCTTCTTGGAAGCATCATTCGAAATTGCAACTTCTGCTATCAGTATAATTTTACCAATATTTAAAATTTGGTTGGCTAATTTACCTTTCTGGAGAGTGGTGGAAGTTCTGTAGCCAATTTACATTTGGAAATGCCCTTTAAGCTCCTGCAACAATATCAAATCTTACACATCCAAAATGGACATGTTTTATACAGCAGTTTTGGAGGGGGCATTCGCAAAATGGTGTCCGATAAAAGCATTTACTGAAAGCTTTCCTTTTACAGAGAAAGATAGCGATTTCAGGATGGGAAGGGTAGGAGGAAACATTTTGATGTGAACAAGACTAAATAAAACCATAAAACATACTCTGAAATGAGAGATTAACAGTGATATACTAAGTAACATGCTAAAGTGAAAAAATCCAATGAATTCTTAGCCATAATGGTATCTTCTGCCCTAGAGGGAATGGGGACAATGTTCGTAGCTCCCAAAGAAATACATCCATGCAAGGTGGTGGTCAGATTGATGAATGTTGGCAGTAATAGACCCAGATTATGGGCCCAAGAGCTACAATTGCAAGTCGAGTCAAAACAAAAACATTACACAGTGTTGTGACACAAGTGACACCCAAATGTGATAAACAACAACAAACACATATATCACTAGTGTTTGTTTCATTTTATTGGTGTTCAAGGCATACACCACTGTATTCTAATAGTGCACGTTTTGGTCTATGTCTGAAACAATAAAAGAATGATATCAATGTTCCCCCAAATAAATAATTCACATCTTTTTTATTAGTTTTTAGCTCACAGATATGCACCTTCGGTGCCAGTTGTGCAGCCCCTGCATTAAGAATCATTCAGGCTTGGACTCATTTCTTTTCTCACAGACATTTCAAATTCAGCAGAAGATCAACCTTATCCTTGCATGCTTTACATGCAGAATTTATTGTGACAATGAATTACAACTCGTTCTAACGTTGTTCCCCAAAATTCATAATATTTAAAAAAATAAAACAAACCCTTTTTTTCCCAAAGACAGCAATATTTTCCATGTCTGTAGACATGATTTTCAAGGTAGCTTGACCTATTTTGATATCTAAATAGGGCTAGATTTCCTAAAGTGTTCCATATTCAGCAGCTCTTATTATAGCCAGATTTTCTAAAGAATTCAACTATCCCAGTGCCAAGTTCTTTGGAAAAAAAAAGTCATTTAGTGTAGTGCTGACCTGGAGGCTGGGTTCTTTTGAAAATCTGGCCCTGATATCGAGTGCTACACTCTCGTAAAGGTCTGTCTCAGGCTTTAATGGGCCTAATTCTTCCAGCACTAACATCTACAAAGTCTGTGACTTCTACCATTGTGGACATCTGGGAAACTGATTCAAGCCAGGAAATTCAATTTAATTCTTTATTTATATTAATTGGCAATCAAAAAAAAATTGATCCCCAAACATCACATATGACTATCTTATTTTCTCTATGCAGATCAACTCGATAGGTTTAATATTTGGAGGCCTTTGGATTTCTGCTTTACTCTCTGTTACGAGAAAAGTAACAATGCAATATAGTGCAACAAGTTCATGCTGCGAACATTCATGGAGAATCAGGCTAGTGGTCAGCTCTTTCCTCTGCAATTCTCTAAAATCATAGAACCACTAAAATTCAATATAATTATATTTGTATTAGTAGTAGTATTACATATAGAAGGCGAGGTTTAGACTTTCTAGCAAACAGTTGACTGAAATGTGAAACAGAAGTGGCAAAAATCTGTGGCTCTGCAGAAGGCAAACGCAAGAAAACCATTTGAAAGACGAAGCACGAGTGCCAACTTCTTCCGGGAGTAAAAGATTTAGAGAATCCCAGACTAATCTGTTCCCAACTATGGTATTCACCACACGGTGTCTAAAGATTTGTTTTAAGCCCTTCCCAAAGTGTCTGTCATCCCACTTCCTTGTCTCCAGTAAGCGTATCATGTAACTGTAAATAAATGTTCAAATGAGTTTAGCAGTCATCAGGATGTTTTGAATTTGAGCATGCCAGTCTTTGTTCCTGAAGTTTAATTTAGCAAGCTGTATTAGTGGCGATTTTACTATCTATTTTAACTTCACGAACAGATTTCTCACTCCACTGCTTTCTTGGGATTACAAAATTGATCTTTGTAAGCTGAGCCCTGAATGAAGAAACTTGGAAAAATGGAGGTGCATTTGACTACCTTTTTTCTTTTGACCCCCAGGACCTCCCAGTTAGCTCCCATTAATAAAGATAAACTCGTTTTATCACTTTTCTCTCGATGTGATCTTTTGCTTGCACCTCAGATACAACTCCTGTACGAATCCCTCCTTCTATTGCTATTAAACGGGCAAAGTGAAAAAACTCCACACCTTTCACTATCTTATCTCTTCTTCACCCGCTGCTTTTTGATGGGTGAGTAAATGATAGTTGCCTTTCATTCTTAACTGTCCAGCGCAGGACAAGCTGCAGGAACAAGGCGGAGATGTGTGCTACCCAGAACTATACCTGCTCTCAGTGTTTTGAAATGACATTTCACAGTACGGACTCAGCCGCAGGATTCTTGGAAACCCCCAGTTCCAATAGCCTTTGGCAGCATGTAGGTGGGAACTAAATTACACACTGCTGCACACAAACTCTCCGGGGGATTTCCTTCTCCAAATCTAGCTACAAGTGGATTTTCAAATGTCTGCACAGATTTTGTTAAAATTGTTCCCATATAAACCAGACTTCTTTTCATGCACAAAAGAACAAGAAAATGAATGACTGAATCAGTCATTAAACCTGAAAGAATTAAAGTTAGAAAAAAATAAACAGAAAATGTACAGCTAACAAAAGTAATGTATATACTACGTTAGTGTATTAATTCATCTTCTCCACAGTACTACAAATCGTTTGTTTTCAAGCTAAACTATTTTAATACATAGGAATACACAGTTCTGCTGTGATTAAGGTAAACAAGTAGACCAATATGTTAGTGAAATCTTTAAAAACACACATTCCTATCACCAAAGTTGCTTATCTCATATTTTAATGCAAGCTACTAATCATCTCATTCACAACTACTGTCTATTTAATTTCCTCATGTACTTAATGGTAGCTATTATGATAACCAAGGATCATGGGACTAGATCCCTAAGAGGCAAGGTCAGACCAGTAAAATTAGCCATCTGTCCAAGGGCTTTAAGCTCAGGTTGTATTTAAGTATTAAGTTTCCAACTGTACAGACTTTTTTTTTTTTCCACAAAAGCAAGAGAATGTAGAATATTGATTCTAAAAAACAGCAATACAAATGTTTCAACAATGTTGTAAACATACAAAAAGGGTCTGATCCTACAAACATTTTGTCAACTGAGGAAAAATTTACTAAACTTGCTTTCAGTTCATCTGATTCACACTGGTCCATGGAAAGCCAGTGATAAAAATCAATGCTGGCCTTAATGATTTCAAGATATGGCTGAGTGTTTGGGACTGTCTCAGGCATCAGTATTTTCTGATCACAATTTTAAAAGTATGTAAAATGTCAAATCTCATCATATACTGTGTCCCATCTCACTGGTTCACACCACGCAGACTACAAGGGCTGTAGAAGATGCTCAGAGTCCAGGCCTTTAACTTTTGACCACTAAGGACCATATATCACCTTGATCAACATGTAAAAATCCTATTGACACCAGTGGGAATTCTACTGTGGATCAAAGGCAATGTTTAGCCAGAGGAAATGCAGAGGAACAAAATCCTGACGTATCCCATGTCATGCTTTGTATAGAGTAACTACATAATTTTTTCATGAAATTGCCACCTCCCTAACCATTTTCTTTCACAGATGCACTACTCTATCTTACCTAATTCACTACTATACAAATAAATGTCATAGCCAAAGTACAGTCCTGAAGCCTTTAGCCAGGAAACCTCTGACTGACAGAGAGGTTCACCTGACTCTTAACTCTGCTCAGGCAACACCACAAATTAGAGGCTACAGTCCACTCCGGGGGAAACTGATTTTTGACAACTACTTCCGCAGCAGCAGGAGTTGGGTCTTGATTTGGAATTTGAATAACTCTGTCAGAATTAGAAGGAAAATGCCAGAGAAAATGGATCGTATAATGATTCTGCAACTTCACTGTTTTCAACAGTATATTCGCTAAGTATATTCTCTAAATAAAAATAAACATAAATAAAAACAACAACAACAACAAAACAACAACAAAGCTAGCCTTTTCGAGGGGAAGGAGGGGATGCTGTGTACACACACAGACCAGATCCAAACTCAGGAAGGAAACAACGCTGAAAATATAAGCCATGTACTTCAAAGCAAAGTTAATCAATTATATGCTTAGGACTGTAAGTAATGTATTGTCCACCGCACGGGAAATACGGCCCTAGCACACTTCTGTCACGACTGGAAATTACAAAAAGAAGCCAGGCTTGATTCAAAAACTAGTAATAAAGAATAGCGGGGGACGTTTAACGCGGCTGCGAGGAGGTATTTGCCCATTTCGCGCAGAGAGGGCGATGCGCCGCAAGGCGAGGGCAGCGGGGCCGCAGCGCCCGCGGGGCCGCCCCTGCGCGCAGCCCTGCGCGCACCGCGGCGCCCGCCCGGCAGGTTTTCCGACGGCAGCAACGCGGACGAAGGAAGCTACGGGCGACCCTGCGGGCCCCGGGGCGGGCGGCGGCGCCCGCTCTGCCGTCGGCCGCGCTCCCCCCCCCGTGCGGAAGCGCTACTTTGAGAGGGCAGCTAAACTTTATCGAGTAGCGGGGGCGAGCGCAGCACCTTCCCGCTGCCCCGGCAGCCCGCGCACCCGCGCGGCAGCACTTGCCGCTGCGCGCACGCACCGTCGGGCCGAGGGCGGCGGGCGCCCCGCCGGCCGCCAGCGCTCGCCGCGGCCCCGCGGCTCTGCCGGGCGGGACGGGGCCCCGCCGCCTCGGCGCGGCCGCCGCGCCCTACCTTGCCTGCGCGGGGGGCTCCTCCGCGGCGCGGCCGCGCAGCCGATGCACGAAGCCAGGAGCAGCAGGGCGAGGCGGCGGCAGCGGCAGCGGCGCGGCGCCTCCATGGGCGCCGGCTTCCCCCCGCCGGCGCGGGCGCGGGCGCGGGGCGACGCGGGGGCCGCAGCGGAGCGGAGCGGGCGCGAGGCCCGGCCCGGCCCGGCGGGGGGCGAGGGGCGCCGCCGCCGCCGCGGCGCGTCGCCTCTGCGCGGCAGCCGGTCGCGGAGCGGCGCTGGAGCCGGCGCGGAGCGGCCGCGCTTTTAGGCGCGCGGGCACGGCGCAGGCGGGAGGAGGCTGGCGCCGGCCCGTTGATGGGATTACGGCCGCCGTGGGGCGGGCGGCGGCGGCCGCGGCGGGGGGCACGGCGCCTCCCCCCGCCGCCCTCGGGGCGGCCCCGCCGGGCGACCCCGGCCCCCTCGCAGGAGCCCCGGGGCGGCCCCTCGGCGGCCCCCCGCCGCCTCCCCTGCCAGCCCGGGGGTCACTGGGGACCCTCCCTCGGCTCGGGGGGCTGGTGGCCCCGGCGAGCCCCGCGCCCACGCGGCGAGCCCTCGTAGCCGGGACCGCCCGCCGGCTCCCGCCGCGGCCCAGCCCTGTGCTCTCCCCGCTGCCGCGTGCCCTCGGCCGCCCTCGGCCCCTCGCCTGTCCCTTGGGACTCCCAGTTTGGCAGCCTCCTGTTCCCAGAGGAAATTGGGTTAATGGCTTTTTCCTTCTTCTCCTCCCCCCCCCCCCCGGTGTCCCTGAGAGAGACCTGGCTGGCTGAAGTGGTAGCCAAGTCCTGGAGTAAAGCTAGGAAGAGGATTCAGTGTGGAAGCTGTTGCTGAGTTAAGAAGATAAATTAAATTTAATCCCCCCAGATGGAGGCTGAGACCTATCCAGCCACTCAGACTAATATAGAAACCCCTGCGGAGATTAGAGAGGACAGGAGGGGGAGGAAGGCAAGGGGAAATAGTGGAGTTCAAGGATCCTGGGAAGAAAGGAAGGGGAGACCAAGAAGGATCCCAAAGCATCCCTTTAAGGAATATAGCATTTGTGGAACAAAAGCCCAAATCTTTTGAGTCCAGTATCCTTTTTTTGAAATTTAACAGACAGAGAAAGGTGCAAGAAACTTCTCATTAGGCAGATGTGGGATTATCTGCCCTCTACTTTAGGTCTCATCCTAATCTCTGTTAGTTAGAGATCAGTGTAAACCCTGAAACATCAGGGTTGTTATGCCTTGAGGGTTTGTGGGGGCTTTGTTTTGGAAAAGAGCTTCATTTGTTTGTTTTGTTGTTCACTTTGATAATTTTGAGCGTTTTTGATGTCCATATAAATTATGTATGTTCCTACAGTCCCTTTTTGAATCTTATTAAATTCTTAACAGTGATATTATGTTCAGTAAGTCCCGTGGTCTAATTTTGTGGTATGTGGGGAAAAACAGAAGCTCACAAGAGAAGCTGTCTCTCGGCCCAAGTGGGAACAATGCTGAGATAGAACAATAAGGAACGATATACCTTTTGGGGGTACCAGTGAAGACAAGGAAATGGTGATTAAGCCCTTTCGGACAAAAGATCAGAGGAAGGGAGTTGGAGCCTATATCCCATAAAAGCACTTTAACAACCTTGGGAAGAAGTTAGAGGGGGGAAATCAAAGTCCTCACAGGGGACAGTAGAGAGGATAGCACTCGAGTCCCCCAGGGGCAAGGCACGAAGGTTGAACCTGGTCCTTTGGAGAGGGCAGAGTGTGAGTTTCGGAGTGATCCCCGCAGAGAGAGCATGCTCAGGACTCCAGGAATTACAGGTAAGGAGTAATTCTGTAACCGTGCGTCCAATGTCTAGCTTTCTCTCCCACACCCTTATCAGCTTGCCTTCAGAGACTAAGGAGATGCAGTAGATGGAGAAGTGAAGGGCCGATGGCAGGAAATCCAGGCTGGGGCAGAGATTTCAATGCATTGTTTAATTACAGTTCACAAGACAGAGAATAAATTTAGGACTCCACATTTGCCCACAAGTCACATGGGATTGCTGACTAGTTGGTAAAAGATGGCAAAGAGATCATGGCAAGGGGTGGAAAAAAGCTATGTCTATTCTTTATGTATTGTCCAAGTAATTGTTTATTATTTGTATAGTGTGCTGTCATCAACTTCATTACTACTGCTTTTCTTCTTGATATCCTTCTTTCTTTCTTTCTTTAACACTTCTTTCCCCTGACTTTCTTTTCTGGCAGCGCTCATATTGGCCAGTATTGTAGTTTGTCTTCTATCTGACGTACACATATTTACCAAAAGTAATCTGTGATTAAGCGAGAGCTGGTCATATTGAGGCCAAATTAGGTGGACCACAAAAGTTCATACCTCTGAGTTTCAGGCTGCTGTCAGATTCAGGCAGATTTTGTAATTCTCATGACAGCTTTGGAAGATTATCTCTGCAGCCATGCAAACTGGAAACCGGGAAGGAGTGGGATATTCAGTTTGGGGTTCATGGAGAGGTGCTCTTCTTGAAAATCCTACCAGCGAATGTAATCCGCCACAAGTCTGTTGAATTTCCTCTAAATAACTGCAAGCTTTCCAGTGGCCTCCTCACTGTTAAGGTTTTTACGCTGTGCTCATCAGCATAGTCCCTGGCTGTCTTCCAGCCAGTGTACTGATTAACATGAATAACACTTGGCACATATTGTTATTGCAACTGCTCTCCAGAGGAAGAAGCATTTCTAGTGGAGTATCTAGTATTAAGATTAAAAGATAAAAATACACGTTGCTGTTCATTGATCTTAGAGAAGGTGAGTGAAGCGTACCACACACTTGTGATGGGCCTGAGATTTTTGGAGAATTCATTTTCCAGTCTCATACCAGCTTCTGAGATAGATCATCCTCTTACAGATAAAAGAAATACCTTTATTATGGAGGATTCTACTGTGCCAGAGGAGCATGGTTGTCAGTAATGACACACCATGGCTGTGTACTCAAAAAGCTGGTTTTCCTTGTCCTCACCTGTTTTGTTTGGATTTGGCTTTTGTCGATGGCCTGTGAATCGATCCAGCCTCTGAGCCATCTCTATGACAGTAATGTGATCTTTCGGCTGTGGAGAACATGTAGAACTGCAAATTACTCATCATGTGACTGGTTCACCCAGTGGCTGTAAAGAGTAGTTGATAAGAACTGAGACACAGTCTTTTGGAAGTCCGTAAGTGGGAGAGTCTTGTGGTAGGGGGCAGTTTTCCATCATTATCTGTTGGATGTACTCCACCAGGGAAGACTTTGACTAAGCTAGCTCATTAACTGGGTTACATCCTGCCTCTGTTCAGGCCAAATATTCAGTCCTTTCCCCCATACTGTAGTTATGGGAGGGATTCAGGGTCCAATCCACATAGTTTCTCACTATAGGAAGTAATGGGCTATAACACAGAGCCCAGAGTCTTTCCTTCATCTTTCTTCTCTAGGAGAGCAATACATGGCGCCTCTCTGTGCATTAGAGGAATAGGAATGCAAGGAATGATGTCTTGAGAAGGCAGAAGAAACACTCGCTCGTACGTCTGCATACCCCAATCCCCTCTAAAAGCTCTACGTCCAGAACAGTTGACTCATTTCGCTTGGCAACTGTGTTTCAGTGGTATGCCACCTGTGGTTTGCAAGCACGAAAATCAAGAATCCACCCCTTTGCTTTGATGAAGCAACAGATAAAAACAGTTTTTTTAGTAAGGCACCAAATGTTCAAAATGGCCATAGCTTCCCTTTCAGCTTTTGAAGATCCTGTGTAACATGACTTTGCTTTTTCTGGTAAACTTCAACAGTCTGGGCATCAAGTCTCATGAGGCAACAAAGTGTTTTTTAGCAGGTATCTAGATCATTCATAATAAAAAAAGGATCCCTATGATTATGTTTAACATCGGCTTTTACAATAAATCATGGAGGAAGCAGTTTGCTGTGAAAGGATCTAAAGCAGGATGTTTACTCAAAAACTATCTGGTAAAAGTGAGGAAGTCTTTGTCTGCAGGCAGTTAAGTGAGCAAACTGCGATTTAGAGAATGTAGAAGTCTGGCCTGATTTAGCAGGCTTTTCCATTGTGATTCATGGGGAAAAAAAAGCATATCTGCCTTAGGGATTGTCTACACTTGAAAGATATTTGGGATAAAAGGAGTGTGTGAATTTATAGCATTTTCCAGAGTAACTCCATATGTGGGAAGATTTTGTCCAGAATAAGATTAAAATAAAATAAGTGAAGAAGTCTTTTGAGCTAGAAGTATAAACAAAAATGGAGACCTCTGTGATGAAATGGAGATTTTACACCTTTCACCTACACCTAGTTGTTTTTATGGTGGCTGTGTAGGACTCAATTAAGAAAGTTAAGAATAATGTATCTGTACATTTACATAATTACAAAGTATTGATTTTTCTTTCTTCAACTAAAGCCTAAAAAATTATGGTGTTCTCCCTCTTTTTTCCTTAATAATCTGCAACTTTTTAAAAGATTAATTATGAATATGTAGTATTACATCCATTCAACCATAACCCACTATAGATTTTTGTCAGGATTTTTTCATAGATTTCGCTAAAAAGAAGTGCATAAGCCCCTCAGAGACTCTAGCAAACATTCAACATGCACACATAGTCTCTTGGACTTTACAAATTATACAGAGATCTTTCAAGCTGCAAAGGTTACCCTAAAACAACACACTTCCTGACATGGTGGGTACATTTTCTGCTTGTAAGTAAACTAGTCATTTATCTCATAGTTCTTTCCCTTGTTCCTTCCAAACTGAAACATATCTACCCCTCTTAATTTTCCATCTGTCCTGACTATGAAGTTTAAGACATTTGGGTTGGAACCTATCAAATGAAATTAGGTGAGGGTATCACAATCCAAACAGGATTTTTTTTAATGGCATTTGCCTAGAGATTCCTGTTTAAAATTTTACCTCTTGAGCTTTTAAATTAATTTCCTCTTAGCATGCCAAGGTCATTCTATGTATTTTGCCGTCCTGATATTAATTGCAACATGAGATATTGACAATGAGTTATATCACCATATGTGTGTGATATATAGAATTATATAGATATGGGGGTCTTTTTCTTGACATGAATAACTTCAGAAATTTATAGAAAATAGAGGAACCATTAACTTATATGTTTTAAAATACAAACCTGATAAATATAAATGCCACTTAATAACACCAAGCTTTATTTTAGCAGGTCATGTTTAGTAATCCAGCTCATTTTCATAAATGGTACTGTTTATTAGTTGTATAGCAAATAATTTTATAGAGCTTCAGTCATGGATTAGGACCCCAGTATAATAAAAATGCACAAGGTAAGTCCCAAAGATCTCCTAATCTGAGTAAATTGAACCTCAGGATGGGCAGATTCATAAGCACAAGGAGCCACTTTATGTGAAAGAAGGCTAGGAAGATGAGTAGCTTCTTACACTTATAGCTAATGAGAAAGTTGCTGGGCTATTCTTTCCATCAGAGCTGTTTGTGGATAGGCTCCAGTTTTTGTAACTTCTTCTTTTATCTCCTATGGCTAGGTCTTGGTAAGGTGAAGAATGTATTCTTTTGGCTCAGAGAGTTCTTTATACTGTCCCTATTAAGCTCACAAAGAAACACCAGAAGCACAGAGGCCCAAATTCTAAGAATTCGTCACCTAAGAATATAAGTATATGGTTAAGCATCTCCGACCTCCGACCATCACATGTGAGATAGATCAGTATTGGCCAGTAATATTCCTGGTCATTTAATGGAGCAGATTCTTCTCTTCTTGTTAGCAAGTCAATCCTTGCTAGATCTGGGACCATATGATAAATGTAATGAAAAGCAACAGAAGGAAGAAATGAGCTCTTTTACAAATCTAAGTGTTGCTTTAGACGCTCACAAAATTTGCTTGCACCAAGTATTACATATTCTGTATTTGCAAGTCTGGGAGGAGCTGTGGAAATGATGTATTGCCCAATGTAGGCTTCTCTTCTTTCTTTCCAATGTCTGATGATGATATTTAAAAAAAAAGAATGATCCATAGTGCCTTGGGGATTTCAGAGCATCATCGTCATATTCATTTTCGCATTTCGGTCTTTCTATTGCTCTCAAAAAAATATGACTTCAAAGAGTTACTTTCATTGTTCTTCTGTTTAATGTAATTTGTATGCTCTTCCTGTCCTCTCATCTGTCAGTCTCACAGATTGGTACATAGCTCCTGTTTATGATATAATCTCCTGGAGGCATTTCCTCCAGTTTCCTGATCAGGATTTCAGATTGAGGAAGGAGACTGATCACAGAGAACCCATTCAGATTTTATGGTGAACCCCAAGTGTCTTTGGACTTAGATAGCTTGCTTACAGTTAATAATGGGAAGAGGGGATGAATTCTGTAAAAACAAGGGATGGAAAGTATCAGAATTCATTGCTGTTTTAAATTTTCTGTTAATTTCTATTCCATTGGAAGGAGTACCCATACACCAAAGGCAAGTGCTCTATTGTTTACTTCCATTCTACATGCAGAAGGAATGTGATTCTCATGAGTCTCTGCTAGGGAAAAGTGAAGACTGAAGGGGAGAATACTGCTCCCACATTATCGGTTCCCCCTTATGTTGATGACGTTCCTGTGAGGGCTGGGAGTGATTGAAACACAAGTGACAGGGAAAAGGATAAATGTATGCAGCATCATTTCCTTTTTTCATTTGTCAGCGTACTCACTAATGCATATTCACTGTGCCCCAATGAATAACCCTATTTTCCAGTCCATGTTCTGAAACTTGCCACTGTCCTTACTTGCAGGAAAGAGCTATAAAGGATGGATTTGCAGAAGGAATGACGTTTCTGGGAAGGCTATTGAAGGAGAAGCAGATGACCACAAGATCTGCTCGTTTGCTCAGTCAGTCCCTCCTGCTCCTTCCATAGGGAAATGTAAGGGCTGGAGGAAAGGAAAAAGCTTAAAGAAGCTGAATTTTCCTTCTAAATCAGAGGATTAAGGAGAAAACTGCAGAACGAGCACCACATGCCTTGTAGGAGCCCAGTTGTGTTCTTGCAGTCTCAGTTTTTGATCAGAAGAGCACTCTGGATGCAACACACTGTCACATATCAGCTTCCTCTGGGACTCGATACTAAAACACCCAGCCGTAGAGATCATGCGTTCTCCCCCTATATGGGTGAATGTAAATGACAAGAGGTCTCCAACTAATTTCATGCACTGATTCATCTCAGATGTTCCTTCTCTGTCTCTTCCTGAAGGTCACTGATAACTACGCTCGCCACAGATTAATTCACTGTCTCAGAAATGCAAAGAGTTAATTCCCTCTGTCTTTGAGCTTGATAAGCCTCTAAGAATCTTTTGAAAAATCACAAAACCTTAAAAAGATCTTTGCAAGTAGTTTTTCATGTTTGCCCCAACAGAGTAATAATACTTCTTTAAAAATAGCAGGTAGCAAGATCCAATCAATAGACCATTAAGATGCTGACAGCACCAAGATAGGATTACATGGTGAAGAAATTGTGAAACCTTTAACTTTTTCATTTTCAGCCAAGAAAACTCAAGAAAGTTGCACTTTTTATTTTGTAAGCCTATCTTGAAATAATCTTATCCTTTCAGTTTCATCAGAAAAGCCCCCTGCTTACATAAATATGAAACTCGTACATTAATGAGACACAGTTTATCATAAAATCACTGTTCTTATTCTTTGGGCCCAAAGGTGTTTTACACAATATAGCAATCCTTTGCGCCACCTGCATATGGCAATATCAAGGTTCCGACAAATTCTTGAGGGACAAGATCATTTGCGGTTATTAAACATGATTGTTTGGAGGCAACTGCTGGTACATGAACTGCCTAGACTGTTAATAGATGGGAGCTGGGAAAGCTTGTTCTGTTTATTGTTTGGGAAACTCTTTGTTTCCCAAAGAGTACAAGACTAAATAAACCTTTGAGTAGTCACAGAGCAGCAGATTTTATGAACTAGGAAAAGAAACTGTCCAGTTTTACTTTATTCACAGTGAATATGTAGTGGATTCATGTTTCAGGTCTCAACTGTTGTTTTAGAAGGTGGCAAAACACTATGAAGAAAATGATGTTGCCCTATAATGCAGTTTCAGAATATCAGGGTATCAATTCTGTTGAATTTAATGAAAAGTTTGAAGCTGACTGATGGTTTGTGCACCAGACAGCTGTACACACGCATAGCATGCGATATCCAGGCTAGTGTATCTAAAGCAGCCTCAAGTTATCTGTTCACTATGTTGCACTCTGGAATGTTAGTGCATCTCAAGTCCCTTTGACTTGATCTTTGAAATACAAAGCCAGATGTTTTCTAGCCCAGTTGTCTAATGCCAAGGATCAGTTTTGATGCATGCATTTCCACTCAATGTTCCCATCATGTCGTGGGGTGAATGGGATGTAGGACAGCAGGCTACTGCTCCCTTAGGCATCTTGAGCTCATTTCCCACAAAATTTAACACCTCAGTTTCAAAGTTGGCCATCTTGTCCTTAACTTACCTGCTATCCACTGCTGAGAAACCTGGCATCCCAGGTGCAGGGGTAAAGTCCCTGTGAGTGAGTGGTTTTGGTCTCAACTTACATATGAAATTCCTGGAGAAGAACACCCAGTCTCCACCCAGTGTCAGCTTGCTGCCCATCCTGGTCCTGCACAACAGACTGTGACTCCGCAGAGCACAGCTGAAGAGCTCCTAGATGAACGGGGATATGCGGAGGAACACTATAAGCCAGCAGTCCCCTCTTCCAGCTCCTCACCATGGATCTGCTCATTTATGCTCTGTCAGAGAAAGAGGATGGAAAGTTGCATTCAGCTTGTAACTTGAATGAGAGTTCTTCTCTTCTCTGAATTAGTAATTGTTATTATTGATCCAATAGAAGTAAGATACTTTATTTGTAACTGGAAGCACATAATCGGCTGACCTTAATGTATTACTGGGCTTGATCCAAAGCTGATGAAGTCAATGGAAAGACTCCTAGTGACTTCAGTGGGCTCTGCATTTGTCAAGGGGATGTTGAAGTCTTTCAGGCATAATTTTTAGTGCCTCTCTGCCTGGGGCTATGTGAAGCTTCAACCACTCTTCTCTGATTGCAGCAGAACTCAAGGCAGAAAGGGCAGCTGCTATAGTTGGGAAGCTGCCCTTCCCATATTCTCATCTGTGCACGTACATAGGACTTGATATGCCTAACAATATGAAGGTCTCTGGACTCGCCACTCTGAACACAGCAACTAGCAAAACTGTGTATAACCTTAGTGAGTCCAGAAATCTGACATGGATACTGGACAAATCAAAAAGAAGAACCTGTCAAATTTACTTTTCAATAAAACTTATAAAAACCCAAATCATACTATGGCTTACCAAGACAAGAGAGAGAGAGAGAGAGAGAGAGAGAGAGAGAGAGAGAGAGGAAGCTATTGACTTCAAACCCTTAGAGACTGGTCTTTTTAGTTATTCAGGTGCATGTGCTATATAGATTAGTAGGATCTCCTGTATAGTCTTAACATCTACACAGATGATGCAACAAGGATGGTAAAGTTAAGGTTGATCTGAATCAGCTGTAATACTCAAAAATAAAGGATTAAATGGAAAAATAAAGGATTAAATTTCCTTTGTAAATTCCACATTATAAGAATTGAGAACTTTGCATTTTTGAGAGACTTCCTTACAATATGCTACATCTTTTAAAAACTATTTTGTCTTACAGTGCTCTGTAACTTTATCATATCATTGGTATTGCTGTATTTTTGTCCAGATTTTCCTTTCAGAAATACACCTGTGTGTGCACTGTGTAGTGCCTGCTCTGCATGTATAAAGAACATGTCTACTAGATGTGATGTGGATACTTAATCAGCCTCGTCAGACATGCTGCTGTGTTAGGGCTGATACCCAGAAATCCTAGAAAATGTCCAAAAGTCCTTAAATTCTGCCCAGACAAAATTTCCAGACAGAAAAAAGAAAAACTAGACAAATGGTAGCCCTAACTATATCTGATAACAGCCAGCTTCACGTTTATGTTCTAGTAAGTGATTAGTTCCATCAAAAATCAGATAAATGACCTTCTTTGGAGAAGGAAGCAAATACTGACCTTTACACAGCTTGAAAAATGAAAACACACCAGCATATACCCAGAGTAATCTATCCATGTCTACCTAAATCAGTGGAGCTATTCTGGATTTAAACTACCATTTTTCAGTTCAGAATCAGACTCTAGACAGAGCAGTGGTAAAAGGCATATAAATAACTATAGATTAAGTGGAATGAACTGGGTTATTTTTCAGTATTCTACTTACTAAGTCATAGTATTATACTGCATTCTTATTTTTTTGCAAAAGTACCCTCCATATAAAACAGTCTATCTCATACCACTGGGTACAGAAAATCCGAGGATCTTACTAAGAGGAGATACTGAGGTATTTGCTATATAACTCTCAATTTATGGCTTCACCTGGACCCGTGATAACAAAGACTGCTAGCAATTGCCTTTGTTCTGCAGCCACCTTTCCTGACGTCATCATCACTGCTGCTGAACAGACAGATGACCAATAAGGATATAATCGTATGTCTTCTTTACATCAACCGTATTATCTTTTGCAGTATATTAGTCCAGATCCTCTGTGGGTTTAAGTCGGGACAGGTCCCTGGAGACTGCATCAGCTTCAGAAAAACATACCCTCCTGCAGTGACTGAGGGTCAGGCCCCAGCACATGAGTCTGCAGTAGCATGGGGAGTAGAGACAGCCTCTTCACGATAGAAGATTCCAGTGTTGATGTTGCTTGTGTTTTCCAAAACCCTCCTCAAAATCCTCAAGATTTCTTTTCTCACCTGATCCAGATGAAAGACACTGATGATCAGTGTCTTTCTATTAGTTAAAAGTTTTCTAACATGATATTTAATGTTACAAACTATTTTGACTTTTTACTTCACACAGAGAATATATATTTGTGTTTGTTCTCCATTAGGCTATCTTCAGAAAAAAAAAAAAAGAATTATTTTCAAAAGAAAGAAGTACAGAACAAACTTAAGCCCATAAAAACTTGTCAGTTCTTCACAGGCTTCCAGATGCACTTTGTTAACAGAGATAATAGATAAAGGCTTGCATCCATTGTATCACATCTGTGAAACATCATGCTGCTTCTTGGATGAAGCCAATTTAAAATGTATTGAACCCTGTTTTGCTGGTGCCATATTCAGGTCCTCTTTTCCCCCAAGCATACTGTTCTGTAGCTTTCTGGGAATCATTTTTCTTTGATTTATTTCTATTCCTGTACCAATCCCAGAGGTAAACCATGTTATTTTCTATTGAGAGAGACACTTGGATCTGTCTAATGCTGTCCTCTCTACATCCAGTAAAATTCCAGTTATTCCAGGCTCATTCTCTTAACCTCTCTGCCCAATAAGCAGCTTCACTCTTCCATAGACTGTCAATTACTCAAGATGAGGATTAACCAAATATACTGGGTGTTGTGCATGTGGCACATAATTAAGAGCCTAACATGACTTCATCTTCATTTAGAGAGGTATTACATCAATATTTACTACCAAAAACCAATACTGTAACCTTTACACTCACTAATAAACTGATGCTGACTTGATACAGATTTTACTTCTTAAATAAATACTATTTTCTCTGTCCAGCACAACCAAAAAGACACAGCAGGAAGAGGGTGTCTCTACAGTGCCCTGCCTCCTGTGATCTCCCCAGGATGCTCAGGCTTTGCACCACCCTTAACTTCAGGCTCATAGCCCCATGCAGCACCGCTCACTGAAAGAGAGTCCTGAACCCACACCAGAAAATCCACAGTTTGAATGCAAACACACCTACATGATAGTAAACTCTTCTGCAATTAGTCCCCAGACTTTGAAGTAGTTGTGATAGCATGGCCATGTGAAGCCAACTGGCAGGACTGTGACCTTCGGGTGCGACAGAATTGATGTCACTGTGGCTGTGACAAACCTTCCAGACATGCTCAGCAGCTGGTTATAATCACATTCTGTAACTGCTTCTCTTGGTATTTGTAAACCCATTGTTTATGAGCTCTAGAAAAACAAAACCCAAATTTTAGTGGGCAAAAAATTGTCTAGTTCTCATCTTATGAACAAGAATGATTTGAAACAAAAAATGGGACTCCAAGAAATGCCGCCATGCACTGGGGGCACAGGTTCATGGACTCTCTTCCTCTTTAAACACCTATTAGTACATATCCATGTTACAAGCTTTTAAACTCCCTGCCCCATGTCCTATGTATGCAAGATAGTTTGCATGCCATGCAGAGCACTTAGAAATAAGACTGTAAACAGACCTTTTCAATTAGCTACAGCAGGAGCCTCAAAAGTCAGGATACTAAAGTATGGGTCTGTGGAAGCTGTTTTGGTTTATTTATTTGCTGGTGTGACATGCAGTCTGAGGATTAAATCATCACTGCCCCAACTTAGGTGGCCAAGGAAATAAAGAGACTTTCATCCTCCCGGTATCATGAGAAGGAAAGTGGTGCCTTACTCATATAAGCAAATGGGAAGAGGTAGAGTGGAGAAAAATGCATTCCTCCCCTTCCTGTGTAAGCCAGCCACTATTGATGGCTGACAGCAGAGAAAGAAAAAGATTTTTTTTTACATGGAGAAGTGATACTTGCTCCCAGAACAAGGTTGAGGTCAGGAGGTAAACCCATAGTTTACACTTTGGCCTCTACCTGTGGTGATGCTGCTACTACCTCTTGTCCAGCTCAACTTAGATTGGAGATTCACAGTCCAGCCCCAGAGTCTGCTCTCTTCTCCTAGATTTGATGGGTCAGAGAGCCTTTCCCATGGAAAAATCTGAAGAGAATCAGAAGGCTGGAAAACTCTGAGGAAATACACCCAGAAAGTGACTAGAACAGAAAGGAAAGATGCACATGGATAATCAGGAAAATAGTTTTAGGGTAGCTGCAGACAGCTGGGACTTTTGCCTTTTCAAGAGCAGTCCTCATGAACAAAGGGACTGAAATCATCTCCTCATCCCTATCTCCACAAGTGAACTAAAGGGAAAGGTTATAGGTTCCCCCCTCCTTCGTCGTCTGGTACCCTCCAGTAGCTATTGCCAGTGCTGTCCGTCCCCCTGAGCCCTGCCCTGGAGCATCGCCCTTAACTCTGAGATACAAACTACGCACTGTGGTGGCTGCTGCTGCTCCTCCCACACAGTTGGGCAGAGACTGGATGGGCTGAGAGGGGATACCCTACCTAATCTTTTACCCTTTGAAATGAAGGAAGTGATAAAGAGAAAGACATCTATACCAGTAACAGCAGTAGCGTTCCTCTCTTTCTTCCCAGTAAAGGGAGAACCATGACTTAGACTGGACACGGACTCTTGCCAGTTTTGTCCTGCTTGTAGGATATTGGCTCCACGAGATGTCCCTTACTTCACTCGGAGGAAGATCTCCATTTCAGCCCTTGGAAGTCTGTGTAACCCAGTAAGTACTGTTTGGTAAAAACTCATGCATTTCTAGGTGGAGATGTGAAATGTATAAATTCTAGTGACTGAATGATATGATCTTCAATGTAAATAGCTAATCCATTAAATAGCGAGAGCCAACACTGCAAAGCAAGATATATATGTGCAACTGCCAAAATGGTGCATGCAAATATGCTTAATTAACCATTTGCACAGTCAATGCATAATCGAAGTAATTGCACAACCAAGAGGAATCACTAGGAGGCAGGAAGAAAAAAATACTAGAGAGGGTTGCACGCAAGAAAATGATGCTAACATTCACAACATAATAAAATGGTTACTTTTATGTGGTATTTACTATCCTAAGAATCAGAAAATGCTTGTCAGAGAGAGCTGGAAGAGAGAGAGTTCAGTACAGCCTTGCATATAAACAGAAAGGGAAACTGTACAAAGATGGAAGATAAGAAAAGAAAGTAACAGGAGAAAAAGGAGGAGTAGAAATCTGCTTTATTTGCAGGGCAAAGATGAAACTACATGGATAAAGTCCTGAAAAGGGTTTAGTGTAACCACAAACAGGAAGATTGTAAAGGCACATTAGAAAAGAGGAAGCATCTTGATAGATAGAGGAAGTGAGTTCCAGATGGAGCAGGACCAGTGACAGAGCAAACTCCAGGGGGAAAAGGAGAGAGCCAAGACTGTAAGAGTGAAGGGTATATAAGGTCAGAGGACACAGCACAAGACTAGGGCGAGTACTGACAACATGAAGGTTCATTTTGAACTAGATTGAGAGAGAGAGAGGCAGTGAAGAGAAGGCTGAGAGGAGATCTTATTAACGTGTACAAGTATCTGAAGGGAGGGAGTCAAGAGGATGGGACCAGACTCTTTTCAGTGGTGCCCAGCGACAGGACGCGAGGCAACGGGCACAAACTGAAACACAGACACTTCCATCTGAACATGAGGAAAAACTTCTTCACTGTGAGGGTGACAGAGCACTGGAACAGTTGCCCAGAGAGGTGGTGCAGTCTCCTTCTCTGGAGATATTCAAAAGCCGCCTGGATGCAATCCTGTGCAATGTGCTCTAGGTGACCCTGCTTGAGCAGAGGGGTTGGACTAGATGATCTCCAGAGGTCCCTTCCAGTCTCAACCATTCTGTGATTCTGTGATTCTGTGAAAGAAGACAGTAAAGGAAACAGCTCAGAACTACAGTTTTCTTCAAAAGCTATAGGGCTCTGAATCCCTCAATATTTAAAGTAGAGGTTTGGGGTGACCCTAAAGCCTGAATAGCAAAGTGATTTAAGGTATGGAATTAATACATACTTCAGCAAAGAAAAGGAATACATGCAGTGCAGTGAAGTAATAGCCCATGAGAGATTTTGTTTGAAGTCAAATTTTTCTGCTTGCTGAAGGCAGCCTGTATGTTCAGCAGTACCCAGCATTGAAGTGAGATGAGTCAGGATGGGAACAAAGAGCTGCATGTTCAGAGGGGGGCTATTAACCACCAAAAAGAGGACAGTTGTGGTGCAGCGAAAGGCTGAATACAAGTATACACTGTAATACTCAGGTAAAGAGGCAACAGACTGTCTGTTGGAGCCTTTTCTAACATTTCTCATGCCTCAATCTAATGACAGCATTCTCAGGATAGCATTTTGGGAGCTACCAGGTTCCTATCCCCTTTTCCCTTGGTAAGAAGCTCCAGAAAGCTGTACTGCTCCAGGAGCAAAACCAGAGACCAACTTGCTACCAAGGGTCAGAGCCCTAACTCTGCTGCTGCCTGGGCTGCAGAGGAAGGAAGGGACTTTACTTTTTTTAAATGAAGTACACTTTCTGAGTTTGTCAACTTACACAATTTTTCTCATGAGTATTCCAGAGCTCCAGCTCTTGGAGTTATATGGTCATGTGAAGAATTACGGATTTTATTTTAAAACACATTTGTTGTAGTTTAAATTGGATTTAAAAAGTGTTATGTATAAGTCCTGAGGAATCTAACAGCAAAAGACGATCAAAGGTCAGGAGATTGATCCTTTGAGGTATTTTTACAGAATCACAGAATCGCTGAGGTTGGAAGGGACCTCTGGAGATCATCTAGTCCAACCCCCCTGCTCAAGCAGGGTCACCTAGAGCACATTGCACAGGATTGCATCCAGGTGGCTTTTGAATACCTCCAGAGAAGGACACTGCACAACCTCTCTGGGCAACCTGTTCCAGTGCTCTGCCACCCTCACAGTGAAGAAGTTTTTCCTCATGTTCAGGTGGAACTGCCTGTGTTTCAGTTTGTGCCCGTTGCCTCGCGTCCTGTCGCTGGGCACCACTGAAAAGAGTCTGGTCCCATCCTCTCGACACCCTCCCTTCAGATACTTGTACACATTGATAAGATCTCCTCTCAGCCTTCTCTTCTCCAAGCTAAACAGGCCCAGCTCTCTCAGCCTTTCCTCATAAGAGAGATGCTCCAGTCCCCTAATCGTCTTTGTAGCCCTTCGCTGGACTTGCTCCAGTAGTGCCACATCCCTCTTGTACTGGGGAGTCCAGAACTGGACGCAGTACTCCAGATGTGGCCTCACCAGGGCTCAGTAGAGGGGGAGGATCACCTCCCTCGACCTGCTGACAACACTCTTCCTGATGCACCCCAGCATACCATTGGCCTTCTTGGCCACCAGGGCACATTGCTGCCTCATGCTTAACTTGGTGTCCACCAGCACTCCCAGGTCCTTCTCGGCAGAGCTGCTTTCCAGCAGGTCAGCCCCCAACCTATACTGGTGACTGGGGTTATTCCTCCCCAGGTGCAGGACCCTGCACTTGCCTTTGTTGAACTTCATGAGGTTCCTCTCCGCCCACCTCTCCAGCCTGTCCAGGTCTCTCTGAATGGCAGCACAGCCCTCTGGTGTATCGGCCACTCCTCCCAGTTTTGTATCGTCGGCAAACTTGCTGAGGGTGCACTCTGTCCCTTCATCCAGGTCATTGATGAAGAAGTTGAACAAGACTGGACCCAGTCCTGACCCCTGGGGGACACCGCTAGCTACAGGCCTCCAACTAGACTCTGCGCCACTGAGCACAACTCTCTGAGCTCTGCCCTTCAGCCAGTTCTCAATCCACCTCACTGTCCACTCATCTAGCCCACACTTCCTGAGCTTGTCTATGAGGATGTTATGGGAGACAGTGTCAAAAGCCTTGCTGAAGTCTAGGGAGACAACATCCACTGCTCTCCCCTCATCTACCCAGCCAGGCATTCCCTCACAGAAGGCTATCAGGTTGATTAAGCATGATTTCCTCTTTGTGAATCCATGCTGACTACTCTGATCACCTTCTGATCCTTCACTTGCTTGGAGATGGTATCCAGGATGAGCTGTTCCATCACTTTTCCAAGGGATGGAGGTGAGGCTGACTGGCCTGTAGTTCCCTGGGTCCTCCTTCTTGCCCTTTTTGAAGACTGGGGTGACATTGGCTTTCTTGCAGTCCTCAGGCACCTCTCCTGTTCTCCATGACCTTTCAAAGATGATGGAGAGTGGCTTAGCAATGACATCCGCCAGCTCCCTCAGCACTCGTGGGTGCATCCCATCAGGGCCCATGGATTTGTGGGTGTCAAGTTTGCTTAAATGATCTCTAACCCGATCCTCCTCTACCAAGGGAAAGTCTTCCTTTCTCCAGGCTTTCTCTCTTGTCTCCAGGGTCTGGGATTCCTGAGGGCTGGCCTGAGCAGTAAAGACTGAAGCAAAGAAGGCATTCAGTAACTCTGCCTTCTCTGCATCCTTCGTCACCAGGGCACCCACCCCATTCAGCAAAGGGCCCACATTTTCCCTAGTCTTCCTCTTGCTGCTGATGTATTTGAAGAAGCCCTTCTTGCTGTCCTTGACATCCCTAGCCAGATTTTTTACCTGATTTTAAAGTTAATATTATTATTTCTGAACATTTGCAGTTGACAGCAGCTATGCACAGAGATAACTTTTTTGGTCAGTGACTGGGATGGGAAGAGTTGCTCACCAGCTTCGTCACCTCACACTCATTTACAAAGGTAAATAACATCCTCCTTCTTTCCTTTCTCTCCCCTTCTTCCTCCACTAGTCCCTCTGCCTCCTCAGTCACTTTTTGAGGAAAGCCATTAAGCAGCGTTAGGAGAAACCCTTACAGTTCTCTTTATACCCCCTCACAGCCCAACAAGAGCTGTGGCAGTCTAGCCTGATGTTACAAAAATAAGTGTTATGGTTGTGTTTTACATCAGAACCAGAAAAAATATATTTTAAAGGAATTAGACTAGAATGGTAAAAATATCAGAGAGGCTGAAGTGCCACAACAGGAACTGGAAAAAATAGCACATATAAAAGCAATATTTAGTTGTTAAATTGGCTTTCTTTCTTTCTTTATTATTTTTTTTTTCCCCCCAAGACATACCGCTTTATTTACGAGAAAACACTCACTGGCTGTCTGTTTTGTAAGACACATAAGTAGTGCCATCTGGAGGGGAGTGTAAATGGTTGATCTCAACACTTGAGCTATTTTAGAGTCAACTGAGTCTTCAAGTTCTTCATCTTTGTTCAAGTAAAACACCCAGCAAGTCATTTGTTTGAATACTATCTGTAAGGCCAGACTCAGGTTACTTGTCCCAGTTATTTTACAGCTGGCTTTCTCTGAATGCAAGTGAAATAAAAAATCTTTATGGATGGCTAATTCCAAAATTTAACGTATTTTTTTAGATTAAAAAATGCCCTTAAAATTATTTTGTTTGCCCACGGATTCTCTGATAAACTCTCTGATAAACACTTGCCAGCATGAACTCTGCATTTATGTGTGCCCCTTATGAAGGTGAGAGACCTTCTCATTCTAAATTACTTACTGAAGCAAGTACTACAGAGCATCTTTAAATGTGTACAGCCCCACCTTGCTATAACAAGAAATTGATCTTTCTTGTTCCACCAGTATTTAAAGTGCCTTTTTAGCATAGTAACAGTGAGAAGTTCCTCATGAGAAGAACAGAATGAAAGCCCTTCAAACATGACATCCACACACAAACTGATATTCCTGAGGCTACCCCACTTTTTCAGTCTGAGAATTGGGGTGTACTGCACTAGAAATACCCCCTCCACACACACATCTTTGAGGCCTGAGGAGGAAGGATGGGTTTGTACAAGTGTTGGGACCTGTTGAATAGCTTCTCCCTTATCCAGTACAACTTAGCACTGAGCAAGTCAGGAGGGCTTTTGGTTTCACAAGGAGGTGTTTGTCCCATCAAACCATCACTGGAAAAGAATTATCAAGGAAGAATGAGGATGTCGAAGTGCTGTAGTGAATTCATGTGGCAGAGACCTGAAGGCTGGCGTGCTCTGTCAGGCAGCAATACAATGGGATGTGGCTGCACTCTGCTTTTGCTCACAAGGCAAAGTGCTGATAAATAAACCTTGTCCCATTCCCTGAGATTAAAAATGAGAAGCTAACTCAGAATATGTGCAGCAATTGTCAATTCCATTTGTTTTTCTGTGTCTTCCTGGAGAACAGTCTTACTTTCTACATGGCTACCAGCATCAACCTGCTACTAATAAAGAAAGGTCCAGACTTGCGAGTTCATGCTGTGACAGCACAAAGCTTGCAAGCCAAGACTTGAAGGGAAGAGCTACACCATCCCAGGGGAAATCTGGGCTCTCCAGCGTGCCAGAATCAGCACTGGCTTCTTAGCTGTAGTGAACAATGATGCATAGCATAGCATAACATACAGGGACACATTGTGCTTTCCTAGGTTTAGGGGCCAGGGAGCTAAAATACAAGATGGGGAAAGGATTTGGAGATCTAAGCCTAAATGGGCAGGGATGAGGGAGGAACATAATCTAGGAGCTGTGGAAAGAGAGCAGCAGGCCTCAACAGCAAACTCTGATTTCCAGGCAGGGTTCAACACAACCAGCCCAAATCGCATATTACAGAGTGAGCTGGCCAGTGCCGCAGCCAGCACATGGCTCCTCTTTGAATCCCTCTTCCAAGGGTCATTGTTCCCGTGAGGGCATGGTGCCAGTGTGGGCTCCCCTTTACCGAGGGACAGAAACACACTGTGCCCCTCCTGTGCACCATGGTTCCCCCACATCGCAGAGGGGCTGGCTGGCCATGGGTGGGGAAGCGAGCTGGAGTTCCCAAAGGGCCGCAGGGACAAGCCCGAAAGCATGGGCCTGCGGGGCTCAAGAAAGGAGCAAGAGCACACATTGCTTGTGCTGTGGGCTAAGCCACTGCAGATCCCAGTGCAGTGTGGTGTGGAGACCAGATGGGCTGGAAAGCCAAGTTTCACAGCTACCTGCATCTCTCTAGGGCAAGACAAGGGAGAGATGGGCTGTGTCGTTTGGGAAGGGCTGAGTTATCTCATCATTTATTTATTTTTTTTAAAGCAGGGAGCCCTTGCATACCCCTTACTCCAAAGGTAATCCCAGTAGCATACTCTCACCACGGAGGCTGGGACAATCAGTTAAAACATGGCACAGCTCTGGCTGCCGTTTATTACCAATCTAGTCTTGTCGCTCTTGCTTATCTCAGGTGTGTCCTTATGGTCCGGCTTAAACAAGCGGCTCCTCCAGATGAAAACCAGCATCTCAGGTTAGATTCCCAGTCTTCCATTACAGAATTGGAGCAGGGCAAGACCAATCTACCATACCAGACGTTAGAGCTGCGCTCATAAGCTCAGCAAGCTTAGTGTCAGCTCTGGATCCAGCACAAGAGGCTGAGTGTGTCTAGAGCATGAATTCTTTTGACCTCAAGAAAACTTGTGGAATATCAGACTCAGCACTGAGAATGGATGGACCTGAAGGGAGAGCTGAAAAATATTAGACATCAGTGCTTTAAGACAAATGAATAATGTAGCTAGTACTGCAGTAGCTTGGAACATGCTATAGAGAAATAGAAGCACATAATACTTTCTTGAAAAGGATTATGAAGAAAAAATGATAGGATGGAGTGAGTGTTTTAAGCTACCTCCCTAGAGCATGAAGCCCCATACCTTCAGACATTAAAAGCTACAATCAAATGGACAAAATAGTTTTGATTCTTGTTTGCACTGCAGCAGAAATCATGGTAGCTTTATGCTTAATGCTGTACAGATATATAGTCTGTTTCTGTTCCTGCTCTCAAAAGCTTTGCAAAATGCAGAAAATGTGCAATACAAAATAATACTGTGCTGATGGAGAGATGCAGTAGAGTTTATTCTTCTTTTTAGAGACTCAGTTTTCTTTCTTTCAAAGACCTGCCTCAGCTTCGCTTTCAAATTCCTAGGTCAAGCAGATGAATTGGTGTAAGAGAAAAGTTTCCTGCATTCTCTAATATAAAGTGGTTTTTTTTCCCCCCTGGGAAAATACCAATTTTGAGAAAATATTTCAATTTTCCCAAACAACATTTTGAAACTAACCAAAATATTTCATTTCAAAATGTCAATGCTTAGTTTTATATTGCTATTTGAACTCGGGCTGTCATTTAAATATCACTGTACATGGAAATATCAATTTAAAGTAGAACATTTCATTCTGAAGTGGCATTTCTGGAGGAGGGTTGGTAACAGCTAGAGGGAAATGCATACCCTTCAAAGGACAGATTTATCAGCAACAGTCCAAAATTTGATGGAAAACTTTCGAGACTCTAAATTAGGCTTATTTTTCTGTCTTATTTTTCTGTAATGCAACAAGGAAATTCCCAGAGAAAAAAAGTAAATATTTTCTTAATCTTCAGTGGAACAGAAATCTGTTAGAGTGAAATGTAAGGATATTTTACAATTCAAGAACACTTACTTATGTTTCCATGATATGTAATGATTAGATTTCATGTTAAAATTTGTGTCCTTGTTACTTCTTGTTTCTCTCCCAACATTTCTATTACACAGCATTAAGTTAATAATCTTTTCTCTAACTTAGTGAACAAGCTCAAATTTAGATTAAAGCCAGTGGGAAGTTTGCTATCAGCATCAATAAGGACAAGGTGCAGCCTCAGATTCATTGCCGTTATATTTTTATCCTACCAGCGTGGTTCAGCTCAGTTTGAGCATCACATGATTTACCAAGCAATTGACACTGGGTGTGAATATTCCACCATTCTCTTAAATTTAATTTATCCATCAAATTGTGAATACATCAGTGAAGAACAATTAACATTATGACTGGATTTAAATGGTTAGAAAAACCTGTATGTTGTCTTATTAGGAACTGATGAGATGCAAAAGCCTAGGAATATGATCTATATATCCATTTTATTATAACACTTGTTCTCTTCCTCTGCTTCACCTTCCCTCCTCCCTTGAAATCTTGAATGAACTCTTCTTTCTTTTTTTCTTTGGGGTATTCATGCTATATAAATCTCACCTGTCTCGTACCATTGATTGTCATTTCTTCTGTTATTGCACTGCATTTTATATACTGGATGATCCAATTCCCACATATAGTAGGTGAGACAGAGACAAAAGAATGAATCTTAGCCACAGAGAAACTTTTTCATTGAGTGCAAAGGGCCAGGAAGCTGTGGGTGGTGTAATTGTATAAATAATTTAAAAAGCTAAGAAAAGAGATGTGGAATGCAATTGCTGAACATATACTTTCTGTCACAGATGGTTAATATTTTTCTTCAAGGGAATGAAGTGAGTTTTATTCTACCTCCAAGCTAAGTTAAAAAACACACACACAACCAAAAAAAGAAACAAGAGAGAGACTGTGATGGCAGTAAACCATGGACGTTCTTTCCTGCGTTAGAAGTATTAGCCCGAGTTCACTCACCTACTTCTGGTCAGTGTCTTTGTCAGTGCATCATTATATTTTCTGAATTTCTAGTCATTTAAATAAACTAAGATAACAGGTAATGTAACTAGTGGTACATGTATGTGAAAAGCAGCTTTAGTACTCAGGGCAACACCTGCTCCCTCTTCTCGCCCTGCTGCTCCCCTAAAGATGCGGGGGATGAGGCTGGGTCTTCACCTCTCCGCAGGAGGGCACTGGCCTCCCCTACACAGCCACTGCGAGCCCCAGGTTGTCCGCACGTGCAGCTGCTTCTGCACGGTACTGATGAGCAGCAAGGAAAACCTACACATGGAGCACAGCGTGCTGAAATGGAAGTTTCATTCGCAGAGCAGGGAGTCCCCGTGGGATTTCAGACGCACAAGAGTCGTGGCTCTTCCCTGTTGTGCCTGGAGGAGCCCAGCTGTGACACAGCCAGGCAGCAGAGCGAAGGCACCGCACGGCCACACCATAACAGCACTTCCAGCGCTCCCAGGGCTTGTCCATGCACAGACTCGGTTCAGTCAAGCTCAAGCAAATAGTTCTGTGGACACACGTTTCACTACACTGGTTTAAAATCACACTTTGAAGAAGGCTTGTCTGCCCTGGGAGGTCAGCGCCTGGTAACAGCATCACTGTATCCTGGTTACCTCGCGCTAACTCCCCATGTGGATGCTCACCTCATTTACTGCTTGTGGAGGAGACAGAGCCCTGCTGACATGCTCTCAGCTCGTCGTCACAGGGCGACCCTCTCTGAGCAGAGAAAGCCAAAGCAACATCGTCTCCCTGAGCACCCAGCAGGATGTGCTGCCAGGAGCGTACCTCAGCCTCTCTGCACATCTCCTGCCCTGGGCCCTTTTGGATAACTAGTACAGCCTTGGGGAAAACAGGAGGAGCACAGGCTTTACTAGCTTGATTCTCATATGGAAAGTGAATCATCAAATAGTAACAGGAATTTAGGAGCATTTCTTATGAAAGATGGTCCTTGTGTGGTCTTCTGTCTCAGACTCCTTTTCAAACTTACAGAATAAACAGGGAGACTCCCAAATACATCTCCTTTCTCCTACAACTCAGGTAGTGCAGGTGTAGGGGCAGAGGAGATTCCTGTGGGATGTGTGGTGCCCAGCGACAGGACACGAGGCAACGGGCACAAACTGAAACACAGACACTTCCATCTGAACATGAGGAAAAACTTTTTCACTGTAAGGGTGACAGAGCACTGGAACAGGTTGCCCAGAGAGGTGGTGGAGTCTCCTTCTCTGGAGATATTCAAAACACACCTGGACGCAATCCTGTGCAACGTGCTCTAGGTGACCCTGCTTGAGCAGGGGGGTTGGACTAGATGATCTCCAGAGGTCCCTTCCAACCTCAGCGATTCTGTGATTCTGTGATTCTGTGTGCGGAAACCTGGCATTAAATATGGGCATTACATTACACCCCTGCATGCACCACACATGGATCGGCTTTACCAAGAAAAGCACTTTGGAGCAGCTGTGTCCTCCTGTCAATATAGAGCTGATTTCACAGGCAACTCTGCACAGGCTTTACTTGATGATCCTTTCTCCTAAGACACAGGGTTTCTCTACTGCCAAAGGATCCAAAGCTGTGCTGTATCCAATTTACCATGTGGTGAATGGGGTAGCCTTTTCGTGTCAGAACTCTTCCTATAATGCATTTATGGGGAGACTGCTCTCACTGAACAGATCTTTGCATGCCAAGCTTAGCTTTTATAACACTTGGACTCTGTATCTAAGAACTAAGTTTTGTTCTCAGTCTGAATTTCCATGCCCCGCTCCCCTTTCCGCTGTCCCCTATAGCTGGTAAAGTGCATAGTGTTGTTCTGTTAAACAGATCCTGCACACAGTCTGACTTTGTATTCTGCATATCTATAGGCATCGCCTCATGAGAGGGGGCATTGTACCGCAAAGAGCTACTGGCTGGAAAAATAGTTATGATCATGTATAGTGCTATTGTTGTTCAATATCACCACTCGACTGGCAAAGCTGTATTCCTAACTTCTGCTACAGCATTCAAGGAAAACATGTATGTCAACAGAAGAACCCGGTAATAAATCACTGATTATTTAAAAACTGGTGAGCAGCAGAGTCCTATGCAAGACACAAAGTTAATTCCTTTCCAAGGAGAAGATGCACAGGAAGATCTGGAAGAATTCAGAGTTGGTTTTATATTCTCCTCTGTGAACATAATGTTGGTGCTGAGAAGACACTTGCCTAGAGCAGTTCAATATTGATTAAGCCTACAGAAGAAAGAATTTCTGTGAGAAATGAGGAAAAGGTAAATGACCAGAGCAATGGACTTGGGAAGCCATTGATGGTTCAGAAGAGCAGCACAGTAAAAATGCAGACTATCTGAGAAACAAGATCTGAGTTTTGAATTTAGCCTGGATTTAAAAGCAGGGGTGAGACATTTAGAATTACTAATTGTGGAGAACAAGAAGGAAGCTTTGAAAGAGTGGTTAAGCTTAGCAAGGAAAGATCACATATGGAGGAACTATATTAGTAAAAATAAAACTCACTGCAGTTTCTTGCCCAAAACTTAACTGACAATTCATCTGATCTTCTTTTGTCCTCCAAGACTATTTGCTTCAACCCATACTATAGACATTACAATCCCACACTAAGGGCCCATGTCCTGGAGTCATAAGATTAACCTTTCAACTTACATTTAAAATAAATAAGTCTGTAACCTTTGCAGTAAGAAGGAAAGCTTATAAACATGACTGATGGTAACTGATACAAATAGCCTGAAACAATGGTAATGAAGCGTTGGAGCTACCCCTCATATTTCAATGACGGCCTTTACTTCAGCCCACTGGGTGGGGCGGGAAAAGTGCAGGATCATCCCTGTAGCAAACTGGGTGTGTGGCAAGACACAAAGAGTTTGGAACAGCCCCAGGATATAGGTCTATAGGACTGGAAGAGGTTATCTGTATCATTTTTCCTGGCATGTTACAGGCAACCATGGAAGAAAACTGTGTGAAGAGACCAGCTAGGAGACTTCTCTGGGTACGGGGGTGACTGGGTACTCAGAGTCCAACTGTCCCTTGCCAGCACCAGAGGTGAGAGACACAAAGTCAGTCCTTTGAAAGAAAGGGAAACGTTACACACACCGCATTGCACTTACAAGAGTCTTTCTACTTGCTCTCACTTGGCTGAAGAAGAAAACTCCCTCAGATCAGTTATGGCATTAAGCTGTTGGTGAATATCTTCAACCATTATCATTGGGTTGTTTGATTTGCAGCCTCCACCTGCAATGTCACTAAAAATGTGGTGTACACAGTCTTATGCTTAGTTACAGCAATGACAGTCTCCAGCCCTAAGACCGCATTTTCCATCAGTAGAGCTGAAAGCGTTTTATAAGGAAGGCCCATGACTGTTATCCCTGCATCAGTGATGAGAAAACTCAGCTACAAAGTGGCTTTCCAAAGGTCATTCAACAGAGCAGTGTTAGAGGAGTCTTTGGGGTCTTCTAGGTCAGGGTGGTCACTCTGTTCCACATCTGCCACAGGAGCAGATCTGGACATTGCAAAGGCCCTCTCCACATTAGTTTTGTGTTGCAGGGGGGTCCCCATCCTTAGCATAGCCGGACTTTAGGCAAAACAGGCACTGGAAAGCGTTAGCACAAGTGTTTGGGATGTTCACTGGCTGTAGCTTAGTGGAAGGGCTCTATTGCCTGAAAAGTTGCAAAAGTGGTGCTTCCGTCAGTTATTCTGATGCTGTGACAGGTCCTTTTTCTGTCTTGTTACTCCTTTAAAACTATGTAACTGTTTTGATAACAAAACCCCCACATCCTTTTTTCAGCAAAGATAGCAAAGGCTAGATGGACTAAGGGCAATACCATATCAGTTTAAAAAAAAGAAAAAGAGACAGCTCAAATTATCCTTGAGTCCTTTTGCTAGCAAGAATGGAGGGAAGAATCCATGGAAAAGAAGGCTGTATTGGAAAGGGAGTACTTTGGAGAATGGTACCTCATTTTACTAGCGTGCAGGTTCCCATCTGAGCGTTGGCAAGATACTCAGATGGACTTTCTAAGGCTCATGTTGTGCTTGCTTCCAATGACTGTGGTAGGAGTAAACAAGAAGCTGTTCTAATGCTTACATGTCATCTGGGAAAAAGTCACATCAAGCCACATTTTCAAAGCTTGTTAAGTTGGACACCTAAATTATTCATCTGATTATACAAAACTATTTCATTAGATGCCTAAATACAATTTAACTTCACCCATCTCCATTTGATTATGTAGATCATAATTTCTGGACATAGTAGGACCTCTGGGTAAAAATTAAACTCAAAAACAGAAAGAAGAGCCTAATTCAAAGAGGAGTGCAGTTCCATGTTTTTCAATCTGCTATCAATGCAGAATGCTGTTTTTCTCTTTTCATTTTTTTAATGCAGCAATACAAATATCTTATTTACTTTGTGGTAGTTTATAGATGTGTGACTGCTAGCTACACAGTGCAATGAAAATTAAATCTTCACCCCGTGGGGCTTAGATGGAACTTGCAGGAAGCAACATAAATAAAATGTATTATTCATTTCTTCCTTGCTTATTTGCTGGTAAGGATATGAGAATTTGTTCTTGAAGTGGGTTATGATTTCAGAGTGTAATAAAAATGAAATCAATGGCCAATATGTCCAACATTTAAAAACAATTCTTTATGCTATAAAACTTTATTTTCTGTGGTGCCTTTCATACAAACTTCTATCCCAATAGGTTATGCATACTGAAAGACTACAATTACAAAGATAAATAATAAATAGCAAAGGGAAAGCAAAATTAAAGAGGTACTGGCAAGGGAAAAAACATAAGTAATATACTATAGAACAAATGTTTCTCTTACTTTGCTTTGTAAAAGGATATTGGTACATAATGATTAACTTGGTGGAATCCCATTGCAAGTGGTAAAAAACCCTAGCATACTCCATTTTCAAAGGCCACAATCAACAGCAGTTTATCAACTGCTATGCTGGAGGATATGCTAATGATTAAAGGGCATCAAACCAGGCCCATAAAAGTTAATGGAAATCTTTCCACTGCTTTCACTGTGTATTGGCTCAGTGTACTTACTAAGCCAACAACATTCATCTGTTTTTTTCATCTAGATCTCTACACAGAGAGAACAAAACCCCGAAAGGCCTTTTTCATCAATGACAACAAATCACCAAAGGAACAGAAAAACTCTTTCAACACTGGAAACTTGATACCTTTCTAGCACTTTTTACTGAGGTGTCATTTCATGAGATACCCGGAAGAAAATGTGTTTTCAAACTGTGAAATAAAATTCTCAGGAAAAAAGGAAAGGAAAGAGTGATTCCAAAATGCAGTAATTGATGTAGTTCACTAATTGACATAGTACTTTCATTAAGCAAATTTTTTACTGATAGAGAACTTCAGGTCCTGTCCTCCTCATAAAATGGGAGAAGAGCAAAATCTTTTATCATAGAAAAAACAAACAAAATACCTGCATAGAGACCAGGCCAGAATACAGAATAAAAACAAATTACAAAAGTACTGTCCTTGAACCAAAATATTTCCACTTCAAAATCTACTTTACAATAGCATGGAATAGACTGTGCTGTCTGTCTGACAGAACAGGCATGTTTGCATATGCTTACAAAAAAATTACGATACTGCCTCCTTTCTTTTTAAATGTTTTTGTGCTGGTGTCACAGATAATCAACAATGGTTTTCAAGCACTTGTGAATGTACTTGATTTAAATGGGAATTATTTAAGGAAGTGGCATTTTTGATAAAAGAATAAATTCCAGAACTGAAAATGAAAATAGGAAAATATAAAACAAAATATCCATACAGCACTACAGATGGTCAAGGGAATAGAGACTAACTTACAAGAGCAGACTAAACATTTTAGGAAAACGAAGGCTGAGAGAGAGTATGATTGCTGTCTATAGATATATTAGGATAATAAACATCAGGGAGAGACAAAAGTTATTTAAAATAAAGGACAATGTTGATATAAGAGAAAAAGTTGTCGTAAACAGGGTCAGAGCAAATTTAATCTGAAAATTAGGAGAATGTTAGTAACCAGCACAGGAGTTAAGTTCTAAGCAAATCCTCCAAAAGGCCTAGTGGCAAGAATATGGCAAGAACAAAGTCGTTTCAAGACACAGCTGTGACATGGTGTCCCACAAGAGGCTGGACCTAATGACCAGAGAAAGCCCTTCCAGCCTTTGTCCCATCCTCTGAACTAACCAACTCACTCGAGTCTATTCAAAGCCTTCCCAACTTCAAGAAAGTCTGCTTTCCTTTCCTATCTCAAATGTCTTTCACAAGCTCTTCTCTTCCTTCAGTTTCCCAGATTTCCTTCTACTTTCCAAGCTTTTTCTCCTTTCTAATTTGGAGGTCAGTATCTAAACCACTTCCTCAACTGATTTCTTATCACTGTTTGGCAAATCTCCCCTCAATACGCATTAACTGTAGTAATTTTATGCAGTTACTGTTGACAAAGTCTCTAGTGCCTCTGTGACTCCAGAGCTGCTAGAAAGTCTCTCCTGAGATATGGCACAAATAGAAGTATGAAGTCAAAGAACTCCAGATTTTTGGCAGTCGTTGCTGAGAAAGACATGAAAATATGAAAGGATTTTCTTCTTCCAGAAGGAAGACAACTTCATGAAAGGCTTGAGAAAAAAGGAAGCACTAAAAATCTTATTACCAACACCAAGAAAGAAAAGCTCCATTATCTATTTTATTTTAATGCTGTGATATCCATAAAAATTCTTGGGCAGTTATTTTGGATTATCTGGTTACCTGGATTTACACTGACATCACACCACAAAAAATGAGACTATGATTTCAGAGAAACAGTAAGCACAGAAGACAGCCTTCACTCTTCATTTGTACTTTACCAAAGACTTCATGTAAGGCAGGGCTGTGAAATTAGAGATTTCCCCTCCCGCCACAAGGTATTTCTAAACTTTGTCATTCTAAATATTTTTATCTTATTTTCTCAGGATCAAGCTAAGCAGATAGTTTGAGGGAGAACCATTTCAATGGAGGTAAAAATCAAGATTCTTGAACATAAGCTTAATTCCTAATACTCTTAAGATTGGTTTCTAGAGTCTTTCTTCTATATCACCCTGTAACTCTGTACCATATATATATCATGATGGTTCTTAAAATGTATCACCATGTAGACTAGATGCATTAACCTCATTCCTAGGCCTTGATATTGGCTCTGGTAGTCTTTAACCTAGCATGAAAAGGCATAATGAGGTCCAGTGTCTAGGTAAAGCTCGACAAATTAAATCTGGAGATGAACGTGCATTTTTAACAATGAAGGTAATTAGTTATTGAAACAACATGCCTATGATCACAGTGGATTTGAATTATCTGCACGCTTTCACTGAACATGAGGTGTCTTTCTAGAAACTATGCTACAGCTCAGACAAAAGAGAGGTTTCATGCAGGAAAGTGGTTGGAGTGTTTATGTGTTCCTCTCTAGCTTCAATATCTCTGAATCCATTTCAGTATGGTCTGTACTACTGTAACAACAGCACCCTCAGCATAGCCAGTACTGAAGAGGGCCTACTCTAACCAGTGTCCCCTATTGTTTGCTCCTCCAGGTTCAGCAGATCATCAGAATGAACTCCAACATGCTGCACCAGCCCAGTGCTCAGTGCCAGTGGCTCTCATGATGCGTTTGCACCCCATGGACACAGCCCAAGCATTCACAGTTTCTGCACCATAAGCTGCCTTGTCACAACTTTAAATGCTTCTAAATCCATTGTATAAGAAAAGGTTTTACTCTGTGGCAGGGTTTTATGGAGAGCACTCTTTTATCTTTAACTTAGAAACTAAGACATTTATTCCTTGGTCTACATGTTTACCAATTTTGTTTTATAGGGACCAAATCAAAGAGCCACACACCTCATGCTTAGCTATGTACTGTTCTGAACAAAGATCACAGAGCCCTAAATGAGCAGCTAAGCACCCCACAGTTAGTCTCCCAAGCTCTCCAAACACCATGGTGTTGCTTCACCACTGCCTCTGACCAAACTGAGGCAGAATCTTGCAAGGTGCAAAATTGTCTGTTTATAAATCTTTCATGCAGGAAAAAAAAATCAAGTAAGAAATAGAGATTTATATTCTTGGTAGTGATGATGATTAATCATTAGAACAAAATACTTAGGGCAAAGAAAACCTCCACACAACAGCTCTAGGGTAAAAACTTTGCCTTTCCTTAATGCCTTCACAGTCAGATTGAGGCCTTTCTGAATACATGCATTAGCAACTGGATGGGCTGTATCGCTGTTCTGTATTGTACAGAATGTTAGATGTGAGGATCTTATGACCCTTTGTGTTTGTTTATAAAAAATGAAAAATATCCAATTAAACCATTTCTTGAGAAGTATTCCTAATGTAAAAATAGTTTAGTGACTTAAAGCAGAAGGTCCCAAATTCAGCTGTTTGGGTATCATAGAAAGAGAATTTCAGGGCACTATGGTAGCCATAGAGTCAGCAATCACAACAGCTTTTAGGTCATGCATCCAGCACTATTGTCTCTCCTGAGGCGGAAGCAGCAGCTCTTGGCTATCTGTAGGATCATGAAAAGATACCGATGTTCAGGCAGCTAATTATCTATATCATCTGTGGAAAAGGTGATGACCAGATCTTTGTGGGTATGTCTGGAGTAACTTGCATATGCCAGCAAGTGGGGACCTCTGAATCAGATCTCATATACACTGAGAGAGGGAAGAGTTGAAATTTTGAAAGCAAAGGTCTTCCTCACAAAGGCAGTTCCCAAACAAAAACAAGCAAAATACCCCAAACACCATTAAAAAACAGCATATTGTGGCTGCCTCTGAAAAGAAGCCCCATGCTGTAAGTTGTGCAGAATTCTGTTACAGTCTAGAAGCACCAGCTTCCAAGCTGCTTGGCTCGCTGATGTCCCCTATGGGCCAGTTTTAGACACTTAAAACTTGCTGGACTTAGTTCCTTGAAGAAATTCCAACCAGTAAAAATAGATTTCCACTGAAATCTAGACTAAGAAACATGTTTTAGATTATTCAGTTTACTGTGTGGTACTATCTCAAGCATCAGTACGCACAAAAATAAAGCATTTATATTTAGTAAAATCCTGCATTCTAAAGACAATAAACTCTTCAGTATCTGAAAAGTCAAAGCTGAAGAGAATGACTGCAATCACTGGCTTTGTGAGACATCTAGTGGAAAAAAGGCCTATTGTCATGGATACTCAGATACTGAGAGGCACACACCAGTGCAAGGAGATAATCCTTTAAACACAACAAATATTAAGCAAAAACATGAGGGCACTTACACCTGAGTCCCTGGGAAAATATATCATCTGCTACCAGAAGTGTGCTTTCCCAGAACACTAATTCTTTCCACACTTCCACTGCAGTCTAGAAGTGCTAAAAATAATGTGCTCTCTGCGCCAGCTGTGATCTTGCCCATAGTTATATGATAACAGTAGTGGTGAAGCTACAGCAGCCCAGATGTTGACTAAAGCATGAAACCTGGGTCTTGTACAGCCTATGCTCTGCACTCACCACTTCCTCTTTGTTCCTGGTGGTAGCTCTTCCAGCCATATGAATGAAAGTACAGCTGTAGTGGGTCATCCTGTAGGTCTGCCTAGCCCAGTGTCCTTCTCCACCAGCAACCGTGGAAGAGGTACAGACCTTCCCAGAACAGTTTTCCAGCCCCCAGTATATTCTGGCTCAGAAACTTCTGTGCCCAGAGATGTTACCTTTGTGTCAAAAAATTCATTTTCTTCCATTAATGTATTTAATTGTGTTTTTGGTTCCATGCTAACTTTTGGCAATCACAAGCCTATGCCAATATGCTCTGCAGCTCAGTGTATGAGAAGAACTACCTCCTTTTGTTTATTTCCAATCTGGTACAGTTCTGCTTTATTATGAAAAATAGTGGACACTCTTTTCCTATATACCCTTTCTGTATTGCTCATGGTTTTATAGACATCTCTTCTGTTTCCCACTCTAACAGATCTTTTTTGCAGGCAGCAGAATCCTAGTCTATTTAACTGATCCTTGTATAGAGGCCCTTCTAAATCTTTGGTCATCCTTGCTGCCATTCTAGGGTTTTGTTTGTTTTTTTTTCTTTCAGTTTTGCTATATCCTGTTGGTGACGAGTCCAGAACTGGAAACAGTGGTCAAGATATAGTCACACCATGATCTTCTATATTAGCATAACGATAAGTCCTTGTTTTCTTTTCCTTTCCTAGTAACTCTTATTATTCTGTGTTTAACTGTCTCTGCAAAGTGAGTTGACATATTCACAGAAATATGTTATGAATCTCCTTCCTGAGTGATAGTAACTAGTGAAGAATCCATCACTACGCCTGTTTTCCCCATATGCATCCTTTTGTTTGGCAGTACTGGATTTCATATGGTATTGTATCCTCCAGCCTATCAATAGCATGAGATTCTCCTGCAAGGCAAGTAATCCTTCATAGCTCTTCGCTGTCTTTGCTGCCCTGAGCAATTTTGTATCAGAAGAAAATCTGTCATCTTCTTCTCACTCTCCTTTTCTAGATCATTTATGACCATGTCCAATAGTACAGGCCCCAGGAAGATCCCTGGAGGTCTCCAGTGGCATCCTCCCTGCATTGGAAAAACTGCCAATTTATTCCTTCTTGTTATTTCTATCTATAACTAGTTATTAATCCATGGATCTTTTGGAAAGCCATGGTTTTCTTCTTTTAAAGTCCTATCCATCCTTATCCACTATGGCACATATGTCTATGTCTTTATAAGTCCTATTTTTTAACGTAGCTCCTACCAATTTTTTCCGGTAAGACATACTAAGACTTACTGGTCTGTTGTTCCTTGGCTCCTACACTGTGCTGCTAACATACTTCCCATATGCAGGATGCACATACCCTATGAATTGTTCTTAATAACTCACCTCCCAAGCACATGCAAATGCAAGTCCCATCTTCACTATGTTAAAATGAATATAATGTGCAGATGAGAAACATAATGAAGATGAAAAAGTCCTGCCTTTATAGTCTAATTCTTGGGAAGCAGAAATAACATGAAGGCTGTTCTGCAGTGTGGTCTCACGGACCCTGGACCAAGCTCCCCTGCACTCTCTGTCCTGTTACATTCATTTGTATTGATCATAATGCTCAGTGCTTGCCCCATCCCTTGTCTATTAGGAATAACTCATCATTAAATCAGTGATTGCCTGGAAAAATCCCAGTTCAGCATAGGAGCTTTCCGCCTGATTTCAGTGAGCTCATAGAACATACGTCCGGTTAAACACAAATAACTGAGAGCAAGGCAAAACGAGGGAGACCTGCTTCCATTCTTGACCCCACACCATTCTCACTGTGGGCTTGTATATCCCAGTTCTCCTGCCCCAAATCTCTCTTCAAGCACAATTCCTCTTAGAACCTACTCAGACTCCACTTCTGAAAAATATCTGAGCTTCTTTGAGTTCCCCAGGGTAACACGTGTTGGGATGCTTTGTCTTCATGAAACATGCAATAATTGGGGTTAGGTCCCTTTATTTTGTGTATACTATTAAGGCAAGTAAATGCAGGCAAGCAATTTTCTCCTTCCTTATTTGAACAATATGTCCTGCAAAGAACCGCCCCCCCCTTAAAAATATAGAGCATGAAGCAGGAGAGTTTACACATTTTTTTTTTATCACTGCACTACTGAGGTTCAATAATAGATACTGATGCTTTAAGATTAAGCAAGAGCATAGCCTGAGAGATCACCTTTGTATCATGCTTTGAAGGTTAACAGCATCTGGCTTTGATGAGAGAGAAATTGTGGCATGGTATGGTTAACAGAGGCTGCCCTGCCTCTGGTTGTGAAAAGTATTCATTTACAGACAGCTAGCAGAAGAAGAAGAGAATAAAGCACATCACATCTGCCTTCTTGCCACCAATCACAAACAAATTGGCTGAGAGATGTATTCAAGTAGTTAACACAGCACTGCTTGTAATGAGAAGAGACATAAGAGAGGTTTTTTACTGCTAGAAGTCAGCCATGCTGCTGCTAGCAAAGGAGAATCCGGAACATGCCCTCATACATCAAATCTCTGCTATGTTGTTTATGAGCAGCAATTTGAGATCAGGATTGGATTTGCAGAGGTATGTGAATTGTAAACAGTTTGCAGAAATGGCAACTGAGATTCCAGCACGCTTGCTGTAGGCTGGGAGAGGTTTGTGAGGCATTATTGTTCTTTAAACTTAATTACCAGGTACAGTTAAATCCTAGGCCAGATTTTTATCTTATACCACGCAAGGAAGGCTGAATTTGATCTTTTGAAGGCATGACAGTCAGTTGCTGGGAGTATCACATGCATGGTCAGCATCAGATATGCCCACTTATGCTATTTCAACACTGCTAAAGGAATCCTTCTAATATTTTATGTTCAGCCCTGAGATGAATTCAGACTACTACAGTGGGCTTCTTGCTTAGAGCACTGTGTGGAGGGCACTTCTACCTAATAAAGCTTCAGCAAGAACGAAAAGTAAGACTTTTCAGTTACAAAGGTTTAGAAGAAACAGAAATGGTCTGATGTGCTGCTAAGGTACCAAAACTTGCAAACTCCTAGTGTTTTATTATGTGGATAACCAACAAAGCCTGCCTGTGCAATATGGTCACTATGATCACAGGTACAGGGAGTTCAAACTTGCAGCTTATAGAAAGTCAACTAAGGAAAGAAGGTCAGTTGTCAATGGATTTAAATTGTAAGTGAGCGCTCCCATGCATCAGAAAAGACCAAAAACCCTCAGGCCAACATATTACAAAAGTGGCCCAGGAGCAAAAATTCAGATCCACATCAACAGAACCATTGTTCAATGTCCAAGTTTGGGCTCAATCCAAACTTTCAGCCATTTACAAAGATAAGAGCTGCCTAAGAGGTTCGGGTCAGTATTCAGACTTTGTACGGGTTGCCCCAAGTACGGCTTTTATCAGAGGCGCTCTCGGCACTTCCCCTCTTTTTATACAGAAGTGTGCTATTGGCACAAGGATATTCAGTCAATAATAATTGGGGATTTGTAAGTTTAAAATAGCATCAGCTGAAATAGTAGTCTAGCATCATGTAAACGTTTTTGCACTTTAAATTCTGATGTCAGGCGTTTGGCCACCAACGTGGCCAAAATTTTTTCAAGCCACTTATATAACGTTGGATAAGCACCGGACTTAACGAAGAAGCAGAAAAATGAGCTCGACAACCAAAAATCGTAACGCTGAAGAAGCAAGAAGAGGCGCCTACGTAACTTTGCGACCCCGCGGGCCTTTAGCACCCAGGCAGCCCCAGACCCCGCGTCGTGCGGACGGGCCGGCGGCCAGCGGCGCTGGGGGGCGTCGGGGGCCCCGGCGCGGTGCCCGCGCAGCGCAGCGCCCCGCCGCCGCCGCCAGGGGGCGCAGCGCCCGCGCGGGGCCGGGGCCGCGGCCGCGGCCGCGCTGCTGCTGTTCCCGCCGCCGCTGCGCCGTTACGGAGACTTTCTCGTGGGCGGGGAGGATCCCTCTGCGCGAGCGCACTTGCAGCACCATGAAGACGCCCGCCTTAAGCGAGGGACGGCTAGACGGGGCGGGAGAACCGCTGTCAACAGAAGTCACCCCGAGAAAAGTAGAAGAGTGGACCCCGAAAATAAAGCGGGCAGAAATAGCCGCCAGGTGGAGGGCACGTGCAGAAGGGGGGTGAACAAGCACGACGATGGGTCCCAGTTTAGCCTCGAGTGCTGTGTTCTGAAGTCTCATTGGACAGAGAGGCAAAAACTAGGAGAAAATCCCGAGCAGGAGAATTATTATGGAAATGTTGCAGCTGTTAAGTGCAAGTTTTAGGATGTCTGTTTTCAGGTACTTACGCTTTGTGAAAAAATATTACCCTTTGCTCTCATTCCCCTTACATTCATTGGGAGAGATTTTTCCTAAGAATCTGCCGAACTGTCCCTGAACTATTAGATGGGGCACTTTCCAGATATTTTACGTGAGATTGAATAATTTCAAGATGGTTTGGGGTTTGACTTCCCGTGGTCAAGATTCTCCTATTACTGACAGTGGCTTTATTTTCATCATAACTTGTTTGAAATTGATGGAATTGCTCCAGATTCAAACGAGCTTGTGAAGAGAATCAGGTCTCTAGGCTGAGAAAAACAGTTAACAGTTATAAGCAGGAGCTTGCGTATTCTGTTCTGTTGTTCTGCTTATGGAACAGTCCATTTGGGTTACATGCCTTCCATGATCTTGGTTTAAATGTTATTATGGTAATATATAACCCTTGCTACTTTCAGAGAAAAATACTAACAATTAGAGATGAGCAATGCAATGATGTCTTGTGACATTCTTAAGGGTTTTCCCCCACAATGAACTTAAAAATTAGTTATCAAAGGTCTTAATTGCTCTATTTACTTCAACAGGCTGAGTCTGAAATCCGCTGTCAACACTTAACTTCATGAACTAATTTCAATGCTGGCTGTTTTTGAAGAAATAGTCAGCAACTGTGCTTACCTCACACTGACAGAAGTGCCAGAAGCACTACCTGCCAAAAACTCTCCAGCTTCACCTCCCCAGCTTTTATGCTGTAGTTACTTGCTTCTAATACAAAGATACCTGGGCTTACTATTACAGTCAGATCTGTCTGGTGAAACATCATGGACTGCCTACCTTAGATAATAATTCCACCTGGAACACAGTTCAGCAGAGTATGAAGGATTATGCTGAATTTGAAAGCCTCCATGTAATCTCATTGTAGTTTATCATACAGTTTGGTGCTTCCTATATCTGTTTCTAATTTAAAATCTCTGGATTTTTTTTTTTTAACCTTTTTGCATAGATTGAAGCTGTAATAAAGACTGAAAGGACTATAAAAGCATACAGTCCTAAATATATCAGGAATGTCAATAATGCAGTATGTAATTCCTTCGGTTAATACTGGCTTTCACAAACATTTGTGGTACCCATGCAGCTGAAGTCTCTTTGAAGAGAGAACACAAGAAATACCGGATACAGCCTTTGCATGCATTGTCTTGCTCCACCACATTGCCCACTTCAGTCGGTCTCAATTTTTTCAAATGCCAATTAACAGGTGTGAGAAATGCTACTTCTTACCCAGAGACCTACGTCTGCATAACAGCGATACTATCTTGGCAATCCAGGCCGTAGCATAAATATCATGGTGTTTGAGCCCTTGGGGCCTGTGGAGTTTACAACTATGCTGTCAAGATCTCTTCGTTGGGATAGTCCTTGAAGTCCTGCCAAGACGTAGGGGACTCCGGTGCTTTTATGTGCTCCCAAACACAGCTCTGGCTCCAGGAGTCAACACTCTCGTCAGGCTGAGTGATGGTGTGAATCTCAACCAGCAAGCTGAGATTCCAGCGGGCAGTGACAGTACATGCTTGCATGATGATGCCAGAAAAGCAGGTGACACTGGCAGATAGCTGCAAGGAATAGTAACGGGGCGGCTTCTTGTTACATATCCTCAGAACTTCACAGGATGGAATTAGAGAGAGAGGAACAGTTACAAAATGAGGTTACAAAATCCGGATGTCCTGATCAATTCGAGACAGTTGTAAGGTACCTAACACTGCATGCACAGGCAAGAACAGCATCCAGCACTGGTTCAGTATCTGTTTGCATCATATTTTGACTAATCCAGGATTAATCACATTGCAAGTCAATGAGCTGTTACACTCTTCCAGGCACTCCAGAGACTGTCTGGAGAGAGAAGAAGAGGTTGGCATGTCAAAATGGTGACATGAAGAGGTGCGGAACAAGTATGTTTTGCTTGTAATAAAAAACTGCACAGGACCAAAGTATTTCAACACAGCTTGGAAAGAAAAACAAGAGTTAAAAGGGAAAAGTTTTTCTCGGCCACATCCCAAGAAGTCAAGAGAGTTGCACCAGTTGTGAATTTGGCCCTCTGTGTGTACAATAAATGGAGATTAAGAGCAGCAGTTTGGAGTTTGAAGAGCTTCACTTTTGGTAGTTATCAGTAATCCCCAAATCCTTCCAAATTAATGCAGAACTCTTGCAATACCTGGCATCACTAGCAGGCTTCTGGGCATTATATGTATTTCTGCTGCTGTTAGGCCATGAATACTGAGATAGCAGCGTATCTGCTTTTCATCTGGGCCAGAACGTAAAGGCAGATGCAAACAGAGCACTTAAATGTCAGTGTTCTGCTGACAGCTAGGGTTGATTTTATAGTTTTCCTCAAGCTCTACTACCTACCACAAGTAAATGAGCTAAAATCTTTTGTCTCAGACATGGAAGCTCTGCTGAATGTCAAGTGACTCTGCCACTTGGATATCACTGTCTTGTTTTTTAGAGTATTTATCCAACAGTAGCATTTGACCCTGTGATGATCTTTGCAGATGTCGGTGCCAGCACCAGAAATCCTAGAACAACAAGAGTGGCTGCTAGATCACGTGATGCTTCTTTTGTGGTTCACCACTAGTACAAGGCACAGTATCCAGATGAGACAAAAGTCAACAGCAGAAACCATATCTGAGAGATGTCATTAATGGACATATTGTTCCTTTCTCTGTGCTGACCTTCAGGAGCAAATGAATTTAGATAAGTGTTCGTTTGAAACAGTTCTTATAGTAAACAAGGCTGCTAAGTGTCACCATTCTCTTTTAAGACTTTGAAATAAATCCATGTTCAGGGTCAGTTCTGCAATTTACTCTATATCCTTAACCTCTGATAGAGAAAGATTGTGATAATGAAACACTTTTGACAGAATTGTTCAGGCTCTTCTTTAATGTTCAATACTGGAAGGTGCTGAGCAGCTTTCTGTTCTCTGAAAGTTGCAAAAATTCACATAAATTACAGATTCAGAGCCAACATGCTGTGTTCCCTGAAAAGATTCATTTGGAGCTCAGTTCTGCAAGGTATTGTCTATTTACTGGAAACCTTTAGCTAAAATACAGAGTTGACAGTACTCAATACCCTACCAGAGAGTCTTGGACCCTTGCACAATTAAACACCTAAGAACACCACTTTTAAATGCTGATTGCTTTATAAAAATTGAGTAGAGTAAATCGCTGAATTCACCTGACAAAATGGTTCCCCCATAAAGCATCATGGAAAATGATTCAGGAAAATTAAATCTGTGAACTAGAATATGTAGTTGTACTGCTCAAGGATAATGAAGTTCATACCAGGGTTGAGTACAGACACCTCTTAAACTCCATTTAAAACTTAAAAATGACCAGTTTGTGCCTTATCAAGTGGTTCCGAATGAAACAGTCATATACTATCAGATCCAGGATGGAGAAAAACATAATTATTGGTCCCCTGCAAAGGAAAAGAAGATTGGTACTAACAGCATCCTATATTTGTAATGTTTCAGTTCATGTTCATAATAAACAGGTGGGCTAATTGCTAAATGGGGGAACTGGGGAAACAGCGACCATCACTAGAGAGGTTAAATTTATAGGATTCAAACTGAAAGAGCGTCCCCAGCACTCCAAGAGGTGGTAGGATCAGTTCACACAAACAGCTTTAGCTAATTAAAGATCTTCTACAGCGTTGGGTGAACAACAGAAGGTTTCGCCTCACAAAATTCCCAGGCCCCATGGTCCTAGAGCTTCAGCGGTGGTGCCTGTGCTGAGGAGCTGCAGAGCTAGTGGGCAGCACTGTCTCTGCTTGTTCTTATGGCTACCTATTTTGGAGCCCAGCACTGCTTCTGAGCTGGGTACATACCGCCCGCCAGCTTGTGCTTTTACATCTGCAGTCAATAGAAGACTGTGCTGCGCTGAAGTATACGGAACAGAGCTCCCTCCTGCAGGAAAGATGTATTTAATTTGTTCCTCTCCATCTTTAAAGACCTTTATATGGAAAATATTTTCAAGCTTGGCTTTCTTAAAGCTGTTTGCAGAGCAATCTATGCTGGCCCTGAAATTTCTTTTATTTCCTCTTAGGAGTATATGTATTTATTAACACGTTAATGGCATTTCCTTAAGTATCTTGGTCGCTACTTGCTTGTATTCTGCTGTGCTGTGCTAATTGGAGAATACTCAATACAAATATTTTTAGAGAGAGAGAGGAAAATCAGCAGCCCATTTCCTAACATGGTGTCACTCATGTGTGAGCAGTTAATGCGTATGGACTCAGGTAGCTCCGACTAGCAATCTGCTGTAATCCTATGCCTGTATGGATGATAATCTTGGGCAGACAACTGCTACTGAACTGAACTTCACTGCGTGGTGTGGTGACCCCATCTCAATGGCAGTGTGTAAATGATACTGTGCCACCCACAACCACCTGTTCTGCTCGTATGGCGATCTGCTATCGACCTGATCTGCAAAGACGAGGAGGTCACCTCTGAACATGGGACTACTTGCCTTCTGGAACAGGGGCATGTCTGTCTTTTGTTATGCAGTCAGACACGCTAGTTTGGGATTTGGTTCAGTCATCCAGTTTATAATGCAACCCAGACCACTAAAAATGTGAGCGCCACAAGCTGGGAAATCACAGAAATGCAGACAACCAAATTCTCTGCAGCAGTACCTGCAGGGCTGGAGGAGCCATGACTAATCTCCATCCATGGTCCTGCTTAGGTCTTGTAAATTTTGTTTTTTTCCCCTGCCCCAGGGCTCCAGGAATTGCTTTATAAAACATTGGTGGGAATCGCTTTGCCCGGGCAGGCAGTAGTTTAGGAAAGCTGTGGTGGTAGAGACATCAGTGAGCAAGGTGAGACTGTGCCACAGGCACAGCACCTCCCTGGTTTAAGATTCCTTCAGATGTTACTTTTGCCAAGAGGGATCAAAACTGAAAAAGCTGTTTGCTTAGAGACATGGGAGTATTGTGACAGTCTCACCACATCACTCACTCCAGATGTTCTCAAACTAACAACATTAGGGCATGACCCAGAAAATTGCTATAAATGGGCTTTGTGCCTGCTACCATTGGATGTACTTCTGAAGTATATCCCATTATTAAGAATATATTCCCATAGGTGAAGTTTTCAGGATTCTCCTTAATTAGGATGTGTATTTCAGAGGAGTGAATACTGTAAGGTAGTGATTAACTTCTTTTCTTTGTTCAGCTTGATTCACCCAATATCATAACTTGCATGACTATATTGGAAGGGAAAGGAATATGAAACTATGTTAACGTCTAAAATGGACTGTTTTTACCTTCAGATACTTCAGGCTGCTGTTCCACCATTTTCCATTAGAGGAAAAGCGTGTAGCGTTCCACCATTAGAGGAAGTGTGCAGCTTTTTTAGTGCTGGCTATAGGCTGAGATGTGGGTGAGGGGAGGAAAGATGAAGGTGAAGGCAATACTGGAAAGCGGAGAGAAGAGGCTGAAGACATCAGGAAGTTACCTCTGGTGATTACTGAAACTGCACTGTGCTCACTGGAGGGAAGCAAAGTATTTTGGGATGTCTTTTATTCAGTGACTGTTCCTAAAGTTTCAAATGCTATCCCTAGCCAAAATATCTTTTCATCCAGCTGTGGCTGAGCCTCTGTAAGATAGTATTAACCAGGGAGGATCATATTACGGCAATTACAGCGGTTGACGTTACTTCCCCTATGCAGGTGTGCAAGGTGCGCCTTTGAACCTGCGCAACCCAGCTTGGTCTGCGCCTCAGCTCTCTGGGAGACAGCCTTCCCTTAAGGGCTGGAGCATTCCTCCAAATGCTCCCCAAATTTAACCTTTCCTAACAGTGGGTTAGGACATTTTCTGGACTAGGAATTTGATTTGCAAAACAGCCGAACGGCTACAGAGTCTGGGATCTTCAGCCACACCAGCTCTTACTGGACACCACAGAGCGATGATCAGCTGATGGATGGGTAAGAGTTTGCTTCAGGGTATTGTGATGGGGACAAGCTACCTTTTTCTTACCAGCAAAAAAATCAGCCCTAGTGCAACCCTGGAGCTGCCAACACAAGGAAGTTCCTTCACTTTCAAAGCCAGATGATGTTAGGCACTTTCAGAGTGGAGTTGTTTCTCCCCACCATCTGCTCACTGAGCACATTTCCATGGACAGCTGCTAATGCAGAGCAGGAGTGCAACATAAATCACACCCTACCTCAGTACACAATATCTTCCCTGCCTAGACCATCCCACTGCTGAAATGGTTGCCTTGCTGCCTTCAGCCTCAGCAGTTAGCTTATGTCAGAAAAGGTGAGCGGGTCAGGAAAACAAACTGGGGTAAGTACAGAGCTGGCGAGAGCAGCCCGGTCCTTGGTCAGAGACAACTCTAGACAGGAATGTATGCTTAGAATGCAAGCTTAATGCTCATTAAATGAAAAAATATATATATATATAAATATATATACACACACACACACACACCTAGTACAGACCGGATTATCAGAGAGAAAAACAGATACCATATACATGGCTTGTATAAAACCAGCAAAAATCCATTAATTTCAGTGAGGATAAGATGAGGATCTGTCTCATTTTGTGCATTCGAAAATAGATATAAATCAAGCGTCTTGTTTATCTAGTTCTGAATTATTACTACACAGTAGGGCATTTAACCCTTACTTCTTAGAAGATTAAAAAAAACCTTTTCTCCTAATCCAATTTTCTTCCTAATTCAATTCAGAAATTTGCATCCTGTTCCCAGAAATGTTCTAGTTTTGAGCTTTAGGAAATGAGGAAAGTGTTTGAACTTTAGAAATTCCTTGCATCATTAGTTTTAACAGATGCACAATACTGTAATCATCACGAGTGCTGAAACACTCATGAAGCTGACATTTTATAAAGGAAAAAAAAAAGAAAGAAAGATACCGATGGACTGATCTGTGCAAAGTGCCAATGCATCAGCATGGGTGACCTTTTATTCTTAAACCATAGTGCCCAACAGAACTAATGTCTGGGCATTAATGATTTCCCCTGCAGTATGCTCCATTAGTTCATCAGCCAGGCAGTGCTTTATCCTGATTGAATAAAATGCTTTGGGCAAGTCACGTCGAAGAATCTACAAGTTGGTAGTAGGGTTTTTTTCCATTCTAAAATGCACCCAAAGAATCATTACTATCTGCCCTCATGCTTATGTAGGATAGCCCCAGGTTGGTAAAGTTAGCACACAGGCACAGAATGAATGCTTAGAGCTCTTATACAACTGCTGCTGTGATTTTCAGACATGTTTCCTGACTCTTTATAAGATATACAGCAGGTATCAGTTGTACTTATGGATATCAGGTCTGTGAAAAGTGGAAACATGAGTTAATCAGAGGTGTTGACTTTTTGTCTGACATTGTAGATGACAAAAGCAGCCAGATCACTAAGTGAATAAACAGAGCTTTATATTTTCCCTGCAGCTATGAAAGCTCTGGTTATTCCTGACACACCTGCAAAGCCTCTGTGGAGCTTAAAATAAGTGTCTCACAGAGAAAGTCTGACTTAAACACACTTTTGCATATGGGATATGATTTTGTAAGAGGTGGGCCAACAGTGCTATTATAGAAACATGCCAAATAACTGTAAGCTTTTATATGTACCAGTTAACATCAAATCCCTTGTTCATCAGGGAAAGTGCATGTGCAGGTTCTTCATAAAAACCAGGGCTGCATATTAAAGCAGAGTCTAGCTTCCTTTGCTCGCTATCTCTGAGAATATTTGAATTAAAATAGGGATCTCTGTTTTACCCTCTGTTGCCTATTCCACAAATACAATCATCGCCATCTGCATGAAGACAAGTTATAAACCATCTGTTCCGTTGTTCATTAGAAGCCTCCAGAAAATACTGGTACCATAACCTATAGATACCGTGCTGGTCCTACTCAGAGCCACTAGCCACCACACAGTACTATGCTTTCCAACACAGTTCTTATTCATGATTGGCAAGAGCAGTCAGTTGACCCCAAATGAGAAACAGTTGTTTCTCCTCCTTTGCTAGAGGCTGGTTTGCCAAAACCAGCTGAACTATTCATGTTGGATTGCCTCCATCGTATGCTAGAGAATGTACCAGACAGGCCTTCTTTCTGAAGCACGGTTATCATCCCAACATCCCCACCGAAAAGATTTGGTGCCAGTAAAACTTTTTCCCCCAGTCATAAGGGAAAAAATTCCCTTTGGATTTGCTTATTAAAAAGAGAGTGATTAATTTTGCTTGTAGTAAAAGGTAAAAGCACCTTCAGATGTCTTATTTAGCTCCAATACCTTTACCATCCAGAGAGAAGTAGATTTTTTTAACGAGGCGACAGTTAACTAAGCTCTATTTACCCAATAAAGCCTGTGGGAGCCAGCCTGAGCAGACAGGAGGATTTAGGCTTACATAGGCTCAGGTGAAAGTGCTGCTGATGCTTACTCCCTGCTTATCAGATAAAGATAAATAAATCAGGAATTTCAGATGCACAGCTTCTCCATTTTCAAATTCATACCCTGGAGAATAGGCTGTGGGTGTTAGGGCCTGTGGTGAGGAGGGCTCCCTAGGCTAGAAGGGGTGTTAGATGCAAGATCACGCTCCTTCCACTGGGCAGCCTGGGGCTTGGTCCCTTCTCACCCTTAAAACTTTAACCAGTATGTGTAATAAATGTCAGTTCCCTGAGGATTTCATCTAGTGCCAGCTGAAGTCAGTGGAAACTCTGCTGTCGTTACAGACTAGCACCCTGTGTAAGAGTACTTAGTGGGCCTTTATTATTTAAAAAAAAAAAGTCATCTACAAACTGTCTCTTCTCCCCTTTTACTTACAGCCTGGCAATGACCTATCTCTACGGGAAGCAGGCAACAGTCTGCAAGACCGAACTGGTTGTGGCTGAAACTGAACAAGGAATGATAGGTTTGAGCCAATTGTAATATTCATCCCAGAGCACTTCTACCTGTCTTCCAAAGTGTCTCCTATTAAGGAGCTGGTATTTTCATAACAGCCGGATAATGGGCAGTGGGTGTTTCTGTGGTGACATATTGAGAGCTCAAAGATTAATGTGTCATTTTACTATTTCCATTCTGATATCTCTATGCTGATAAATGCTTGGCAATCTTACCATCCCATTAGTAATATTAAATACTGTAAACCTGGGGGTTTGGGAGATATAAACCATTTTAAAATTGAATGTGACCAATAAAATGCTCTCTGGGCAGTTTTCCAACGCAAACACTCTCCAAGCTCACTAACAAAATATAGCATAGAAAAGAGCTACTAGATATTTCTTTCATAATCAAGAGTAAGAGCTGTGAGCTTTTGGGATAGTTCTTTATGAACATGCACAAAGATGAACATGCAGCTATCTCTGGTTTCAAATAATATTACAGTATGAATCAGTAACATTTGGAGGAACTTCTTTTAGATTTTCCCATTAATGTTAAACTGAATCTTTGGCAAATGGAGGCCTCTGGTATATTACTCTGTTCTGACAAACTCTGCTCCTCTCATCCATAAAAGATGTCATTGTTTTTTTCAAAGAAAACTCAGTGTCAAGTCCAATGAGCAGTGAAAGGAGCTGAATAGGGCCTGGGTGGGGGTATCTCCTTAACACAGAAGCCCTTCTTTTACTAGGACAGGGCTGAGATGACTTAGTCACTAGCCTGATGAAGTCAATCCCTGTTCCAGTACACTTTCTCCAAGGTCATCTAATGAGTAAACTGGACTGAGAACACAGGAGTCCCGTCCTGCAAGAGCAATAGTTCTACTATATTTATCCAGAGTCTTGGGATTCTTACGTCTTTTTTTTTTCTTTTTTAAGCTCTGCAACCACTAATTTGCACTAGGCCAGCTGTCATATGCTGAACATCAGTGGTCAGCCCAAAACAGACATTATTTGAGAGATCAGACGAAATAAGGTATGTAGCAGGTCAGCATCAGCAGACAAGGAGCAGAGAGGTGGAAGTGCTTTAGAGGGCTTTGGGAAGGGCATAGAAATTCAGCTAAGACTCATGATAAACTTTAACATTTAAACATTTGCTGAAGGGAGAAAGAAAAAACGGATTCAATCCCCAAATGAATGGGACTAGAACATGACCTCAGAAAAGGTCGTTAAAGCACAGAGGCACTTTTCCACTCTGTTTGGTTTAGGCACTAGAGTGCAATCAGGACGTTTGGCAGCTCTGAGCTTCTACAAGCACCTTAGTAGCATTACATTTAGATGCATATATCCTGCTGCTTTATGTCTCAGCCATAACAGGATCTTTTCTCTGCCCTGAATAAACAAAGCCTGATCTTTTCCCACATCATTTCTATTTCAGTAGAAATACAGAGGTCTGGTTATTGGTCTTGACTTCAGTAAGCTGCTTTACTCTATATATGGGCTGGGACATGCAAAATGCTGAGTTGCTTCTGGAGACACTCTGAGCCTTGGACTCAAGACAACGCAAGCAGGAGCAGAATTGCTCAGCCCCGTTTTGTAAAACTGGGCTCTCCCTGCCCCACTTTCTAAGAAACTTCAGAAAGAAGAGGAGCAAGAGTTTTGAAGCAGCCAGAAGAGAGCCCTGCAAAGCACTGACCCCCCTCCTCCCCCAGTGAGGTCTGGTGCTGAGAGTGAAGGTGATGGGCACAGATGCAAGAAGGAGATTGCTTAGCAATTCAGCTGCACTTAGCAAGGTTAAGCAGTCAATACTTTTCTCCTTCCCTGCTTACCTTCCTTTATAGTCATGCAGAGTCTTTACATGAAGGTATGGTAGACTTCGTTGCGCTAAGCCCTGAACAGATACAGTTGAAACACCACTGATGGAAATCAAAAAAACAAGATACAACAAGAAATCTTTCACACAAACTCTAGGTCCACTTAAATAAAACTTACAAGTTTTTATATTGTCACGGAACAATAAAAAAAGGAAAAAAATAACATTAATATGAGAATTAGTCAAGGCAGATGTAGCTTGAATTCAAAGTTATCCTCAGAACAACTGCCAGTCTGGAAAACCATTGCTATATAAACAGGAGACCTTGTGGACATGAACACATGGGTCCTGATTCACCTCTGTCCCCATATGAATCCCTAAATTTGGAGCCTCCAGACAATTAGGTTTAGCTAAACATCAAGAAGTTTGGCTGATTACTCAAGCCTACACAGGCTCTAGGTGACCAGAAGTCCTCATGTCCAAATGTCTTTTAGGAAGGTCTCTTTGCAGAGGCTTGTGGGGAAGGTGGTGGGAGAGAAGCAGACCTGCTTACTCTTCTCCTTTCTCCAGGACAATCTACCACCCTCTGCAGGTGACCACAGTGTTCCACCTATTCAGACAGCAGAGTACCCCAGCTTGGCATCTGCTGTTGCTATCCAATACCTGTTTCCACTCCTATGTCCGGAAGTCTTCATTCCCTGAGGACATGAACAAGGTGGCCTCCTATTTCTGTCCTTCTTCATGACCCATGAACATGAATCACTCTGATGGCTGTTTCAGCCCTTTCCCAGACATAGGTGTCCCCAGCGTCCCCTTCCAGTCTTTTCCTGCCTTCTTTTATAGCAGGACTGTGAAGGCCATCGCACTGGCATTACACAGGGAAGAGGACAAGGAAGCAGGTGATCATCAATGCACAAAATAAGAGGACATCTGAGGAAGTTTCTCACTTTTCTCTCCTGAGGATAAGGAGCCCCCAGGAGCCAGGTGAGCTCAGTGACAAGCCATGGCCAGCCTGCTTTGCAAAAAACATCTAGTGGCAGAATATGTTTGATTAAAAACTGTGCACCACATGCTCAGCTGCCCACAAATTGGCTGGGACTCAGGAAGCCCTGAATTTGGGTTTAGAAGCCTGTTCTCACAGCTTGAAAGTAATGCTTTTAAATCTAGGGACAGTGTCAAATGGGGACTGATTAGCAGAAGTTCACCACTGATTTTGGAATGCAATCGTCTTGTATCAGTAGAGGTTAAATAGATCATACTGATATCCTTTGAGACTGGGTAAGCTGATCTAAGATGAAGCTGCCAGTTCAATGATTTAAAATTAGAGCAATGCTTTCCCTCCTTCAGGGCCCCCAGCATCATTTGCACTGCCACATGCTAACCCCACTGCAACCTGATGCTGTTCCTGACTGAGAACTGCTGTGCTCAAGTGGGAGGCAATGAGAGCACAAGCACCACTGCTACAGAAGTCAAAGAGAATTTGCTTCATTACTGCCAGGATGAATAAACATGAATATCTGTTTCAGTGGCACTGTAATGGCCCTGTGCACATCTTCCATGTGTCATCATGGCTTTGTAGGACAGGGATGTGCTCGCTCTTGAGGTAAAGGAGAATTCTCCAAAAAGAGTGAAATACAACAGTCATGAGGGACCCTTACCATCTGGAAGATAGGGGTGGGTAGACAGGCACCAGAAGGCTGATAGAGGACTGTGTAGCTGTGCATCACTTCCCTGTTCAAAAGGCCAGTACAATTTCTTGTGCAAGAGCTCCATTAGGAGACCAAACCAACCCAGAGAACTCATTACCCCATAAATGACTCTTAAAGAAGATTTGAATTTCTGCTCTTCAGAGGATGGAAGGTACCTTCAGGACTGGCTGTGTGTGAAACAGTCCTGAACAGCTCTGCGATACTACTTTTTGTAAAGTGTCTGTAATAACCAGCTTCTTAGAAGAGCTTTTAAAGTTCTTCTGGAAGCTTTTTATAGTTCTTCTAGAAGCTTTTTAAAGCTCCTAAAAATTAGAAAAAACTCCCAGAAGAATGACATGACCCACTGTACAAATAACTAGTTATTCTCCAGGCTTTAGAAATTTCAAATATAAAAACTGCTGGTCAGGTTTGTACCTGGGAAGTCTCCACTCATAGGCACTTTCTGTTTTTCCCTTCAGTAAAATCAGACTGCTACCTAGTGAGGAGAAATCTAAATAGCACACTCAGCTACCTACCTCCAATCATTAACAACACAGTTGGTTGAAAAACAACTCTTGCTCACAGGATACCCACAAATCCAAACAGACCCACACAGGATGGTTCTCAGAAGAGGGTGACTGTGGTGCCCACCTCCAATACACCAAAGAGCAAATCCTCCGTTCTCCTCAGGGTTTGCTTACCCCCTGCCCTGGTGAGGCCAGCCTATCCACCAGCAAAATAGCAATGTCATGGCTGGTGATCTGGCCTTGTGGACTTAGCACTTAAAAGCTAAAATCTGAATTTCAGCCAGGACAGAACTGAGGTCCCAGGCAGAATTTGGGTTCCCCCTCATTGGAACAAAAAGCCTTTTCTTTTGAAGCTGGTAGCTCAGCATCTCTGTACAGCAAAGCTGTACCATGTCCTGTATCCAAATGCTTCCCAGGTATATTAGACCAATATAACACAGATTCTACTGGGTTTTGTGGACCCTTTTCCATTTCCTGCTATCAAAGGAAGACCTTTTATATGACAGATCTTAAAGTCCCCATAAACTCTCTCTTAGAGAGCTCCAATCTCATGCAATCTGAGAGGCTCTCAGGGCAGCATACACAAGGTTGCTTCTCTATGCTCTAAACTATAATTTAATCCAGAGCAAACAGCTCTAGTGTACCACAGGCAAAAAGGCAGTGAGAGACCATGTCACACACACAGCTAGGAAGGGATTGAACCAGAAATCAACAACCTGGCACTCCCATGCCACTCACATGGAATCAGTCTCTGGGTTAACACATATCCAGAAAGCCCATCCAGCTTTTTAGATGATCAATAGCAGCCTATTTTCAGTGATCGCAGTTAATACTCCACTAGCAATCCTAAATAAATCACTTCCCTTCTCCCCTTTCCTCACCTGAAACTTGTAAACCACAAGCACTTGCTTTTATGCTCTACATCATTTTTCAGGATGTAATTTCATCTTTCTCCATGCTGCTTTAATTCTGGATCCTCAGAACAACTATTTATTTTTCTCTGGGCCACAATTCTTCAGCTCTTTCTAGTGTTTTCATCTTTGCCCCACTTTCTTTCCCAAGTCCCTTTAAAATGTTCCATTTCAGATGCTTTCCTGTTGCCTGGTCTCACTCAAAACTTTACCAGGCTCATCTTGAAATTCCTTGACTCAGTTCTACTCCCATGGAGATCTGAGCAGGGAAATATATGCACTGCAGTCAGCAGAACAATATAAAACTGTTGTGAGAGAAGAGCCAGATGGAGAGAGACATGAATCCTGGGCATATAAGGACACACTTACAGGATTGACCCTGAGGGGTTTTGAAAGAGTTAATGTTGTCACTGGATTGAAAACTCTGTTTTATGCTAGTAGCACATAAAGCTTTTCACTCTTCTGTGTGGTAGTCTGCAACTTATCAATAAGTATGCATTACCGTGCATTTTTCACATAAATGACCTTCATTCAGTCCAGCACACAGAGTAATGCCTTGTGCTGCAAGAGGTATCTGTTGTTTAATGAAACTGTTGTTAGCAGCAATCTGAGAAATATATGATCATGTCCTTATGGCCCCTTTGTACTGTAGAGGCAAAAGGGGATACAGCTAGGGTGATTAGTAAACTTTTCCCACAATTTATGTCAGAAAAATTTAATCTGTGATCTTAATTTTACCTTAAAGTATTTTGGTTTTACTTCCCCCTTTAGCTACAGATCAAAGTACCTGCTCCCAGCAGGAGTAGAATTGGCCCTCACCGCCCTATGGCATTGTAACGCCAAAGGGAAGCGTTGCATGGGAGCAAGCAGCCAGAGAAACAGGCATCACATCTAAAATGATGTAATGGATAGTGGAGCTGGGCATTTCTCCTGGATCCTCACAGCAGTAAGGAAAAAAGTTTTTGCTTTCCCCAAACCGTATCACCTGAAAAGCAGATGTTGCTGAAGTTGTCTCTGATGGGAAAATACTTTCACAGTGAGAAAGAAGGACAGGCTGGCCACAGATCAGGATAACAGCCTGCAAGAGCTCCTTTTAGCTTGATGCCAGGGTCACATATGCCTAAGGTGAACTCCAGTCAAACTGTGGAGCTGTGCCAACCTCAACAGGATATTTGTTGTGTGTTTTCACCCCCCAGCAGGACCTTAGGAGTGTGCAGTTGTACTGCTGTTCCTCTCCAAATTATGGAAGTACGAGCCATTAGGAAACAAGAGAAGTTGCCCAAAGGCCCAGGCCTTTACTCAGAAATCCTCTGGGAGAGAGAAGGGGATACAGCTCAGCTCTCCACTCCTTGTCCCATTTCCAGACACTGAAGGACTCTGACCACAACTTACTGTGACGGAGGTGTTTAAGATTCAAAGCATGAATATTTCAGAGCTCATCTTCCCCCCAAAACATCTGTGATGGCTCTTTATCAAGTGTTGCACTTCAATGCATAACCAAGCATGCTAAAAGCCATGAGATAACAGGCTATACAGTTCTGAGGTGTTCAAGGGGAAAACAGGATGTCTGCTCACTTGAACAAGGCAATCCAAGCACACATGCAAGTGAAAGGATGAGGACATTAGAGTTAATACAGAACAGTTAGCATAACTATTCTTAGACTGCCCTCTGTGAAGAGGCACCAGATTTTCCCAGCACGTCAGTGACCTTCTCTTGCCCACACTTATCTAAGGCTGTGCATGAGTGTGTTCACAAGAGTTATCACTGGAGCCTTTGAAAAGCCCATATACCCAAACATTACATGGAAGGTAGTACTTCAAAAGGAACGAGTGAAGAAATTTTGTTAACAAATGCATCACTAACACCATTTTGGCATGTGCTAGTGGCACAAGATAATAAAATTTGTATGGCACTGCTTTGTATCATAGGAATTTACTGCTTGCGAAAGTTGCCGTGAGAATGGCTCTGAAGAGACCTGTTTGTGAGAATGGTCCCTGCACGAGCATGGTGCAGGAGTACCAGCTCCCCAGCCATGGGGCTGACAGTCTGTAGAGAAACATCTGTCCTGCTCCAGTCAGGACAACAGCTGCCTTCTGCCTCTCTGCTTCCGGCCACAGTGAAAATCTCGTTAGTGAAAAATGAGGTGCTAGTTCTGAGGAACAGACTGAGAACAACCTCTGGGTTAATAATTTAGTAACCAAAGTAATTGTCCAAGTACTATCAGACATTAATGATATTCAGTCATTACCCAAATTTGATGGTTAGAGCTGAAAAGTCCTGTGTCCCATCACCACAAAGAGCTGTTACTTATATCAGCTCTCCGCTGAGCAGTGACGGATGATGGCAGTTTACCACAGGCTGACATTTTCAAAGGTGCCTACGCTATTTCAGAGACTAACATAAGAAAAAGCTGGCCTCCGTTAGTCTGTCTTTCCAGAGACAAGTTCAAGCTTCATTTAGCAAGTTTCAAATTCTGTTTCTAAAAGATTTAAGCTGTATCATCCAGCAACCCCTCTGAATGCAAATAGCTCTTTAAAAGATTTAAAGATTTACTTGTTTATAGAAAAACTATTCTTCCATTGCAAAATTCTACATACTGAGTAAATCACATCGTTTGGTGATTCATTTTGCAATTTGTCTGGATAAAGGCTATAAAAGACTTCCAGCTGACCACATCTGAGCTTCTCCTCCTCAACCCACACAGTGGGTGGCAGCAGAGACCCTGCATACAGGTCAAAAGCAGCCTGAGTCACAGCGATGTTTATCTATACAAGCAGATGTTACAAAGGGTGACTTCTCATGTTGTTTTGTCCAGTTCAATAGAAAAAAGGCTTTCTTGTAACTAAAACAAAAGAGGAGACAGAACCATTTGGCAAATACATTACTGTTAAGCATCCCGGCCAAAAATGTTTATGTACTTGTAGCAATATGCATAACACAGTGTTTGATTTGTTTAACTCTGAGCAAAAGTAGAGTCTGTAGAGGCTTGAAAGATGTGGTACCTGTTATGAACTAGCAGGTATCTACTTTTAAACTGCTTGCGATTTGATGCAGCCTGCGAAGTGTTTAGTCTTTAGAAGAAATGTTACAGATGTCAATGATAAAAGTTGTCTCAGTGGGGAAGACTGAGTAGCAGTAGCTAGGGATCAGGTGGCTGCTATCGGATGTTGGGAAATTATCCCCAGGTCTTTTCAGCACAGAATTGAGATTTTAATGAGAGTCCTTCCCAAGACATCCCTAACACAGAGCACCTCTAAGAGGGAAACCTTCATTAAAGTCACTATCCATCAACAACAAAGCCTTTAAAATTCCACTTAGCAGACCTAAAAGCACAGATGTAACTTCTGTTGTCTCACATGTGCCTTCAGGTTTCATGCTCTAAAGGTTTTGGCTTTTTAAACACTTTTGCTCTATTCCAGACAATAGCTGATCTTACTCCCCTCACAGGAAGCAAAGTGGCAACCTTGTATGTTTTCACAAAGGTCAAGGTAAAGGTACGGTCATTCCCTTTTAATTATTCTTCTAATCCTGGGACCTGATAGGCTGCTTTGATGTTCATTAGCAATATTCAGATTCCTGTACTAAAAACTGACTTCAGCAACAAGTGGGATGGAAAAGTCTTCCAAACATGTCTCCTGTTTCCAAAACATGGCGGCACACCTGGGATTAAGCAGGCGTGAAAGAAAACTGGTGGTTCTGTGAGCCGCAGTGAGGTTCAACAGGTCCTAAAATAGAGCTTTTGTATGGAGCTAGCCAAAGTCTTTCAATATTTTAATACATATTTTAGTGAAAATTTTCTATATGATTTTGCACATTTTTTTTTTTTAACTAGAGTGGCTTTTTAAACTCAGAATTGCCAATGTATTTTTGTTTTATTTTTGAGGAGAACAGTTTCTAAAATAATGTGAAAAGCACCACCACCACCACCAAACTAAGGAACTTTTCTGTTTTTCACTCCTTCTTTACTGGAGTGCACAATCAAATCAAAAAATCAAAAAAGCATTAGAAAAACATACTATAAAAACACCAGAAAGATTAGTAAAAATAGAATGCATTAACAGTAATCTAAAGAGAAATATCAAATGTCTTCACAAAAACCTATTTTCCCATTAAAAATCCATCTGACTATGTTGCAGTCAGCACAGATTTAGGTCAATTAAAATCCTCTGGAGTAAGAAACAACAAAAGAAATGAGATTTGAATTCACTAAACTTCAGTCTTTCAAGGTGGTTGCTTACTCTATACTAGTAGATTCATCCTTATCTCAGGATCAAGCATACTTTATTCTTTTAAGTATGTAACAATAATAAGCTTACCAATAAAAAAAAGGCACCATAATTCGCTTGAAATCCTGTAAGGCAACTCCCAATATCCAAGTATTTGGTGAAAGTAGTTTTACTTCAAACAGTACACTTGAAGGTGACTTTGTGGAAAACATGCTGTCAGTGTGACTGGAGGGAAAAGTAGGTTTAAGTTGATTTATATTCTGAATGTTTCTCTGGCTTTTGGGACTACAAGTCACAATAGTAGTTTAACTTATTTATAAGGGTAAAAACTTTAAGCAGTTTTTTTGGTTTTTTTTTTTAACTCTCATTTTAAATTTTTCTAGTGAAAGGAATAAGAAGCAACTTCTAATCTGTTGCTTGGCTATTTAGGACAGATGTGCTGCCAAAGTCCAGCATTCTTTTTTAACTGCTTACACATGTCCCCCAGATGAGTTTATTGGTGAAACCCAGGTTTTATTCTTGGGGAGATGGCTATAAATTAAAAATAAAAAATAAAATGACAGCTTCCTCCTACTCTTGTATGTTAACTTAATCTACTAACTAAACTATTTTCCTTTCGAGCCTCTCTGTTTAAATTTGGCCACATAGGCTAAAAGTCCAAAGCTGATGGAGATAAGGGAACATTAGGAAAGAGTTTCGGTTAAGACTCATGAGTCAAATTGGAGCAGAGATCAACTGATGATAAACGAGTTAACAAATGGATTTGTTAAGCTGTCTCCCAACTGCAAGATCCTTGGCACTTGACAACGTAAGAAATCTCAGGCTCTGCTCTTTCTGGAACAGCCGCAACCCTGCAAATATTTTGTTCAATCAAAAGAGGAGTAAGTTTTAAAAAACTAAACAATGGGAAAATTTATTCATAGGGCAGTTCCATTTACTTGTCTGAAGTTAGCCTAGTAATGAATTGTAACTAAATATTTCACCTAGAGGATTTACTCAGTGAAATCAAAAAGGTGGCTTCAGAAAAGCCTATCAGGCAAGAAAGGAAAGACCACACAGTATTGGGAACTCACTCATGGTCTCCTCAGTCTACCACTTACATGTACCAAATAACAGAAAAATATGTCCTCAAAATTAATTTTGTGAGTTTAGCCACTGTAATCTGTAATTAACCACTTGAACAATCTGTGTAGGAACCTGGAATTCTCTACTACTTGAACGTTTTCACCATTGTCTTTCTGAAAGTCACGCCTGAGTTGAATCAGAAGTTGCATGTTTAAGACAAAAATGGATTGGTTAAAATCTGTGACTCATGATAGCCAGGAGTTCACATATGGTTGTCATGAAATTATTAAAGGTCACGGATCTAGAATGTGCTATGATTTTCTAAGACACAAACAGTTCAAGAGAACCACTAGAGGCTGGCTTCCTCTCTCCTATACCTTGCCCTCTCCATAGCCTCATCTAACTCCAGAACAACACCCATCCATATCATTGCTTTCTGAATTTCATCAGGGCCGTACAAGGGCTCACAAGACACCAAAATTAAAACAGACTCTGAAAGAATTCTATAGGATCTTTGCAAGGATACCAAGAGAACAAGGCACAGACTATCCCATCCTGACACACAAGGGAACATGTCCTTCCTGGGTCTGCCCCATTAAGGATGGATGGTTTGGGGAAGAGGATTCACAAGTTACACCACAGTCTTGCACAGTGGCAGAATAGAAGATTGGAGCTTTATTCTTCCAGAACAGTTACATGTGGCCATTAAAATGTCAGTTACTAACTCTAAACCATCCATGACATTTAAGTTAAAATGAAGTGTATTGACATCTATATCATAAAGTCACGATTAAACTTTAATGAGAGGCTTAAAATTTACCAGCAGAATGTATTTCTTGAATGGGTCACCCACATCAAAGATGCCATATTCCATCACAGAGATAATATTTTAAAAATAACTTCCAGGATTCGCATCCTTTCAACAGATGATTCAGGAAGGGAGGAAAATTATGCAGGGTTCAGTTTTGACAAGGGCAGAGCGTTCTTCATTCATGTGCTAATACTGCCGTTTGAAGAACAGATTAAATTGTGGAGGAGGACTGAGAAACAGAGGCCAGTCAGAATGAAGAAAAAGCTTAGTCTGAGTGAGGACACCTTTTAGATGTGCCAAAATTAATTGAATGACTAATTAAGGCAATACTTGAAATTAGAACCAGCTGGTAGTTTAACATTCCTCAAACCCTTATTCAGCAAAAATTTTGAGTGTTTGCCTTGTTTTATCCCCCCTAAAGTCAAATAACAGTCAAATTCTCAGAAAGTTGAGAATTGTTTCCCCTATTTTTTGGAGACTACCAAATTAAGGATTTTGCCAGTTTTGGCCTGGTGTTAGCTAGCTAGATGCTGTGCAAAGGTTTTGTACAACAAAACCAAACTACCATGACATCGTTTATGGCCTACTTATAAACACAGCAGTGCAACACATGGGGAAAGGTTTTGCCTCTGTGAATCATCCTGCTCACATCCTCTTGCCAATTGTGACCAGAGCCATTGTTCCAGTGGAAGAAATCCATTCTAGAGAGGCCCAATCACAAGAAAGCCCATTTAAGGGCTGGCACTTCATTGACATCTGAGAGTTTATTTCCCTTTTAAAATACCTATATAATCCTAATACAGTTGTTTCAGATCATGAGGTTTACTTTGCTTCTATGACAGCTTGAGAAAGTGAGTTCCAGAGATTAATCACACATCTGGGCATGCAGATTCAGACGAGGATCTTAGATTTCTGGCTTCACCAAACTGGCCACATCAGGATCAGCTCAGGACACTCTTTTTCTTTTTTCATATCAGTATACTATCCTGTTCCTTTTTTCTGCAGAGATACGATAAGCCCAGAAAGTAGACAAGCCAAGGAGGTCCATACAACTCCCCTCCAAAAATTAAAATATTATTTCATAGTAGAAAGTCTTTTCCTCTAACGGACCCCTTACAAGAGCTATCAAGTGAGTCACGAGTCCTTTTTCCTTAACTGTTGCCAAGGACACAATGCATCACAGTCACAGAAAAACTAAAGTGGTTGTTGGCAATGCCAATAAACTCCAAAGCTTTAGCAGAAAGTTAAAACCTCTCAAACTACTCTAGATGAATAATCTGCATACCCTCCTCCTGCTGTCTCAGAGCAGGAGGAGTCACTCCTTTCTCTGATGGCCTCTTCCCATCTGGTCAGTTTATTTTGGGCTTTGGACCTGGTGCTTCTGCAGAAGGATTTGTGCTGGTTTTCTGATGCTGCTAACTTGCCAGAAATACAGACACTTGCTCATATTATTTCAAGGAGTTCAGGCATATCCTAAGGAATTTGGCCTTTTGTGTACTGAACGGGTTTTATTGCTACTGTTTTGAGGGTTATTTTATATTTCCCACAAAGTTGTCTTCTCAGGGCTGTTATGATACATTTACATTTTGTGAACATTTACAAAACTGTTGTACAAAGACCCCCTGCTGCATTCCAAATAAAAGTTTCTTCCTGAATCTTTTTGATGTGTACAGGTTGTCATCATCTGGGACCACTAGATAATGGATGTAGTTTACGGAATATTGTGTTACATATTCAGGAAATAAATCACACCCCAAGTTCCTTAATGTCTATTTCATAGCAAGGTATGTGTGTCTTATCTCTCCTTGTACAACATAGGCATGACCTGTAAATACTCTTAGAAAAAGGAAGAAAATGTTTGTTGGAGGTAAAATTCCTTCTTGGCTTCCTGAAAAGGTTTGTATGAATTGTTTGAGCAAAGATCTGCAACCTGGCAAACACCTTGCTTTTCCATAAGATTAAGCTCCTCAGGAGCATATTCTATTCTGAGAGCAGGGAGCAAGAAAGAAAATAACCTTGCAGTATCCTTTAAGCCTTATCTAAACAAGAGTCAGGATTTTTTTTTAAGTGACTAATGACTGTAGGTGCCTTGAGACTCCATAAAGAGGTCTGATTTCCAGGGCATGAGATGTTTCTGAAAATAGCAGCCTTCCTGGTGCCTCAAGTTAGCCAGTCTAATACAGAGGCACTCAAATTCACCAGATTTTTCCCTTAAAATCAACTTCTAGTGCAACCTTACTGGTGACACTACGTGGCAAATAACATACAACCTGAAAGCTTCTGAGACTCCTTCATGTTTCATTTCCTGCCTAAGACCAATAAATCTATCCTGGTTTTGTGAATCAAAAACTCCTGTAATCCAAATTGTCAGGTGGGGAAATTTTGGCAGTTCTAAAGATTGAGGTTTTCTCTACATCCAAAGCCTGACAGGGAAGAAAAAAGAAAAGGAGAAAGAAAATTAAGTGCTTTGCCCCTTTAGATGTGGAAGATAACCCCCAAGCTGTAAAACAGTCAACTCCTGTCTTGAAGAGACCTCAAGCAGACAGACTAAAGCAATAACGAGCGAGGTGTTAATTTCGGCAGTTGATCTCTAGGCCAGCAGTCACTTCAAAGGAGACTGGTGCTCATTTGAGTGTTAACATTGCCAAACAGCTAGTGTAAAAAGCAATAGCCTCTCCTGGGTCAAATGACTTTTTAAAGGAGTGTAATTCATTCTGACTGATGTATCAGGGAACATATGTTAAAAATAAAACCTGTGCAGCATATGAACTGTTACTTACAAATAAAATAATGGATTGCCACCCTCTAGGGAAAAAATGAATCCTCCTTTACCAGTGATAGAAAACAGTGGTGTAGCACTTGGAACCAGGACACTGAAGTTCTTCCACCACATTTTGAAATGTTCCCCAAGACCACCTTGAAGACCAGATTCCTCATCCATGAAGATTTCTCTCCCTGCTGTGGCTACTCCCTTGTGCTTCGCAGTTTTGTTCACAGTTAGTAAGGCTTTAGTAGGTGACTTAGGACAGCACCAGGCATGCCTGGATAGATTTCCTGAAGCTATTTCCAGATTGCCTGCAAGACCTGGGAGGACGGGATGGGAGACATTCAGTGCTGGAATTGGAAGTTTTCAGGGTCTAAAACTTCATGTGCCTTGGCCAGCATTGCATGGTCTCATGTGTCCTAACTGTAGAATTAAGATACCATGGGCTATAACTGAAACAAAAGGAAATGTGACCATGTCTCCAGCCAACCAGTCTGCATGCCTTGAGCAAAGCTGTAGCTTTAAACATAACAATTAGATTTGCATTAGTTATTCATATTCTATCCACCCACACACTTTACTGTGCTTCTGTCATGGGCATGTGCACTTGTTAGGATAGAGAAAGGTATCCAGGAGCATGGCAAGAACATGATCCACTGATATGTCAGCAATTGACCACCACTTTCAGCCCAGTCTGTTCTTCTACAGCTGAGCTTTTGCAACAGTAAGGGCCTGCAGAGTGAGACCAGAGAGCAGAGACTGGGCTGGATTCCTGTCAAACCCCACTGATAAGGGCATGCTCACACTGGCCTGGGCTGAGGCCAGACATCAGACCTAATGTCTATTCACCACTCAAACCTCTTGGCTTGACCCAGGACATCTTTTCAGGCACCTCAGAAAGCTCTCACTTCCCAGGGAACCAAAAGTTTGCCAGGCCAGTGAAGAATATCTAAGCTCTATTCAACTGCTGTGCTAATTGTAAGGTGCTCACATGCAGTGGCAGACCACATAGATTCACTTGCAAGATAGCTCAGCTGTCTAAGAGGTTACGTTTCAGCTGTCTGTTGCTGATTCCCAGCTAAGACAAAATAACAGTCACGTGAGCACTCAGCCCACTTCAGAGGAAAGTGGAACAGTTTCAAATGAACAGACAACTTAAGTGACCCTGTTATGCTCTGCCGAGAAACAGAACGCTCACATGAGTCACTGTGTCTCAGCCGAAAAGGGCTAAATGCAGCTGGAAAATCCCAGCCGCTAGTTTCAATCACTGCAATGTTCCCTGCCTTGGGACAGAGGTGTTGGAATCAAAGCTTTCAAAATCTTGATTGCTTCTGGGCATATTCCATTGACTGCTGCTATGGGAAAATGGACTATGCTCAGGCTAGCCCTGGACCTGAGTGGACTCACTCATAGCTTATTTTATATGCCAACACAGGAGTAGCAACCCCTGGTGATGAAGCACATGGTCCCAAGCAGTTGCTCAGGCACAAAGATAACCGTGTAGAGAAGCCTTAAGCAAACATACAAACAAGCATGCAATAGTCAGCATATCACTAAACTGATAGGAAATACTGGGATAAACGTTACTAACCGGCTTCCTCTGGCACATCACATACAAATGCTGTGGTAGCTCTAATTCGTTTGTCCTCTGTGCTGGGCAGCATGCACAGAGTGGAAAGGCTTTTGTGATTGGTAGGACAATTCCTACACAACAGGCCCACTACATAAAATTGCTGCTGCTTTTAGCTTTTAAAGTTGGTCAGTCAGTACATTTTACCTAATAGCCCCAAGTAAGCATTTTGCAGCATGGCAGCATTCAGCTTGAGTTCTTCTTTCCATCCTTGCATGCACTTGCTCTGCCCATCTCTCTGCATCAGTATTTCTGAGTATTCCTTTTAAAGGATGCTCAGACAGCTAGGTCAGTCTTGGACTTCTGGAACAAGAAATTGCTAATCTCTTAGAAATGTGTTAAATTGTATCCAGGATCTGTTATGTACAATTAAGGAGTTTGCTGGGTCTCATCTGCCTGAGAGCTCCAAGCTGGCTGGTCAGTTCAAGCTGTGAATGGCTCCAGTCCCAAGGAAGGTGGAAGAGACCATGAAAATAATGATCTGTTGGTTTCATCAGAAGTATCCACAGCTGAAAGTCCTTTGCAGGCTACCCATACAATGCTTTGTGGGCCTCTAGTGGTCTCAGATTGAACTTTGGGAACCCCTGTTCTGGAGAATTTGCTGTCCAATTTCTACTAAAAGCTTTTATGTTATCTGTCCTGCGACACCACCTTTGCTGCAATGTTATCTCTGCACTGTTCTCTCTTCCCTCACCACTTCCTCTGGATGCAATGCCAATAGTGTGCCATGTCTCCTTCTCATAACAACTCAAGCATCTCAGTACCCTAATGTAAATACAGGGATTGCATCTGGGTGAGTTTCAGATACCTGTCTTTTCTGTTGAAACTCTACCTATTCATTTATAAAGGACCCTACCTCACATTCTTCCTCTGATATTGTCCCTCCTTCATGAAAGGCTAAGAGCAAAGGAGAGTTTCTCTTGCACATCTTTGAGCTGTACTGTGCAGTTATCCGCAGGAACTCAAATTGTAATTTACATGTCCTTCAGGCTAGGTTCGGTCCTCCTGCTCTGCTCCCATACAGTAAAAGAAACAGTTGTCCCTCACACATGCAGACAAAACACTTTTGGTTTTACCCATGAAGGGGAGCAGAGGCATTTCCAACAGAACACCAGTGCCATTAAGACAGATGAAAGCTTGCTGCTTCCTTCTGGCACAATCTCCTGTTCACCAGCAGTCATCAAAAGCAAGCACCTTTGCTTCCTTTCCTGGCTCACAGGGCTGGGACCAATGCACAAAGAAACTGGATTAAGGCTGATTGTGTAATGTAAAATACAGACACAAAGCTGGGAGCAAACAATGGGACTGTATACCTGAACGCCCTACCTGTTAGGCTATGATACCACAGCTTTTACTCTGCCTGGTCATGCCCTCACCATTTTAACAGTACAGAATTAAACCCGGCTATACTAAAATTGTTCATTTGAAAGCTCCAAATACACATATCTGTATTAAAGGTCTTTGTCCTTCTCTTCTCCACTCCCTTCTTCAATCTTGTCTCTTCTCCCTTCCCCTTCCAGTCAGCATTTTCGCAGTTTATATCATGCTCAGCTCTGGCATTTCAGCAATGCACTTGGAAGTTGCTCCTAGAGGCTAAACTTTATTCCCCATCTGAGTTTTTTGTTCCACTCTTCAACAGGCATTTCTTGGAAGGGCCAGTACTCACATAAGTATAGCACACGGCAATCATACTGCATGTCCAGAGGGTATGTAAATATTCATATTCACACAGCTTTTGTATGCACTGCAGATTACAAGATAATTAGGCGCTATATAACCATGTAACTCAGTTTATAATGAGTATGACAGTTATAGGACCAAATTCTGTCATTCTTCCAGGCCTGACTCTTTGGAATCTCTTTTTTTCCCCTTTGTTTATCAAGAATTAATCATTTGGAGCCTGATCCAAAAACTCTGAAGTCAATGCAAGTCTTCCATTGACTGCAGTAGGCTTTAGAGTAGATTTCTGAGCAAGTAAATTCTCATACACAAATACAGGGCACCAGCCACCCTATCCTTCAGCACAACAACCTCTCTGTGACTGTTCAAGGTAAGCATCGTTAAAGGATCACTGCAAACGCTGTGGGTTATCAGAAACCTGACACATGAGATTCACCCTTCGGATCACAGGAGAGGGTCAGGCATTCAGTTACATAATGGACAAAACCTTTCATTTGGACACAGGACAGGCACATCCTCAAGCATGTTAGGTCACATAAAGAAAGAGCATCATCAGGCTATTATGCCTAAGGATCTGTTCCCCTAGCTCCGCTCCCGCTCGGGAACACCAGGCCAGCTCCTGCTGGTCGGTGTCTCTCACATGGACCCCAGAAAAGCAGAGGCACCGCGGTGCTGTGCCATAGTCAACTCCCTATAAAAGGAGCATGGAGTGCAAGCTGTAAGAGTGAAATGCAAGAGTGCACGCATAATTCGGCAGGCCTGCGTACAGGTAACATTTTCTGGAGGCCATAGGAGTACCAGCACCAGGAGACAGTGCTTCCAACTCCCCTCTCTCTTTCCCATGACACCAAGTTTGATCAGACTTGGCTTTTTTTTGGCGGTAACATCTATTTGTCTGGCTTGCACACAGTTACAAAGCTAGTCAAACCACTTAGCCATCTGAATATAGCCCTTGGTGGATTTGGACGCTACTTTTCTGTGTGAGTGGTTTACACATACCCTCCCTCTGCTTTCTACAGATTTATTCCTTTGACTGTTTTGCTGCTAGCTGTGGATGGGTAGCAACGTTGCAAGGAAGAGATGCCAGTGGACAGATTTCTCCTCAAGTGCCCTTCACAGAACCAATCTGTCAACAAATTCTCTCCCCTCCTGAAAAATGGACATGTTTTAAAGCACCAGAAAACTGACTGATGAATAGCAAACAACAAATAATTAATGCTTCATGTGTACAGAAAAACCTATAAATGTTATAGTGAGACATGCTTATGAGTCTTTTGAAGTGAAAGTGTTTCTCTGGTAAACACATGTGTTTTAGGTGTTTGTTATTACAGTATGTTCTGAAGTTGTCTCCACCCCATGTAGTTTTATAATATGTTGGGGGAAGACTGGGTCAAAAGAGATCTTACTTAAAGCCAATATCACACTGTCAGGTTATTCAATGGTATACCCAAGAAAGCAATTGTAAAGTAACCTCTAACTAGTCCATGTTTCGCAACAATTAGTCAGTTATCTGCTGTTTCTTCCTCTGCTCATAAATGCTCTGAGCCCTGCAGGCTGCAGTTTCACAACACAATGGCTTTCAATGCCCCAGCAGCTTATTCCCCACACCCTCTGCTGTTCCCCTCTGCCCATTTGTGTTCCCACCAGAACAAGCTGGCTCATGTTTTGGGTAGAATTTCATCAGCAAATAACATCTGAGCTGCAAATAGTTTGTAAAGTAAATCTAATTACATTTGTAAATACATAATTTAAAAGATCACACTTTGGCGCTAGAATATGGATTATGAAGGATTTCTCTTATCTGCTTAGACAACTTTGTATCCATCCATTGTATGATGAATTTCAAAACATTATCACTGATGCAATTTAAAATGTGCTTTTTGCAGTTATTTTAAAAAGGCAAGCCAAAGTATCATTCATTTACATGAGTTTTCACAAACAGCAGTTTCCCATTGAGCCCAGAAACAAAGCACACAAAGCACGTTGAACTGAATTTCAGCTTTGATGCTGAGTGAACTTAAAGAAAAAGGTTTACTGTTATGAACTTCTACTACTAATTTTTTTACTTGCATGTAAATTGTCATGATTCAGTTTGATAATTACAGAACATTCAAAGATTAGGGAAGAAGTGATCTGAATTACCTCCTCACTCCCATCAAAAGGTGCTCTTCACCAATGCCTTTTGACTGCACCACGTAATCAGTGAGAGGCCAGGGGTGGAGGCTGTGGACCTCAGGCTCTCCCTTGCTCTCTCAGCAGGATGTGGAGCTGCAGAGATGATGGTAACCAAACCTTTGAAGAAGTGCTAGTTGGGCTTGACCTATTCACATTTGTAAATTCAATGTTACAGCGAATGTCTTCTGGGTTGTCTGTAGTTGCATGTTCCTCTGAACAGCAGAAAGTCTAAGTTTAAAAAAGAGCTTTATGTTTAGTCTAAAAAGCAGGCTCCAGCTAAGGAAGGGGATGCTCTGGATCCCTTCAAAAATTGTGCTGCCATAGATACCTGATGGGTCACAATGTGCTATCAGGTCACATCCACAAACCTCTATAAACTAGTAACTGAATTCAGTCAATGCTACCAGTCATAGAGTAAACTTTTACTTCAACTAAGAGAGGTCTTACATTCAAAGCTCACTGTAGAGGCTAAATGGGGTACAGCCCTTATTTTGGAAAAGGGGTCATATCTTTCCAACATGTAAGGGCAGTCCCAGCTTCTGAGTGAGACCTCAGGACATATGGCAAGGAATACGGGAATGGGATCTGGGCAAAGAGGTATCAATGGCCTTTTTCACCAACTGCATACTCAAACACCGGAAAAAATACAGTACCTCCCAGGATACACCTGAAACTATGAGCCAACCAAGTTGTTTCTTTTTTCTTTTTTCTTTTTGACTTCTTATATGTATTCATATTTATTTGGCATATTCAACAAGCAGGAAAACTACTCAATTTGATTGTAACCTATGAGAGTACATCAAGAAATGTTTAGAAATATGCTTTTTGGTGATTTTCATAATATTCACTGCAGCTGTCTGATGGTGCCAGGCAGGATGACCCAACGCCTACCCCAGGGAGGCTGCAGTGGGTATTGCCAGCATGAGTGTTCCCTAAGACCATGAAATGCTCTATCCCATCATGTACAAGACTGTCACAAAATCACCCGGTGACACTTAAGTACAAAAGTTATCTAATTACATCAGCTCTCAACCCCATATGACAATTTTTCCATAGCATTGTCTGGATACCTTACTTGGCCTTGTATTTTCAGATCTTTGTATGTGTGTTAATTGAAAAATCAATTATTTTCAAATAGAGCCTATCATATTGAAAGGGCCTAGCCACAGATCATGTTTGACAGACTGAGACTTGTTTCTTATCTTAGTAAAAGCGGATGTTACAGCATCTTTTGAGGATTAGATTTAGCATGGTTAAGCATCTCATAGCCTTTGCCTCTCCCAAGAGATTTTTGTAATGGGGAAGCATTTTTATTTTCCGTGCTTGCAAATGGCAGACAGCACTTCTTAAACTTTCTAACACTTTCAAACACTCTCAAAAGCCACACACCCACCCTTCTGCTTGCAAAAGCATCCCTGGAAAAATTTCAGTACAGCTGGAGAAAACCTGGGAAATTTTTGAGCATGCAAAACCTGCGGTTTTATAGCCCGGAAGCAAAATCAAGCCACTGTTGTGTCAGAGTGGCCAGATATCCTTTTCCATCTCATGTTTTTTCTCCTAATGCTTTAAAATAGGGATTTCAAGTTCAAAAAAAATGACTGTTTAAACAGTGGTGTTGAATCTCCATGTTGGTTCATGGGGTCAGTTGTTACCCTAGGGGACTTTTAGTGTCAAGTGATTGGCATAGAAATCCTCTGACCACAGAGTTGGGTCTTGGTGTGCATTTAAGCCAGCAAGCTCCATCTACAGTTGCTACGAGAGTGCAAACAAAGAAGGTTTGCTGTTCCTTATCACTTTCGTTTTGTCTTAAGACCCAATAAAGAAAGAGGCCTCTTTGTTCTAAGTGCTGTTCAAGGAACAGCAAACTGACCCTGCAGAAGGAGTTTATAGTCCAGATCAAGACATAGTGGGGGAAAATACCTGTGAATAGCACAACATAAGCAAAACAGTAGTTCCCTGGTCTTGGAGGGGGGATTGGCCAGAAGGTTCAGTGAATGAAAGGGAGAAAGCTGCAGTAAAGAGAGGTAGGCAAAGGGATGACAGTGGAGTGATGCTGAGCTCCTTGAAAAAGGAGTGAGAGAGTGGAGATGCAATTGGCTTAGGGTAGCCGGAGTCCAGGCAAAACTCAGGACAGTCCTCTGAATGCCAGAAAGTCCTGGGCTGGGTCTGCCTCCAGTCTTTGGTCTGCTCCTCTGCAGGTTTCCCCTAGGGCCATGAAGGGGAGCAGGGAGGATGAGGCATCTGGGCAGGGCTCTCCCCTGCACACTTCTGGGTTCAGAAGGTTGCTGGCAAGCTGTTTCGCTCCTTCCCCTCAGTGCAGCAGGCCCAGTTTTGGCCGCCTTTCCAGCTGCAGCTGTTCCTACCAGCTGGAATCAACCGTCCTGGCTACGTTCCAGCTCAAAAGCAATTACATTCTTGCAAGTGGATATTGCAACTTCCTGTCCTAAACAATCATGTACTGTTCCTCTGCACTATTAACCAGCTGCTGTGTTCTGCCCAGAGATGGCTGCAGGCACTGGGTGGGTCCCTGTAAGCAAGGTGGTGGTGGTGATGGTGGTGTATCAAATTAAGATCATTCCTGTGTAGGTCTGCATGAAGTTTAGGAAGGTCAGGGAGCACTTCCCTCCAGTCCTGTGCGCCTGCAGATAGTGTTCAGTACTCAGGCACTGTAAGGGTGAGGTAGAATAGCATCATCATCTGGGCTAGAAGCTGCAGCAGAGGTCTTTTTCTTGGCCCAAATCTTCCAGGGGAAATCTTCCTCTATGACTAAATTTCATAAGATAAAACACCTCCAAGAGCTGATGCAAGAATGCCCCTGCCTTTGCCAAGCATTTAAAACCACAGCCTGGCCCATAACACCTGGAAAAGACTTCTGTAAAATATCTTAGTGCAAAAGGTGCTGGAGGCATCCAGACGATTAAGTGGGATTACTGGGCCCAAACTAACACATGTAGTTTCCTGCAATTACTCTTCTAAAAACGTTCCCCTCAATCTCTAGTTTCTGCACAAGTCCATGAGAAAAAGAACAGATACATATATGCCAGAGAAAAACCAGCATCTGTCCAAGTGCAGCTCAAGGCATATTGCTCCGTTCCGGGTTTGCTATGCGAGTGGCATGGCTCTGAAATCACCATTTCCATTTCCATTTTTGTAACTTTTTCCACTTCTGAGAACTTCAGAGGCATTGATTAATTAGGCTCTCCACTCTTATCAAGAAGATATACACACACCTTACAGACTAGCGCAGAGAGAAGCAAAGTACCTTGCAAGGTACAGTAATCACACGGGGAAGCTGGGAACCAGGAGCCCAAGCAAGAGGCTGTGACTTTGCTGTAGGACGTCAGGAGTATTTTGGGGATAGGGCTTCCCGCTCAAAGAGACATCATCTGTTGTAACAAGCAGTATGTCCACACCAACATGTCAGGAAAGCATTAAGCTACTCATTTCATATGAGACTGACTAAACACTGGGGATGAGGGGGCTTTTCCATATTGGTGATATTTATCTCCTTATTTCCTAGTCTGTAGACCTTGCTGTCTGTAATACTACAGGCTTGATGATGTACATGTGAATTACTTCTACCCCCATTTCACTGATGCAAAGCAGTAAAGCAATTTATCCAGAGTTGCACTGAAAGAATCTGTGTGGGAGTAACTATTTGAATGTAGGTCCCTCATAGCACAGGGAAGCGCCCCATCATCTTTTCTTCATTCTTGTACCAGGCTCTGCTTGCAAAATGCTGCAGAGCACTAGAACATTTCACGATAATAAACAATGCATTTTGCCTTGTGGAAACACCAAATATTCCCATAGCAGAACTGCCCCTCAACATGACTAAAAAAGCCTGGTAGATATTTTCTAAATAAATTGCAGAACACTTCATTTCCCCATACACTTTAATAACATCAGGTGACGTACTGGCATAAGCAGCATTCTGCAGGATTTTGCAAGAACAGATTTTTTTTTTTTTTTTTTAACTGCCAGTCACATGGTCTTTCTACCTAGTGTTTTAGGTTTGTAATAGGCTCTCTCTTGGCTGACAGCCAGTCGGTCCTAAATATAGTGTAAAACTAAATATTTAAGTGTAAGTCTGAACAGATAGAGGTTTTTTAACACATTCCGTACAAACGCTACAGATTTTGCTACAGATGCAGCTAGAGATAGATATTTCTCCTCCAAAGGAAGCACTATATCCCCTGCATTCCCAAAGTGATACTATAGGAGAGCAAATACTGAATTACTATTACATAGTGGTTTGAGTGCCATAATTTATAAAAATGTCTCAAAGTGCTGTACAGTACAGAAAAGCTTACAGATAAATCAGAGACATATACATTAGGTATAGTATATTTTCAGCATGCACTGACTGCCAGCTTATAGCATATACACCTGTGGTATCAGAAAGCTGTGTGTATCTCCATGGAGCTCTTGCATACTCTGCTCTACACAACCATACTCCATTACAGAGTTACCTGGTCTGTGGCAAAACCATTAGATTGAGGCAGGGACACTGAGAAGAAACTATAAACTGGGATATTTTGCTGAGACTCCATAGAACTTTCCTCAGCCCCTAGGTTTCACCTGTTTCTTTTGTTTTGTTTTCTTTTTTGTGCCTCATGTAACTGCTGTCTCCAGTTTCTCTTGCCACTGGCTTTGGGCCAGATGATCTCCAGCCTCCTTCTATTTCCCATATGAGAACACCTTTCTTACCCCTCATTGAGTAATTTTCGTCTTTTCTCCAGCTCTGGTCCCAGTAGGCTCTGAAAAAAAAAGATCTTGTCCCAGGATACTTTGCCACTGCACAAAAAGGAAACAAATTCTTGCACTATTGAGCCAAAGCGTGGGTCTCCAAGAGTTTGCACTAACGCTAGTCCAATAGATTGCCAGTACTAAGCCAGGGCTGAGGCAATATTGTCATGTAAAGACTGCTAATAACGGACCCAATCCTGACAGCTGGAAGCCACAGTCTGGGAGAGATGAAGCCATTTGTTGAATTCTCCCAGCAAATGGTTGAACTCGGATTCAAAATGTGGCAATTGTGTGTCAGCTTCACAATCATCACTGGCTCATTGGTATCTTTGGCTTGTGCCTCAGCCTTGCTTAAGCAAAAAGTATTTTTTTTTTAGTTTTTTTTTTTTTAATTAGTTTTCATTTTTTTCTTTTAAACTTTGAACACTGATAAAATTAAATTGAATCAAAGATGATGTCCTCCACTTCCTCCCACTGCTGGCTTCACACATTCTTACACAACTTCCAACACTTGACAATATCACCCATTTCTTGATCATCAATCTCCTTCCAATCCTCCTCCTGACGTCCTTTCTCCCATAAATCATCCTTATTTAGTTTCTGTCTCTTGAATAACGTTTCCCCTCTTCATCACATGTCCAGCTTTATCTTGTCTTAGCTAAAGTTCTCTCAGATCTTGGAGTATGACCTATTCTACAACATTAATAAATGGGAATTCAAATTTGAAGTAACCACTTCATTAGAAACAAAATAGGTATTTAGCACAGACACACACTGTGGAAGAAGGATTTCCAAAGAAATCTATCCCTATTCATTTTGCAAATCCCGTAAAACCAAAAAATAATTATCATATTACCATAAAAATGGAGAGAATTGCCAGTCATGAAAGGAATGCCATCTTAATGGCACCTGCCCCTTCCTTGTCCTTTCTGTACCATTGCAGTGGTCACACAGACTGAAAACCTTTGATTTGTTTTTGCCTTGCATATCTATTGAACTAACTTTATTGGATGCCACATGTTTTATTCACTTTGGAATTTAGACTGTCTTCATTAATTGCCCATTAGTAACAACAGCTGATGCTGATCAACAGTTTAAAGAAAACAAATAGACAATTTTTTTTTTTTTTAAAGCTTCTCTTTGAGTGTCATATTTAACTACTTCCTCAGAGAGTGCCCTTCAAAGCCTGGCCCATTTTGTTGATAAGAGTCTGCCACAACATACCAAGCATTCAGCTAAGCAGAAAAGGAATTAATGGGACTTTGAGCCTGCCTAATCTAGGCAGAAGCTCCCTTCCTGTCTATTATGGCAGGACATTTTAATTTTCTCCCCACAAAATCTGATGAGCAAAAAAGAACAACATTCAGGAGATGACATTTTCCAGGGTTACACAGCTGTGTTAAATCTATTAAACAGCAGCTAAGATCTCCATACCTCACCATAAATCAGTAAATACCATACAATGAGAAAGAGATTTTTATAGCCATTGCTTTTACTTTGAGCTGCAAGTTTACAGTTTTTCAGATTTGGGGAAGAGAGGCTTTGCTCCAAAGTCATTATTTTTCTGTCATGTTCTGTGCCAAATGTAAATGCTGGATGCTCCATTCTTATCCCAAGCCACTATCGTGTACACTTTCTCTACTGCTGCAGCTGAAGAACCCAAATGCTTTTAATCCACCACCATTTATAGAGTGATGCAGAATGAATATCACTTGTTGATCCACTATTTTTGGTCAGGTGCGGGTTAATCAAGCCCCACCATATGCAAAAGCAAAGCTAGCTCACTGCATTTCCTGATGACTCTGTTCTAGAACATAAAAGCTTTTTTTACCATTTTCTAACCCTTCTACATTTGGTTATAAGTAACATGTGGCTGGCCAGTGACCTGAGATACGATATGGCCATGTGGTTGGCCATACATGCTGCAACATTTCCCTCTTCACCTGCCAGATTTAGCATGGGAGAGTGATGCTCTCTGTGGTCAGTGCAGTCAGACTGACACATGGCCAGATGGAGGCTTTACAGGATAACATCCCTGAATAGATCGGGGAACCTTCCGCCAGATCAGAGAATAACTCAGGGTGGAAGGGACCTCTGGAGGTCACCCAGTCCAATCCTCTGCCCAAAGCAGGGCCAACTTCAAATTTAGATCAGGTTTCTCAGGGCGTTCCAATCTCAAAATGGGCTGATCTCTGACTGTATGCTATAGTGACATTTCCCAGAATAATAACCATATATAACAGCTTTCCAGTAAATCTGGAAAAGCTACAGAACAAATAGGTTTAATTCCAGCCACTACACTTCCACTATTGGATACACTTCCATGACAGAGGATACTTTAAACTTTCCTAAACATCCATCTTCCCCTCTTTTATTGTACAGAATAGGGGCAACCAGCTCAACTGGATAGTAGTTATATACAATCAAAGGCTAAAAAGTCAGACAATCAAAGGCTTTTAAGTTTGAAGTTAGAGAATACTCACACATTAGTATCCCATCTGCAACATACCTAGGACCCCTTCAGTCTGTCCTGTCCCTGGGACATCCGACAAGCTTTCCTCACTGCAGCCAAATGACAATTTGTATCATTGTGCAATACAGCTGAAGCATTAACTGAAACAACCCATGACATCTTCTGTTGCTGCAGCTTTTTTGCACATATGAAAACACAGCAAAGGCCTATTAGAAAGCAAGTATCTCGGACTATATATGCAGCATTTGGGGCCTCAGGCACAGATAAGTCCCTTGTTGATACAGCTGTGATTCCCTTAGCACAAGTCATTCTGGGAGCTGGCAGTAGCACGTCTCCAGCAAAACCTAGGCGGCCTTCCACATCCATGCAGCAGTTCCAGTCGCCTTGTTACAGAACTCTTCCCCCATCTCTAGCCTAAAAGACAATTCAAACAGCTTCCAACCTGAGCTGCTCTGAAATTAAAGAAGAAATAAACAGGCAAAATGCAGGGAAGAAAGAATAAAATTGTCACAGTGGCAGGAGAGTGAGTTACTTCTGGAAAAGAAACGAGGTTCAAAGGGCAATCTGTTTGTCACGAAGTCATGCTGGTTTTTTATTATTGTTGTTGTTGGACAGGAGGGGAGGAGATTTTTGTGTTTTTCCTTCCGTGTGGACAATGCAAATTGAAGCTGGTTTGATTTTCATGTTTCCAGCACTGGAGGATATACAGGCTTTTCCTTTAGTTCCAAACAACAAATTCCACTGGGGGAAAAAGGTTAACATATATAAATATTTCTAGTCATCTCTCCACTCTTTATAAAAAGGCTTGAAGATATTTTTGTGTGGGAATATAAAGCTAGAAGAAACTTAAGTCAGGATGATGACTTGACAGAAGAGCTATACCAGACAAGGAACCATTTACTTTATTGATGGGCAAATTAGAATTTGTTCCCTTTAAGTTCTCCTACTGGTATTACTCCTGTTACTACCACAGTACAAGGGGTTTTATACAAAGCAGCACAAAGTGTTCACTAAATCCATGCATAAAACAGAGACCACAGACACTTGCGTCCTAATTCCACTTTTATTATTCTCAATAAAATTGAGTCTTTGAAAACCATAAAGGATCAGCAATACTAACAAATACATTGTCCAGCTGTTTTAGATGTAATGACAGAATGACTAATGCACAGGTAAAGCAGTTAGAAAACCAAAAACAGTTTAATTGTATACAGAGCAGTGATGGAAAATATCATGCCAATCTCTTACTTATACCAAAAAAGGAATCATGACACCACTGAACCTCTGGGAGAAGGGAAGCAGTCTGTGAAGTCTCCAGCAAGTGAGGCAGCAGTCCGTCTCCATGCCCCCTCCCGCTATGGGCCCAAGACCATTTAGGGACTCTCTGCACCGCAAAGACTTCAGCATAAGAAGGTGTGATGTTCCCCCTTAATCTCAAGGGCATGAGATCTCCTCAAGAAAATTTTTTTATTTTCCAGGATACTCTCACCCCATGGATCTGCCCCTGCACAGCAGCTTTGCACGAGGGCTTTGCTGGGCAAAGGGAGGATCTTCATCCAGAGGGGAAGTGGGCAAGCAGGCAGGCAGGGAGAGCAGCTCAGGTGACATACGGGATGAGAAGGGCAGAGGACAGCACAGAGCTGGGCCACTCCAGGCTACACAGGGCAGCCCAAAGTGGGAGTCAAACAAGAATCCAGGATAATATCAGCACCTCATCAGTTTGATATCATTGATTGCACATGCTATTTGGATCACAGTACTCCAGTGGTATTGGTAGATCAGCCACTACAAAGACAAAGTCTCAAGCAGCATACAGAATTTAGATACACAGCTCCCATATACTTCAATGAGAATGATGCATCTGTCTCCTGCGGTAACTTTGAAGCTCGCGGCCAAAAGTATTCTTAGCCCCTACTGTCATGCATGTCCCCAAAGAGACAAAAAAAGAAGGTGCGAGCATGTGAGACTGAGAAGCGGACATGGTTGAGGAAGTGAGAGACCAAGCAAAGCCTGATCTGGGAACCCTGCAGAGACAGATCATGTCCCTCAGGCTTTATGTTATCAACACTTATTTGGAGGTAAAGGACAGGCTTTTTTCCTCTCGGCAGAACAAGTGAGCCATTCTGGCGCTTTGGGCTGCTGACACTGAATTGCTTTCAGTGGCATTTCTAGCTCATTAAAGTTCACTCAGGTATCCCTACCTGACCCTGTGGACACAGAAAATGGAAGAAGCAGAGCAGAGAACATGTCACAGTGGAGATACAAAGGGGAGAAGGCCTTGCAAAAGCTGAATTTGCAAATATTCCAAATCATGTTATTGTTTGTATTTTTACAAGTGTTTGAATGTGAAAAGAGAGAAAAACAGCTCCTAGTCAAGTGAAAATAACCCCTTTGTATCAGTGCAGCTCAGCATCAGTGCATCCCCTTACTTTGCATTGTTACACTCAGATTTTACTCTGACCTGCTGCACAAGGTTGAATTTCCCTCCCCAGCTGCACCTGCCTTCTTTGCTTTGGTGTGGTCTCTTGCTTCGCCACAACACTGGTATCATCTCCTGTTTCCAGTTCAGGAGGTCTGGAAAGGAGTGGCTAGAATAATAAGCAGAGGGTCTCAGACTTCCCTGGAGCCTTGAATTGTTTATTCAGTGGGTTAAAACAAAACAAAAAAACTGCAGAAAAATGTGCTCTGCAAAGACCTGTTGGCACAACTGCACATGACTGCCATCTCATCCTTGCTGTACTTAACCAAGCATGCAGAGCTCTCTGTGCTGAATAGGTGACACATGGGAAGCAGCTCCTGCACTTTGGAACAATCCTCTGTCTAGTAAAAGCATTGCTCAGAGAGGAGGCAAGAACTGCAATATGTTTTAGAAGTAGGTTACATAGGTCCTAGCAATAAAGAGAGTGCCTGAAAGCTTGGTAAAAAGTCAAGGTCAATAATGTTGAGAAATTAACTAACTTTTTTTTGTTCTAATCTTGTTTTTTTGTTCTAATCTTCACTGTATCACCAAGGTCAGAATGCCAGTCTGAGCATACATGTTGTTTTATATCCTTTATCTGCAGCAGCAGCCCTTGGAGCCTGATAGTTTGAAGCTACTTTCTCATGTTGGCGCTGCATTTCCACAAATCCTGGAAGTCAAATAACTCCTGGAATAACAGAGGGGATATTAGATTGCTGACTAGGGTTGATATTCGTTTTCATTATTTGTTCCTATAAATAGGGATGATCTTTTTTTCTGGGATATAGTCTCATGTAGAGCAGTATCTTTTCCTCAAATGGCATCAAGAGGCATAAAGCAAGTTTAAAATCCTCCCTGCTTTCCCTCCCTTCAAAGCTGCACTCACAATAGATGGGGCAGATGCAAAGATAAGAAATCATGCTTCTAGGTATGAGGCCCAACAAATCTGAGCTTTGCAGGTGTAAAATTGGACCCCAAAAGAACCATCCCACTTGAAAATACATATTATGTGGCCCTACTGTTTTGTCCTTTCTTCTTTCTCCTCAAAATAAAATACAAGATTACTAGATGAAAAAAGACTGCCTGTACAGAATGGGGGAATTTCCACAGTCCCCTAATATCCAAGTGACTGTCAGCTTTAACAATTCAGTTAACTACAATGATGACATGTATTGGCAACAAATGAAGTAACTACTCAGGGATTTTTTTTTCTTTTTGATGGTAATTCAATCTTTAGACTTCTAGATTTCATCAGCACCACAAACCTCAAACATTCAAGAATCACAAGTTAGTCCTAATATCCTAGTCAGCGTCAACTAACTTTGGGTGGTTCTTAATTTTGAGTAACAGAATCCCATTTCCAAGATAGTCTTCCTAATTATATGCATCGGAAACTCATTTTTAAACCTGGGAAGCTGTGATTCTTCTGCAAGCCTCCAACTCCAGAAACCTTGGTTTTATGGAACACAACCGATGTCCAGAATTAAATTGGAGGCAAATGAGCTGCTGGACAGTAATACCTCTGCAAACAAAACTAGTTTTTAATAGCACAATAGGCTCTGAAACAAAGGCAAGGAAAAATTAGAAGTAAATCCAGTTTGTCGGGTTCTTTAGATTATACATTCTTTGAAGTAGATACTGCCTCTTGCTTTGTACAAAGTTTGGTACTCAGAGCCCAGGTCGCAGTCAGGACCATGATGTACTACCAAAATTTACACACATTCAATGGAGGCCAAAGATGGTCAATTATGAGGTTTCTGCTGCTAAACTGCAAAAAATCAAGTATCTATTTATGTAGCAGGATTAAGGAAAGCAGACATGGAAACTAAATTCTCTCAAGCCAGATGATTCAAACTGAAATGTGGTTAAATCGTTAATTTCATTAAAATATACTTAGCATAAAAAAATCTACAGGAAACATGCAGCATGGCAGCCAGCAATGCAAAATAGAACAGGACATTTCCAGCACTATTGTAAAGGAATTGTGTGGGTTTTGGAGAGTATTTCATCTTTGGAAAGAAAAAAGAAAAGTCAGGAGTATAAAATCAGAGCTTACCTAAAATGCAGCAGTCCTGCAGTTTCTCACACCAGATCTGTACCTTACTCTGGAAGCTGCCATTAAAATAGCAATTCCCAGAGATTACACACATCTCCACTCATTGCCAGTGCAGACTTCTGGCGTTATCACATATGTTTAAACAAGACTTTGCAATTTCATAGTCTCTAAATTTTAATTAGGTGAGCTCTTCTTTGACTAATTTAGGCTACTGCAAAATTAACTGCTTGTATCATCTCTGGGAAATACAAAGGCAGCTGGATATATTTCATAACTATGTGTCCTCAAGAAGTACCTTCCAGCTTCTGGGAAGGCTGCAAAAACAGGACTTGCTATCTCATATCTGAGGACTTCTGCACCAAGGCAACTCTCAGAGCTGTGCATGGAGCATATCTCAGGGCCATTTCACAGAAAAAAATACTGGCTTAAATACTTCAGTGTTTTAGGACACATGTACTAATGGAGGAAAGAGGGCGATAGGTAGGTTTTCCATTCCACAAAAGCCACAGTCACGGGTATTGCGGTAAGCTTAGGTGAGGCAGCAGCACACTGTGCAAGAATTAAAAGGAGAGGTGCCCTCCCTCCCAGACTGCCATTTGTTTAGCACACAGAAGCTGAGCTCAGGCAGTAACGGGTCATCTTCTAAAGGCAGGTGTCATTCCCTGGGTATGAGACTTGTACAAGACTGAGTGCAGTCAAAACTACCCAGGCTCAACGCATTTCGGCCTCACAATTGTTGCATTTCAGTTTACAGAACAACTAAAAAGCAAGGTAGGGCTGCAAGCCAGCACCGTCCAATCCTTGCATTTGTTCTGCAATAGCTCAGTCTATTCACCAGTGTAGGGCTAATTGCAGGGCCTTTACGAAGCTGTAAAGGTTACTTAGTAGCCTTCAGGCATACATTGCCACTTTCAAAATTTCCTCCAGACCGCACCGCACAGCCATCCCTGGTCACTGTCGGTGCATACTCCTTTAGTCAATGCAGGTACTCGGCTGTCTTTGCAAAGTAAGCTAACACTATCATTTTGATAATGGCGGGTAAGCATGGATCAGCTCAACTTGACAGCCTGGGGTAGTCTCTTCATATATTTAAGCTTTTATTCACCTAAATGAACTTAAACTACTAAAACAAAGACAGTGTAACTTATGAACTATACTGTAAAATATAAAATCAGTCTGCACCTCTGAAGCATCCTGGCCTAGAAATAAGAATGAATTTGTTTCTAGGCCAGACCTCTTGAAGAGAAACATGCATCTTTCCTCTGAAAGATTTCCTTTGCTCCATCAGTTATGCTTTATTCTTAAAATTTCTCTTTAGAGAAAACAAAATTCAACTTCAGGGATTTCAAGGTTGCCTTACTGTCAGACCTGTTTAAATCATCTACATTGGCTGAAAAAAACAAACTCCAAAGGGACTGAGCAGTGAGAAGTCCTGTGAAAGCTGGAGCCAAGGACTGTTAGACTTCTGCATTTGAAATATGCAAGTATTAGAGCTTCTCTGTAGCAGTCTGGAGTGGTTACCTCAACTTGGGTGCAAGGGAGGGATGTAGGCTGGTTTGAGTACTAACAGGTAAATTGTGGTAGGACAGGTCTCTGGGGGGGCTGTCCAAAACCTACAATATGTGGGTGGGAAATGACTTTTGCTGTTGTTGGTATCCATGTTACAGAGCTCAGATGCAGCTAGGCAAGTCAGAGGTCTGGAGGCAGCATAGGCAAGTCTTACAAATTCTGCTTTCAGCTGGAAAGGAGCAAAAAGGTGGTAAGAGAGGCCATTCCTCTTTCAGTTCAGAAAAGTTTTTTCTCTAACAGAAACTTTTCTCAGTTTTAAAGCACACAGAGTAAGTCAGCATGCTCCATATTTGAAAAAAGATTCATGGTCACAGCCCTGGTGAATACAAGCATAAGAGTGTTCCTGATGCACAGGATATATGGACAATAATGCCAAGCCCAAGATATTGTACTTAAAGGAGGCTTTTTAGTGGTGCTCTTGCCCTCTTAGCCAGCTGTTAGGAAGTACAAGGCCAAAAGCATCCCTAAAGCCTGGTCATGCTTGGTATCAGTGATGCTACTAGTTGTGATACGTTAGCCACATGCCACTGTTATAGTGAAGGGGCAATGCTAGCTGCAGAAGACACCTGCTTTAGACAGCGATAGAAATGCTGATGGTAGCTAGGCATGAAACAAGGGGTTTTAAAAGCACAGAATTAGGGAAGATGCTACCTTTTATTCATGGCATCTCTACTGACAGTTTAAGGTTTCCTCAAAAAAGAAAAAAGAAAAGCCACTATTGACTGTATGCACTCATGCTAAAGCGCAGCTATTTAAACAACTGCCTGAAAGTGCTTTCAAGAAATCAGCCAGAACTAACATGAAAGGAAAAAAAATAATCATTAAAACATTCTCAAATCTTCCTAATATGTCCTGAAACAGCGTTCTTATATGTAGGAATGCTAGGAGATTAAGATCCAATATCTCATGATCTACCATGTCTAGGAACAAGTACTTTAATACTATTGGAACTGTGCCCTCTTGGACTTTTGGCTGAGTATTGTTTTCATCTCTAGCTGTAACGAGTGATAAACTCCCCTCTCCTACCCAATTATTGTTTGCTGTGGGTATGATCCTGGGTAGGATTTTGGCTTAAAAATCCATGTTTTGAGGAAAATTAGATTATTGGTTTGGGTTTGAGAGTTTTTGTTTTAAGACAACGCCTTTTAAAAGCAATTTAGAAGATTGGCATGGTAGCACATAGCAAGCTGCATCAAATGCAATTTATCACAGGGCTCTCCAGATCATGGGTGTGACTTACTCAGCTTTCCTAAAATGTGATAGTATGTGGCAAAAATGTTTTTGCCACTCATCTGGCCACCAGTACAACACACACATAAGTCTACTATTTGTGATTAATGATATAACACCAACTCACGCCAGTAAGAATTTGTAGCATACTAGCCCATCACAGATTCTGTTTATAACACTGTTTATCCTTTTTCCCTATGTTCTCTCACTAAAACACATTAGTTAGTATGAAAATGTCAGTGTGTCTAGCACAATTTATTCCCAAACACTGGTTATTTTGAGAGAAAAATCAGCAAACACCTAACTGCTAGATTATGCAAGTCTATTTGTCTTTACGAAAAAGTCATTCTGCAGACAGCTTTTTCAAACCCAGATCACTCCACGCAACTTTTCTTTTGGACATGCCAATTAGGATTTTCTTCAGTAATGTTTCCAGATATGCTTTACTGCATTCAGCCACACAGCCCAAGCAACCCTTTCACGTCATCTTGGCAACCAAAATAACACTCCTCAGATAAAGATAACACATGGAAAGATGGGTTTCAACATCACAGTGTGTCCACAAAGGACCACAGGACTGCAGAGACCTCACAGATCACTTACAATCATCCATGGGACTATATTTTATCATTGTTTTCATCAAATCACCTCCTAAAACTCACCTTTGCCTGCACAGATGCACAAACCCAAACCCCAACTCTGAAAGTCTTCCAAGATATGATTCCAGTTCTAAACATCACTACTGACTCCTTGCATCAGAAGAAACTGATCCATACCTGAGAAACAAATAGCCACTTTCTCCTATTGCACCTAGGTTTAATTAAAACCACACAATAACTACCTAACTCAAAGAAGAAAAATGCCATTAATTAGTCACAGCAGCTATCGCCTTCATTTAAATGCACTGCCCCTCCTTCCCCTGTGTACTGATAGCTGATCCTGCAGCTTTGCAGTTTCTTTATCCATCTTAGAGGCACATACAAGCCTAAGGATAAACAGTGCTAAACCAAGAGGGGCTGGAATACAACCCTGTGTGACTATTAGAGACAGGAAATGTGTTGAGGCTCATCATCTTCGGTGACTGTAGCCATCCTGCAGCTATAGATGTGATCAATCATCTTGTTGGACGTTTCAGGATACTGTGCTAATAGTTTCCATAAGCTTGTCTTTGCTGGCTTTGCGAGATCAACAAAGGCACAAGAAGGCGCAGATTTTGTTCTCATCGCTTTTTCTTAGGCTGTCATATGATAAACATATCGATGCCATTCAGACCTTGTCTTAAATCTGTTGTGCTTAAACAGAGATATCAAAAGCATCTCCCAGCTCCACTAGAAGAGTGGAGCCGTGACCACCTGTTCCTGGCATAGCCACTTGGCATGCAACCTGCAGGAAAGCTGCAGACCAGCAGAATATTTAACTTTGGCCCCATAGCCCACTCCCTGCTCTTTCCTTTCCAGAGGACCTATGGTACCTTCCCTGCTGCAGATGCTCAGTTTTGTAGGAATCTCTTAGTGGCTGTCCCAGTCTCAGATATCCCCACAGCTATGGATACTTGATTGGCTTTCTGCTAGTCCTACTACAGCAGGCAAATATCTCCAGCAAGTTAATGCCCCCCAGGCAGCTGGGGGAAGTAACTTTGTCATTTGCCACACCTAAATTTGACATAAATCTTGAGGATCTACACATGCACATAGTTTTCAGCACAACTCCCAGCTAGAGGGGTTAGGTAGTGTTATCACTTATTGTTTAGGGATCAGACAAAGCAGAAGAATCTTGAAAGGGCACTAAGTCACAAGTAGCCAATATGCATGTCATTTGCTGCCAGTTATCAAATGACCTAATTTCCATATCTATATGTAATCTGTATAGAACAATATACAGTAACAATATACACATCCTGCCACATGGATACAGAGTCAAGTAGAGCATGTAAACTGTGGCTACAGCAAGTGCAGACTGCTTGAAACAGGGAAGCTTGCAGCCTGGTTGTTGTGTGTGGGATGTCTGACTGGCCAAACTAGCAGAACAGGGTATGCCAAAGTGCTGAGAAAGGTGGGCTAGTGGAGGAAGAGCTTATACAGCTAACCTGGCAAATGGGTAGAGGGATCCTGACAGGAAGAAAGCCAGCAAGACATGGTATACTGTGTATTTAATGAGGTATGGGAGGTTTTGTATGAGCAATTTCAGCTTTTAATCTGATTGGTGCTCAGGAACTGCTCTACAGCTTCCTGAAAGCGTTCTCACCTACATTTATATCAATCAGATGGAGAGGTGCCTTTACAGCAACCACTGGACCTAATTTACTTCCCTTCTGCTGCTTCTAACATTGCCACCCACTCTGGTCCTTTCAAGATGAGGAGGGAAAAAGAGGGGAAAAGGAATGGCAACCTGTAAATCATGTCTTGCACAAATCAACTGCTTTACTACGAGTACAATTTCAAGGAAGAGGGAGGGATATGACTCAGCCTCTGTAAGTAAATCACCTATCTACACATCATGCCAAAGACTGGCTCCACCATTAAAGCAATGGGAATGTTGGTTACTGAAAACATTTGACATGTACTGCCTGGGCAGCACAAAACTGGTTCAATGCAAGTGAAAGTCAGAAAGCTGGAAAATCAATTTTTATTTTATCCCTAAAAATGAAAGCAAAAATGTGCAATTAACTAATATGTCTATTGATTACATAATGAAGAGTGCAATTAGATATATTGCTTGCAACTCCTACTTCAACAGAAGCATGTGAATGTATTTGAGTACAGGCTCTGGCTGGAAAACAGCACAGAAGAGGTAATCGTGTTAGTATTAAATATAGTTAAACCAGTTCAGTTAGGCCACACAAATCATTTCTAAAGCATAAAGACTAACTCCCCAAGTGAATGAGATTATAGCAATCTACTTTTTAAATTTATTTGTTGGAAGCATGGCACTGAAAGCTTTGCTTGGAAATGAAAAACGTTACAAACTGGCAAAAAAATGCAAAATGGGAAAGAAATAAATGTAAATTCAGAACAGCAGGCATGACTGCCACAGATAAGAAACAATAAAAGCTAGAAACTAATCCTTGACAGACAAAAATTTATGGCATGACAAAACACAAGTGACCACCCTCAAACTATTTTCATTTAGTAGAATACTGAAAAGTCTCTGCTGAAAACAATTACATTTTCAGAATTAACCACATACATCTGAGTGCATGCTGACTTCATAAGCATACTCACACACACTCATTGGCATCTATGATTTTTTTCTTGTATTATTACAGTAGGGTTTGGAAGCTGTGTGTAAGAATAGGCTCCCCTTTTGCTGGATACAACACAGTTATGTAGGTATTGAGATGTATGTATTTTCACAGCCAGAAACATTTTCATGTCAGAAACATAACTTCAGAATTCGATGCACAGGAATTACAGAATCACAGAATCGCTGAGGTTGGAAGAGACCTCTGGAGATCATCTAGTCCAACCCCCCTGCTCAAGCAGGGTCACCTAGAGCACATTGCACAGCATTGCGTCCAGGCGGGTTTTGAATACCTCCAGAGAAGGAGACTCCACAACCTCTCTGGGCAACCTGTTCCAGTGCTCTGTCACCCTCACAGTGAAGAAGTTTTTCCTCATGTTCAGATGGAACTGCCTGTGTTTCAGTTTGTGCCCGTTGCCTCATGTCCTGTTGCTGGTCACCACTGAGAAGAGTCTGGTCCCATCCTCTTGACACCCTCCCTTCAGATACTTGTACACATTAATAAGATCCCCCCTCAGCCTTCTCTTCTCTAGGCTAAACAGGCCCAGCTCTCTCAGCCTTTCCTCATAAGAGAGATGTTCCAGTCCCCTAACCAACTTTGTAGCCCTTCGCTGGACTCTCTCCAGTAGTGCCACATCCCTCTTGTACTGGGGAACCCAGAACTGGACGCAGTACTCCAGATGTGGCCTCACCAGGGCTGAGTAGAGGGGGAGGATCCCCTCCCTCAACCTGCTGGCAACACTCTTCCTGATGCACCCCAGCATACCATTGGCCTTCTTGGCCACAAGGGCACATTGCTGACTCATGCTTAACTTGGTGTCCACCAGCACTCCCAGGTCCTTCTCCGCAGAGCTGCTTTCCAGCAGGTCAGCCCCCAACCTGTACTGGTGCATGGGGTCATTCCTCCCCAGGTGCAGGACCCTGCACTTGCCTTTGTTGAACTTCATGAGGTTCCTCTCCACCCACCTCTCCAGCTTGTCCAGGTCTCTCTGAATGGCAGCACAGCCCTCTGGTGTATCAGCAGCTCCTCCCAGTTTTGTATCGTTGGCAAACTTGCTGAGGGTGCACTCTGTCCCTTCATCCAGGTCACTGATGAAGAAGTTGAACAAGACTGGACCCAGTACTGACCCCTGCGGGACACCGCTAGCTACAAGCCTCCAACTAGACTCTGCACCGCTGAGCACAACCCTCTGAGCTCTGCCATTCAGCCAGTTCTCAATCCACCTCACTGTCCACTCATCTAGCCCACACTTCCTGAGCTTGTCTATGAGGATGTTATGGGAGACAGTGTCGAAAGCCTTGCTGAAGTCAAGGGACACAACATCCACTGCTCTCCCCTCATCTACCCAGCCAGGCATTCCATCAGAGAAGGCTATCAGATTGGTTAAGCATGATTTCCCCTTGGTGAAGCCATGCTGACTATTCCTGGTCACTTTCTTGTCCTCCACATGCTTGGAGATGGCCTCCAGCATGAGCTGCTCCATCACCTTCCTAGGGATGGAGGTGAGGCTGACTGGCCTGTAGTTTCCTGGGTCCTCCTTCTTGCCCTTTTTGAAGACTGGGGTGACATTGGCTTTCTTGCAGTCTTCAGGCACCTCTCCTGTTCTCCATGACCTTTCAAAGATGATGGAGAGTGGCTTAGCAATGACATCCGCCGGCTCCCTCAGCACTCGTGGGTGCATCCCATCAGGGCCCATGGATTTGTGGGTGTCAAGTTTGCTTAAATGATCTCTAACCCAATCCTCCTCCACCAAGGGAAAGTCTTCCTTTCTCCAGGCTTTCTCTCTTGCCTCCAGGGTCTGGGGTTCCTGAGGGCTGGCCTGAGCAGTAAAGACTGAAGCAAAGAAGGCATTCAGTAACTCTGCCTTCTCTGCATCCTTCGTCACCAGGGCACCCACCCCATTCAGCAAAGGGCCCACATTTTCCCTAGTCTTCCTCTTGCTGCTGATGTATTTGAAGAAGTCCTTCTTGCTGTCCTTGACATCTCTTGCCAGATTTAATTCCAAACAGGCCTTGGCCTTCCTCGTCACATCCCTGCATACTCTGACAACATTCCTATATTCCTCCCAAGTGGCCTGTCCCCCTTTCCACTTTCTGTATACTTCCTTCTTCTGGTTGAGTTTTGCCAGGAGCTCCTTGCTCATCCATGCAGGTCTACTGACCCCTTTGCTTGACTTCTTACTCATAGAGATGCACTAATCTTGAGCCTGGAGGAAGTGATGCTTGAATATTAACCAGCTCTCTTGGACCCCCCTTCCTTCTAGGGCCCTAACCCATGGGATTCCTCCAATTAAGTGCCCGAAGAGGCCAAAGTTTGCTCTCCTGAAGCCCAGGGTTGCGATCCTACTTAGTGCCCTGCTGCCTCCTCGCAGGATCCTGAACTCCACCATCTCATGGTCACTGCAGCCAAGGCTGCCCCCGACCTTCACATCTTCCACCAGTCCTTCTTTATTTGTTAGTACGAGGTCCAGCAGCACACCTCTCCTTGTTGGCTCCTCCACCACCTGTGTCAAGAAGTTGTCACCAATGCTCTGCAGGAACCTCCGGGACTGTTTGTGCCTAGCTGTGTTGTCTTTCCAGCAGATATCGGGGTGGTTGAAGTCCCCCATGAGAACCAGGGCCTGGGATCGTGAGGCTGCTTCCAGCTGTCTGTAGAAGGCCTCATCGACTTCCTCTTCCTGACCAGGTGGCCTGTAGTAAACACCCACAACAGTGTCACCCATGCTAGCCTGCCCTTTAATCCTTACCCATAAGCTCTCGACTCGCTCTTCACCCACCCCTAGGCACAGCTCAATACATTCCAGTTGCTCTCTCACATAAAGAGCAACTCCACCACCTCGCCTTCCTGGCCTGTCTTTCCTAAAAAGCACGTAGTCATCCATGACAGCATTCCAGATTAACATACAGAAGATGATTTTAGTATAACTTTAATTTCAAAGATAAATGTCCAACAGACATGAAAAAGCTAAGCTTCCCAAACCCTCTTTCTTTCAACTGTACAACACAGCATTCTTTATATCCTCCTTTGCTTTTTAACTGTGCTCATTAATACATTACTGCTTATATTACATATATACCATAATACACACAGGAAGTGCAAAGGCATACAGCTTTTTACTATCCAGACTTCTGTGTATTTAAATGCACCCCGTTAACTTTCTTTTAAATGCAGTCAAAAGTAATTCATAACAATCACTTGACAGGATAGTAACACAGGAAAAAGTAATTAGTGTGGAAACCATTAGGACTCTGCAGAACCAGCCAGCTTCACTTCTACCAGCTGTAAGAGCATCATCATGGCAGTAAAGAATCCAGGACATTTTAGATCTCAAATTTCAGAACAGCTAAAGCTGAATGAAAATCCTGTCAGTGTCATGTCTACTGTGAACAGTCCTCATTACTTCTGTACTGTAAAATGAATGAGGAAGAGACTTAGACCAGTACAATACCACTACAAGGTAACCTTCCCAAAAGACAGTATCTTTACTGGACAGAAGCTGTCACAAGAGAGAAAGAGGGACTAAAGAACTGAAGTGTCTGCTCCATCTGGTCCTGTTTTTATTGTTTATAAAAATTACATTTATAGGGCAAACTAGTAGCTGGGAGTAAGGTTTACCAAGAAAAAAAGACCTTTTCCTCAGGAAGTTTCCCTAACTTTCCCAAGTTTCTCTAACAAGAAACTTGTTAATAATGTAATAAGCAAACATAATTCAAACAGAAAAGCAGAAGAACACCCTGTCTGGAAAACAGGCTGAGCCCACTTGTGAGATCCCAGTACCTTCCTGATGGGACATTTCTTCTGAGAGGCAGAACACAGTGTCTCAAACACAGTTAGAAGAGGACCCAGGAGCTGCATATAATTAACACCAGGCTTCTTCCTAAGAAATTTAGCCCGAACACCAAAAAGGTGCCAACAGAAGGGTGGGATCTTTCTGTCCCATCTCTCAAGGCTTTTCTCATCATGCAGTGAGTGCGGGAGATGTCAGCCATCTGGAGAATTTCTCCTGCCGCTTCCTCTGGAAAGCGGCACTGTGTCTTCTGCACTCTCTGAAGGCAGCAAAAATCTCATGATTCAGTTGGCAGCGAAGAAGTCTGTCACAGCCCGTTAGAGGCAGCCAAACCCAGATGAAAGTGGGAAAGCTCACTGGGAGAAACAGGCAAAGCAAAGTCCATACGAAGGACAAACAAGGCAAAAAAGAAGCCTTGGAAGTCCTCAAAGCCTCTGTCTAAGACTCAATCTCTCCCCAAAGTGAGAGTGAAAAAAAATGGGCTGGGAAATGCCCCTTTGCTCTCCAATGGGACCTGTGATGCAATGCAGCTGGGCAATCTGAGCCTTGCTCACTCATTCAAAGGAGAAGACTATTCCCCACGTCCCCTCCCTTCTGCCTCACATCCCAGGAGATACTTTCCACTTTTTCCTTTCCCATTGCAAGCAGGGAAGAAAGACAGCTTTGTATGTACAATGAAAGTACGGTTTTCACTCGCATTGTACATTTTTGTCCCTTAAGTAGAGAAACCACAGATATGCAAGACAAACATTATCTACTTCCATTCCCATACCCAGCAGGGCATTATATGAGTGTAGTCCCTATGAGCCTGGGCATACTTCACCAACAGATAATCGGTATGTAGCTCATAGTATGAGATACGAACATTTTGTTACAAAAATAGGGGGAACTGTGCAAAGCTTATTTTCACAATTACAGCAAATAAGGGGGCAACTGTTCTTCACATTTTCACACTGATTTTGTCTCTCAGAGTCTTCTTTCTATATTAATTAGCATTTGCATAAATAAGGATTACAAAAATGGACAACATTCACATTGTGGCCTAAGATGTAAATGCAAAGAGCAGAAATTAAAATGTACTTGCTCTGCAGAGAATCGACACTTGGAAATCTACATAGTAAGAAGAAAGATTTTGATGTAATGTATGCATAAGTAAATGCAAAATAAACCCAATGAAAGTAAAAAGTACTCTCCAAAACAAATAATTACTTCCCTTTGTCTGGAGCACAGGGATTTTGACTCAAGAGGGTGCTAGGTAGCTGGTTTTATAAGCAGAGCATTTCAGTATTTTTACCCAATTTTTTCTGAAAATTAATTAAATCTGTTTAAGCTCACAATTGATGTTGTTGACAGGAAAACATCTAAGAAAGACTTTTTTTTGCTAGGAAAGAACTGAAGACTGCATACTGACACTGACTTTCACTGAGAGATTTCATATTACTTAAATTTAGTTCAGCTGCCTTTTCCTGTAAATTGCAGAAGTCTAAGAAATTTTCCATTTTCACTTTATTTTCAGATCAGAATTCAAAGGATATCCAGCTCTTCTCCCAAATAGAAAAAGCAAAAGTACAAGGACTAGTAATAACACTCAGGTATTCTCTGTTCATATTAGAAAAGTGCAATAGTATGTACTTATATTTTTTTTTGCGTTGTAAATATGGAATTTTAACCGAGCAAAGGTAATTACACCACAACCTGATAGAAGTTTTTTGCATACTTGAGTCCACTGTGCCCTTCTTTACAGTTTGTTAAGCAGGTGTTTTTACTAGACAGAAACCTTAAAAAAAGTTCAGAATGAACCTAAGGAAGCCTCAGCAGGAGACAGTAGCTACCACCACAAAGCTGTCAGAGCCAGCAAGTGGGAACAATGAGAAAATTATGAGATGTTGGATCAAGTAAGTTTTCAAAGAAAGATATTTTTATGGAATCTCCTACAGAGTTTCTCTATAACTCTTCTTCTAGGGGCTGGAGTGTGTCATTAGCACTGTCTAGGAACAGGAAAACCCCTACTATAATAAAAAAACAAAAAACTGAATCAGAGAAAAGTGAAATACCAAAAATACTCATGTTAGAAAAAGTTTCTAGGAAAAAAATGAACGTATTTGTGTCTCTGTGCTGGCTGGCAGGGAAGCACCTGCTGCAAACAGTAAATGAACTGAGATGAGCTCTCCAAGCAGGCAGATGGGGAACTGTCTTTTTTATTTCTCCAATATGAAATTGAATGTTTTAAACAATTTTCAGTTTGGACATTTTGCAAAATTCGGATGACATTTGTTGTGAGTAATCCCATTCCAGTCAAACTTGCGTTCATGCCTTCTGGTACCCTTAGAGAGTACTGAGCGACAGAGTCCAAAATCAGGCAGGTGAGGGACTCGCTGTTGGCTGGGGCTGTCTGTGCAAGAGCCCGGGCATCAGTGGTAACACCAACAGCCCCATAACACAAAAAACCCTGGCTGGCCTTGCAGCTGCCCCAAAACATCTCAACAGTAGAGCCAGGCTGCAGGATGACACTGAAGCTTCCGCTTGCCTTTAAGCCCCACCGACGACTCTCCCCCCAGCCACCCAGGGAGGTGGCACGCTCCCCCCTCCCCAGCCTGTGCAGCGTTCGTTGTTGTGCTGTGACTACGTATCTGTCCTACTTATTGCATAATAGACAGAAGGAAAACCAAAACTGATTTGCTAATCATGGCTTGTATTCACCTGCGCTATGTAATGCAAAAAAAGAACATCTGGCAAGGGTCGCCTGGAGGAGAGGTGCCTCTCCCTTCGCGCTGGCAAATCAGCACCAGGGCCAGGATGAGGAAAGAGGGAGGCGGAAGCCTCTCGGCCATCTGGCCCGACCCTTTTGGCAGTCACATTCCTCCCTCTGCCACTGAATTGTAAAATGGGAAACAGTCACACAAGATTTGTTCCTTCCACAAATAAGGAGAGAACTGGAACTGATTTATTTTACATAAGTCTTACAGTAAAGGCTTTGCTGTCTGAAGTGACAAGGAATGCTAGTATGAACTAGATGAATTGGTGAAATTACGCGTCTGGACTGAGTCTACAAAACTGAACGCATGAGCCCAAGTCTTATCACCCCCACCTCTAAATTCAAAGCATATGACATATGGCCACTGCAAAGTCTGTGGAAGTTATGCTTAATTAAATGAGTACACGTAAATAAACTCTAATGCAATTAAAGTCGGGGGAAGAGTCTTAGCTAGCGAAAAAGGGCATTGTTCCCTTTCTAAATCAACGCTTACACCAAAGCATGTAAAGAAAATACTGTTTAAGTCAGTCAAGGGTTAAAACTTTACTACCTTGCCAGAAAGACATCTAAATTCACTCACTGCTGTAACTGAATCCTACCGCAGCTCAGTCTGTCTCTTAATAGGCAGTATTACCATAACCCTGAGAAAAGTTCTTAAATAACCCTGTTTGCCATGAATACATGGAATGATACATTATAAGATCAGTGTCTACTTGCATCTCAGCAAATGTTAATCAGGCATTTACCAAGTTAGAGCAATTTCAAATATGCCAAACATCCAGCTAGTCAGCACCAAAGCTGTAAACCTTCTGGCAGCAATGAAAGTAACACCTAGAAAGCTAAAATGAACAGACATGCACTTTAAAGAGACATACACAAAGCAGTAAGTAAAGAATTAACAACAGGGATTTCTGCATTCTGTCTCTTCCTAGATGCCTGGTGAAGAGCCACATACACTGTTACATTAAAAATCACAAAGACACTATGTATGTGATCCAAGCAGGGGGAGCACAAGAGGGGTTCGCTCTGAGGCTCCAGTTGAACAGCTGCTGCCTATGAGCCAAGGCAGGAGAAGAAAACCTTGGGCACTGTAGCTTGGGAGCATGCTGGGAGAGGGAAAGGATGGGAAGAGCATCTCAGAAGTGCTACCACAACCTCCCAGCCAAGGCTTTCTGTACCACAAGCCACTCGTAGCTTCCAGCGGGAGGGAAGAGGTAAAAGAGCCAGAAAAGGTGTTCCTCTCCCACATCCATGGGGAAACACATTGCACAAGGGAGTCAAGGAGCAACTACTCTGCTCAGCCAAGCAAAAGAGGAATACAGCAAAAGGGCAGCAGAGGACAAGGCACCAAACAGAGACCCTACGCTATGGGCCAATTGGCCTGATATGGCCTTTATGAAGCAGCTACAGAATTGTTTTATGAATGCTGCTGTGGTTAAGGTTGTCTCTGATAACTGTGGGTTCCTCAGTGGGGGCTTAGCTGTTCAGCCATCGAAATTTAACCCAAATGAAAGCTGGCCCAACAAAATTAGTTTCCTTTTTGGTATCCAGAAGTTCAAAATATTTTTTCTCACTGTTCATGAATTATGAGGAAAAAACCCCAACAACAACAAAAACCACATGTACCTTCACCAACCTAAGCAGAAAGTCCACTTTTTTTAAGCCATGAAGTAGTCATTTAATTGTATTTAAAAGTGGGCAGTTATTAAAGCTAGAAAAAGGAGTGCTGTTAGAATTATGCATTAGAAATATCTGCTGGTTTTAAAAAAGAAACACTGTTATAAGCATCACATAGAATCACATTTGAGGTTGATATTGCCAATAATGAGCAGACAACCTGGGCTCTGCCCAGTCTCAGCTGAAGTCAGGCAAGTCTCCTGCAACTATTCAGACATAGAAAGTTTGTAAACATACTGCAATTTTTTATATCTACCTTCAGACTTTGAGTTTTAAGCTGAAACTTAACAGGTGTAAGATGTCTGATTTAAATGCCATTAAGGACCCAACCCACACAAAAGAAGGAGGGAGATTACATCATGTGTCTGTATTGTTTAAACTTTACAAAAGAGAGAAGAAACATCTTCCCAAATTGCAGCCTTAGAGCTACGATATGCAAATCTCTACGTGAAAGTTGCAGAAAGAGTTGCCAGTCACATTTAGAAAAAAAGATACAATTTAAGGTACAGAACACTTATGAGAAATATTCCCATTGTACTGTTGCACATTTTGAGCAAGCCAGTCAGTTGGCAATACCACTCCAATACCCCCTTTGCACCTGTGGAAACTGATGCTCACACATGCATGCAAACCTAACGTCCTCTGCTGTCCCTCTCTGAAACAGTTAAGCAGCCTTCCAGCAAGAGGCGCACAAGCAGAAAAGCTTACTATATTTAAGACAGCTCAGGGAACTTAGGAAGGAGGCCACATAAGGCAGCACCTGCAATCTTACACAACCCACAGCCCAGCAGATCCCTTCCAGCCTCTTCCTCTCCAAAACACCTACCTGGATGCTCCAGCTTGAGCAGAGTGGCAACAGCTGCCTGGCACTAGACTCTTGCATTCAAAGCAGCTTCAGACTCATTACAAATTACCTCCTCAGCTTTCCAAGAGGTCTGAAGAATCTGCAGTCTTCCACCAAAGGCGCTGGAGCACCATTTCCCCAGCAGCCACCTCCCACTTAACTCAGTCCATAGGTTTCCTATCAGGCACCCTAATTTATAACCTCCTCCTCGAGCTCTGACTGGTTCCAATTACTGCAGCTGATCAGCTCAGCTGCCAGATGGCAACTGCAAGGAACCCACTGGATTGCCTGTCCCTAGCAGACCCCTCCGTCCACTTATCACCAAGTCTTTGCTGGATCCTTCAACTGAGTTGCCCTGCCCTGCAAAAATGCAGGATTTAGATTCAGTTCGCATTCTCCAGGGGCTTAGAAATTATCAAGTGCTGTAAAAGAGACAAATGGATCTTCAGGACATATTCTGAGGCAGGTCATTTGAGAATGGCTGCTGAAGAAGAGGCAACATGAGAGCTTTTCTTCATGCTGCTGGTTCACAGTGTTACATGTAATGGGACTGCCAAGTCATTGACTATAGCTTTAAATAATTGTTAGAGCCCTAAGATACCAAGTGCCTTGGACTTGCAATGGAAACTGGACCGTTCGTTATGCTTCTACTACTGACTGTCCAAACACATATTGCTATGAAGTGAGGAAACATTCAGGCTTTAGGTGACCTTCAGAGCAATCTAAGACACAGGGGGAAATGAGGCTATTTCTTTAGCATATGTGTGCCTGCCACCTTCCCACCCAGTACCCTTGCAGCACAGGTTTAACCTGAATAGACTAGGTCCAAAGGTCAGGACCAGTGTAAGCAAGGAGGGAGAAAAAATGGAAATGACTGGGGGAAACTGAATGGCTCGGACCAAGCAGATGAGAGTCAGAAAGGTCTAAAATCAGCTGAGCATGCAAACTGGGATTGGAAGTCAGCTGGGGAAGCATTTGAACCCAATACCATTATTCACTAGGCAATTTAATTAAAATTCTTTCCTGATATTATTTGCTGTAGCAAAGCTTTCACTTGAATACCTACAGAAAAAAACCTAAGGAGGCAGGAAATCTTAACTGATGTTCATCAATTTTCAAATCACAGTTTATATTCGCAGACACTACATTCAATATCTGCCAAATTCTAGCTAGGAAATCAAACATGAGGCTATGGGGAAAGGGGATTATAAGCTTTTAAGTTATTTCTCATGTATGTTTCACGTATTTTATATGAATGCTGTGCATTGAAGTCTGCATATTTACTTACTTAGAACTGTACACCTTCCAGAATAACATAATTAAGTAAGAGAAATTTAATTCAGGTAGAGTTTTTAGTTTTCTGCAGTGATCCCTGATCAAGAATGCTAGCCTGTAGACAAAAAAATTGAATTAGGAGCTTTACTGGAAGCAGTAGATGACCTGGCCTATTAAGCAAGTTGACATTTTAGTGTAATCTCTGACTGAAGGGGCTGTTCATGGAATTCTGCTTTCATTTCAGGTTTCTCTTACTTAATCCTCTGTGGTATATTGTATGTTCTTCCTACAGGAAGGTTATGCTACTAGAATTTCTTTGTATGAAACACAGACAGCTGGCATTTGCCATCATTTAATTTTAATATGGTCTCCTCAGCCAAACCTTACTTTAAGATGTATTTTTCTCACATAGAAACACTGGATTCTGTATCTGAGAGTCACCTAAGTAAAACTCCATTTGTGAGCAACACACTTTAGTGGGACTGCCAAGATTTGGGCTCTTTTTCATTAACTTTTCCATCAGTATTCTCTGGTATAATTAACTAGCATCTTAATCTGGCATGTGTTGTATGCTACCGATCTCAAACATGTTTTGATTTGGTATACTGTAATAGACATTTGTAATAGTCCTTTCCTAGCACATTACATATAAACAGCAATTCACTTGAACTAAGCCCATAAAATATGACTGAATAATAGCATATAGATTGCTTTTAGAGTTTATGTTGATCTACAATATATTACTTTTGATTTACATAACTTTATAATGTGTCTGGAGCTTTCTGTGTCAGACCCATAACCATGTGGTCAGTATGACTGTATTACCCAGATACCTATAAAACACGTACAGAGAAATAAAGGCATGCTATTGGGGTTGGCACAGTACCAGACAGTGTTAAGCACAGTATTTCTTCTTTCCCTTCTACTGTTAGAAAATGTACTGCATGACAAGAATCAGAGTCCTTATCTAAAAGGCACAGCATTAAAAACCTTCAGGAAATAAATTGTTTGTATTTCCCCTTTATCCTATTTAGAGAGAGATGGCAGAGTGGAGCAGTTTGATTTACTCTTTTCTTTTTTTTCAAACTGGCGGCATCAGTCTTTGTAAATTAAATCTGTGTCTGTCCGTTATTTGCTTTTTTTACTGTAGTTCCTGTCCCTCTTCAAAGCAATAAAAAGTGAGTTAACCTTGCAACAACATTTCTTAGAATGTCATGGATTGTTCTTGTGAATTTGACATGTCGGTTGACTTCAGGGACTGGAAACCTTGTACTGATTGAAGGACATACGAAAAAAAACAACAAAGAGATTTGTGTTATGATTTTCTCCTAGTCAGTGTCCCGGTAGAAATGAACATAGAGTTTTATTAGCTAATTAAAACAGAATCAGATATTACTGCTTCCTGCAGCGGGGTTCTGTATATTTGACACATGCTCTTTGGATGTTCACACTGTTTTCTTCCTTGTCCTTGGCTGTAAAAAAGTCTAAACTAGGAGTTTCTTTACTGTTTCCCTACAGATCAATTCTTTAGGCAACTGATTTTGTCTTTCTCTCTGCCATCCTGATAGCTGCAAATGCAATTCCTCACTGGTGGGGTGGCTTTGGAGGCCCAAGTGAGTTGTGCTCTTATGATACCCTGTCGGGAGCAGGGGCCTCACAGACTCAGAAGTCCAAAAGTGATATCTTGGAGGAGGCCCAACATGAGCAAAACTAAGGCCTCTGACATTCTTCTCTGCTTGTTTAAAGAACAGTTGAACTATTCTTGAAGGTTATTCAAGGATATCCACATCTCTGGATTTGCCAGACTACTAGATTTTTAAAATATTGATCCTACATCCATCAAATAGCTTTGTTTCAATACTTTGGAAGGATATAAAATCTCAGGAAACTAAGACATTTCTGAACACCCTCACCATACATCTTCCTACCTAAAATCTCTGCAAATTTTGTCTATTCTGCATGGGCCTTAGCATGAAATTTTAATGAGCTGATCTTAAAAATGTCATTGAGAGACCTAACAGAGATTTAGAAGGGGCTCTGTCTTGCAGGACACAGATCCCTGATCCCCTCCAGCAAAATATTTAAGAAAATAGTTGAAGTCTGTTATATGATTTCCCAAAACCAATCGGACTATTTACATACTTCAGGTTAAGCAAGTGCTTTAAAGTTCTGCAGAATCAGGTGTCTGGGTTTTTTAGTGGCCTTTTCTTTTTTCTTTTCTTTTCTTTTCTTTTCTTTTCTTTTCTTTTCTTTTCTTTTCTTTTCTTTTTCTCTCTCTTTTTTTTTTTTTTCAAAGCAAAGCTCAGAGCAGATATTTTTTCCTCATTGTTCTGGATCAGTTTTTTACTAGACATGTGAAAAGTTTTGGTTTTGCACTTCTAATTGTTTCATGAATTTGGCTTGGACTGCACTCAGACAAACTGATACAATTGTTACTCATTATTCTAGGAATCCTGAATGCTGATGTAATGTAGGAACGTACAGGTTTTTTCAAGGGGAGGGGAGCAGAGAGGGGGAAACAGAGTTAAACCTCTCAATATTTAAACCCAGGGCTGACTACAATTCTACAGGGAATTTAAAGGATGTCTTTGCTAAAAGCAGATGCGTATATACATATGTATATACACATATGTTCACATACAGCAAAGCTTGCTACAGGATCCAGAGGCATGAGTTTAAGCTTGGATAAAAAGGCAGCCCTGAATCAACAGGCAACTGGTCACTCAGGCAGAAGGCTCAAAGGCACTGACTGTGGTCCTTGCCACTTTGCTGTCCTTGCCTCAGTTGGCTGTGGAAACTGATATGTCTTAACCATGCCAGTCCAAAGGGCCACTGGGTCAAAGCAGATTAACCCTTTGTAAAATACTAAAAGGAGAGGACAACATTTCCAATTCGGTTACTGGGGGACGCATTATGGTTATTGTGTCATCCCTATTCCTTAAGCAGCAATCTCCTCCCCACTCCCAGATGGCCTTTATTGAAGTGACCACAGTTTATGAAATTATCCTTGAGCTGGGTCTAAACTCACCGTCTCGGTTATAGCTGGCAGCCAAATATCAGTAGCAGACAGACCTGTGTCTAACCTAACAGTCTCTCTATTTACCTAGCTCCTTGGACAGGTTTAAAGTCAGTTCAGGCATGTCAAACACTACGGAGTAACCAATACTGACATGGACTAAGAGAGCTGGATTAAGAAGAGGACTTTTTCATAAATGCTTTGCTGAAGCCAGAGCTATATGCACCCTCATTCAAAGAAGGAACAAATTAGATCCCTATATTATGTTTTCAAAATCCCTTAAGATTTTACAGCAACTTCTTTCAGCTTTCACAAGAATTCCATTCTAAAATCTGCACTTTGTACTATACAGACCCACAGGAAACTTCTCCCAAATGGTATTAAATATTATGGCTTCAAAATAGTCAGTGGGAACATTAATGTTTGTATTCATCTCTGCTTACTGTCATGTTTTCCTTCTTTGGGGATACTGAGGACCACCCTCCACAAAATGCAGAGGCCAGATTTACAAGAGCAGCCACAAAAGATTCACCCACAAAAATAAATGGTCTTTACTGAGCTCTATGGCAATTCAGTATTTACCAGCCTGGAATAAGAAAGATGGCTTTGATTAGATACACAGATACAGATTTATTCTCAAAGCCAGGGAGCTCTAAGAATTCTCCACCTTTCAGACTTTAAGCAGTATGTGATGTACAAACAAGTACTGAGATCACTAGAGGGAAGATAAAAATGCTAACAGACTCCTAGAGATGTTTTGTAAAATGCTGTATAAATTAAGGCTTTTCGTTTAAGACCAAAAATAGATGTCAATGGAAGAAGATTTGAAGGACGTAAGTCAAAGGTAACAGAAGGAAATAACTATTACATACACAGCTAGAACTGACCACAGAACAGGATCACATCTGCTTAGGTAAAACTAAATTATGTTAATTTGATTCATTCACAAAAACTAATAATTTCAGTAAATTGGTCTTTTAAAACCAGTTCCTTGAAATATTTTATTTTTCTGGAATTGGTCCCTTGAAATCTTCTGCTTCCAAGCTAATGTCTGGGAGTCAATGGCCTCTACTCCCTATTCCTGCTGCCTGTTCTGGCATGTGGTGCCCCAGCTTGTGATGTGGTCACAGCTGCCCAGCATCTGCCTGTAGACTGGGCTGCCTGTGCTCCTGACCACAGCTGTTGGAGGGAGAAGATCTGGGCTGTAATTTAACTACTCACAGACTTACAGTGGGGCTTTAACCAACCTGCAGTGATATGAATCTCAATATTCCTATCTGGAAAATGAAAATAAAGCTCCCCCAAAGCCTCTTTTGGGAATTTCTCTGGGGAGCTCAGTTACAGAGGTGACATATGCCAGCGAAATGCATTTTTGCCTCCTATCCTAAAGAAGAAGTCAAGAGGCCAAGCATCTCTTAGGATTTTGCAGACTGTAAGTTACGCCTGATAAATATCCTAGGTTTTGGAGCTATTAAGACCAGTAGATTAAGATTTAGATGCCTCTTTTTTCTCCTCTGCTAAATCTGTGGTAGTCATATAGGGCATTCCACTTATGTAGGTGGATGGGTACTTCTAAAAGAAATTCATCTCCTCTAAGGTAGATATCTGATACTGACTATAGAGGGAGCCTGACTACTAGCTAAGACTAGATAACTCTCTTCTCTGTAGCCAAGCCAGGTGAGATGAAACGCACCGAGTACATAAATACAGTTAAATGCATAGTTTGAAGCGGGGGGCTTGAAAAGAGAGGAGAGACCCTGTATAGAGAGGTCCTAATAATTTTCAGCAAAATAAAATGGCACAGATTAAGGAGAATGTAAGAATTTGCAGCCAACACTGCTTTAGCTGGACACCAGTCCAAGCAATCTGCCATACAGCTGTTGTGAATGGTCCTGAATCCAGTAATACCACAAAGCAAACCAAAACCTGTAGTTTGAGACACACCCTGGTATTCAGACAGAGAGAGGCTTACCAGCCAGCTAATTACCAGCCAGGGTAATGAGACCCTTCCTTTCAACAAGGGCAGTGTGAGCATATTCATGGCAGATGATGGAAATCAATGGGAAATGTGTTTTTAGATATATCGGAAGACAGGAGCTTATGTGACTGAGAGGAGCTGTTTTGTTAGCCTGACATCAGAAGTCTACAAAACCAGACTTTCTAAACTCTGTAGCGTGTGATGGATTTCTGTTTTATGATCATCCCGGGAATGGTTAGGGATTAGGCGTTCATATAGATTGTGACTTTGAATAGCTGTAGGTAGAGGTCCTGGATTATAACTTGCCAAAACATATTTTGGGGTCTAAGGGATCTCTTCAGTATCCAGAGATCAAACAAAATTCTCATATGCATCTTAACAACTAATTTACAGCAGAACAGATACTGTCTCAGGACTCCTGGGACAGTTCAACCAAAACAGGTAAATCACACTAGAAGGAGACACAAAGGATGAATAACATTCCTAAGAGACTGACATTCTCTGTCAGATAGCTGCATCCAAATCACTGCGTGACAGCAGAACACAGGCAGACTGTCACCATTTCCAGCTGTACTGTGCTAGGGTTAAGCTCCCGAGGCACTCAGTCCTATGCAAGATGTCTGCACCTGGCTCGCAGGTAACTCAGCTCAGAATGGCTTATGCTGCAAAAAAGTTTTGACATGTAATTTTCTCCTCAAATCAGGAAGGAAGCAGCCAGTATTCTCAATAATGGGCAGAAGGGTTAACTTGAAAGAGAATTAGTTCCCTGCCTCTTGGAATTTCCAGCTTCAATGTCCCCCAGAAATCAACTATAAAACACTACCACCTTGCTGCACTGAACATATCCATGACCACACAGGGCTACCCACATTTGTGCAGCACAGTCTGCAAACTCCATGGCTGCAGCAAGGATTATTTTGTAATATAAATAAAACAATAGTCCAGGACTCCCTCCAGGGCCATTAAGCTTTCCTCTGCTCAGTTAGTTTTGGCTTTGGATAATTACAATAAAATTTTATGTTAACTGTGGTTCTTCCACTTTCTCAAGCACTGGGAATTCCTGGGAGCACAAAGGAAAAGGGAGAAAAAAGGTTATTTTAAACATATATAATATATACACACACACAGACACATTTAAAATAACTTTTTTCTATAGTTATAAAATGCAAACATACACATATACACATAGATAGACAAAGGCAGAGATTGCAGGGGGACTGGCTTGTTAAGGGCCAAAATTTGCGATCACCGAATGACCTACAGGTCACCAACAGGTTCCCAGGTATTCATAAATCCTCTGGATGCCAGTTTCAGTCCTGAGACAACAGCTCCACCAGAACATCATCTGATGTGCCATGGTTGGACTGAAGGGCCATATCTGTAACAGCCAATTAAATGTTCCTGGGACCATTCTCTAAGCTGAGTCCAGCTGGCATGAAATTAAATGAATGTGGGCAGTCAAACTGCCTTTGCCTCCAAACTGTTCACTGGGAGTTAGCCTTCCACTGTATTAACTTCCAAGCCACACACAGGGTTGGGGAGAGCTGACCTAGGCAAAAGTCATGTCTGTTACTGTCGCGTGAAGGGAGGACAAGGGGTAATCAACTTTGCCTGCCAGAGCCCTCCTAAAAGGGCTTTCACTGAGTCAGGTTCACAAAGTTGAACAACACTTTGGTAATCAACTTTGCCTGCCAGAGCCCTCCTCAAAGGGGCTTTCACTGAGTCAGGTTCACAAAGTTGAGTCAACTTTGCCTGCCAGACCCCTCCTCAAAAGGGCTTTCACTGGATCAGGTTCACAAAGTTGAACAAAATAAGAAAGGCCCTCCCCTTTGGTAATCAACGTTTGCCTGCCAGAGCCCTCCTCAAAAGGACTTTCACTGATAAATGCACTTACTGCAACAAATTCTACTTTTTCTGAGCTCAAACTGATAATTAAGCACTTTCAACAATGGTATTTTTCCCGGGGTAACATCCGACGTTGTCGGAGGCGCAAACCTTACCAAAAAGGCATCCCTGTTTTGGGGAGGAGAGAGGTCCAGGCCCGTTGACCCGTTCGTGGGTTGGTGTTCTCGTCCTCCAAATGGAGGACCGTTTATGCACTGAATTTATACTCTTGGCGAGGTGGGGCTGAGTCAAACACTGTGGGATGTTTGGTCCTTGCCGAGCTCAGCAGAAGGTGTCAATGGCTGCTGGCCTTTTTTTCTTTTGCCCCTATCAACAACACCAGGCTGCAAGACTCCCGCCTCGCCCCAGGTGTCATTTTGGGTAGAGCAATGTCAAGTGGTGAGACCTCCGCCTCGCCCTGGGCATTGTCTCACCCCTCACCAGCATGGGCATCAGGCCGCAAATCACCCTTTGTATTCACTGTTTACCCCACGGCAGAGAGGATCACAGATAATCACAGACCATTATCCCACAATGTCTGGGACCACTCTAGCAATTTAACAATATAGATGATCAGGTCCTGTGTCCATGATGCTGGCACTATATAATTTAGTACATAGATATAGCCAGAAGATCTTACTGGAAAGTTGTCTCTACACCACTGTCATCAATCTAACTAAGATTCTGTAGCAAAATCAGCTCTTTATTGTCTCTACTTTGGTTTAATTGTCATCATAAGATCAAACTGTGAATTTCTATATCCCTGCCAATGGTCCAGTCCTTGGCCTGAGGTCTCTTGTGCAGCCTCACTGACCTAACTCTGTGGTTTCAATCACCAACAGACTTGTCAATCTCCAGGTGAAGTGAGAACCCAAAGCAAAGCAGCACCTTAGACCCCAACCCTGCTCACAAAGGTAAAGCTTCCAATCTCTGTAATGGAGACTTCTGCCCTCTCCTTGTTGCCCAGACTAAACCAGAATCCACCACCAATATATTCCGGTAGAGTGATACATCCCAATGCCTACCTTGCAGAGTTCCTTTTTCCTGTCAGGCATTCAGATGCACTGAGTCTCTACCCACAGATTTACAGTCAGAACATGGACAAATTCCAGCTGAAGCAAGAAAACCCAGTGTGATGAACTATGTTAAGAAACAGTCCAGGTCCCATAAATGATGCTGGCAGGTGCTGGCCTTTCTTCTCTTCCACTACAGGGGAGGCCAGAAGTTCTATTCTTTGAAGCCCTTCATCTCTTTTACAATGAATTAGAGTCCTTTCACAAGTAGAAAAATCACTAGAGGGAGATAAGCAGCTAAGCCTGACAGTCTTTCATTGGCCGGCCTTCCTTCGGAGGGGCAGGATGCTACAAAGTGGAATCTGAACAATATCTGAGCTTACACATTCAGGCTTACAGTCTTGGCCTGCATGAGAAGGCATGTAACTGGAGCCTTGATGCAGCTAACTGCGCACATGAGATGCACAGCCTGGCCCAGCTATGGGAGGATTGAGAATGGTCTCTTTGTCCTGGACAGACAGCAGTATACGCTGATCTGAACTCATCCAGATGAATGAGGAAGCACTGTTACCCTTGCAATGAGATGCAGATATAACCATTTTCCCTCATTATCACTGGGCAATGGGATATGCTGCCATGCACTAGGTGATGTGTGCATGGCTGCATCTACCCATTACCAAAAGACTTCAGAGATCTCTGATAACTGTGAGCACCACAGGACAAAATTGTGTTCTCTGCTAGCACTGAACTATGACTATTTGAATTTGGTTTCACAAGCACACCAGAGATGCAGTCAGCTGCATGCTCTGGAGGACTGGAAGTAAGTGAAAGGTTCCCAAACACAGCCTATGAGTAAACCAGAGCCAAGAAGACAGGAGCAGTCCATTCACCACAGAGAAATGTGTCCCAGGAAGATTAACTTCCTGAGAAAATTAAATACTGTGGATTTTGGTGCATACTAGAAAGCTAGATGTATTTCCTTAACTGCAAACAGGTATTAAACACAATAGATTATACAAATAGATAAAAAACCCAGCATTTCATAACTAGATATATCTTTGTTCTTAAGAATGTTCCAGTGAAATGAAAGAGACTTCCTTGCCAGTAGAGCGGGGTTTTAAGGCACCTGCAATGCTTTTAACCACTTCAGCAACCTGACAATCCAGTGCCGTCTGAAAGGAAAAGGGATCTTTCCTTGCTCAGGTTGATAAAGTGCAATTTAGTTTTGTATAATGCTGAATGGTGTAGTTCACAGGAGTATTTCACAAACGCAATACTGATATTGTAGAGGCAGACCTTACTACACTTCTTGACTTCTGACAAAAATCCTCTTGAAATCAGAATCAAATCCATCAACATTTGCGGGACATATAATGTATCTGGAACCACTTCCTTTTATTTGAAAGAGAACTAATTATTGAAATGCAAAACATCAGGATCAGTCCTTACATTTATTAACGACTGTTGATTCATTGCTGACATGTTTCCTCCAAACTGGGTCTCAACCTGAGTAGGAAGAATCTGATTGATGCTGTACGGATGTTTAGCTATCTCCTCTGAGAAAGGCGCCTCTCTCTTTAACCAAGACATGCACAGATCTGACAGAAGGCGTGAGACAAGAGATCTGCTTTGTTACTATGATGGCTATGTGATGTCTTTTGTGACCAGCACAACAAAGATGCAATTAGAGTATTAAATGTGGATACTCACATTTCAAAGTGTAAATAAATGAAAACAAATCACAAGGAGAATGTGTGTCAATTTAAGAAATGGGACTCTGTAAGGAAAAAATATATTATCTGAGATTTCCACTGAGTTTCAGGATATTGTGTTACATTGGGCATACCTGATGAATAAAGCTAATGCACTACAAGGTACAACAGTTTCTAGGGAACCTTGTTTGGGTGCTGGTGAATAGAAAGCTACATTGTACTAAAAGAAGAATGTTCAGCTCATTGCTATCAGGCAACAGAAATGAACAATGAAGAAAGGCAACAAAAAGGGAAAGCGTAACGTATATTTGCATTTCAGTAATAGATATTTTTTGGAGCAGAATGTTCAAAAACAGTATTTCAAGCAAGTGATATTTTCAAAATGAGATTCTCAGCCTTCAAATTACTGCCTCTCTCTGGGCAGATTTTTAAAAGATAAAAACAAAATTCCATCCAAAAATTATAGACTAAAAACTCATGCAACTAGAATGATGCTTACAGCCATTGCTCTGCTGTTTTCCTATCTCAGGTTTGTAGACAGTACACTCTTTGTGGTTGCCTCCTGCTTACTCAGGGGATAGCATAACCTTAGTTAACAACAAATGATGAAGTTTGCTTCTCAACATTTCAGTTTGTATTTTATCTATATTTAACTGATCTACATACTGTGCTTTGCATCAGAAAATGCCTTGTGAAAGTGGGCACAACACAAAGTTATGCTGTATGGAACAGCATTAAAAATAACCTTTTAATGCAGGTAGAAAGACAGAGTCATTACTGTTCTCTTCAGATATCAAGAAATGGTGGAATTCTATCTTTTTTTCTTTGTGTTTGATCCTTTGTATTTGATCCTATGTACAAATTCAAGTAAGTTGGGATGCATAGAATCAGGTTTTTGGCTTCTGTTAATCTATTACAGCCTGTTTGCTGGAGGAGGAGAGAGACAGTAAGTTGTAACAAGGTTAGCTGGGTTTTACAATCTAGCCTCACGCTTTGCTTGCATCTGTTTCCAGAAATGTTTGCATCCTTCTGGCTATCTTAAATGCCTTCCAAATCCCTGTTGCTTTCCACATCTGTTTAATACCAAGACTGGAGCTGCAATTGATGAGATGCAAGACCAAAAGTCAATACAACCACTCTTCAAAATCAGAGTCAAAAATTAAAATGATTTAAAGGTGTTATCTGAGCCTTGACCTCCATAGCACAGAACTATGACCTTTCTATTGTAGGCTTCAGAACTTATCACATGTGAATTTTCTCCCTTAAAGAAATGATGTACTACAAACACATACTATTAAGTTATGTGGCAGTAATTCAAAATAATGTTTGTTTGTAACACAGAGAATTTTTTTCCCAAGAGCATACATCAGTAGCAAAGACTGGAGATCTTAAAACAGGTATTTAGTCAATACAGCTAATAGAAATGATCAAACTAATGGTGTACATTGTGTTGGTGTAGCAGACGGAATGATTGGACAGAAAATGTTTCATTGACAGAATAAACTGAAGAATCTATTTTTATTTAAGAAGAAAAAAAATCAGCCAAACCGTGTCTAGTATGATTCACAACAGCAACAAAATATTCTGGATTTGCTTTCATTTCCATCAGAAAACAGCAGAACATATTGCTGGATGAATTTATGCTGTTGAAAGTCCTGAAACCATCTTATTCCCACATAGTCAGACACTAGTTGTCAATCATAAAGAGTACCTCGTCTCAAACTACTGTGGCGTTGTCAGCTGGGGTGGAAAAGTGCATGCTCCTGAAAACAGAAATGGTATATTCCACAGACAGGGATACTGAGAGAGAAAGTGAGTGTTTAATAGCAGCAGATCTAGCCATGGGAGCATTTCCTCTGCTCAGAAAGCAGAGAAGCAAAGTACCGCTGCCCTCCCTTCAGCTCCCCAGCTGCGGTATACAGAGCTGCAAAGCCCCCTTACTTCTACAGACAGCCCTTTTAATTCTCATAGTTAAAGATCCCCGAGGAAGCCTTGCAAGGTCTCCCTTCTTCCTAACATTCAGAAAGGTTCACTTTCACCCTGGTACTTAATTTTATAATGCAAATGAGTTGAGCATTGGTAAGTTATATACACAGAGCTGCCACCAAGGTTGGATGTTGTAACATGCTTATGCAGAAAATGGGTCTGTCTGCAACAGGATCCATGCTGATCAAGAAGATGGTATGAAAAATTGTAACACTGATAAAAATTAAGGTAACTTCAGTGCTGGGCATGTTCAAAGCACTGTACAAAAGGAAAAAAAAGGGATCATTCAGTCAAAATGATCCTGCTGTGTTTGTTTGAGCTCTTTCAATAGAGAAAGTAGAAAACTTCATAATTCATATCACAATTCAGGATATAGAAACTGCATAAATCTGAATGCACAACAGTGAAAGAAATTCTGCGTTAAATGTATATGGTAGGGCATATATTTTCAATTGGCTTTAAAAAAAGAGTAAAGCTTGGGGAAGTTTCTGCTGTCAGACTCCATGCTATAATTTGGCTGCTTGTTCTGGCAGAGGAGAAAGCCTCAAATGGATCCTTGCACTTCGGCAGTGAGGCTTTGAAGGGGGTGAGGATGACAACCCTGCCCTGAAATAATCTCCAAGACAAACAAACCAGCAAAATGCAAACAACCAAACAAGCCCTACCCAGACTCCAAATTCACAGGGAGTTCATATTCAGGATAGTATTTTAAAATCAAATCAGTGGGATGCCAGCAAAGTCACTGGAATTGATGTGAAAACCAATACTGGTGATGGCAACCACAAACTGAATCTGAATGACTGCATTCTTTGCACTGACAGTAATGATATTGCAGTATTTCCTTCCAGCTCATGGAAATGCAGCTGATGATAACCATGCTTTGCCCTCTCCAAATAATGAACATCTCCACAGGTTCACGAGCCAAATACAAATTGTGAGAACAGCTTAAATATGGAAGAAGACCTCTCCCCTCCCTTTAGCACCCCTTCTCATTGCCATCTCACTGCACGGAATGTGGGACATAACAGGGCTGTGCTCCAAGAACACTGAGCAAGCGCTGCCCAGAAAGGCTGATGTGGAAGTTTCAGACCTGCTGTGTATGCACTACAGACCCTACTGTATGTGGAAGAGGATCATGCCATGCTCTGGGTCTCTGGGCTACTTCATGTAGCCTCTTTTCCCAGAAAGCTCCTGCCATTCTCTTGTTTTAAACCTTCTTCCTACACACATGCATGATTACTGTGTCTCCTGGGCCTGGCCTGCTATCAGAAGCCCAGGACCATGGCCAGCCCGGAAAGAGGACTCTGGGCAGTGGATGGATTTCCACATTCCAGTTCTCACCCACGTCTTCCTCATTCTCCTTGTAACAAGCAGAATTGCCCAGTGAGAAAAGCCCTGCCGACCCTTCAGTAGCTTAGTGTTAGGGCACAGGAACATTCACTCTCACTGCTAGTGCAGGAGACATCCCAGAGGGCTTCACCCAGGACACAAGTCTGCCCTGGGGAAGAAGGGCTAAGCCCTAAGCCCATAAAAGTGACGTGTTTTGTGTGTTACTACCACTTCAATGCAGGTTAGGGCTTCAGTTTTTACTTTAAAATTATCTGTTATCCTGTGCAAACACAAATGCAGCATCAGTGTTTTATCCTCAGACAAAAAGTCACTTTTTTTTCTTGCTATGTTTTGGTCCCACTCTGTAAATATGCCATTTCAATCAGATCTCCCATTTCTCCCATGCATTTTCCCGCTGTGGTTTCAAGTCTCTTATTTTAGGAAATGGAAAGCTTCCCGTGTCACTTCTGCATTGGACAGTACATCCTATATTAACTATTAACCATCGCCCAAATTTTATATACACAAACTCAAGCGATATATCTACAGCCCTTCAAGAAGGTAATTCAATAAATACCTATTTCTGAGCTCATAAGTAATAATGCAGTGGGAGCACTCGTTTATTTCTTTGACTTGCTGCACAAATCTCAGTTTTGTTGTTGTCCTAATTCTATTTGCAAAACAATATTAATCATTGTTATCTGTGATCCTGAAAAATACCATTCATCAAAAAGATCACATTGTAATGTGTGATAGAGAGTCTGAGATCCAGATCAATAACCATCATGCTAACAGCTGACATTTCAGTGTGTTTTTTCTTATTTTACTTCAATTGATATGACAGTGTGAAGATTAATATCCATACCTAAATGATGATGCCATTAGAAATACACTCATACTATATGAAGCATTTAGGCATACTAAGCAGAGGTAGATGGGGTCCACCTGTGTATTCAGACCCCAGTGGAACTGGGACTGACTTTCAGAAACAGGGCCAACACATTGAACCCCCAATGATTTTCCTTTGTCTTCCAAGCAGTTGAGTCCAGCCCAGTGCAACCATTCCAGACAAAGGGAGGGATTTCTAATGGGAGGGTCAAGTTATTAAAGCTTGTCTTTATTTGTGACAATGCAAGTAGTGCATACGCACATCCCTTTATGCATGGCTCACTTGTGCTATCAAGCAATAGCAAGCCTGATGGCTAGCAATTTGATGTGTCAGCTGCATTTGTGTGCAAACAACAACCCAGTGATTATACTATTATTACTGAGTGCATTTTCAGAGGATGCTTAGGCATCAGGCTGCCTTACAAATAACAGGAATGGAAACAACTGCAAATGCAAAGCAGCATGTGCACACACAGAAGCTGGGAAGATCTACTTTAGCATTACAGCCTAACTGCATTTGTGTTTATTAATTCAAAAGAAAAGTCTATTAGTCACTGATAGGATCAGTTAAGAAAGAGATTTTTTTAATGGCTGCAAAGTGGCATTTAATGCAGTAGATTTCTAGAAGATATTTTAATTCCATGAGTTCGAGTCATAGAAGTAAAGTACAGAAAAAATATGTGAAATACTTTATACACAGAGTCCCTGTATTAATCTATGTACTGAAGTAGTTTGAAAATAATGATTGTTGTTGTAAGCCTTTTTCAGCACTTTTCAGGGAAAGGAAGTTGTACTAAACAATATTGTTATGCAATTACAGCAGAGCAAAATGAATCCTAGTTGTGGAAGCTGTTGTAGGAACAAATACCATACAAATCATATCATAAAGCCGTGATGCAGTTTTTTGGAGATGCAATTTTTCAGGACCTGCAATATGATATTAAACTACATATTAAAACATAATGCAGCATTTGGAAAGGGTTAAACAGAATTTGTTTAAAAGTGACAACCTTTGGGCTGTACAAATGTGTGGCAAAATCAAATAATGGATTATAGGAACATTTTCTCTAAGTAATACAAAATAGTTTCTAAATCCCAGAATTTTAAAAGCAACTTTACAACTTAAAATGGAAAAGAAAACTTATTTCCAATGACCTATTCTACCAGGAGGGTTTGGTTAGTTAATTCTGTCAGGAATACTCATTTTGTGTGTATGTGTTTCACTCTCTCTCCAGAGATACACGTGATGTACAGCAAGAGTTTCCTGAATTTGTCAGAGGACAGTGCTGGTAGTCAGGAGCCCAGGAGTTTACACAAAATGGAGCAACTTGCCCAGCCCCAGGAGCTTTTGTGAGTGCAATTAATTTACAGTGGTTCATTTTTGTTCAGGTGACATGGAAGAAATACACAGATAGACTAGGAGCTCTTTGGCCTTCTGGGAGTTCAGCCAACACAGCAAACAGATAACTGATATTTGTTACTCTTGGTTTCTTTTTGGAGAATTTTTTAACCCTTATCTTTCCTATGGAAGAACTCCATAAAATCATCTTCACACACAGAACCAGATCACATCTACAGCCCAGAGAACAGTCCCTCACACTCTCAGCTCACTCCATAGCCACCTGCAATCCAGATGCCATGTGACAGCATCAGTGTGATGCCAAATCCGGGGCAATAAATCCTGTGTGCACAAAAGCAGACATGCAGCTGTCTGCACCATGCATAAGCGTCCTTGATGTCTCAAGACTAGCTGATCAGTAAGACAAGGACACTGAGGGGTCCAGCGAGTGTCAGCACAGCCAAACTTGCCGGGGCAGGGAGCTGACATCCTGGGCAGGGTTAAGCTCTTGCAACCAGTACAGTGATACTGTGCCCCTCCAATGGCAGACGTTCCCTGGACACCGTTGCCTCCAAGTACATAGCCCGACCACTTCTGCTAGCCCCTGTACGCTCAGGATGAGATGGAGTGTGCACTCCACGCGAGGTGGCAAGGAGAGACTGCTGCGTTGATAACAGCTCTGAGACCCATTCGAGTACAGGACCTGGTGCTTCAGCATGCTGCTCATTGTAGGCCTCCTTGTATGCTATGGCTGGGTCCTGTCTGGCTTACTGCTCTTTGTATCCTTTCAGCAAATAAGTTTATATAAGTTACAAAGCCCAGACCTTCTATAATTATCTTTAAGAGTGGCAGTTCTGTATACAGTAAGTCCAGAAATATTAATGGCATCACAGACTGAATTAGAGTGTGTTTGAATACTTGGTTAATTGGAATACTTGGGCTTTCTCTGGTCTGGATCTCATAGAAACACGGGACTCACCAAAGCCACATCACCATGTTGTTTAATTCCAGTGTAACTTGTCCTCCAATTACACAAGCTTAGGATGATTAGGCTTGATTTCTTTAGTGATGATTAGGCTTATTTCTTTAGTGTTAACTTTCACATTCAGTACGCTTATTTTCTCCAGATCTGTTACTGATTACAGAGAGAACTGACCTGACTGGATTTCTGCCTTTCCTTTGGCCCCTACTTAGTATCTCTTGTACTTTTTACTGCATGCTGTACTAGAAATACATTGCATCACTTAAACTTTTCATTGCCTTGTTAGCAGACATCACATATTCTCACTTATCATATCAGAATGGTTTAAGATGTTATCAGTCCAGCTAATGTGAGACCAGTACTTCTCCTGTATAACGTTATGTCTAATAAACTTACAGCTGCCTTACACTGAAACTTGCAGTTATTTAGTGTTCAAGAGCTGCTTTAGAATGACAATAATGAGTTTAGAAAGATGTTTTCAATTGTTCCCCAAAGAGGTTTGACCTGCCAAGATCAAATAAAACTCTGTCAAAATATAGGCATAATAAATTAAAAATTCCTTTAAGGTTTAAATCTTTTTCAGGCAGTGACATTGTAATCTGCAAGCCAGAAAGCTATATGAAGACCATAAACTGAAATATTCCCAGTAGGAAACCAAAGCAAAATATGCAAAAATCTCACTGAGGTCTCTTGCAATCTCACAGTCCTGAGATATGTATTTCCCTCAGAAGTCAAACCACTAAGCAATGTTAGTATGGCTATTCTGCTTTTTAGCTACAGCTGTGCTCCAATGCCTGTATAATCATACAACATAAAAAGGACGGAAGCAGGGGAGATATTAAAGTCTCTGAACTTTATGTAGGCTCTTTCTGGCCCAAGTGTGGGAGGTGAGAAAAGATCAAAACTTTGGGTGCAGTAAGGGCTGTTAATAACACCTGACTAGATGGGAAATATCTTTTATGGGGAGGATGGAAATACAGGCAGGGTAAACTGTTTCATGGACAGTCGGGCAAAATTTCTTGGAGAAAATCCAGCAAAGTCATGCTTTAAAAATAGCGATAGTGGGGTTTAATTTTCATTGTAGTTTTAGCTCCTGCTCCATGCAGAGTTTGTTACTGCAGCAAAATCATTGGGAATACTGACATCTGTCCACAGGAAGGTAGGAGGAGGTTTTCTGTACTTTTCCAAAGCCTACTGAGGTGAGTGAGAGTTTTCTTGTGGAGTCCATGAGACTCCATCTTTGTTAGGGAAAGCTTGCTCTCAGGACAAACCTTGTCAGCCTCACAAACTCTTCAGCCTCAGCTTGTCTGGGACATGCTCCTCAGCACACGCAGTGTCCCGCAGACCTGAGCGTATCTGGCTACGTCTGGCCAGAAGGTGGGATAAAGGGAGATAAAACATATATGCTGAAAGTTCCTCTTCCAGAGCAGTGTTGGCACAGGCAGAGCACCTGATTCCTTTATTAGCTCCCAATGAGAAGAGTGTCCTTCTCCTCAGAAGTACACTGTACTTTTGCTGTATTAAAGAAATCAACATTGATTTGTTGGGCAGCAAACAAATACCTAAGTTTCTCTGTCAAGAGGATCAGGAAGGGCTCCAAAGCTTCTCTAAAAGCTTTTTTTTCCCTATCTTTGCATGAAGGACTTTGTACTTTTTTGCATGAGTGTGTTAATTGTTGCCATTTGTATTTCTGCACATCCCCTAACACAGGTTCAAAAGATTATTAGTATCATTGATTCAAGTAGTTTATAATACTAATCAAGTTGGTGTCTGAATAAAGTAGCTCATAAAATGGTGCTTTATTTTACACCTAGGAAAATGATTTTTATGTGTCTGTGACAACTGTATGAATATGTCCCTATTCATCTGTCTCCCAAATCTCCCTTAGTAATACCCAAACCCACTTATGAATTCCAACCAAATTTGACAGAAAGAACAGCACCTGAATAGAGAAGAAAGAAATAGAAAGAAAGAGAGAGACTCCCTACTAGTGCCTTTGCTGATGGGAAGACAAGGCGCACTCCTCCCTCAATCACTTAGTCCTACTAAGCGCCGGAGGTCGGGCAGCTAAGCAGTGCACACAGCAAGCTGCTCGAGCCGCACACAAGGTCCCTCGCCCACCACAGCACATGAGCCTCTGGCCAGGACAGAGGTGGGAGAGGGTGCTGAGGAGATGAGGCTGAGGCGGGGGAGCTGAGGGGTGACATGGCCCGTTGAACGAAGGGCCAGACTGCAAGTCTTGAAGGGGGAGAGAGAAGGAGGAACTAGGCAAAACTGAGGACACACTGGCAACGTTGTTCAAAAGCAGAAACAAGTACGCAGGGAGTGATCTGTGGCAGGAGCAGCGAGAAGAAACCAGGGGTATTGCAGGAGGGCCTGCGCTGTATGGACAACAGATCACGAATCAATGAGAATCCTTAATTCTTCCGTTCAGGGAACAACTTGTTATGAACATTTCCGTTACGGTATTTGGTGTAAAGCTGCTTACATTGGCACCACACCAAAACTGTGGTTTTGATGGTATTCTCTGAATCCAAGGGTAAGCTGACCTTCCATTTCCCATCTTTTTCTTTGTACAAATTCAGATGTACCAGCACTCTAGTTTATGGGAAAAAGTTGGTCTTCTCAGTAAAACCAGAAATTTTGGCATAAAGGTTAGAAAGGGCTTCAAAATAAACTCTTTCTAATAGTTTCTGAGAAATCCTGCTTCTTTTCAGGTACTGCTACCCTTTCTCCTTTGATCTGGGTGGGGAAAACATTTTTTTTTTTAAACGAACACTGAGGATTTTATCTCAGTTTGTTATTTTGAAAAAAATCATGATATTTTTTAAGCCAAGTTCAAAATTCATGATTTTAAAATAGTTGGTCTTGGCAATACTGGAAAGTAATTGGGTGGGAGAGCTTCTATTCTCAGCTTTGCCAATGAATCCTCATGGGATCTAGCCATTTAAATTTCATGCTTTCTCAGTTTAACCCATCTGTAAAATTAATGGAATAAGCAACCTCATGAAGTCATTGGGAGGCCTCTTTAAATGCCTGACAAGTATTTTGAGATTGTCCCGTGTTTGCTTGCCTATGTGCGGTATGCTTATTGTACGTGATTTTTAATTCCTATTTTCCTTTCTCAGCCCAATCTTGTTTTTCTGTCTTCCGTTTTGCTGAAGACTTGTCACAAAATGCTGTGATTTCATCATGTGGAATCTGTTCAATTTGTGCTAGATTAGGCACCAGAAATGACTCTGTCTTTTAAAACACAGATATCATATTGTATGTTTTCTAGGGATGCATCTCTTTCTCAATTAGCTTCTTCTGGCATCATACCAGATTTTTGGTACTGTAAAATTTAAAGAATCTGGAATCTAAACTGTGCGTGTGTGCAGGGTTCATTTAATTAAATGGAAAATATGCTGCACTAACTCTTTTTCCCTTAAAAATTAATGCTTCTCCACTTCAAGTTATTTTAAAAACTACATGAAAAACAGTTTTATGGTAGATTAAAAACAGGTTGAAGTTCCATGCATAGCATTTCAGAGATTATATCCCCAAACCTTTTCCCGTGCAACTTCAACTCTGTAGTAGCTACTGAAATTGACCCATCTTTATTAAATTAGATTTGAAATAAAGACCAAACCTTACAGCACAAGTGAGCTGAATATACTGTAATTCAGCATCCTGATACTGAGAATAAAACTAATTTTCCTGACATATTCAACACAAAAGCTATCCCTGGCTAATGCTAAGTCTGTGACAACCAGAGAAATCTAAGAAAATATGAAGTTAATGGCGACTTTTTCTCCTCAGTACATTTCAACACATAATTCTCCTAGGAAATCATTCTTTGAGTTCAATGAAAAAGCACATTTCCAGGTGTCTGGGTGATCTGAGACCTAAAAAATGTAGTGAGAACAACTCCTTATTTCTTTCCATGCAAGTCAAACTTCTGCTTATAGCCATGACTCTTATCAGAACTACAGAGTCTTCGCCTGTTCAGACTACAGCTGATATGGATTAGATTAGAGGACTGTGATTTAAGGTATTAATAAAGTGGTGGGAAACACAGGCCCTTTCCCCCAGAGTTGGGAGTTCTAATCCCTTTGGGAGCAAGGCATACAGTATACCCTATGTTATGGTATGCCTTATTAGCTCCTTGCTCAATATGTTGCTTTAAATGAATCCTATCTTAAGGCCCAAGAGCTGATACAATACTAAAATGACAAGATGCTATATCTCTGATTTTATTTGTTCAGACTGCTTCTGATCAGACTGTTATTCGGACTATTTCTGATTTTATTTGATCTGTATGGTTTAACATTGAGACAAATGAAGCAACAACAAATGAGACCAAAAAAGAAGATGCATTTTAAGATCCTTTAGGCACCATCTCCTTCAATATTGAGAGGTCAGCATCTGTCTCCAGCTTGCCCAGATTGTCAGCCACCGTGGTTTGCTTGTTAACATTACTAACATCTCTGGGCTTTCCCCAACAGCACATCTCACACACACTGTAAGTATCAGCAAAATAACTCATTTTCCTGCCTCAGATCCTTATTAGTTCTACGTGTCCTACCAAAACTTTGATAATAATAGAACTTTGGTTAGTTTTCATCCTGTTTTTAAATTTCAAGTTCCTTTGGTGTAGAGAGAAGGTTTTTTCTACTTCTGCAGCATGTAACAAGATAAAGTCCTACTACTTGACTGAGCACTCTAGACCTAGTAACACCAAATCATACCCTGATGTCCTACAGAAAATTGCTCAGAACCATCAGGACACACTGCAATACGAGATGTTCATATTCACACACAAAGGACCTAGAGGTGGGTACATACATGCAAAATGTAGGTCTTAAGTGCTCTGCTTACCTCTAGAAGTACCTCACTTTTGCTCAACCCAAAGTTTTTCACCGTAACCTCTCTTAGGCAAATCCATTTTTACTGCTGGCCATGCATAAAGCTGCATAGATCATGACTGTACTGTTCAGCTCAGTTCCTGCCTCAGACTTAAACCACACCTTAAGATTTCACACATAAGGTGCCCTTTGCATTTGAAGGAAGAAAGCATACTCTAAGCACACTTCACCCCTCACAAAATAGCAGGCTTGATACCAGAACCTTCTTATTTTTATTTAGAAGTCTAAACCAGTGGGGTAGACTGAAGTGCTCTATTGCTTAAGTACTAATATACTAGAATGTGAATGAACCAGATTCAAGACCATGTAAAGTACAAATCAGAGCAGACATCTGAAGACACCTTCCAAGAAAATGCTTTAACCACGAGGCTATTGGGCATTTGAAGGAATGCTCTCTCTCCTGTTGAGGCTGTTGTGATACTGGAGCAAATGAGAACTGTGTGAATAACTGATTTGGGATGGTTTGTTAAACTGAAAGACCATCAGCCCAAAGCTAGATAATTACCTATTTTTGCATAGATAATTAAATATTCACTGGAGCAGGGGTTTGAACATAACCCTCCTTTATTCAGATAGATCTCTGCTGACTGAGCTATTTGCCAGAAGTGCAAATGCACCACAAGCTCCTTCCCCTCCTCCTATTCCAGCTGTACTTTATGTGAGAAAGGACTGGCCACCCACCTACTTACAGGAGAGAATTCATGGCTGTGAAAGCCAAGAAGAGGTAGAGGCATCTTCTGCCAGAGTTAGCTGGCTAAGCCTCTTTGAGAGGCAGAACAGGATGAAAGACTTCCTATATCCTCGGCTCCTCTGACCTGCTCCTTGCTTTGTGTCCTAGGTTAACACTCCCGCCCTTTCCTGGCGCACTGGGCAGACATCTCTAGCTGCCTACCTTGGGACTGTTAATTCTGCTGTTGGGGCAATGGCTGAAAGATAGACACCACATCACTAAACCCGAGAAGCTTGGTGTTGCTCTTGGAGGCTCCCTACCCATGCAAATTTCTGAACCCTTTGTATTTGGGTTATGAGGATTGTGGCATATGAATAAGAAAACTGACATCTTTAAGACATATTTGAGACTCATGCTGTACCATGCTAGATTTGTAAGGTTCAATAATAGCAACATATGTCTCCAATGCTCCGTTTAGGCTAAGGACTTAAATAGCAGTATGCTTTTTACCAAATGGACACTGAGATTACAAAACACTGTCCACCCATAACATTATTTTGCAACATTCACATCTAAACCACTGCAGGCTAATTAAATTGCAACTGAAAAAAAAAAAAAAAGTCTGCAGGCTAGCAAACCTAATCAAAATAACCTGTCCTTTAAGTCTTCTTTTTCCTGTGACAGCCAAATTCTCTGACCTAAGTTATGGACCTGCTGTACAGCTTACAAACTCTTAATCAAAACCAAAAAGATTTGTGTGACATCAAAATGAAAATCAGGTTGGAGACATGTAATGCCCATGTTGTTGTTGTTTTTAATTAAAAAAATATAACAACTAATTATCCAGAATTAATTGTAACAGGTGTTCCAAACAGAAAATGTGTTTACTATTGATTGATGCATTTTTGCCCTGAACCATGAAAAATGCATATTTATAATGGAATATGACATTTGCTATCCGTCATTTTTATTGCACATTGCTTCACACACGTTCAGCAGACCAGGCACTGTACAAGTCACGATGCCTATATCTACAGCCACTTTTAAAGAGCTTGCTCTCACTAGGATAACCAGTCTGGTCTTGAAAATGGCTCCAGCTACCCTGCAAAAACTTATCTAGAATGCCATAGAGAAAGATAACCTTGGCCATGAAAACATGATAGCATGAGGGTTGGTTCCACAAGGACAAAAGGCACCCAGACGCCTATGCCACCCAGTGCCTCATTATTGCTGTAGGGCTACAATGCAGATGTACACAAGAGTCCATCTACCTTGACCAGAGCACGGCAGTTGGGCCTGGGCCCATGGCAATGTTGTGCTAGTGAGCAGAACAGTATGAATAACTGATTTAGGAGAACTGGGTGAAGCGGAAAAAAAATCCACCAGCCTGAGACAAAACCTTCTGCTTTTATCCAGCCAAACAGACAAAAGTGTCTTTCAGGGAATGCAGAACTCTTCATTTCCAAGGGGAGGTAAAGCTAACCTTTTTTTTTTTTTGGGGGGGGGGTGGTAGGAGTAAATCTGTGCATGTTTCTAAATGGAACTCTGCTGACTATTGAAATTTTATTCCTCAGGAATATCAGGTGAAGCATTTCAATGTTTTCCTAAATTATTATTTTTTCTAAATGAAACAATTTGCTGAATTCTAGAAGAATTTATGAATTAAGTTTGGGCAACCCAGATCTATGAATCTGACCAAAAATTCCAGCTGTACCTACCAGTGTTGGTAAGGACATGTTCCATACACTAAGCCAGAGGAACTTAAAGGTGTTAAGAACCTCCCCAAAGGATATCAGTTCTGTGGGAACAAGAGAGAATTCAGGGAGAAAGATAAGGGGGCACATGGGAAAAACAGTACGTGGCAGCCAAAGCACATCACCCTTTTGCAACATGAGTAACGAACTAGCTGGTGAAGGCCAGACAGTTTGTTCCAGCCGCACAGCGGAGGAGGGAGCAATATGGAGGTATCGCGGTCCACCCCGACAACAAAGGGTTGCATCCCAAAAAATAATTGCTGCTCACAGACTAACTGTTGACCTATAGTACCCCTAGCCTCATTATCCCTGCTTACCATATTAAAAATCACGCCCTTTGCTGCATAATGATATGTAAATAAGGGGGGGCATACCCCCAACAACCGCGCAAATGGCAATCTGGCCAATGAAGTATGTCTGCCGCACTTCCACATCCCACCTTCAGCAGCTATAAAACAGCGGATAGCTCACTAAAGTTTTTTGAAGGGAAGAAAATTGAACCGCCGACCTGTTCACTGGAGATTGCTGACGAGCGAGCCTCCTTCTCCCTCCCCCAAACAGGGACGCCTCTTTGGTAAGACTTGCGCCTCCGACAAACGTCGGACGTTACCCGGGAAAATATATTGTTATTGAAAGCGCTTAATTGTTAGTTTGAGCTCATAGAAAGAAAAGCTGTAGCAGCAAGTGCATTTATCAACGGCAATTCCGAACCGGTTGTATCTGTCTCTTTAATAAAATCTTATTCTTTTTACTTTGTGAAACTGTCTCAGGGAAAGTCCTCAAACAGGGGGGCTCTGACAGGCAAACGTAAATTACAAAGATTCTTTTACTTTGCGAAACTGACCCAGGGAAAGTCCTCAAACAGGGGGGCTCTGGCAGGCAAACGTAAACCATAAAGATAAGGAAGGGCCTTCCGTCCCTCCCTTTCACGCGACAAGTTCTTTGCAGACTCAAGCCTTTACAGCAGCAGCCTGAACTTTATGTCCTAGTAGATGAACTATGTTCCACAGCAACCAAAGGTACCGGTTCCTTCTCCAGTATATATAGCATAAACCCAAGTGGCTTCCTGGAAAACCAAAAGGTTTGCTTGTCAGTCAGAATCATGACTAGAGTTTCCAAAGTTATTATAACTTTGTAAGTTATAACAAGTTCAGCCAACGTTTGTATATTTTAACCATTTTGTGCTAAAATGGTGTGATCATATGACTGGGATGTTTAATATTTCTTTTTCTAAATGGTACAAAAACTCTAATTTTCTAGCAAAAATACTGTTTTCAAATGAGAAAAGATATAAAATAAGACCTTATCCCTATTCATGAGAGACAGATGTTATTTTTGGCTACGCAGTTTAATGAATACCGTATTATGCTCTTTTTAACCTTACACCAGAAATAACATACTTCTAGCATTCATGAACTTAAATCCATTATCAGTAAAAGCTTCTATTAACATCCAGAACTTTTCTCAGTTCCCATTGCAAAAGCTTTAAGCTGTCAGCTACAGTCCCTATTATGGAAGGATTATTTTTTTTTTTTACCCATCAAAAGACATTCATGCAAAAGATATAATCCTCAGCACTCAGCTAGCTAAGATTGAAAACAGCCTGCAATATTTTCCTGTTGCTCTTCTTTATGGTATTTGATTTACCGATTTGATGTCTTGCTGTATTTTTGTATGTGTGTGTTGTTTTCTGTCCTTCTAAAAAACCTAAAACGGTGCACCCTTTTAAAAGAAGTGCTATTGTACTTCTGTTTATTTTCACTGATTTGGAGAAATGCCTGCCAGTAAGTATCAGCTGAAACTAATTACCATCAGTACAAAATCTCCAAGCTGAACTGGGATGCTGACAAAAATGCAACCAGAAAATGAATAAAACGTTTCTTGGGAAGCAGTGATCAGTTTCGCCAGCCAGTGACTACAATGAAAAATAAAACCCCACGTACAAACAGTTATGATTAGCATTTCATTTCTGTATGGATAACTTTCTCCATAGAGTAAAGGCTGTGGCTCATTCAAACTGCTTGATTTAAGCCAACTACAAAAGATTCTGCGATGCCTGCATGGCAACTGTGTCAGTGTGTGCAATAGGATTTTTCCCACTGGATCTAATATAATGGCTTGAAACAAATGAGGCTGTTTTAAGGGAGATGCTTCAAATCTAAGGTTTTGTGCATCTGTCTCAGCTTCATATGTATGGATACAGCAGGATAACTCCCAAAGCGATAAGCACAAAATTATTCTGAGGATTGTCTAGGTGATGGATCCTTTCTGGCCAGGTCCTGAAGTATGAGTGAGCAAGGCTTAGGAGGTGGGGCAGGGAGAAGGTAAGAAAGATACCTTTATGGCCTACCACAAGCTCAGGCTACATAAAAAAAAAACTTCCCTTCAAAGGCTTGTGCAAAAGCATCCACATTGCTGCCTGCATCCTCATGGCCACAAGGAGCCATTCTGGCAATCAAAGATCTCAGACGATTCTTTTATTCAGCAACACTGCCTTGCTGCTCTGGGCTTTACATAAGAACACACCAGCCAGAGCACTGAGGGCAAAAGCTGATCCAAAAGCTTTACTAAAGAAATATCAAGGTGATGAGAGAGACAACAAGGAACAAGAACAACGCAAGATAAAACCAAAACAACAGCCTTATGAGCAAACCTTGCTTCATGTTGCACAACTGGGCTGAGGGAAAACAGAGCAGCACTTCCATGGCAGCAGCAGAAGACAAATTTTTGGCACTCAGATTCACCTCATGATTAGCTTGGCTACAGCACTAGTCAGCAAGTCACAAAGCAAAATGGATGTGATGAGACCAGACCGCATGCCGTTACTGTTCCCACAGAAGCTGACACGCTCTCTGTTGGGACAACAGAAAGCTGCCCAACAACACCCTTCTTCCTATGGCAGAGAGCCTCTGGCTGTGTGAAGCGCACCCGGTGATGAGAGCCAGCTTTCCTCCTGTCCATCTGCAAAGACCCACTCCAGTGCACACATGATAAATTCTGGGAACAGAGAGGAAGGCCTCAATTTACACATGTGCAGGATGTGCCACATTTCTCCTGGGCATCTTAATGTTCTTTTCATTAATTTTTTTCATAACAAAATAACAGTTATAACAGCTCATGCCAAAAGCTCTTCAAGCTCTATGTCTTGTCTCTGACAGTAGCCTGGCAATCTAGCAAAATAAAGGAAAGCAGTAATACCAGTAATTATTTGCACTTGCCATATTGTCAGTGTGAAAAGGGAGTCAGGTGTGAAGTCTTATTTACCCTTAGGGAGTCCACATACTTAGCATAATTGACTAGCAAAAGAACATATCCCTGAACGCATAAGTGAAACCCAGCAAGAGAAAGTAAGGTATCATTAGCAGTAACAAAAAGAGTTCACTGGTTAAAGCTGTAGTAAAGTGACTTCAGTGTAGCTGAACAGAACACAATTTATGGTGTTTAGACTACACCAGTGCTGGCATTGATAGATACTCTGAGCAGGCCCAAAAAACACTCAGAACTTTTGGGTAAATTTAAATAAGTCTGCACATGAATGATTCTCAGTGTTTTATTATAATTCCTTCCTTTCCTTTTTATTTTTAGTGTTTCAAACATAGTATAATTCATCCTCCTGACTACTGATCTGGAAATTTAAATAATAAAATGCCTCAAAATGCTTTGAAGTTATAGATGTCAATGAAAAGCGCTCATAAAATGCCTTTGACTTATTATTATTATTTGTACTCTTTTTTCTCAAAAATAATCAAATTGCCTATTTCAAATGTCTTGAGACTTCCTTTTGCTTCTGGCACTCAGCTGCAGAAGGTCAATTTTTATCCCAAAAAACCTTTTACAGTTCCATTAAAATTAGAAAAGAATGTCAGAAATATAGGGTTAGGGTATTCTGATTCAGAAAGATTTTAATCTCATAAAAGTGAAAAACAACACATTTCTGTGGGATAATGCTGCCAAGAAAGGGCAAGATACTGAACAGAGAAGAGCAGTATTGTTCTTTTGCAGTGCTGATTTGCACCAGCCGAGCATTTGTCACCCAATTTTTTCCTATTAAATATTTTCCTTATATCCAAGTGTTCAGAACATTTGAGGAAAAGATGCAAGGTGTGGGAGCCAAAACACTGTCTGGAAAGCTAGCAGTTACTTCAACTATTTCATCACGCTGTCTCCACCTGGGAGACTTGGGCTAAAATTCTTCCCTGGTTGACTGACCTGATGCAAGTTAACCTATCAGTGTTTTGTTAAGTATTTTCAATGCAGAAATCCAGTTCCTAGGCCTGTATCTTTTATTCAGTGGGATGTATTATGTAAGTAGTCTAACAGAGTTTCTCTGCAACCTTAGATTAGCGCATATCGGCAAACCCTGTAGTGTGATGGCAGTACCTTGTTATATTGCATGGGGAGCCCCATTTCCTGGCAACCAGGCTGTTGCAGAAGGGAGAATAGCTTCAGGACAGACAGATTCTGTACATAGTTACACACTTAATTCTTGGTGATTTCAATAAAATGTAGCATAGGTCTACACTGTGCAACAGAGAATGATGCTCCAAGTTAGAGCCAAACATTCCAGCATGTACCCACAGCACATAGCAGAGCTGCGCAGAAATGGTACCTTAGACCCACATACAACCTCCCCAGCGGGGCACTGTCCTGGCACTAATTAGGCTGGCTGTGAGGCTAATAGCTGCAAGACACTGCATCAGGACAGCCACATTGCTTCTGACTGTGGAGCTTCCTTAACCGCTAGGTATTCCTTCACTGCCTGAGGCACCCAAAAGCTTCTACAAATGGTTCCCAACCTCCAAGCAGCTGCTGCCTGAAGCCTAGATTCACGTACCCAGATTTTAAACCAGGAATACTTCCAGGGCCTCCACTAATGCCACTCCTTGAACGTAAGTCAGTCAAATGACCAAGGGCTTTGTTGATGCAACACAGCTGGGTCCACGCAGATCCTTCTATGCCAGAGTCAGGGAGAAAAGGATAGAGGATGCCAGATGAGAAGTCAAAAGCCATTTCCAAGTCAGTTTTAGAAACTGGCAGGGATTGTGGACTGTGTAATCTCTCCACCTGCACCTTTGGGAAATATTTTTTAAGCCCAGAAGCTGTCCTTGCTGGATGGACAGTTATTCTAGCTGGAAATGCTTCCCATGACAGCAGTTTCATACGGTCCCTTGGCAGCTTCCTTCCTTGTTCCACTTGTCTAACAAACCCTCCCTGCTCAACTTACATTTTCATTGCTGCTTTGTCCGTAAGTACTTCTCCCATCCTCCTGGATTAACATGAACAATGATTCTGCCCCTTCTTGTAATACCGTTTTGATGTGTACTGGTTAGGTCCCATGCTCCCATCAGTCATCTCTGCATTACATATTCTCACTTCTTTCCACACAGATCTTAGTTTCCAAAACATCTGTCACTCTAGCTACTCCCCTTTGATCTGTCTCCAGCTTGTCTGGGTCTTTTTGAAAATGTGTTGCCCAGAATTGAACACAGTACTACAAATGATGTGTTGACTACAGCAAGCTAAGAACACTTACTTCACATATAATAGCCTTGGTAGTACAATGAAATACAATAGTAGCTATTTTTCTCATTAGAGCTGCATTGTTTAACGACTCATACTCAAATCACCATCTACTATAATCCCCAGATACTTCTGTATGGATTATATATATACATCCTAAAAGATTTCCCACATTCTATATTTATTCTTTCTTATGTGAAACATGCTATGTCTGCATTTGAAACCTTGCTTGATTGACTTCAGTCTGTTTCTACAGTTATCACCCATACCGTATTTTTAAACCCTATTCTCCAAAATATTTACAGCTCCTCTCAGACTACTGGCCTTTTATGAAAAGTTAATAATGAAAGCTCTAAGAAGCACTGAATCCCCCTCAAGTACAGGCCCCTCATACATCAGCATGGCTTGACAATGAACAAAAAATAATTAGTGAGGAAAGACTGGAGTCTCACTACCGCAGCTTCACCTCCACCACATTTCTGAGCTTTTCGGAGGAAAACTCCACATAAGAAAAAAAAATAGCATGGGCAATGCATTTCTTTCATTCATTAAGATAACTACCAGACACGTAGTTTAGCTTGTCATGAGTCAATCGTAACAAACCCACATTACCTTCTCTTCATTATCTTATTTACCTCTGTTAAGATTTCCCTCTGGTCTCCATGACTGTAGTATTTAAGCAGTGGGTGAGAAATACCATCTATGAGATTTTTTTCTTCTTTTGAAGCCAACAAGAAGCAGGTTAATCACCCCAATGTAGTGTTCCATCTTGTGATCTCTTTCATTACCTGAGCTAGCATGTGCAAAGCTGCCTCCGTATCTCTACACCGTACTCCGACTTGGAACACATGCAGAGACGCTCTTGTTATCCTTAAGTACAGACACAGAACACCAAATAAAGCAGATTTTTTGTAATCAGTGATGGTAACTGGACATCCTATAGCAGTAGGAGCCCCCCTGCCTTACACACCAAATATCCTATGTGGGAAAAATAAGACTGCAATTAAACACACCTCCAGCTCTCTCTCCTCCCATTATGACCACCACCAAGTTAAAAGTCTCCAGAAAAGAAGAAACTTTAGGAAAGGATTTAAATAGCATTTCATTCTGTATCTGCCAGCAGAGGGGTCCAGAAAAAGGCAGCCTTCTGAGAACAGCAGTTTCTGAAGCACTTGTTGTGTTCATCAATTTTCATTTATTTCTGGCAGAGGAGGCTAACTATGAAACTGTACTTAAGAAACGGGAACAGTTCTGCATGCCATATAAAAATGAAACATATGAGAGAAGTGTTTTAAACAGAGTGTAGAAAGAAGGCCAATCTATAGAAGAGTTTGGAGCTGCTCTAAACCTGAAGAACAAATTTTTTACACAGAAAAATAAGGAGGAGAAGGTAGAACAGGCTGAGTCCATAACACAAGCCAGATTATCACTAGGATCAAAGTCAAAAACTCTAGGAGAGAGATTATTAAAACCCTTGACAAAAAACCCTTAACAAAGCAATTATGATTTGCATGTGAAGGAAACCATCCACTCTGGAATGAGATTTATAGAACATGGGCATGGCTATTGTACAATAGACCTGATGGAGAATCAAAGCCACTGCAGCTAAACAGAGGAGCATGCACATCAAATCAGATGGATAAGCTTGGTCTTCTCTATGACAGAAAACAAGGTCTTTAACAGCAACACAGCCTTGCAAAAGTTTATGAGGTTCCCAGCCCAGACAGACACATGCTACCGAAGATCAGGCAATATGATACCCCCATCTTCAAAGAAAGAAAGTACCAAGACTCCTAGTTTGTCCAAGAAGATGTCAGACAGGCAGAACAATGGCCCTTAGAAGCAAGAAAGCCCCAGAATATGAAATAATTCAGACAAATGAACTATTTGTTTTTTACATCCATGCAAACTTCAATCAGATTCTCTTAAAAATCCAACTAAGCTTGTTATAGGACACTTTATAAGAGCCAGCATGAGTTAGAAAGACTGAATTAATCCAGCATATTGGTCTGCAATGTGATCCAAGCACTGCATCAAGATCATATTTGCTAGGAAATGGAGGGTGGGACCAGAAATCAGTAAATGCAAATGGAGGTACTGGAAGTAATATTCAACTGATGAATGAAATGATGGACTATTCAAAACATCACACCTCTTTAAAAATCTTTGAAAAGTCTTTGGGATTGAAGAAGAACTGAAACTATGCCAGGAGAACACGTAGCTTGAAAAGAGGAAGGATTCCTACCATAGCTGTTGTTCCCTTGGTTTCCATTAAACTTCCAACATAATTGTCCTTAGAAATGCTTTGAGTGGCAGGAAGAGGGACCTCTGGCATTACAACTTCCATCCGTGACAGCAGAATCTTAACTCCACCTGGGATATGATTCTTGTTTTCCTGCTACCATCCCTCCTCTGCCTACCCCTCTCTTTACTACCCATCTCCTTCCCTTCATTCCCTTTCTTGCCTCCTATTTCAGCAATTTGCCTCAGAAAAGTCTGGTTTAACTAGCCCAAAGTGTGTCTTGCATAGCATTGGGGTGAGCCAATATCTGCAGAGGCAGCTAGAAGCAGTGTTCTGTGAACAGGCTGATGTTAGCAAAACTTTGCTAAGTTTTGTAGCAGACTTTGGGCATCTCCACCCTCAGCAATGAAGTACAGGACCAGCGTTGACCCACACTGGTGTGGGCTGCAGTGAAGTGTAGCACCAAGCAGTTTTGCAAGCTCCATCCAGCAACCCTCCTCCCTGAGATGTTGAGCTAACCAGCCCTGACTTTCAGCAGTACCATACTGAAGTGTTGGAGCTGGTTCATGTGAACCCAGTGCCATATCTCATCAATTAAGCTTCATCAGCTTCTGTCCCAGGGTTAGCTCTTGGGTGTCTGCAGTAGCTGTAGACTTCTGCAGGGCAGGACGGACAAGACATATGAAACTCTTGTATATACCAGGTGTTATTTAAAGCCTGCTAAAACCAGGCTGAGGAAAAAAAAGTCTTATCTTTGCAAACACCACGAGAGGCACAAACATGGGTGTTTACTGTCTGGCTCATGCATGATTTCTATGGTTAGGGCTCAGCTCTGCTACATCTTTCCTATGAATAGTTGGACCTTTTTGTAATCAGAGACTTTTATTCCCTGAGGCTGTTCTGGTTTTATGTTACTCTTTAGTTCTGATTCTGTATTCTTTCATGGTGGTTTTACTTCCCTGTAACTAAGGGAACTGCTCAGAGTGGTGGAGCTTAGAATCGTTATCTGCTTTTTATTATGAAATTATATTTCAAAGCATTTGTCATTTTTTAACTATTGGAATAATGGAAATTTTCATTTTTACTGCCCTGCCATCTTCTTTTGCCAGTATCATTACAAAAATAAAATCAAAAGGTTTCCTTTCTACATATTCCAAGAACAGCTGGAATTAGGCCTCAGACTCCGAAAAACAATAAATTTTAAAGCTCTAGCTTCCAATGTTCTGCAATATAAGTGACTTTGTGCTGTCACATATATTGGCTCCATCTTAAAACTGTAGACTTTCTGAGGACCAAGACTGAAAATTAATATACAAAAACATCTTTGTATATGTATGTATTGCGTTATTATGTATATATTCTATAGAAATAAAGCATGAATGTTGTAGTCAAGTTCTCTCTTCAGTTTCCCTCCAAAATACCTCATCTATTGACATGAATCAGTAGTCCAGAGGTTGTTATTGACAGTTTTATGTTTGCTTCTAGAGACTGGAAAGGATACAGATCCTAATTGAAACCTCACTGAAGTTAATGAGATTCTTTCCTTTTCTACAATATTTTTGGAAAAGTGTCATTCTCGAGGCTTTTATGCTAAGATTTCATCTTAACACAATAGGCTAACATCAACTCTGGTGCAAATGAGTACAATTTTCATGATTTTATGTAGGCAATTGAGATTTAAAGCATTCCTTACGTTCATACTTCTATTTGTTGAAGCAGATTTTAGATAGCTATCACTGTGCACATTTAGGAAATAAATCTAAATGACATTCAATTAATAGTTTTATAAACTGCTTCAGATTTCACACAAATTATGAGTTGTACCATAAACTCTAAAATGTCAAAAGTTTTTGGTTTTGAATAGAAATCATTCCAAAGATGCTTTATACACAAAAAAGTTACAGCATCTGTAAATAAATCATCCTCCAGATCTTACATAAAGAGGAACTGGTCTAACATGGGAGATGGAAGAGTTGAAGATTTAAGATTCTGCACAGAATATGACAGAGTAAAGCATCTGCATTGTGTAACCTGAAAAGATAGTTACCTGACTAATGATGGTTTAAAAAAAAACCTCACTGAAAATCACAGGAATTTCTGTAAGATACCCCAAAATGTCTGAGAACAAATTTATTCTTCTATTCTCTATTTTTTATCATTTCTCTGACAACTGTCAGAATCACTACCGGAGCAGAGACAAAAAGACCAACAAGAAAGACATATATTCATTTTGGAAAACAGCAGCATCATTTTAAGTTGCAGTCACGAATTCTTATGTGGTTACCTTGTTGGTATGCTGACAGTGAGGACACCAGAAACAATATTCACTTCTTGATCAGCTTTGCAGGGTATGTTTGGCTGCCTGCAGTGGTCAGGAAAGAATTACTTTCTCCTTTAACATAAAATTTGACATCTATATTCTTTTCTCTTCATTCTTCTGAATATCAGAGATTATTCACACCAGAAAAGTAATATAGACAAAGGTGTTTGAATATGCTAGTGGTACTGCCATTAGTCTCTCACCAAATCTAAATTTGGTATAGGGTGTATGTTTTGTGGTCTCTTATAGTTTGATGTACATGGAGTGCAAGTCCTTGTGGACTAATGACCTCAGATGTGATTCCCCAACCCTGCCGGAGATGGGACTTAGTGATCCAGCCGGTCTTTTCCATACATCCTGCATTACTGTGTTCCTGTGTCTGAGGATAGCGAGGGATTGTGTTGTATGCTGACTTCATCATGGCCAGACAACGTCTTCCAGATAAAGAAAATCTTTAATGTCGCAATTCTACCAACACAGATGGGGCAACATCAAAATGACACCCCCAAGGATATATTGCTCCCCATGTAGACAGCCTGCAAAGGGAGAGCATATGAGGTCAGGGCAGTTCATTCTCTGAAGTACCTTCACTGTATGTTCCTCATGGGTAGTCCCAGCCTCTGTGGAGAGTGGGGCACCTCAGAAGCAACCAGGATAACCCAGTGCTGAGTCAAGCCTACAAGCTTCTGTTCAGGGTGCTCTCTTGCCCAAGAGAGCAGCAAGGCTTTTTCCTAATTCCTTTTTATGGTTTGGTAAATGACTGAGGACACCAGACGGCTTCTTCTGTCAGGCCTCGACTGATTCATCAGCCTGAACTTAGCTACAGTTTAGCAGACAAGCTGTGAAAGGGAATTGTCAGAGGAGAGCAAAACAAACCACTTTCATCTATATTTGTTCCTTACACATTTTTGCATGGGAAAGTAAAGACAAAGCAGATAGAAGGCAGAGAAAAAAGAACAACCTTCATCCCATCTCCTACTTCTTCTTCTTGAAGATTAATTACTCACTGGATGGAGCAGAAAATGTAACTGGGATTAAAGAATAGCTTGATGTGAGAGTACAAGGAATGACACAGAAAAGGATTAACAGTGGATGTCCCATGAATTTTTGCAGTTACAGAGACAGACAGGTGCACAGCTTATTCTGAAAACATGCTCTGAGGTCCTAATAGTGCAAGGGCTAAAGAAGGGCACAATAAGGTAGCAACACTGGAGTGTGAAATTAAGTCCTTCTGGTCCACCAAGCTTGAGAAAGATGGGAAGAGTCTTAAGGCAGCTAGCAACCAATGAAGAGAGCACCAGATACCGAATGAAATCCAGTGCCTGTAAATGCAATAATGCAGGTGACCAGTGGGGGAAAGGGTTAAATATAGTGGTAACTATCAAAAAAGGCCAGTAGTTATGGTGCAAAATCCCATTTGAATAATTAGGCCTAGTAAATAAGCAGAGTTTATTAGACTGATACAAATCCAGTGCTGGTGCAGCTATACAGCTTATTAGAAACCAAACTAGCTTGAGCACCTCTGGATACTCATTGCATTGTCTGGTGTAAATATACTTGGAAAATCATTGTGCAGTGCCTGACAAATAGCATTCATCAAAGAAGTGAAGAAAATATTAAGATGCATAAGAAGAGGGATGGAAAAATAACACCAAATACATTCTAATGCTGTTACATTTTGCTATGAAATGTTCCCACCAGTACTGTTGCAGCCTAGCCCTTTTATTCAGAAAGACACCCAAGCCTTTTATAGTCCTGGGATGGGGCTAATGAGACCCAGGTGACCTGGCTGCCATAATGAGTTGGACAGCTCTTTGCCCTCAAGTCTGACAAGTGCTCACTTACTCCTTCCTTGTTTGGGGTTGGAAAGTGTGAGACTGAAATTCCTGGGCTATCCTGTATACCACATCTTCAAGCCTTAAAATTGCTTGTAGAAAATGTTCATCCCAATATTGTTTCAAAACATCTAATTAAATACTGCTTTACATTAAGCTAAACTTGTGACTCCGTTTAGTCATTTTATATCATCTTGACCTGAAAAATACACGGTGCAAATTGACAGCGTTGACAGCATTTCACGGTTTGGAAGTAACAATGATAATGACAGCATTTATATTTGACAAGTCAAGTATCTCAGTCAGGAACTCTCTGTGTTCCCTCTTGAAATAGCAGTGAAGATCCTGTCTACCAAGTCACAGCACTCTTGGAAACATCAAGTTCCCTCTTTCATCTCTGAGACCCCTGAAGGAGGAGGTCCAGCCAGAGTGTACCAACTGAACTGCCTGATCCTACCTGGGAAGCAGACTCTGCATCGAGCATGACATGCTCAAGTAGGATGGACCCGTGTCAGCACCACCAGGGAGAGCCAGGTGAGTAGGGCACAAATGAGAGAGGTCCATCTCCAGGACAGCCCAACCCTTGCTTCCGATGTGCTATGGACCAGATCAACCCGCGCCAGATTCAAGAGGGAGGTGGCTCTGACTGCATCACATGGAGCCCTACGCCCAACCCCTCAGCAGCATAGAGCTGAGCATATAGGGTCAGCAGGGCAGTCTGAGCGCCTCAGTGAAGACAACAAGGTGGGGGCATGGGCCACCTTCTACGTTCAGCCGAGCCCACTGTGGTGCGGGCTGTGCGTCCCTCTGTGCAGGTGCATGCGCCTGCTGGCTCTGGGCAACATGGGAGCTGTCTGAAGCGTCGCAGCCAGCGAGGCGGTGGGAGGGGGCAGGCAGAGGGGCGGGGGGGGGGGAAAGCGGCCATTTCTGCAGTTGCCAAGCAACACCGTGGTCCCAGGCCCAACATGGCGCTGGCTGCCAAACCTCACTGTGATTGGCCACTGGGTGGGCGGGCAGCTGGTTGCTAGGGAAATCTGAGTCACCTAGCAACCCAGGCAGGGCCCCCCCACTCTCCCCCAGCCTGGGGACACTGAGGGCAGCAGGGCTTGGGGGCTGTGGGCCACCCTAGGCCGGGACCCTCGTGTGACAAGGGCTGTCCTGGACGGTCCTCGCTCTTTGTGTCACACCACAGCAAGGGACCAGGATGGCCCTCCCCATACTGGTGTGCCAGGGCCATCAGCCCACTATGTCTGTGCACAGCCCCCCAGTCAGCGGATATTTTTTAATACCTTCAAGGGCCACATCGGCGCTTGCCTTCCTAACTGGGAATGGGCCCTACTCACCAACCTTCACAAGCACGTGGGTCTTCCACGGCAAAACCAGGCTCTTGTCCTCCCAGTAATGGGATGTCAATGTTATTTCTCTGCACTCACAACCTCAACAAGCTTCTTAGGACCTCAGGCAACATGGTCGCTTCGCTTCAGTCACATCAGGGTTGCGCTTACAGAAAACCCAACATTAAAACCCCCCCGGCACGTAGAATGTAGCAGCATGTCAAGTGCCGATATTGGGAGCGATTTGACTGACTCTCATTTTTATGGTTGTCTCCACGTGTAGGTGGATGAGCAGAAAGCCACGCAGCGATGTAAAATCTTTGCTGTTCTTTTCCCCCCTATTAAAGTTACCTACTGTCAGCCCAGTCCCACAGTACTCAGGTGAAAGTCTCATTAATTTCATTTTCTGAATATAAAGTAGATAATCACAATGTGAAACTCATTAGCAAAGTTAAAATAGGAACTAATTCAAGCAGTGTTTAATGCTCCTCTCTACAACACAATTCTTAGTCAATTCAAAATTAAGAGCAAATGAAGAAAATATTTCCAGCAGGGGAACAGAGGTTTGCTGTATGCAATTAATTTGCCTGTGGCTTTCCAAAGCAGCACCTCAGAGCGCAATGCATAAAGCTTACCTAGATTTATCATGCAAATCCCCGTGCATGCCTACACAAAGAATTGCCATGGGACTATATAAAACTATTTAAAAATGCCTACAGGGGGTGAGATTTTCCATTTGCTATGACATCTAATTGGAGCTGGGATCCTCGAGGTCAAATTCTTACAGGTAGCTCCAATAAAAGAGTTAACCCCATAGATTAGGCACCAAATACCTGACTTCCAAGCATCTGGCTCCTTCTGTGAAATTCAAAACTCAGCTTTAGGTGTTAAGCCTCCCCACTGAGGGCATGCAAAGTTAGCTCCCTCCAAAGGGCCATCCAAGAAGCCACATGTAGAGGGGGAGCCACTTGGAGCTGGAAACACTAATTGCAGGAGCGTGTCTGAATTCTTGTCCGCTCTCCAGAACGGAGGCATCTGTGTTCGAGCTCCAAATAGCTCCTGACTCTTCTCCTGCAGGCAGGCAGCCCTCACAGGGGCTCTGTTTTCTTTCTAAAACCCAGCTAGGATGCTCAAGTGGTGTCAGTATTCACGTATATGTTATACCCTCCTGCCGACAGCACTTGCCTGGAGAGAGGCACACAGGCACAAGGACCTCCTCAGTCTGGCGGTGGAAGGTCTCTTGCCTCCCAGAAGAGCTGCTTACCTGCAAACACCTTGGATGATGTGAATTGAATTTCCGTAGCCTCCCCTGAAAATCCTAACCTTAACAATGATTCAAACAGGAGGGCAAAGCACTTTGCAGGAGTATAATGAGCATGGGCAGAGTTTTAGCACTTCACAAGATCTGACTTCCTAGGGCCACCCATCCCCTGCTATTTTCATAGACCCTTATGAGCTTTTGTTCGCCCCTTGCAAACATCATGTATACCATTCTTAAAAGATCTTTCCCACCTGCAAGTCAGGTTTCACCCTCTAGAACCCAAATGTACTCTCTCTGGATTTTGTCCTTTTGTATAGGATAATAAAAGGATAATATTTATTGGTGACTTGGGACAAACTTTGCACACACAGATTGGCCTTTTTCAGTTGTCGCTTGCTAATTTTACTGTTTTATCTTACAATCACAACAAACACAGCTGTACAGTAATTGCCTTTGTTTTTTACATAGGAATATATTTTATGATGTAAAACAGGGCTAAATTAAAGCTTACCTGTCATAACCTCCAAGTTATAAAGAAACACACATTTAACATCAATGTTTGATGTGGAATGCATATCCTTAAAATATATCACTTCCTGTGAAAAATATTTCTTTTATCAATTAAATTAATTTTGGCCAATACTGTCCCTGAGCCTGGAAGGAATAATAAAAGCAGATGGTGATTTTGAAAAATTTGGATTTCATGGCTATCAGAATTGCAGTCCATACAGACTAATGGTAAAATACTGCTCTGAAATGTAATGCTAACATGCATCTCTGGTGACATCATGTTTCTGTTTTTTCCCTTTGCTTTGAGCACCTGCACCCAAATTCCCTATCGTAAAATCAGTTAAAGTTGGTATAATATAACAGATAATTATATTTAGGCTCAGAAGGAAAATACTGAGATTCAGATTACATGGCATAAAATAAGAACTCCCATTAGACCTGAATCATTCAAAATAAAAGTTATCATTTAAAGTCCTAAGGCATTGAACTGCATTACTAAGAGACCTTTTTTTGCATCTGAAAATACAACTTTAAATATGTAAGCTTTGCTTCACTGGAAAAAAATTCTGGGAAATGAATTACGATTTACACCCTGCAGCATTGCTATAAACAAGTAATTCAAGAAGCTTCACAGAAAACTCAAATACATAATTCCAAAATAAGTTGTGCTGAAATGGAATTTAGCAAAATATGTTCCCTGACATGTAGTGGGAGACTGTAGGGCACGCACCCCCCAACGCAGGTCTGCTGATGTACGTAAGGAATCTTACTTCCCAGAGAGAGGATCTGCAACCTATGGCTAATTAAAAAAAGAAAAGAAATGAAAGCCAGCGTTGATGTTTGATCTGAAAGCCATGGTCGATTTGTAATACCAAATCCTAAATGGAAAATGTTGGAAAATTCCTGAAAACTTGAGTGCACTAGAAAAACAGGCTGTTAGACAGCTGTGACATGGACACAAGAAGCTGTTAGGCAGACCTGCCATCTAGGGAACGCTCCGTGCCACTGACATCTGGCACTACAGTTGGGGAAGGAATAATGCTCTTCCCAGGAGATAAGTGTCTTTTATTTTTCCATAAAATGGCGTAAATGTGAAAGTATTTCTTTGCCAAATGATCCTAAAGGAGTTGGGCAAATGAAATGGCAAATGAACTTCGCCAAGGACTCCAGCATCCATTCTGGAGTAAGGAAGCCACTTTTTGACATTGTTTAGTCATTATGTCATTATGAGAAATTTTCCAAGTACTCCTTTTTAAAGCAACCTCCTGCTAAAGTCGTATCAGTTTAACACTTTCCAGTGCTCATCTCTGCTAGGTTTTCCTTTTTGGAGGCCTCCTCCGACTTAAATGGAATGAAAGAAGAAAGCCAAGATATGCACAGGATGTCTCTATCTGAAAAAGTAGAAGCAGGTAGAAAACTTTTATCTTGCTTCCAGACACCAAGCCAAATTTTCAGTGCCCGTAAATAAACATAACCTCACTGAAGTCAGTAGAGGCTTGCCAGTAGAAAACCCACTAAGATATCCTTTGCCTCACTGCAGAATCAAGCTGATATCCTTGGATATAATTTGAATGCCTCAAGATTAAAAGTAATAATAATAATAAAAGATGAAGGAATTGAATGAATAAGCGTCTGAGAGAAAATCAGAACCCTGAAACTGTAAGTCTTCTCTGTTACCTTGAGACAATCTGTTTAATGAATATTGCATTTACCCTTAGAAGTTGCAGACAAGGTAACAAGTGATATTCTGTGTACACATGACTGTTATCAAAGCTACAATATTTCTCTTGCCCTGGGTGAAGCTAAATGACTGATTCTACAAAAGCAGGGATGAATTTCTCAGGATAGCATGGCTAATTTATCCCTAGTAAACTAAAATCGCTCTTATGCAGTTGAGTGTTACTTCAGTTACATGAGGACTGATCTTGTGTCAAAGTAAAATCTGTTACTTTCAGAAAATGCAGGCACTTATATGAATCAAACTTAAATATCATTTATCAAGCATTCATATATGTTGTCAAGGTTACTACAGAGCAAACAGGTAAATATAAATACACTCGTAATATAAAGGAAAAATCTGTTGGGTTGTTTTTATATAATACCATTAGCATACAGGAACAAAGGGAAGAATTCATGCCAAGATTTTGTATATAAAACATATGGGAACTAGCAACTTTCAGTTATTTGGGAATCAAGTCCAGCAAACTCTGAACCTCAGTAAGAAATGTCTATCCTAGACTTAAAGTAATGATATGCATTATTTAATAATTCACTGGAAATCATGGTGGGAAAATGATATTTCAGGTTACATTACTACTAAACTCATGCAGGAGTTACAGGAGCTTCCATTAAAAGAAAAGCTGTTCAGATAGGTCCATGAAAACAGCACAGCAAGAAACAAAATGTGCAATCACTCAGTCTGAATGGACTTGTAAGAATAGCAGTGCTTAACCTGAAATATATTTTATATTATTGTACGGTTCTGGTTTACCCAGGGTCTAGCACACTGAAAATTTCTAATCATCTAAAGTAATAGTTATTATAAATTGTTGCCACTTTTAATATGTTGTAATTTTAATAACTTTACCTAAAATAGAGCAAAATACTGTGGGAAAATACAAACCAATCTGTAATGAGCTAATATTATTTTTTCATCCACCATAATACTATCTGAGCAGCAATCATTACAGTCCCTTTCATCTATTTGATATCTGCCTGTTTAAGATGCAGAAATAGATGCCTGATGGTGTAGCTCACTACGTCTCTCAATAACCTCCATTCTGGCACAGGGAAGCTTGTGTGAGCAAATACTTGTGCCTTCAGGTTTTGAACGCTTCCCCCCATACACATGGTTGATGGAGTCAAATTTCCAACGTATACAAGAAGAGCTGGACTGTGCAAGTTTGAGAAATTCGACCTGTTTTCTAGTTCTATCACAGTAGATTGCTATTATTATTTTTCTATTAGCATGCAAGATTAATGCCCCTTTGGTAATTTTTAGAAGCATAGTCATTAAACTTTACACCTCCCTCAGTCTCTCCCTTGCAAAACGATCATCAGATTCAGGAATTAAGCACTGAACCTTTCTCGCTCTCCTTCCAGTTCAGTTTATACAAGATTCTTTTTATTAACATTTTTCACAGGACAAATTCTTCTCCACTGAATAAAGATTTATATTGCGGTTTCCTAGAATAATCTTCAAGAAGGAAAAGGTATTTCCTCCCTCACAAATCCCCTCACTCCATGCACACACACCAGCATGCTCTGAATAGGAAGAAGAAAAATTAGTGAGGATATGATTACTTTACTAGAGAAAGACTATTCTCCTCCCGCGCCAACAAGATATTATAGGTCAAGTCAAGTAAGGTCAAGTGAGTTCTTCTCATGTCCAGGATCCTTGATTTATTCTGTCAGCTGTTCACTGTCATGCAGCACGATGGGGTGAGTGTCAATACTGAGACAGTGCAAAGCGACTGGACATGTTGATTTAAACAAGGGTGGTTCATGTTCACTTGAAATGCACACTGAGTCCTGCTGGGTGATTATGGATGTCATGGGGAGTGTGGGATGAACAGTATATTAGCACACATAATTTATGTACTGAGCTTTCTTTGCTTTTAAGAATCCAGGCCCTGTGATGGGGAAGTCCCTTGGGTTCCCCTGTGCCCTGTTAGTCAAGGAGGCACAAAAGAAAGGAATGCAAGGGAAGTGGTGCCATAAAACCTGTTGCCTCTCCTTTTAACAAGCTCCTTGCTTTTGCCTTTGCTTCTCTGAGCATTCCATAAAAACACATTTGCTTTTGTAAACTTGATTTTGTTTCATAAAACAGCCCCCCAAAATCAAAAAAGTTTGCCAACATAGGTTTATTGCTGCGAGGTGTGTAGATCTGATAGGCATCTGAGAAAGAAAGTATTTCTCATATACGCAAAATGAAATTTTCTCTTGTGCAAATACCAGCTACTACTCAATATTATCTCCTGAGTACTAAATTAGAGTCCCCAGCAGAAGATTTGCTCTCACAGATCTTTCAGAAGTAGCATATGTTCCCCAGTGGTCTGTGCAGCACAGGGTGAAAACCACTGTTCTAGACCTAAGTGCTATTTTACTAATTTACAAGATAAATTGTAAACATTGTATTAATAATACAGTGTAGTACTTGTCTCACTGTATTAGTAACACGTTGTTTGCATATTGTGACTTCAAACAGGATGAAACAACTGCATCAAGAGTGATGCGAATTCCCCTCATTCATTAATGGGCTCTAGGCTCAGGCATTTAAAGTACGTAAGCTGATCTGAGTAAATGCACTCCCACAGTGCAGCAACATATACCCAGCATCTCCTGATCTGAGCAGATGCTTCTTAAGAAACTGCTACCTGAGCACAGAGAAATGCCAGCCATAGCAAAGATAGACAGACTACAGCCTGGGACAGCTGGGCACAGTTTTGACTTCGGGAGAAAGTTCAGCACCCTACCCAAGGTCATGCAGCAAGACAGAAATACAACTAGGACCCAAAGTTGTGAGTTCCTGTCTGGCAGCTACCTGCCAGAGCCATGAGGGATATTACTTCCTAGCCCACATAAAATTATATTTCCAAGAGCTAGAGTTTGGCACTTCCATTGAAAAGGCAAAGTATATATGCAGATTTGTAGCACTTTTATTATGCAAGCAAATGATGGCATCAGCTTGGCAACTTTTTTTTTCTTACTTTTATAGGTAGATTTTTATTTTTGGCTGTCCTTTTATTAGGAATTAGGTATATTTGTTTATGCTGATCTTTTTCACTCCTTTTTTATAAATACACATTTTCTGTGGGCAGAACGCAAAGCGGAACAGTTGCTGAAAGGAATCTGATGAATATCAGAACATCCTGCACTTTCTTTAAAGCACTACTTTTTGGTAGCCTCAGATTTTACAGACATGGTTTTCAACAGCTCAGGAGTCAAAGGCCTCACTTAGAGTGGTAGGCGCAGTCATTCATCGGATATCAAGTAGGAGGTACTACAGTTATATGCAATAGTTGTAGCACTGTTCAAAGTTTCAATTTGTCATAGTAAGTGTATATGGGAATTATGTAATGATATGTGCATGTATTTTTGTGCATTAACTTCTACAAAAACAGAATTTAATACAGAGTGCTTTAATAAGTCTGGTCACACTGCAGTATAAGATACCTGGAAGCTAGGTTATGTAGAAGCTGGGTTACTGAGAAACCTTATGTATGGTGGGCAGACTCAGGACTCTGATGAATTCAATGGCAAAACTTCCATTAACATCAGTGCAAACAGCTTTTCTTACTGTGAAAATACTATTAGGCAGAGTATTAATGAAAATGGAATGAAACCAACAACATTTAGCTGTGATATATTACTTTTTTTTCCCAAATATGATTGATCTAGGCCTGTTGAAAGCCTGTTATGTTTCCTCTTTCCACAGAGTTCAGTGGCTCTGGAGCCAAACCCTTCAATGCCTAAGTCTGCATGTCCACACGGCCTTCCCTGGAAGCCAAGGCAGAGCGCAAGGCTAGACTGACACTCTGATAAACACACCCAACAAGCATCTGTTCTGGGGAGTAAAGGGAAGGGGAACAATGCCAAAATAATAGGAAACAGTGCCGAAAATCACTTTTCTCTACGGACTTCAATACCACTGGAGCCAAAGGAGCTGAATACTGCCAGGTAAAGCAGATGGTGCGTCATTGCAGTGCTGCCCCTCTGGAGCTCTGCAAGTATTTCCAGTGGTTTCTGTTTCTCACAGAATTCAACTTCAGATTCAGGAAAGAATTTTATAGTTTCCTTTTACATTCCGTTCCTGAAAACTCTCACAATTCACTCTCTTTGGATATCAAAATCATTAAATAACACCATTGCAACTTGGAACTTTGTCCAAGGCTGATCAAAAAGGTCGAGACTTTCCACCAAGTCCTAATGTTGCCTGGACCCTTTCATGTGTGGTATGTGATTTCGCTGCTGCTCTGATTTTTAGTTTTGAAAGAGAAAATATTTGATGAGCAATATTTAGTGGCCTTCTCCATGGAAATTCCAGTTTCCAGACCTGCTTTTATTGGTTAGGCCTCCAAAAAGCAAAACACTCAGGCACGCGCATAACTTTAAGCAACTGAGTAATCCCAGTGCTTTGGGCTGCAGTGCTGAAGTGAGTGGGAATCTTGCCATTGAATTTTATAGGAGCATTATCGGACTGTAAGTGCTTTGCTGGTTCAAGGCCAATATTTTCTCAGACTTCAGAGGAAGCCAGATTGGGCCCGATCTCTACACAGCCTCTCCTAGAAAGACCAAAATAAAAACAAATGATACTAAGCAACAGGAATGCACATAGCATAGAGGGAAGTATTATTGAACACAAGACAAGCCGAGGAAGCCTTACTCATCGAAATACTGGTATTTGATAGAACGGTAGCAGGTTGTTTTCTTCACCATACCCTTCATGCAGAGTTTTACAGACAGACGGTTTGTTCAACTAGCAAACAAATCAGCACCTGCCTGCCTGAAATCCTGACAGTCAAATAAACTTGCCACAGAGCCAGGGCTGCAGGTTTTCTCCTGCAGAAGGGGGTTATGCTGCACTGGTTAGAGAATAGGCTGTGTGAAATACTGTGTGCGCTAATTATCCATTTGCCAGGTATTTCTCACACCTATAGCAGCAGTGAGCAGGATCAGCCCCAGACAGAGGCAGAATAGACAGCTAACTAAGGTAGCAGACCACAGGAGGTAGCAACATGACCATGGCACTGCTGCTCCTTTGGTCTCTACCTGCATCCAGCCAGGGTGAAGGTAGAGGTGAGAGCATGAGGGGCAGCAACTGCTGGGGTTCTGGGCCGCTTCCCAAGCACCAGTCACCCTCATTTCATTCCCACAGCAACAGGAGCAGCAGTCCAGAAACGTCTACCCCTGCCCCTGGTAGGAACAACCTTTTTGGAGCGGCAACGGTCAGGTCCTGAGCCAGCCTTGACCCAACACGTCCACAGTGTCATTTCAGGGAAGTCTATATATCCATATTTCAGAGCCATTTTGCTTAATATAGTTCTGTTCAAACTTTGCTTGCTGGTATAGTAATCCCCTCACACTAAGGTATTCCTCCCGCATTAGAAATTAGGAAGACACTGATTTTGTCTCATCTGTGCATCATACACATGCAGTCAGAACTTGGTGTATTCTATGCGTGACCCACTGTAAGCTTTAACGTAGCAGTTACCATGTGGAGACATAACCGTGGCCAGGGAGATCAGCTGAAACCTGCAAGAACAGAGCCTCTGGGGTCTGAAGCTGCTGACTGATACACTTATATATTAATTTAGGAATAAAATAACCATTTTTCAGGCTTTTTCTAAAGGAAGGGGTTGTTCTTGTTGTGGCTGCTTTAGACGATGCCTCTTCAGGTAAAAAAAAGTGCAGATATGCACTTTGGGTCTGATTCCGTTACTCCTTTAAGACTCATCCAGTTACATATGTTGCTACTCCCATTGAGGTCGGTAAGATTATATTTTCTGGGTAAAATTTATCCATCTAAAGCTACAAAATCCAGGCCCTTCATTTTCTGCTATATTTGCTTCACTGGGATAGCCTGTGCTGGGAGAACATTTATTTATTCCTCTCATTCCATTCAATCCCATAATTAGCCAACTCTTTCAGGCATGTGTATCTTTTTATGAAATAAAAAACGACTACCAAATGCCCTGTTGTTTCAAATCAATTAAAATCATTGCTCTACAGAGCTTATGAACAACTCAGCCCCATGAAAGGCACATACCTTGAATTGCTAACCAGCTCTGGATAGATCAGAGAATGCATTTTAAATGACAATGTCACATGCAGCTTGTGAGTGAGTAAGAAGCTATGCCACTCTGATGTCTCTGGAAATAACCACTACTGTTTTCCCTAGACACTTGCTGACCTTGTGTGTTGATCTCAGTCCATTTTCCAGGTCTGTAAATAAGAGCACTTGGAAAAGCTTTTCTGTTCACACGTTTGTAGTTACGAGGGAGAAGTCCTGAATGGAAGCATGGCATCCATCAGGCAAGTGCAGCAGGTGGCACAGGACAGACTGCATTAACCAGATCCTACAACTGGGACTTCTACTGCATTTTATTATGGCAACAACTGAACATATATTTATCAAACAACATGAAATAGAAAAAAGTTGTTCCCATGCACAGTAGTAGGCTGGCAACTTTCCAGTCAGCAGTTTTCCTCTTGGCAACATAGAGAACTCACTTGCTGGGGTCACAAACTGCTGGGAATTTGCAATTACTTTTATCACAATTATCTAGAAGCACCTCACTGACCCAGTAAGGAACCTTATGTCTGGGCATTTATATTCTCCCAGAAAAAATCAGATTTGGTAGAAAGAAATTTAAACTGCTTAAAATAAACTGTTTCAGTAACAGTATTGTGAACACATTATAAATCTGATTTTTCCTCCTTTTTCACAACTGGCAATATTTTCTGTTTCTCTATCAATTTATATCCGTATTGTTCATTGTTCTGTTCAGGGCTATCCACACTGAATGACTAAGAGGCAAGTCATATTAGAAAGTGGCTTTTAGCAGTTACAGATTTTTTCATAGTGTCCATGCCACTGTGATAGAAAAAAGGCTGTCAGCATGGTTCTGAATGCTGATCATCTGAACTACAGCTTTTCCAATCCTAGAGGCAGAAGAGCAGCTTCAGGAAAGCACAGCTACCCTGTACTCCCACTTTAAGAAAAAATAACCCCTACAAGGAAAATGACATCTACAAGACAACTTATGTGAAACATGCTACCAAATGAGGAAGCACTAAGTCCTTGACACCTGTACATGTCAAGAAGACTAATATAATTATAGTGAGCGCATCACTATTTTAAAAGAAAATCTCCATCATTCTAACTGTTTCCCAGCATCACCTTTATTACTTTCAGACACATAGAAAAGAAGAAAAAATAGAAGCAGAAGTAAATAAATGGGAGACAGCCGTGATTAGTGGCAGTTTCTGCTGCATCCTTCCTGTAATGTTTATCGATAACATCACCCTGGACATTATTCTCCTCTATATAATCAGCTATAACTCCTCATCCACACTTTCAAGGCAAGTCACTGCCTACCCCAGCCTGCCTTGCAGCTCCCATCCAATGTTGAGTGGTCAACTAAAATGCAATAGAAAGGTCCCCTTTTTGATGGCCTCATTTCAAAATACCATAATCCACTGCTAATTTTCAAACAAATACCTCCCTATTTCCCACATTGGACCTCACACTTGGGAGGAGCTCCCTGCAAGCAATCACAAAGTCGCCTCATTGTCCTCCTTTGGATTCCTCCTTAAAATTTACTTTTATTGTGATGTTCACCAAGAGCTGAAGATGGAAAAGCGCTGAAACTGTGGCCTAGCTAGGTTTTCCCTGTCCATCTGCATCCTGATTTTCTCTCCCATACTTTTATGCTAAGCCCCTTAAGACATGAGGGCTTACCCATGATGGGTCACTACAGCTAGGGAGGCAACATAAATAAATAAAGGAGAAAAGTAGTTTATCAACAGGGGAAACAGGGAACAGGGAAATAAGGATACCTCTTTCCTTCACAAAATCCATTCCTTAATACAATAGTGAAAGTTTCAAGTATATCACATCGTAGCCTGTCAATGGCTCCTAGGTTCACAGAAATATTCTAGACTACAAAAGCCCTTCCAAACTCCATATTAGGGAGGGCAATTACTCATATGGGGGTGAGGGGAATGAGACTGAAAACCCACAGTTCTCCTACATGCTAAGCAAGATAGCAAAAAGTTGATATACTAAATGCCCCAGAATTTCAATTAGCCAAAAGATCTTTGGATTTAATACTGGAGTACTATTTTCTCCTCACCAGGACATAAGAAACCTTCAGTGACTTCACTAGGAATTACTTGCCCTCAGAAGTTGAAGAAGAGGATCTTTGTCAGGAGGAAAAAGTTAAAAATAATTCAGAAAGAGTGATAAAGAGAGAGTGTTCAAAAGGATCCTTACACAGAAGCATGCAATACCCCTGATCAAAGCAGAGATTTCAGTATAGTGTTCATACTGCAGAAATAAAGATTTAATTTCTGCAAACATCTTCCTGTTATTTTTGTTAAAGTCCTCACTGACTAACAGCATAGATTCCAGTCCTGTATGGAAACAGAGTGGAAAGATGACAGAGTTGTAAGACAGAAAAATTGCACTGAAGAAAGCACAGAAGTTCAAGTAGGAATCTAAATAGAAGTGGTTTTGCTCTGAATTTCCAGGCTAATAGGTTTAAATTATCATTCTGTGGCATTACTAACACTTAAGAAATGTGGCATTCTATCCTGTCCTCAACAACAGGGCAGGAAGGAGGAGATTGCCAGTAATAACACTGAAGAAAGAACATGTCTTTTCTCAAATCATTCAGTGTTTAGAGTTCATGTAGAATCTCTGGCCAAAGTCACTTGTGATACTGAGAGCTTGTGCATCAATGCCATTAGGTTTCTCCCTTCTCTTTTGGAAAGGTAGAGACTGATAGTCATTCTTAATCCCTGCCAAAGACATGTTTTCCTATACAGTCTTTTGAGCTGCCAAACCATGAGCCAGACCTTTCTATAGCAACAAAGCACAGTAGGAGTCATCCCTTCTGGAAGCTTGGAAGGGCAGGAAGAGAGATATGCCAGTGTCTCTCTATTTATACCTTTAAAGCCTATGAGGAGACTGGCGGGGCATGAGGACCATGGCCAGCTAGGAATTCCTTGCAGAGCTAGTATTGCTAGCTGCTCTGAACCTAGATTTCTAAGATAACTGCTACTCAGTGGAAATTACAATTACGACTCATGTATTTTAGCAATATTTCAGGACAAATAAATTAAGGTATACTGGAAGTCAATAGCTCTTGTGTTTTGTTAATAAATACAGGCTACATGGTATTTTTAATGACTTAGTTAAGTCACACAAAAATAATCCAATAACTGCGATATTTTAAAAAATTCAAATGTTCCATCCTGGAACCACTAGAAACCCATGGAAGAAGCTACCAAGACTGCCCACAGATATGGACAACTGAAGAAGGACCAGCTGCATGCAATAAAGGTGCATATTTTATATTAATAAAACCAATTTATTGGTCAAGGAAAAAATACTTCTTTGATCAAGATCTGCAGCACAGCTGATAAATATTTCTTGGTACACCAAATTCTTTCCAAATGAGTCAAACACTTACATGTAATGTTAATAATGCACATAAATACCAAAAAATCAAATTTGTTTCTGAAAGCCAAGAGGTAAGGGAAAAAAAGAAGTCTTTTCTGAAGAGAAGTGTAACCAGTTTAAGATATGGATCAGCATACTAGGAAATGAAAAAATATTTAAAGAGCAGGCAAGTCTGCTTGCAATTTATTGAGATAAAGCAGAATTTGTTCCTACACCTTCCAAAATAGGGAAGTCTGTTAGGTAAATCACTAGAAACACTGAAAAGCATTTAAAACCTATTTTTAGAGCACTTCTTAATTGTTCCCATGGAAAAAATGTCCTTTCAGTCCAGATTCTGAGAAATTTTCAGCAGATTATTTCATCTCTGTTTCTCTTCTGAGCCTTTTTTTTTTTTTTTTTTTAAACCGAAAGTGCTAAATTCTTCTCTGGTGTGTATGTATGCCAACCGGTATACATCAGGAATGAATTTGCTCTGTTCAGCCCTTATCAGATAAAGTTTTGCAGCTTTGACTGTAGCAATGCCCTCATTGATTGATTTCAATGGTTTAAACTGTTGCTCAATCTCAGAGAGTTTTCCGTATTTTAACTCCCTCATTTGTCACTATAAGCTGATACAAGGTTGTCCAGTTTTTCCTTCCTTCCTTCTTTGGCTTTAGCTTCTCTCCATTTTTCAGGCTCACGGATACTGAAATTGCCTTATACTTGCAGCTTAGCAGTATTATTCCAGATTCAGCTGTATGCTCTTTATTGGTGCAACTTGATAATGCAGCTCAGAGTATTAAAATCTAATTTTGCACTGCCCCAGTTATGGGAATTTGACTCAAAAGGCTGCCCAAGAAATACGCAGTGTCCCCGAACTGCTCTATCTCCATGCCACAAAGCACACACTGCTCTTCCCCCTATCCGTCCTTCCAGTCTGTCCTCTACAAAGAGGAACGAGAACGGAAGACTAGTCAAAGCTGTTTTTATGTCTTCGCATTAGGAAACTTAGGAGGATTTTGAATCAAACCTTCAACTGAAAATTTTTTCTAATTATTCATTACCAACTTACATTCTTCCTCCAAGTGCTCATTTTTTAGATATTCTCTGGCAAAGGCTCAATATCACTGGTTTGTTGATTCATAAAGTTAGCCTTCACATTTCAAATGTGGTTCAGCTCTGCAGAGATTTACCCAGGAACAAAACAATACTTTTTCTAAAGAGGACCTAAAGAAGTTGCAACTGTACAACTAGCTTGTCTCAGCCTCATGAACAGTCATTATTCTTGTGAATAACAACGTAGGAGAGAGAGAAACTACTCTTCAAGTTTGGTTCTGATCATCCAACTGTTCCATGATCTGCCTTTAACAAGGCCAGAACTAGTTGCTTCAAACGCAAGGGGAATAACCCAACAGTAGACAGATGGAAGAATGATCTACTTCTTAAGAGAGGTCTCATTCCAGTCCATAATTGTTAGCAGAAATAATAAATAAGATGCTATTTATTACATGATGCAGCATTTTGTCAAGCTAAAGCTCTTTTCCCCCCTGCTTCCTCTTAATTAGTACCTGGCCTTTACCATCTGCTGAAGAGAGATACGATAGCAAGCACTAGATTATCTCCACCAGTATCTGATCCAGCTAACTGTTTCATGTCAGAACTGCCTAAAATGTTTTTCTCTGAAGGAAATGATAAATCACAGTCCTCATTTTTCAGGATGTGTTCCAAGGCAATGGTTTCCAAACTGTTTTGGACCTTGCCCCACTGTCAACTCTCAGCATTACTTACACACCATCAATCACCATTACTGTCAAACATTTAGCCGAACTCCTAGGAAAGGAGCATGGCTCTGTGTGCCAGCTGTTCACCATGCCCTGCTGGCCACCATTTGGGACACTTTCCTCAGGAAAGAATGAGCTGCTAAGAAACAGGCTTATATACATGGAGCCCACAATACAGACAGAATCAAATGGCCCCCACCAGGTACAAGTAAGATATGGGGCAGAAGCAAATTTCCCTCTGCCTATCAGTCCTGGACAATGGCCAGGGATAACTGACAGCCCTGTGCTCAGGAGAGCTCAATGACCATATTTTTCTCTGCATGCAGTTGAAAGATTAATGACAAAATGCTTTTGTCTCTGGAGAGCACACTACAAAATACTGGAAATCCACTGATAGGAGTCCACTGAGAAACCAATACATAGGCTGAGGCGCCTTGAAGAGACATGAAGGGGACATGTTTATATACCCTCCTCATACCTCCCATGTGCATACAGAGGGGTGCATGAAGCATGTGTGCTTATTATTCACCAGGAAGCTCCTGCAGGTGCTGACTCTCCTGGACTGCCCCTGCCTCCACAAAGTTGTATCATCCCCATCACAAAGTTGGCTCTAAGTAGTTCTGTGAGCCTGCATCCTGTTGCTGCTTGCTGTCCCTTGCAGGGCTAGTCTTTCCTCGCGCATCATAGTCCCAGCAGCTCCAAGGATGTGAACAATGAAACCTTTGATTCATTTCAGAGAATGATAAAAGTGACCATGAATTGCCAAATACTTTCAGTCCCCCTTCAAACACTTGGTCCAGACCTGCTGTCATTGAAATCTAGGACTTTTGTATTTGAATTCTATAAAAGCAGAACTGAAGCCTATGGCCAGCTCTAGGGATTCAAATTCCCTCCTGACCAGGCGTTAGAGAGAGGAGGGGCTGCTTATGTGTCAACTTCATTGCTGAAACTTCACATTTTGATGCTTCCAAACATTCCCCAACAGGTCATTTTCCAAATTTGAAATTTATGCAAATGCTTGAGGAGAGGAGATCCAGTGAGTTGCTTCCAGCTGGCTGAAGATTTTAACTTTTTGGCCTACAGTTAGCAGAACATCTACCAGTTCATGTGAAGCTATAAGTGTGTCATCAGGATACCGCATGCTTTGATAATTACTCTAGTGGGTATTACAGTTAATCCTATGCTGTATAGATCACTTACAAAACACAATAACTGAACCAGAAATCCTTATGTGAGACAGTCATAAAATCAGTGGCTTAAAGTGCCAGCGCGTCTCTGACACGTCCGGCATAAATTGGAACCCGAAATTCCTGCCTGGTGCAGCCTGTCAGGAATCCAACTGTCCTGTGATTATGAAATCTGAGGCACGGCAGAGCAGCTTATGTCAGATCTACTGCGTATCCATGAGTCTTAAACCAAGACTTGTGAATATAACCCATGCCCTTCCTGGCTTGTGAGAAGGGTCATGAGCAACCGGTAAAATTTTTGACCAAAATAGCCAATGCATCACTCGGAGGACCGAGCTCTTCTTCCTTTAAAGACCAGACACCCATCCCAGGCATACTGGTCCTACCCAGCTACATTCCCAATGTGAATGCTCCCATTCTGGAGAAAGCCTGTAGAAAAAACAATCATCTACCTCCTAGACTATCTCAACTTCAGCTCAAGCCAGGACACAAAGCTAAAGTCACCTTAACTAACATAATGGAGAGGGAAAGATATCCATCCTCATCAGCCTGCTGCTCTTCTTAGATACCTCCCTGCAGTAGCTGACATGGTATTGTGGTTTCACCTTAAACAAGTGGTAAAACTCCTGAGAAATATGTTAAGATAGTTTCAGTCTTTCCCAACTGAATAATAATGGGAAACAGCATGTCCTTACAAGACCTCACTTGATTCAATATTTTCTATGGCTTTTTCCAACCTCTTTGTACCACACCGTATTGCATAATAAATTCAGTACACAAGCTGGACACAAATTCAGTACACAAATGCTGGATATTATGCAGCACTGGGTATAAATACCAAAGGTCACCACCCACTGCCACCATGACTGTCTAGTGCTTGGCCAAGATTGGCTTAAAGGTGAAAAATAGCTGTAACCCAGCAGTGATGCTTGAAGGCAGTTTTCTCCATCTTGAACCATTTGCAGGCATAATCATCAAGTATTGTCTCTGCCTGAAGATTCCCAAGCAGTTGAGTCTGCTGCTCTGGATTCACTGTGTCCTCTGAAAGAAGCACTTTCTGTGTCCCTGGTTAGGTACAAAACCTTCTCATGCTTTCAGATGGGAACTTCAGCTCTTAAGAAGCATCAAGCACTCTGAACACTGTGAAGTAGCACAAGCTGTTATGAGAATATCAAACCTATGCACACTAGAAATTGGCTCAAATCAAATCCAAGGTCTTGATAATTATCTTCAAGGCATTCTTTTTGCCTAGGTCTGGGATATATAAAAAAACTGTAAGTTAAGGGTGGGTGGGGGAAATTTTCTCCAAGACAAAGAATATAACCCTGGGTACCTCACTATGCATCACTCCACACATAAGACTCTCTGATCTTGTCATCTCTAACTTAGACATATAGAAACATCCACAGTTAAAAAAAATCATCCTAGCTAAAATAAGATTCTTGACAGTACTCATTTCTCCTCAAGCAAAGGGGGAAAGAAAATAAAGAAAACATAACAGAAGCTACAAAGAAAAGAATTCAAGCAGATTTTGGGATTCATTGGCTACCACAGCATGGAACAGACCTAACCTTATAGTAAGCTCTCCTAGAGCAGCAGCAGGAGGAAAAGACCAAGCTCAGGTCGTGAGCAGGGCAAGAAGATGGAGAGAAAGCAGGCAGACTGGCAGCAGCTGAAGGACTCAGTGGCTTTTGGGAGCAAGGGAGCTGACAGGAGAGGTGCATCTGAGCTCTAGAAACACTGGGGCCTGCTGGCACAACCTGCTTTGGCAGTGGGTTAAGCTAATCTTCTGATAGGCACCAGTGCTCATGTAGGAGCTAGTAAGGAATTACATTTATAATTTCCTTCCTGGATTATTTGCAGTGGCTGCTCATGTACACCCAACCCTACCTAGCAAGGAAAGGATGTGTCCTTCCAAAAGAGATCCACACAGTATGCTCCCAGGGAGACAAAGCTCTGCTCTTAATATCACAATACCCAATTTCATATACAGCGTTAACAATTAAGAGGTTTTTTCCTTCCATTTCATATGCAAAAAAGGGACTGGAACAGTATTAGGATTTTCTATCAACCTTTTTTTCTTCCCAGCAGTCCTTTTAACCCTACTCTTTGCCAGTGTTATTTACACTAATCTTAATTATTTTAATTAGGCTCATTAGCCTATTCATTAGTCTTACAGTAGAGGTAATTCTCAGTGAGCTATGAGTTACACTGGCATTAAGACTAAATGGCTATTAATATTATTAATCTAAATGAGGGTTAAAAAACAGTCAAACTGAGGTTAAAACCACAGCAAATAGACAAATTATCAGGAACATTGAAATTAAATGACCATTTTGGTCAGATTGTCAAACTGGCATGGCAGTGAATTAATCTTCATAAATCCTTATACATAAAGTTAAAAGAGGTAGGTATTTAGTTAGTTACAAATCATACGAGCAAATTTTGCCTGTGGCAGTAAAATCAAATTTTAACTGGGTCTACATTTTAGTGCTGGAACCAAATTACTGTTTATGTCTAGATCACAATCTCAAGGCTGGTGAAGGCTTCCTCCCTGCATTTCGTATTGCTAATCTGTTTCCTTCTACCTCCCAACAGAAACTGTAGACTTCAACAGGGCAATCTTTGAGGGGAATGTCTAGCAGCTTGCTCTCCCAGATTTATGTGTGTCTGTGTGTGTCTGTGCATGTGTGTGTGTGTATATATATATATACACATACTTATACATATAAATATAGCTGGCAACTCAATTTCTCTGGAACACTTCAAAAAATGAAAAACACAGATTTCAGTCTGAGATTTAGGCCATGTAAGTTTAAAAGATTAACCTTCATCCCTTGGTGAAGTTTTTACAGAAATTCATAGGCACAGGGCATCATCCAGCCAGTTAACCATATTAGGCTTCCTAAAATTACTTGCAGATCCAAAAGATAAGATCTTTATCCCATCCTTTGGCCCTCAGCTGGCCTCCCTGCAGCATGTCTGCTGGGGTCTCTGGGCAGGGTGAACGAAGGCCCAACCCCAAGTGTACAATCCACAGCATAGAAGGTGGTTAGGTATATACTACTGAGCCAGAAGCTTTCTTAAATAATACCCATTATTACAACAAATATAATAATAACAATAAAAAGGAATGTGTGAAGCCATCTCCTAACCCACCTCTCTGGAATAGGTGATCAGAGTGTGCTTTTGGTATTATGAACATCTGGCAGAGCATCTAAAAAGCCATAAACAGCCCAAAAGACCTCTGAAAGTGAGCAGAGCACAGAGGCAGAGCAGCATGTCACGGTCAGAACAGATCTGGGTCCTTGCAAGCCTGGCACTGTCCACCTGGGTCTGCTCCAGCAGAGGACCCTTCACCTCTCTAGCACAAGGCAGCCAGGAACAGACAACTGCTTCAGCAAAACATGCTAACCGACATACATTTTCCCTTTTCCAGGAAGGTTTTAAAGATAAGATCTCATCCTTGGCATATTTATTGTTTCCTTTCCATGGAATACATCTGAAAAATAGGCTGTATAATCATCGAGAGGCCTTAAATGTGACGGTATACAAAACAACTTGGTGTCCAACCTCACATTTCATTCTTTTACTCATTTTATAACCCACCTGAAAACCAAGTCCCAGCAAACATTCATGTCCAGGAAGGAACATAAGAAAGGAACCAGGGAAGTTATCAGATGATACTGGCAAGCCCACACTGGCCTTGGTGGAACTGTACAGCTCTGTGCTGGCTAGAGAAACATACCAGTGTTTTGCCTGCCTATATGACTCTTAGATATATTGAGGAAAAGATTATGCTTCTCTTAGCTCGGCCTGCTCTTATCCATAGATGTGGCTATGTATGTCCTGTCCCATTCAAACCGCATCCCAAGAGTCATACCAAGCTGTGATTCACATCCCTTTCCCAGGGGCTCCTCTAAAAATTCCTGGCCATGCTTGCCATGGGAAGCCTTTTAGTCTTCAGACAGTGAAAAAAGTTCTGCTACCCTGTGGGTTTTTAAATAGTATCTCTGATGGACTTTCAGAAACAATAGTAATTGTGGAAAAGCTTTTAAGGCTGGATGTCTTTCACTTCATGGGGCTAAGAAAAAGTGTAGTTTGTCAGGAATAAACACCAATTGGAAAACAGATACTAAAACTGGTTGATTCGTTTCTCAGATTGATCTATAGCCCCACTGAAAGGTGCGTGCAACCCTTATGTTCAGCAGTCTGCCAGTGAAACATGTAGCTGATATTGCTTGTTACACCTGGCTTCTACATGAGTCCTGCATAGCCAAACTACACCAGGAATTTCTATCACTTCTCAAAACAGAAAGCAAATCTATCATCCTCAAGGAAAAACAGACAGGATCTTGAATTAGACACATGGCAAAACCACTGAGGACTGACACCTCTTTCTCCAACTTGTTTACAAATGGTGAAGCTTCAACAAACTTTCCCCGTTTTCAATGAAACACACACCGCACACACACATTTAAATACGACACTATGGTCTTTTTAGAGTTTTTTAAGTAAGTCTAGAATTTCATTACCATATTCTGATTATCTTAGAAAAGTGAAATCAGTTTTAAAAGGTAATATAATCTGCTAGCGTCCCTCTTCTCTAACGCTTGCTCCATTCAGTTGAGTTTTGGGTACAGAAGGAACTGAGTCAGGAAAGAACCATTTTCTGTGGTAACCTGTGCTGGAGAAGTAAAAATGAAAATTACTACCACACAAATCAACATTTACTTTACTGGACCCTGCTCCACATTAACAACCTCCCCAAAGCAGACGCAGGCAGAGGAAAAGCCATATGCTTTTGAAGAATTCATAGTATAGGACTTCACAGGAGGGCTGTAGTACTGATCCCACAGTGTGAAAACGTCTATTCTGGTCAGCTTTAATTTTATCCACTTTATTGTCTGGAGGAGAGAGGAAAAATACACGGCTCACCTGTCAGTAGGCCAGAGAGAGGTGCATATGCAGGAAGGACTCTTTCACAAGGCCAAGCAGCTTGTACTTTTTGGTAACGCTGCTTTGCTCTCATCCTTCTGCTCAAATGAAATTAAATGCTATGCAAATACTTCCTACATTACTACATACATAGCCAAAATATAACTTACTATTTGAAGATATAATTTTAGATCTTGCACTCAGCATATATTAGAACATACAGTTCTGTATATTTATATCATTTTCTTGATTCACGAATGACAAACTTAAGAAATGCTTTTTTTTTAGTGAAAAGAAAAGCAGACAGGCAATTTCATATTGGTCTGTAGAAGACAACACAATTTTCAGATCTTTTTCAAGAACTACCAAAGAATTATCTTTGCTTTATGTCCATAGTTAAGAGTTTGGAGACAGAACTGCAGCTGGTACAAGCTGCCCAGTGTTCAGGAGGACTGGTTTTATGTCAGCAAAAGATCTTATTTTTCTTTACTGCCAGACATAAGGAAGGAGTGGATGCAGGCTTTACCTCAATGGAGGATCTGTACAGTCATCCAGTCCTAAGAAATAGTACCATAGTGTGAGCTTCAGCACCTAGAGCAAATGAGATCTTCATCTCTTCATCATCTGAGCAGACGAGTCTTCCGTAATGCCAAACTTAGAAACACATAGCACCCAAGGTAAGGACGGCATGATAGGAGGACTTACCAAACTCACACAAGTCTTGTGTATATCTTTGCTTTCCAAGCTATACTGGGCTGAAGGAATTCATTTGTGTCGTTGTGGAGAGCATGTAGTTGTCTTTTGTCTTCTAGTTCAGTCCTTTGAATTCTTTCATGAGTCCTCTTTATCTACCATCTGTCTCTTCTCCTTTTTCTTCTTGATCTGACTGATGTGGTTATTACTAGAAAACTTCTTCATTCCATGATGGGAATTTGCACAATTGTCCACATTATTTACTTAGTGAATTCCAGGAGCCCAGAATAAAAGGATCAGATTCTGATATTGGCTAAGCTTGTATAAATCTGGAATAACTCCACTGATTTGAGGACAATTTGCCTGGATTTATACTGGTATGAGTAAGATAAAAATCTGGCTCAGAGTTTCTATTTCTTCATTCACTTTAGATTTCAACACTTATACAATCCTAACTGCCAATAATTTGACTAAGTAAAACCGGAGACAGGCCTTTTTAAGGGAGACTCTCATTCCATAGTCTTTTGAAGCTATAGAGCATCAGCTGTCCATCCAGGAAGCTTCTGTTTACTGAAAAAACTTAAACCTCCAGCTTTCCATTTAATAAGTTAAATCTTTTACTAAAGTGCCGTTAGAATTTTTAACAAGTTCTAAATGCATGAAAAACTTCAAAATTAGCAAACTGCTACTAGTTCGGGCTCTGAGTCTCATTTATAGACTAACACTGCTGTACACTGGTTGTAAATTATTATGGTATCCTCCCCTGTGAGGACCACTTACACACTCCAGAAGGATATAAAGTGGCCTTACTGCAAATCAGAATTGGGCACTTTGTGCTTAGCATTTCTTTTGCTGTTTATTGTTAGTAATCTTCTGCAGTGCAATGATTTCATTTTGTTGATAAGATGCATGTGGTTGTTCATTAGCCTCTGCTATTGAGATTGTTATTCTCTGCTGACTCTGTACATCTCAGAAGATCCCATGTTGAAAGCACTGTCCAGTGTATGCCCCAAGAGCCTTGCCTTACAGTTTGCTGCTGTACAGAATTTTCCCCAAGGCAGCAGGAATTTTGCTGCAGCGATGACTGCAGGCTTTAGACGCTTTAGTATTACGGGTCACTATCGACAGCAAACTTGGTAACACTGCACAATCAAATGCCAGCAGGAGCGAGATCAGGCCTTAGGACAACAGAGTTTTGGTAGCAATACTGTCATTCATCCCATTGTGTTACTGGCTTCCTGGGTGATAGTTCTTATAAGAAAATGATTTTTCTCTCTTGTGATGTATTCAAACCACTTTGAAATTAGTGGAAAACCAGGAACCTCATGCAATTTTTACTTTAAGTCAATGGCACAGTCATCTTTTGAGTTCATATCAAGAAACTTATTGTAGCTAAAGTTATCTGGACCCAGATTCATCAACAGGATAATATCATTTTCAGATTGCTGCCTGAGGGCACATAACTGACATTTTATATATATAAAGTATTGGCGTTCCTCATATGCCAAAGTTTAAACCACAGAAAGACTCTTCTGGCAGATTATAACAGAAGCTCCCTGGAGGCAGCTGAAATGGTCTATTATCCATGCGTGCCTGTGTTGACTAAAAGTTACACATCGGCTGCACTCCACTGTCTAGCGAGGGGAAGCACAATGCAAGCCTTATCCCTGCGGTGCTCCGGGCCCTCTCCAGCCCAAAGCAGCCTCCGCTGCAGGAGCTCCCACAGCATCGGGGCTCTTTTTTTCATCTCTAAAGGAAGAGCTGCTCTCTGGAAAACTGAGCAAAAGCTGCACGGGAGCTGCCCATATCCCTGCAACGTTCTCCATGCACACTGCAGCCCTGCAAGGTTGCCACGCCATGCTGGGGCATCAGGAAAAGGAAAGAGGAGTGTACAGAAGTGGGATAACACTACTTGCAATCAGCGAGGGAATGATTTTAAAGGCTTACTAACAGGCAAACAGTGGAAAGCCTGCGATGAGAAGGCCTGTCAAATGTCTTGTGCAGAGAATACAGAGAAATCTGTTTCTAACCCCTCACACTGGATTTTTTTCTGAAATAGCCCGAGGCCAAGGAGGAGGGGAATTTCTCATCTGCACTGGTTTCTTGGGGCTGTTTGAATGGGCTGCCCTTTGGGATTTAATGTTTGTTTTTCAAATCCTCACTTTCTTACTTGTAAATCTGGGATGTAAATAGAGAAAGTTACCAAGAGAGCAGTGTTTACCCTTGTGTTGTTTTTATAGAAAGAGTTTGAATGCCTTTTTGCAGTAGTAAGTTCTGTGATTTTAATTATGCAAAAGATATTCAATGTATTGTCATTTTAGTTTTTCCTGTTTAGAATCTCAAGAGATGGAAAAGAATAGAAATTGACTGTTTAACTAAGCCTTTCTTCCCAAGTTAAAAGGGCAACATTTTAGAACTCATGGATCTGTGTTATCAAGACAAGAGTCCTGTTTATATTAGATTTTCTCTGTACAACTTTGAAAATACAAATTACATTTAAAACGGAACCAAGTTACAGTTACACTGATTTTAAGCCTTTTTTATGCCACAAGAACAGGGGTAAGGGGTTTGGTATAAATGACAATCAAGCTCATCTAATTAACATTGTCAAGGAAGATTTGCCAACACATAACTCATTCTTCTGTCCCTGACTAGTGATCACACTCTGCCACTACAAGTAAAGCAGTTAAGTGTGTACAAACTTTGGCCATACTCAACAGGTCAAAAATAAGTCATTTATTACAAAGGGTTGTGTTTTGCTCCCTTCCCGTAGCATTAACCAGCTTTATAATACTTTGGTCTTCTTTGTGAAGAACATTCTTATTTCTAACATAATGAGAAATTGGTGCTCTAAGAGATTCCTATCTCATCTATCCGATTTCCACATTCTGGTCAAACACTGCAGGAGAGTGTGGTAACTTTTTTATAGTTGCATATATTCACATGCAATAATGTACCTAATTAAGAAGGCTGCATTTTTTCCTATTGTTCAGAGTTAGGATTCCATTTTCCCTCTGCTCCAGTATTACATAGCTGCTGCCTTTTCTCCGCAAACATTAAGGTCATTTTGAGGGTAGGCTCAAGTGGTTGACCTATAACAAAGTAAACATGTGTAGCTCAGTCACATGAACTCAACACGTGCTTGTGTGAGGTTGCTTGACAGTCCAGGGTCTATGAAAGCAAACGTGTAGCTGCAGCAATGCAGGCTGCTCCAGAGGGGAATAGTTTACATGAAGGCAAAGCAGAGTTTAGATGAATGTCTTCTGGTATGGAGATGTTGCAGCCTTGGCCAAAAATCACTCAGCTCGGAGCTGTTTCACATCCTCCAGGGCAGTGATGACTATGCTCCATGCTTGCCAGGTCACTCGACTCTGCCCTTCACCAGTCTGTCCCCAACCTCTACTGTGACAGATCCCTCTAGCTGCTGTGTGATGATAAACATGCAGTTATCATGGCATTATTAGCTGACACTCCACTTCCCTATATTTCATGGACCACCCTTTGCTGTCATCTGCTCTAGCCACTCTCAGCAGCACTGAGGTTGGGCACTTCAGGCTGGCAAGAGGAGAAAGAAGGAAAAATTCAAGTGGCTGATTAGAGCATCATCCACTTCCATGCACAGTGGTGGAGAGAACATCTCCCAGGGCCCAGTAGGCAGCACTCATGTGGTTTTCTCTTTACCTCCAAATATATTGCCTTGGGAGAAAAGTCACACAAATATGAGAAACTATATTACTGGGGGTTATGAGTCCTTCCTAACATTTCCTGTACCTGGGCTGGACCTCCTTCGCCCCATGCAGATTGTCTCATCACTCCAGCCCCACCACCCACTCCCCACATCTGTTCCAGCTGCACTGCCCATATGTCCCTCCAGTGTCTTCCCACCATCCACCTCCTCTCAGCCATCTTCCTTCTCTCTTTCCAGCTAACCCCTTCCTAATTAAACTTTCCTCACCACAAGAAAGATAGAAAAAAAAAAAAAACACAACATGGTATTTGCAGCCATGGGATGGTTCTCTCTGCCTGCATATCCTAATATCCCTTTTCCCTCTATCTGTGTCCATCTGCAGTCTTTGGGCCACAATATAAAACTCTCGGCAGCCAACTCTTATAATTTTTTTGTGCTTTTAACTGAAGAAAGTAAAAAAATATCTTTTCCCCCCAGGGAAAGTTTTAAAAAGACAAAATTCAAGTTGTGTCTGCTTTCAATTAAGAGACAAGATTCCAGGAACCAACTTCTTTCATGAGGAGCAAACCAGGGGCATAAGTCATTGCATGCACAAATGTCATGGTATCTAAGCACCCCACGTTTTGGCTGCAGCTAAGGATTTACACTTCAAGATAGTTGCAAATGAAGGTGTTAATTTCTCACTGCAAAACTGAGTCCACAGATATCCATGTGTCAAAAATGCAAAAACTGATCAAGTGATGCTGAAACTTTGGTCTCACAATTCAACATTAGCATATACTGAGTGATGAGTGGACTTTTGGTAAACTTGGAAAAGGTTAATCATGTAGATTAAATTATTCTCTGTGTGCAGAAGACACCTCTTTCTAGCATCTAGTGTCATTAATACATGCAGTTGGTCATCTGCAGAAGGGTTCTTTCAAAGTATATGGAGCTGATCAAAACGCAGATACAAACATCTCTAGTATTGAAGTAGAGCTTCATTTCTTTTTGTTTGTTTCTCCTTCCCTTTTCCTCATTTTCACAGTATTGTAAAATGATTCATTACAATATCATATGATTGCTCATGGTGTAATATTTCACACCCACCAAAAGCTCCTGTTTCTGCTCATGAAAGAATCTTAGCTTACACATATTTTTGAAATGATTTTTTTTTCCTGACAGGAAAACCTGAGAATATAAACCAGTGATTAATCAATGGTTAATCACCATGGCCAATTCAGAGATCTTCACAGTTAGCAACTTCTCCAGCACACTTTAAGGCCAGCATTCAAGGCCTGGCAAGTAACTTCTAAAAACTAGTGCTTTTAAACTCTTTTAAAACACCAAAGACTTTATTTTTATGCTAAATACATCCTAACACCAGCTAGATTGTCTAGCTCAGCTTTTTCCTCTGTCTTCATATAGCACCTAGCATAAGGGAAGCCTGGCCTGTGACGAGGTCTCCTGCTCACTTCCTGCATGAAGAAACAATAATGAACCTGCCTCCCAAGGCACACTAGGGCACATCAGCTTATCTCATGCCCTTCAGGTGGCGTTTATTCCTGCTGTCAACAGGAGTAGTGTGCTGACAGTATTACTAGAACTGTTTTGTCAAATGAATAAACCTCACTGGATTGGGACCAGCCATATACCTCTCCTCCTAGCAAGATCCATCCTGTATCTCCCATTGCATTAGCCAGTCTCTCATCTGCAGTTCTGTGTGCAAGCATGCGTGTGCATGTGTGTGTGTTTGTGCACGCATTGGAAAAAAGTCATTCTAGTGCTGAAATATAGAACAGTCAAGCAGTTAACATTGTCTCTGGAAATTTAACTATTGCATTTCTATTATTTTGGATTTGAGCAAGAACTATAAAGGTCAGTTTGCATCAGGTTTTGAATTTAATGAGTAAAGCTTAAGTGCTCAAAAATACATCTTGTCCAAATGAGTATACTTATGTTTCAAAGCAGCAATGCTTTGAAACAAACTAAGCATGATAGTTACTGCCCTACAATCACAAAAATTGAAACTCAAATGCTATCCTGAAAAGTTTTCAGCATTTTAGTGCTCACACAAAAGAAGACAAACATTCTTTTCAAAGAAATTGCCCTTAAAAATAGAAAAGCTATTTTTATGAAGCTGCTGGACTGCTTTATCTTGTCACCTGCACCCAGCAGTGAAACACTTTTTTCCTTTAATAGATATGTTTCTTAAAACATCCTGATCATAAGTGACCTTTAGTTTTTAAGCAGAACACAACAGAACAGTTTAGTCCTGCTCCTCTCCAGGTCAGTGGGAAACCTGCCACTGCTTCCAAAGCAGGGAGTTGCAACCTGCAGCTTGCACAGGGCTCTGCCCTGCAAAGTGATTTCACCTCGCACCAAAGTATGTGGACGAGGGGGCTCTCAGCCCCTCTGAGGATCTTTGCCAAGAGACACTTTCCAAATGATATACAATAAAATAGCTCAGCATGCAGCATCCAGCTGACAGATGAGAGCACTGTGGGAAAGAAGCTTTCAGTTTTGATTTAAAGACTGAAATGGCAGGAGTATCTCTGGCATCTTTGGGCAGGGACTTTCAGAGATGAAGTAGCAGCTGCCCAGTCTGCGTAAATTTATGAACTGGTGAGACAAGCAGGCTGCTATCAGCTGGCCCTTTGGAGGGGAGAAGGTGTGATCAGATCACACAGAGAGAAGAGCTCAGCTTCAAACCCTGAAGGGCTTTATAGAGTCAACAGAAAGCAAATGACCTCAAAGGAAACACTGAAACCGAGTATAAGCAAAGAACCAGAATAGCATTCACTAATGGCTGCTGGAGCCCTGGAAGCATGTGTACAAGAAACTATGGTAAATTTTCTAAGCGGAAAATGAGCATAAGAGGCATCACAGTCAGAATTGATTGGAAACATTTTAGTAAAATAGTTTGTTGTCAGAGAAAGGTATACTGTAAAAATAAACAGTTTTTCATTAACTCATTTCAATCTCAGGAAAATCCCCATTGAAAAGTCTAAATATACTTTTTGTTGTCAATTGTGAGAGCCCTTTTAATTTCACTTTGAATCTTATTTTACTTGCTAGGATGCTCTTCTGGGCACAACTGCTACTTAAATATCCTAATGCAATAGCTAGGAGATACAGAGCATATTTAGCCTTTAAGGATTATCAGACACTGAGTATAATTTAAAGACAACTTCTTATTCTAATCAAGGAACTTACTATTTACATTGTAAGGAAGGAGTTTCTGCCAGCTCAGTTTATTACAATATACTGAGAAGAGACAAATACACAATTAATTGTTTCAGCTGGGGAGAGGTACCAGTCCAGCAGATACAGTGATGATATTTCTAAAAAGGTTGAAGTCAAGAGTTCATACCAGGAAAAACTGATGACTCAAACATTAAATCTTACTTCAGCTTACTATACTTCTATGATAAAGATGTTTAAGAAACAGCACTGAACAGGTAGGACAGGAAAGAAGGACCACAGATCCCCTAGGCAGTTGCTTGGGCGTACAATCAGAGATAAGTTTCTAGGTTCTCTAGTCATTGACACAGCGCAGAAAAAGAATAAGAATTTTAGAACAAAGTGATGACGTAAAGGCTTACAAATAACATTTAACACCACATGAACATGAAGTTTTCTCGGATGAAGCATGAACAGATCTAAGAACAGACACTAAAGAGAAGAGACAATAGGCTGAGGAGAGACCCTGAGGAAGACCCTTGGGGCTACCTGGGGTGGATGAAAGGGGCTCAGGTGAGTGAAAACCATCACCCAAGATGCTGTAAGGCTGTCAGAGACCCCCACAGGCAGAGCAGCATACCAACCACCATCCTGATATGTGGGAAGCTCTAAACCATGGGAAATAAATGTGACACTCACAGTAAACAGCAGCCAACAACTCTGAATGCTGCCCCAAACACCTCAGGCTGCCACAGTCCAAAACTAGCCCTTAGGGACTCTCATTTTCCACATCTCAAAGGCTTTGCAACAGAGTGACTCCCCCTGTAGAAGTTTGGGTTTAGGTCTCTTTTTAAGAGAAACAGCACCAGGAATACAGCTGCTTACCATGCTTTACAGTAGGATTTAATATTATCATTAACAACTGCAGATGACAATAAAAATTTGTCTATAAACAAACCTTCAAGATCATCTCCAAAAACTAATCAGCAATTTCAGGCAGGTCATTGTCTTTGCAGTTATTCTCCTTCTTCACATGTTAGCAGTAGCAAGAAAACTCTTCCATGTATTGTATTGAAGCTTGCTAAAAATTTCACATGCCAAGTTAACTCTAAGTCTTGCAGGAAAACTGATATAGCTGTGATGAAGCCAAGGGGGCAGGCTACTTCCATGTGTTTCCCATTTCCTAGTCAGCATAAGCTGCAGCAGATACACAGAGAAATTACACAGAGCTTGTTTCAGCTTTGATGGTTATACAGCCAGTTATCAGGACTGCAGCTGCTGAAGGCTCTTCTCTTTCTCATTGCCAGTCAATCAGAAGCTGACAGCCCAGGGAATCTTACCTGAGAGAGAAAGCAGTTTGTTAAGATAGCAACACTTGCAACACCACTGTTAGCATTTGTCTTTCAAAGTATCATCAGTTTAGCAAGAATTTATTAAACCTGGTGATTCTTCAGTATTTCCTGCTGTGCTCAGTGCCTGTGTGCTTGCATTTTCCCCTGCACCTGTGCTGCATTTCCCCTGGGGCTAGGGAGCGACCCATCAGGTCAAGACCCATGTTTCTCCTTAGGCTACGTCTTATTCTGTAAGCAGCTGCCTGCAAACTTTCTGCCAAGGAAAGCTGGCAGAATCTGGGCCAGAATAACAGTGCAATGAAGACCCCTCTGTCCATTGTGCTCCTGAAATTTTGGGGGAAGGGATGTCTGTATGTTGCATACATGTGTGCAACGTATGTGCACAGCAAGGGCTGGTCAGGAGGAGCATTTGTCCCAGGGCACTGCTTATGGGCAGTGGAGGAGAAAGACTGGGGCAGAAATGGCTGAGGAATGCAGCAGGCTGGGCAGCAGGGGTGTGCGAGCAAGCCGTCCTGGTGGCAGTGACTTGGGAAGGGAAGCTCATTTTGTGGAGATGCATGTTTTATGTGACTGGTCACCTCTGGTTTCCTCTAATGTCAATGCAGAGACACAGGGATGCTGCTCAGATCTTAGGTGAGCTGAACTGCTTTCTGGAGAGGCTTGTCCCCTCCATGGACTATAGAAAAAGCCTGTGGGAGACTGGCTTCTTGCCTGGGCACCTGAGCTGACAACAGAAAGTTTGGTGGAGGGAAGCAAACCCCTAGTGTGTCTCTGAATCTCTTTCAATGGGATCTTCACAAATAAGGCAAGGTCAAAGAAGATGACCCAGGAACATCAATTGCAAGGGCTGTGTGTCTACTCCTCACTTCTATCACCCCTAATTTAAAAAAAAAAAAGAAAACCTCATTAAAAATTGGACCCACCTTGGTGCATACTGAGGAATGTGATAAGGACTGTTGTGATTTCCATGAAGAGAACAGAAATGAAATGAAGTGTTCAGCGAATTTCATACTGAACTGATGGAGATATTTCGCAGGGTGAAATAGCAAATTTTAGACGCAGCCTGAAGAGGAGACTCTAGAAAGGGGCAGGTAAAACCTGGTGGTCAGTGACCAAGAGCAGCCGGAAAGTGTTGCTCACAGTACCTGGAAGAGAGCAAACTGGGGAGACCTTCCATATGGAAAGGCAGAGAGCGCTGTTATGGCCATCACATGGCTGCATGAACGGTTGGACGTGCATGAAGGAGTATCAGAGGAGCCAAACACCACTGATTGAGACCTGGGCCAGAACAGGGCCTGATCCTGTGTCCTTGGATATCAAAAAGTAAAAAACTCCTTGATTTCAGGAACAAATACTTTGATGTCTTGGGAATGTCTGTGAATTAAGGAATCCAATGATGTTTTGGTGGAACTGACTTTACATTAAAAACTACCTTGATTAAAGCCTCCCTGGATTTTTCTCCATGTGTTGTGTTGTTTTGACGTCTGACCTCAGTTGCTACAGCAAAGAATGGTGAGGTTTTTTTCTGGACAAAGGAAATGTCTCGCTATATAGGTTCATCCCCTTCTAAAAATGTGAATTTGGCTTTAAACAAACCAAGAAAAAAATAACAGCTTTAAGTCCTTAAACCAATGACCTTTAGCAGCTCCCACCATGATATCACATGCTCTTCCTGAGGAGACCTGCCAGTTTTTCGTGACTTATTTCTAAGTGTCCCACAAGAAAAATGCAAAGGGAAACACAATGAAGGAACACTGTGGAGAAACTCCCCTTTTACCTATTTCAAGAAAAGGGAATTCCTTGGGATCTTAGCTAACAGTGATATAATCTTAACTCCAGCACAAGAGTGAATTTCTTCTTTCAAAACCAAAAAAACTCTTCTTGTTTCTAATTCTCACTTCCATCCCCCCAACAAAATAAAAAAACAAAAGTTCTCAAAACTCTGATAAAGTGGTTCAAAGAGGACAGAAGGTGAGATATTGTATGGAAAAAGTGATGTTGAGAAAGAATCTGAAAAGAGGGAATGAGGTTGACTTGGCCCACAGCAACAATAATTCTCCAAGGGAAATAGCTTTTGCATAAGCCTGTTGAAAATAGCACTCATCTTGCAGCACTGCACTGACATTAGGAATCAGTCTTTTGGGAAATTGTCCCATTGAAGCCAATGGAAATACTGTTGGAGTAAGAACAGCAGAGAGATTTCCCAATATGTTTTGTATTGATTTTCATGGACCTAAGACAATTAACACCAGATACTTGGAAACCTCTGTAGCAAATTTACCCACAGTTATCTGTGAAGCTTTGTAACGTCATACCATCCCAAGATATACAATCTGAATTTTTTTTAGAAGCTGTGTTCTAAATTGAAAAATATCTGACATTTCTTTCCAGCCTAAAATGACTAAAAGGAAATGACAGATCACATCACTCCTGTGAATTTGGGGTTCTTTCACATATTCAGTTGTTTGCTCACCTCTACAATACATTCCTAAATGGCTACACTCTATTTCAGTTTACTGATTAATACCGTCTATTTTTTTTCACTTCACCCGCACAAAAGCACCGCAAATGTAACTCCACGCTGAGACATTTAAAGATTCAGGGACCGATTCAGCAAGAAGCTTGCATGTGTCTAAGTATGCTAATCGTCCCTGGCTCAAAGTCAATGTTTCAATGCTTTGCTGAGTTGAGATGCTAAACGTAATCTTCAGAGGAACGTCCTTGAAGATCACATACATTATTGCACTTTGCAGTCTTACTAACTATGCAGAGCTCAAAGATGTATGCAATAATATGTTACAATACCCCACGCTTTTCCTTGCTAAAGGAGAGAGAGGTCTATGCATGATCCGCAAGATTTCACAAAAATCAAAGCAGAAGTGACTGGCTCCTACCGAGTGACTTTAAAAGGAACCTGATATAAATAAAATGTGTCAGCTTGCATTTTTGGCCCCGATTACATGCCTGAGTCTTCAGAACTTTTTTCATAACTGCTCACGATGATTTTCAGATGGGTAAGTTCATAGCCCTATTAATCATTGATGCACCTATTTTGCATCTGAGCTATTTCCTCTGAATTTGGAACAAGTCATAAGTCTTCTGCTTTATAAATGTATATTCATGAATGCCTCTTTTTGAACATGAAAACCAAAGAAATGTTTCTAGTTCCAGTAATACTGAAATTTTCCAAATGTAAACCAGCATGTTTAAGCATTACAAGCTTGATGCACATATTATAACGTATTTTCTTCAAAGATTTTGTTTTACAAAAAAAAGTTGCCATAATTCCACATTCACAAATACTTGCAAACAGAAAATTAATATCATTTAATCATATCCTACATGATTAGGAACATATAAGCAAGGAGCAGAAGATTTACAACCTAGCTGTTCTTGTCACCATTCCCAATTACTATGTGTCTCTGATTACCGTATCAGAAACATCTGCCTAACCGTGCTGGCTAGGGACAGCTCTTGCTATCTGACATTCCAGTGGTTTGCAAAGACAATGCAATTACAGCTGCAAGTCTGGCGTGAGCAAACAGCTAAATACTCTGCTGAATGTAATTGCAGTCATTCATGTTGTTGAGATACTTCTTCACAGCCTTAAGTAACAGGCTAAAAGGGATGTTCGGCTGAAAGAGCCAGGCTTCTGTTATGTATCTTGTAAAATTTGATGATTTTTTGGACAAACTTGGCCTGGCAGAAGTTAAGTTTAACAAGTTAATGAATACTTCTGAATGACCTTCCTTGTATCTTACGCTGACATCTGGCAGTAGGATGCAAATTCAGAACTATGGAAAGAATCCTGGGGAGAGAAAGGCAGGGAGAAAGGAAGAATCTCAACCAAAAAATCCCACCGGTTTTTCAAAATGTTGCCACTCATTCCAGTTGTCCCTCTGCATGGCTCGCTCTTCTTGGCTGCTTTCAACTCAGATTAGTGACCTTCAACCCTGACAAATATGTTGCCCTCGTGCTTTTATGATCTCCTAATCTCTCAGAAGGTGACACATTCTGAGATTAGAGCAAACGCACCAGGATCCCAATGGAAGCATAATACAGATGCAGTGGTGATGAATATCAGTTAAAACAGTGGCAGCATATGACAGCTGTTTACAATTATTTTTAATTAGCAAGTTTTAAGCACTCTATTACCAGGCTCCTCTTTGAGGTATGCAGCTAGAATAGGCCCTGAATCTACAATCCCTTACTCCTTTGAGTAGGCTGCTGCCATAGAATTACCCCTGTGAAAGGCGTTTAGTAGAAAATTTTTGTATGATCTGCTAATATTGCCCTGAAAAATACCTCCCAAAGGATAAAGGAACCGGAGTTATGGGGGAATCTGGGCCAAAGACACTGCCTAGATGAATTTTTAAACACAGACAATTTGCCTATGGTGCTCCCTGTCCCCAATAATAAAAGTTTAACTTATATATTCATAGGTAAGGTTTAACTCTACAAGTGATTATCTAAGATAAGCTTCTGCAAATATCTAGGATAAGTGATGCCAAAGAGAAGAAAAGGTAAGGTTGCATTTAAGCCCCATTTGCCACATCTCAGAGAGGTTCATTTCTAGAAACAGGGTATCACCTCTCCTCCTCGTACCTCAGCAAGAGAGGAGTCCCTGCTTAAGGCTCGTTTCCATTGCATTAGGAGGTCTGACTAAAGCATGTGGAGACACGCCAACTGCACCCATGCTGGGAAAATAAACACTGCCAAGGGGTGCTGCCAGGCACAGCCACCGATACTATTGCACTGGGAGAACGGTCCTGGCATGCTGTGGCCTGCATCGTCCCGGGCAATATCCACACAGGCTCAGGAGCTGCAGGGACCAGGAGCCGTCCCCCCAGAGCAGTGCACATGCAGCCACCCTCTTTGGGAGGGAGCCACAAGGATGTGGTCAAACGGTTACACTTGGCCTCCAGGCTAGAGAACAGAGCTTGGCACTCTCTCATAGTGATTCTAATAAACACAGTAATTAGGGCTAGCTTTAAGCTAGATAGCTTAAGCAATGCAGATGATCTGGGCTCCAACACAGGCTGGGCACCCAAATAAATCCTTATGGGCCCCAACAGATGTGCACTCCCCAGGTGGAAATCTGTGCCATATTTTCACTCTGATTCTTATCTAAATTAAAGTCTCACTCCTTGCCTACTGTTTGATCCACCTTGATACGCATATCATGGTATGCAGGAACGTCAGGTCTGGCATTGAATCCCAGTGGTAAAAAATAACGACCACTCACGTCCCAGAAACACATGAATCCATACAAACCTTAATCATCTTACACAAAAGAAAGGGAATACGTTCTCAGAACTGAATTTCCTCACAATGGCCCCGTCCTGCAAGCAGTTCCTGCAGGGTCCAAGGATGATTAAGGGCATTCAACATCATACAGGATCAGGCAACCACATCCCAAAGAACAGCTGTAGCCTGAAAAACAACTGCTTCCCAAAGCGCACAACCGCTCTGCACAGTTCCTGTTACTGAGATGACTTCCAAAGGAACTGCCTTCAACAACAGTGCAAGCTCATCTTTTACTAATCCCAAAGAAATGACTGCCTATTGCATGAACAATCATACTGTGAATAGAAAACAATGTTTCATATTTCAAAGGTAACTTAGAAATTACAATTCGGAGCGCTTGACATCTTAAGAGTTCTATACATCATGTTGACAGATATAAACAAAAAATGAGACCATACTGCATAATGTCAAGCAGCTTTTTAGCTTGTTTTAAAAGAGGCAACCTTTACAATGTAAAGATACACTTTATTTAGGTCTGAATTGGTCATTTTTCTTTTTCTGTTTTTTTCTGTCAGCCATTCTCCTTTTTTTTTCTTCACCAAAGAAAGTTTTATCTCAAGCAGCTCCTAAACACTTGTGCTTAAAACTCTATGATCTCTACAGAAAAATGTAATCAGTTCTTAAGTTTTTATATAATTTCTAGCTTTTATTAGAACCATGGAAATTTTCCAGCAGGTGCTCTAGTTTCCACGAAGTAACAGTATGTAAAGCTTTCAACAACCCTCCTTAACCAAGAGATTTGCAATGGTAGTGGAGCGAGAGGCAGGTACATTGTTTTTGTGATTAAGAAGTAACAGGTTTACTCTCAATTTATTTCTATCTTGCTGTTATGGCAGCTAAGACATTTGCATAACATTTTCTTTTGTTATGGCTCATGCAAGCTAAATAATGCATACATTAAAAACTGGGCTTTCAGCAGTTTTTAATAGTAAAGAAAAATAAATTCCTGCAGTATTGCGGATACAGAATCTCTGTCTCAGCTTCATCTCTTCATGTTATTGTAAGGAAATTAGTGGCTTTGTACTGACATAAAACCTGTGCAAAGGAAAAATGCATTGAGCTCACTTCATCCAATATCTGCAGTAAAGGTTTGGTTAGGATGGTCTTTTAGTTACAATACTAGGACTCCTGTCTTGCTGAAGCTGTTAACTGGGTAACCAAGACATCAATTTCAGTGTGTCTCAGTGCCCTACCCCTAATACAGGCGTAACATTAACTTGCCTTCTTCTAGCCTTGTCTACCTTGTTCAGGTTGTGAGCTGTGAATGGCTTTTTGTGTATATGGCACTTAAAACAATTGCTCGTCTCAGAACTACACATAAATAACCTTCCTCACAGAGATAGCACGATGTGAACAGTATCTCTGAGCCAAACCAACCACTGCTTTTTGTAATGCCTTCTCCTGTCCGCTTTCTGGCATGCAGATATGTATAAACAGATGCATTTATCAGATGTCTCTGTCGTCACTGTACAGATACCATATACACAATTTCTTTTTAACAGATCTTTGTCATTGTTCCACCAATTTGTTGTTTTCCACAACAAAGCTATACTTCAGAAACATTTATTCCAGGTGCCTATCACTGAATTGTCTGTACTGAAAAAAAGTTAAGATGATTTTTAAGTGAATGCTTACATATACTTTTTTCAAATTTACAATGGGAGATAATATATTATGGGAGTATTTTACTCTGCTGTTTTTATGAGAAATCTCAATTGTGCAAATAGATCTTTCCCCAAATGGCACAATTATGAAAATATATAGTCTAAAATTTTTAAAAAAACTAATAAAGTAATCCATGCAGACATTATTTCTGAGTAGCGAATCTGTCAGTCCTGTAGAGTGGGACACGCATGCCCTAGGAATGCCGTTCCCTTCACAAATCCCCCATTTAGTGGAAGATAGATAGTTTTGAAATTTTCCCTTTAGCACGCTCACGGCTGCAGCGATGGAAAAGCCATGCTGCCCAACGAGTTGCAGTGGGGAGGTTCATGTTTGTCTCTCTGTCTTGACATCGGACAGAAATTTAGAAGATGCCTCCTGCAGAAAATATTTGTTCTGACTGCCCGTCCAGATGACATTAGCAGACCCCTCCGAATTTCAGATGAAGACAAACATGTCCTAAAAACCTTCACCACTCTCACCATGGTGGCACTGTGGGTCCTGACACAGGGAATGTGCCTCTGTTCCATTGCAGCCGGCGAGGTGCGTCACCTCAGACCTTTGGCCTGAGATCTCTTCCAGAACTGGATATTTGGGTGCCTCTGCACGTTTTGCACTTGCGAAAGAAGCCAAGCGAGTCTCCTGGGTGTCCGCACACCAGGCTCTGGACCCCGCGCACAGGGTGCACTGTGCCCCTTTTCCTTCCCGCACCCGAAAGTCCCTCAGCACTGGCCAGGCGCAGCCAAGGTGCGGCAGGGGGAGCGGGTCTCACCGCCTCTCCGCACCCCCGCCCTGCAGGGACTCCGGGAAAGGGGCAGAGAGGAAAAGAGAAAGGGGGGAAGGAAGAGGGGAAGGAGAAGGGGAAGGGGAAGGAAAAGGAGAAGGAAAGGGGAAAAGAAAGGGCAGAGGGAGGGGAAGGAGAAGGAAAGGGGAAGGGGAAGGGGAAGGGGAAGGGAAGGGCCATGCGGCCGAAGGAGGTGACCCAGGAGAGGCGAAGCGAGGGCAGGGCAGCCCCCGGTGCCGCTGGCGGTGCCGGTGCCCGTGCGGACAGGACGAGCCCGCAGCCGCCCCCGAGGGGGTGCCGGTGCCGGACCCGGACCCGGACCCGGACCCGGACCCGGACCCGGACCCGGACCCGGAGCCGGGCAGCGAGCAGGGCCGCCCGGGCAGCCGGGGCCGCTCGCCTCTCCCGGGGCAGCAGGACGTGCCGCGTACGCAACCGCAACCACACACGCACCCGGGAGGGCTGGAAATACTCCGCAGGCAGGTTATAACTTTCAGTGGCAGCTCGGCCGCCGGCCCACTCGTGCCCCGAGCGCCGGGGCCTCGCCCGCCCCTGGCAGCCCCGCGCGCGGGGAGGGCCCCGGTGCTCGGCGCTGTATTTACCCGGCGCGGCCGGCTCCTTCCCGGCACGGCGATCTGCGGCAGCGAGCCGCTCTCCTGGGGCTCCGCGGCTAGATCCCAGACCCCTGCCCTCCCCCGCCAAATACCCCCAACCAAACAAAACAAAACAAAAAAAAGCCCAAGGCAGAGAAGAGTGGTTTATTGGCGCCGCACAAGCCCCACGCTCTTCCCCAACCTCCTTGCCGGGCTGCGCTCGCGTTCATTTCATCGCACCGGCGACATGAAGACCTCATACCTCCGGACAACTGGGTGAGTCATAAATACAAGGAGCAGGGCTGTAAGCCGAGACTGTTTACAGCGGCTTTGCTGCGGCCGCCAGCGAGTAAAGCCGCCGCCCCCCCGGGCGCGCCGAGGCCGGGCGGCGCGGCGGTGCCCGCGGTGCCCTCGCATCCCCCCGCGGCGGGGCGGCCCGGCGGCAGCGGGATCCCGCCGCTCCCGGGCAAACGGCACCTGCGAGGGGCGAGGAAGGAGCAGCCTCCCGCGGCCCCGCGCGACGTGCCGAGCCCCGCCGGCGCCCGTCGGTCCGCGGCGGCCCGCGGTGCGCCGCTGCCGGCGGCGGCCGCCGCGATGCGAGCGCGGAGCGGTCGGGGCCGGGGGGGACCGTGCCGCCCCCGGGGCGCGGTGTCGGGTTACCCGGGCCGGCTCCGCTGCCGCGGGGGCCCGCGGGAGCCGCGGCGCCCTGCGCCGCCGGCCGCGCAGCGCACGGTATGTCGGGCCGGTGACTTCAGCCGGGAGATATTTGGAGGCTCCGCGGGGTCCGGCGCGGGGGGCCAGCGTGTGTTTGGGTCTGAAAGCGAATCAGCGGAGGGCGCGTCACTGCCAAAGGGCCCTATAAATCCATCTGCGGCGCAGAGGCGCCCTGGCAAAGCCCCTGCGTCCGCGCGTCCGGCTCCGCGCTCCCCTCCGCCCGCGGGAGCGGCGCCCCCCGCGCCTCGCCTCGCCCCGCGCCGCCCCCGCGCCCCCGCCCGCCCGCGGAGCCCCGGCGGCGCCCGGGAGCCGGCGCGCCCCCGCCGAGCCGGGCAGCGGGAGCGGGCGCTGCCCGGCCGCCGCCTCCGCCGCCTCCGCCGCGCTCCGCGCTGGGATCTAAGCCTGCGCCGCGACGGGACCCCCGATCTGGAGGAGGAAGCCTTGCTGCTGCTGCTGCTGCCGCCGCCGCCGCCGGCCCTGCGAGTCTCAGCGCCGGCCTCCGATTCTCCCAGCGGGCTGAGGGGGGGTTGTTTCATTTTATTTTATTTTTCCCTGCCCTCCTCAGCTGGGGTTTTTTCCCCCGCCGGTGCGTGCGTGTGCGAGCGGTGCGCGGCTCCCCGTTCTGCCTGGACCAGCTGGCGCTACAGGAGCCCTGATGTCTTCATCTGACTCCCCGCAGTTGTTGATGGAGTGTCTTTCTCAGGTTTCCAGGCAGGGTCCCGAGCGCAGCACCCAGAGCCAGCTCCCGCTGCCAGGCGGCGCTGCCCGCGGCTCGGGCTGCTCCCGCCGCTGCTGAGCGCGGCTCCGGGCCGGAGCGGGCAGAGACCCCGCGGCGTCGCCTCGGCCGCGGCCACAGCACCTGCGGCGGCGGCGGCGGGGGAGGCCGCGGGGCTTGTGCCGGCGGCGCCCCTCCGCCTCCGTCGAGACTTGCGAACTCGCCCCCCTTCCCGAGCCTCCCCCCCGCGCAAAGAGGGTCCCGGCGGTCGGCCCCCGACCTGGCCCACATGCATCTCCCGTCCGGCCACGCGGCTTCCTGGCGTTAATGTCCATCTCGGGTCCGACGAGACCAGCTCGGAGGTGAGGGGATGGTGTGCGCGCTGGGCGAGGGGCCGCGCCGGGGCGGGGGGCCGAGGCGGGCGCCCTCCGCGGGGCCGCGGGGCCGCCCCGCAGCCCGACGTGCCCCGCCGCCCCCGCGGCCCGCGGGGCACCGGCAGCAAGTGCCCGCGAGCCCCGGCAGCCGCGCAGCCCCGCGGGCAGAGCCGAGGCCGTCGCGCGTCCCCGCGGGGGGCTGCGCCCCCTCCGCGGCCGCGCCGGGGCTGGAGGCCGCTCTGTCCCGCCGGGCCGGGCCGGGCCGGGCCGGGCGGCGGCACCGGGCGGGGAGCGGCAGCCGCCGCGGGGCGGGAGGCGGCGGGGCCGCCGGACACTGCCCTCTGCCGCCGGCCGCGCCGGGGGAGCCGCGCCGGGGGCAGCTGTCATCCCCGGGCGGCGGGCATCGAGGTGCCTGCGCCGGCCCAGCTGCGGGCGGGGAACCGGGAAAGCAAGGAGAGGAGCGGGGAAAGGAGATGAAAGGAAAAGCGAAGGGGAAGGAAAAAGGAAAGGGAAAGGAGAGGAAAAGGGAAAGGAAAAAGGGAAGTGAAAGGAGAGAGAAAAGGAAAGGATAAAGGAAAGGGGACAGAAAGGAAAAGGAAAGGGCAGAGGAAAAGAAAAGGAAAGGGAAAACAGAAAGGGAAGAGTAGAGGAAAGGAAAGGAGAAAAGGAAAGGAAAAAGGAGAGGAAAGAAAGAAAAAGGAAGGAGGGAGAGGAAAGAAAAGGGAAAAGGAAAAGAACAGGGAAAATGAGGGGAAAGAAAAGGGTAGAGGGAAGGGACAGGGAAAGGGGAAAGGGAAAAGGAAAGGGAAGGGGAAAAGGAGAGGAAGGGGGAAAGGAGAGGACAGAAAAAGGAGAGGGAGAGGGAAAAGGCGAGGGGCAAAGTGGAAAAGGGAAAAGGGAGAGGCGAGCGAAGAGGGAAATGAAAAGGGAAAGGGAAAGTTTGCCTGGAGCAGTGCAAAGCTGCCTGGCCCTGTGCCCGGGGCCAGCCTGGCCCACCCTGCCCTGGCCCGGCCCGGTGCACCCACCCTGGCACACTGCCTGGGTGCTTGGGGAGGACGTGCGCAACGTGGCTTGGCTGCCCGGCATGGGGACACGGCCAGTCCCTAACTGACCTGGGAGTCAGCCCCCCGGGACCTGCTGGCCCACAGCCCTAGCCCCCGGAGTGGCGAGCCCTAGCACAGAGGGGCTGGTGGCCCTCCACCAAACCGGGGAGGCTGCAGAGGACGTGGTCCTGTGTCTCCCTCTCTCACTGGGAAAATCCCATCTCCGTCCCCTGTGCGAGGCAATGGGTGTCAGAGAGCCTGGGGTGGGAGGGATGAGCTAAGGCAAGGGTTGTTTCCCCTCTGCTCTGTCCCCAGGCCTGGCCTGGGTGTCTCAGGGCTGGCAGGGAGGGGACAGGACTGGGGGGGAGCGCACCAGCTCCCCCAGCCAGCCGCAATCTAACCCTGCCTCTCCTCTCTGCCAGGGGCCCGTGTTGGAAGGAGATCTAAGATGAAGTTATGGGATGTTGTGGCTGTCTGCGTGGTGCTGCTCAACACGGTCTCCACCTCGCCCCTGCCCACCGGTAAGATGCCTCCCGAGGGGCCCCCTTCAGTGGTAGAGGGGCCTGAAGACGATCTCTCCCCCATCAGCCTGCCGCCTCCCTATGCTGTGCACAGTGACTGTAAGAAACGTTCCCCTTCGTAGCCACCGCTGTCTGTCTTGCTAAACCTGCTCCCCTTTGCCCAGGAAAGGATCCCCCCTTTCCACCCCCACTTCTCCCCCAGCCGGGGCCACTGGCTCTGCTCTGGCTGCAGCAGCTCCAAGTCAAGTCGTCTGCCAAAGCGTGGAGTTGGCAGTCGCAGTGGCAGTGCCCTCCCCCCTTTCCCCCCCACCTCCAGCTCTACCTTCCAGGCAGTCATAAGATCCCTTTGGTTGAAAAACCCTGGAAGATGGGAAATTTAATTGTATGCTAAGGAGCCAACAGGAGGATCGGGTACATACACCTAACAACATAGGCACAAAAACCCCCTTCCCCACCACCCTAACCTGCTTTCCATGCTCCAACTTGCCAATGCAACTATTTACTGTCTGTAGAGGGCAGAAGTCCTGATCGAGATTGGGCTCCGTGGTGTGAGGCACTGTACACATCCTGGAGTGCTGCTGCGTTTCATTAAACCCTCCTTGAATCCTTATTCTGAAATTAGTGGGTCCACATGGAAATTTACAGAAGAATAACAGGAGAGGGGTTAGGAACTTGATGTAGACAAATCCACACGAACGAGCTCACAGTAAGAGAGCTTACAATCCAAATGACAGATAATAATGCCTCTCTAATAATAGGTCTCCAACAATAGCAGATACAGCATTTTCACAGTGGTATGTGATTGTTACATTAACACTGGTGGCTTTCTAAAGTAGGAGTTAATATGACTCAATAAGTGCCAAATACTCACATAAATTGTAGAGGTGTTCACTTAGCAAAGGCAAAAGTGCAGTTCTGAGGTTGCTCCTTTTGCCCTTGCTAAGCCCTCTCTGTTTAGCTGTTGTAGGATGCAGAGAGCATCCAATAATTGGGATTTGTTTTTATCTCCTTACCTGGAGGCATGCTCTTTCTGTGTGGCTGCTACCTCTCCAGCCATGGGCAGCACCGCTCTGGTTTGTCCGGAGTGGCAGGGCAACGATGCAGCTTAGGGGCGGCATGCGGGAGAACGTCCATGTTGCAGTTTGTCTTTGCGTCAGCTCTCCCGCATTCATCTCCTCTGCTGTCTTTCCCCACACACAAACGTGCACATCTTGTGTCCTTCTGTATTTAGTCTCTTCTATTTCCTTTTCTCCCTCTCATTTTCCCCCTGTTGGAGTCTTTCCTGGGCTGCCACCTCCTCTTTCCAGCTGAGTCTCTGCAGTTCAGTGACTGATATCCCCTGTCATCCTTTCAGCCCCTCATCATGGGGATATTGGCCAAAAGAGCTTCCTTCCAGGTCCCCAGCCTGCAAGGACTGCAGAGCCTTCATGACTCTGTGATCTTCCTCTCCAGAATGTGCTACAGGGAGGGGAAGGTACTTGGGCATTGAACGATCCTACAAGACCCAAAGATGTGCTTTTTCAGGCAGCTGTGCCAGTCACCTTCACACAGACTTGCTCAACGCCACTTCTGTGGGAAGAAGAGAGTGTTAGGAAGAAAGCAGCACTAGTCAATTTGTAACTCAGGCAAAAGCTGCAGGGTGAGAGAACATTAGTTCTCCCTATGTCCAGGGCTGAAGTATTTCTACAATGTCCACTTTTATCTTAAAACTTACTTTGGGAAATGTGGTTCCTCATAAGCTGTTTTCTCTGCGGCAACTCTAGGAGACAGGTAGCAGTAGCAGTCTTGTCTATTCCTAGCATCAAAAAACATTTCAATGTTTCCTCCTTTTTTGTGGATTGAGCAAACAAGAAGTGGAAAGAAAGACTACCTGTGTTTTATCTGGGCTATGCTACTGTCAACAGAAAGCCTCTTCCAGAAATCTTTACTTTCAGTGTACAAACCCAGTCTCTGCCAAGTAGAGACGGGTCATAGGTTATCATCCAGGATAGTCATTTCAAGAAAAGCTGATGATTTGGTCTTGAGCTCTTAACCATGCAGATCAAAAATAGATGAGTCTGGCTGCAAGGGGAAAATAAGCAGTACTGTTCTTCACAATAGAAATGCGGGGAAACCCATGGAGTTTCTGTGATCTTTACACAACAGCAGTACAGTGTCCATGCCCAAAAGTTAGAAACTCTTCTGTCAGCTAGACTGCCAAGTCTGCTGAGTCAGGGGAGACTTGCAGAAGGGCAGCTGTATGAAAGCAGGGAAATATTTTGATTCACTTTTGCGCTGTTTTAGTTGATTTTAAAATGTGTGGTGTCTGGACCGCATTCTGGAAACACGGGAGCCTACAAGGCTGGTCATATCTAGCCATGGTGCTGCTTTCCGTGCTGTGGCAGCACTTCATTCCACAGTAACCACAGTCAGTGTATATGGCATATCTGTTTCTCTCCATTTGGTGGCACACACCTTTCAACACATGAGAGAATTAGAAGAATGTACACAACAATCTACATGTACACCATGTAGACCTCCTTCTCCTCCTCCTCCTCCTCCTCCTCCTCAGCAGCTTCTTTTACAAGCAGAGGGCAATGTGGCATGAGCATGTGTGCATGCTTACAGCATGTCAGCTGGTCTGCTAGTGGACCTACCATGTATTAATTTCTGTGTGTATACTGATGGTTGACAACTTCACCAAGCACCTTTGCAGATGGCAGTTCCCAAAGTGGTGGAAGCTTTGTCATAGTTAGTCTGCATTAGCTCATCTGCAGAGGGCAGCACGTGGGCGCTGAGCAGTGCTGGGTACTGCATGCTTTCCAAGACGAGTGCACTGCTGTCCCTAGGGTGACCCACACATGCGCTGAGTGCAGAGTAGCTAGTGCATGCTAAGGTATGCACTATGCCTATTCCCATACAGCACAATTTTCCAATACTCTGCCAGGAACAGTGGTTCGTAGGGTTGCAAAATCAAGTCCAGCTTCTTGGGGCAGCCAAATATGTTACTGGAACACAGATCTGTGTTCCCAGGTCTTGGACACTTTCATATGCTCTCGTTCGATGGGATTGCTTTCTCTGCAAAGTGCCCTGAGGTCACCTGATGCTTTTCCATCTCTTTCAAATTGGCTTGAAACCTGTCCTTGTTCCAGATCATAGGCAAGGTCTTCGCCTCCCCGGCTGATCAGGTGTAGTGTGTTGACCTTTGTTGTTCAGGTCAGTAATTAGAGATAGAAGAAAGTATTGACAATTGCAGGCTTCTGCATTTTTTACTGGAATGGACACGGGTGACAGCAGCCTCCATAAATGTAGTGCATTTGAGATGAATCCTCTGTTTCTAGGCATTGCAGGCAACAATGTTCATGGGACAGCTTATTTCACAGGAAGAAGAGTAGCTATAGGGGTTTGTAAAATCAGAAAACCTTTTCTCTGTTTTACTCATGCTACAGTCTACTGAGGGAAGGATGTACTTAGCTGTAATAGCAACCGCAATCAGAACAATTTCAAATCACATTACATACAAACTAAGCCAGCAATTTTGAAAGTGTGACAGTACAGATGGAGCCAAACACTAGGTTTGACTTATGAGAGCCTACCAGTAAACACATTTCGTAACTGCTTACCTCTGTATATCTGCAATCAACAGGTATATGAGAACTAGAGTATCGTAAGATGGCAGAGCATGATACATAGTCTTGTGATCAACAGTGGGCACCTTGAGTAAGAACTAGCAGTATGCATGTAAAAATAAATGAAAAATCTCACCATAGGCATTTCCCTCCTAAAAGAAGGAAAAAATGTTCTTCTACATTATAATGGCTGAGGAACTCCATGGCCACTGGATTGTGGTTTGCTGCTGGCACCCCTTTGGTATGGTATACCATAACATGACATGTTATACATGCATTATAGCTCTGTAAACATTTTTCATACCCCTGCTAAAGGGTTATTCAATGTTAAGTAACTGCTTTTAGCTGGAACATTATCCGTTAATATGGGAAGTATCTAGAATAAACAGTTATAGTACAGTGCTCTTTAAGGCAAAGTCAGTATTAAAGTCTACTTCCACATGAACATGTTTCTTTCTCTACAGTGTTTATTAGACACATTCAGTGTTAAGAACCAGAACTCTCATATTTCTGTCCAGGCTTTCCTCCTCAGAACACATACTGTGTAGCACATGCCCTTTAGTCTAAGAAAGACATCCATAAGCTACAGAGGTAACCTGCCCATGCACGATAAATCCAGTGCCTCTTCGAGATAGCCAACATAGTGAACAGGAGCCACGCTGCATCATTTGATCTGTGTGTATATGGTAAAACTGGTGCATTCAGCCACTGTCAGATTGCATGTGCGCGTATCGCTGCGCCAGCCTATATAAAGTCTGTTTGCATGGGCATGCCCAGGTTTTATAGGCATTCAGAGATCCCCAAATTCAAAGTCCTGCTTTTTTGTGTGGACAAAAGTCTAGGAAAAAAAGAACAGGACACATCTGGGAAATCCAGAGCATGTAGCCCTGCCTAGATGCCATTCTCTCCACAGTCTCAATACATCTGCTGAATGTACTCCCGGGAAGGGTGTTCTGAGACCTAAGATTGAAATGTTTGAAATGCGAGAGAATATAGTTTTATTCTCATTTTAAAAGCTAGCCTTTGTTTAAAGTTATGTGCTTGACTCCTCCTAAGCTTAGGAACCTCAAAAATTTTCCAGCAGAAGCAAGGATCCTGTTAGATGTTTTTCAGATGTGGGTTGCTAGTTAACGTATCTGAACATGCTTTTCTTAGTCACCTTTCAGAGGCCTCTTAAATATAATTCAGAAATCCCCCTGCTAAGGGTCTGCAGACCACAAGCTGAAAACCCCTCTTAGAAGGCTGAGAATTTCAGCTGAGTAAATGACTGTTGATGAATGGATGGGGGATGCATTATTTCTCTGCTGGAATAGGATCCTCAAATTGATAGGTTGCAAAGTCTTTGCAAATTATACTGTTCCTGGCTAGGACTGCACAGAGTAGGTTTAAAATACATAGAGTTACAGAGGCTGAGAGGAGCCACTGGGATCATCGAGTCCCAACCCCTATAACTACAGATAATCAGGAAGAGATATCTAGTGCATGTCCTGTCCTTATCCCCAGCACACACTACCACCAACTGCAGCTTAAAACTTTTATGTAGGACAAACCCCACAAAACTCCAATTGTTGAGGAATCTCATACTTCTGAAATAATAAGTTAATGACAGGAATGCTAAATATTCCCGTCATAGCAATCTTCAGAATCATCAGACATCTAAAATAGACCACTAACATATTAGCGCTGGTAGAATGGTTGGCACTGGAGAATGATCATTTTTAGCCGAAAACAGCTGTAGTTTTGGAAGAAGTAATACAAGGGAAGGGGGACCAAAGGAACAGTTTCAATGAATCTTGGCAACCAGGTCCTACTTAAAAAGAGAAGAAAAAAAAAATAAATAGGTTTATGTTAGGCAGGTACAAACAAAGCATTGAGTTACAAAATATAGATTACAATATGCCTGTTTTTAAGATCAAAGACAGAAAATGAATTATGTAATGTCAAAAAAATTCAAATATCAGGATTTTTTTAAGGAATAAAGCCCCACTGTATGACTTAGCAGATATTTAACCTTTTGCCTTGGTCTGTATCTAGCTGTACAACACTTACTTAAACTGAAACCAGCAAATACACTTCTTCAAAGCCAATGGGACTTGTACAAATGCTTAAATGATTGTTGAATAGGAACAAGCTTAGAAAGAAACAAATGTTGAAATCAAAATACTTGTTTTTGTGCATCTGAGCCAGGCTATGTTACAGCAGGTATGCTGAAACTTCTCAAATGGCAATGTGTTTTCAAGCAAATTCATCAAACTCTCCCCCCTGTCCCCCCCAACTAACACTGCATAAAAATGTCTGGACTACCTCTGCTCCCATCCCAAGCATATAAGTATTCTTTGGCAAAACCAGCAGTTACTCGCTCAGGAAATTTGTGCTGGGGAGGTATGGATCCTGCTTCGCAGCTGGGAAGGAGGCAGAGCTCTTCGGAGCCTGGCCGTCTCTGAGCAGCCACTGAGTGCTGTCTGACAGATCAGGGTCCCCACGTCCCGCTATGAGATGTGCTGCAACATAGCACTTGCCCTACTGCCAAGGAGTGATTTTTATGATGAGAAACATTTTCCAAACTTGCATGTTAAAACTTTTCATATTGTTCCTATTATAAAAAGGTTGAAATACAGGAACTGAAAGATGATAGAAGAATGTGTGTTATTTATAGGTCATATCAAAATCTGAGAGCAGCAGAGATTGTCACAGAATGGTGTCAGTTATGGCTTTGCCACAAGCGCTTTGTACAGAGCAAGGCTCTGTTTTCCTGCCCCAGGGAACAGACTGTGATAGGGTCCCTTTCTGCTGCTTTGCTACCTATGTTTGTTCCTTGGGGACCCCATAACATCCAAAGGGAGATCCAGTACATGAGTGTACTCAGTAGCCCTGTAGCGAATGCTTGCTTAAGATCAGCTTGAGCTTTTGTTGAGGTGACACTTCTGGTGTTATTTCTGCTAGCTGTTCATGTTAAGTGAGCTAGTGCTGAAGTGGGGCTGTGTGACCAATGCGGGGTTTTACTGGTGTCATGTGCAGGTTGGGCTGGATCGCTTTTCCACCAGGAATCATAAAGAGAATTTCTTTGTGGTATCAACACTATTTTCTCCCTTAAAGTCTCAGTGCTGTGCCTGTTAGCTGGCTGCATGGCTTGTTGCGAATAGAGGACCCAGATTTCAGGTCCCAGTAATACATACTCATTCAGGGTTCTTGCAAGGACGTGACCGAACCAAACATTAAGCACAAACCCAGGTCATTTAAGGAAGCTGGAGATTTATCTCAGTGTGGTGCGGATTTGGAGTGGTACAAGGCCGTAGTGAGGAGACATGGTGGGCAACAAGGCAGGGATGTGCTTTACTCGGGTTTGACTCTTGCTCTTTCGCTGGCTTCAGGCAGGCCACTTGATTTCTCCCCTTTTACATGGTTTATGCTGTAAGTTTTGCAGATGCAGAGACTATATCTCATGTGTGTTTGAATATCCCATACATGTCCCCTACAATAAGGCCTTAGTGCAGATGGTGTCCTGGCAGCTACTGCAGTCGCTGTAGTAAAATCTCAACAGTGACCTCTGAAAAGCTGTCCGCTCCTCAGTGATTCAGAGCTGGCTTTTCAAAGCTCTGAATCAAAGGAGAAATCATATTCCCTTGCTGCTCCTTTGCTGCTTGACTGCAAGATGAGACAGCTCTTTGCCCACCCCAGAGCCTGGGGAGGTCAGAAGAGGTGCCCAGCCCTGGGTACCAGTCCTGCTCTCCTGAAGTCAGGCAGGATTTTGTGAACGACTCCCACTTGAACCAGATGGAGAACAAGAAACACTTGTCGCCAGGTCAGCTTGCAAGGCAGCTTCCTGTACATCACCCAATTCATCTGGCCTTGCTTTTTCCCCTGTTATCAGGCCATTCCCCCAACTTACCGCGATTACAACGGACCTGTTGCTTCTCATTTTCCTTCTTCTGGTGGGAACGAACAGAACGAGGTTTTCTGGGGAGGCTCAGTTTCATACCTGTGAGAAAGCAGGCAGAAGATGCAAGGGGAGACAGACCCTGGAAACACTGAGCATAGCAATGAAAACTATGAAGTGCCCTGCTGATTTGCCATTGTCACCAACGTATGGTAAATGCCAGGGTTAGCTAGAGGGCTGCAAACAGAAAACTTGGCTGCTCCATTAGGAATAAGCATACCAGGTAGTTTTAACCCTGTACATTTTTCCAATACTGGCTTATTGTATCCGACATTGATATAAATGGCTCAGGAGTCATACTCAAGGTTACTTAACACTGTACCTTGATGAAAGACAAGGGACACCGGGGAGAGGATCTGTTTCTAAGGGCCTTCTAAGTCCAAGGGGAGGACACAGTGTTTCCTGGGGAGTTGGCAAGTCAGGGAGTAAGGTAATGAACCAGAACTGTATTAAACATTTAAAGATGAGTTGACCCTGGTGTCTTTGATACTCCATTTCCTAATGAACACATTCAACTGGTTTCTATTTCACTCTTAGCCTCACAGAATTTCATGCAATGCAAAGTCATTCCTCAGAAAGGTGTTACTTTAATTGTTTAAATCCTGAAAACTTTTCAGTATAACTGGTTTTAACATTGACCCACTAGGCAAGTGTGTCTTCTAAAAGGATTTGGTTCAAAGCGTGCATGAAAGGCTTGTTAATAAAAGTATTTCATTTTCAATAAAATAAATGTTTTATCCCCTTCTAAGTTCACACTTCTTTGCTTTATAAAGCAGAGCGATCAGAACATTAGTAATTTTAAGTTCACTATGGTCATGCTTCCACAAACAGGTTACTCCAAGGGTTTCCTAGAATATGTCTTTGTGGTGTGAGATAGAGACATTCTGTGTTTGGATATGGCTTGTCCACTCTAAGTATCTGAGGAACTTACTACGAAGCAAACTAAATATAAAAATAATCAATGAATAAATGGTATACCAGAGTCATCGTCATAAATAGCAAAAGATGAGGATGATTTACTGCAATCATAATTAGATGCACAGTAATTGTATATTTCCCATGAGTAAATGATCTAAGATGAAACATCTTTGTGATTATTATTTTGGAGGAAACTTTGAAAATAACAGGAAAAGAAGAAATAAAAATGTTTTAGTTAAGAAGGACTCTGCTTAAAACACTAGAACTGATTTTGCAGAAGGGACCATTTGATCCTAACACAGATCTGGATCTGAATTTTCTAAATAGTGCTTATCATTATAATGAGGTAGATTAATCCCCTTGATCTTTAAAATCATACTTTAAACAAAAGTCTGAATACTGCTGTTTGAACTTCTTTCTAATTGAAAGACAGCTGTGTTTAAGTGAAATATTATCCTGGTAATTTTATTAAATGTTTGGCATGACATTTTGATGTAGTAGCTACACAAACCCACAAATGCATGCATTTAAAGCTACAATATAAAACAAAAATCTCATTTTATCATTTGTAATATACCTTATGTGGCGTTTACGACATCACTGTAACTCAGGATATGCAAAAATGCAAGTTGATACTGCAGTGACATAATTACATTTTTTCTGGATCAGTATACAAAACTATTCTGTTCCATGAAGTACAAACAGTTTCTAATCACTTAAGATTTTGAGTTTTATGAGATAAAAAAAGAAAAAAATGCTTATATAAATTATTGTTTTGCAATTAATAGAATTTAAGCTTTTCTTGTAAACCATGATAGACCGGATGGTCAGAAGAGTCTGCAGCTAGCCTTTTAAATCCATAATCAGGCACCAAAATGAGGGACAGGATTTTTTTTCAAAAGCTGAAAATCCATCTGTTCCCACTGAAATCAATTTGTGGTCAGGTTCAAACTGAGGGTTTCTTGCTCTACCATGCTGGTTTGCTGCCACTGCGGGGGAATATTTGGCTTTAAAAAAATCTGTTGCTAGTGACATCAAAGGATTAGTTTTACAAAATGTAGTTTTGATCACATTTGAACAGACAAAAATTTGTCCTTAATGGAAACTGTCTTCTTGAGAACATGACAAATTTGGTTTGGATATTCATTTAGACCTATGTTATGTTAAAGTTCTGTACGAACACTATATAATTTATTCTTCTAAAAAGCAGAGGCATCAGATCCAGGTCCTGCTGGCACATGGTGTCTCTAATTACTTGGAAATGAAAAGGCAGGCTCCAGGGGGGCTGCAGTGGAGGACAGGCCCAGAACGAGGCATGTTTCCCTGCGCACCACGAAGCAGAGCTCCAGGTGACTCTGCACAGGTCGGTGGCGAGCACCCAGCGTTGTCTGGCTGCAGAAGTGTGCAGCCATACGTGTCAGTGGCTCCTGCAACACTCAGGGCACTGCGCTCTGTGACATGCTCTTCAACGCTGCCGATTCCAGAGAGCAGTAAAGGCGTGAGAACCTTATCTTGCATTCACATGGGAAGCCCTTAACCCAAATTTTAGGTCACAAGTATGAGCTCAGTGTGCCCTAAAAGTTCAGAACAGCAAGTAGAAGGTAGAAATATTCTTATTTTTTAAATGTCTCGTGACTTTTTTTGTTTGAGTTGTGGAAGCTTGGACATTTGGTGTTGACCAGCTCTGTTCCCAGCCTGGTCAGTATTCTGAATTCCCACCATGTTTTCACCAGTCCTGTGATGTTTCATTCTTTCCTTCTTTACTTTCTTATTCCTTTCCTGATCCTGTGAGAAACTTCTGGCAAATCAAGAGCTGTTCAGCTGCAAGTGGAAAGCAGAGAAGATGCTAAGAGGCAGACTAGTGCAGAGACAGCCATCCTAGCCTCCATCATTAGACCCTGGTGTCAGTACTCCCAGGACTAGGAAGTGGACTGATCCTCTGGTTGTCACCAGAGGAAAATGCTCTGCCTGTTTCTGGCTTCACATGCTTAGCGTGGCACTAGAAGAGGGAGAGTAGACGAGAGGAGCAGGAGAGATGAGACGACCAGGAGCCCAACGTGTGCCCTTGCCATAGCTCCAGCCAGTGCCTGCTGTGCCCCTCTGCCCTGCCCCAGGCTACTGCCCGAGGGGTCCTGTGCAGAGGTAGTGCAAAAATGTGTATCCCTGGCAAGAGATAGAGATGAGAGAAGAGAGAGCAGGGCAAGGGGTTTAACACCATGGGAAGTTTAAGCCCAGCAGGCCGGTACTCGGCATTAGCGAGGACGGGATCCATGCTTGGAGGAGAGGCCTTCCCCAGGAGAGAAACAAGGCAGGAGCAAGAGGGACTGCTCTGGAGACATGGAAATGGGTCTTCTCCGTCACAGGGAGGAACAGGTTGGTTCCTAACCTGCTGCGAGCCTCCAGTGTGCTTTTCAATTTGAAACATGCATGCACCCACATGCAGGCTGCTTATATATGTGCCCTCAGGAGATTTTTCCCCAGGGAGTTCTCAAATTAGGAAACAATTTTCGAGAATGTGATGTAAAACCCAAATAAAACCTCATGACTTTATGCCATTCATGTGAGTGTTCATGGGACCATTTTGTAGCTGATGGAGTTGTCTCAAGGTCTCAGCCCCCCTCACATGGTGGCGTCCATGAGGTCCTTTTCCATGCTGGACCTGCGCTGGAGACTGTGAGCAAGATACTCAGAAGCCCTCTGCCTCCTGAAGGAGGATGTTACATTTCTTGTACATATGGTCCCTTCCCTCGGGGAGTGCATACTTTGAGGTGTATTGCACTCATGTATCCGTGAGCCAACTTTCACTAACCTATATGGAGCAAGTGCTGTGGGCTATACTATACTATACTATATTCTCCTTGTTGGCTTCAGATTTTTAATTTCTAATTCTTCCACACCCTGGAGCCAAGGACAAGGGACTATGGCTCAGTACAGTTTTTCTTTTTAAATACTGCTCTTATTGCTATAGTATCTGACCATTTTCTACTAGCACTTTGTACAGCTTCACTGGAATCTGTCATGTGTTTGTTCTCTCAGCTTTTCCACCAGAAGGAGAAGTGTTGTCAGTAAATTAGTTTGTTTTGAAAAAATATGTGTGTATGTATATATAAAAATATATAAATATATATGTATGCATGTGTGTATGTGTGTATAAATATACACACACACACACACACACACACACACACACACACACACACCCCTGTGTATTTTTATAAGTAGGGATAATAATATGTGCTTTTCACTAGTGTGTGAAAGCCCCAAAGAAAGCTGTCTGTGGCACAGTCAAGTCAGGGCCGATTCATACAATGCAATGTGTTAGAGAAGCAAAGCTGCTAGCCTGCTGACATTCGTTCTGAGACTAAAATGGTTTTCAAATGGTGTTTGAGACAGAGAGGAGCGTGTGACTAAGTAAAACAGATCGTGGTGCTCAATCAATTGGCTTTATTCAGGTTACGTAGCAGGATTAGATGCCAAGGCAGCCCCTGTCAGCGCACTGATGTTCCCTGGCCCATAGCTTAGCTAACCACCCCCTTTACTCCCAGCAATTACTTACCACAAGCAAGTGCTCATCAGGTGGTGTCTGCGATGCGGGGATGTCTCTCGGCATCCCAGCAGCACATCTACCAACTGTCTGTCAGACTGGGGTGGTCCCGCTGTCAATCTTCTCCACCTTCCCTGCTGTCTATTAGCCTTTCACGGTCTTTAGTCCATGGTCAGTGGTTATTGTTTATTCATGTATGATTTCTGTTGGTAGCTTTCTTAGCACTCGCCTCTAGTGTCTTGTTTCAACCTGTCACCTCTTGCATTGCCTCTGGCATTTTTACTCATCCTTGATTGCCCAGGGCCCTACCTCAGCAGTTTTTTACAGCATTTTGTTTCAGTCCCTCAGGCTCTGCACCCATGCTTTTTGGACAACCAAATATCCCCGCTGAGTCATGACTGGCATCTTGTACTTCCCTGAGCTGCAAGCCTGGTATAAGCTGCTAAACTGATTTGCACTTCAACCCTGGCTCTCAAGGTTTCCTTCAAAGCCCTGCAAGCCACTCTTAGTGAATGTGCTTGTAGTCACATTGACAACTGCGCTTTGTTAAGCAGCAAGGGATTAGCACCAAGCCGCATCCCATCAACAGCATGAGGCCCAGTGCTTGAGTCCATGATTCAGTGGTTGCCAGGTCTGGCCAGCACTTGATGCTGCACCAGAAGCACAGGCCACTGTGCTGCGTGTGTGTTGAAAGTCAGCTTTGTGGGACTGTGTAACAATTCAGAGTTGTACCAACCAGAGGCTGGTTGGTTGCAGAGGCTGGAGGTTCCTCTCATATTGCTAAGTTACAAAAGCGAATTTGGGGCACATCTGCAGTCCAACTGGAAGGTGCCAAAAAGTGCACCATTGTGTTGATGATGACTAGCTTGGGACTCCACAGATAGAGGGTGTAATTGCTTACAACAAAACGCAAGGACTCACTGGGTAGCCTAATAATGCAGCTGCCATTGTAGTTAACATCATGCACATGCATAGTCCCGTAACAACATGTGTGGTTGTAGGTGGACAGACACTGGCGAGGGCCAGTAGGTCTAATACATTTCACTGAGCGGGGGCTCTGTGCCCACCGTTCCCACAGATTCCCTAATGTCACCCATGTGCCTTGTTTCTCCTCCAGTGATGTAGTTCACATATAGCAGGGTTTGCTTCAGGAGTGCTTTTGACAGATATGGATTCCCATGTGGGATATTTCCCCCCCCCAAACTTTCCCTTTTTGGTCCTAGAGAATGAAAGTTGGCATTCATCATACGCATTGTGCTGGCACCCCTCCCAGTGGGCCTCCCAAGTGGCCTGATGCTGCCATAGGGGAGTAGCTGAGCAGGGATCCCCAGCTCAGTTAGACCTGTCAGCCACTTAACCCTCTTCAGGTCATGCAGTGTCTGTGCGAGGTGTGAGGTTAGGGTCACCTGGACTTGAGCACACACCTCATCCCAGATTACAGCTTGGCATGCTTCTTGCAGAGGTTATGTTAGAGCCCCAGAGAGATTAGTGGGGTCAGTTGTGCTGCCTATTACCCTGCCTTCTGGTTACAGCAAGTGTGTGTGTGCAAGTAGGGCTCCTCTAGTTAGGTACCCCATTGGCGTCATTATTTGATCTACTTTTTTCCCTACTGCTTCTGCCGTATTTGATGTTGACAGCTGCATACCTGCCTTAGCACCATCACAAGGTTTATTTCATTTCCACTTTAGCCATCCTTATACTGCCAAAGAGAACTGTGTGAATTAGGAGGAGGCCTTAAGTGTTTTTAAGCAGTGGTGTGGCAAGGGCAAAGCATTTGGAAGTACTGCTAAAAATGACACAGCAAAGCATTTTTCGTTATTAACTCTTATGCTTACACCTTTTGTTAGAAACAGAGACCAATCTTAATATCTTCAGGGTTGCTGTTCTTCCAGTTTTGCTCTCTATCCTATTTGACTCCAGGTTTTAATTACAGATGGAGGATTATCATATCCAAATTAAGGCCCGCGTGAGCAGAATATAGGGCAAAACTCCAAATTAATTTAGACACATAACCTCTTATTAAAAAAAACAACAACTTGGAACTGATCGTTACTCATGCTAGAATTATCTAGTATTACTCTAACTAGAATTGGAGAACATTATTCAGTTAGAAGTAATATAAGACAAAATAATGACCAAGTATTGTTCCATACAACTTTAACTGGTGGTATGATAACATCAAACACAGCATGTGTCAAACTCATCAAATACAGGAGCCTGAAACAAAGCATCCAGATTCATCCAAAGCATCCAGATTCATCCAAAATTATGCTTGACCAATCTGATAGCCTTCTATGATGGAATGACTGCCTGGGTAGATGAGGGGAGAGCAGTGGACGTTGTCTACCTTGACTTCAGCAAGGCTTTTGACACTGTCTCCCATAGCATCCTCATAGACAAGCTCAGGAAGTGTGGGCTAGGTGAGTGGACAGTGAGGTGGATTGAGAACTGGCTGAATGGCAGAGCTCAGAGGGTTGTGCTCAGCAGCGCAGAGTCTAGTTGGAGGCCTGTAGCTAGCGGTGTCCCGCAGGGGTCAGTACTGGGTCCAGTCTTGTTCAACTTCTTCATCAGTGACCTGGATGAAGGCACAGAGTGCACCCTCAGCAAGTTTGCTGACGATACAAAACTGGGAGGAGTGGTGGATACGCCAGAGGGCTGTGCTGCCATTCAGAGAGACCTGGACAGGCTGGAGAGGTGGGCGGAGAGGAACCTCATGAAGTTCAATAAAAGGAAATGCAGGGTCCTGCACCTGGGGAGGAATGACCCCATGCACCAGTACAGGTTGGGGGCTGACCTGCTGGAAAGCAGCTCTGCGGAGAAGGACCTGGGAGTGCTGGTGGACACCAAGTTAAGCATGAGGCAGCAATGTGCCCTTGTGGCCAAGAAGGCCAACGATATGCTGGGGTGCATCAGGAAGAGTGTTGCCAGCAGGTCGAGGGCGGTGATCCTCCCCCTCTACTCAGCCCTGGTGAGGCCACATCTGGAGTACTATGTCCAGTTCTGGGCTCCCCAGTACAAGAGGGATGTGGCCCTACTGGAGCAAGTCCAGCGAAGGGCTGCAAAGATGATTAGGGGACTGGAGCATCTCTCTTATGAGGAAAGGCTGAGAGAGCTTGGCCTGTTTAGCTTGGAGAAGAGAAGGCTGAGAGGAGATCTTATCAATGAGTACAAGTATCTGAAGGCAGGGTGTCAAGAGGATGGGGCCAGACTCTTCTCAGTGGTGACCAGCAACAGGACATGAGGCAACGGGCACAAACTGAAACACAGACACTTCCATCTGAACATGAGGACGTACTTTTTCACTGTGAGGGTGACAGAGCACTGGAACAGGTTGCCCAGAGAGGTGGTGGAGTCTCCTTCTCTGGAGATATTCAAAACCCACCTGGACGCGATCCTGTGCAATGTGCTCTAGGTGACCCTGCTTGAGCAGGGGGGTTGGACTAGGTGATCTCCAGAGGTCCCTTCCAACCTCAACCATTCTGTGATTCTGTGATTCTGTGGTAGTCCTCTTTTATGGCATGTTCTGTGCCTTAAATATCATAGGCACTCACAGAGCAGAAGACTCTCAGCAACTTTAGCTCCCTTGGTGCAGCTGGGGTAGTGATCACACACAAACCAGGAGAGATGTCCTCATGGGCTCTGAGCAGGGTCACCTTCCACACCAAAGGCCTGTCCCCCTCTTTATCTATTTTCCAGGGTGTACTCAGATTCATTTGGGCAGGACAGTGCTTGGACCCTACAACTAATGTTAGTAACCAGGGTAGACTCCTGCACATGTCACTGTTAAGGGTGGGGGGGGGGGTAACATTTTTGCACCTGAATTGCAAACAGTGTAAGCAGCATGTGCCTAGCTGGGTTGTTATCTCTTAGGGTAACCCATAATTTCGTTTCTCCATTCTTAGGTGGGGGAGGCTTACTTCCCTCACTGCACTAGCACTGTAGCAGGCCTGGGATGAGTACGTGGCTGAAGGGTTCAGACAAGAGTTTCCAAATATAGGTTTAGTTTCCCTGTAACAATCTCCCTTCCCCTTCCTGGTGGCTGACTGTTGCATGGGTTTTGTTAAACCCTAGTATGTTTCCCCAGTGGTTGTTCTGCTCTCCACAGCCAATATCTTTTTGCATCACACTGTTGCCACAAGATTGGTCCATGAGTGCATAACAGAGGTGTGGGCTGGGGTAGTCACAATGGTATGAATGGGGCAGGGCTCAGACAGGGTAATTTGAAGGGAAGAGGGCAGAACGGTACAGCTAGAACAGTCTCACTTAGGGCCACATCCTTCTTCTACTGGGTTATAAGCTAGGAAACCTAGGTTTCTACATGAGAAACCTAGAAACTACCCAGTCTTACAGCAACAAGAACAAGTGCCTCCCTGCCAGTCCACTCTCCTCCCATGCCTGCGCCAGGACCAAGCTTGTACTTCAGTGATGAAGGCTGCAGCTGCTCCTCCTGCGTCATTTTGTTTGGTTGGGTCTAGCTCTTCTTGCTTTGAAGGACCATAGCCCACCCACCATCACCTGGATCTTGTGCAATAGGGCAGTATTCATACGGTGTAGGCAGACTTGCTTGTCCACCCTGCTCTGCAACAGAGCCAGACAGCACAGCCAGGGGACACATCTAGCCATGCTAGCCCTCCCTCCACTAGGTAAGGCTCATAGTGGGTATTTTGGTATGTGCTGTAGTGGTAATGACAGAGGAGTGGAAGAGGACTGTCCTTATCACTGGTGTCACAGAAATATGGGCTTGGCACAGAGTCCTGCCTTGTTCCAGTCCTGTATAGCTGTATAGGTAGCAGCTGTCCCTCCATTGTATCTTTTCGTAGTCACTGGTCTCAGACATTGTTGCCTTTAGCAGTTACCTGTAAAACAAAGCAGAATTCATTTTTTCCTAGCCCAAATTCTACAGATTATAGGATCCCTCTTCCCATGAATCACCCTTGTTAGGCAAAGGTTTGAAATAGCCTGCCTTCATCACTCTTTTACCAGTATGTGTTATTTTGCTGGAGCCATCCATGAGAAATTGTGTACTTCTGATCCAGCCCTATTTTATCATGGAGAGAGGCCTCTAAGATGTGGCTGCTTCAGGGAGGACTCCTTGCTGCTCCTTAAGTACATATGCACTGTGTTTCAGCAAGTTTTTGCACTAACAGAGTTAACATCCCTCTGACCCATCTCCTACATATTTGATGCTTCTGTTGAGGATATAGAGGTGCCCCTTCGCTAGGCAACTGGAGGCAGACTTGTATCTTCCTCTCTCCAGGTAACAGGGCCCGTGCCACCACAGCTGGGCTGCGGGTGTTCACTAGCTGGTCTCCTATAGGGGATCCTGTCTGTTGTAGTGCCCACTCCGTGGTGAGCACAGCTCTGGTGCAGGGTGTACACCTTGTTCACATTTGTCCAAAAAGGAGGAGTAACACCCTAAGGGAGCACTTCTTCCCCGGCTTGGTGCACCACTGGTCTGGGGCTTTGCTGCCCTCAGCCACTTGTAACCAGCCCAATCTGGCCACCCCTTGTTCTGCCAGTCAGAGCCCACAGAGCTCTTTTATCCCCCTGCAAAACATCTGTTCAGGGGCCTCTATAAAACACAAATGCTCAAAGGCCATATTCTTAAACTGGGTGGGAAGGGTGAGGGGAAGGATCCAAACCTCCAGGTGTGTCCAGGGCTCACTCAAGCCTTGATACTAACATGACTGTATTTGGGAGCTCAGAGCAACCCAGAAGACCTTGGTTCAAATCCATCATCTCCAGCAGCTCCTAGAAACCAGGGCTTCTAGTCTCCAGGTCAGCAACTTAACTGCAAAGTGTGGGCCACCACAGCTCTCTCTCTCTCTCTCAAATTATCTCATTGACCTACTGCTGTTTAGGATAAAATACATGTAAATATGTACCCTGGGAAGGGCTTGAGCTTGTATTTTTCACCTCCCTAAGTGCCTCTGCTCACACTGAGGCTGAGGAGAAAGCTCCCAAGGGAGAGGCTGAACTAGCAGTACGAGGTGAGCACTCACTTGGGCTTCCTGCTGTGGCTACGAGGAAACCTAAAGGCATGACTGCGGACCCTCTTACCCCAGGGCTTTCAGTAGAGAGTGGGTTTTTTCCCCTCTCCCATGTTCTCATAAAGAGGACAGGAAAACCAGACACTGAGTCATGCCACAGGGAGCCCTTCCTACCTCAGCACCTAACCTGATGAGCCTTCACAGCTGTGTGGCTAGAGGTAGGCACCAGCCTCTGGCCAGGCACCCTGTGTTGGGCATCACTCCTCTCCTTGCAGGTCTGATGAATATCTGCAGTTCCCTGGGTCATTTGTAGGGGTCCTTCTAGAGATGGAGACTCCCTCACAATACAGAGCTGGGTGCATGACACAGCCTGTTATGCTGGTGGGCACTCAGGAGTTAAGTACTGTGACATGGAGTTGGAAAAGACGCATACACACAGGTTCTGACGCCCCAATCCTTCATTAAATTCACTGCATTCACTAAAGCAGATCACATGAGGAATTTAGTCTGTGGGAAGTTTTGAGATTTTAAAATGTGATTTTATTCCAAATCATGATGAAAAGTTGAAATCTCAAAACGTTTCAGAAAAATGTGCTCAATTTCATCCTCCTTGAAGAGTTTCATTCTGCCAGTGTCAAAACATTTCGTTGACTTTAACAGTTAATTTACTTGAATAATTTATCTCTGGTAGAATATATATCAAGTACAAAATGAAATAGATATTTTAACTTTATAGAAAGAAAATACATTAATAAATTTCCTGTGAAAATTAACGTTATACTTCTATTCTGATCTATTTCTACTCAATCTAATCAGCATCTTGTGACACAAAAGTTCTATGAGAAAATTTTCAAATGCTCTAGGAATTATCCCCTAAAAGCATAAAAAACAGTCATTTAGACAGGAATAATAACTCAGCCTGACACCCCAGGAAACTCCTCCTTTTGCCCTGCCCAAGAAACTTACTTATTGATAGGTGGCTTTAGCAACAGTAACCACTGCAGGTTTAGAGAGACAACAATTAACAATTAGAATCACAGAAATGCATCAAAGAAACCTCATTCACTTGCTGCTTTGCTAGGAAGTGCCTGTTTAACCTCCCTACAGTCGGTTCACCCACCCATAGTTTTCTTTCCCTCAATTTTGACAGGGCTCATTCAACATTGAAAGATGTGCCAGAATGCTACCAAGTGTAAGCAAGAGATGCCTACACAGATACATATATATCTCATTACTTTGTTCCTAAATAAGTTTCCATTATGACCCGAACCATTCCACTATCCCTGATTTTGGGGTGTGCTGTGTATACTCTCTGAAGTAATGGACAGGGTAGCTTGCATGTGTCTAATGTTTTTGAACCACAAATTGACAAATTTCCCTTGATGACAATTGACATATGACAAAACATTTTCTCTTTTTCCCAAACAGCTAATATGCCAGAGGATTATCCAGATCAGTTTGATGAGGTAGTGGACTTTATTCAAGCCACTATTAAAAGACTGAGGAGGTCGCCAGATAAGCAAACTCCGATTTTTTCTAGGCGGGAGAGAAATCGGCAAAATGCAGCCACAAACATAGAGAATTCCAGCAAAAAGGGAAAGAGGAATCACAGGGGCAAAAATCGAGGATGTGTCTTAACAGAAATACATTTAAACGTGACTGACTTGGATTTGGGGTATGAAACCAAAGAAGAGCTAATTTTCCGGTATTGCAGTGGATCTTGTGATGCAGCCGAGACCACGTATGACAAAATTTTAAAAAATTTAACCAGAAAGAAAAAACTAGTCAATGACAAGGTGAGGCAAGCTTGTTGCAGACCCACAGCCTTTGATGATGACCTGTCATTTTTGGATGATAACTTGGTTTACCATATACTGAAAAAACATTCCGCAAAAAGGTGTGGATGCGTCTGACTATTGTGCTTTGGAGTTTGCTCCAGTATTGCATTCCTGCTACAATGCAAAGAGAGGGACCAAGGTTCCCACGGAAACATCTGCTCAGAATGGAGAAAAGAGGACCAAGAATGCAGAACAAGTGGTCATGGGAGCCCAGTGGGGCATGAGGCAGTGTAGAAAAACGGAGGCTCTTTAAGTCCAATGGGAAAGTAAATAAAAGCTCAGGTGGCGTTCCCGACGGTTGGATGGCATGTGCGCTCTCTTTCCTGTTTGACACAGTCTGCCATCGGTGAGACTTGGATCCGTGAGGAACGTGCTTAAAAACACAACCCTTCACTGCCACGTTGTGTTGTAGCTTTCATCATCCATCCCAGGGAGCTTGCCCAAGGAGCAAGCTCACCCGTCAGCTGTGCCATCAGCTTCGCTATTGCTCATTGGAGAGCAATTCCTAAGCACTTAGGACAACTTTTAAATTATAGTAAGATTAATCTCATAAGTAAGGTGATATCAGGCAAATATCAAAATTCATAGGCTCAAGGTCTCTAGGGCCAGTATCAACAGAAAGCAAAACAGTTTCACTTACTGGTTAAGTCTGGTTATTTCCATCTCATATTTCTTCAGAACAGTCAGGTGTAGGATTTCATTCTTCTGCTACCTATGAAAAGAAGTTGAGTTTTTAAGCACTTCTTCCTACTAAAGTAAGAGAAATAGCAAGTCCTGGCCTACACAAAACATGTTTCTTTTGGTTTACAAAGGACTGATGTCACTTACATAGCTACGTTTATATTTGGTCATTGTGAGTGAGCAGAGACTACTTGATGCAATGCATCCGTTCAGAGACATAAATATACAGAAGATATTTATTGAGATTAAGTTATTGTTATTTATTACAGTCAGTAATGAGTCTCCTTTCCTTATTTATTAAAGTTTCTTTTCAAAGGTGCCAAAGTAGAAGGTGCTTGGAAGATACAGAGAGACAATTAAGTTGGGAACAACGGTCCATGTTTTTGAAAATATTAACTTGAATGCAAAAAATCACTTACTTTACCTTTTTTTCTTTTAAACAAAATCCTGGTTATGTTCACAAAATATAGTACCAAAGTCTGCAGCCCTTCCTCTCGTTCACTACTACTTTTGAAAATCACTACACTCATATGTATAGGAGCAAAACAGGCTCTGCCTGAGTGAGGGTCGCAGAACTTGGCTCATCATTAGCAATTTGTTAGAAAAAAATAATTCTAGTCCTGTTTTAAATGTAGCCACGTTCTTTTCACACTTTTTGCCAACTGACCTCATATAAATATTGACAAATGGAAATTAATCACATTTAGCCTTGTAATTTCTTTTTATATTTATTTAAGCTTTTCCTTCCATATTTCCTTCCATATAGGAAAGATTAAATCCCTCTTATTAGTTAGTCCTGGATTTAATATAACCTGCAAGTAAACAATTGTGTTAAATAACCAAAGTGTTTTGTATAATTTGCTGAAACATTACAGGGTCATACCCACACAGAAGAAGAACAGTCTGAGTTTCTCTAGAACATTTCTCTATGATGAGGGAAGGTTATACAGCAAAGGCATTAATAACTAACCCTTAATGCAAGCTCTCATGCTGGAGATTTCTTTCCTGAAGGACAGCAGCAGTGCAGGTCACTAGACATATCTGAAAACTGAAGTGAAGCATCAACTCCCACAACAAAAATAGGAAAAAAAAATTCCTACTGAAAACCAAAAATGATGGCCCCACCTTCTACTTCATGCACACAATGGCTCTTCATGTTCATTCTGTCCTGGGCCCCTCCAGGCACCACAGAGGAAGGGTCTAGTCATCAGAAAGTTCACAACACACATAAAAAGACATACTGCGTGTAAGAAATGTAATTCAGCCCCAACCTCTGCTACTTTCCGGGGCCGATGGGTGGCACCGAGCCAGCCTGAGCGCCGGCCCGCGGCACAGCCCTGCCCCGGAGCCTCCCCGAGGCACAGAGCACACCGTCTCCCACTGCAGCCGTCCTGCGTAGCCTCTGTGTGGGACAGCGCATGGCAAGCCTAATATCACCATCAGCATCTGCATACTTTGCATAGTAAAACCCTGCTAAGCCTGGGCACAGCTGCACTGCTGGGCAGGTTAGTTGAGCGCAGCATTCAGAGATATGCTTTTGCTTCCCCAAATATAGCCCTGGTTGTTGAAAACTTGCTCCCAAGCATTTTTCTGTGCAGCTTGAAGGGGCTGCAATCATAGCAGATCACTATGTTCAAAATACAAAAGGGTAAAGTTTGTGATTTTTTTTTTTTAGACCTTATTGAAAACAGGAGTGTGCTTCTCTGGAGTTTTTTACTTCACCTACAATTTATGTCTCAGTCATTTGTGTTAATCAACCAAAGTTCTCTACAGACTTTATTTTTGTACAATATTCATTTTATAACTTTTTACAAAATAAAACTCATTTCTATTGTTACCTGGCTGTTGCTTGTGCTTCTTCCCCATTCCACTGCTTTGGAGTTGTAACATCACCCTGTTGCCAGTCCATGTGGGATAATACTGGAGGAACAGTGGACCTTCCCTCTTCCATCTCACCCCCTGCTTTAACACGCATCAGAGATGTCTGTAGCTCCTTAGCAAAACATACATTAATGGGCAATGTGACTGCAGAGAGGTGACTCTGAAGCACATGCTAAGTGGTGACACAGTAAGAGACTCAGTAGCAGGCTGGAACCCTCGTGTCACTCAAGCTGTCCCTTGCCCCTGCCAGGTTCAACAGCTACACAATGGCCTTGACTATGCACGGCTGCAATTCCACCCCTTGGAGGTGATTTGCCTTTTTGCTTTTCTAACAGACATTACACCAGTTGAACTAAATTCCATTCATTTTGGCAGTCATTTTTCCTTTTTCTTTAAATAGGAAAATACCATTTGAAGACTCTTCTTTTCCTCCACCATCATGGAAAAGATGAAGGTAGGTTTTGTGGCTGTAGCTAGTAATATTTCTCAACTATTTTGTGTTAAATGCTGCAGTTCCCATCACAGAGTCAAAAAAACCATGCAGAGTTACAGGTTTTGATGCTGGGCTCTGTGCACTCCTAGAAACTACTAAGGAAAGGAAGAGTAAGCATCTGAGCAGTGAGCTAGTGAGCTGGAGGCTTCAAGGGCTCATTCCAGATCAAACACTTTTTCTCTTAATGCGCAGCATATGGATGCCTTGGTTTCATTTGCAACAAGCGCGGCCATGCACGCAGCTCTAGCCCAGCCACTTGAACTCAAAGCAAAGCTAGCGGCCGCCGGGGCTGCCTTTGGAAGTGCACGGTATTCAAAGCATTGCTCCTTGCATGCCACCGCGTTTGCTCCTCACAGCAAAAGCCCATCCACCATGCAGAAAGGCTGTTGATTGCACTCTGGTTGAATATGGCTCACATTAAGTGTTTGGCATGAAAATGACCTGCAGCTTCACATTCAGCAGAGCTCACGCACTTTCCAAAAAGCTGCAGTGCGTGTCTATGTAAAACATAACTGTGAGATGCTCTGAAGATGAATTGCTGGTCTTACAGCCCAGAACTCCCAGCTCCTCTTATGCGGAGGGGGAAGCACTAGCACAACATTGAAGTCCTGCTTGGCTTTGTCAAAGGCTTACAGTGGGCAGCGTAATAGGCAGCAGGAGTATGTTTGCTTGTATGAAACTGTTTTGTCCTCTTTCACCAATCTTCCTGGAGAGGACAACATCAGATAGAGCAGTCGGGTATTGTCGTTTTAACCTCAGCCTCACCACTGCTGGGCTGGCACTTGCAGCCTTGTTTTCTGGTTAGAGTAAGGATTGCAATACTTCTCTAGCACCCCACATGCACTAAAGCAGCTTGAAATGTTCAGCTGTCAGGCTGTGTAAGTGTAAAAGAAACAGAAAGGACCTAACAAACTCCCATTTGTCACTAGATATTGCTGACACCAGGAGTGACATTATGTCACTGTGTGTGTAGCAGGGACAACATTATTGTGGGTCCATTCTGGAAAGAGAAGACCAGTATCTAGTCTGAGTAAATTATTTGCAGGGGAGGGGTTGGGCCAAAACCCCCTAACTATTTACACTTATTCGATCCTAAAATCAAGAGGACCTAAGATCAATTACTGGTGATCCTGATAAGGGCTTTTTTGTTGTTTTGCTTTGGGTTTTTTTGCATCGGTTAGCATTGCGCTGTCAGGCAAGAGGGGATGATTAGAGGCTCGGGATATATTATGAATGGCTGAAGGGTAATGCAACTATTTTGCAGGAGAGCATGCTTGTTGATGCAACCTGGAAATTGTACTGGCTCTCAGACAGTCCCGTCCAGCAGAAAGGATTGCGGCTGCCTGCACCCTACAGGTAAGGTCGCAGCTAGGCGGAGGCACGGTGGCTGAGGAAAGGGCAGTGAGAGGCAAGGAGGCTACAGTGGAATTTGTAATAATATCAGGTCCTCCTGCAAACTCTCAGGAAGCTGCCTGGTAGCGTCCGTCTCATTGCAGAGCAGATGAAATAGGCAAAACTTTGTTTGAATTTGGGTTGTTTCACCTTTGCCCACTAAAAGGAAGAAAGGACAAAGGCAGCCAGTGCTGGGGTCCTTAACAGAGCAGGAGGAAACCAGAAGCAGCCTTGCTCCTTGCAATCTGGATGGCTAACAAAAAATGCAGAGGAAAATATCAGGACGAAGAAAACAAATGGAGCTGACACACTGTATAAATAGGTCTTCAAATGTCATATGTGGCTGGAACAAAGATGTTTTGTTCCAAACCAAGAGACAGCTTGAAATGGCTCAGTAATACACATTGAGAAGTTTGCTTATTTGGAACAGTCCTCTTCTAATGAAAAGGTTAATTGTGTTGCAATGGAAAAGAAAAAAGGCTAAGTAGAGGCCAGGCCTGCACTCCTCACCCTAGCAAAATTTCCCACTGGCTTCAAGGGAAGATTTTCTCTAGCAAACATCACAGGACTGAAACACTAAAGTTACAATAAATTATACAGTAGGTATATTCACAGGTCAATAAAAATAGCTAAACAAACCATATATTCTAGCAGTATTAATCCCACTAGCTTTCAGAAGAGCCACAGCAGCAGCCAGCAAGAGGACACGGTGCTGGGCTCAGCCCGATGCTGGGAAGTTTCCTTACACAGGCACGCTAGCAGACAGTGCCAGTACTCGAGGTCAGCACGGACACATTTTAACTTGCCATTGGCTTTTTGACTCAGAAACTGTGGCATTTTATTCACTTCTCCCAGAAGCGGTCTCGCGCCAGTGTACAAACCTTTCTGCTTTGCAGCTGAAGAAACTGCAAAGAATACGAGGGGCTTTTGAAGGCTGCGAAAGGGCTACTGTAAGAAGCAGAAGGCCTAAACTTCTGTGGGGAACTTCTCTAACTTCTCTGAAATGCCCCACAGTGATCCTGGCCCCGGCACGCAGGTGCGGGTTTCCCCCCACTGCCCCCCAAACCTTTGGCTTCCTGACTGCCAGAGAGCTGGAGGGGTTAACACCCCCTTCGCTGCTGCTCTAGGAAAAATACAAACATCAGTCCTTGGCCCAGGTCTGCAAGCCTCATCCTCCGAACAGTCCTAACAGGTCTGAGCCACCTACATCTGCACCAGAACTGCTCCACTGACTACCATGGAATTACTCCAGTTTTGCAGGAATGTAAATAAGTGCATCAGAGTCATTGATTTTGTTGGCAGTGTTCGCATAAAACTACAAAGATTGGATCCTTTTACAATCCTTTTAATCTTTTTCTTCCTGTTCCTCCTGACTCTCTGTTGCTAACGTGTACTCAACTTGGTTCATGTGTCCTGGAAGCTCCAGAGCTTCAAGGCCTTTCATTGTGCTCTTCTCATGTCTCTCCTTCCCCCAGCTTTTCTCCCTCTCCATTGCTGCCCTCCCACAGTTTTCTCTTCCCTCACTGTCTCATCACTCCCCCATTAATCTCTGGCACCAAAGATGCTGTAAACATGTCCAAATATGCTCTTATTTCAGGTTAAAATCATTTCTCTCTGAGATGCAAACAGGGGTCAACAGGTGCTCTTTGTTAGAGTTTGGTATTATTTTTAAGAGCAGTTGTACTCTGGAGATGAAACATTTCTTTAAAAAAAAAAACACACAAACACAATTTAGAGAGAAATCAAGTTTGGATAACTCTGATAACATTTGAAAAGATACAGAAAATTCCTTTCCCACAGAAACAGATTGGTCCTTTGAAGGGTTAGAGCTGCCATGCAGTCAAGGCGATGGTGAAAATCACCCAATATCCAGTCTCTGGCAGTTGCCATCAACTGTGAAAGGAAAGAATTGAACAAAAAGGCAAATTTAGAGCAATATTTTTCCTGTAAAACCACCCAGCTTCCAAAAATTTGCAGTTCAGGAAAGTCCTGAGTCAGATTTTTTTTTTTTTTTTAATCTGTGTTTAACAACTCTCCACAGGTCTTTTTTTTTTCCTGTGAATTCATCCTCTTTTTCTATCAATTTATTCTTTTGGTGCCCCCAGCATTCTGTGGCAATTTAATTCTGTGTGAGACAAGCAAGTACTTCTCTCTGCGTAAAACCACCCAGCAGCTTCTCGTTCCTGTGTCACAGGAACAACAAATCGCCATTACCCCTCCACCTTCATACTCCTCTCAGGTCTTTCCACTCTGAAGAACCCTCCTATCTCCCTCCATTCACATCTCATCTCTTGCTGTCAGACCACATTGCTCCCAAGAGAAAGATGCTCCTATCAGGATGCTGGATGGGAGCAAATCCTGGCATTCACAGTAACACAACAATATTTTCTTTTCTTTTTTCTGCTCTTTTTCCAGTAATTCCTTTCAGGTCCTGAGCTGGGAAGTCATCAGAGTCATTACTTTAGAGACAACTTGTTGCAACTTTGGGAATCCCCTTCATTTAACACTGAATTTTTTTGCCAAATATCAGGTCTGAACCTGACTGATGCAAATTGTGTTGGTCTACATGAGAGAGCCTCAGGCAGGTGAAATAAGATCTAGTCTTCCTGATGTAAAGCAATTGTGGTTACCTAACTTTGAGCGGTAGCTATAGAGCCTGAACGGCATTGCCCAGGGCCATGCTGCTGTGCAGTAGAAATAAAGACATTCATGTCCCAGAATTTCAATATCTGAAGACACCAAGTCTCCAGATTTGAGGAAGTCATTTGACTTAGGGACAGATCTTGTGCCTCATTGCTCACACAAAGTTAATTAAAGGGATCTGTCCTGAGGGATTGACCCATAGGGCTGCATTGTACCAAAAAGGATGGTAGTCAATGTGTTGACCCTTCTTGAAAACAGTAGTTAATGAAGGAAAGTGATGTGTCAGTTGTCCAGGAACCAGCAGCGGTGGCTGAGTGTTGCTGTCAAGATGAACGAGGGGTCCAGGGACCCAGAAATGTGGCACAGGCCATCCCCCCAGGCTGTGATGATCTGTGGAAAAGCTTTTCTGTCAGGCCAGGAAACAAGGCGGTAAATGCAAAAATGTACCCAAAAGAGAAAGTTCTGTGAAGGCTCCCACATGGACTGGGTGCCATGGTGAAGAAACAAAAAAGACACAAGGAGCAGATGTTTGGGAAGAGCTGGATAATACTGCACAGCATATCTTCTGATGTTTATAAGAGCTCACATTCTGGTAACAGCAAATCTCCTCCTATCAGGGATATCTGGTTTCATTTCTGCTACACGTGGGAATCACACTTTAAAAAAAAAAAACAACAAAGCAAGTCAGTGATAAGAGGGCATTTTCACCAGGAGTGCAAAAAAACTCCCTTTCTGATTCTGACAATTGGCGGAACAAAAATTTGGGCTATATTGGACTTGAGTAGTTAAAAATTACTCCAGAAAACTTGTAATCTATTTCATTAATCTCTTAAGAAAGGCTTGATAATACCTTAGGCCAATTTCTTAGTGTCAGTAATACATAATTATTATATGACAATGCAAGTCAGCCACAACAGTAGACTTTGATTTATATCTGACTATGAGTCTGTATATTATGTGCAAGTGTGAACCATTGAAGCACCTCTGCATCATGATATCACTCCAGCTAGCTCTCTGGGGAGATGGTTTTATCCCAGCTGATCCCCTTACATTGTGGCCTGTTCTTGTGGAATAGATGTGATACTGGCTATATTTTATGTACAAAAATCCCTCATAGATTTTCCTTACATAACACTGGCGATTCTTTTTTTGCAGGGGGAAATAATGTACAGCCTCAAATTGTTTCAGTGTCCTCAGCCTTTGAAGGATAAACCAAACAGGAGGAGTACCCAGAATCAGAGGCCACAGTGATGCTATTGTTGTTAGGACAAGAAAGTTCTTTAGAAAGTTATGTATATTGGTTTAATTTACCCAGCTCATGATCAATCATAAGTCCCCTCCATCTTCTTTGACACTGTCTAACTATAGACTCAGAAGTGTACTTTAAAATTACTCTGTGTAAAGATTTTTGAGCAAATATGGTAAAGCCTCTCTTAAAAACAAAGGTAATCCCTTCGAGTCCACATGGTCTCAGTCATGTTTATTCATCTCTTCCAGTGTTATAACTCAATAAATACTGCTATGGCTTAGCTAGGACAGCCACTAAATGTATAGTTTTATGGCTGAGTCTGCTCTCTGGCGCTCATTTAATCATGTGTTTTATTGTCAGCTCTTCTCAAACTGTCAGACGTTGCTCCTTATGAAAGGGAGACCTGCTTTCTGTAACACACATCCCCCCCGGTCCCACTCATCATTTGGTGCTATTGCCTTTTTTTTTTCTCTAGACTGTTGATGACATTTATGGCTGTTTTTCCCCCAAGAAATAGCATATTTTTAAAACAGGGCCTCTTTTTCACTTTTTAGTGCTTTAGCTCAATAATTTCTCACACACTGGAAATGGCCCAGCTGATGTGTTGATCTCTATATCCATCCTCATCCAAGGGCCGTAAGCAGCAGCGAAAACTCACTGTATGTGCTGATTTTGCCTTACTTCAGGAGGCCCCATGGAAAATCGCTTTCCTGCTCTGCTCAGTAAGATGGGCGCAGAAGCAGCACGTCGCACAGCGAGGGGCTGGCGCGCTCCTTGCCGCGGGAGGGCCAGGCACGGGGTGCTCTGCCGGCTTCTGCCCTCCCTCCCTGAGCAGGGAGGCTGCGAGCGTGGATAATACGACCAATGCGACGGAAAAATATACACATTTACTTGCATTCACATTTGACAGAAATCAGCTTTTCACAGGACCATGACAGAAACTATTGGTAGTGTGACACTGTAAATTTGTATTTAGATGTGCAGTGGCCCCCACCGTGCATGTGCCTTACAGATATCGTAAGACTGTCTGCACCTGTACGTCGTCCTCTGAGCCTCATCCAAAGAACAGTACAAGGATTAGGGGGGGATTAGGGGGAAGAGAGGCTGCTTCAGTAGTTACCAGCCTCATTTAGACCTAAAGAGATTCACACAGGCAACTGTTTAGCAATGGGAAGCAGGCGTGTAATCTGCTCCTGGGACTTTTATAGGTTTCCACATACAAATATTTTAAAAAGAATAGAAAGGATCGACTGTTTTTGCAACACTTTCAGACGCAGCAGTTTGCTTCTCCATCAGAAAGCGATGACTTAGCAAAACAGAAGCCTTTTGTGAGAACTCATCCATTCAGCCAACATTTTCTATGGCAACTGATAAAGGGAATTTCTCACATCTCACCTCTCCCCGTGGATTTCACAGAGCATGTCGGTCTAAACAGCAAAGCCGAAACAAAATGCTCTGATGTTACAGAGATGAAACATCTCACCAAGTTCTAGAGGAAATCCTCAGCTCTTCCCTCCTGTCACTTCGTTTGCTCGGCCCACACAGCCCCCCTTGCCCCGTGTGACAGGCTGAGGCTCTTCTTGCCCCCATGGGCCATCACAGAGCAGCAGCCCCGAGCCGCCGGCTCAGGCTCTGTGGGGCCCTTTTCCCACCAGGTTATTACGACCAGCCTGGGGACTCTCCAGCACAGAATATCAGCGAAAAATCTCACTAATGACACCAATTTCATTTAGCAACTCCAGACAGCATCATCTTTACTACACGGACACCTTCAGACCAAAGCCCTGTTCCACCAAATTAATATTTAATCAAATTAGCAGCACACACAACCACCTGCAACTTTATGGAAATAGAGAGCAGCAAGATATCTGGCCTTGTAGAGGCCACAGCGCTTCATTTTCTGAATAAATGTTTTAATACAAAAATTGTTTGGAATCACTGTGTTAACAAAAAATGCAATTTTTAAGTCCAGTACTGGTCTGTAAGTAGGTTGTTTCCATCCTGACAAGTCCTCTGATCAACAAACTAATCAGACACTAATCAGGACATGCATATTCACATCGTCTGGGACAAAGTAGAAAGAAAAAAAAAAACAAAGGAGATGATAGCAAACCATTACAGAAGAGTCCTACTGAAGATAATAGAAGATAATAATTTATACATGGTCAGTTTAAGTGCAGCAATATAATTTGAAAATGGAGTGAGAATACTGTGTGAAATCCCAGCGTTTTAATCTCATCCCCAGTGCACTTTGTAAGTGTTTACAAGGAAATGTGCAATTTGGTTCCCCCCAAAACCTAACTCTCGCTCTAGCCTCTCTTTGCTGCCGGGTATTGCAGCAGACGGCCCAGCAAACGAGACAAAGGAGAAGGCAATGAGAAAGCAGAAAGGCGTCAGGCGTGCTCAGGGGTAAGGAGGTTGGGGTCCAGTGTTAGTATCTTGACTGAACTAAAGAAAACCGTATTTTTGAAATCTATGGTCTTACAGAGAGCAATAAATACGTGTTTCCTGGCCTCAGCAGGGTTCTGGCTGAGGGGAGCCCACTTCAGTTGCTGAATCCACGCGCATCGGCTTTGCAGATCTGCCAGCTCCCTCTGCAAGATGTCCTGTAACATGTGTACACACAATATCTGGCAACAATAATTCAGAGAAAATGAAAAATGCTTCTCATTCATTGCAAACAAATGGGCACAGTGCAATACCAGGCCTGAAACAAACAGCCTTCCGGAGAAAAAAAGAACCAAGTGAAAAGAGTGCAGGGGCCTGGGGGACTCGCAGCAGGAAACACATGGGAACTGTTACTTCAAAGAGGTAAGTAGACATCTCGGAAAAGAGCAAGTTTCCAAATGCAGCCCTTACTTTTGCTCTGGAGGAGCAGAGCTCGAAGACCCCTGTGACCAGTGTGGTGCTGCATGCGCCCTGCCAGGGCTGCGCCCCGCCATCGGGGACGAGCAGCAACATGCTGCTCCCTGCGTGGACCTTTGCATCGCATTTCCGAGTTATCTTCCAAACAATTCCTTCTAGCATACCATAAAGCTGAAGAGCCCTGTGACTTTGTACCTTGCTGCAGGTCTGGGCACCTTCTGAGAAATAAACAGGCTTTTGTCCCGTTTTACTCCAAGTTTTTTCGTTTTTGAGGCTTTGCCTAGCACAGACTATGACTCCACTACTCCAGGACATTGGAAGAGCAAACCCATGGGAAAAGTTTAGATTAAAGCAGTCTCCCTGTGCATATGCTCACAGGGCAGCCCTGAAAGTTCACCTAAACAGCGATGTTCCAGATCAAGACAGGAGAGCTGCGAAAGCAAGTAACGGTTGACACCATTCAGAGCCATTTAGTCACACAAATTTTGAAGAAACCAATCTAGTTGTCTCTACATCCAGGCCTTTACTTCAAGGTCACCCCTGATTCCTTTCTGATATAAAACGGACAGCCATTCAAGAAGAATCAATAAGATACATGGAGAAATGTATGGCATATGTACCCATGCTAACTGTGCAAAAGATACCCACCTGAAACATAATTGAACAACTAAAACCCTTTTCTGAAAAATTTGATAGGTCTTACTGTTTGGATTTGGATCGTATCTGGTGCGAAAGCTGAAACGTATTATGTGTGGATAAAATTTAATTCTCATTTTGCTTTCGGCATTTATTTATTTATTTATACACACCAACAGTGTATGCAGTGCATACAGCGCAAAGGAGTTCATAAATTATCTTGACTATAGGACCTCAATGCAAATGTAATCACTTCCATAATCAACGCACAAAATGCTAATATCAATAGCTAATCTGATCTCTTCAAGCAATCACAACCTGACCGATTCATTGTATCATTTCCATTATTAATAGTTTAAAAATTATAAACATGTTTTTCTGAAACATTACACAGAATAACAGTTGGCAGCAATGGCACCTGGATCTAGTCAGGATGGGAGAGGTTCTGCTTTCCCTTGTAAAAGCTCTGTTTTTGTTTACTTCACTAAAGTTTAACTTGGCTATGATTTCATGACTACTGAATTCACACGGCCCCTGGCTAAGCCGTAGAATAGCTAAAGACTCAGTAAAGATGAGTGACATCACTAACCCAATACAGTAGCTATTCAGATGTACGCTGTGGTCTCCTTACATAATCACCTAATTTTAGATCCTGAGTGAACAACATACAGTAACACAGTGTATTATGAGCTCTGAATAACTGTCAGACATCCAGATGCTTTTTTCAAGGTTACTTTATTTTCCCGGTTTAAAACAATTTCCCTACGCAAATCTCAAGGCGGTGTTTTCCCTTGAGCAAACGTTCTCTTCAAAACGCATTAGAGGCTTTTACTTCTCCTGATCATCTTCACACATCATTAGCTGGTCATCACAGTTATAGTATCGCTCACGGTACTCATACACAGCACAGGACCTTGTGACCTTCTAATGTCTGTCAAAAAGAACAGCACTAAGGAAGCAGTAAAAGTGATACAAGCCTTAATTCAAGCGCCAGACACACACATGCTCAACTGAAGGCACCTGGTTTGCTAAAAGTAGCTGTTTCTCATACTTTCATAAAATACCTACAAGTATCCTTTTTAACCAGAAACTTTTTTGGGCAAGGACTTCTTTTTGCTACGTGCTACTGCAAAAGCATCTGCAGGCCCTATTCCCTGCCATCAATTAACAACAGACACATGCATCTTTGATGCCATTTATAGGTACAAACTCCAGACACAAATTCTATCGCTTAAATGTGCTAGCTGGAGTGTAGTGTTGGAAATCCCTCAGATGGATGTCCCATATTTGAAAAAGAAGCAAAAAAGCAGGGTTTTCATTTTAGGAATCTTACGCGTGATTTTCACACAGGTGCTGTACATGCTTTCCAAGTCAGTCACATATTACACACACAGCACACACAAGCTCCACAGCATGCACCATGTACAAAAACAATTTAATGATCCAATTTGACCTAATTAACCTTTCTTAAGCTTTTTGTCCAGTATTTTTACATAAAAATGCTCTAACAATAAGAATGTTGGCTTTAAGTATCTTCTATTTCTGTTGTGTCTTTCATCTATATAACTTAAGGCATTAAATCTCCACACATTACTCAAAACCTCCTGTGCCCTTAGAAACACATTGCAAAAAGGTGGCTGGATTTCTTTGCACTGCAGAAAAGAAAAAAACCAAGACTATCCACACTGCTCATACCAAGGCACTTCATTATAAAGAGCATGTAAAAGCAGTGATCACATTTAAAAGCCAACCTGTATTTTATGACCCCCAGCCCCACAGCTCTGCTCACCCTCCTGATCCCCACACCGCGTATTTGACTCCCTTCCCCTGGACGCTCTCGCCCGCTGCTGCCCCGAGCTGCTCCGCAGCCGGCAGAGCTGGCGGTCCGTCCCGGGCCCTCGCGTAATCAGCTAGCTCACCTCGGAGATAGGCTCCCGCTGGGCTGGCGCAGGCTCAGCTCTTCCGCTCCGCAGCGCTGCAAACTGCAGGCTGAACTCCGGCCCAGCTTTCCATCTACTTAAAGCAGAACCGGTGTCTTCGTGACAATTTCTGGAAAAACGAACATGCTAAAACCCGAGGCAACATCCTCCGCCGGCTTAAGTAAACGTGGCTCCTTAGCGCTCATTTCCATTAGCAGACGTGCTGGCTCCTGCGCTCCGTTTCCCCCTGTACAACTGGCACAATACGTTTGATTATGTTGTTAGTAAGAGGCAAGCAAATCAGGTTAATGTTGGGAGCTGAATTTTTGTGCTAAGGAGGGCGACTAGCTATCTAAAGCTTTTTCCCCTCAGCATCTACTCTATGTCTACCGATATCATGGTAATTAACAATAAAAATTCTCCTCATGCTTTCCCTGCAATCACATCACTGATCACATTTAATCTACAGATTAAAAATGAAAACGAAGCCTGTTAAAACTCACGCTTGTGCCAGCACTCCCTGACTCTGGCTACCTACCTTGGTGATGTTCTGACTCTGAATAAAATCGCATAATCTCCAAAAGATTTCATCCCTGTCCTCAAAGCGGACTGTGGCAGGATCCCCATTCAGGATGGGTGATTGAAACAAATGGGAATGCTGATCAGGCTCTGGGACAAGGAAAACAGTCTAGATATGCCACTGGGGTCCTGTCTTCCTCCTAGGCATTTATGGAACAGTGTAAGCTAATTGATTCTGCACAAGACACTGTAGGTGTGCAACCCTTGCATTCATCTTGCAGGCAGAAGGCCCTACATTTTAGATACCAGCCATTTTTAATTTAAAAAAAAAAAAAAAAGGCTCCCAAACTGTGCAGCGTCATCCACTTATAAAGAATATCAACACTGAGACTGAGATGTGGAGAGCCAGAGCAGCACCTCCGTATCTCAAAGAAAATGAATTTTTTCTACGTTATCTGCAGGGAACTAAGTGCCAGAATGAACTAAAGGATTTAATGAAGCTATGGCACAAAGCAGAATTAAGTGATGTGCCATTCAGGGGAGATTTCCTACAGAGCAATTTCAACTTTAATCGTCGGAGCAGTATACCTGCACATTGAAGTATTTAGTTTCCCATGGTAAACAAATGGCTGATAAAGCAGTTACACAGCTCTGTTTGTAATTCAATTGCAGGCACAAAACCACAAAAGTTAGATTACAACCATAAGATAAGAGAATTACCCTGATTCAAAAATATATCTTACAGATTTCCCAGCAGCAGAGAGATCCTGGAAAAGAGTACCAAAGGGATATTGAGATAGCTGAGCTATATTCCTAGATCTGCCACTAATCTGATTTTGATTAACTCTCCTCTCATCTTATGCTTATGCTTCTTCAGTCCTGTATTGTTTTTCTTACTTCGATTCTTAGAGAAGAAACCATCTCTGATGATAAGTTTGAAAAACGCTGAACAGAATAAGAACCTGAACTTGAACAGGGATTCTTGTAGTGCAGCAAAGAGGAAAGGCAGGAAGCAATACTGGGATACTTGGTAGGATTTGATTAGATTACTTCTTTTTATCCAAAGAAACAAACATTTAACAACTTCTCTTCCAGAACTGCTTAAAACTCCGTTGTATCCTAGGCAGTAGGACAGTATGCTAGAGAGTAAAGCAAGTGGTTAAAAAGAACAGAAAGGACATATACCATTGTGACACTTATCTCATTTACAGAACTAAAGCTTCCCTTTTACTTTTTTTTTTGTTTGTATCTGTAAACATGAGTTAAAAGGTAGCAAAAATTAACAAAAGGGTCCTACAAATGGACATTTTATAGAGTCTCAACCAAAAAGATTATCAGTTTCTGAGCAGCAAAATCTCTCACAGCATTTGGGAATGCAACAGCCCATTTAACAGTCGTCGTCATTAAAACATTCTTCATCTGTGACCTTTCTTACTTTACATGATGAATTTGCTACATGTTTAGAAAACACTATGAAAACTTTGAACATTCACTCATTAATCTCTTTATGACCAGGGGCTGTAATGCATAGGTGTGTCAACCAGACACCCACCTTCATCCCTATCTTCCTCCTACGACTGGACTGAGGTCACCATCTGCCAGCCCCACCACGCCAGCAGTGGCTTCCCAACAAAGGGTCATTGCAGTGGGACCCTACGGGCCTGAACTTCTGAGCTGAGGGTGACTAAAAATGAGCACCTCGGCACTGGGGAGAATCTCACCAAGATCATTTTTAGCACTATATCAGTCTGCCTCTGTAGTACTGCTTGTATTCAAATGAGAAAAAAAAAAACTCTTTTCTTCTTTTTCCATTTTGTGACTCTGGGTACCCCAGTGCATCGTTCCATTCGGCACAGGGTTAATATGAGTGTTTTGCCTAACTGGATCACGAGTCGGGTGAGGGAAAGTTATGCCATTTACTTTAAACTACTTACTGCAGGTCCTTCCACTTCCTCGCTTGTCAGCTGTCTCTCTCATTGATACGTGGGCAACTGGGGTTCTTTTCTCTCGTCCTCTACACTGCATCTAAAATACTGCCTAAATAAGATGGAGTAAATATCCCCCAAGAGAACTGTTCATCCAGACAGATAATGCACTGAAGCTCCTTGAGATATGTAACATGTTACTTCTCAAGCAAAATTTGCTAAATACCTTGCCCTCATCAATAAAAGAAACAATATAGGTATGCATATAGGTGTATACAAATGTTTATCACACATTAAAGACAAAATTGATCTCAGTTACTTTAGCACGTGACATGTTAATCTGCAAGAAAATGATAGGTTGAACTGTTGGGCTTTGACATGCTTTAGGCAATGTAATGCAGGAGAAGGTTCCTTTTAGAGTAATTGTCCAGAGCACCCTCAACATTCAAGAATAATCTGCCTCGTGTCAGTCAACGGTATTTGTGTTACTGTAGGATCAGGGAGAGCCTCCTGTGAACCAGGAGTCCTCTGTGCTGGCACTGTCAAAACACTTCATTTTACATGGCTCCTGGATCCAAAAGTTAGGCATGGGCTGTTTTATAAATTAACAAACCAAGAAGCATTTTCCCTCTTATTACATATGGATATATGGGTAGTGTCTAATGGACCAGCAAGTCCAAATCAAACTTATTTGTTATTATCATTTATTTCCTTGAAATCTCCATATAACTATTTACACACAGAAAAAGATATCAAAACCCAAACTGTTCAAGCTGGTAGGAGACAAGAGCTTGACTTTCAGAGAGCCAGCTAAATTTGCAAGGCAGTATATAGAAAGGAGCACTTTTAACTTGTAGTACGTACGACATCAGCATCTGGAGCTAATAAAAAGAGACCTCGCCACGCTGTATTTACCAAGTCAATCTTCAGACTAGAGTCACCGCAGCTACTTTCGTATCCTGCAGTGGCTGACAGACAGAGCGTGCAACGTTTCCCGTCCAGGTCTCACTTAAGCTGCTCAGTCGCAACCAATCCCTTTGGCAAAAGCTCCACATATTTTTTGGCTGCCATGTCTGAAGGAATGCAGAAATGTAAATTGCCATCCACCAACTCTGGTCTAGCTGAGAGTCCTCCTACCACAGAGGAAAAAATAATCTGCATTTTGAATTATTGTTTTCCAGATGTATTATCTTGCATTTGTCAGGGTGACTCCTTTTGTTATTTCCGGCTTCTCTTTTCAATAGTGCTTGCAGTATTTGCCTGCATCATCTGTTAATTTCATTAACATCCTATTTAATGATCTCGAAGGGGGTAGTTTGATGTTATATAAAACCGGACATAAACTTCCTATTCCTGCAGCATCCCACCAATCACCTCCCACTCATCTCAGTACCCTACTATTTATCATGATCCATTTCTTACAGTCTTCTGCAAGTCTTCGCGCTGTGTTCATATGCCATTTCATTTTCAGGTAAAAATTCCTGAATCACTGTGCCTTAGTTTCTTACCAACTGGGTACTGCTCTGGGAGTGGGTAATATGAGACTGCTATCAGTCTGGGACTGCTTCTGATTTTCCTTTAATTGCTGCATTGTTATATTAAGGATGAATTAAATTTGTCTGAACCATTACGTTTTTGTAGAATAGCATGGTGTTGCTCCAATTCTGTGATGCTGCTAAGCTATGGGGACACAGCTATAGGCACTATTATTACAGATTTACTGGATAATGTACAAAAATTAATAGTTACGTGTATTACCGTAACAAACCGGAAACTTTATGTTCTCCCCAAAACATTATAATAAATGGGTTTTTTATTAAATAATCCAGAAACTTATTTAAAATAAATATATCAAGATACATTGGAATTTTCTATGAATAATCAGATCTTATTGGCTAATGCTTATTGGCAGATCTTACTGGAAAATGCTATAAGCACTTTGAGCGATTGTTTATAGAGTTGCTTGCAAAGGCTAATTTGAAGATGATGACCTTTATATTTGGAAGCCTCCTAATGTTAGTCTTTTCTGCTTAGGTAATTTGAGATGAAGAGCTGTCTGCAAACTATATACCAGTTTCATCACAGAGTGACCCCCTCACCAATGCTACGAGAGATGTCTTTTATTAGAATCACATGCAAACTCCTGAGTTTTATGCCTACTGCCAAACAGTCCTTTGCTTGCGTAACTTCTGTAAACTTGGATTTCACTACACTAGAGAGATACCACCAAGTAACAAGGGAAACTAATAGTACAGAAAAGGGATAAAAGCAACTGACACAGAATGGCTGCAATACAACTTGTGCAGCTTATGTAGGCCAAAGAAACATACCTATACACAATGCCAGGAATTTGCTAGGCTAATCAAAATCTTAACTGATCAAAGAAATATTCTAGTCCAGACCTAATTATTACAGTAATTAAAAAAAAAAATACTATTACAGAAGTAGTCTCAATAACAATACAGTTAAAATTGTTATACACACACAATTCCCAGGATCTACCCTTCCTCTCTGATCTTGTGCTCACCCATCCACTGTCCCTCTGGGTCCTACGTCGATGGCTCCGGTCTGGGGGGTGACGAGGAATATGGGGTGGTGCAGCAAGTTAGCATCCCTAGTTCTTTGCTAGGAGGAGGATGCTGATGTTGTTGGTGAGGTGTTCTTGTTCTTCACCCAAGAATCTGCATGGGATTATTTTTATACTTTTTGTAAAATGCACTAATTCCTCGCTCTTTCTTCAGTGGTCTGCAGTCCCATGTTAGGGCCAGATTTACGATATATGGCATGATTTATATATGCTAGATACTTGACTTTTGTCCTCTCTGCAATCCCAAGAAACAGCTTTACCCAGCTCTCAAAGCTGCATTCCTTGAATGACCAATAACTGACCACTGGTTAGCTAGCTGCTTACAGCCCCAGGGTTGCAGGTGTACTCCTGTGTCCATACCTACAAAACTTCCACTATCATCACATGTCTGTACTCCTCTACACAACATTTTAATTCTAGGGTCATAAGTAGTTCATTACCATGTGTAATTACTATCTATTAATTACAAAGCTATGCATCATAATAGGTGTTTCCTCACAATTGTACAAAGCTAAGCAAAACCTTAAATTAAGCAGTGGTCACCTGGCTGTTAGACAACTGTTGTTGCAGCTAAGACAAAGCTCCAGGGAGGCTAGGACAAGTTCATACAAAACCAGACAAGTCCTGGGGGCTGTTAGCTTAACACAAAGCCTTCGGCCAGCTACTAGCTGTGGCAACACCACATTAACAGGCCTACGAGGCTGCCCAACAGATGCGGAGAATCCAGCTAAGTAACGTGGGATGCATGGAGCCTGCAGGCTCCACAGTCAGGCGCATGTGCTGTGGAAACCAGCAAGAAGTGGAGAGAGAAAATTTCCAGCCTGGGAATGACAGTGCCCCAAAGGGAGTGAGGAACAGAGACACAGGGTGTTCAGCAGCATCCAAAGAATAAAAGAGAAGTGCTTGAAGTGACTGAAACTACGGAAACCTGCAAGCTAAGTGTCACCTACGCACCTATGTTCTTAAATTAAACAATTTATTTCATCCTAGATGGACTGTAAAGTCAGCTGCAATGCAGCCTCAGTGATCTTGACAAGCGTTACTAACAGACTACAAAAATAAGGCCTAAAGATGATGGTATACAGTAAAACCTTCCTGATGCCAGTGCAAGAGCAGATGGCGAACAGGAAAGCCGCATAACAAGAAACATTGCTGCTTCCCCTATGCTGCAGGCAAGGCAATCACCGCAGGCAAGACAACCACAGACCTCACCGCTCTGTTACAGCTTTTGACAGGCACGAAGGTACTAACCCAGTCCTAGAGTAAATCAGATCAGGAGCCAGATGAACACCTATTGGTGTGAGGCTGGCCCTAGAGATATGCTACTGCTAATTTACAGAAGATTATAGCAGACGATATTTTTTTATTATAGAAGGAGAATTAAAGGAAGTGAGAATCCAGGATCAAAATCCCTAAGGGGGACAGGCTGAAAATACATCCAGAACGTAGACTGTTGAAAAGTTGAACACAAAGGGGTCTTGAGGTCTCCCACACCAAACATTGTTAATGTCAGAAGGATTCCTGCTGGACACGAAGAGACAGAGCCATTAAAGAAATCCTGAAACCAAAGGACGTGAAGGGAATCCAGCAATTTCTAGGTAAGTCAACTATTTTTCCAAAAATTTTGAGTACACCAACTAGAAGTCTATGGACCCTTAAGAAAATTAATACTGTATAAAACATTTCCTTCCCATACATACATACATAATCTTATGGATCTGTCACTAACCAACATTTTTATTAGTGGCCTGGCTGAATGAACAGAAAATACATTCTTTACATTCGCTGACAACTGGAAGCTGTAAAAAGCTGCAGGCGCTTTGGGGTCAAGAGAAAATTCAAAATGATCTTAAAATGGAGAGAAGTTCTGAGAAAATGTAATGAAATTCAGTGAGGACAAAGGACAAAGTGCAATATTTAAGAATAATACACCAACACTAAACAGTGAATTGGCTGGGCAGCAACTCTGCAGAAGAGGTTCTGGAGTTTGTGGGAGGTTAGGAAGTGAAGGCAAAACAACAATGCCATGCTGTAGAGAAAAAAAGTGACTATAATCCAACATGCAAACGTTTTTCATGTTTACTAAGCAGTGCTAAAAAAGTAGCTTCATCTGGAACACTGAATACGTTGTGGGGAGTACACTTCACAAAACATGTGGACAAGCAGAACAAGGCAGAAAAGAGCAAAAAAATGTCAATATGTCAGAAAACATGAACCATAAGGGAAAACTGAAAAAAAGGGGAGATACAAGGAGAAGATCATAAACATAAAATATAGTAAAAAGCTGCTGCAAAGGAGAAGCCCATAAACTAACTTCCTTGGCAGCTGGGAACAGGATAGGAAACAGTGGGCTTAAATTGTTGCAAGAACTATTCTTCTTAAAGAATATGAAAAACTTTCTACTGGTAAGAAGAATGAAGCACCGGAACATATTGTTTAGGAAGACTGTGAAATCTCTACCATGGGAGGCTTTTAAGAGCTGATTCAATAAATATGTCAGAACTAGTTCAGGTATAGCTATAATCTGGGTCAAGAATGGACTACATAACCACTCAAGGACCCATCCAGTTCAGTTTATCTACTGACTGCATTTATCTGCTGCTCTATTATTTCATGATACAACAAGGAAGCCCAAAGGAACATGTCTTTGAAAGAATAAGAAAAATCTGTCTAAAGTACTAGCCCTGAAGTTCTACAGTCCTACAGAACAGTTTAGAAACACAACATGAAAGCTAAGGTAGAAAAGGGCTCATTTCCTATGCTTTCTGAATCAGGCCTCTTTTGAGTCACCTGTCAGAGTGCGAGATGAACCACAGCATTGTCCGATCATCAGCCATTAGAAAATATCATAAAGAAAGCATTGGCAAGGCACTCAAGCAACACATAGGTTACCGAGATTCCAACACGCTAATCTGAGAATAAAACTGCTGCCCAAGTGGTAAATGGGACAGGCTGTCGGCATGCCACAATACCTTTGCATCTAAAATGAGAAGCTTTGGCAACCAAAGCAAAGTTCAACCAGGATAATGTGCTACAGACAGAAATATCTTGTGTTTCAGAGCTATCCAGACTGCAGGAAGCAATTAGATGCTGGATTCCCAGAGGATGGATGAAGTGCACATCTTTTACAAAATTGTGTTTAAATGGGATTAGCCAAAAATCATAGCAGATTTTAAAACTGATGCAATGAGATGAGTCCACGCTTCAAATCCAGGCAAGCATAAGGATGTATCTACTGGCCAACTATCCAACTCTTCATTCACATGTATGTATGAAACAGTGCAACACAGGAAAAGAGCTCAGGGATCAGGAAGCGGGGACAGATCCTCATGAATCAGCTGTGGTAAGAAGCCAGAACTAGTCTGCTGACTTTTAATGACGGTAACTATATGGCTTTTGTTACATTCCCATTGCTGAGAGGTAGGCTAGGCGGACACACAGGCATTTAACATGATCAGGAAATAGAAGACAGATTTTGCAATATAACATATGCCACACAGCACTACTGTGACTAACAGGCCACAATAAAAGACATCAAAATTCAGATGATTCAGTATTAAATGAGGGTGTGAGCTACAGATGTCTCAAGCTGGATACCCACAAAGGCATTAGAGGTCATACAGACAGCCAACGAAACTAATGGGCAAAGATCCAACCAAGAGAATGGCACTTCCACTCAGCAATGCCAGCTCATTGCAAAACACTCCTCAGGGTTCAGCAGAGATTAAACTGATAGGATAAAAACTCATGGTTTCTCTTCCCGTAAGAAATATTCTTCTACAGTCCAACAGCAAAACAGCAGGCAAGACAAAGAAAACCAAGCCAGGCACGTAATTACAGCCAAGGAGCCAAAGACCTATGGGCACAAATGCACGGTTCTTGCTAACAATCATCAAACAGGCAAAAGTACCATCTTCAGTAAATGACAGGTCATAAGAAGTACCTGTGCAGAGATGAACTTAAACAAGTGTAAAATAGTTACAAACAGCCAGAGGGAAAGTGTCAGTACTCAAAGACAACATTAGCATTCAACTAGCCTGTTGCAGAAGACTTTTAAAAAATAAGATAAGCAAGACGAATGACTGCAGAGTGAAAACAAGACCTTTATACCAGCAGCAATGACACAAACAAGGAAAGGGAAACTAAGTTGCCCACCAGCTGGTAGGCTGCAACCATCTAGCAGGGAAAGTCTTGGCCCTATGGACAGGCACGTCGCACTGAACACTGGCCTTAACAAGTCACTGAACTATAGCACAAAGGACAAAGGAGCATAAATCGCTATATAGAAACATCTAGAAGCTGCACAGAACAAGAGGAGAAAAATCCAGCCCTGGAGAAGGCACGGGGGAAGCCATTCTGCATGCCACAATGCTAGAGATGACTGTGGCACCTCTGTAAATGGGTCTTTCAATGAAATGAGCAAACAAACAAAAACCCCACCTTGTTCCAGAGATACACAAACAAAAGTCCATCTAGACTCTGGCCAGATATGTAGCATATGGAAAACTAAGATCACAACTTGGCAATGACTAAAACTAGAAAGGGAGGCCCTAGGTGAAAGTCTAAAAGAAAATTACATTCATATACAATTAATACAAATAGTCTTTCTAATATTCTGTTTGCACGTAGAGCTGGACCTTTCATACCAAGTATTTATTCATGTTAATATTTTTCCCTGGACAATTCAAAGTGGTGAGTCAGAGCTTGCTATCCCAAGTATGGCCAAGCAGACTCTTCATATCTCTCCTTTCTGATTGGATTAACTCTTACTATTGAGCTGCCCAATATTAAAAATTGCTTTTAAAAGTGTGTTAAAGTTTGCCTTGTTGGTGAACATGCTGCCTGAAAATCCAATGTCTAGGACTAATGCAAACAGCATGAGCTAAGTACAAGTATAAATGTAATTTAAGTTAGCTTTATATTTTTTAGTATTTTTTGCACAGACGTTATTTTAAATTTTAGGCAGATAAAACAGTCATTTAAGACAATTGGGAAATTAAACGCTGTGAATAATAATGACTTGAACTCTTAAAACAGAGAAAGAAATTCTAACAGGGTTCACTTGCAATAAAATAAAATTAGAAAACAAGATCTAGCTGCTCAAAATAAATAACATAAAAGGAGAAGTTTTGCCTATTTACTTTTTATTCCTCCCAAACTCAGAGAACAGTTGCTGCATTTTTCCTCATCTGCCTTTCCCTCCAGCTCTGCTCTCCACTAAACCATGCTGCCTCAGTGAACAACTCTAACAATAGAAATCATAAGTTGTTTATATTCCACCTATAACCAAGGACCTATTAAATCTTTTAAAATCTTACCACTTTGTTATATAAATTTGTTTGAAAATGCTTTATTTTGTAGTGCATTATTTGGATGAAGTAAAATAAAAAATAGTCTTTAGTGAAACAATGGTCATTTAACATTACTTAGCTGAAGGGGACATTCCAGAGAGGTCTTTAGCAGGTCCTGTTAACAATTGCTGCTCTTCACCTGCTGCTTTCTTTTCTCCTCCTTTTCCTGTCTACATAGGTATTGTCCTTCATATTACATATGACAGCAGTAACTGCAAACTAAGCATTTCTTTGCTGTTTTAAATAAGCATGTACTAAAACATTTTCTAAAAGGCAAAAAGACAAGTTGTGGATTATTTAGTGAGGTTCCACTCTGATCAGAGGACAATGCTGAGTTAAAGCAGTGGAAATGTTTTGTTGTTGGAATGTTAGACAAATCTCACGCCACCTTTTGAGAACAGGCTTACTTCTCCCTAATGTATAGAACTGATAATTGAAAAAGATAAGCATGGTCAAGGAAGTCACACAATTAAATCATGATGCAGAGAACACTTGAGAAAAAATTTAAGCTCTATTGACTCTATCAGGACACATGCTTGAGGTTAGGAAGGTGATTAAATGCTTTGCTAAATATAGCCTTAACAGATGCCTTCAGAATCTATTCATAATTAATAAAGCTTGATTGTTTATGATCTTTTGTTCTCTACTCTTAGTGGAAATGCAGAGTGCTTGCCTTATTATATATAATTATAATCACAATACTTACCACATTGTATACTATTATAATCACAATATAAATGTCTAAACTAATTTAGATTCCTTTCTGCTTCCACAAAGAATATTAATTTTAAATATCTCTGTCCTTCAGTTTATGACATTTAACATCGCAATTCTGTGTTAAACACTGAAACCTTTCAATATTTAAATAACCACTATCAGTCTTCATAGAGTGTGAGACAAGAAATACACAATTCAGGCATACAACAAAATCAATATACACCAAGACTTGATAATAAATATACAATTCTGCTCTGTGTTAACACTAATCAGTACAAACTTATAAAGTTAGGAGGCCTGAATAAAATTCTTTATCAACTAGGAAATAAACATATGTTGGTTTTATTAAAACAAAATATATAATTGTCTGTTCCTATTTCACATGGTTGAAAAATAAAATTTGTATAAAATATTATTGTGAGATACTACACATATTAACAAACATCATCATTCACATAAGGATGGACACTAGAAAACATGTTTTCTAAAATTCACATACAAGCTAATTGAACTGGATTATTCCAGATTAATAAATCTGCATAAAAGTGTAAACCTTGTTTACTTGGGGGTTACTTGTGATATAAGAAAAAATGAGAAGAAATTTGAAACTCTGTATTATTTTATTCTGATACTTAAAATCCTTTAACATTGTCATGACACAGCATTGCTAAAGTTGGCAGTAATAAAAAAAACATTTAGCAATATCCTGAATTCAACAGAATTCTATTCAAAATTATAAGCACAGATATTTTTCATTTAAATCACAAAGTTAAGTAACTGACACAGGGAGGAGTTTTCCTTTGCACAATATAATTCATTCCTTATTACAAAATTCAGATGTAGAATTACAGTCCACTGTAATACAACAATCCTTTTTAAACTGTAGGAAGTTTTATGCATCAAAATAATTTATGCTTTCAAAGATTTTGACCTGCTACCCCAAATAAAGAAATACATGCTGCACTTTGTTTCAAATGCTTTTGAATTGTTCTTTAAACCAAATTCTTCAAATTTTACGTTTTTTCCACTCTGGCTTGTCTGTTTCATCCTCTTCTTGTTCCACTTCTGCAAAAACTGTTTTTGGCTGTGTTCTAGAAAATATTAAAAAGATTAAAATAATGGTCAGACTATAGTTCTTCTTTATCAGAAACTATATAAGACATACAGTAGATACAAATGACATCCTTTCTGTATTTAAAAGGAGAGAAGAGTATCTTATACTTGTCTATTTCATTTTCAACAAAAAACTATCAAGCAACATTCTAAAAATTCAAGAAACTTGCAGCTCTCAGGCAAAGAACAAAAGTAGGAAGAGGAGCATAACAAATAAACACGCATCTCTTGCAAGTATTGTTTCCCCATCAGCTTGCAACCCTTTGTGTGTATTCCATGAATAAAATTAAGACAGAAGAACAGAACAAATGGATTTTAATATAATTCTAGAAAAATGGAGCTATAGGTCTTCTCATTTCATTACAAAAAAAAAAAATCTTCCATTTTGATATGCTGTAGTAAGACAGCAGCCAGTAAATGAAAACAGAAAAGCATGGTTTCTGGCTTAGCCTATGCATGAAAAAAACAGCTTCTCCTCCAGAGACTTCATCCAGCACTACTGTAACATAATAAAACTAACAATCTTCATATGAGAACAGAGTGTATCCTACAGTCAAGCTTGATGGTATCTATTCCTCCACTGTTTACTTGTATTTTAAATAACACTTAAACTTTATAAAAATAATTATTGATTACTTTCTAAACGAACATGGTATCAAGTAGCATTTCAACAAACTGTTTAGACATTCAGTTCTCCTGTTTTACACTTTAATCACTGCCTGGTTCTTTTTTTTCCAATCTAATCCTTAGCATAATCATTGTGGAGCTAAAACCACGAGATTTCTGAAGTTGGCTCTACTAGACTCCCCATTACAACAAAGACACATCAAAGTATAAAAAGCAGCCAAGACAGTCATCGTCTCATTAGGGTATTAACTAATGTTTTTACAGCCGTCAGAGGATGTGAAGAGCTAACTATTATTATAACAACTGTTATTTGGCAGACTCTAGAAAATGCATAAACCTTAACAAAATTGTGTCTGCCTTACTTAACACAGTAGGCATAATTCAATGTTGCCACTGACTTCAAAGAATAATAGCAATCCCTTAGCCACTAAAGTCAAAGAGCAGGATTCTCCAGTTGTAAAATATGTGGCACAAAATAGATTTAAAGTCACCAAAACCAGTCAAAGACAACTTCCCTTGCATAGAGGATCTTTCTATTGGCTTGCCTTCTCCTTCCTCCTCCAAACTTGCCTTGGAGGTGAGGAGTACACCAAGATATTCCACAGATGGTTAGAAAGGAGCTCCTGCTGTGGGACTTTATTGGCACACGGTCCCCAAACCCCAAGTGCAGGATCTAGGCTGTGTGTCTCATTACATCTAAGCAGACCATGGACACAGTTGAGGACCTAAGCTACTGGAAGTTAGATAAGTCACTGCATGGAAAGCAGAATTAAGAGTAAAAAAATTAATATTATCCAATTTAAAGAAATTATCCAAATTAAAGAAAAAAGTCATCTGAAGATAGTTACATAAACTCTACTTATTCAGTCACTGAAGGAAGATAAAAATAATCAGTATTTGAGCCAACACAGCCACCAGGGATGAAGGCTCTGTTGGCTGAAATACTGAATTTTGTCGGCTGCTGAAGAAGTGGAATGTATGGAATTTTCTCTCTTTTCAAAACCTGTTTATGGAAGTGTATTTATGCAGTTTTAACAGTCTACCTTCATTGTATCACAACACACACAAAAAACTTATCTAAATGCCATGTGGGATCACACCAGGTCAGTACTGAGATGTCTGTTAGTATAGCACAACTGATCGAGTGTAAACCTATCATTTCTGACTACAAAACCAGCAAGTGTCATAATTTTACTCAGAAACTTCCATCCAAAGAGAATGACTTTATTTCTGATATGAGTAATGGAACCTGCATATTTTCCAGAATAGGAGTGGCACAGCAATATATGAAAAGTTATAGACTTCAGATAATATAGGTAAGTTACTCAGAGTTCAGTAAAGTGAAAAAAAAAATTAAAAAGAGAGACTGTAGCATAATCTAGCAGTAACCAGCTCAAGAGGAAGCATATAGAGGAAATCAAGTCTGCTTGCTGTCTCATTTTTTAAAATTAGCATGAAATGGTTATGGCCTCAGCTCAGCTGAGATATAAACTGTTTCACCTCCACAAGATATATAGCAGTAATCTGAACACCTATGGTTATTCATATGCCTGACCATTTTAAAGACAAACACAGAAATCACTGTTTTCATTACAGTATTATCAGTAGTGATCATTTAATTTAAATAAAAATTCTTCTGCTTAGTAACTGTAATGGAGATTGCTAGTGCAGTGGAAGATCACTGTATGATTAATATTTATAGAAAAATTATCAAAACAGGTTTACTGCTTCAAAATATTTTCATTTCTGAGGGCTAAACACCATATATGGAGGCTGTGGGTTTTTTTCCATCAAGTTTCTCATGTATTTTATTAATCCTTGACTTCAGGAGAGTAGATTTCAGCTTGTTAGGGATTTGCTTGTCAGGAAAAATGGGAGTCTGCCATGCATGGCAAAGGGGGTCAGGAGAGCTAGTTGATCTTCAAGGACAACCTCCTCAAAACACATTCCATCTGATGTGCAAAAGGTCAAGCAAGCACAGCAGATGGCCAGCATAGATGAACAGGGAACTCCTGACTGAGATCAAACCCCAAGCCCCAAAACCCCAAAAGTAAGCACACAGAGGAAGAGGGGAAAGGCTACTCAAGAGGAATAGAGGCACTGCCTGAACACGCGGGAGATAGGAAAGCCAAAGCTCAGCTGGATTTGAAACTAGAAAGGGATGCAAAGGGCAACACTAAAGCTGTCTACAACTACACTGACAGCAAAAGAAATCCTAAGGAAAATGTGTTCAATGGGGCTGGGAACCTATTAACACAGGATATGGAAAAGGCCAAGGTACTCAGTGCTTTCTTTGGCTCAGTTTTCCCTGAGAAGGTTTGTCCTCAGGCCTCCCAGGATCCCCAACCTACTAGCAGAGTCTGTGGCAGGGAATGGAGCATTACCAACAGTAGAGGCAGATGGAGCACATAGCCAGCTGGACATATACAGATCCATGGGATCAGATGGGATGCATCTAAAGGTACTGAGGGGGCTGGCCAATGTCATTTCAAGGGCAGTCTGTCATCTTTGAGAGGTCACGGTGATCCAGCCTCGATGACTTGAAAAGGCAAACACCACACAGTTTCAGGAAGGGCAAGAGGAGGGGAACTACAGGATGGTCAGCCTAACCTCAGAACCTGGAACAAATCTTCATGGAAGCCATTTCCTGGCACATGAAGGACAAGAAGGTGGAAACAGCCAGCAAGGATTTAGCAAGGGCATATTGTGCCTGATCAGCCTGATTGCTTTGTGCCGTGAGATCCCCCTCTCTTCAGCACTTGTGAGACAACATCTGAGTATTATGGCCACTTCTGGGCTTTCCAGAGGAAGAAAGGTATTGGCATATTGGAGCAAGTCCAGAGGAGAGCCATCAGTGGGTTAGAAGGCAGTGAAGAGCTGCCATCAAGATGGTTACAGGGCTGGAGAACATGATGTATGGGGAGAGGCTGAGAGAATTGGGTTTCTTCACCTTGAGAAGGCTAAAGAGGGATCTTACTGCTATCTACAACTGCCTAATGAGAGGGTACACAGAAGATGGAGCCAGACTCTTCTTGGAGAAGGGTCACAGCTGTAAGACAAGTGACAACAGACACAATTTGGAAGATGGGAAGTTCCAGTTAGATAACATATGGGAATTTTTTCTTTACTGTGAGGATGGTCAAACACTGCAACATGTTGTCCAGAGAGCTTGTGGAATCTCCATCTTTGAGGGTACTTAAGCTTGACTGCACAAGTCCCTGAACAACCTGATCTAATTGGACCTAAGTAACATGATCTGATTGGACCTGCCTTGAGCAGGAGTTGGGACTGGATGACCTCTAGAAGTCCCTTCCCAACTAAATTCTATGATTCTGTAATTCCAAATGATTGTTCCTAAAACCAATATCTCATACACTGAAAAATGCATTCCTATTGTACTTAAGGGTTACAATAAAAGGCTGTAAATTAAAAAAAAGTAAAAATTGTTTTGTTCTTACTAGATTTGTTTGTATGCTTTTCTGCAAGCTTTTCTTTAGTTCAGTGGTTTTCAAACTATTCAGATATGAAGACCCCTAAAAAATTTGCAGTGCCAGGTGGACTGCTCTAGAGTCAACTTAACCTTTCTAGTTCTGGCTTGCTTTTCTTAGTTACCTTTCACAGATCCTGTAAAAGTAGCCCATTGACATCTGAGATTCATAGACTAGCAGTTAAAAAAAATACTGCTATAACTAAACCAACTGGAGAGGGCAATTCCATATCACAGCATGTGACTCATGTCACAGTAACTTCTCTAATTTGTGTTTATTTTGCACAAACAAAGAAAAAAAGAATACTTTCAAGAATGCTTTGATACCAGAATAGTGTCAAAAAGGCTACTCCCAGACTGAAAACTTCAGATTTTAAGCATCAGGTCCCCTTACATTCATTACCCTATCAACCAGCCTGTCTCTTTTCTGAATCTCAGAGACATTCCTCTCAAAATTAACAGATTTCCAGAAAAGATTCAGCTTAAATATATCAGCATGTGTCAACAAAATCACAGTTACAAAACATTCTGCTCAGGCCTGCTTCTTAAATTAAAGGTACTTGAGCCACAATATAAGTAACACTTCACACATGAGTACTGCTACTGAGAAAAAGAGCAGTGAACACACAGCGCAGCTACATGTTATTGCTTCAAGCCACTTCCTTTTGCCAGTAACAAGCAGTGATGACAAAGATGGCAAAACGGGTGCAATGTCAGTGAAACGTAAGATATGTTCAGAGACCCCTGGTCTATCCTGATGAGGAGGGAAATTTCACCCTCACCTTCCTTACAGCACAGGCCAGAGCTACATCTGGGCCTGGTTAGGCCCTCAGCTCCAACGTTCAGTAATTCATGCTGATCCTTCAGAGGGACATCTGAAGTCATTATAGCATCTCCGTACAGCTGTGTTAAAACAAACAGCTCACAAAGAATGTAATTTTCAAACATTTACAACTGATGCCTCAAGTTCCTTTCCTGTAGTTCTTTACTTGAAATCTTCAATCTGTCCTTCCTTTCCTTTCCCTCCACTGGAACTACTCTTGCCAAGGTCTCTAACAAGCTTTTTCCTGAAAAATCTCAAGGTCTTTTCTTTATGCTCATCCATTATGACTTCTCTGCTGCACTGACCACTGCTTTTTGGACACTTTATTCGCACTGGGCTTCTGCAATATGTCATCTCCAGCTTCAGCATGTACTTCTTATCATCCCTCGGCATCTTTTTCAGCAGCATCTGTTTTTTCACCCATCCTTTTGCCACTTACATACTTTCCCCTCCTCTTCTGGCTCAAATTATAGGAGAAACAGAAAGGTCATGATAATGATAACAAGCTTGAAAAAAAAAGATCAAGTGATAAATAAGGCAAATGACTATTTGGCTTCCAGAATAAATTAGGCACCTTTAAATCCAACAAAAAGGAAATATTTTAATGTACAATCTATAAACTAACAGTACTAGTCATGCCACAGGTACTTCTTATAAGAATTATAAAGCATGAAAATACAATTATAAAAGCATGACATAAATTACTTGATTAGAACGAGATACCTGTGGCTTTTTCCTGCTCCTAGCTTTGTGGAGAGTTAGGAAGAGTTTTTTGGGAAGAAACATTATTGCATTATTATCTCCTGTAAACACCTTAGTCTGAAAACTCTGATCTTGCTCACTCCTGTATGCAGGATAACAGTTTTACAACTGCTTACTACAGTTTTGCATTAATTTCTACATTCCCCCCCCCCCCCAAAAAGTGAAACTCCCTAGTAAGTCTTGTTCCTAACGCTTATTCTTAAATATGATTTTTAAAGAGTAAAGAAGCATTCCAAGAAATGTTTTTGAAATTCCCTTGGCTGTAAAAAGTTTATACTATTCTGGCATAACAACAACAACAACAACTCATTTAAAATCTTTTAACTTGACAGTTGTGTTTCTTCTTTCACTATAGCAAAAGAGTACACAGAGTTTTCTTAATACGACCATCTCACTTCCTAAAAATATGACCATCTCTTATGTTTCCAATTATATTTAATCTTTTTGACAGAAATTAAGTACAACAAACTGTAGATTTTATGATGGCATACTTCATAAGATGCTTTAAATCTACAGAAAAGGAAACACATAGAATTTAAAATATTTTTTCCTCAAACTGCTGTATTTAAGCAGCTGCATAAAATAGTCTTTCTCCTCTTCAAGTGTTTTTAGTCAGAGATTTTTACATTAAAAGTAACTAGTTAACATTTTTCTGATCCTTTCAGAAACAATCCTACTGTTCTACTATGAATTGCCAAGTAAAATGCCAAAACAATCAGTCTACATAGTCTTTTGTAAGAATTTCCCTCTGACTATAGGAGATGGAGGTTAAAGTACATTCATTTCCTTTTATTGCTTTAGACAAAAATATTAGGCCAAATGTTTTCACTGAAGTTTGTAGGTCAAATTCTTTTTCATGATTATTACTCATATGATAGGATTCATTCACAAAAGAATAAACCTGGCTTCAGGCAAATGGTATGACTGAGGGAAAAATCAGTATTACTTGTGACTATGTATGTGAGGGTAAACCACAGATTATTTGGCCCTGGATCACTGTTTATTATATACTATTATTATCATTGTTTATTATAAAGTTCAAGGTGCGATGCCTATGACAGGTATAACTTGATAATCTGACAAACCTGTTAACTCAATCACTATGAAAAAAATTTAGTATCTAAAATGTTTTTCCTTAGGTTAACATGCATTTTCTTAGAGAGGAAAATGGAAAACTATAAATGAATAACCATCCATTAGACAACACACATACAAAAAAAAAAAAAAAAAAAGCCTTGTCAAACAAGGCTATATCAAGTGGATACTTTTATACCATACTTAGGTAAAAAGTTACCATGCAGGAAACATGGAAGAACTGATAAAAGAAAAATAAAGAAAGTAGTAAAAATAAACACTGTTTAAAAAAAGGAAATATACTGGTTGTATGTTTTCTAGGTTTCAAGACAGTATGTAATTTTAAAGAATTCTAAATGTATTTAGAATATAACCTTTCCTAATTCTTTAGTGTATTTTATGCTATAGCTAAAAGGACACAGTTTCCCTAGGTTTGTATACTGTTCAATATTTTGAACTCCTGATTTCAACAGGGCCACAGGGGACACTACTACAGTATAATATGTGATAATTTACATCAATTACTTGTACTTTGCCTATTTTACTGCTCATGCATTTGGAACAACATCTGTAAGATGCTGTGTATATATAAGGTAAACATATATGCCCAGCAAAATCAGATATGAGATATATAATTATCACCGCTTTCTATACTACATATGTGTGCAGACAAGCAGCTAATGAGACCTGAGCAGCTATGGACCTGCCATTGGTCCATATTTGTTAATGCAGACCTCCATTTCTGAAAATTAAGGACATAACACAATTATAAAGAAAGTTTCTACATTTCAGTGTTAGCCTGAATGAAATATAATAATAAAAAAACTCTTAAAATGCTTTTTGCATAGGGCACTTCTTAAAGTCAAGTTTCTAAAGCAAGGATAACGGCAGTTTCACTGGCACAAAATTTATCAACTGACAGAGCTGTCAAGGCAGCATGCTGTTGGCTGCGCTCCAGCTCCCCCACATACATAGCACCGTCTGGTGTGTAAGCTAATAGCAGTCTGGACTTGCATCCTCCCCACTTCTCAGCCAGTTCTCTTCTTTCCCTGCAGCTACATCTTTTAACAAGAAACCGTAATGAGATCTGCCCACCTGACACAGGAAGCCTTCTGTAATACAGCTATGTTTTAAAACTTTCATGTCTATTACATTGCAGGTGTCAGGGATGAAACCTAATATACAATCAATGAAGTTGCTGAGCCAAAAATATACCAAAGTATCTATCTGTCTGATGGAATGTGCGATCATATTTACTTCTGAGAACGGAGAGTTGCACATTTTAAATAAAAACGGGTACATGCACATTCATGTGTAGCAAACACGAACTCCCTAAAAAATTAAAAATCTGTATTTAGCATTTCATTATAGCAACTGTTACAAAATCAGGCTTTTAAATATTTCTTCTTTTGACTCGGTAACAAGGGTGATATTGTACTCTGCACTCATTTGATGTACTGTACAACAATGCCATACTTCCTAATTACCCAGTCAAAGCCAGGCTGGGTCACTACCGCTCTCAAGTTGCTTTGGAACAGCTATTCTGTGATCTTCCCGAAGATGTAGGCCAAGTCAAAAAACAAGTGCCACCAACTGGAAACAACTATGATTATTAACATATTTTGAGTTTCTGGAAAGTGGTGATTTTTCTTCATAACAGAAATAAAAACTACTAGACAAAGTACAGTCTGGGAGATACAACACTGGGCTGCAAGTAAGAAACACAGCTTCTTATTAGCTCTGCCTGGTCTGTGCAGGCCATTTTACCTCTTCACAACCTTTTTCTTATGCATTTTGAAGCTACCAATTATACTAGATAGGTTATTTTCTGTAACAAAAACATCATTAACAATAATAAAATAGAAAAAGGTTAGTAAATTTTAAAGCAGTAGTGTGAATGTTTCTGTTCATTACTGTGAAATGCGTTCATTTAGTATTAGTATGTAAGTATTAGTAGTCAGTATGTATTTTAGTACTATTGCGAATTTATTTATTTAATGATTTGAATTGCATTTGAAAGTATTAAAGAAGAATATTCCACAGTTTTCATACACAGAGGTAACACACACACAGATGCTACACTCACACCTACAATTTAAACTAAGTTACCATCTGTGGTATTACCATGATTCCACTAGCATAAATTTGACATGGCTGTTTAAGTTATGTAACAACAACTGATTATATATTTATTTATGTTGAATTTTTGGTACGAGAAGTTTATTTGTGCCATTTATAGTATTCATGTACCTGTAAGACCAATTTAAGCAGGTACTCAGGTGCTGAGGTAGGAAAAAATTCAAATAAAAACTTTAGAATTTCAAGAAATCATCTAAAATACACTGTCATAATACCAAGTAAGTATTTTGCAGGTTTAACCTCAGAATCAGTCAGAACTAGAGGATGTATCTAACACCAGCCAAACTTGCGACCCCAATCTGCCAATGGGACGGTATCTTATTAATAGGTATGTTACAATTTCAAAGATTGGTTTGGGGAAGACTAATAAATTTAGAAAGCTTTTAAATAATTTTCTAGCACTGATATATTTTTAAAATGGAAATGTCAAATTTTAACAATTTAATCTACTGGAAGCTCAATCTTCATATGAGAGCATGACATATTCTTGGTTTGCATATTCATAGCAACGATCCAGAAAAGGCAAAGAATACCGTTAAAAATGTGTCTTCTGTTTTTATCAAACACCCACTGGCCTCCAAAAATATTGCTTGTATTTTTAATTGTTTTCTTACTTAGCATATGCTGGAGCAACCCAGTATGGATTCTCCTCTGCTTCCTTTGCATGACGTAAAATAGCCTCTCGAGGGTTGCTATCATCTGTCTTATCCAGTGCAATATTCTTGACTATGTATGATGACAAGGTACCTCCATGAGTTCCAACACGGCCACCACGACCTGTAACAAAAAAAGAAATCAGTATTTTAGAGAAATTTATTTAACAAATAAACAGAAAAGCAAAATATTGTATTAAGTCTGTAACCTTGATCTGATACAAGGAAGCTATATAATGTTACAGAAAAAGCTTAATTTAGAGCTGCATTCACACAAGCGTTTTACTGATTATATAACTAGAAGTGAGTCATTGCAATTATTAATTTATTTTTGGCAACCACTCCAATCAGAGACCAACGTCTTACAATGCTGGGCACTGCTCACATGTAGAGTCCCCACCCAAAAATGTTCGAACGCAAATCCAAACAAGCATGGAACCCAGGCACGATGGTCCCTTTGGCATACGTCAGTCAGGCAGACAGGCAGTGATTATGTCTAGATTACCTGGTCCTGCTACTGGAGGTTCAGGTTTGTGAGATTTCAGGGGATCCAGTCTATCCTTTTCTAGCTGTTTCCTGGTGCTTCGCTGTCGTGGTTCACGGAACATTGGAAGTGCATGGGCTGAAAAGAAAAGTCACAGTTTAGAGAAAAAAAGTGTTAGAAATTCCATTAGCTTTTTAAAGTTTTAATTTCAAGGGCTAAGACTGCAATTGGTCCATGCAATAGGAAAGGTGGCAGAAGCAAACTCCAATTCTTCTGTATCTAAGCAGTGGTTTATTTTAGAGGGTTTCTTCCTGCTGAATTTTTAAAAGATAAAGCAGCCAGATTTCTAGCGTTCCTTTAGGCAGCAGTCTTTCATCTGTAATACTGTTTGGATAGTTTACTCATATTTAACTTATTCCTCTGTCATTCAGTTCTCAGCATTACCACTGTGACCAGATGGTTGCTCTTTTCTGAACTTTCCATCTTTCTACAGTTTTCTAATACTCTGTTCTAACAGTGTGACAAAACTCTAGATGCAGCCTTGGACCTGAGACAGAGAGAGGATGAATCCCCTCCATGATCCAAAACATGATGTTTCTCCATATAAGGTCATAATCACATTTTTTTTTTTAATTATGAGATTGAGGTTGGAAGAATATCTGTAACTGAGACAGAACTTGTCTAAGTTATCGGGATTTAACACTCCTATTTCCTCATAAAACTGCAACAGTATCTTCAATCACAGCAATTTATCTGTGTATTGTTTCAATACCCCCTCCCAGACAAAGAGACACTTTTGTCAGCCGCACTGAAGCACCGTGTTCAGGGGCATAGTTTTCTCAGGGTGAGGCTTAGCCCTCACACCCATGTGTGCTGATTGCTGCTATTTCCCCAAATGTGGAAAATTCTATAGGACAAACAAATACAAAACCCGGAAAGCACCATAATCTCAAGGGTAGGGGCACTGGCTCCCTGCTGAATATAAAAGGATGGGGTATCTAGGGATCTACTGGCTTAATTTTCCAGGTTATTTTTGGAAGCCTACTAAATTTATTAGACTAAGCGAAGTCATAGCCACATGACATAGAAGTAGATCTTTGGGAATAAATGTTTAGATTTTATTTTTGCAGATTTCATGAAGTATGAAATGCCTGGGACAATTTGCTGGCAAGCACTAAGCTTGACCGGTTTGCACAGAGCATCTGAGGCGACTGATGCACAGATCCAAGCTTTTGCCATATGTGGAGTCAAGGTTGTCCAAGGGAAACCCAAACTGAGTATTCCTGTGTTTTAAAAGTAACACCTAATCCCTCAAGTGATTTTCCTGCATTTTAAGCAGATACTATAGGCAGTTCTGAGAGTAGACTAAAAAAAGTCAAAAAAAGTAAGAAAAAAAGTCAAAAAGTAGTACAAAAAAGTCCAAAAAAAGTCAAGAAAAAAAAAAGAGGTTGGTTCACTTGGGAAAGGACTTCTGACATCTTCAGTTCTGTCCAGTTCTATCTGTAAGCTTAAAAGGAAGAAACGCAACCTCTGAAAAGCTTCCAAAATGTGCAACAAACCGAAAAAATTGTAAAGCAAATCCTTACGACTACTTCATTACCAGTTCTCAAACATTTCTACTGCATTACTTTACATGGAAGTATCCTTATTTAGTTTCAAAATGATGCGGAAAGAATAATTAAATGGCTAAAATTCAATGACAAAGTTCCGAAACTTTGCAAAAATTGGACCTAAATCTAAATTTGCGTACCTTTGAATGGCATTTATAAATGCCACTGGATACACTTGGATACACAAGTTCTATCGGATTTTAAGCAGAAAGTTTTTTAAAAATCACAAAAACTCTTTACAGTGTAAACATTAACAACGGCGCACACAAAGTATTTAGATAATAGGCTGTGTGATGATATAGTCAGGGCTGTAGTAAGGATGGGGTGAGAAGGGCACCGAGAGGAGATAAATATTCCTGATCTTTGCCAGCTGCTACTTCACCCACTGCTACCCAGGAATGGGAACTGCACATCTGCAGCAGCAGGGTGAGTAGGAGACAGCTGTGGCTGGAAAGTACCCAAGATGGGACCCCAGAACCAAAGTGCCTTCATATGGGCCTGGCTACTAAGATTGCCCAGGCTTTCTTGTTCTAAACCTTCTTTTTGTTTATTATGCTGCCAAACAATTTGTATGTTCAATAAAAATGAAATGTTATTTCTAAGAATGAGATTACTGGAAAACAGGGCTGGATCCAACACTGTGGAACTGGGAGAAGAGGAAGAAAAGAAGCAGGACAGCACAACACTGTGACTGTTCTCAGTTCACATGAGGTAGCACTACATAGGGCAGGGCTGATTGGGAGGGCTGGATCTTAGTTGAGCCCATCATCCTCTTGTTAAATTTGGCCTTAGGAAAAAGTCAGGTCACTAAACATTTTACAGTAACAACAATAACAATTTCTTATGTAACAGCAAGTCTTAATAGGAACATGAGGTTTTATACAAGAACAACCGTGATGCTGGAGAGATATTTTAACTATTTAAAAACCCATATATCTCTGGGCAAGTTCTAAATTTTGAAAAATCACTTGGAATTTGTTCAAGACCTATTCTTAATGTTTTTGATTTTGCCACTCATATTATTTATGTCCCCAAGTGACAAAAAGCTTCCTAGACCCATCTATACTCACCCATCTTAGTGATGATTTGAGAGAAGGGAAAGGAGGGGGGGAAGCTATCTTGGGCTTTTTTGCTTTATCTAGCTTTTTTTCCCCCTTCTTCTTCAACAAAATACATATAAAAGGACATTCCAACTGAATACAAACAGCTGTCCTTTCAGGCTTCTACTGCATGAAACTTGCACCAGAATCTAGGAAACAACCATGATTAACAATTTTACAGGACATACTGAATATAATCATACGAAGCACTAACATCTCAGAGCAATGCCCAATACTTAGCGAATGACTGCAATTTTTTAGAGGGGAGTATATAAAACTAAATGTTCTACAAAGGATACGAAACCTGAGAAAGAGCTAAGGATGCTCTTTAAAGGTACGTTTGAGTTCCTTACGTGTTATAATGTAATCTTGAGTAAGAGTCTCTGCTTGTCTCTCTTTTCGTTTTGTTTTGACCACACATAATTTTGCTCCCCTAGGAGGAAACACACAGCAGTTTAGTTGGTCTTTTTATAGCAGAAATAGAAACCATTTTTTATTCAAAACAAATATTCTCAACTAAGTTATACAGCACATTAAACATTCATGAATGTGTGTATCTTTGCATGTCCACGCACATGTGAAGGAGGGTAAAGAGATTAGTATATCTGTTATACTGCAGCTTTTTATGACTTGTGGAAATAAGAGTGGAAGTTTCATTTCACATTTTGTTCGTCCACAGTACGTCTAGCGCGCGCACAGAAAATGCTCCTCTCCAAACAGGGGAAAAGATTTGCTCTTACCACTCCTCATCAGCAGCAGGGGTGGTAGTTACCTAATCAGAAGTGTCTGTAACACAGCACTGGGGAAGCTTGCATAAGCCCAGTTGGTGCTAAGACCGATTTAAACTGGTGGTATTATTCCTCCTCACTATAAGCACCAGGAAACGACCTGGGTACCAAACTGAGCTAGGGCTCTCGTGATCTGTGTTGGGGACTCAGGGCTGCACTCACTTTGCACTACACATCTGCTTGATACTTAACCACACTATGGCAGTTCTGCACTGTTAGCATTTTTTGAGTACGGAAGGAAGATTTTACCTTTACAGAGTGTCTATTCTATGTACTGACAAGAAAAACAAACAGTAATTTATCTCTGGGTCCAAGCAATGACGACCGACTGCTCTCTCGTTCTCTAAACTGACAAAAAGAAACTAAACTTATTTCTGACTATTTTATGAACCAGAGTTTATCCGCATATTCAAGTGTCCAGGTCACAGTAGGCATCCAGAAACTGTGACTGTTCTGGGATGCCAGTGAAACAAAGACAAGGGGCTATAAGGAAAGAATATCTTATTCATGCCACTCTATATCAACTGTAAGTTTCCCCCTCTGCTGAAAGAAGCATGACCCAGGTCTCCAGCTAATCCATAGGGTAAAAGGAAGTCAACCACAAAAGAAATACTTATAGACTAGCTAAGCCTTTTCATTCTAGGCTGATAGTTGCCTCCTGATGAACAAACACCTTTCCATTAGAAGCGCAGGCAAAAACCACAGGTGACATGGGGGGAAGGGAGGGTAGAAAACCAAGCAGAAAGATGGGAGTGTGCTTTCTTGTATTGCCTCCTCTCAAATTTGGTCTTCAAGTGCGGCTTCACAGTCACTGAAGTTTAAGCTAATGTTTCTAAACAAAATTTTTACTTCAGAAAAAAAGAGAGATGTGAGATCATAAAATATGACTACATTAAATAAATATACTTCAATAGCACCATTTCATGCAGTCCTTAAGAGGTTGGTTATTCTTACTACTGAAGGGTTGGTTATTCTTACTGCAGCTTTTGTACAATTCAATAACGAAAGCAAATTCAGATAAAACTGTCAGTATACAGCACCATGAAAAGCTCAGAGGAAAATGTACTGCTTTTCAAAAACCAGTTATTTTTTTTCTTTTTGCAGTAATTAAGTAGGCAGAACTCTGCAAAACAATCAATCGTAAATCATTTTTTCCCATCTCTTATAATCAGAAAATCACAGAATCAGCCTAAGGTTGAGAAAAAATAATGTTCTTAATCATTAATCACTAAAATTACCTCTGGCTTTTGATAGGATCATAGTACACTTTTGCCAATCCATTTCCTGTGCCAACCATGATCTGGTTCAGCTTGGGATGCCAAAGGCAACGCACAACACTCTGAAACAAAGCAAAATATTGATAGTTGGTCATTCATCTAGATCTTAGAATTAATATTCATATTGTCAAATAACGGCTGAAAGTCACACTGTACAAGGAACAAGCCTGAACATGTGAATGAATATGTGAATACATGAATGAATAAAAGTTCCTCTCCTAAGCAGAACACAATCTGAAAGGAGCGACAACACATGGACATAGGCAGATAAGGAAGTAAAAATGGGTGGCAGCGTGATAACCAGAGATCTCCACAGGCTAACTGTTCCAGGATCTTTACGGGTATCAAGCAAATAGAAAGCTAAAGGCAGATTCGAAAGAGAACAATGAGGTGCTTCAGATTTAGCAACACGGGCCTTCATGACTTTTGCATTTTCCTTTTTAAATTCTTAATTATTCCACCCTGTTCCTTACTTTAACTATTTTTCCCTTCCTCTCAGACTAAAAGTTTCACACAGAGCTGACCTTTCACTCACTGACTGCAGAAATGAAGAGTAGTTGATCTTCACTCTTGGTTCTTTCTTCCCTAGAATGCCCTGAAGAACTTGGTATTTGAAGGCAATGTCTCACAGCTCTGTCACCCTTCTGGTCAGCACAGAAACCGATTTTTCAGACATTAAGAGCATTGTTCTGCTATACACATAGCATGGTCTTCCATATGACTGATGGCTGTACACAATCTGAATCACCAGACCAAAACAGAAACTCTGTAAGACTATCAAGGCATCTGACTCAAGAGAGCCAAAGGAGTGGGCATAATTTCCCATGCAAGACAAAACATCTTAATATGAAAAACATATCTGCATCTGACTAACAGGAAAGAAACCCTACTCTTGAGAGGTAATAACTTTTTAAAGGGATACTCTCCCAGACTGAAGACTGAGGTCTTGACAGTGTTTGTGTTAACTTTGTAATAAATGTACCCAGAGCTAGCAGGATGCATCTTCATGCTATTATTTCACTGAATAATGCTCAATCATTTTTCCATCCTTTTTTCCCCAAGCTTACCACTTCTCCTCTCTCAAAAAATAGGTATAGACTCCTCTCAAAGTGAATTAATAATTCAATATTCAACCACTTCCATCCATCTATCAAGAAACTATCTATATATTTTGTTACACAATACAGCACATAATAGTCACAAAATGGGAACCACTAACATCTTAACAAGGGAAATACTAAGTTAGAATATAATTAGGGGTGTAAGTGAAATATAGCCCTATAACTTGGGAGATGAGAACCATGTGATTTAGAAGTGAATGGTTCTTTATCAACTCTGTTGACTGATGAATCACTTCTCCCATTTCATTTTTCTTCCTTTCTCTGGTTTGGTCCATATCCCATTTTTCTCAGTGTTACGAGGCATAGAAAATTAAAACTATGATTCTGAAACCCATTCAGGCATCGTGAATTAGACATTCATTTGTCTACAAGATGAACAATAACTTTTCTCTGAGCTGTTTATGTGCTTGGTGTTCTTGCTAAAAATAAATAAATAAATAAATAAAAGAATCGAGAGATGAGCTTACAAGAATCAGCTGATCACTCTTTACAAGGCATATCCATAAAGCATCATGCCCACTACATACATACGCACACAACTGCATGCTACTCACAGGTACAAATAAACATGATTTATTTATTTTGAGACAACTAAAGGACAGTGATCTTTTTAGAGATAAATAGGAAGTACAGAGTAAAATTCTTGTAATTCGTTATCTCCATAATCCCTGCTACATGTTACCAAAATAATCAATACAGGATTATTAATAAGTTGTTTGGTTTAAATAAAGATTCCTACATACTGTTATGTAATCCTATTACTCAAACGCTACGGTAATTCTAGAACACACAAAGCTAATAACAAATATGGAAGGTCAAAGGTGGGTGGCCTTTTCTTTTATTAATATTTATTGCATGTGTTTAGCCAGCCTTTTTAAACTTCGTAGTTAATGTGGTTCTCCACTTTCTACTGTCAAGAAAATGTATTTTATAGCATGGTACTGGATACCAGCCAACAAAAACAAAGCCTGAGACAGTGTGGCTCAGCGCTGATGGGGATTGCTAAGTTTCTAACTTGTCAAACATGCACAGCACACTTAAAACCACCCTGGCACGTGCTCCAGAGCAGGCAGAAGAAACTGCCATAAAATGCAGCACTATAAATCTTCTGAAACTGTAAAATGTCTCCAGAAAATAATTTGTTAAAAACTAAACAAATACAAGGTCTGAACATGCAAGCAATTAATTTTATTAAGCCACTGGCATATAAACCTACTTTATATGAAATAGTAAAAACTACTAAGGTGGATTTTCAGATTGTTTTAGAATTGGACAATACCTTACAAAAGAGAAAAATACCGAAATCCTCAAGTAAATCCTAAAAACCTTTCTCAGTCAGATAATCCCAAAGAAGTAAACATTTTAAACAACTATACAGCAGAGGGATCATTGTAGACCAGGTCTTAACACTGGGAATGGGGGGTGGGGAGGGGGAATCTTTATCATGCAAAAATAGTTAATTTCTAAACACAGCAGTCTTGCGCCAATAACTCTAACTTTCCTACTGTTTACACTTAAAATAAATCAGGTAGATATCTTTATCATCAGAAATGCAAAACAACAAAATTGTTGTCACAGAATGTCCCGCCCCCGAGCTCTCCAGGGGAAGAGTGTTCCTGGCAGGAAAAGAAGCGTTTCCCCAGCCTGACCTACCCATGCACATAGATAGCTGCCTACTGATACAAGATCTTACAGAATCATAGAATGACTGAGGCTGGAAGGGGCCTCTGGGGATATCTAGTCCAAACCCCTGCTGAAAGCAGGGTCAACTACAGCAGGTTGCTCAGGAGATTGTCCAGTCCGGTTTTGAATACTCACCTCCAAGGAAGGTGACTCCACAACCTCTCTGGGCAACCTGTTCCAATGTTTGACCATCCTCAGCGAAAAAAAAGTTTCTTCTTATGTTTAAATAGAATTTCCTGTGTTTCAGTTTGTGCCTATTGCCTCTTGTCCTGTCACTGATCACCACTGAGAAGAGTCTGGCTCTGTCTTCTTTACTTCCTCCCATCAGATATTTATAAACATTGATAAGATCCCCCCGGAGCTTTGTCTTTTCCAGGCTAAACAGATACAGCGCTCTCAGCCTCTCCTTGTATGTCAGATGCTCCAGGCCCTTAATTGTCTTAGTGGCCCTTTGCTGGACTCACTCCAGTATGTCCATGCCTCTCTTGTACCAAGGAGCCCAGAACTGGATCTAGCACTCCCGAGTTGAAGGCACTAATCGCCTCCCTCGACCTGCTGGCAATGCTCTTTTGTCTGATACAAATACCTCTGGCTGCTGCTTTCTGTTTCTCTCAGCTGCAAACAGGATTTGTCTTGAATCCTAATTCCAAAATCCACAATGATTTTTTTTTTAATAACTAGTTTCATTTTAAGATTGGGTCTTGCAGTGGAACCCAGAATGAACCAGATGGTACTTAAGTTTTAACTGCCCCATGAGACAAGGGTTCAGGCTGGAAGCAATAACCACAGGAGCTAAAAGCAAACTACAATCTCTCACTGCACTTACCAAGGTGATTTCATGCTTTATCAGAAAAGTAAAACAGAAGGGAATTAACTTGACAGTGCTTTATGGAAACTTAGCACAAAAGACTGGATTACCCATTAGTACTGGCTGTACGGAAATTCAATGGATGCCAGCTTCAAGGCTCAGAAAATATGAACATTAGGAGCAATAATGAAAAACTTCAGTTAACTAATTTTAGATTCAAACATTCAACATAGAAAGCCTTAAACAGTTTCTCATAACAATTAAAGAGGAAACAAAGTGATGTAGATTCTGAAATCCATAAAATTTCAGGTCCTCTCTCAGCTTTGCAAAAGGAAAATAATGTATTATAATAAATAAGAATGATAACATGCAGAATGTATCATCATGCAAACATCTTCGACACTTAAAAAAAAAAAATTCCAATAATGGCTCAATGTATGGGACAGAACATCTTCAGAACATGAAGTCCTGGAAGCCTGTCATAATTTCATCTTGGCCAGAAGAGATTTTTTTGCCCAGCTTTGTGACAGTAAGATTAATCTATCTTAAAATAACAATACTTACAAGTACAGCACTTACAAAGGACAATTACTAGTAATGTTTTAAAAGCTGTTTGGTACTTTTGTTCTTATTTTGTCTTAATTAAAGTTGCCATTAATTTCTTCAAATGTAGTCAATCTGAAAAGACTTTACTAGGGTCTGTTGCATATACAAATGCAATAGATAGTATTGGGAAATACTGGGAAAAGATTTTTGTGAAGTTAGGCAGGGAGAATGTTAAAAATGTTAACAGAAAGAAAAACAGTCCAAGTTCATCTTCTTTATTGTCACTACAAAGGAACACAGGACAGATTCATTGCATGTTATTGACAGTAGGCCTTTGTCATGATGTTCAGGTAACAGATACTGACTTAGAGTGAAGTAAAACAACAAAATGGTTACACAGTTTTAAAGACATCTTTGCTGTAATCTGGATCAAAATGTTTACCTTCCTAAACAATCACCTAATAAAATACAAACAGATTACTGATTGTTCCTGAAACTAGCTATACCTTTTTCTAAAGTAGCTACACCATTATTTTAAATAGAAAATATGAGTTACCAGACCAATATACACCTTCTACTTTGTTTTTAAATGACGCACTATACTCACTTCAGACTCCTGAATCTTTTAAAATAAAGTCCAGTTTTACAAAATTTTATCTGCAATAACTTAGGAAAGCTTAAAAATATGTCATAAACTTCAACCAGAAAGCTCATAAATACATAGAAAGATGATAGGCAAAAGCAATTATATCTTTTCTCCCTGAGGCACACTTCTACCTGCATTTCTTCAGTTCTGAGACACGTGCAGTCCCCGTTCACATGTGATTCTGGGCTGCTTCTTAAATAGCCCTTTGCATCACATAAGCAGAGCTGTTGGTGCAGCTAAGCAGCAAACTACACCAAGTAATTTTTTCTGTTAGTTTTTTTTCTACCAGAATTAATTCTCTTATTTCGCTTGCTAGACCACCACACAAATGGCTGCGCTGATACTACGCACTTAACGGTGCTGCGATGGGATTAAACAGCAGTTCCTCTGAATGTGAAACCGAAGCCTGAATCAGACTCCTCTCTAACACAGAATGGAACATGTATTCTGCTCTAGAAACATACTCTTGTGTTTAATAGGCAAAGTGAAGAATAACTGAAACAGATTTCTCTACAAGCAAAAGCTAATTACCTCAACTGAAACTGTCCAGAACACTTGGGCTAACACCCCTAGAGAAGTAAACAACCCAGAGAGGGCATTTTACAAGGTCAGCAAGAAAAGATTAAAATGATTTGTTGGATAGAAATGGAAAATTTACCCCTAAGATGAAACCACAAAGCTGGTAAGGCCATAAAACTACGAACTCTGATGTTAAGGATTGCAAGAATTCTACTGGATCTTTGGTTACAAAGATGGTTCAAGACTGCAGCAGTGTAGGCAAAATTCAGCTTTCTGGCTCATGCTTCAGGTTAAAAAATTCAATTTTACAACAGGGATAGAGCAGATCCAGGATATGAAGAGCAGTTTTAGAGGGGTCAGTGCAGGTTTGGCGGGAAGAAGGCTACGAAAGGTTAAGAAATTTCCCTCAACAAGAGGGATGAGGAAGGGTCGCAGAGTTTTCAGATGGGGAAGAGGGACTGGCAGGGGTCTGCAGGTGTTGAGAGAAGCTTCCCAGGGGATGCCAGTAGGGTCTCCCCCCCTTTGCACCAGCCTGCTCCCCTTGCAGACTGTCCACCTCCTACTTTGCTCTCTTCTGGCACTACAGATCTCCCCACACCCGTCACAGTACCCTATTCCCTGCTGCCTCCTCTGTTCGGCAGTTCCCTTCCATGCTCAGAAACAGCATCCATCCTCTAACCTCGGCTGCTGAAAGAGACTGAGGTCTGCTCCTTACCAAGGGAGTGAAGAGGCTCCTCTAGAGGTCAGGGCTTTCTCCTCTTGGAGCCACCCAAAGCAGCAGGGGAGGCACTCAGGGCAGACATCCCTTCTGTCCCCCAGGCAAACCTCTGTCTGTGGGGTGCAGCAAACAGCTGGCAGCACTAAGTGCTTATCCTGCGGGAAAAAGATTCACTGCGGGGGTCTATCAGCACAGAATGGCAAGGCTTCCTGCGACAGCAAAGTCAAAGTTAACAGCTCACTCCCCCTCCTCCCCTTCTGCACAGTCCAGTCCCACCAGGCAAGGAATTTGTCTGAGTGGGGGCAGCTGCTTCAGTGTGCTGAACCGGCAGAAAAGGTTTGTTTCGTTTTGTTCTGTTTCTGAACTTTCTGAGGCAGCTTTTTGCTGGTGGCATGTCACTGTGGGATGGCAAAAGTCTGAGACATAGAGACACACAAGGGAACAAGCGAGAACATACAGCCAAAGGAGGGGACGAGGACTCCATGTTCAGTGACTGCAAGCTGCAACATTGGCTCAGCTGTTTTAAATCTCCCCCTAAAAATTTCAATAGTAACTGATGCAGCTTTAGAGAGTATTAGCCATTTTAAAAGGCTCAAAGACTAGTAGAAACTATACATGGTTACAAGCATATAAAGCAGCATTTCTTGTATCTTGCATATAAAGCAATATTGCAGCACACTATACACAAAAAGTAGCCAAAGCATTCATAGGGTTTTAAAGTTATGATTCAATCTATGTATTTCTAACGCTTTTTAAAAAAAATGTACTAGCTCATTACAAGATTCCTGTAATATTTTCTACTTCCCTGAAGTATTTAATATCTACCTAAATTTCTTAGTATAAGGAAAAATAAACTAAGGAAAACCTAAATAAAGTGTATGAAGAAAAAAAATGAGCAAGTACAGTGGTTGTTCTTAGCTCCTAAATATTACAAAATATGCAGCGCCTTCATACAAACTTTAATGTTTATGCCTGCAAATATTTTCTTACCACATTCCAGATCTTGAGCAATTGCTTAATTTCATTAGTATCTTTTGAATCTACCAAAATGTAAGGTTGCCTATTATGTAACAAAATGAGGAGAGCATGTATAAAGATGGCATCTTGAAAGTATTATTCATCTCTACCCTCTCTCACTCTGTTCTGCCAGAGCACTAGGGAAAATTAAGGTTTCTCTCCACTACTGTCTTCTGTTATTCGTATTATTAACATTTAGTCTGTCTGTTAGCTGAAGCATTCATTTCTTATTTTTTGTATTTCAGTTGAAAGCTTGACCAGGATCCAACAGAATGTAACTACTTTTAGATGTATACAAACATCAAAGAAAACAATTAATCTTTTGTTATTAGCAAAATGTTACTATACACATACGCACACATGTTGGGGCATGTGCTAATCTAATGCAATATGGAGGTCATCATTTGTTGCAAGACTGGCATGATATTGTTCAACTTCTTCATCAATGACCTGGAGGAAGGGACAGAGTGCACCCTCAGCAAGTTTGCTGACGATACAAAACTGGGAGGAGTGGCGGATACGCCAGAGGGCTGTGCTGCCATTCAGAGAGACCTGGACAGGCTGGAGAGGTGGGCAGAGAGGAACCTCATGAAGTTCAACAAAGGGAAGTGCAGGGTCCTGCACCTGGGGAGGAATGACCCCATGCAGCAGTACAGGTTGGGGGTTGACCTGCTGGAAAGCAGCTCTGCGGAGAAGGACCTGGGAGTGCTGGTGGACACCAAGTTAAGCATGAGGCAGCAATGTGCCCTTGTGGCCAAGAAGGCCAATGGTATCCTGGGGTGCATCAGGAAGAGTGTTGCCAGCAGGTCGAGGGAGGTGATCCTCCCCCTCTACTCAGCCCTGGTGAGGCCACAGCTGGAGTACTGCGTCCAGTTCTGGGCTCCCCAGTACAAGAGGGATGTGGCACTACTGGAGCAAGTCCAGTGAAGGGCTACCAAGATGATTAGGGGACTGGAGCATCTCTCTTATGAGGAAAGGCTGAGAGAGCTGGGCCTGTTTAGCCTGGAGAAGAGAAGGCTGAGAGGAGATCTTATCAACATGTACAAGTATCTGAAGGGAGGGTGTCGAGAGGATGGGACCAGACTCTTCTCAGTGGTGACCAGCAACAGGACGCGAGGCAACGGGCACAAACTGAAACACAGACACTTCCATCTGAACATGAGGAAAAACTTCTTCACTGTGAGGGTGACAGAGCACTGGAACAGGTTGCCCAGAGAGGTGGTGGAGTCTCCTTCTCTGGAGATATTCAAAACGCGCCTGGATGCAATCCTGTGCAATGTGCTCTAGGTGACCCTGCTTGAGCAGGGGGGTTGGACTAGATGATCTCCAGAGGTCCCTTCCAACCTCAGCGATTCTGTGATTCTGTGATATCAAGTTCCACCATTTTCTGAGAAATTCCAAGGACTGATATTTTTGGCATAAAGAGGAATCACCATACATTTCTGCAGTGCTTAGCTCAATGGGGCTAACACTCTTTCCTTGCTACTGCAAAACAAAAAGAAAATTAGATAGGGGTCATATTTTACAATGATGTTTTAGTTTCTTTTCCCTCCTCCAGGAGGTCTTACTGCTTCTCAACTTAATCAGGCATTGTTTTCTTTGGAATCAACCTCTTCTCCCTAAAGACAGTTAAGTTTTAAGGTTAAATCCCATACATTTGTCTTTGAAAATGAATACTTCATATGAAGTGTGTTTTCTGATAATACACGATAACGTATCAGCTTTTCAAAGTTCACAAGTAAAGCTCCTCTTGCCGTACAGGACAGAGGAAGAAAAACATGCTTCCACATGAGTTATGTGCTGTTGGAGTAAACCTTTTCAATTTTTCTTTCTCTTCAGGTACGGCCTCTCATTCTTCACAGAGAGTTCTCAGATAGACTCTCATCCTTCTTATACATTTCCTCCAGAATTTCAGAACTGATTATTCAGACTGCAGCTATCAGATTTTTAGGCTGAGAAGTTCACTAAATTCATGTCTGCCCCCATGGCTACTAGCTGTGCCCTGAAAGAAAACTGTATGTTTAAAAGAACATACAAACAAAACGTGTATATGGGGAACATTCACACCTACAGAAAACTACTGTCAGAGAATGGAAATCTCTACTGAAGGACGATGACATATAGATGATTTTTGTACCATCTCCTGTGGCAAGTGTGCAGCCAGCATCCCACTTGTAAACTGGAAAAAGCAAAAGTGATTTTCTTGGAAGTTATTTGCCATATGATGATAATTTACCACTAGAAAAAAATTGTTAATTAAAGATTAATACTGAAAATGGAAAAGGAACATGCAAATCCTAGACTTTCACATATCTCTACTTGTTCAAGCAAGACTGTACAACTTTTGATGTTTCCTTGATGTGATGTTTCTACTGATTTAAAAAAAAAAGTTTGTTCATATTTGGATAGCATTCTGTAATCTTAAGGTGAAGTTGTTGACATTTGGACAGTTAAGTCTGGAAATCAGGTGTAAGTGAGAGAGCTTACGCTTGACTCTCTCTCAGCTAGCACAGTCCTCTTATGGAATGGGCATGCTTTTCTGCTGTGCTACTGTAAATTGCGTACAGCCACAAATCAATAGAAATGAGTGCAAAAGAAACCCATTGTGTTCTACTTTGCTATTGGCAAGGTCAGAGCGAGACAAATGAAATGTTCCAATACTTTAGCACAAGAGAATCAATATCAGTGGAGGGAAGTGAAGATCTTAGGTGGGACTTACCTCACCAAACTTAAGATGTCTACACCTGTAATCTTTAGAAGTCTACTCTTTAAATGTCTAAAAACACTCACCTCCCTTTATAATCATTGCAGAGAAATAAGCATTTTTACAGTGGCCTTCATCTAACCTAATTTAGATATCTGTTTTAGGATGAGATAAATCACAGTCTGGATATGTTTATTTCTCTCTGATGATTAGAAAGGGAGCCTAGGGTGACTGAATCAGTTGTAGACATCTATATTTGGTCAGGTGAATCCCTATAGCCCACAATGGCCAAAATAACTATAGAAGAAAAGCAGAAAACTAAATGGAGCAACACGAGGAGGATCTGTGTTACAGCATGTTGTGCTACTTTTATAAAACTCTCCAGTTCCTCAGGGAAAAGGATTCTGGAGGCCAAATTAAATACTCCTAGTGCAGAAAGAATACATCACATACAGACTCCTAAAATTGTCCAACAAATCTTTAGAATCTTAGTTTTGAAAGATCAGGTCTAGCTCTGAAGATACCTAAAAACTGAAATAGAAACAAAAAAAACCTTTATGTTCTCCCTCTCTTCTTCCTCCTTTTCTGTCCTATAAAAACATAATTCAGCTTCAGAGTCTGTTCTGAATCTATACAATAAAAAAGTCACAGGAAGAGCTGCTGATCTAAGAAAATATTTTCAGTTAGGAAAAGAAAAACAAACTCTCTCTCTTTCCTAAGTGGCAGCTTTGCTTCAGTGGCCATGACGGTATGTGATGGGCTCTGTTTGAACAGCCTGGTTCTGATTTGCTGCACTTGGCTGCCCAGATAAGTGGCATGTCAGCAGGGAAGATACTCAATGTGTGAAAGGACATGCTGACGGCAGTCATGGACTCTCTAAGTACAGGTCACTACAGCAGTGGCCAAATGGGGCTTTTCTGACTGAACTGAATATTTGTCTGTACTGTAATTTTTATAAGTTCTGACACAGATGAAAGAATCCCAGGCTGTCAAAATCAGTGTAAGTATATGTGCAACTAGTTTACTTAGCACATCTATTCTATCTTTGCTCCTATAATAAATTGCAAATTCATGGCAAGGTACTGTCTATGCAGTGCAGTATCTTTGAAACATGTACAAGTTTAAAACATAATTAAGTAATTCCTGCTGCTTAGGAAGCTTTACTGGCTTATCAGTATTTTTTAATGGAACAATAATTCCTTTCAAATTAACGTTACCAGATAGCTTATAGCTATATTGAACTATCTTTATATTTTAAAGGGGTAAGCAATTTCAAGCCTGTGCTGGAGTGAAGGATCAAATCTCAGTGTGCCTTCCAACTTAATCTTCTACAGTTCTGGAATTGGCACAACGGAAGTCCCACTGACTTTAGTGATATGTCTTCCCAGAAATGAAGGGAGACATACAAAGTTATTTCAGGAAAACCATAGTTATTTCAAAAGATTTCTATGTCCTTAAATAAAACATTAAAATGTCTGGATACTAACAGCCAAAGCCAGTTTCTCACTACCCCAAAATCCTTCAACAATTGTTCCCCATCCCACGGAATTGGGCTACTTGTCACTTTTAAACAACCTCTACAATTAGGAAAGATACTACAGCAGTGGCTTTCAAACTTCTCCATTTTATAATGAAGGTACGATCCGTTTAGAAACTCTGGATATGTATATATGTACAGAAACTGCCGTATAAAGCATACAAATCTAGTTTTCCTTCACAGACATGTTGAAGTAGCCCACAGATTTCATAGACAAAGGCTGAAAACTTCTCTGCTAGTGCTTATGACATGCATCCCAGTAAGAATGCATACTGTATCACTAGTTGTTAAGAGAGGAGAAATGTCTCAGAATATACTAAAATCTCATCACACTAGGCTGCAGGAAAGGCCTGCAAGCGTTCTAACTTAAAGGCAGCAGAGTGATTCCTGCCTGTCTTCAGGACCTGAAAGGAAACAGCGTTATTTCCTCCCCCTCATGACCTCATATTCAACAAAGGTCAAAGACAGGTCTAAGAGAGTTTTATACAAACATTTCAGTGCACTTGTCCCCAAGTGTACAAGGACACGCTTACTCTGATATTATGCAACTGAAATTTCAGGGGGAAATTCACAAAACTATTCAGAAAATCAGTCTTCTAATCTAAAGCTAACGTTAATCTTACCTGCAGAAATACCAATACTTCTGCATAACAATCAAGGATCACTAATAATGATAATTGACATGCACAGCAGAAAGCAAAATCAACCAGTAAAGTTAGCACCGAAAAGAAAGGCTTGTATATGGATAGGTTTCTCCTTCTCCTTCTATAGTCACCTTGCTTTCTCTGCAGATCATCTGCACGGCCCACCAGCTACACTGACTGTCTGCTCCCTTCCAAGAACAACAGAAGTTCTGCCTTAAGAAACACACAAAGATAATGCTGCTCTGAGGCAACATTAATTCCCACTGCGCACTCTGTAATCTCTTCACTGGTGTCTTACCACACAGCGCTGACCCAGAAGCCAGCAGCTTGGCTTGCCGTGCTGCTGTATCTGGGAAGGGCTGCTCCGCCTCCTGGCTACACCCGCAGACCAGAGGGAAAAAATGTAGTCTGAACAGCTTTTAGAAAACTGCTGTATTTTTAATTAGCTTGCTCCTTCCCTTATGTAGTACACAGGCTCATCTATCCAAAGTATAATGCATTAACAACAAAAATACAGTTAAATAATAGGTTTAGAATTAAACCATTTTAAATGTCTCGAAAGTTGAACAAGAAAGACTATCGTTCTGCTTCCGTCTTATTTCTTCTTTGGAGCAAAAAGATGGTTAACATTTATACACTGATATTATGTATGCTCTGATCCAAAAAGAAAAGTCTGCACACACGGTAAAAATATGCTAATATTATATTAAATATCTGCTTTAAGCTCCAATTGCAAAAATCTTCAGATTTGAGATTCCTCTGGAGGTCATCCAAGGAAAAGAGCCAAATATAATAAATATTGTGGGAGGTTAGGGAATATGCTATCATATATGTGACCTGCTATCATTAGATTTAAAATACACATGAGAATACAGTAGTAAAGGAAGCAACAATAATGTCTTTCCCTTGTGAAATGTGATTTAGAAAATGTGTGGAAACATTCAACAGAACAGGGACCTGAAATGGATAAGATAAAATTCACAATTTTCTATGTAGAAGCCAGAAATAAATATCCTAAAATACATTTTCAGAGACCAATAATTTAAAGCAGGATCTCAATAGAAAATATACGCATGGCAATGCTGAATCACATATCTTTCAAGGTACACATATCTTTCAAGGTACAAGGTAAAGCATATTGTGAAAATTGAGTTGAGCCAGTGAACAATACTTTTTATTTATTTGATGAAGAGAAAAAGAGACTTTTAATCTAGGTGGCAAACTGTTTTCCTCATAATTGCAAGGCAGGGCATTTTCAGGCACCTGCTCTGTTAGAATTGCAGCCACATTTTCAAACACAATATATAGCAAAACTAAGGCATACAACTCCCCCATACAACCCCTGTTTGTTACAGTGCGGAAAGTTGCACAGTTTATCTTTCTCACACACTGTAAACCTCTAGTGACAACTCTCCTAAAACAAAGTAAGTGCTGCTGCAGGATATAAAGAGGGATGGACCACACTGCCTTAACATTTATGAAAGCAGAGAATAAAAAGTGACAAGTTACCTCATTACAAAGGAAAGCACTTTGTTGTCATTCACATTTTATGCTAGGCATTTTGTGTTTTAATTAGTACAAAAATTTACCAGACCTTGAATATTGTATGTGCTTCCTTGTTGGATTCTCCTTTCAAACAAAAGAAATGGTTTAAAAAACAAAAGTAGCATGCTGATCTCTTCCAGAAGTCAAAAGAATTCATTTTTCCTATATGCAAAAGCTTTAAATCTTAGTGAAACAGGCCACAGTGGAAAAGCCCTTTACCATATTACTGCACCTTATAAATAGTAAATGCTATTGTTTGAGGTCAAGGAAAGAAATACTGCAATGCTATATCAACTGTGCATAAAGGATGCTAGAAGTTTCATATTCCTTATTCCTTCTTTCCTTCTCACTCTTTAAGCTAAAAAGAAGCTTTATTTATAGCTTGTCTCAGAAGACCTTCCTGAAACATCCCTTAGAGATATTTTCAGAAGTATTTAATAATTTAACTTTTGCTTATATTTGAGAAACTAAGAAAATATTGAAGAAGTTTCTTAACAGAAATAAGTTTCCCAAAACAACCATAAATCAATGTTTGTGGATTGTTGCTTATCTACAGAAACCTGTGGGATATTTTAAAATCTTACACATTTCCTTCTCTAATGCACATAATCTCATCATCTGTTCTCATTTTTAAATTAAATTATTATTTACATTTTCATTTAAAAATAGCAATTTCTCTAAATTGTACAACTTTTCTTTAGCGCCCATCTTGGCCTGGCAGTAACAGGGTATATTTCATATCCTTTCCGTATGGGGAAAATGACTGTTCCACTGATGCCAAAATCAATCTTGTCTATAATAAGGATAATTATTGGCTGATCTATCTGACCCAGACAAACGAGTGATAGACACATGAGAAAGATTCAAGTGGCTGTCCACAGCTATTTTCTATTAATCTAATAATCTAACACTGGGAGGAAATGTTGTGTGCCCAACTCTGTTTCCCATACACTAGGTATTTATAACCGCTTCCCATGAAGATCTCATACTCACATAGCCAAACCAAGAATTAGGAATAAACCCCCCTTGACATGCATTTGACTATGAAACCTCCCTTCCATTCCAAAAAGAGTCCAGTTACAGACATCCCAAAAGATAAGACCTCAACGCAAAAATGCTGCAGGTCTTCCTTTCTACCACGCTACCTGAGGAAGGCAAAAGGAAACGGCCTCTGAGTTTCCATGCACATGCTTCGCACCCCTCTTACAGCAGTCATAATTCCCAAGATTCGTTCAATGTTCCTCATCCATGTAAATGGAGTGAAAAAATATTTTGCACTGAAATGGAAATCTTTCACACAGAATAACCCTCAAATGTTCAAAACAAGACCGTTTAATTGTTTTCCTGTACATATCTGGGGCGAGGGCAAAAGAACAGTTCTTAGATTACTGTGTCAAGATAGAAAGACGGATAGAACAGCTAAAAAAAAGTTGCACAGGCACAGCAGGATGAAGTCTTGTTTTAAAAAGCTCAGCTCTTGCTAACAAGAGAGGGATTCTGTACAGTTTAGCATATGTAACTATGGCCACAGTATAAAGCCCTCACCGTTTTCAATCACACCTGCAGACACTGAACCAGAGTCAGGCTGCAGCACGCACACGTGACAGCAGCCTCCTTACGAGAGGGCAGAGGTTGGCATTTCAGCCCCTGAGCCCTGGTTTCATCTGCAATAAGTAAATGAGGCTGTCTTTATCCTGCAACACGGGTGCTTCACTCCTTGACAAAAGCACAGAAGAAAAATCCATTGAGTGCTATTAAATGTAAAATCCCTACATCTGTATCAAGACACAGTCACAGTTACGGCAAGACACAGTCTAAGTCACAGATGACGGAGGAAGAAGAGTATAGTCAGAGAAGCACCACTGCGCATTTGCCCTGTTCACGTATTCTTCTGTAGGCACACTGGTACTGGCCAGAGACAAAGCCCATGGTCTGTACCTGTTCTTACATATATCTATCAGTATTTAGTTTTTCTTCAAAAAGTATTACTATTTATGTGACAAGCTTGAGTTCTGAAGAAGTCCCAGTGCCTACATGGTGGGATGGCATACAAGAGTGGACACAACAGTTTAGTCACAAGCTTCGCCACAGACTGCGACTAAAACCAAAAGACTAATACACAAAATGAAAAGCAAATTAATATTCTACATCCATTCACAACAGCAGAGACTAATCAGGCTGCTAGTCCATTAGTAAAACTACAAGGTTTCACTCCAGCAGCTTTGAAGCAGTAATGGGCTTTCCCATGAAAACTTGAAAGAAAAGGTGAAAAAAGGTTTGTGTGGTATGATGGAAAGGAATGTCAGACACTGCTTTGGTCAAACATTCCCATTAAGTATTTTCCCATTACTTCCTAGGTTCATTCACAGGCCAATTGCACTGGCTATTTACAAAGGAGGTTTAAGATAATGTTTACTGTTCTTTAGTGTTCTTCAATTTTCTAAGCTTACTGGAGTTTCCTTTAAAAAAATCCTTGTGAAAACAAAGGAAATAAAAATAAAAATTGTACCATCTTTATAGTTTATGCTTTCCCTTCACAGTAGATTTTTTGTTATTCCCATTATATACCTTGTACCACTAAGATGGAATATAATTACCCTCAAAAAGTCTTATCATTTTCATTTCATAATTGCAATAAATGGCTAATGATGCTTGTTTTCTTCAACAGTTTGGACTAAACCCATCTGACATTACTGAAATTATTTTCATGAGGGAGAAGAGCAGATCTAGCTCTATGCTATGATACATGCTGGTGTACTTGTGCTCTTTTACTACACATTGGCATAGAGTAACTACATATATGTGATGCTTAAAAAAACAAAATTACAAACATTGTAATTACATATTTAAGCACTAGATTATATACAAAGGTAAAGTAGTAGAATAATTAGCTACAGAAGACAAACTGAAGTCTTAGACAATACTATTTTTATCTTCAGCTATGCTTACTGCTCTGTTGGCATACTTGAGAGACTGTAAGGAAAAAATGGTAACTAGGAAAGTAGTCAGAATGCAAGTAATTAATTACTGAACTACTAAAAGATGCTTTGATAAACCACACAGAAGATATTAATCTATCAATTTATAGGTCAACAAGCTTTCCAGCAAGCAGCAGGTACTGCTTATAAAACAACCACCTGCATCTTTAAAATTCATTTGTTTTTTAGCATGCTTTTATACATTTGTATTTCATTTAACACTGCGATTTGAGAAAAGCATGAAGAAAACTACTGAAAAAACTGAAGGATACAACAGAAATATCTTGAAAAAATACGCTGCTTTTATTTTAAAACACCACATAGTGATTCTCCTTCTTTTAGATTGAAGTTGATATGTTTAACTATGTTTTTCTCAGATGTGTAGTGTTGAAGTTGGAAGCTAGACAGACTGATTTCAGAGGTATTATTAGTGCTGGCTCACTAAAAATTATGTCATAAGAATAGCATTTATAAGTCTCAATTCTTCATCCACTATTTCTAGTATTGTTTCATTTGATCCATTACATGCAAAGCAGTCTTAAATTTTATAACTACAAATGAAGAAAGACAACAGCACTAAAACTCAATAGATAGAAGTAATTTACTAGTTTTAAAAAGTACTATATAAATATCAGCACCTATATACATTTATAGTACAAAATTCTGAACCTGCTGAGATTTGTACTCATGCTTAAATTTATAGTGCGTGAGTGGACCCAGTGAAGCCAATTACCGGCCCCTAATTTTGTTTTTCCAACAATTTCCTGCTGTTGGTTCTCAGCTCCTTATTTCTTCTGCCTTTTGAATTAACAGAACTTCAGTTCCCAATTCTGAGAATAACTCACAGTAAAAAAATTTCTTCTGAACTCTCCCATTGCATCACCTACCTGAGCAGGTAAACAGACTCTCTATCTCAAAGAAATTTAAAAAAATTGTTTTTCTGAGAGATAATGTCAGCCATTGAAAATTATATTCCATTTGAACACAGAGCAGATAGGCTGATGAGCAGTAATTCTTACCATTTAATTTCTTTCACAGATGCAGGCTAACAGGCACCATCATTGACGAGCTTCTCATTCCTGAGAACTTAAAGCTAAAGGGAAGTTTCCATACACTATTACTGACCTCTCCACCACAAAATGAAGATGCCAACATGACCAAGTCCAGACATTTAGCTCTAAGGAGTCCATGTTCATTGTGAACATAATTGCTAAGCTATTTTATTTCCTGTGTCTCAGAAGAGCTCCTATGAGAATCTACCTCCCACACTTTAACTTACACGGTTGGTTGCCTTTGATCTGTCATGAAATTTCAGAGGGGATACTGAGGCATTCACATTTTGTCTCCAAAAAAGGATATAATACTTGTATCAGAAAAAAAAAAAAAATCCATCAGAAATCCCTAAGAGCTAAGTTAAGGTTTTGGCCTGTTCCATAGGAGGAAAACTGAAAACACAATTAATACAATTTAGGTTATCTTCAGAGAAATAAAAATTCCAATGAAATTTCCAATGTAATATAAAAAATATATTTAGAGTGTATCTGTTCAAAATAAAAATAGGGTTTTTTCTGCCCTTCAGAAAGCCACACTCTTTCTGCTTTACCATGACTTCTGTGTTTTTGATTTGCAAGCCTGCTGCCAAAGAAATGAGTGATATAACATTCAGCCATAAGCAGATTTTGTAGGATGAATTTAGAAGAGAAAATGGGATTTGAAAAGAAAAATAAATATAAATGTAAATACAGTGTAAATGAACTCCAGCAGAAGTGTTTTGGTGCGCTCTGCTAATAAAGACCACTGCACCGTAACAGGTGGGTTAAGAAAAGTGCCAAAGGAGAAAGCAATATCCTGAAACACTACAGTGTGACAGTGATAGACTCGAACAACTCCTGGAAATGCCTCATACTTAAGCAATCGCAACTGTTTGACTTTCTCCCAGCTTTGCCATAATCTACATGCTTGGTTACGTGCACCATAAAGGTGAAAGGACCTTTTTTTTTTTTTCAAATATGATATTAAACTTTTCCTCCAGTACAAGGAAACAGATGAGCTGTTCAAGTAATGCACAGACTCTTCTGTATTACAGATTCACAATTTTAGGATTTTGTATTTCTATTAAGAACAGGATTTTTTGATAGAGGGTTTCCTAGTGATACCTTTTATTTTGCCACAAAATTACTGCGTTTATACAAGCTAGAGTCCACTGAAATACATTCTATAAATAATCACAAGTCTAGCTTCAGGGACAAGTTGGGGTTCTGTCACAATATGGCATTTTACTATGAGAACGGGTGGACTAAATAGCATAAACATGTATGTGAGAATTTTAGGGTTTAGGCCTCATTTTACAGCTCTGGAAGGGTTCAGAAAAATCTTGACAAATAGTAACACCAAAGCGGGGATCTCCTAGTGCTTAAATACTTTGTTCCAAGACTTTTTTTTTTCTTTAATTTTATTTTAATTGAAAGCACAATAGCACTTATTCAGGGCATTCTACCTCTAGTCATACTTGCTCTTAAAAATGGAGTAGAAAAATTACAGTAGTGTTAATAGGTCATTACCCGCATAAAGAAAATAAAGCATATGAATATGATTTCATTCATACTTTGAACAGTGGAATAAAGAAAACTAAAATAAAATACATACTGCATTTGTAACGTCTATCTCATACAACTTCTGGAATGTCTCACGATCAAAGAAAAAAAGCTTCCCACAGCCACCACCTTTCTTAACAGAGGTGCCTGTGACAAGTATTTTATCATCAGGGCTGAAACAGCAATCTGTCCTGCAGAAGAAAATAAAACATCATACTGAACAAACCGATAATTAATATGTAGGGCACATATTTATAAATTACTCTCTTTAAAAATAATCCTTTTTGTTTGTTAATACTTTTAAGACAAGGCTTAAAAAAATCTTTTATTGGACATCAGTTAACATTTACAATGACAGTGTGCACAGAACATGCAAAACTGACAAAAACCCCACCCTGAAAAAGCCTCCTCCTCTCAAAAGTCTTGTACACTTTTCAGCATCAGAAACAAGCAAAAACAAAAAAAGTATTTTCAAAATCTGTTTAACATCATTCAGTAAGCAAACAAATGCATCATGAAATCTGTTTTCACTAATGATATATTCTTCAATGCTGCACAGCAGTGTGTTTATATAGTGGCTAAAAATATTTGTCTGTTTACTTTTCCTCCGTCTGTCTATGCTACAAAATACAGTGGTTGTGACTTCAAGATTGATCTATCCCTGACCTTCCTGCTCAAGATCTTATTTCAAAAGTATAAATTGTCCTTAGAGTTGGATTTGGCTGTGCTACAGCTATAGAAATGCAGGTAATACCAATAAAAATACAAAATGTAGTACTTCTGCATTATATAGTAAAACATAATATTTAAGTCCTAGAGAACTCAGTCACCAGAACTTGATCATAACTTGAACTCACACCTTGCACCTTTATGCTATGTCTACTTTTCAATTCAGCTCTAATCTTTTTTATTAATCATAGATCAAAAAGGAATGAGGCTTGTTTATATGTCTCATTATACATACGTATGGCAATGAACTGGCCTCCTTCTGAAAAGTTTATAATCTAATTAGACTGGAGAGGTATGAGATAAAAAATGGCATATAACAAACAGAGCTAGCTATTAATTATCATAGAAAATAGGAGATATTTGAAAACCGTGTAAAGTCCTAAAATAGCTAAGAATAAGGAGTCCTCCTTGCTCCGTTTCGGATCTAGTGAGAACTGAGAAATTGAACTTCCGTATACTCCCTCCTGCTCAGCCCAGCTACTGCTATTTCTACTAGCTGGAATAAATCAGCATACTTACATTGGAAAGAAGCTGGACAGCCTTTCAGCTGAATTAAGAGGCTTTTTAAATTGTCTAATATCCCATATCTTTAAAGTATCATCTCCTGTGAAACAAGAGAGACAAAAGTTAGCAATAAAGAATTAAAGTCAAGAACTTAGACATTTGCAGAAAATTTCATCCTCAGACATGAAAAGACATAGGAAAAGGAAGAGAATGATAAGGGAAGAAACATTCAAAATGGGGATGGGGGAGGAAGTCGTCCCTAAATGGCTATGAAAGTGTAAGGATGAAAATTCCCACCTGATGCACCCCAGTAGAGCAGGAACTTCTCAATAGCTCAACTCCATCACAGCAATCTCTCCTACCAACAACAACTATCCACATCAGAATCAAATTCCTCAAACACTAACTTATCACTTATTCTGTGTTTGTGAGGTTTGGTGCTTTATTAAGTAGTAGTAAATTTAAACTTTTGCTTAAGATTTTAACAGAAATTACAATGTTACTGTGGATGGATTAGTTAAAAAAGTTAAACAGGTTTTATGTGGCTGGTTTCTACCTGCCCTGGAAAAATGACCAGGAAGAATGAAAGGCACATGAAGACCTTCTGCTTCTTTAGCAGGCAAACAGGAACAAACTACAATCTCAATATGGAGAACAGGCCCTGGAATCAGGCAGAATTCCTTGGGGAAGGCAGAGAAGGGAAGCAAGCGAACCCACACTTGCTGTAATGAAACCTTTTCACACCCTTCCAGAACACCTTTTGCCAAACAAGCCAAAATCAAGGTTAGAGTAAGACATTTATAGCAGTTCTCATCTGTGTTTGATACACATCGCGCAACTCCGTAGGCCCGTAAAAGTCGGGCTGTTTATTCCCTTTTGAAAAGTTATGACATATTAACAAAGTGAGAACAAAAAAAAAAAAAAAAAAAGAGATTAGTTACTTATTCTCAGAGAGATCTACATCTCTGCTGATCATCCCTCCGGGATACATATTTCTAGCATGAGATGAGTTACAGAATTTTGAGTCCTGAGGCACCTTGCTCAGGCACCTAGACATCCCTTTGCATTCAAAATCAGTGCCGCAGTGCTTTCAAGGGTGGTGGGGGGGGAAAGGACTTTTAAACCACATTTCACCTTAAAAATATCAGGAGATTAATTTTAGACAAAAAGTTATAAAGTCTTCCTGACCTAGGAGGAGAGGTAGGCAAGTGACTGGTAATCCACAGACCTGCTTCCCTCCAAGCCCAAACCTTGCATGGAAGTAATTTTCTGTTGTCTAAAAGTATTCTGTGGACTTCCAGTCTTTGAGATTAAGAGCTCAAAGGAGGCCTTGGAAATAAAATGTTTAAAAAAAAAAAAAAAAAAAAAAAAGTAACATGCCGTAACAAAAGAAATCAAGGCCAGCAGTACCCTTTACAGGGAAAGCAGTAATGTGTGGCCTCGTACATCATGTATGTTTATATTAAAGACTAGGATAACTCCTTACTACAAAATATTTTTAAGAAGTGGACAACTTAAATAAATGATGTCTAGAGCAGAGTATATTTCTGCTCGTTGGGAAGCCGAAAAGTGACAAGAAAGAAAAATGTTGAGTCCCTATTTTGGGAATATCTATTTTCTTATTGTTTCATAGTAGACTCCATCCCAAACACTTCAAAGCATTTGGACTTGTAATATGGACCCTCCCTTTCCCTTCCCACCCCCAACAAAAAAACACTTATCGTCTAGATGTTATATCTAAAGCACCAGCACTTTATAAATGTATGCAAAGGATACCATTTGGCCGCTCTGCAAATCTCCTGGATAGGGACAGATCTAAGGCTAGCAGCCAAGGCTGTGCTGTTCCCAGTGGAATGAGCCTTGACATGATCTTCAAGCTGTAGTCCTGCCAGGCTTTAGCAGGAGAGATGCAGTCAGACATTTAGATACAGCTCTTTTGCTAACAAGAAAGTGTACTGTGTTGGTTTAAAAAATTAGAAGAAGCCAGAAAGACTCTAGAAACTGTGGTTGATTTCAAATCAACACTCTCTTCCACAGTGCAAAAATTGTTCGTAAGTATTTGGAAAGGGCGAAATGCTAGTAGAATGACTTGGCCAATACTATGAAATTTTTATCATCTTTAAAAATAATGTAAGATTTGCCCAAAGCCATCTTCCAATTAAAATTTGGTGTGTTCCAAATCAGACATTCTTGTTTGAATCTAATTTGCATTAGGAATTGAAATCACTGTCTCTAAGAAAACAGACATATTAATATTCCACAACACCAAGGATATTTTCAATAGCATCCTTGTATGTTGAATGCTTCTTTACAAGAAGCTGCAGCAGTACTGATCTATTTTTAACTACTTCACACATGGCTAAAATAGTTACTTTTAAAGAAAGACACAAAGTCAGAAGTCGTGCAGTTCAGTATGAAGCATTCAAATTTGTCCACTTTTGGATCATTTAATATTTGTCCTGATGGCAGACTTCTCCCAGACGCCGGCCGAATTTCTTCTATAGCATTTCAAACAACATTTCCAACGCTGTTCTTCACCATTTGAATAAGAAGCATACCAGGAATCAGACTCTAGCCTGATATGATCAGGTCAGACACTGTTCTCCCAATAGGACTGAGCATCAGATTTATCAAGAGGTAAGAACCACCTACTAGAAAAACAATTTTTGGTGAGCCAGGATAGATATTTTGTAAATGGCTTTTAGTCGAAATAAGGCCAGTGCACTGAGATTACAAGGACTTTGTCTGATTTTTTTCTTTATGGTAAATACTGACCAGGAAGACAAGTAAATGAATGCAGATGGCCCCAAACGAAGTGAAAGCACTGCCAAAATAAAGTGTTGCCAGAAACTCATAAAGTCCAAAGTCAGCAACAACCTTCAAGGAGCTCTTATTTTAAGAGGAAGTCTTGTGTTGAAAGCAAAGCTCAAGGACAGACACTCACAAAGAACACTGGGGAAAACAAAGAAATAAAGGAAATGAGATTTTTTTTAAAATACAGCAAAGGAAAGGCATAGCACAAAAAGAGAAAGAGAGCACCAGAACACTGTGTGTTTATAAACTCAGAGCCTTTCTGCGAAGGCCTAAACTACGTGCCATGAGAGGCACCTGACAGAGCAAGGTACATCCTTCTTGCGTTCTGCACTGGTTCAGCAACAGGAGCTGCAACATCAGAACTCCTGCATGAGGGGCCCCAAGCCAGGATCACGCTCACAAGGAGCCAAGCGCTGAACGCCAGCGCCTAGCTTGGGGAGGGGATGTCACTAATCAGCAGTTCAGCATTTACACTTGGAGCAGCTCTCAGGACCACCTGATCCCCACCAAACTTTACCCACTGGACAGATATACCAGCCTGGCCAAATATTTAAGTATATCCTCCTCTCTATACATATGGAAATGAAGAATACTGGAACACTGTGAGAAGGCCGTTTGAACTCCAAGTAGTACAAATAGTTGGTTATACTCACTAATGCTAATGAATGCATTTTTAGTATTTGTTTCAAATGAACCTTGGTTTTAACTACTGAGAAGCAGTTGATTTAAAACCACTGGATTTTTAAAGTGCTAATATTTGTATTTACCATAAAGAGCAATATATATTACTCTTCACAAAATAGGAATTCACTACATATGCTGCTGCACAATCCCTGAATGTTCAGGCCACTGTACTCAAGATGTTTCTACTTTTTAAACTAACTTTATAATTGTTTTCTTTTTCCATGAGAATATTTTGAAAAGAGAAATACATCTAAAACGTAAAAAAGGAAGAGAAAAAAAAACAAACAGAAAAACTTCATTTTCAGCCCTAAAGAAAGCATGTATATGCTAAAGCTATTTGACAGGTTTAGAGGTGAATAGTTTTCACTGAATTCAACTACAATGAACTGGTTTCCTACATTAAGATGGCACTAAGTCTGCACACTGTTCCTATCAAAGAAAATAAATTAAACAAATGACTTTGATGAGATTCATGGAATTAATAAATTAATGGTTTCATATTACAACAACAAAAACTAACTCCATAAATTCTGTACATACCCAGAGGAAAAAAAAAATTATTTTTATAACAGGACCCCAAGTCCGTCCTTACCTCCTCACTGCTGAACAAAGAAAACGTTTCCCAAATATTATCTTCACTGCATTTAGAAAAAATAACTTTCATGGTCACAAGTGTGTAAAAATATCACTTTCTTAAATTTCTGTCAAGTTACTACCTAATACCCAACAAGAATAAGACTGGGAACTCTCATAAGCAGTTCCTTAGCTTTTCATTTTCCCTTGTGCTTGCAGCTGAGTCCTGCCTCATCTCTCTCATATGCGACACAGAATCTACATCAGATGCAGGAGAGTCGAGCAGGCTTTCAGCGAAAGTCCCCATTCCCCAAACAACTATCCTCTCTTTGATCCTCAGCACTTGGCAGGTGTGTTAATCTATGAATGCTGGATCCACATCTGCTTTTATTGGTACAGATCCAAAGCAATACTCATATTAGAGCACTAACCAAAAAAGACAAAATAAGGTATGAATCCTCCTCATTCTTTAGCACAGAATACATACAGATTTTTTAACGCAATCAAATATGCTGGACAAAGGTAGCATTTTTTAACCATACTGAGGGGCCAAATTTCTGTACAATCTTATGTTCTGCAAACAATCAATCAAGATTTTACATAGCTTAAAAAAAATGTGGTAGTTAGGCTGTAAATAAGTTAAAGTCTGTTTAACAAAACAGAAAATCTGGAGACAGTTAAGAAGAGGAAGAGCTCGCAAGAAAAAGTGCCACATGCAATTAAAATAAGCAAAGGTCATTTATGTGATCTATATCCATAAACTCAAACATGAGAGAACTTACATAAATGGAGGATTCAAGACAGCACTACTGAATATCCCTCACATTAGGGGGTTTTGTTTTGTTTTTTGTTGTTTATATTTAAAGACACACAGAGATTTCTCTTTAATCATATAAGGTATGTCTGTGTGGATTTTCTGGGGGCAACACCACTGGGAGACAGGCACTTCATTTTACCTAGCCCAGAACAGAAAGCTGGATGGTTTGCCTACTTTCCAAAGAGGAGAAGATGCTCATACGGTAAGTGTTCAGTTCAGTAAGGACCAGCAAGGTTGAGGGTATTTAGCTCAACCACTTAGGTAGGGCCCATTGATCTGGCTCTGAATCCAGGAGTCTGGACAGCAGTTAACAAACAAGTCAAGTGCCCAGTAAGCCTAGGGCTGTCAAGGACAAGGAGACCACCATCCTCCTCTGAAAGATGTTATCTGGGGAACATAATGTTTGGGATCTTAGAAACAGGGCAGGAAAACAAGGAACTGAGGTAGAGGGCATCCCAAAGGAGGTGCATCTGGCTGTGAAAGCCATGAGTGCCACTCTGTTTCTCAGGGACAGGGTGAGGGGAAGGGTGCAAAAAACTGCAGGCTGCAGCCCGCCGCTCAGAAGTGCTGCTCCTGCTTCAGAAAGTTTGCAGGCTATGAATACTTCTACTGTGGTATTTTGTAGATGTAATTTCATTTTGTCCATGCACCAAACTGACCAGATGTCATGTATATATCTTAGGCACAACACTGAGCTTGCATTAACATATACTGTCTCTCACTAGGCCTGTTTATTTGGCCTTGGGGCCATGCTAATGCATACACATAGCTTCTGGTTACAGCTGGTTTCCATCCAGACAGCTTGGATTGCATGCTTGCACCTGCCTGTAAAATACTGGATAGACAAACCTCTGGATTAAAAGTTATCTTGAGCACACACCATCCTATCCAAATCTATCTAGTGCTGCAGTGAATGAGTCTTTAAAAGGTCTTTGTCCTCTCAAAATTTTTACTGTTCTCTAAGACTCCTGGCAAAAAGTTTTATCTGAAGTTAATAAAACAAGGGTTTTTTTCCTGTCCTGTGGACGTGTCAATTTTTTTTTTCCATTCCAGTATATTTTGGCCACTCACTTCAAGTCATCACCTGATAGTGCTTATGACATAAATTAAGTAAAAATTCAAGTTAGGACAAAAAAGCACATTGCATAAGGAAGCAGCTTGAGGAATTAGTCACAATAACTCCAGAACACAGATACTCGTATTGAGAGACAATAACCTTCTAAGAACTAAAGAACTAAATAATGAAATTTCTCTTATGTTATTTTTAATTAAGCTAATAATTTCCTTTGTGGTGGATTATTAATACTAGACAAGAAAGCAGATCAAGAACTGTATAATATAAACAGCATGGTTCTCTTAAAATATTCCTTGACTGCTGTAAAAATGCCCTTTCACAAGCATAGTACTGAATGGAGTATCATAACAGAAGATGTAATTTGAGAAACACTTCACGTATAAGTCACTAATACCTTATTTCACTATCTTACCACCACCAAGAATAAGTACATTTAATGATGTTATGATTTAAATAGTTTGTTTACTGAACCATTTATACGTTAGTAAAAGTTAAAACCATTTTGCATTCAACACATCAAAGAGTTCTTTTAATCACCTACCTCCCCGGCTGGCAAGGGCGGTACCATCATAGGAAAATGTCAGGCATGAAGTGTCAGTGCCAGGGGCATGGGCTTGCCTGCAGTGGAACTTGGTATGTACCTGCTCGTCAAAGAAATAACACATTAAAAAGTTTGCTTGCTTCAAGACTGGCTAAACGTTTCTTTATAGCATTTTGTGCACGTTGCTGCTATTCCTAAATTTAACAAGAAGGACTCGCATTTTTAGTGTTAATGGGTAGAGAAGCTAAATATTTCTAGGGATTTTTAGAAATGTCATGTATGCTTCATAACAGGTTTTCATACCAAGAAGAGTTTGAACGCAAAATCTAATTTTTTCATAAATCCAATTATACAGTCCACATTTACAAAGCATCAGCACCCTTGAAAACTCCCACTAGTGCTGAATAAAGGTAGTTATGCCTGGTTAAGATAATTATACATTTTAAGACAGGTCTCATCACCCCTCTAAGCAGACTTACAGTTTAAAAATGCCAAAATACATTATACATACTTTGGAAAGGACTTGAAAGAAGGATTGGAAGAATGTGCTTTTGGTATTTTTCAACCTTGCCAAAATTAATGGGTTATAGATTTAGAACAAAGCTCAGATATTCTGAGGTTTGTGTTCCATTTAGCTGCAGTAAAATTCAAGCTTGGGAATGCTGTATGTTTTTATTTTTAATTATATTCCCCTAGTAATCCTAGAGAAAGATAGAAATTACTTTCAGATTAGCATCTTGTTCTAGTGTAGAGTAGACTTTTTCTGTATTAAGTCACAGTTTAGTCAAATCCCTAAAAAAATCCTCTTCTATTAAATGGAGAGAAACGTCCTATGAAAATCTTGTATTAAATCCCAGCATTTTTGCAAAACACAGCTTTCCTGCTTCCTAACCAAAAAATCAAAGGTCTTGACTAAGATACCAAGATGCTTTTCACATACATACTTTCTTGTTAATTTAACCATTCTTCACTTTCACTTAGCAATATCATTCATTTTTCATCACTAATGGAGACTCCATCACTAAATACTTAAAAATCAGCAACATGCTCAATGCCTGCCTAAGGCTTCTACCTTTGGCAAAACAGCAGTCAAGATGGCCAGATGGCATTCAGGAGCGAGGGCCTCCCTCGAAAATTCAGCTAAACTAGATCAAAATATAAGATTAGAAAATGTAGGGCAAATGTACTTCACCCAGAATCCTGCAAAACTCCTGAGAGCCCATCCTGTGCGTGCAAACCCTGTAACTTGCATTTATAACTAAGCTGTGTCTGCACAAGAGCAAACGATCACATCCCACGCCAGGGATAGGGAAGTTCAGCAAGACTGACAGTTGGCAAAAGGGGACACTGAGTGTAAAGGAGTTTGACTAGAGAGAAAGAAAGTGAAACCAATGGCAGGGAAAGATCAGACTGCGGCTAGGAGTCTAAGGAAACTGAGGAGGAAAGGAAACTACTGCATTTCAGAGAAAGCACAGGAGAGAGCAGACCCGACAAGAACCTATGGGACAGGGCTGGAGCACTGTAAAGGAAAATTAGAATTAAACAGGCACAAACAGTATTTCAGCATATGGGGACATTTTGAGCTAGGATAAGGAGCCCAGAAAAGTGGGGATAAAGCAAGGGACCTGGAGGGGATAAACTGGAACCACATGGGCATCCAGGAGTGAAGAGGGAAGGAAGAGATGAGGAAGAATCCAAATGGAAACAGAAACTGGAGGGAATATAGAGGAAGGGGGAACAGAGGGAAATAAAAGAATTTGAGACAGGTTGGGTTCTTTTTACCCACCTAGGAAATTCATATCTCATTTGTCCTCTTTTCCTAAGATAAATTAATGTAGTTGGAAAATCAAGCATTCAAGAATTAAAGGTTGCCTGTGCCTGTAAGATGAGGATTAAAACAAACCACTCTTCTCACAGAGGAGAGGAAGACTAATTAGTGACCTCCAAGTCCTTTATTTACCATAGTGATAAGCAAAATAGAAAAAATATATAGAAACGCATATGTTTTTGGAGAAGGGTTTGAACAGTGTGCAGTTAGTCAGATCTAGAATCACACACCAACAGTAAAAGGACAGAATACTGAACAACTACTTACTCAGTGAATACTATCCAATTTATATATTAAAAAAGAAACAGTTCTACAGAAAAAAAAAAAAAGTAGGATGTGATCAAATAATGCAAACACACAGAAAGACCGAGTTAAGCTTGCACAGAAAACCTCAGTTATTGTTTCTCCTAATTTACGACTACGCACCTCACTGAGGCTCTTTTAATGGGCTATTTTGCATGCAAAAGACCCAAGCTACTGAAGTAATTGATGTTGTTTACCTATTCAAATATTTGTTCTAAATTTGTTCCAAAATCTAGAGAATCTGTGTGTTATGACATTTCAGTAATGACTGTAAACTTATTGGGGTGTGCAGATTTAGTTAGGTTTTGAGAGGAGTCACATAAGCCATTCATTCCCCAAATGACTCTACAACAAACAAAAGAGGGTGTAAAACATTAAGTAAATGCTTCTTATAGTAGGGAGGGAAAATGTAATAACCTAGATTTATCCACAACACTTGTTCTGAGACCAAGTTTTGAAATGACTGTCACTTCTAACCAGTTACGCATATCCTGGAGAAATTCTATGAACAGATTGCAATTTAAAACTGTAAGTCTGTGTTGGGGTGTTGTTTTTAAATACTAAGAAACATATTTTATGCATCCAATTACACGAAATTTTCCAAATATGTGATAACATACACAGAGGATAAACTGTGAATTAGTTATCAGAAAATAAATATTCTGTAATATTTGTTAAACACTAAGAAGTAATTAAAATTATGTATTTTCTCTTTATAAAATACCACGGATACATAAAGAAACATCATAAACAGTTAATAATCACACCTAAAAAAAATGACAGAAAGATCAAAATATGGTATTCAGCTATTTCAAATGAATTGGAAATACTTAGTTTAGACTTCACAGCACTTGCCCATTCAACACTCCCACTCCCTCCCCAACAATGTCACAGCAACGTACATCTGTTAAAATAACATCCTTTTTTCATTTCGCTGCCCAGGCTACTGCAAGGGTTTTTTTTTTTTTCTTTCATTTCATTCTGGGTTAATCTGAAATCCCCTCCCTTTTCTTGTCATTTTCTATACAAACTAAAATAAGGAAATGATTTTGGATCCAACCAAAGCGTTTTCTCTGTTGTCTTACTACTTAAAAAATACAGTAAATCACACACCATTTCAGGTGTTTTGTTTCTCCTTACCTCCCTTTCTCTGGTAAAAGGTATAGATTATATTTAACATGAATTTATGAATTCATCTGATCAAACCTAGACTGCATCTCTCTGGAAATAAACAGCTCACCTGAAAAACGTCGCTCACTTTTCAATGAAGTGTCTACACTTCCACCAACTCTTACCCTTTTTCAGCTGTCCCATTTGAAAAGACAAATGGCAACATACAGATGTCCAAGACTCAGACATTATATGTCCCTTAATCACAAAAAAGAAAGCAGTAGAACAAATATAGCCCAAATCTATCCATCTTAATTTACATGAATTTCTAAAGCAGCTAAGACACTTCTAAAAGGCAATCAGATTGCATCAGCAATTCTGTTTGACTTTAAAAATAAATTTACTCAGTTTACCAGTGAGAAGATTGTTTTCCTAACTTTGAGCTCTGCAAGCTTGCCCTCCATATATTATTCTGCAAAGGAATATAACCCTGAATTGTAACACTAAATCAAATATTCTAAAATGATTGAAGGTTGCTCTAAAAATGATTGAAGGTTGAACAAGAAGTTTTTACACACACTGGCAAATGTTTGGTGCAGTTTTCAAAGAAAATAATGTGTTTGGCCTCTAGCCTCTTAACATATTTAACTGATGTCTAATCTTGCTAACAAATCATTGGCAAAAAAATTGTCATCAGAACATTTCTTGCTGGAAAGACATGAAACAAAAGAACTAATGCACGCATTTCAGAAGTTTGAGTCAGGGAGGGAGAGAGCATTGAACCACTAGATAAAGATATATAGATAAATTAGGATAAAGCATACCCACATTTCGCCCCTTACCCCTCTCCTTTCATTGCAGAGGTGTCCACTATTACGGAGCACTATTAATATGCCATGCAAAATTTGGCAAGTTCATTAATAATTTTTAAACATTTAGCTATTTCAGCAAATTCTGTAGTAACACCCTGTCTTTTGCAACTTGTTTGAAAGCATTCTAGCAAGCAACTCCATCAGTGTAAACACTTTCTAGCTTTGAATTAGCACATCTATTTTTATTAAGCAATTACAGCTGACTGGACTTGTGGGCAACATGAAATGACAGGCAGAAAACATGAAGCACATGTGAGAAAGGAGGCAGTTTCCAGAAGTATCAAAAAAAGCTGGGATAACAGAAGAATGTGAGAGTTTGCAATTGTCACAGTCTTCACAGAGAGAACGAGAACCAGAAAATAAAAAGGAAGCCAGAGAAAAGATGAAGAAAAAGCAAGCTACATGACGAATTATTATCATCATTAATGAATACCCTTTGTACAAAAATTCTTGGTGGATTGAAGCAGAGCTATATGGGAAGTGAAGACGACAGTGGCTGCATGACGTGTTTATTGCAACCTAATGACCTACACCAGAGCCATGTGGTTAGGATTCTGCATCACACAAGCTGTTCTCAGTCCCCAGGATCCTAAATAAGACATGTTCAATGAAAAGCAGAAGATAAACCTAGTCAGTTTGCTAACCGCTGATATCTAAGCCACCTCCATGAGAAACACAATACATTTAACTAATGAAACTTCTGAACTTTCCACATTGTTTCAAGGATACAATGTTTCATAGTAAGCTGACACTTTATCTAATGCTTTTTCTTCCCTCACCCCCTTTTATTTAAGGAGACAACTATGTCCCAGCCAAGCCATTCTTCTTCCTTCTTGTCACTAACATCTTTGAGATGTTTTTAAAAGCAGAGGCAGTAAATAAAGGTAGGCAGCAGGGAAAGTGAAATCTGTAAAGTAGTGACAAAGCTTCTGCTATAGCCATCTTTCTGTTTTATAGATACACGACAAAATTTACTCATTTATTAACCTTTATTTTATTCCACTTAATGTCATCTGCAAACACAACCAACTATGCAACTACTATCCTGGCTACAGCAAAAGAAGCTTTATTCAATAGTGAGCGTGCCATAAGCGACATGAAGTCTATTCAAGCTTATTTCAGCACAGGGAAGGTGTTTTCTGAACAGGAGAGGTGATTTCTAGAGATGCCTCCCATACTCACCTCCCTCTCTTTCACATCCAGGAGAATTTCCAACTCAGGTACTTATACTGATTGCAAATGTGAGGCAGAAGGGCAGGACTAGCCAGGCAGAGCTACCACAAAGGCAAGTCCCAAACCATATATGGCTTTTTGAGATTAAAACCACCAATTTCACTGGAGTAAGATGGTCTCAGCAAAACAACCTAGTTGACACTGACTACATTCAGTGTAAAAATTACAATTTTTAACAAACATAAAAGCATTCCAAGACAACATATTATCATAGTCCACTATTGAGGTGACAAAGGCATAAGCTAAAGCTGCAAGAAAAAAAAAGAAACCTCACAGAAACCTTTTTGTTAGTCACAACTGAGAAAAGTAGTCAGGGTTTGTGTTGAAGGTGATCGCATCAGAGACAGCCAGCAGTCACAAAGAGCTGTGATCTCAACTGACAAGAAAGAAACATTCCCAATCAAAGAGTTTTACTTTCCAAATTTTTATTTCCCCATCCCCCATTCAGTCATCTCTACTGAACTAAGCATATTCACTTTGCTCTCAGCCATACCCCAGAAAAGAGATTTAACTGTACTCCCTGGATTTAGTATATCACTTCTGAAATATCTAGTCAGTCTTTGCCAGCTGAATTCAGGAATTTATCAGTTTTTCCCTGAGTAGCTAGTTGCAGACTATCATCAGTTGCTTTTGTTAAGTCTCTTTAAATGTGTTCTCTGGGCTTTCAATTTATCTTACAGCTCTTCAGTGCTCTACCACTTCGGTACTCTACCACCATGGCATAGAAACCGGTGCTATTTAAGTAATGGTCATATTGATGCAAAACAAGATTAACTTGTGAAATTGGAGGGTTTAGTGTTTATGTCATTATACTGTTTTATGATTTGCTCTCCTCTGTGATTTTCTATCTCAGTTACATTTTCATGTTTCATTAGCAGACCTTAAACACTCCTTCATTTCTCTAAATCCTAATTAACCCATAATGAATATGGTTACCTAACTTTATTTGCCATAATCTGTACATCTGACTGGCCACTGTATTTAACTAACTTGTATGTTTATTATATTCTCATCTGTTGCAACTAGGATCATTTTCTGGGTGGAGGGTTGATATTCTGGGGGGAGGCAGGTCCTTGGGATCTTGTGTTTAAGCTCACACACTCAATTATGGTTCAATATCTTCCAATAATCTTTAACATATATATCATACAGAAGCGTTGCTAGTTATTTACTGCGAATGAACAGACAAAATGCTTGGCTTTTTCTTAATATTCTGCTGCTTTTCTTGAGCAGAAGCAAGGAATTGTATTGTGATGAAAAACCTACATAACCAGAAAAATAAGTTAGAAAAAGTAAACAGTTCTAGAACTGTTTTTAATGCCTATAAAATCTTCAATCCCCTATAATAAATCATGAATTATATCATGGAACTATTGACTGAAATAAAAACACAAGAGTGAAATGCTTGATCTGAAAACATCAGGATGTTACGGAAAACAGCATTCTTACAAGATGGGCCATAGAGCAGTGTAGTCAAGCACAGCGAAAAATGAATTGGCATTTTCTTTAGTGAAACTGATATAAAAAGTTGATTTCTATAAATCCAAAGACTTCTCTAATATTTACACCAAAGACAACAAGGCAAGGCACCCAAAACATTTGACCAAATGTGGTTTTAGACAAAACAAGGAAACCAACAGGCTGACTTGCCTTAAAGAAGTCTCTGGACCAGTTCAGAATGATGAGAAAGTCCTTTCTAACTGACCTTGCTTTCTTCACCATCTACAGCTGTCAATTTTTAAGAATATTGTTTACCACAGTAGATGAATTCATTTAAACAATAAGAAACTATCAAGAAAGATTTCGGGAATCCCATTTTGGGAAGATGGCTTCTTAACAGCATTGCTAAATATTTGCCTAATGGTTTAAAAATGAAACCCCAACTGAATGTTTGGCTGCATTGTCAAACTTTGCATTTGAGAAAATAATCTGTCTTGGCCACAAAAAACAATAAATATTGCTAATAAAAATAGTCTTTGGAATCTATTCAGTTGGCTTCCTTTGGGGATTTTTATACTGCATGTGAAAAACGTATGAGCATGTAGAAGAAATGTTCTTTGTATCTTTTCATAATTTATCTAGCCCATCCCATCCTAACCTAGCGAATTTATGGTTTTCCTATCATAAATATGGCTTCTGTAAGCCAAAAAAATACCCTTTTGCCTCTTTCAAAAAAAATTTAATCATCCTCAGACAGACTTGCCCAGCTGTCAAAGGTTCCTCCGCCTTCTCAGAAAAGAACCAAATTTGATCAATTGTTTCTTCCACAGAACTCCATTAGAAATTTACACTTAAAAGATACAACCATAATACAACATCACTGTAAGTCCACAGATCTCTGTGAACTCATCTATGTAAACAGAGCATTTCCAAAACCACCAGAGTTTCATCATTTAAAAGTAGCCTTTTTGTCTATTTACAATAAACAAGCAGCCCAAGAAAATATAAAGGAGCTACAGAGATGTCTCCATAATGCAACTGCCCTAAGTTATTCCCACCATAATTCAATATACTTTCTCACGTTCTTCCAGCCTTCAGTGTTCCCAAAGTTTAAGATCATTTTAGTAATCCTAAAGAGACACTGTGCGAATGGAGTGAAACCTGAGTGAAAATAAATGGAAATTCACATTAAGCTAATCTTTCTGATTCAATAACGCTAGAGCCAAAACTGTTGTAGTTTGCAGTGAGTTGTCAAAGGTAGATGCACAATAAATTAATGTACCTTCTTGCTCAAAAAGCAACTAAAACATATGTATATTCCAACATGAAGGATGCATTTTTCTAAGAAATGAACAGTCATGTTCACTTTTACTAAAATATTTCTTGCAAGATATAGACAGTGCGTAGGTCTGGTTGGTATTGTGAACTATTGTGTGTTCTATATTATTTGATTTTTCCCATAAAAAATGCACCGCAAACCATTCTGCCATATTTCCACTGCATATTAATTAAAAGAACACAGATTTTAAAAATGTGCATGTGGTTTTATTTTTTGGTTGGAAAGGAGGAGGAGGAGGAGGAAACATGTCACAGTTAAAAGAGAAAATTGTTATTCTGCAACATGAAATATTTCAGTGACAAAACAGGCATTCTTAACTCAGAGCCTAAGTGGTTTATAAATAATGCTGTGCAAGGCTGTTGATATTAGACAATATACTTATTACTGAATTTCAAGGGCCATACTCCATCTGAAATAAAAAAGAAAAGCACCCAGAAAACAAAAAATTCCATCATCTTTCAGCAAAGAAAACTGTTGGGAGAAAGGGTTGTTTTGGAGAAGCTAAAAAGACACTTTTTCTCTGCTTCTTTTACAGGTCAGTGAGGAATGGGGGGGGGGGGGGGGGGTGAGGAGGGTTAAACCAAAGGTACATTGGCTCCAATCTGCAAGATTCAGAATTGCTAAGTGCCCTCAATTTCAATTACCTTTAACTCATCATTTTACTTGACAAACGCAGCAACTTCAGGGTTAGGCCCCAGAGCTAAGTATGAATAAAATGCAAAAGGAAGAAGACAGTTGAGCTATATGGTTGTTAAAAGAAAAGAAATGGGGGGAAAAAAAGCAAAAAGCAATTTAAGCAATTTTTTATTTTCTTTTCAAGCATTTTTCCTGACAGATCCACAATCATTTCTTTGATGTTGCTTGTTTTCTTACATTAATTTTATATAATTCACTAGCTAAATAAGCAAACCTTAAAAACTATACATTTATAAGCAAAAAACTGAAAAACTGAAAAATTTTCAAAAATTGTATTCTGGAAGTAGTTTTTCCTAACTGAACACAGTGTTACACAGCGAAAAATTATGAATTCCCATTAATCTTTAGAATTTCTGAATCCAAAATCACAGATAATAAATTTACTGGTTTCACAAATAAAATATTACAGAGTTAATCACTCAAGCGTTTCTGTATGTACAACATACAGTGGTGAAAGTTCTTTTGACAAAATGTGGTTTTGTCAAAAGCATTAGCTCAGAAACAACATGCTGCCTTAAATAACTGGCAGTCTGAGTTTTGTGGTAGTATCAGCTTCAATCTAACAAAACTTAAAATCTTTCAGAATTAAAGGTACCTTGTAAAATAAGTTAGCTTTAAAGCTGAGATTTCACTGCTTCTCCAAGATGATGATCCGGTGTACCACAATTTGATTTCTGATACTCAGTATGGAAATGACTTGAAAATGAGTGTTTCAATTTAAAAGACACACCTGTATATTTTTATATCTACATTGCCCAATGCCCTGTCACACAAAGCTTCCCAGCTAGCTTACAGACCAGCAATCAAGTACCTAAGCATTAGGTGGAGCGAAGAAACCTTTTAGAAAAATGCAGCTTGCTGTTTTACAGTAGCATTCATGAATATATTTGAATCATCGGTGGCTTTTATATTAAATTTTACTTTTTAATAGATATTAAAAACAGATTATTGTTTGAATACATTACAGCAGATCATTCTTTTGTTCGGAATAGCATGCTTAAGCCAATTGATCTCTTCTCTTGTCTCATTTCATATAAATAATCTGATTATTAAAACTATGGTAATGCAAAAATGTTCTGGACAACATCCAAGACCCCCTCAAACAGGCTGCAGAATCTCCATCCCCTTTTGTCTCTGTGGAGTACAGAAGCCTTACAGAATTTTTCCTTCTGCCATTAGCCTTTTCCTCTACTGTTAATGTTGCTTCAAAACCCTCTTTTCTACTCTCTTCCTACTTCCATTTCTTTTGTGACACTCTAGTACTTCTCCTGACTCCAATTCTCTTTCATCACTAGCATACCAAAATATCTTCTCCATCCAACAAAAGGAATGATTCCTCTGTTTTTTATCCTAGCCTTCCAGTTTCATTTCAGCACAGTATTTCACTCATGCCTGACAACTACAGCTTTCTTCTCTATCAGCAGTGGCATCTTCAGAGGAGATGGAGATCTGTGGATTGTTGTTTGTGAATAAGAGCACTGAATCGAATGTCAAAAACATCATTTGCATGAGCTTTTTTTTTTTTTTTTAACCAAATAGCTCTGTCTCTCTCTTTCTGCATTGCTTTTTTTCATACTTTGGCCTCTTCATTCAATCCTTCATTCTTCCCCATCCTCCTGCTCCCCCGTCACCCCAAATCTTCCTTTTATTCCATCCTCATTCCTTTTCAAACCAACTTAAATTTCTTCCAGAGTCTCAACAGATCTATCCCTGACAAATCCAACAAATGCTACCCCATCCTCAATCTCATCAGCCTTTGAAAAAAGTGCATACTCTCTGTTCCCTATTCTTTGTCATTTTTTGAGGTTCAGTGTTTCCTGTACACCTTCTACATGTTGACTCCCTTATTTACTGTTTCCTCTGGTTCATGACTCTCTTTCCCTCTCCCAGTTTCACTGGCTATTCAACATTACTTGGTCCCTGAATTTCTCTCTCTGCAATGTATTGTACAAACCTTATCCACAACCATGATTACCAATATTTTCATGCCATTAAACTACCTTCCAGTGAAAGGTTCATCATTCTCTATCTGCTCAACATCTTAGTTCATCTTGACATCACTTTGTGAATGTTTAATTAGCAACTTAAGTTCAATATGCTGAAAGCCATTCCTGATTTTTTTTCTCCCCTATCTACCATACCTTTCCTAAATTTCCCTGGAAGATCTAACCTTTACTAACCATCTGTTACACACACAAAAAAAAAAGTTGTTACATGCATCTTATGGCATCATTTCCTTTCTATCACATATTATAAAATACACTACAATAAATCCAGGCAGTAACCTGTTGCCAGTATTTTTACTTTGACTTGTTTACACTCTTTGCATCCTTCTGCTCCAGTGCCTTAATGGATCTTTACTTTTAGGGTTGACTGTCACTTAACTTTGTCTTACTTAACAGCTCTATTGTACCAATGAGTTAAATATATATTCTGCCAATGACAGTAATTTCAGATTACTTGCTTAACCCTCAGGCACATCTCATATGAAGAAAAACAGAGTCTAAATCAACAAAGTCACCATTCCCTTTTCTGTACTATATATAGACATACAGTCCACTGTCATTCAAAAATGAGAAAAAAGAAGGCAAATTACAATTGAGTATGCACACTCCCTTTTGTGTCTTCAGTGCCAGTCCCTCACTAACTTGACCCCAAATGATTCACTTTCTGACTTAACCCTGTTCGTTTCCTAAGGAGAGCAATCTAAACTGAAGTTTGTGTTTTATACATACAGACACACAGCAGCAGACACTAGCTGAACCCTGTCTGGCAGTCTTACCTCAACGCAACATCCAAGCAACAGCAGCGAGCTGCTTAGAGCCCAGCATTCATGTATTCCTACAGCCCTGTCAACTCCTGTCCCATTTAGCACCACACTTCCATGCATGAAACACCAAAATCGACCAGGCTTTCGCATCTTTTGTCAAATGACAAGCCACTGGCTGGCAATGCACTTTCTGCTGACTAAAACAGGTGTCCCTACTTGCTCAGAGCTTCTGAAAAAATCATTCAGGCTCCTGAAGGTGGTCTTGAATATACACCAATCCTCCCATTACAAGGGCAGGAGCACACACACGTGTCCTAGCTGTGTTTTTGCAAGCCCTGGTGAAGCTCAGCCTCTGTAAAGATCACAGCAGCATACTCTGGTGACCTCAACAAGATAAACTTTGTTTACAGGTCTTGAGCTCAATCTGCTCTCTGAATGAGATCACAGAGCTGCACACTGGTGAGGACAACGAAATAGGTCAGGGAGCTAGGATACAATGCAAGGAGCTCTTAAAAGTGTCCATAAAAAACACAGTCCACAAATAGAAAATGAATCAGATTCTTTCAGAATATTTTACCCTTTACATGTGAACTAATACAGTACTTTTTAAACTGGCCATCCCATCTCAACCTTAGTACAATGAATTAGAAAGAAACTTAAATATAACTGAACACAGGTAACTGCTTTCAGCAAAAAACAGTTAAAAGCCAAGTTTGGAAGTGACAAATACACATGGAAAAAAGTGAAACAGCAAGCATAAAGGCTTTTTTTTTTTAACTATACCTTAAATATTGCTTAATGAGTATGAAAATTATACATTTTGAATTATCTAAGAGTACCCTGTTTAAATTATCAGTGATTAGAAAGATTATACAAACTCATAAACTTTATTAAACTAGAACTTCAATAGGAATTTGTGTTCATACATACACACACACAGAGACATACTTTTTATATATTTACACATAACGTGTGAAATATATAGGTAGTCATTTCCAGCTCCAAATCTAGTTCTCTATCTCATGAGAAATTTAAAACTTGGTTCAAGGAAGGCAGCTGTTCCATGGATGTATCTGGTTTCAGTCTGTGTAGTATCACTGTAGTCGTACATTAAATAAAACACAGCTGGACAATGCTCCACCTATTTCACCACCCTCTCTGCTAACTGTTTAGCACTAACATCTGTTGAAAACAAACTTTATGAAATAGGGACATCATGGGAAAAAAAATCTTTGTTTTAAAATATTTCACACAACAAGTTTTATTTATTTGAAAAGAAACCCTCAGGTATACTCAATTAGATTTTAATTATGAGTTTTAAACCTAGAATTCAAAAGAAACTTGCTCAATCAAGGCTGTCTTGGCAAAAATATACTGTTAACGCAAATACTTTTCATTTTGTATGTTTGTTGTTTTCTTCTATATAGTTCTGTAACTGCTGCCAAGAGATGGTGTAGTTATACAGTTTACCTTCTCATCTATAATCATGACACATCAATAACTTCTTTGGTTTATAATCTTATTATGAATTTTATTCAAATGTTATGCAATCTTGTTTAATTAAAGAAAATTAACTAGACTCTTACTAGAGTTTCTTCAGGAATTGAGAGCAGTCTATAGGGTATTAACAGAAAGTCAGATACTTAAGCAGTTTTAAAAGTGTATCCTCACAGTAACACACCTTTTAATGGACACAGCTCTGAAACAATCTTTCTATACATGCAAATAGTTTGTTCTTTTTCAGGCCTCCTCTGAGCCGAGTGATTATTTCTACAGGCTAAAGTTACATACAAAAGCTATGCTTCATTATAATTTATCTTCAATTTTTCCAGCTTCTCAATCTCTGACTGATTCATGGGGAACATTTTTGTATTAAAAATATGCGTATATTTTCTTACTGTCATAAAACTCAGCACATTTCAAAATAATTCATACTTATTCTATTGAACTTAAAAAAATTAAAATACACATCTGCCTGTTTCTCTTTCACAATTTTAACTTTTCTAAATTACAGTTATGAAAAGGTTACACACAAGCATTTCAGAACATTAAACTATGGGTTTTCTAGGCCAGTATCCAGTTTTTGATAGTGGCCAGTGACACAGGAATACATAAAAATCCCACAACTGTAAAACATAGAAGACTATTTTATTCATCTTCTACATTAGTTCTCTGAAAAAGTTAGAAATCTGGTCAATTACTCTATTTTTTCTACATTGATGCAGATAAAAAGAGAGTGAGGAAAATTAAGAAATAAAAGAAATGTTCACTGGGTTATAATAATGAGAAGAATCAGAAGAGAAACATATGTTCTGAAACATATGCAATATGTTTCAAAAGTTAAAAAAATCCAAATCATGATTTTAGTTTTGAGATTTCTATGCAAAATTATCTAAGTATTCTGTCAAAAATGGCCATTTCACTAAAAAAACCCAAAACTTTTAAGTTCCTTTTCTATTAAAAACAAACAAAACCCAGCCAGCTCTCAGTACACCATGTTTTTTTAATTTACTTCACATTATTCTTCACTAATACCCCAAAACATAAAGTTTTCTGAAAGATATGAATTGATGAGAAAAGTAAAGCCTGCAAGAGTTACATCCAAATATGAAGCCAGAACGTGATGAAGGGCCTATAAATTAACCCAAGAGATAAAGCAAACATCTGTGGAAAGAAAGTACCAATCTTCAATCAATACATTTCACTGATGAATAATCATTAATTTCCTACCTTTTCTGTTGTGCTTAAATAAATTCACCTTATCAAGCTGTAACAGCTTTCATTCTCTAATTATTCTAAAATATGGGACTTTTAGATTTCTCTGATGCAACAAACAATGACTAAGAGTTGCACAGAAATGTACTTTTCATTGCTTGTAAGAAATTCACAGTATAAACCTGTTGTCCATCTCCTCACTAGCATCAAGAAATAGTGACATGCTATAAACTACAATGAGAAAAATCTGAACCCTAAATCAGCTTCCTAATACACATGCCAAGCACAAAATTCTTTTCTTAATTTACAAATCCTATCAGGCTCTGAACCAATAACGTGTTCAGCTTGTTTGAGCAGCGCATATACTAGAGAATCTGAAAGCCATTTTTCTGGTAAACCAGACCACTCTGCAACTCGCATCTTGTTAGAACTAAACGTGACACCTGTACTTATAACTTTCTGCCTCTACGCAAACACTTTTATTACTACTCACAAAGTTATTAAATAAATAAATAAATAATCTAAACTAACAGAAGCCAGGTCAAGAAGGCTCCTGTATCCATTTCTGTTTAATCATTATTCATGTTACATGACTATTAACAACACAATATTAATAAAGCTAATCATATAACTGTAATGCTTATTCTTTTCTTCTAAAATTGTCATTTTTAATTTATCTTTGTAAGCTCTACTGTTATTCCTTTAAGTAGTAAATCAAAGATAGATATGTATCATTGTGGGATAAGCCTGTCTCCTTTAACCATAGATGAATCCAAAGTAAAATCCTTTATGCTGTTTTCATCAGGGTGTGACAGACTTAAGATTTAGAATCGCCTTTCATCACTATATTAGATAGTGCAAACATTTAAATAGTTCTCAACTATAAACTGTTTATTACATAAGAGAGAAATGCACTCAGAAATACAGCAGGGCACATTTTATCTTAGCTTATGATTGTCAGATTCTTTACTTCTGCTAGTTTCAGGGTACAGATAGTGATGTACTGGCTAAACCAGACGTATACAAAAAGGAATAATATATGAATCTGTTAATAGTTGCTGCTGGCAAGGTTGTTTGTGATTTCCAGTTTCTGGAGCAGAGGTCTGGCACAAATACATATGGAAAGAAAGGGTGGGGTATTATGGATATGGAAAACTTACCTTTAGTTTGAAAGGGAAATATAGTATATTTGGATATCTTTCATCTTGTATTTATACAAGAAATTTCCAGATGTAGCCAGACTGCCCTCTTCAAAGCATGAAGCATGTTACATGCCTGGGGGAAACTGCAAGATTTGCCTGCTGTTTAGTTGCAGTAGTGATATTCAGCAAACTTTAATAGAGATAATTTACAATGACTGTTCTTAATATTGGCTTGTTTCACTGAAAACATTTTAATGCCATGAAGATGTCAATATAAAGCTAAAACTCCATATAAGTAAAACCAAAACAAAATGTTCAAAGTGAATATTCCCTGGCTCAAGTGATGAATCAAACCTAGCCAGTGTGAAAATAGAATAATATTGGAATGTTGCGAACCATCAGATGCTAAAGCCACATTACAATCTCTGGTTAGTAGAAACTGTAGCTGAGTAGGCATAAGCAAAATAATAAACATTCTTAGTAGACTGATATCAGATATACATTTCACGATTTAGTACCAAGAGCTGTCTTTTGCATGCCTTAGCATACACAAAAAGCACCCTGCAACTGTGCAAAGATCCAACAATCTCCTCTTCCCAATGCATTGGTATAACTCCCCCCCAAAGGACTTTCCAATTAATGGAGAAAATATTTACAGCAAGTCTCAGATCTTACTACTAGTTTTCATTACTCTGTCTGGCAACATCAGCTGTAAAATCCATTAAGGACAGCAAAATAAAGTTTACAAAAAAATTTCCAAATAAGATCTGGGCTCGGATTCCCAGCCTAAAACAAAAGGGTCACCCCATTTAGGCCAAAAAAATTTATCTTATGTGATCTTTCTGTATTATCTATTCTGTGTTGTTGGTTGTACAGGATTTCTTCAAAATGGCTCCACTGTTTGTAAAACTTTTCACCTCTGAAAACACTGCCTTAAAAAACTTCTTTGCAGTCATACTGTGCAATACAAAACTAAAGCTTACGAAAAGCCTTTCAAAGCAAACAATAACTAAATATAGAAAGGTATTTATCTTACATCTATAAATCATGCAATTATTTGGAAAATACTTTTAACATGAGTATTAGTAATTAAAAAGGTACAAAGTTTAGATCTGCTTAACTTCAGAACGTACTGCGACATCCCACTTTTCTTTCCTTTGTATTTTGAGGACAGGGTGGCTTAAGGGCATGTGGAAAATTGGTTATTGCGATTACTGCTTGATCACATCACTTTTGGGGACATTCATGTGGGCAGTCTATTTGTATAGTGTAGGATTTCATTATTAGTGTGCATTTTAAGTTCTGTAAAATCACTTAGAGCTTTAGCTAAGTAATTTAAAACTGATCAAAATACATAAATTATTGTAGCAATTTAAAATCAAAGTAGGGGTTTAAAACTGGGAAAAGGAAAACACTAGCAAAGCAATAGTTCAGCAATACTGTAGCAGATGCTTGCTTTTGAGAAGGAAATAGCTGGCAAAATAGACTGAAGAGGAGCTGAATACACCATGAAGTCTTTTATGAAACAAGAAAGTAAAAAAATACAAATTAATCACTAGCTATCAATCTCCCCCCCAGCACTGAATCAATTTATGTTTAACGAGAAGAAAATTATGCTGCAAAATCATAAAACATTGTAAGTTTCCTGTTCAGATTTATGCCATATAAAAAGATAAACCTATTACTGATATATCTGTCAAAGCTAATTCTTTACTACTTAAGTGGAGCTGTCAGATACCTACCAGCCTATAAAAATTAGCAAGGTAAACAAGGTCCCTAAACCCTTTAAACAGACCCAACTTAAGAGAGTTGGAAAAAAACCAAACAAGCTTTTGGGCATACAGGCTGTTTTTCTTGTTCTTGAAGGGATATAAAAGATATCACTCCTTACAAGTTTTGCCTCCCCAATATCCTTACAGAAATTATTGCATCATGGCTACAAAAATATTTCCATAAAATACATGAAGTGTGAAACTGAGAAACAGGATTCAGTGTGTCATCTGCAAAGATGCTGTTCAGGTACTCCAGGGCTGAATGTACCCAGGAAAAGTTAAGGAGAAATTCTCCTCCATCATATAACAGGTAGCTTTATCAGGTGGTTCAAAAGACTAAGAAAGACTAACAAAAAAGGTTATTCTTTCTCATCCTTGTAAATCCTAACTGTAATTAATGAAGATGATCTTGATCTTTTCCCATTTAGAGTGAAAAATGAGGGGAGCTTTCTGTGTTCATGAGTTGAAAGGAATTTCAATCAAACTGAAGTCACAATACATTGTTAATCGGCCCTTTGAGAATACTGATAGCCTTTACAAAAGAGACCTCAGGCTTTCAGCATCTCTATGAGAGAGGTATTCCCATTTCTAGATGGGAAAACTGGTGCGCATAGAGGTTTAATGATTGAAAAAACACACAATTCTTGATATGAAGGACTAGCTGCATGGATCAGCTTGCTCAGCAGTGTGTAGTACTATTGGTACTGCAAAAATTTCTGAATGGGTAAGCATAAGCAAGGTCAGCAATTTGAACGTATCTGAACTGCAGGTAAATCTACTGGTTTTACTGCACTCTCCTGTGAATCAATAATTTTCAAGGTCCTGTCTTATCTATGACCAACTCTCTCCAACTCTCCACATTTGCCAGACACTCTTCATTTCTCAGAATATTTAAGAGAGTTCTAATGTACTATACTATGATTGACTATTTCACACTATTGTTTCCACTATTCACTGGAATTTTGAAGGAAGTTATTTTTTATGCCCTTTGAAGCTGTTATTTTAAGCCAAGTTGACAGTGTTCATAATATTTCAAACAAGTTGACAGATAGTTCTGCTAATGTGCACTGTAAATGCACATGTACATGAACCTTAAAGAAAAACCATGCACTGACAAAATAACACACATGAGAAAATAATACAGATTTATGACAAAATGAAAAAACCCTCTGAGGCAGGTGATTATAATGGATCATGATCATACTGAGGAAGTTTGGAGAAAGGCGAGGCAGAGCCGGAATGCATTTGGCTAATTTCAGCATTAGCAAGTTACCGATGTCAGTTAGATGGAGACAAAAAAAAAAAAAAAAAAAAAAAAAAACAAAACTGTTCTTCCAAAAGTGTTTTTACTCTCACTACATACAGCTGGGAGACTTGGAATTGCACCAGAAAAACAGTGGAAGCAGAAAACTGAATGAAATATTCACTGTGTGTGTGTGCGACTAGTCAGAACGAAAGAAGGAAATGGATCACACACCAAAATCATTTGCCAGACACAACACTGTAATTAAGAAAAAAGGTAAATGCCTAAGGAGCTGTAAGTGCCTTGGAAAAAAAACAGTTAACTCATGACCCTAACTTACAACAAATAGTTACTTTGATTCCAAATGAGAAAAAGACGCAGATGATAAAATATGGGATAGAAAGGATCCTTTAAAAAAAAAAAAAAATATATATATATATATTTAACAGCACCATTCTGGACAAATTCCTACACTATTGAGCAGTGAACACAAAGTGCTGCCAGGGCAGAGAGGAGGAACCCACTGTAAAAATCTACTTTTACCGCAGCGCGCCAAGATCGGGGTTTACAAACAGTGACTACAGTCAGAATCCTGCTCACTAGTGCAAGTCAGTGTGTCGTGTAAACACTCTGCTCACACTGCCCATGTCTCAATTTATTAAATAACCCCACGATGCTACCGCACAGCAGGTTGTTTTTCTACATTTGCCTTTGATAGGATTAAATCAGCAGGATGCTTGCGGTCAGGTGGGAAGCTCTCAAGTCATGCCTGGAGCAGAGGATAATAAACTTACAGTCAGCAGTCAGAAACTATGGCCACAGTGGCAAGGGAAAATTCCTGGGAGCTTTGCCAGGTAGCTCCTGCCACCTTGTACAGAGGTATGAACTTCATGAACTGCCAGAGAAAAACAGTGGCTTCCTGCCAGCACTGCAGCAGCATACCTGCCTTGAAGGCAGCCAGCAAACTGAGAGCCCCTTTTGCTCAAGGAAAGGGCATTATTAGGCTCTCCTCCTTTCCAGGGATAACCACTGGGTACTGCCGGTTTCATGGCACCTCTCCTATGGGAAAGCGGGGACATTATGCTTTCATTGTAGCAAGGAGACAAACTTCCCTCTCTCTGAAGTTGGCTCTGCTGTTGTAAGAGTTTTGAGTCTTGTCTGCATCTTGAGAAATAAGGCTAGAGTAGGTCAACTAACATACCGGTGTCTCAAAACTGAACCTGCCTAGAAACCTCCACAGACACAGGGATAGCAGGCACTGTGGATGGTTGGCCTAAGTAGAGTGGGCCCTAATATCTGATAGGAACACCACCCCAGACTTGGTTTGTGTTCTGACCTTCACATGCAGGAGCACAGGTCAATGACAGGGTTGAAATGCCTCTTAAATTTTTGCTTAAGAGAGAAAATGAATTGAGACTGTCAAACTAGGCCCTATTGGATCAGCTTTGGCATGACAGCTCTACTAGAGTAAAGCCAAGAAAGTTACTTCTAACTTCAAATACCTTCCTGAATTTGTCATTTTTTCCTGCTGTATATGTGCCAAATCCATGGTCTACAATAATGATACAAGAATCTTTCCTAACTGATCAAATATAAGAAATTAGAACAACGTTCTCCCTTCAAACAGTAGTTTTTTCTGGTTTTTGTTTTTACAGACTCAATACAGCCTTTTTAGCTTAAATACAAATGCTGCCTTAATTTTGACATGAAAAAGAACTGTATTGTAATATAGCAAAATCTGTGTACAGAGCTCTACACCATTTCAACAAAATAAAATGTTATTTGATGGACTGGAAATTAAAAATTTCTTCAAAAATCAAAAGTTAATATTTCACCTATTTATTTCTTCAAACAGCTTAGCTCTAGCTTCTTGATTCTTACAACTTATTTTGTCTATTCTCCTGTCTCATCTACAGTTGCTCAAACCCCAAAAACTGCACCACGTTGATATGCCTTGAGCATTTTATTGTTCCCTTTAGCAAGCAACTCTGCATCCTCTGTCAGGCTTGTAAGTGCCTTCACCATTCCAGTGCAGGACTCAGTCCCATCCTTCTCTCTCTAAATCCTACACTGAATACTTTGTTATCACTTATACAGTCACATGTTCCTGTTTTATTTATTTATTATTTCCACTCTAGTAATGTAAGCTGAAAGGTTTTTTTCTTTTTTTAATTATCTTACTCTGGCGAGGTGCCTTTTGAAATGCCTGATTTTAACCATAGACACAGATTTCAAAAGGGTACTGGCAGCTTTATATAATGATGCCACTAAAACACAATTCACTACTGCTGCTTTTGGAAAAGCTTGCACATTTCTTAATGGCACCAAGAAAAGTGAAGACAAAAATTCTGTAGACTTTAAAAATATAAATTCAAGGACACGAGGAAATCTCTTTAGGCTTGCATTGTTACACAGGGGTCACCAGTTGGAAATTGCATAAGATGCACAGGGTATATCTTTAAATTATTCATAATCACCTTAAACTGCACTCAATCAGCATTGCAATATGTCATCTTACAGACACACAAAAGTTCAAAAGGAAAAGCACATGAAAAAGCAGACTACCAAGAGCACTATTGTTAAAGCTACACCAGAAAGCTTAATATTTCAATACTGTATATGTTAAAATAAACAGCATACACAGGTGATGAAAGCCAGTCTCTGAAAAATTTATTATTCTGTTAGAACAAGTTTACACTTAGGATGAATTCTCAAGCTTCATGCCATTAGGAAGTTTTACTGGGTTTATAGTGGAAATAAAAACAGAAATAAAAATAGACGACAATCCAAAAATACAGGCTGTACTTTGAATATGATCAACCAGCTTTCTTTTCCTTTACATCTGTACATTTCCCCTTGCCCTCAACAATCAAATGTTATTCAGTCTTTGTGAAAAGTTTCCTAAATTGCCTGTTTTCCCTTTTAAAATCAAATGTTTTGAAGGATGAAGTTGAACAGACTAACATAAATTACATTAATTCAGTATTATTTCCCCAAATCCATCCTATTCTACTGGAGTTGTAAAGCTTTCAAAGATTTATGATGTCAGTTTGATTCTAAGGATTATTTTTTTTTTAACCTCTTCATCCATATTCTTATTTTTGGCTTCCTAACAAACTGACCCTAATCTCATTTTCTCCTGCTACACATGCCATAAGCACTTATTCCATTGAAGTCAAAGGGACATGAGACTGGGGACCACTTCCTTGGATAAGATGGGTACAGATGAGATAATTAACCATTAATTTAAAAGGCAGTAAAATTCTGACGAGTGAACTTGTATTGCAAATTTAGCCTTTGGAATTGGGCTGGTTTGTAAACTCCACTACCCAAAGCAATAGAGAGCATTGATTGCTCCAAACTTTGAATGATAAAGTAGTAATATGAATTTTATGTATCCTTTGTTATTTAGATTCCTAACTACTGGAAATACAATTTTAAGTTGAACATGAACAGGACAATTAAATTACAGACAGAGTCTATTTCATCATTTTGCATATTTAAAAAATTTTAAATAGTTCTAATTCTGACTCTTTCTGACCACACTGCATTTCCACAGATTGTTTAAATTTGCCTTAATGATAAATTTTATATTTTGGATAATATAACAACAACTGGTATTTAATGTGCAGCATTGTACTTACCCACTTGGATGCTGTTGCCCTCCGTATATTATCTGGATGAATAACTGATTTCAGTATGAAGTTTTACGAATTACTGCTTAATGTATTCAACATTTCAAATAAATATGGAAATATAACTTTTTAATTACTTAGGAATCAACAAGAAATGACAGCTTTTTCCACAAGCATCACATCTTAAATTAATAATACTCTAAATAAAGGTATGTGGCCAACTACTTTTTTTTTTTTTTTTTTTTAAACCAGACTGCCAACAGCTTCCTTCACTTCTTTGCATTGAATAGCAGCAAACTGAATGACCAGTTGTAGAGAGTTAGAGGAAATATTAAATCTTGCTTACACAATATTATGTTTTCAGGGGAAAAAAAATATATATATAAGAATAAAAATACTCAAACCAATTTTATCAGCTTCAACATTCAGCACTTTGTATATTAAAAGCCTGTACTGTTACCATACGCTTGACTTACACTCATATTTTTATCCCAGATCTGGATGGAGCCATCCTGACAGCCAGCTGCAATAAGTTTACCATCTCTGCTGTATGTGCAAGTTGTAGGAATCACCCGTTTACCTTGAACCGATCGTGGTTTAAATACGCCTTTGTGCTTTTTTTCATTGTTAACATCCCATGTCCTCACAGTTCTGGAAAGAGGTTTAAAGAAAGAATTGTTTTACACACAGCTAATGTATACGAAATAATTCTTCTTATGATATAGTCAAACACTTTTTTCAGCACAAATGGCATATAATATTGCTTAAATAAAAATAATAATGGCAGAGTAGCATATAAGATACAGCATGATGGTCAGGAAACTAAAGTATAAAACCACTTTCCAAGTAAGAAACTTTGTATTAACTAACATGCATGTGAAGTTAAAAAAAAAAAAAAAATCTCCCAAGCTCTCATCTAAATGTATATAATTACCTGGAACTGAACAAATGACCAAGGGCTAATATAAAGATACTACATAGTATCCACCGCCACTGGAAATCAGGAATATAAACGCATCCAGTGCTTTACAAGAATTAAGACTTCAGGAATCAGGTATAAATGCTTATACAAACTCATCTACTAAACAGATTGCCTCCTTTGTTCTGACAAGGCAACAACTGATAAACCTACTTTAAAATGGCAGTACTGCAGGCTGGCTGCTTATTATTCAGGCTTTTATTTATTTTTAAGAGGCATTTTAAACAATTAATTGCAAAATTTTTGTAGTTCTATTTCACTAAATCTAAGGGTTTTGATTTCTGTGGTAAAAGCGTTCTTCAGATACTTTACAAAGACTCATTTATGTAATACCATTTCTTAGAGTTGAGTTTTTCCCACATTATCAGCACAATAAATACATCCTCTTTCTTTTTAATGGAAAAAGAGCATCTGCCTTGGTCTTCAATGTTTCTTAGAGACATAAAAACATCCAAATGAGAGAGAACTAAAACACTGAGATACAGGTGGATTCTTTAAACTGTCTTAGATACAAATGTTTTCTGTCCATTTAATATGTTGATTTCTTTCCAGATAAAAATTCAAAACTCTTCTGGCATCTAATGCAGAGAGGAGTTTCAGGATTTGGCAAAGGAAGGAAGATCATTAATTCAGAAAGAAAGAAATCACTAAGTTCTCAGGACAACCTCATTTGTTTAGACTATACAAACACTGCCTGTGATCCAGCAGCACGTAATTCACTGGTTCTCTAGCAAAGCAAATACTACTCGATTAAGGCTGCCATTTTCCAAGAACCAGGCAAGACACTGAGGCACAACACTAGCAGCTTCCATCACAGCTGCAAGACCAGATAGGCTACAGAGCTGACATACATAACTGTAGGACAAAAGAAGCAAGAAAATCAGCCAGGAATTGCTCATGGAAGGTATATATAATTGTATGTATAATGAGAAGAAAGAGAAATCAAGTGAAATGGAATAAATCTCTAGTTGTCCATAATAAAGTCAAGATTAGTTCCTGTTTAAAAAGTCTCCAAATCTTGTAACTGTAAGGCATCAATTAATTGCTCTATTTGGAGCCCCAGCATAGGACATTCAAGTTTCCTGCTCTTTTTCATTTTTAATAAAATGTTAAATTGTGATACATTTTCCAGAGTCATCTAAATAAACCTATGCTGCTATGTATTGCAGAAATGAATGTATTATTTCTTCAATGAAATAACTACATAAGATACTGCAATTTCTTGAAAGAGCAGTTTTTGTCAAAACCTCAATCACTTTGTAACACTATAAATTAAATTCAAACCTTCTTATTCCTTTTACCTTTCAACCATAAAGAAAGAAGGAACACTCATGGCCTATCTAGTTCTGCCTCATGCGTAACATAACAAAGGCCAAAAATTTTGATCCCCAAATCAAACTTAACATCAGCAGGTCAGCAGCACAAGAAGAAAAATCCAAGTTTCCTGAACACCTTCTTGTGCTGTAGACAGTCAGTAACACTGCCTCACAAATGAATTACATGCACTGTTAAAAATATCCACATTGCTTATAATGTGTTTAAATGTCCCCTCAATATTTCTTTATAGTCCCCACACTTAATACCCGTTTACTGTCCCCCTGCCGCTACTTGATCTATGAAACTTTTCTACAAGAATTAAAAAAAAGAATTATAAGAAATCAAACTGAACAATCATTCCCAGACAGTCCCTAACTCTTGAGCTAAGACTGAGCTCTTTTATCTCTTCTTTCAAGTCGGACCTTCCAAACGTTTTTATTCTTTACTGAAGCCTTCCCAATTTTATTTAAAAATAGACATCATATTGTGAAAATATCTCAAGAATAGCATGGACAAATTTCAGCTTACCACACGAATCAACCTGCTCATGGTATCTGACTGAATCAGCATCAACAGTCATCTATAAACTGTATGCTTTATATTTTCTTTCAAACCTGTGATGGACTAGAAATACAGACTATCTGAGAAGGGATCTCTGAAGCACCCCAGAACACACTTTCACTATCTCATTATAAGGACCATCATTGCACAGTTTGAGTATGATGTAAACTCATTTCTTCGGCCATTGAGATTCCCCTTTTACCCTCCGCGCTGCCAATAGCCACCTCAGTGCTCTGCCTTTTCTTTCAACTGGCACTTTGATGCCTTCACCCCTTCCACTATTTGCACTTGAAACCAACTTGCCTCTTTTTCCAGTCCCTTTCCCTCACAACATTCAGTCCTTTAATAAAATGCTATGCCTCCCATCATAGCCTGAAGGAAAGGGAATAAACAAGGAAAGAATCCCAGAAATTCATATAATTTGCCTTCATGGCATATGTCTTTAAACTGGCAGTACACCAAACAAATGCCAGCTAATGCTGCCTCTCTGCTTTCCTATGCTGTCGTCCCTCGGTTGCCATGCCACACCATGGCAAACTCGGAGAGCACAATCCTTAGATTGCAATGATGTCCGTCTTGTTTGCAGAATGCTTTGGACCATTTATGCCTCTTCCTCCTCCCCAGACACAACAAATAAATAAAGATTGCATTACGACAGTCCCCTTTTAACTTTCTAACATACCCTGGGTCCAACCTAATCTCGTTTGTGTTGAAACTAATAAAAATCTTTACCATTGCAATTCAATCAAATCAGTTCTAGACTCCTTTTGGTCTAAATAGTTTCTTATGAAGAATATTTCCATAGGTCCAAAATGAGTGTGGAATGAAAGAATAATGCTGCATTACTCTTACACTCAGGTTATGCTGCAGCATTTAGCTGAAGTATAACACTATACTTATCTGATGACAGCTACAGCAAAGTTATTTTTGAACTCCATTGAAAACAAAGGGAAAACATATTCCCTGAACAATTTTCTTAGTTCTTTTTTCCTGAAAACAGATTGTGTTTAATAACGGTTTGTTTACTAGTAAAAACAACATATATGGAAGGATTTTTTGAAAACTATCCCTTCAACATATACGCTTATTCCTCCTTCACAGCCAATATTTTTAGACTGAAGGATATGCAGAGCCACATAAATATTTTCAGATTCCTTCATAACTATTTTCAAAGAAAACCTATGCTGAAAAGGCTCCACATACGCAAGTTTAAGTTTAACTTTTTTAATGGTGGATTCCACATCTGCGAAACAGATTTTGTAAAGCTTTTATATTTGCCAAGAGCAATTCAAAGCAACTTAGAAAAGGATGGGAATGTTCTTTTGGAAAGGTAATGTGGCTGTTTTCCTGACCACTGAGAAGTTAAATGATCCATATTTAAATAAACAACTAATTTAAATACTGGGGTCACTTTTTGTTTCACAAATGGCTTTCCTCTTTTTTCTAATGCTCTAAGTTATGACTAAGACAAAATATCTAATAAAATTAACTTTTGACAGTGCTGCTGTATTACACAAATTATTATTATGCAGCTGCATATCCTGCAAGCATGGAAAACTTCTCCAAGTCCTGATTCAGCAAGCCAGTGCCCATTCTAATACTATATTCTAATATGCTCCTCTGAAAAGTCAAGAATTGAACCAATTCAAACATTAAAAACCTGACCTGTCAAATCCCACTAAGTTTCTCTGCCTACGCAATCTTTGTATGTTTCTACTGGATTGCAAATCTCTCTTGCACAATATTTAATGTTGTTGGCATTTAACACAATATTAGTATATTAACTATTCTTATCAACCTTACAATACATAAAAAAGCAACAGAATATATTAGTGCTAAAAGTTCAGATCAAGCTTAATGCTGCACACCTAATGACTCTATTATAACGCCTACCTTTGTAATACATTATAATGTCTACCTTTGTAATACAAAGCTGTAAGATATGTTAAAATCATCATACAAATACTGCTGCAATGGAATTTATCTCTAGAGTACAGAATTCTGAGTCATCTTATTAGTGATACGGTGAAAATACATTTTTAGAAATGTTTATGTAATCCTCTCTATAAACGAACAACTGATCTTAAGGCAAGATTTTTGGTATCTTTTTTACTACATTATTTCATTACCATATAGGTAAGGTTGTTTTAAGATGCTTATATAATATGGTGAAAAAACTACCTAAAGTGGAATATCTACAGAGAATAGCTGAAAAGTTCTCTGAAGATGCACTCCACACACATTCTGGTACAAGACCATGTCAGCAAGAAAACTTTCAATATTGTATCCTCTTCGCCCTTTTTGAGTGTAAGTATGTTATAGGTGTCTTCTGTTGAGTACATGGGGCACAATGAAGGTTCAGTCACATGCCAGATACTGAAAAAAATCGTATGTACACACAAACAGATGGAGAAAACTAGAGAAACTTCCCATACTTGTTTGGCAGAAAAGCTCCTAAATAAACTATCTACTCCCTGCAACTGAACAGAGTTAAAACAATTTAAATTGGTACAAGAAAAGTCACATCCACCATAAGTAAAATAGTAATCACAGTAGACACAACTTTATAATTTATAACATCTTTTCATCTACTTGATTACTTAAATACTCCCTAAATGTAAAAAACAGAAAGTTTACCAAATAAAACATTTTTACCAGAATATGAAACAACAGAAACATTACAACTTTGTTTTTATGAGATATACAGCAAATAAGTTGAAGTAATTATGAAACTGTATTTTTCCATATTTCCAAATAAAATAGGTAGCCCTTAATCCCCATATATGTCTACTGCCACCATTCTGTAATTACACCTAATTTATAATTATTATTTTGCGGGAAAAAATAAGTTTGAATCTTATGACAATGAATGGGAATTATTTCCATTGTCCAGTCTATATGGATTAAAAAGCAAACAAACTCAAATTTGTAATGACACATAAGCACGACTGTTTGCATAGGCAGTAGACTCTCTGAATTACTGAGTAACAATCCTACAGCTGGCCAATATATGCAAGTTTGGGGGAAAACTAAATTAGAAAAGGAGACAGGGAAGAACTGACTATGAACGAGCATAAACTGGATTAAGGCAGCAGAACTCCTTATGAAGGTCAGGGGAAGAGCAGAGATAAAAGGAAAGCGAGACTGGTCAAGTAAGATACTAAAAATAAAAGAACTGAATAGGAGGCTAGGAAAAAGAGAAGGTAAAGATGAGATATTTGATGAGAGGACACCACACATGACAAGGAGTTCCCAACAGAGCATGGCACTGGGAGAAAAAGAACTGTTAAAGGCTGGAGGGAGGGGGACTTCAGAGAGGTTTCAAAGCAGCCTGAAGGATGTGAAGATCACACTCCTCTGCACTACTTGCAACACAACCTAGTATTCCCAAGTCTCAAAAACCTTTTGCCATCACAGTGCTCCCCCCAGTTACTCAGCTCCTCAGCTCTCAGCTCCTGAGAGGATGACAATATATTAATGTTACTCCTTTCGCATAAAACATCCAGGTTTAAGTGGTTTTTCTGAAGGTCATGAGCAGACCTACATTCTCAGAAATTATGTTTAAATCTAGGATGTTATACCTCCTACATGAATAAAAATATACTAAGGTTGAAAAGTCAAGCTTTTTCCTTTTTTTAAAGGAAAATAAGTCATTAAGTCAAACTTTTGTAAAGGTGATCAATTAAGCTGACTTTTCGTTTTCTGTGTGTGTCATCTCAGAAATGCTGAACAGTTCCAACTGCAAACTAAATCAAAGGAAGTGATGCTTTGAGTATATAGACTGCTACATAATGCTAAGTATTCTGAAAAGTCTTAGGTGCTTAAAAAAGTCTTAGGTAAAGTCAAGATCAGTAGAGATTTCAGCTATTAATTTTTATGCTTGTCATTTCCCTATCTGTAAAATGGAACACACCCATTGTTTACACACTGTTGTGTAGATAAACTGTTTATTTTCAGATACGGCAGCAGGGAATATCACATGAAAGAGCAGCAGTAAATTATTCCGTCTTCAGAGAAAGGGTTGAATAATGAAAAGGAATAGGAGATAAGACCACAGGATTACTGCCTTATGCAATACACAGAAGATACGGTGCTCATCTGACAAACAACTACTATTTTGTTTTAGCCTCATTATTCATCAACATATACTTAAAAATATATATATTTTTATTCAGTCCTTCATTTAGAAGTACAAAAAAAATTGAAAATATTTTGAAACTGATTTCTTCTCAATCCCTGACTTCAGAACAATGACTATTTACAAGTAAGCTGTACAGCACATCCATAAGAGGAAAACAGCAGTAGTAGCAAATGATATCAAAATACTACATGTGATCAATTCTGGCTGAGAAACTGGCCAGATACATTCAGATACGCAGAAAGAGTTACCTATCAACATGTCTATATAACCCCTTTCACACACAGTATGAAGAAACATGTCATTTAACAGAAATGTGGTATATAGAAGAATACTTCACAACTGAACCTCTTAATTATGGCAATAGAAGACTGTTTTAAATGAAACACAAAGCTCACAAGCTTTGCATACCAAGATTCATTTTTGTATTTTCCCAAAACAAACAACTAGTCAGCCTAACAATGCAAAATGTCATTCTTTAAAAGGATGCAAAAATTTAAGAGCAGCAACAGATTTCCCAGAAATAAGTTATTAATTAACATACTACAAATCTCACTGATTTAACACTGGCACACATCATCTAAGCAGATCTTGGATGCAGAAGTGATCCGCTTGAGTCACTCAGTCCAGCCCCTCCCTTCCCCAGGGTATCAATAGGTGAAAATAATCTCTTCAGTTCATAAAATTATTGAGGCCCTAGATGATGCAGTGAGGAACAAAGGGATATCTTTTGGGGAGTGCTCTTCATTGCAGAAGCCTTTGTGTTACAGGAAGAGTCTCCATGGAGAACATAAGCAGAATTGGAGAAATAACAAATGTAGAGAGCAACAGCCAATGTGAAAAGACACCATTTTCTCAATAATTCTTTGAATCAGTGCAGCAGTTCCAGTATATAAAGTTATACTGTATTTGCACATGAATAATGTATTTGTTTCAAATAATCTAAGTGCCTATCCAAAGTGATAGAAAAATTATCCCATGGAATTTTACACAAAAAATCCTAAGTACATTGGTAATTTTTTCAAAGCCTGAAAACTCCACAAAGTTCCAATGACTATTTGCAGATTAGCTCATCAAAATGACCAAGTCAAAATTCCACCATTCTCAGTAGTCAAAGTTTTTAGTAAACACCTTTTGTGTATCATATGAGAAGAGAGAAGGAATGACAAAATACAATAAACAAAAGTAATTGTCATTATAAATGTAGACAGATTGCATTTACTCAGCTATCAACTCAAGATAAAGCATAAGAAAACATCCAGTCACATAAATAGGAAGATTTCAGAATGGCTCATAAAGGGATTCCAAGATTCAGCTCTAGGCTGATTTACTTCATTGTGAATTCCCACTGAACAATATTGTGCAATTCAAAATTCAGACAAATATTTAGCTATTTCTAGTTTTTAACTTCAAAGATTCTGAAGGCTTTAAATAGATAAGTAACACCAGAGACCTAAAAGATTTACAACACATTTTTGTTTCCTAAAAAGATTTTGATCTACACCTTCACCACAGGTTCTCAAGAGCCTCAAATTTCCAAACTACTCTTGCTCGTAATGTATATAAAGCAAGCCACATTTGCTCTCTTATTTCTATTTGTTTTGATAAGTGTATAGATACTTGAAATAGTTATTTGCAATCCAGGTGTTCCTACATAATTAAGGCCAGCTAGAAAACACATTATGCATAATGTAACATTCCTAGTAACACATGAGGATACTAGCAATTTGCTCTGAATGTAATCTCTATTCTGGAAGACAGTATAACATATTAAAATTAAAATCATATGGCAAAAGGTAGAAGATTATAGAAAAGTAAATGATAAATGAAAGACCTTGATTAAAAACAAACTATTATGCACCTTTTCCATCCAGTTTCTAAATGGGGCAAAAAGTCAATGAATTGAGATCTAATCTCCCACTTCAGTAAAGATAAGAGTGGGAGGTAATCAGTCTCCCTAAGGGGTACATTTGGTTAAGATCAAAGGGGAAGACTTCTGATAAAGAACATCTCCACAGTTCACATTACTGTCATGAGCATGAACTGAAATGACTCAAGAGCAGTCTTGCATGATACAGCAAGAGCAGGAAGAGTAAATCACTGGGAAAACAGGATGCTTTCTAAAAAGCTGATTAGTCATGGCTATAAAAGAGTTGAGACTCATTGGGATCTCAAGTTATCTCCTTCACCCCAATAAATAACTTTGACTGGAACTAACATTCAACAGCACTCTCCACTAAATCCATGAAAATCAACTGGAATTAAATTAAACCTGTCAAGCAATTAAAAGCTCTCTAAAGCAACACCTCAGCTGACACTATCACCACAATTATTCTTCTTAACAGTTTTTGCTGCCACCTTAGATCTCACTCTCAGCCACTTTTCTGCAGCTCCATCAGCAGCGAATAGCAACCAAACATCAGTAAGCAAAAAAGACAGTATTCTGATTTTTAAAGTTAAATAATCTAAACAAGGCAAAGTTTGACTCAGCTATACAGATTAACTGTGCGCTTTGTGCTATAGAAATTTTACAAAGCTGAATTTTACTTTCTATTTATATTTTGTAGTAAAATTTCCATAAGGATTTATGAAAGGGTTCTAAAGACCAGGCCAAACTGCAGCATATAAAGTGCAAGCTACTACAAACTTCTACATTCATCATATTTTCTGGAACAAACATAAGACATACATCCCTCCTCACAAAAACTCAGAAAGGAAGACAGTTTATTTTGTAGAGAAGAGATACGGTCCTTCATCTCAGATCTCAAAAGATTCATGATATTGTTCCATTTCTGTCTGGATAACCACAAGGTAGCCATCTTCTCACACTACTCACCATTGTCTGCTCACATTGTAATACTGCTACTACTAAAGAAGCACCTACATACCTTTCTGCCTTTTGTCTATATAAGGCAGAAAGTGTAGAGATTAGTGGACAAAGTAGCATTAAATTGCATTACTTTAAAGATGAGATCTAAAGGAATTATTCTCTCTAATCAACGAAGTTCTCCAGGTTGGGGGAAAACGTTTTTTATTGTTTTGGTGGAGTCAGAAATGTGTGCATTTTAAAGTAGTAACTGCAAGAGATAAGAAAGGTTATTAAAATATTTTCTAAATCTTTTTTTTTTTTCTTTTTAAATAGAAGAGACCAGAGGAGTGAGACTCATTTCAGAGCCCATGATGATAAAACATTGAATGTCTCTGAGTTTGAATATGTCACTTTGTAGTGCTCTAGTCTTCTGGTTGCCTTAAGCCCTGAAATTTCAGTCTATGCAATACTGAGTGCTAGTAAAATTCTCAACTCAAGGCTTTTTCAGCTAGAACTCAAGGATGCCTACTCAATAATTCAGCTATTCTTCAAATGAGTGTAAATGCCCAGCTCTACCTTGCCTTTTTCTTGGGGAAGCAGCAAAATTCTTTTTTTTTTTTTTTAATCTTCTGTCAGTGAAAAGAAAATAAAGGATGCTTTGTATGTTTAGTTTCTTCTGTTGTATGACAAAATGGAGCAAGGGAAGCTCTTCACAGGTAAGCCATTTCAGAAAATTCCATTTCTAATTTTTCTAACATTTTATGTTTAAAATCCAAATGTGTTTTTCCTTAAAGCAAAACAGCCTTTAGTAATAATGAGCAAATGGCTCAAACTGGTGGTCCCAGGCTGAATTTGGCCCATTTGACAATTTCATCATCCTGACACCCACACTTCTGTGGAAACAGAACACAGCTTTTAGAATTGCACGAGATGCCAAAACCACCTCTTGCATCTGTCTATGACCAGTTGTTCAGATCCACAAGCCACTGCTGATTTCATGCAGCCCAGGAGAGAAGTTCCAAAGCTGCCATCTGGTTCCTCCCACTGAAAAGTTGGACCATCTTCTTTGAAAGTATGTATAGTAGTTCCAGAGAAGTCAGTATCAGAAGTATAAATTTACCAGATACTCCTAACAGCCTCTGGTGAAATCTTAAGTTGAAACCCGTAACCTTAAGAAAACAGTTATGGTTCCAAATGGAGACAAAAAAAGTTTATTTTAGTGTCACCTCGGATGTTGGCACATGAACAGCTTCACATTCTTAATGCAGTCATTGCATTTATACATATACCAGATGCATGTGCATGTATGTGTATGCACACATATAAATCTTAGACACTTTATATCAGACATCTCAGACAACTTCCATATGAGACTTACTGGATGCTATTGCAATAAGTCGACAAAATTTTTAACATATACAAAAAGATTCTTATTTGAAAGTTTCATTTTAAAATATTATTTAACTACTAATGGTGAAGCAACCAGCATGAGGAAAACATACTTTTTCGTTTCATCTTAAAAGTTGAGAGCATGGATTGTGCCTATAGTCTGTAAAGGACCAAACTCTCTAACTTCAAACACTTCACACAAACTGTCGCAATGCTAACCTCATCTATTTGCACAAATGAATTCTATGTTGCAACTATAATAAGCATATTATCCATATTGAAAAAAATATTTGGACAGTTTATGACATACTAATTTAGTTTTAAATTATCTTACTGCTGTCAGAAATACAGAGTTTTCAAACTTAGTAACTTTGAGAGTCACATTTCAAACTACTGGAACTACAAATTGTTAATTTATGATTCATCATCACTCAGTGGATTCCCTAGTTTTGCCCGTGGCAGTTTCTCTGTCCTAAGCTGATAAACAGTGAGCTTCCCCTATTTCATATGCAATAGACTTGGAAGAGGTGAATAATATGCAGCTCAAAGTTTATCATTTCAGAAAAACAAACTGATTTAGTCTTGGAATCAACATGAGAGGGGGGTCAGAATCTCAAAAAGAAAACAGAAGATCAAAGCATTAACCCATAGTGCTTAACTGAAAACTGAATTTTCAGTAAAAGTTACTGTTTACATGAACTGTAATGTAAAAAACACTTGATTAACCAATTTCACTTAAACCATGCTATGTGGAAAGTAGGGCTTGTTACTGTTGGTTTGGGATTTTTTTTTTTTTGATTTTAAAATTAAAACCATTCCGCAGGGACTAGGGACAAAGGACAAACTCTACTCACTTCCACAGTGCCAATACCTTGACTTGCCTAAGTAACGGAAGTAACATGTTTTGGTATCCCATTTTTTCCTGCATTGTAGCAAGCTTCTCAATTTTGTTTTAAATTTTTATTCTTTAAGAAAAGCTAAATAATCTGTCTGAAATGGATTGAACCCTTTAAAAATGAACTTACGTAGTAAAAATGTCAGTTGAAAAAGCTCTCAAATGCAAGCTTTTACAAGTGACTGCATTTTTTATTGCAGCAGCTAACATTTTAATCAAGAAAAACTTCAGAAAAATATTAACATAAACGTACATAGTTTATAAAGACAAAAATAGCTTCACTAACCCTTTTGTAAACATACAGCTTTCAACAAGGGGCAGCACAGTCATTACTCAAACTCCTATTAACCAGGCCTGCTCATTCGCCGTGCTTTCTTAATCAGCTCTGCACTGTATATATCTATAAATAGATAACTTCATCTAGGAAAAAATCAGCTTCACATATTTGGAGTGGACTTCACACCTTCGCACATACCAAGACAAAAGGGAAACTATTACACCAGTATAGTGCAAATGACCACACAGGCAAGATAGCAGTAATTTCTTGATGAAGGTATTCCTATATTATGAACAAGTCTCTAGAGATGACTTTCCAAAGACTCATAATTTGACTAATCAGAGCAGGTTTTTACAAGAGCAACAGAACCATACCCCAACACAACACTCCCTCTTCCTGCCAAATACCATGCTTGCATGCCAAAGGACAAGAACATAAGCTATTTCAGAGTTAAAAAAAAAAAAAAAGTCATCAGAATTTAACATAATTGAAACATGTATTTCCTAAGCCCCATTATTGGAAGCAGCTGAATTTCTGTGGCTAAAATAAAAATAAAACATCCACCAAGTAAGGATAGATGAGGTGAAAATACAAATCCTTCTATGTAGTTTTATTTTCATAAATGCCAATTCTGCTTTATTTTTACTCCATGCAACTATTGAGAACAAGTTTTTAGATAATCTACACAGTATTTCAATGTAGGTATTTAAGCAATAACACTATGGTACACTGAGTATCTCAGATACTGGTTAAATAAGGTTGGTTGTAGAAGAAAGTAATTTTTTTTTTATACAGGTAAAGAACAGACACAGAGACCTAAAATTTCTGCAAAAGACATAGGAATAAAAAATCTTTTTATTCAAAGACTTATTTTATCTTGGGATCAGGTACCAGACTAAGTTCCTTACTCTCTGTGTTTATTTATCTTTATAAATACATAGGAAATATATGGTTTCCTTGAAGTTGTAAAATTTTGTTACCCCATGTACGTCTAACTTTCCTCCTGGTTTGAACTTTATGAACACAGCACTAGTCACAGACATTTAATATTCAATCCTAAGTAACAATATTATCTCCAACAGTTTGAATGTGCCTTATTTAAGTTAACTGTCAATTCACAAACACTCATTACAAGCAATAAGGCTTTTAGGGAACACTACCCAAAAGTCTTCCTATATTCAGTTATTGACTATGCATAGAATTCTTTAAAGTTACATTTCAAATAATTACATGCATTTCCAAACAAATTAGGCAGATCTGCCACATCTACAAAAGCTGTCATCTCTACTGTTTTTGGAAGCCTTGTAATATGTTGTATTTTCCCAAGACCTCAAACTTTTGGAATTGGTAGACTGTATGAGTACTTCAGCTTTCACTTCAAAGAATATTGGAGAAGAACTTGAAATATTAAGCAAATTCAGACTAAAGGCTCAGAAACAAGAAAACAAATAAGCAACCTGTTAACACCTCCACACTTAAAAATACTCAGTTTACCTGCATTTTGAACAAATGGATGTTGTTACATATCTACTTAAAAATCTGCCTGGCATGGTCTAAGACATTATCATCTTTGGCTGTTTTAGTTCTAAATCATCCATTTGATTTTAACCCAATGATGAGGCTCTTTAAACTAAGCCAATAACTTTCCACCAAAGCAGATGAGTAATGTTTTCACAGCTCATTTCACCAGTTCCATCATAAGGGTGCTAATCTCTAGCAGAGGATAAAAATCTGGGAGTAAGTAACATTTTTAAGTGGAACAGCTACTTGGTAACTGCATACATGGTTCCCCAAAATATCAGAATGTGTGAAGCTAAACAATAATGCTATTATTTTTCAAGTACAGTACTTCAGTTGACTGGTAATGTCATCTAGACCCTTCTAAACATGGGTTCTCTATTAAAAAATTAGCCATTTTAGAGTTACTAAGAGCTGTTACTGGATGGCTAACCCTTATGTAAATAAATGTAAATAAATGTGCGGTATGTAAAATACACTTGACATCTTTTGTCCACTTGGAAAAGTTTCTACAGAAAACAACCCCAAGTGATCCCAGGACACTGGTCATGGGCTCTATGAGTACTCTGAGGTGGTCTGTTTGCATGAAAGAACTGGAAACATATATTCCACACTGTATTTAAATGGCAATTTTGATTTAACAGTCTGCAAAAGACAGCTACAAAAATACATTTTTATATTAGTACTATACTTGTTCAGTGTCATTAAAATATTATCAACAAGAACTCCAAGGGAAAAGCATTTCCTACTTTAGAAGCACATGATGGGCTGAAATATCAACTTATAGACATGGGATAATATCTATTATCAGAATTACTATAAATTTGATGTAAAAATAACTGTATAATTAAAAAAAACTCCATAAACAAGTTTTAGTGCCAAATTCTAACCCAAGACACCTCTGTTTAAATTACAATAAAAATGCTGACAGAATAATTAATTTAAAACTTAAGTGCATACACCAATAAAGGAAAGACACCTTTTTTTTTTTTAAATACTGAAACTTTTCAGTACCTTTTATTCTGCTAACTATCCATTTAATTCGCTGTGAATCACACAACAGAAGGAAGCCACAAATGAGTATAAGTAAATTATTTATTTTGAGGGGAGGAATGTATATGGTCTAGTAAGTTTATGATGACAAAAGAAGATCTGCATCTTATCTCACCGAAAGTTCAACCACAGGAGACTGAAATGTTTGCCAGCAGATTCTAAATCATGCAGACACCAATGAATGTACATCTTAATTGCAGAGATTAGCTGACCAGAAGTTTCCACTACTATTAATGAACTAAACTGCAGAATATTGATCATACATTTTGTGTCTTAGCACATGGAACATTTCACAAATCTCAGGTCTGGAAAGATTTCCAGAAAGTGAAGAAAGGTTGCCAAAACCAAACTAATCCCCCTCTCAAGAGAAATGTATTTAATATAAAGCTTTATTAGCAAATACTTGAATGATATAATTAGGTTAAAAATGTATATTATCTCTACAAAGGAAAAATTACTGAAAAACAATCTGTTAAGGAATGATTTGCAAACAGATAGAGGGGAAAACAGGTAAAAAGTCAATGAGAAATTGGTTGGTAGCAATGTGAAGGCAGATCAATTTTGAAGAGATAATTTGCAACTATAAAACATTCTTGTAACTCATGTACTTCAGAGAAAAGTGTTAGATCCATTTCCAACAAGAAGCTTTATATAGCCAGATTTCTGATATATAAACAGTTCTGCCATTCTCAGAAGGACCATGTATAGGTTTCTTCCCTATAGGGCTTCTTCATAGCCTCAAAGGGTCGAATAATAACTTCAACAGACATTCACAGCTCAAGCCTAAAACATTTATCCATAAGTAACTGTCTAGGTCACATATATAAGTTGATCAGAGATTTCACCATCAAAAAGTCTGCGTGCCCATTCCAATCTCATGCTTATTAACTCATGCTTTTTGAGCTCACTAGTTTGTGGCTGAAATTTCTCTTTTAAGCAGATGGCAAATTTTGATGTGCAGGCTCCAAATGATAAAGAATTTACTGCATTCCTTCCTGAACCATCACTTCCATAGTCACATAATCTCACTGTTGACAATACATACTTTTTATTACCTACTGAAACCTTGCTTACTTCAGCTTCCGATCATTGGACCTGGTTATGTTTTTGTCTAACAATTTAAAGAAATTTCAACCATCAGACATTTTATCTCTGTATCAATATTTCTTTACCATTGCCAAGTCTCTCAACAACCTCTTCAATAAACTAAACCACATTCAGCTCCTTTAGTCTCTACTAAGGGAAATTTCAAGATTCTTCTCTGAAATTTTTACTGTCTTCCAACATCCTTTTCAGGTTGCTGCCCCTGGAACTAGACACAGAATTTAGCTGTAGTCTCAACAGTCATTGCCAAACAGAATATTAACACCATATCCTTTAACAATGTCATCATTAAAAGTTAATCCTCTGTGTGTGTATACATTTTCAAAAGATGTGCATCTGTTTTTCTATAGCTTCATACTAAAAGCTCATACACAATGAACCCTAAATAACTTCCAGGAAACAAGTCAAATTTTGAAATTATTATTCTCCATGTTTGATCTTGCATGCTGCTGTCTTTATCCAGGTACTAATTAGTCACTGATAAAGAAAGTGGATTAATACTTACTGTTCAGGATCTACTAGAAATAGATTTGCACTTTCTCTGATAAAATATGCTTTAATTAAAAAAATGTATACAAATATAAAAGTTTTGAGACAATAATCGAATCTTATGAAACTGTATTAGAACCATGTTCTTTCGATTACCTCAGATGATCATTTTTAAGATTTACTATCAGCCAGTGCAGCTGATACATACCAAAAGTTTCACACCTTTACAAGATTAAACCTTTAAGGTCCAAAACAAAACTCACTGAAAATAATGGAAAATACACCGGGAAATTTCAACAGATTCTGGATTATAACTTATTGCTTGCAACTTACTAATGAGTATTGTACATAAACTTGTAAAAGTTAGATTAAATAAATGATAGTTTTCTCTCACAAAAACTTATACAGACATTCCATGATATTCTATCCCACTTGTGAAATCTGATTTTTCAGCCTTAAACAGATCTTTTTGAACTGAAAGCATTTCCAGATCAACCATCATCCAGTGAAATGATGCACCTTTGAAAAGTCTACCAATGAAGAAATGCCAGTTCAGTCTGCTGCTGTTCATTTCAAGACAAACAAAAAGCACCCCATGCACATCTTTCATGTGCTAAACAATTAAGCAAAATATCAGTGAGATTTTATCTAAAACATATAAATTTATAAAGACCCAGATAAAAGAAACAAATTGAAATATTATATAATGAAATTACCTGTAATTCCAACCATCACAAAGAAACAAAGAAAATATTTCCCCCAAAATTCAAGCTATAGAATATTAAGTATTAGTTATTACTGCATAACTTTTATACAGAACCAGATTTGAACATTAATGGTGCCAATTTAATCAGACATTTATTTTCTTAGATAGAACACATGCTTTATCTTTGTAAACAAAAGTGCCAAAATAAATTCTCATATACCCCAGTTTAATTTCTATCAAACAAAAACATCTGAGTTTGGTTTATTAAGTCTATTATACTTCCCATTATTACTAGAATAATCAGAGAATTCTGGTCATTAAAACAAGATGTGTATCTCATGAGAAAATATTCTTATAAACTGAGTTATAGGTTAAAATTAACCAGAGAATACTTCAGAGGAAAGGATTTCATCTTCATATAATAAAAGACATAAGCAAATCTTTATAGGAGAAGACAGGAAAGGAAATAGCCAGAACGAAAGCTACTTGTATAACAAAGCCATTACAATGGAAGAGTTTGCTCAACAACCTGCAGATGACTGTCAGAAACATGGGAAATTTCCTATCAGTTTTAAAACTGTGCAACTCTTCCCTCCCCTTCCCTATCTGATATCAAGCTGAGCTGATGGAAAAGACAACACTTCCAGCTTCCTGTCATTTCTATCCTGCCAGAAGTTATTTAGCCATCAGATCTGCTAACAAGGCTGCTCAAAAGTATTCTCTAACCCCTTTCAGTCAAAATGAGCCAAAGTCAGCGAAGATATAATAGTTAAACAGCTTTTCAATTAATCTGTCTCATTTTGACTGAAAGGGGTTAGGGAACAATTCCTCCAAGGAAAGTTTATGCATATAACCTAAGTTGTGCTCAATACAGGTGAGAAGTGAAATACTAAGTGTTCTGGGACAAGAGAAGCAAGCACATGCATTGTAACTCTTGCCTTTCCAAGCTCCCCTAAGAATCCTGAGACATTTCAATTGACTAACAAAAGATAAATTGCTTTGAAACGGCTGTCTCTTTTTGCTGTGCTTGTTGCACAGTTTCAAAAGGAGTAAATTGTTCAAGAGGCATTGAAGTAGTGCGGATATTTAACTTCCGTGCTTGCCAGATAAACCAACCAATTTTCATCTGACAAAAGGTTTCTTGCCATATAGAAAGCAACTTTATTTTGGTACAAATAAAAATATTTCATTATAATTGATTTCTTTCCTTTTATGTTCTAAATTATTTCTGAAAATTTGCCTAAACTCAAATAATTTCTTGAAACAAAAAAGTGTATCTCAAAAATCATGAAGCAAAAATATTCAGACTTCAGAACAGAATTTCATACGTGCATTTGTGTTTGGGTATACACACCTATATACATATCTGTGTGTGTGTGTGTGTGTGTGTGTGCGCGTGTGTACACACTTATACACGTTGGCAAGAATTTCCTTATGTTTCCTAGGATGTAACTCCAGGCCACACTACATGACCAGCAAATTCAGTTGTTTCACCTCAATATTTTTGCACTCTCTTCCCTATAAAGAAGTATGACCCAACTAAATATAATTCAGGGTGACTTTTTGGGGGAGTAATAACTTTGGACCCCAAGGCAGGTCCTAGGCTCTATACCATGCAGCTCGTTTTAAGAAGTAAATCCAGAAACTGCAGAAAATTGCAAGCCTAAGACTTGAGAACTAAACAAAGATTTGTAAATGACCCTGTAGACAAAGCTTTTTAAATGATCCCTTAGAAGAAGGCAATAGGTTAGGGGTTTAGTTTCATGTATCCTTTGCCAACTGGTCTTCAAATTTGTGAAGATAAATGTAGTATTTAAGCTTAGTTTCTAACACACGAAGTTTATGCAAACATCTTGGTATTGGCATTGCTATCTTACTTTTCTCAGCAGTTCTCAAAGCTGCAGCCTGACAAGAATTAACTGTATTTATTAAACATAAAATTTTTATTTAACACTGATGCAAAAGTGTTCAAACTAATGATATTTATCCAAAAGCTTTCTTCGCTGTTGTGGTTTGCTTGTTTGCTTTTTAACAAGAAAAGGTTAGCACATGTAACTTAACTTTTAATTGTCGATAACGGATTCGAAGAAATACAAAATTCTGCATAACAGCAAGATAATATGGCTCTGCTGACACTGAGCTACTTGAGTACTTCTGCTCTTACCTCTGTTGTCATATCCACAGCAATACTGATACTCACAACACTCAAGAACAGTTGGTTTATTGTTTCCCCAGTTGTTAACTAGGAGGCTACTGGAGGAGGAGGAGACCACTGGAGGAGTTGTTAGCTACTGCAGGCCTTAATACAGTTCATTGGGACTTATATACTGAAAGCTATGTACTCCCAGCTACACACTCAGTGGAGCTGTCCCTCAAAGTGCAAGGCCAAAGCAGGCTGGAGATACCCCAAATCAGACTCTCTCGCGACAATCTACTACTTTGGAAAACTCTAAGGAGCAAGCATGTGAATTGCAGTAGGTGACTTGGCTCCAAAACTTATGGGGCACAGACCTCATCAAATGAACAAATACAGAATTGTCTAGGCTGAAGGGAGCTTGCCAGTTCAGAGAATTATAATGGCATCATGGAAGGAAGAGCAATTGACTGCTCTGCAGGGAGGAGACTGACTGCTGGCCATCTTCAGCAGTACTATTCCAGACCTAGCTCAAATCTCTTTTCTGTCAAACTATCAAGTCTTTATGCAGTTCTGGACCTAACAAAAGGAACACATGTCAGAAAGCAATGGTCATGAAGGAGAAGTCATATACCGATAGCTACCACCTACACAGAAAAGGAAACAAGGCAGCTGGTGGGAGGGAGATGAGACAGCAGCTATTCCAGATGCAAACCTGGTTAACAGGATGGAATTGGTTAATATAAAAGGTGGAAGGTGGTTGGGATGACAGTGATCATGAAAGAACACTGTTCACTAAACTACATCAAACTTTAAAAGCACCCACAAAGGCTAAATTTCTTAAGTAGTGTGTAGGACATAGCGGATGCCCTAAGGTAGAGAAAAACTCTTCTAAATGGCAATGCTTGTCAGCAATAGATGGAAGTTATGCAAAACCACATCACTTATCCATCACAAATTACATTTTGCATGCTTGAAGCTCCAAATCCTGTTTGCAAATTAAATCAAGCTTATTGTCAATTGTTCCATTAAAAAAAGGCAGCCAAGCTACCACTGTTAAACAGTTAATATTTTTTAACCTGAAAATCTGGATTTTAACTTGAAGAATATTCTCAGTTTTCCTTTTTGATCATTTCTATGGTCATCGCTCATAATTCACATTGCAACTCTCTAGGGCAGAAATCTGTCCTTTACTTTTTCATTAACATACTGTGAGAACATTTATTGACCAAAGTAAATAAAAAAAACACTTTAACATCTTGTCCTGTGGAGCAGAGTAGTTTCAAATTTGAAACATGTATTTGACAAAAGTCTAAGGATTGAGTTGTACCCTAAATACAAAACTTTATTTCTGAAAATATGAAGCTACTTCACTGAAATAACTTCATCTACTTAACTGGAGATAGATTTACCCTGAAGTAAAATTTATCCCTAACTACCTTATTTAGGGGGTCACTTGAGGATGGCAGTCAATATTCTCTAAGATACATTTTAAAGACTATGAACATTAACTTAACTTACTAAAGGGTGGGGGAGGTAAGACCTGTGAGAGGAATTTTCTACAGTAAACCAGCTGTTAAGCAACCACAGTCCTGGCTGCAACGACAAATCACAAAGTTCAGGACTGCTAAATTTCAAGTTTGGCTGCGATTCTACTTCTAAAAGGAAAAAATATATGAGAATAGGAACACAGAACACCTGTTGCTGGAGCCTTTAATATCACTGAGCTCTCTTTGCTTATTCATACAGAAATACCCATCACATGTGATAAGAAAACATCCAAACAACAAAAACAGTATTATCCGTTTCCTCTTCCTCCTTTGTTTTAACATAGAAGTCAACTGATAGTTTGGAATGATATAAACAAGAAGTTAGTTATGTCTTAAAATGCAGTGGCTTTTTTTTTAAGCCACTCTGTTCAGGGATATTTCCAGAGAAGAAGAATAATTTTTAAAGTCTTCCTCATTTTCAAAGTTTTCCTTCACTTTTAGACAACGTGTTAACATTGGCATTTCTTTTACTATAAACTTTAATTCAGTTCTGTAGACTTGTTCAACATACTACTGATTAATTAAGTGACAGATCGTTGCCTTAAGTCTGCATTCCAAACAAGCATGAATAAGGTGGTAAAGGCGTTAGGAAAAAGGCGAAGACGTTATTTATTACACGTTGTATCTGAGCCTTGTCTGGAACGGCAAGGAGCACGTGCAATTAAAAGGGCCTTGGGGCATTCGGAATCTTTCAAGATCAGCTGGGGGGCACCTAAAGTTCTAGGTAACATACAGCCAGACATTAAAAGATCTAGCGATAGCCTGCACGACAAGACAGTTTAAAGCATACATACACAGCTCTTTTTAATATTGGTGTTAATTTGATTTAAAAACATTGAAAAATTGGTATGAATTAACAACAGCCAAATTAATGAACACTGAAATGATTATTTGCACAATGCAAACTTTTAAAGACAGAATTACTACACTGTTTCATGAACAACATAGCTGAGTTTCTACATATAACTGTGTGTCTTTCGGTACAATTTTATTCTAAGCACTTTAAATGCTGGAAAGACAATGAAGAGAGTTACTTATTACACAGTTCTGAAAATATATGTTCAGGATTTTTCCCAGTTAAGCATACACTGGGATAAAGAACTCCTTAGCTAATCAGTTAACTTCTAGATTAATTTGTTAGTATTACTCAGCCATACACTTAAGGATAATTACTATATTACTTATAGAACTGACAAATTCCTTATTTCCTTCTGCTACTAACAAGCTAACAAACTCTGAACAATCTGCAAAAGCACAACAGAAATATTAATCATCTCTAGTTCAAGGATAAAGAAAAATATTTGTATAAAAACAAGGTAAGTTATAAAAAAGATATTCCCCCCCCCCAAAAAAAAGAAAAGAAACAGAGTTTTTTATGTTTTAGAGAGTCATCATCTGGAATATTTTCAAGGAAAACAGTTATAGTGAAATGAGCCACTGTGAGAGCCATATAGTCACTAACAATCACATAAGCGTACATGAACTAAAGCAACTTAACTAAAGAAGATTTCAGACTTAGTTCTCCAACTCGCAGGGCTAGGGTCTGGCTCACTCCAGTGCGTAAGCTGACCAGTTTCTGTTTATCTAATAGAAGAGCTGAAAGGAACAGCGCCTTTTTCTTGCATAGTCTTGCTCTCAGTTCAAACACTGTGTCCCCAAACAGTCATACAAAACACTCTGAGACTCCCTGGTGGTAACCCCTATATATGCAGTCTGAAGTTGTAATAAATTTACAAATAACCCAACTTAGAAGACATCACAGTCAAAATCCATTCTTAAGATTTAATTCAAAAAAATCTAAAGCAAATCTGAATTGTATGAATAAACTCCATGAAACAGACCATGTTCTAAAACATTTCTTTTATAACAATAATCCTAAGAGCCTTCATTTGGATTACGCTTCAGTTAGGCTACTACTACAGCCTTAATCACCTGAAAGGAAACTGTCAAGTGTGTAACATATCTATCCCCAGGTAAGAATTTGAGTTATAACAGGTTTATACTAAAATGCTTTTTAAATTTTTCTTTTTCTTTCTAAATATTTATTTATTCTTTTCCTTTGGTTTTACAAGTTACTTGCAAAGTTTGCTTTTTAACTTGTTTCTGCATCATGAAAACTCCTGGTTTCAACACACCAACCAGAAGATGAAGCTTTTTTCTTAAATTATTTTTAAGCTGTATGCAAGCAATAACCACTTAATTAAAGAGACAGACTGTGCAAATGCTACAGTATAAAATATACTCCACAACATTGCAAATAGCTCTAACTTGCAATTTACGAATGATTGTTTTCACCACAGATAGTATAAATATTAGAAACAAGATCAAAATATAAGGATGAGGGATTAACCACACATCAAAACCTCACAGGTGCTCCTCTTTGTCTGAGAGTGAAGCGAGTGAAGAGGACATTGCTATTCAGCGTACCCAGGTCCTCAAGTAACACAGCCCTCATGGAAGTTGCTGTAACAATTCATACAAGCTTCTTATCCAAGCTTGGATAAACTGAAAACTTTTAAACCTTCCTTGCAAGCATCTCTGAAACCAAGCATTGGCTCAGGCCACCAGCTTTAGAGCACACAGAAGCTCCCGACACAGAAATACTGAGCAAGCCAAAGGAGAGGTTTCAGTTTAAGAACTATTTCTGGATTTGGCAGCCTTGCTTTAGTATTCCATGTGATGTTCAACAGAGACTCAAGCCAACAAGACTATAAGATGTCCAACTTCTCTTCATGCCTACTACAGGCAACAGTGGTTTCACTGCCTTATATCAGTACACTCAGAATTGACCCACTATCGGAGCCCATTTTGGTGTTGAATGTTAGGCGCCCTCCTCCACACGCCAGTTGTGGCAGTTTCTTTTCCTATGTGAGAATTAATCTCAGTATCTAGAGATGCAGATGGCACCACATTCTCTATTGCAACTTCCAGAGCAGTCACTGCAATTCAAGTCATTCTAGCTTATATTGATGCTTAGCACAAATTTTAGGTCAGAACTAACACAAATCTATTGCAAAGTTTCCAGTTTCACTGCATATGAGAGAAACAACACATTGTCAGGATAAAAAAGGCTTTGAGATGAGCAGGTGTTTGATTCTGCAACACTGAAAAGCTTTTCATTTGTGCTTGTATGGATATATATCTTCTTGATGGATAAAAAAGCATGGAGAATACGTCGAGGAGAGTGCGTGCGTGCCAAATCACATTCTTGTCGAAAGACGTATTAGCCTTTGTCTCAACATTTTGCTCAAGAGAAAACCTTGCCAACAGTTAACCTATAGGCATGGAAACCACACCAACTCTAGATATAAACACACTGCAAAAGCATTATGAAAACTTGATAAGAATCCACACACTGCATTTCCAACAGCAGTATAGCATGATATTCTGCTGTAATTATTGAGACTGAAGAAATCCATAAAAATGTAAGAAATGTTTAGGTGAATCCAACCACGGATTCATCTAGCCTCTCTGAAATTACTATAAAGAAATTTTAGAGCAGCTGTTTTTCCACTTTTCAAAAATCATCACACAGTACCCACCACTTATTAAAAGCCACTCTTCCACTTGTGCATTCTTCAACATTACAAAAGCAATGGCAAAACCTACCACCAAAAAGAAGCCAGAAATTCACCCAGTACTAATATCAATAACCACTGCCATTAGTAATGAATGTACATTTTGAGGGGGTGCTATTCACTAACAAACCTTCACACAATGTAATTCATGAAAACAATGCTTGTATTTATCTCTTCAAATTAATATACTTAAGTTTTTCAAGCTCATGATACATTGGCAGAATCAGTCCCTACTCAGACTACCACTCCTTTAAAATATAGCTCCAGTCTTAAATTAATTACTGATTAAACATTTAAGACTTAATTGCTTATGGTATTATTAAAAAGAATTCCTCCACAGATGGAATACTGTCTTCAACATTCGAGTCCTGTGTTGCAAATTAAGCAATCCAAATTTTTACTTCTCACCTGATGCGCCCCAATCCTGGAAAAACCTGTCACCAGCATGAAACAAAATGAAATGGATTTAAAATATTTTTCCTTTTGTGTCAGCCTTTTAGTGTCCCTGAAAATGCAATTACACATCCATTTACAGCAGTGTTTATCTGGACTTTACTTACTTGACCAGACCATTTCAATTCACAGCAATTTAGGCATCAGAGATGTACAGGATGCATATTTGGTTGGATAGACATTTGTTTACATGGGACAAAATTAGACAATTGTGAAAATTTATAACATTGATTTATTTTTCACTATCTACAAACTATTCAAGCTTGTAAAGAAGTAGGAAAATAGTCCCTCTTTACATTTAAATGAGCAACAAACATTTTAAAACAACTATTCTAACACTTTATAAATATTTCTATTAAGGAAGTAAAACTTTTGTGGCTACAAGCTGAAAAAAGGATGAAGTCGGCTTTGTTTTCATGTGTTTTTAAGATTAAAATACTCCATAAAGCACAATGTAGTATTTAAGTTTTGTTCTTCTGGCACAGTCTTATCAGCAACTGTGAACTTTCCTATTAGAATCCTTTTTTTATATTTGCGTACAAATATATCTGGGTGTTAGATTGGTAAGACAATCACTTTGGAAAAAATGTCATTAAAAGCAATTAGAGTTTTCTGTTTACTATTGAAGAGACTACAGATAAAGGAAGGAGCAATTCACTCTTCCAACTCTGTGTTGTCAGTCTGGAGCAAAGGGGACTGTGCATTTGAAACATCAGTCCAAAACTCATTCTTGCTTTGCCACTGACAGCTGCAATAAGGTTAGCAATTAATGCAATTGCCACAATGACATTTTGCGATTTGATTCGCACCACAAAGATCAAGACTGAAGCCACAAACTCATTTCCAACAGTCTCTTTGACACTTGTCAAATAATATCAACCAATATTAATTATCACAGTTAACTTTAAAACTTGCAACTTCCAACTGAAATACCCTACCTTCCCAGTGAATCCATTTACATTCTAGTCTCTACATGAAAATCATTCTAATATAGAGATATACCAGGAGATAAAGTTAAATGGGGTATTAAGTTTTGTGCAAGAAATTTTGTAATTCAACATACTTAACCAACTCTTTCTCATGAAATGTCATCATCAAAAGGAAGTTTAAATTACAAAACTAAAAAAAATTCAGACAAAATATATTAATTATTTAGAAGCTAAACAAGTAAAATTTTGGTTTCCAGATCTCATCTAACATTGCCTTGAGCACTCAATCACATTTAAAAGGATGACTTTTAGAGCAAATTAGAGCACAATAATAAAATGCAAAAGCCAAACAAGCCTCTTAAAAAGCCCTGACAAAGACAGGCCCCGATACTCACCCATCATTGGAACATGTCAAAAATTCCTCCTTTACTTTAGGATGCCAACAGCCTGAATTGAGCATTGCTGTATGACCCTAAGAAAATAAACACAGAGATGCTAATCAAACTCTACTAAGAAAAGAGAAGTTTAAAGTACCTATTTTTAGGACCATATTTTATGAAATGAAATATTGTTATTAGCTATCAAAACATGCCTCTTGGTCAATCATTGCATGAGTAAACAGAGATCTTCAATTAACAGCCCTTTGAATAAATAAGAGCGAATAGAATCAAGTAACTTCAGGAATGGAAGATGTAAATCAAATCTGTTTGAAATATTGATAATGTTATAAAAATATATACAAAAACACTTAAAAAGATGAGAAAGGCTTCTCTTACTCAGTGCTTCTCCTTTGAGAATCTTAAAAGTTTTTATAAATATTACTCCAAATCCATAAAATGGAACCGTGGTAAAAGCTGAGGGGCCGAATCAAACCCTTCTGACCACAGGACTGACTGACTGAAATCAAAATGACTTGACAGATTTTATATATCTTAATTCCTTCCATCCTTGCTTATTTTCATTTTGGAATTATAGAAACCCAGATATTCTTCTCTCATTTATACTTTTCCTTTCAGAAGATGGCATGGCATCATACTGCCACACAGAAAACCACTTTTTTCCTCTAAGGAGAACTGTAATTCAGAGAAAGGATGAAATGATACATGTCAGCATGATGCCGTGTGAGCTGTTTTGAGCTACACAAAAATCCTTTATCAAGAATGATACAGTACAAACATTCAATGCTAAACTAAACTACATTAGCCTTCTTAGTGCAAACTGAGGAAACAGAATTCTAGAGCCAAGATGGATTTACCTTAAGGAAAGTTTTTCATAAAAAATTAAAAAGTTGTAAAAAAAAAAAATTAAAAAAGTTGTAAATTGAGTTGCCAGCCCTATTCCTTTAGGATGGAAATATCAGAAGGTAAAGATTTTATCCAAATGTAAGAGATTGCTATTATGACGACTTAGAAGATAAAATGCCTTTGTCCACTTGGCTTTACATCTTTGAAGTACAGGCATATGTTCATTAACTACATTCAAACAGAAATTTGGAAACTATACCTGCAACACCTGAATTATTTTATTTTGCTTTAAGCACAGATACAGGGAGACAAATACTGAAAGGTTAATGGGGCCATAATTTTTTTTTTATATTTATTTATTTATTTTTTTTTACCATTTTGACTGTTGGACCACAATACACTGAAATTCCAAAAGTTTACAAGAGAAAGAAAATCTGTATTATTTTTTAAATAAACAAGAACTAAAGCAGATGTTACCATTTGATGGTTTTATATACATATATTACTAGCCAAAAGAAATAGTGATCTGACAAGAACTTTTGCTTCAGGCAGAATAGTATTTAGACTAGTTATTTGGCAATATGCTTTACAAGCAATACATAAATCAACTTTATCAACCATTTGAACAGTAGATTTTATCACTACTTTTTAGGCTATTAAGCTATTTATAAAACTGACCTGATTTAAACCATAAATGTAAACACCATCCTTCTCTCATAGTTTCTGGAAATAAGATGGCAAAGTGATCAAAACCCAATGAACAGCTTTTAAATTTTTCAAAATTATGGGTCAAATTATGAGTTCTCTATTTGCATTTTTAACCACTAATAAAAAAGTGCTCACTGTTGCTTATTAGTCTTGTACACTCACAGCATGGAAGTAACAGTAAAAAACAGCCTCCCATCCCTGCCTCAATAGGGGCAAACCGCATCTGCAAGGGATGGACAACTCCTAAAGGTGAGGGTAAAACAAAGCAAGAGACTAGATCAGATCAACAGTTCCTAATTTTTGTTTTGGTTGGTTGGAGAGGGGTAAGGGTAAAGCTGGCAATTTTTACTATATACACCTTTAAAGAGATGAATTTTGTCATAGAATCACAGAAAAGTTAGTTGGAAAAGATCTCTGGAAGTCACCAAGTACAAACTCCTGCTCAAAGCAAGACAATAGCCAACACTAGATCCGGCCAGCCATGGCTTTGTCTAGTTGAGTCTTGAAAACCTCCCAAGGGTGGAGATCCCACACCCTCCCTGGGTAACCTGTTCCTGTGCTGCACTATCTTCCTATTGAAAATATTCTAGTAATGTCCAGTCTGAGGCTTTGAAGCCACAGCTTGTGGCTGCAACCTCTGCTTATACTGTCTGCCACTGTGAAAAAGTGTTTCGCTCCATCACCTTTTTAACTCTTCTCCAGTAGCTGTAGGCTATTATTAGATCCCCACCCACCTCTTCACCAGACTAAAAGTGCACAAATTGCTCAACTTCTCAGTACGCAGACTCTAGACGCTGGAATACCTTGGACGGCCTCTACCGGACCCTTTCCAGTTTCTCCACATCCACCCTGAAACAGACGGCCAAAACTAGACACCATATTCCAGACTTGACACAAGCAGCACTGAATAAAGGGAGATAATAACTGCCTTTGATCTGCTGACCACGTGCCTCCTGATGTAGCCTGGTTTACACTTTGTCTCACATGCAATGAAAGCACACTGTTAGTTCACATTCAAACCAGCATCCATTGCAACTTGAGGTCCTTTCTAAGCCAGTCAGTTCCCAGCATGTACCAATACACAGGGTTATTCCATCGGAGGGGCAGGGCTTTGCACTCTTCCTCATTGAACTTCTACAGCAAAACTACATTATATCGTTTGTCTTCCTGTATTCATTTCTTACTTTACCTTAGTGTTTGTCATATCCACAATGTACTGGTCTCCTTTTATGCATTCCATTACAGGGAAACCATCTCTGTCAAGAACTTTTGCCTGCGAGTTACCAGAGACGACAAGAATAACATCTCCTGTGCTGCTGTACTGTAAGGATTTGATTTGGTGACTGGGGGGGGGGGGGATAAAAGAGAGAAAAAGAGAGTATGTTTCAGTTAAATTCAGTTCCTGTAAGGCAGTATTAAAACAAAAATGTCAACAGTAAGAAAATGTACAGTAGAAATAGACCCATACACATTCCTATGCCATAAATAAGAAAAAAAAGTCGGATATTAATGGATTAAAACTTTTTATTAGTGAGTGTGTGTGTGTCTCACACCACTTCCTTCAACTAGAGCATATCAAGCAATAATATTTACAAAGTTAGCATCTAAAATGTCATTTCTGGCAAACATATTTAAGAATGCTCTTGTAATTTCAAGTGAAGAATGTGTCACAGATTCAGCTCTTCAGCACTGAAAATTCTTTTTTGTCTTCTCAAAAGCAACCTCTATATTTATAGTAATCTATAAGTTACTATAAAAAGATGTTGTAGTGCTAAATAAAACTCAATTGTACAACAGAAAATTAGTCATCTGTCAGCATTCTTCCATCTTTTTCTATGTTCAAGGCTACAGTTTCATCAAATGCATGAAGCTAAACGTACCATCAACTCCCAAAACAGGAAGTAGATAACAATTTGCCCAGTCTTTCTGTGTGTTAGATGATTGCTCATTTGCTGTAAGGGCTTTCTTATGTACACAACATATGTACATAAGACGACCCTTAGAGCAAATGAAATCCAAGTGAAGTGTGTTATAGATTCAGCTCTTCAGGGCTGAAAATTCTTCTTCATCTTCTCAAAAGCAGCATCTGCATTTATAGTAGCTTCCAAAATGTTTGCAGCCCTTCCCAACTTGTTAATATCTGCCAGTTGAATAAAGGTTCTCTCTATTTGATGATTCAAGTCATGAATGAAAATATTAGTGATTAGCACTGAAAACAGGACAGAGACTTGTAGGACTTCTATGTCTCTTTAGTCACACAATGAAATACCAGTAAGCATTCCCAAATAAGGCCTTTCGACCTGTAGGACTACTATCTTATACAAAGTCCATTTTCTCCTACTTTGCCAACATGAAAGGCACGTAAGATAGTATCAAGAACTTTAGAAAAGACAAAGTATAGCAAATTTTTAATTCTTTTGCACATCCACAAGAGCTATCATGAGATCAGATTGGATCAGCAGAGTTTGTTCTTAATAAATCTAAAAGATTAGACATTACAGGAAAAAAAAATTGGAAGGTCACCTGTTCAATTAAACAGAGAGTTTGTCATGCTCAGAAGAATGCTCTGTATGTGTTCATGAAAATTTCACCAGAAGTACTGACTTTTCAGTTCAGAAGAAGGATCAAGAAAAAGACCTCAATAATAACAAAAGGATCACAAAAACAAATACAAACTTTAATTCAATTGTCTGTATTAACATATGACTGTCAAAGAGCAAATTTTTGTGCTCAGTGTGGACTTTCTCAAGAAGTAGAGAAGTCAAAGGCTAGATTGTACTCCAGGTGAAGAAAACTGTTTCCTAGCTGTCACCCAGAAAGACAATAGAGCAATGAAACCTTTATGAGCTTTCTTGTGACCATTCTTTTCAAAGCCTTACATCTAAATGGGAAATTTCTTAAATATTTTTAACTGTCATTCTGTTTCCATGTCAAAAGCAAAATTCTTCAAATGTACAAAATCTACGTATTGTTTGTTTTGATAAAATCTGGAAACATTGCTACATAGTGCTAGCTACTGTCTGTGATTCACTATCACAATAACAACAGCAAAGCAGATAGAGTATTAAATAGCAACTTTCTTAAGAGAAAATAATACTACATTACGTCTACTGCTAAAATCAACGCAAAGCAAGCAACACAGGCCTTAAGAAATAATGGTTCAAATTACTTAAGTTTCTAGCATTAGTTTTATATTTTATCAACTAGAGATTAGCTTTAAATATCAAAAAAAGATTATTTATTTCTTCTTAAGGTTCGTAACATCTGAAGTGTCAACCCTGTGCGATCCCAGATAAAATGTAAAGAACATAACAAACTGTTCGATTTCTAAAAGAAGGCAAACTGTTGCCATGTAGGCCAGTGGCTTCCATATTGTAGTATAGTATTTTCAAAAGCATTTTCAGTTAAAAGATTAATGTTAAGGTCAATAAAAACTATTGTATACTAACTGTAGTCAATTGATCAGGAAAGTTTGGGACAGAAATCATGGAGTAATACCAAGATGACAAAAAGGATTAACTAGAAGTAGGGAGATAGCTGATGAATAAGAGATCCATTTTTAGTCTTAAGGAGAGCTTCAACATCTCTCAGCATTCTGCGTTACGTAAACAGCTCACTGTAGATGCTGTATCTGAAGCGGGTATCCCTTTGTCACCCTACCACACTACACCCCATGACAAGGGTGGCAGAGAAGACAAGGGAATGTATACACTCCACACCTACCAGACATATACTGTGTCATATTTTGACACATTAATAGAAAGTGAACAATAACATTACTTCATATTAATGTTTCAACTGCACAGCTAATTCACCCCCAATTAAGGATCAGCACGCTGTGCATCTGTCAGCTAGATACAGATTCCTATGGCATCAAACATAATGATGCACATTCAAATCCTAACAACTTTAAGGAAACTACTTTTTAACATAAAATTTTATATCAGTAAAATTAACACTCAGATGATCAACAAAACTTTGAACGTGCAACTTGTAACTTAATCATTTAACATTTTATGGTTTATGGGGTAGTGACTTTATGATTGACTCGGTAGTAGCTATTATCTGTTAAATCTCTCCTCAATCTGTGAATTACTGCACAGAACACATTAAACACTGTAATATATATTTTAAAAGTTCGGCATTGACCATAGTAATGTAAACTAAGCATAAGTTTCTCATTCAAACAATTTCTGGCAAAACTGATTGCATTATGATTCAAAAGCCAAAAATTGCTTCAAGCACCCTATTATGTAATGTGAACTGGCAGCCAAATTGGCTTAAGTTTTAGTAGAAAGGAGACTTTCGAATCTGGGAATTTCCAAACTAGATCAAAGGCAATGTCTGAAACAGCATCATCCTGCGCCTCAAGAGCAAAAATGGATACTTGCACAGGAGAGGGGAATGAAGGCCAACAGCATTAAGCTCAAAGGAAATATTGAAAAAGATAAAAAGAAACCTGCAAGAGACAGGGAACAGTATCTGAATTCCAGAATAATCTCTGCAGACAACCAAACTTAGACTAAAGAATCCATCGAATTCAACTTTAGAGCAACAAACAGATCATAGAAATTAAAAATCTTCAGCACAGTTCTATCTCCAAGCACTCTTTCCATTCCACATGATCCATACATAGTTCAAAATATTCCTGAGCCATATCCGAGTAGAATAAAATACTTAAGCTAGTTGTATTTCTCCCACTGCAATGCTGAAACTGTCGAAAGAAAATACCCAACATATCTCTGAAGTACAGATACATGTTTTGTTCTTTTAATTTTTGAGGTTTAACGAGCAAAAATAAGAGATTTAAAAACGGCACTAAAGATTATTTTTGCTTGATGCATGCCTCATGCATGAAGAAAATTAAGCCATTATAAACAGTCAAATAGCCTGCCATGGGAAAAAACAAACTTATTTCTGAGAGAATCCACAAGACGTAAAGGCTCAGACAATCTTCTAACAAAATTGTCTCCTAGACACTAAAATAAATAAATTAAAACTATAGAGTACAATGTTGTTAACATGGTACTGCTCATCATCTGACCAATACTGTCTCGTTGCTTTTTTGTAATTTCACATCAGTCTGCCTAAACACACTTTGTCTTCAGTTTATATTTATATGTAACTTTCTTCTAACAGGGAACAGCACCTGATTTTACAGCACCTAGCAAAATGGGAACATGAATTGAACAGTTACTCAAATCAGTCAGGTGAAAAAATTAGTCTAAGAGGGAAAAAAAAATATATATATATATATATATATATATATATATATATCTCTATCCACAACCTTTAGCTAAAGAAAAAAAAAAGGGTAACTGTGCAATACAGCTTTTAAAATGACATCCAGAAATTGGTTCCATAATCAGGGTATTTGTATGGCCCCAGAAGTTACTGCTTTTCAGATGTTTATTGGAGTATGACCAAGAGTGAGGTTCTGTGGAGGCAGTTCTTAAAGAAAACATTTTTGGTTCTTATTAATGTTAAAGCAAAAGTCTTGGGAAACTTGCAAAAAAAGTTCACTTTTAATAGCATTAATCCAGGACATTTAGGCTTAAAGCTGCCAAACCTGCAACATATATTACTTTCTGCCAGGACCTGAAGAACAGAGCTACATACAATGGCAAAATTTGGACACACATATAATTTTTCTACATGTAACACAAGTTTGCTTTAGGCTTGCCTTTGCCTTTAACACAAAGATCTGGTTTGAAGGTACTAGTTTTATTGTCTTTTTTTCTTTTTTTAACATTCCAAATCCAAGGAGAAATTAACAGGGTAATTTGATATTATGCTACGAAATGGATCCTGGACAATATGGAATTTTTCTCAGGGATTTTATCTTTAAAGTGAAATTATATTTATGGCTCCAGAGATGGATTTCCGCTAAAGTCTAAAGGTTCCAAACCAGAATTCCTCAGAATTCTTTGAAAGTAAGGTCTGTGAATGCTAGCAGTCCCCAGAATAAAAAAATATATACATGGGCACAGGTTATATAATATTCCTCATAGTGTTCACCACATGCTTCAATGTTAGTATGACAGAACCTTTTCTTGAGATTGTCTCTTTTTAAACAGGCAGAGCTACAGTTCTCTTTACATTTACAAAATGATACAGAAGAGGTATTTAACTGATATATTTTAAAAAAGCAAAAAATTAGGACATGAGAATTGCAATATAAGTGAAATACCTTTAAACAGTTATTTTTAGTATTATTTTAGATTTATGTATTTCATTTAGATTTCAACATACTCAAACCAAAAGAATGAACATTTCACCAAAAAGTATCGTGGAAAAACTCATGCCGTTAAATGAAGTGTCTGAGATAACAAGAGCTTTGAACTCACAATATTTACCATCATTTTTGTGCCAAAAGGAAGTTACAAATATGTCTGCAGGCTGTTTTCCTTGAAATGGGACATTAACATATGCTGTACTTGCTGTCTTTATACTAATAGTACATTTAGGTCTTATACTATTATTACTAAGTAGTATGAGAGATGCTCCAGTCCCTTAATAATCATCTTAGCACTTTGCTGGATTCACACTAGTAGGTCTGTATCTCTCTTACACTGGGGAGTCCAGAACTGGACACAGTAATCCAGATGTGACCTCACCAGGGCTGAGTAGAGGGATGTGCCCTCAACCTGCTGGCAGTGCTCCTCCTAATGCAGCCCAGGATACCATTGGCCTTCTTGGCCACAAGGCCACATTGCTGCCTCATGGTCAACTTGTTGTCCACCAGCACTCCCAGGTCCTTCTCCACAGAGCTGCTTTCCAGCAGGTCAGCCCCCAACTTGTACTGGTGCATGAGGTTATTCCTCTCTAGGTATAGGATGTTGCCCTTCCCTTTGTTGAACTTCATGAGATTCCCCTCTGCCCATTAATAGATATCATAACTAGGAAACTGAAAGAATCCTAATGTCAAAAAATGTCAAATCCGCTCTGGAAAATTAGTAGCCACCTGTGAATTCCAATTTAATAAAAACTAAACCATCATACATATATGCTAGAATTAATATGTATTGCAGCTTAGTCAAATTACAGCATCTCTGCTTTGAAACAAGACTGTTTATCCAGGAAACAAGACAAAAATGGCATTTATTACATATGTTGCACAGAATAAATGAGAAATATGAGATACTTTGTGTGTTATATAATGTAACATATAATATAATGCTACGTAATCTGTAATGCAGCAGTATAGTCCAAAGAGAATAGGGGTTTCCTAAAATGAATAGCTTCTGTTCTGAAATATAAGCTCCCATAACCTTCATGGTTGCCTCCAATAATTGCTTAGAAAATTATTCTAGTCAGAGAGTCTGACTATCCTGAAAGCTGAATGTTTACTAAGTTATGTTTTTAAAGTAAATGTGCCATTCTTTAGTTTAATATAACAAGTTACGTCTGTCAAGGAGATCAGATCTCCATAATGAATCACAGCATACTTTTTATTTTCCTAAATCTTCATAGTTTTGAACATCAGTAGAATTTTTTCATTCTGTTCCTTTTCAGGCTAAACAGCTTCAACTTTTCTGGAGTTTGTCATTATCTGGAGTCTATACAAAACTATAAGTAGTCACTCTCATTGTAACTTTCCAACCTGTGCAAAATTCAGCTGTAGCTTTTTATGACAAAAATTAAAAACTAGATATTCTAATGACTTACTACACATAGTTAGAGCTTCAATCCCTTTCAAGCATACCAAGGCATCTTACAACATGCTCCATTTAGTTGGCCATCAGAAAGTATGTTTTTAGAACAATTTTGCTATTAATTTATGAGTATGCTTATCTAAGTTAGCTTTGCACAAGACAGCTTTTTGAAGGCATTTCATATTCCAGGTCTCTGGAACAAGTAATTCAACCAAGTGTGCTAGATTACCAGTGAACAGCAGAGAAATCACTCTCTAAACCAGTTTCCAATATTTTTTAATTTAAATATATTTAAATTAACACACACACACACACACACACACACACACATCGTTTTTGTTTGTGTGTTTGTTTTTAAGATAATACATCTGGGGTTTTTTTGCCTGCTACGTAGCAAGTGTCAATTGTCAATGCAGTGCAAGGGACAAGCACTTCTAGAAACAGAGGATCTCATAAAAAATTGATTCTCTGTCTCAGAAATACTGGCACATGCTACAGAAATTTTGTTCCTTCTATAGGCTCTCCACAAAGGGGTCAACTAGTTTAACTTTCTTCTCTTTGTTAATTTTATATAAATGGAATACAAATGGAAAGTGTATTCTATTAACAGTGATTACAGTTATGAACATCAACCTGCATCTGTGCTAAGTTAGATAAGTTAGTTAATATGCTATTAAAAAATTCCATTTGCAAATTCACCTGTAGCTTTCTAGTCTTTTTGGAAAAAGCATGAAAAGACATGAACTTCTTAGGTTCACATTCCATTTACCACAAGAAGTATAATGGTCTATAAGAGCCTTTCAAACAAGCTATCTTCAAGTTTTTGGTGCGTTCTATTAGTAAACAAACATAGGCATTGTCTTAGGTCAGAAAGACAGTCTTAATGCATACCATTCACAAGGCTGGAGCGACCGAAAAGCTTGGAGAGAGGCATCCATCCCAGCAAAATCCCAAAATTTAACATCATAGTCATAGCCACCAGTTACCAAACGGGCACCTGAAGGATCCAAACCCAAAGCAGAAACCTACAGAGGAAGGGGGGGGGGGGGGGGGGGGGAGGGAAAAAAAAAAAATCATTCAGGCTTTTTATTCTTTTTCCTACAGTTCTTCAAATGTCACCAAAATACTACTAAAATCACAAAAATGAATTCAGTATGTTACATTGTTCCTTCTGTATGCCAGCTGTGTTTTGTTTTTGAGTTTCCTTCTCAATGTCTGAATACTTTAAAAGGGGTAGTGAGAAGTGGAAATTACATCATCTGAATACATCACTGAAGAGAGCAGAGAAGTTACACTCTGCTTTCTAACCATCTCATTGCTGTATTCAGATATGCTTTATTTCTTTGAAGAAAATCATACTCTAGACTTGTCTCAGACATACAAATAATACTTTAGAAATGACATTTAATTTCCATCAGTTTAAAATTTTGCACTAGTTTATCCAAAGCATTTCATGTGTGTATGTACGCTATTAAATCTGCCTTCGGAGGCAGGAGGAGAAAGTTGATTAAAAAATTCACAAATGAAAAAGAGACTATTTTAATGTAAAAAGTTCAAAATTTTACTGAAAAAACATATCTGTATATAGAAAGTCAGTTCCTTAAGGCTACACCGAGAAGTTGGAGGAAGAATGTTTAATGACCATTACTTTCATTTGTTATCCTCAAATCAAAGGTATAAGTTTATTAAAGTGGAATACTTAGAAAAAGTAGTATTTTAAATCTCTATTTAAATAATTCTATTATAGCAGTGTTTGAATCATCCTATTGTAGAAATTATAGTAACAGGAAGTATCTCATAGACCATCCCTCCTCCCATTTGCCCTCACAAAAATCTCTTCTCTTTTCACATTCATGAAAATATTATCTACCTGCAATGATTTGAAATATCAATACAAAATTAGCTAGACAATTCTAAACTAATTTGTTCATCAAGTAAATAGACTAACTCTCCAGAATTACGCCTTCTACACAGGAGTGTTGAAAAGTTACGAAAAAAGCAATATAAAAGTAAGAAATAAGAGCAGGAACAGTTTTACTATTACCAAAAATTAAACCTAACCTGGAAATGTTAAAACAACTGAAAAAGTTTTCATGAGAAGACAAAACTCATAAGGAATTCATGCTTATGTTTTAACCCACAGTATATAATTTAACCTCCACTAGGCACTTGAAGCTAGGCAGAGCATGGTAAATCCTAGACTCTAACCAGAGGATGGTTTTAACCTTTGGAACAAAAACCTGGATCATCCCACATACATAAGATGAACAATCATCAGATTCAGAAACCCTTTCACCACAAGGTAGACAGTTTTCAGCACAAGAAAATAAAGTGACATGTTCTAGAAAATGCCTGGAAAGGGATTTGAAAAGATGAATCAGAAAGTCCTCAAGGAACAAAAGGTTATGCTCCACCAAGAACATCTAGACTTACTGGCAATTCAGTGATTTATTTTATTCTAATTAAATCCTATTGTGTAAGACAGATACTAATTCACATTCTATCTAGCACCGAGGTAATTTGCCAGAACCTTTATGTCAATTCTGAAGCAGCAAAAAGCCCATCTACCTTCAGTACCTCAACAAAACTCTGACATGAAAGCATTTTCATTTTTTACTAGGTGTAGACTCTTCCAAACAGAAGAAATCTATGCAGTTGAAATTTATTTTCAGTGTTTCTAGAATTACAGAAATTGAAGAATTTTAGTAAGTTCTGCTTATCAGCTCCAGAAACATATTATTTAGTACCATAAGGAACTGCACCCCAGCAAATAAGGTCAGAGATCAGAAGAAGCACTGAGCATGTTATACTAGATCTTTTAAATCCATATGAGCTATAAGCCTCTGCAGCAAAGTTTCTGCAAACAAGTTATTAAAAAAAGAAAATCTATGAATTCTCTTTCAGTAGAGAAAAGCTACAGTCAATTTTATTTTTTGAAAGCTGGAAAAAGCAAAGTATCCCATGGAAAGTGTTTGTGTGGAACCAGACATGTCCCTCCTAATAACAAAAATGAAGATGAGCGATGTGTTTTCTTGACTTTTCCTTATATGGAGACAGGTGCTTGCTAAATAAATGCACTTATGGTCGCCATTGTGGATGCTACAAACTCTAGATGAATCCAGAATCTTTTAATAAAAGCTTTTGTATCTAAAATGGTTCAAATTTACCATTCTTCTTTCAGAACAAATAAAAATTTAAAGACAGACTTTTTTCCCCCCAGTTGTTCCAATGAAATCATTAACTTCTAACACAAAGGTCTTATTTACTATGAAATGACTCAATGTTTCCAAACACTAGAAGAACTCAGACAGACAAAACCTGCATTTTAGCATTCTCTCCAGATAAAGAATACAAAAAGGGTTTTTTTCTGCAATCCATCTATCTGTCATAGTTGGATTCATTTGTCTAGATATGATTTGTGCAGACCCCCATCTCGAACTAGATACCTTTGGAAAGAGATTAGAAGTGGCAACACAAAGGTCGCTTTTCAGGTTAAACAGAGGTGTTTTTAATCTATTCACAATTTGTCCAAACAGTCCAGAGTCCTGAAGAATAAAGTTCTGTTTCTCTTCCTATAAATATTATCTTCGTAACAAAAAGCTTCTCTCAGAATTGACAGGATGTCATGGCTATAGGGTAGCACTGCTGAACTGGGAAAAAGTCAGGCCAATTACTTTCAGGTGCCTAAACTTGTATTAAAAATTCCAGATATTCACGTCTGAAAATTAGAATAATTTGCATATAAGGATGATGCTCAGTATGCATCTGTTCTGTATGGACAAAAAAATACTGACAGTCACAATGATTTAATGTAGACACATAAAAGTACCACCAAAAAACCTTTTCTCAAAGATATATCAGTCTACCACTGTACTTTTTTTAAGCTTTAGTATATACACTGCGTTACTGAGACTTTTAAAACTTATGTAAACTGTTGAACAGTTCCCACACAAAAAGCTGTACGGAAAATGGAATTCAGCATGAGATATTACTTTTTCAACTGGATGCTGAAAATATATGTTTCGAAAAAAACACCAGTTAAGAATGGAATTTTTTCTGGACATATGAGATGGACGATTTGTTTTGCTAAAATTAAGGTTCCTTATCTGAAAAACTATGGGCTTCCTTTGAGTTTTCTTTTTTCAGTTTCACACAGGAGAGGCTCATTTAGATATTCCTTATTTTATCACAAACTGATTTCTAGTCACTATCTCCTTGAAAGTGAGGCTCAACCTGCTCCTCATGCTGGTATCTCACTGTAGGTCAGACTTGTACAATGCCATGGTATAGCCAACAGCTTGAAGAAAGTACTTCCAGGAAAACCAAGAAACTGTACAAATGATGTTGACCATTCACAAAGCAACTGACTCCTCCTTAATCTAGTTGCCCTGTTTTGTTTCAGAGTCATTCACTTGCAGAAAGTGCTATCTTTCAGATAAGATCTAAAAAACCTATTCTTCTAAAGGACACGAAGGATCATCAGATATGCTAATCCAGTGCATCTCTCCCAAATCTAATTTATAGATTTAATAACAGATTCAACATTTGTCATTTTACTTCCTTGAATCAAATGTTTAAATGTACTACTGCTTTATACTAGGCCTAAGAATGAATTAAACTTCAGTTACCAATTATTATTAAATAATTATTATTAAATTACCAATTACATCACTACGACAAACGACTTAGGAGTGAAGCAGAATGCAACCACTTACATGTTTCCACAAAAATTATCCCTTTTATCATTTAAATGCAAATTTTCATCTCCATGCATTTCATTTAGGATTTCTAACATACAGAAACACTGAGCATCTCCAGGTTAATCACGCATTCAGTTAACAGATTCAAGCATTCTATTCTACAGCTACTATAAGCTGAAGCAGCTGTGATATGAGAAGTCAGAAAGCACACTGCTCAGAATATCTCTGATTATGCATTCTTTCTCATACTCACCTATAAGTCAAAATTGTCAGGAGAAAAAAAAAAAATTATCCCTGAAGTTTCATTGGGAACAGTAACTTCTATTACACTGCATGAGCAAGGCAACCGGGAAATTAATCAGGTTTCTGGAAACACTCTCCAGCTTGGGAAATCTTTTCTGAGACTTTTCAGCTGCACAGGAATACAGTCATCATCAACCCAAGATGATTAGATTGAAGAGGTACAGATGGGATATATAAGTTTAGCTGAAATGCAGTACACCGCATGTACATAATGAAAAGACTGTACTTTAAAACATTGGAATAAAAATAATAACAAGATACCTACTTCCTCCCATCCTTAGATGACTGTCATTTTACTGTGTAACTACATGGGTGAGCAGTTTTGAAAAGAGGAGAGAGAGGAGAGAGAGGAGAGAGAGGAGAGAGAGGAGAGAGAGGAGAGAGAGGAGAGAGAGGAGAGAGAGGAGAGAGAGGAGAGAGAGGAGAGAGAGGAGAGAGAGGAGAGAGAGGAGAGAGAGGAGAGAGAGGAGAGAGAGGAGAGAGAGGAGAGAGAGGAGAGAGAGGAGAGAGAGGAGAGAGAGGAGAGAGAGGAGAGAGAGGAGAGAGAGGAGAGAGAGGAGAGAGAGGAGAGAGAAAAGAAAAAGACAGTCCTTCTACAGAAGAGCTATTTTTTCCAATGATCTGTTTCATGCACTGGATCTAGCCTAATCTAACTGTACTATATATATCCATGCTAGAATTCACCTCTGCTCTAGGTGATGACAGCTGCATTCCCATGCAGTCAAAATACCTCAGAAGTCTTGCAAAACCGTAATGCTCCCTTTTACAAAGCCTTTTACTTAGAAATAATATAAGCTTACACTTTTAGAAACCATACAAATAAAGAAACTGTATTAAAGAGTATAGTGGAAATATTCCTCAGCTTTGGTATGGACAGTAGCATGGATATGCACAAGATTGTTTTTCTTTGTATTTTTGAAGACCTATCTCATTGTTAGTGACCAACATTTGCATTATGTTTCTATATTTGATGGCTCCCTGAAGTACACTTAAAAACAAACCTATATAAAATCTCATCATCCAAGGAGTCAAAAATATGTTCTGCAACTCAAAGCAATTAGTGAAACAAAGCAAAAATAATTACACTATTCACAAGATTACATGGAAAACAGAAAACTAGTTGCGCCAGTATTTTTGCAAAGAAATCACATGCACTATGTGTGCAAAAATCCACTCTACTTTTTCTGTTTACAATGCAATACAATGCATCTTTCCTGATTTTTTAAATTAAAAGAGAATATTTTTCTATTTTCACACTACAATGCCTCCCTTTGTAGAATGCTTTTCACAAATATAATACCCTTGTTGCTTCTTTCCTCTCCTCCCTCTACATCTTTACATCCAGCACAACAAAAAAAACAAATTGGCAGGCTTTATCTCCTCTCCACTCTGCAAGGTACAGCAAACAATACTTGATGCAAGATGGATGAATAGGCATTTCTGCAAATAATTATTTCTGAAAGCTTATAAAAACATTTATGTTCCTTATACCTAAGTTTAAACCTCTGGAAGTTTCCTTAAAATATATGTATAAATAATAATAAATAAAACTTGAATTATTAAATATTTAGATCTTAAATTAATAAATCACTTGATATTTAATGTTTTAATTTGTTATAGATGCTAATATGTTATTAACTTCATTACTGAAAAATGATTTGCTACTGAATGTTAAATTATTTGAAAGAATGATTATATTTATTGCATAAAATAAATAGAAAATGAATCTACAGGATTTCTTAAAAAGTCAGTAAAGGAAAAATTTTTCCAGATTGTTTACAAGCTCACAAAAAACAATTTTTCTCAAAGGTTGGTTTTGTTCTTTTTCCTCTCCCAAGAAATTCTCAGAAATGTCATCAGTAAGAATTCTATTAAATAGCTCAGAGCACTTTCACAGGTATATAAATAACAATAACAGAAATTCTAGTAATATTTTCTCTTTCAATATGCTGTTCAGGAGTCTAAGTCATGGCCCAAGCTGAAGATGACAAAGAGTGGCACCATCATCTTCTATGACCAAAGAAGAATGCGGGGAAAGGATCTGGGAATAGATTCAGGGATACTCATGGCTAGAAATTTGTTTTATTCTAGAGAAGTAATCTAATCAATCAGCATGCACACACACACAAAAAAAACCCAGTTCAATTTGTGTTGGAAGATGAGATTACCCAGACATAAAAATATTGAGAACAAAGAAATGGTAGTTTCAAGTCAGCAAGTGGGTTCTTCGAAAGAAACCGGAGGAACAATATTTGAGGTGAAATTTAGAAAGGGTAGAATCAAAGACAAGGAAGAACAAGGCTTCAGGAAATTGAGAATGGCTTATAAAAGGCACTTAAAGATTCAAAAAGAATGAAGGAGACCTGTATGAAACTTTAGCAACAAAGAGGATATTAGAAACTTCAGCAATAACATCATCTTTGAAATGTATGACACAAGTCATATTAGAGGAGGGTCTTGGTTAGGAGAGAAATACTAACATTTGCAGGCAATATATTTTACAGAAAGGAAGAAGAAAATGAGACTACAGTTGAGTCAAATGGAGTCAGGTGTGGGTTATTATAAGAAAGGGAACAGGGAATCCTAAAACACACTTTCATTGCAATGAGAAAAGATCTAGATTAAAATAAAAAATTAAGAAAAATAATTAGCTATTTGATTTTAAGCTGACAGTGAGTATCCATTAACTTATTCCACAGACCAGCTCAGACCACCTAGAAGAAAAGATCAGAGATGATGGAAACAGGCTGGAATCTTGGGGGCCAAGTGCAAAAGAAAGAAGAGGAGTCTCTGAACAAGGAAAAGAAGAGAGAGTTAGCTTACTAAAATGCAAAAGTATAATATTTAATAATGTAAAGATAAGCAAATTAAGAGAGAGAGAAAGTAGGATCTGTTCAAGGTCACAAGCAGAGCCAATGGCAAAGTCAGGACAGAATTTAGAGTTTGCCTGTTGTTTTCATTTGTCTGTTATTTTCAGTATGCTGGGTCATTCCGTTCTGAATATCATCAGGAGATTTGTCTATTTTGCTTTGATGTACTGGGCTGTCATATTTTTCTATTTAGCACTAGCTGAGAACACATTACAAGAACCATTATATTTTCTAAAAACTATGTAAATAAATTCTTATGAAATGACAATGCTATGTTAATGAAATAATAGTACTGAAACAATCTCATATTTACATTCATCAATAAAGCTAAGAAATATCAGGTATAAAACATTTCTGATATGATAATATAAAGGTCTTATTGAACCAACAATTTAAACATATGTTTAACAGCTGCTGTATGAAAAAAAATCACTCTAAATCTCAAAAGCTCATAAATATGACATTCCAAGTGATAAGTATAAATACTGTCAATGCTTACACTTAAAACTGTTGAATGGCTTAAGCAATGTTGTTAATTAGATGTACAAAAGAATAAAGGTTAATATTTGCATTGAAATGTTATGCCATATGTAGTGTCTATAACAGATTCTGTATGATATATCAAAACAGGTTAAAAAAATGGAAATTTTTGCAGATATAGATCTGGAGATATAAAAAAACAACAAGTCTGATATTGTGATATCCTGCTGTTAGCTCGGAGCCACAGGAACAAAAAGCTTTTGGGGAGTCTACATTACAAAAAACTCATTTGGGAAGTCTACATTACAAAAAAAACTAGTGAAAAAAAAATTAATAATATATTTGTTGGGAAGTTGTTCTCACTCAATCCTTTTTTCGCCTTTGAAGTATTCAAAGAATTCAAACCTATTACAGAAGTTATAGTAGTTATTTCCCACTAATTTTAACATAGTGTTATAATTTACATTCTAAATCCTTCTCCCATTTACTATTTTCAGTGTCTCATTACATCTATCACTCAACAGACATCTTCCCGCTGTGATAATTTTTTTATTTTATTAATCTTGAAGCCAAACAGAAAGGAAGGGAGGAAAACTATCACTTAAAAAAAAAAAATTGTCACAATTTCTTTATTATATATTGGTGTTGAGAGATCCTAAAGGAAAGGGTTTCTTTCTTTGATGTCATTAGCTCCAGTACAGAAGCATCACAGCAGAATACTGAAATGTCAGAGAGTTAACTCTGAAAAGAAGGGTCTTAGGAAGACTGCTGAAAACGGCCAATTCCTTCAGTGTACATAACGGTAACATCTTAGATTCAGTAAGTTTTCTCTTGTTACGTCGTAAGGCCATTGTGCAAGACAAACACCACCAAAGTACAAAAAAAGACTATTTTCCAATGGTAGAAACTTTAAATCAGCACTGATTTCAATCAGAAATCGAATTTAGGGCTGAAGTCAAAATCCTTACACGATCTGGAGTCCTACACACATCATCAATATCTGAACAGTATTTCAGACAGGCCTTCCATCATTAACTAATTCTAAATCTTTTGAAAAGTTAAGTTGCTTTAGGGAAGTATGCCTTCTAATCTGGCTTTCAGCTCAAGATTTGCCCAGCCACCCATGCAAGCTACTCAGCATTTTTGATTGGTAGGGTTTTTTCTTCAGCTATGCAGCACTTTGCAACCTCAGTAAGCACAACCTTCACACACAGAAACTAAGCTTTTTGTTCATACATTCAGACTTCCAGTTTATCTAGCTGCACAAACTTAGTTATTTTCTCCCACTGCTTTCAAGTTTTGCTATAGTGGCAACCAAGCAAGTTCACAGATGTACAGTTTGCCAGCAGTACTCTGTAGCTCTGGAGAAACAAAAAGTATTGAATGTGTGTTATCACTTACTGTTTTTGTCCCATGTTGGAGTGTGATTTCATGAGAATCTGGAATTTTCTTGACAGGGTTCTGGGAAAAAAAAAGAAAAAGAAAAGAAAAGAAAACCGACCTCCATGAATACAGTGGTATGACCAAAAAAACCTCCACCACATTATATATAAAGTTAAGAAAAGTTTTGCTCACACTAGCCATAATCTGAGAGGATAAAAAAAAATAAGAATGACATTAAATCCCAATTTTTATTTTCATGGATAGACCCCGAGAAATAAGAGGAATAATTAAAACAGTTTAAAATATATATCCATATCTTAATAAAGAACAAAACCAGTAAGAGATTTCCATTTTTTTCTCTTTAGAAAAGACATTACAATTCTCTCTGCTTCTTAATCACCAATATCTATATTGATCCTGAATTCTGATTTAATCAATCCATCATATTACACAACAACTTTTCAAATAAAAAGAATCTATGAATTTAATGAAATTATAGGACTTAGCTATATGGTTTATTAAGATCATTGATTGGCAACCCACTTCCGTGGTTACTCCCAGCTCTAATGAGGCTTCAAGACTACCACTTCAGCAGTAACAAAGTCAGAACAACATAATTCAGTGTATTTCATAGCATATTGAACAGCAACATACAGATCAAAGGCAATTACAGTTTAAAACAGCTAACATCTGTATTACAAAAACAAAAATAGTTAATTTAGACAGAAACAAAAGTATTTCAGTGAGTCCAAGGTTTTACAAAGGTTACTTGAATCATTACTGTCCAAATGCTCATTCATCTGGTTTCCTCAGTTTGGTCTGGTTCTGATTCGTCTGGTTTCCTAAGTTTCCTCAAACACACACAATCAATCATTTTGATGCCAGACATCTTGGTTATAATCTTCTGTTGCCAAAGTTTGCTTTTAAAACAATTTTAAAGCACTCTTTACAATAAAACTTGCATCTCTTTCCTGATTCAGCCTGCCAGTTCCTTCCCCTTTTTTTGCTCTTGCTACAGAAAATCTTTAAAGGACCAGGCTGATTTCCTGTAAACTCTTTTCTCCTCCAGTTCTATCAGCTTTATATCCATGACAAAACTGTAGTTTTCATTGTCTTTGATCTAGTCACACCTACACCTCTTCTCAGCTTACCCTTATCACTAACAAGGGCTTTGATTCTCAAACCAACTGCCTAGCACTTTCCCCCTTTCTCACACATATATAGAGAGTAGAGCCAGCAGAAGACTCATGCCCACTGTGTTCACCCTCAGAGCATACACACATCTTTGATGGTCACAGGTGCTTGAAAGGAAACTCTGGTATTAGCATGGAAATCTTTTAGATGCACCTGAGTAACAAAATACTCATGAGACTGTCATACATACAAGTGTGAAAAGGTAACAGTAAAGCTTTACAAATAGCTACATATAACATTACATTGGGAAGGATAGCTCACATGACATCTCAAGACCCACTTCCATTGCGCTAGTGGTTTACAAGTTGAGAAACAGGAGTAACTCAAAATTCCCAAGTAAAGCTATGATTACGAAATCCAACTTTTTGTTCAATCCACACTATAAAGGACCTAGAGAAAGCTACAGTTACATTACAAATGAAGTTTTCCATGACTGATCATTCCTTGCACTATAAATTTGTATTTCCTCTTTGGAGATGCCAAGAACTGCTCAACAGCTTTTGACTGTACTTGTCATCTAGACACATTTTATAAAAATGGAGAGAAGCATGAAAAGAAAATATACAAACAGTTTCAAATATTCATGCCGTTGTCACCCACAACAAAGGATGTACCACTTCAGCGAATCAAAGTTTTTTCCAGAAATTTCATCCACTGCTGGAAGGAGAAACAGCATTTGGGCCACTCTTATCTTAATCACTGCAGAGCTGATTATTTTACATTCCATTTCACAAAGATAGGTTTTATTTATATTGTATGCATAGATTATGTCAGCACTGAACTTCATTCTTAACTACTCTATGAATTCTTTCAATAATTCAACCAAAAAAACTCATGAATACCTGAATTTCAAACAGAACAGATGAGACCACCTTTCCAGACAAAGACCAGCGTCAACAAGAATGACAAGCTTGACTGTTCTCAGTCAGCTGTTTTATGCTTCTTGGGTAATTCCAACTTAAGTAGTTTAGATGATTTTTATTAACATACCACAGAATTACTAAAAATAGCACTTAAAAAGCTTAAACAAAACAATCCTTCTCATACAACTCCTTTAGATTAATAAACAATATGTGCCAGAACAAACTTGTCTGATTTTAACTGCTAGCTCCTTCAGGTGACAACAATTTAATCCCTTTTCTAATGAGAAGGGTGAAATACTCATATAAACACGTATCTGTTGTAAAGTGCACTCATGCTGAAAACATTTCTGGCTACTTATCTGTAAGTGAGAACAACAGATATGAATACATTCTGCCACCTGATAAATCAAACCGCCTGAGCCTGAAAGTTGGCCATTTGGAGAGTGCTAGCTGCACAACACTCTGCAGTGTCCAAGGGATTCCTGACGGTTAAAGTAACTTTTTAGACTATTCAGAACAAAAATTAAGATAGCTACCTCCAGGAATATAGCTTGGCATAACCTCTTAAAAATCAGCCACACATTAAAAAAGTGGCTTATTCTATTTTAGTAGCTCTGAACTTCCTAAATTACAGAGGCTACTATAAATATCTCTAACCTGCAACAATACATGCCTATACACACACACAAAAATCAGATACAACCACTAGTTTTCCAGTTATTACATTCCAAAGATCAAGGAACACCACAGAAGCCTTTTTCATGCTCTCAAGAAAAAACAGTTAGTATATTTTATCTCGATTTGAACATCAGAATCCCCTGCATCTTGAAATACTACCGTAAGCCTGACTAACTGGAAAGACAAAGTTTGCCCACAGTGTCCCTTCCTGCCTGAGTGTTCCACCTGCTGCTTGGATTTCAGCTGCCAGGTTATGTAACATTGATTTTTATCTTTTTGATAATGCTGTTCTGAAAAATTTGTAATCACAATTAAAAGAAGGCAATATGAAACCTTAACAGATTTTATTTTTTACCATATCAGAACAAAGATAAGATGTTAAATTTCTCTTTCTGCTTAACCTGAAAATAAAGGAAATTAGCTTTGGTTTAACATATCTCCTTACATTTTAACAAAACTTCTCTAATCTTGTGGAAGTCAAGGAGTTATGTCTTAAATCTGTAAAACAGTGTATTCCAGTTTGCAGTTTTACCCAAAAATGAAAAGGAAGTCTTACCTTTAAAATAATTTCTGCAGAGGGACACTGCAAGTCAGGAATCACATCTGCAGTTTTTACTTGCATTTTTTCAGGTAGTTCCACCCCTAGCTAACTGTTAAGTTCCTGTGTCTCACATCACTCTTCCGTTCACTATGTCACTGTCCCCAAATACTGCTTATGGGAGTTTCCTCATCCTCAGCCAACCCTCAGAAAATACACGACTAGAAACTACAGGCTAAAACTAGGTCAAAGTCTCCAAGATCTCTTGAGAAAAATGAAAGACAAAACATAAATAACCCAATAATGCAGTTCAAATCAGACAGAGGAAAGAACAAAAAGAGAAAAAAAAATTAGTTAAAAATCTAGATTTCTATATCCTAAGGGATATTCTTCTGTATCCTCAAGGATTGTGGATATGGGCAATAATAATCATAGGGATTCAGCAGTAGACAGAGGATATAGGAAGCAGGAAAAAGATAGGTTGGTGTCTATACAATAAATTCCACTTTTGCCTTGGGGAGAAACTTAGGTCCTAGAGAAATAATAATTAAAAAAAAAAACAAACAACACCCTTCCATTAAACAACATCAGAGAGTAACTTACAATTAAAAAATATCTCAGCCATAACTATCTGTTAGCCCTGCTAACAGATTGACCATTCTGGAAATCTGAAAAATTAAATTTACTGGCTTAAAATCAAAGTCTATGAAAAACAAAATATACATTCCACAATAGCACAACAAAGCACAGGTCAGAGAGATACTCTGCTGATCTCACAAATGCAGTAACTGCAAACTGAACTTGAGGAGAAAGTCAATAGATGTCCACATCATCCACCCTTGACACAGTGAAGAAAAATAAATAAATAAATCCATAAATAAGTAGAATCCAACCTCTTCTAAAAAAAAAAAAAAAAAAAAAAAAAAAGACAAACAAGAAAGGGAGCAAATGATGCACACATTTATGCCTAAATGTACCTTTATAGTTCTGTTCGCAGAGGTCTTTCTGTATTTCATAAATGGAAAGAGTCCTGTGTGGAAGAGGCTTGCAAACTGCATGCACCTCTCACAAGCCAGGCCTCTAAAGGGGAACTTTTCTGGGCATCCACAACACTACAATTTACAGGAGGAAACAAGACTTTTCCCTGTGTCTAGAATTGTTCTTAGATTCCAGTGGAGAGGATCCTGCCTTCCTTGAGGGTTTCAAGATCATATGTCACCCTGGAAGCAAATAAGAAATTTCCTTTTCTGGCTGTCTCCTGCCCTTCTTGGAACTCTCCTGAACCACCGACCTGCTGGAGACTCGAAGAGACCTCCCGCTGCTGCAGCATAGCTGTGGTGTAGCACGGCCAAAACCATGCTGCTCTGGCTTAACATTCCAACCGATTAAACTAAATCTGAGTGCATCCTGAGCAGTGGGAAGAGATTACAGTAGGCTTGGCTACTACTTACATTAGATATCTTAAGCACTATACTAAAAAAGCCCCTTCTAATGGATTTCATTCAGGAGAAACATGTAAACACTCATTCCCCGGTCTTTGGGGTCTCTGCTTTGGCATATTCCACATGGAGGATGATGCTGCCTGTCCATTGACAGGAGTGAGAAAAAGAAGGTGGGAGCTACACTTTACTGAGAACTCTCCATTTCTGGTGAGACTGGGGCTTTCATAAAGCAAATATAATAGAGGTCATCTGACACAGAAGATTGCTGTCTCCCTTTAAGACTGATGGGATAACTGGGTTATTAATGGACAGCAGGAGCAACTGGTGGAAGTGGGAGGGGGGACAAAAGTCCTAGCATCAAATGATGAAGGAATTACCTTAATCTATTTAAGTAGCAGCAGTAATTCAAATTCCCATATGAAGGATTTCCTGCAGAAAATTGTTTTAATAATCCAAATCCTAGGCCTTCTGGCAATTAAGAAAAAAAGGACTTCATTTTCAAACATGAACATGACATATTTAAAATAAATGCTTTCTTTTAAGGTCTATTAAAGACTCTGATCTAGCCTCCTCTCTTCCCTTCCACAAAGACTGACTTTCATGGAAAAGCAAGTATTGCACAGTTGTGGGGGATTTACTTTGAGAGGCCTTAAATTTTAGACTCTGTCATATGGACTGACAGTGCTGAAATCTTCTTACTTGTGATCCGTCAAGCAGAATTTTCTATTTCTTTCATTCTCCTCCAACACAGTTTCAAAGAAACAGGTGTAAATAAAAAAAGAGTAATCAAGAATAGTAGAAGAAATTAAAGAGAGAAATATAATGTATTTAATAAAAATGTTCATACTGTAAATTATGTGACATTTTGAAAGAGAATGCTCTTAAGAGACTCTTAAGAATAAAACAAATGGGCAGACAACTCATCAACAAACCCAACAGAAAGAACAGGATTTCTAACATGGTAATTCCCAAAGCGGAGAGGCACAACACCACAAGCTTCACAGTCTAAGACAGCTAAGACTGCACAGAAAACCACTGAGTTTTGCAGAAAAAAATGTTTTATAACAGTGTCAGAGATATCTGGTCTGCCTGCCATGGCGCCCAGTCAAAACTATATGCTAATCCAATTCGTGGAGTGCTTTAAACAACTTTTCTTTTAAAAGTGACTACAGAAAAGCAACTAACATTTGTTGTCGCTTGCTAATTTCTGTGTCAAATGTGTTCAGTTTATAGGTTAAAGTATCTCTCTCAAATATCACCTAAAATCCAGCCCACATTCTTCTCTTTCAGAGCAAACAAGTTAACAGAAGTCCAACAAACTTAACGGGGGGGGCACTTGCACAACCTTGCTGCCTTGCAAGCACTGAAGTTCTGAGCCACAAGCATGCAGTTCTTTCGATCTTACCTCCAACTTCGAGAGACGCTGCATATGTGTAACAATGAAATTCAACAGACAGTTCTAGTGACAATGGACAGAGAGAACAGAATCTTGTATATTGAGTCTGCAATGGTATCAGAAGAGGGATAAAAGCAGGAGGAAAGAAAGTATTTCACAGATCTGGAAAAAAAAACATGCCTCATTCCTCTTCTGAGACTAGTACTATATTTTAAGCCTTTGGACACCTAGTGAAATTTTCCATGATAGCAGTGACATCTTAGGACAGTAATGAGAGTTTTAATTGATTTTTTTCCATATATTTTGAATCCCTTTTGCAAACAAGAACACACCGATATCCATGCTTTGTTCCACAAATTGCTCCTCCTGCAATGATTAAGACTATATTACTTGTAAAACAGGCAGTTGCTCTGAGTCATGATTTTTTACTATTTTTCTCCATAACTTAAATAAGTGAAAATAAATGTCTAAGATGTACACTTAGGCTGTACAAGAGTACACTTGAAAGATGGAGTATTAAAAAAATAAATAAAAAAAAACAATGTGAGTGATGAATAAAATGCTGTTTTACAGCAACATGAAAATAGAAATGTTTTCTGCTTTATAGGAATGCATTATCCACAAACTTGCAAGCAGAAGGAGGCATCCAGATTTAAGAAGACATTTCAACAACTTTTAATTTCCTCTCTTTTAGGTGTTAAGAGTTGACAGATGTATTCTGATGCATGTTATTAAATTCAGTTTGGCCCAGATTCATATAATATCAGTTTACATATTTGATGCATCTAAATAAAGAAAACAGTTACTTCAGACTTCCTATACAGTCCTCAAGAAGAGAGAGAAATCCAGAAGAAGAATCAGTGCATCAAAAATCTGAATCATCTGGAGAGCTCTCCCTCTTCGTGAGCTATTCAGGGAGTATAAGGCAACTAAATTCCTAACATAGGTGCCGTGATTAGGTTAGATGAATCAAGGCATGTGTGTGTGTATATTGTTTAAAAATTTGGCCTGAAAAATATAAAGAAGAAGGAAAATATTATGGAAAACAGGAGGATACATGCAAACACTGCTATGAATCATCTTGGCTGATGTTCCCATGATACATCCACAATATCTGTTACTCTCAGAAAAACACAGATAACTCATAACTCCATGACAAATGCAGAAAACCTTCAGAATGAACAGAAATGCTAAAAGCACCCTGTAGAATACTATCTTCCCCAGTCAACATTTCTAATTCAGGTTACACTCAGAAGAGCACAGAAGTCATGTCTTGAATTTTAAGCATGAGAAGAATAAGGAGAGATTATTCATTTCTTAAATGAGATAAGATGCATTCCTCTGGGGTGCATTCAAAAATTAAGGAGGGGTTTAGGCAGATGAACTTCCTCTCTAATGCCTAAAGGAAATCAATTTATTTATTCAATACGGAAACAGTACTCTGGCTAGCTTCTCTCAACATCTTCTAATTCACAGCCTTATGAATTTTTCCTGTGATCTCAACCGGAGAGTCTTGTCAAGTTTAACCAGCAAGGGAAAAGGCCTTAGACTAAATCTTCATTCCTACGTATGACAGCCTAAAACCACAAATTCATAATGTTGTTATAAGTCAGATATAATATATTTTATGAGACGATGGGTTAACGGTAATTAAGAGACTGGCCCCAGACACGACAGGTAACATAAATTAAATCTCCTCTTTCTTTTCTTGCCACTTAGTGGCATATCCCCTTCTGAAAAAAGACTCCAGTGGCTTAACAACTTACAAAAGGTATTACAGTTAAGACCTCAGCACAGTTTGCAAATACCTTTATATACACACACACACGTGCGTGTGTGTGTGTGCGTGCGTGTGTGTATAATACTTCTAAAGCAGACAAAAAAGCTGGCCTGACCTTCCTCCTACAAGATAGTCTCAGGTTTCAGGAGGTTGCTATTTTTCACCGTAGATTCTAAAATCTTATTCAGGTAATTTCTAAATTTATAACAAGCCCTTGATTAATGAAATCACAGTTTGTATTAACATTTATGATACATTATGTTCTCACAATATATACCAGACTAATTCTCTTGAGCCTTTTCCAAAGCAAATTCTAATTGCTGATAAACCTGATTTAAAACTAAAATTGCCTGTAGTCATTCAAGTTTCCTTTGCAGTTTCCGGAGAGCAGTGTTCTGGTGATATTCCAGATATGTTATATTCTGCTTATATAGCCACCTGCCTATTTCGCCTTTATCATTTCAGTTTCAAATATGTACATATATGTCTATTTGCTAGAATAGTATACACAGTCACCACACACTGTGGAAAAACCTGTATGTTCAGTCAAGGGAGTTTTACTACAGCAATAAGATACACAAATTTACTACTATCTAATCTGTTGAGAATGACAAAAAACTGTAGCATTTTCAGTCAGAAATGATATATAAATGATATTTTCAGTCAGATATAACCTTTAGGAAGAGAATTCTTTAGGGCTGAATAGAATTTAGTTTTGACCTAAAGGATTACTTTTATTTACTCAGAAACAGCAGAGTAGAATAGCAAAGGTAACCATAGCTGACAATAAGGAGAAACAAAACGAACATACGATTAACATCTCTGCTCTGAAAATCTGCTCATTCTGGCACACAACCAACAAATAGCTTAATTTTGAAATCACAAAGGAAAAATAATTGTGAACATTCTTCTCTCTGACACCTAAGTGCCAAATGCTTAGTTCAGATGCACAGGTTTCCCTTTGGCATTCACGTATTTCACATTCAATTTGATAAGAATTTCTGTACCACGTAGATTTTGCATAGATTTCTAGGGCAGGGAATATGACCTAGTAGACATACATGAAAGAATCCAAGAACACAACATGAGATGCAGGACCAGACTGAAACTAAGCTTTCCTTAAGGCGTAACATTTTTCAGCTTGCTAACCAGCCCACTTAATTACCTTAAACTCACTCTACAATATACATCTAGCTAAACTGTACAGACACTTCATTATATCACCTTTTGGCAAACTTCAGGAAAAAAAAAATGCAGAAGTTCTTTCACTTGACTTACCAAAAAAAAAAAAAAAAACCTATGAAAACCAAGGTTACAATAAGAATTCCAGAAGCAGTAAGTTGTAGTTTAAGATATTCTTCAGTCATGAAAATAGCTTTACTCTTCTCCAGATTTATCTTCTGTCTTAAAATAAAATTTTGTGAACTATTTTAGAATTCAAACCACACATCCACTAAAATTTTGACATTTTTGGCAAAATATGGTTCCCATCTTTATAAACCTTTCAGTTATAATGTAAATTCCCTCTTTTAAAAGTCAGGGAAACTATCAAGCTTTTGCAGCAAAAGGCAATTTTAGTGATGTGGACTCTACAGTAGTACATTAAAATAATATATACAGTAGAATAAGTACTACTGTTTCTTTAGCAAGTTTCATAATCGTAAAGAGCTTAAGTCTTAAAGCATTTTAAGAGTTAAAAAACTTATCAGAAGCATTTCCCTCTAAACTTTTATTTTTTGATTGACCAGAATTTAAAAAGCTAACTGAAGCAGTAGATGTTCAATACATGGCAATTATGTCTAAAACACACATGGAGATTATTACAATGGAAATAAAATGCATTTGTCATCTAGTCAGAAGAGCTTAATGTTCACTGTCGGACTTCTGGTGATCACTCTGGCATAGAATTTCATAAATATCAAGGTGACACTAATAAGAACCCCTATATCACTATACTGGCAATCGCATTAATGAGCCATATCGCTTAACCTATATACACGCATTTACCACCAAAATTAAAATAACACACCATTTAGGTGCAGACTAATTCTTGATCTTTGAATTTGTGCAATTTATTTCATTCCTGCATACCCCAGTTTCCTGATCTGTAAAATTTGAATAATATCTATCATAAGGAACCTGCTAGAGTTTCATTCAACAATGTTGGTGAAGTTCATCAGGCTCCTAAGGGATCCTGTTATTCTCAGCAAACACACTACAGTCAGCAAAACTAAACAATCACATCTCTAGAGACAGAGAGTTGTCACAGACTATACTTTTCAACAGTTCTCCAATTCTTAAAGGTGTTCACCCAAATATTTAGTCCGGAGATCTTAAAAGAGATATAAATTTATGCCTATAGTCCCAGTTAGCAACAGAGGTATCAGTTGTCTATAAACTTACCAATCAATTAGGATAAGTAATTAAACTGAAAAAGGAGGAAAAAAAAAAAAAAACCACCACAGTCATGCAAAGAAGATCTACAACCATAGGGCAGGGGTGGGGGGATTGGGGGGTTAAAAATTACAGCATGTCTAAGTTACTGCAGGAAGGAAGGACAATTTCCTATCTAGCCCCACAGCTGGTTCCAATTCTATTACTGTTTCGATTACTAATTCTCCCATGCCACCCATAAATTACCTTGAAAACATTTAACATTTAAGCTGTGTTATAGCAGCACAATTTTATGTAATGTGACATGAGAATAAATTGCTAAGTGACTTTATGCATCTGGAAATAGGGAAAGGTACATTTATATTGTACACGTGAGGTCCATGCTTGGAAAACAAACACACCTTTATCCATGCTCCACTCAGGTATATTCCTTTAACCAAAGCAGTTATCACAAAAAAAAAAAAAAAGTGGTACAGTATGGTCAGCTGATACATCTGACAGTTAAATGTCATAATACCACCAACAGCACAAATAATTTTCAAGGTTTTCAATATAAGTACTAAGCACTAGATTAAAAATCACAGCCAATCCGAACGACTTGTTCTTACTTTTAAACATAAAACCCATCATTTTTAAAGGACATGCCCAAGAATTATAAAACATGCTTTATATTATATGCCTTACTATGATATCTATGCATGGAGAGATGTCTCCAGCATATACCAAAAATACTAATTTCTATAAATGTAATGTAACCTCTGAAGATTCCATATGACTGCAATTAAACCTGGCAAGATACATGATTAAATACAGAACCATTAATTTCTACATAGCAACTAAACAAATAATATTCATTATTGCTTAGTTGTGGCTTGTATGGAAACAGAACAATGACCTCAAACACATTTTCTAGTGGAAAGATGACCACATGTCAAACCCAACACTTGTGCAGTCATTCTAAAAGGAATCTGAGGTATAAAAGGGTACAGAAGCAACATTCTCGTATTTCAATCCAGATTAAGGTAGAGATCCATTGTCTAGACAACACATAATTTTAGCTGCGTGCATGGAGAAAGGCGGCAAATATTCAAAAATGCCATTCCTTACTGACTTGTAGTGACATTATGTTAAGCCCTTGTATATACTTCTCACTCCACAACCGTTAAAAATAAAGAATATTAGATATATCCAATGAGATCTTCCCTAAAATTATTTGATAGACTTTCTGTTGTGCTCCACAAGGAGCTGCTGCAGATCCTTCATACTACACGAAGATTACTTGAGTTAACAGAAGAGTCTTCTTGATGTATAATGATCTAAAATTAAGTTTGGCACATATGATTCAAATTAAGTCACTATTAATCTTGTACACTATAGCCTTGTTAATCCAGCAAAGATGGATTAATAACAACATACATCTTCAACTTGGACAGTATAGACAGTTAACAAGATATTTGTTACTCATGCACACTCATGCAGTATAGAGACGATGACTTCTGATATTCATGTTAAGCTCTATCCCTTTATTTGGGGGTCAAGAGAAAGAATAGTCCTAGACATAAGGAACTCCAGATAACAGACCCTGCAACATATTTGCTGTGAGATTTTCAGTAAGACACTGCCTGTCTGTCCAAGTATCATGTCTTAAATGGGAAAAAATGCCCCATCTTGCAGATATGCTACAATGATACATTAATAAATATGGCAAGTTAATTCATGCGTTTGAGCTGCTTAGATTCTACCCAGCCAGAAGCTGTAAGAAAGACTACTACTAAGTGACATCTATAATACTCCATACTTTGAGATACCCTAAGGTTCTTACAAGCTTGTTTACAAAACAAAGTAAAAATAAACAAAAGGAACACATTATATATTAAAAAAAACCCTCTGTGCCTAATACTCATACTACGAGTGAAATTTTGCATTTGCAGAGAACACAAATAGATCTGTGGTATTTCTTATCTCCTGGTTGACTGACTTTGGTGAAGTTACTGGGGAAAGCATGATTCCCTAACTGCTGTTTCCATAAATAAGCAAGCTAAAAAACCTTCCCCCGTAACAAGCAAGTGCTTAAGTATAGGTACCACCTTCTATTGTATCAAAAGAGAAATAAGAGTATAAAATAAGCCAAAAATGAGTGCGAGAAAGAAGCAGAGAGCGTATAAACAAATATAAAAAGTTGCAGTGATGGGAAGGAACATACAACCTACAAATCCTCTGAATCAAATGCAGTCCAAGAACTTTGTCTCAAATTTTTTTCAAATTCTGTTATGGACATTTTCCAGACAACTACAGGCCTGAATCCTTCTCATTAACCTTGTGTTTGACATCTCCCTTTGACATGCGGGCCTTGAAGTGATACGGCTTAGTTCTGAAACCAATGGTATCTCACGTAACACCTCCTGCTGCCCTAGGCTCGACTGTTTCCCAGGACTCTTTAATAATTTACATTTCACCTCTTGGGAGCCACATGAAAAGCATAGTAGATAGGCCTACAAATGAACTGCTTTACGTTGAGCTTTTCAATGTCATTACTCTGTTTAAAGATAAAGTACAAGAGTGTACAGATCACTTAGAAAGCAAGCATGCAAAGTGCCTTCAAGTTTAGCTTACCTTCCATGGACAGCCTTAGAGATTCATCACATATAAGACACTCAACATCCTCACTACATCTGGCTACCATAGGTAGCATCCAGCTTGAGATACCAAAATGAATGCCAGAGTAGAGAATGATGGCATCCTCTTATCTTCAAGCTCCTTAAACTTCTACAGATAGGGAAAAGCTCCTCCCAGTTCACTTTATTAGCTGAAGTCTCCCTTTGTAAACCAATTTTTTCAGGTAGAAGTCACTACTGTATATGGCAATCTATTACAGTGGGAAAACCCTGACACTAATGGCAACCTGTTCTTACCTGCGAACTACCTTCCCGTGGAATTGCAGTGCATTGCAGAAATAAGAAAACAGAGAAGGCAAAAGAACCCTGCATTTAAAATACAATCAGCGGTTTGACACAAATATGTACAAAAATGTGCTAAAACCCACCATAAACTATTCGTGCATTCCCAAATCCTCACAGTCACTATGACACTGAACAATTCCAGTGGTGTGGAATATAAGTGAGGGAACAAGCTAGCAAGAGTGAGTAAATGCATATAAATAGATTTTTGCAGTTGGTTGTGGGTATCAAGAGCTTAGAAGTATCTATTAATACTGACAGGCACAGGGTAGATACACATTGCACTGTCAGAATTTTGCACAATAAAGGGAGTGGGGGATTTCTGGCTAAGACACTGGATTTTTCTGTAAGCTTAGATATTTGCTCTTAGAGGATCATTAATGTTCAAACAATAGGCCTGTTCACAAACTTTCACTTAAACTCATAAATAACTCACAAGTAATATTGTAAACTGCACGCTATTTTATCTACCCCAATGGGCAAAGGACCTGAGATGACCCCCTTAGAACCTGAAATCACAACAAGGTATGGTATGTCAAGCCCGATGCTTAGATAGTAAGCCCTTCTCATTTTAAAAGTGCCAGACACAGAGATTACTGTCAGTGTGCCGCAGAGCCTCGCCTCCACACCGTTTCAGCAAGAACAGTGGCAGAGACAGGGGCTCAGGCAGCATATTATCAGGTGTTGCCATGCAGTGTTTTCAAACTAAAGGTGGGTTGTCTTCTTTTATGAGAGATGAGTGGTCACAGATTAGAGATAATATATATATTTCATTCACCTTAGTTTAAATACAAACATGCTGCACATTAAAATGTTTGGACTCTAACATCAGGTTTTCCCACAGGCTCCTGGCCTTCAAGACATATTTCCTAACATATAATCCATAAAGCCTCAAGTTATCTTGCTCTTACATTCTCTGTGCCTCATCACTCCTGAATTATTTTTATCAGCAGAAATTGTTAAAAATATGCAAACACAGCTTTGAACCAAAATGGTTATTAGAAAGTTCTCACACTCAATTTAGTTCTGAAGGTTACCAGTTACATTAATGGTTATGCAAATGCCAGAGAAAAGGTAACCTGAAGACACTTTCTTGCCTAGGTATAAGTTAGGGTTAAATGTTACAAAGGAAAAGTATATTATACTGTAATACCCAACAAAGGTGAGAAACCAGGAAGTGTCAAGGTTGGCTCCAGAAAAAAAATCTTATTATACTTACCAAACAAGTAGGTTAGATTCATACATAACTGATAGAGTCTTTGCCATCCCATGTCTTCAGGGTTTTTTTCTCTCTCCATACTTTTCAGAGTAATATTTCACCTTATACAAACTCTTCTTCTGACACTCGCTCTCCCTCACTAACAGCAAAGGATCCACACCCAGTTCTTACCCCACTACTTTCCTCTGCTGTCAAGTGCTTTCTCATACTACTGATTCCTAATTGCCTAATTCATCTCTGTATTATCTAACTGCTGTGTTTGATCTGTGATGAAACGTACTATAGAAGGTCTGCTACCACACATCTGATGCTATCCAATACTTTAAGAGAATTTGTGTTTATCTGCATCTTGATCAGCCAGAAAAGCTGGGTAATTTCTAAGATTTTCTGCTACCCAACCAAACCTGCTTGCACAGTCCATCATGAGGTTTTTTTTCCCCAAAAGTATCAGACAGGGTTGCACCTTCCATAAGTTCCTACATTATGAGACAACTCCCAAGAGGCAAACTAATGCAAAATTACATTAAACTACAAAGAATTAAACTACAGCTGACAACTATTACTTGACAGTAGAGAACTAGTTTTCAGAACTACCATTTGATTTGGACAGATGCTTGCTAAAATAGCATTATAAATAGCTTGGTTATAATTAATTTAGATTGTGACATTTATCTTATTTGGGGAGTTAATATTTTTGCTAAAAATGAAGAGCATAAATTGGCTACTGCTCATTCTGCATTCAAACACCAATTGCAGATTTTTGCTTAGGCTACAAGACTTAGGGAAATCACAGCAAGCCACCTTTGGGCCTTCTCATAAAGTCTGCTGTTATTTATGCCCTTAATTTAGAGATAATTGAAAGGACCTCCCTTAAAGTTACAGTTGTTAAATGCAGAAACTTCCTTTATTATTCCATTACTTATGGACTTGTACTATTAAAATAAAAAACATTATCTGATATTAAAAAAAAATTATTTCTAAGAGATTCCTTTTCAGAAAGGAGAAAGATCTGACTTGGAGTCACCAGAGAGAAGGACACCAGCAGGAAGGGAACACAGAGGAGCGACAGTATGCCTGATCCCTACAAGGCACCTTATGAGGAAACATCTGTTACCACAGAGAACGGGTCTGTGGCAGAAGAAAGCAAAAAACCATAGGAGACACCAGAAAACAACTACAGCCAGCTGCCCTCACCCAAAGAAATTGCTAGTTAAGGCAGTATTTAATCTTAAAGAGAACAACAACTCTGAAGGACTCTGGGAGAAGAGCCATAAAAAAAAAGTCACTATATCATTGGCAGAAAAGAAATCCATGCCTGAATTTTATAAATATATTCTATAGGGATACTCTGTGAGGTTTACTGTGTCATCATTATTTCTAGGATTTCATCCTGGATGTCACACACGTCTACTGATGTCAGTCATAAAATTATCGCATGTTTCTATGCAACCCAACATGCCACCCGCTGTGCCTGCACACCCATGTATGAAATCTACACCAGGCAAGGAAAACCTAAGCAAAAGCAGACCTAGGAAGAATACACATAACAGATACAAGAAAAGCAACTAGCATGTGGGAGTTTACATCTCTAGAATTTTAATTTTTTCCACAGACAGACTCAATGGAGTTAAAAATCAACTTGATTTTGAAAGAGTTAACAAGGCACAGGACACTTGCAAAGACTGGGACTTAAAACTACAGAACAAGAGGGGGTTTTCTTTAAAGTGATTCAGTACTCTGTGTCACAGTGGTCTTGTAAAATAGGTATAGGCAATTAGTAGACACTAAGGATGATTAAGCTAGTTATTTTTTCTTTTGAATTTCCATTCCTGGTATTTATTTTTGGTACTTGGTAGAAAGGCTAGTAAAACAATTAATCTATTTAAAGAAGGAATGTCACTGAGAAATATGTTTATTCTTATATTTAAGACAACAAGAACACTTACACCATGACATTTACTTTGCAAGAGACATGCTGACTATTTGTACTGGAAAAGGTTATGAATCTGGTAGCATTGAAAGCCAGCTGCTCCCTACAGATGTGGTTATGGCTTAGCATGTAAGTTTGCTGTCTTTGCAGAGAACAGCATGTTCCAAGACACCCTTGTACCAGGTCGGTCAGAAAAAGGCAGATAAGTCTCAGTAAACCACACAATGCACAAAACCTGAATTGAGATTACTGACTTGAGAAAGAAACAGTAATTATTCTATGAGCTATGCTTCTTCTTACCCCCATTTATATTTTAAGTTAAGCCTAGAAAGTTCTTGATATACATAAATCTAAATTACATTCTATTTTAACAACAAGTCTGAAAGATTGAGTTTGAAAATTGTGCACTAAAATTCCAAAAGGCTGAAGATTTAATTGCTTTAAGTGCCTTAATTGTTGGCATTTGGGTGTAGTTCAAAAGTTTAAGAATTAAACACCTTTTTCTCCTTCTGCTTAGAATATTCCCCCCCAAAGCAAGAAAAAGACATGAAGAATGAGAGTTCATCTTTTCCAAAGAACTGGAAATTCACCTTGAAATCTAATGCTGACGTGATTTGCCTTTTACATTTATCTGTCTGCATCAGCTATCATATTTACGGATACAGTGCATTTTTTAAATGAAATCTGATCTTTTTTTGCTAATCCAACCCCTTCAATTCTGTCAACTCAGTCTTTTTCACAAAGGCAAAAATTTACTTTATGCCTGCACATTTGTTTAGCACAACAATAATATTTCCAAGCAACAGATATTTACTCAATCTGCAGTAAATATAAAGATAGGATTCAAAGTAGGCCCAGAGGTGAAGGCACAATAACATTCAGAAAATGTCATTAATTTTTGTTAGTTGTCACTTGGAGACAATGACTAACAGCAAAATGAGCAGGCAATCTCTGCCTATACCAAGATAATGGTAAAGGTTGCCAACAGAGAAAAGCCAAAGGATTTTATCTTTCTCATTAACTATTGTATTATCACTAAAAACTCAAGTCTTTCATGATTTTCATTTTTAGTATTTCAAAAAAAGGCTTGAACTAGCAGAGTTGTACACTGAAGGCTCAAGGAGGCTCTAAGTATCTGCAATTAGCTTTGACTAATGAGACATGCACTAATCACAGGCTGTGGCAGATGTGCACTACTCGCAACCCTCTTTCTACTGTGCTTGCAATTGTCCCCCCAATATTTTGTTTGTTCTGAAATTCTGGAGATTTAGCATCATTGTTGTTTCACAAGACCCAAGAAGTAAACAGTGAACATGGTGAATAAATCTTAGCCACCTGGAGAAGAAGGGTTTCCCCCACTACCCTCTGTTTTTTATTATAGTGCTGGATAAGATGCAGTTCATGGGCCTGATCCAGCCCACTAGAAGAAACCATATAGCAAGTGGCCCACACAACCTACTACCCTCTGCCCCAAGAGCCCCACCGCTAAGCAAAGTGCCACATCATAACTAACTGTCTGCCATGTGATCAATGCAAATTCATCCACATTACATGACATACATGCTTGGTATAACAGAGCACTGACTACATTTTGCCAATGGGACAGATTTTTCTTGATATATGAGGGAAGGACTAAAGAATGGAGTACTCCAATATGTGAAAGCTATATGGTCCAACTCAGCCAAGACATCTTTCATACTTCATTTAATAAAATGAAATAAAAGAAAAAAGTTAGAGATGGGAAGTCTCTGTTAAAAGTTCGGTTCATTTTCCCACTCCATCTAAAGATATAAGCTGCTGCACAAATCCTGCATGACTTCTGAACCATCCTCCAACACATCTTCAGAAGTTCACAATCCCATTATTTAACAGAAAGCAAAAAAAGAAAAAGGCTATATGAATAAAGAAACACAATTTTTTTGGTTTCACCTTTTAAATGAAAAAAGAAAAAAAAAAACCAAGATTTTTTCCAAATTCTTCTGCTTGTGGTCTTAAGTCCTATAGTTTCCTGTACTTCAGCATAAGAAGATACCAGCTAATTTATCTAAGCTAATAATGGCAGATATTAATAGTCATAATTCCTTAAATAGGACATTGTAGCTCTAAAAAACATTCTCATCTCTTTCTGACATCTGAGCTAATCTACAAATACACCCACCGTACAGTGAGTGATAGGGAAATACCATATATATTGTGATATTTGTGAAATATTTGTCCAAAAACAACACCACGACACAAAAAAACCGACACAAAAAAACCGACACAAAAAAACCGACACAAAAAAACCGACACAAAAAAACCGACACAAAAAAACCGACACAAAAAGTAACAACAAGCCAAGCCTTCTAGCATTTCCATGCAAACAACCCACATATTAGTGGGAACTCTGGTTTTTGCTTTCATTCCAGGATGTTTTTAAATGAATTAATTATATATTTTAACTCTTCAAAAATTCTTTCCACAACAGAAGTTTTGGTCATGCAAAGAAAACTGAGTTCTATTACTAATTTCCATAGTTCTTCCAGGACTTATTTCATGAATTCATACTCGTTATTGTATCAAAGATGACCTATTATATTCAATAGGACCAATGGGACCAAGGCCGCATACTGTAAAAGGGCCACCTTTTGGTGGACTGAGTCCAACCCGCATTTGAAACTTGGTGTTTCAGCACACAAGAACATACAGGCACTCACTGCAGTGAACTCCATGCATCTAATTTAAATCTTTACAAAGTACTATTTACTCTGAAGACGGTTTTCAGCAAGTAAATAGTAAGCGCTATTTAATTTCCAAGCTGGTTACTAAAGAGGGTCGCAGAAACTATGCAAGAAAAAGAGCAGTTCTAGAAAGACAGTGGTGCATCTGAGATGTTTTTACTGCCCCCTAGTGCACTTTTGGGGAAGAAAAGAAGAACGATACTTTGCAGACCAGAATATTAACGTTATTTGGCATTATCCGGGTTAAGGCCTACCAAATAAAGCTGAAGGCAAGCATGTGACTGCATCTCATGTAGGTGAACTCAAACTCATGTTTCTGCCACATAGCTCAGGTACAAACAGCAGTGCAGTCAAAACAGCAGACAGTGAACAGCTTGCCCACGTCCCCGTGGCACATTCCTCAGCAGCTAACCTGTACAGAGCTCGACACAGCCGCAAGTCGCCTGGAATGCACGGGGGTGATTTCGGGAGTCAGTCGCCGCTCTCATACAGACACGTAAAAGACTGCTTAGTTCTACCAGCTACTCTTTGCACCTCAAGAGTGCACTTTGCTATAATGTCTCATACATTTTAAATTACTGACACTGATTAATCAATTAAGCCTGGAAACAAAAATGGAAGTCACTCATATCATCTTTGTTGTTTTAATCAAACTGTGTTTTGTCTGTATTTTCTGTCTCATCAATAGTGTAAAAGGAAACACACCATGATGGTAGTCCCACTGAATATACATACTCAGTTGGGGTTTTTTTTTGGAAGGGAAGGTTATATAATTTATCATCTTTCCACTATTCTCGAGCATGATGATAATGATATGAAAATGATTTTTGCTTTACAAAATAATATTTTAATTGAAAATTAAATACTATTTCTAACTCACCTGAGTTTTTAAATTACATTACAGTTCTCACATACATAGATGTAAGAGCTTAAAGGCTTCTTTTTCAGTTTTCTTCTTCTATTTTCTTCCTCATTAAGTAGGTATTCTTTGAGACATTTCAAAAAGTTTTTCTACAAAATCAACAAATGTAAAACACACTGATAATTTTCAAAGTTAAAATAAATTATCTTTAGTAGAATAAAGGAATAAACAGTTTACATAAAGCATCAATTACACTCACTAGAATCCAAGTAACATCTTTAAACACATTTCAAAAGCCTCAGATTGGAGCATGAAAGGAGATGGTTAATAAAAATTCATAGCTTTATGATTCTTTTGCCCCTTTGGAAAAAGTACGTCTTGATTTGTGAAAGGAAGTCAAAAAAATTTTTGTAGCATATTCCCATAAATGTTATATGAACATTTATCAATCCTCAGTTACAATGATGCAAGCTGAATAAACATTTATAAATACTAAACAAGGTGGTAGGTAGTAGAAAAGGCAGCAAAATAATATGCAAGATCCTAATAAATTGAAAATTATTGTATTAGGTATTAAAATACAAAAGAAGATAACTAAGCGTAAAGCAAGTTCTGTATGATTGTTTTGTGATCTGGATAGCGTCAGCATCAAGTATGTAAAGTCCCTGTATACTGCTAAGTGCCCACCTGCAAATAAGAGATGCCATCGCAGCAGTTGTAAAACATTACATGCGGTAGTCCCACGTTCATAAAAATCTAAAGCCATCTTTTAAACAAACAGCAGACATTCCAAGAGTCAACAAAATTGCTCTCCAAGGATACCACTGGAGCAGTCTGCAGTTCCAGCAGTTTAACATAAATCATTTGTTAATCAAAAATCCTGTGAAGACTTGTTTTGGAAAGGAAATGTAACTACATGTCACTTGCACTCTTCTTTCAAACACAGACCTTCAAAATTATTTAATCATCTTAATCATAAATATTTCAAATACTTGTTATCATCCACTTTATTTTCTGTTCATTCAAGCAAAAGTTCTACACACCTGTATTTCTCACTACTCTGTTTAGAGTATGGACAGCTTTTTGAAAAAGATAACATTCATATGCCAGACGCAAAGAAAATCTAGCATCTTCCATTTATGTATTCCACATAGTAACAGATACGTTAATTGTGCTTCCTTATAAAAGTACTCTGGAAATTTGTTGCAGCAATTGCCAATAAAAGCATCCTGTAAGAAGGCAGTCCCCACTTCAAGCTAGCTCTTAAGTGTCTTAGGTTCTGACTCTTAAGCGTCTTAGGTTCTTGAACAATAAATGAAGTCTGGTCCCTTCACCCCCAACTTAGCTTCACCTCAAACATCCTAACTTCTGTTAGAAGTAAAGTAATACGTTCATACACCATTGCACAAATTGAATTTCATATGACATTTACAGCTACATATTACTGTTTAATAACACTATAAAGAAAGTTCAATCTCGTGTCTGAAATATTCATTTAAAACTATGTGCTTTGAAAGACTTTTTGTTTTTGTTTTTTTTTTTCCTTAAAAGGCCTCAAATTTACCCATGCCTCAAACACGGCAGGCAGAAAACAGCACTTTTACTCTCTGAGGGCATTAGCTTCCACGAAATCTTCTGGCTACAAAGAAACCAACGGTGTGTGAGAAATGAGCATTTGAATCTCATGCTCCAAACGTGGGAGCTCTGCAGCCGCAGAGTATCTGGCCCAGAGATGAAGAAACACTTTGTATCATTCTTGACAGATACATTTCCAAATTTAGAAGTGGTACTAAAAGCTCACAAAGGAGCCTTCCATAGGCTCCATCAGGTAGAAAGTAGCAAAGAGGGAGAAAAAAAGAAAAAGAAGATAAGAAGATCTCTAAATTTCCTTAAAAAGGATAGTAGTAACAATAATTATGTTCTAGATCATGGCACATTTTATTTTATACTACCAAAGTTACTTATCTCTAATTTTTTAATACTTTGAAGTCGACAAATATATACCTACTGATTACCTCACAAAAGACATACAGAAGAAAAATCATAGGACTAAATATCTATCTATACAGGTAAAATTCTAAAATTTCACAGAATCACAGAACAGTTGAGGTTAGAAGTGACCTCTGGAGATCATCTAGTCCAACCCCCCAATCAAGCAGGGCCACCTACAGCAGGTTGACCAGCACCCCATCCAGACAGCTTTTGAATATCTCCAAGGATGGAGACTCCAGCAACCTGTCCTAGTGTTTGACCACCCTCACAGTGAAAAAGTTTTTCCTTAGATTCCAGATGGAACTTCCTGCATTTCAGTTTGTGCCCATCATCCTGTCACTGGGCACCACTGAGTGTCTGGCCCCATTCTCTTTATACCCTCCCTTCAGATATTTATATACATTGATAAGATCCTCCCTCAGTTTTCTCTTCTCTAGGCTAAACAGTCCCAGCTTTCTCAGCCTTTCCTCATATGAGATGAAAGTCCCTTAATCATCTTCATAGCCCTCTGCTGGACCCTCTCCAGCAGCTTCATATCTCTGTTGCACTGAGAAGCCCAGAACTGGATGTAGTACTCCAGATGTGGCCTCACCAGGGCTGAGTAGAGGGGAAGGATCACACCCCTCAACCTGCTGGCAATGCTTTTCCTAATGCACTCCAGGATACCATTGGCCTTCTTGGCCACAAGGGCACATTGCTGGCTCATGGTCAACTTGTTGTCCACCAGGACCCCCAGATCCTTCTCCCCAGAGCTGCTTTCCAGCAGGTATAAATGCTATACAAAACCCCAGTCTGTATTGGTGCATGGCGTTATTCCTCCCTCGGTGCGGGACATTGCACTCGTAGGTATATCCCATCAGGGCCCATGGACTTTTGTATGTCCAATTTGATTAACTGATCACAGAATCACAGAATCACAGAATCACTGAGGTTGGAAGGGACCTCTGGAGATCATCTAGTCCAACCCCCCTGCTCAGGCAGGGTCACCTAGAGCACATTGCACAGGATTGCATCCAGGCGCGTTTTGAATATCTCCAGAGAAGGGGACTCCACCACCTCTCAGGGCAACCTGTTCCAGTGCTCTGTCACCCTCACAGTGAAAAAGTTTTTCCTCATGTTAAGATGGAAGTGTCTGTGTTTCAGTTTGTGCCCATTGCCTCGCGTCCTGTCGCTCGCTTACCCAATCCTCATTTCTCATATTCAGTGAAATTAAGACCAAAATCATGTTTCCAAAAAGTCATGGCATGGCATACAGCAGAGAAGGCTTGGCTTTAACATGCTCTACAGAATTGACATGTAGAGATCTTGTAAGCACATTTTTTTCTCTAAGGGACTATTGGTAATCACTTGTGCTAGGGCCCTGGGTTGGAGAGGAGGGAAGCAAAAACCTATCCTTGTTTTATGAAAGATAAACATTCGCTAGAGGAGTTATCCTACGAGGTTCCTGTACAGTGCCTGTATGATGCATCAGTCCTACATTCTCAGTTTCTTATTGTATTGCCTCCCTTCCAGCTTCTGACTAATTCTCTCACATTTTTATACTGAGCCTCACTATACAAAATTCAGGGGGTTGATTTTGTTGTTCTTTTAAGTTTAGTAAAGCTTGCAAATCTTTTCTAATTCATGTTTGAGACAATCAGCAACCGCAACAACAAGCAAACAACAATGGCAGGCCCATTAATGACATTTAATACAAATAAATCTGTAATGACTTGTTCGAACTTTTATATAAAGAAAATAATTTTCCTGATTCTTACAGAAGAAACACTGTCAAGACCCCAAAACATATTATGCATAGATATTACACAAAAGCATTTTTCCTCTTGACCATATGGGAAGGTAACGCAAAAGGAAATTGAAAGCAATGGTAATTGCTACCTAGGCAAAAAATAAAGGTAGTTCAAAAAGAATGCCTGTCTCAAAACTGCATTTTTCTGTCTCTCTAGCACACATACAAATTGCATTGTGCAGCTGTAAGCAGACTAGATCTTTCTTCAAGTCCTTTAGTTTACTTTTTCTTCTTCAGACAAGATGAAACATGCCTGGGTAAATATGATTCATCTGTTACCAGGACAGACACTCTCTCAACCTAAATGTAAAAGCTTCTCAGGATGACTTAAGTTCCCGTAACATATATTTATTTTTACAAGACAAAGATTTTTAGCTTAGCACCATAGCCAAATTCTAATTGGAGTAATTATAGTCTACTTAAATTCTCCATATATATATCAGCAGGAAATGGCTTTCCTCCATTCTAAACAAATGAGTATTACTGGTATGTCTTGTTAATCCCTGCAAAAATTTAAAAGTGGCTCCAAACGATTCTACAACTTTGGATATCTTTTTGGAAATATGCCCAAATCAGAGTACAGCCTTGGAGAGGCCCAAGGCTGTACCTTTTTTCAGGGACATAATTACAGCATGATTAGTATCTCTTTGGTACTGCAAGGAGAAAAAGCGCTTGACTCCAAAGAGGAATGAACTGTAACTAAGTTCCATAAGAAGCCTTACAAATTCACCTGGCAAATTCTTCTAACAACCAGCTCTATGCCTGCTGCTTCAGGTGAGGAAAAAAGCATTGCAAGGTGTTAGTGCTCCATTACATCCTGTTAAGTATCTTAGCTCGTTTATCTAATCACATGTATAAGTGACTATTCCCAAATACACACTCTTTTACTAATGTATTTTAATAGGTGTCACATCTTACCTTGAAAAATTCACTATGTCCTAGATTTAAAACTGTCTACCCTCCAATCCTGACATGACTGCTTTGGCTAGTCTCCTGATCTCCTCCACCCAATCTTTATTTTGATTGCACAAGCACTAGACAAGCAAGATGCACCCAAATGCACCTTGCCCGGGGAAGAAAAGCTGACAGAGTACAACATATCTCGCACCTCACCCAAGCCTCTAAAAAATTCAAAATTTACCATAAAAAATATTGCCCTTAATATGAATCTGCCCTCTAAAATACAAGCCCTTCTCCCTTTTAATACACCTGTTTGGAAACAAAAAGATTTTTCTCAAGTTTCCGAAGGCAGCATACTTTTGGAGATGAAACCAAACATGAAAAGCTTCAGGCTACAGGACATACTCTGCTGGCTCCCTCTCCCCATCAATGCTATGACCATGTGAAAAACAGGCACTGACAACCCCTTCAAGCTTTTTGCTCCATTAGGAGAAAAAGTACTACAAAAAAGCACTGACCATGCTTCAAATAAGCAACTCTATGCCTCATCTTCCTTACTCTGCCAATTAATGCAAGTCTTCCATATAGAAAGAAAACTAAAACGAGGAAAATGTCAGAGGGACACAAGACCAATCATACCACCATACTTAAATCAAAGCCAGTGCAGCAGTGTCTCTTACACTACTACAAAGAAACCCTGTAAAATATTTGCGTAAGTACTTACAAGCATATATTGTGCTTTGTTAAGAGCCATCACTGCTGCAATGAATGGAGGTGAATATAATACAGCCATTAAATCTAAACATTTATTTGTGAAATATAACTACCATCAGTACTAACATTGAATTTAATCAGAGAGATGCATTACAACAGCTACCATGAAGATGTGAATATAAAAAATGAAGTTCTGTAAATTTACAGTAAAAAGTAAGTCAAGCCAGAATTCATGTATATAATGCAATATATGGCTCAACTCAGAAATTTACATTCAGTATGGATTACACACCAATGTCAGCAAATTACATGAATGTGTAACATTTAAAAACTAACAGTGCTGATTCCAAGCATTTACAGGCAGAGTGTTCAGCAATTAACTGCTATTATTAATTTTCCTATAAAAACAACAATAAAGGTATGAAAAATTCCAATCCAGGGTAATAACTACTAGTTAACACTCCCACCTGATGATCATTCATAGCATACACAATGTAAGTTGGACAGTTCTGGGCCATCCCTAGACTTAAAAAGATACATACATCTCCTAGCAACTAATTTTGATAACTACCGCTATTGATGGTCTCATCTAAGAAAGCAAAGCAACAAATGAACAAGTAGCGGAGGCAAAACCATGTTCCTCCACTAAAAATCACATCTAAAGACAGGTTTGAGAAACAGTGGCAAACTACTAGGGTGAAGCCAGTATTTTGATGCCTGTTATCTGTCATACAAAGCCTAAAAGACTTCAGACTACAGAACTACAATTCATACATCTACTAAAGAAAAATTTGTTTCCTTCACAGTCAAAAATATAAATATTTGCTTATGCTTTAAATAAGTTATATCAGCATAAAAGTATGATAACAAAAGAGGGACAGTCTCATAATCCATCTGGAAAAAAAATAAAACAAAAGAATTATTCACTGGAGCTTTTCATTTCTTGTCTCCCACTTCTGCCCCCATGTGTACCAACCACAGCCTGATGCACAGTCAAGAGAAAGGAATTAGAGAGTTCTCATAACATTAACACCTGCTTTTTTGGGGACTCACAGGATCTTACTGTGATCACCAATCGATCAACAGGAAATCAGGAAAGCACAGCTGTTTCCTTATTCCCTTCACAGGAAAGGAAAGGACTGAGTTCATGAGCAGCAGTAAGGGGAGGCTCTAGACCCCAAAGGCCTCTGGCATCCATGCTGACACAAAATCTTCCCGGTTATAAATTAACTGTTTAGACTGAAAACCCACAAGTCTCATATTTCTGCCGCTCTGCTTATTCTCAACCAAATCTATTCTAGACTGTTTTGTAACTATTGTCTTAAGTTCAGACAAACTTAAATCACACCAGTCTGCATGTTACCTTTCTGTCTGATTAACTCTGGCTCCCAGGAACCACACTTTTTCAAGCCAGTTGTAGCATTATTCAAATACATAAATCAATACAGAGCACCTATACCTTAATGTTGCTGGAAATTAAAACAGTCAAGCAGCAAACAAAGTGCCTAGTAAGAAACACTGAAAAAGACAGGTTGAATTAAATCAGCTGGTTCTGCACATTGTTTTCCCTTTGGCATTTTTGAGAAATTTACAGAACTAAAGCAAGAGTTACACAAAGCAAGGTGCTGACTGCCCTTTAGAGATAGAAAATGAAAATAAATTATATTTTCAGTGCTCAGAATCATAAATCTAACATCTATACAAGCAATTCTGGAAAAAAAAATCTTATCTCAATGGCACATGAGATCTTAAGTTAAATTAACAATCCAGGCTTTTTTAAAAGATATTTATAGTAGAATTCATTTTAGAGATTTCAAAACACAAAACCCTACTAAGGTGCAGCCACCTTTGACGAAGGACAACAGAAAACAGGTACACAGCACACTCCTGAACACAGAGGGATTAAAAAGGAACAGATGTTTGCTATTTCACTGCTACCCACTCTTCATTTCATAAGCTACCTCTACCACTGAAAGTCTTATCCTGTTCTGTGGAACATACCTATTACCTTTAAAAAGATTCACAGGTTTATGACTTACAAGATTTTATGCATCTTTCTGTAATTTCTCAGTTATTAAATAATACTGTTTTCCCACACTGCCATGCTGCCTAAATGACTGCTCAGCATTTAGTTACATTTTCCTAAAGGACCTAATTTATTCCATAATTATACACATATGAAGGAGTTGGCTACAACTTGGCACTAATCTGTAGTTTGAACGTGATTACATCAAGGAATCTGTACAGCACTTACTACTGAGATTAAAGACCTGATAATACCACAGACTGGAACAGTAGTATATACAGGACTGTTGATTCATGTGAACCTAATAAAACTACTCTGCTTACAAAAGAGATGTCAAAGAATGACAGCCTTCCATTGATGTTGCAATAAAACAGATGTTTAATATTTAGTGTATTTCCATTATAGCTTACTCAACCGATGTGGTGAAATCTTCTTCGATGCTGCCAAACAATTCTGCTATATGGGTGGCTATCATAGTGCTGTTAACAGAGTTTATCATAACCCTGTTTCATCACAGTGATGACAAAGGCAAAGATCAGTGGTAAAACCACAGCGATCTGCTTAGTCAGAATTTACAACAGGCTTTCATGTTTTTTCTCTAGTACACACCAACGTGGTTTTCATGGAAAAAAAAAAGTTATTTATTCCCAGGTTCCACAAATGCAATAATGCTTTTCCACGTAAAATATAAGTCAAAAAGTAACAGCAGAGCAAGACTAGAGCATTTGTGTTGCCCATATGTAGTGAACAGTCTTTTGGATAAGACCACTGCCACCACACTTTATTGAAAGTGTGTATATTTATTTTATTTCAGAATTGAATTATGCAGGGTAAATATATGATGCTTTTTGCTAACTGCAGAAAGTGACACCTCTATCAGACCAAGGAGCCAGAGGCAAAGTTTTCCCAAATTTTAATTCAGTCTTACAACATAATTATGATCAATCCATAAGCTATTTGTATTAATTCTCATTTGAGAAAAAAAAAACTAGAAATTTCTGGCATGAATTATAAGAAAAATTTAGGTATATATGAAGAACCACTATTATTGCAGCTATTGTGAAAAGATGGTTTTAAACAAAATTCCCCATGATTTTCCAACATGTGCAAAATGCCCTCAATTATTAGGAAGAGCAATCTACAGATACTCAGTTTAGAAATCAGTTTAATTTTTTAAGACCTTGACAAGAGGGCTATATATTCCAGTATGTGATACATTAATTACGTAGTCTTCTTCCACAGAAATGTCACTTCCTTTTTTTTTTTTCCCCTCCTTTTTTTTAAAGACAACTTTTGCTTATAATACTGGTATTTTCAAATCTCAGTTTGTGTTTAAGAAAATAAAAACAGAGTAGGTAAGGAAGTAACACAGACACAAGCAATTAAGAATAAAGTCTGTGTAGAAGAGATCGGGATGAGTAACTAGAAGACATTTCTGATGCATAGTTTTGTGTGATACTTCAGTGAAAATATTAGCAAACATGAGGTTTAAATTTGGGTTTAGTTGCCAGGTTATAACATGATTTCAAGTTTACACTGTTTTATTTTAGTGTAGTATACCTCTGAGTATCTCTCTAGGAGAATCTTTTACTCTCCCAAAGATTAAAGATACCTGCAGGACTCAATTCCCAAGCCTGGTTGTTTCTCTCTGTGTGGTTTCAATATTTCAGTACTATAAGGCAGTTACAAGCTTCAGAAGTGCTGACAACAGAGCAGAAGACTGTTTTTTCTAGGAAGAGAAATGGGGACAGCTTGGGAGAGCTGTGATTTAGAAGGGCATTCTGATGAGGCCCCAAAGAAAGAACACCTGTGCAGAACAAGCATACATTTGTTGAGATTTACCACTTCCTAGTACATAGACAAAGTTACCAGCTATTAATGGACACTTTTTACATTTTTTCTTCTTTGTGTAAATTCAGTGTTTTTTTGTTTTGTTTTGTGTTTTTTTTTTTTAATGACAAGCATCTGGATTCACCATATTGAGTACACTTTCAAACTCTGGATCCTGAAATAGATTGAAAACTATTCAGATCCAAAACTGATCAAAACTAAGCATCTCCTTCAGTATCAACACAGTACTTTCAAGACAGTAACTATTACTCAGATTATCTGTTGGAGATGCACGTTTTCAGGTTAAAAAAAAAAAAAGAACAAAAAACCCTTACTTCATTGCTCCTAGTTCTGCATAATGTGCAAACAAGAAAAAGAGTGAAGTTAAAGTATACAAGTGAAATTCATCATCAGAGATTCACATGCGTGTTTTTTTTAAAAAAACCAGATATTTTTAAAAGAATTTTGCATTTGCATTTGTTTAATAGTCATTAGGAAAATCACATGAAATCTGCATTTCAAATAACAGTCATACACTTCACCCACAAATTCAAACATAAAAGAAAGAGCATAGTTAAAAATAAGGGTCTACTCAAAGTGTTTAAACATTAAAGAGGAATAAAATACTTACATTATCTTCCTCCTGTATATCATCATCATCATGATCGTCATCACTGTCCTTGAACCCAGGTGGAAGTGGTGGCCCAATGAATTCTTCATCATCATCATCATCAGTATCCTCATTTTGACCTCGAGCTGAAGTCTGGGATTGCACAGAAGGACCAGTTAACTCTTCATCTGAGCTATCTTCACTTTCACTACAGGCTGCGTCTCTGCATGGAAAAATTTTAAAAATTGCTATTTCAAGAACATGAACACATTTTTGGCATTAGGAAATTTCTGAAAAGTAAGCAGAACTATTTAACACACGTTCATTCAGCTCATTCAAAGTAAGTGTGCTCCCTCTGCTGGTAGTTAACAAGCAGGCGGTATTCTAACAGCAGGCAGAATGTCTGAAACTGGTAAGCAGAAAACTTGTAAGAATTTTAAAACATTACTTTCAAGAGAGTTTAAGAGCTTTTTCTTGCAGTAAGCCTAGGTTACAGTGCATCATTACAGTGATACATTGCAGTGGACACCAGCTCTTCCTTTCAGATTGTGAGATAATAGACTCACATTGCAAGATAGTCCTTTGTGAGCTTGTATTTTAGGAGCGTATGATTTACAAGTAGGCAGACTACAAAAGATAGTTTAACAATGAAAAGAAAAAAAGACTATAGAGGGGTATTTTTTAAGTTTAGGTTATCACTTAAAAACAGTAATAAAAACATACAAGTTCAAGAACACAATAAAGGATTAGAGAAAGAGGTTCTAAACTGTCTAATTGTGTCAGAGAACGTGCGCCTCCTAAAAGAGCTGTCCACCAAGCAGGTAATAGGTTATACAGTGGACATCTGTCTTGGATGAGTAAATTGAATTCTATTTTAGGAAGAAATCAAAACAAACTAAGAACAATATGAATTAGGTCCTCAGATATTACAGTGATACGGGCTTGCATACATAAAAGCTTGTCTAACTTTTCCAGCTATATCTACTAGCCTAATAAAAGATATTACCTCTACATACAAACTTTGTCTTGCATAGCGATGAGAGACATTTAAAGATCTAGGTCAGAATATGCCTGTCTAATAAATCTAACTCAAATAAAATAAGCACCTCCTACTTTACAACAATGGGGCAATCAATAGCCTTCTTGATAAAGGAAGCTTTTCCAGCACCTGAGGAGGATTCGGGTCCATTAGAGCTCTTCAATTTAGCTATAGTCAAATTGTTAATTTTACTCTAGTATGTGCAGAAGAGTTGTCTTAAGAGTTGATATGCATTCTCAGACCAGCAAACCACAAATCTTTTCCCCCAAAGGCACACAATTTAACTAGTTTTGGAATGGAACCAAGCATATAACACAGCTGCCAGTGAGAACAGTGTATGCTACACAATGATTCAAGGAGGCCCTTCCAATCCTGGATTCCCACATTTTCAGATCTTTCCATAGACGCCCAAGAACAACATGTAGCTTCCTTCCTAATTGCATATCCTTATCTTTCCCTCATTTGCTAGGGAGGATAAATAAATCAATTCAAACAGTTCAGTATATTGAAGGGCAGTATAATCACTCAGCATGTGAAAGGGCCAGAATTCCAGAGATATTTTTCACCACAGTCCAAGCTTTGACAGAGACAGCCACGTACCCCAGCTACAGCTATTGGTATCCTCTGCCCCGATTGGAAAGGAAGACAAACATAAGAACGTCCAAATGGAGCTATACCAAAAGCCCATCTAGTTGAGTAACGTCCTTCTGACAGCAGCCAGCAATGGTGCTGACAAAAGAAGAACAAAAGAACAAAGCAGACACTTAGCAGTGTTCCCTTCAACTTTCAGCCTTATGGCCTCCCTGAATCTGAAGAGGTAAAGAAAGAAGAACTGACTTGGCAGTCCCTCCCCCAGGATTCAGAGAGGTGGAAGGAATTAAGTTTTCTGCTTTCCCTGATTACCTCCTCAATAAGAGAAACGTTGTAAGAGGAAAAAAGAAAGCTACGTTAGAGTCTAGATGGCACACTGAGAGTGGAAATAACGAAAAACATTCCGAGAGCTGTGCAAGTACGTGGGCATATCCCCCCAACACGTTCACTCTCCTCACATCGCACATGCTATTTTCTTTGACTTTTTCCTTTTAGACACTAGTAGGTGTTCTCATTTCACGAAGCATAATTATTATTGTACTTAAATGTATAACTACTGTAACCATTAAAATGTCTCTGTAGCAACTGAGTTCAAAAATAACAAGAATCAATAGCTGTTCTTTGCGTCTTTCTGGAATGACCAAGTCCTTTCTAACAATTATAAAAATCAGTATGGGGGCTAGTATGATAATTTAATGTAATTGTATTTAAAAAATAAATAAAAAAATCAGGAAAATGTTGCCTTTTTTGCACAATAGAACAAGCTGGTTATTTTGTATCAGCTTATAACTATTAACATCTACACCATATAAAGAGGTGCTGTTAGTAAAGCTTTTATACTCTACCAAGTCCTATATTACATACTTCAAATGTTAGTTTTAGGATTATCCTTTTGAATCACAATGGCATATCTCCCTCGCTAGCTTCCTGCTGTTTTCAGCACTAAGTTCTACACTACACACCACAGCTTACAAGGAGATACAAAAGCTGACATCTGTTCAGCTTCCAGTTCCACCAGCTCTTCATATCATGGCCTCTCTTCTCAATCCTCAGTAAAACCAAAACAAAACAACACACCCTTAACATCAAGAGAACTCTTGCAAGTTACCAGAGCCTACCTAACTCAGAATACTCAAAAGGAGCTATACAAAGTGTTCAGAGTCCTCTTCTCTCAAGTCCTTTATCTAAAAAAGCAGATTTGGGGAAGGCTCTGGATCATCTGGTTACTTTCCACTTTACCATTTGTTTTAATTGATTTCTTAAACTGAAATCCCCAAATGCAGTACACAATCATATTACATTTAAATTCTTGTCATCTTCCATTATTTCAGCAGAAAGGTATCTCAGAACACCAAAGGTGAAAGGGAGCATAGAATATGTTTCCTTTACGCATAGGGTATAACACAGGATCTATAGTATTGTACATTGTGTAGTCAATTAAGTGAAAGTCCACAGTTTATTTGAGCAATTGTCAAAAAGAAATTTTGAAACAGAATTTTCTTCTCAGACTGAAACACTACACGGCAAAATTAACTACTGACTATATACAATATTAACATTTGTAAATATTGACATATCTTTCAGGAATCAATATTTCCACTGAAAGACTTTAGATAACATAGACACGTTCACACAAGTCAAATGATGCTTATGCTCTTCAAAAAAAGCAGAAGAAAAAGCAAGCCCTTCAGATAAGGAAGCTGTTAAATGGAATGATCGTCCACCATATTTAAGTACCTTGGGGTTAATGTGGACTCAGCTCCTATTGCACTTGAGGCTGAAGCTGGTGAATCAGGCTGCAGACATCTAAATTCTTTTTCAGCCTGGTCTTCCTTCTCTCTTTCACGAGCCTCTGAATACGGAGAGAGCAAGTAAATGACAAATAATTAAGACTTCTAGAAAGTAATGAAATTTGAGGTCTAAACACAGTAAAACAATTTTCTTCATTTTCAGACCCATATGAAATGTTTGAAAAGGTAAGATCAAGTAAAACATTATCAGATTTCCACTGCTAATGTAACAATCACTCAGAAAAACAAAATGTCTCGGGGAAAATGCAAGCACCTTTCAGTCATTAGTTTGTATAGACTACCAAACATAAGTTGATCGTATCATGATGCTGATACTGAAATACTTTCAGCGTTATATAGCATGATAGCAAATAGTATGACTACTTCATACAGTTCTTGAAATTTGCATAGCACAGAGAACCAAGTTAATACATAATTATACATAAGTGTAAATAATTAAATTCTAAATATATGATATATGGAAAATAAATTGTCACAACTCTTTGTATTTATTCCCATTTCACTTACTGAAAATAATCCCAATGGAACAGCACAACCAACATAAAACAATCTCCCATTTAAAAGTTTCAATAAGAATCTTACACAGGATGGTGAGATTGAGACAGGGGAACAGATACTCCATTTCTTAAAATGTTCAAATGACTTCTCTTAAGCAGAGAAAAATTACACTTTCTCATCTTTTCCCTATACAAGAAACGTACTTTCTTGTTTCCTCTCTCACATAGTTAGCAAACAGTTCTCTGTCTCTTAAACTATCAGCTAAAAACTGTGCCTTGCAGTACAACACAAAAGCATTTTCTTCTTAAGAGACACACAAACATCTGCACAATACAGAACTAGGAAACACATTTTGATCTCAATTCTTCTTGGGTAGCAGACGAGATGGAGGAGATGTTTCCAAATGTTATCAAACATATTCCAAACAGTTAAAGTGAGGAGGGTATTTTAGGGAATCTGGAAATAGAATGCTTATATTATTAAAAAAAGGAAGTCTGGGCTACAAAATGTTTCTACACCTTTTCAAGTACTATGTTACAAATGGCAAAATTTGTTTTTAAGGTAAACAACTGAATTAAATACAAAGTTTTGTTTTGTCATTTTTGGAAAAATAACTCATCTCACAATGAACAATATGCTGTGCTTCCATTACAGCAAAGATTCTAGAAATTTTTCTTTCATTTCAAAAATTCAAGTTAAACAAACAAAAATTCAAAATGCAGCAATTCAAAAAGCTCTACAAAAGACTACATCACTTGTTCTGATTGTTTATTAATCAAACAGTCAATCAATCATCAATCTAACAATTTGACTGTTTAACAATCCAATTGTTTACAGGATTTCCATCTTAAACTAAAACATGATGTAATCAGCTGATCTCTCGAAAGGGACAAGGATAGCACAAGCTGGACCAGTATCAAACATAGAAGGTTCTGAACATGGAAGAATTCTTGCTGTGTTTAGATTTAGCCAGTAGGAGAAAAGCATGCAAATCATATTTTGGGATCCCCTATATACATGAATTTCACAGTGCCATAAAGTCCATAAAACCAACAAGCCTCCACAGGGGTCCGCTCGCATGATTCTGCGTACAATTAAAACAACGAATATAATTAACATTGAGATAATCTCATTCTTTCATGAAGAATTACTGTCTTCACAATAAGGGGCTTCAAAGTCTACTATCTTCACAAATTGCTACATCTTAGAGGCTGAATTAAGCCTAATGCAGTGGGACAGAAGTTACTCAAAGATGACAGCATCACATGGAAAAAAAGACAAAAGCATATTCCATATACGCTGTACAGGCGGAGGGAGAAACTGTGGACGTTTGGGTTGGCAATGGGAATTCTAGAACATATGTGGCTTTGTGTCCCAAAGATCCTCGCTAGAATGGTGTTCGGTTGGACAGCAGAAGCAAAACATATCATTTTCGCTATCTTCCCTTCCCAAGCTGCCACCTTTAAAACCTACCCACCTCGAGCACAGCTGGGGGTGAAGACCGATTTGGGGGCAGCCACAAAACCTGCTCTATGTTATAAGACACAAAAGGCATTCCCTTGTTTCTTCTTTCTTATTCTGTTCACTCTAAATTAAATCCACCTGTACCAGCTCCTTTTCCACAATAAATAGGCAACTAACTAAAATAAGGAAGGAAAGAAGCTTGTATTCCAATCCCACCTTTCCCTCTGTGCCTGCTGGCGATGCCTCACAAGCAGAACCTTGCACACGCCTGTCTTGCATGCACTCCGATAACATATGTAAATTAATAACTTGCCTATTTACTAAGCCCCAAACTGCTTCAGATAGTCTTCCTAGAACAAACCTACTTTTTCAAAAAAAAAAAAAAAAAGCGGGAGGGGGGGGGGGCAAGCTGATGCACTTAAAACCTCACCCCAGCACAGAAAAACAAAGTACACAGTAAAAAGCATTAGCTGGCAGCGGTCACGTTACTTACCCAGGATTTTCCTGCTCCTTTCCACGGCAGTTCTTCTCGTTTGTTCAAACATGGCGTCGAGGTCGAAAGTCCGAGCTTTCTTCCCTAAAAACGGGGGCGAAAAGGGAGACTCTGAGAGTGACCCACCTCGCTCCCGGGCGCTCCCGGCGGGGTGACCCGGCCGCTCCGCTCCGCTCCCGGGCCGCCAACGGCCGCCGCCCCCGGGAGCCGCCGAGGCCCCGAGGGGCAAAGGGGGGGGACGACGGGACTCGCCACGCACCAAAGCCCGAGAAGCCCATGGTGGCCGCCAGCTCCGGGTCGGGCCCCGCCAGCGTCGCAGCGTCTGTAAGGGGACAAAAACCACGCGGGGTCAGCGCGGGGGGCGACAGCGGCGGCGGCGACAGCCCCGGCCCGGCCCCACCGCTCACCGCCCGCCGCTCCCGGCGCCTCCATGCTGCCGCCGCCCCGGAACCACAACAGGCCCCGGCGCCGGCAGGAAGCGGCCGCGGCGCAGCGGGAGGGGCCGGCGCGGCCCCGGCGCCGCCCTCCCGGCCCGGCGGCGGCTCCCTCCGCCCGGCGGGGCGGCGCTTGCGCCGGGGAAAGCGGCGGTGGGGTTCCCCCTTCCGCCGCCGGGCGCCCGCCGCGCGTGCTAAGCGCTTCGAATGGGGCTGCACCAGCCCCGGAACGGAGAATTACCGCGATCAGGGTCTTGCGCGTGGTTTGCAAGCCAGATCCCTCCCGTTAAACCCAAGCCCGGAGCTCCCGCGCCTGTTTCACTGCTGGGACCGCTCGGGAGCGTCCGCGCCGCCCAGAGCAGGGACACGGGCACGAGCAGAGGCCCAGGCCCGGCGAGGGCACCGACGCGCCAGCGCAAGTCCTGGACAAACAACGGCCAGGCCGGCGCCGCGCGGAGGCAGCTCCGTGCAGCCTTCACAGAACCCACGCGTGTGCCTCTGCCGGGGGGGAGGGGGACGGGCTCCTCCCCATTTCTGGCTAACGTTGCTACAAACAAGATGCGTGCGCGCGTGTTTTAACGTCTGCGAGGCACGTGGCCACGCTGCCGGCTCGGGCCCCGTGTGAGCGGCGTCTCCGCCGCGGCGTCACGGCAGGGCTCCAAGAACCGCAGCCACCACCTACGAACCTGCAACCACCCAGGCCGCCCCCCGTCGCCAAGCACGTGCGGGAGCAGCAACCCGCTCCCGCCGCCCTCCCGGAGACCAACCGCCGCCGAGGGGCGCTGCCGGCTGCCGCCTCCCCACCCGCTCCCCGGCGGGGCGCGCAGCCCCTGCCCGGCGCCCTCCCCCGCCGGAAGTGGCCGTGTGCCAGGCGGAAGTGCGCCGCGCGCGCAGGGCCTGCCGGGATTTGGCGGGGCGCGCAGCGGCTGGTAGTGGGCTCGCGCCTTCTCGCCGTGCGCTGAGGCGGCGCCGCCCCGGCCCGGCCCGGCCCCGGGCCCGCCATGCCCGCCGCCATGAGCCCCGCGGCGCCCACCGCGCAGGAGGCGCTGGAGATTGCGGGCCGCATCATCGACCGGCAGATCCAGGATGATCGCTGCTACCCGGACCTGTCCGAGCTGCTGGCGGTGCCGGCGCCCGGTGAGGAGCCCTCGGTCGCCCCCTGCCTTGGGGCCTCCGCGCCGGCCCTGCCGCGGTCTCCTGCGGGCCAGGCCTGCGGCGTGGCCCACGCTGCCTGCCCGGCCACGCGTGGGCCCCTCGGCGGGCGGCCGGCCAGCCGGCCACAGCCCCCCGCCCTGGCTGGGCCCCGGGGGCAGCAGCCGTCGGCCCTGCCGCCTTGGGGACGGCTCCAGGGCTGAGCCCGACGAGGCCCGGTTTGGTGATTCCCCGGGAGGGCCTGGCGTGGCGGTAGGGGACGCTTTGGCACTTCAGCGAAGGTGGTAACGTGGGCTTTCTCCATGGTAGCGGGAGCGGTTGCAAGAAGAAGGGGCTTAGGACTCGCACTTCAGCCCCGTCTCCCTCTAAAAGGCAGTGAAAACAGCACTCGTTTTCCATCTCGTTTATTGGGAAGTCTCTTGCAGGATGTTTTTAGTGTCACTAAGTGTACAGCACCATCCCTGAACCTTACAGGTTGCCTGAAAATCTTAAACTTCTTTGAGTGCCTGTTGTTTGTCTATAGCAGTACATCACGTGTAGTTACGATATAATGTATAGCTCTCTTCGGACATTTGTTTTGTCCTCTTTGAAACATCGAGGCATCATTTTATACTTCATTGGTGCTAGCCATCTGGCCAAATAGGCCATAAAGACCCATTCTAGGGCTGTAGGTGACCTAATCAGTGTGTATCCAGCAGGTGGCAGGATACAATCGAATATTAACAGTATCTGTTTTCTGTTATGATAGCATATGATGTGCATGGCCAAAGTGTACCTAGCCTAGCAGCATTATGGACATGTATCACATATGGTGGGGGAACATGGGTACATTAACTTGAAACTGGGAGTACAGCTGAGCATTTTCTAGGTGAAGGTAGCTGCTCATGATTTGTTCATGTGGCAGATTAATGCCATATATGATGAAAGAAAGGCTAGTCTTGGAAAAAAGGTGGCAGAGAGTGGGCCAAGGGCTAGATGACTTATTATAAGAGTCTGTAGGTTGGCCAGTAGGATTAGATCATGCCCTGCAATTACCAAAAGCAGCTATTTTTTAAATGTTCATATAAAGCATAATCTGAAGTCTTTCCAGGAGAGAAGTTTGATGTGAAGTCCAGTAAAGCAGAACTAGCGGACTCAATCTTGCTGTTGCTGATGAATAAGAAAACTCAAATTTGGGGGTTGGAGTGTTTTGGTCTTTTTTTTTTTTCTGATGGTGTTCTTTTTTTGAAATTAGGAGAAGTTTAAAATAAATTTAAAAAATCATTACTGCAATACAGCATTGATTTGTCAGAAGCTAGTGAGGTATCCTGAGTATAAAAAAATAGAAAGAAATTTAATACTCAGAAAGCATTTTAGAGAGTAACTTTTAAGATAGTCATTAGTGCTCAGTAAGTGTCTCTCTAGAAGTGTATTCTCATACACAGCCTGAATTTTTCTTTTTTCAGGAGAAAACATAGGGAAACTTTGAAGTATAAAGAAGAGACTTCTTTCACTTTGTGTTTTGTCAAATGTAGTTTGAATAACTGTTTGTAAGGCTAACGTGTAAAACAGTGTCAGATTTGACAGCTTCTGGGTCAGTTTTCTTTACTGTATAACCTGTGTCACAAATACAATTATTTTAGATTGTGAACTCCTATGCTTTTTAAAAGCATTTTATTGCTTTTTGTGTAAGTGTACTTTCATACGTCTGCAAGTCTATTTGCTTTTGTCTGAGTTAGATTAACTGTTTATGGTCCTGATCCTACAGATGCCTTTGTTCACGCGTATTTTGTGAGTAGCAGTATTTATATGCTTAAAGGCTTTGCAGTATCAAGACCGTGTTTTTGAGTAGTCTTAAGGGATGGATTATTCATCTAAATTAAAATGAGAAATAAGCATTAGTCTAATTTAGATTTCACAGATTAGGAAAAAATCTGGTAAAGATAAAGAGTATCTTTTTTTTTTTTTGTAAATTTTTATTTCTTTATAGGAAGTCTAATGTTGTTGTTGTTATTTACAGGTAGCCCTACAGTTTCTGGTATGTCAGATATGGATTATCCTTTGCAAGGACCAGGTTTGCTGTCAATACCTAATCTTCCAGAGATCAGCCCAGTCCGCAGAGTCCCACTTCCCCCTGAGCTAGTGGAGCAGTTTGGACGTATCCTGATGAAAAATCATGTGTTAGGTTGTGTATGTAATAATATTCGAAGTGAACTTTTGTTCTTTCATAATTGTTTTTCCCAGATCCTTCCATCGTTCTTGCACAGATGAACCTTGATCTTGCTTGCATTCCCTTTATAAAGGCTCCAAGTGGTAATAAGGTCCATTTGTGTAGAGCTGCTTGCGGAATTGGTTCCTATATGAGGAACTTTGAGTGCTTATTGTGCATAGTTTGTGAACTACTATCTTTAAAATAATATTAAAATTGTGAAATATTCAAAAAGAGATTTTGCGTTTGCTAGCCTACATGCATTTAGTCCTTACATCTGCAGTGCTTCAGATATGCAGTGCAACTGTATGATGGGAGTATTTCCAGAAATCAGCAGAGCTTGGCTAACCATTGACAGTGACATTTTCATGTGGAACTATGAAGATGGGTATGTACACAACATATTCCTGATGGTTTCGTTCTATTATATCTAAATTAAGTGATTGCAATAGTGGAGATTATTTACCTGTAGCACAGAGGTGTGCTTTTCAGCATAAGGTATCTTGATTTCTTTTAGGTTGTACTAAAATTCTTGAATAATAAGTATTTGAGGACTTTTAAGAGTTAGTTATACTGCTGCCAAATCATCTAGAGATGGAAGAAAAAAAAATGTATTTGCTTAATTAGACTTATTCAATATCCTGAAGTTATTGGTGTATTTCTGCTAAGGCTTCGATTATGCCGAAAAAGGTGGAAAAATTTTATCCTAATTGCCTAACTCAGTTAAGTAGTTTTACTAAGTACATTAATGCTATAAAGCGGTCAGTCATTTCCACAATGCTAAATAATATGGCCTTGGTACTTTGGCTATATAGCTAACTTATTTTAAGGAAACATAAATGAAAATAATTTTATAATATTTTCCAATGACAATGATATGTTTATGATTTACAGTTTTGTATTTCTAACTTGCTTGTATGGTAAGAATTCAGTAGGAATTGCTTTATACATAATTCTTATATTTCTTAGCTTAAAGTTAAGATTGTGCCTCACATAGCTCCTCTCCATATGTTTACATTGTGTCCCAGTGTGTTAAATACATTCCACCAAATAATACAAAACTTCATACTCTTAAAGATATGGTACTGGGGGAAGAGTTTGAGGTTTTTATCTTTTTATAATAGATAAAATTATTCAATTAAATTTCCTTTAGGTATTTTTGATGAAACAGATACCATATAAATTCCTCATTCTTGATGTTAATTGGCATTACCTATGCTGCATTATGTAATTCAGAGTGGACTATATGAATTAACAACAAACAAAAATATAAAATACAATTGGATTTCAGGTTTAAAGCTTAGCTGTAGGAGGCTCAAATGAGCTCAAATGGTTGCCTATATAGTTTTACCATGAAATTTCTGTCATTCCGTTCTGCTGGACTTGCTCTCACTCTAAGCAAAAGGTGTAGATAGTTTAAAATTGTTACAAGTATTAATAATTTTTAGATGTACAGAATCTGACTTTGTTATTATGTAATTCTTCAGTTTTTACGCAGCTTTTTCTTGTATGTTGGCAGGGGAGACCTTGCTTATTTTGATGGCCTCAGTGAAACTATTCTTGCAGTGGGTCTTGTGAAGCCAAAAGGAGGTAAGAAATATATGACAGTGACTAGAATTATGCGGTTACTGAACCTTCTTCATATGTGTTTGTATATGTAAAAATGCCTATATATTTATATGTGTGGTTATGTTTTGTTTGTAGAACCATTATGAAATTGATTACAATCCAAAAGTAATGTATAATTTAACAATCATTTGTGCTGATTAGCTTTTTTTTTTTTTTTTAACCCACATTATACTCTAACATTTCTACTGTTTACAAATTTACACATTCAGGGTATCTTTCATGAGGTCTTGATTTCTAGCCCTCCCAATTCTTTTGGTAGCTACTGCTTATGTAACATTGAAGTCAAAGTTGAATTGGCAATGGGGTTGAATATAAAAGAAACACGTTTATAAGAAAAATGTTATTTTTAAGATCCTGTATTTCATAAATTGGAAGCTGAACTGCTGGTTGTTTTCCGACTCTAGAGTTTGACAGGTTATTTGGTCTTAAATATGACTATTCCCTCTAACCAGCAGATATTTCTATCCAGTGAATACAGTGGATACATTCATTGTGAGTCTGAGAGATTGACTGCAAATAAGATTTAATTTTTTTTCCCCCTTAGGCATTTTCCAGCCTCATGTACGACACTTACTTGTTCTGGCTACTCCAGTGGATATTGTGATTTTAGGGCTCAGTTGTGCTAACATACAAGCAGGTAATTCTCTCTTTTTTTTTCTTTTCTCCTTTTAAGTAAATTAAAGCTATTAGGTGGGTATTCTTTGTAGTGCATTAACAGGTAAATGTTTGTTAGTAACATTAAAAAAGCAAGGCCGTGTGCTAAGTTCCTTGCTAAATTATAAATCTCTTTACAGCCTGGGTGAAGGAATTCCCTTTTTATGGGGTATGCAACTACTGATCCTGGGCCTCAGAGGAGCATTAAACTGTGTCATTCACCTGTTTAACATAAAATAAACTTTTGAAACAGATAGTCTTGTTAATTAAATAGTATATTAGAGAGGAAAGGAAGAGATGGGTATGAATCTTAGTAGCAAACACTGAATGGAGTTCATTAAAATGGTTGGCTTTTGTATTCCAGCCACAGAAACTGAGAACCTGATACCAATTTCTTTCAACCTCATATATAGTAGAGAAAATATATATGTTGTATATATGTGTGTGTGTGTGTGTATAATTTAAATGTACATTGTGTGTGTGTGTATGTATATAGTAAAGAAAATATAGAATTGTTTTGAGAAAGCGAGAGGCTTATAATCTTTCACTCTTTTTATTGTATCTTGCTGTGAAAGAGAAATGTGGAAATCTTATATTTTAGGTTTGTTGGTATTTAGAGGAGGTAACAACTGTTAGAAAATATATGGAAAAAGAGATTTTGCTTCCTTTCTTGGAAACTTAGACAGAGAATTTACTATAATTTTTAAAAACAAAAGATTAATTATTCTGCAGTTCACTTCGAAGGAAAACTATTACAAAATGTGTTTAGTAATTCTGAAGTTTGCTGTAACATTTCTGAAATACCTATAATATTTATAAGAACAAGTTAAAAATTAAAGAATTTTTTTTTTCTTAATTCACTTAAGGTTCTGGAGCCCTCAACGACAGTATGTCGGGTGGAATGCAGCTGCTACCAGACCCTCTCTATTCGCTCCCTACAGATAATATTTGCATGCTGGCAATAACATCCACTGATAATGGGCGTATCTTTTTGGCTGGAAAGGATGGCTGTTTATATGAAGTAGCTTATCAGGTGATTATAGATTTTATGCACAGGCATTTTTCATGGTTGTGGGATGAAAACACTAAGAGTTCTAAATTTGATGTCGATCTTGCCATCTCCTTTCTTTCAGAATTCTGTTGTGTGACTTGGTTACACAAACTTCTGAGTTCTCATCACAGACATATTTTTTTCCAAGAGGCCTATAAATAGCTGATTTGAGAAATAGCTGTGGTAAACTTAAAAAATAAAATAAAATAAATCATGAGGTGTCGCAGTTACTAGGAGTACTGCTGCTTCCAGTTGTCATATCTCAGTCTACTAAATAGGTTTGCCACTGCATTAACTGTTCTGGTCACTGGAAGCAGATAAACCTAGTAGCTGATTAGAAAAAGTTATTGTGCTCTCAGTGTTTAATTTTAGCTCATTAAATGAGTTTGAAAATTTGAGCTGACTCCTTTTCCTTCAGGGAGAGTTAAATTAAGCTTTTTCTTTAATGTTTTTACCTTTTTTTTTTTCCTCTTTAAGTTTTCATTGTCAGCACACAAGGACTTCACTTCGATGTGACCTGTTGTGCTGGGTCCCAAGAGAGGATACCCATGGCCATAACCAGTTTTAATCTTAGTTTTAAGAAAGTACATCAGACCATTTAAAAAAAAATTGTAAATGCCAGAAGACTATAGGCTAAAATTTTCAGAGGCACTTCATTAACTTGAATATCCAGAGGTTTTTTTTAACTGAAGTTTATCATGTCTGCATTCACATTTTAGCTTTGAAAATCTTAGTCTGAAGCTCAGTGTTAAGTTCACATACGTCAACACAATGAGAGTTGAAAATCCACATTGTTGCTCCAAATTGATCTCCATAATGAGATGTTCTGTATGTTGTTTTCAAAGAGATAATGGAACTTATTTTAAGTATAACAGTTTGAATTACTCTAATTAGTGTTCATGGATGGATCCTTGTGCCAAAAATGATAGTGAAATTGATAATACTAAACAAGGCCAAGACAAACTGTCTCATACCTTAGCATTATGTAGGAGCTTATGAGACAAAGAATGTATAAGCAGATTTATTCAAATCACATGTAATTGAATATAGACAATTGGTGGAAAAATAAGTGAAGACTATATTTTTATTAAGAAGATATTAAAAATCATTCATAAATCTAATATAAGCAATTGTTTTTGTTAGATTTGCTTTGACTTTAGTTTAATTGCAAGCAGTTTAGTCAGTTTGCAGATCTTTCCCTAGGAGGATTTCCATAGGGATTCCCATAGGAATTGCAGTTGGTTTTTTTTGTTTTTGTTGTGGTTTTTTTTTCTTAATACATTTACCTCCTTTGGCAGTTTTATGTGTAAAATTTTTGCCCTTTTTTGTGTAAAATTTTGCTTTTAATAATCAGCTACAACTTTCAAATGAAAAATGTATTCTTTTTCACTGAAATCAATGGTGTGTAATTAGATTTTTGCTTGTTTTCTTACTTTTCCTGGTAACAGCCAGTTTTTTTAATAGAACTAATGGTTCTTTTTTTTTTTTTTCTTTTAACACTGCATCTGTTTTAAATTGTAGGCTGAGGCAGGCTGGTTTAGCCAGCGATGTAGAAAAATCAATCATTCAAAAGGCACGCTCTCTTTCCTTATTCCTTCATTGCTACAGTTCACATTCTCAGAGGATGGTAAGTATTTATGTTAGATTTTTCCCAATAATTTAATATAAACTTTTAAATGATACTACTAAGTAAAACTGAATACTTTTCTCGCTGTGTGCGTTTAGTCAATGGAAGTTGCGGTGGTTGGTGGTTCTGAAAATCAGGTCACTTGTTTGTATGCCCCAGTCAGGATATAGATAGCAAAGCCTGAAAATTTTGATATTTGTGACTAAAACCTTCTATTCTGTAGGCGACTAAAAATTTATATTCTGTAGTACAAAATTAATATGTTCATAATGGGATCATTGCAAACAGTAAACAAATTTTAAACAAATAGTTTTACCTTATTTCACTGTTTAGTGAAATTTTAACTTGAAATGGTTGCACAATTTTTTTGTTCGGGGATGGATTAAATAATGCTAATTTTTAAGTTTATTAATAATTGTTGGAAATTGTTTGCTGTTTTAAATCACTTTGTGGTAGAAGTCTTGGAGATTCTTCTAAGAAGTGAATCAGTCAAACTGAAGTGTTTGTTAACTTGCATTGGATTATTTTAAAGGTGTTCTGCTTTAAACATTTTTTCACCAAATCCAGTGTTGATTTTCTTCTTCACCCTTTTCTTCTTTTGTCCCTCCCAGATCCTGTAGTTCAAATTGCCATTGACAACTCTCGAAATATCTTATACACCCGCTCAGAAAAAGGAGTGCTGCAAGTATGTGACTTACTCTAATGATTGTTTGCTGTGTTACTAATGTGCATATGATTTTACAGTTCTCCTCAGTACCTGGTAATTCTCTTTGAGTCTGTCAGGATATTATTCCAGTTTATCTTTCTCTAACAAAGTGTGTGCCCAAGACCCAAAGTACTTTTTTGAAAAGAGTAGTGTTTTGATCTTCCCCTCGACTGTATGGAAACATGAGAATGCAATAAAATTAAAGAGCGTTTGTGTTGCTGCATGGTAGGTCAGGCTATATGAATTAATTAAATTGCAAAACACTAAGCACTATTATCAAATTGCAGGTTTACGATTTGGGACAAGACGGTCAAGGAATGACTAGGGTTACTTCTCTTTCACAAAATGCTGTAGTTTCTGCTGCTGGGAACATTGCCAGGTATATGACAACTACAATGAGAGGTTTCCTTTAAGGCCATTAGTTTCACTATATTTTTAAAGAATGTTGTTTGCTTGTTTCTTTGGATTGTCATACAGTGTCAATTATGTAAAAAAAAATACAGGTTTTTTTCTTTGAAAAACTTTTTTTTTCTTTTTTTTTTCTTTTCAGAACAATAGATCGTTCTGTATTTAAGCCTATTGTTCAAATAGCAGTGATTGAGAATTCTGAATCCATAGACTGTCAACTGCTAGCAATCACACATGCAGGTAAAAAAGCAATATTAATAAACCCTTTTTTTAACTGATAAATGGCATCTGCATCATTTAGCAAAATTGACAAAAGTTTTCCTTTTTATAGAATGAAAGTTTTGAAAAATGTCGTTTCATTCTGATATATTGTTTTATATATTCAAACTTTTAACATTTGATTTGAGTATAATCTGGTCACTTAAATTATGATCCATATTTTATTAATTAAAAAAACAGAAGAAAGTGGCAGGACAGAAGTTCTTTAGGAAATTAGTGGCAGAGCTAGGTTAAAACCATTTTAATCTGCCTGGCTTTCCAGCAAGAAATATGGTGGTGTATGTACAGAATTTATTACACGTCTGAAACCAGCTTTCGCTCCAAAGTGCTGATGCTCCTCCTAATATTACAATTATATTATATTGCATGGAATTGGCAGTCTTTTTTCTTTTGTTTAGGTGTCCGACTGTATTTTAGTACTTCACAATTTAAGCATCCAGCAGCTCGTCCCTCAATGTTAACATTGGTTCATGTCCGTTTGCCTCCTGGATTTTCGGCTTCTTCTAATGTGGAGAAACCCTCAAAGGTTCACAGAGCTCTTTATAGCAAAGGTAAGCAGTGAAATACAGCCCAGATGAGATTTTTTTGTGACAATCACTGTCACTGTTTTTACCTCTGGGAGCTTGAAGCAATGGAAATACCAAGAGCTAAGCATGACTTCTGTGTGTTAGTGGGAAGGTTCTTGAAAATGGAAGGTTGCCATAGTTTTCAGAATTTAGTGCTTCTGCAAGGTGCAGTATTTGAGCTAAGAACTCTGTTCATGTGTTAATTGTCTTTTTCATGTAATTACTAATCTCCCCATAAAATAGCTTTAATAGGGTGCAAGTTCACCCACGTTTCTCTATTCATGTGCCATAATTCTTCAAAGCAAGGGATAGAAAGAGGCTTCTCAACTGTTTAGTGCCTGTCCTTTTTGCTGAGTTTAGCAACTGTGCTGACTCGTTTATTTTTTGACTCATTTAATTACTGAATTAATTTAGGCCACCAAGCAGCTTCCGGATGGTTTCAGCTTTTAGGCACTTCTGACTCTAGGCTGAATTTTAAAAAGTGATATAGAAATGAGGGGAAATCATCTCTGTGTTGCTGACCTTTTTAGTCACTTATTTGCCCTCCTGGGTAACATTTCAAATAAATGTCTGCAAGCAGTCTAATAATTCTTACGGTTCATGATCACCATATAACCAAACAAGACTGCAAGTCTCTTCAAAAGTCATCTTTCATATTTCTTGTCTGACTGATGTGGGTTTGTTGGGGGAGGGCATTGATGAAGGTTACATTTAAAAAATCAATAGAGAAACAAAAGGTGTCATTACAGTCTTGGTATCTTCTAGCTAAGTCTAGAGAGTTGGATTTTTTTTGTCTCTTTGAAACAATTTGAATGAATAGACCTTATTCACTATTCCCCATGGTAACTTGCTTTGTGAATTGCAAGTTCAAAAGGTAACAAAAGGATTAATCAATCCTTGTAGTTCCTGTATGAAATATTAGGTACACTAAGGCCACATCAGTGTTAGTACATCATAAATGCCTGGACCATTGCTAGAAGCAAGGTCAGGGTCCAATGAATGAAAGAATGGAATGGCTGCATGTAGATACCCCATTGGGACTAGTCGTTGGACCATGATAACTCTCATTTTATGTGCAGAAACTGCAAGAGTACTAGCTGGCACAGAACCATACCAAGGATCATTTTAACAAATTAACAGTATCAGTAATCAGCTTCTAGTTCTAGGAATGATGTCTGGCACTTTTTAACTTGGTGTAGTGTAACTGCACTCACTAGGCATTATATGACGAGACCTGAAATACCATATAAATAAGATTATTATTACTTTTTCCCTTTTTTTAGGGGAAAAACTTATATACTACTTACATAACAAGCAGCTGAACACCCAAAATATGTATGTCATTAGTAGATGATCTAAATGCCATTTGTCTATCAAGTGCCATGTGAGATCAAAATTAATGAACTGCAAATTTGGCAAACCTCAATAAATAACAAAGAGAATTCTTTATCACAAAAAACACTGATGTAAGATATAAGCACAGATGACCAGAAGGAGAATTTGTATGAAATTTTTGTGCATTTGTATGTATATGCAGAATATAATTACATAATGCTTTTTGATTCCAGACAGTGTCTTAGGGGCATTGGCATTGTATTGGTCTGGGAATCTAACATTTGTCCTTCAATGTATCAGAGGTTCTTTGTATTGCTTTTAGCAGTGAGTTCCTGAGTCTTTGTTAGAAAGAGAATAATGACAATGCTAAAAACAATAATTATTTCAAATTTTTAACATGCTGATTTTATGAGCAAGGTAATCTCCAGAAGCTTTTTCTTCCAAGATCTGTTTAAACATATCATTTTTATGAAGAGTATTGTAGCTATTTTAGCCTCATTTTTGTTTGTTTTCTTTAGAGTGAATAGCAACAGGGTGTTGATAGGGACCACCCGAACACCCAAATGGCATAAAAGCCCAAGAGATATTAAATGCTGTTCAAATGTATGATTAGGACTTAGAGATTGATTTATTTTTTTTTTAATTAAATATGGGACTGATGAATTGGTATCTAATGTGTGATTATTGCTCTAGTGCAAATTATTGATATCACCATTCTTACTAGGGATCCTGCTGATGGCAGCTTCAGAAAATGAGGATAATGACATTCTGTGGTGTATCAATCATGATTCTTTCCCTTTCCAAAAGCCAATGATGGAAACACAGGTACTAAAATAAACATTCATATGATTTTGATGGAATATAGATTTTTTTTTTCCTGATGACATACATATTCAAATAATATTATCCCCAAGAAATGGGTAGATTGTAGGAAAACTCCCATGATGAGTTATTTGGATACACTTACAAAGCTACCTATCAATATATTTTTAAGTTATTTTCGTAAATGTTTTTGTTTAGTGAATGGAAACTATCAGCAGGAATTCTCAGTTCAGCCATATTTTCTAGCTTGATGCAACCTATGAATCAAAAGAAATGCCTTGACTTCTAAGAAATATTAATTGACATATTTGAAAATACTGTCTCATTTGTATCACATTGTTGTCTGTAGCATGCTGTGTATTGTGGACAGGCATTGGAAGACATGGTTCCCAGTGCAAAGTGTGTTATTTGACAGGGTTGAAATTTGGCAAGGAAGATTAGTCAATATACGTGTGTTAGAAACTTTAGGTTTATTTAGCTCAACAGATATGCCACATCTTTGTTAAATATCAGATGTGATCAATCTCTCCATTACTTCACCCATTTTTTTATGCTTCTTACATAAGTCGGTTTGTAGGAGGGATCTGGAGGGAGTTAGTTGCCTTATGCATCAGTTCAGCAAGAGCATTCCAGCACTGAAACAAGTCTGGAGTCTTCTGCTGGCGTACAGGACTGACCTGTCAAGAATAATGTCATTGGAGGAGCGTTATAAAGATACTTCATCATTACTCTACCTCCCTTCCCCACATGTACTAGGTGCTGACTTCTCACTTTTTTCTAAGGCATTTGGCAGTAACGGATAGCTGGGTTTCCCCAAAAAACTGTAACCAGTTCTTGAAAAGTTATTTTTCATTAGTGTACACAGTTTTCACGAACATCCTCAGTACCATATGTCTTGTTTTGAGTTATATTTAGAGCACTGCTGCCAACTATGAAAGTTGTCTAAACTGTCATGGTTCAGTTGCAGCATTTTGGGGTTCTTTAAAAAATAAATAAATAAATAAATCAAATTGATGAGACTTGGTTCTAATGTGGTTGGCAGATTGTTGCTGTTTGTATTGTGGCAGCATTGAAAGATCCTACCTTGCAAGTTGTTTTACACTGAGGTACAAAACTCAGTCCCTGCCACCCAGAAGAAGCAACATATATAGCTGCAAATATGTTGGTAATCTTCTGTTAGACAATATGAAGACTTGCTTATTTTCTTTGAGGTTTCTTGTCTCAAGAATAATTTCATTCTGTATAATTTTAAGTTGTAATTAGTAAAATATCACCCTGGACAAAATCTATGTCTGTTATCACACTTTGGATGATATCTATCTCTTGTTCAGATGACTACCCGTGTTGATGGGCATTCCTGGGCTCTTTCTGCTATTGATGAATTCAAAATTCAGAAGATTATAACTCCATTAAATAAAGACATTATTCCAATAACTGATTCCCCTGTTGTTGTGCAACAACACATGCTGCCACCTAAGAAATTTGTTCTGCTTTCAGCCCAGGTGAGTATTAGTTTTTAACAGGAAATCAGAAAGGTAAATATAAAGCCTGAAGACTGATCCAGGCCTGTAAATATTTATTCATTTTGGATAAACTTTTATGATTATATGCTGAACATAAAAACAAATAAGGGAGAAGACTGCTGAAACCAACTGTACTTGGTTGCAAATCTATTCAAAGCTATTGGGACCACTTGTCTTGTGCAGTCCATTGATTCCTTTCTGTTGGTCTCAGGAAACTTTTGTTCACATGAATCATCTGAGACTTTTTTTAACCTTGGTTATCATGATTATGTGAAATTCAAACAGACACAGATTGCTCAGAGAACAGGGCTTGAACAAATATTTGTTGTTGACAGTTGAAATTTGAACAAAAAATTTCTTCTTTGTCCTAAAAGAATCCCAGAAAGGGATGTGTGTTTAAAAAAAAAAAAGTGTGAAATTAATTTAAAAGGAGGAGTAGGGAAGTTATGTTTGGCAATATTTTAGGGCAATTACTATCTTAGCCACTAGACAATTTATAAAATATTTAATAGGTCATTAATGTCTTGCAGCAGTACCTCTAGGCTTGTGTAATTATGAAGCTTATTTGTGTAAGGCTGATTCTGTGGCAATGTTATTTGTAAACTACAAAACTTTTGAGCAGACACTTAACCCTGGCATCAGTCTGCATTTGTTTGATGGCAGCTGTTTTGTGTTAAAACAGTTATCAGGCAAGACGCAGCTAAGATGACTGAGTGCTGATAGTCTTACCATGAACTTGGTCCTAAATGCTTAAAGCATTTTTTTTCAGTCAGTTCTGAAGATTTATGAGAGCCATATAGCAAGTATACAACGAGAAAGTTTCTAAGTTATGTTTATATTGCATACTTCATTTTAGGCTAAGAAAACTATCTCAACCTCTGGAGATCATTTAGCCATGGCAGTATTTTTCCTGCCTTTTCTGGACTTGTTACAGAATTTTCCCCATGTGAATGGGAACTGGGTTTTAGGCACCGCTATGTTTTAACTCAGTACTATAAAAAATTAAAACTCTGAGAATGCTAAAGATTAACATTTTGGGCTGTGGGGTGGGAGTTGTAGGTATAGTCAGTGTAAAGACAACTTTATTCAAACTTTGTATTGCTTTTTGTATTACTTTGTTACTTGTAATGCAGACTTACATATTACTTTTAGGGGAGCTTTATGTTTCATAAACTCAGACCTGTCGATCAGCTGCGGCATCTTCTTGTTAGCAGTATAGGTGGAGACGGAGAAGAAATTGAAAGATTTTTCAAGTTGCATCAGGTGAGAATTTTTGAGTTGTCATGAAAACCAGAAGATCTATAATAATTATGTGGCCTTATAGGAAATTTAATCACTTTTCTTTAGCATGAGTGGCTTTTTTTTGTTTGTTTGTTTTGTTTGTTTAACTACAAATGCCAATTACCATTTTATTTATCAACTCAGGTATTAGCCTTTCCTCCTGCACAGTCTGCGTAGCACAAGATTGTATAATGAGAAATGATTCCCCATTTTTTGGTATCTAAAAATGAAAGTGTAATATCACTTTTCTTGAAATTCTTTCATTTCTTGCATGAAGAAGTATAATGCAATTCTTAGTTTAGGAAAGAGAAAGAGTTTTCTGAAAAGTTAAATTTCTACAACTGCAAAAGGCTTTTACATTTTAAAGGCCAGTACAAATGTGTAGAGTCAGTCCATTTTTTTATTTAATATAAATAACAAACAAGCAGGAGGGAAACTGTATCTATCATGGATTGCAATTTCAATTTGACTAGTACTGACTTGTACCTGTAGTGAAAGTTCACTATAATCTATTGTTTTGTGATTTGATAGGACATACTAAGTGCTATTTTAACATGCCTTTAGAGTATGCAAACAAATATTTGTATAGATTTTTTTTTTAATTCCAACACAGTCTTAATTTATGTTTCCATAGAAATTTCATGAATTATAGTCATAATTAGGTGATTGAGATGGAGATTGTTTCCTACCAATAATCCTCTTCAGTTTGCAAAAACATCATGTATCAAAAGTTTTCATTCACTGCTTTATCTGCTACAGTGGGATGTTTTACTGTGATTGACTTCCTGTCTCTTTCCTTGGGAAGACCTGATCTCCTTGCCATCTAGATAAAATGATGCAAAAAGTATTCAGTTATGTGTTTAGTTATGGGTCTGTATAACCTTCTCACATTTCTTATCAACTTGATATAAGCTGCCCTGCTAATAGTATAATATCCTCTAGGAGGACCAAGCCTGTGCCACTTGCCTTATCTTAGCCTGTTCTAATGCTGCTTGTGATAGAGAGGTATCTGCGTGGGCTACCCGAGCGTTCTTCAGGTAAGTTTCAATTAGTCTATAGGTTGTTCTGAATACTAAGCTTAAAATCTAGGGTCACCATGGCCACTAAAGACTTGCACAGGCTCTTCAGCTCGCCTGAATAAGCGTTGTTTTAAAATGAACATAAACTATTAAACTTGGTGTAATATTTTTTTGTGCTAATTAGGGCTTGTCTACACAGGAAGCTACATGTAGTGGTGACTTCTGTTTAATTCCCTTGGTGGATGCTTGTATTCCATGTGCAGAGGAGGTTTATTCTAAATGTAGTGTGATCTGCCTTAAGTTCACTTGTCTGTATCTATACTTCACTGTATCCCAGTTCATTGAAGCAGAGTATGTAGGGAGAGTTAATATCTTTAATTAGACCAACTTTTTCCAACTTTCCATTTGGAAAAAGAAAAGACAAATTTTTGGATCCTCAAGTCATTATTTGGATTGGAAGTAAAAGCAGAGATGTTTAGGGCTAAATGCAACACAAGAACAAATACTCAGTTTAACAGATAATCTGAAAGGTAATATACTTAATATCTGCAGCCAGTAGGCAACCTTAGCAGGTCAAGGAGGTGGTAGCGTGGTTGGATTGTATTGAGAAAGAGGCAATTAGTTTATAATTTGTGCAATAGGTGAGGGCAAGGTAAGTTCTTACATGCCATATAGTCACCATTTCTGTTGCATTCTGGTACTTATTATGCAGTAGAGTTGTGAATTTTTATTTCTAAGATATTCTTTTGAAGGTGTTTTATTGGTTTCTTTGAGAATCAACACTGAGTGGTTAGAGCTGGTTGTTCTGTGGTAAATGATCTCCCAGTAGTAGCTGGGTATTTTTGTCCTTTGAGAGATCTGAATCTCTGTATGAGTTCTAGTATGGTTACTTTTTCTTTTACCAGTGTATAAAATCAGTAAAAGTATTTGATCACTTCCTAAAGTATATTACATCCTGTGAAATACATATGGAGGATCCTGGAATTTGAATAGTTCTGTTTTAGAATTGCTCATTGTTGTGGCTATAGAGATGTGTTGGCAAGTTGATACTCCAGGCTGCTCATCTATAGTCTGATTTCATTTGATGCTGGTCAGTTTATGCGTATTTTCTGCTGATAGTGAATTTAATAAAGTTCTAGGGCTGATTGAAGGCTAGGCTTGTTGAGTAATGGTTCTGCTTGATTGAGAGGGGCTGTCATGAATGCTTGCCTGAGGGAAAATACAGTAGTTCGAGGGCCTTCTTGTATGTATTATGTTCTTTTCTGTATGTTTTGGATGATGATTGGTTTTGTGGAGCTAGGTGTGTTTTTATATATTGGGAGGGGGAGGGGGGGGTTATATATTGTAGTTACTTATGGTGTTCACCATTGTTCCAAGAAATTTTATATTCATATAGACTTATTGCGTTCAGGGGCTGATGGCTCTTGCTCATAGCTACTGATTCCCCCCCACACACAAATTCAGTGAGGAAGTACCGGGTTCCATTCTAGAGGATACATTTGTCATCCATGTATCTTAGGTACTGCATATCCTATGGAACAGATGTGTAGAATATTTTTATTAGCTGCCTTAAACAAGTTGGTATATTGTGGGGCTTTGTTGGCTCACCTAACAGTGCATATAGCCTGGAGAAAAAAGAGGTGTTTTGCAAAATACAGCTGTTGTGAGTGAGTGAGGATAAATATGCAACTTTGACTGTGTGTTCGGGCTAGAACTACTGAGTGTTATGTCCCCAAAAGCTTGCCTGTTTCTTTTTTTTTTTCTTCTTCTCTTCCCCCCCCCCCCCCCCAACCTTATTCAGGTGTTAGGTCAAGTCAGCTCTCCTCTGTAAGCTGTGAATACTTGCTCATTGTTAAACTGAATTACATGAGGCCATTTGGGAGAAAACATGGGTGATAACTCTGGAGAAATGGATGTTAGCAAAGGGAGATACAGTGAAGATTACTAGCCCATGTAGGAGCTAGTAGGAGAGAGATGGCTAGAAAGTACTTGTGGGCCATGGAAGCATAAGCTTGGGTCGTTTTGACTGTATGCTTCTCTCCAAGTTCCTGTACAGAAAAACCTTGAAAAGAAACTAAAATATAAGCCTAATTTTGAGAATTGGTAAATCTCTCTTTAAAGTCTGAGCATATCATCACAGAATTTAAAATATCTATAAAGAAAGTGACTTGTTTGATAAGTCACTTCAAGTTGTTGATCTAACTTACCTTTGAAATTGCATATGTTAATGCTTTACATTTAACATGTATTGCATTAGTTTTCTCTCTTGTGCTAAAATGAATGCCAAGCAGTCACAAATAAGTATTTCTGAAAAGTTATGTTGACTTTTTTTCCATTCCAAAAGAACCTCAGAATTGCAATTAATTCTGTAAGACATAAAAATTAAATGGGCTGTGTATGAAGTATGAGGAATTTTTGTTTTTGCGTGTGAACTTTAGGTATGGTGGAGAGGCACAAATGAGATTTCCATCAGCTCTGCCCCCTCCAAGCAATGTAGGACCTCTTCTGGGTTCTCCTGTTCCTGCTGGTGAGTATCAAGAATTTCAGGGGTTTTAGTGTTTTATTTTTCCTTAAATATGTCGTACTTTGACTTCTCATAAGTACCAGTGGTCCTTTTGTTTGAAACAGTCCATTCTGGGGTATTTCTTCTCTCACTGGCTAACTAATTACAGGAATTTCCTATTTCTGCTGAGTGAATTTTGGATTTAGTGAGAGGGTGATAATGATCTCAAAATATGTCCAGATGTTGCACATAACCTGTTTAGATTATGTGAAGAAGGTAACCATTTCTTGCTGCCAAAGGTACTTCAGCAAGAGAACAATTTATCAATACCGTAATTCTTACTTTACGAAGTTTAATTGCTTGTTGTGTGGCTGTTAACAAAATATCTTCTTACAATGTCATTGTCATACTTCTGCAGATATTGCTCACGTGAGGAAAAGAGGAATTTGGATCAAGAAATGAATTAATTGTTTGGACTTTAGTCATTTCTCCCTTTAAAAGTTCAAGCTCTAACACTTGTTTTCTACTCAGGTCTTCAGTGCTACGTAAAAACTAGAATGGTACCTAGTCTTTCTCCTCAGAATCTTGCGGTTGTTAGAGTGGAGGCCTTTCCATGTTGTCCAGATCCACTTAGATTTTATGCAGCCTTCTACAGTTACTTCAGGAAATTGTCCCTTAGCATGTATCATTCATTTCATAATAGATCTTACCAGTTTTTAAAAAGATACTAATAATGATAAATTTGGAACTCTGATTAAATTGCTGAATTAAATTTTACTTTTTTATCAAGGATTATTTAGTTAATTTCCAAGATCCTTTACACTTTCCTTTGCACTTAACTGATACATGACATTAAACTTTACATAGCACTTGGGGGAAAACTTGGTTGCCTTGAGTGCAAAGAAATTCCTTTTCCATACTGTTTTTGATGCACATCCAAATTCATATTGGAGAACTGAACTGGGATGAAGTCTTGGAAAAGCAGTTGCCCCACTTTTTTAGAATTCTTAACTAGTGTTAAAGGCACTAAATGTAGCTATTTTTAATGCATCAATGATTTCACTTGCCAAGCCTTATCCTATGGGATAATAGCGATGTGAGTGGGAGCTGAGGCAAGGCATAAGAGCATGAAACTAAGCAGGAGTCAGGGAGGAGAGCAGATGTGGAGATAACAGGTGGTAGGAGCAGAATGAGAGTGAAAGTTGTGGGGGAAATGATAGAAAGCTCTCTAATCTAGAGTTGACTCCTTTTAAAAGTAAAAGTATTTTTCCCCAAGTCTAAATGTTCCTTTGATGTCTTATGCATCTTTGAAACCAAGTATCAAAGCGCATGTTTCCATTCTGCTTCAGTGACAGGTCCGTATAGAAGATGGCACCGTTCTGCAACTGCTCACTCCATTTGCTCAAAGGGTAGAGAACTGTCATGTGAAATTAAGATTCTGATACTTTGGATGACCCATGTCGTGGGTCAGAATGGTGCTATCTGACAGAATGTTTTTTCTGTCTGTTTAAAACACCTTGAGACTTTGCATGTGAAGCTACATTACAATAATGTTAGTATTGTAAGGCCAGGCACCTTGAACTTAGTCCGCTCATGTGTGTTCACTGTTGAAAGTCTAATCATGCATTTGCATGCTGCTTTTCTGCAAGACCGTGCTTTGCTTGGCACACAGGAGAATGCTCTGGGAATGAATTGGGATTGTTTAGTGAAGGAGTTTGCCACACATATGGCTCAATGGATAAAAAAATTTGAAAGAACTATAGTGAATACAGCAAAAACTGATTCTTTTATACAAGCCAGTTTTTCAGAATGGCAGTTTTCCTGCCCTTTTCATGATATGTAATCTTACATGTTGCCGAATAAGGCACACAGACATTTTTGTAGGTCACCACATTTCTCATATTTTGGGGTCTTAATTTAGGTATTCATACTCAATTTACAGAAGGGCTGAATATTCACAGCTGAATCTGAGGTCATGGACAGTTCTGTTCTGGGCTCACTTGGGGAAAAACAGACATCTCAGACTGAACGGCCCAAGTTAGCAGTGTTGCTGTAATGTGTGTCCAACTGCCCCATGTAAAAATAAGAGTAGTAATGTGAGTTTCTTTCAATCAAATATTTGGAAGGTAAAAGCAGACCTTTGAAAACATCTAAGTCACTAAAGACTGAGTGCTCTGGGAGCAGATGCCCATATCAGGAACAGAAGTCAGAAGACAACAAGAAAAAACATGCAGACAGTATTTATATTCAGTTTAGGGATTGGTAGGCGTGCAGTAAATAACATGTGAACACTGAAAAGAAAAAATGCTTAATAACTGCTGTTGAAAGAATCATATTTATTTGTTTCACTTAAGGTGTGTTAGGTCCTGCAGAAATGAGTGCAATTTTCTATTTAACTATAATTAAAAGCTATTGGAATGGATTTGCAGAAGGGTCCTGTATACTTACTAAATTCTGTGTTTTTTAACTTTAAAGCACGTGATTTGACAACTTTGCTGCTTTTGCACAAGGATTTTTGGCATTGTGGAGTTTGGGGGGGGGTCTTTTTTTTTTTTTTAAACAAGCTTGCTTTTTTTTTTTCTTTCCTTTTTAGGTTCCCCCTTGACTGTTGATAGTCCGTATCCTAATCCTAGCTTTTTGACAACACCCGGACAAGGTAACTACTACTTTTCCTCTGCTGGAGGAATGGAGAATTTTTTCCGATAGGCTTTTTTATTTGCATCCAAAATAATCAGAGTAATATTTGACTTCCATTATCCTAGGTTTACAACCTCCTAGCATGTCAACCCCCATGTTTGCTTCTGGGAATTCCGTGTCTCACCCTGGTACATCCATTAGTGGTATGATGGGTCCAGAGATAGTATTTTCTGGAAGGCACAATGGCATCTGCATATACTTTGCCCGGATTATAGGGTGAGTTGTTCATGTACAAGAGATTCCATCACTCAATTTGCTTCATAGCTTTTCTGTCCCCTAATGCTTATAGGTACTGAATTCTATCTTAATAATGCTTGAAATTGAGATTAATAAAGTGTGTTTCCTTTCTTCTGTGTTTACGAAGTACCTGTTGATGATAGTATCTTCTCTTTTCAACTCTGCTAATACTATGTCCTGTGAATAGGTAGGATAGGAAAGTTACTTAAAAATTGATCCTATAATTGGGTGTACACAACTCTAAAAACTGCTCTTTTATATTTCAGTCCTGTGAAAGTTCTCTGTTTCCAATTCCTATTCAAAGTTGAAACAGAATTGCAGAAAGACTTAGAGGGTCAAAATCCTGTCTTAAAAGGCAAAGGAGCTTTGAATAACATGTTCAGGTCAGAACGATGAAGTCAGACTAAAGAGGATCTGTTACTTTGCTCTTGGGTCATCTGTTGCTAAATATTCCAACCAAGAACAGGGTTCTGTATATGCTGGTTGGGTCTCTGTATGCTGACTGGAAAATAAATACTTGTTTTGACACTTGTTTGCCTACATTATATTTTGGGAGATTAATATTGACCCATATATAAAATATTTGAGAACATCAAACATGGTTTGATTAAAGGTCTAAATTTGAAATTTTATTATTTTGTATATTCTATACCTGTACCATTCAGAAATGTATCATGCTAATGTTTTATGATTTTTTTTTTGAATGACTAATTTTTGTCCAAATTAAATCCTTATGTTAGAGATCTTGAAGCCAAAAATATTGCTAATTTTTCCTAAGAAATTATGTGTAAAAGACTCCCCAAAATACTCACTTTATTTGGCTTGTAACACTGTACTGTTTTATGTTGCAGAAATATTTGGGATGGCAGCATAGTTGTGGAGCGAGTTTTCAAAAGTGGCAATCGAGAAGTTGTTGCAGTAAGTAAAAAATTATTTTGTTTTTGTTTTTTTAATTTCTCCGTGGTATTTCCCTCAAGCCCTGTTACACTTCTTTTCCCTATCATAAACTGATAAGGAAAAAAAACCCAATTGTAATTTGAATGTTTTCTTGATTGTGTTTAAGTGCTGCACTCTTAACTTAATCAAGGAGTAATTGTAGGTTGTGAAATCACTTTAAGTTATGATTTTGAATGTTATTTTTAAGAAATCTAACTGTAATTTATTATCTGTGTCATCAATTGGCAATGGCCAATTTTTTCAGTGTTTAGTGATTGTACTGATCCTTCATTTCTACATACCCACTCCTGTCAAAGCCTGAAATGCTTTAGTGGATTAGGATAAACACTGAAGTTTTTTAAGGACATCAAATAATTTTCCAGCATCTTCCTGACTAACATGTACGCATTTCACTTTTACCTGCGATCTGAACAAAATATGTCTTCTGGGTTTGGATATTAATAGAATCCTGAAGTGAGTAATTTCAGCAATGCAAAGTAACTTTTACCTAAGCTTTCCTCCTCACATTGTAAGGTAACTCTCAGAAACTCTGGAAGTCCCTGACAGTTATACTCTGTGTCATAACAATGCTCAATCCTTATTGTACTCCTGAGTTGGAAATGGTAAAACGTAAGTGATTTGGTTATCAGAGGGTCAAAAAAAAGTACTTTTGATATCACCATGTATCTTCAGAGGACTGCATGTGTGTTAGGTCCCTTCCCCAATAGGCTTTGAATAATCAGTGTGGTGTTCTAGTGATATTATTACTATTAGGCCATTTATTTGTAGTACCCTTTTTGCTTTTTGCTTTTTGGTGATTTTAGTTTAAAACTGTGACCTTTCTATGAAGAAGTTGCTTTCTGTTGCAGGTAGAAAGCAGTGTTCCATCCCATGTGCTGGAATGTATACTACAAGAACTAAAAGGTTTACAAGAATTTCTGGATAGAAATTCACAGTTTGCTACAGTAGGAGCCCTTGGAAACCCAAGGTATTATTGACTGTGTTAAATTTACAAATGGTGTGTAATGTCCATCTTTTGAAAAATTGACCTATGCGTATCTGTGTTCACTGAGTTGCAGTGTACGTATGATCTTCAGCTTGAACTATGCAACTGCTAAAACTGAGCTGTTAGACTTCATCTTTAAAATATTCAGTATTTTTAATCATATTAGTCTCTCTCTCTATTTTGGAATTACAGTTTCAGCACACCAGCTAATCTGCAGCAGAGGCTCCTGGGGTTCATGCGACCTGATGGTGGAAGTTCTCAGCAAGTGCAACAAGAACTTCAGAGGAAATTTCATGGTATGCAAGTACCTTTGAACAAGAAGTATCAGGGAATGGTACATCCAGGTGTTGAATTCCCTCACTTCTCCTATTAAAAACCCTAAATGATACAAATTTGGCATTTGTCAATATGCCATACTTGGAAATTAGTTCTTCAGAAAGAGCACTACAGGCTGGAAACAAACTTTGCTAATGTCTTTCTTTTTCTTTCATGCTGTTCCATCAGGATCAGTGTTTCTGCAGTTACACTGATTTGAAGAAGTTATTTACTTGTAATTATACTGGAGATGATGTACCCAGAATGAAAACTCAAATCTAGAGAGAGGAATATTCCAGTCTTTAGGCTGACTATAGCAAGAAACTTCATTTGTTACACTATGCAGGTGTTACCTTTCAGTTCGATACTGAAAGCTTTAGCATTGCAACTGATTAAAGCACTTCACAAAGGAGAACGTCTCTGTGAAGAGTATCCAGCTTTCAGTGCAGTAACATCCAGTGGCCCTGAGCCACTGGAAAATATAAGTTTTATCTTTCCATTTGTTAAGCTAAAATATAAAATGGCTTAAACCTTAAAGCGTTTTTTAACTTCTTTCTCTCATACAAAGACATCAATTACAATTCTGTATGGATACGTGCCCTCTTTATCCTGTTTTTCACATTCAGATAATCTTGCAATAGAAACCAGAAGTTGCTTTGCACTTGTCTTCTTTTTTTGTTCCTAATATTTTCCTTATCATTCCATAAGGTTGTTTTATTAGCTTATTACAATATTTAGTAGCTGTATACCATTTATATTTTCAGGATACCATTTGTTAAGAAATTCATTTGTGAGACAAGCGAGTATGTTCCCCTATAAAAAGAAGGCATGTAATGCAAGTTGCAGAAGTCCAGTCACTGAAGTCCAGTCAAACTGAAATCGAAGTCCTGTCATGCAGCCCATTTAAACTCATGTCCTCCTGTAGTGTGGCTTTTGCCCAGCATGTGCAGACAAATTAGGAAGAAGGGTTGCTGAAATGTACACAGAATTAAAGATGCTCGTGGTCCATGTGTGTATCATCCTGCTTTTTCATTTCTACTTCTTTTGTTGCACTACTTGTTTCCAACAGTGTGAATGTAAATTTAAAAAAAGAAATTGTAGAATTCAGTAGACATTTGATCATTTTATTTTTCATTTTTGTGCTTTCCAAAGCCAATAAGTCATTTCAAACTCCATTTGGACTGCTAAATGACACAGTATAATTATCTGTTGCTTCACTTCTGAAATGCAAGCACTCAAAAGTTAAAGACACAAATTGTTAGACATCGCAATTATGTTCCACCCAGGTAATAAGTATGTCTGCTATATTCTTTTAGTGAATAGAATACATCTTACCAGATTTAAATGTTGCTAGTTTTCAGTGTGGTCTTGTCTTTAAAATTCAGGGTTTAAAAAAAAAAAAAAAAAAAGAAGAAGTGTAGAAAGTGTTGACCAAAAATGTGGTTATAGAAGTGTAGAAAGTGTTGACCAAAAATGTGGTTATAAATGCTCTTTCTAAAAGCAGACACAAGTAATCAAACAAGAAGGGAATATATATATGTATTTATTTTTATTTATTCTATATTTATAATAAATACTTATGATAAATACAAGTCTCTAGTCAAAATTTAAGTCTGGTTATGTAAATCCAATGTGCTCATGTGAAGCCATACTTCTTTTTCAGAAAGGGCTCCTCTTGTGTTACATACTTTGAAATAAAAGTTAGCAGATAGTATTTGTTTTGGGGAAAAGTTAACATGGCAGATTCCTCCAAAGAGAGACAGACAGCACTAATCAAGAGTAGAAGAGGAAAAAAAAATCATTAAAAATTAAAAATGTTTTTGTAAAACCTCAGAAATCGACAAGTTAATGTCAAGTTATGTATAACAATAAGTAACATCAAGTAGAACATGTAGAACATAAAGTTAATTACTGGCAATCTATTTGCTTTTTCAGCTGAGGCACAACTAACTGAGAAGACCTCACTTCAAGGCATCCAGCAGCTTGTTCGCAAAACTTGCCAGGCCTTAGCTTTGTGGAAATTGCTGTGTGAGCACCAATTCAATGTTGTCGTAGGTGAGCTTCAGAAGGTACGATATGAATCATCTGTTTTATGTTTGTTCATATTTAACAGGTCTGAATTTCTTTTGCTGCTTAGATATTTTCAAGGGAGTGTTAGTTTAATTCACTGAGAAGCGTATTATAAATTTTAAACCACATACAGATTTTTCTTCAGGTTGCATGTATTTATTTTTAAGAGACTCTAACATATAGTGTTGATCTTGTCACCCAATTTTAGCAAATTGGAAATGTCACTAATGATGGATTTAATCTTACTGACAGCTAATAATGAATTTGTTTTGTAAATTACTATGGGTTTTGTATCATTTTGAGCACATTCTGCAAAGTGCATACTAAGAACAACAGAACAATGTCATCCAGCCTAGAGGAATTCGCTCTTCACCTTAATATTTGTAAAGATTTAATAGTGGAAAGCAATAGGGTAGCACAGAGACTTCAAATCCTTGCACTTTTGCATAAGCAGCAGAATGTCGGTAAGGAAACTTCGGAAACTATGGGTGCTACTACTGTGTACCCTCTGCTAATGCTGGTTTAGCAGCCAGTCCCGGAAGAATCTGTAAATTTGAATATCAAGCATTTTGTGCTAGCAGAAAGCAGAAATGGTTATTTGAACAGTTGTATTCTTTATCGCTAGAAAGAGCAATTCTTATACTTCATAAATGCACAGAAGTTGAATCTCTTCACACCCTCACTTCAGGGAATTTCTAACACAGGCAGCTTTTTTTCTTGCGTTGGACAACAGTTAACTAAATGTTTAATGAATAGAACCTTTTCCTCTCACTTCAGTAGTTGTAGGGGTTTTGTAATATTTTCATCCTAAGGTGCTGGTCATCCATAGACAGTACGGGCAACTCCATGTGAACTAATAGTCCTAATAGTTTAGAAAAAATGAATAGCATTTGATGTAACATAACATAAAAAAGCAGAAGAGTGCAAACATGATAAACTTCTTTTAAATCCACTCTTTTTCTGTATCCGTCTTGTGTTCATATGTAACCATACTCGGAAAGTTTCTATTATTGTAAAATCAGCATGTCAGTTTTTAATGTATTCATCCTGACAGTGCTAAGGGAAATAGGGAGGAACTACTAATTCTATTTTTATATATAAAGAACAGAAGCAAAAGTAACACCTAGAGAAGGTCACAGAGGAAGTTTTATAGAGTTCCCACTGGCCTTTGGTATCCCAAGGTCTAGTGCCTTAATTGATAGGTCATTCTTCTCTAATATTTTCCATTTCGCTATTTAACATGTATTTAAAGTAGTGTATTTCTGTGCTGTTTCAGTCGTGAACATTTTGTAAGTTTTATTTAAACAGTTAACTTTGCTGCTGTAACATTTTCACTTTCCCAGTAAAGTAACAACTTCAGTAAACTAATAAAATTTTGTCCTTAGGAACTTCAAGAACATCTAAAGATTACTGCTTTCAAAGACTTGGTAATTAGAGACCGAGAGTTGACTGGAGCACTCATTGCTTCCCTCATAAACTGTTATATCAGAGATAACGCTGCTGTGGATGGCATCAGTGCCCATTTGCAAGATATTTGTCCTCTTCTCTATAGCACTGATGATGCTGTCTGCTCCAAGGTAAGGTCACTTGCAGATTTTACAGTGACAAAACACAGCATTAGAACACATTCAGATGAGATAACTTGGGCAGCTTGTAAATCACTATGCTCAAGCAGTTTCATGAGCACAAGAACTAACAAAGGCTGGTCTGCTACATATTTGTGTCTTGTAGTTGATTAATTCTGAAGATGATGTGAGCTCTGATTTGTGGCTTTTGCAGTGGTTTGGACTGTTCATAAAGTATCTATCTCCAATGTGATGTCTAATAAAGCAGTGTGTCTTCCTGACACTGATAAAATGTGATCTCAATACAGCCTTTCCTCAGCATGGTCTCTTGTTTTCTACCCATTGCCTACTTTCTTGGAATCTGTAGAAACATAATTGTCTTCAAGATCTTCACTCTTTGAAAGTGTTCAGATAAATTTGGTAAAAGTTATTGGTGAGGGGAGAACAGGGAAAAGACAAATGTGCACCAGTTGGTTGTTTAAGCCTTGTCTTCACAGGAATCCACACTAGAAAACCCTTCTCTCTACTGCAGGTGTACAGTCTTTCTGCTGAAAACATGGTATTATCAAATGACAAGACCAGATGTTTTGAGATGATGATGTTTGTAGTTTTTCAGCTTTGAAGTTTGTGAGATGATGAGTTGTTATGCTAGCAGTATTTATGATCTATTCATGCTGCGTTCATGTGAATGATTTCTTATTTCCTGTTGTTTGTCTATAGGCAAATGAACTGCTTCAGCGGTCTCGACAGGCTCAAAGCAAAGTGGAAAAAGAGAAGATGCTAAGAGAGTCACTTAAGGAGTACCAAAAGATCAGCAATCAGTTAGACCTTGCCAATGTTTGTGCACAATACAGGCAAGGTAGGAGATGATCAGTGGTGGTGTTCTGCTAAATAGTTTCTGTGGTATCCTTTCATGCCATCTTGTTTTTTCTTCTATTTTGGGGGGGGGGGGGGTTGTTTTGTTTATTTTTTACTCATTTTGTAGTGATCTTTTGCCATAAACAGTTTCTTAATTACTCTCAATAACAATGTCATCTTCTTCTTGTTTAAAACCTTTCTAGATTTCACCAGCAAATTAAAAAACATTTTTTCTGTATAGAAATATTCTGATCCCCTTTATTCTGTGTAGTGTCCATTTGTTTCAGATACGTGGTAAAAATGTATTTAGCAAAACACTTGGGCTGTGTGCAAGCAGAGAGCAGATGACTGTGCTCTTGCAGATGAGATTTTATACCAAACATGCTGTTTGAGAGATGGTTCTGAATCACTGTTTCGGATAGAGGAAGCTAGTGCATGTTTTAACTGTAGCTGTAACTGTTGTATGAGTCAAGATTTCAGCCTGCGTTCTTCAAATATGTAACTTCAGACTTAACCCTACAGGCTAGACACAGGCATAAATCTTCATAAGATACAGACTAGAGGAACTAATGTTCATTTCCCTTGTCTGCTAACATGGGAAGTATTTGATGTCACTTACCATTTTGTCATAGATTTAATACAATAATGAACCATGTTATTTGTTTTTATTTCTAGTGCGTTTCTATGAGGGAGTGGTAGAACTCTCTCTTACTGCTGCTGAAAAGAAAGATCCCCAAGGTCTTGGCCTGCATTTCTACAAAAATGGAGAACCAGAAGAGGATGTTGTTGGACTCCAAGCTTTTCAAGAGAGGCAAGTTTTCAGAATACCTTGTTAGCATTACTTAAAGAAACTGGAAAAGTAGCTCCTTTAGGGAAGGTAGATGCTTTTCCCCAGTGTGCAGTCCTTGATTATCATTAGTACTGCACCAACTTCATTTGGAACAAAGCATAAACTGATGTTAGAACCACAGATGCAGAAAACATTATGATCTGAACATTACAGAAATAGAATTACTATAAATTTGTAAATAAACTCTGCAAGATCCAGAACAAACTAGATAGTATCAACTAGCTAACAATGATTTATGTTTTTTTTATTTAGTAACTATGTTTCCAAAAGCATACAGTAATAAAATTTGACAAAAGTATTTCATACATGGTTGCAATGTAAATTGTGAGGCTTTTATTTTCTTTTTGCACTATTTGCAGACTAAACAGCTACAAGTGTATCACTGACACCCTTCAGGAGTTAGTGAATCAGAGTAAAGCTGCTCCTCAATCTCCCAGTGTACCCAAAAAGCCGGGTCCTCCAGTGCTATCCTCTGACCCCAACATGCTAAGCAATGAAGAAGCAGGACACCATGTAAGAAACTTGCAAAAAAACTCTGACTGCGCTCCAGAAAATGTTGTGATTTGAGGGCTGTGGAATTTATTACTTAAAAAAATAAATAAATTAAGGAATAGTTTGGCAAAGTTGATAAAAGTCAAGATTTGGCATAAATTGTTGTCTAAGGAATATTCATAAAAATGATGATATGCAAATAACATACAAATAACATGAACATAAATATTGTTAAATACATATTCAATGCTTGGTAGCACAAGAATGAGAGCAGTGAGCTGTCTGTGAAATGTGACCATTTCTGGAGTAATAGCTTTGGGCTTTTCTTCCCTTAGTTTGAACAAATGCTAAAGCTGGCTCAACGTTCAACAGATGAACTGTTTAGTATTGCACTTTACAACTGGTTGATACAAGTTGATTTGGCTGACAAACTCCTACAGGTGAGGTCATGTCTATTCAAGAAAATAATTTCTTGGATGCTTCCATTGGGCTAGAAGAGTTGATTATAAAAATGCTGATGCTTTAAAAAGGAAGAGAGAACAAGAATATAAATGTTGTTTGTATAACCTTTGCAGGTGACTGCTCCCTTCTTGGAACCCTACCTTGTGCGGATGACTAAGATTGACCAAAACAAAGTCCGTTATATGGATTTACTGTGGAGATACTTTGAAAAGAACAGAAATTTTAGTAATGCAGCCAGAGTCTTGGCTAAGTTGGCTGACCTGCATAGGTATGGATCATGTGTTATTTATTGCTCATATTGAGGTAATGGAAAAATAAAACAAAATTGAAACCTAATGTGTAGATATTTTAAGAAAAGACAAGGATAAAGACCAAGGACAAGAAAGCGCCAATGCCCAAGAAGACTTGCTGAAAGATTTTTAAATGAATATAGCGTGTTAGCTTTTAATCCAGGGAATTACTGAAAAAATGAAATGTTTTATGTATTATATGACAGGAAATATATTGCAAGCTAATATAACTACAGAATATTAAGTGGTCATTTCTTGCACAGAATTTTTATAATACAGTAGTGTAACTGTAGAGCAGCGGGTTGAGAAATATATTAGAACTGGGCCTGTACAAAGAAGAGTTACATGTCTTGGGTAATGTCTTGCATCATTTAGTAGAATCAGAAGTCATGAATGCTAATTCCCATGGTCCAATTAGAGTATGACTAACCATCAAATAATTAAACAAGGTGCCCATTTTACACTTCGAATATTTCTTCTGCAGCACAGAAATTTCTCTTCAGCAGCGTCTTGAATACATCGCACGTGCCATTTTGAGTGCCAAGAGTTCCACTGCCATATCCTCTATAGCTGCAGATGGTGAATTCCTACACGAACTAGAAGAGAAAATGGAAGTAAGAAAAAAATATTTATTTAAGCTACAGTGCAAATATATTTGCTTAATCTCATTGGAGTATGACATCTTTATTACCAATTCTTGAGAAACAGTCTTCTGTGCTTTGTTCCTAAGGTGGTCGAATTATGCAGTTGATAAGAGACTCTGAGGTGTAAGAAAGTAACTTTTCTACACTTAATTATGTTGAAGTTAATTTTGGATATATTCTTAAGCTTTGATTAAATTAATTCAATCTTGAAAATGTTGTTTTAAACAAGGTTGCGAGGATCCAGCTTCAAATACAAGAAACATTACAGCGTCAGTATTCCCACCATTCTTCAGTGCAAGATGCAATTTCCCAGCTTGATGCAGAGCTGATGGATATAACCAAGGTGGTTAGAAATTTCTCTGTATTAAATGTGAATTTATCACATGTTTCGGGGCAGGAGAGGGAAGATTTGCAAAGAATGGTATTTGTTTTTACTAGAAAAAGTAATAGACAGTTCATCATTCCTGGTGTCAGAATGTCTGCATGTTACCCTAGACTGTCTTTTTCTGTTCTTTGATATTCCTTCCATCTTTAGTATTTTAATTTCTTCCATGTGTTTATCTTCTTAATGAAGTTAATGGCTAGCTTTCTTGTTTTGTTGGTATGTTGTGTTAGAAAATTGCCAGTCTTGATTTAGAACTTCATATAAAAATGGTGATTGTATTTGAGATGTGAAATGAAACATAATCAATAAAAATGATTTTCATGTAGTATTTGACAACAATTACTTACGTTGCACCTTTAGTCTGATGGATACCATGCAAAATAAATTTTATTTTTGAAAATTTCCTTTCTACCCTTTTTGAAATGTCAAACCTGGTCACTTTTCTTTCAGCTGTATGGAGAATTTGCTGATCCTTTTAAGCTCTCAGAATGTAAGCTTGCAATTATACACTGTGCGGGTCATTCTGATCCTATCTTGGTGCAAACTCTCTGGCAAGAAATCATTGAAAAAGGTAGGTCTTAATGGACTAGGAGTGGTAAAAGCTATAAGGATAGGAAAATTATGTAATTAAAGCTTTTAAGACTGATTGTGTAGTGCTACTTCTATCCTAGCCAGGTGAGATGTATCTTTTCTTGAAATTCTGTAATATATTTGGTAAACTTGTTTAAATATTATTTCATTAATGTTTATACTCTTGGTTTTGGTACCTAAAGGTCAGAAAAGTATATTATTTGTACATATGTTAGAGCATGTATTAGGAAATTCTGTTAAAAATGTTAAATCTATCCTGACAAAAACTAAAGAGTCTTTAGGGAATTTAGCATTTTTGTAACGCTGCCAGCTTGACAGCAGTGGAAACTTAAGGTTTTTGTCCACCTACAGAGAAAGGGAAAGTACTGGGCACAGCTGTACAAGCCTAGCCGCTTAGCTCTGCTAGTCTGCCTCACCCTTTACCATGAGTGGGTAATTCATTCTCTTTTCCTAGTTTTTCTTGGGTTTTCTGCTGGAGGTTGCCAGTGTGCAAGCAACAGTGATGGTGATTTGAGGGACAAGTTACGTGGTAGTGTGGTTTGGGGCTTGTTTGTTTGTTTTAGTAGCCTTCATGGAACTTAAAGAAAATGAAAACCTGTGAATATACATGCATTCATATCAGAGAGAAAGGTATTTTCACTTCCGCATGATGACTTTGCATTAACAGAGTAGCATAAGATTTTCTTAAGGTGCTAGTGGTAAATGTAAGTACCACAGTGTGTAATTGTGTATAACTTTTTTTTGAAGTTCTCTCTACTTAATGATTTCTTTTCTCTTTCAGAGTTAAGTGACAGCATGTCTCTGAGCCCCACTGACAGAATGCAAGCACTTAGTCTGAAGATGGTGTTGCTTGGAAAGATATATGCTGGCACACCTCGTTATTTTCCTTTAGGCAAGTGGTTTAGCACTGTGTAGTGAACAAGTATGTACATTACATGAGTGGGTCTTGGCTTTCAAGCCCCTTTAAAAAGGTTCCAACCTAAGAAATGTTTCTCTCTTCTAAAAGGAAAGAATATTGATAATTTTATTTCTTCCAGTGCTTGTGATACATAATTACTTTAGTTATTTGTTAAATTTTTCACTAGCTGGAGCAACAAATTATTTCAACCATCATCAGTAGTGAGAAAGCTATTCCTGAGAGTGGCGGGGTCTTGCTTTTCCTTTTTGTCTAAGAAATTAGGAAAAAAAGCATTGTGATATTTGCTCATTATTACAGTGACTTTGACAAGGGACTGAAGACAGGGAGGTTAGGGAAAAAGAAAAAGTCTACAAAACCATTATGGTTTTTACAGGTGCAATTTTTCCTAGAATTTTTCTAGAGATTTATCCAGAATTTACAAATTTTCACCCAGACAGCAAGTAAATGAAGCTTAGAAGGCAGCAACAGTTGCTTTTGGACAGCTGTGCAGGCTACAGGTTAGAAAGTAGAAATGTGTGTGTCTGTCAAAGTACGAAGTAAAAATGCATATTTATGCCTACATATAATAATACTTTAGGCAACCACCTTCATCTGCTGTCTGCCTACTGAATTATCTACTGCTATCTGCAGGGGTGAATTCATAAAGCAGGATTCAGGACATCTCTGAATCCTTGTGGAGCTTCTTTCTGCTTTTGAGATGCTCAAATATTCTGAAAACTTGTTATTATATAAAAACGTGGGAAAAGTCCGTTTACAGTATTAGATTAGATGTTCTTCTACAATATTAAAGTACTGTTACTGACACTAACTTGATAAAGATGCACTGGTGTTGCAGATAGAGAGGGCTAGTCTGGCAAATGAAATGATAGTGTGTTCTTTTGTGGCTGCTGAAGCAGAAGAGGTTAATGAACTTTTCTTACCAATGTGGTGGCCTAGTAGAAGTGCTGAGTGCTCAGTCTGAGTAATGTCTCTCATACATTGCTACTAACTTGAAACCATCTTTGGAGGTAGCTACATTTTACATACCCTTTTCCCTCCACAAATTGGGGGTAACTGTTACCTGAAAACTGTTACATCTGCTTCAAAGGTGAAAGGTGCCAACTGTGTGGAAGACATAAATCAAACTTGGAGCTAGTAAATCACTGTCAGGTGCTTTTCTTTGTTATATCCATTTTTCTTTTTTCCTCCAGATTTTATAGTGCAGTTTCTGGAGCAGCAAGTTTGCACTTTGAACTGGGATGTAGGATTTGTAACATATACCATGCAGGAAATTGGAGTGCCATTGCCAAGGCTGCTTGAAGTATATGACCAGTTGTTTAAAGCACGGGTAAGGAAAATAGCTATAAAATAAAATTCTATTTGCAACTACCATCGAAGTCTTAATTTGGCAGGAAACTTAAAATAATGAACAGTGATACGTCAAAGTATCAACTTCATAGCTTTCATCAACTTTTTAGTCAAAGACCTAAGAGTCTTTGATGCTTTGATGAGTCTTAAATGCTGCTTTTTTTGTTGATTTATTCACTTAATCCTAAAATATGTGGAAAATATTTTCAATTTTGGTGATCCTATTACTTTACCTAAAGCTGATTTCTCCCCTTTCATTACAGTTAGGATTAAGTGGGAATTGTTATGCATCAGAAGGAATGGCAAATCTTGAATATATTAATTTTTTCTTTCCTATTTATGATAAAAATTGTTAAATTACTGCATCTTCTCTTATCTATTGATGTAATCAGCATGAAGAATAAGAATTCATGTTTTTAATTTTTTGGTATGTAGAACACTCTTTCTGAATAAAGCAGAGAATTGACTTTTTTTTTCCTCCATCCAGATCCCTTACAGAGTATTCAGAACTTCACAAAGTCTATTACTTGAGAGACTGTTAGGCAATGGAAAACTGAGCTAAATTCATGTATCTTTTAGTACTCAAAACTTAGGTGTAAATAAATAGTAAGATAAAAATCCCACTTTATTAAATTTTTGTTACAATGAAAAAGTAATTACCACAGCATGCAATTTGTATGCGACTGTCAATACCATATATATTTCTGAATTATCTCCTTAATATGCATCGTCTTAATACGTTGGAATCTCCTTTTTTTAGGACCCATATTGGAACAGAATGAAAAAGCCTTTACACCTTTTAGAGTGTATTCATGTATTATTATCAGGATATGTACACGATCCAAGCAGAGTACTTCACTTTGAGAGGTAACTATAGCCTAATGAAGCATACTGTAAAATATATAAAAGTATCCTAAAGCAGTGCACTTTGGCAACCCCTAAGGTTTTCTTCTTTTCTTTTGGGTGAATTTAAGATTTCTTTCCAAGCAGTGATTATTGAGACTTCTCAATGGTAGAAACTTAGATATTTTTTATCAATTCTGGTGTTTCATTTTGAATAAGAGGTCCCATTGTAAGCAGAAAAAACTAGTTCTCTTGAAGCCTAGTCTTGAGGTAAGCATGAAGAGTCAGTGAGTCCTCCCTATAAGCAACTTCAATTCTAGGTATGCTGAATCTAATACACAGCTAGTTCATATTTTGTAAAACTTTTCAGATATGCTTTTCTATTGCCTTGGGTTATATTATCAGGAACATCATAAGACATTAACAATAACTTTCTCCACTGAAGATTCATAAGAAACTGGAGTGTTTTGTCAATTTTTGGTGACATACTTTAAGGAGAAGTAGAGAAAACTTTCAGGGAATCCGGGGGAAAAAGTGAGAATCGGACATTTAGAAAAAGGTTTCATGGAGACAGGCTAGAAGCTCTGGGTATTCTAGAAAAGAGAAGATTAAATGTGGATATAGATCACCCCAAATTGTTGTTAGTTAATTGGTGTTGAATTGCTCTGCAGGACTAAAATTCAGCTTAATCTGCAACAAGAAGCAACTTAGGTTTGGTATTAGAACAAATTTCTAGCTAAAAGAATAGCTAAATACTCTGACAAGTTGCCTGTATATTATGGAATCTCTAGTGTTCCGATTTTTGCAAATAGACTGTACAAACTTCAATCAGAGCTATCCTATCTCTGAGCAGAAGGGAGCAGAAATTGGCAATGTCTTCTTATCTCTTCTGGCCTTACATTTCTGTGAATCTATTGAGAACATACACACAAAGAAAATCCCTATTCAAGTATACCATTTACATCCATCTGTTTTCATTTTTTGGTCTTTTATAGCTATCTGATTTAAATATTTGAACAAAGGGGAACTTTAACTTATTAGAAATTAAGTCAATGATGTCTAATAGATAATTTGCCAACTAAATATTTCACTTCTTCGCTATTACTCTACCTTGTTTTAATTATCACTTATATTAAATATCAGATGAATAATAATGATTCATTTAGTCTTCCCATTATGTCTCAGTCACAAGCATTAGATTTAAAAAAATCTAATTCTAATAAACAGTTAAAGTAGCTGACAGATGTGTTGCTGATACTTTATTTCATTAAAATTCAAGGCTTGCTAATTTCTATTTTCAGATGAATTCTAATATACAGAAACAAAAAGGAGCTTCTTAGTATTCTGTTTTTCTTTACAGGCGACGATTCACAAATGTTTGTTTGGATGCTGTTAGTTGCTACCTGGTTGAACTTCAGTCTATGAGCCCAACGCTAATGGTGCAGACTACTGTTGGGAATTTTAAATCACTACAGGCTAAATTAGAACGTCTTCACTGATTGATTAAGATAATAAAAGAACCGTTAGCCCAGATAAAATGAACTGTAAAATAGACATTCAGGTGTCTGCACTGAATCTCTGGAAGAACAAATACTCAGAAGGAAATTCTGAGAAAGTTTTATCTCCTGCTGCAATTATTGATTGTGTGGCCTGTATTCCTGCTAATCTAAAGGTATCTACAAATTGTAGAATGTAAATGTGACAAATTGAGTTTCTTTTGCTACTACCAAATTTTTTAACAATAGAAAGCTTTTTTTATACTGTTGAAATGAAATACATTGTATGATCTTTCCCTTGAAAATTAAAATTATTTGGAAAATATTTTTTTCTTTTTCTTTACTTAACATAAAGCAGTGGAGAAAATTAAGATGTTAAATCTACTTTATAGCTGTTTTACAAATATGAAAACAAGAAATAAGAACTGCAGGAGCCAAGAAGATGATAAAAGCGCATGCTGGAACAGAGTAGGGTTGTAAACCCGGTCATATCAGGGAGCAGTGATAGAATCATAACTCTACCTGTGCATAAGTTTACTGGCAAATCTTTCAATAATGAAGATAAGTAATAGTTATGAAACAATGATTTCTATAAATATAATAATTGGGGTGAAATTACAGAAACTAGCAACTTTATTTGTATTTTAAGTAAAAGAACAATATTAAAAGTCCATCAAACTGTTTTCCCTGTTCCATTTTAATAAATATAGTGTATCTGTTAAAATGAGCTAAAGAAGACAAAAGAAGCGACTTATGTCTACTTCTGTTACATGCACACAAGCACCAACTTGTGTACATTCCTTAAAATGAGCAAAACCTACACATTATTCTATCCGCATGCTTCCTAGAATTTAAATTCTCATCCTACAACTAAGTGTAAAGATGTTTTGTCTTTATTTTACTACCATGCATTGTATACATATTCTGTAGCATAAACTCTGTATCATGCAAAAGAAATTACCAGTTTATGCTGGTCTTTAGTCTTCCTCAAATAACTTAACTTTTCTACCTAAGTAAACCATCAAAGAGTTCGGAGATATTTTTTGTGGGGGGGGGAAAAACAAATATCTTTCTTTATACATACAAAGTAGATTAATGTAATCTTTTACCAGGAGATTGAGTATAGTTACTTATCACAGCTGCTCCGAAACAGAGAAGAGAGTTGTGAATTAAGGCATTTATTTACATGCAAGTCACCTATTTATAGCCTGTTCTTCCTGATCTGATTACTATGCTCTAAAGTTTTGTTTAAAAACAGCCATGAAATTTCTGTCCCTATAAACTGTCAAATACATTCTTATGTTTTTCAGGGAGAGAATGGGCCCAGTAAAGTAATATGTAAATTAGAATAAATCTGGGGTTTTTTTAGCTTTCCTGTTAGATCAAAATAAAGCTGAAATCTTAATATTGACTTTTCTCTTTGTCAGTGTTGAAATTTCCTCACAAAGTATTATCTAAATAGAGTAATTTCCTGGGAAAACATTTATGTCTTTCCATATAAAGTATACTATCCTTAAATGTTACATTTTCTGGTGGTAGCTATGTTTCACACCAAGGGTGTCATGTATATTTGTCCTGTTTTGTTACTGTAGGTCTGTTCAAACCCTATACAAGTTATGTCCCATGTTTTGCCTGATCTATTTAACTCATATTTTAATATTTGCACAAGAGTATGCCAAAGATTTGGGAACAGGCACAAATCACAGACCTGAGGTTCAGGTCTTCATTCTTAGTTTATAGAATAAGAATGCTTCTAGCAATGTTGAGTTTTATCTGTAGAGCATTTCAAAGTTTATAAAGAGTTAGCTTTGATATTTTCATATTATTACAGTTAATTTCAGTGTAAACATTGCCTTCTGTTTTCATAGTCCTTGCTTGTCTAATTTGGAGAAAGCACAGATTGTCTTTCCCTTTTTAAATTTGGAGGGATATAGAAATCTGAGATCAGAGGTAAGGGATGGGTGTATTAATGCAGTAGATGACACAGACATCTGCAGGGAAGTGCCTGACCAATGCGAACCACTTCTCAAGTGAATAGGTTAACAAAACTATTAATAATTGGGTGATTACTTTGGTCAGATTTTTTTTTTAATGTGTCACAATGTTACTTGTTCTCCATCTACAGATTGTGCTTAAGGGAAGGTAGAAACAACCTCGGACTAGTCTTGTTTGAGGAACAAGAGCTGGTTTGGGGGAGCAGCGGTTTAAAGGGAATGAAATGTGTTTATCCAAGGCGATGAAACACGGAGCCGCTGCCTGCTAGCTCTCCCTTCGGTATTTCACCTAAATCCCTCTACTTGAGAGGGAGCGTTGGCTTTGCCTAGAGCTGCTTAAAGGTGTCCTGCTGTCTATGGAAATCCATCCACGTTTTTTTCTGAATATGAATATATTGTGTATGTTTACATAGCCTACCGTGTACATATTTTATATAACCCTGCTTTGCTTTCTGCGCCCGTCCCGCCATCGCCCCAGGTGGCGGAGAGCCGCCGCCAGGCCCGGAGGCTGCGCGGCGCCGCGGCCCCGCCGCCTGCCCGCAGGTGAGTGCGGCCGCTCAGCGCGCTCCGGGCGATCCTGCTGCGGACGCGCCACCTGCCCGGAGTCAGCTCACGCAGTACCGTGACCAGCCAGGTAATGTTAAACTCCCGAAACGCCGGAGATCTCTACCCTGCCCCCCCCCCCCCCCCGAAGCCGGCGGGTTCAGGAGCCAGGGGCAGAGGGAAGCCGCAGCCTGAGCCCGGGGAGAAAAGCGGGGCCCCGCCGCCGTGCTTGGGGGGGGAGAACGGGACGATGGCACCGCGACGGGCGGAGCCCGCGCCTGCGCACTGCGCTCCCCTCGCCCCGCCCCGGCCGTTGGCTCGGCGGCCGTTGGCAGCCGTTGGAGGCGATGCGGTGAGTGCGGCCCGGGCGGCGCCGGGGCCCGGCGGGGGCTGCGCGGTCGGTGCTCCCGGGCGACGTGGCGGCCCTTCGGCGCCCCAGCTTTGCCGCCGGTGGCGAGGCGGTGCCGGGCAGCCAGGAGGGCCCGCGCGGTCCCGCTTTGTCTGCGCCCCGAGGGCTGGGGATGAGCCTGAGACCGCCCCTGCTTTTGCCTGTGGCAAAAGCGCTGCTGGGATTCGCGCGGTTGGCTCCTGAGGAGGGGGACAGGCCCGTGCCCCCCGCTCCCCCGCGCAGTGGGGAGCGGCTCGCTGCGAGGGCTGTGTGCCCCTGCGAGCAGCAAGGTGCAAAAACTGCCTGACACGTGAGGCAGCAGCCTAGCAGCCGTGCCCGGACCTCCTCGGTTGTGTGGCGTGCCGTGTGGGTCGCCCCGGGGCGGGAGGTGACTCCTGGGGAGGAAATTTTCTCAGTCCTCTTTCTGCTCCCTGGCCCGTTCTTTCATTACACAAGTGCTGCCGGCCCCCAGATCTCACCAGGCTTTCATCTTCTCCTCCTTAACTTGCCTTGTTTTCTCAGGTGCATGTAAGTTTTACCTGCATAAGCACTGTTTATGCTTTTCATTCTGAAGAATTAATAAAAATATTGCCCTTTTGGTACCTGGGGACTAGCATGTGACTTGCTGACTCGAAGTTCAAGTTCATAAATATGGAGTCTGGAAAGATACTGGTGGTATCGGCTCATTTGGCATGTACCAAGAAGCTTCCTTTAGTAAATTATGCATCAGGAAAGCAGTTCAGGGATTGTTTGGAAGCTGACCCAGTGGAAGGGCTGTCATTTAACACGGTATGCAGTGTGCTGTCAGGGACTGTGTGTCAGCAGGTGTAAGACCTCCAGCACTGCCAACATCCTCACTTTCAGTACCGTGGAATGCTAATAGGCATCTCACGATCCATCATATGGTTTCACATTCTGACCGACACAGCCACAAACCTAAGTGAAAAGTGTACTTTGGTTTGTTAACTACTGCTAGAAAGAGAGCATGACAAAACTAGCACGCTACATATTTTTGTTTTCTGGGGATGCTGGTTCAAGAACTTGAGCTCAGAGTCTAAAATCATCGTGGTGGTTAGCTCTGCAAAGATTCCCTTTCGAATGCTGAAGCAATGAACTGTAACATTCTTCCTGGAGGGAGAGAAAAAACCTGAGTTGCAGCTGCTAGAAGGGTATAATGAGTCATGGTTTTGTAATGCTAATGTTTATATTAATATCCATATAATATTAAGATGAAAATGAGATTCCACACACAAAATAGTCTATTCTCTTTATGTGTGAAAGATTAGTTCAGCATATAATCTGAAGAAATTCCCTAACTGAAGCATATCCAGAATGGGTTTGACTGTTTCAAAATACAAATTGTAATGTTATATGTATATAGTGTATGAAGCTACATTGTAGAGCTTGATATTCTGTAGTCTGGTTCCTGTAATAAGTATAACTGAATAGAAATACAGGTCGTCTTTGGATATAAGTGCATGTTTTATTTTCAGGGTTTTTTTTAAGTATTTTTTATGTTTTTCCATAATGTTGTTGCCTGCCCTATGACTTACTCTGTATGCTTTTCTTTCTCTCTTACATCTTTTCTTGTGGGAAGGTAAAAATGGTTGCTACATCATTTTTTTTCAGAATTAGGTTACTTATTTAAATTAAGCAGATACACTGCAAAAGTCTTCAGTGAGCTATAGCATTGCCAATTTTAAGTGAGTTTGACATATTAGTATGGCAGTTCTGGTATACATGAATTACTTTGCATATTCCTGACATCTAGGAATGTTGCTTGATATTTAAATATTTAAGTGGTATTTAAAAATGTAGTTAACTATATTTTGTCAATATTTAGTTAACCATATTGATTGAATAGTTTTAGTCAACTGGAAACTGTGCTGTTTGTGAGCTAATAAAAATTATTTAAGTGTTAAAATGTTATATATAAGAGCAGATACCCTCCAATATGCTGCACCCTTTAAAAGTGCTAGTGCCAGTTTTTGCATACAGTATGAAGAAAATAAGCCTTTTGGAGCAGAGGAAGTAGGCAGCTGGGGGTTAGAGGTGGGTGCTGAGAGGTTGCTTGAGAAAACTTTCTCTTCTGTTACTGGAACAAGCATGTAACCTGCATGGCTGAACTGCAAATATTCTGTGGGCTGTGCAACTATTAATAGCTATCTAAGCTTAGTTTGGAAATGTAGATAAATATCCATTCTCTTTGTGTTTAGCGGGAAGCTGCTGTAGTTAAGAGTGTTTGTCCTGATTCCTACACTCTACCCTCCACCAAAATAATAAAAACATTTTTTTTTCCAATTCTTTATAGGTATGTTGAAAAGCAACCATTTGTTTTTCTCTCTTATGGTTACTAAGGGGTTTAATGAGAATGGAGATTAAACTAGACGTTCTCATCTCTACATGTATCAAACAAAGCAAGCCATGGCCTCGCATCTCCTGGATTGGACAGGTGAGATGAGTGAAATTTTATTTAAATCTGCAAAGAATAGATATGTTTTAATCATGTAAAACTTGCTTAACACTTCTTTTTTTATGGGGGAGTTAGGAAAGCTTCAGGAGATGGTTTCAAACTACTACATTTAGGCGTTATTGAGATAAATGGCTAATTTTACTATGTTTTTGACTTCAGGCCAGAGATTCAAAATTGCTCAGATACACAATGAAAAGTTTTGTTTGTTTGTTTTTTCCAAAACGTGTTCTTTACTTGATTATGTTGTTATTTTGAAAGCACTAGTTTAAAGTACATCTTTGGAAATTGTGAACAAAAGTCATTTTCCCATTCTTTGCTGCATCCATTGAAAGGCATGCTTTCTTATGCACTTTTGATAACGTGAGACTAGACTTTTTTCTTCTCTTTTAATGTATGATTTGAGTTTAAATAGGTAACCATTAAAGGCCCAGTCCTTCCATTGTAATCAGTGACAAAAATATCACTGAATTCAGTAGTGCAGGAAGAGATAACTAGAGTCTAATCTTGCATTAGTTGCCAGCTAGTTCAGCTGAAGTACTTTGAAGAACTTTTTACTAATGATTGTAAGTGTGGCCTACTAGTTTAAAACTTGACCAAATTCTGCATCAGTTTAGGTTGATGCTAGATATGATGTTGTACTGTAAAGTGACTGTGCAGAAGATTGTGCAGAATTAATATGGCAATTGCAGTAATAACTTTTCTTTTTTTCATTATTTTTCCCTGTCACTCTAACATTTTTTGTCTATATATTATTTTGCAGGCAAATATAGAAAATAGCATTTTAAAAAATTAGATACTCTTCTTTTTCTTTAAACAGGAAAAAGAGGCTATTTTTCTTCTAGATGATAAACATATAAATGAAATTAACCTGGCATCAGGGAGGACAAAGAAGAAAATACCTCGGCTGCAGTCATTGCTAAAAAATGTAGTCGTCTTAACAACATCAAGAAATGGTTAAGTATTAATATCTCATGTGTTACAGAATCACATTATTTTATTTGTAATTCTAGAAGTTTAGAAAGATACAATATCCAAAGAATTTGCCAGTTCAGTTTCAGCTGTAGAACTGTGACCAAAATGAAGGGAAGTGATTTTAAATACTTAACAATAATACAGTTCTAAACACCTCTCTAACGATGAATACAGGTGCTTGGTTGGCAGGAATACTTACAACAGGAGAACTATTTCTTTGGAATAAAGATCAAGACTTCTTGAAAATCGTGCCAGCAATTGAAGAGTCTAGGAAGGCTGTTTTAGCAGCACAAGGTAGGGCTTTTTTCACTGTGTCCCGTTGAAAATTGAGTAGAGGCAAAGTGTTTTCCCTCTTGTTATTAGATGTTATTACATAAGTAAAAGCTATATTTTTATGTTGTTTTACATATGTATGATTTATGTGCTACCTAAGCTTTGACAGATGTCCTTTTTGTCATTTAAATGATACATTTTTGAATTCTCAAAGCTCCTGTAAACAATAATTCAATTTTAAATACAGTACGTCTTTATTTTGTAATACAACTTAAAGCAGGTGTACACTTGATTTAAGCCATATATGCTTCATTTTAAGTTTATTCTGTAAGTATTTTTCAATGACAAATGCTACTTGGAAAGAATACTGTAAAGGCTTGAACCTGTAAACTTTGCATAAAATACTGTCTTGTATTAGATAATCTCACTAATATCATGTTGCAAAGTGAAATATTGTACAAGCAATTCCGTCATTTCAGTGAAGATCAGTAGTGCATTTAGGAGCTGAAGGTAATAGATAAGTAGAGCACTTACGCATTTATTCATAGTTCTCATGAAAGGCTTCAAGATTTCAAGAAAGACCATCTCAGGGAAGGCTTACGTAAAATTCATAAAATGCATAAAAAGGGGGATCCAGTCTGACATTACCACTGCAAAAGGTCTGCTACTAGTGGTGAAGTTTGGAAATGTAAGATCTTTAACATGGAAGCTTGGATTTGTTGTGACTGAGAAGAAGGAAATTTCCTTTCATTTTAAAATATAAATCCAACAGAAAAGGAGAAACTATTCAGATGCATTGTTATTTTTTCCAGAGTGCTTGATGCGATTGTGCTTGTATATATCTGGAGATGGCAGAAAGGTACTATTCACTACTCCTACGGCATGCATCTTTCTATGGGAGAGCACAGAACATGAAAATACATACTATTCTAAAAATTCTTCAATGGCTGGGCGTTGGACGCAAATTTTGCCTGATGAATCCATCATGTTGCCTTCCACTGATGAAAAAGAAACTGGAGTGCATGCTGCTTTCATACAAAATGAGGTAAAAAAATAAGCCCTAAAGCAATACGTCTCATCTCTTAAGTAAATTGGAGCCTCAGAAGCTACAGTGAGTTCTGATAGTTACGTCTTTGGTGTTGTGTGTAGACCTAATTGTTCAGTTCATATTAGGTTTAATGACAGCATAAGAACGGCCAAACTGGATCAGACCAAAGTTCTTCTAGCCCAGTATCTTCTTGCCTGCCTTTACGTTCCTGAATGACAACATAATGTTGTTTAATTTGAATTGTCATAGCTATTGAGCTAAATACATAAGTCATTAAACAGAAAACTGTGCGTAATCAGGGTTTTGATTGTTTTTTTTGTTTGTGTGATTGTTTTCCTCCAGATACTGGGTGATTGCTGTTTGTGCACTTTTGTGTTCTACTCTGGAGAATGCTTGGTGCTCACATTTTTGGCTCTCCGATGGCATGAAAATAGCCTCAGATGTGTTAGGTGAGTTCAAAGCTATTTGAAATTATGTTAGTTTAAGAGGAAGAGTTTATTATAAAGTGCTTCAGAGTCAGGTTTCAAAGCTGCATATCGACACATGCTATTCACATTAATATACAGTTAGCTAATGGTTACAAACACCTATCTATATTTGCATATGTACCTTCATAGCTTGCATCACACTATGTATCTGTACATGGACAAAACGGTAATTCTCAAGTATTTAAATGTGGTGAATGCAACAGCATTTATATATGTATTCCATAGTTCATTAGTAAAAAATGGTTTACACCTAAATAAAACTGAATGTATTTATCATAATATATATGCGAGTATCTATACATACCTGTGCCTGCACACAGATGTATTTGTTGCTGTCAGGAGGTTTTTTGAATAGCGCTAATAGATTCTCCTTTTCTTGTTTTTCTCATATTACTAGTGCATGCTATGTGGCTTTGAGTACCCATATATCTCTTTCTCTTCTTTATTATGAATATTCATCTATTGTATTTGTTTTCTGTTCCCTTTGTTATCTCCTACACCTAGGATACATAGATGTATTTATTTTTTTTTAACTGGGATGAGACCGTTTACTGATAGAGTTATGCTGATACAACCACTTAAAAATGCAATTGAAAAATGTTTCTGAGTACATGCATAGTCCATTCCTCTTGCTGTGTGAGAAACACCTTTTATGTGAGTTGTAAAGTCTAGGTAGACAACATCCACTGCTCTCCCCTCATTGTAACATTTCTCAACCATATCGCTCAATTTTTTTGTGCCTACCGTCACTCAATCTCATTAGTTACAGTGATATATTTAATTTCTCCATCATAACTTTTCATCTTTATTTTTTATGTTAGTTAGCATTTTTTCAAGTGCAATCTTACTCTTGTGTTTTCTGTCATGTTTTGAATCTTTACGAATTTTTGTTTAGAGCAGTTAATTTCCATTTTCAAATTCTGAATAGCCTTTTGTTTGTTGATGTTATACTGTCTGATGAGGCTGCTCCTGGCTGGAATATGAATGTCCTAGTTCTATAACATGTATCTGCATTTACTGGGATGTTTTATATGCACAGCCCAAATTTCCATCTCTCAAAAATCATTCTTATCACTTAGATACCATTTTTAAACTCTTGTAAATCCTGAGTACCTTTCATCTATAATGTTGTTGAAGATAACATGATTTCTTTTTTTTTACATGTTTTGTGTGTCCCTGTTTTGGTTGGAATTTTTCTGATGTATGAATCATTCCATTCAGTACTGCTGAATAACCTCTTGCTTTTGTTGTTCTTTTTTGGTATTTAGTTCTTTGCCATATCAGATTCACTGGGTACAGCAGACTTGTTCTCTTGCTAATCTGGTTCCTCAGTGTGTGTCTGTAAAGTCAAGAGGAGCTTTGCTAACCGCATTTGCAAGAGATGGACTTTTACTTGCAGTAGCCATTAATCAAAATGATCCAAAGGTATGAACAATAGACAGTATATCACTTAAGCTAATAGTTCAGTTGGAATGAAGTCTGATAAAAGTGATCCACTGAATTGTTTTAGAAGTGATTTTCAGCAATGGATTACATTCATATCAGTATCCACAGCCAAGAAGTCCTGCCCCAACTTGTAATTCTTTGAATGCTGTTATTTGGTTAAGAACTCCATACCAGCCAGTCTTTCATCTATAATCTTCCAGAAGTACAATAAAAAAGAAACTAAATTCAGACATTGTATCTGCAAAGGTTTTGAATGATTCTCAGTCAGGCCTCAGCTGAAGATGGGAAAGAGATTATGGTCCCGCTTCATAAAGGTATTCCTTCTAACAACTCAAGAACACCAAATCTCAGGCCAAATCTTTTTGTATGTTTTAGTGCTACTGATGCCAGGAAATACTGACCAGCCTATGTAATGTTCCAAGAGGAGATGATGCAGTATTTCAGAGCACCAATGCTTATTCACCAATAAGACAGATAAGAGGGATCTTAGATTATTTCTGGGATATTAAGGGGAAAAAAAACGAAAAAAGACAGAGAGAGAGAGAGAGAGAGAGAGAGAGAAAAAAAATGCATATAATAAGATTTAATTATTTTTCAAGTTCAGAAATATATGTAAGAGTTAACTAATGCTCTAAATAGTAATGCTGAGTTGTAATGTCACTTTCATATAATGTTTCCAGTACATCAAATTTAATTCATAAATTGCTAATAGAAAGCTTTTTTTTTCTTTTTTTTCTTTTTTTTTTTTTTTTTTTTTTACAATAATTGTATTTTGATACGAACTTTTCCATTGTGCTTTTTCTTTTTAGGCATCTCAGATTTTGTTTTTAAACACGCTGAATTTTGTAACTGTTTCGGGTAGCCTTAAAGGTTGCAGTAGCAAGAATAGCATGGTCCCATCCAAATTTGTCAGGTCAGTAGCTGATATTGTTTCTCCTGTTGCTGTATCCCCCTCCCCTCTTTCCCCCCCAAATTATCCTGACTTTGGTTACAGTGATTTGACAGAGAAATACAAATATTTTCCCTGCACTATTTAGGTCTTATTGGGTTGGTGACATGAGTTGGACTCCTGATAGCCTTTTCTTGGCTTGCATGTTAAAACGTGGATCTTTGATTTTATTGACTTGTATGGGTGAATTGCTGACCTTGATTACTTCAGGCTGCTCTGTAGAATTTGGACCAGCAGAGTTTATTCCATTTCATCCCCTAATAACATACAGGTAAAAGAGTTTGAAAATGTTCATATGTCTTTGTCATATGATCATATCTTACTTTCTAACATATTTTTTACAATTTTAAATAAACTCATCTTTCAAATTCAGTCTTTTGCTTTCCTTGTGTCTTTCTTCTCAATATCTGTTTCTCATTCATAGTTCTCTTCTATTTCTTATAATGGGTTTGCCTGATGAAAAATTGGCATTGTGGCAATGTAAGTATACATTATTTAAGTGACTTTTGGGGCTGTTACATATTTAAGTGTTTATGAAATTCATGATAATTAAAAATACTGTTTTTTTAGTGTAGGAAGAAATCAACTTTATGGAAATGCTAAAAGTATAGATTAATATTAATCCAGTGAGTTTTCCTTATTGACTGTTTAATTTTATTTACAAGACTTCATATCACATTTCTATATCAAATCTTTTAAATAAGATATTTGCATGGACAAAAAATAGTTAGGTATTGAAATACATTTTGGTTATTCCAGGTTCAGATTTTGAAACTGTGGTGTTGGGGTTGCGGGATGGGGGAGGAATAAGTAAAGGAAATCTGAAAACACTTTTTTTTTAGCTTAAACTGTAAGATACAAAAAGTAATGCAACTTGAATACCTAGAAGAAACAACATAAAATTTAAACATTACTATATTATTTTAAAAAGTCCTGTTAGAACTGCCTGACTAAAGCCAGATAATGTATAAATGTATTACCCCATGAAACATTCAGATCTTTCCTGGTGTTTGTTTATATACAATATTTTTAAGATGCTTAGTTTCATCATATCTTAGAAATATCTTAAATGTAATCTAGAAATATCTAGACTATATCTAGTCTTTAGATAATGCATCCATTGCATATTGTTTCTATGGATCACAGTAAAACTAACAAACTTATTTTTACCAGTTATTTTCTTAAGTTAGAATTGATATTTATACAGATGATAAGTGAGCAGAGTCATACATAACTTAAAACAAACTAATATTAAAGAACTAGCATCTTTAATAATCTTTTAAAAGTATCAAGGATTATTGCAACCTTCGATGTACAAAAGTGGACAAAATGTATATATTTACAAAAAAGCATCATAATACCTCTTACACTGGCAGATTGAAAAATCAGATATTGAAATGTATTAAAATATCTTAACTACATTTATTTAATATATGCAGCTCCCTTAGATTTTAAATAATCTACTAACTTTTGGACTATCAGGAAACAGAAAAAAATCAGTTATTGAGCACATTATTTCAAAATATTATGGTGTTAATATTAATATTAGAACACATGCACAGGACAGCTTCCTGAAACTCCAGTCTTTTCGTTGTAAGAAATAGCTTTGGACCTTTTGTGTTTTGATTTAAAATATTTCTGTTAAATGACTGAGCTGATTCTGAAATATTAAGATTCTGACTTCGGGCGTCTTTTTTTCATACATGACTTTATTTGAAGTTACTTAGGAATTTCATCCTGGAAGCACTTCTCATACATTATCGTGCCAGTAGCTCTACTCAGAATACATAAATTTAAGGAAGCCTCTAAAGTTTTGCAGGATGACCACCTTGGATTTGTGCAAGATGTCAGTATTTTTCTGCAGTTGCAACTCTGTGAATTAAAAATAACTTTAAGTATGTTCATATTATTTTCTTAGGAAATATTATATAAATCATATTATTATTTCCAATTTGGCATTAAATTTCTATATCATAATTTTATTATCTAGCTTTTTGTGTAAGTGGTATAAAATGTTCATAAGTTATTTTTACTCTATTCCATTCATGATTTCTGCATATGGTAGTTGCTTCTCATTTTTTTGATGTATCTTTATTTTACTTGCTAGACAGCAGCACTCTTTGTGTCAAGACTCTAGTCAGTCTGTTGGTTCTTCAGCTTCTGAAAGTGACCTTTTGAGACAGAGATTCTCTGTTGCTTCACACTCAAGATTACCCTACCTCATTGTTTCGGATGGATACATGATAACAGTGCTAAGATTTCCTAACAACCTTTCACCATCAGGATTTGTAAGATCCCTTTTGCTTGATTCAACCCAACGGCTTGAAAATATCCGTCAGAATTTCATGAACTGTAAGGTAAAGTTATGGATTCTATTTGTGGGCTTTAAGTAAAAAACTTGATAAGTATAAAAATGCACGATTTTAAACAGAGTACCTTGATTTACTTTATTGTGAAACTTGCATAGATTCCTTTAAATTATACTTTTGTTTTGAAAACACTGAATACACAGTTTTCTCTGAAATTGTTCCTTTGTTTGGGTAGCATTTCAGTGAAATGTAGTAAAGGGGACGGTCTAAATTGTCATTATAAAATCTTTTCAGATAATTTTAAAAGAAATTGAATGGATTTATGTTTCTAGAGAGTTGGATCAGAGCACTGGCAGATATTATGCTACTCTGACCAGTTCATCCTTTCAGAGTGATTCAGAAAGGGTGCTCTAAAACTTCTCTATCTTAGAGAGGTTGCTGCTGTTTTAGAGCAGGCAGCAGCAGCAGTCCCAATGATATTGTGAGCATGTAGCCATTAGGTCCTCAACTGGCATTGTCAATTAAAGCTTTTGGTTTTATTTTTCAATCACTTACAAATTGAGCTAAATATGGAAAAAGGGAAACCTTTGAAAGAAGAGGTTTTGCAACTACTACCAACCACCTAACTCCCTAAGATGTAGTAGATATTCAGAGCTTTTGTGTTTGCTAATAGACATTGAATGCCAATTGTCTTCCAGTGGCTATCTGTTTGTATTTTGAATTTTTAGAGATGCATGATATGATGGCATTCATGAATGAGATAGAGTGGACAAGGATTTGAGGACTTAGAGGTGTATTGTTATTAAGAACACAAGAAAGTCCTACATATTTGCAAGCTTGTGGGATCATCTGAGGGATCAAGAAAGCATATTCTTTCAGCATGAAGTAAAATAAAGTTGTCTGGTGTAGAAGAAATACTGCATTCCCAAAGCACGGCCAAATGATAGTTTGTTTCTGTGCAACACATGCCCTCTGACCTGTTCTCTCTTTCTGTCTGGGGTTTTCAAACTGAAGCTTTTTATATCAGGGACCAGCTTCCTTGTTTTGTTTGGGAAGGATCTGGTTTGTTATTACTAGAGACAAATAACATGTTTTGCATTATTATTGCTTCTTTTAGTCTAAAGGGAGACGGCTGTGTTTACAATCACTGTTGTCTTTAAAAGCTAGTCTTTTGAAACACACTCAAAATCAAAGATCCATCTTTCCCACCATTCCAAAATTCCTGGAAGAGGACACAACAGAAATGAGTGAGAAAACCATGGATTTACAGGTATTCAGTAGCATCTTTTACACTTATAATTATGCAAATGATTTGATTTTAAGATGTTCTACATGTAAAGAATTTTTTTTAAATAATATTTTAGGTATATTTGCTCTTACTAAGGATGTTTAAAGTAATTTCGTATTTGGTTAAGTTCTCAATTCTTTATAGGTACGAGAGATGGTTGATTTTTCTCATTTGACACTTTTGTTTTCAAACATCTTACTATTTCTATCAGAAACAATTTAACTTTTTAGAAATACATACTGGTGTACATCTACATCAGTTTGTTTTAGTTTTAGCTTCACTGTATAATAAAATATAATGTTACACAGATAAGAGCTATGAAGTATAGTAAATATAATATTATTAGTAAATAGTAAATTAGTAAATAATATTATTAGTAAATAAGTTACTTATCCTCAATTTTAGACTTGCATCAATTCTAAAATCTGAATATGTTTTTAGGTAGAATGGCTCCATGATCAAAGTCATTGTGCAGCCTTTCCCAACTCCATTTCATGCTTTGTCTTTTGATTTGTTTCTCTGATGAAGTTTCTCGTTCTAGGACATGTATCTGAGCTTTTGCTACATGGTTTTAGTACTTTACAGGTATCTGGAAAAAAACACTTCCTCATATTCTATGCTTCTCTTAGTAGTAAAGGACAGGATTTCAGTTTCTGTTTTAGAAACTATTGCTGTGCATACAATGTAATTTTTTTTTTTGTTAGGTGATAGATTTCTATCTACAGAACTATTACAAATAACCCTATCTAGGTTTTCACTCTAGATGAAATTGCTAAGGAATTAAATTTACTAGCAATGTAGCTGCCTTATCCAGAATAGCTACACAGGAAATTAATTAAGAATAAAGATTCATATGTGAGACTGACTTGAACTCTAATTCCTTGCAGTCTGTTTTGAGAAAATGGGCTTGAATTAAACTTTATTTTTTGTCTCTGTCTGATTTAGGATTATGAAGAAGAATCAGATGATGAAAAGCAGTTTCAAAATAGCTCGTTCAGCTTCTCTAGCCAAAGAATCAGTTCATTTGTTGGTAAAGCTGATCAAGGTCATTTGGAATTTGCATCAATGTTTGATACTATTCATGCAAAGGATGTTACTGAAGAGAAAGATAACTTATCAGTGGAACTAAATTCTATTCAGAAAAATCTCCTTACTGCATGGCAGATAGGAGTTTCAAAAAATATGCAAGAGAAAGATACTTTGCTGAATTATACAGTAAACTGCTTTACCCATTTTTTCAACATACTGCAGTTCATAAAATGCTCTTCACTAAACCAGGATGCATTTTTAAACAAGTCTGTGAAGAATACTCACTGGATGCATTACGTGTTAAAATATTTTCAGCAGTGTTTAACTCTCCTGTACGGGCATTCAAGAGCCAGTTTGACTGGGCATTTGGCAAAGCTGACTTTACAAACTATAAAACTGATCCTTATTCAGCAACAAGATCAGTTGTTCTCAAAAAACCTTTTGGCATGCTTCTGTCTTTTAAGGATGGTTTCTCACACTCTAAGTAGCATGTGCATACCACAGTATGAGAATTTTTTTGCGTCTTCTGATATTAATAGTCTTGTGGAGCTTGACTCCCTTGTGATGCCTGTTTTCCTAATTCTTGATGAGAGTGCTACTCAGCAATTCAGCTCACTGAAATCTCTGCTCAGAGAGCCCCCTCAAGCAATAAACCATGATGAAAAAACAGAAAAAAGGTATGATTGATCTCTGCATGGAAAAAATATTTGAACTACTATTTTATTTCTTAATTATACAGTAATTATAACATCCTTTTGATTTTATTTCTGTGTCATACTCTGTGGAAAAATCTGACAAACTATTAAAGCATGCAGATCAGGGCTCAGACCTATAGTTGAATGTAGTTCAGTTATGGGGACTTAACTAATTACTGCCAGTGAGCTGAGAGATAATTGGTGGGCTAGCAACTCCCACCAGGTTGCCTGGTAGTTTAGCATCAGTCCAGGTATTGCAGTTTAAAATGTTTTTACTCACAAGCCTGTTGCAAATCTGAGCTGATACATCTAATAGTACTGTACTGGGCTGCAGGGGCTTGACAGCCCTAGATTTGTGCTCTGCAGTCAGCTTTTTCACTGGCTTTGCTTTTTTCTATGACTCTATTGTTGTATTTTTCATCAGTTTAATTTATAAAGACTGTGTTATCTGTTTTGAAGGTTTATCGAGGTGGTTTCATTTCTCTGTTCTTTAGACAGCCACAAATTCATTTTGAAGCCAGCATTTGGGTGCTTGAAGCAGGTTGATTCTTCTGAACATATGTAGGCATAACAATGTTTGGTGATAAAAAAGCAAACACTAGGGCAAAAAATGATTCCTCCCCCCCTTTATTATAGTCAATAGAATTGTTTTTAACATAAAATATAATTTAATTTTTTAGATCCATAATGCAAAATACAAGAAAATATTTTTATCTGCATTATATACAGATAACCAAAAGTAAATTTGCTAACCTTTTAATTTTTTCATAATATTACACTTCTTGAACTACAGGTTGACTGTACTATGGCAGTTATTATACAAGAAAGTTGTTTGGTATCAAATGCAGCTGAACAGAAAAACATGTAAGAATGCAGATGAAGAGTCTGTTGTCTCATCACTTTTAAGTCATGTTCAAGCAACCCTCCAGTCTTCAGGAGTGACCTTAGAACAACGTTTGAAGCTTAATTCTGTAGCTGGTTAGTACTTTGGAAAGAGCTATAATACTTAGGTATTTGCACTGCTGACTGAATACTAGCTTGCAGATAAGTTGGACCTAATTTTTAATAACTGACTTTATCAGCTTAAATAATTAGTTAATAGCAGGACTTTTCTAAGAATTCCTATCAAAAGTGTTTCTTAAATACTTCGTGTCCCAGTGCGTCTCTGTGGATCGTATTATATCCTTCAGAGCCTGTTGAGCTCTGCTTGTATTAAAAATATGATGTATTAAAAAAATTATATTGACTTCAATTTGATATGCATCACGCCCTAGATTTGAAATTTTTAGAGAATCTGAAAGCAAGATCTGAATCCTGATCTGGTTTGTACAGTCTTATTTCATCTGAGGTGGATGGGCATCACAGTGTGTCTCTTAGAAGATTTCTAAATAGATATCCCTTTTACTTTGTGTGGTCACTGTGGGCACGAACATGTCATGTGTGCATGAATGTAGTCAACTTCAGTTCAGTGTCTAATCTAGCATGACCTGATCTAATAGACGTAATGTAGTATGTTTATTCTGCAAACAGAACGTGGTTACAGCTTCATTTCCTACACATTAGTGCCCTATGTTTACTCTGTCTTCCTTTCCCCTTCCACTATTATAAAGCCAGCTTCCCACTTGTGTCTCCCACCGCAATACTCAGTCTTCTCCATATCACTAATCTCCCTCCCTGGAATGATACTTCTAGCTTGTCCTCATGCATCACTCCATACAATACATTAGCTCCTTCAGATGTCTCTTTGATCACAACAATATATGCAGCTTTCCACCCCTTCCATATGTTCTTTATTTACCTTCTTAAGTTTGCCAAATAGATAACATGCACATTATGGACAATCTAATCACACACACGCTGCTGAGCTTGCCAGTATGTCTCAACTGGCTAGCTGCTAATAAGCAGAATGTGAGTGGCAGACCGGTCCTTGCCTTCCCTTCTGTGGCGGCACTAGTTTTTTATCCTTCTGCTCTGCCCAGGGGCTGTGCTTTTGTAAATTTTTGTTTTATACTATGTCTGGTTTTGTTTTTATTGCTTCCTTTCCCTGTCCCTTTCTCCCTGTCCCTTTCTCCCATTCCATGCAGGAGGAAAAAGAACATGTTTTCTTCAGAGTAGATACTGTCATTATTCATTTATTTATTTCCCCTAACTTTAAGAAATACAAATATATGTGTGATAATCTACTTTTCTGTCAAAGTAGTTTGAAATTGACCAATGGACTAAAAATTGGAATGGGAATAGAGGTGGAGAGGTGGAATTTAGAGAGATGAAATGTGTAATGGTCCATAGACCTGTGGTTTGGAACTGCTTTTACAGTGAAACAAAACATATGTTCAGTTTCCTACGTAGTTTTACAACTATTTTTTACAGTAAACTTATTTCATATCATATGAAATCTGAAAATGGATAAGAGAAAATGCTTTTCCCCATTAATAAATTATTGTGGGTTTTGAATACTGAAGTACCTAACTATGGTTACGTTTATGTGCATGTGTGTGTGTGTGCATGTGTAAAACTGACTATGTGAAGCTTTTAACTTGTTGAATGTATGATTTTTAAAGGTGAGGAGAAGTTCCTTTTAGGCTCATACAGAGAATCTGTGGATGCATGGAAAAAATCTCTTTATGAAATCAAAGCAAATGGTAAGAGATAAAATAATCCATTTTTTAGATGTTTGTGTAATCACTTTACATAGTTACACATGATTCTCTGTTGCTCTTCAGAAAGGAAGACAGATTAAAAAAGGATAAAGGATAAAGGATAAAGAAATGATAAAGGATGCATATATGAAATTAAGCTGACTTGAATACAGACCAGTCAAAATTTAACTTGATTGCTCTCTAAGAAAATTCCATGCATTTCTATTTTGACATCAGGGTTTTTTTATGACTATAATGTACTTGGTCCTGAAAAACTTCAAGTAGATTTCTGAGCAAGAAAATAACAGTGAAAGACAGATGAACAAAAATCAATTGTTATGATAATGAAACCAGAAGACTTTGAGTGGTTGGGGAATAAAAAGACTAAAAAGAATCTGTGATGGGAGTTTATGCAGAAGTTGGTTGGAAACAGATATTCCAAAAACTCTTCCCAGGGATCATGAGAATTTTTTTTTCCCTCTGATTATTAAGATGAGGAATATCTCATTCAGAACCGTGCAGAAAGACTTCAGGGTATTTGAAACCTGGTGGATCCCTAAGCAAATCAGGAGTTAATCTCATTGTCTCAGGCGTCCCTTCTGTAAACACTAGCCTCCCCTGAGCTGTGCTGTCTTTGCTGTGTCTTAACAGTTACACTCTGTGCTTCTCTAGAAGTGAAACTGTTAAGAATGAGCATTGACTCTCTGGTACCTTATAGATTGAAGGAGGATCATATCTCCTAAAATAGCTGCACCTGAGTTCTATTTCCTGTATTACCAGTAGTTTCTCCGAGTATATATTTGTGTAGATGTGTTTTTTGGAGAGGGAGGAAGCCATACTTTCAGACCTGCTATGTCTGTTTTTGTGTTTTTCCTTTCTTTTCTTTCCTTTTTTTTTTCTTTTAATGCAGGAGGAAAAAGAGCACGTTTTCTTCAAAGTAGATACTATCTTGCTATATTATTTTGCCACCTATATCACTATAACTTGTGTGAGGCTCAGGGACTCTGTGATCATCTGGTAGGAGAGATTCTAAGGCGATCGCAGCTCTCAGTAAGGCAGATGGAAATTTTTTCTGGTATGTTTACATGGCGTGAAAGTAGAGGTATAGTAGCATGTGTTAATACTGTTTGGATGACCTAGAGTCTGGTTTCAATGCCTTCATACACACACTTGACACTATTCTTTTCTATTTATACTGGACAAGTCTGAAGTCTGTTTTCAGTGACCTTAGAAATCTTTTTCTGATCCTGATGTACTTTCAGTTGCAGTTATTGGAGTAGCTGTTCAGACAATGTTTTTTTATTGTGTAATTTATAGTGGAAGTGTGGGTTGATTAAATAATCTTGGGTTCACGTCTGGTTGAGGAAAAGACTTTGGCTGAGGAAAATAAGGGGAAAATGGCATAATTTTATTTTATATTGATCTGTCTTATTATGATATGAGATAATGAAATAGCTGATTTAGGGTTGATCACCAATCCTAAATTGACACTGGAGTTTTTTGCAAATGCTTATATCCTTTTCCTGCTGAGTCAGAATATTGGGTCTGAATTTCCAAATTTAAACAGAGTTTTTGACTCATCTGATCTAAATTTGGAGATTAGGGGTCCATCTGTAGTCATTAGAAACCTAATATGAATGTCTTTAATACTATATGTAATTAATGAAAAAGATAAGTCCTGGAAGCTTGTCAAGAAGTTAAGTAATAACCTAGTTTGCTTGTTTAAAAGAAACATTTTATAAGCTGTAATTAAACATTCAAAGCATTCAAATTTAAAGTAATTTTCCTCCAAATGTTTTAATTTGACATCTATTTTTTTAGATACCAAGTATTCTCAGCATGAACTGTGGAGGATAACAGATGTTCATACTGAAGCAGCTATGGCTGTGATTCAATCCATGGCACGATTCATGGCCGCTTATTTCACAAATCAGCTGCTTTATATCCTTCCCCCACACAATGTTGACATCCTGCATCCACTTCACATCAAACCAGGTATTTTCTTACAAAGTAGTTTAATTTGCTGTGCTTAACTCTTATAAATTTTTCATCTATATATAAATGCTAAATATTATGCTTTAACTTTGTGATTTATGGTTTTCAACATTATTAATTGTAAAGATGAAATAACTTAGTTTTATCCAGATATTTTTGTTGAGGGCTGTGTGTGGTGTGTGTATGTGTGTGTGTGTTTGTAAGATGAGTATTTTGCATCTGTTGATTATTGAAAATATTTTGGTATTTAAAGCTAATATTTTAAGGAGCAACTGAATTATGTAATCCATACTGTAACATGAAATTTTTTTTTGTCCGCTTTTTTTGTGCTTTGAGACTAGTGATTTAAATTTGATATTCAAGGAAAAGAATGCATTTTTTTCACCAAATTGTGCAACAATATGATTTCACAGTTCTTGCACTACTTTTGCTTACACCTGTGGCTCTTATTCTGACTTCGATCATCCCAAAATGGGGAGAAAAATCAGTGCTTTAAAACTATTCAGACTGGACTGTGATGTGGAATGACCCAAACCAAAAATCCAGAAAAAAACATTTTTTGCTAGTTCAGTAAGAATCAGGCTCTTGGAAGCCAAAGTGCTTCAGACACCATAGTATCAGAGCAAGCTGATTTGTCATTGAACTCAAGTAGTACTTACAAGTTTAAGTCCTACCTTCAGCATTTTTCTGAGAATGGGCATTTATCACAGTGAGTGGTTTGTCTGTTTTCTGTAAGAAACTCTGTCTAAGGATTTCCCTTCATAGAAAATTTTTGGTTTCAGAGTTAATGATTGAAAGTGATTTAATGTCCACCGGCATAAAAAAAAGTGTTATATTAAAAGTATTTTAAGTATTTTAATACTAAGTTGGTATTGTAAAGTCAGATATTGCTCTATAATATTGACTTAATTTGATTGCTTAGATTTTCTAAAATTATCTGAATACATAGATTATTTTTAATATTCCTGGGCTGCAACAGGCACCAGTATGTATTTCTGCATGGTCTATCTGGATGTTTTAATCAGACAATTTTTCAGACACAGCCTAGAAAATAAGACCTTGATTTTGATACTTGCATTATTCAAAGATCCATGTACATAGTGAGTTTTTCAAAGAAAATTTATATTCCACAGGCAGGTTCAGTGTGAATATTTCCATTAATAATTAATAATGTCATTGCCTCAACAGCAGCAGAAAGGATGGGGGAAGCAGGTTCACTCTGTAGAGTTCATGTTGATTAGCTATATTCTAGGTTTCCTGAACACTGAATGTACCTCTCTATGAAAACCAGGAAATAAAATGTTGGAAAAACAATTTAAACCTCAAGAAAAAAAAATACTAAATTTGTCTTTAACCTTAGTCTGCTCTCTTAAATAATGCGTTATTCTTTCCCCAAAATGCACTGTAGCTTTCTAACCTCCTGTACAATAAGGAGCCTAGCAAGTATACACAACATGGGTACAGTAGGAAAAATCTATTTCCTTTTTTCTCAAATGTACCCTCTGAAATATCACCAGCACATATAGCATACTCACAAGTATTCCATCAGTGTGATTAAATCTTTTAAGTAAGAATAACACACAAATCTTGCATATGCTTACATACCCCACATTACTAAGCAGAGAAATAGCCTGTTCTGAACTTAATATTGTATCATAGCATGAACTGCATCTACCTGCTGGCGATAAACTCTGTAGCACATCTCTAATAAAGCGCAATTGTACACTGAATTGAATCAGAAAGCAGTGTGAACAAAGTTTCATAGTATAAACTCTGGATTGCTTAAATAGATCTGCATACTATAAGATGAATATTAAGATGTATTTTTGTGCCTCAGATGTATCTCCTCGTATTGTTCCCCTGCAACACTCCTTGGTTACCAGAGCTGTGAGAGACCAGAACCTTTCCTCTGTGTGGACGGCTGACTATGCTCTGGACTTGTTCTTTGTTGGTGGACTCGTGCCAGAGGCTGTGTGGCTGACACACAGGCTTGGGGACTGGAAACTGTCTGTTTCAATTGGTGTGGCCTACAATCTGTATTGTCAGAACTCTGACCAGTTCTCAAGGTAAATTGGGGCTTGGAATTAGTATAATACGTTTTGTTATTTAACTTTATTTGCATGAACTTTATTTTAAAAAGGCATATTCTTTGCTTCGAAAATTTGTATCTCCAAATCTTTCATAGTTGTAGGACCTAACACATTACAGTTAGTTACTGTTACTTACATTAATCATTTTACAGAGTTTGGTTAGATTCTCTATGGTTTTTACTTTGTTTTTAATGAACAGTTTCTTGGTACACTTTCAGATTGAAAAAGATGGAGTGTCATCTGCCGTTAAGCTTATCACCAGCACAGACTTTTCAGGAAAAGTTACATTCTTTGTTAGGACAACCAGTTACTTCTGAAACAGCAAATGAGGGAAGTATTAAATACAAACAGTTTACAGGTACATAAAATTATAAATAAAATTGTTTATTCTTCATGTTATATCACTCCATATTACATGTTATAAATTGCCTTAAAAAGAAACAAGTATCTCTTCTTCACCAGCATGTGTGTTACTATTATAATGTATGCAAATACTTTACCTTCTATGTACTTTTGGGTTTGGGCTTTTATCAGTCCAAAAATAGATCCTGTTATCATTCTTGTTTGGCAGTCTGGGGAGAACATTACAGCTTCATTCATGGCTTGCAACCAAAAGTTTTTCTTACACTGTGCTTTGTAATTTTTATAAGGCTGTATAATAGTCCCTTCTTTGTACTTATCAGATATAGTCAAGTAAGAGATTGACAGATGTTAACTTCATTTTGGAAGAACTGACACTTCATTAAGACAGAAACAACACCCTGAAATAAATCACACTTTTATTAAAATTAGTTACACAATGATGTTCTTTAATTTTTGCCTTTCCTTTACTGCTAAAATTTCCCCCCTAACTAGATCAACCTGTCCTTATTTTCATCTTACAGAAAGTTTACTGGTATAATCCCTATTCCTTACTCTTTTTTGTGTGTGTGTTTGGAAGCAGTATTTTAGTTGCCTGTCAGCATGTGGATGCCATGTTAATCCTTATCTAAGCCAGATTCCAAACACTATGTAGTTTCTTCTTTTGTACTCATTTCCAAGGATTTTGTTTTTAAAACACTCGCACACATGCACGCACACACAATATATATCACCATTTATAAGTATAGAGGTACTGAAGAGACTTGGCAAAATAGATTATTTCAAGAAAAGCAGTAGGAGTACATATAGAAGCAGAGCACTATAGTAGTATATAAATTTCAAGAATCAATTGATGATGTGTATTAAAGGTCCTGCTACTTCTAGGAAATGAGAAGAAAATGAGATGATATATTTAAAAACAAACAAACAAAAAGCCACCATAATTCCCTGTCCTTGATCATGCTCACTGATAAAATAATTGTTATGGTCATTAATGACATGTACAATTTATGCCTGTTGGATGAGAATGATTTGCCAGAGCTTTATCCCAAGCAAATGGTTGGCTGAAAAGTTCGACTCTCTGTCCAGAAAGGCAATAGTTTTTCCTTAATGTGGCAAAGTACTAAAATTAATTAAATATTATTTTCAATTGTGAGAAAACTTATCTTAAAGCAAGGCAGCAAGATGTTTAAATTGTAATAGATGAATGTGAATTATGATAAGAAAGCTTCATAATTTCAAAATGAAGGGCATGTATTAATTGAGTCAGTTAATTTATCAGTTTCTGTCCTTAATATTTTATAGATCCCATTGAAGAAGAAGATGCAAATGTTCTTTATAGTTCAGTGCAGGAGCTACTGAAAGCTGCTGTTATGGCAGATGCTGATATTCTCTCAGAGATGTTTCAGCTTTTGATGGATTCTGGCAAGGATCTTGGCAGAAAGCTGTGTGGTTTAGTTCCTGATGGGCTTTATCTTCCAGCACCACCATTGTACTGTCCTCAGCCAGCTTCTCTCAGTGAAGTAAGCATGTGTGGTAGGAGTTTTTCAGGTACTAGTTTGAATGTATTTATAAAATGATCTTGACCTATAGTCTGGTTCCTTGAAGTTTATTTTTTTTCTGTCTAATTTTTTTTTCCATGTTCACTTAAGTAGCACCAGACTGATAAGAAACTATGTATGCCTCTTTCCGTTTTTCCCATAAAGAATTGTGCTCTAAAGAGGATGAGGTGCAGAAATGGTATTTAAGTCAGATTCCTTATTGTTTATATCCTTTCTAATTTTTGGCCGTGTTGTTTTCTGCTTGGATTTTGCATTTTTCAGGAAGATTGCAATGATATTCTTCTAAAAATTGAGAGGGAAAGTCGTCAGAAAGTGTCAGGAGTTCTGCAGCGAATTATCTTGCTCTTTCGGGCTGCTCGTTGTTCCTGCCCTGCAGCACAGTGGTATATTGCACAACTGAAGAGGGCAAGAAAAGTTATGCAAAAAGTAAGCAATAAACTTGCTTATTTGTAACTTGATTATCACTAGTAGATATTACTGATTCGGGAGGCATTGCAGGATTATTCAGCCTCATCTTGATTCTGTTGATGTCAGGTGTTTTTTTTACATATCTTCGTCCATAGTTTTATACTCCATGTTCAGCTCTTTCAGGAAGCCAGAACCTAAAGATGCAGGGTGTCTACTTCATAAAAGTGTCTCCTTTTACATTTCTTTATGTACCTGCTTGATAAAGTACAAACTTACTTCTTTGTGAGGTCCACCATGTAAGTGCCTCCATTTGAAAGAAACAAGCTCATTTTAATTGGGAGGTAGAACTGCTATTACTGGAGGTGTGTTCCAGATCATTAAGGTTTGAATATGTAATAGAGAAGCTGATGCTCACTTACGGTAAAGCACAGGGCTTATGGGCCCTCTGGCACAGAGCTGGATCAGGAACTGCTCTGGCTGACAAATAGGTATTTACCTCTTTTTGCTCACTGCATGGCTACACAAACGCTTAATGCTGGCACAGGCATGTGGTGAGAAGTAGCAGCTGAAAGTGGAGGGGAAGCCAGTCTGCCTTAGGTGACAGCGGCCTGGACTGTGCTGGATTTAAGTGGCCACGTAACTGTAGGCTTAGTTTCTCTAATACATTATTGCTCAGATATTTCATGGTATGCGTGATTACCACGTAGACAAAAGCATTCTAGGTACCATAGCTCATACTAAACATATTCCTTTAAATTAATTTTTAGAATACTGAGTTGAAGAAAAAGGAAAGTAAGCTTAAGGGAATTCTACGGATCTTGACAATGTTCTGCTAATAACCGAGAGGCTTTACTTTAGTAGCGATATGTACAAAACTTCAATTGATTTGTTTTATTTCAATTTTGACATGTAAATGAAAGGCTGAATTAAATTTCTAATTTGTAGATACAGGTACAAATTGGTAAACTATATTTAAATAATTAAAATCTAGGAATTATTTTACTTTTTTGTTTTATCTATAGATTCGAATGAAAGGATCTCTGCCTTCACTGAGTCCATTTCCAGAGAGTTTGTTTCGTTATTCCAATTTCCCTACTGTATTCAATAGGCCAGCATCTTCTGGAGACCATCAGTTTGATGATATTTCCTGTAAAATTTTAGGTCTGTATGCAATAAAATAGACTAATTCATAGCTGAAAAAAACCACAAGAGAATCTGCAGATACAAAGAAACTCTAATTGGCCTGAAATGTTACACTGCAACATCTGCAGAAACACTTTCTGTTTCTAGCTTTTAATTCTGTTAGTTACCAGATTCGTAATCCAAAAGTTCCTGTTCTAGATTGTTTTTTGTTAGATCTGACAGATGTGAAAGGTGAACACTATGTGGGACACTAAGTGGAACACTGAGTGCAGAGCTCTAGCTGTGGGATACTATAGAAACATCAAGGATAAGGCTTTTTCTCTTTAATTACTGTTAAGATAAGTAATGTTAATTCCTTTCCTCAAGCTAGAAATCTCAAACTGTGTTATTTCATTTATTTAAATAGAACTTCTCACCACATTGCATGTTTCTCTTATAGGCTGCTTCAGAGAACTGTGTGCATTGTGTTGGATGTTTCATGTTCGTGAAAGATTATCGGAGAATTGTAGGCGGTACCAAGCTGCAAGAGAAAATATGAATAATCGTAAGGTAATTATGTTACTAATATAGTAAAGGTATATTGTAACAGCATAGAACTGTAAGATGAACTGTAAAGACTTGCTGTAATTTTGTGCTGAGGACTCTTATTTGCTTAGTAGGACAATATTAACATAGTGAAATAATGTGTAGCAAGTATATGATGCCACAGAATAATGCAGTTCATGTGAAGTACATCTTTCTAATGGTATTTCTGTTGGTCTTTGGCTTGGTATTTAACTTCGGTAATTAAATAGACATGCTGCCAGAACTGCCATATTTTCTGCATTTGTTATTTAGCTAAAGTATTTACTCCTTTTATATTTTTCTTCATTAAGTTATTTTGGATGTTTCCTGACCCACGTATATTTAATGTACTATCTTTCTTTGCGTGGTGCAAGTTCTACGATCAAGGTTGGGTCTTTGGTATGTTCAAAAAAAAACAATGAAAGATGTTAAAATTTAATGATGTTTTCTCTATTTCTAAACTCATCAACTGATGTCAGAAGTCAAGGAAGAAGGAAGAAACTAGTGGCATATAATATTTGTTGTATTTCCTGTGACAGCGTGGATGTTGATTTTGTCCCATGTATATTAACTCTGCAGACCTCAGCAAAGAGTTGTTTCCTTTTAAAAAAGAGTCCCAAATTTCTCTTCATCAGAAAAATCAAGCTTCAAATAAAAAAGATGGCTCTTTCAAATAGTATAATATTCTGATTTTTCTGTGCTTTTTGTGACAGTCAAATGCAAAACACTGACTGCTTCAAAATAAATTAATCCATGCTAAAGGCCTCTCAGCTGGCTTCATTATGTTGCCTCTAAGGAAGAGTTTATGATCCTCTTAAATCTTTAGGTTTTACTCTAAATGACTTCAAGTTGGCTCTTCAGCAGAGTGTTTTTCAAGTTATAGTCAGTTACAACCTTAATCCTATATCCTGGCAGTGTATTCTTTTCTCACTGGCAATTAACTTTCTATTTTCTATTAGCTAGGGAAGAATCATTAAAAATTAAAGTGTGTGAATAATTTAGCTGAAATTTATTGTTCGTACCAATTAATGTTTATATAGCAACTCCTTTTTAGGATCTTAAGGAGAATGAGTATGATGCCTCTACAGTTGAGCATTGTCTGAATGCAGTGGAATGGGCTTGTCGAATGCTTCCTTTCTGCAGGTTCATGAATGTTGAAGAATTAGTTCAAGATGTAATTTTGAGTCTTCTTGGAGAATTGCCACCAATCAAAAAGGTAAAAGAAACTAAAGCTAAAACAAAAGCAGTAGAGATTGTCTCAAGTTTTTCCTCTCCCTGTAAATGCTACCTTTCAGACTTTTTGGCGGTGCAAATTCTATTGGGATTAAAATTTACTTCTCTGTCAGTTACTTGAAAAGATACTTTATTTTGTGCAGGTGGCAGAAATTCTGGTAAAAGCATTTCCTAATTCTGAAGATGTAAGGGTTCCGCTAAGAGATAAATATCATGCTCTTCAGCAGCAGCTCAGACACTGTATTGTTAAAGGTAACATGCATCCTTCTTCAGGAAATACTAAACGAACTTCCTTCCTTTTTTACCCTACTTATTGATTTACCTTACTTGTGACAATTCCATCTTTCATATCTCATGTAAAACAGTTATTGTAGCTTTCATTTGCGCAACTTTGAGAAAGTTTTGTGACAGATTGTGTGTTCTTTCTGATACGTCTGTACCAATAACAGAATATCATGACTTCAGAGTTGATGGTGTTTTTTCTCTTCATCACAGTTGCTGCAGTCTGCATTTCTTAATGACACATAATTTATGTTTATTTATAATTTATTCATGTCTTAATTAGAATAAGTCAAAACAGAGGAGTTTCCATTTAAAATCACTTGTCTCTCTTTCTTTGTTTAGGTCCCAATAGTGAAGAAATGATGCCTCATGTTATACAGGCTGCTGAAAAAGTGAGAGTGAAGGCCTTGAAACGTGTAATGAGGAACATAGGCCCCATTGAAATTAATATTTGGGAGCCAGCAGAAGAGGGAGCAGCAGATGATGAGGCACATGGTTATGACAGATTCTCATTAGGGACTAGTCTAAGCAGAAGCACACTTACTGATCTTGGAAATCCTCAGGTATATAGTGATGCTGAAACAGTAGATACACTTTCTGATGCTTTGCTTTCTGAAGAAGCAAGAGATCAAACACCTTCACCTCAAAGGTATGAAGAAACTGGCAACAGGAAGCTGTGAGATGGGGAAAAAGGTTTTCTTTTATTGTTCAAGTAGCTTTTTCACCAAATAGGATAATTGTCATTTATCAAATTACCTGTTACTAGAAGGCTTTAATCTTAGGACTGCCAATGTTATATCACTTACTATGCAATATCTGTTCATGAAGTTTAAATTATTAGCTATGATCAAATTCATATATGATACTGCTGAGTTACTGCCATGTGAGAGCTAGGTGTTTTGCATGTGATGATTTATTTGCCACCTAAAATTGTATTAATGTAAACTTGCTTTTGTTAGTTTCCAATTTTTAACAATAGAGAAAAAAGGAGGAGTAATGTTGCATTTATGTATTTTTTTTCGTGTAATTCTGGAGTTATCTATACTTCTGTTTGTTTGTTGTCTTATAGGGATAATGAACCTAAGAGAGGAGGAGAAATAAGTAGCAAGAATACTACCTGTACGATAAGAACTCTTAACTGGAAAACAAAACATAAAGAAAAAGTACATAGAAAGAACCTGCGTAATCAGTGTCATTTGCCTGTAGTCGGTGCATGGGAATTTGAACGTGATGATGATGAATATGTTATTTTCTTAGAACTCTTTTTGAGTTATGTTCTTGAGAGAGACCTGATAAATTGCAGTGACCTTGGAATTCCATTTCTTACTAGCTTTTCTGGACTTCTTAGAGACCACGAATTAAACTCTCTCCTTTTTGATGTTCATACAACACTAAAACGTCGACAAGGCAAAACAAGAAGCCAAAGTGTGTTTAGAGCAGGGTCTTGCTATACTGTCACCCTGGCATCTAGCAATCCTGAAACAGTTTCTGTCCATAATGAAAACCAAAATGTTTTGGAAAATCAAGTGTCTGTTTCCATTGTACAGTCAACAGAATCACCAGAATCTTCTGAGCACAACTTAATGAAAGGACTTGATAAAGGATTATTTGGTTTAAAACACAAGTCAATTTACAGAGCTCAGGATGGTAGTCAAGGAGTAACTGTTGCACCAGCAAGCCAAGCCTTTCCCAACCATACTTTCTCTAGCTCACAAATTCCAGTCACTTCTAAATACATTTACAAAACTATTCATATGCTTGATATTGTACCAGGAGATGAAGTAGCTATAGAATTGATGGGTAAATTTAGCAATATAGCCAGATTGCTTGAGTGGATGATCAGATGGTCTGATAAAAGACTGCTCTGTGGTTCTAATAAACAAGACTCATTAGAGGAGAATCTCCCAATGATACATGTGAAAACCTCAGCAGCTGCTGTCCTTACTTCCTTATGGCTTTTAGAACAGCTGTACAATGATGGATCACAAGCAAGAAGTATAAAATTCAAGGTAAGAAAGAGGATGGGGAAGTGTCAGTGAAATGTGTGAGTTATTTATGCCAATAAAGAACATAATACATTATATCTTTTATTTCATAGTTGTGTTCTCAGTAAAACACAGTATTGAGTAATAGCTTTTCCTTTAGGGGTTGCTAAGAAAACGAAAACATTCCAGGAACACTGAAGTTCTGTAGGAAGATGTTGGATGGAGGTGAAAGTCCTCTTTAAAATCTAACTTGTTTATCTAGATACCACAGTACTTGAGCAAATGCTTAAATGTTAAATTATTGTATCTAGTTCTGGACATCATCTTTGAAAAAAGATAGAATTGGAGATAGCAGAATATGAAAAAACAAGATGATTAATCACAAAATATTTTCTCTGAGGAGACCTGAATTTTGATGTATTTGTCTTCAGAAGTCAGTACAGATGCAGTCAGACTGAAGTGTTGGTGAAAAGTGAGTTTTGAATTAACATTTTTAAACAGAATTGCAGAATGTGTGTTAATATAAAAGAAAAAATTCATCAGAAGAATATGATGCAGTGTTACTTTATATTTGGGGGCAGCTGGACCCTTTTTCCTCTATATCTGCTAAATTGAAAGGGGGTTTTTTTGAGAAGATTTTCCTCACAAATCAAGAGATTTTGTCTTGTTTTTGATTTGCATTTTCTGTTTTCTGACAAGTGTCACCTGTATTTTATTTACAACTTACTGCCAAAATGTTGTACATGTTTCTCATTATGCACAATTAGGTAAGTTTTTCTTTGCCTTTTAGACTGTCTTCAGTGATAATAATTTAGTAGTTTAAAACCAAGTTTTCTTAATGGTGCAGAAGGCCAAATATTTTTGTATTTCTTTGTATAGAGTATATTAAATTGTCACATATTAACAATGATAAGTGATATTTTATAATTCCTTCAGATAAGTCAAAGGACCCTTGCTTCACTTAGTGCAAAAAGGGGCAAAACTCAGCTTCTACAGGCAACTGTAAATCCAGAATTTCTCAGCTCTGTAATAGAGAAAATTATATGAAGTTAAGCATAAACATACCATATGAAATAGCAGGTTTTTTATAAATATCAAGTAACTTTTTAAAAATGTTTTTCTTTTTTTCTTTTTATAGCATCCAGGTAATCAGTATTTGAAAGAATTTGCATCCCTATCAGAAGCACAACCTAAGATAGAGAAAGAAAGTAGCACAGATGAAGGCTGTTTTGCGTTGGCAGATCCTCCACTTGATGTCCAGAGTGTAAAACCCTATGATGACCTCTGTGAAAGTGGTTTGGGGTAATTTTTTATTTTTAACCTAAGAACTCCAGTTGATCATAATTCCTCAGCTAAGCAGGACATCAGTATGAGAGTCCAACTATTGTGATATGCTATACACATTATTTATTTTGAATATAAAGCCAAATTCTGATTTCACGTACCTATCCTTTACAGCTGCTTGAAATAGGCTGTTACATTACTAGATGTTATTCCCAAAACATGATCTGTAGAAATTAAATATAACCTGTTCTTAAGTATCTGTATAAGTTAGTTATTCCACTGGAACGTTTAAGGTGTTCTTTTCTATACTGTGGTACCTGTTACCAACTTCATGAAAGCGAATCCAGATTTTTATCATGCCTCATAAAATTGCATGCCATTGTGTCTTCTCAAATAATCAACCAATTTTACAATACAAAATTTTCAGGAAATGCCAGGTATTAATGATTTTGGTGATTTTGTTCTGTGCTCATGTCACTTTTAATGACATTCAGAAAAAATCTTAGGCTCTCTCTTAAACACTGTTAGCATTAACAGTGTTGCAAGCTGGAAGTTTTGCATATTGTCACATCATTGTTATAAGACTTCACTTTTTATAGAAATTCAGGAGTGAGACCTAACATTACTCTTGAGATAAAGAAAAGGAGATAAAATATGACTCATCAACACACATAACCCTATTTAGAAAATGACGTAACATGCATAATGAAGTGATTTGTTTATAACATGATTTGTTTATAAATGTGATTGTTCATAAAGTTAGTAATGTGGAAATGGGATCAAGGTTTCTCTTATAATTGATATCAAGGTTCTCAGATAATTCAGATAAATTTCACCCTCTTCAGTGTAGTTTTCATTATGTTGAGATGAGAGTTCACAACATTTCTCCCCACCCCTGGATTTGTAATGTAGCTATGTTCACATATGTGCGTATGAGAAAAATAGGCGGAAAAGGAAGTGAATATTTGTTAATATCTTGAACTCCTCCAAAGATGGAGAGTCCACAGCATGAAGTGCTTTGTGATATTTCTTTACATCTCACACTCTGTAAGCAAAGAAACAAAAGATCTTTGGTATTAATATTCTAAGATACTGATGTGACTTCTCTGGCAACAGTATTTTTTAAACAAAGGAAGTTTCTGTGAGGGAGATGAGCATAATCTAAGCCAGATATTTTCAAATCCGTGGTGCAGATTTGGCTTTCCATTTTCTTTTTGGTAAATTGTATGTGTTGGTTACGTTTTCCAGGATACAGCCCATCTGAAACACTGGACCATTACTGTTAATAAAAATATTACAGCTATACCAAAAAAAGTTAATCTTGGTTTAAATGAAATTCAGAGATTAATTTTATGTGAGCGCTGATTATATCCCACCAGTACTTATGCTACAATTATACACTAGCCTGCGATCTGGGAAGAACAGTATACTCCTACTAAATCAGATAGTTACCTTTTTTCTATTTTTAATTACCTTTTGTAATTCCAATTACCAGAATGTCTACAAAGTCGAATTATTTTAAGAAGGAAATTAATCATGAGAATTATTCTGTACCTCATATGATTGAAGATCTTAATGAAGAGGGACCATTTCTTCAGGAGGAGTTAGATGCAACATCAGAAAGTGAAGGTTTGTTTTTATGCTATATCCTTTTAATATGGTCTGACCTATTAAGTAATAAGAATTTTGCCTGAGTAGGATTATATGTTCCTCTTTTTGTTTTGTTTGCCCTTTGTTTTATTTAATCAGAAATGGAAGAAAGCTTTTGTTGTTCTGTTGAAATTACTATTTTATCAGTTTTAGATTCTAGTTTAATTTTATACATTTGCTTTCTCAGTACTTTTTCTGATCACTTGTGCATTTATGTAACTTTTTTTGGTATAGAGATTTGGTATAGAGACTTTCATTACAAAATATTCATGAAGGCTATGTAAAATATGATTTGAAAATTGTAAGAGTTGAGTGTGCTCAAGAAGTGAGTTAAATTTATCATATTCCCACTCTGAAAACTTAAGATAGTTTCAGAGAATAAGCTTTGTTTCTTCTGGCACATGTGTCATCTACTAGTAATAATATGCATTTTGAATTTGCTGAAAGGTCTTTCAACCCCTTTTTTCCTCTTCGGGGGAAAAGTGGACGAATATGAGCAGTTCATCACATAACAATGCTGTATGTAATGTAGTTTGCTGATTTATAACTGTGTTTGTTTCGCAGAGGAGCCATTTGAAATTCCAAAAAGCTCTAATAGCTCTGTCAGAATCAAGCCTGTAGAACATGAAAGAGGAAAGGCAAGTTATCATCTTGCATAGAACTTATCCCTACTTAAATCCATGATAAAAGTCACAAGTAATTCAACAATAGTAAAACTAGATCTGCTGTGAGCACTTCTGAAAAACTGATTCAATATCTGTAAAACTAAATGTGTATATGCCTATATAAACAATATATAAAAATACATTATAATATATATGGTATTATATATATAAATATATGTGGTTATAAAGGCACGTATACATACACAAGTTGTCACAGTGTGATTAAGTAATGACTCTACTACTTGTTTGTTTGCTTATTTTTAAGTTAAATGTATAAAGCTCCTCCTATCTGAAAACTTAGTCTGGTTCTGTAAGTGAGCTGCCTTCTCATGCGTCATCTTCAGTCATAAGTCTCTCTTCTTTGAGATTGGCTATGGGTTATTATATTGAAATGTGAACTTCAATAACATTAGTTTACTTCCCTGTGGTACTCTAGATTCAGTGTAGTTAATAGGATTAGAAATAGTAAATGCATTGTGGTCTTCAATTCTACAATGCATTTTGCTTCAAAGCAGTGAATCTGTGTGATGTGTAAAACCCTGTGTTTGTTTCAGTTTCTTAATTTTTAATTAGTTTGTTCATAATACGGTTGTTTCCATGTTTTGGTCCTTAGCGTGACGGTATGAGATTAGCAGAGTGTAATTCAAGGGCACTATATGGATACAAATTAAAAAAAAAACCAACAAACCACAACTCATTATTATGACTTTTAAAAAAATTGCTCAGATTAAACATTAGGATTTCTTCTGTTTTTCTATATGTCTAGCTGTCCTCTGAAAAGTAGGTTATTTAGATTAATTTTCCATTAGAATTTTTTTGAGTGACTGGTGCAATGTTTGCCATTAGCTATTAGAATAATACTTTATTGAAGCAGAAGGGTAACAGTGTAAAAATATGCAAGTTCAGATCCATATTTTTATATTCCAGCCCATCCCCATTTCAGATGTAGAATGTCCACAGGAAGACCAAAGAGTGGAAAAATCGGAGAAAAGAAAGGCTGAACAGAATGGGTGAGAGATTGTTTGTTGTTGTTTTACTTTCTCTGTTAACTTTGTTTAGAAAGTTAAGTGGTTTTATTGATTATTGAAATTCAGTCTAGTCTCTGTGGGTTCTCCCTATTGTTTATAACAACAAACTCATAGTTTGAAACAGAATTTCAGTCACCTTCTATTTCACATGTACTCTAACATATTTTAAATAGCTTACCAAGGTACTGGGTGGATAAGAGGTTATATTTCATTTTAATGATAGAAAAATGTCAACTTATTATTTCAGTTAGCTTTCTTCTTGAATCCACCTAATTTGTTTGTATTGATAAAACCTTCTCCCCTGATATACAGTGTCCTCAGTGTCATGATATTTAGAAAGTCTTACTAATTGTGATAGCATATAAGTAAATACTGCTGTGTATGTGTAATGTTTGTTAAAAATGGCCTAATTTTAGAAAGACTTTTCTACTATTTTAAGCTGATATATTTTTGTTTTGAAAGAAACAAAAATGACTGCACATAACATGCCCCTCAGAGGTTTCTTTAGTTTTTCTTTTTTAGGAATGCAGATTGTAATCATATTAACAGTATTGCTTTAACTGAATTTTCTCTTCTCAGATCAAACTCTCTATTTCCTGCTGTTTGTGTAAACAGCCAGAACCTATTCATTGCTTTTGTTTGAGTCAGTTTCTCATTGCTAGGGAGACAAAACAAGAATGTCAATATTTGCAGCTCAAATTGCAGTGTAATGCAGTAATAGAAGAAATTATCAGTATAGCTCTGAATAAATTAGGTGGCTTTCAGATAATTTATCTTATGCTTTAATTATAATATTTTTTTCAGAAGGATTTATGTGTGTATGTGTGTACACACATGCACATATACATACATGTGTATGTATATTTATTTATAAAAATATAAAATGAAGATAAGTAGCATAGCAAATTATTGTAATATTTGCAATACTCATATTTTTCTTTCTTTATAGCATGACTGAGACGGTTACTAGTATCATTCCTCATTCACTCTATTTAGAACAAGATGCGGAAGTTCTCAGGTAAGAAAAACCTGTAATGTTTTATGTGGGCTGCTCCTTTTAAATCTTCAGTGTTAAGTGACATTATATATAGATTTAATCATTTACAACAGATTACAAAATACTTGCAACTATAGTGTATGTACCTGCAGATTGTACTACTAAATAGCCTTTCCTCAAACCTCTTTGTGCTGTAATCCTTGAAGGTCGTGTATTCTCACAGGCTGTCCAGAATATCATATGAATCAAACATGTTAAACTAGCAATTCAGAGCTACTGAATTTCAAGAAGAGTGGCACTCCTGTTTCCTGGTTCCAAACTGAATCATGACAGCTCTAACATTAAAAAGGACATTATGAACTGCTTTCCTTTACATAAAAAAAGAACAGTTGCTTTCTATAGATGTTTATAACCCTCTCAGTAAAAGTAGTTGAACTAGATAGTCCCAATATCATTGCTATATTTTAGTTCTGATTATAATTCACAGAAGACATACAGTGTTGTTATTTTCCTCTATAGCATGGTTATTGTTTTTATAATCACTCACTTCCCCACAAAAAAAAGACCACCGTTACGTTTGTAAGGCCCTCTGGAATGCTTTAGGTTGTAAATCTTTCATGAAAGATAGCTGTAATTAAATACTCATCTGAACAATATTTAAAGATACTTTGAGGTAGGCTTTTTAGGTGCCCTTTTCCATGTTTGTACTTCTAATGCATGCATTTTTAATATTACAATGCTTTTATTATTATAATTATATAATATTACTATAGAATGTATATTAAGTTACATAAAAGACAGCATTATAATTATAAACTTATATTCATAATACTTCTGTAAAATTATAAAAATGTCCAGCAGCAACTGCTATATAGGAATATTATGCATATGTTTGTGTGTATAAATAGGGAGAAAGTTGGAATTGGAAAGAGGGATGAGAGTCAGTCTCAGGCTTTGGCTTCTGGAGCAATCTTCTGTACTATGAGTTATTTCAGTTTAGAGAAAGATTTGAAGTGTACATGCCTTCAGATATCATTTGTCTTGTCTCTAGTCTCATTTCCTTCTCCAGTTTTCCGTGTCAACTTAAAAAAAAACAAAAAACTTCAAATTTAACTCTTCACGCCATTCTAATTGTCTTCCAAGTGATTTCCTGTACATCTTCACACCTATTAAATATGCAAAACCTTTTCAATGTTACCCATCAGCCATTGCTTTACACTTTTATTTCTTGGTATGCTTTGCGGCCGTCCTGTTCAGTTGTGAAGAGTTCTCCAAAGGTTGCCTGTACTCCTAGGAATATCAGCATCTCTCTTGAAGATCTCTCTTGAGAGAGTTGTCTTTTGGGTCAAGTTTTAATAATATCGATGAAGCCCTTTTATTTCTTTATAATGTCATGTAAATTCCGACCCTTTTACATCATTTAAGTACTTTATTTACTTGAGTTAACAGTCTTTACCTTCTGTAAGATCTAATTATTTCTAGGAGTAATCAGAAAATTCAATATATTGCATGATCTGGAGCATGTTATTTTAATGCTAAAAATTGCTTTCTGATCTGAAATTTCTTTTTTTTTAATTTCTAAATAGACAAATGTACATTTAATTATTTAAGTGAAAGTAATTCTGCCATCTCTCTTAGGTCAGCTAATAATGTCCTTGTCAATTTTCCCTCAGCTTTCGGTTTTATGACTAACTAGCCCTCTTTCTGTCACAGCATCATCTTCTGCCTATATTTCTAGCAAAGGTAATGTTTCAGGAAATTTCTTGACTAAAAAAATCAGACAGGTCTTGCTTCTTTACTATTGTTTTTGTTTCAGTGTATTAGGGATTACAAGAAAAAATATTTCTTACAGGCTTTCCAATGAAGATTATGCTGTGTTAGCTATTAAATTGTCCTTGTAAATTAATTATGCTTTTTAAAAAATGCAAATGCCTTTAAAATTTACTGGGTTGATTTAAGACGACCTAGTATAGGTTTTCTGAACTCAGAATGTCTTTAATAGTTTTGTTCTTTTCCTTCTGTTCTTAAGTAATAGAGAGATTTCTGTAAGTGATAGTCAGCCTTCTCTGACTGCTGTGTCAAACATGTCAAGCGTTGCCTCCAGTGCTTCCCTTTGCACAAAAAAGCAAGAAGTCAAGAAGCAAGTCCCTACAGAAGAGAAACTGAGCACATCAGAAACTGTCAGGCAGATGTTCCAAGATGAAATGCTTAAATTAGTGCAGGTGAGGGCAGTTCATTGTTGAAAATAATGTATGCAGTCTAAACTATGTTATTTAAAACAACCACTAGGAAAAGTTACTGGTTTTAAGGTATTCTGTGATTGGTTGTGGCTGACAGAGATTTCCGGTTCTAGATAACTACTGAGAAAATGTATTTTAGATTTAACACATGCTTTTGACTCAATAAAATGAATGATAAAATAACAAAAGTTTGAGTGTATTTTAGGTTGCATAACTCAGTTTGCTCCATTTGTATAGATTAGGAAAGATTCTGAAGCTGTAATGACTTTGTAGCTATACTAGAAATTCATTTTTATTAGTATATTTAAACTATTCTATGTGGGCTTAGGTTTCCTTAAACTTCACTGAAAAAAAGTAAAGGAATATATCTGCCTTTAGCATAACTTGTCTATGGGCAGGTATTTATGTCTCATAAAAGAAATTCCAGTTCAATAAACAACCACACAAATAAATTATCCTGGAAACTTTGGGATGTTGTTTGTTTTGGCACCTATATTAACAAGATTATCAACAGCTATAAAACAGTAATTTTTGCCAAGACCTGTGTTAAAGCTTTTCACAGTGTTAACTCTGTGTGTGTGTGTGTGTGTGTGTGTGTGTGTGTGTGTGTGTATCCTAGCTACAGCAAATCAACTTCATGAGCTTAATGCAAATAGTGCAGTCATCCTTTGCCAACCTGCCAAATGTGCAGCAGATTTTGCAACAGTCTCAATCTGTTCGTCTGGAAGGAAGCCAACCTTCACACACTGCAAAAGGCGGTGACTCTGAAAAATCTTCGTGTTCTGCAAATGCTTCTCTAAAAACACAGCTGCTCATTCAAGAAGATAAAGGAAAATCTGCTGAGATCTCTAATTTTCAACCAAAAAATAGTTTAAGAGATGAAAGCAACAATGGCCATACTGAAGTAGGTATAACAAAGTGTTATTTATGAATAATAATCTCTATATCTGATATGTTATCCTATCTGTTAAATTGGGAAATGGTTTTGTAGCGATTATCTTAGGCAGAAAAGAATTTATAGCATTTTTGTGCGTATTTAGTATGTGGTTTCTATTTCAATGTACCTGTAAATGCTGTTTTGTTTGCTTTTCATATTTAGAATCATCCAGATGCGAATGTTTCTTTAAGCCTATTAGAGAACCACTCCATTGTAACAGGATTTATTCCACCACCATCTCAAAACTTACCTTCTCCAGCACCTGCTAAACCACTTCATCTCTTAGCTCCTCCCTCAATTGTTCAGAAAACACCCAAGCTTATCCCTACTGAAAAAAAAATAAATTACTCAAATGGATTTCCTTTGCTTAAACTTGAATCAGGTTATCATTTCAAACCACCATATTTACATCCAATAGAAATTTCACCAGCTTTTGCTAGACCACCCCCAGTGCCACGAGTAGCTTGGAGTTCATCGGATTCTTTATGGAACCTTCAATCATCACATACACCAAGAAAACGGAGCAAGTCAACAGCACGTTTGAATGCGAGTAGGTATGACCCCAAGATCCTAAGGCAAATATATGAGAAAGAGAAAAGATGGGCAGAAACTGTACATAAGGGACCTCACAGAACTCTAAATCTAGATCAGTATGAAGGACAGCAAGAAGTTTCATCTCAGCAGCAGTTCTCTGAGAATGTGAATACGGACAAAGCACTGATCACTGAGAAGATGGCTAGTATTCCACTACTACATTTGCAGCTTGATCCTGTACCTAAACTTCTGCCAGTTATAAGACAGCCAATCACTACTACTTTAATACCTGTTAAACCTGTAACAAAGGAGACTGACTTCAGAGGAACAGTACAGCACACAGGAATAGCATTGCTCCATGCTGATTTACCTCGAAAAGAGAAGGTAATGGATTTGATGTGTGGTGTTTTTTTTTAAGGTTGCAGGTTTTTTTTCCAGTTTCACAGTTTCTTATTCATCAAAAATAAGTTAATGCTTCCAGATTATGGAATTTGGAAGTGTTCAGCACAGCAGCCAGAAGAGATCTGGAATGAAGGTACCTTGTATTGGTGTGTCAATATGAGGCAGGAGGGCAGGCTTGGAAATGTTTGTAACAACCTTAGATTGATTCCACGTTCCGTAGTTGATCAACATTCAATGAATTAGTGCTGCATGCATAAAGAAGCTACTAACCAAAATCACTGGTAGTGATTTATAAAAATGTATAAAATACCAAGAAATAAGAAAAAATGATTAAAAATAGTGCTGTTTTTACAGAAATGTAAATGCATACAATGTAAATATTTACAGACATACAAAGAAAGCTATAATAAATCCTTTTTGTGATAAGGACAGAAATGGAATTTTAAAAATTGCACCACCACCACCCCAGTCTGCTTTATCACTGTTTCATTTTTGGTTTGCTCTGTGAATGCTTTCAGGTACCAACGCTCATTCCACTTCAAAATCTCATTGCATTTGAGCAACACCACAAGCATCGTACTGTGCCCAATGCTTCCACTGGACAGGATCAAGCTGAACCTATCCAGTTACTAAAAACTGACATTGAACCATTTAAAGCAAGTCATGTGCAGAACAGAAAAAGGCAAGCCAAACTTTTAAAATGGGTCTTAATTTTGAAAGACTCACTGGTAACCTACACCTTATACCTTTGAAATCAGTGGGAGGGTTTACAATAGCTTCAAAGGAAGTGGGATTGGATGTAATTTTGTTTGAGAAGGTTAGCATAGAAAATGTTAGTAAAGACACAGCAGAAGCAATATAGCACTAGAGCATCAAGGGCTTTTGCTTTTACCAGGAGAATAGGAAGAACATTCAAGGGGAAATGTTTTCAAGGAGCTATTGCTTTTATAAGGTGCTACTACAAATGATCATCTTTGCAACTAGGAGACAATTTTTCATATCTGTATGTGTGGTTCAAAGTGCGTTTGTTGTCTCCTGACTATTTGCTATGTCCTATTTCTGAAATGATTTGCTGGTTACCTTTATTTCAGTCTGTATTTCTTAATAGTAATTTTCATTACAAAACAATGATAGATATTTCTACTGCTAAAATGCAGATTGTTTTTTTTTAATTTGTAATTAATGTGTTGACAGACAAAAGAGGCGTGAAGAGAAACAAATGAAAGAGGAGGAGGAAAAGAAGAAACCAAGTGTGACCTTCCGCCCCGATGACTCCATCATCAGTATTAGTGATAAAGAGATGGTTGATACATTGGAGATGGGGGTATAAAAATAACTTTTCCCTTGCTTTTTTCCGTTCAGACATTAACAGGGACATAACAAGGAAGCAAACTGTAAACCAAAACAGTCACATCTTTTCCAGGTTCTCCCTAGAAACAGTATATATCTTTCATTAGTATACTTGCATTTCCTGTAAACAGGAGATTTATAATGGAAAATAGATTCCAAGTTTGCTTTTTGTTTCTTTGTATGAATGTGTAAGATAGGAGATAACTTCTGCCTTACTGATACAAATCTTGTAAAACTGGGACATGAACTTGTGTGTTTTCTTAGGATGTTTGTCTGTGTGTACATTTAAAATGTGAATGTATATGCAAACACTAACAGCTAGAGAAAATTTTTAGCCCAGCAGTAATTCTAGGACAGATGTTCCAGGCTTTATTCTTTTCACATGACTAAATGACTATTTAAGAGGCAGGATGGGGAGCAAGAGGTCTCAGTTCATCTCAGCTGCTTGACTGAGACTGAGGAACCCTTCCTCATTTGAGTTTTGACTTGCACACTTTTTCTGTTTGTTTGCTTAGGCCTTTTTAACATCTTTTAACATCTTTGAGAGTTATCCTTGCCAGTACCAGATTTAAAGCCAGGGTGTTCACTACCCAGAATAGCAGCCTCTATTTCTGGACATACTTTCTTTGAGATTTTCCCAATCCAGCACAGCAGATGGAGAGCCTCATCATTGCTGGGAGATGCTAATTATGATACAGCAGAGGTAGCATGTTTCATACACTCAAAGAAGAATGAGAAATTTTTATAGTGTTACTGTCACTTCCAGTTTACTAGGGATCCCCCTCAAGATATATAATGGGAAAGAATGATGCATACTCAGTAATTCCACTAAGTAGGAAAGGATGAGCACAATAAAAAAAGGGGATAGAAAAGGTATAATGATTTTTTTTTTTAATTGCCACTCAAAGGAAATATATTGGAAAGTTAACAGCATCAAGAAATCCTGTAATTGTGATTAAATTTCTTTTTTTTTTTTTTAAGATTATTCTTTTTTTCTTATTAGGATCAACAAGCAAAATCTAACTCTTACCTTGGAGGTGATTTCTTCATTTCACTGGGTAAGTACAAGTATTTTTAATACTTGTGGTTCTTAAAATAAATTGAGCAGAAGTTTTTTTAAATATCAAAGGAAAATCCTATAGTAACACAACATCAAGATGTAGTAACTCAAAATTGTAGTCTGTGAAAATACAAACTACAACATCATGGCTTATGGGATCTTTCCCCAGAAAATTAGGAAATCTTTTCAGGATACACAACATAAGTTCTCTTTTGGGACAGTTATTTTTTTGAGATTGGTAGGGAGAGAGCTGTAGGCACATTTAAGGTCTCATATCCATTGTGTGTAAATTCAGAATAATTCCACTATGTTAAGCTTCCTTTAAAGTGGTAATCTTATAATTATTTATATACAGTATAGACAATGGACTTTATAATGGAAAATAGATTCCAAGTTTGCTTTTTGTTTTTTCTATAGACAATAGAAGAGAATAAGAGTGTGTTGGGTAAATTTCAGTAACTATGGTTCACAGAGATTGTGGTTCATGTGATTGATCAGAAGAACATTGTAAATGTTTTCAAATTTTAAATCAATATTTTATGTGTTTTACTCTTCCAATTTTATTTGCATGCATATGCTAATTACACAAAACTTAAAAGCTGTTATATTAACTTTTAACATAATCTTTCTAGCTTGCAAAAAGAGCACGCCCATAGAAAGACTTTTCTTCTTTCTATTACATTAATTCAGCACTATATTTAGTCTTACTAGAGGAAGAAAAAGGATCCCATTCTCTGAAATTGGTCATTGGAGAAATATTGCCTTGCAAAGCCATATAAAAATAGTAAAAAGAAAGCAAAGATATACATAGTACAAATATTTACCCCTTTTAAAATATGAAACAAATTGCAGTTGTACAATGTATTAAAATGTTTTGTTTAAAAATTACAAATCCAAACTCAGCCTTGATTTTAACTTTATAATTTTCAGTAGTTGCATTTGTTTGCACGAGATAGGTAGTGCAAAACTTTTCTCAGTATCATTCATAAAGTATATTTAGTGAAATGTTAAAATTTTCTGTCAGAAATGGAAATAAAAATATTTTTAGAGCCTTTAGTTTTGGGCTAGAAATATATGAAAGCAGTGATTTTAATTCTTCGATTCATTATAGATAACTATTGCATGTTACCACATTTTAGACACAGTAGGAGACGCAATCACTACTTCAACAGACTTGCATTACATGGCTTCTACAAGAAAAAAACCTGCAGAAACTCAAGATGCAAGTACAAATACTGATCCGGGTAAGTGCTGCCTGTCTGGGCTGCTGCAACCTGTTATTTCCAGCATTGCTTCTTGTTAATTGCAGTATTTGGTCAGTTCCCAAAATGGAGTCACTTTTTAGAGGGAAAACCAGTTTGTGGTGCTGTAACTTTTTGTTTCAAAAAAAGTATTAAAATACAAGATATCAGAATACAAATTATAAAGTATTAGCTAAAATTAATTGTAAAATTTAAAAAAACTATTGATGCAGTTATTTAAGAGGATCCATAAGCTGTCTGTGAGTCAAACCTGCTGTGCGTTTTCTCGGAAGCTCCTTTTAACCTGATTTTATCCAAATAGATTTTAGACACTGTTTCACATGTGTCTGAAATTGCTTTCATATCTCTTCCCCCAAAATTTCTTTTGATAATAAGCTGAAAAATCAGAAACTTATTCAAATGATGTTTAGTGTCTTACCTTTCCTTAGATTCATCCATTTTAATTTTCTTTTTTCTCATCAAGAGCTCAAATCATATCAGGATGTTGGAACTAGTGCTGGAAATGTGGTTTCTGAAGTTGGAAAAAATCAGTCAGTCATGCCAGTTCCTGTGCCAGGTGTGGCTTCTGTCTTTCTCTATTTTGTTTATGAATTTAAAAATTTTTTTTGTACATGAAGTAGCTTAATGCAGGGTATAGATAAAACACTTAATTTATCCTATTTCTTCTTGAAACATAATATGAAATAATAACAATATTGTATATGAAAAATTTGGCTGTGTGTATTTTTTTTTTTTTATATATATATAGTGCAGTGGACCCATACTTTTTGTATGTCAGTATTAGGAGATATATTTGTGGATTTTAGCTTGTTTTCTTAAGGATTTTATTGTCCGTAAGCTTACACTCAAAATAATTTTTTTTAGTAATTTCCTTAAGCTGACAGCAGACAAACGAGAGGCCAGAACTGATATCCTCAGAGATGCTAATTCTGAGGAACAACGTAGTCGTTTTGCAATGTGTGTGTGGTGGTAGAAGCCTGGGCAGCCTGCATGTGTGGTGGCAGCCTGGCAGCACGCTTGCTGCTCCAGACTCACTGCAGTGTTGCTCAGTCTTGCAGAACTGGGGTTACTTTAGACCAAAAGGATTGAGCAATGGGGTGTTAAAACAAAGATCACAACTCCACATGAAATCAGGGTCTATTAGGTCAGCTGACGATAGTTTTCCATGTATCTTTTAAGTTGTTTAATAGTGATATGTTTAAGTAGCAATGTTTCATTCTTAGACGAGAGTTTTCTTCCTAATCAGTCATCTTTTGGTTTAGTTTGTAGAATACAAAATACAAAGTAAATGTGGGGTGGGGTAAAATGGATGATTTATTTTGTTTTGGCCTTTTGTACTCCCATTTTCAAATCCTTGCTAAACTGTACTACTTAGGATTTGTTACTTAAGTATTTTCCCTATGCTAGCACATGAGCATTCTTTACAAGTAATTTTTCCTTTCTTTTAATGTTTGACAGCATTGCTTCATTTGGAAGATTGTTTTACTATACTGTATACTCCTTTTCAAATGGTTTACCAAAGATTTTTCTAGCAAAATACTACATTTATTTTGACCAAGTCAAGACATGTTTTGGTTTTTTTTTTTTTTTTTTTTTTTTTTGCTATTTAGAACTGATTTGGAAATGATTAGCAGTTTATACTGTAGCATGTTGCTTTGGTTTTGCTCTTTTGAATATTTTTTTACTGATTTATCACAAAAATGAGGAATAATTAAATAGTAATAGATTTTGTTATATACAAACATTAAAGAAACCTGTTAAGCTACATTGTTTATCCTTATTTTTAAAAATTGCTGGTCAAAACTTTTCTCATCATTTAGAGAATACAGACCTGTTTCCAAACAGTTTGTTTAAAGTTTCAGGGTTTTTACTGTAAATATAATTCTGACCATTATTCTTTTCCTGTAGAATCATTAAGTGTCCCTGAGATGTTACCACAAGACATGTATTTAAACCTCCCCACTGAGGAGAATGAGACACATTTACCACCCTCTTTGTCTGATGCACCTGATGTGGTTAGTGATCCAATGTATATAAGGTTAAAATACACTTAAAATATGCTGTTTGTGTCTTATCACATGAATTTTGATTCTTCTTATCTGGATGACTCAGTTCTATAATACTGCAGAAAAAAATTGCAGTCTTGGAAACAAAAAGTCTCAAAGTGGTAAGACGTAAGCACAGGAAATGATTAATAATGTACTACTCAGGACATATATTGTGTAATTCTTCATGATCTTGTTCTTGTTTAGAGTGGACATGAATATATCAATGTGATTGACATTGAACAAAGTGACCTACTTAAGGTTTTGCCCGTCATACCTGAATCTGTAGAAGAGACAGTTACTACACAGCGAAATGAGGAGTTTGAAATTTCATCTTCTGCAAAACTTCATCACATGGCAAATTCTGTTACTAGTACACCTCCTGAGGGGTTTCAGAAGAAAGGTAAAACCATCTTTTTTTTTAAAAAAAGGCTATATATTTTGAAAATAGTATCTTTGCCTCCCACAGAAAAACTCATAGCCTTACCCCCACTCACCTCCTCCTTCTTTAGTCTTATTGATCAAAACATTTATACTTTTAACTTTTTTTGTGATGATTCCTACCTGCTAAAACATAACATTACATATAATAAGCTATGCCTACTTACTATCAGTACTTAAATGTTTGCACTTTGTTCTGATATATTGGTGCACTCTTTTTTTATTTCAAGACAATCATCTCAAAAATGTGTCAATCCAAGTGCAAAAGGAAGATAAAAAGTTCGATTCTGCTACAGGTGGTGTGACTTGGAATATAGTACGTGAGGATGCCAGACCTTTTCATTCTTCAGGGCTACTAGCCAAAGTAATTGGCAAAGAATACTTTTCCACAAAGTTGCAGGAAATGGATATACAGCTACAGACACTTCAGAACATAGCAGAAAATATGGAGAAGGATTTCAGCAATACCAAGCAGGTGAGTTCAGGCTGCTAACCATTGTGGCCGAAATTGTTCCTATTTCCTCTTTAAACTAAAGACAAAATTTGGATTTTGGAATGATGTGTTTTCAGCCTTGCTTATTATATGTTGAGAGAGAGAATAATGCCCAGTTCTTTCACATTTCGTGCTGGATCTGTTGGCCCTCATGGTTACTTAGAGCAGGCCAAATGCTGGCCAGATTGGCAACATTCTTACTGAATGGGCTGAATATATGTAATTTCCCTAGAACTGGTAGGCTGGAATGACCCAAAACTTCAGGCTGAGCAAGAGATCTTTTTGGCAAAGATTTCTGCCATTTTGCTTCTGCAGAACATTATGTTACTATTTCTGGGACCTGTTACCATTTATCTCATAAAATATTTGTATTTTTGGTGTTTTTATAAATCTAAATATATAAATAAAAATAAACGTGTTTTGGACATAGTGCATTCGGATGACCTTATACGTAATTCAAGAATTACTATTTTATAAGTCGTGACAAAAATCTGGTAAATTAAAAATTGGCAACAGAATCTGGCCTCTTAATGCTGTGTTTAGTTTCCTGAAAACTTCAGGTGTGGTTGACTTCACATGTATGTGAAATGGGGAATGTTCATAATATTTCTTCATATTACTTTGAAATTTTAATGAAGTTTAGAACACAATGGGAGTGACTTTTCTAAACATGAGCCAATAGGTTCTGATTTTACCTATCTGGTATAAAAAATTTTTTATTAGCACACTAAAAAAAGTCAGTTTCCAGTTCCTGGAGAACTGGCTTTATACTGAATGAATTCAGTATCACTTTGTGTAATTCTGCAGCATCTACTTTTTATATAATAATTCAAAATGATAATGTCCATTTTTGCCTGCCCTCCCAAGTATTCACAGAAATGTAAGGACCTCAGTGTGTCACCTGCAAACATTTATTGCACTGAGCTAGATCACTTAATCACTTATATCATTCCTCCAGGTGATTATCAAATCTGATTTTTTAAAAAGCATTCAGTGAAAAAACCTTGCATGTCCTCTCTTTGTTCCAGCATTTTGCTGCATTTAGGTTTAAAAACTTCTGAATATCTAGCCTACATCCTGTTCACTGAAAATAAGCTGATTTTCTTTTTTGCCCTTCTTTCAATGCACACCAGTTCATCACCATTCATCAGTTCATCTCTATTCCTTTTATAACAGCTTCTTATGTATTAGAAAAGAATTATGAAGCCTGTGCTGTGTAAGAATACTGATAAGTAAAATGTCTTAATCTAGGATAGTCACTTTTAGTTTTCACTTTCTACTTTTCACCTTTTGGAAACTCTTGACTTAGGAAAAATATGGAAATATTTTTATATCCATGGTATTTTAGATAAAATACATTAGAAAACTCTTTAAATGAAAAAAGTCTACTTGAGCTAGTTTGATTCCTGAACTGTTTTCTTTGTTTCGAATAAGGATACTTCAGTAAAATACTTACATGATTCTGAGAAAAAAAAAGCATGTAAAGCAATCTTTGCAAGAATATCTGCTATGTGATTGTCAGAACTACTTTGAAGAATGTATTGTTAATGGGTTTTGCTGTTTCATTCATAGCTAGTGAAAATAATAGAAGATTTTGAAATGGCTGCCAATGCAGGCCTTGGTGCTCATCCCTCATTCTCAGAAGATACTGGACTCATTGGTGATGGTATGTGTTCAGTTAACTGAAGGATAGTAAACTTTGGATTGAAACTTGGCAAACTTTTTCTTTCCACTTCAGTGTAATGGCTATCACAACAGGTGTACTGAAAAATGCATCAAAAGTTTAAAAATTGAAAGAAATAAAATCAAAGGTAGAAAATCTGAGTAACATTATGAGTAATGCCTCAACAGAATTTTATTTGAAAATATTTATATACTTTGATCTTTTCCAAAACCATAATACCAGATCTGGTCTTCAGTTTTAAAGATGATAGTATATTTTTCTATTATCTCATAAAACCAAAATTGAAGCTTGTGAGGGCTTTGCTTGCTGACAAATGGATGTGAAGTTTGCTCTTTGTATATAATGAAACTTTTTTCATGTGTCTTTGGTGGCTGCGTACTTGTAATATCTTCTCATCTTGATAAAAGTTTACATCTGCTTAACTGTTTGCTAGAGCTGGTGTATTGAATAATTTATTGTTTGCATAACAATTGACTGTGGTACATACTTACTTACAGCTACTATGCTGGAGTAGCTGTATGCAAGTATGCAAGGAGTTGCTGAAAATTTTAATTTTAAATTGGTCTAGGTTGGAAACATAAACTAAATATGGCATTAACGCAAGTTATATGAGTTTTTGCATTGTGTTTTTGTTCGTTAGTCTATGTTAATTACTGTATTATTTTTTTCCATGGGATCAGAACATTATTTGAGGGGCCCGATTTTTGAAGATGTTATGGATGAAGAAAAGGAAGGGTTAAAACTGGAACATCCTGTACCCAGTTATACTACATTGGAAGTGCCCTCTTCTGCCTCTGCAGCCTCTGCTTCTAACTTTCCCAGTGGCATAATGTCATCAAACACTGGTATCATTTTTATGTCTATTTTTCCCTTTTTCTCCATTTAAAGATGAGCAATCCTTTTCTTCCTTGTGTTAATACTTTCTCGTTACTGTTATACAGAATGTTGTGTAATGCTGATGAGCATTATATGTTATATGGTGGTACAGTGTCACTGAACTTTGAAAACAGTTCAGTAGTGAATTATACTTGTACTCAAATTTATCCCATCTACAATGTTATTGAAAGAAAATGAATAGCTTTGGGTCTAATTCCGAAGCCATTCACTATGCTGATTTACAATTATTTACTGAAGTAGTACCATGAATCTAAACAGGCACAGTGCCACAGAACACCCATACCTTCCTCTCATAGCTGTCTTTATCATCTCTGGTGTTCTCCTGTATTTTAGAGATGAGATGACAGTTAGATCCAGTCTGCCTAAGCAAAATAAATTGTTTTATATCACTATATGGTAACTACTAGCTAGGTCATAAAACATTGTTTTATGAGGTCTCATTTCTTTTTGCAAACTAATACTACATTTGCAATTATGAAGACACTAGTAGCATTAAAAGGAGGAGGAAAATTCTCTGTGCAAGCAATGTATTTCTTATGTTTAAAAATGTAGGCTATCATATTTTATATGTATGTTTCCTGTATTGCTTGCTTTCAAGCTTCTAGTAATTATATATACAATTTGTGTGTATGTATATATGCAAACATGCATTTGTCAGTCATGTTTGCAGCAATCTACCTTAAAAGCTGTTAAAACATAGTTTATATATCTGTATATAGCAGCAGTGAATCTCAAATGACATGCACAGCTAGACAAACTATATAAATATTGGTACATTTATAGTTGCCTCTTTAAATACGAACTTGTTATTTGCAAGCTAAGAAAACTGTAGGTGATACTGAGTTACAGCTTTAATTTGATGAGCGAGTACAGTTTAGCTTAGGAAGGATGATAGTGTTCTTGTCCACAGCTCTCTGTTCTACCCACGCTGCCTACACACCTGTGCCATTCAGAATCACAGAATGGTTGAGATTGGAAGGGACCTTTGTAGATCATCTAGTCCAACCCCCCAGCTCAAACAGGGTCCCCTACAGCAGACTGCCCAGGACTGTGTCCAGACAGCTTTTGACTATCTCCAAGGATGGAGACTTCACCACCTCTCTGGGCAACCTGTTCCAGTGCTCTGTTACCCTCACAGTAAAAAAAGTTTTTCCTTAGATTCAGACAGAACTTCCTGTGTCTCAGTTTGTGCCCGTTGCCTCTTGTCCTGTCACTGGGCACCACTGAAAGGAGTCTGGCCCCATCCTCTTGACACCCTCCCTTCAGATATCTGTACACATTGATAAGATCCCCCTCAGTCTTCTCTTCTCTGAGCTAAACAGGCCCAGCTCTCTCAGCCCTTCCTCATAGGAGAGATGCTCTAGTCCCTTAATCATCTTTGTAGCCCTTTGCTGGACTTCGCTTTGTTCTTCAGCCACAATCTCTGAATCCCTGCAGTTCACAGCCTGGCTTTTTACAGTAAGTGGAAATTGCTCGTTTTCCATAAGAAGCCGTACAGTTAATCGGAAGGAATCAGAAGCTGCCTGAAGTGTAGCATAGTTGGGATTGGGCAGGGCAGAAAACTGACAACAGTGACCTCGTCTTCCCAGCAAAACTATCCCTGCCAGACAGGGAGCTGTTAATAAATGTTCTCCGAAGACTCTGTACTAACGTGGCTGTAGATCACAGGTCATTAAGACTATGTACAATATTATTTTTAAGGTGAGCATATTCAGGTTGATATATTTCTGTATTATTTTATCACACAAGCTGTTTAAACATATATTGTTAGCTTATTTACAAATATAAGGTTTTTATTAACAAGGACTCTTTCTTTTTCAGACTTTCATGTATGTGGAGAATTAACTCATAGGTATGTAGTTTGACGTAACTGATGGTTTTGTCAAAAATTAGTTTATTTTAAATTCCTGTCAAAAAGGGGACTCTCAGTGTAGAATTATCACTTATGTAAAAGTTCAAGCATTAGTTTTCAAACTGAATGGAAACCTTTTTATTAGCCAGTTTTAGACACTTATTCTGTAGTGTCTGTTTGGTAGTGCCTGTTCAGTTTGCTTGATCCGAAACATTCTGTTGATCATTCAAAACTGCTTTCTAGTTACAAGTAACAGAGTTGTGAATGTAGAAGTTGTTAATGTCTATGTGCATTTGCTGTTATTTTTCCTATTTGCAAAATCTTGCTTTTGATAGTCATCTACTGAAGATGACTACCACTAGAAAGTTTTTGAAGAGTTACCATATGGACAATGTAAAGCAACAGACTGAAGATTTCAGAACTGGAATGATTATATCCATCAAAAGAAAACGGGCTGGCATACATATTCTAAGCTAACTGCTGCTTGTCTTCTGGATCCAGCTTTACGATGGAAAAAACTAGCTGGCTAATACCTTATTAAATATTCCCTAAAGTATAGTGGTAAAGTATATGGTTTAGTTTATTGTTTAAATACTTTAAGCCAAACTGCTTGTTGTGACTGAAGCAGATTAGGGAGTGATTACCTGACCTGGAGGATGGGTGTGAGGCCATCTTTAGCAGATCATGATTTTACCCAAAGGAGTGACTTGAAGTAACTGTAGCTTATAGTAGTAAGTTACATGCAGAATTAGCTTTTCTTGAGAGTGACTGATTAAAATAGAGAAATGTGCAGAATTCGCGTAAAACCACTCTTGCACTCACACTGGTCCTTGATGCTCAGCTGGCTGGTCAAAAGGTCCGAGAGAGAGTCAGGGTGCTTGAAACAGGCCTTGTCGCACAGCTTCAGCTCGGCATGGGCAGCAGCATAAGCCCTGTGGGTGTTCCCAGCCTTCTGGGCTGCCAGTCTGAGCCTCCTCAGGGCCAGCCATGTTCACGCACCCCAGTGGGCCTCAGGTAGTCCCTCTTGGCCTGGGGCCGTGTTTCCTCATGGTGCATTCAGACCCCTCTTTGCTGCCAGCCTTCTAACATGAGCCAGATCTCCCTCATTCTGTCTCCTTCACACAGGAAAGTGACAAAATTTGCTTATACCTGCAGGGTGACAGTGAAGCTAAGGTGATGGCTGGTAGCTTTTTAAAGACAGTGCATCTACACCCTCCCTTAATGTATTGTTGTGTGTGTAGTTACTCAGTGAAATGTTGGGGGGGAAGAAAATTCAGTCAGAAGGATTTTGGTAAAACAATGTGAATATTCGGATTTTGAGTATAAAAGGAAGGATTTTAGCTTGTTGTTCTTAGAAGCATATTCTGCTTTAAATTAGTAACAATTTCCTCTCCCCCTTAAGATCTTTAGAAGATCCCCTGCAAATTACTGGCCTGAGTGGTGTTACTGACATCATTAATGATCTTATAGTAGAAGGTGATGTCTCTCCAACGGAGCTGGGCTTTACAAAAACTCAATCTAAGAAAATCTGTAGGTAATAACATGGCTGTTTTTATTATCTGTTAGTTAAATAATTTTAACTCTGGTTATTCTCCTCATAGCTTAAACCCTGTTAATACTTAATGTAAACAAATGTGTTATTTGAGTTGATTGATTGATGTCAATGAGACCGGTATTAGAACTGATAATTGGCCACTGTTTTACTGGCCATTATTGTGAAAAGCACTGATTGGTTTTTTGTTTTTTTTGATATTGGCTTTAAAGTTCTTTCCTTCCTACTTGCTTGTTCCTGCTCCTTCTTCTACCGGGCATAGGCTGGAGCACAGCTCTGCACATACAGCAGATCCATCTATCTCAGCCAAGGGACCATGAGCCTCCTAAAGCAGTTCTGACAGGCAGAATAGAAATTTCCTGTCAGTGGCAGATCAGCTTCAGAAGCTCTTTATTAACAGAACTTTCTGTAGAGTACTGGGAATGTTTAAGTTTACACCCTAAATAGAGGAGTTAGTGTTTTTAAAATAACTTTGTATCCTTATACAAATAGACTTGTGAAGGAGCTCGTAGGTTGAGGGAGGGAACAGAAAAGATGATAATATCTCCCTGATCTGATTTTTTTTTTTAGATGCTTACACTGTACATACTTAATAATCAAAGATTATATCAATATGAGGTCCAGTTTTTAATGTGCCAATTATCCTATAAAGGCAATAACACACAATCTCTGTTAAAAGCTTTGGTTCCATTATTTGACTGTAAATGACAAATAGGATAAAAGCTTTAGTGAACATGTTGGAAATTACTTGCATGCCAGGATTTTTATAAAGTTACATTTTACAGAATTTTAAGAGATTGCAATATTTTTGGTATATTGTGTGGAGCTGTCATTGTTTACAATTTAAAGGACATGATAGATTATTTCTCATTTACATCTGCTCTCAGGAGCCATGATTCTGCTGCTGGATGTCATCAAAAAACAGAAAAGGAGAAGAAAGAGATACGAGCATGGATGAAAAGAAAGCGAAAGGAAAGACTGAGAGAATATCTGAAGAAACTGGATGAGCAAAGACAGAAAGAGCATAATCCATTCAATATAAGAAAGAATGTGGTAAGAATACTAGTATCTTGAAGAATAACTGTTATTTATTGTACATGTATTGATGGCTCAGTTTAGATTTGATAAAAGCTCTTAGTGATTTTTTTCCTGCATTAATATTGTTTTTTAAAACTTTTTTAGAAACTTTATTGGGGCTGGCCATAATTGTGTCAGAAGTGATCAGTAAGCAAAGATACCACAGTGTTCCTACCAGGCTGCAGTAATGATGGTGGCAGTTATGACTTGTCTGCTGGATGTAGAGTCAGGAAGTATAATCCCTGCCCTAACTATAATGGAGACAGCTGTAATGTTCTCCAAGAAAAGATTTTGATATGGAGTGATGGGAACTACGGAAGTTGTAGAGAAGTGTTTGTTTAATCCTTGTTTGATCTTTCCCAAGAGGAAAATGCAATGAATTTTAAAAGCCCGGTTCAGGTGCCAGAATTCTTTATGACAGTGATAGGATACTGAGGGCAGCCATCCTTGTCGTTCATAGACACAGATGTGTATGCGATTATGGAGGGTCAGCAGAAATGGCATCTGTCTCAAGTTTCTGAAGAAATTTTTTTGTCAAAGACTGGTTCCAACACAGACCCAGAAGACAATCTCTTCCCTTCCAGAATTATTAATTTTTTAATTACTGAAAGCGCATTGGCCAGATACATCGCTTCTGATCTGCACTGTGCTGGCAATAACTGAAGAAAAAAAAAAAGTACAAAAGCAGTTCAGAAATCATTTCCAAACCTGTAAGATGTCATAAAATTGGTATTTGTCACCTGGATATCTTCAAGGCCTGAGAAGACACCACTGAGTCTGGAGAATCTCTGGGATTACAGGAGATGAGACAGATGCCTGCAGCAGCTCTATCCCCATACTTTGTACTGATCAACAGAATGCAGGGTTTTCTGTAAATTCTTTAACCCTTAAGCTATACTGAATTCAGGTCCCAAGCAGCAAACATGTAACAAGCAAAAGTTTTCTGGTACTGAACAGTTGCATTGTATTCAGTTTTAGAAACCACAGAGCTCATCGATTAAATAGTGTTTCCCTTCCGCTTGTTTTAAATAGTCTTTCAGAGTTGTCTCAGACTGCTTTTTTGCACAAATGTGTATTTGCTTACCACTGCTTCTTTCCCTTTCTTATGCTGCCATCTTGTCAATATATACTTGATGCTTTTGTTATAGCATTTGCTCCTGAAATCATTAGAGGGAGGGAATCTCAGCTTTCATTAAAAAAAAAAAAAATAGCCTAAAAAAATTCAAATTGTGCTCTAGCAAACAAGTCAAAGTGTAATCTTGCCTCGTTTTTTAAATTAATTACTGTTAGGAAAGTACATTGACTTTTAGGAAGCTGGACTGTGAGGAAATCTGAAACCTTGGGTTTGACAATGATGACGTCTCTTTAAGAATATTCATATTTTAAGCACGAGCTATGGAGGTGACACTGGAGGCTTTCAGTATATTTTTAGAGCTTGGGAGTTTATACAGACAGTCTTTACTGAATCTCCTGGTAGGGGTATATGATTTCATATTGTTTTTAGTTTTAGCTGGAGAGCGTCTTAAACAGTAACTTCAACCCAAATATATGTAAATATTGGAAGTGGGCGATTGGAATGGGATTACAATACAGAATAAATTAATGAGTGTTATACTTTCTTCTACAGCATTCTAGTCTTACTTCAAAGGAAATTAAATTGATCCAGAAGAAGAAAGAAGAAAAAGACAAGTAAGTTGCTATAAATGTAACTTGTATTCTTAGTTATATGCCAGTCTTCCAGTCTTAAGGAAGAGCTGGTTTTAACTATCTTGACTGTGAAATTTCATATATGAATGGCTTTTCAACCAAAAGCATGAACAATTCATGTTTGCTTTGCTATTTAAAAAAATTCTGAACATTTGTCATCCTTTGTATTCTTCATTATCCAAATATCTATTTTTTTAAACATTGACTCATTCATTCTCTCAAATCCATTGTTAATAAATGCTTTAGGCTTTTGCTAATCATTTTAATGGGATAGTATATATTCTCTTGAATTGCAAAAGGATGTCCTTCTATTCTGGCTACCAAATAACCTTACGGAAAAGACTGAAGAATCCACAAGCCAGTTTTAGTTAAAGGAGTGATAGTGTGAATTAATCTGTAATATCATGCTTACTTTCTCCATAGAGCCCTCTTATCTGAACATCACAGTATGAGAGTATTGCAAGCACTTTCCCTGATGAATGAAATGTTATCTGAAACAGTGGTGTTACCTGAAAATGAACATAGACTATTATCCAAGACAAGATCACCTCAAGAGTACAGAAAACAGCATATTGCATCTACTAACAGGTAACAACTTTAAGCATTAACTCTGCTTTGATGTAGTGGCCTCTTTACCACACTTCAGATTTGACCACAAGGCATAGTGCTACTTGGTGTAGGATTAGCTTGAGACAAGCTTTATATTATGGCAGAATCAAAAAGACACTTTACAGAAGGGTCTGGATCAGAGGAGTCTTGAATTCCTGTACCAGTCTTCTTACAGCTGCTAGAGCAGGATCTTGGAAGGAGCCTTAAAAAGTGCTTGTGATTTGCCTCTTGGACCACAGAATCAGCCAACTCTAGTTAGAGCTGTTATCAGTGTCCTAACCCACTCCACTCAGTAGCAAGCAGGGACCTGGAATACAGCCAATAACATTGTTAATGATTTCATTAGCATCTAGTAACAAGCAAAAAAATTGTTTTTGCAAGTAAACATACTACTGCTCATACATATAGACTACATAAATTAGTTTTCAGCAAACCCTAGGAGATTCACTCTCTTCCTTTCTAATTTAAGAAGTATTCCTCATTTTTTCATTATTTAGGATTTTACTTGTTCTTTGGTTTGTGCTTTGGTGCTTATTGCCTTTTGAGGAGATGGTGGTATTTGAGTATTACAAATTGGGGATTATATACCTCTTGATAGTGGTAATATCACAAATATAAAATCTAGGTGTTTATTGCAGTATACTGTTTCTTCTTCAGTCAGTTTTATCACCCAGAATAATAGGAGGAAGTGGATACTTCAGATAATCCTGTAACTTCCAGACTCGGATATCTCTGCATCTCTCTTTTTAATAGGTGAAGCTGGAGGATAAATCATTCAGCTGGATGCAGTGTTGCACAGAGCCTGCTGGGCCACCATCAGCCATGTCAGAATCAGAAGTGCTAAGGAATATCACACAGAAAGCCATGTTAGGAGCGGTAGTGACTTCCAACTAATAAGTTTTGTTGGAACTAAACTTGTTCTTTGTAAAAACAGGTTGATGCATCTTCACTGTGGCCCCTAGCGCTTCTGATTCTGGTGAGGCTTATTGGCCCCACAAGCACTGTGTGATGCTGATCCTGAGCTAAGTGAGCTGTAGAAGATTTTTGTGGCGCTTTTGCTTGGTCTGAATAAGCCTTGTTAGTTGCAAGTTGTGTGGATGAATGATATGGGGAGGATAGTGGTAAGTAAGTGTTTTTTGTTGTGTTTTGTTTTTCTTCTTGTAGAAGACATCCTAACCGTCGCATCCTGTCAGAAAGGAGCAGGATTGCTGCCAAACCCAGCTTTGGTCAAACGAGACCCTGTTTCACCCCAGCTCTTGGTTTAGCACAATCCAGGGGTAAGAACAGAACTTCCTTAATGAGGGCACATAGTGAAGGTCTTTTTTGAGTTACTACCAGATTTTGATAGGGAGGAGTTTTAACTTCTATGTAGAAAAACAGACTCTCAGTCATGGAAATCTGCTGCCCTGAGCATGACAGAACTGTGATATCATTGGCCTGTCAAATAATGAGAGTTACCTTTCCTTATCATCTCTTTCTGAAGTCCAAAATAGCTTAATTTGCCATAGCAAGAGTACTGTGTAAGCCAGGAAGCAAGTTTATATATGAAATTATTGAAGTATCTTTTGAGTAGATTTGCATCTACTGCATATATCAATAGAAGTACTTTTTTTTGTCTTTCTAGGCAATACCACTATGCTGTTACAGAAAAGTACTTCTAGAGGAAGAATGAGACATGCAGCAAACTGTCCTGTTGATTCTAGATACTGTAAGTTACAGAGAACAAAGACATAGTGCTGTTCAGCTATAGAATGAGTGGAACAATAAGACACAGAGAACACATTTCATATTACATGCCTGCATAGGAGTTTTGCAACACAGGCCTCAGATACAGTATTAGTTTAGAAAAAAATCTTTTTTTTTTTCCCATGTAAAACAATCCTTTTCATTGGAAACTTGTGAAACGTTTTAATCAATCATCAGCTCTGTTTTTTTAGCCAGACTGCTAAAATCAGATAGTTCTGATTTTAGCCAGATGGCAGTTCCCAGATTGCTGAAACAAACTTGTGATATATTTCATGAGTCCCTGAAACAGATGTTAAGAAGTCATAAGGCAAAGAGGACTTGACTTTTTTTTCAGCTAAAGACCATAGAGGGAGTTAGCAGTACAGGAGGTTGTATTGTGCCTCTTCTTTGCCTTTCTATGCTGCTTACTTTCTGAACTCTTTAAAATAGGCACTTTATTATCCCTCTGTACAGTATCTAGTTAAGATACTATTTTGTCATAATCTCAAAGTGAAAGAATATATGACTGGATTTGGCTTAAAAAAAAAAAAAAAAATTTACTGATCCTTGTTCCCTATCTGCATAGGTTTGGATTCACAGAAGAGGTTGCTCACCTAGATGTTTCTTCCTAATCAAACTCAGATTTGACTGAAACAGATGCAGGGCTTGATTATGAGCAGAACTTCTGAATCAGGCAGAAAAAGGTTGCGGGAAGAATCAGTCTGAAATTTAGGAAATAGTATAGATTGATTCCATTCTCCCTTACAGTGGAATTATGCTAGTAGCATAATGGAGATCCTGTTTGGCTAGCTAAATGAGTTTGAGTTGGCAACACAGGAAAGGGAGAGAAGCAGTGGTTAACCCATACATATTTTTCCTGAATCACTTACTTACCTCTACACATGTGGACAACCCTTCTCCTCCTCCTTTCCACACATTCTTTTTTAAACTCATTTTAAAAAATATAGGTTGATCTGTCTCTGATCTCACATCACTGTCTTTTATATGTTTCTCCAGAGTAATGCCTGGTTGCTAAGGGTTTCACTGAAGTTCCAAGCCTTCTAAGAGCCATGTGGTTTTTGGAATCCAGGATTGATGTAGTTTTATTCCTCTATCAAATTACTCCTGATGTAGCAAAAAGTCCCTTTTGGATGTGCCTGCGCTACAGGAGCTGGATGCTGTTGGCACCTTGCACAGTCCTTTTTCACTTTATATCCTGCCCTGGGAAGACAATTCAGAGGCTGGAAGGGACCTGCAGCATTCCCCAGCCATACTCCACATCAATTCAAAATAACAGGGCATGCTGACGTCAGTAATTTACACACAGCTTCAGTCCTTAGAACCTAGCTCTTCTGTTCTTGGGGAAGGTTCCAGACATTTAGAACAAAGCAGCTAGAAATGTTACAGTGTTATGATTGACTTGTTTTCTCCTCAGTTGCTGAGTACAGAGCCAGCAGAACACCTAAACAAAAGCTTCGACCTGTTGCCACTGCAGTGCAGACTGAAGATCTTGATCATGAAACTGAGAGAGATGTAGTAAGTCCTTGGAGTGTGCCTGATGATATCCAAAGAATACTTCATGATACTCACGACTCCTTGTTTCAGGTAAGATGTCTTAACTATTCAAGGAATGATCTGATACCCATCATGTAACACTGATCCTGTGTTAATTATTTGTGCTGTGTTTAAAAAATGATTCTCTGTCCAAACAGGGTGGGTGGGATAGATGCAGAGGGAAATTACAGTGATTCAGGATTCACATCCTGATTACACAGCTTATGCCTGCATTGTGTCCTTACAAGCAAAGTATTTCTTGTGGGCCTTGCAAATGAATGTTCTTTATAACAACTGTATAGTCAGGTTGTCTGTCCAGGCAACAGACACTGGTGGGAGTGCGTAAAGAGGAATGTAACTTTCATTTGTTGCAAAATGAGCAGATAGATATATATTTTCATTAGGACATGTTTGAAATGAGCATGAACATTTCTCCTGGCCGTATAGGGATCTTACAAGCACTATGATTCAGCTCATCTTCTCTTCCTCCAATAGGTTTCTGCACTTCAAACTGTTAGTTTCTCTCCTCTCGGCGTTAACGATACTGATGGTGTTTCTGAAAGCACAGGAAGTATCCTGAGCAAACTGGACTGGAATGCAATTGAGGCTATGGTAGCAGATGTGGAAGACAAATGAACAAAATTTCTGTACCACTGTGCGTTTTCAAAGCAATTACCAGTGTTTAGTTTTGTTATTTTTAATAATCATTGCCCTATTTAAAATGGATTGAACTTTTACTGGTTTTCGTCTTAAGCAGCACAGAATGTCTCTCTCCTTTCAGACTTGCCTGGATAAAGTTCAGTTCTTTAACATGTAGGGTTTTTTTAGTATGTCTTCAGCTCAATAAGAACTAAGTATAGATGGTAAATGCAGACCCATGGTTGTAAACAAGAACTTCTGCATCAGCTACTTTGCTTCTCTCAAATGCGTAGTTTTGTTTATTTTAAGAGCACTACACAGCTGTTTTACCTATTTAATGTGTAACATCTTTATTGGAGTGAATTTTGTAACTGAACAGTTGTGATTGATAAACTGATTTAATAAAAGTGACTTTATTAATTTCTGCTGTAAAATGATTACATACACACAGCATTGTTATTGCTGTGTTCCACTGTTACTGTATATGTGCCACTACTCTAATATTTTAAACCCAACTTATTTGTACAATAGTTCAGAGAAGTTTTTGACAGTTTGAGGGTTGGAAGAAGTATAAACAGTCAAGCAGCAACAAAGTAAATACAGACTTTTGTCAGGAAAATCAGATACCAGTATAAGACACTAAGGACTAAGAACTTATTGAGGTAAAGAAAAAATTGCTATTCATCCATACTATATAAAGCTGTCTTGACAGAGCTCTTCTAGCAGCCCCCCAGAAGGTTGTAGAAAAATCTCCTGTATAGTCAGTGGCCACAAACTATTTGTAGTAGCCCAAACAGATTCAGGTGACTCTTTACCAACAGCAGCTGTTTTTATTCTTATAGTGAAGAAATTTGAGTTTTTGATGGAAGTGTGTTAAGTTCACATGGTTAATTGTTGTCACTCAATACTGTAATAATCACAAGAATAATTTTTGCCCTTTTTAGAGTGAAGCTGCATCTTGGCAAACACCCAGAAATATGTTTCAGAGAAAGCCTTTAATAGAATTGCAGACATAGCAGGATAGAATGTCCCGTTTCTGTATACTCAGAGGTTGAAAATGGCTGTGTAGTTTTGGCAGTCCTCTCAGAGCTGCATGAGCTTGTCCCACAGGAGTGGCCAGAGAGCAAGACTGAGCCAGTACTAGGAGTGAGCATCTCTAAATGAAAAGGGCAAGTACTTTCAAAGAGCCAGCCCAAAGCATGAAAATGTGACTTCTACTCACAGTCTCAAACTGCCTTTCTCCAGGATGCCAGCAAAGAAATCATCAGTAAGTACCTTCTGTTCTTGGTGGAGAAAAACTGGAAAATTCTAGTTAAGCAAAGTATGAAAGTCCCCTTATGATCAGAGCCAGCTGTGAAAAGAAAGAGAGAAAAGTCAGGGACAAGACAGTTCCTCATAAACTGTCTCCTAAAAGGCTCATGTACTACACAAGCAATGGTGGTAGAAAGGGAAACCATATCAGACCCAGCCTTTGCTTCTTATGCTAAATACAGTATTACAGTCATTAAATGTTAATGCATGTATTTGCTGCACAAACAAAAGAAATATATATATCACTCTCCACATAAGAGTGGGGATAACAAATGTGGTAGTTCCATAGCAGATGACTTTTATAAGTTACCAAGACAATGTACCTGCTGTCCTAAAAAATGCTTCGCAATGCCTAAAGTTGTTTGTAAAGAACCCACAGGCCTTGCCAGTAGCTATCTGAAGATGAAAATGTTCAGATAAGTTTAGGGGGAAAATGGAGAAACAAGGCATAAGGATTCTGTTTATAAAGAGGATGTTGATGTTTGAAGGACCTTTGTAGTCTCTCTTCACATATCTTATTCATCAGTACATACTTTAGTGCCTGGAATGGTGCAGCAGTCAGGTATAAATGAAAGGAAGTATTGGAAAAAGTAAGTAAGTAAGGGTTGAAGGAATAAGGTGGCTTACATGCTTTCTTCAAGCCAAATATCTCCAGGTGCTAAAGGAAAAAAAAAAGTGTATGAGTAATTCATTTCATTTTAACAGGGGAGAACAAACTCCTTCCTGTAACCTCTTATCCACAGCATCCCAAATCATTAAACCAAGGGCAGAAAAGCAGTTGAAAGACCTCCCAACCATCACATCACATTCAAAACGTCCACTCTGCAGGAGACATGGAAGCAAGTGCCTGAGCAAAGCTCCACCTATAGAATAACAACAGTATGAAAAAGTGCTCCTACGCATGTAGGAATAGGGTCATCAGAAGCTACCGCCTCACCCTGCTGCTCCCACAGACTCAAGAAAAGTTCTATTGCACTTTCTCTTACTCTTCAATGCCTCTTTTTAAGACCAGAGATGAAACTTTTCAGTAGGCTTTCTTTGAGTAGAGCAGATGATGATAGTCTCTTTCCCTCTATGCTGACACTCTCTAAAGGCAACTCAAAAAAATATAGAAAGTAAGTCAAAAACCTTGAGTCCAACTCCTAAACTCATGGCATTCTTTTAGAAACAAATTGAAAAATTTTTTTTCTCTGCTGTGTGAAGGTTTCTGTTTGAAATGCAACTGTAAATGTATCTACAAATCCCACCTGCTGCAGGGCAGCCCCTCTTCCCTCTCTACCTCTCAGAGGCTATTATTACATTATCAATACCAAGAACGACACGCATAAGGAGATCGTCACCTTTCCATTCCCCATCCCCCCAAGTAGATAATCTTTTTAGTTGTGTTTTACATTTTAGTTGCCTTATTATTTTTGAGCTTTTCAGATTCAAAGCTTTTTAAGTCTCTCTTGCAGAGCTCAAAGAAAAATTAATGCTCACCTTCAAATGAAGGCTTAAGATTCTCAACAAACACCAGACTCCAGAAGCTGGAACTTGGGGAAAACAACAAGGAAGTTGGTAAATACAAAATAAAATTAAATGCAATATATCAGAGGAAAAAAGAACAAATAACAAGCAATTTCAGTAATCCATATGCCGTATTTGTTCATATGATGTTCTTTCCCACCTCCCCCACCTAGTCTTTTGCCTAAAAACAGGTGCATTACATGCACTTACTTATAATAAAGCTTAGGAGTTACCCATTTCTGGCTTTTGTTTACAGGTATGTCTCTGTTGTGCATTAAATATAGAAAGGCTCCTTCAATGCAGAAAGAGCAGGCAGAGAACCAGGATGTAAAAAGTAAGTAAGTTTCCTTGTTACAGTGGTTTCCTCACTTGCTAGTACTCCTAGGAAGCAGAAAAGAAGCATTTCCCCCTCACCCACATTAAACATTAAATATCATTACTCTGATCAGCAATAACTAACTGGGCTTGTATTTGGAAATGTTTGCACTGAAATACCATATTTAATAAATACCCCATGCCTAACAGACTTTACATAACCATCAGTGAAGCCAATTAGGAGTGGGACAGCTTGACACATGCTCTCTTTCACATAGTTTCTGAGCCCTGCAAAAATAGTAGATGGAAGAAAGAAACCCAAATTAATCTGTTGTTATGCTAACAAACATCTATGGTTTATAAGCAGAGAAATAGGAACACTGCAATCCCTCCAAAAAGGTCACATCCCTCTTCATCCAAGAGAAATCCTCAAAACACCCAGGTGAGCCCTGTTTTTAAATTTGTTGTTAAATAATCGTGAAATTGATACTTTAGAAATTGTATTGCCTTGCCATTGTATGTTGCTCATCATATATATATATTTTTTTCTAATGTTTTCAGAGGGAAGGGAAGCAAAGCTGTCCTTTCCAAGTAATGCAAAGTACTGTTGCCTCAAGAAAATAAACAACCATTTTTCCTTTCATCAGCTCAATGTAATTTTCAGCAATTCAACAGCTGGTGATTCCAGCTGTTTCAGGATCACTTTGATAGAATGAAGGGCTACAAATGGAAAGTTCCTGTAAAACTGACCATGGTTTGAAACAAAAACCACCCTTGAACAAAAAGTCGTCTTTCGTTCAGGGTACAATAAATGGTGCCCCAGCATGTAAAGAAGTGTCTGACCAGACTTCTACTCACCAGGTAGACTCTGAGGTGAGATGGTTTCGTACAACTTGGGCTTTGGCTTATTGTTTTTGTTGGTTTTCATTTTTACTTTCTTCAGAGTGATCTTACTATTGGAAACATCCACTAGCTTCTCAAATCAGCTGCTTGATTCCCTAAGGAATACCAGGACATTAGTCTCCTCCCCTTAAGTTATCCTGAAGATTAAAAACAAAACAGTATTTAATGCCCATGAGATGATAGCAATTTCTTGCTCAGCAAGTCTCCAGACAACCAGGTATCGGTTGATAGTCTCTCTCTTACCCCTCATAGCTGAGAAAGCTCTAAATAAAAGACTCTGATGGCTTTTCAACTTCTTGGAGTTGTGCCCTTAATGGTAAACTGCCAGGATACTAGGACCAAGGACCAGGTATCACCAGTAGAGGGAGAAACCTGCCCTTAGTATTTTACTCCTGCCCCATCAGTATGTTACTCTCCTCAGCAAGGACAGCAAAAGGAGCTTTCTTGACTGAGATAGATTTGAAGAAAAAAGATGCTCCTAGGATGGTGTGTGAATTTATCCCTTGTGCTTTGGATCATATATTTGTTATAAAAGACAGAATGAGAGAAGCTTTGTTTTTGTTTTGTTCTTCTCATAGTAGTGGCTTGTCATTTCTATTTGATTGGATGCAAAACAATCCAGTGTTACGAAGCTGTGAACAGAAGCTCTTTTCTCCAAAATGCAGATGAATCATTCTACACAGCCGTGAGCTTCCACAGGTGGTTGAGCAACTTTGAGAGAAGAAAAACATCTTGATTATAACTGCACTTGTTATCCCCAGGAAGAGGGATGTAAATCATAATCTTGGCTATTCTCCACAAAGATGAGAGCAGGTTTCTGTAAAGTTAGTCTTGAAACATCTTCCTTCCATTGTCCAAGTTCTTGACAGAAGAGGGTCCTTGTTTTAAAACATTTCACATACATACTGCCTGATTTTAGCTCCTGGTATAGGGAAACTGGTATTTGCACTATAAGATATTGGTATTCCTAGCATCCAGATGTTCAGTTAGGAATGCTGAATGTCTCAGGAACTGCATCAGCAGCAATTAAATGCGTGCTGAAGTTTGTGTGAAGAGGAGGGCTACTTTTACTTAGAGAAGCAAGATACAACCACCTTATGCAACATTCTGCTGACAAAAAAAGCAGTTTAGAATTGCCTTAAAAATCCTCAACTCAGGGTAGGGGGCTACACTGGTGTTCCTGATGAGTGAGATAGATAGATAACATCTGTCTAGCACGAGAACAGATTCCAAGTCAACAGGGACACAGCAGACTGATGCAAGCCCAAGGTATCCTATTGCTCCTTTTGAAGCCAAGAAAGGCAGTTTTAGCGCATATGAACAGGTTGTATACTTTACCAGTATTTTGATATTCTATTGATCATTTTCCTCTAAAACCATACCAATTGGGAGACAACATTGAGTGAAGATTTCACCTGGTGCAGGTCAAAAAAAGTTCTCTTCAGAAAAATAGATACTATATTCTACTATATTGCCTTAGGAGCAAACAATGCCCAAATGACATTCTCTGTATTAAAATTCTTTATCAGTAAATTAGGTCTTGTGAATAGGTTGAAGTAATGCCTTTTTTTCTGAAATGTTGATGTAATTGGGTTTCCCTCTGCTATTGTAGGAGCAAGGGGAGGTCCAAACCTGCTAGGAACATAACAGGGTGCTTAGATGAAGAGAAACACCGCATCCTTTTCTGACACATCGCAGGAGAACTAGCAGTAAGTTTTAGAAGATCTCTAAAAGGCTTAGTAGAGTTGGTACATGGCTCTGGCTATGAGATGAAAGCAGAGCAGCACATTTACTCCTGGCAAAGTTACCAACAGCAAAATCCTCAGACCAAATATCCCATGTGAGACATTGTCCATTTGTGAAAAGAGCAGATAGCCCCATGGCAGCTTGCAGTTGGCTGAGCCTTAGACTTGAAGGACTAAATCCAGATTCAGTTTTACTGTACTGTTTGTAAGCGGCATCCATTGTAAGAGATCATCTCTTCATTTTCCCAAGTATCTGCTGGAGAGAGGATGCAGAGGAAGGAAGAGGAGCAATTAATATTAGCATACAGTTCTGTTTTCATGGGAGAACTTCGGATTTCTGTCTGCTTATTAACTAAAAGCTTCTGAACATAAGCCAAATAGTGTAAGTTATGAAACAGATCAGCTGGAGAAAGGGGAAAGTATCAAGTAGTTAAGAAAATACATACTGAAATACAGAGGAGGAAATAAATTATATATAATCTCCTAATTTTCCATACATAGTTAGAGGAACCTAATAGAAAAATGAGAAATGGAATAAAAATAATTTAAAAAGAAAACAGTCAAGATTCTAGTGGGATAAATTTGTAGAAATACTGAAGTGGCACAAGCAATTTTCATTTCCTAAAGCACAGTAACATTTTTGGAGTCCCATCCAAGGAAACATAACTTAGAAACCTGTATTTCTTTTATCAACCTAATAGTAGGCTATATCCATCTGACTCAGAGCTACTGAAGCTTCACAGCTCTGAACATCAGATCATTTTATTGGATTATATCATATACACAGACTTATAAAAACGATGTCTAAATTTAAGTTTGAAATAATATATTTTAATATTTTGTACTTTATTTCCACCCATTCTACATCTTAAAATATATTTTAGTCTTTGGTAGCTCCAGTCACTAATTTCCAGAAAGTTAAAAAAAAAAAACAAAACAAAACCCAAAAACTACACACACACCCCACACCTCCCCCAGGAAATAAGAGACAGAGCTACACAAATAAAAAGCTACTTTGACAATCCTTATTCTTTAACATAAAATCTTAATAATTAAGGGAGCTACAAGCAAAAGTAAAAAAGAAAATGGTACTTACCTGTCATCAATTGTCTTCAGATGTACACCTTCATATTTTACATTTCAGAAGAAGTCTGTGTCTTCATCAGAGCTCTGGCTGAGACATTTAACTGAGAAACTACTGAAGAGATGTCAAGTTATTTGAAAAGACAGCCTAAGGTATATGGGGCTTGCATATATGTTTTATTTCCAAAAATAATGCCTCAGCAAAGAAAGAGAAGTAGATGTAATTTATGGGGAATATACAAGGAAAGGTAAGTACATTTTGTGCTTCCTAGCTCCTCAAAATCGTGCTCATGTCTTCTGAAGATGGACAGCAGCATGTTTAGGTATGGGACAGACTACTTTTTAAAAGAATTTTACACAGCTTTCAAAACAATCGAGGAATTGTATTTGCATTGGAACATGTACATAAACTGAAGTCTGCACTACAGTTTGAAAAATTCTGTAAGAAAAAGGCATAAATCTTTATTAACGGCTACTACCTAAACAACGCATCTCTGGAACTTGCTTTTGAACTCATACTGCGCAGCGTTGTGTAAGGCAGAAGAGAGAAGGCATCAGCTCAGGTCCTCAAAAGGAATGTTATTGAACTTAAACAACAAAACCCCACATTCTTCTAATGTATAAAGACACAGCAAATAAAAAGGAAGGTATGTTCAGAAAACACTTAAGGTTAAAAAGGATCTTTTGAGAGACATATGTGCCTTCTGATCAACTATGTGCATCCTTCTAAAAATATTTGACATTTAAAGTAGCAGCATTTTGAATGGATTTCTCAGCCACCATTTCAAATTGAAGATAGGAACAACTCCAGCAACCATGGAGCATCCAGTAATAACTAACATTGTCCAAAGAGAAAACAGGTGTGTGGAAGACTCTATGTGCCCAAACTTTGGCTGATCTGGAAACAAACTGAGATTTGGTATGGATGACTGACAGAAGGCTGAACACAGACTTGGTGACAACTTCTGTCCCAGTCAGTTCATGCGGATTTCGATATGAAGGGAAGAAAAGGAATCCTCACCAAGTAGAGCAATACCTTCGAAAGAAAGTGGCTTTCCAGTTACTCAGAAAATAATCTTCCCCCTTCTTGTGGTTGTTTGGTTTTAAAATACAATTGATACTTTGAGAACATAGCAGACAGACGTTTTGGAGGAACAAATTATTTAAGGAACAAACTTCTACCTTTCCAGAAACCTGTTTGACAGCTGGGCACAAGTTTAACCAAAATACCACAAATGGTGATTTTGAAAAAACTTTCAATTCTAAATTAATTCTTGGTAAAAAAAATAAAAATAAAAAAATTGAGTTTTCCAACTTGCTTTTGAGCTGGTCAAAACTTAGAATTTAATAAAATGTGTAACAGCTGTTACTTATATATATGTATTTTAGAAAATCCCACTACGTGCATTATTCTTTTTTTCCTAACCAGTCCTTTTGGGTAGCAAATAAAAATAATGATGAGCAGTGATCAGATCATAGAGAACTTGGTATTACCTGAGTCCGAATTGCAGATTTGTACTGAGATACAATGCAGAACTGTTCAGAACTGCAAGAATGCATCACACAGGCTATGTTCAAGGCTGAATTTGAAAATCCATCACTACACAGAACTCTAAGAATCAAAGCAGTTTTCTTACAAATCAAAACTGAATAGATTTTCTCAAGGAATCTTTGTACTTCATTTGCCTATGCTTGCAGAGCACAATTAGGCTAAGCAGGAATCCACTGAGTTCCTCATCACATGTATTTCTGACATATAGGAATTTAAGTGCAGTTCAGGTTCCATATTATTTACATAGAAGCATAAACCCTAAAAGGAAAACTGCACAAATAAAATAAAAGACAGAAACAAGACTGTTGTCCCAGGAAAGCATAAATCCCAAGTTTGTGCTTGTGAAGGCAGTATTAGAAAGAAACAGATGATCTCTTATATGGTTTCTCAAAAACAAATCAACTGAAGTAACAGATTTGGGATGTTTCCAACATACTGGGTTAAATTTTGTAGGCTGCTATAATGGACGGAGTTTTTCAAATGAGGAGCAGATAAAACAAACTCAGAAACTACTTTGTGGGAAGGGGAAGAAGAAAGTGCAGTGCAAATGAGCCGACTGAAGAAAAAAAAAAAGAGTTGGATATTTGTGTGCGTGTTTACTGCTCAGAACAACAACTTCAAAAAGACAGAGGCTACATTACAAATACATAAGTAGTAACCTTGTTTGACAGTCAGTCCACTGGAGGAAAAAAAAAAAAAAACAACTAAAATCACTGTTACAGCCTTTTGGGAACAAGACAGAAGCTAAAACCAGGAGACTTGTTTTCAGAACAAAAATATGAGCCTTTCAACAGAGCTTTGCTAAGTACAGTTATGGAGAAAAGCTCTTTCAAAATCAAAATGTTTCTTTCAATAGTCACCAAAAAATTCTTAGAAATACTTGCCACTTTGTGTCATAAACTGTAACTGGGACAATCAATTAACTGGTAACGTACTTCTACAGCTCCAGTGTTCCAGACTGCCTTGCCTGATAGATTACTAAAACATATGCCACACATACTGTCACTATAATGGCAGTTGGTTGCCTAAAGCAATGATGTTCCCCATCAGAATAAAATTCCCCCAACCTCCTCCACTCCCTCTCCCCCAAAAAACAGGCTAAGGAGTTCAGATGCTCTTGGTGACACTAAATACCTATCTGTATTTCCTTTCATTTTCAAAACTAATGTAATCTATGGGCTTTGAGAAGGATGGCTGGATGAGACACTTCACAACTCCAGATCTGCAAACAGTGTATGCAATTACATGGATACTGATGAAAACTATTCCTTCAGATTGCATAGGTGCTATTGACAGGTGCTGTTGGAAAGGAAGGGTTTCCTATAAAGGGAAGTGCAAATATAGGTGAGCATATCTAAATCAAGTAGAAACTAGTAATATTGTATATAAAAGTCTGATGGGTTGAACACAGCCTGGCAAGAGTTCTTTCAGAGTAACCCCGGAAGAAGTTCCTCAGCTGGCTTCCAGGAGTCCCAGGCCCACATGAGCATTACGAGCACCACGAGAAATGGAGCCACACAAAAGAGTGTTTGTGCATTCTAGGATAAAAACATGCACGTTCTGTTTTGGAAGGGTCCAAACTGAACTCTTGAAACATTTATTTTAAATAAATGAAATATGAAAATACTATGAATTTATTCGTATGTAACAGTAACACTTTAATATTTAATCAAGGAACCATGAAAACTAAAAACTCACATTAAAAACTCACCCATTACAACTCAGTACTTTAACGATAAGATGACAATTTCTCTGAGGGATATGGAAATGTTTGTATGATTACAGCGTGGCTCTTCAGTGAGTGGAAGCAAACTAGAATATAACACTTGTGCCTTGAGCTCTCACTGTTTCTAGTCTATGAGATTCAGGAGTGTTGGGCCCACAAACAGAAGCGTTTGGTATTTGTTTGGAGTCAGCCCCAAGAATACATGTCTGGGGCTCAGAGCTAAAACATAAGCGCTGGCTTTACGGGAAGGATCAATTGAATTGATCCGTTCATTAATATGGAACATTAATATCTGCCTTTAGGCAGAAGATCCTGCTGTTTAACTGGCACCAGATGAGTCAGCCTCAACTATAAACTTTTTGCCATCGTGAGCCACAAATACTTTTAAGAACTATTTCAGTGCTACAATGTATTTTATGTGATAGTTAATATGTTTAGCACAACCCAATTATTCTACATTAACAATATTCTCACTTGTGACATCACAACATCAAATAAATGCTAAAGTTTGACTTAAACTTTAAAATTTTAAATAGCTTTTTAATGGCCACACCTCACTAAAATACTTATGCTGAATATTGCCCACATCTAACTTTATACATGTTAGATTAGTTAATATAAGCAATAGGGAACCTCAAAAAAATACAAAAGGGCATTACTGAATCATTTAAAAAAATACTTATTTGTAATTAAAGTTTTGTCAGAAAACTATTGTGATCTTTCATAGCTGCAGATCATGAAAATACTCAAAAATTATTCTGCAATTTTACAGTACTGAGGTGGAAGATTAAAAATAATCATCTCATTCTCATTTATTTAGATTGTGGAAGTATCTGTGTTTTCTTAAAAAGTACAATATGGCTAGTGTTAATTTTAAAAGCTTGACAATATCCCTTTGCTATGTAAGTTACCTCAACAAGTTTTCATGTACAGAACGTGTATTCAAAGGGAGAAAATAGCAAGAATTAAAAAAAATTCAATAGTCATTATAGTTATGTATGTAAAAATCTATAGCCATACAATGAAAAAATACTACAAAGCTATGTCAAACCAAAGGAGTAAAATTCTGTTACTGTATCAGTCACTGCACTGCAGCATGTTTTTTTCCTTTTTTATGTAAAAACAAACTTATCTTGGTATATGCTGTTGTCGATAATGTGGTTTATGTCTGTAAACCCTCAGGTGCTTCTCAGAGTAAGCACCGACTGCAGTCGCAGCCTCAGGCATTACGTTTCATACAGCCGAGAATCATAAACCTTTGGTCTACAGAGCTGATAGGAAGCTGTTTTCCACAAATGAACTCTGCTACCTTTTTCTTTCACAGCGAGTAATTTAAATGTGATAGGCAAAGCATCTGTGAAAAGCAAAACAAAACTAAGTATTACCATGAATTAGGAATAGTACAGAAGGGGAAAATTCAACTCTAACTAGTGAGAATCTTATTCAATAATCTATAATCAGTTTTAAGTCTATATTATATTACAGCCAACAGCGCTTTGGCATAACACACAATATAGTAATAGTCCAAACCCTCTCAACTAAGACAACTTTAGACTTCAGGTTTTTGTTGTTTAATTATAATTTCTTTCTGATATTTTATTCTAATAAATACCAAACAAACTGAAATAAAACTCTCTGCTATTGCAAAAGCCACATGACCATGAAACACTTTTGTTTATGAACAAGGAAATGTTTGTATTACCTATTAAAAATATGATGCTTTAATATAAATAGCATCAGAAATGGCCAACAGACTAATAAAACAACTTCATTTGAAACTGCATCTCCATATGGAATTCTTGTTTTTATCACTTGGGAGTTTTCACTTGTGAAATATTTTCAATGTTTTGTACTACTAACATGTGACATGGCATAATCCCCCTCTATTCTCAAAGTATGAAATTCCCACTATAAAAGCTGCTCTTGGTCCTGAGATAGACAATATTTCATTGTTTGCTACAAAGTGTCCTGCATCCAGAGGTGCAGGGATGACTTCCGTTTTTTCGGCTTATTCCTGCTTTAACAGTATCTGTTTTAGTCCCAGATGTGGCCTTTTGTACAATGAAGAAAGCAACATCACCAGTGAAGAAAAAAGGTGAGAAAATATTTCTGTTCAGCAAAATTCCAGTGGTGAAACAGCAAAAAGGCATTTCACATAGGAACAATTACTAACTAGATTCTGAGGAGTTATTAATCATTTCAGTTTAATATTTTTTCTGTACATGAGAATATTTTGGAATACTGTTACTATTCCTCACAAATCAAATAACGTATTAGAATTCTGCAAGCTAGTTTCATAAAAACAGCATCCTACCATAAATTAAAATTGTAAAAGAAAATAAACATAATAGAAAGAAAGATTTGCTTATTGAGGAACACCTGTTTTAGATAAATACATTTGAAAACACAGCAGGGTTTAATACTCCCCTAAAAAGTTTAGCTGTTTTAGATTTTTTCTGTTCTGCTTCTTTTGTTACTACCTAGAAAGAACTGCTTATGAAAGGCTTGTGGCAACACAGTTGAAGCGAATGCTTCCAAAAGCTTTCAATAGCATTTTTTCAATGTATAAAATGTGAAAACATCTCTCAATTAGTAAAAAAAATAGTCTAATATACAAACATTTTTTAAAAAATTCATTTGTGAAGGAATGTAGCATTAATTACCCAGATTCATACCCATTCACTCCTCAGATACTGGTAGCTATTTCCTTTTGACACAAACCTCTATATATTAACCCAGAGAAATGCATACATGGCTGGTTAGCCCAAGCAGAATAGTCATTCAGCTTTCCCAAAATTTAAACTATCATAAATTACCATTTGGACAGCATTAGAAAGAAATTGAAGCATACAAGGAATAAACTATAGTTTCTTTTATATCAAAATGTACTCTTGAAAATGTGTTTGGCACAGTGCTAAATCATATAGTTAATACTAAATATTGCAGGATACAATAAAACCCTGGAGTTAACTTGTGTTTACACCCTTTAAGGGATAAAAATAAAAAGATACCAATTATTCAGAAGTCAGCCTATACAAACTGTATAAACAATATTTTATGTCTTGTTTTGAAAACCACTGATATAGTAAATTTTACATAAAAGACTGCAAAATAATATAAATGGATTTAAACAGATCTTTACAATAAGAAATTCAAATGGAAACAGACAAGTAACAAAGAGAAGTAAAAAAATTTATTGCAGTATTCGTTCCACCAGATTTGCTGGGGATCCCTTTTCTTGTATTATTTCAGGGTGACCTAATACATCAAAATCTACATTTACAAAAACTCCTCCTGCAGATAGGTCATAGATACTGCATGCTCTTTTTTTTTTTTCTTTTTTTTTTTTCTCAACAGAATAAATTATATATCCAGGAGATTCTGCCATTTTACAGCCTGGAAAAACAATGCTTCCCTGGAAACTGGGCTAAGCTAAAGAAAGCCATCCGCTGCTAGGTTAAACTCCAAGAACACTTTATTAAGAACATTAACAGACTAATTTCCAACATTCACTTGTTTATTTTTTTTTTAAACAGAAAGTTTTTTTTCAAGATATAAACAATTTTTTGTTAAACTATAATACAGTGGGAGTAAAAATGAACTGAGAAGTTTCTGCTGCACAACAGCGAAGGAAGCTCCCACAAAAATGTTTACCAAACATTTCCTTCTTTTTTTCCTGCGTCCCAGGTTCCATTCTTACTCTTCATTTAACTGATTTTTTTGCCAGAAAGTTGATATTTCAAGTTTTTCTGTTATTTCAATTCCTGTAAATTTGGCTGCATGTACAAATTCATTAGCTGGAAGTTCCATCCTTGGCGGCATACAGCGATCGTAAAGTCTGAACCACTTTATTAGTCAGCTTATTAGCACTCGTTAGAGCAATTTTTTTGTAAATAATGTCTGACTCTTTAATAGTGTCTACCCAAGGCACCAGTTTGCGGCCATCACGGCGCTTAGCCTCAGTCCAGGAGCCACTGTAGGAGCCTGCCATCCACTGAACACTGAAGCCATTGCTGGTTTTCTGTACTACTCTTGCAATTTGTGGTCGGTCTTTGTACTTTGGACAGCAAATAGCGATGACATCCATGACATCAACACTTTCATTCATCTGTGCTGCCAACTCCGTAGAGTCTGAATTTCGTTTTGACCTTCTCAATGACTAAAACATTGGGGGGAAAAAAGACCAAGTGTTACACAAAAGAACTTTAGTGAAATTATTGCTTTTATTGCTTTTAATCCCTTGACGCCGGGAGTTGGGATTTCCCGGCACACATTCCATTGCCGGCAATGAGACGCACCGCGACCGCCAGCGCCAAGGGGTTAACATATCCTTGTAAAACCACATACTCTTAATTTGTACCCGTGTCTTTATCTCTTATTGATATATAAAATTATATATACACATGAATCATAAAGCTACATAAAAACTTGGCAACAATAAAAAGGATAACACACAGTACATTCCAAAGGAAAATTAATAACTTTTTATACTGGATAAATCTCATTTTCTAGGTTGTTTTTTTTATTGTCTTTTCTGTTAAACTTTCTACAAAAGTTGTATAAACGGTTAAGTAGAGAATCTCTATCTACAAAATGCTTTCTTTCATGTGGATTACATTACTTGGTGTACATTTAATATAATAGACTGACATTTATAAGCACATAAAAATCATTTTACGTAATACGCTGCGAAATACGTTGACTCCTCCTCCGCCTCACCCCTGAAGTGCCTCCTCCTCTATCCTCCCCATCACTTTCATCGTCCTCTGTCTCAGCTGCATTGTTTTTAGGGCTGCCTCCTCCAAGCAGCGAGGTAATTGCTTTGTTTCGAGCATTTGTGCTAGCTGACACTTCTCCATCTTCTTCCTCTTCATCAGGATCCAAATGTTCCATAAGGAGCTTGAACTATTAAAAAAACAAAAAACAAACAAAAAAAACAGATTCATCCAGACTGTAACTTTAAAAATAGACATTTATGTCACACTATATTTAAAAAAAAAAAACAAACAAAACAACTAAATGGAAACATAAGGAAACAGGATAAAACAAATGGCAGAAACTTCAAAGCTGGATGGCCTGTGTTTTTTGTTTGTTTTACAACCTTTTTATTTTCTTCCCATATTCTGCTAGTTATCTAAAAGTTTTCTTCCTGTGTTCCCATAGTTTAAAAAGTTTTCTCTAGTTAATATTTTAAAGAATTGCCAAAAGAAAAGGTAAATACACCACATCTACTAGATCTAGTCTCTGTTCCTGTAACGGAAGCACTCAGGGATAAAGTGGACAAGATCTATAGGAATGGTATAAATGAGCAACACCAGAAATTAGAAAATACTTCATAAAGATGAAAATCCTTTAGTTGAAATTAATCTTATTGTGTTTAAATTTATTTTAAGACTTTCAATGATAATCTTGCTACACATTCTGAAAGGGAGTTGTGAGTCATAAAAATATCACAAAAGGTTACTGGGAATTCAACATTTTGAAGTGTTCATCTAACTCATCACCATCTACTTCCAAGTTTATACCGTGTTAAAAAAGTTTTAGATCTGCAGCGCTATTTTACTTACATCTAGGTATTGTTTTACTATACTCCTCTTCACTTCTTCAGTGATCTTGGAATTAGCCATATCACTCCGCAGAAAATCCAGAGTTTGTTTTGGATGGAAATGCACTCCTGTCTTCCTGTTTATCGCTTTATCATAAACTTTTGCAGATTCAGATGGAGAATATTTCTGAATTTTACTGTTTAAAAAAAACAAAGGGAAGAGCTTTTAAGAAAAACCCAAAGCAATTTTTTAGAAAAAACTTTTAAAATCTTCAAGAAAAGTAGTTATATTTTTATCATTCAGTATGCAGTAGGCATCCTGATAAGAAATGAAATCATTGCTTTTCCTAAATCAGAATTTCTATTTCATTACCTTTAACTTGCTACATTTGTTTTTTTCTCTTAAACAAACATTGTTTAAGCAATTTGTTACAATCAACTTTTAAACATTCTTCCATACTTGGTCCTTGGAAACAACTCACTAGATTACAAGCTGGTAGCCTTTCTGTTAGCGAATTATCCTTACCTATCAGAGAACCCACAGAGGTTCTTTAAATGCTGTTTCAGCATCAGAAGTAATAATATGCCTTGGGAGACATTTGCAAATTCAATTAAAGGAGCTGAATTTTCTGGTAAACATTTCATCACAGCATTTATATCATTTTCTTCATCAGAGTCTGAATCAGAGTCTACTCGTTTCCGCAACCTCCGAGGCTTGGAAGCTTCCTCCTCACTCTCGCTCTCACTACCGCTGTTACTGTCACTCTCGGTCTCCTCATCTGATGAAGGTTTTCTTTCCTTTTTTTTGTCTTTCACCATAGACTGCGAGACAGAGAAGTAAACAAACATTCCAAAATTAGGATAAGTAGTATCATGTACCTTTCTCAAAAAACTTTCCAAAAATCTTCATTGACATCAATCAACAAGAATTCCCTGAACAATGTCATTAATCCATAACCTGATATTCAAAGATTAAAAGATGCCCCCCCCCCAACCCCCCAATTTGATCCAAAGCTCACACTTTTTGCAAGGTGGGGACAAGGGCAACAAAAGCACCAAGTACTCCACTGGCAAGCTGCTCTTAAAGAGACTGTGCTGAATTTTGTTAACAGTGCCAGTAAAATGCATTAGAAGGTTGAATACAATAAATCAAGACAAATTCAATTTTTGTGTTACATATATTTCCATATCTACTTTGGTACAGACTAGGCAAAGCTTGTCTCTGTGTTAAAATTCTGTGACATTAATTATACTGGGGACCAGAGAAACCCCAAGCGATCATGCACAGTATTACTAATACTCAGTTCTACTACTTGCAGAGCTACCGAATCTCACACTCGCAGTACTGCTGCACGTATTATGGTTTTTCATGACACAGAACCTAAGATGCCCCAAACAGGATCTCATCTCGTCTTCGCTGTGCTGGGTGCTACAGCGGTATTAGCACACTGCCTCCAGTCTGGAGGACATGCTGCCTCTTCCTAGCAGATCAAAAATTGACTTTGGTGGGCAGTGGGAATTCAGAGCAGGGTACTCCCAGGCATCAGCTCCGACTGTACTTATAGGTGGACCAAAAATTCCAGAAACAAGTTTGCCTCCTAAAAGTTTGAACTTTCTGCTGCTAAAGTTGTTCAGGAAAAGGAGACATTAACATCTTTGAGAAAGAGAGGCCCGTTGTCTTACAGGGCTACGGGGTCACATAACACCTCCAAAACAGATACTACGCCATGTTTGGGGGTCCCCAATGCTACTTTAAGAGAAAAAAGATTGTGCTCTCTTTTCTTGCCCCCCCCCCCCCCCAAAAAAAAATTGTTAAATGGCTCTCAGGCAAGAGACATATAACTGCCTTCAGCAACTTGACAGCAAAAGGAATTAAACAGCAACCTAAATTTATTAAAATTACACAACTACAACAAATCAGTATTTCATAAAGATTTTAGGTTCACCTACTTCCAAAATGCATGCAATTAATTATCGTTAATATCTCAAAATTCTTTGTTCTTCTTTAAATGTTAGTGGATAGCTAAGGAAAGTTTTAAACTAGTATCTATCATATTCAGGCCAGAACAGATTTTTTTACACTCCTGATTACAAAATAATGCTACTTGTCACAGTAATGGGACTGTACTCGCTGAAAAACTGACCAAATTATACACAGCTTATACTGTCATCATTATACATATATTAAAATATAAATGCATTTACCTCTTTAAACGACTGTAGTAGGTTGCTACCAGAGACGGATAGTGTAATGTCTATATGATGCATTATAAACAGTGGCTCTTCCTGTGTTTGATAAGGAAAACAGGCTAGATTGTCTGCTATATACAAGAGCATATTCACCTCTGTTTTCTGCAAGATAAAAAACCAAAACATTTTATAGAAGTGTACATACAAATATACATACAAATATATTACAGATTTATAGTTATCCCGTGTTCTAACAGTCTACAGCAAAAATATTATTACAAATTTCATCCTAGGTAACTCCTCTTACCTCACCCTAAACAACATGTACATAAGCAAACTGTGGTCAGAGCTGAATATTTTATATATATTTTCATATATATTATCTCTGATAAATTCAAGCTGGCTATAGGAAAATTATGAAATGATGCAAAAGTAAACAAATATGTTCTATTATATAGGTTAATACCTCATTATAAAACAAAATAAAATATATTACGGAAATAAAGTTATTGATAATTATGTCAAAAAATATTTTAAAAGGAGAATTTGAGCTTGTGAGGCTATATTTTAATTCTTTTTTAAATGAAGGAAGTGTGATGCTTACTGCAGTATCATCAAAGAGGTTGAGTAAAGAAATTAGAAAGGCTCGTCTGTGTTGACGGTTCCCTCGGATCATGGAGTACAGGTGCGAACACAAAGCACTGGATGATTCATCGTGTCTAAAACCTCTTACAGGATCCTTTGGGCAGGTATTAATTGCCTGTTGTACCTGGTAAGACATCTTCATACCAGCCACTGCTTTCATCTGTAACAGAAAAGTATTTATTTTTAAACTGTGGTTTCCAAACAGTAAAGCTGAAACACAAAATAATATAATTTTTGCAGTGGAAAATTTAAAAATGCAGATCCCAGAATTCCACAGCCTGTCAACAGAAACTGCTAACTCATTTTTTAGCTTTTTTCTTTCTAAGTGTATGTTCATCTGAAGTTTAACTTCCAAACATGAACTGAGGTAACATTAATTTGAGTTGGCAAACGGATTAGAACATTATTTCTGGCAGAAATCATAAGGTCTTGTAAACAGCTCCACTGCAAATACTTTATTAGAAATATACAGTTAATCTGTTTACCCACTGCAGTCATGTATTCCAGTTTAAACTATTTTCAAGAATACAGAAATGTTCACACCTGTAACAGGACATTTTACCAAATTTGTATGCTTGACCTAAACTGTAGTAAAACAAAATACTAAGTCCGTATAACTGCAAGAGGACTAACAGAAAATCAGTTTTTTTGCCCATTTCTTAAATTTTCCAGCTGTTTTTATTTACTCCAGGGCTTCTGTTCTAGTTTCAGCACCTACCGAACCTCAGCTAGGCAGCACATCCAGCCCCCTCACACCAGCCTTTGCTGCTGCTCCCTGCAGTATCTCCTCACCTACACACCACCTTCAATCCCAGCTGCCTACATAGCAAATTTCATCTGCTGGCCTTCTACTGAACTAGGTGTCTAGATATCTAGGTATCTACAAAGCTCCAATCTCAGTGGAATACAAATAGGTATTCTGGACTGGATGAGATGCTTCAAATATATTATATCCTTTTTATATCCAACAACAGAAATTCCACATATGGGATTTTTATTTTATTTTTATTTTTTTTTTGCAGCTGAGGCACGTTTAACTGTTAAACCATCAGAGAACATGAAATAAGTATTATGCAAAAATTTAAATTCAAATTACTTACGTGAATGAACCCAGCGTATTTTTTGTCTATTTCCACCAACTGCTGGTCAGCTTTGTTTCGCATGGAGGGCTCTGGATCCGTGCCCATAGCGATTAAGTACGGCACACACTTGAAAAACAAATGAAATGATTAGTGTACCTCCTCTCTCACACTCTCTCTTTTGCCTGCTTTCTGTTGTAATGGTGTTCTCGTTATATTCTGACTGCTCCAGGAAGTAGAATATGAAACTCTTTGCAACTTACTACTTCACTACTTTTTGGCAAACAACGATACAAATTACAAGAGAAAGCAGCATTATAAGGTTCAAGGTTTCAGGTAGCATTCCCATTTCCCTCTCAAACTCAGAAGTCCATTTACACCACAGAAGTGGAGTGTTTTTTTAAAAAAAACAAAACAAAACAGCATTTGTAACTTAACATGCACAATAGTTGTGGCATTAAAAATTACCATAAAAATATTACATAAGTAAAGAATAGTGGAGATGATGACTTAAGATAGTTCTGACATTGACTCTGGAATTTCGATATTTTGGAGGACACAGGGGTTGGGGGGAGCAGAAGAGGTAAGCTCACATAAAGTTCAGTATAGAAAAATCAAGGGAGGAAAAAGGCTGAGCATATGCCTGAAATTTAAACTTACAACAAAAAAGTACTATACTCCAATATGCATTTGTAAGTGCTCTTTAGGCTCTGGCTGGACTTTTAGATCTTGACCCAAAGCCAATAAAAACCAGTGTTTGGAATCTCACTGGCTTATCAGCACAAACCAAATTTCAAAATTTGTTTTCTGTAAAGGCACCTTGCTACAGCAAGAAATTACTGTAACAGAGTTGGAAGAAAAAAAACCCACAAGGATCTGGAAATTTATCTAGTCAGCCTAAAAACTTCTGAATAGCTGAGCAACAAGAATCCCCATCATAAAAGCCCATCATACCTGAACAGGATGGATGAGACCCTGGTTTAATGTCAGTGCAATGACATTTAGAGCAAAGTGGCGTACACTGGACTGGGTATGAAAGAAAGCCTCAAGGACCTGTTTGAGATATAGCTGCATGATGGAACTACTCATCCCTGAGGAAATATCACCCATTTCTTTCAGGTCTTCCTGTTTTGCTACTTTTTTCCCTGTAAAAAGGACAAAAGCAATAGAACACTCATCACCGTATTACTTAGTTTGCCACTACTTGATGCTTACTTGTCTTTAGGCTTTACAACATACATGTTATTTCAGCTATCTTAGAATGGATTTATGATCTCATGAGACTTGTAACAATCTAATAGCAAAATATACTTCAAAAAACTAAAGAGACAAGACTTCATTAAAGTCTTGTTTCCAAATAAAGGTTTTTGTTTTAAAAAATTTCTTACAGTATCTGCAAGTTAACCTTAGAGAAGAATTTGATGAAAAGTATTTACTACCAAAACTACAGAATTATGTATTCAAGATTGCTTCCAGGATTTCTACATTTTGAGGGTAAATAATAAGCTACACTTCTCAATATACCTGTGCACATAATTAATTTTGGAAAATTATTCTAAGATACTTTAATATAAGATATTATTGATTAGATAACAATCTGCAGTGACTCAGTTCACATGTATGGTAATTTTATGCAATAAAGTTAGACTTTGCGTGCCTCATTAGAGAGAAGAACTCAACACTTACAGTCTCTATCTGCCTGCTGCATCCGTGTATCCTCCTCCTGCAAGTAGGTTTGGAGGTTTTTTAACACCTGGATTTTTAAGTTTACTGAGCAGTTCTTATCTGAAAGAATGCTGTTGTACAGAGTCTTCACTTCCTGTTCGAACATTAAGCTTGGGTGTTGTATAAATGCAAATCCTAAAGGGAGGGGTGAAAAAAGAGGTTTGTTATCTTCTAGAAACTGGATTTTTTTTTTGTTGTTTTTTTAAGTTTTGTCTCAAATATAGGTATGAAATAAAATGCAATCTTTCACTCAGGCGCTGCAAGTACAATAGAGAGATGGCAGAAAGCAGTTTTACAAGATTCTGTTCTTTGCTTTGATAGAAGGTAGTCAAGTATTTAAGCAAAACATAAATCAAATAGAGATTTGGCACATTTCTCCTCATTTCTCTCTAGTCTAAGTAGTACTGCTTTTTCATGTGGACACCATCCAAAGCTTATAAGGAATTTTGTTAGCTGTGACAGCAGTACTCAGTCGGATGAATAAAGAGCGAGTGCCAACCCAGGGCAGCTGCTTCCAGACCTGTGTAACTCCTACTGCAAGTCCCGTGAGGCGGCCTGCATCTCAACGACCAGGAACCCTCCCCCCAAAACAAGTGAACCACATTTACTAAAGGCTCTCCGTTGTTCTTCTAACACATTTGGAGAAAAACATTCTGCTGAAACTGTAAAGAACTATTCACATGGAGGCCAAGCAAAAGTAGACAAAAAAAGATAAACATCACAAGTGTTTAAAAATAAAGCCTGAAAGAAAAACATAGCAAACGCAGTAAACTAAAATTTGTATCTCTTGCTGTCATTATTCATATACCTATTAAAGTCTTCTCTTGAAAACTATCTGAAATCTTCCCAAGACTACATCTGTTGGAAGATACACACTGAACTGCATTTATCTGCTGCCTTATCCTTGACAAAGGACTGCTGATTCTTAGTCAGGGGAGTATTTATTTCATAAGGATTTTAACCTAAATTAGCGACAGTGTATACCATTTTAGATCACTTATGTAGGTTTAGAAGTGCTACTGACTCAAATTTAGTTCAGTCTGTAATTTAGAAGCATTTTTGGCTAATATAATGTTCTCAGCATCCAAGAATAAAGCAATCACACCTATGGTTAGCAAGACGGCAGTCCCCACCCCACCTGCAACGTCCTCTAAAGGACAGTAAGTTGGGCTGTTTATGTTTTTCTGTCTTTCGGCTGGGCTATCACAAATGTGCATCTTCATGTAATGCCTAGAAAAACTCCAGCTAGTCCAGAACGCCGTAGCACTGCTCCTGCGACAGAGGCAACTATAAAGCCATTAATCCTGCTTGGATTCCTTAAGTGGTTTCTCACAGACCATCAAATCAATATTCAGCCTCAGTCCTTGTCCTCAGAGCCCTACCTAGCCTGAAGCAGGGTATCTAAAAAGCCACCTACCCTCTAGGATAAGGACTGGGCTAGACCAGGCAAATTCTTTTCCACAGTTAGTCTATACAACGCAAGCTCAAGCGCATGGGAAACAACTTTCTTTGGACTAAGCCCTAACCATGGACTGAACTCTTCCATAAACCAAGACCTATCCACCCAAACGAGAGTCTCCCAAATTTACAGTTTTTGTACTTGAGAAGAGGATGAATGTGATACAAGCTACTCAGTGCCACTTCATGTACTACTGCAATTCACTGTGATACCATAGTAATGCCTTCAGGTAAAAGGACCTATTTAAAATTGAAATATGGCGCAAATCCAAAAAGGAACAGTAGTATTTAGGCTATGACATCATTTCAACGCCTAACAAAATCTCACAGCAGATCCCCCAGTTGGTAGAAACTGCCAGAGTTCCCTTGACTCCAGCTGAAGATCTGCCCTTACACTTAGTGTCTGAAATGTTTTCAGCACTTTTTATTTTTCTAGTCGTTCTTTAACCATGCCCTGTAGGCTGAAAAACAAGAACTGGAGTTACAACATACTCTCATATGGAGGAAGAAAAATGTCATCATTACTTTAGAAATCTGCTGCTTCTGAAGACTTGATCAAACATCCAAAAAGCATCCACTGTCAAAGCTGATCTGCTGCTGAAATACGCCACTAGTATCCCTTTGACTATATTGCTATAGTCGAGTCTCAAATACAACATGCAGTGAACTTTGATTTTAAACAAACTTCCCTGCCACAACACAAATACATGACATGCTGCTAAAATGCATGTATTTTTACTATAGCAGAATAGTAAAAATTTTTAGTATTTCTTACCGAGGCCAATAATGGCTTTTGTCTGTACTTCTTCATCTGAATGCTTTGTAAAATACATCAGAAGTTCAAGTACCTTATCCTTAATGTTAACCTGAGCAAATTAAAACAAAAATAATAGGTATTTGAAGATGAAACAGGTGTTTTTAATCTCATAAAAAAGAACAAAAATCAAAATGTAAAGGAGAGACAATCTTACTGCAGAGCCTTTGGAAAAACAGGTATTTACAAACTAAAAATCTAAATCATAAGCATTATAAAAAAATACATAGCTTTGCATGACTAGGAATGCTCTACTTTCAAATAAAAGAATACATAAGACTTGGAGACTGAATACAAGTCATTTTACCTTACTGTTGCCCTTAAAGTCTTCCTGATCAAAATCAAAATGCCGACATAATGCTCCAACAGTGAAAAGTGATCTAAGGAGTGCTGGTTTATTGGCAGTAAGTATTGTACTGTTGGGGTCTTCTTGGTGTTGACTTTTTAATTTGGAAAGTGCACCTACAGGAAGATAAAGTTTTAATCAGGTGTGTGGTAATCACAGTGTATCCCTAAGATAAAGCATGCAACCAAAACCTAAAAGTGACAAATACATGTTGTGATTTTACTTACCATAGTATCTATTAAAACAGGCCCACACAAATTTGTAGTTTTGTGTGACCTTGTTCACAACAGCTCCAAGACAGCTCACACAATGCTGAACAACCTAGAAGCAAGAGAGAACAAATGAATTATTTATTCAGAAGTTAAAATTGAGATTTTTGTAAAGTTATGTAAGCAAAGAGCTATGTAAAACTAAAACTAATGCTCTAACAGATGTAATACTCATCTCCCAGACTGCTCCGAAAAGCCCTGCCCAAATTCATAATCATTAAAATATAGCAACATCACATACAGACTCGGGTAAACCAAAAATATTGTTTTTTCTTGGCTCAAAAATTACTAGTCCTATGACCAGCATAAACTTCATATTGAAGACAAAATTTCTTTAAATCAAAACCATGTATTTCAACACATGAAATGGAACCAACAACTGAGTAGCAACAATTAAACCTTACCGTCATGCCGTATTTGATGATGAGTTTCATGAGATCTTCCTCAATAGTGGCAAGGAAGGTCTCACTTGGGTGCTCCATTAGTGGAACTACGAGTTCTAAGATTTTTGCAACATTGCAGATCACCATGAAATCATTCTGAGTCTGGAAGGACAGTATTTACAGTGGTTAACATTTCTGGCTATTTTATCTGTAAACCAAGTATATTTAATATACACTGACAATTAAAAATCCCAGCTCTTTCATAAGATATGACTGTAGTATTTGGTAAAGATTTAAAAGAATATTTAAATAGTATACCTCTGCTATTAAATTACATATTATGAAAGCTAGTTATTGTTTTCTATAGAACTTCTCAAAAAAAAAAAGAAAAGAAAAAAAAAGAAAAGATCAGTCTAAGCAGAACTTCATCTCTCATCACGGCTGTGTGTGGACCTGTGAACATTAAGTGCTGATAATTTTTTGGAGTCCTAGGAACTCTCTGGAGTTATAGGAACTCTTCCTGACACACACATGCTAAAGAACAAATAATAGCTGGCAACAAATCAGCAACAAATGAGGTTGTCCTATAGCTGAACATGGCTCTAAGAAAACAGACAATAATGAGCACACATGTATAAATGATTATTAAAATGATTAGTAGTTTGCATGTTCAAGACTATGCAAGTAATGTAAATGAGGAACCTGCAGAGAACACGTATACATTAAATATATACCCTCCCAGAAACTGAAGTTTTTGACAAATCAAGCTCACTAATCACCACAAGATAACCTTATCAAGTTGACGGTGAATAATTTTACAATTCACCTCAAGTTGCACAAACACAAAACTGATGGAACCCACTAAAGAGATGTTGCAGCAAGTAAATAGACAGATACCCCTTTCCTATACTGTTTGGTCAGAAGAGAAAATAAGCAGCTGTAGAAGTCCTTTGCAGATATGTCCAGAGGATGCTCCAGGGCTGAGCACAGGAAATGCTAGGACATACCTAGAAGCTGAGATGGTAACAAGTACTCACACGCCTACCCTGCTATGGGCAGCTGATCTAACATAACAGACTGCTGCCACCCGCTTGTCCATGCTCTTTCTTTAGTGGTAGCTAGGTGATCCTGCCCTGCTCCTCGTGCCAGACTGGGGATTCATCACTGAGCCAATTTCACAAATCAGAATGGCAGAAAGCTCTGCAATGTTTCAGGGCAGAGAGGCCGTTTTACCAGAGCGTGGGGATTAGCAGTATAGTTCTGCCATTTTTGTGAGCTAAACTGGTTTGGGGGAGGGGGGAGGAGTGTTACAAAAACCACCATAACCGTGTAAGTGGGAGCTAGGAAAGAGAGAGATGGAAATGCTAAAGAGGATAGAGCAGGACATTTTCTTTCCAATACAGCAGCTATATGTTAGATCATCCTGTCTTAAGGAACCATACCTTTAGTCTTACAAACCACACGCTAAGTCTTAACTACGTTAAGACAAAGCGACTGTAAAACAAAACAATTTTAAGAAGTAAATTCATAACAAGTGAAAAACTGGTTTTTAGTCCTGAGGGGAAGAAGGCAGCGGAGGTTTCATCTAGCTACAGAATGTGGAGGTAGAGGGTGAGGAACATCATCTTGGAAGATGGAAAGATCATTAAAAGGATCTAGTATCTTCAGCGGAAATGATGTTCATGAAGGAGAAACACAGTTCCTGTTTCTCATTTCCTGCCTTCAATTTTATTAAGCATGTAAGACAGCCATTCATTTCTATACTTAATTATCTGGGGATAAAAAGACTGACTTTCTAATTTTATCTACTTACACTACATTTAGTGGTCAGGTATGGCTGCATGGTCATGGCATGTTTCACCATTAGCTGGGGCCTGATTTTGCTGAATAAGAACAAAGTGGTTATGCAAGCAACCAAGCGACCAGAATTCACACCTTTGTTGTCAGAATCTGCAAAAATTAGAAAATACATGAAGGATATTAAATGCAAGCACTGTTTGATCAATTAAATACATAATGCATAAGCATCATATGAAAATCTCTTTCATAACATATCTTTCAAGATCAATATGGAATATTCTTATTAGATAACATTTGGGATGAGCACATGCAAGTGTTAACACATTATTTTATCAAAAAGTATGTGAAATAAGAAGCAAAGGTGCTTCAGAGATATCATTGATTTTTAAACTCTACTTTATACAGAACACTGGCCCAGCCAATGATTCCCATTATAACTGTAGAACACATTAAGACAAATAAAACTTTCCAAATATGAGGAAATTTATTTTGATTTTACTTATCTAAAAGTTTGAACAAGTTATTTTAAAAGTAGTTCAGTTAAGGTGGTGATCTGGAGAAAATTAGGGGAGCTTTATTATAATAGTCCTCAAAAGTTCATTCAACTATAATCAACTTAAATGCAGGAATCCTGACAAAGTCCCCAACTCATTACTACCAGTTCTGTAATAGTAATTCTACCACAGTAACTTTTTGTGATAGTAATTTTAACAACCATCGTTAGAGTTTCATATAAAAATTGAAGTAGTTCAGCTACTGTACTATAAATAATATTACCTGATAAAGATTCCTCATATTTAAGGATGTGCTCAACCAAATTGTCAACAAGTTGAGTACAGGCTTTCTTCACAGGTTTATATGAGGCATCCTCTTCTGACTTCAATAGCTACAACGGGCAAAACAGAAAATGATTTAATATTAAGGGTGCAATCATTTACATTGGATGCATGCTGGTTTATAGCGATGACTATAAATATACATGGTTTTTTTGCTATGAAAGAATTTATACAACTTGTCCATTAAAGGTACATGATGAAGAAAAATTTAAGGGAAGTAACAAACCAAAATACAAAAGAAGTTGAGAAAAATTAACTGTGACAAAAAGATAAAAGAGAACAATTCTACTGATTTTTGCATTGGGATGAAAGCTAAACTGTGTTTAATGAAATAACGAAATAAATAATAATCTAGTTGTATTTGCCAATGGTAACTAATAGGAGTTAAGAGGCTCTTTAAACTGCTTGAAAAACAAGCAAAAATCAAAAGAATGTTGTTTTTGACATTAAGCAAAAAAATTCCATTCAGATGAAACACAGTTTTATGAACACTGCAATCAGTGAGGCCTGTCTTCTTATGACGTCGGGTATTGACATTGCATTCCTGCAGATCCTTTGATATGTAAGGAGGATTGAGCCCGTATTATAGCTTTTTCTTCAGCGGAGGCATTAGGGGGTACTCTGGTTTACCTGGCTACCTATTTTCATGGCACTCCAGGCTAAACTAAAATCTTTTGATATCTCCAATTCCCCCATCCATACTTCTATTAATTTTGCTTGAAAATTAACCAGTGCCTACAAGATGTAGAGGAGAATGATAGCACAGGCAAACAGATATACACAAAGCAAGCTCATTCTTTAGAAAAAATAGACTAAGATATAAGGTAGGAATGCTTCTATAAACCGTGTGACAAATAAATCAGACACGGAAATACACTTATCTACCATTTAAAATTATCTACATGAATAGATGCCTCATTTCAGAATTAACATCAAGTCCACAGCTAACATATACACATCCTTCATAACTGAGAAGACAGTGAAATAAAAAACAAAGCATCAAATATTTTTAGAACAGATCACATGGAAAGATGAAAAGTAGTGTCAGAGACAAGGTGCACCAATGAAGACAAAAAACAGGTCAGATTTTTAAAGAGCATGAATTGGTCTCTTGCATGTCTATTTGATCACTCCTGTAGTCCCCTTTCAGTGTGTTTTAGTACCAAGAAAAATGTTAACACACTTACAATGATTGTGACATATCTTCAAAATTCATTACTTACATTTTGAAGAAGCTGTTCAAACCAGTCATACCCTGTATCTCTACAAGCTGCAACCTAAAAGTAATATTTAAAATAAACTAATTAAAAGAGGAACCTGAAGAAAAATTACTTCAATACAGATTTCATCTTAAAAGTAAACATGCATACGTATATTTTCCTATGCATTCAGTGCAATGGTTTTATACCATTAGAGATCAGAAACCATGTCTTCTGTACTTGAAAAATATTTCTCACCTTTTAAGTGATTCCAAAATTTGTATTCCATACAGCACAAGGTCTACAGATTTTAGTGTTCTCACTCTGGGTGAGAACATGACCCAGTCTTTGTTAAAACAGCTATTAACCTTTCAAAATAAATTTTATTGATCGTTTCAGGAAATTTTTCATTTAAGAAATAACTTCTTAGATAGCTTCAATTAATACTATAGGCTGCTACTAACATTTCCAGGAAAATGTTATACATAATAGGAACTGTTGTGTTTTAACTGAACAAGTATTTTACACAACTTAAATACAGCGTGGTCCCAGTTATCACTACCAACAGATTACTGAGCATTTAAAGTTTCCTACAGTCCTGTTCCATGAGATGAATAATACTAGTATATATTCAGTGACAGCAGATAGATAAAGAAAACTGTCTGATAATTAAATTACTTATTTTTTGTTTTCTAAAAGATCATGGATAAATATTTCAGAGATAATAGAAACAATCAAATTTTGCACGCCACTCGATTCAAATTTATAGAACATACCACATCAGTGATGTTTAGTATTTTCCTGGTCATTGCTTCTTTGTCATTGTGTGGAGTTGGAGTAAACCAGAGCTTCTGGAATGTCTCATTTACTAATTTCTGAAGGGAAAAAAATATTACTATAAGCTTATCTTGGCATGTAGGTATTATTTCTAATATATATATTCTAATATATATATTCTAATATCTAATATTTCTAATATCAAACAGATTTGTTGGTGATGCGTGCCATTTCATATGGAACTATTCAACCTAAGTGAGTCTGTTAGAGAGAATATTATCTGAGACAGAACCAGATCTACTATTACAAAAGTGATACTGGTCTCTAAGCAAGCCTCAGTAAAGTACAAAATGATCACTGGGAACTGATGCTACAGAAAATGGAGTTATCACTTTCCTCCTTTAATCTGCATTCCTCAGGAAAACATTAGTATCCTGAGAAAACAACAACTGAACACCAGATTACCATTTCTAGAGCAGAACCAGCAGCAGTGGTAGATTGCTTTAGAGGTTTCAGAACAGCGGTAACGCGGTGGGGAGGAGAGAGAAGCCAAGTCTCCCTAGGCAAACATATGAAGTTGGATCCCTTCCCCCACCTTTGGCTGGAGGAAAAGGTGGAGTAGAATGAAAGCAAACTAAATTATTCTTGAATTACTCATAAGGCACATGGTTATAAGGAGGTCTCTCTATCCCTGCAGACATAAAAAACACATTGTAGACAGTGGCTCATTTTGGGGGGTTGCTGGAAAGGCAAGGGAATGGAGGAGATGCAACACGATCCTCCTCCTTTCCTAGCAGCACCTTAGAACCAGCTGTTCATCTACTTTTGAATAACAGTCTTCTCTGAAAGCCTCTTGGCATTAACGTGTCTCAAGTGGTAAAAACATTATGCTGCTGTTATAAAGTTGCAGAGTTCAAATCACACTGAAGGTGTATGATACAAAATTATTACAGGTGTAGCCTTAATTACCTTGCAATTTTAAAATTATTTTGCCAAGTCAAACAAAAACATCAGCAAGTATCAAGTTTATGATTTATCATGTTATCGTAGTTTTGTGCTCTTGTGCATATATGTTGTAATAGAGATTAGAATGTGACCACATAAGCAGCATTTTGGGGGGACTACTGATTCATTAAACATTCAGAATCAATGCAAAATCAATGTAAAACCAATGTAAAACAAGCATAAATACTTCATAATGTTTTATATACAGAACTATGCATATAAAACATATCATAATATATATCTTGCATATCCTAACTTCAGCTGCTTAATCACAGATCATAGAATAGTTGACTTTGGAAAGGACCTCTGGAGATCGTCTAGTCCAACCCCCCAGCTCAAACAGGGTCCCCTACAGCAGACTGCCCAGGACCCTGTTCAGACAGCTTTTGACTATCTCCAAGGATCAAGACTTCACCACCTCTCTGGGCAACCTGTTCCCCTCACAGTAAAAAGGTTTTTCCTCATGTTCAGAGTGTTTCAGTTTGTGCCCGTTGCCTCTCGTCCTGTCACTGGGCACCACTGAAAGGAGTCTGGCCCCATCCTCTTGACACCCTCCCTTCAGATATCTGTACACATTGATAAGATCCCCTCTTGGCCTTCTCTTCTCCAGGCTGAGGAGAAAAGAAGCTCTCAGCCTTTCCTCATAGGGGACATGCTCCAGGCCCCTAATCATCTTCATAGCCTTCGATGGACTCTCTCCAGTAGCTCCATGTCTCTCTTGTACTGGGGAGCCCAGAACTGGACGCAGTACTCCAGATGTGGCCTCACCAGGGCTGAGTAGAGGGGGAGAATCACCTCCCTCGACCTGCTGGCAACACTCTTCCTCATGCACCCCAGGATACCATTGGCCTTCTTGGCCACAAGGGCACATCGCTGCCTCATGCTTAACTTGGTGTCCACCAGCACTCCCAGGTCCTTCTCCGCAGAGCTGCTTTCCAGCAGGTCAACCCCCAACCTGTACTGGTGCATGGGGTCATTCCTCCCCAGGTGCAGGACCCTGCACTTGCCTTTGTTGAACTTCATGAGGTTCCTCTCTGCCCAGCTCTCCAGCCTGTCCAAGTCTCTCTGAATGGCAGCACAGCCCTCTGGTGTATCCGCCACTCCTCCCAGTTTGGTATCGTCAGCAAACTTGCTGAGGGTGCACTCTGTGCCTTCATCCAGGTCATTGATGAATAAATTGAACAAGACTGGACCCAGTCCTGACCCCTGGGGGACACCGCTAGCTACAGGCCTCCAACTAGACTCTGCGCCGCTGAGCACAACCCTCTGAGCTCTGTCATTCAGCCAGTTAATTTTGATCTAAAGCTTATTTCATTTGCAGAGGGCATTTTTATGTGCTAATTTTGCTTGTCAGAAAAGAGAAGGAACAGAGATAATACTTGCAAGAGGAAAAGACAAAAACTTAGAAAGTAACTTTAAAAAAAAAAAAGTCTTTTGATTGCCAGCAAAAGTGGAAAGAAAACAGAGGAAAAAAAGAAAGAAAAGTAAGCCTCAGCAATGTAGGAAGCTAAAATATTTGCTCTCTCAAAAATTAAAAGTAAATAAAAATCATAAATATTACAAAGGGGCAATGAAATACTTTCATAAATTATTATAACTTTTGTCAAGCTATGGAAATACGAAATAACAATAATTAAAAATCTGAAGGATATATTTTATTCTACCTTAATGCCTTCTTCATCATTGACTCTCCGAATCATTTTCACACACATCTCTGTAATTTTGGGAAAGGTTGGTTGTTCAATGCAGATATCCCTAAGTATCTTTATGACTCTTTTTCTGACACTGATACCAGTATCCTGTGTGGAGAAAAGCATTACACTCTTGAAAACAAATCAGACTATGAACTCATTTATATATTATATGAATTAATAATTGAAGATTACCCAATCTGACTTGCAAAATGTATTTTAAAAAGGCAGTTAAATATTCTAGAGGGCAATTAAATGAAAGATCCGCATAACTTGTACGATTTGCAAGGATTCTACAGTCCTGGCCAGAGTCTAATGAATGATGTTAATGTTTCCTCCATTTATATCGTCTCATTTAAGAGCTCATAATAGTGTAAATGTATAATTCCACTCCTTAATTCAAGAGGTTCAAAGCTAGATGGGATGATGCTTTAACCGGTTTGCCAGAACACACAAGACCCTTTGCAGATCTGGGCTGCAATCCTTTAAGCCTTTGCACAAAGTTTATGGATATGATGTGCTGCAAATCTTTGCCATTTTCCTAGGCTTAGTCTAAGGAGATGAATGAGGAGCTTCATTCCACATTATTTTATACAAAATCTGTTAAATCTGAATGTTAGGATGAGCATTTTTATGTATCCTTACACATATGAAGCTACCTATCTTTGAAGCCCTCCATAAAGATGTTTTATCATACAAATATAGCAAATTGACTAAAAACCTGACATAGATGCTAGTGTTATCTTATAATTAAATTCACATTGTATGTTATCTGAACATCCAGACATGAAACACTTGTACAAGAGTAGAAAAACAAAATATTTTATCTTTTTTTCTTTTGGATTACAAATGGCAACTTTAGATTACTGTGCTGCAGATTTTCCCTCACTGCCCACACTAGTGAACTGCTTTCAGCGACCAACATCTCAAAAACTTCAGAGATGTGGTAAAATTCCTCATTTCACCTAATTTGTGCACTAATGGAATCAAAAGGAATAAAATCATCAATATCCTGGTTTTGCCTTTGTACAACTTTCTATGTATGTTTACCTTTCGATGGAACAGATCCTCACTGGAAACAAGCAATGCCTTTTATGAGGTTGGTCTTAAGAGCATTGTACTTCCAGTTAAAACAATAAAAACTGATTTACTCTCGAGGGTTAGAACATCATTCTCTATTATTAAAAACACAAACTCTGTTGAAAACAAAGTTTTCCAATACCATGTACTTTATGATAAATATCACAAGACCCCGTACCAATATTCTTTCAATCAGCATGTCATAATACTGCTCAGCAAGCTGAGGACGACAGAGCACAAATCGGCCAAGCAGCTCCACAGCTGCTTCTCGTACACTAGTGGAGTTATCCATTAACCGTCCATGAACACCTCGTTGCATATCCAGCTAAAAAGAGTGAATAAAACACAAATCCAATATCAGAAATAAAGAATTCTTTTAAGCATTACAGAAAAATACTTGTGCATGAGGGATATTTCTTTTATTTTTTTACCCTGGCTAGAATACTGGGGTCTACAGCAACAACCTCAGACAAACACTTCATGGCTTTTGTTCGAACAGCAATTGCATTTTCACCAAGTACACGCAGAATCTAATAAGAGAACAAAAACAACATTTCAAGTGCTTTGGGAAGGTAGCAAACAATGTTTAACACAGGCAAAAATGCAGTCGAATAACATGCAAAATATTAAACTAAAATAAAAAATCCGACTACCAAAAACTGAGTATATCTTCTCAGACAGTAAAAAGGTGCATGCAAGTGAAGTTCAATGGCACTGATAACTGAGCATGGATATTTGCTACAATTTGCTGTATCTCTAAGGTTGGTCCAAACAGGATCTATATGGGGTCCATATCTTCACTTTAAGACCCTTAATTTTAAACTCAGCTTTTGCCATTCATGTGTGGCTTTCACCATAGTTCTTTCAACAGAAGAGACGGATTTGAGCACTATAACTTTAAGAGCGGCTCTCTATGCAGATCACTACAAGTAATGCAATTTCAACCACTGCTGGAGCTCAAACATGTCGCTGTGCCAACATGTTAGTACTCTTCTCCCAGAAAAAGGGAAGAAAGCACTTTGGTCAAACAACAGCTTCCAAAGTGACAGCACCATGCACTGCAAACAAATTACCACGTTGGTTTATATTTTCAAAATTTAGAATATAAATAAGCATACACATGAGGCATTAAGATACATTTCATGAATTAATATTACCAAATGAGCATGCATCTTACAAAAACTGTGAAAAGATTTCAGCATTTTTTAAATTATTCTTTTACTATGTATATCTAATATAATGATTTTGTCATACACATATATGCACAAATAAAATAATGTATATATAATATGGCACATGTGAAACACATGCAAGAAAAAGAAAAATAAGCACTTATGTCATCAATACAGAATATGAAAGCATGTGGTGTTATTATGGCCTGTAAATACCTGTGCTCAACAATGAACAGATATTTCACACTACCCCATAAGTGTTTGGAATCAGAAACCAACTGTGTTTCACTGTACTAAGACTTCTGGCACAGTTTACCTGTGTCAAATAAATATCGAAGCTCTGGGCAAACGGCCTCATAGAGGCCAAGTAGCGAACAATCAAGCATGCATCTTCATAGTCCACAGTATCAGAATTCATCCTGTAACAAATTCATTGTGTTAATTAGGATATGTTTATCAAAAAATAATTTAAAAAAAATCAAATGCATGCTTAATAAAGAAATCAGCATTACTGAAACGTACTTTAATGTACTGAACTGAGATGGAGCAGTTTTAATGATGCTGCGAAGAAATTTTTTGCGACTTTCTGCTCGGTGCATGATTTGTCCTGTAGTCTCAACATCTTTTGCATGGTGAGTTCCTTCAGACGAATCCTCGTCCTTCTGAGACTTAATTGCTTTCTCTGTCTCCATGGTTGTATCACGGAACCACTGAGCTATATAAAACTTTCGAGAAAACTGGAGAAATACAGCAGGGTGCACAGAAAAAAAAACAGATAAAGAGGGAAATTAATAGATTTATAATGAGATTAAGCTAGTCTAATACATCAATCATATTTTGGAAAATACAATCAACAGTTTATGTTAGGGTGACAAAATAAGTGAAGCAGTAATAGGTATGACCTCAAATCATTTTATTCAGTAGCCATGTTATAGACATTATTTTTATATACATTTAATATCAGAAAACTGAAATTTACCACTAATGAAGCATCAGTTTCTGTGTTCTCATCCAGATAATCTAGCAAAGCCTTTTGCAGCTGTTGGATTTCATCTTCTCCTCCCGAAACCTGTCAGGGGTAGCAAAGACAGTTATAAAATACAATATTGCACAGCGGTAAATAAAATCTGAAAATCTGCATACCCATGTATAAAATACATTGAAAATACATCTGAACATGTCTACCAAGGCATCCTCTTATTTTCTTGCCTTTTGAACAACCAAGTGAAACTCAGCAGTCATGTATACACTTCTGAGGAGTTATCTGTTATTTTATAAATTGTTTATAAACACATTGTCTACTATTATTGGTGGTACTGTATAAAATATATCATCCATAATGTATGGATGGCACTGTCTACCATCACTGATGTTAAGCTTCCCCAAATAACTGAAAAACTGCTTTTAGCACTCAATTGCCCAAAGCAATTTTATTTTCTGTAGATGCCAATGCCCAGTTACTGCCTGATTACGTAAACAAATAGAAAAATTAGAAGATTCAGATCATCATTTGGATATCTTTCAACACTATTATACTTCTGGAGATAAGGTAACAAAAGGACCCTTCAAAGATATTTCCCTACACAGTCCAATGTATAATTGTCAGAATCACTACCGATGGGAGAGTGTTATAGCCTTTTAAGTCCACAGAAGTATAAATTACATTAAACTAGGTATGTAAAGACCATATTTGACACTGTATATAGTAAAATATTTTAATTGACAAAAATTATGGCAAGTATCAGCCTCATGAAGAACTGAAATTCATCTACTCCTTTATTTGATGAATACCTGCAAATTATGGAAGTTTTTCCTCCAGCATAAATCCTTAACAGTCAAAATATAGTTGCTATAGATTTGGAGTTTTTTTGAGGTTACTGAAAGGGAAACTCAGACAAAAGCAGCTTGATATGACCATTCCAGATTTAACCTTAGGTCCTTAAGAAATGTGTGAGTCCACGTTTTCAAAAGGACACGTAGGACCTGGTTATTTTCTCAACACACTATGTACTGTAAAGAGTCCAAAATCATACACTGCGTAACTGCTGCTACCCTTGCAGATATGGAGATATTTTGATAACAGCTTCAGCAGAAACACAAATACGCATTCTCTGAAGAAAGAGTTATATGCAATTCCTGTAAAGAAAGGATGACTAATACCAGTTACATCACATAAAGATTACTCTTACAGGCATAACAGTCAATCTTCCAAAGTCTGCATATGACTGCCATAAGCTCAATTACCACTTTTCTATACTTCCTTCTACTGTGCAGTGACAAATACACACATACACATATATATTTTTGAGGTCTCTTAAGACAGCCTTCAACTGTTGCTCCATTATTTCCTCTATATTGTCACAACAAAACTCATTTCACCACTCTAATTAACCGCTTAATATGATTATTAGGGGGCTGATTTGAGAAAGACAATGATGAGCCAGCAGATATGTTATTTATAAACTGACCCAGAAATCTTCAAACAGCATTGGAAACAGATTTTCCAGATGCCATTAAAAAAAAAAAACAAAAAACCCCTACATCTTTAAGATTGCAGTAATATATATATATATTTTTTAATGGATATGTCTCAATCTTGCTGTTCAAGCACAAACCAGCGCAGGATCTCTCACGTACCTGTTTGAGGATTCTGGCTATAGACCCTTGATCCATTTTGCTAGTGACTGCATCTTTCCTCAGTCTTGCAGCTACAGTTCCAAGATAGTCAAGTGATGCAACTCTTAAAGCCATTTCTGTAGATTTGTTACTGAACTGGTGAACCTAAGGAGAGCAGAATAAAATGCTTAAAAACTTACATATTTATGCATCTGAGATTCTTCTCACAAGACACTGCTTGACTTTACTGAAAATTCCACCTAACTTCATGCTGCATAAAATTGTCACTTATTATTACACTTATTATTACACCACAGATATGCTCATTATTTACTTTTTTTTTTTAACATTTGTTGCATCTCTCTCTGTAAATACACCCTTCTGAGTTTTTTAAAATACATATTTTCATAAAATAAACTGGACATCTAGTATAGTAGATTAACTTTGCAATAGCATAGATCTTAAGCACCATAATGCATCTTCCACATTATTCACACAACTATAATGAATGCTACATTAACTAGGAACAAGACCATAAAACATCTGTTTTCCAAGAAACTATTCAAATTACTGTACTAGCTACATCTTAATACCAAAGAAGAACGCATGAAAAACATGCCAACAAAAATGTTTACATTCTGTTAAATGCCACATTCCTTAAGCAAATGTATTATCAGTAGAAAACCAAAATATGTACTTAACTGTTCTCAGGTTCTGTGCCAAATGAATAGTCCAGGGAAGATATTTAACATGAATAATTACAGCTATTAGGCTGCTTTTACCCCAAAGGAGTATATGTGCTTATTAGGTAGCATTTTTTAGTGGAGGAAAGGGGGGAAATCACAGAATAGAAGCGGCCTTCCATGAGAAACAGTCCCCTTTCCCAAGTCATGTTATCAACCTAATCGTGTTCCAACCTAAAATTTAGTATCTATGTATTATGTAACAGTGACAGACATAAGAAAATCTTTAAATGTTGCACGTGTGTCAGCCATCAGAAAGCATTCTTGTAACAGTTTGAGTTGAAATGAACAAGTCTTCATTGTAATGAGAAATAAATTACTATAATAGTTAAGAACAGGAATCTCTTACCAATAGCCTTCCTAATAGGCTAAGTAACAACTCTGCAGCTGGCCATTCTGGTTTATTGACTGTGGAAAGAAGATCTTGAATAAAGTTCTCAAACAGTGGCCTATAATCTTCTTCCCCTTGTTTACTACCACACCTGTTTAAAAGAACATGAGTTTTGTAAGCATTTTTAAGAGCCATTTAAGCTTTTCTTCTGCTATAAACAAAAGAAGCCCTATGCTGAACCAGACAATGAGTTTTAGGGAATTACAAAATGAAAACTTTGAAATATTTGTAGAAAAAAAATCATTTTCTTCAGTTAAGGATGAAGAAGTTAAACATTTAACACTCCAAATTGCACTGCAAGAAATGCTGCTAATCCAGGATAGTGGGCTTTTGTTCCTGAGATTTTATTTATTGTTTTAAGTCTGCACGAAGAGGATGGACAAGCGAGACTAAATTCTAAAGCTCAAGCTGGAATAGTGTATTTATGAGATATTTTGCCTACACTCCTAAGGCCTGGTATGACTTATCTCATTTCCATAAAACATATCAGTATTTATGCTCCACAAAGGCTAAAATCAGAATGTAAAAATCCGAAAATAACACACACCGTCCTGCTAGTGCTTCACTGACATGTGACAACCCTAACTTCTTTAACGATACCAGAAGTATGCAGAAGAGTACAGGTGCTAGTAAACAGCATTTTGGCTTACCAGTGGAAATTAATGTGATAAAACCTTGGGACCTGGCAGAAATTTCTGTACGAACGCTTAGTCAGGCTATTCAGCCATGCCATAAAAAGATTTTTTTCTGTTGATCTATTGATATCCCCAGCTTCAGCTAAATGAAAATGATTTTAGGCTTTTCTTTCTTAGTCATTCTGATGAATGAACATAGTAGTACATTTCACCTCTTAAATATTTAATCAGACTTCTCTTTCACCCTTCCGAGGAATAACAGACACCTGGTAAAAGGATCCTACATAAACTATCAGACAGGTTCTTAAATGCATAAAGAACTCTGCAGAATTTCTCTTCCATAGAAAGTTTTGTCCAGACAGGTAGCTCTCTTAGGGATCTATAAAGCATATAGTTACAAATATCTGTACTAGTAGGTATTTATCATTGTGAAGTGATTAGTTTTGTCTGAAGCTGTGACAGACTTTCTGAGTTTGTTTTGTCAATACAGTAAAGAATATTATAACAATACTTACTTCTTAAGGAAAATAGACAGGAAGTTTTGTGCTGTTCTCATGGCTGTTTCATATGAGTTAGTAATAAGCACATCTTGATCCACCTAAAAATAACAAGATTTATTTGTCTAACATTTTAACATACATAGAAATGTGAATTCCACATCAGCACTTTCCATGCATCAAAAAATTATGACAGACATCCAAATACATCACTTGATTACTACGGCACCATCATAAAACATTATACCCACAAACACACAAAGTCATTCCCACACAAAAGAATTTTATGGCTATTTAAAAATAGCATTCTTACTTTTTTGTTTGATTCCTCCTCTGAATTAGAATCTTTTTCTGCTGATGGTAAGTGCACAACACATTGAATAAGCTGCAGAACTAGTGCTGTTACCATCTGAATATACATCGGCTCTCCATCAGTGTCACTGCTGTTTAACCTGTCAATATGAATAGGATAATATTAGTGCTAAAAAAAATTAAAATAAGATTTTTGGTACTAAATAATATCTTTCTAAAATTATTACCACAGTTAGAAATCTCTGTGTTCTAGACATTTAGTCATTTGCTTCTTCCTCATGCAGTGAAAGATTCAGTCTGACAAAACTAGTATTATTCTCAGGCAGGAGAGATGGACTGAAACAGCCCACCAATGGCTTTCTGAATCTCTGTGAAACTCAGCAGCTAGAAGTCTACAGAAATGTTTAATACATTAAACACCTACATGTAAGGCACTTACTAGTAGGCTTATTACATATAATGCCATATCAACTTTTTACACAGCAGAAAAAAATACACCGAACAGATCCCATAACAACTTATTACTTATGTATTATTTAAGATGTGTGGAATGCGCAGGACTATTAAGCAAGAGAAAATAGTCATCATGACGGACTTCTACAAGAGTTACAGCTCAGATAATACTTCATGTGTAGAAGACTATAAACTTCAGCATGCAAGAGTGTCTTTAAACAAGCGGGACCAGTAGGAATAGACTGCACCTTACACTTCTCCCCTTCCAAGCAATGCAATGTGACAGACGGTACTGTGTTTATCTATCTATTCAAATCCTGACCCCACCTAATGCAGTTAACAGTATGGAAAGGTAATAATCTCTGACATCATGCTCACCAAATTATCAAAATAGTGACTGCGCATGAAACATACCAACAATTCTTTATCTTTCTGAAGTTATTTTTCACTGCTCCTGGATCTTTTCATGTCAAATTTTTCATGTCAAATTTTCTCTAAGCTATACCCTTCATTATGGTAGCCACGGATAGGGAATATCCTTTAACAGATGGGAGCTATGATTCTACAGATAAAGAGTAGAGTCCTTGTGGCCTTGAACTAATGACTTCCTTCTGCTATAGGTCTTGATTCAAGGAGGGTACCTACCAGTTATGCTCCTATGACTACCACCTTCCTATTTGTTAGATGCCTCTGATGCCTATAACCAAAACCATAGGAAATACAAGGCAGAAGCACTCACATTAACATTAGGGCAGCTGAATTCAACTCAATGTCTCAGTGTATGTGCATTTTTTTCCTGGATATTTCCTGTTCATCCATTCTGGATGGGACAGACTTTTTCACTGACAGTTTGTCTGTCTCCAGGGGAAAGATGTATGCAAGGAAGGAACTACATCAACCTCAACAACAACAAATGCTTTGGAATAATTTCAAGTGTTTAACCAAGTAAATTGAATAGTTTCTAAATGAAACTAATCCAAAGGAGCACTGGCTTGATTCCTTGGCAAGAGTGCTCTGAGAATGCCATCAAAGAAATTCTGCAGAACTTTCATGTAAGGGTTTAGCAGTGAAGAAATGATTTAACTCCATTTAATCAGATTCAAAGAATTTTCCAATAAAAAAAAATCTCTGAATACATACTAGCGTTACACTCATTTGCATCCTTAGTGATAAAATTAATAACATATATTTCAGTTGTTTTTGTAACTAAGCATAAATATGATGGGATAAGAAACTGATTATTACAAGACAAACTGAAGTGCATTTATCAGACAATTCTGCTCTCATTGTGGAGGTTTTGAAACATCCATCTCTAAAAAACTGCTGTGAAGTTGCAAATCTTGTAAGAAGAAGTTAATACTGAAGTCTAAATTCCTGTATGTACAAAACTGTAAATGCTATCAAATTAGCAATCTATGTCAGTAATTACCTGAAGTTTCTCAAACTCCTCTTGCTAGTTGGTAGTCTCGCCAGGGAAGTGAAAATTTCTTCCAGTATTAACTGCCTGTGTTTTTCATACCTGGAGAACACCTATTTAACAGTCACAGGATTGTTTAAAAATTATTTATTGTTAAATACAATAATAAGTAAATTTAACAATAATATTCTATCAAAAATTATATACATTAACAAGCACTTAACATGGCATTTAAAAATTATATTTATTACATACCTCATTTTCAACGCATTGCTTTGTTTTGCAAAGCAAGCAATTCTTTATAAAAATACATAAAAACTGTTTTTCAAATATGGATTTTTTAAAATCTTCAAATGACCCAATTTCTATTTAAAATGCTCTCTATTTTTTAAAATGTCAGTGATAGAATAGACTTATTCCTTATTGCATTGCACATATTCAAATCACGGCAAAGGAAATAAGGAAAACCATATTGCTAAGATATTTCAAGATGAGAAAGGACAGATGAGAGCAAGGGGATTATGGTTACATTTTAAATCACATAAACAAGGAACTTAATTTTGGTTAAGTAGACTATTTGTTACTATAAAGTACTCTGCAAATCAGAGCAGCTCAGGTACATTTAACACTGCTCCTAGCAAACCAGCAAAAATCCAGCCTATGTAAATGCCCTAAAAACTCTCAGAAGTACAGGAACATGACATACAGGAACACGAAATCTCAAAAAATACTTACTGCAGTCACTAATTTGATGGCACATAACTGTAGTTCACTGACATTTTCTACAAAGAATGGTGTTATTCCCATGGATGATACCTATCAATAGAAAGAAATGCTAAGTATATTTGTCTAAAAAACTGATATTTAAGCAGTTTAACAAGCAGGTTATACATTCAGCAGATAAGGTACATCCTGTCACAATATGTATTACTTCATATTATTCACAAATAAAGTTATTAAAGCATATTTGAATATGATCATGTTAAACTTTTCTTAAGTGTACAACAAAGCCAGATTTGAACATTAAATGTTCTTCTCCTTGAGATAATACACCGCACAACATAAATCACTCTGATGTTAATCACCGAAATGGTTTGTTCTAATTTCATATGTCATGTCATTGAGGCAATCACACTTTAAAGTCCCCCCATGGGGAAAAAAAACAAAACAAAACAAAAAAAACAAAACAAAACTGTTAAAACTTACCTGAAGAATAGTTGTATCAGTTAGAAGCTGTATCTCTAGCAACTCTGACAAACTGCTGACAATGTCACAAACTTTGTTATACAACATCACTATAACTCTTTGCTTGTGGGTGGAACACTTGGCACGTTTTGCTTTTGAACTTAAAACACCACCTAGAAAACCAAAAATATTTTCATTATCTTTTTTAAAATGTTTTAATTACATCAGACATTAGAAAGGTGATCGTTTTCTCAAAGAAGTCCCCCAGACAACTCCAAGACTACAGCTTTATGAATAGAGTTGCTACCAGAAGAAAAATTATTTAGTAGCACCAGCTGAAAAACAAGAATTTCATATGACAGATTAATTTTTCATAATTGTTTTCTAAATTCTGGACCCAAGATTTAGGCACCCACATCTGAAGGTTACATATCAGAACAAAAAGGTCTTATTAAAACAAAAGACCAAAATCCAAAAAACAACTGCTCAAGGCTAAATAGTTTTCACGGAAATAAGTCATTATATACATGGAGATTCTGACTATAAAATCACTTGTTCACACCTAAAATATCTATACACAGAAGCTGAACTTCAGACAAACTTCTATAAACTTTGGCTTAAATGGTTATGCTGCTGTTATTGCAGTAAATCAAGACCCTTGTACAAATGGTTATTCAGAGGACACATTCCATTCATTGTTATTTTACTCTACATTTTCCATCACCCTTCAAAAATCACGTAAAGCATTAATTCAGTATGTTGGATGTGATATGAAAGAACTGCCAGTATACGATTTATAGACAAAACCCTCAGAGTGTTTAGGAAAGTCGTATCACTTGTATTAGCATAGGATAGATCTATTAATGTATGTTTTATGATGTGCAAAGCTTTTTTTTTTTTTTTTAGATCTCTTAGCATACTAACCACCATGAGGATCCACTCTATACACAGGGTCATACTGAGGATAGAGAGTGTTCTGCAAATGAAATTTGGTGTACTGAATAACTCTCTCTATTACATCCTCTATATATACAGCTTTAGGCATGTTTGGTGACGTCATAATATTGATAGCTGTAAGACAAGCGTCAGCAGATTTGGTCACTCTCTCCATAATAAGGTCTCTCCATAACCGCTCCTCATCTTCAGTGTCGTTGTTCTGCAACAGGCAAGAAAAAGATGGCAGTGTGAGCAAAAAGTCCAATTTTTATCCTTCTGCCAAATAAAATATAACAATCTTATTTTTAATATACATACAAGCACATACGAGATGCTGTATTGCCTTTATGATCAGAAAGCAGTTTGTTCTATAAATGAACTAATATGTTTTACTAGTGACAGGTTTGCGTAATGTCCTCTCTAAAATACAAGTCCTTAATATCTCACTGTATTCTTCAAGTAAAACACTAAGCAGTTTTCTGTACATCATGAGCAAGCACTATAAAGAAAGACTTCTATTTTCTCTACATAAGGCTAATGTACTTATGAGTACATATGAGCAAAATCTCAAACTCATTCACCTGATGTTTTCATCTTCAAGTGGCGAACACACACTGGTTCCTGCTCCAGTCAGTCTAATTTTTGCCACTAGAGGGATCTCTTACACAAAAAGACCGCTACAATTCTATGAAACTGGTGAGAATAGTACTTCCTCCACTTTGCAGACGCACTGAAAACTGATCTAGTATCAATATGTTTAAGCTTTCTTATCAAATATGCCCATTTAGACGTAGTGCAGGGTACACAATCTATTTATTTCTGTGTTTGCATGAGTTATGAACAAACATGAGGTTAATTATGGCCACCCAGCACTACTGAAATATAGTTAATGTTATTAATAGTGGAACCAGGGAGAGTTTCTAATAATCTCTCTGGTACAAATATAGCCATACTAATAGCCTAGAGAGAAAAAGAAAGGATTGAGGAACACTAATTTCTAACTACATCTTCTTTTTCCCCTTTGGGATAAAAGAATCTAAAAATATCACAGTGCATTATATACAACAGATGTATTTGAAAAATTAACAGAAACCTGTAAATCGGAAGAAAATCCCTGTAAATTTTCTGGGTAAAACAACTTTAAACCATTTATTCCTATATAATCCTGAAGGGGGCTTTAAAAAAAACCCCAAACAAATAGGTTTTAAATCTTTTCTACTTTTTTGCTCATTAATATTAGGAATAAAAGAACCTGCAATCCATTCTGCCTTTGAATAATACCCTGATATGAAGGTAGGATATCTTCATTGCACTTTAAATACCCTTTGTAAAAGAACACAAGGCCCACTCTTTACCAGAGGCTTTCTTTGCCATAAAGATCTCAATTAACATTTAAAAGGTCTTAAGAAAAATCTAAAATTTGTTTGGCTAATGTCTCTGAATTGCAATCGTGTGACAATTTCATTAACTCTCAAGCTTTACTACAGAAAGTTAAAAGGAAGAAAATACTTTAAAAGCATCTGCATAAAGTTTCAATCATACTGAAGTAGAATAGGAAACCAGCAGCTTTTGTCACTTATTTTTCATATTGCTAAAGACATTCAGAACAGTATTCTGAAACTTCAAAGAGAACAAAATAGCTAGATGAAAATACTCAAGTACAAATAATGTGTCTATTGTTCTCATTTTCAAGTTCAAATGCTTCTTTCCCAATACTCATAACTACTCTCCACTTCCGCAGATCAGTAAGTTTTTTGGCTAAAACTCTGGCTAGAATATTGTGTCAACTAGAAAGTGTAAAAATAAATAAATACCATATTTCAACTTCATAAAAACTCCAAACCCTAGCATAGTTTTGGTATATCAGAGAAAAAAGTCCCTAAAATATTAAACTTATTAGTTTTGTTTATGTTGATATGTTTAACTTTGAAGCGTAAGAGCAGACCCAAATATCGTGCCTCCGCCACTCTTGATGCTATAGGGAAGAATGTGCTCTACACGAAAGCCATGCTTTCTTCTACTGTGTAAGGGAAGTTTTATAAACACGTAGCAAAGAAATTTCAGCTTGTTATAGGTTATACCAGTTACTATGAACAGATTAGGATGACAGTATAATATTTAAAACTCAATTGTTCCCAACACATCTGGTTCTTAGCCATACTAGAGTAAAATATGTTTACTGCTGAAAGAATATTAATCAGTCTTTACTAAAATTTAACAATCCAGATCACATGAGTGTTAAATTAGAAATTCCTCACACACACACATACACTCCCCACTTGAAGCTAAATGGGATCGGAAGTGAAGAAAACCCTACCCTAAACAATGATGTGAAATGATGCAATTTGAAACTCACATGGTTAAGTAATGTAGAAAGCTTTGATCCATCTTGAATATTCTTCTCCAAAATATTCAGGACCTTTACTGTTTTATCTGTTGAGAGCTAAAAAAAGAAAACAAACACATCAAACAGCAGTAGGAACATAAAGGCTTGCAAATTCTTTTAAAAGATTTGCATAAATGAAAGACAGAATATGTTATGCAAGTCTGGCATTAAATGAAAATTGTACACACTTTAAAAATAAGGACTGAATCTTGGCTTGCCCAGTTTCTAACAGAGCAATGACTGAGAATGCTGATAATATAATTAAACTAGTGAAATATTTTCTGCAATCAAATTCCATTTCCAACTAGCAAAATCCATAGAAATAGATTTAAAACTGCCCATCTGTCAATAGCATATATTTATATACTCCTGATACTAGAAACTGGAATTTATCAAAGCCAAGTATCAATCACGAATTCTATATGACTCTATGAGTTCTATTAGAAAAAAAATCCAAGGCTTATGGAGAAGCTGAATTGAAAATCCATAACACTTTACTAACACACAGGAAATTCATTAAGAACAGTGTTAACTTTGAAAAAGTATCACCATTGATAAAAGTAGTTTGAGCTCACCTACAGACTTAACATTAAATAATTATTAGACTGTGCTAAACCTGGGAAGAACCAGCTTCATTCATCCAGATACTACTGGTGCTCACCTCTAGAAGCAACAAAATTTTTATTTTTATATTATATTTACACACACATACATACATACACACACATACGCATGGGTGGATGGATGTATAAAAAGTAGGAAACAAAGGTAAAGGCCTAGAACTATCAGGAAGCAGAAACCCTCAGGCTGAAAACATGCTACAAGGAAGGTTGGGAGGCTGAAGGAAAGGCTAGGAAGAATATCTAAATCTTGGATTAAAGAATATCATTCAAGAGTCTTGTACAGTAAGTGGCTTCATGGACACTTCACAGAAATAATAAGTGGGCATGGGCAGGCATAATCAGAGTTTAACATAAGACTGCTGAAAGCAAAGAGTTCTAGAAAGATAAAGAGAGCAAGAACATTGTTTCTAGAAATGTGATACCAACAGTTTGCAACAACAGAGAAAATTCCCTTGAGGTGAAGTCTGTAAGAGTATGACAAAGAAATATGCAGCCTATAGAAAATTATTCTTAGTATCACCTGGAGCCATAAACCTTTCCAGTTTGAAAGGGAGTTTTGGGGAGAGGGAGGAAGCAGGCAGTTCAGTGAGATGCTGGATGGATGTCTTACATTACACTGATGGCATATATTGGAAAGGGTGAGGGTTTTTTGACTTTGCCAACATGTTCTGTTTTACTCAACACAGGAGTGCTTATTGTAAGGAGGAAATCTGAGACTATAGGTTGGTGTGCTTTTGTGAAAATAATTATTTGAAGATTTTACTGCTCAGGCATGTGTGATATGGCTGAGAACTCAGGTGCCTTAATAGATTATGCAATCTGTCTTAATACCTACCTATTTCATTGCAAAGCCAGGTACCCCACACTGTGATATATGGTACACTGACACAGAAAAGGAGCATTCAAAAAAATGTCTCAGCTTCAGAGACAGTAACAAGCAGTTAAGGTGCAGTAACTTCAGCTAAGTCAGCAGAAGGATGACTGTTTATAGTATCAGTCACATACACACCTGGACAAATGCTTTCCATACGTTAAACAAAATTAAATATTCAAAAAGAGTTAAAGGCTATGAAGATGTACCTTGTCCATAATGCCCATTGCCTTAATTTTTGCGGATTCACTACCCAACTCACTAAGCTGATGTTTTCCCAGTAGCAACTCTTGTGGAATCTCATCATCATCACCTTAAAAAAAAAAAAAAAAAAGAAAAAAAAAAGAAAATTAACAATCATATTTCTAATAAGGCAAAAAGCAGTGTTTCATAGCCAATATGAAAAAGCCAACTGAAGAAAACCTATTGAAGAACTGATTTTCCAAACAGCTAATAGTTCCATTTAGTGAAGACTGATGATGATGACTTTTGGTTGTGTTAAAGTGGATAAGGAGTATACTGAGATTCAGTGTCTCAGCCATGAGTATGCACAAGTGCTCTCATGCTTGGGTTGAATAACCATGCTCTATTAGGTCAAAGGCCACAGCAGATGCAAAATTATGTGTGTTCCAGATACTATTGGCAAGAAAACCATCTTACATTAGCGTTGTTTGCAGAGATATGCATATAAGAAGATAACATCCTAATGACATTCCCAAGAGGTATTCTTTCCACCCAGGTAGAAAAATTATTTGTCCTTTTGTGACTTATGTCCCTTTTGGATTTTGCAGGGAAAAGGATTTTCTTCCTGCAGCAGCAAGTGAAACTGAAGGGTAAAGGAACCTGCTCAAGGTGGAAGCCAAATAGGTATAAACACTGCACACCCTAGTATGTACCACAAGCAATTAAATCACGAAGAAGGAATGCTGAAAATATTGAGATTTTTTTTTATTGTTTCTTGAGCTTCTAATTGGGGGAAGCATTTTGAAAAATTCTGACATATTACCAAAAGCAGTAAAATCCATGTCTTCCAAATTTTCCAAAATATTCTCTATTGAAGCAGTAAACCTTTTGAAAGTCGAAGAATCCATCATTTCTGGTGAAAAAAAAAGGAATGCATATATAATTATTTTATATATGAAACAGAAAATACAAACTGAAGAAAGAAAATAAATCTCCAAAAGATTACCTTCAGGTGTTAGTTTAGGTTCGTAAGCTTTCCTCTTCTTTTGTTTTTCTTTTTTCTTCATTTTTCTAGCCACTAATTAAGATAATAAAGAGTAAAACAAATAATACTTTCTAAAAATTGAAAAAAAAATTATTTACATTTCTTATGCTCATATTAAATAATGCATGCAAAGATGTTTATTTTAAAATGCTCAGCATATACTTTAATATTGCATTAGTATTACGGAATAAAAAAAAACTTTTATAATGATGAGTTACCCTCACTGAGGCTAGGAGGAGGAGAATAATCATCCATGTCAGAGTCATCAGGACTGCGATTACGGTAACGACCACTACCAGAAGTCCTCCTTCCTTCATGATAATGGCCACTTCTCCTATGATCACCAGAACTTCTTCTGTCATGTTCTTCATACTCCCAAGCTGCATCTCTGTCCTTTTTATGTCTTTTCCGAGAAGCTAGAAATGAGGAGCATTTTCATTATAAATACAAAATTTACACTTCTAATAGCACAAAATCATGCATTTACAAGTTAAAGGAAAACGTTGTTGTACAAATGTTCTGTAAAACAAGTAAACACACTAAAACTATAATATAAAATTCTGTTATGGCATTATAAGGCAATATATATAACATAAGGCAAACATTCCAAAATACCAATTTAATGAGCATCTGTCCTTTTAAACAAAGTAAGGAAAGTAGAACAGATCAAAATAATTTTCATCCTTTCCTTTCATGAGAGAACATTGCGATAATTTCTTCAATTATCTAAATTGTGGCTATACTAGGTGCCCAAGTTCCAGTTCAATGATTGTTTTACCCATCCAACACAGCAAGTTCCAATGAGATTTGATAATCTGATTGCTTAAGGATATTCTATTTTGCCAAGATATCTACAACTTTACCTTGATACATTTTGTACAAAATCCAGTGTAAAGGGAGAAAGTTGGAGTCTCAACTTCTGGGCCAAATAGTAAATATGTACCACAGAAGGTAATTACAACCAGTTTTCAGTCAGGATCGAAAAACGTAGCAGAACCAAATGTTGAAGAAAATTGGACAAATGTACAGAGAAACAGAGCTTTGATGAAAATCAGACATCTGGGGGATGGGAAGGAAGTCTGTTATTTTCAAAGACAGTCTTGTGCACTTTGAAAGGGGAGAGGCTGCTAAGATGTAATATAAATCAGAAATTGAGGAGGCAATATTAATTGTTTCATCCATGAAATTAGCCAATTCTCCATTATCTAATGTAACAGGATAACTGGGCTAACAAATAAAATGTCTAATACAGAACATGCTGTGAAGACCAAAATTGCTCCAAAACATTAAGTTCTAGACTAGCAGATTTTATTATTCTTGTGAACCTGCCGATAACAACCCTGACATCTGTGTCTCTCTCTATCCCACTCTCCTGAAGTTTAGAGAGGTACGAATGTATACAGGGCTGTTTCTGAGCAAACTGGCTCCAAGCATTTATACAGAATTGTAATAGAACTGACAAGTCCTTTCTAAAACCCCAGTTTACTGAGAAGCATAGGAAAGAGAATATTATATATACCAGGATACACACAGTAGTCAGCCTAGGCTCAGACTAAAATATTTTTATAAATCAAACTCAAAATAAAAGATTTTGAACCTGAGATCATACTGATGCTCTACACTGCACTCTAAGGGCCCCCACTTCCGAAAACATAGTACAGAATTTGTGCAGAGGTGGCCTAAGTCCTTTAAGGTAATAACTTAGTTCAGGCTTTGAGCTGCACTGCTCCTGGATTGGACTTGCTTCTGAGACAGTGAACTCATGTTCTCCAACCATGATGCCTGAGCTACTAACATGATCAGTTCTGAGATGGTTCCTCACATATCGCTACTCACAGGGTGTCAAATCCCCCAAATATGCTACTCTATGTGATTGAGAGTTAACAGTGTTTGAAAAAATGAGAGGCCATCCAGGATACCTGAAGTGCAAGAGCTACCGGATAAGAAAATATTTTATGGGAGAAGGCTTTATACATTTCATTTTCTTTCCTCCATGAAATTCAACAATTTGTGGAGCTAGATTAATTCCATATTTTTAAGTGCTGAATTTCAGTTCATTTTGAGGTTGACTTACCTAAAACTAGACAGGTGAAAGATATTCCATTGGCAGCAGTGCCTAACTTTTAGTCCAACTGAGCATTTAGGGAGTGTTTTTCATTTGAACATCAACTTTAAAAGGAGAATTTCCAGAGCATAGTAATCAACCCACTAAATTTGCTATTCTGAAAACACTGCTCCAGGGCACTGAACATTCTTGTATCTTCTCCATCAAAACACAGACGACTTGTCTCAGATTCCTGATACTGGAAGTAACTTAACACTTTTGCTAAATAACCTGTATTTTACCTGGTCTAAGGAATGAGTAATTAAACTGTAGAACACTTTTGCTCCCAAAAGCAATTCTAAAAAACATCATTATTCCATTCCCTCAGTGATTTCCAGACCAAATTTCTTCAGTTTAGAAACATATATAAGTCTTTTCTGGTTTCCTCAGCATCAAATTGGGATCTGAAAACTCTGAATTTACAAAGGGTCTCCACAGTTTACAAATCATCAATAACAATTCAAGTTCTCTAGGACAAATTCTGACCCCAGCTACGTCTCCATGAGAAAGGTAGCTTCCAATATTACTTTCCAGTGGAAACTTAAACTGACCATTTTGTCAATGCTGCATAACTAAACAGAATGTGCTATAGCTGTGTTGGCTCTGTAAGGCAAATAATGTGGACACAGGAACAGCTATTCAGACTCTGATCACTGCTCTACCAAGTCTATTATTTTGAAGTAGTTAAAATTGACTAAAAAGACAATTTTTAATAATGTTTCAAAAATTATTAATTTCATACCTAAAGAATATCCAGAATATAAATACCCAATTTCCTTCTGAATTCTGCCAAACATTTATGCAAGAACCCATTTAGCATTTACGGTATGAAATGGATTTCCTTTCACTAATTTTGAATTTCCCACCATTTAATTTTATGGACTAACCCTTCTTCATGAGTTGCTCAAAGAAATTTATCTTCTACAACAATCACTTTTTATATACTTTTTTAAAGCAGAGTTTCAGTCATACAAAAGAATTTTGAAGTTTGACGCAAATCTTCTATGGTCGTTTTGTCTTTTGCTTTCAGTTCAGTTCTACAGTATCCCTTGAGAGATACTATAATCTCCTTTTTAAAGCAGATGTCCTCACTGAGTTATTCAGAATCATGTTCAGATCTCTTGAGCTGCCGTAATGAACCTAGAGTCCCTTAAAGCATAAAATTACTGTGAAAGTTTTCCTTAATTTGCGTTACTTTGTACTTAAGAATTTCAGCAGCCACTGTCACTAAGGGTTAGATTATAAAGGTCTCTCTGAAATGTCCAACAATCCTCTCCATTCCTGACCAATTTAAATAATTCCATTTTACTTACCCTTTCTTTAATTCCCTGTTCCAGATTATTAACATCATGAACAGGTGCTGTTACACAGTAAACAGAGATTTTAACATACAGTCCTGAATGAAGCAAATGACCATTAATCTTTTGCTGTAATGAAGACTGGTAAAAAGTTACCTCAAGATCTCATACCCATGGCCAAAGCAGCAACAGTTTGGTTGTATTTTAAAAGAAAAAAAAACAAATAGGGGACGCTTTTTTTCTACTTCTTTGAGAAAGATCAGAGAAGTATCTCAATTATAATTTTGTATGTTTATGGGTGTATAGGCACTACATATCCATTAGAGGAGAACTTGAAACATGTTAAAAAATCAGGACAACAAAATCTTTCTCTTTTGGAGCCTAAGAAAGACTAAGGAGAAAAACTTTTTGTGTTTGATAGAGGTTCAATATAAAGTTTATATAAGCAAAGGCAAAAAGAATCTAAACCAAAAACAAAACAAAACAAAACAAAACACGTGAGATGCCTTCTCAGGTTAACAGCAGCAGACACGTCTCCTGTAGCACTGTAGAAGTAACACAGCTAAGAAGGTGCTCACTGTGAACTGATTCAACTCTATTTTAACAGCGTCTCTTTTCAGTGTTGATTAATTGAATTACCATGGGTACAAACTAACTATTTTCTTAGTAGTAGGTAGGAAATCCCTTCCTAACCTAGGTGTATACAGCAATTTTTTTTTGACACATACGTCCATTATCTGATCGCACCACGAAATTCTGAATACAAGCTTTCTCTCTTCCTTTGAAAACATTTAATTCAAGACCAGTATCATCAGCAAATGCTATTTTGAGAACCCATCAGAAGTAATTGCCAGTTTGTCCAGCAATACACCAGGGAAATAATAGAAGAAAAAATGTTTTAAGAAACTTTTAGGCAGTAATATTCTCAGTTCATCATATCAGAAAAATTCAAGAGACGTTGCTTTGCTTTTCTTACCAATGAAAATAAGTAATAATTTTAAATGTATTTATTGAAATTTTTCTTTCCATAGCTTTGTATATAAATTTTCTGAGCTGCTTTACATGATATTTTCTTTAATCTGATTGTTTAAAAAATGTTTCATAGCACAACTAAAAAACAATCTAGACAGTGGCTTCCCATAAGGTAAGTAGAAAAGAAAATTTAACAGCTAGCAGCTTTTCATCTTGAGCATGAACTGAAATTAAGTAATTTTTCTTTAAAAAAAAAAAAATTACTTGGCCAAGTAGTTGCCCAGACACCAAATTTAACTTGCTTTTGTATGATTTAGGCTAGACAACTTAAAAAAAAACAAAAAAACCCCCTAACTTTGGGTAAGAGCAAAATATTAGCTACCTTTAGCAGTAGGAATAGAATTATATACTACTTACATTCAAAAGCTTCTTCACTGTCATTGTCTTCATCGGAACTGATCTCAGCATATTTTGGTTTCTCATTAACTGTGCTACGTTTGCGCTTGTTCATTTTCACACGTTCACAAAGTGGCATGGTGGATTCAATTTCTGCCAGGAGCTCAGGAGGCAACTCCTTTAACACTGACTGATCTATGCTACCTATTAATGGAGAGTAAGAAGAGTACATGTGAACTTGAAGATAAAAATAAGGGCCCAAAGCTACAGACCTTTCTCAGGAACTGCTTACAGTACATCCACTAGCAATACCACAGTAAGATAAACCTGCATGTATTTGACAGCCCTTTCTAAAGTTGTATATATTGGTCACACTGCATCTATAAATTAACACAACAAATTGCACATATATCTCCTTCAACAAAAAATTCTTTTTATCAGGCATATAAATAAAACAAATTCAAATCAGTGCATTTCCTTTATAAAAAGACATCCTTGCTCCACTCCCACAAAGCTTAGTCTTATTTTGGTGCTTTCTCTGGATCTGTTGACAGTTTTTTCCGAAAGCGTAGGTAAATAAGGATTCATTGCGCCTCATTATAGTTCTCTTTAGTCTCAAGCATATTCCTTAGTGTATGTGAGATCGCGATCTCCCCTTTACCAGTAGGCAGAGGGTGTGTCTGGCAGAACCTCTGGGTTCTTATCCTTAAATACCAGCCAGCTCACTGGCATCCCAACTCTACCCCAGATTGCTTCTTACCTCCTAGTCATACTTTTATAACAGAACACAGATGTTTGCATAATTTTGTTACACAGCAAAGTTGAAGGATTTTTGTTTAATACAGACAAACAACAAATAGGACAACAGCAGGTTTTTTCCACAGAAGCATACAGTTAGACAACATCTCGCCATTCTCATCACATTTTGAAATTAATACGAGGCCTGCATAAAGTCAGATTTCCTAATGACCTCCAAAATTTACTGTGAAGATTTTTGCAAGTGACATAAAGAAAGCAAATTGGTTCAGTGTTTCTTTGGGCTTTGTTTTGATGTTTTATCTTTATTTACCAAAGAGCCTATTACACAGATTTGAAGATTATCTGACTGAACTGTTAAATCTTTTTCCCAAAAAGAACAAATACTTTTGTCATAAGTGCCTCTCTCTCCTTCCCCAAGGTAAACTACATCATTTACAGATAGAGAAAAAAATCATCTGCCAATTATTGTATATAAAAAACCCCGACAACCAAAAAACTCACCCTGCAAGAAATCATCCTCTGAATGGTTAGCCACTTTTTAATTGCATTCACTATACCTGTTCCACTAGTATTACTTTTAAAAATCTATCTACATTTTTACACTAACCTACCATCATCTTGTTCATATTTTTATTTAAACATCTTTAACTGAAATTAGAAGGGTCTTAATATTAGAAAGTACTTTCCAGCAGCTATTAACCTCAACAAAAATTAGAAAATTTTAAAAGGTCATATATATTTCTGGTTTCCCATCTCTCTACATCTAAAAAAATTGTCTATAAGCACCAAAACAGGCAGAAAATTATTTTTCTGTAATCCTCAAGTATTTTTAGCATGTCATTTCATATAAGTGCATTTAAAAATATATTTAACTTAAATATTGGTTACTTTGAACATTTTTTAACTGAGGTAGAGAGATATCCTATCTCCCTGCTTCACCCCCAACCTGTGGTCACTCTTTTATTTAATTCCTTTAAGGAGCTGTTATCCTTAGATATCCACCATCTGCCAAAGTTACCCAAATTCTCAATGCTGTTTTGAAAAATACTACAAAATATTTCACAGTGTGATTTACTATGGTACTGTGAAATGATTATTCTTTGTGGGTTGGCACTTCATTGAAGCTACGGAAAAGTATGCCAGCATGGACAGATGCAGCTCCTCTGCTCATACTACCAGCTGACTGGACACCAACTACGTCTAATCCAGAAGTTGTCTAGCTGTATCAGACTGGTGGTGTCCCTACATTCATCATCCACGTCTCTTAGTAGGACTACACAGCTTCTGGAGAGGAGTTAACTTACATCCAGCCCCAGACTAGAGGGAAATTCATATATGCAGATATTTAAGACAATTTCCACAGATGCAGACCACTCGCTAAAGGGCCTCTGATCATATTTCTCTAAAACACATGCTCAATTTTATGCACTGTTAGTAAATTCACTAAAATCAACAGGACTACTCACAGAACTTAAAGCCTACAGGAAATCTGGTCAGATAATGACATTGCAAAAACCAGCTATGAGTAAAGGAATAGGAGTTGCATTAAGATTCATATAGATGCTTAAAAGCTGGATGCACAAAGACGTACACAAACAGAAGTATTTTCTGTAAATATATCTCAAGCCTTTCCCAGTCTATTATGAAAAGTAAATTTAAAAACAGAATGATTAGTAAAATTATCCAATTCAAATAATTACTTGAACTGCTCTCTCTCCAGTTAAGAGATATTTAAGATCAGAGTATAATCTTTCCCTTTTTTTCTTTTATTAGAGAATACGTATAGCTTTCTTTATTCAAGAAGGAAACAGCAGAAAAGAGAACAAACAGAATTATTATGAAGTTCTCTACATGCCATCTTCATAGCTTTTGTGTCTTTCACAATGTTACCTGGAGCAACTCTGCTGCATGCATAGTTTCCTTAGCTGCTGAGGACTGTGAATAACCAAATCTAAAGAGTTTTACTCATGCAATACAAAGGAGTTAGACATGACTGCACATGTATCAACAACTCGGACATACACGGGAAAGGACTCTCCATCCTTTTAAAAGAAATTCAGGAATATTACATACTGTGGGACTCCAGTCAAGAGGTTATTAATATTTATTATTTACACAATGTTGAGTCAGGGCAACCCACTCCTCCCTCACTAGTAACATCTTACTAAGATCTTTCTTTTAAAAAATACATTTATTATAAAATATGAAACTTTATTTGCTCAGAGGAGTATAGAAATGCTAAAGAGGACCCAGTTATTCACAAGAATCCAGTCACATGGCAACAAACACGCGGTTATAAAACCCATGCTAATTCCTCTTCAGGTTACAGGATACTTCTCAAAAAATGTTTAAAAGGATATACAACACAAAACCATTTGACAGTATTTACAAAAACATGTATGATCACCTTCATTTTTTCAATTTGTTTGATAAGTTTGCTGAAACTTTCTATCCATGTTTCCTGTCTCCATTTTAAGCAATTACATTCTCCTTATTTTACATGGCTTTTTAATAGCAAAGGAGAAAGTAACTTTACTAAAAAGTTACTCCACAAGTTAATAAGAATGCCTTCCAGTAAACTAAGCTTTTTGAAAAACTGTCCTCATCAATGAAATAACTATTTTTGCAACACGTGTGATGGGCATACACAACATGCTTGAAACAGGCTGTAGGCATCAGTGTTCTTCAGGCAGCATTTATACATATTCTCAAAGCTGCCACAATTCCAAAAAAAGAAAACCACCATCCTAACCAAATCTTTGCTCCACTGCAAGGAATCTCAACGTTAATAAACTCCACATTAGTGAAACCGAAGGGTGAGTCACAGAATAGCAATAAGAACAACGCATTTCAAAGAACTGCCATATGTGAACAACCATTTCTTCTTCAGTGCTCGTCCAGATCTATTTCATGACTTAAATATTTGTTGTTTGCTGGAAGAAGAACATGTTGTTGTTGTAATATGATTGCTCAACAGGTTTCTTAGAGAAGATACCGAAGAAGCTTGAGCTGTTACTGAATGCCCAATGACTGTCAAGATACTTGTTTCTTACCATGCAATTCTTGACAAAATGCAATACAGTATAAAAATCAAATGAGAGAATCCTCAGCTAAAAATTAATTAGGCCGTAAGCCTCTCCCCATATTCTATTTCAATCTGGGAAGCTTTTCAAAGTGTTTTGTCCTGTATAGTAGGAAAACTTCTACAAATATCTAGCGGATGTAACTTTTCTCCTCTTCATGTATGGCTTAAGAAAAAATAGCAAGGCACAGACCTGATTCAAAAGGTTCAGAGTCACTTTCTGTTCATAACTTGATGTGTTGTTTCAAGTTTGAAGAACAGCCTTTAACTTTAGCTAATACTTATGCAAAACCTAATCACTGAAGGGATACAAAATCACACTGCTTTGAATTTGCAAGGTAAATAAACCTCCCTGCTTTGGGTAGATGCATCCATTACCAGAAAGCCTTCAAAACAGGTTGAACAGGAAAAAAAAAAAAAAAAAAGTAGCATCATTATTGACTTTTATTCGATTCATTCAATATGAACAGTACAGCTATTCTGATACAACAATCGGCATGTTCAGATTATTTTCACCTGGCTTGATATGACAACTTCAGACAAGTAGGTATGGAAAGGGGGATATGTTTACTGACGCTTAAGTCAGATTTCCAGGATCAAAGAGGTGGTTCCTGCCATGAAATCAAAAACAACTCTAATAAACTTTATTCTTTAGTCAGTAATGATTTGTCTTTACTTTTTCAAAAGCAGGAAAAACAGTTTACATTTTGGTGCAATTTCCTATGAATTAACCAGCCATCAGGTTTCAAGAACACCTGGAAGCCTAAACTCTGAATTGACACTTCCATAGCTGTAAGAGTCAGTCACTACCGTGGAGGTGATCACTAAGGCAGGTATCAGCCTGTTTATATATGGTTCCTTCAAGACACTTGCGACATCAAAATGACCTGTGTGCACATGCACCTGTAGTGGCAAAGGAACATCTGAACAAGCTCTTGAAGAAAAAAAACACCCCTGAAGTTCATTTTGAAACCAGCTAGGTTTATGTTCATCAAGTGCTTTGCACAAGCTAACTGCCATGAATTTTCTTTTCCATTTCTGTGTGCTAATACTTTGTAATTAGGAAAACTATAGTTAATGAAATTTTATAATTGTAATCTCTATATATACCTTGTTATTTTAAAATGAAAAGCTTTCTAAATGCGAAGACATTATATGAAATAGCACACAAGGGTCTAAGAGGGAACAATGCTACTTGTTTTGTGGAGGAGACATGAAACTTGACTTTCCATATGTTGGTATTCAGAAATTTAAAAATTTAGCCACTCTTCACATTCTGGAACTTCTACGCTACTGAATTGTCACACATCTTGACATTAAAAATAAATACTTACAGATTACAGCTTAATTTTGCCCTCCTCTCGCTCCTTTTTAGCCACAGAAGCCATTACCTGTATCACTGTTACTCCACAAAGGTCACGCTCACTCTCCTTTGCTGTCCTCTCTGAGCATTAACAGTGAGGATGTCCCACTGGTTTTAATAAGAACTGAGGCTTTAGGTTTACCTCCCGTATCTATCACCAACTTACTGTCTAACTTTCTCAAGTCACTTTGGGTTACTACTATAATTACACTGATAAGATCTCCTATGTAGACATATATGCAGGAATGAAAAGTTTTTTCCTAGCTTATCTCAAACAACCTTCAAACTTTCTGTACTAAATCAAATAAAATACACTCTTATTCTTTAACGAGTGCCTTCTTTCTTGTTGGATAGTTATGTCATTGTAACTGCAACAGGATAGATTCACAGCTTAAGTCTATCACAATTACTCAGGCAGGTAGGTTTCTCTTTTAGATGGAGAACTGAAAGGCAGAAGAGAGGATAAAAGTACTTCCCCACTTTACAAAAATGTTTGGAAAATAAACATCCTTTTAAAATTGTTAAGTACTATTACAGTATAGCACTCAGGCACTACATGGAGAAGGGCCACAAGACTACCTGTGACTGATGACAGCTTACCTGCGAAAGCTGAAGACTTTCAAACATCCCTCACTGTGCAAATCTAAGATATCCTTTCCAAGATATTCTCCCTTAAAAAGTTTCAGTATCGTATAGCTGGGACCTTCACTGTGTCCCTGTCTTGCACCCACAGGTTCAGTACCCACAGTAGTAGTGTTTCCTTTATATAGCACACTGAGTTCACCCTTGCTTGGGTGATCAAGTCCCTTGCCCACCAGTTTCATACTCCTCCAAGAAAGTCTGTGCCCTGGACAGTTTCAAGGATGGATGGGGAAATGCCAGGAAAAGGCAGTGATTTTTCCCAAAGAGGAATTCAAGGCACAGTGAATGTACATCTGCTCATAACACAGAAGTCCCACTTTTATCTCAATGCCATGTCATCAGCTGAGAAACACCCAGTCAGAATTAATACAGACCAAAATCAAATCTGACAAGTAGTCCATCTGCGTCAGTGGCTTTCCTCTTTCCTCCCCCATTCTCTGCCTTAAGAGTTTGTAGAAGGGTAGACAGATATATCCTATAAACAGGATGTAAGCCCTTTCTCAAGCTCCTTATCCTCACCTTATCACCATGCACATGAAGAGGTAATTCCTGAGCTCAATTCACACACACTCACACACATGCACACACACCAGAAAGTGTGGGAGGCTCAGATCCCTTCAACCACCACCACCCAAGTGACTGGGTGCACAGGATTCTGCATTGCAAGGGATTTGGAAAGAGGGAGAAAAGTAGTGTCAGAGAGAAGTATGTCCTATATGATTCCACAGATCCTGCTCACATATGGGCAAAGAGAGGGTCTTGAACACATCTTTGAAAATGAATCATTTTTCCCCACCCATCCCGATACTGGCACAAAAGGAAGGTTCCCAGATTCTGGCTCAAAGGAGGAGAGGTTCAGATTCCCTGTTTATATTCTAGTCCTTGGCTCTGGCCTTGAGAAACGGGACCCAGCCAGGATGGTGGGTCAGAGAAAAAAGAATATGGACACAGCAACTGAATAATTGCATGTCATAGTAGAGCTCATCATTGCCCATGGCTAAGTAGCACAGATTCAAAAGATTTTACAGTAGTTCAAAATATTCTTAGAAATCAAGACCATAATTTGACTGAGGGAGGAGGTTTCCATAGAGCGCCCTGAAGGATCCAGGCAGGGAGCAGGGAACATACCCAGCACACACTCTCTGAGGACTGCCAAGGAGCAGTAGAACTTGCAATGCACGGATATCAATAACTACCTCGCTATGCAACTGCTGCAGCAACCATATCCACAAGTTATTTTATTCCTTATTGCTGTTCTCTGACTTCTCATCTTTACAAATCTATAAAAGGAGGCTGAAGCAGTCTAGTTTTGAAAGATACTTTAAGAATAACATAGCAGTATTCAGAGTGAAATGGAGAAAGACTGGCGATTGAAATAAATGTAGTGCTATATGAAGAACCTCAATTTTATGAATCAGCGTGTCAGGGATTGTTTTTGTAAAAGGGATTTCACTATCACTGCTTTGGAACAAATACATTAAAATTTAAGCCAACTCCCTTTTCTTGTATTAAAAAGTTAGGATGTTTTGCACAGATGCAGGAATATAGCATATAATTTTTATCACTATTAATGCTTGGAAACTGAAATTAATGTGATTGATGCATTTTCCCAGCCATGTATCCTGACTAATTCGAAAATTGAGCCACGAGGCCTCGCCTAAGAAGAAAGACTTTCATTAAATAAAATCAAATCACACCTCAATTGAGTCATTTCATAATTATTCTGCTCATACTAGAAAAACTCCTATATAGGCAACATAATACAAGCAAGATCTTTGAAGACAACAAGCAAAACAAATGCAGTGATTTAAATCTGATTTCTGACTTCAAGGTACATCAGGAAGTTCTGCTTTTACCTTGCACTATCGTGGAAAAATTCTTGGCCTTTAGCATTCAAAATATTATCAGAGGAAGCTACTCCATTGTTTGCTTCTTCTAAGTAACTCAATTATATTAAACCCCCCCCCAAAAAAAAGAAAAAGAAAAAAGAAAGATTGCTGATGTTTTAACTTCTACCATGAAATATATGAAAGTTGCTCATAAGATATTTATCAGTGAATATATTTAAGGAACCTTTATCTGATGAAACAACAATTCAGCAATTTGAAAAACAAATAGCTCTCTGCCCTTTCTATTATATTCGTTGATATTGGTTCCACTGGGCAAGAATTAAGTTCAAAGTTTCAAGTCAATAGTTTAAATTTTCTGAGATGAAAACAGCCACCTAGAACAGGTGAAAACTTTGAGCAACAGAAAAGTTAATTTACCAGGAGTGAATATTTGAATTTTGTCAAATTTACCCTTTGTTTAGAAGAAAATTCAAACCAAAGCTTTTGTTGATGTATCCTTGCACATAAGGTAAGAAATAACATCTGTATTTAGATGCTTAGACACGTGAACAAGTTTGCATTGCATATTTAATGTTAGATAAATTACTGGCCCACATTTTTATATGTTGCAATGCATTGTTGCATAACTTATTTATGCAAAATAATTTTGACGGAGCTTTTCCCAGAAACAAAGAGGAACTTGATCAAGCATCAAAGCCCATGAACCAAACACAGTTTCAGACTTCAACAAAAAGGCTGACTGCTCTGACAAATTAGGTTATTAATTTCTATCACTTCCAGTTGCCATAGTTATTTTTCAAAAGTAAACTAATTAAACACAACACTCCTAAATCTCCAAACAGAAAAAGTATCATATTTCAGATGAACCAAAGTACAATGAAACTAAGAAGTTCAGTCAAGTTTATTGCTACTGTTAAGAACCAGATGTGCAACACATAAGGTTTGCTCTTGTTACCCAGAGAAGACTTGAGAACAACCATGGGAACAAGCAGCACCACGATATTCACCAGAATGGCAAAGACAAGAGGAGGAGATAACTTAGGCAGCCTCCAGGCAAAGCAGCACAGAAACTTCTGCTGTTAAACAGACCAGTACAAGAAAGGACTCCAGTGTGCAACTGCTGAATGCCTACCAGCTCTTAACAAAAGATGCTTATCCAACATCTACTTCTGAAAAACTAACACCAAAAGCCCCCAGACAGTACAATGCCAACATGCATCCAAACATACTTTTTGGGATAGGAAACACCATGCCTAAAACATCCCTGTAAGTAGAAATGATTCATTCTGGTGTAAAACATGCTTAAGAACTGAGATCTTTCTAGACTACTGGATTTAACAGACTATAAATAATTAGTTTTTAGCTTTTGACTAAATGATGCCTACAATATTTTTCGAACTGTGATCATGTTCAACGCAATCCAAAAAAGGAGAGGAAAAAAACAAAACAGGATGGATAAGTGGACAAAGTATATATTAAAATGGATTCTCTGTAAACCCAACATATCTTTAAATACTTCTAATGCCTCCAGGGACAGACCGCTCCTCTTCTAGTCTAGTTAAGCTCCACAGAGGTAGTCACTAATATCCCAGAAAAAGGAACAACAGGAAGATTGTAGAATTCGTATAAAAGTAATATGCTTTTTTTCAAAAATTCCAGCTAAATTTAGATTAAGAGAAGCTCCAAATACTGCTCTTCAGCTGAGAAGAATCATGATAAAATCTCCCTGCTGTAAACAGTGGAATTTGTCCTTTGCTTCTCTGAAATGGGGTTTAATTTACAAGAGAACTTCAGAAAAAATTATGACCCATTTGATGCACCTAGCAGCGTGTGCACATGCAAGATGATTAGTGGGTTATTACTCTTCCTTCCCACATGCAAATACAGCTTCTACCAGAAACTCCAAAAAAGCGATTCCAAATTCCAAGTTGACGTAATTATGGACTTTACCAAAGCACAATCAGGAGTAAGCCAGCTGAAATGCAATCTTCTTTTCCAAAGAAAGTACATTTTTACTCCAGTTATTTCCTTGCAGAACAACTGCTGGTTCTGCTGATTTCAGAGTATAACCATACATGTGTTTCAGCACCAGAAGTTGTTATTTTCAAGGGTTTTAAATAAATCTGGGTGAACTTCAAAGTTTTACTGATGAGTTAATATCCATAAACTATTTTCCTCAAGAGTTTGCCAATTTTATCTTTACAGAAGTCCTACACACAAAGGACTTAAACATTTGTTTAGAAGTCATACTTCCTTTACGTCCACGGTCTTTAGCTCTACCAGCAGTATTGGTGAGTAGCTCTGCTGTGCTGCCCAGGAGAGTGGGAAGAGGCACAAGTGGGCTTGCTGAGCCACCAGGACGTGGATACGGCTTTGCGTGTCCTGGAAGATCCCCCTTCTTGCCATTCTTAGAAGCCAAGCGCCTAATTGATTACTCTGCTCCACAAGCAAGGCTGCTTCCAGCAGTGCTAGAATTCAAGCGTGGAGCAACATGTTGTGCAAATGCCATGGAACTTTATATCGCTTTAACCTACCACTGACTACCCGCTTCGGTATTATATGTTCTGAAAAATTCATTTGGAATTTAAAAAGAAACACACAAGCATAAAACACAGCAAATCTAGAAGCACTGCATTAACTCTACAATATTAAAGACTAGTAGGAGTAAGTTGCAGCAGAATCTTTAGTTGCTCCCATAAAAATATGTGTAAAGAGCAGCTTTGTAAAAATGGAGTATCTTTATTCAAATTTTAGAACATAGCAGGAGAGAACAGAGTGTAGTTAGGAAGACTTCTAGGGAGCAACAAAAACCTGTTTTAAGTTCTATAATGTACAGATAATTAAATCCTATAATGACAATCTACACTATGAAGGAGTAGCACTGGGCATTAGATTCTTCAGTGAATTTTTTTAAACAAAACAAAGTCTTTATAGATGATATTTGAAGACCCAAAAGGTACTTCTACACAAGTCTTAAAAAACATTCACTCAATTGCTCTAGAACTGAAACTTGCATTACATATAGGGAGCTTTGAAAAGCCAATCCTGCAAACACATATAAAGCAGCTCAGACATCTCCTTACACAGGCAGACAATTACACTTTCTGTCATGTTCACAACAAGCAACCGAAACCGGCAGCAGTTCTCATTTCAAGGTAGCTGATCAGTATAGCCATAAGAAGTAGCAGAGGAGGTATTCACCGAAGCTCTGAAAAGGAAATATAGCAAATATGACCTCCCCACTGCAGGCAGAAACATGAAGAATGGAAAAGTTCCAGGGAGCTCCCACAACATAAATTTCCATTAAAACCAGGATAAGGCATTTACAGATGTTAAAAATCAGAATAAGAGTGTTACAATTCATTCTGACATGGGAAAACAGGCCACAAAATTTCACCACATGACCACTTAAAAAAAATGCCGTGAAAAGAATTGCTGTAACTTTCCTCTGAGCTACAGCGCATCTTTCAGAAAAATGCTCAAGGACGAGAAGAGAGAGAAAAACGTTGCTTCTTCCCTGGAAACGTCAGAGGGACTGCGGGGATGATTCAGTCTAAACAGTCACATACTAGCTGAAAATTTGTACGAAAGCAAAATCTTCCTGAAATCTAGGTTGTAGATTTTAATACTGCAGGTTTACCTTAGTAACTTCTTCCTTCCGTCTGCCTCTATAATACTACAGTCGGTGGCTATCCTCCTAGTCATATAATATCTTAACAAATTTTCAAACTTGACTATAAAATTTGATAAAAATGTTGTTTTGTCTTTTTACAGTATCATGCAAGGCTTATCCACATGCACAGTAAAGGTATGATTTTCAAACTTAATTTTATTAAAATGATATTAAAAGTAATATAGACTTTCAGTTTACAAAGCATTTATTTTAGCTTAAAACAAGTTGATTTTGTAAGTGTACATAAAGCAGCATAAGTCCCTCCCAATAGAATGACTATCTAAATGGTGTTTTGAACTAGCTGAACTAACCCTATTTTAAACTGTATTTAAGCTAAAACACACATTTGGTGATGCATGTAATAAGGCTAGTAGAAGGCATTTCCTTCAGGGATGGAGGGATGAGAAAGGAAAAACAAAGGACAAGGAATACAAGGAGATAAAGAAGGAAAGAAAAAAGCAAAATATACTAAGCTACATGGAACAAAAGGGATGGGAGAAGTGGAATGGGGATACTAAAAGCAACACTAGAAAAAATTTGCTACTATCTATTAAGAAATATAGCATGAAACAAATAAGGAATGTTTATGAAAATTACATTTCCTAGTCTGTTAAAATTTTTCTAACTAAAGGAGTAGAACAGCGAACAACATATTCCTCTCAATTGGAGGGAGGATGGTTTTGTAGGAATGACATGGATATTTTCTATACCAGTTAGTCAGTTGTTGTCAAACAGACTTTGGCTTATGCACAGACATCTATATGAGTTAGGAACCTTTTAAAAACACTTTAGTTCACCTAACTATATAGTATAATATATCCTAGGAAGTAGTAAGTAATTTATCAGGAAACTAGACAAGAAATGTAAATTTAGAAATACACATGAAAAATACAAAGATCATGACAATTTCTCCAAAATCTGCCTGGCTGAACACCCAAAACTTGATTTGTAAGTGAAATCTAGTTACATTATTCTCTCCACAAAACCTATTTCTAATAACATTATAAGAATCTTACTCAGGATACAATAGCAAAGAGACTGATACTACATTTAAAACATCTTTTTTTCCTGAAAAATATATCCCAAGATACAGCGGAAGAAACATGTATAACTTTTGCAGACACAAAATACACAAAAACATTGCAGAAAAATTATAAACCTGAGTTTAAAATGAACGCATTGCTCGTGTGACGCAGCTACTAGTCATGCCCATTACAGAAGTCATTAAAACCATTAGACATTATTAAAACTATATAAATAACCACATACAAAACAAACGACAGAAAAAATGTACTTCAAAAACATTTCAGAAAGTATACTTGCACTGTACACAGCTCAAAGGGAGCTAGAACCTCTAAAAATTTTCTGCACATAGAACTGGGTGAATTCAAAGTCTCTCTTTTGGAGATTAGTGTTGAACCCCATAAGAAAGCTTGCAGTATTCTCTGTCACGAACATAAAGGTTTCATTTGAAATCTTCAAACTTAAGATGATGACACCTTTGATACCACCTATGTCTAAGTCTAGATCCCATTATTGTTAGAAATGGAAATCTTGCCTTTTCTGAGCCTCAGAAAAAGAGAAGGAAAATGTTCATATTTTCAGGATAAATAGAAAATATTTAACAGGGAGGCTGATACTTTACAAAAAGTAACATTCATATTGAACTGCTAAATCTTTAAGAGTCCAAGAGTCAATCACAATCTGGTTAGTAGACAGAACAGATGTATCACAATAAATTTCTTATACAGACATCACTTCTGCACATATATGTGCACATAAATGTGTTTATACATTCACAAAGATGATTCCTACATCAATCCTTATCAAATGCCCTTGTAAGAAAACATTTTAATCTCAAATTCATAAGCAATGAGGTATACCTGCAACCATGCATTCAAAAATAATCCTGTATAAAGCTGAAATCCTCTCCTTTGCCACTTGACCTGTCTATTTTGAGACGTACCAACTCTACAAACGTACTACGTAAGAAATTTAAATGCATAGCTCTCTAGACTCTAAAACTAAAAAATAAGGTAACCCTGACTGCTAAGTAACCTGACTTTCACAATGTGAAATGATCTACTTCAGTTTGAAACCAAAAAAGACAAAATTACAGTACCAAGAAGAAAAGTAATCATTAAAAGTGTTAAATTCAGCAGAACAGACAATCAGATATTAAACCTACCAACTGTACTGAATAATATACTATCCACATCATGAATTTATACTGGACCTTACAAACAATGTCTGAATTCTCCTAAAGACTCGATTCTAAAATGGAAACAGAGTCAACCAGTAAACACAGAGTGCTTTGGTAAGTTTGTTGTCACACAGCCTGAAGCGTGGTGGCTCCCCAACAGTGTCATATTTATAGTGTAAGAGAGGCAGATGGGATTTTGCCACAGTGTTCTTATTGCATCATGTCAAAACATCCCTTTGAAAACCACATTTCATCTCTGATTAAAAATATGAAAGAGTCTTAGTGCTGGTCTACATAGTATTTTCCACCACTCAAAGTACACTGATTTAGTTAAAGTAGTACCAATACCTTATACAGACACACTTAGACCAGTTTAAATCATACACATACCAGTTATGTTTAATAAGGTAAATTACCAGATTAAACTAATGTGGTTGAAGTACAGTTTAAAACCATTTAAGTGTTCCTATATTAGGTACTATCACTGGAGTAAATAAATCATTTCATTTATACTGGAGCAAGATTTCCAACACTGACAAGCTCTTAGATGACAACGAGAGCAGTTTCAGTTTGATTCCCCAAAATCACCATGTAAGCAAGCATATAAATTAACTATCATATGTTTGAGCTGAATTATTGACCACTACAATAGTAAGTCTAAAGGAACAAAAGGAGTGTGCAAGATTTAATGTAATTAACATTAAAATAATCTTACCTTTATTAGATTTGGATGACTTGTTCTTGTTAGGTTTAAAACAAGAGCTCCTTGATTTATCTTCTCTATCCTTAATAAATTTCTGCACATCATCCAAAGATAGCTTCTGAAGAACAACTACAGGCTTAGCTCCTTTATTTAGATCTTCAACTAGCCCAATCTTTTCTACTTTGTCCTTCTGTTCACCTTTAATTTCAGTTTTCCTTGACTCCTGAGTGACATTGCCATCTTTATCACGCTTGATTTTTGGAATGACAAAATGTTTCAATGCACCAGATCTTGCCCCCAACAAATAACTGGGAAACTCTGCTTTATTATCAGCATGTGCTTTATTACCATCTACTTTACTCTTATTACCATCTGTCCTTCGTTCATCCTTGCTGTTGGGTGATTTAAAACCAGTTTTATCAGGTCTTGATTTACTAGAATCTCCTTTACTTTCCTGTTTTATACGAGGGCTGTCAGGTCTTGATTTCTGATCCCCAGAAGAAAACCTTGATTCACCAGACTCATGTCTATGTTTCCTTTCTAATTTCTCAGTTTTTGAACCATCAGATTTAATACCATGCTTAGAATCGTGTTCGCTTTTGTTTGAGGATCTCAAATATTCAGGTCTTCTAATCTTGGATAGGTCTCCTCTATATCTCTCTGACTCCCCCCTGTCCTCGGACCTTTGTTTAAGGCTATCATGGTCACGCCTTGGAGTATCAGAAACTGAACGCCCATCTGGTCTTTGTTTTCCTGGATCGGATCTACTTTCAGATTTTATCCTTGAAGGATCAGATTTCACATCTGGTTTATGCCTAGATATTTCAATTTTCTTCTCTGACGATGGTTTACTGGAGTCCCTCCTATTATCATGTCTATGTTTTGGCGTTTCGGGCCTGCCTTCATTCTTCTGTTTTGGTGTTTCAGGCCTGCCATCATTCTTCTGTTTTGGCGTTTCAGGCCTGCCTTCATTCTTCTGTTTTGGCGTTTCAGGCCTGCCTTCATTCTTCTGTTTTGGCGTTTCGGGCCTCTGCCTTATTTCCTGTTTGCCATTATTTTGTTTTCCCTCATTTTGTTTCATCTCCATTTGTCTGCTCTCGTTTTGTTTTGATTCTGTCTGTCTGTTCTCATTTTGTTTCACCTCCATTTGTCTGCTTTCATGCTTGCTTTCATGTTTAGCTTCTACCTGTTTGTTTTCACTGTGTTTACTTTCCAACCGTCTGCTCTCATTTTGTTGAAATTCCATTTGTCTGTTTTCATTTTGCTGAATATCTGTCTTCTGGCCCTCAAAGTCAGACTTTTTCCTAAGGATCTCAGGATGGTTTTCAGGTTTAAGTTTAAGAACTCCACCAGTGTCTTCTTGGGGAACACATACAAACCCATCATTATACTGCTTAATTTCTTCAGGTTTTTTGATGGTGTCCAAATCCTGAGTTACTGTTGCCTGAGAGTCCGCTCTTCCTGCTTGCTGAAGATCAATACTAACCATCAACGCAGGCCTTGCCCCATTTCCGGCAGAACCTGTCTCCTGAGAAGCTGGCCTATTTCCTCCAGTAGCACCCCCAGCCTCCTGTGGTTTGTTTTCTTGTTTTCGCTTCTTTAAAGGCTTATCTGCAAATTAAAAGAGAAAAACCACAAATGATATATATAGGAAACACGTCCAAGCAAAAATGTCCATTCCCCTCCACCCCCACTAATTATTCCCCCTCAGCATATATGTGCACACACAACAAAACTCACTGAATTGAAAAATAATAATATAACTTCTCTAGCTAATACTTTTTATTGTATTCATGGATTGTTGTTCATTATCGGTCTACAACAGGTGCCAATTAATCATAAAAAAAAAAAAGCTTGAAACGCATGAAATCAAAGTCCCTGTATGATTCCCAAGAGAACCATCTAATAAAGCAGCTGCAATATATAACAACGACAACAACAACAACAAAATCAGTTTAAGGTTGAAGCAAAAGTCTGCAACGACAAAGTCGAGGTGCTCCTTCATAACGGCTTTTTGATTAATACTATTATAAAAGTTTCTCCTCTGCAGATTCAGCCTGCTTCATTATACATGAGATAAGCAAGGATCTGCAATGATTAAAACAAAGGTTTTCCCCACTTGCTTCGGTGCATTAGTTGGACTTGCATATTGTAGCAAGGGAACACATGAACAATGAATGAAATGATTAAGACTCCAACACTCTATGCTTCTCTTTGAAGCAAAGCTGTATACCAAGAGTTGGAGTTTCTACTATAACACATATATGCTAGGTGGGGGGCCGTTACACACTTACAAACTTGATAATTTCCCTTTACAACCATAACACTTTTAATGGATGAAATAAAAACTTTAGCGATAATTTTATGTAGTGTCAAGCGCTTGATTCTGCAATAATCCTTTCAATTCGCGCTAAAAAATAATCAAGAGTAGAATACAGAAAAATCGTAAGTGAGCCAACCACACACCATGTAATTTGGTAGAATTGATAGAATTGAGAAGCACATGAAAATACAAAAAAGAACCTTTATTATTCATTTAAACTACAATCTATTTATACTACCAACATGGTACTTGAACTAAAATTCATTTCTGTCCCTAAAACTAGAGTCTTACCTGCACTAATATTCTCATTTGTCAACTAACATTTTGTAATTTGGTAAAATACCCACGCACTTTCTCTGTAATCAGGGGATATGATTTTAAGTCTAAGGAATGACTGAACATAGGTTGGAAATTCTGTTGTAGATCTGTTGTCAAATATAAACATAAATTTACGTCTAGACCTCAAATGTGCTGTAAGAAAAATAACATATTTTGTGCCTGGATTTGTGGTCTAGATGCAATTTGCCAGCTCCCTTTTTGTGAGCGGAGGAAGACTGAAGAGGATGGAAACAAGGGAAGAGGGAAATAAACAAACCATAAGGAAAAAAAACCTCACAAATTGTAAAGCAGAATTATAATCTCTAGTTTCTTCTATATTGGTAGAAGATTCTTATTCCGAAGAATGAAAACTTTGAAGGATCATCTCCAAAGTTAACATTAGAACACAGTAACAAGTAGTAACATGGTCAACTCCAGTAACATGAACAGGCTTTCTCCATCGTTTTCCTTCTCATATCTATTTGCATACCTCTCACTTCCTAGAACTCCAACATAATATACAACATTTATGGCTGTGGAACACAGTAAAGACAGGTATAATAAGCTCCATGCAAAAAATGGCCAACTGCAAACAAGGATCTTTGCAAAGGAAAACAGAACCTGTGGGAGAGCCAGTCAACTCATACTTTATGATAGACATATGAAGCAAAATAAATTTACCACATAGCAGGTGTAACTTTTTAGCATGGAGATTTTTGCTTTTCCTGTATAACAGCAACTGCTGGATATGAATGCTTTTATAAATTTACTTCCCTATACTACTGATTTTAAAAAATCAATTTTTTTGAAACCTTCATGCAGTGAAAAAAAGCTCTTCTCCCTTTGACTAAGAGTGCTTGGGCCTCACTGAGCTTCATGGCAGGTCTTAGGAATGGTCATGAAGTAGAAGCTTCCAGACTGACTGGTTTCAAATTTGATTTTTTTTTTAATTTTTTTTTACATATATGTTAATACACATTCATACACACGCATCCCTACCTTATTTCTTAATCAAAACTCTATAAATTTTGAAAAACAAATTGAGAAACCTATTTTCTTAGGAAAAAGTCATTCGGCTTTTTCATTTTAACCCAGAAACATCAGCCACACTAGAAAAGTCCCTTTTAGCTCTGATGGTGGATCTAACAGTAGCCTTTAAGACATTACTGTTACCAGTTATCTGCCTTATTCTTTCACCCAGAGTTATCACCTGTAGCAGAAGGGAACATGCACCCACACTTCCATAAGGGCAGTTCACTGTCTAGTGCATCAGCCTAATGCAACAGAGAAGATGGTTTGCATTAACCTACCAGACTGAACAAGTCCGCTAAGAGCCATGCAAATGTTTCCTTCTGCTACCCCTACTACGGGAGCAAGGCAGATGGCCAGGAGCTGTGATGCCTTAAACTGCTGTAGCTAGATCAACCAAAACTCACCTTACAGAGCCCTCATGCTGAGGGCTCCAAGATTAAACAACCAAAACAAGTCAGGTAGGACCAGTTTTCTCTCTTGAACTTCCATAACTGACCGGGCTCAAAATGCTGTGCATCTTCATCATCCAAAATGTCAACTTGTAAGTTCTTTGAGAACATATAAATAATCACATCACGACTTATTCCCTCTAAGTACACAGAAGATCTTCTGATGCAATTTCTTCATTTTTCTTGACTACTGAATAGTGATGTTTTAGTAAGTTATTATAACCACAACCTTGTTGACAACTTCTCTGAGAAGAAAGGGATGCCTTCAAAGTTTTCTTTTCCTAAATGGCTAGCTGATTGTAGAAAGAAGAGGTACAGATTATTCACAGATTTCTTCACATTTCCAGTGCATCCTGATGGTTATCCTTAGGACTAGACTTGACAATTACTATTTTGCTGCTATGAGATTTCTGGAACTAGGACAAAAATGCTGGCCCAAATATATGCAAATGCCAGATTGAACTAGGGCATAAAAGGTAGAATGAGTACATCATACCACTATCTTCACTGAGCATAATGAAAGAACTCCACTGAATGAACACAGTATCCTTTTGGGTTGCAGTGATAGTTGCAAAAATATGAATTGTGATAAACCTGTAAAGCTTAAAGGGCTTTATGAAATCTTGGACTCATGACTACATGAGAATAATCAAAGGAGTATCGGAGAGCTCAGAAGAGACAAGTAACCTCAGAAAACAGACGTTTTAATGTCTTCTCTTTTACAATCAAATATACAAGTTTGCATAAATCTGCCTTGTTGAGGCATGAGTCTCAAGACCCCTGAATAGGCAAGCTTAGGAACTTCAAATATCCATTCAAATAAAATATCTTTCACAGAATCGGTATCCAAGCTTTTTCCACTTCATTCCATAGATAGTATAATTTCTTTTTATCATCAGGATCTAGGACTTTGCCAAAATATCAGACTAATGTTTTCCTTTCAAGTCCTGCAGACCTAGGTTCACACCTTGCCACATTTCTGAATGGGGAGGCTCACAAGCTCACAAGACTGATGAACTGTGATCAGGAGGTTTTTGCTTCATTCTTTACTAACTTTATAACTGCTTTTGTAATGAATGGAAGAGGAAGGCACAGAAGAGCTTTCTGACTATGTTAGAGACTGGGTATCCAAGTTCCTTGTTTCCAGATTCTTTTCTTTTAAGAAACATTATTCACTTTTTTTCCACTCTAAGAATATGGTTATATCCAAAATGATCCCTTGAATGAATTTATGACAGTTCAGAATACAGTTTCATCGATGTTTTCTCCTATGCATGCATCCTTTTGGCTTGGCAGATCCACATGGATGTTCTCTTTACATGGCAGCACACTGATGAAAAGGCAGCAACTCTGTACTCGAGGCAAGAGCATAGGCTACCTTACTCTAAAAAATAGTAGAGATGTGTCAAATTAAACAGGTCACAGTGGTGGTGCTTTCTACAAGAAAGAAAACATTACAGGAACCACAAGTTTCATACGGAAAAAAGGGTTAGCTGAATTTCCAATCAATTATGCCTCCCTTGTTCTGTTATGAACAGTAGTCCAGGAGACAGGGGTAGCCTTCACCTTTGGAAATATCTGTGTGTCAAAACGATGAGTACTTTCATATTTAGAAATTAACTACTGAGGAATCTCTGAGCAAAAACACATTGCACTTGGAATAACCACAGATACCTTCAAATATATTTCTATTGGAACTGCAAGTCAACCATGTGATTTGAAGAACATCAGTCTTGAAAACAGATATACTTGGAAGCTGAGCAAGGGTTAAGAACAGAAGCTGCATGAGGGGAGCCAGATTAAAGAAATGTCTCCTTTCTTCCATTTAACATGAACATCTTGCACAAAGCAGCAGCCAGAAGACCATTAGTGCTGAAGTCTCTGATGCTATTGCATTCTTGCAAATCTGATGATTGTCTTAAGTCCCACCCTGAATTCTTTCAACGCATGAGTACAATAGGATGATAGCCTAAAAACTTCTAGAACTGCATGCCGTACCAAACGGAAATGGGCCTTTTGTACATACTCTAGAGAAGAAACGCTTGCACATGGTTCCTGAGCTTTGTTTTAGAAGAATTGTAAGTACTTCAACATTCTGCTCTATTAACACATTTTGGCAGGCTCTAAAATCCAGAGATTTCTGAATGATCTTGAAGACACAGGAGAGAAATCATCATTTCCCCGTTTACACCTTGTAAGGGATTCATTTGGAGACTTCAAATCCAAGCTGGTTAAGTGCATACTCCTCTTCAGAACCACAAAGGAGATTGATCCTCTGACAATGAATTCTGGATGAACCAGTTTGATGAATCCAGTACAAACTTTTTTTTTTTTTTTTTTTTTAAGTATCAATATTAGCAGGGCCTTGCACTTAAGAGCCTTGCTGTTCTTCAGAGATTCCTGGGATATACTTTTACTTATTTGAAATACCACTTATTTGCATTATTTAAATCAACAGTGAATAAATTTATACCAAGTATACTGTCCTGAACAGTTATTGTCAAGCTTATTGTCAAACCTTCCATTTTTGAACAACATCAAGGACAAGTCATCCAGAGGCCAGTTACAAGCATTTAAGGTAACAGTCAAGACTGAGTTTTCAACAAATACCACATAACCATACTCCTACATAACAAATCTGTTTACTGACAACTGTTTTGCTATTCCTAATTATCTTTCACAGATCTCTTCGAAGTAGTTGCCCGTTCCTCCCCGTGCCACTCCCCTCCACCCAAAAAGAGCAGTATATTGCAGACCACAAGAATCTAAACTGTTCAATATCATCTGGATACAGGGAAGGTTTAAAATTGAAATTGCTTTAGTAGCACTAATGATTGACCTATCAATAGAGTGAGGGCAAACATACCTTCTTATCTTCCTACTCCTTCATGAACATTCAGCATTAGTGACTATAAGAGTTTGCTCTCACCTGACCTCCTCCTGAGACTATATTTCAATAAGCAAACAAATACGTAATCCGAGAACCCTTCTAATCAATAGAAGAGACTTCTAGGGCCCTAGCTCCTCCCCTTGAAGGAGAGACTGAGCAAAGATGGGTGAAAATTCTTGGCTTCGTTGCTTGCTCCCTTACAGAAGGAACTGAGAAAGTATAGTGATGATCTTGGTATAGGAAGCTTTGCAGAACAGAACATAATTCCAAAGGCTCCAAAACAAACAGAGGTCTGAGGGCTTCCAGCTGCTGGAGGTCAGATGCAGAGATTTCTGAGACTTTGAACAGAAAGCGCTGCTAATTTTTAACAATTTGTCAAGAGACTTCATCAAACTTCTAGTCACACTGCAAAAAAGAGAACCCATCAGGAGGGATGTCCAAACTCATTCAGGACAAAACACAGACAGACTGAAGTAGTCTCTGATATGCCTTAGGGTGCAGCAGACTTTTTTTGTGAAGTTCAGAACACTGAATTGTTTGTGTTACAGGGGATGAAACATGATTTTATGAATTTTTCTATTTAAGGATGCCTTGTAACGCACTATTCTCTGTCAACTACAATAACATGGAAGGAAGAAAAATGACAAGAACATGTATAATACATGAAATACAGAAATATAATCGAACATCTACACTTGTTTTGAGGTTGGAAGACCTAACTTAACCTCTCTAAATTCGAGAAGGCTTTTACAAATAACATGCTTTTAATTCCATTATGAGATAGATTTTTCTGGCACAAATGCTGGGTTCTATTCATGTGATCGTTTTGTGAAGAGCCATATTTTTCTAAACAAGTTCACACATATACAAATACTTTTTTATGGTTGGTGCATGTATTTGAATTGTGAAAAAATCTGAGTGACTTATTTTATGTACCACTTACAGGAGACAGATTAACACATCCAATTAGTTTTTAGTCATTTATATGAACAGCAAGCTTAAAAAAAGCCTTTTTTTTTTTTAATTTATTGCTGAACTCTTAATCTGCTTCCAAATGTTGATTTCATTCTGACATCACACCTTGAGTTAAAAATATCTTCAATTAACTAGATCTAGTGATATTTATAGAAAATGATAATGAAAAAAAGTCTGTGTCATTTTAGGTTGATATCAGAGTAAACTTAGTGACTATCACCTACAGAAATGCTGGGCTTAAACTCTTAATAAACTTTAGTAGTTATACATGCCATTTCCTTATCAAGATTTAAGTCCTTTACAGAGAAGTGATTGTCCCACAACAAAATACAATCATTACTAGGCAAGCAATGTTATAAATTCTCCCATCCATCTAATGGGTACAATCAATGGCATATGCTATATGTTAGCTATATTTAATTTGGCAATCTTAGTTTATACTACAATTTAAAGCAAAACAGACTTCTTACCAAGCTGCTGGTTTTTAGGTCTTTTCTACATTAGCTTACAAGAACAGATTTCTGTGCTATCCTATGCAAAGCACACCTCAACTTTTTTTTTTTTTTACACTGTTTTTTCCACTCAATCAGGTATTTCATCCTTTAAAAAAATATTAAGTAATTTTTCCTAGACAGGCTGAAACATTGCAACATTTCATTGACATTTCTCTAGATATATGAGGAACTTCTTCCCCTTCTTTTTCTTAAATATGTCTGAACACAAAACAAGAAAATCTCTCACCTATAGGAACTGGACAGTGTAAAGCTGCTTTTCTGTGGGAAAGCTACATAAGGTATCAGTTTCATCCATTACATAACACTATAAAATGCAGATCTAATTCAAGTTTGTACACTCATTTGTTTTGTACACACAAAATATGTAATATGTAATTCTCATATCTTCCCGCTACATAGAGACACAATGATTTATATTATATGTCTCATTTAATTTTCTTGTTCTTGTTTCATTATTTGTTCTAGCCTTCTACAAGATTATTAGATAAATGACTACACTTGTATCTCCATTTTTAAGGAAATAAAACCCCTATAATGTATTTTTGTAAATGAATGGTAATATACTGGTTATAATTACACATTCTGTCATTTCATTTATTGGCTAAATAAAATTAGACATAAACAAACCATTTTTAATAGTGTTCTTCCATTACCTTCTTCTTTGGGGCACTTAGGGGGTGATGGGGAAAGGGGAGAAAGGGAGAGGAGCTGGATAAGAACTTTAAAAGGTAAGAGAAAAAAGTTACTTACCTACAACTGTAGTTTTGAGAGTTTTGCTCCGGCAGATTCACACTCTTGGGATGTGTGTCTCTGCTGCTATGGGCTTGGAACAGAATAAAAAAAGAAGCGCCCATGGCAGGCATCCAAGTGCCCCCTAACTGATCCAATTACTGGAAATAACATTATGACAGCTTCACTTTCTTTCACTAATTCAAAGAATTCATAGAAAGATTCCAAAGAAGTGGGTAAAATGGATCTTCAGAGGTAAAATATATAGGAAAAAAGCCACAGATACAAATAGGTTTGTCCCATTTAAAAAATGCTTCTACTGTTTTAAGTTTCAAAAAAATAGCAGTAGCCTCCCAATGAAATGTTTAGTAATTTAGGATTTCATGACCATTCTCACAAACTCCAGAAAAAGTGCCTTGCGCAAGTAAAAGTAGTACTCCTTAATCTGTTAAGACAGGTGCATTACATAAAAATGTTTCTGAAGTGGCTGAAAATCTAACAGTGAACACTCAGTACTATGTATAGAAGAGCTCAAAGTTTAGCAAATCTAAATTAAAAAAAAAAACTAACAAAATTTGAAAAAAGTCTCTGAAAAAAGATAAACTACTTTCTGATTTTTCAGAATTTTGCATTATTTTCAAGGTTATTTTCCCTCTTCCCCTGTCTAAAAGGCTCAGAGCTCCTTTTAACATCAACATCTTAAATACTTTTGATTCACAGTATATAGGATCTTGAGAAAAGCATGGAAGATCTTGAGGCAGAAACCTCAAACCTGAAAATTAATTTAGTAGCTGGTCTAAATCTTAAAGCATAGGAAGAGCTTAATGTAATATTCTGGGAAAGGTTTAGATTAAAAAATGACAAGCTAGCTTTTGAACTACTTGATTATACACACAAATAACCCATTTATAGCTGAAGAGATAGCAAAGCAAACAGGTTAATGCAAAGAACTGAAGTTAACGAAAATAAAATTCCTCTCTCATAACTTCCCTCCCATGAAAAAGAGAAGAACAGAAGCTCCTGGTGATTTTCTAAAGCGCGACAGGATTGCCTGTACTTTCTGGGAATGGTCAAGTTCAGAAGGAGAACAGGTACAGCTCCCCCTCAGGGGGCAGAAGGGTTTCAAAACACAGAACTTTGCTTGTCTCAGAAGCAATCGTGAGCACCAAGCAGTACAGCAAATGCGACTACTAACAGTGAATAGGAGAGGAGAAAAAAAAAAAAAAAAAAAAAAGCCTGAAGTTTCACTGCCTTTCTAAAGAAACCAGATCATCAGCGTGTCCTGATGTACCTAGGCAGAGGACAGTTAACTTACTCTTGATTGCTGTGGCCAAAACATAATCCCATTTCATATGAGTCCTCCAGAATCACCCAAATCACCCATAGGGCTCTTTTTTTTCCCCTATGCGGATAACCTGAATCTTGATAAATGATGGCTGGATCTATCTCTGAAATTACGTATCTCTTCGAAAGAGAAGATATGACCTAATACTGACAACTAGTATCTGCTGAAGACATGAAGGCCACTGGGAGGTATCTGGGGTGGGTGGCAGGGGAACGGACGATATGAGGCATGCCACATTCACAGGCCCATTTGTTTGTTCGGAGGCTATCAACATTGTAATAGATGTATTAGACTGAAAGCTTTGGTGCAGGGTGCTTTAATCTTCAAAATCTCCACTTACTCCTTTCATTAACAGATACAGACAAATTACTTACAAAATTAATCAATACAAAAAGACTTCCCTGATGGACAAGGTAGGAAGAGAAGATGGAGTCTTGTCCCTTCCACATAGAAATCGAGGGTGAAATTGTAACTTTTTCAAACTTCACACCCATGTATCACGACGAAAAGACCATAAAATCCACCTAATACAAGATCCCAAAAAACTAAAAGGACAGAATAAGAACAGAGCTCTGAGAAGCTCTCGTATATGGAGGCCAAAGCTCTGCATTATCTCTCCTTACGCATTTCTGATAGACATTACGTCAGTTCTGCCAGCTTCTGCACCAGCAATTTTTGCACTGAATTCCTTTCTCAGAAAGCAAAAGCACGACAATCAGGTTCCAGAAAGATATGCTGCTTTTTAAAGAAGGAGGCACTTCTGCAAAACCCTCTTTTAGTTCCAGCTCTGGAACGGAGACGGCCTCCCACTTTGAGAGACTGTTTGGTAGAAACTAAATATTCTTACAGTTTTGTTAGAATTACGGGATTCGGTACAGAAAGTGCTATAATTTTCAAAGTGCTCCAGATCCCCATTTCCACCTGTACCAAACGCTACAGAAGGACCTTAGCATTTCCTTAGAGAAGTGTAGCAGTTGTATAATCTTTGGCAAGAACCCCCAGAAAAACATCTCTGCCTCTCCTCCGGAATAAACAGTTCCACCACACTCATGGCTCCAAACCTTAGAACGTAACATATAGAAGCATCTGAATACCTCTGATGAAGCACAGTACTGTAGAGATTTCATATCTAAAACATGACAGAAGAGACCACCGATCTCTTATCAGAACTTGAGGGAGTACAATTCCACTCAAAGTAATTTAGGGAAGACGACAGACTGGACCTACCCAGAAGCTATACTGTGGCTGCAGTATGTATTCCCATGCAGCAATTACAAAAGTAGCAAAGATGCTTTCATGCAGATTTTAGCACGTGCTAGAAGCTAGAGTAAGATCTCTACTGAGATGCTTCCTAAGTACTGTGCCAGCTAGCACACCCCCCCCCATGTTGCTATGTCTTCATATTCTAATTAGACTGAGTACATGCTACAATTCCACTATTTTCTTGACATATACTTTAACTTCAGATCACATTATGTCTTAACATGCACAATGCCAGTCTTTTCCATAAGCACAGTAAGCAGCTTCTCAAAAATGACTGACATGTATAGGAATTATTGGCTATATTTCTAATGGATATATGTCCATAGGAACATGAGAGGAGGCTTCCTGCTGCAATCGTACCAAACCAAAGGGCTGCTACAAGAACGATCACGGAAGAAAGCCAGACTGTATCAACTTCTGGACATGGCACAGACTTGCAAGCAACAGCAAAAGAGTTACTGAAAAATAAGAACGGTATTTCTCCAAGGTAACAGTTTTTCAGGAAGTCTGTCCCCAGAGTGCTAAAATCCTTCTACTCAACACTATTTCTGCTCATGAAAGAAATCTTGGCAGCCAAAGAGAAAAGAGCTGCTGTCTAGCATAGAGGCAACTTACCCCCAGTGAATAAACAGTAATCATTTGTCCCAATACGAGGTAACAGCTCTTGCGCCTGATCCATAGCAATTGCAGGAACTCAGGAAAAACTGAGACCTGGCAGAGGATGCAGGCAGAAGTGAAGCACAGGCTTGGGATCCATACTCGGTACAGAGCAGCGGTAAAGGGGAGAGATCACATTATATAAAAATCACTACTTTCCCCAAAAGAAACAAATCAAAATCTGCCTGTGGCTACGTAATTATGGTAAACAAACTTCACAGCTAATGTTCATCACTTCATGAAAGCCGGGGGGGGGGGGGGGGGGAGTGTTTTTGTCTTGATCTAAGTGTCTGAAGGCTGCTGTGCAACATCAAAATCACACTGCCTCTTTCTAGATGTTTTTCAGCTAAAAGGTGCTGGAGAACCTACTCTAACAGTGGGGATATAAAAGTAGCTTTCGAAGAAACAAAGTATTAGGAGACAAACAACAAGTCCTTCATAATTCAATTTGAAATTAGTAGAAGAAAGCAAAACAGCAAAAACCCCATTTCATTAAATCAGAATTAAAGACAAAGTAAGTGGCGATCTCTTTTGAGGTGAGCACCCATTTTCTCCATATATTGACAATAATGTATTCTGACAAGACTTAATTTAGTTATCAAATAAGAAATATCTAAAAAGTATCTTTTCAGTACTTGCAACAACAATCATATACACATGCACATGCGCACACACACATACACACATACTTTATACATATCCTTAAAACAGAAAATTTTCTTTAAATAAGGAAAAAACTTGTGCTCTCTCTGGTGGTTAAAAACCCAAAGTGTAAATAAATTAAGTCGCATCCAGATGCCACCCAAGTATATCAAAAATTGATTATTTCCAGCTATGACACTCCAAAATCAGAAATTGCTCTGTTCCACTTCTGCAAGGTTTTCTTGGAAGTATTTAATAAATTTGCATTAGCCTGCAAAATATTTTTGCTTGGAAGTTAAACACAGTCTAGAGGAAGCTTTTAAATACTATTCTAATCTATTACTATCTACTTTATAAGAAACATCTTATTTTCAAGATTTATATGGGGATTTTAAATCTACTTCTGAGATTTTGAAGCTTAAGACTTTCAAATCAGTTAACAGCAGCAAAAACTTAAAGAGGATAGATTCAATGAAATCAGTTAAGACAACCAGTCTAGCTACTGAAGTGAAGAGAAAACATTTCAAAGGCTCATCTGGTACTATATTAGAGACCATATAGATATACAGTAGCTTTCTAAAACTTGTAATGCCTACATAATAATGGATATCGAGCTGAGCAAACTCTGAAGACACTATAGTAGTATATATTATCTGATCATTATAGTGCCTTTAAAAGAATAGATGTGATTTTGATCTAAAACCTTCATCTTAGGTTCAAATAGGGATAAGAATAGGAATAGGATAGAAATTTTAATCTATTTTCTTAAATTAGGCAACATAGGTAGCTAATTAATAATTCTTTCAACTACCATAACTTATTACAAAATTTGACTAGGAATGTGGCAATGCTGGGATTTTAGAAACATTATAAACAACGCCAATTTTATCTCATTTAGTCTCATGGTTCAAAATAATAGCAGTTAGAAAAAATTTTGAAACATAAGAACTTCACTTTCATCTGTTAAGACCCCAAATAAAGAATATCAAATATTAAAAATACGCATATATGAGAGATTACAGTTCATTGCTGGAGGGGAATGGAGATAGATATGGTAAAAGAACCTACGCTGATTAAACAGATTGGAACTATGTGACAATGACAGGAAGGTTTTTTTTTTATATATATATATATGGGTTTTATATGCATATATATATATATTTATATAATATATATAGTGTATACACACACACAATCCTTTTACCTTTATCTTGCACTTCTTTTGAAAATCGCTCCCTTTCAATAGCTGATTCACGTTCTATCCGCTCAATTTCAGCCAATGCATCCAATTCTACTTCATCATATGACGTTATAGTTCCTTGTTGCGAAACCTGTTGCTGTGTCTGTACCACAGGAGTTTGAGGTTGTTTTGCAGCAACTGAAGTGTTCTGTTGTAAAACAGGCACTTGTTGTGCCTGAAGGAAAGCTGTCTGTTCGTGCTGCGGCAAACACTGAGCAGCGTTTAGTGGGCGGTTAACATCCTGTGGAGTAACGGGTGTTTTAGAAGTCTGTCCTGGGTACTGCACATTAAAAGGAATATCACCCTCTGATACACTGCTGTTTTCCAAACCAGAAAGCATATCATCCTGCTGGTCCATATCCGAAGATCTTACACGAGAGAGTCTTAATGTAAGCTTAGTGGAGTCCTTGGAAGGAGAACTAATGATATCATACATTGCAGCTTTTTCAGTCTGGTCTTTTTCATCCTTGCCTAACTTCATTTTCTTTTGTTTCTTTTGCTTTCTTTCTGGAGAATCTAACAATATGTCTGGGGGCACATCTCTAGGTGATGAATAAGGTGGAGGCTGAGATTGTAGGATTAAAGGTGGTCTTGATCCTAGAATAATAATTCAGAAAAACTGAACAGTTATGTTGTTTCATGTTTATATAAAAACACACTAAATATAACCTACATAATTTTAATGTGTATTTGCACATATATCTGTGTTCACAAAAGGCCTAAAAAAGACTTGTAGGAAGCACATCATTCCCAGATCAAGATGTAATACAGATAGTTGCAGTGTGTTTCCTAGGAATTTTAGCAGTCCACAGCAGGTGGAGAAGGGATCATTTCAGAGAAGATGGAACCAAAACACCCACCACCAGAAAAACATAGTACCTGCAGGGTCATAATGTCAGCTATTAGAAACTGGTTAATGAAAGCAAGTTGACGACAGAAAAAAGAAAAGACAAAGATCCTTAGTAAGGTCCAGTGATGAAGACTTAATCATCAGTGTACAGGCACTGGCCATTTCAGTCAAACATTTTTAAATTAAAAAAAATAAATAAACAAAACACATTTTTTTAGGGAGGGTTCCCTACCTAAAAATGTCCATGAAAAGATGAAATTAGAAAACATACTAAACAAAGGTAAATTGGCCCTTCTTTTCTCCTTAACTTTGATTCTGCCAGGTCCTTTTCAAAGTTTTTTTTTTTCTTTTTTTAATTTTAGGTAAATTGATTCCAACCTCCCCACCCATTATTATCTAGAAAACACTAATTGTTATAAAGAATTATTCTATCGTTCCCTCACTTACCTCCCCTCTTCCTTAAAATATACTCATTTCCACTTCTACATGCACTCATTCCAAACATTGTGTATATTTAGAGAAATTTAAAAAAGAGGTCATTTTTCATTAAAAATATTCTCCATTCACAAATTTAGAATTTCTGTCTCTCAAATCAGACCAACTCCCCATATCTCTTAGCCCAGAAAAGGCTTTGAAAAACAGATAAGCTTTTCAACCTGCCCTGATAATAATTTTGAGAAATAACTTTTGGCTTAAAATGGAATGACAGTGTGACAAAACAAAAGGAATAATATGCTCCAACCTCCTCTTGTTTAAACAAATCAAACATCTCTCTGATCCCATTCATCCATTAGAGGATACCGATGCTCAGAAAGCAGGCATTAACATTACTACTGCTCATTCTGTGTCAGGTCATCATAGGTCAGTGCTTCTAACAACACTCAAAATTTAACTGGAAAACAGGTGTGCTTCATTGAAGAACCACCACTAAGCAAGAAAGCAGCTTTATTCTGCAGCTGAAATTCTAGCAGATACTTTGAGCAGTATTTAAGGACATCATTAAGCAGTATACTGACCTGTAGATGAAGAAAAGAAAGGATATCTGCATCAAAGCCTCAATTAAAATGAAAGGTGTTCCTTTACCAATGACTTCTTTGTATAGACTCCTATGTTTTATTTTCTCTCTAGTTCATTCCAAGAGATGCCCTATAATCTCTAAATGTAGAGCAGGGTATAAAATGGATTTATCTTACCCAGTTCTCCTTCCTTGAATATCAATGACAGCTCCATGTTCTGCCAATGATATCTGCAATGTTGGGAAGCCCTGTGTTTGCTCATCCTGATTCCCAATCTTTCCACTACTCCATTCCCTCCCCCCACCTTACATTAAATACCACACAACCACTAGTGCTGAAGTCCTGGTTATGCCCTATGAAGTCCTCTCATTTGTCTTTCACCACAGATTTCTGTTTTTCAGACACACGCACACACTCCTCCTAATTGCTGTTCCTTTCGACAAAAAATTACATGATTTTCTTAGTGCATAGCAGAGATTGTTAGCTACGGATTTTCCTTAAGGTAATGACAATCACTCAGTGGAAACACAGGGTGTGTTTTCTTTCTCCAAATATTAAAGGCAGTTCAAAACTTTTTAGAGATCTTACTGACATCTCACTCCTTAATTCTCACTCCAGGTGAGTACTTCCACAGTTTCAATGGAACACTTAAATACTGCTATTCATAACTACATTTTGAATGGAGGACACAGGTTTGATTCTCCCTTGCCCTAAGCTTTAAGTAAATATGACAGTATCTTTCTGATTTGATATAATTTTCTATTTGTCATGCTGAAAAGCAACACTGCAGCAACAGAAAAGCAGGTTCTTTTTATCTTTGGATAGACTTGAGGAGGTCAGAAGGATTTCAGCCCATTCATTGAAAGCACTCGGAAGTCAGTAAATGAAGAAACAACAGTACAGTTTTCCCTGTTGTAGGCAGCACTACGACTAGGCTAGTTAAGAATATCTTCCTCCTGAAGGAAATTTCTGAAGAGCATTGATAGCAATGCCTATAAGCTGCATTTTAAGAGGAGATATTCTGGCAGTAACTGCACATATTTCCGAGATAACTAACCATGGTTAAACCCAGAATGGAGCATGCTGAGTAGATCTGTATCCTTTCTATGTCTGGTTTATTCTAAGCTAAGTAAGCTTGACATCTCAGAGCTCTACCTAGCAACAAAATGGTTAAAATACCTGGCTACAATACTTAGCTACTGAGGTGAAAAGAAATGGAAAAAGATGAGGTATTCTGGAATAGTTTCATTCTACCAGAGACATTTTAACAGTTTTGAACATGTACCACATGTAGTAAATCACATTTACGGTTTTTCAAAGATCATTATAAGCCCAATTCTAGAATATTCTTTTAGAATAGAGAAATGGGTAGGCAGCTTTTGAGTCTGAATCTTGGGCTGCACTCTAATTCAGGAGAAAAATATCTGACCTTCTGTAGCTGATCTTCCACAGTATCAGTACAAGAACTTCATACAAACTCTTTGTATGCCAAGAGTATGTAAAACTTTTGCGAGAACAAGAGACTTTCCACTGATTTGGTAGGGTCATTGTATCACTACTGAGCAGCAAGTACCAACAGTCATCCAGATAATGCTAAATGTAAATGAGAAGCAGGTAACATCCTACAAGTTAAAGCCTCTGCAAAGAACAAATATGGCCATAAGCAATACTTCCATAGCCTTTCAGTAACAGTCCTGCTGACCACCCATGATAAACCTGGGATTGGTACTCAGTAATAATTAGTTTTCCTTGTGATTCCTAATGGTGGATGGCACTGAGGATTGAAGAAATCTCATCAACTGTGTGAGCTATTTGTAAATACCTTTTTTCCTGTGATTCTTGACTGATTCCTTATCAGATCTTTTACAATGCAAGCAACTTCAAAATGTATTGCGCTGACAGTGACTTAGCCTTCTCAAAAATGTAAAGATTCAAAAACAATATAGTATGAAATGGCTTCACTTGCATGTTTACACTCATCAGGAACTTGGGTAGCAAACAAACAGGCTTCTGTCCAGGAGATTATACACATCACTGACCTCTAAACCTTGTATTTTTTGTCTGTACGCTTTTTTATTATGCCACAGTATTCACACCTTCTCATTTAACCATTCATGATACTTTTTCTGATGATCTCAGAGCCTCTTCAGAGCAAAGATCACTTGCCTTTCAAAGCTGATGCACCAACTCTCACTGTTGGCCACATTCATTGCTGTAATGCACATGGTTATAACCTAATCACTAAAGTTACCAGAAATTTAGGATTCAGATATATGAAAGAATTATTAGCTTTCCACTTGCACAACAACAAAACAAACAGAAAAACCACAGCACACTCCAAGTAGTATCTTCGTATTCCTTTAAATCCCTTGCAGGCAAAGATTCCCAGATGTTAAAAAGAAAGTCTTTCAACATTCCTACATGTTCTTTTGCCAGAAGAATCGTTTCCTATGCACAAAGGTGAAAAAAACTACTAATGAACAAATGAGGACTGATGGATAATACTTGGTTTATAGCACACTGGAGAGAAACATCAGGAACATTCAAGGGCTGTTACATTTTTCAATTCATATATCCTTGAGACTCCAGGAAAATTATTTAAGTGGGTACCAAGTCACTGTATGTCAAACCTGGACACTGCATTCTAGACTTTTTACTCAAAAATCCCTTGGGAAGAGAGGCTTTAAGGAATATGTTCTACATGCGGATTACTAGGTTACATATATGAGCAGTTAAATGGTAAGTAAGGTCTTGAAGGTAGATACTAGGGATGGAGAAAAGACCAGAGCATACATATTGTATTGGAACTGACATTTGTCTTTTGGAAAAGCTGAGAACCTGGTGATGATACAATTTGAACATTTGCAAACAAATCAGGTCCACTACTGCCAAAATATTTGAAGAGACTGCAATTACAGTGTGTAGATGGAAAAATCTCTTATTTTATATGATCCTACTTAACATTGCCACATAAACAAATGTTTTCATAAAAATGGGATCAGATAAAATTCACTCTAGAACCCTGGCTAAAGCAATCTCAGAATTGGTAACAAACATCTTGAGAATTTGTGCCTCCAGCAGACTTAAAAAGGAAAAACACAATCTCTTGAAAAGGATAGTGAAGAAGTGGCCAGAGAATTTTATATAATAGTTTGTATGGTTTCAGTGCATACTAAAAGAACAATTTATCCAAGAAGAACAATTTTATCAAGAGAATAACTAAGCGGTAATATTCCAGCACGAGTGGGTTAAGAACAAATATCATCAAATAAAACTAATTTCATTTCGTAAGACAGTAGGACTGGTGGATTAAAGAGAATGGAGTGTCATACCTGGACTTTAGCAAGGCTTTCTGCATTGTTTCTCATAAAAATTTCATTAACAAGCTGAGGAAATATGGTCTAGGCAAAACGTAAGGCTGCAGTAAAAACTGTTTTCAAAGAGTATCACAGTAAAAATGGGTGAACATACCAAGTGCAGCTTTCCAGTGTACTGTCCTACGCCTGGCAGTATTAAGTATTTTTCATTAACAACCTCTTAACATAACAGAAAGAGAGCAGTTTTATCAATCTCAAGATGATATCAAGCTTTTGGTATAAAGTGTTTGAGAGAGAGGCCTGCAAGTGCTTTGAAGAATAGAATCAAAATTTACAATTATCTTGACTAAATGGAATAATCATTTGAAACAAATGAAAATTGGTAAGAATAAGCACAAACTTGCTATTTACCTCAGAAAGACCAATTGTAACAACACGAGAAGGTAAATAAGCTCTACAGAGAGCCATATGTTTATAACAGCTTGTGAACTGAATCTAAGTTATCATTGCCAAAGGAGTAGCCATACTTTCATATATAAAAGTATCATACAAAGAGACATCAACAGTAATTTTCCAACTACTCATCCTTCAAAGTTTTCAACTAGAATTGTATGTACAACTTACAGCAGCAAAACATCAAGACAAATGCAAAGCAATTAGAATTCAGATAAAAGCAACAGAGACAATTAGAAGCTCAGAAATAATGACTTATGAAAAGACAATAGAAAGGAGCAGTGCTGTTTAGTCTGCAGAGGATTAGATTGGAGAAAAACATGATCACGGTCTTTTATATGTAAATGATCACTATATAAAAAAGAATGTGAACTGTTTTTCCTTGTCCATCGGAAATAAGTGAAGAAATGTCAAGCCTAACTGTAACAAGAACAATTCAGGCAAAGCATTAGGGGAAAAGCTTTCTAGCTCTAAGAATTTGAACAGGTTGCATGGAAACGATAAGGAAACTCCATTACTGCCATTTTAAGAAAAATTTAGACCCAAGTTATTGGGAATGATACTGGTGCAGCTCATCCAACTGTAGGATAAGAAGATGGGAAGACCTCCAAGTCCTTTCCTGCTGCATCTTCTAAGATCTTTGAATGTTACTCTGGAAATCTCCCCAATTTTGTTATAGACGTAAAGCAATTATTACTTATTTTGATGAACAGACTATATTAACGTTTGTTTTCAGAGAGCATCATTTCATTTAGAATTCCAACTTAAAAGGATAGCATATGAGACAAATTAGAGGGCAAAGAAGAACATATATTTGGGAGTTTCTTGGAACAGATTTATTTGCTTTCCATACTCTCATTCAACAGATTTCAGGGAAGAATCTCACTATTTTCTCCACAGCTTCAAATGCCTGATGGAAAAACTAAGCTCTGGCTGTTCTAGCTTAGAAATGCTATATTCAGATGTGTCCCTGTGTAAAAAGTTAAGACTTGAAGAAAGAAACAAGGATGAATGTTTATTTTGGCCCTGTCAAAAAACTTCTTTGGATAAATTTCTTCCATCTTTCTTTCAAAAGACAGGGGAAGTGATGATAATTTTTCTTAACTAATACTTGTGGGAACACCAAAGCTCGTAATACAGATTTGAGAAGATTCCTAGTTCTCCTTGCCAGCCACTATGCATTTGGAGACCAAGTGTACAGGAATCTCTCTGGAGAAGTCTTAGAGATTCCCAAGAAAATAAAAATAATCTTTCCAAGTTATTTGGAAAATAGTCAAGTATCTACACTATTTTGGAAGATATCAGCCTCTACAGAAAATCTGGGTATTTTTGTAGTTTTCACCATCTTAAATAATTTTGGAAGGGTATGTTGGAATATTTCCTGTGAGAGAAAGATAAACAATTTCTGGAACGAAAACAATTTAATTCTGCAAGAAAGCGCAAAATGGTATCGTTTAATAAGGTGTTGTTGCTATTCCTTACAGAAGTTTCCCCAGGAGTTTAAGAAACTGTTGGGAAGCAAGTAACTGTAAATACATAAGTTCTCTTTGGCAAGTGGTGGATGAAGAACTCTGTGGAAAGCTTCCCTTTACACAGATCTTTAGAAGTTGTCTTTAAAAAAAAAAAAAAAAGTCTTTTGTTAGGTTCTAAAGTGATGGGAAAGAGTAGAACAAAGGAATAAAGAATTTTGATGAGTAATCCATCTTGGGTAATAGATCCCACAAAATATCCTATATGAAATTAACAGAAAGAAAATACTCCTTGTTAATTCTCTAGAATTCATCTATGGTAGCAGAAGCAGTAACAGATGATAGCAGGAATGCAGAGACACAATTCTGTTTTCATGGGTAAAAATACAAAATCTATATAAAAAAGAAGGGATAAAACCCAGTCAAGAACCTTCTGCACAAAACCTCAGCTGCTCTGGTATCTTTTCGGGAGTAAAAGAGGAATTTTACTCTGTTGAATAAGTGAACAACCACCCAAAAGAGCAAATACAACTTCTGTCATCTCTCTCAAATATTTTCCTGACTTCAAAACAAAACTTTTTCTTCATTCAGATTCAGCCATTCAGACAGCTATGGTTCAGTCTTACAATAATTAAAACATTGCACAATCGGAAGTCCCCGTTATTTCCATTTAAAAGTACAGAAATGTAGACTGTACCTATATCTTCCATAATTGCCTCACATTTCTATATTAAGTAAGAAAGCTTAAAAATTGTAATACCCTTCCTGAGATCTTTCTCTGGACTCATGAATAACTGTCTAGTGCCATTCTTTTTGACCTCCCAAACAAACAATGAAATATTTTGATAATTTTCTTTACCGAAGTTTGCAGACTTGCCAACCAAGAGGGCAAAATGCTAGCATGAGTAGTAACAGAGTATTTCAGTTTTGTGCTCTATCAACCAAGACAAAAGTAGATCTAACATTCTAACATACAGGTAAATCTAAAAAGCTCCTCTTGCACTTTTTCAGCCTTTGTAATGCCATCTAAAAAAGTATGCCTTCAAAATGGATTCTGAGAGAACCAACTGAAATAGCAGCAATTTAACAAACAAATGAATAAATAAAATATTCTTTTGAATGGTAACCATATCTGAGTGGAAGTAGCTTAGATTTACAATGCTGTTAAACTGACAAACTCTATAAACAGGGATTTTGTGGACAATACACTGAGTTAAAGAAGAAAAAGACACACTTAGTCTTTGCCATTTATACAAGTCCTACAAGTCCTTCAGTGCAAGACCTCCTAAAATACTGAGCACTCACTCAGCACGCTACTCACATTTCTAACATCACTGTTTAACACAGTATGTATCTGTATCTTTATGAGATGAACCACAAAAATCAGTTAGCAGTCACATGATCATAGAGGATCAGCTAGGAAGGGACCTCAGGAAGTCTCTAGTCCAAACTCCTGCACAAAGCAGGGTGAGCTAGGAGGTCAGACCAGGTTATACAGGGTTTTATTCAGTCTGGTTCTTGAAACCCTCCAAGCGTGGAAACTGCATAGATTCTCTGGGTAACCTCTTCCAATGCTCGACTGTCCTGATGGTGAATGAGTTTTTCCTTATATCCAGTCAGAACACCTCTTGGTTCAATTTATGGCTCTTGTCTCTTGCCCTCCCTCCAAAAACCACTGCGAAGAGCCTGACTCAGTCTTCTTGATAACCTCCTCGTAGGTACAGGAAGGCTGCTTGAGGTCCCCCTGCAAAGCCTTCTCCAGGCCAAACAAGCCCAGTTCCCTCACCTTCTTTGTAATCTCCCTCATTTCTGGCTCTCCCTCTCCACCTAAACTGACCATCCAAAAAGACTTAATTTTATTCCAGTGCTAAACAGAAGAAAGCACTGTTGCACTTTCTTTAACTACTGCTGTGTAAGTGCATAAGCACTGAAATCCTAAATTACCAAGAATATTTCCAAACCTCTATTTTGCTACGTCTCATGCATCTCAGCCATTGTTTCTTAGGGATGAAATTATAAACAGCAGCATGCATTCTAGATTTTAGCATAAAGAATTATTTTGAGCAGATTTTTCTGTTCCTTTTTACCTGACTGATAATACACCCTATTCCTTCTCTCCAACTAAGGTTTTTAGGCTTCATTTATACTAGATGTATTGTGCTCACTGAATTCATTTTAATTTCATGTGCTTGAAATTTCATGATTACAGTTAATAAGTGTTGCATGTTAAAACACTATGGGGCTGGTTAAGCATTCAATACTCGTAATGCTGCCTTTAAACCATTTGTTATGTAGAGCAACTGAAACCGTTCTTACAGTACAATTTAATTCTCATATTGGAAAGGATTTACAATCCTTCTGTCCTCCATGAATTTTAACTTTGTTTTGAAGTATCATTAGTCAATTTTCGGATCTTCAAAACTTCTGAACCAGGGCTCAAAATAATTTTGTAACTGAAATCTAATGACATACTCTCAAGTCCTACAAGAATACAGGAGTCAAGAAAACTATCTAAATACCTCTTTAAACAATCTGTCTTTTATAATTGGGAAAGACACATTGATATACATTGATATATATAACTGCTAGACTACCTTTAGGGGTTCCATCACTTCCAGCTGGAGAGCAGACTGACTGTGGTGACCTCAAGGAAAAGGATGCAGCATTCCTTATGGAAGGATCACCATCCTAAAATGACAAAGATAAAAATTAGTATTATGAACAGGAACACTTTATAAAATAAGCCTGCAATTAGTACACATATTGATAAGATGGAGCAGACCAAAAATAATATTAATTAAAAAAAAAATCGGATGACAAATATTATAAAAACATTTATCTAAATTAGAATCTGTAATTTTAATACTGCTATATACACAATATTCCAGAGTGCAGTCGGCCCCGATAAGAATCTATAACCATAATGTGCATGCAGAAATAAATTTATGTAAATATCTTTTAGCTAAAGTATTTTAGCTGACAAATAAAATTCCATTTAGAAGTTTTTTGTTATGAGAACACCTAGTAAAGAGCTGATAAACAGCAGTATGAACTCTACACAATATCACCTGAGAAAATTAAGCATAAAAAGTAGGGTTTTAAAGCAAACTCAACATTTTTTCCACTTAACTTACCCTTGAACTTGTCTAGAATGCCATCTTATTTTTACAGTTAACCAAACTAACTTTGTGCTAATACTCTTCATTATACTCACATCGGGAGTGAACAAAATCTGTAACACCCCTATTGTGCTGGCTGAGATAGACAAATTACAAGTTGAAATGCCTCAAGTTGTGTTATGCACAAGACTGTATCCACAGCTGGGTAGGAAACAACTTGATGGCAGTTTGGAGTACTTCCCCCAACACAGCAAACAAATTCTACTGTATTTTCAGTTTTGCATAGAACAACCTGCTTCAAAGGAATCCATAATTTATGACAACCTTCATCATAACAGAATACCGATTACAATGTAAGGAGGTGCATGCTCAATCTTTAAGAACACAACTGTGACATTTTTTCAACAATATCTTAAAACAATATAGGTAAACTACTCTTCAGTTTCCCTTTTAATGTTCTGCATGGTTTTTATTGCTTTAATAGAGCCCTCTGCTGGTCAAGAGTATACTTATTCACAGTCAGTGACCTTACTAGTTTTAAGTTTTATAAACAGTATTTCCCATTTTTAGCTTTTTTTTTTTTTAAACAGTGTCTAGGTTAAAATGAATGTTTTCAAAAAGAACAAACAACTCTTATATTTATGAAGAGACAATTTCTGTAAGTATAGACAAATCACAAAAAAGTCTATTCTTATAAAGGGTAAAGTCATGTAAGTGACGTTGAAATTAGAGGAAGTCTCCTAAGAAGCTCTCGCTTATCTAATGTTTCCTATTTAATTCTAAATCTTGGTTATTGCACTAGCTAATATTCTAATGTGCCTTTTACTGAGCTGTGTGCACACACAGTTCTTTCTTATAACTTTTTTCATTTTTTTAAGCCTGAATGTTTGTCCATCCCCCAATTTTCATTTATTTATTTATTTATCTATCTTTTTGGCCAATTTCAACCAAATTAAGAGAATGTTAGAAGACTCAGTGTAATAAGGTTTCTACATGCTTCTATGAAAAAACAGCATCAGGCTATAAATGAGAAAGCTGGATTGGTGTTTCACGGAAGAGGCAGCCCGCAGAGATGGGCAACTACGCGCTCTCGTTGGCAATGGCCAAAGGGCCAAATTCCAGGTGCGCAGCAGAACAGGCGCTGCAGTACATGTTAAGCCTGGTGGAGGTACCAGCGTTCCCACTGTGCAGGGCACAGGAAAGGATGGCAAGTCAGGGAGTGAAGGTGCTTACAAGGCAAAGAGTATAAGTCCATAGGCAACCAGTCTTCACTAGTTTCCCTAGCCACGGAATGACTTCGAAAACATTTCCATTAGATTCCTCTCCACCCCCACAGCAAAGTACATCTAAAACTCACGCTGTGCTATTAATTACACTTCTTATTGCAACAGCGCTTGCAAAAAGAGTTGTCTCCTCATGTGAGGAAAGCACACATGTAAAGAAATCAATTATTCAGATACAACATGATAAAGAGAGCTGTAGCACCTTAAACCTACATTCATGTCATTGTAAGTTGAAATGAATTCCTTTCCACATGTATGATTTATTAGTTTATTGCGTTAAAATTATGTACTTGATTTTTGTCAAACCTGCTTTATCTTTGAATCATAATAACCCCCTCCACACATACACAAAATCCCAAATACTGAAAGAATTCAGCTTAGTCATTTTTTAGCGTACACGTTGTATTATGATGGGAGAGGCGCTATAGCCAGGGCTGCCAAGGACAAGGGCAGAGGCGCTAGGTCAGCTAGAACTGAACCCTTCCTGTGTGCGTGCCGTGCCCTTCCTACTGAAACTTCTGAGAAACGCTCATTTACTGTTTCCTAGTTCAGAGCTGAACCAAATGCTGAAATGTAAGCCAAAACAAACTGAGGAATGCTCTCATATATCTTTCAAAAAAAGGGGGAAAAAAAAAAAAGTCCTCAAATTGAGTGTACATGGAGTGTTCCTTCAAGTGCATATTTATTGATTTCATAAAAATCTTATGTTGCAAATAAACAATATCCTGTAACTATTCACAACTTTGTCAACTTTGCTTTTAAGCAATAAAACCCTAAAATTAAGAAAAGTACTACAAAACAATTAAAGTAAATTTTATGATTTAATAAACCTCATTTATAACTCCATCTATGCCAAATGTTACACTGTTTCTGACACAGCTGCAACATTATGAGTAAGCTTATTGCTCATATGTAGATGCAAAACTTGAATTAATCCAAATCCTTCAGACCATTTTCTACATGATAACAATTAAAATCAGGTGTAAAAAGTACAATTATGATAAGATATATTTACATAAATATGCCATTAAGAAAATGCATAAAGGGATAAAAGTTGTAAACGTGAACATTTCAGAAAAGACAACTAAAATTTTCTCTAAATGTTTGCTTTACTTATATTTATCAGACACCTGTTCTTAAGTCACATGAAGTTTATTATGCTCTATCTCCCTAATTCATATATTTGAAAATTTAAATACAAAATGGATCAAATATACTTTTTACTACTTTTTATCTTAGTATTTCTCCAATTACATCAAATAATGACAGTATGTTTTGCGTTTTCGTAGTCTGTCAGTTTTGAATGAGTTTCATTTATAAGTTCTCATGAACCAGGAAGTTGTTGCATCGTTTGGATCACAAAATTAGTGATGGACTTTTTTTTAAATACTCCCTCTTTAAATACTGAAATAAATTATCCTAATATTAAAGTTCTCCAAAAATCTTGTCTTAACAAAACCAACATTCTCTAGATATTGTGCCTGTAACATCGCTGGAGGATGTATGTATGTTTAATGCCAAAAGCAGCTTCCTACATTCAAGGCTTTGCACCACTGAAGCAGAGACCGACAGAAATATCTGACAATTCTGTATTATAAGATTCTTTCATCATAAAACTTTTTTATTTGAAATACTACTGCTTACTTAACCTTTTTTTAAACAAGACTTAGACTGATTAAAAACAAGATTAATAAAACTGATGACACTCTCAGACCTATTGTATTAACTCTGGTAAGGGATTTAAGGAGCCTAGTGCTAATAAGCACCTCTGCTGATTGCAACTCTTATTTAGTTGCACAAGAGTTACCCCATGAAAGCTAAAGAAAACACTTTAAAGAAAGAAGGAGAAAAAAGGGACCAAGTTTTGCTCAAAAACTGTTGTAGGTATCACTATGATCACACTGTTCAAAGAGCCTAAAGTCAAAAAACAAAACTGTAACTCAAGGGCTCTCCACTTAAAAGCTGTCAAGAGATTGTGTCAAACTTGCAAGGAAGAATTTCAACAAGCTTCTTCCACAGGACGAGATGCTCATTAAGAAGAAAAATCATCACTAGTTTAGGAAAGAATTTTGGAGAAGTTTGGAGTATCATTTTCTCCTTTAGAAATGAGTACTCTAGAGTTCAGCAAGAGTTTCTCCCATGTCAACATGGGGAAACCTCTTAAGAAACCAGGCCATAAAGCACATAATAGTACAGGAAGAAGAAAGGTCCATAGGAACTCTTGCCTTTGACAAGACCAAATTACTATCCAACAGGTTATTCAGGTATTTCAAGTCCAATTGAGAATTACAAGGATCCTCAGTGAGACAAGTTAACTATTGCCTATTTAGATTCTAGTATTGTTCACATTAACATATTACTATGTTGTAGCAACACCCTATTGTTTCTTAAAATAAACTTACATAGGAGTGAGATTTTTCACTTTCCATAATCTCAACAGAATGGATGTTATAAATGGTTCCAAACAAAAGACAGGCCACGTAGGAAGAAATTTCACATGCTAAGGTTAAATGGTTTAGTGTACATGTGTGAAAATGAAATATACTTTCAGTATTTTTATGCATCAACAGCAACATACTAAAATATCTGACTTTTAAGATAGCTAAACACATATTTGTTTTATCATAATAAACCAATTTAGGCAACATACATCACTACTTAGTCTGTGCACCATCTGTAGGTAGTCTTCATTTGAGCCATGTCTAGAATTATCAGCGTGATGATTAGCTGAATTGCCAGACAACTGACTTGAAACTTTATTTTCATGGAGGTTTCTCATCCCACCTGAGACAATGGGACTCGATACTGAAGCTGAAATAAGAAAAATATAAATAATTATATTGATAAACACACACACACACGCACACACACCCCAACTCTAAAAGGTCTTACAGAAAACAACGTAATAGCGGATATTAATGAGAGACAGCTGCAAGAGGTCTGGAATCTGAGCAAGAACCCAAATTCCTTGACTGAATCTTTTTAACACAAATACCTTGAAATAAACCAGCTATCTAAGACTTGAACTTTCAAGAGGATTCAAAATCTGCATTCCACTTATAGGTTAGCCAAGCTTCTCTCCGCAAATACTGTAATTACAGTCAGTGTCACATTCTTACAGGTTATAGAAAACATATTTTTCTTCAAGATAATTTTTATTGACTTATCTTGGTATATGAAGCTTCTGAGATATACATATGAAACATAACATTAAATACATAACAGCTATATATTTTCTAAAAACACTGCTAAACATTAAGAACAGATGATTTAGAAGAATCCAACGAAAATTCTACTTACCAAAAAAACATGCCTAAAGTTCCTAGATACTTTAACAATGTTTGTGTTGTTCAAGATTGTTTCAAAAAAGAAGAAGAACAAAGAAATCCATTCATTCTGAAGGTCATCCTCGCCAGTTACTGCGTACTTTGAGCATAATTCTGGCCAGCTTAGAACTAGTCTAATCTACACTACAAAGGCTGAGTAAAGCTAAATGAGCTGGCAGCAGAACTGTCACTTACACTGGCAAAAATGTGTTCTTTAAGTGACAGGCACAGTTTGTTTTGATTTTTCTAGTTATGTGTAACTATAGGAAATAAGTGTAAACAGGGCAGCAATGGCACGAAGTTCCCCCTCTTTTTTTTTTTCTTTTTTTTTAAAGTATATACTGCCATCGGTATAGTCAGGTAAGCAAAATTTAAACATACCAAGAAGTTCCCTATCACCTCAAAGTTTTGCATTAAGCATATGGCTCCTCCAAGAAAATTAAAGAGCTGTGAAATATGCACATTAAGGTAAAGCTGCATGAGAGAGGAGAAAAAAAAAAGTCACAGACTTACCTTGCTGCATCTGAGGATGTGGTGTGTAACTGGGAGGATGTGAATATGGCATGTATCCTGCAGGGCTTTGAGGAGCATATGGACTAGGCACTGGACTGTTCTGTTGTGCCAAAAATCTGTTGCCGGAGCTTGTCTGTGGTGGCACAAACCGGCTAAAAATAAAACAAAATAAAACATTTTTAAAAGTTGGAAAAGACAATGCAGACATATTTATTATTCCTTTTGGAATACTAAAACTCTGTAACATTATAACTTTTGGAAGAGGTGCAGTATTCCAAGGTAATCAGGAAACCCCTTCAAAAGCAATATTTCTCACAAATTATCTGTACCTTCCCAAATTCAGTTATTACTTAAGAGCCACAGTCCAAGTGCTGCATTAGTCAAAGTAAAAGAGAGAATAAAAAACATTCATAAGACCTCCACCTGGTAAAAGGAAACACTGGCACAAGTTATAAACATTTACTCACATATATGATTTCCAAAGTCATTCATAGCTCATTAAAAGCTTGAATGAAAATGACAGGTAGGATTTCATTATCAAATGATGACTAGCTTGCTAGCATTAACAAGGAGCCATCTATTGAAAAGGCAAATATTCCAGTAAGATTTTGAAGAACTTCAAAAATCTAACAGAACTATACTGCCAAGACATAGGAGAGTGATAGGCAGTTAGAAGGGATTTGACCCAGTCCCCTAAATACATTTTCTTTCATTGGCCTTATCTTGAATGGATCCTAGAGACAGGAAGCCACAGAAATAAAACAGGGTTCTGACAACAATACATGTACACTATACCTTGCATTCTTTCTGCATCAGTTCCCAAAATACAAATAAAATAAGAAGTACTTCAAAAAGTTATTAACCAGATATTTTGCTTGCTATCTTATAGGCAATACAATACATGCTTTCACAAATCCTGGTTCTAAATAACAATTCTATAGAAGGTAAACTTCCATAGAAAGAATCTAGATGTATTTAACACAAGGATTTTGCAAGGATTTTGAGAAGACGTATCATGTTGTAATAATCAAAAACTATGAAACTTTCTTCAATATCACTTTTAGATAAAAAGGCAAAAATACAAAAGCCCGCAACAGATCTAAAGCATTGCATTTGTCAAAATAATCGCATTAAGTGAAATGTGAAATAAAATAGTTTATTTTAATAATTTTATCTAGTAACTGCATATGGACTCTGTTAAAGACCAGTAACTAGGCTGGAACTGCATGTAAAACTCTTTCCTCTAGTCCAGAGTACTAGAGAAGGCCTATTAACCAAGGTCTAGATTACGGGTACGTTCTAGTTGCTGACGCTCAAAGGTTGGAAACGAACTAGAAAGCTGAAAAGGAAGGTGCGAGAAGACTGGCCAAACCACTGCGCCTATCCTCCTCTTTGTGGCCTTCTGTATAACTGTTAAAGCAGTACTCCATGATTTAACAAGCCTTGCCCACCTTCCTGTCACACTGCCAGTCTCACACATGCCAGAACACACAGCCTCTGCTCTCCTGTTCTCCTGCCACCACTGCCAGCCTCTGCCACAGGCAGAGAACACCTGGAGGGGTGGCAGGAGGATTCCTTAAGCAGGGAATAAGCACTTTAAAGTGCTCTATCTGACTTTGTGAGCTTAAGAAACTCACCCTGCTGCCAGACAAATGTGAAATTTGTCTTGACAATGATTATCTTCCTTCCACTCACATACTTGCAACAAGAACTGATGGCCACAGTTGAGTTTGAAGTTCATTGCCTCCCCACCAACCCCATTTAAAAACCGGTATTACCTGGAAGGGCTATGGGAGATAGTGGTTTGTTGGTAATTGGAAGATGCAGGACTACCACGCATGGAATTCTGAGAAAGGTTAAACTGCGACATCATCATCCCTATTAAAAGAAGACAGCAGTATTACTGCATATGCATTCCCTTTTTAATCAATAAAGTCTCTCATTTCACAAATGATTATATATGAAGAAATTATAACGTTTACACGCACATTAACATCTTCTACCCACAACTGTTAGAAAACATTAAAAACAATCCATTCCATGCAAGATGCCCATTTTACACCATGACATATTCATAAAAAACATTATGTTCCCTAAAGAAGTGATAATTTGCTATAAATTTCAACAGTAGTTCTTTCCTTTGTTTCTTAATGTTCCAACCTGAAACCTGTTTGTAAAAACAAACAGTTTATAGCAGGACATATATTCCAGAACCCAGAGTGGTGTGCACAGCAGTGCATGCAATACTCATTATGCCAATAAGTAAAAGATTTGGGAACCTCACAGCAAGTCAGAAGACCACAGAAAACTCTCTCTCATTTTTTGAGCAAGAAGAGTTAACAGCAATCTCAGAGTGGTGCAAGACGCTCTTTTACTGCTCCTGGCATGCCTTAGGGGTCCCCTCCTACGCAGGGACAAAAACCTTTCAATTCTACCTCTGCTAGTAAGCAGGGTTATCTAGGAAGTTGCTGTAATATTTTAAGTTGCAAAGCAGAATCAATATCCCATCCATAGACTAAATCCGTAGTCATGATTTGGAGTTTCAGAAATTGCCCTACCTGTCAAGTCAAAAGTACCTAACCACTTGAAACTAACTCACGTCTTCATTATGGATAATTTTAAGGAATCTTTTTTCTTTTGGATCCTGGTATAAAAAATTCTCTAACAACTAGATACCAGCAGAAGTTGAAACGGTGCAGGTGCACAGAAACTTGTATTACTTTTAACTGGGTGATTTTAATGACAGAATCAACGCAGCTAAATCAGTGTCAGACTTTATGTGCAAACTGTAGCTCATGAAGCCATCGCAAGTGACCCACAGCCGCGTGTAAAACCACATCACTGTTAAACATATTTTAAAGCAAAGGTTTGAGAGAAGGCTGAGAGTAGTCCACAATCCAGAGCGTTTGAGAGCCAATCCTTCAATTACTACTACTGATTTCAATTACTACAATATTTACACAAGAAAACCTTGTTTCAGAAACCCTCCCTGCCACCCTCTTCTCTCTTGTGCCTTTCCCCAGCAGAGAAGAGCTGGGCTAATTCCCCGGAGCACGGCCGTCCTCCCCTCCTGGCAGGCGTGAAGGGCCACGAACACACGAACTAGCTGGGAACAGGAGTGAAGGTCTCTAGTCAGGCTGAAGGAATCCGAGACTTTTATACTTCAATACAGAGGTTGCTTCATTGTCTTGAACAACAGAAGGTGGGTCCTCAACTCCTGCAGGGCTTGTTTAAACGGACCCTGGTTGCCTTGCACAGAGGCAAGGGAAGAAGCAGCTCCAGGCCGCAGGTACAAATCACAGAGTTGCACTGCAAGTTGCCTGTGGGCGTTTCCTATATAGTGGTTTTCTGGTAGAGAAATTTCCATGCATGGCCATTCTACATTTGCTCATATCTTACGGATATTCCCACCAGGGTATGGTATATTCATCAACTAGTTCAAAATTTTTTAGTCAAACTACTGACCCTTAAAATTCACATACAGAGAGCTGACAAAATGTGCCCACATTAAAGCTATATAGATGCTGTAAAGACAGAGTTTCATTTCATGCTTAAAGCAGCGATTGCACTTTTAGTATACATGAAAGATACATTTATCTATCTTTTCCTCCCCAGTTTACAACACTCTTCAAAACACGCATTGTTTGGTTTAAAAGAGTGACAGAAAATCCGCTTGCTTATGTAGTTTAAGAAAACCAAAACTTACTCTGTGACAGCCAATTCTCTTGTCTCTGTCTCTCTCTTTTTTTGTTGTTTTTTTGGCAATCTAGACAACTTGAAAAGAACAGTCTCTCCAAAGTTTCCAGACAGATAACCAGTCTGCCTAGTAATGATGCAATGACGAAGGAGAAAAAATATGCCCCAAAAATTTAGTCTAAAATCAGTTTGCCTGTGGCTACTAATATTAAAATATCTTATTTGTATTTGTACATCTTTTGCACCGTTGTCATATCACTACAGAGCAGATTTACAGCTTCACTGTACATTTCCATACCTTAGATATTTAAGAATTTATTTTAACTGCAACTTTAATTCCGAATGATGGTACTGTTCGGTTTTGAAAAAACATCATCCCAGTAACAACATTCCAATAATATTTTTCCCTAACACATACTCCCAATCTTGACTATGATTTTCTTTTGTTTGGAAAAAAGTGATACATTAATTCTATTTTAGCATTCCTAATAAATGTAAAAGAATGCGCTATGTAAAAACACAGCTCAGGATCACAGACGACGCCTTGTATGGTTAAATGTTATTTCAGCATCATGCCTGTTGAAGCCGAGACAGCTGACCAACAGGTGATTTTTCAGTTAAAGACACTCTTAATGAAAGTGCACGTCTGCAGTGTTTCTCCCCTTTTACAGGCACACATGCACTTGTATTCTGTAAAAATGGAAAAAATAATCCAAGTAATTCACATATATGGAAAGAGGCATAAAACTTTAATCCAAAAAAAATGCACGAGTTGTCATAAATAGACAGTTTCAAGTGAATTTTAAGTCCTTTTTGAATCCTGTTATGTTATGAATACTAACCTATTGCAACACATTATTTTAGCTTTTCTTTCTAAACAAATCGGCTGAAAGAAAGAGACAAAGCGTTGAGGTGGAAAAGGGAAAAAGTTATTTTGAAAACTAAAACTATCTAAAACGTTAATTTTAAATACTTATTATAAAAAAGAAATCCAGTTCAGTTATACGCTACAAGAATCAAGACAGATGTAGTTACAAGACAACATTCAGAACTTCCTATGTCATCTGATGAAAAAGGTCTAAAATAAAATTAACATGTTGCCCTTTATACAAAGTTAGGCCAGATGCTGCATGGTGATGTGATTCAGTCTGTTCAGACTGAAAATATATATATATATAGAATATATAGAAAATAGTCTGAAAAAATTCAACACAAAATACAGAAATAGACTGTATTCACTCCAAAATTAGTTTGGAAAGTATACGAAGAACTGCAACAAGGGGACAGACAATAATTAACTTTTGCGAGCAGTGGAACGCCTAGGTAACTATGATCAAGAGACAGACGGCATAACAGCTGACCATTGCCACTGGGTCACCTGAGACCAAAAATGCCAGCATTTTTGGTGGGGGGAGAGGGGGAGGTTGGGGCAGGGGCAGGGAACAGGACAGGAAACAAACCAAAAAAAAAAAAAAAAAAGAGACGAGTCTAGTCTCAGACTATTTGTTTATCATATTTAAAAAACATTTTCCCTGCTCTAAAGTCATTGTTGAACTAAGGATCAGTACGAACTTGGGGACAATCAGTACAGAATTCTGCTTGTGCTTTACCCCACATTCACAAGAATTCAAGACATAATATTTAGCTTTCTGGAGATGCTTCTGTTTCCTGACAAATTGTATTGAACCAAGAATTTTATTTCACATTTAATATAATTCTTTAGCCAGATGGTCCTTCTGTTCTTACATTAGAAAAGAAGGTTGGGAGAAATGAATTTGAGTTCCCTTTGCCCATACAAATGCCGGAACTGACATTCGAGGGAGCATCATGCAGAGGTTCTTCCAGACTAAGCAGCTAGGTGGTCCCCTTCTTTCATTGCTCCTTGTCAAATGCGGGCATTACAGATGCTGGTGTTAGTGTCTAGCACTGACTTCGCTACACATTTGACTCAATAGAAGGTGGAGAAATGATACCAGAAAGCATCTAGGCTTTCATCGCCATTTTTAAAAGTGTATAATGTACCTTAAGGAAAGCAAAAGAGATGAATTTGAAATGCTAGAAGAGAGCATCAGAAAACAGAAAGCCAACCAATGCCCCAACACATCACTATAGTCTCCTTTGGCTTCGGAGATCCAAATGGGACATATTAATGGATAAAACTACCACAATTCACCAGCAACTAGCTTAAAGACCCACCTATTTCCAGATAAGAGTGCTAGCTTTTACAATTGAAAATACAGTCACACTTTGCCTAACTTTTCCAAACATTCATTCCAGGACCTTCTTCCTCTCAAAATACTGTGTCTACAGATCTGATCATCCCCTCTTCCCCCTTTTTCTCCAGCCTCTAAAATCACAGTTATGTTGCAATCTTTTCAATTATTCAGGATTAAGTAAAACTATATTAAACATTCAAGAAAGTTTTAAAAGTGTGATCCCTTCTGGTTCTCTGAAACACTTTGTTAACGTAACATCAACTATTAAAGTTTCATATCAAATTGTCACATATAACCTTTTACTAATATTTTCCTTCTGAAGCACATTTGCTAAAAATACAGGTGCTCTTATTTCATTATTGATTATTCTTAACCTGTTGAACCAAGCTACAAAAGCCTTTCCCCCCCAGGAAAATCCAGAAAATAAATCTCTCACTTCAGCACTGGCCCAAATTATTTCATTTCACCAAACTGGTGCAAAATCCTGATTCACAGACATTTTCGTTGTGAGACCACCATGCAGACTACCGTGCAGTACGGTCACAACTCTTCCCACATCTGGAAAAATAATATTCTATCACTGCTCTTCATCAGACTAACCAAACACAGAATCTGCAGACTGCTTTCAGAGCTTAAACTTCAAAGCAGATCAATAAAGTTCTGAATATTTAGCACTGCCCTTAAAATCTTCATCCAAGGAAACATCTGTACTCTGCAGAGGAACATTATGTGCTCTGTCCTAAGCAAGTTCTATTCAAATATCATATGGCTTTTTACTCACTCCAGCAGCATACCCACTACACCTCAAAAGAAAATTAGCTGTAGAAACGTTAACTTCTATAGGGCTTCACAAACTGCTGAGAAAAGTAATGGCAGGGAGGAGCTGTTAAGCACAGCACATTCAACCTTATTCCTTGCTCCAGTACTATTAAGAACCACCACTATTACGATACAGTATAATTGCACAGATTTTCAGTAAGGTCAAGGCATATTTTTCCAACCTACAATTGTTTATTAAGACAAATATGGAAACCTACCCATAAAGAAATTCAAATAAAGTAACTGAAAAATGAAATCCAACCAATCCTTCTCCTAGAAACTAAATATTCTTAGTGATATTAAACATCATCTTTACAAAATACCCAGTGGAGTTTATTTCCATACTTACGCTAATAGAATCATCCTCAGAAGATACTAAGATACATGGCTTGATACCGTTATAAGATACAAGGTAAGGCATAAATATCACGTATCTGCTCCACATATATTTGTGGTTAGGTTCAGTCCCCTAAACTTAAAAGAACAATATAAAATGCAATCATTAAAAAAAAAAAAAAAAAAAACTTACCGCTTTGTACCCCGTATCTGTTTTGCATGCTTTTCTCCCTGAAAACATTAGGATTCCTTGCCAGGATAGCCTGCAGCAGGACTGGTATATCTCCCTCTGGATCATCACTGCCAAGGTTATCTTTCAATTCTCTGGAATTGCAGAAGTAAACAAATAAAAAAGCAAATTCATTTTCAAACTGTAAGAAGATACAGGTCAAGTAAAAAAACCCCAACTATTCACTATTAAGATATAGAAAAAAACCCTACAAGTTTGCAAAAGACTGTTCCCTGCCTCTATTTTCATACCCTCCCCCCCTCTTTAAGGCCTGGAAGAAGAGGTATTTCTGCTAGTCTTCAAAATCATTTTCTATTAATAAGTCCCTACATATACATGACTGTCGCTTTCAGACTATTACAAAGTTTCTTATGCCTGCTTTTGTATCTTGATCTTCTCCACAAAAGAAGAATGCTTTGGCATAATGACCAAGAAAGTACTACTGTAGGATTGAAATTAAGAAATAAGACACACATGAATTTATAGCATTCATGTTGCAGCCAACACTTCGCGAATATTTTATTTTTAAAAACAGAAAGTGACATATCTGTGATATCACAGGATTCCTTCTGAACCATCACAAATGTAATAGATTTTCTTTAAATGCACTTGCGCTTTCTTTTATTATTTGTTTTGAGGACTTTTAGAAACTACTTCTGTTTGATCAAAACAACTGATTGGAACATGTAGGAAAAAGACAGAGCTGTCAAGACAAGCCAATTTAACGGACCACAGGGACAAATGAAAAAAATATACATTTAAAAAAATAGAGGATACACTACCATACTTGCTAGTTCAATTCTTAAAATACTTACATTCAAGATCTAATCAGAATTGCCACGGGTCTTATATGAAGTTCCTTGTGTAATATTAGCCATATAATTCTATTCTATCTCTGTATTTGTCTATATGTACTATTAACCAAACTGGAACACAAATGAGTATTGCACAAGCAAAAATACAAAGTATGCCCTCATAACTAACAAGCATGTAAAAAGCAGATGTGTAAAAAAAACAAACCAAAATAAAAGCAGTTATACATAAGGCTGCTGGACAATTACTAACGTTATGATTTACAGAAATAATTAACTGTTATACAGCAGTACTCTGCTAAGCAAGCCTAATAAAAAACCTGCACGTTCTTATTCTCAGATTGTCATAAAAATCCTTCTTTTCAATCCTTCTCATTTTAATCTCAAGGAATAAAGACGCTGTTCTGATATAAGAGCTGAAGTTCAAAATACATACATGTGGTCTGTTGACACCTGATTGAGACTGTGTACGAGCTGTGAAACCAGATTTTCATCCCTACAAGCCAGAAGGCAGTTCACCTCCTCTGCTATCCGTCCATTGAAGAGCAGGCTTTTTGTTGTTGTAGCAGGTAAAGGTGATGGAAGAGGCAGCTGGTTCAAAACTGTTACCAGAAGATGGAAAGAAGTTCAGAATCTTTTTATTGAACACAAACATACAAAAGAGGGATACCTCATAGTTCCTCATATGATTAAGAAAGAAAACCTAACAACTACATTTGAAATGTAGGGAAGATTTTGTATCGTGAACACACATACACACCCTGTGGACCCTATGTTTTAAACAAAATAACGCAGACAAGTCCTCAAACTATATTACTTAACTATTTAAATGTGTTAAGGCAAGTACTATGAATAAAAACACATTTTTAACTATCCCAAAGTATATCGATATTAAGTACGTTAAGACAGTCTTCTCCTGTAACTGAAAGTATTCGATAAAAGGCGAAGGAAGGAAACGCAAAGTCATTGTAGTTGCACAAAGCACAGTAATTGTATTAGGCATATACTTAGTTTTCCACTCTCATCTGCATGTTTAATTAGCATTCCCACTCTGGAACCCAATTTAAGTTTCTTTTCCTGTTACTCTCATTTCTATGTAAGCTATCTTCTCAAGAAAAGGCAAGTATTGTTGGTTGGTATGACCACTAAAACATCAGTTCGCTCAATATACGTATTCCCAAAGCTTGGTAAAAAGATTTAACTGTTTAATGAAAACACATCACAATATTTAAATCAGATTATAATATCAGATTAGATACTATGCCTTCAAAGGGCATTCTTAGGTCAGGCACAGCAAGGAAGTGCCCCGAACCCGAAGCCCTAGCCAGATCACGGGCAGGTTGCACAGGCAAGGGAAGAGGAAGCTGGCAGGAAGCAGAGGCTGGCGCGGGGGCCAAGGCACCTTCGCCGCCCCACGTCATACCCATGCTCACTGCAAGTGCCAAGGCGACTAAAGCTCAGAGCTAAAGGTTGTAACTGATCCACTAGAAATAGCCTCAGAAAAAGCAACCTTAGGTAAAATACGCTCTTTTGCCTCTTCTGCTTTTGTGACTTTACCACTAAAATTTTGTATTCTGAGGTGCAAAAAATATGGGAAAAAATTACAGTAATTTTTTTCCTATACAATGTATGCCATTACTGTATTTAGACAGAAATTCAACAAGTGTATAATATATTAAAAATTGTTTACATTAATGGCATTAAATTACCTTGAATGTGCTTGAAACCAACAAAGTTAGCAAAATATGCTTGTTTTTAAAACACACTCATTTATTAAAACAGAATAAATTGCACTCAGCTAGTGGCCTGAGCCTCTAGTCAACATGTCCTCCTTGTCTTTAGACCATTAAGGCTTATCCTCTGCAGTTTCTTTTTTTCATGTAGAGAAAAATATGGGGAGGCAGGGACAAGCCTTCTTTCTTTTTTAACTACTCTTGAGTTTCTAAGCATCACAAAAATTACTGCAGATCAAGCAATATTGCACTTACTACAGCAGCTAATGCTACCAAAGGCGGTTTAGTGTTTTGAGAACTCTTGCACCAGGAGTTTGGCCAGGGACTTTCACCAGTTTTTTTCAGAACCTTACCTCCAAATACTTAATGCTGGAAAACTGCCCACAGCCCAGAAACTTATTACGCTTTGCATCCCAATGGCTCATTATTAGACACACATAAACACAGATATATACACATATACAGCAGCATCTTTCAATTTGACAATTAAGAATATCAGCAAGAAATGAAGTATTATTTTTTGCTTGAATACATCCGATTTTTTTTTTTTTTTTTACTGTAGGCAATTAAATTCAGTTGTTAGGTATCTCTCTCCAGCATCTCTTGGAAACTCTTTCCAAATTTCAACAATATAATAATAAAAACGAGATTAGAAGCAGCATCTTGGTCACTGAGTCTGATTATCCACTACAATAGACAACTGAGGTACAAACTCTTTCTTGTACTTCCTAAACAAGATACCTCCTTGTCCTCACTTCCCATATTGGAATGGTTGGTCTCAAACCTCACTACAGTAATGATGAGCCTTCTACAGGTTTCCACCCAAAATTTATTTTTGGTCAGATCAGAACCATTTGTTTTTGTGCCAATATCATGCTTTAATATAAATAGTTCCTCTCTTTTCCTTGCATTTTGTCTTCCTGATGTATTTTAAAGATAGCAGACACATCTCAGCTGCTCCTTTCGTAGGCTGAAGAGCCAAGAAACAAACCTTGTGAGCTGCTTATTCCCGTCCTAGGAGCCCTTCTTTGCTCCCGTTCCTCTTAACTGGAGGCACTTTTTTTGTATCTCGTCCAAAGCTAAGGAAACAGGTTTCGAGCACATTCAGCATATTCTACAACTCTCTTCAGCTGAGTGTCAGTCTGTCTCTCTCTTTAGTGAAGATGAGATGTATGTTTTAAAGAGTTTTTTTTTAATCATTTCTATGTTTTTCTTATTTGTGGAATACCCAGATGTGTTATTGAATGATACGTCGTATAAACAATGAATTCCTACACTTTAAGTTTCAGGTTTACTTAAGAACCCTTTTTTCCCCCTAGATTTCACCTCATGTTACGATTAGCATATTTTTCTTGGAACGTATTTTAAAAATTCAAGCAATGACAAAATCTACATTTTTAATACCAAATCTAATTTTGAATGGATTTACTTTAAGAGCTAGCCTTTAACATAAAAATATTTTTCATATTTGAAAATACAGGTATTTACCAAAAAATGTAGAAAACAACATAGTAAACAGGAAGAAAAAAAAAAAGAGTACTTACGGTCTGTAAGACTAGCAATCCCTGCAAGAGTAGTGATGGGAACATGAGGCATATCCCCATTCATCCTGAAGTTCTGGGATGGTAGTGCCTACACAGATATTTTAGTTCAGGTGCCAGCTATCATTACTTCCCATCTCCCAAGCACTAAAAAAAAAGCACACATACACAAAAAAACCCTCAGTTTGCTTAAGGTAACTTTAAATTCGACAACATAAATGAAATGCAGACCATAACCTCCACCGCATACTTAAGTAATTTTGTCAGGAATGGGTAAAACAATCTAATACTTAAATATTCAAACAGCGTTACGCAATCTATAGACAAGCTATTGGTCTCAGAAGCAGATCCCTTCCTCAAAAAAGATGCAAGATGCAAGAAAATTTGCTCAGATTATACACTACAAAGCCAACAGTCAATATGTGATAAAGCAGCAAAGACAATTAAAACACACTTGCTGAATTTTATGGCTTATTTTGAAAGAAAAAAAAAAGATTAACTCAAAAATTGGTAGTAAAAATTCTGTTGGTTCATGCTGCAGTGGGCAGCACTTTCTCCCCAATCAGTTTAAGTATTTAGTTGCTATATTCACTTTCCAATTTTGGAGACTGAGGTACTTTTCACACAAAGAAGGGGTAGCAAATACAAAAGGGCTAACAGAGAGACACAATACTCAAGGAGACAAAGTGACAAATATAGAATTCTAATGTATTTTAAAACAAGTGGTTCTTCCAAAATTAACCTGAAAATCTCTCTTTAACATTAAACACAATCTGGTCAAACAACTACCAGGAACCACCACAAAAGGAAGAGGTTTAGTCACCACTAAACTAGCTTATATATTTCCTGTAAAACAGCGAGACTTATATGCAACTACTGAAAGTATTTGTCCACTCCGTTTTCACTAACTGTAGTAATTTCAACTGCAGTTCCAAAAACCGTAAAAACTCACAAAGATACATCCACTCTAGTTACTCTAGTGATGGACAGAAACTGAGCATGGTATTGCCTGAAGGCATACAAAGTAAATCAAGGAAAAAGCACTTCATATACTTCTACCTGATTTAGACAGACACCTGTATTAATAGTTTGCGAAATAGTAAAAAGACATCTTCTGTAAGCATTTATGTTGTCTACTGAAGATGCTGAAATCGATTTGTTTACAATTGCTTTACTAAGCAACATTTTTGCAAATACAATATATATAGCCAAAAGATCACTGTCACCTCCTACGAGAATCATCTCTCTCCTATGCAAAACCAATGGCATCTAGGATATTTCTGCTAATAAGTTTGCACAGATTTCAAGCAAGACAAGGAAACTGAATATTATAGGTCTTTTTCCTACTTTTCAAGTTTTCATGAACCTCTGAAATTAACTTTTCAAAGTTTCCCTATCTATACACAACTGAATTCTTTGAAAAAAAAAAAAAATACCACCACTGAGGTTAAACAGAACTGCCAGTGAGTTGACTTCCTTTGCTGCACCTGCCACAGTTTCATTCTTACCACTAAATTATATTTGCTTATTAAAAATATAGCACACTACAGGTGCAGAAGTTTAGTTAAGGAAACTGCTGCAGATAGATATACTGTGTGGTTTTCTTTATCCAGGAGAAAACAACCTTCAAAAGCCCAGAGCAGTCTCAAACGCTGCTCAAAGGTTCTTTACCTGAAACAGTCACCAATACACACAGAATTTCAGTGGTTTCTCAGTTCCATAAATAAGTAATCCTTAAAAAACAAGAACAAACTTCCCATGATGAGTTTGCAGCAGCATCCCACAAGGACTAATAACCCTTTTCGAATTTAAGTTTTCATTGAATGGTTAGTAGTCAGAGAACACTCTTCACATACAGAAGTATGTGCAACAGAAAGCTCTTATCTGATGATCTCTCTTTTCCTGACTGCAGTTGTACCAAACCCGACTCAAGCCATGTCAGTAGTCAGCATTACTGGAAACCCTGTAGGCAACACTAAAACGAGACAAAAACTCTGATCAGTTTTACTTCCTGAGAGCCTGGGAAAGCTACAGACATCAGAAACAGTCACTATTAATGTAAATTCTTTTTTGGTCTTACCACTACAGTAGTAAAATTACATAGATATTCAGTGGGAAAAATTCCTCGAAACCAAATTGTTAAATCAAAACCCATCTCCACAGATATATGGTAGGAAAGCAGAGCTGCCAGGATGTTGTACTTTTACCATTCTGGAAAGAAGACCTGAGAGCGGAGCAGGTGCAGAGAGCAAGGACACACGGGGAACTGCAAACTTGCCTCGTAAGAGGAGACCAGAAGGGCTTGGGTTTGTTTAGCTAACAAAACTGAGGTCAAGAGGGAATATGGTTGCTCTGCCTAAGGCAGGCAAAGGAGGTTCAGAAGGAAGCAGGCAGAAAGGCAAGGCTAACCCTGCGATGAAGGGGGCCATGAACACATGCAAGAGGAAAATTAGAACAGAGCTTCTCACCATCAGAGCAGCTGCTGCCTGGAACAGCTTTCTGCTACAAGTACTGGCAGCAGAGAGAAGCAACATCATCACTTTAAAGATGGATCACGTAGATGTTATGGGGGGGACAGATGTGGTTGCCTGCTCCTACAAGGAACTGAGACGATTCATTGCGTCTCTTACAGTACTATGTTCTTCTATGCTGATGTGAGTAAACGGATGAGAGTAGACAAAAGAGAGAGACTGATGGGATTAAGTGATGGGGTTAGTTTATACAACAAACACAATGTGAAAAAAAAAGCCATATAGCAATATTTGGGTGCAAATATTACATCTGTTGTGCAGTGAGCAAAACAACTTGCAGAAAAGGTGGGATTCAATTCCAGAACTAGACACTGAGGTCTAGTGAAACACAACTAGAATTTGATGTCACTGAGAACACTAATAAAATCACTCATTTAGTGAATTCAAAACGTCAAGCAGTTGGGAGGTGGGGGGAAATGACAGCTCAAGAATAGGTTCTTTCATACAAAACATCAGAACAGTAGACAGAAATGGCTTAACTGATGGATAAAAAGGGCTTTTTTCCTCCTCCTGGCTGTAACATTTGTTTAAAAAGTTGTTGTACACTGAAGCAGCCCACAATTAGTTCAGGAGAATAAACATTGATCAATAATTTGGAAGTTTTACATTATCACCTTTCTACAGTAGATATTCCTGATGGTAGAGCATTTCTACTTCTAGATTTTAAAAAGAAACTGTTAATTAATATTAGCTGAGTTAAGGAAATTAAAGCACTGCAAAGCTCTTGAGCAATGCAGAGCGTAGCAGTTAGAGAAGCAGAAACCCAGATTACGTGCGTGTAATGTAGGTCTTCTACCTTCAGTACACAGCCATGTTGGTCTGCCAGGAACAGGGATATTGTAAAAGACATTTCGAGGAGGAAGAAACCACAGAGCACAAAGGAAGTGATACAAAGAATCGTATAGTGAAAGGAAAACAGTGAAAGGGGAGCATAAATTAAGGATAACATACAAAAAGATATGATCATAATACACAACAAAGTGAAGCCAAGCCAAGATGGGGATGAAGGTAATACTAAAAAACATCAAAGTTTACACTATGCAAAGTATTATGCAGTATCACCAGTGAACCGTGGTGACAAAACGCTGCCTTTTGGGGCAGTTGTATTTCAAAAGAACTGTGTCCCAAGAAGTTCAAAAGTTCTCAAAGTGCTGGAAGAGCATTTTAAAAGGAAAAATGCTGGACAAACTAAAAATAGAGTAAGCTTTGCTATCAGAGTTCCTAAAATTACACGCAACACCCAAGCTGTGTTGGATATTGTACTGCCATACAAAAGTGACCACATTAAAGAACCTGCGTATTATAGTGACAGGAAGTCAAAGATAAGGTTGTAGTAGACACACAAATTAATTCATAATGTTAAAGGTAGCTGCAAAGAGGGAAGCAATAAACTGCTGCTCATATCCACTGTAGATACAAAAAAGTAGAAATGGGCTTCAATTTCAGCAAGATAGATAACCAGTTAAAAATTATTTTCTCCCCAGTATCAGCCAGTAAATATAGTCAAACTGCAGAACACCTTCAGTCGGGAGGCTCAGAATTGTCATTACGAACTCAAGCTACACGAACATTTGTCAGTAGTTTACCAAAGCTGACCCTGCTACAGGCATTGGCTGATTTTGTGACACCTTTCAGTCCGGTTCTTAATACTCTTCCAATTTCAGTATTTTTAATTCAATACTTGAAATAAAACCCCCTCCCAATACCAGCCTCCCTTTCCACTCCATCCATTTCTTCTCACCACAGAGCTGCTTCAGAAACCGCTAGCTCAACACACTTCCAATCGCAATTCTCCCAGAAAGAACAGGAGCTTGCTTGGTTAACTGCTGCTGGGTTTGCTTTAATATTTTAATAACTGCCAACCCTTTTCCAACATTCTAATCTTGCCTATTATTTTCCTATTTGTTTTTTTAACTATCCAGTAACCTCCAATTATTCCTACTATATCTTATGTACAGCCTGTTTACCCAGCAATGTATATAATAAATAAAGTTTTCAAACAAAGTTGCTGTTAAGCCAAAGCTGCCTTTCTTTACAAAATTGCTAGAAAGCAACATAATGATCATAAAACGCCACAAATCTTACAAGATGTGGGAATAACTATTTAAATAACTGCTGATTCAGAAAGACCTTCAGAAGCCATCAATATCAAAACTACATAAAATGATCATATAAAACATAAGTTGATCATATAAAAGCATTTTCTCCTGTATTTCAAAAATTACTTAAAACTACATGAGTCATAAAATCTTGGTTTTCAACTGCTGTTGAGATATACTGAAAAGAGTACTGTTACAATAACAGATAACAGCAGGGACAACATCTTTCAGCATATACTTTGTACCAGCTTGGGCACACATTTTTGCTGTGAAAAGATCTTAACTTTTATGCTAAAAAGCTTAAATGCAAAGTTGCTTCCCCCCCCCACCCCCAGAAGAGTGAGCATCTGAAGGTCAGAGGGTGCAGCTGATTATGTACCTGGCTCATACCCATTTTAGACATCTCTTAAATGCTACCTAATTTTACTGTGAAATACAGACATTCATTTCCAATGTTCTCTGCAATGGACAGACAGTGTATCATGAACACAGTCGTTACAGTATGTGTAATTATGTCATCGCCACCTTTTGCTTCACCTGCTTGATGTAGCCCCCTTTTCTCCCCATATTATTAGTAAGTATCTTATGCTAAGCACTGTAAATACACACAGCAAGACAATCCTCTTCTCCAGGAGACTGGCCCTTGTTTGTGCTTTAGTCTAGGCACTTATTTTAATTAAGCTACTGGATCTATAAAGTACCAATAAAGCTTTTTTTCTTTTTAAAGCTACACAAATTTAAAGCGCTATTTTTGGGCCTTATTCCCCCTCCTTTTTATTTTTGCCAGTTAGGTACATTCTTCTTTACTGCAAATTAACATCCCCAGGACAAGCTCCTACCAAAGTTTAATTTAAGAAGTTTAAAAAGGTGGAAATTAAAGTTAATATGTGATTGGCATAACAGTCTATAACACGAAAAACACTGCCTCATAGCCAGTTTTAAAATTCCACATTTTGTAATCAAAAAGTTTTCACCTAAGGAAGGAGAGAGAGGGCAGGAGGCAGAGGGAGAGAATGAATGAATATCCCCTAGTTTTCATTCAAGCCAGACACCGTGACTGCGTGAACTGCACAGATTTAGCCACGAGAGGGCGCATTGCTGACTGCCGAAGCAGAGCTACAGTTCCACACAACGTATGTTACAGTTACACGCCTCTGTACCTATATGCTTTTAAAAACACCAAAGAAGGATATACGGTTGCCAAAACATAGACTAACGCTTTTAACTTCTATGGAAAAAAAAAGCATACACACATGTACATATACAAATTATACATATATGTATACATTCACTTTTTTTTAATTATGAAGTTTCTTAACACCAATTCAAACTTAGCAAAAAAAAAATCTGTATTAGAGCAAACTGTAATTAATCTTTGAAACAGTTATCTATGTTTAAAAAAAGTAATGGGAGAAACTAGAAAGCCACCTGATATGCACCTAACTTGAACACCCAAATTGGGGGGGGGGGGGGAGGGGAGGTGTAGAGAGGATTCAGATGAGTCCTATAAAAACACACATGAAAACACATCAGTATTTATAGAAATCAGTTCACACTATAAACAGAGTACTTTCATCTTCCATAATATTAGCTACAAAATAATTAAGTTTGAAAGCGCAGCTGCAGAGTTCTGGGAAGCACAGGAACAGAGCAGCTCCAGAGTGCGAGCGAAACCCGCACGTCTGCTCCACGGACGGGCTCAGCAGCCAGCGGAAAAACCGAGGGATGTCGACAAAGCAAAATTTAAAAGCCTGAGACAAAAGCTAGCTAAAATCATTTCTAAACCACTATTAATACACCCTGTTTTCCTAAACTACTCCAGCAGTAGCTGCTCAAATCACTACAATTAACTACCGTAGGAAAAGAAACCTTAACGAAGAGCACTGGGCGAGCTGCTGCTGGATAACCACGCGGCCCTTCGGAAGGCGCTAGAGCAGCCAGCCGCTGCCGCCGCCCTCTGCTCTGCGGCGCGCCGAGGGCCCAAGCCTCTGCCGCCCGCCCGCCCGCCCGCCCGCGGCGGCACCGTAGCAAGCGGCAGCAGGAACACCAGGAAAGGTGCTGGCAGCATACCAAGTGCGAGGCGGCTGTGCATTCAAGGAAAGAGGCCCCTTAAACTTCTGCTGTAGAAAGATTCTAACTTTAATGCTAAAAAGCTTAAATGCAAACTTTTTTTTCCCCCCAAAAGAGCGTGCATCTGGAGTACGTGCACATGGAGTACACGCGCAGTTCCTACCAGGGTAAAATAACAGAAAGCGGGATTGTGCTTTCCACCTGTAGTTACTCTTCCTTGCGGGGGGAAGAACTGTCACAGTCAGAGCACCGCAATAAATCAGGCGAAGCCACGTGCAGGCAGCAAATACCTGTGAGATCATTGCAGGTTCCCTGATCTACACTACGTGAGCGTCTACCAGGAAACATTGACCTTTCTTGCTACCTTGCATCTACAAAGGGCGAAAATTCATTAGCATACAGTTTCCTGGAAAAAAAGGATAGGTCCCTATCAGCATTAGGAGCTTTTTCTGTTAAAGCCATTTCCTCTTTTAAACATGGAAAACTTTTCCTGTTTATTCATTTTATATAAAAATTAAAAAGTACTTATTAACAGTGCACTGCACAACCCTATCAAGTTTTAAAAGCATTTAAAAATAATACTTTAAATATTTAATTCAGGTGCCTTAATATTAAGAACTCTTCAATATAAGCCCATATCAAGAAAAGTATTGCAAGCCTTTCATACACAAACAGATTTTAAGCAGCAAGTAAAAGCCTGTTGATTTAGGCAATACAACCTGTTCCAGAATTCTGAAGAAAACCAAATTATATTTTTTAAAAGTGTCCTGATGATCAAATATAGCTTATTTCAGCCAGATTGGAAAATGTAAATCCCAGAGTTATTGATTTTCACAGAAAATGCCCAACGGAGCTATGTAAATAACCAAAAATATTTTTGCACAGGCAAGCATATTTCCTGCTATTTCATTAGAGAATGAAGGCAAAACAGAATCTGTTTTAAGAGTCTTACTGCTATGGCAGCTCAGCTGTCTTCTTAAAACATGTGAATTAACCTTGTACCTGACTCCCAACTGAAATACTACGTTCTTCCCCATTAGAAAAGTAATACAAGATCAAGTCTTACTGCTAAGGTAGCAAAAAATGCACAACCTAGATAAAAGATTTGATATGTTTTCAAAAGATACATTGTAAAAAAAAGTTTATTGATTTTTTTCAGGAAAAATAATGTTGATCGCTATTAGACATGAAATATCCTTTCAGGGTAGTTATGCTCACCAGTTCTACAAAATAAAGCAGCTAAAACTTCTGTCAGGTAGAATTCAGGGAATACTCAGGGAGTTTACTATTGCTCCTTTTACATATTTTTAAACTTAACCCATAAATACCCTCTTTAAGAGCCTATCTCTTCATGTCAAAGATTTTGATGCTACTGAAAGGTAGTAAATTATTTTTATCTTTCAGAAGCAAATATATAATGAACATGTAAAAACCTAACTTTGCTTGGAAGTAATCAAGACATTAAGCATAGCTGAGAAATTCACAAACAAAGGAAAAAAGCTAAATGCATTTTATCTCCCACCTATAGCGCAGATTACACGTACAAGTTTTATTGTGACTAACAAACTACATCTGTAATTGTGCTCTTTTTGGTGAGCACAGACCTTTGGCTATGTTAGACACATGCAAGTAGTTGCAGATACTAGGTACGGTTCATTTTATTGAAAGGAAACAGGTAAGACCTGTGTAGAAGAACAAGGGCGACTGAAAGGCTTTGCTTAAAGGCCAGCGTTCTTGGGGCACGTTCACAGTGCTGAGGGCTGCAACCCCTACTGCCCTTGTTATTAAGATAGCTGTGATAAAGGTATGAGAGAGGAAACAGTAATTTGCTTTTCAACTTTTTCTTGAATGTCTCATTTATGTTATTTGGTAATAATACTGTCATTTTCTAAAGACAGTTGTGTGCTTATGTTTACTTATATTTTGAAGACTTTCCTTTCCTTTACCAGGCTGGATCTTAACTGGAGACAGCTGAAAAGCAAGTGACTAAACACTGGACCAAAAACTATTCAATTTAGGCTTTTTTTTTCCCCCTCTCTCCAATTTTTAATGTTGCATTTCTGACCTTGATCTCTTTTTGAAGACTCATAACCTTTATAAAACAAAACTGGGAAGAGATAACCTGATGAGGCAGCAGCTGATTTTGCACAAGTCTTTCTGTCAAGCCTTTTCCCCCTTCTTTTTCTTTAAATTAGCTTTAGAAAACAATTATAATACCTCTAAGCTTCTTTATTAAACACTGACAAACAGTCACACTACCATAACATTTCTGGTTGCATTTCAAAAGCAGCTCACTACTTTTTATACTGTAATTAATAATGATACTAGTTTCACTACCCAAACTTGTGATATGTTATTTCCCTTTTCCTGATCCTCATCTTGCTGCCTGTTCTTCACCTTAAGCTCCATGAACATTTAAGAGAGTTGTTCCACAGTGGTGGAGGTAGCAAGGTATTTTTCTTAGGGATTTACGTATCAGGTCCTGTCTTCCCCTCACCACTGTAATGCATCCCCCTCCATCCAAATGCTCGGTGACAGTCTTCTCCTGGGTTCCTCCTTCACATACAATCCACTCCGGCATCTCTCAGCTGCTAGATGGAGGAGAGCCAGCACATGCTGTGGCTTCTTCCTCAGTGCAGACATCAGTAACTCTTCCATCTAACAACCAGTTTTCAAACTTAGCTGTCCCTGTGACTTCCACCCACCACAGAGCGACCGGAACTAGCTGACGCTTTCCAAAGTTACTAGAGGGAGGCACTGACAGACAACCAGCGTCATGATCACTTGGCAGAAAACCATGAAATAAATACTTTTTCCTGACCGCATGCAGAACCGCATGAAGAGCTCTGGTTGTAGTGTCCTATTGTATGCATTTTCACAATGACCATTATTTTTGTAATTTTACAGGATTTGACTATCCAAAATTTTTTCTCTTTGGTTCATTTTACAAAAGGTAATTTACGTTGCTCATGCAATATATAGATGAAGGAAATATTTATTCTTTCTGACGTTAAAAAAAAATAAATCACAAAATAATGAATGGAATAAAACATCTTAATAAAGATTACTAACATCTTGCAAAAACACATTGCTTGGAAAGATTACACACATGAGAGCAAAAGTCCCTTTTAAATAAATGTAGAGTTCATGTCTAATAATTATTTTAGTTACTTTTTAGTTATGTAAAACAGACCTCGAACATATGAAAAAATTCATCTCTTAACTCATTTTAGTTAGCATTTATATTCTAAAAGTGAAGATTACATAAACTTTTTGGCACACCCTGTTCAATTTAGTAATCCTAAAAATGTTGAGCTCCACAATTTTGTGACCACAAAGTATGATTAGCATCAGGAGTCCCTGACTTTTTACTCCATGGCTTTTTTTTTTTTTTTTTTTTTTAAACAGACTCTTCCAGACAGTCATTCTCACTATCATTATTAATACAGACATTGTTAACAAGCATGTAAAACAAGGACATTTAGTCCTCAACTCTGCACAAACATCACTAGTCAGCCAAGATATCTCTTCTGCCCAAGAGCATGTTGAGTCCTGTGACTAAAGACTTTTCTTTGTATGAACCCTATAGGAACTAAACTTTTGGAGTGCAATGGAAGAAGGCTCCTTTCTGTTTCTGAACTCAAAGACATAGCATAGGAAACAAATAGGGACTGCAGCTGGGAAAGCCCACATATTGAAAATTATTAATAAGCACCAAGACACACAGCACACAACCTCCAGAGGCACTGTGTTGGAGTTACTGTTAAGCAACTACTTTCAAATGCTTACCAGTGACCGAGAACAACTGGGCCTGGATGGTGAGAATCACATCTCGCAACTGCTAAGAAAATTATTATAATGGTATACAGTCTCTGCAGGACTGAGGAAGGCTTCATACAGTTCCCCAGGGAAGTATCCTATGTTATCCTGAAGGTCTGCTGCCACTGCTGGTCTTTCTGTGTCTGCAGCACAAACCCAATAGAAGTTTCTTAAGTTCAGAAACAGTGCTGCAAGGAGAGATGCAGTTCCAAGAAAAGCATTTCTCTAAAGCAGCATCTCTTCCATCTTACTGATCATCTTCCATATCCTACTCTTGATAGGCTGCAGATGTCACAAAATCTAAATCAAAGCTATCAAAGCTGCCTGGCAAGTGCAGCAATTGGTTTGCAAAGCAGCTTGCAGTCTATGATCATGTCAATTAAGCCTGAACTTCCTAACTTCCAGGTTTTCCTAAATTACCAACATCACAGCATAAGCAAATGTTCCAGCAATAACAATAAGATGGAATCTGAAAACTATGATGGCCACATACAAAAAGGCTTGGGGATTTTTAATGTTTGCCCTCTCCAGGTTAAACACTCTCAGGTCACCTCCACTAGATACACCACCAGGGACTGTGGGGATAATTTGACAAGGCACTGAGCCCAGCAGCAAAGCAAAGAAACACCAAACACCCATCAATAATGAAAGCATCCTTGTAGCAATAATAATTTGGAGCAAAACAATACCTTATTATTTGTTTGGACAGGACTACTACAACCCAGCTAGCATAAAGCAGGTACAGTGAAGAATGCTACTTTGAAGCAGATCTCCTTACACAGAGATGCTACCAAGAACATTAATCTGTACAATTTTTAACAGATTAAACTACTTCAAACCAGTTTGGACATTTTCCTTCAAATTTAAGTCAAGTTAATTCAATGCAACTTAATTTTACACTGAAACAAACTAAAAATCAATTCAAGCTACTAATTCTGAATAAGAAAATCAACCCAATGTTTAATGTGGCTCAACTAATCCACTTAAAATTTATTCCTCCTGTTAACTTACATTAAAAGCCTTAGCTGTCTTTATGTAGACAAGATTTGAGCAATCCCTTTTTTTCCTAATTATTTGGACATGGACAGATATGAATCTTCAAATAGTTCAGCTGAACACAAATAATACATCTGTGATGAAGCTTGAATTTATTTTTTTCAAGGAATATAAGAAGTTTCACATGGTAAATTTCTATCATAAGGATACCTTCTGGTATAAATTTATCAATCTCAGAATAAAAATGGGTAAAACAAAAGGAAATAGAAGATTCGCTACAACATTTCAAAATTGAAGCATTTTTGATGCAGAGGGAGAACAATGTCAAAACCAAGGCATACCACTGGAGACCAAGTAAAACACTGTAGGTCATACAAAGAGATTAAATTGTGGGCGATCAATAGTGGATTTTATTTTCACTTAAGAGAGCAAAACAAGACCATAATCCATGACACAAAGCATAACTGAGAAACTTTCCCACTGAGGAGCTGTGCTAAAAGTATATATTGATGAATAGCAGCACCAAGTGTACTATTTTATATATATATATTAAAAAAACCCTTCTGAACTGAGTATGTTATTTGCTTTCATGTCCCTCCTCAACAGAATTTGCCTCAACTGAGGCTTTTGTATTTGTTTGCAGAAAGTGACAACCACATTTGCTTTTTTCATTTCATTTACAGACTATTTGGAAAAACACAGAACACAACACTTTTGTAACTGCTGCCTCCTACTTCCACAACAATTCCAGAACACGCAAGGCTAGAGCAGACAAAAACGGCCAAAGAGCTTTCAGAATGGCCCGGGAAATACACTCAGATTTACTAACCAAACAAGCTGACCTTCTCCAATCTTTTTCCCCACATCCCAAATTTATTTTTTGAAGGTCTGTGTTTCCTGAGCTGTTTTTCACAATTCCCAAGGATGAGAGAGGGCCGCAGCGAGGTAGAAAGCAGCAGCGCAGTTCCTCAGGCAGGTGTGCATGCACGCGTGTGTAAGGGGACTGTGGAAGAAGGTGGAAGGAAGAGTGAGTATAAACACGTGCGATCAGTAGTTGCAACTGGTATTCCCTTGTTCTTTAGGAATAGTGCTGCTGCTGACTCAGAGGACGGCACAAGGATAAGTAAGCCAAAAGGAAGACAAGATAGTCACACCTTCCAAAACTTTAACAAACAGAGCTTTTATGTGACTGAAGGAACAACACACAACCTGTTTCCTGACATGCCTTTCTTCTTCCCCAGCTACTCGTCATTTTTCTTGTGTCCACGATTTAGGTATTATTCCCATTTCTCCCTAAAACATGGTCTGTGACCATGTGGGTATTTCTATAGAGGTCTCCTTTTCAGCATGCAGCACTGGGAATAGCAGAAAACAAGTTCCTTACAAGAATTACCATCAAGCTAACACTGCAGCCACTCGCCACTGAATGACACAATGCCTAATAGTACAAGTTAGGTACATAGCCCACGGCAACAAATACAGGAAAGCACAGACAAAAGACATTGCATATACTTTTTCCCTTCTTTTATTTTTCCTTTGAGGAGGAAGGAAGGAATAGAGGACTACTACTGTGTTCATGCATCCATGATTTTGCACACCTCACTATATTTTTCTTCCAAAATAATCAGTGTACTCAAACTGACTGCATATTTTATTTTCCTTAATCTTCATTATATATGGCATATAACTACCTAATTTGTTCTACAACAAAATAAATCCAAAGACAATTCAGCCATTTAGACAATATATTTTATTAAATTGGGGAAGAAAGTATTTCCCCAAATCTGAGGCTCCCTATTCCAAAGACAAAAGGGTAAACAAGACATTAAGCAACTTTAATATAGGCTATATTTTCAATAATTGTAGCACGCTCTATTTTTGTTCTGCTCCTTTTCTAACAGTAGGCATTTTATTTCAATTTTAAAGAAAAGTAGCTAGACTTTTAGATTACAAAGGCTCCAAAGAAAGCTGCATCTAATATTTATAATTTAAAAATTGACAATAACAGAGCAAAAACTTCCACTGAAGTTCACCACACTAACCTCTTTCAGGTGACAAACTGAGCAAGTCCTCATGGTAAAGAAGTTACCATGCATTAATACATAACCACATGTCGGAGTATTAACAGTTACTGTCTAGGCGCACTCTTAGCAAGTGACAATTTATCTTTCATTTGAGTTAGCAAGGACTCAGTAAAAACAGTCTGATGCACAGTAGCTAGGTTCACATGTTGCTCTCCAAAACGCTGCCATCCAGTAAGTCTGGATATCCTCTGTAGCGCAACAAACAACTAGTTAATTATAAAAGTCATCACAAGGTAAAAGAGTATCAGGAATTCAAAAGTTGCGCCTAACTCTGCAAGGAGTTAAGTCTATTGGTTTCCCAAAGTTATTGCATGCTGCAGTTTTCATTTTCGGCTTTTAATCCTGATGAAGTTATTTTCCTGATACGAGAGAGTTGAGATGTACACTGAATAGCCGTATTCGAAGACCCCCCCCCCCCAAAATCTTTTTATTGCAAGTAAAAACAACAACAAAACCCCCTGAAACACAAAAGCTTTTTAAATGCATCTTGCAAAAAGAAATGGGCAGCTCAACATCTCCAACTGGAACGGTGGTTTTAAACAGAATCAGAAGTATCCATTTCAGAGCGTATCTTCCCATGCGATCTGTGGAAGCAAAGTCATCACTATTCTATTCACTAATTCATGGAAATGGAAAAAATTCAGCTTCTAGCTTTAACTTTAACTGCCAGTACTCCATCTGAGCCACATGCTTCCTATTCTTGCTTTGACAAATATGAACAGCTTTGGTTAAAAAAAGTCTCTGGAACCAGATGTAGCAGCTGGACTGGAAACACTGGACTCAAGGATCCAACTCTTCAATTTCCCCAGTTAGACTGTAGCTATAGTTTTAAAATCACCACTACATTTATTCAATCAGGATGAAAAATAGCCCCCAAGATTATGTATTCAACTATCAAAGTCATGCCTTTTCCAATTGAAAAAAAGTAATAATAATTGTGTAATAGAATAAATTGCCAGTCTGTGTTACAACAGTTTAAATATAAAACTTCTATTTGTTTCAATTTTCATTTAATACACTTGCAGAGCTTTACTGATGATAAACTAATCCCTGAATAGTACATGATACACTGCAAAGCTGAGCCTCAAACACAGTATAACGTGACATTATCATTAAAACATGTTACCAATCACAATCCAATCTAGACCATCCTACTTCATTCGCTATTTTCGCTGTACTTTTCTCTGCCTCCCATTCCTCCTCTTTTGCAGAATACGCAATACAATTTGCAAACAAGAACTTATAATAAAAAGAGCAAAATCTCAACTACAATGCCCAAAACTTCGTTATAAACAGTAAGAGAGATTAAGAGCTCCAGTAAGATCAAACTATTTCCAGTAAGGTGCAGTGTTGGACAAAGATGAAATTCTCACTGTTCCTAAACTTTCCTCTTTTCTGGTAACCTTTCTCTAAGATCAAGGAATAAGATGTCTTTGACCTGCTCAAGTATCATTTTTAACTGACAGCATATGGATTCGCAAGGAAAAGGTTTGCTTCCAAAGCCCTAAAGAAACACTTTAGTTAGAGACTCAGTTCTTCCAAGGTAACTTGTACTGCATGTAACATGCCTGAAGCTTCTTTGCTAGCCTCTAAGCAATGGTCGCAGACTTTGCAGCTGTTTTAGAAAGGTACGTGGCTGCTTTTAAGGACCATCTGACTGCTCTTTACTGACCTCCCTCAATTCAACTAGGTCTTCCAGCAGGACTTAGCGAGTGAATACTTTCTCCCAAATGAAATTATTGTATTTGTCAAACAAAACTTGACAGTACACCATCCAAAGCTTCAGTGAAGCTGATAAATGTGTCCTAAATTTAAAAAAAAAAAAAATGCAGCTTAAGATTTTGGCCTTTAGGAATGTCTTTGTCAGATGTCAGATCATCTTGGAAGAATGGAAGTTCTTTCAGAATTGCTCTTTACCACAGATTTTGAAAGTAGATGGAAGAAGGACTGATTCCAAGTCCTCTTGGTTCAGAAGGCAATTTTGGTATCTAAACTATAACAAAGCATGCAAAATCTTACGTAAGTTCTCTTTCAATGTCCAGGATATTGCACGAGACAGGCAATCTTGGAAGGCTGTGAACAGTCAACAACTCCCCTAGATTTCCATTACGTTTCCCTACCTCTTTTGAAGTAAATTCAGTAAGACAGACCTTAATCCTTGTTAATATAGATGGACAAAAAGGTTTCTCATATTAAAGGAAAGCTAAATTCCTATTGCATAACATACAAGAATAAATTCTAGGAGAAAACAATTTGAGAAGAAAATTTTGGGAAACTGGAAAAGTTCACACTCCCAACCTCCCACGTGACTATTCCCTTTGTAGTCATTTAGGGCACAGCTCTACTTTGAAAAACATTTAGGAGACCTAACTTATCTCATTTTTTCCCAGATCAAGAGTGAAAACACATCACAGATATATTTAGAGTGTTTTATATGAATATACACTAACTATATCAGTAAGTACAAAAATTAGAGTGAGCATATAACCGCTTCTAAAAAAAAAAATGTTAAACTCCATCTAAATACAACAAAACACAACATTCTCTTCTTTATTTTTTAAAATGTTATACATAAGAACCACTTTACAACTTTCCTCATTTTTCATGAGATATCAGTACTATCTCTTAAACTGTGCATTTTCTCTTTTGAATATGTACTTTATTACAGTGAAATCATGCATACATCTAAATACAGTTTATTGTTGTCAAGTTTATTTGTCAGAATGAAGTATCAATGCAGACTGCACACATAATGATGGTAGGATACGGCCTTTAAGCTAGAAATACTGTTCTTCCTCTGTGGCAGAAAGTTGTCATAGAATTTCCCCTAACCCACCTAAGAATTTTAAAGTTGATGCTAGATTGTTACAGATACCACCTTTTGGAACGACCACATGGCAATCTTGAAGTCTCATTAAAGGAACTTGTACTAGAAGCTATTGACTCAGACGAATCCAATGGAAACAGATGGTCAGCAGCGATTCAGTTTTGATGGTAAGAATCTTCTTCACTACAAAGTGCTTTGTAAACTCACACTCCACAAGCAGCTCAAAAGCAGAAATACAGACAAAACCAAGTCCCCCAGCAGCTTATGAATTCATTAATGGCTTTCCAAGAAAAAACAGAAGAGTGATAAGGGTAATTTCTCTCATTAATAAAATTAGCACATGTGGAAGGACATATTTTTAAAAAATTGCCACTATACAAAGCTTCCTATATATGTTAATTCAAGAGTCTTAAAAGTAAAAAGGTGATAAAGACAGAAATGGCAATTTATTGCCTAGATACTTGAATATATGTGGGACAAGAAGCAGATTTTGCACTTCCTGGCAGTAAAATATATGTGAAAGATATGGTTAGTTACAGAAGTGAGGAAGTATTGCTATGAAAGAATTCTATAATAGATAGCTGGCACTTAATAGCTGTGACGATTTGCATGATGTGAATAAATATAATTTTCTGTCTTAAGTGAACAAGGTACAAAAAAAATCATAGAATCACAGAAAAAAAATGGTTAAGTTTGGAAGAGACCTCTGGAGATCATCTAGTCCAACCCCCTGCTCAAAGCAGGGTCAGCTAGCGCAGGTTGCTCAGGACTGGTAAACCTGTTCCTTTGTTTGACCACTCTTACAGTGAAAAAGATTTTTCTTACATTTAAATGGAATTGCTTGTATTTCGATTTTGCCTCTGGTCCTTTCACCACTGAGAAGTCTGGCTCCATCTTCTTTACTCCCTCCCATCAGGTATTTATACACATTGATAAGGTCCTTCTGAATGGCAGCACAACTGTTTGCTGTATCAACCACTCCTCCAAGTTTTGTATCACCTGCAAACTTGCTAAGAGTACACTCTATTCCATTACCTGGGTCATTAATGAAGATGTTAACCAGTACTGGCTGCAATATGGGGGGTTCACTACTAATCACTGGCTTTCCAGCTGGCCTTCACGTCACTGATCACAACACTTTGGGCACAGTAGTTCAGTCAGTTTTCAATCCACTTCACTGTTTACTTATCTAGTCTGTAGGTCATCGGCTTGTCTATGAGGATGTTATGGGAGATGGTGCTGAAAGCCTTAATCAAGTGGAGATAAACAGCATACCCATATCCACTCAGTCAGTCATCTCATTGCAGAAGGTTATCAGGATGGTTAAGCATGATCTCCACTTCAAAAATCCATGCTGACTACTCATCATCATCACCTTCTCCTTCATATGTTTGGAAACAGTTTCCACAATTAGTTGTTCTACCACCTTTGCATGGATCAAGGTGAGGCTGAGTGGGTTTTAATTCCCAGATCCTCCCTTTTGGCCTTCTTGAGCAACACTTGCTTTCTTCCAGTCCTGAGTAGCCTCTCCAATTGTCATGACCTTTCAAAGATTATTGACAGCGGCTTTGCAATGACACTGGCCAGCTCCCTCAGCTCTTGTGGGTACATCCCATCAGGTCCCATGGACTTGTGTATGTCGAGTTTAAATTTAACCTGATCCTCATCCACCAAGGGTAGGTCTTCCTTACTGCAGACTTCCTCACTGGTCTTAGGGGGCTGAGAGTCCCACAGGCCAGTCTTACCTGTAAAGACCTAGGCAAAGAATGCATCAGACAGTATCTGTGTAGTCCTCCTAGGTTACCACATCCTGCTTCTACATCTTGTATGATTCCTTTTTACATTTGAATTTTGTCAATAGTTCCTTGTTCCTCCATGCAGGCCTCCTGTCACTTGATTTTCTGCTCATCGGACAAACCATTTCTGAGCTCGGAGAATGTCATTCTTGAAAACCAACCAGCTCTCCTGGACCCTCCTGGACCATATTGTGTGGGATTCTTCCAAGCAGATCACTGAACAGGCCAAAGACTGCTCTCCTGAAGTCTATGGTTGTGATCCTGCTATTTATCTTTTTCCCTCCTCTCAGGATCTTGAACTCCACCATCTCATGTCACTGCAGCCAATGCTGCCCCTGACCAGTTCCTCCATGTTTGTAAATACAAGGTCCAGTGGAATATCTGCCCTTGTCGGATCTTCAGTCACCTTTGTCATCATTGCACTCCAGAAACCTACTGGATTGCTTGTGCCCTGCTGTGGTGTCCCTCCAGCAGATAACGGGGTGATTAAAGCTCCCCATGAAGACCAAGGCCATGTGAACATGAGGCTTTTTACAACTGTCTGAAGAAGGTCTCATCTAACACTTCTTCCTGACATCTTAAATCCAAAAATTATGTAGACAAGAAAAGTATGACTACGATGGTGCTTTCAAGTATATATTTTACATGCAACCAATTTCAAACTGTCTAGAACAAACTGTAAGAGACTTTATAATGGAAATTGGTGACCAAGCAGAGGGAGGCAATTAAATCAAATCCCAAATTCTATAAATAATGTAAAACATCTAAATACATTTACACTCTAAATGACAGCAGCACTGGTGAATACCGTACAGAACTATCAGAAAGACAAGATCTCCAGTGATAGTATTCAGATGGCTATCTGAAATTTGCACCATGACAAGAATCCTGGCAAGAACTGTAAGATTTTCTCACTTCTTTACACATTTTATTGTCCAACACACAAGACCATTCAAAACACAGAGGCTGTTTCAAGCAGTATGATTGCACTACTAAGTAAAAGTAACTACAGCATAGATTTGAGATGTCATGACAAAGTCATACAGTGGGTAAGGAAAGAACAATTAATTCCTAAATTTCACCCTGAAAGAAAAGATCATTTGTTTTTAAAAGGTGAGGCTGCAAAAAAAACTGCTAAAGAAAATTATTAAACACCCATAGATTCTTGCTACAGAATAATTACATAAACCCTTCCTGTAAAGGAAAAGGAAAAAAATAGTCCAATCAATATAACATTAAACAAACAAATTTTAATATTTAGATTTGAGTGGCAATTATGAGATCTGAGGAACAACTAGCCAAAGATACAAAGACAAGCGCTTCAAGCATATCAAAAGTTGAAAGTGCCTAATAAGTGCACCACAAAGTAACAAGTGGACAATAGTTAAAAAAACAAACAAACAAACATCACTTGTTAGCATCCGCCTATACAGAAGTGAAGGAAGCAAAATACCATCTGAGAAACTGTTCAAATAATGAACATGTAAAGGGTAAATTATTTTTGAACTTTTTTACATTTAATTTGCAATAAATGACAAGGATTGGATGGCACTCATCTGACAGTTTTGTAAGGACTGAAGATTAAACAACAGACTGAAAAATGCAAATGAACACAAACGGGTCTCTTGAAGGATGCAGAGTGGTCAAAACTGCATAGCTCTTTCAAAAAAGCACTAAATGACCTTGTGATCTACACAGCAGCAAGTCCTACTTTCAGTATCAGAAAAAGCAGACCTCTTAACATATAAAACTAATAAATATCCAACTATGATACTCGGAAGCAAAACTGCGCAACTCATTGTTTCAAGTAAATGATGACCTTTTAACTCCATTTATTATGTAAACATGGAAAGTATCTTTATGGACAGGGCTTGTGAGTATACAGTCTACATATGACCGATTTCAAACTGTTCTAGAAAAACCTGTAAAAGACTTTGTAAGAGAAACTGGTGACAAAAGGTAGGCAATTAAAATAAATGCTGATTAATGCACAAAAACCTAAGGAAGAGGAGTACAAGATCAAAGCTTAGCACAGACACATATCAGGAACTCAGGAATGAATATTTTTAAAGGCATGATCAAAATCTGCCATGCACATGTCTCAAATCATTGCTTCCTTATCTTGCTTAAACTGCATCTTCAATATTAAATGTCTTACCAAAACTATGAAACTGGTAGAATGACAGATGAAGATCAATACAAAAGAAACAAAAAACAACAAAAAAAAGGAAAGAGCCTAAGTTATTTATATAAACTAATAATTGCAGAGGCTAAAGTGAAGCGGAAATGGCCTCTCTTTATTGCTAAAATCTGACAAAGATTCCTTCCTTCACCATCCACTGCCGAACAGTGCAGAACTTCCCTGTCTTTAACTACTACCAATAAACACAAACTAAGAAAGATGAATGCATCATTATGAGCTGTTCAAAAGGAAAAAGAAAAAAAAAAGACAAAAAAAAAGGACTGGCAGTCAAAAAGCAATCCGTTTTCTTCTGATCTCAGCCTTAGTCTGCATTTAAGCTTTTAGCTATATTAAAAACAAAACAAAAAAACCACACACACACACACACACAAAAACCCAAAATACTCCAGTTCAACACCTTATGCTGACATGAGCACATTTTTGATATATTTTCTATCAGTTGACCAACAGCCCATCAGCCAAAGCTGCACCTTTATTAGTACTACCAAGAAAATACCACAAATATATCAGCTCACGACAAATGTGTTTGCAAAAGTTTCTACCGCATACTCCACTGCAGTGAACTATATGACAAATTAATATTGCTTCCTTATCTGGAATACTACTTTCCATTGGGAAACCTAATTCTACAAAGCAAAGAAAGAAAAAGGCCACAACAAAGTTATAACCACCAGAAGAAATTTAGTATACACAGAAAGGGTATTTGTAGATAAGCCTTTGCAGAAGTAACCACTTATGTAGCCAGTGAAACACAGCTGGGAACTGCAATATGCTTATTCTGTAACAAGTAAGACAATTAAAAGGGATAACAGCAAATACAAAGCTAGAAAATCAAGTGTTACACAATGCTGAAGTAAAAAAAGTTAGGAATGAAAAGGTCATATAGTTGCATTAAACCCTATAAATCTTCAGTGTTATTTTATATACTGTAAACTTAAGAATTACCAGATCATAAACTAATGATTACATGACTATTAGGGTACAGCAGTGTACTGCTACAACAGATTTATAAAGTTTGAAGGAAAAAAGTAAAGTGCTGAAATATCCCTCCTCCCCCCAAGGTAGAAACTTCCATCCATCCCTAAATATTAGTAATAAAAATATCTGTTTAATAAACAGATGCGATACGAACAGTTTTGTTTTGCAGCTGAATTAATGGCACGTATATGAACTACAAAATGCCAGTACAGATTTACTGGTCCACAGAAGAGTTCTGGTATAGCTAGCTGAACTACCAAGAACCAAACAATCTTGACCTTTCAGAGCTGTATAACACAAAATTCAGCAGCACAGGAGTAGCAATGGCAGTGCTCTTACATGGAAAGAACTGGCAAATAAGTTCAAAAAATTGCAGAAACAGCTTCAAGAACATGCTGCTATCCATCACTTCCCTATCCACTGCTTTAGTTGCATCCCCAGTTGTTTAATATCTTGCTCCACTAATCGATCTCAGTTTCACAGACGAAGTGGCTAAGTTTGACAGAGAGCACAGGAATTATTCCTGTAAAAGTTAATATAATGGGGGGAGGGGAGATGTGCAGGGACATCAGAAATGCACACAGTTTAAATACAGAGGGATGCTATATATGACGTGGAGGATGGAGAGGCTGGAAAATACAGCACACCTGCGACAGCAAACACTTTTTAGTTCAGCTAAGAATACATATTACTAGCCTTACAGTCAAGAGTTTAACAACAGAAAGAACAGAAACAGGTTAATTTGCTTCTGCGCACGTTTTGGTTCAAATGACGGAAAGGTATTATGATGCCCTGTGCTTAACACTACAAGCAATCTAGTAATAAAAGCTGTCCTTTGCATCAATATAATTCCTTTAAAGTACACAATTAAGCAAATGTAAACTTTGTATGGCCTTGCTTTCAATAAAGCATGAAGATACATTGAAACTAATATTTGAAAAGCATCAATTCTTGCTAATTCAGTGCCCACCTTTCACAAGCTGCCCCTAGCAGGCATGTATTACTAAGCATATATATAGCATATATATATATATTAAGCAATATATGAGCATATATTGCTTATCTCTCAGCAATTAAAGTGATTTCTTTATCTATCAAAGTACATTTTTTAAAAAGCCAAAAAAGCCTTCCCTTTTCCCCTCCAAAACAAGATCTTTTTTTAATTATTTTTTTTAATATAAGCTCCTCTCTGGTACCTTCCTCCCGGGTCAGTGATTCATGCACTGTGCTAAGATTTTTCGTTGACAACTTCACATTAAAATATCACTTGTTTGAGAAACTAAAGTACTCACTTTGTAGACAGATTCCATCATTAGTTCCTGCAACCAAAAACTCTGTGTACACAGTACTGCTGAAATTATCCTATGGTACATGCATTGCACAAGCATTATGTTATCATTTCACACAGGAAAAGTAGGAAAAAAAAAGGACAGATAGGACATATGGACTAGAAGATGGTAAGGAGGCCTCAAATCTGGCAAGTCTCAGACTCCCTTAGTAACACAAGCAACTACCTCTGTTCTCCCATCTATCCCTCTCTTACAAGTGTCAGACTTTTTGCTTCTTCCTGATAAATTCCTACCACCAATCTCCCTCTCAATCTACAAAAAATGGTCACACTGTCAGTATGGTAATGCTGTCAGAATGAAATTATGAGACAAATTAAAATGGTATGTGGAGTAAACTTCATGTGGCTCCTTCTGAGGTAGACGTCTATTGTATCACTACACCTATGGTAGGAGCTAAACTTGATGACTTGGGTGGTGCCCACGTCACCCTGATTTCTTAGAGAAATTACAGGAAGTGAAAAATAATACTTTTCCTTGTCTATCAAACCAAAACACACTTTCTTCATACTACCACACATTTTAAATAAAAGGTTAAGAAGGTCCCTCTGTCCTCCACCATAAAATTCAATGGACTTGTGCCACATCTAATAAGGATTTACCAAACATTCATGAGGGATAGGAACGGATCAGGGATGATGACAGCAACTTGGCAGTACTATGCAACGCGAAAGGTTATGGAGAACACTGCTACATCAGGGATCAGGATATGTTCAGAAAGGCACTGGACACCAGGGCATCATGGGGTACTACTGCAAGACAGCAGCAATAAATTTAGTGTTCCTGTGTGACATGCCAAAGATGCACGAAAATTATATACACACCTCCTAGAAAATAAAAAGTTTACAGCTCTCATTTAAATGGGCTGAATTACAAAGCTGAACAAATATAGATGAAATAAGTTAATTCACTAACATCTATTTGTAGATTATCCTCAAGAGCTTTAGACATTCTCTCACTTCCAGCACAGGATTTTCGATGAAGAAAAGCTTTACCACTGCAGGAGCCTTCTACAGCAGCGCTTAAAGTGGAACATGTGACTCACTGTATCTACGTACTGACTATTGGAGAACACAAGCTTATCCCATCACCTTAAGGTTTTTATTTCCACACATTTTCCACAAAGTGTTTCATTTTCCACAAAGAGAAATAAAAATGCTCTATTCCCTTCTAGTGACCTGAACATGCTATGACTCCTCACGCTACATAATTGATCCATTACCACCTGAATGGAGGTTTACATGCCTGACCTCCAGCCAAATGGTTAGGTATCTCATTTAAATAGTTTAAGAAGTTTTGTTTCTTCTGTGGATCAAAAAACAAAACAAAAAGAAAAAACCCAACTGCCAACAAAAACAGAAAATTTAACTTCTGATCAAATAGTAATATTCTAAACAGTCAAAAAAATTTGTAGCAGGAAAAAAAAAAAAAGCTTAAGCAGTGCCTTGAATAAAGAATCTCTCTGCAACTAAATGACTGCTTCTTAGAATATGCTTAAAAGACACTGTTTTAAAAATTGTTATGAGGAGAGTTCACACCTTCAAAACCACCACTTAGTGAAAAGTCTCCAATTGCTTTGTTTTCACTGCCAAAGACAACGGTTTGGGGGTTTCTGGCATTGATTTTAGAAATAGAAAGGGGTATAAGGAGAAGATGATGATTCTGTACAGGAGAATGCACATCTACTATTGGGTTTTTGTTTTAAATATACTTTTTTAATTTAGCTTAAAGAGTTAATAGGAAGGAAACGGCATGATTTCAATGTTCCTCTTTCAAAAGTGCTGTAAACAGCTAAGGCTAGAATGACAGGCATCTTTTTTACTCTGTTTTCTCTCACTATATTTTGTGGTCTCCTTGTCCAGTACAAACCAGACAAAAATCACCTCTTGCTGACAACAGACATCTGTACTAGATAAAACTGCATGTGAATAAACTGTAAACACAGGCCCTGACAAAACATATATTACCTAAACGATACTCAACTCAAGTTTTGGTGGCCAACTTTAAAGTACAGAGCAAAAACAAGGAGCTGCTTTCCAGAAGTCACCACCACCTCACCAAAACCACGCTTGCACAGGCCCAAGTAACCCCATTAAAAAGTCTCTACGCATGTAGAGTATAACATCCTCCAGCAGCTCTCTTCTCTTCCTCGTACTTACACTGCACCTCACTGCTCCTCAGAACTTTAGCATGAGACTGAGTGAAAATATTCATGTATACTTTCAGCAGCGCTGATTCAGAAGGCTTACTGACCACAAATGATTTCCTGAAGCAAGATTTTAGGCAAAGCAACAAAAAAAATTCAGTAGGTATTACACAAGAAACAAACTGGCCTCCTAAATATAGTCAAAGATGCCTTCAAATGCATATGGTAGGTCTTCAAAAGAACAAGAAAATCCACCCCCAAAGTACTGTTTTCAATTTCTCCTGCAAGTTTGTGAAGTTTTGCTTGACTTCAACGCTCTCATAATATCCTCTTCTGTGAAAGGATGACATCCCAGGTACTGGGCATATCAATTACTGGCCGTAACGCAGAGGCGACCAGGCTTAATGTCTTTCCTTCGTTCTATGCAGAGAAGCAACAAGGCAAGCTAAGCAAGGCAGCAAAGCCGCACGTGAGGAGGACAACCAGGGAGCAGAAAAGCTATCTTCGAAGGCTCGCCATAAGGAGCGGAGGGGGTGGAATGTGTAAAGCAAAAAAGGGAACATAGCCACTATTGTCAACTTCAACATCCCCACTTACTCCATCTAAAACAGGGACTTTGGCTAAAACAGAAGAGAGTTGATACTTCGTAGGCTACTTCAGTTTCATAATTGTTTACCAAAATTCAGGTGTAACTGGCAAGGAAAGATCTGCCAGTAGGCTTTTAAAGGTCACACGGTGGTGCTGGGGGCAGGGGGGACGGGACGGGACAGAAATCCACCACTCAAATATTTTCCCCGCAACAAAATGCGATTTGATAAAAATGCTGATCAGCAATGATATAAAAAAAGTAAACTTGCTCACTTTAACAGAGCATTAGTTAAATTTACAAATAATCAAATCAAAGATCAGAAACACTAAAGAAAAGACAAAGACCTCTGCAACACACATGAGCTCTTAGGCTTTAATACTCTAAAGATCAAACAAGAACGGAAAGTACTTTGAAACAAATGCAAAATCCCAATATACAGCAAATATTGGTAAAGACAGAGTCTCATTTGAGCTCTTCCCTGTTGATATTGACTGTGTCTTTCAAAAAGAGAGATCCCTCAGAACTCACTTCATTTTACAAATTAAAATACAAAATCATTTTGCCTCATGTCAGCTGTTACATAATAGACAAACAATTCCTGATTTTAGATAAGTGCAACTTCTTCAGTAATTCTGGTTGGATATAGACGGCATCTAAAAGTTTGGGTGCAACATTACTCTCCTTCTGAAACTTGAAATGGAATCTGTAGCAATCAGAAGAGGCCAGGATCTCAGTTCAAGATTTATTCTGAGATGCTGAGCCTTTTATCGTAGCCTTCCAATGCAACTAAAATCTTGTCTTTGAAAACCTCCATGAAATGGATGATAGATCCTTTAATTTTTTATTATTTACTTAGGTTCAATTTCCCACCAAAGCGCCAATCGATTCCTTATCTTTCCTGATAAAGAATGTCTTATAAGAGGGAAATTAAGTGTCTCCTCAGGTTTGACGCTGATCGACTTATAGTAAGCTTCATTCTACATCTTTCAGGTATCAATTATCTAAGGATTAACAAATCGTTAAATCCTTCCATCTTCTGAAGAGATGATCCTCAGGAATCTTGTTTTAATAAATGCCTATCCTAAAATCATAGCATTGGCTCCTTCTCTGGGTATCGTTAAAGCAATCAGATACATTTTAAATGCGTAAATTCAGGTAGCTACTTACAGCAGCATTTAAAAAAAAAAATAAGTGGTCAAGGTAGAAACGTGATTCTCTGACACTTATTCTCTACACTTCTATACATGTTAGCTACAGAGTTTCTGACTGCAAAGAACTGCTGTGTCAACTGCTGGACTGCTGCTTTGTACTGCTTGTACCAATACTGAGATATATTAATATTGCCCTTTCCCTGTGAACACATACAACTGCATGTTCTACAAACTGTTCTGTATCTTTGACATTGTTCAGCAACACGTCGCACAATGTATAAGAAACTACAAAACTGGCCAAAAATCAGTACAGACTGATAACTTTGTTCTTCTGCTTTACCAGATTACTGTGGACTAAATAAAAACAGCTTAAATTTTTAGATCGTACAACACTGGCTTTCTCAGTTGTCCCTCTTAGTGCCTGTGCCTGTTGCAGCAGCTTCTAAAGGTCTATCCCTCATCCCCATCTGTACAGATCAACTTGTTTCCATGCAGAGTCTCCCTGAATAAATGACCAAGTCAGTCACTACCTTGAAATAGGTGGGTTTAGTTTTGCACTCTTTTCTTTTTAAAGGTATTTTAGTAACTTTAAATAAATTTTAAATTAACCAGTAATATAACATCTATAAACAGTAATTCAAATAAGCTAAATGTAATCTTATCACCATCTAAACTTGCACGTACTCCATGGAGACAGTATTCCATCATGGATGATGACAGTCTATGTCTTATCTTTTGATCATTTTAAATAGAAAATTTTCATTCTGCTCGCTTATTGTTTTAGGACCACAACACACAGGTTACATATTTTACATATCACCAAGCTTATACTACTACTACTTCATACAATTCTGGCTGCCTGATGATGAGTCAAAATAGAGAAAACTAATGCAAGACAAAATTTTAGAAGCTGCGAGAAACTTATGGTGAAAAATTTAAAGAATAAATTTGCATACCTTGACTATATGATTGGAAAGTCACTGGTAACAGATTTCTTCTGCAAGTATCCCAGAGTAAAAACCAGTGGAAAGTATACACATTATCAAAACATTTCAGGGTATCAGTAAGTCACAGGACCTACACAAATTCATGCTATCCAGGTCGTTTTTTAAATATAAGATAGTAAAATTGCTGCAATTTAAGTATTCTGAAAGATGACAAAAGAAATATTTCAAGAATATTGTGCAGCCCTATCACGCTGGAAATGGAAACAGAATATGGCATTTCCAATTCTACTCTACATGACAGCTAGACCAGGTATAAACTACAGGTGGTTCAGATAACAATGGCGGTGGGTATCTACCAGCAATTCTTAAAGATCTTGGAGATGAGAGGAGCCGTTGTTTGAGAATCCAGTTTTGTACATCATCTGCTCCTCCTCAAAATGAGCTGTTGGACCTCTCCATTGCACAGTCAACATGTCTCTCAATCATCATCTTCAAGTGCTCCAAAATTCACTCTTGCTCAAGCTGAGTGCTGAGAAGTATTTTCAACGTTACAAGAACTGGAAGCACTTTCTTTTTACAACAGACTTTATATACATAAAGTAGGAGAGAAAGACAGCCCGAGTCAAGTCTGTTTACCTTATAAATTACCCTTTGCCACTGATGAAAACTGATAGTACTCTCTTTCACAGATATAAAGGAGAATGTATTTTTATCATTTTGACACACACCGAAGAGTTTAATACACAAAGAAACTCATCTAGTTTAACGGAACTGCATATGTGAAAAATTAACCAGAATAACGGAAATGAAGGTCTTCATAATTTGGGTTGGAAATGTTTCTCCATTACAAAGTCAATTTTAGCACAGACTAGAAGGGATTTTTTAGATTGTAGGAAGAAGGCACGTGGGAATTTAAAAAAAGGTATTTCAACTCTGCAGAACTGCTTTAGGTTTTGGAAGGTGGGATGTTCTGCTTTTAAAAATGTACATTCTAGCAGCAAGTTAGCCTAAAATTGTAAGATTTGCTATCTCAGAAAGTGGTGTCTCAGTATTTTCAGAACAGTTTAAAACTACCATGTTTCAGTCTTTAATCTGAGGATTCTGGCACACTTCAAAATCCAGAAGTTCTGCCAGGGATGGACAGAAGTAAGGCATTACCATCCGAAGCTTTAGATATGACCCAATATACTTTCTCTGCTTCTCTCCCTGGTATTGGTACACCAGAACAGATCAAAACAAGCTGTTCCACATGCAGTAGAACTAACAAAAACTTGTTTCATACAGCTTTGTATCCTGCATTCACAATAACTTTCACCTTTACCCCTTAACCTTTATGTAGTAGGTTATAGATATACCAAATATGAATACAGAACATACTATTTCTAAATCCAGTGCTATATGGATGCTGGTCAAGGCTATAAAGTTCAATTACGGCTCACTTTTATTCTAAGGTAATACGGCAGGGGAGGACTAATCAGAGCTTATCTACCACATTCAGCCAACACAGTCTTCATGAAGCCTGCTGTAACAAACTGTCCTAAGATTCAAGACCTCTACTCTCTTCCAGACACAGACGGTGTTGGCAAAAAAGACTCCGAATTTGGTACACTTATGCTGTCCTTCCTTAAGGAATCAAGCTAATGAATTGCATAGCACTTGCAATCTTAAGAAACAGCTGCCGACGTATGGGGGAAATACTACAGAAAGTGACATACAATAGTCAGCAATCTGAACACATCAGTAGTTTAACTCAGAGTTAAAGGTGACTTATCAAAACCCAGATCCAAAACAACAAGGCTCACGATGAAATGTTGCTGCAGCTTAGCAAGCAGAGAAATGAAGGTATCATCATCAACAGTTACCTAGAACATTTAAGTCTCATCCACTCATCTGTAGCTTTATTTCATTGACAATTGAATCTGCTTGTATGAATTCCAAAGTCTTGCAAACCTTGAATTTTTTTCCAATTTTACCTGAGTATTATAAAATTCACAAACAAATGTCCCCTCTGAAAAGTCAGGAAGACAGCCTGAAGCTATTTTGGACTAGAAATGAAAGAAACAAGCCTATTCCTTTGAAACCAAGGAATATCCTATGTGATGCACACCAGCAACACAAATAGGTATGGTAAAGAGAACAAATAAGATAGTATGCATTCAGAAATTAGGTCTTCCAAAACATGCTCTTAACTACATTTTTGTGAATCACACATCACAATGCCACCCTCACCTCTGAAATGAATAGCTCCTGCAGCAGTAGGACTACAATCGATACCAGCATTTACGAGGAAGGACTCATCATTCACTGTATTTATTTCAAAGAAAAAGTAACATGCAAAGCAAGTAGGTTTGTCTCTTCAAACATCCACCTAGGGATCACAGTATCAATCCAGGCTCTTCCTTTCAAACACACCATTTCTTTAAGTTCTCCAAGCCAAACTAAATTTTGCTGTACCTGCACAAACCCTTCAATGAAAACAGTTCAAAACTATAAATGTTCATGTCATACCCACTTTAAGATATCTGAAAACCTTAATGTTACTAGTACCAAAGGATTTACAAATCCATAGTAAATTCCAGTTGAGCAAAGTATCTTCTGATTATGCAGTAAGGGGAACAAATTCATCTCATCTCCTTTTAGTAGCATTGACTCTACATTCCCAACAGAAAAAAAAGAACAGAAACTTTAGCCATCAGTGTAAAAATATACTGCTCAGAATACACTGAAGAAATCCAGCAGAATAAATCAGATACTTTTTAAAGTTTCTTTTCAAAGAAAAGTATAGTCTAAAACTATCAGAAGCTGGAGGTTTAACAGTAACTATTTGATGTTGGTTACGGCTAAATATAGTAGTCTCGTAAGGTAATTTTCAGGTCCTTGTAACTTATATTATTTGCAGATTTTATCTTTTCCACATTAAATACATCAGAAGTTATTAAACAAGTTATTAAATTGCTTGCTTAAGAAATAAGGATTGCCTGGGTCATCAAATCCAGACCTTTATCATTTATATCACCTAATGCATTTAATACATTTCACAATTCAAGCTTCTCTCCCTTAACTAGTTAAACATTTTGCCTTCATCACTCTTATTGGAAAGTATTTCCAGTATCTCATTCTTCTGCATTTCAGAGCTTCATTTCAATTTCCTGATTAGAATTATTCATACTCAGCTTATATTCCCTCCTCCTTGTATCATCTTTGCCTGTAGCTCCTCTCCTTTCCAGGTGTGAGCCCCTCCAGAATTATTTAAACAGCTCATTTGTACCATCCCTTAGCAATCGCCTAAAGAAGGAGCTGTAGAACACAAGTAGTTTACAGATTTGACAAATTTAACAGCAGAAGCAACACTCACGAAAAAGTATGGTCACAACTTCAGAAATGGAACCAGACAAAAAAGCTTGGGATGTTGCACGAACAGATGAAATATTAGAGTATCACTCAGTAAACATGCTGAGCTAGTTGGACACAAGCCAGCAGTAGCCCACAAGCCATGGGAACAAATTAGTTCGGACTGCTACGTTGCTAAGTTATGCTGGGAGGCTGCTCAAGTTTTCTCATAAAATAAATTTTCAGTCTTCTTACTAACCTCTATATTTGATACTATCTGAACTTTTCTTCCTGAGCACAAAGAAACCGTGCACAGATGCAATCTCACCAATGCTTATACACCGATATTTGCATATCCCTACACAGACATACCTCCCCGATGGATTCAAAAACTGCATATGTTTTTTAATAGTCTCATTTTACTGATGACTGACTAGGTATTCTGCAGTAATATTAATACACATGGATCTTACTCCTCCTCTATCACACCCAGCTGAAGAGCACTCTGCTTACAGCAGAAATTCTAGTAAAGAATCTCTAAATGTATCAACATTTGGTACTTAAAATTTCATCTCACTTATTTCTGCAGTTCTCAAGGTCATCAACTTTTTCCTGACAGGTACTCTCACCCTCTCTTGTACTGACAATAGCTCCCAACTTTAAATCAACAAGTGATACAACTTATTTTTCATTCCTAGTTTATTAACAAATCCATTTAAATCCACAATTTTAAAGAGCTTGCAGATTCATGTTGAGAACTTGTATTTACTATTAACAATCCTTTAATGTTTAACATTACTTTCAATAAAAAAAGCATTCTTTCTAGTACTGACCTACAAAATGAGATCTTGTACCAGAACGCAACTTTTTAGTGGTTAATCAAATATATATTCTTTAGAATAGATCAAATTATATTTTTTAAATCTCACTACTGTGAAAGAAGACCAAGCTAAAGCTATATAACAGTATCTACTAAAAATGTCAATCTATAGGAACAGGAGACTTAAAGAATAGAATCTTCATGCAGTAACTGAACTTGTCATTACAATTACTTTAAGCAACATTCTGTAGAAAACAACTCTGCACAAAATACTATAGTAGAGCTATTCCCACCTTTTCTTTTATCATTTAAACATAGAACCTCATAAACTGGATATGCAAATGCAGTAATCAGATACAGAAATGTGAAAAAATAAGTTTAAAAAAACTACCATTTAGGAAAACAGCTTAAGTTACATCAGGTTGCTAAGGCACTTCCCAGTCAAAAGTTTGAGTATCTCCAAGGATGAAAATACTACAGCCTCTTTGGGAAATCTGTTTCAGTGTTGCATCATTCTCATTGTGAATTTTTTTTCCCTTAAATCCAATCAGTATTTCCCTTACTGCAACTGGTGGCTGTTGCCTTTTGCTGTACACCTCAGAGGACCTTGACTTTGTCTTCTCTATACACACTCATTAGATAGTTGAGGACAGCATTTCAATCCCTCTTAGCTTTCTCTTCATCAGGATAAACAAGCCCAGCTATCTCTGCCTCTCCTGCTGTGTTTTGTTTTCCAGCCCCCTAATCATCTTAGCGGCCCTCAGTCATACGCACTCCAGCTTGTCACTATCTCTTTTTGACTGACAGACCAAAACTGGACACAATAGTCCAGAAGCAGCCTCACGAGTGAGGGAAATAGAGGGAAATAATCACTTACTGCAACGCGCTGGCTATGCAGTCTGATGTGTGGTTAGCACAACTTCGTGTCTGCCAGCATTCCCTGGTCATTTTCTGCAAATCTTTCTCTATGCTTGTCAGTCCCCAGCTCATACTGTTATTATTCGGTTATTCCACCCCAGGTGAAGGACTCCGCATTGTCTTTGTTAAACTCCACAAGGTTCCTGACAGCCAGTTTCTCCAGCTTGTGCAGGTCCCTCCAGATGGCAGCCCTGCCAGCCAGAATACCAAACACTTCTCCTCCAAGTTCACTTCACTCACGAAGCTGACCAGGGAGCATATCATCCCATCATTCAGGCTGCTGCTGAAGATGTTAAACTGCATCAACCGCAGTGCGGGACCCTGAAGAACATGACTTGTAACTGGATGCTTTGAATTTAAGATTTCACTTGGATGACCACTAAACCCCAGAGCTGAATGGTCCAGAGAGCTTTTCAATCACCTTATAGTCCACTTATCCAGTCCATACCTTCCAAATTTGGCTACAAGGCTATTGTGGGAAACTGTATCAAAAACCTTGCTAAAGTAAATAGCTTCCACTGCCCTCTTAGAGTCCACAGGATCAGACATTTCATCACAGTAAGCAATGAGACTGATCACGCATGATTTGTTTTTAGTAAATCAATACTGGCTGTTCCCAACCAACCTCCCATCCCTCATGTGCCTGGAAATATTCTCCATAAGGACTTGCTCCACAGTCTTCCCCAGGGTTGAGATGAGGCTGAATGACCTGTAGTTTCTCAGGTCCTTCTCCTAGCTTTTTCTGAAGATGGGTTTAACATCACCCTTTTTCTGGTCCCCAGTGACCTCCCCAATCACGACTTTTCAAAAAGGATAGACAACAGCCTGCAATGACATTAGACAGATCACTCAGATGGATCTTGCCCAGTTCCATGGCATTTTGTGTGCCCAATTTACTTAAGTAATGCCCAGACTGATCCTCCTGTTGTGCGTAATACCTCTCCCTCAAACTCTATAACTAGGCAGAAACACCTTGAAGACTGGACAGCAGACCCGGCCAGTTGAGACATTCTGAAGACATTTAGTTCCCCAGCTTTTCCCCTGCCTTTTGCCACTACATTACTTCCTCTTTCAGCACAGGATCAACATTTTCCTTGGTCTCCCTTTTGTTGTCAGTGCACCCCTACAGAAGACCTTACCCTTCAGCCTGGCTAGGGGATGTGAAACTGCTCCAGCATGCCTAAGTGAGGCTTCCTTCCTTCCTGCATGCTGAAGTGATACTTCTAGATTTCTCCTGGATAGCCCTGCTTCCACCTTCTGTACACTGCCTTTTTACATTTGAGCTCAGTCAGAAGTTCCCCATTTAACCAAGCCGGCCTCCTGCCACACCTGCTTGTTTTCCTGTACATTGAGACAAACTGTCCTTGTGCTTTGAGGATGTTGTCCTTGAAGATCAACCAGCTCTCCCAAGTCCTTCTGCAAACCAGACACAATGTTCCATGTATCCAGGAAATATACAGTTGTTTTCCAGACTTCTTTCCATTCATCCACTGTCAGTCCTCCTTTAAATTATTATACCGATGCCACTTTTTAAACAGTAGTACATATTTATTGATAACCTCCCATCTACTGCTTGCAATTTCTTTTCAGACTTTTAAGTTTTCAGTGCAATCTGAGTATAAAGTTTATGAATGTGGAATGACTCATGAAGATCTGAATCAACCCTCTTTTCAGGTTAATGCTGGAGAATCTCTCTCCATTCGAACAATCTTATCTGTCAGTCCCATTAGACACTAGAACAAGACACTTCCAAATGAACTCGCATAGTTAGTGAAACAAGCTTGTTCATTGATAGCATGGGCAGGGAGTAATATATTAAACACCTGTGGAGCCTACATGGCTTTTTTCCTTCTCTTAAGTTTTATTATGGAACCTTAGTTTTTCAACCTGCTAAAACACCTTTAATACAGGCCCACTATCATGATAACTAATTTCTCAAAAAATTAGTTATTTCATTCTCTTATCTGATAATTTACTTTCATTTCTGCACACCATATGCAGATGCATATGCATAAATTTTTACAATAACTTCTGTCTGCCTTGGTTTTAGTTTACGGACTTACTCTCACATACGCTTTTATTCAGTGTCCTCGTTCTAAAGAACAACAAGTGAAGAAAACTTTTCAAGAATCTTATTTTTAACAAACAAGACCTAACACCAGAAGTTTTAGTATATCTCCCCTATAGAACAGAAACAACTCATTGCTTGCTGCAACCGACAATAAGAAGTGTTCAACTTTATTTTAGTATTTTTAAGAAGGAGAAGAAATTAACTTATATTCTAAGGTAATTTTTAGTTAGAGATATATTAATCTTGATGGCCTATTTCTTGAATAATACTTAATAAATATACTGTTTCATCTTTAGCCAGATTACTTTAAAGAGACTGAAGTTTAGAATGTAAATGAAGCTTTAAAACTGATTTTACTCTTTCATCATTAAGATAAGGACGTTGGTGTGATCTTTGACTCCTGCCTCCTCCCTCTTCTTTGCTCCAGGTCCAAGATACACCAATCCTCCTCAGTCCCTAAGAACTATACTATACAGATTTTTCTGTCTTGCATTAAAAGCAACAACCAAAAGAACAGATAAAACTATTTAAAAGCAAATTTAGTTTTAAAACTACAGGCTCTCCCAATAAATGAGATAGGTAACAAAGAGAAGAGATTACGGTGCTGTACTACTTCAGTTAAGTAGAAATCAATAAAGATACTGATACAGGTAAGTCTTCGACTACTTTTTGTCATTTTATTTTTGCACTATGCCAACCTAAAAGTTCTTGTCCTTATTATTACTGTGTCATTTACACTCTGGCTTCAATGGCCATTTTTGTCTTTATGGGCCACACCATACTTTGCTGTTAAAATTGTTTTATTCCCAGGCATTTTGAGTCATCTCTTTTTTTTTCGTCCATTCAACTAGCTTCCATCTGTACCCCACCACATTAGAGCTGCAAAGCTTCACATATTTCTTCCTCACTTGATATTACATACTACTTACTCACTTTGTCACACATCATGCTCCATTCTGTCTCCTCCATGCTATCAATAAGGCCAGCTCTCTCCACTGTTTGTCAGTTCACACTAACATCCAAATGCTTTCTTCTGTCTTCCATATACAAAATATCTTTCCTAGATTCATCACAAGTCCTTTACCTTTTTCACCCTGTAATCTCTTGTGAACAATATTCTCCTTGAAAAGGACAGAACACTTGCTGACTGCCACAGACAAGCTACACTTTATATACCCTATTTATACAAACTTGTAAACATAATTGTATTCACCCACTTCATATACCCATCAATTATCCATCTTTCCTGAGACTGAAAGCTTATTGCAACATTTGGCTTAGGCAGTTAAACAGCTGAGGTAATAAGCTACTCTTTCACCACTTTTGAAAACTGCTTATTTCAGGAATAGATTTTATTATTGTCCTGATGAATCTCTGAATGAGCTTTAATTTAGTCCAATACGACGACTGTGATCATCAAAATTTTCTCTATCCATATATTGCCAGTATCCTGGCTTAGGGCTCTTCTTCAGCTTACTGTACATCAGTTGAGCTACGGCAACTGCACGTGACTTCCTACAGCTTTGTAACTGATATGTAGTAAAAGTGCAAATATGCTTCTGTCAATATACAAAAACATTATTCTACCATACTTTGACAACAGAAGTTCAGCCCTAGAAAACATCAGCTTTACATATTAGGAAGTTTTCCATTGCATTTACTTTTGCATGAACACGGTAGTTTTATCAAAATATGTATCTCACATTGTAAGCTTGGATCAAAGAAAAGACACAGAAATAGGAGTCTGAAGCACCTCACTGTTATTCACATATTTTTAATTTAGACTAGTCACAATACAGATGAATAGAAATTGCTTAATTTCTTGTTTAGAGTTGACAAAAGTTAGTCCTGTAAGTTTTTCTAAGGTAACTCAGCAGGAACAAGAAAAGGAAACTGAAGTGAATATATATGTAAAAAACAATAAATAACATGACAACCTGAGAATCAGAGATTCTAAATGAAAGTAGTAGCATTAAAGGTACTCACATAAAGTTTAGGGTGAAGTTCCACGCAACAGCAAAACTGTTTCAGGGTTTACTCACTGAAAGCTACTGCTCTGTTCTGCCATCTCTGCTCTGACAGCACTGTCTTCGATTCATTATTCATTTCAATGAAAAAGATATAGTACACAAATAAGAGGGAAAGAATGAAATGACCTAATCTTACACCAAATGAGGGTACTCCGGAAGAAATTTGTATTTTAAATTTCAAATGCAATTAGAAGTTGGACTGGGAACCAAAAGTAAATACAAGCCAAAATGCAGTCTTCTCCCTCAAAAAGCTCATCATTACTTTATCTCCCTTCCCCTCCTCCTTTATGTTTTCAACTATTGAAACAAAAACAAATATGGCTCCTTTTCTGTACTGCTATAGGCAGCTCTTTAAAAATACTGTTTTGCAAAAAATCTTTCCTTAAGTTCAAGCATCGTATATCTTTGCTGTCCCCTTCTTTCAATTCTGTTCATTAGCTAGGATTCTTTCCATAATGTCTCCATTGCTTCATGCAAAGATCAAGAGAAACTATTACTGCAGAAGCACCAAGAACACTACAATTAATTCTGCTCCTTTTGCTCCCTCAGGACTGAACTAGATTCTACTATTAAGTACTAGCAGATACAGTGGTGAGAAGATGATGTAATCTTTGAAAACACAGGTGTGCTGAATTTTCCTGTCCAGTTTGTCAGTATCTTTCAAGTTTTTAAATATTGTATGCAACAATTTAAACCTAAGAAATGCACCTGACACATCAAAAAGCAATAAAGAAAAAAAAAAGATGAAGAAAAGAGGCTACAGTAACTTAATCACCAAGGATAAAAACACCTCTCTAACGAAAGGCCTCTCATTTCTCAGTACTAGAGAGACTACCTGGTGATCTAAAGCACTTTGTTTCACCTGTTGGTAGCATCTTACCTAGCATTCATCTACATGGGGAAACTGGTCACTTTAAACACTCAAATCCAAATGCTAAGTCCATTGTAAAACACCCTAAGGCCTCAACACACTAGGCAAAAAATCTTCAGTTATTCACATTTCTAGTATTACCTGCACCTCTGGTGGGACCATTGTCTAATAACAAACAGCATGTCAAAAGTCATGCAAAAGAACAGCAGAAAATAAGCTGGATTCAAAAACAGACATACAAGCACTATAACAACCGCTATTTAAAATTACTTGGGTCTTGAAGAGTTCTGAACGCACTGTTCTGCAAATCCAAGGAACCTTGCCTATGCCTTCTGCAATACAGCAGCGTAACAACACTGGCAAACTCTGGCCGCTTTCACGGGTACTACTGTAAGGAAAACCACCTAAAAATGAACCCAGTTACGACTTCTGCAGACGAGGAAGTCAGCAAAATTGTCACAATTTCTATTTTTATACCGTACAAGCAGAATTACCCATGGTGGTCTCTGGAGAGCAGAACTAATAAGCTCAGACTCCAGCTGATATTTCACTTGTCATCAGCCCCACAGCAGTTCATTGGAAGGAAGTCTTGCTCTAGTGAATAGACTGACTGAAAACAACTCACAGCTGATATCTGAAATGTCTGTATATATGCAGACAGTTGAGACATTATGTAACATTAGGTGGCACTTATGAATATATAGCATACTTCCTTTGTAAAACCATTAATCCCCACTGTGCACTGAAAATGGCTCTTTTTGTACAGGTTCCTATTTTAGATCTTAGAAGCAAGCTCCTTTCCAACTTGAATCCTATTCAGGGACAACCTGAACTCCAACTCAAAGTATGCATCCATGCCTTCAAAGCACTAAGCGCTTCTGGGTGCAACTTCAGGAGTATTTTGGCAAAGCCTCCAACACTTGTCAGATAATCCTCTTCAGAAAGCTTAACAGCACAAAATGTTCCCAAGATGATTTATCATTCACAAATAACAGCACTAGTAAATACTAGAAAATAAATAGCACCTTCACGAAGAGGCAAGTAAAGCCTCGGTTTGCGTATCAGTGTTTCTTGGAAGCATCTGTGGGTCCAGCAGACTTGTCCACTGATCTGTCAAGGAGCAGAAGGGTTTTTTTGGTTTTAAAGGGTGGTAAGCAGAGATGTGTGATCAATATAAGACAGGGTGGAAAAGAAGAGGCACTAGTCCATTAAACTGCAGGTAGCTCTTTTCAGCTTTTAGCAAAAAGGTCTTATGCTTGAATTCTGAGAAAAAAGGAATAAGGCTTGTACAATGATAGCATCCTTAGATTGCTCTCTCCTTTCCCTCTCTTCAGAAATTAATGTCACCAATTTAAACGTATGATCAAATTCACAAAGAACAAGCATTTTCAAAGCTTACAACTTCTGATTTTTTTTTGTTGCTTCTCTTCTCTTCATTATAAAGGCATAATTTTGAACACTCTTCTGCAACATCTACAATCTGAAAGTTGTAATACTAAGAATATAAAACAAACTTCTCTGATTCTTATTGCTCAGGAAAGATAAGAAAAAATAGTCGAGAAAAATATTGCACATGAAAATGCCACAGTGTTAAAGATTCAAAATGCATTCAGTAACAGCAAAATACTGGAAACAATTCTTAAAGTAAGGTACTCCTAAGTCAATCTTTTGTTTCTCTTATCTCCGCTATCCTTGCCTCCACAATCCTTTTCAAGTTCACTTCTACAAACATGTCTTTGTGGCCAAGCAATTGCAGAAACAATTCTCTTACACAGGCAAAACAGATATTTCAGTGACCTAAATGAGTTTCTACAGGTTAATTAATACCTCAGTAGCTTTCACCACACATTTTCATGGTACTAGAGTGAGCTTATACTGTGGCCACTGGATTGGTGGCCATCTTTTTTTTAAAAGACCTCTCTTTTCCCTAAGTTTTCCCTCTTCTTAATGGTACCATAGAATTATCTTGCACGCCTACATTAGTGCAAAGTACAGTAATCACACCAAGCTGAGGCCAACAATTTTCTTTAGCTTTTCTCTCTATTCCTGTTGATTCATGGGGAAACCCTAGGAGCAAAACACAGTGCCATCTCAATCAGGATAGTAAGAAAGACAAAGAAATGCAAATTTAAACATAACATAACAATGGCAGGACAAAGACAGGAAAAACTGTCAGAGAATTTATATAATATGCTAATAAAGAAAAAATGTATCAAAGTTTGGTTTTTTTATATTTGTACATTTTTTTCTTAACAGAATTCTTTTCATTTATATTCTTTATTTGTCTAAAAGGTGTCAAAGTCATAAGCCATATAAATCTCTGAGATAAGAATTACCAACTCAATCAGTTATTCCTAGATTTGCTACTCAACCTAAATAGTTAAGTGATTCTACTTTTAACAAATGACAGAGACAGCAAGCTGAATTGAGTGATCTTACCCTAATTTGAAGGATAACTGTCCACATCACTAAACTAAAAATTACCATATAATCAAACATCACCAGTAGTCTCTGCTCAAAATAGACTTCTGTTCTGAATAACAACAGTATTGCAGCACAAAACTGACACGCACAGACAGAGTTACAAGGATACCTTTACAGAATGCATCATTCTAATATTCTTGCATTAATTTAACATAGGTCTTTTGAGAAAGACAACTGTATCAAATACTTTAAAAAATGTAAATTAATTCTTGCTGTACTATATTCATAATTACTTAAAGGACCTGCTTGGTTAGAAGCAACTTACAAAACAAAACAGACTAATACCTGCAGTCAATTGCACTTTCTGGACTCCTGTTGGCAGCATGGTATGCTCAAACAATACCAATTTTTCACTCTGCACAAGTAGTAAAAAGAAAATGAGACTTTCACTTGAATAGGACCGATAAAGATACTTCAAATGTAGCCAGGCACAGATGGCACTTAGTTTCAGAATTATGTCTGCTTTACAAAACTGTGTTAGTCCAGCAAATGATTTAATCATAGGTTGTGTCAGGTTTTATACTGCTTACAATCAGATACAGCTGCAGTAGCAACATAGTTCAGTAAGGAATAGATGCCACATGTTAGGTAATGCACAACACAAAGGAAACGCCCTTCTTACCCAAAAGCTTTTCATTAAAATATTTTTTCAGTTAATTCTTAAACTTACAACACGTGTGTGTGTGCTTAATCCCTCTGAAAAGCAATTTCCTCGCCTAGGTCAGCTAAGAAAGACTTCCCTCACTTTTACTGGTTTCAACCTGCATACTCAAGCACCTGGTGCTTCTCAGTAATTATAAGCAAGCATTATAAGTAAGTCTTCGGTTGTGGAAACAGAGAGGATCTTTGAGACAGCCTAGATCAAGTACTACTGATGGTTTGGGAAATCAAGGTATAATTTAAGTACCTTACACAGGAATTCAGTGAGACTCACTAGCAAATAGCAAATCCAAAGTTAAACCAAAATTAAATGGTTATGGCAAAGCTTAACCAACAGACTGTAAAAACAAATTCTTTAAAAATTTCAGTTTGTGTGCCATTTCCTAATAACAGTGTATTGCAATTCTAGAGGTTAACTTTTATATATATATATATATTTTTTTTTTTGTATCTAATAGTCAATATTTCTTCTGTCACAATGTGACTGAGGTCTCTTGAGCAGTAGGTGGAAAAAAGCATTTCTTCACAATTCAGTGTCAGTCACCCAATTTCAGGAGCCGTAAGGCAGACGGTATGTATGATAACTAACAAGACAAGGGGCAAAAAGATGCCCTCTGCTGAGGAAGTGTTGGAAACTTTAAAAGTTGCAAGGTTTGGGGGGGTTGTTTGTTTGTTTTTGAATAATATCATCTCCTACATCATTTTATCTTGTTTTACACAGTTGCTCCTCAAAAACGCACCTATCCTAATCAGGAACTTGAAAAGCTGGAAAATTACACTGCACATGTAACATGAAGCCCAGAGATGAGTTTTATCTGATTACGGTTAATATTTAGGTCTAGATTTGTACCATCTCTCTCAGGGGTTTAATGCATTCAGTTGAATAGAAAAATCCTTGTAGGAAAAATAAACCAGATGTCATTCCCGACACACAGACATGTCCTCCATAGTTTTAGAAAAGAAGATCTAAAGGCAAATGACATCATGCTAAAATAAACAAATATTCTGAAAGGCTATTTTTTTCAAAATCACATGGGCTTTTTTTTGTTAGAGCCACAGCTCACCTGCCTGTCACGATTTTTTCCTGATACCTACATTGTTTTCCAAATTACACATTTGTCAGTTCTTTTTGTAGTATATAAAGACACACACTCAGACAGATAACACAAGCAGGATTAATGCTATCAAGTCCATCGTGATTATTTCTGGCCAGTTAGTTTAGGCAAACTCCAGCTGTAGTTACACGAGCAACAGAACAAGCATTATCAAAATGATGCTCAAGAGAAGAAACACTGTAAAATTAGAAAATATTAGAAGACTTCAAATTCCATGAGTGTTTTTCTCAGTTAAACACTTGTATATTACAACCTATATGGTAATATGATTTAAAAAAAAAAAACACCCTACATTTTAGACCTTAAACACCAAACAAGGGTAGGGGGAAATGTAGGTGACAGAATGGACTCTTTAGTCAATATATAAAAATTGCCTGTAGAAGCACTATCACAGATTGTCCCAACTTTTCGTGTACATTTTAAAGACTGTCCTTATCACAGACATAGATTAAACTGCAGTGTAAGGAGGGGGTCTTATCACAAAAAGTGAATAAAGCTTGAAGGAGAGAAGTTTCATTCATCAATTTCTAAACAAACATTTTTTCCTTATTTTTCCAGTTCTAGAGACTCAAAAGATCACGACCATGTGCATCACCATTTCACACTATGACTCAAGGGGTTTGAATAAATTAGATTTATACAATTTTAATAACTTTCAAAATTTCTGTTCTACATATTGTGGAGAAAGTACTAGTATTCAGATAAACAAACTGACTAAACAAAGCCACTGTTCAAAAATGGAGGTGGGGGGACTGATTAAGCATGACCACTGCTAAGAATAAGCCCCTGCATTCTGAAGACAGATACTAACTTCATTTCACGTAACCCACAGAAGCTTTTATTAATGATCCTTATGCTCCCCAAGTACGACACTGTCAAACTTGCATAACAAAACTGCCAATTTTTATACTAGTAAGAAATTTGAAAATCTAGCTATAAAGCCATAGTTCATTGACTGCCATAATTCCCCTAGCTGGTCTTGAAATAATCATTGCATGTACAGTGGGGGGATTTAAGCTTAATTTAAGGTAAGTTAGATGCAGCAGTCTTGTTGATGGGAACCTGCACAACCACATGACCCCTGTCCTGTCCTAGGAACCTGACAAAAAAAGCACACAGTAAGCAAGGTTATGGATAAGGTGACAGGCGAATGAACTACTGCCATCTTAACCCTCTCAATCTTGTCTTTGATAAATCCACATCTGGTAAACTGTGGACATTTTTGTTTGCCAAAGGAATATCCAAAAAATCCACATTAGTACCAAGACAACTCCAAAGTCCTAGCCATCTCCTACAATTTTTTAATATACCTACCTATTGAGCAAAACCGCAAGATCAAAGCTGTCTAAGGCTCTCTTAAAGGGACTGTGATAGGATCTAGAAAATAACAAAAAAAGCAAGAAACACATGTGGTGGAGCTGTAAGAGATCTTACAGCTACTATCTTGTACTTGTAGAAAAGACAAAACTCTTGATAGCTAGAAGTTTAAGAATCTTATTCAGATTACATTACGACATATAAGGTCCCTCAAAATAAAGTATGGGGAAGAGACACTGGGGAAGGCCCACTTCCTTCACCATTAATGCCTACAAAGAAAGGATTTATGCTGATAGCTCTCTCCCAGATAGCTGTCCATTAAAGTGAATGAGAAATTTTTAATTGGAATTCTTCACTGAAAACTCATTTGTCAAAGTGGACATAACTTAGAAAATGCTTCCATTTAAACTGACTTCATTTTAAAATAACAAATCTAAGGTGCATCGCCTTGATACCACTAGAATATTTCTGAAACAAAACACTTCAGTTCTGTCTATAAACAACTTTTTAATTTAAGGTTTAGCCACTTTGCTATGATTTTTTTCCATAACTATCACTATGATGTTTTCAGACACCAAGCTAAATATTTTGATTGACATAACTTTTCCAGAAATGTGATGAGAGATGATATTCTATTCCAAAGCAAAGTCAAAAGAATGTATAGCATCGAAGACTGTACAACGTACCATGCAGACCGAAAGTTCACACTAGTTTTATGAGTCAAACACATTATCCCTGCGACTAAATTCAAGTAACCAAACAAGCCAACAGATACACATATGCTAACCTGTATTTCCCCAAAAGCTCAAGAAATAATAGGCACGGTGAAACAAAAGGACCCACGGAAAGTTATCTGTTCTGTTGTACTAAAACTTGTAAATTGTTCCAACTCTGTTAACATCCTTTAATCAGCCTAAATATTCCCCAAGACCTATTTTAGTAAGACCCTTAGAAAGTCAATGACAATATTGTATGCCTAAATCATTTATTAAAAAACAAAAAAACCCACACAAACACTGCATTACTGTAAAATAAAGCAGGAAATATGGGGGGTGGGGGGAGAGAGGGGAAACAGAACATGCCCCCTCAAAAAAAACCTTCAGAAATCAAGTTTTCTCCCACACCCGAGCCAAAATATGCCTCTTCATATTCTGTAAGGTAAGAAAGGGGCAAGTGGCTCTTCCATCTTGTTTACTTCACATCATTGCACAGCTTTGATTTGCCAACCTGTTTTAACACATGAACCAGAGAAAGATAGCTGCATTCAGAGTTCATCCAACCCACCTTGTCTGTCAACGCTCCAAAGCTAACCAGAACAAGAATTTTTTTTTCCAGAGAGGTCCTTCATGATGCGTTTTCTTCACTGCCTAATTAGCAATTACATGGCCAAGTTAAAAATCTGTTTAAAGATTAAACTAAAAAAAAGTAGGATATGAAAGCTAACTTCAAAGAAATGCAGAAGTCTAAATCTCAGTGTGAGAGTGGCTTGTTCTGGTTTCGTTAAACCTGTTTCCAACTTCAGGCAATGAAGTATTCACGTGGCCTTTCCAGAAAGCATATTCAAATTACACCATGTATACAAGCTCTCTCTTACGAAAGTAAGAAGATAATGAAGTTGACAAATAAAAGCCAGGGCAAAAGATACATGGCAAAAGAAGAAAAGGTGCTTTTAAAAAATCATTTGTTCAAAGAAGTAAAAATCTCAGAGAGGATAAATGCATTGCTAAAACTTCTCTATTCATTGATGAGAAATATTACTTCATGCTTTATATAAGTAAGTCACACTTTGAATATTAAAATGTTGGTCTTCAATTAATTACCAAAATATCAAAGACTAACCGCACTACAATCACAAAACAAGCCTACTGCACCTTCACATTTGTGAAATTCTAAATTTCTGTGGGTTGCAGACATCATTTTATTGATTAAATAAAAATTGAAGTGCATTGTTTAAACATATCTATAAATTCTAAGCTGATATGCTAAAATAAAACAGCAAGAGTCTTAGACCAAGGATGCAGTTCGAAGACGCAGACTGAACTGCCAAGCTAAGATACGGGCAGATGGAGAAGGCCACAGAACTGCTCCATGAAGGTTATTTCAGTCCTCACTGGATCAAGCCAAGACAACCCACACCAAATCCTTCCATCCCTGCCTGTATCCAACCCACAGATGCTCTGTTCATCTTCTACGTACTTTATTCTTCAAGTACTCCACTCCGAATGATGACCATCTTCCACATGCTCCTTTTCTTAACAATCTAAAATTCACAACTGTGGAAGAGAAGGCTTATTATAGCCTGTATTTTTTTTGAGGATTTAATAGCAAGCTTTTTACTACAGAATTCAGAAAGAACCATTATCCTGGCTACGGCTAAGGCAAAGGTGAAACATGGCCCATATGCTACAGATGCATGAAGAACAGTCACAATTGACCATGCAGGTGGATCAAATCAGTGAATAAATTTAAGACTAGATTATTCAATCACGCTTAATTTTTTTTTTTTAGCAGAATTTACACAATTCTATTCCAAGTACTTTATTTTTGCAACTTGTGTTTGCAACAAAGTGTCTCTTTTTTCTATGAAGGAAATAGACTTTACTTTTAAAGTTATATTTCAAGCTTTCAACAGTTTTGCATATATTGAAAAAATATTTCAAAAAACACTGAAATGGGATCATCACCACCACATCTTTCAATTTTTTAAAAGCTAAACACTTGAAAAATATCCTAAAAATAAATGTTATGTATTTCAGATCATCCAGTTGTGAGAAAAATACAATCACAGTCATCTGACTACCATAATTCACTGAAGAATGAAAATGAGTATGTGCAGGGAAAGATGTAAAGCACAGCACTACTCTATACAGGGCAGAGAAAGCTAAAGATGACCTTTGCAATCTTCTCCAAGATGCAGGGGATATACACGCACCTTTTAGAGAGGTAGCTCAATTTTTCTAGTGTGAGACATTAACATTACTTCACAAGAGTCACAGGCTCATTTTGGAGAAGATTCTCAGTTCCTTGCAGCTTTGCTACTGTAGAAGGTATAGAATTAATTTGCTTTTCTTCCAAACTGGAAATTACTTTAGCACGAAGGAGACCCAGAGGCTACACATCTTTATGAGAATATTCTGGCAATGCAGAAGTATTAAAAATAAAGCATGATACCCTTCCAGTTCTATTCACATGTCATTTAAACTGAGACCAGAAGCAGATGAAATGGATCAGGCCTCAACTGCTTTAAACTTGCATCAAGATTGACATATACGCTCAAGTAGCAAAAAGGAGAGGCTGGTTCTTAGTTTCTTGTCTTTCCTTTTTACATCAAATGCCAAGGTACCTAATACGCTATCCTTTGCCAGCCATTCATCCAGCCTAACAAACTACCGAGCTCCTGTCCTATTTTCTAGTAGTCTAATATCTAACCTACCACCAACCTGTGGTGAAACATATGACTGTGAGGAGAGCTGCTAAGTAGCAGCAACAAGGAAAGATCTGTTCCTGTGGCAACACAGGGAGATGGTACCGCTCACCTCCTCAGCAGAGGAATTCACACTCTTCACATTAAACGCACAGGACCTGATCCAGGGACACATCTTGATTCATAATCCTTTTTGCTCTTCAAGAGTTGCCATGGGAGACCATAAATTAGAGCTCGCAGAGCCGCAAGTGGCCTTCCCAGGCCACATGCCTGACATTATTGTCTGCATGCTATGGCATACATGACAATATTTAGATCTGAGACACAAAATTATACTAATAGTACTAACTTGCTATCTCACCTTGTCCAATATTAATTTACATGTGTGTTTTCCAGGTTCATATTACAAAGGACTTGAGCTCCCCTCACTGCTAATTTTTCCTGACATTTACTCACAGCAAAAAAGTTCTTTTAAGTCTTCTCTGACATCGGCTGTCTTTTAGGTAGTTTTTACTTCTGAAAGATTTTAAGGCAGGTTTTGAAACACAATGCTGTCCTTTCTAGTGAACAAGTAACTGCGTTATTACTCAATCATATATGAGCCTTTTTCAGAAGTGATCATAAAAATTCTTTCAAGTTTTCTGAAACTAATTATTTGACACCTATATTAACATACCACTGTTATGTTAGTAAGCTACATGAGTGTTGAATTCATTAAACTATGTTCAGAATCCAGAAAATTATTCCAAAGAAATCCCAGCGAGTGAGAACCTACTGCTACATCTCAGCCATTAACACTGCAGGCCACAACGTAACCCAAAGAAAAAAAAGACATCAAACATCTTATGAAAATCATAGAATACTTAACAATGATTATGACAAAATTCAAATTAACCACAAGAACAATACTACATAACAGTGACAGAAATGTTAAAGTTACTATTGGTCTTAATGGGGTAAATCTAATATATAAAATGATTATATATTTAAAGGAAAACAAAAACAGCTCTTAAATAATCTTGTGTGTGCCAGCTTATAACCACTGAGGTCAGTGACTAAATATTTTACGGTATTTGAAAAACCTAATACTTAGGGACTAATCTATTTAAAGCCAAACGGAGAATTGTAACTTATTTCAGCATTTTGTTGATATATATCAGTTTCAAACAGTTACACCTGTGTAAACCCATTGAAGGCAATGCATATGCACAGCTATCTTTTTAAAGTGTTATTTGACACACAATCCCATTAATGAATCTGTATCTGACCTGATTTACAGAATCTGTTAGCTGTATTCGTGCCCAGGATAACTAAACAGAATTATTTCTATCAAAGTCAATGCCATTTTACTAATAAAAGCTCTAATTTCTGTACAACAAATTTAACATGTTTGATGACAGACGCTATTTCTGTAAGGTCACTTTTAAAACTAAAGTGCATCTATTTTCTAATGTGTTTGGTTTTCATTATTAGGAAATAAAACAGTAAAATAAGCATTACATTTCTTAAGCTTCATGATCAAAAAACAGATGAGAACTTTTTGTATTTCTTTAAAATAGTTACCTGCAGATATCTGTAACAAGCTTTTGAAAGCCAGTTAAAAAAATATAAAAATCAGCATATTTTATAATGAGATATTTCATCCATTTACTCTCTTTCCCAAAATATTTGTTCAAATTTATATCCGTATCAGTAATTAGATGCAGGCAGGAAACCTTCACAGATTCTCAACCACACTTGGACAAGTGATCAGCCCAAACTGTCAAGTTACCATGCATCAGCTGACTTGCAATAATTGTGCATATGCACTTAGCCCATGAAAAATGCAAACTAATTCAACCTTCCTTAGCCAGCAATGAAACAGGGTTAAATTAAATCGAGTTATGCGCAATTGCTACAGGCTACATATACACAATTGAACATTCACTGTAGCTGAGCATGCAATAACTTCAAATTACCGGGACATAACAAGTTATGTTGAATCCTCAGAAGTCCATCTACAGAGCTTTTTATAAGACTTCCTTGGCTAATTATTTCTCAAAATGTGGTTAACAATTTGCTTAATCCCATGACATCATATGTCTAGTTTGAGCCTAGAAAAAAAATATTTATGTCAGGAATAAACACAAATATTTACAGAAAAAAAGAGAACTCCTATTTTGAAGTACACTAATTCAACACAATTATTTAACATGACACTAAATTAAATAAGTTGCTTTCATTATTCTTCCTCCAAGGTGCAGGCTAAGATTACAGTATGATATGAAAACTGAGGATGTTTAACTTGCAGTATTATGATGGCTTGTTCATGTAATGATATTTAGAGAATTACAGACAAAACGGTTTTTAAACCATACTAAATTTTTACTGCAATTCCTCAAATATTTTAATGATATTTTCCATGGTAAAAATAAAGGATCTAATTCTGTAAATAACATGACTAAACTTTACATCATTCCAGAACCAGAGGGAATTACTCCAGTGAGTAAATATGCAGAGCCATAACTCTAAAATAATCTTTTTCCAATAGTGACCCCAGAGTGACCCTGGAGCACAGCGTGTTCCTACAACTCTCCACCTAAGCCACTAGACACCTAAATTATCACCAGTACAATTCACCTACAGCTTTGCTTCAATACACGCCAGAACTACCACTATTTCAGCAGAATTAAGCAGCCCAACATCCGTTTTACACCCATGCCTGAGCAAGATCCGCAAAGCAGGAAAGTCCAGCCACATGTTCTGGCCGGACTTTGAACAAGTTTAACACACAGAACCGAATATTTTGCATTGCATACTAGCCATAGCCTCCAACCCTTTATTCAAAATCTCAGCAGAAGGACAGAGGAAGAGCACTTGCTCAGAATACCAGAAACCCAGAATCTACATCCTCCTCAGCAGCAAGAGGTTCAAATATGTAACTTTCACCACCCATTAGCATGGGGCCTTCAACCAGCTCTAAGATTTTATGGGGTAGCGAGCATTCCCTTCTCCTCTTGTTGAAGAAGTACAGTGCAAAGAAAATTAATCACAACATGGAAAGAATCTGAGAGAGGGAACACAACTATCAAATAAATTGATTTAAACTCTGTTTTAGGAGGTAGAAGTCTCTCCAGCGTTTCCTATCGACTAACCTATATAGATCCACTGCTCACTCAGCGCCACAGGACTTATGAATTCCATTCTGCATACTTGCACATCTCAAACCTGTGGCTGACACTCGGGGGCTAAGCTGTTCAATAGGAATATCACAACAGTGAAGTCCCTTTCTCCAGTTCCTTTTTATGATGCAGAAATCAAGACTATAACTTTACTTACTACATTATGGCAGTTGGTTTACAAGGCAATACTTAAAAAGATACTATATTAAATGCATTCCTGTATGTTAAAATTCACATTGTTAAAAATGCTGTTAAAAAACCCACAAATGAAGAACAGTCAACACAAAAAAGTCACTAGCCTTCACATCAACAAATACTCAAACATGATTTTTTCTGCATATCAGCTCAAAAGCTTTCTAAATTTCTACCATGAAATCCCACAACCTCAACTGAAAGAACATATTTGCAAAGTCAATCAGAAGTTAATAAATGCCCCTTATGCTCAAGTATTCTGACACAGTCTTTGATTATATAGTCATGCAACAGTTCCCTCCCACTCCTGGGCCCAACCTTCCCGGATGGATCTGCTCTGGAAATGAATCAGAGGCTATTCATAAGGCTGTAAGGTCTGCTGTATGCATGACTCTCCAACTTCAAGTAAAAATGAAAGAGAAGCATGAAGTGAAAGAGGCTGGACACTGAAAAGCATGAAACAGAAAAACGCCACTCTTGGGAATCGGATATTCCTATTACAAAAGGTAAATATTTCTTTGTTCGTTGTTTCTTACATGCTCCCAAGCCCAATTTGATGAAGCACTGATTAGTCATATTTTTAACACAAATTAATAAAATCTCTTCTAATTTTAATCACACGCTATGATACCAATAAATAAATAAATCAAAAAAAAAATTAGTTTAAAAGTCAGGTCCTACAGATGCTCAGGTTGGACTCGCAAAGTTAGAAAGAAAATGACTAACTTTTGTGTCTCAGTTCCCAACCTTCATGATTACATACTCTCCTCAAAAAAATTTAGAACAAAATTATTAGTACTTGTGAAGCACTCCAATATTACAATGCATGCCACGAAAAGCCCATGAGAAAATTAAGAATTCTGTCTCTGGAGTGGGGTTTAATGATATGAAGTGATTAAGGCAAAGGACTACATATTGAACACCAAAGAGAAATCAAAATATTGAATCATAAAAGACAGGACTGGAAGCGATCTCAAGAGTCCATCCCCTTCCCCAAGGCATGATCAACAATATCTAAAGCCAATCCCAGAAGACATTAATCTAACCTGCTTAAAACAAAACAAAACAAAAAAAACACACTCTATTAAGGGGATACTATTCATTCCATACAGTCAGTGAAACAGGGATTCTGTTGTTAAAAAAAAAAAAAAAGTGATGACAGACTTAAAGACTACCACAATGCATTTACAGAGATGCCAAACAGTCTACACGAGTAATGTGAATTACAGAATTCCCTACTCTTTGCTCTTATAAGTAGTACTCCACAGTTTTGAGCTTTTTTTAGTATATGACTTCCTCAGTTAAAAAAAAAAAAAAAAAAAATCCGCATGTGAAATAATGCTTCTTTTGCCCAGCCAACCCCTGCTTTGTACTCTTGGCTTCTCAGGCAATTTGTTTCTCTTCCCCACTCTGGCCTCTCAGTACAAACTTCCCACCCATTCCCATTCCTAAACCACCGCCCTTGACTATGCATCCAGTCTCAGGGTACCCTTCTGTCTCACTATTTTACAGCTCTTCCTGTATTTTCACCTAGGACACCCTGGTATCCCCCAAACCAGCTCCTTTGTCCAGTCTTGCCAGTTTGGTCGTCCCTTCCTTAGAAGCTCCAGAGCTCCTACCCTCCTCCCAGCTCCGGCCCTTCAAGCTCCCACTCCCTTCCCATCTATATAAATTTGGTTCCAACCTGCTGCTCCTCTTCCCCATGCGCTCACCCTTTCAAACACACTGCAAACTCAGCTCTTGCCTTCTCCACAGTCAAATGAATCTGCACTGTGCATCAACAGCGACTAGAGACCAGAAAACCAAGAATCTGTGCTGCATCTTGCTGCTTAGAACTGCACTACAACCGAAGTCCTGTTGAGCATACAGAAAGTTCTCCACTTTAATGCCTAAAATATGAGAAGTCAGCTAATTTTACAAGCACTAATAACTTGCCCAATTTTTGGACAGATTTTCAAAGAGCAACAAAACGCACATCCCTGACACAAAAGTTACCTCACTATCCAATTTCAAATTCCTGGTCCAAAGATTGGGGATGTTAGAATTACTTTTCTTCAAAGATCAGAAACTATTTTTAAACGTTTTTCTCCAGCCTGACCCTTAGAAGCCAGTGAACAATTTTGGCTTTAAGCCAAAAAAGAGACAGTCAGCAAAGGGCAGTCACCCAGCATGGAAAACTTCTGCCCAAATGACTGAAGTTTAACAAGTTATAGGCATGTAAAATCAGTGTCTTTTAATATGAAGCGTAAGGAAACTTAGTGGAGTCACCTATTCAAAGTAATCTGAGAGCAACATACATTCTTAAAGTTGACTAGCAACTGTGTTAAGCAATGTTTCAATTACTCCTAACTGCAAAATTTTTATAGTATACACTGAAGTTTTCTATGTTACAGGTTTTGCCTCAACATGAGTTTTTAAAAAACTGTCAGAAATAACCAGTCATCACAGAGCATGGTATTTGTTTCCCAACATGATATTATATATTATAATTATTTGTTCAAACTTTGTTTCCCAATATTAAAAATAATAATAACAAAAAAAAACATGCAAACCTAGCATCCCCTGTAGTGAAAAGCAATCACATCTACCTACTTTGAACCAGGAGTTTAACCAACGTTTAACAAACAAATCATTTTAAGATCAGGCAGATTTTAACTTTCCTTTCAAAAAAATACAAATTAAACTGATTTTAAATTTTCGTGTCCTGTTCTTCCTAAGTTTTCACCACAGTTCCGTTAGAGCCTTATCAAAATTTTCCCAACTTTCAGACTGCAAAAAATGTGTTCCACCTTATTTTTCCACAGGTGCTAAGGTAGCTGCAATACATAGCACCAGAGGCAAGCTAATTATTTTTTAAATCACTGATATCAAGAAAGTATATTAGAAGAAAAACAGAAAATAACAGATCTGAATGGAAAATAACATGCAAGACAGTGAGGCATTCTCTATTAAAACTTAAGACTTTAAAGCAGAATTTCAGAGACAAAAATATTCATAACCTCATCCTTTCTGGGTACCTGGTCACCAAAGAATAATAGCCTATAACTGACCCTAAACTGTTCTGCTGCCTCAACAGGAGAGGTTGTTAGCAGGAGAGAGGGGTCACAGTTTCAAAGAATCCTACACTGTTATAGACCCATGTTTACATTTAAGGAGCCCAATAAAATTACCTTGGAAAAAAAAGATAACAGAAAGAAGATTAAAACTATAAAGCCAAGCATTAAAGTATTGAGAAATGTCAGAATTAGAGTTGCTTACACCTGTAATTCAGTCCTTTGTGCATTATGATAGTCTTTCATTAAATGATCAGATACCTTTTTTTTGTTATCCACAGGGTCCCTGCTTTATACATGGCACATGACAGATGGTGGTCATGAAATGAATCAGGGTTACACAGTAAAAGGAGCTGCTGTCTGTGGGATGTTACACTTTTTTACTGAAGAACTTGAATAACACGCAGTTAATAAATACAACTGATTTAAAAAAGAATTTCCCATCCACAAGATCTTTTGCTGGAGACTGCCAGTTTGTCAAAACCAAATCTCATTAAAAACAAAAAAACAAACAAAAAAAAAACCAGGATAGTCACACAGAAAATTTCCATCAGGGGGAAAAAAAAAAAAAAAAACTTAGAAATACACATTCTGTCTGTTCCAAAATATACCTACAGCCTCTGGAAGGCCGGCAGCGACCCAATGATTAGAACATACGAAGTCATATGGGGAGAAAAGCTTGAGAACCTCTCTGCCCGATACAGATTAGGAATTTGTACCTGGCCTTCCTACATCCCAAAGGTAATGCCCTGGCTAGGAATGCACTCACTTTACCTAAGAACAGTCTTCTTTTCCTACCAGAGCTGTACAATTTAGTATAAATATTAACTGGACCACAGAACAACATCGCAATGAAATGGCCTGACCACCAGGCTGCAGAGGATCCCATTTAACCAGTTTACATGAACTGCAACAATTTCAGCTTAAGAGGTAGAGATTTACCCAGAACAGCCAATAACCAGTGCTTAGGACGTTCTCCAGGGGTAATGGCTCCTGTTGGACACTAATAAGAGCAGCATTTTGAATCTATGGCTCCAATATTGCAGGCAAGCCACTTAATTACCTGCTGGTTTGGGGCTATTATCTAATTGCTGTCTCTGCTCTTCATGATCTTTCTGATAAACTTTTAAAAGATTTTGGGTTCTTCACAGTATGGACAGAGAATTCTTTTTAGTTTTTCAGGACAAGAAATCTATTTTTGGCCAGCTCTTGCCATGCTCAGGGTAGTAGACACTGAAAAGATATTTAACATCATCAATGAAAACTCTCTATATTTCTTAGGTACCCAGCATGAGAAAAAATGAGCCTGATATGTTGAAGTGCAGGTCAATCACAAATAAAGTCAAAGAGAACAATATTATGAACTTACTAAATGCTATAAAATAGCCCCCAAAATCTCAAGAATAAAGTAAGCTGAATTAGCCACTGGAGATTTATAAGCACTTTTTGAACTCAGTATTTTGACTCAGTTTCAGCCTTCCATCTGTAAAATGGAAATAATATTTCACAGATGTGCTAGAAAAACAATGTTCTCTAATGTTTGTGAAGCACAGATATTTATATTTGATCATAATTCCTATAAATTAGTAGACAAAAAAAAAATCAGTATTCATTCAAAAAATTGGATGGTATACAGCAGGTAATAAGACAGCAGGCTGCACACTGAGTGACAAAAAAAACCAAATATATAAACTAGGTTATAACAGTATTACTAGTCAGCTGGCATTTCCCATGCACTGCATGAAGCATTGAATTGGGGCCATGAGGATAAAGGGGAATACAATAATGTAGTCAAATGCCCAGTGTATATAGAAGGGGGCTGGATTATGTTTGTTTCTGCAATCTTAGTTTGCTGTTTACTTATCTGAGTCCCTGACTTTGCAGCCTGATGCTTTTTAACACTGTTCCAGTAAAATGCATTGCATGTCTACACATACACACTGCTGCAAAAACTCAAAGTGTTTCATATCAAACCTTAGCAATGTTTTGAAAAAAAATTAGAATATTTACCTATATAAAGCATTTTGAGACGTCTAATTGAAAAAACACTTGGAACTGATATAAATACTAACAGCACTAAAAATAAGTTCTTCTAGAATTTTTTCTAAGACTAAGAGACTTTCACATGAAAAATACCCTTCAATATTTATGCTTTTTTTTCCTGAAGTTATTTGTGTAAACTAAGTAGTCACCTACAAGTACAAGATCAACAACTGCATTTAATTTGCCTGAAACTCCTTTTAGTTTCTACAAATAGTTGGGCCAAGATCCTTCCCCCCCCCCCTTTTGCTAAAGGGATTTTCCATAGTGAGCAGTGGGGACAGGAAGTAAGACACAAATCACAGGTCCTGCACAATCTCCTCAAATACAATTTCCTCACTCCTGGTGCAGCAGATTTCAATATAAAGCCCTTTTCCACCACACACTTTGGGGGTTAGGATCATCTACGAAGAAGTATGCTTGTAACACTAAATAGAATAACACCACAAATATAAATGAATTATATTAATAAGTTTTTAGAATACAAGCCCTTAATAATTGTAATTTCAAAAGGATTTCCTTGTTTTGATTATTAAAAAGGATCATTATCATACAGGGTTATTACCAATAATATGCAGGTATCACCAATTTCAAGCATTCCCCTCTAGGTAGCTCCATGCAACTGAGTGCTTATTACTGCTGGTCATTCAAAATCAGACGCTAACCTGAACTGCGTTATTTCTAATAAAGGCACATGAAAAGCAAGAGCGAAAATAAGCAGTATAATATTGAAATAGCCAATTCTTTCAAACGTTAAATATTACTAATAACACATTTTGTGAAAGAAAACAGCTATTCTAACACTGGATGATCCATCTCACACCACCTGGACACCAAACACTGAAGTTATCACGACTCATATTTTTCTAATTAAGTATGCCCATAATTGTTGCCAAAATGTCCCCACATTGATAAATATTATATACTCCTCCAGGATAATTTCTAGAAAGCAAATTTATCTGTAGTTCTGAATTGGAAGGCTTTTTTTTTTTCCCCTAGTTCTAGATACTCTGACTCTGAAGTAGAATTTCTCCTTCTAGTTACTAACAATTGTGCACTAACTTTACTTTTCTTGTGTACTATTTATGAAGTAAATGCTAATATAAATTTAATATCATGACTTTGTAACTTTGTAACATAATAGACACATAAAAGTACCACGTTTGTGGCTGAACACACAGAAGAACTGCAATAGGAAATTGTTCTATCAAGCCCTGGTTCAAATCAATTCACACTTGCACTATTTTTCACCTAGCATACTTCAAAATTATAGCTTATTTATATTAGAGGAATACCTACACGACCCACTTAGGATTAAAGCTGCATTAACTATCATACAGACACAACAAAAAACATGGTTCTAACCCAAAGAAATTACTATCTATTGCCTTGATTTTGCAACAAGAGTCATATGAACACTGTGTCCATAGAGTCCCAAACACATAATGAGGTTGCACAGGGAGGGGTACATGTACCCTTACACAGAAGAGGGATCTGCAAATGCTTTTAGTGGAGTAATTTTGCTTCTCTGATCCTGTGTTTCTCCTAGTTGTAAAAATATTTAAACATTCCAAATGCTACACAAAACATTTTATTTTAGTGGTATGCTTGTACCTGTCTTTATTTAAAAAAAGAGTATTAAATCAGCTTTAAAAGATAGCAAAAGGTTTCAGAGAAAGAGTTTTTGTGGGAATAATTTCAGGTAAAACATGCAAGCAATTGAGAGGAGAAAAAAGGGAAAAAAATACTGCACACAGGAAACAAATGGCAAAAATATACAAGATAGTCAAAAGTACAAAATAAAAGATTTAAAAAAATCTTCCTTTTCTCTTCCAGTTAAAATAGTTGTTACAACCAAAGCCTCAAGTATAACTAATTTCAAATGTTTATAACATGATTAAAATAACTACATCCTTCTTGAGCAGCTAGCTGTTGGGACAAACAGAGGACCAGCATAAACTCTAACACTAGGCAAAAAAAAGAAGTATGAAAAGTGAAATAGCCCTGCTTCCCCCCCCACACACACACTTAAATGTGCTGTAAATGCAATCTAAAACAAAAATAATTCATCTTACAAACATTTCTATATTAAATATTTCTGTATGCTAAATATATTTTTCTGAGTTAAAGAAATTTACAACTACAGAAACTGTGATAATCCAGCTAATTTAGGATTAACCACATATGGCTCAGAAGAACAAAAACAAAAAGCCCAAGACAAATCACAAATAGCCAGCATCTTATATTTCCCTCTATAAATATGCTTATTTTTTTCATACCAGAGAAGTACATGCTTTCTGATAAAGGGAGGGGAAGGGGAAAAAAAAAAAGCTGTAAACACAACCCTGGAGAGATAAACTTGACAGGAACTACATAACTACAGTAGCTCATTTCCTGCTCATATCTAGCATATTTAAAGTAAACCACCTTGAAATGAAAAATAAGTCGGAGAAGTTCAGTACTGTTAGCTTAACAAACCCATTTTTGTGAAAACAAGAGTTGTTTTAAACAAACGACAAAAGAAGCGCTGGAGCTAATGTCGCTTCCTGATGATGAAAACTACCCAAGGACTACAACTACTTCTGCACAGTCCTTTCTTTCCTGTAAACTAGAGTTACACTCGGCCCCTACACATGCTACCGACCAAAAGAAAACAGCAATTCAGCTACCGAGAGAGACAGGGACAGTTCGAGACAACTAGTGGCTCCCTCTGCAATTCATAAAGTTTAAAACTAAAAAGCTGCTTTTTCAAAGTGTAAATGGTTCCTCTCCACGCACGTAGGCCTGAGGCCCTGTTGCAAACAGTGTCTAACAGGACCAGGCAGCACAAAGACAGGAATGGGAGATTAGTGGGAGGGAGGGAGGCCGGGATTGGGGCTCAGCAGGATCTTCAGGCTTTTTAAAATTCAAACTGCTCCCTGACCAATACAAATCACGGACACGCTACTGACTACTACACGGATTTACAGCATTAAAAACACGCCTTCTACGTGACAGCTATATTAACTTCACCCTTTTAAACATGTATCAGGGCACTCAGAGGCAAGATAGCAGAGTTTATAAGGCTCTAAACACAATACGCCAGAAAGTTACTTTATTAGACACATTAACCACTTAATATTACAACAGATCTGCCTGAACAACTAAAAAAAATACTAAAAAACAGATAAATTATACAATGGTGATATTTGTTTGCCATTTACAAATGCCCTTCCTATAAGAAAGATGAAGCTTCCTATCACAAAATTTCCCTTATAATGTAGTTTTAGTAGGAATATCTTTATTAGTTCACAGAGTGTTTGTTTTAAATCTACCTCAGATTTTTAATAACATTCTCAACTCTGCCACTCAGTAAATCTGAGATTTACTTTACTGTAAATAAGCTGCCATTTACTTATGAAGACCTGACACTTAAACAACAGTCATTTACAAAACACATTTGACCTGTTAAAATGACACCTAATTACATATTCAAACACCATGGACACAAACAGCCAATAACAACCTCAGGATCTCAAAGTGATATGGCCTGACAAGAAGGATGACACTTTTTAAACATTCCTCACTTTTCACTTAATTAAATTTATGTTTGACTCTCGAGTACTTCGGGTAAGATCTCATCTTCACCTTGGCCCCCGATATGTCATAAACATATCGCTTTACGTGCGACCCCTTTCCCATTTTCTGTTTGTTAGAAAGCATAAAAGAGTATTTCTCCTAAATTTTCTGTGTGTTGGTGTAACACGTACATCACATAAACACAGAGATCGTGTTGAATACCTGACCCAAAACGCTTGTCTATCTGTATTTCCTGGGTCTGCAGGTGTCCGTGCCGTGTCAATCATCCCACAAGGGCCAGTTTTATGCTATAAATATACTGAGCGATTAACGCACTAATCGATCGCTGTATTATTTGGGGATTAAACCTCTGCGCATTATAAATCCATGTGCGTTAACTTTTGCACGTTCAGAGCGGAGTTTGCTGGGAGGAGGAGAGAACAGGGAAGATCCCACATTTTTGTTCCCGGGTATTTACATTGTCTCTCCTGCGCTGCCCCTCCGCTCGCTCCCTGTCTGCGCCGGGACCGTCCCTGCTCGCCCCGGCCAAGTTGTAAATACGGCAAAGGATCGGGGCGCGTTTGCGGCTAATTGTATTGTTTCCTGCTGCTGCTGCCGCCGCCGCCGCCGCTCCGCTCCGGGCTGCGGCCTGTCACCGAGGAGCGGCTTCGCCTTTCCAATCCCCGAGCTGGAGTGGAGGCGCTGGCCGGCGGCCTGCGCTCTCCGCCGGGCCTGGGCCTCCCGGCAGCCCGGGAGGAGCCGAGCGCCGCCGCCAAGCCCGCGCCGGCAGGAAGGGGGGCTGCGAAATAAACACCTCCGGTTGCCACTTGCTCCCCTCTACCCCGGATAACAGCTAATCCCCTCCGCTCCCGGCGGCGCTGGGCCGCCTGGGCTGGGAGGCCCGGCCCGCCGCGGGAGAGGGCAGGGAGGGGAAGGGGAGACAAGGAGGGGGGATTACCTGAGCAAATCGGCGTCTGAATCCAACGAGAATCCGGGAGAGGGGGGGAGAAATCCGCCCCCCTCCCTCCTCAGAGGAGCCGCCGCCGCTGCTGGGCCGCCGCCGCCGCCGCGGAGCAGGAGGAGGAGGGGAGATAATATAACAACAATAATCCGGGCCGGGAGGGGGGCTGGCTCCTCTTCCGTCTCCTCCTCAGTGCAGCGAACATGTAGAGCCGGGGGGTGAGCGGCCGAGGCGAATCCCTTCCCCCTGAGCCTGCTTCACAACATCAACACGGGCCGCGCCGCGCCGCGCTGGGCCGAACCGGTTCCGAGGCGCCCGGCGAGCCGCGGGGGAGCAGGGGGGCGGCCGGGGGCAGCGCTGCCGGGGGCCGCCGCCGCCGCCGCTCCCTCCGTGTGCGCGAGTGCGGCGGGGCGGGGGAGGGGGCGGCTTGGGCACGGTGAGTCGGTACCGAGCGGGGGGGTAGGGGGAAGAGGAGGAGGAGGAGGAGGAGGGGAAAGGATCCTGTGTGTGTCTCTCTCGCTCCCTCTCAGAACAAAATGCCGACCGGAAGTGCAGCTGCAGGAATGACTCCCTCCACCGGCGCCAAACACCAACAGCCTCCCCCTTCCCTCCGCTGCCGCCTCCTCGCTCGCTCAAACTAGCGCCGCTTCCGCCGCCTCGCCTCGCCGCGCCGCTCCCCTCGCAGCTGGAGCGGCTCCCTCCGCCTCGCCTCGCCTCGCCGGCCCGGCCTCGCCTGGCGGCGGGCGCAGCCGGTGCTCCGCCGCCGCCGCGCGGCTCCCTCGCCCCTTCCCCACCCCTGCGGCTGCCGCCTGAGTTTCTCTTTCTTTTCTTCCCCCTCCTGACGAGACCGGAGCTCGCACTCGGGCCTGCGCGGAGACGGAGGCAGCCTGCGGCTTGTGAAGACGTGACCGTTGGGGAGAGGAGGGGGGGGGGAGAAAAACAAACAAAAAACCCCCCAAACGTTTGGCGTTGCTGGGTTCCCCCGCCGCCACCCCGCTCCGCCTAACGACGGCGGGGAGGAGGACTGCGAAATGCCCCCTCGCAGCAGGCAGGCTTGAAGCGGCGCCCTAAACTGAACCCACGGAGAAGGCGGTGCCCCCCGCCCCGACCCCCCTTCCCCCGCCGCAGCGGGTGAGAGGTGGCGGACGCGGGGCGCTTGCCGGAGTTTTATTTTCTTGTCGCTAACGCCCGTCTCTGTGTGTTTTAAGAGGCCGCGCCGCGGGAGCGGGCCGGGCCGACGCTGGAGGGCGGCGGTGCCCGGGCGGAGGTGAGGCGCGGCGCGGCGCGGGCCGGGCCCGGGCGAGCAGGGGCGAAGCGGCGCGGCTCGGGGAAGGTCCCCGCGGGAGGCTGCGGACGTCCCTGCCGCCAGCCACCGCCTCCACCGGGAACGCGGTAATCGCGGGTTGCGAGGCAGTGTGTGGAGAAGGGGACTGTCCTACTCTGAAAGACTTCTTGTGCTTTTGGGGTTTTTTTTTCCCCCTTCTGTACGGGTCAAGCTGTGAATAATCATAGCACAGGATAATAGTGAAGAAACATTCCTATCTGACGAATTCACCGGGTCTTTTCATACTCGCTTCTGTCGCTTTGCGCCGCGGGACTTGGACAAAAATCCTTTGATTTCAGTGGAAACCTTGCTTATCTGTGGACTTCAAGATTTGACCGTACATTTGGACGCGGCTGGCTGTAAATATTCTGTAAGATATCAACACACCCTTCCAGCTCTGGATGGATATAATTTGCACAAAGGGACAGTGTCTTACACTAATGCACTTGAATCTTTCCAAGTCCTTCTGATTTACTGAATATAGCTGTGTGTCTTTAGCACAGATTTAAAATGCCTCTGTCAAGCTTAAAAAAACTATTAAATTCTTCATGTTGGATGAATCAAAGTTCATTTTACAAGTGGGCTTTTGTTTGAAAGTACAGAAACGAAGATGGCTATTGGAGAATATGGTAATTCGGGATTGGAAATACTAATATCTAGTGGGTAAATGCTCATGTAAGTTTAATGGAGACAGAGTAAACCATGCTCTGGAAGACATGTAGGATTGGGACCTTTTATATTAACTCAGATCAAAAGTATGTAGTACAATTGTTTATGCATTTACAACTTTAAATTATCTATTTAAAATAAAGGGAAATAATTGGTGTATTAAATGAAGCATGCTCATAAGTCTCTGCACTTTATTTAATACACTGCAACTCCATAAGACTATGAGAAGAATATTTATCTTGTAATGAACTTAACATTACTATCTATGTAGAGTTCACACACACATATGTATGTGGACATACACACCTGTGAATTTAAAGGAAAATATGATTGTAAAATGACAAATTTGGGCAGGAACATTACTTCAATCTATTTCTAACTTATTATTACTAATTTCTGTTGATGGAGTCTTTATGTGATTATAGTAACTTACTTATATAATTTTTAATATTGGTGATTTAGTGTGGTTAAAATGTAAATACAACAACTTTCTTTTTCAAGTGCCAGATCTCTTCCATATCAAATATGGTTAGATTAGTACAAACATCATGGTAAGACACAACACCTATTTGACTATTCAATTTTAGTCAGAATTTTCCATTAAGAATGTGACTGCCCTTTCTGATGCTTTTTAAGTCCTGTTTAACTAGCAATCTGTAGAAATGGCTATTATGTCTGAGTACTGTTACGTTATTACCTGCACAAGAAAACAATGAACTAATTTGAGTCATTGGTTGTTTTAGTTGTTATAACACACATGAGCGAATCAGGAATTACACTGTTTCCTTAAGTGAAATTAAATACCTAGATGTTGTTTATTCAACTTGATATTACTGTATCTCTTTTACAAAGGAAAGTTTAAAATTTTTCAGTTACATTCAGACAAGTATTTTTCTTGAGCCCGGTATAGTCTTTTTGTCTTCAGAGGTTCACTCACAAGAATTCACTGCAGAAAGAAGGCTCACCTATGTTCCTAAAAACACCTTAGTACGCATGGGTTCTTCCCATTATGTCTGAAAAAGGAATAAAAACAAATATTTCAGAATACTCCAGGAAAACATACCAGAAGATACTTTAAACCTTATTTCTGTTCCAGGCCTTAGTCATGGGGTGGAGGTAGTCCTAATCTACATGGGAGGAGCTATGCAGTCATACAGGCATGGCTGTGGCACATTAAGGAGTGTACACGGCACTAAACAAAGCTGGTGGCAGTGTGGAGGAGGGCAAAGCCCCTGAATTCCTCTGATAAATTCACACCTATATAGTCCTGCAAATGAACTGCAAGTTTCCGGGTAAATCTTAGAGCCTAATCCCGCTCCCTTTCAAGTCAAGGAAAGGGACCTGAGAATGTCTCTCTTGCCCCAAACAAATGACTGAGCTGCCATAAATCTGAACTATTTGCACACTCTGTTATTATGAGACTCATTTCTTGTTCTTCAGAGAACCAATAATTCAGTATTTTTATGCAATTCTAAAAGGCAGGAATTGGAGATCTTCGTACAGAAAATACTGTGTTAAAATATATTTTTCAACCACATTTCACCAAAAATATTTTAAGTTGTACGAACATCTCTGCTGTTTACAACTGTGTACTGAGATAAAAAGATGTCTATTTACAAAGACAGTACGCGTGCATACACTGTTGAAAACAGCGAACTCAGCCCTCTTCATTCTGATGTTAACTTCTGTGACAGTTAGATGTAGTTACTCAGCTTCATAAATTATGGACGTTAATCTTAGAATAAAAAGTGCACCTGGTACCAATGTTTTCATAGAGGTTGCTTGTTGTCAGCTGACTTTTTGATAGACTGAATGAAGAATGTATTGTACTTTTCCATTTTAGTTTCTTTAAGGGCTGGTATAACATACAAATTCCTGTCATTTTAAATTGTTAATGGTATGCACAAATATTTTTATGCTTACCTGTTAGTAATTTATAGGTAATACGTATTTATGGACAGAATTTTTTAAATAAATGAGATGTATCAGTAAAATCAAAAAGCATTAACAATATGGTTACTTTTTTTAAAATAATTAAAAGAAAGTTTCCTACAAAATGTTGGGAGATCATTGTATGAATGTAATGTAGTAATATAATAATTAGCTAGCATCCTAAATTTAATTATTCAGGTTATTGGGAATTTGGTATTAAGGCTGGATTACAACAGAGTGCAGGAAGAATGTAATGATGAATGTTATATGACAAGAATACAAACATTAAAATGTGTTCTTTGCATTGACTTTAGTTCACAGGAGCAAATAATAACACCACATAATTAATTCACTGGGGAATATTCATCATGAGAAGTAAATAACCTTAATGTCAGATGATGCCTTCAGTGGTACAGGTAAAATAAAAAGCCAAGGAAGCTTGTGGATTGTGGAATAAAATATTTGTATAGCTACTTGCTGCAAGTTTACAACTTGATGGTGACCACAATTTTTTTTTCTGTTAAGCCAAATGAAGGTAAATTTTTTTTTCATATTCTAATTATTTAGCATAATTTACCAGCAAGAATCTTAGATGATATGAAATAATACTACTCCATCTTTTAATTTTTTTCCAAGTTACAAACTTGCACTATCTCTACCATGTTAAGAATGTGCTCTTTTTCCTATGAAGATAGGATATGAATTCTGTGGCAGATATATATTAAAATGTATAATTATAAAAAGCCAGTTCCCTAACAGGAGAAATGACAGGAGACAAAGCTCTAGTATTTTCACTTGAATAATACAGTCAACTCTTGATCATTCAAAGCTCTAGGGGTTTTAGATAAAGTTAAAACATGGATAACATGAAACATGTAATTTAGACTACAAAATATATATAATAAAATACACACTATGTAACAGAAAAAGAGGTCAGTGATGGATTATTCTGCCAACTGCAAAGGTTTCTTAGTCAACATGGCTAGACAGGACAGGCATCAAGTTTATTTACCAAATGCAACATCTGAGCAGGTTTCAAAGGTAGCCTGTTCCAGTAACATTATATTAGGGCCGTATGAATAGACGTAACAACAGTTCTTTTTGTAGGAAAGAGAAATGATCAATCATCACACATTGTCATTGGAAGAACTCTGAAATCCAGAGAAAGAGGCTTCATAGGCTCTTTGCTGTGGATATGCTTCACCACAGTTGAACAGCTTCGGAAAGGAAGCAGGTACCATTCCTGCTATAACTTCCTGCAAAAAAAATTTTTTTTTTTTTAATCTGTGTGCCATATGACTTTATCCGCTCAAAACTCCTGTCTTGCACAGGCACTGGGAAAGCAATTTACTGTCATGTTTCTAATAGAAATATTGAACTGCATGTCAGTTACATAACAAATCCTGTGCAATTTCATATGAGAGCTGTGAGGGCCACTATAGATCATTCTCGAGACATAAGGATAAAAACATTCAGGCAATTTTTTTTTACCTTTTAAGGTGTAAAGGTGAATCAATACAGCTTCATGACCCAGCAAGTCAATGTGGACATTCATCTTCTGGCAAAGGACAGAAGTTAAAAATTGGCCAAAAAGACTTGTATTCAGTGCAAGCTGAAAGCCACGGTTGTATAGATTAAAGAAATCTGAGACCATCGTATCATGCTTAAAATGCCTTGCCACTCCCTTTTTAATAAACTTGCCAGTAAAAAGAAGATTCAAGACAGGGAGATGATTATCTTAATCATGTATGCTAAAAGAGCTCCTTGGGCCTAGGCCTTTGAAAACTGCTTCTCTGAAAGAAAGCAGAACTTTTCCATTCTTCAAATACTGAAGTGCTAACCATCTCAGCCAACAGAGACCCAGTGGCTACATATAAATCGATAGGTTAAACATGCCTGTGACTGCTCTCTGGCACTGAGGCTGGTCACCACAGAATCTTTCATGCCTGTGTTATTAAACCCTTTTATTCTTCAAAACAGGATGGTCGCATGCATCATACTGCCCATTGGGAATTGTTCCTGACTCACACTGACTCCTAAATTGTGCCCAGGAATTCTTTGGGAGAGTACTAGCCTGTGCCGAGGTCCGTTCTAACACTTTCACAGACAATTTTTAAACAAATGATTTCCAACATCTGTGAATGCTTTGTGGCGGTTTAATTAACATTATATTTTATAGACATTCCTAATGCAGTCACCTTGAAGTGATGAGCTAAAATGAAGGTAAATAAGCGGTAACTATGGTACCCTACCTTAAGATAAGTCGCATTCATATTTTCAATTAATTCTTCATTGAAGCAATCCATCAGAAACATGACAGAAGTAGTTGACTGGAATTTGGCCATGAAGTTAGGTGTTAGTTCATGTGAAGACATTTAAGAGAGTCCTATACAGTGGCTAAAATAGCCTTCTAACTTGCCGTAGAGGTCCCTTTTTCTTTTAGACATCCTGTGGCCCTTATAAAAAGATGTTACAGTGAGAACAGGAACAGAAAATACATTGTGGAATAAAATGAAATAAAAACCAGTAACTTTTGCACTCCTTTAAATTATGGCTACTCAACTTTAACATGTATTGAAAATAACTTTTAAAATATAATTTATTATTTTTAAGCTAAAATGAAAAAGGTGTAAGCATAAATAAAACATCACTGGATATTTTCTGAATCCAGAGGAGTGCTCTTACAAATTCTTAAAAAAAAAATAAAAAAAATTGTTGATGATTTGCTTCCCAGTAGGATTGCAGGGACAAACATCAGTCCATCTGCTCTGTCACACATCTGAAGATGTGTGGGTGCTCCATTAGTAAGCCAGAAAGCAGTATTAACTTGTGACAGGTTTAATTTCTCACGGACTTTCAATGTCAGGCATTCTGAAGCACAGTCTTTAAGCCCCCCCCTTTTTTTTCTTTTTTTCTTTCGATGGGGACAGTAAGTAGTCCAGAAGACTGAACTGTTGAGTTGGAGAAGCTTACTTAGGCTTTTAGTGTACTAAAGTACAGCTAAATGTCTCTGCCTAGGTGGTACAACTCATTGGCAGTACAAAAATAAAAAAATTTAGGAATGGTTAGCCTGGAATTTTCAAACAGCCACAGCTTAAAAATCAAGTCAAAATCATCTACTTACAAAAAATGGCTTTTTCTGTATCACAATGTATTTAAATTCTAGTCTTCAATGTTTGAATTTCTGTATTTGTGCTCCAATAGTTTTAAAATATCTACATGATTTCCTTCAGGTTGCCTAAACATGATTCATCTTTGAAGGGAAGAAAAGCTTAGAAAATCTTGGCATAAGAGGTACATATTTGAAGAAACAACAGGATAAGAATGTAACGATTTTCTTAAAGGATATAGGTGAGTGAAAGTTGTTTACAAATCTTAACTATAATGCAAGAGTGCTTGTGTGCACAGCATTGTTAATTTATGTTAATCATTTATAGTTTTGAGTTACTACTGAACATTTTGTAAACTTGCCTATTTTCTGTACTGTATTCCCAGTAAAGATTGTAATCCAGTTTAAGTATTGTACTCATCTGAAAGATGATGCAGGGACTGTCCTGAAGAGATTGTATCTGTGCTTTTGCTTTTATGTTTTCCATGCATAGTTCAATACATTAAGCTGGTCTGTTATCCATAATATTGTTGTTAGGTAAAACGTAATACAGCTGATGGTCATAGCCAGATCTCTTTAAGATCACTGCAAGTAGTAGTTAACCTTTCTGGAACAAGAGCAGCTTCTGCCAGAACATGGGGGTACATGTCACCACACAAAACAAAGGCACGTGTGGGTGGCACATGTTTTGTTGGATATTATTTTGAAGATAGGCATGTGTGAGAAAAACGATAAAGTAAAAGTAAAATGCCATAGAAACAGATGCAAAGAACATACATAGGCCTGAGCAAACACTGGAGAGTAGCTCTAAGAAAAATGGAGTAAGAGAAATTCAAGATGACCGTCAACCGAAAAGGACTTACAGACTTCATCAGTGAAATTTTCTCTTGGTTTCAGAGGAAAAGAACATAGGCACAATCTTTGTAAACAGAGTGCATCAAAGTATCTAATGCGATCAAAAATTTTTTCTAATAGAGACAATCCACTAGCCATTCACATCCAAGCATGTAATAATGCATTCCCAATTTTAGAGACAGTTACCTTTAAATAGATACATAAATCATAATAACCTTGTGGTATTCAAAATATGAATTTTCCTGACAATCTTCACATCTCAGATAGACACCCCCCTCCAGAGAGAGAGAAATATACCCCATAAACTACTACTTATACTTTAATTCACTGGACATTTTCCTCAAGTTACTACTTTTGTACCTTCCGCGGTTCCATTGCTGTTTCCCTTCTTTTCCAAAGTAAAGTCTGGCAAACTTGTGCTTTACTCCAGGCTACATTAGTGACCACTCTCTTCTGGTCAAAGTGCTTGTTTTTCCTGTATTTCCTTGAGCAATGTTTCTCTTTTCTCTGCCATTAGATTGTGTTTCCTTCTCACCTGCTCCCAAAGATAGAGGCAGCATATAAAAGCTCTTATTTGCCTTCTTTTTTTTATGCATTTTGCCTCTTTTCACTGGCAAAAATAATTCAAAATCCAAATCTCTATCTGTTTCTTGTGAAGAATACATTAGCCTAAAAGAGAATTTCTCTAAAACCAATGATCTTTCTGGTTTTGTTTTTTTTGATAGTCTTGTTTCCAGACAAGTCCAATGCTTATAGAAGCATAAGATTATTATATTATGTCTTTAAATGGGAAGCGAATGTAGAATTTGCTTTGGTGGGTATGCCAATTTAATTCTCTTTTGCCCTGACAGAAGTTATAGAGAAAAGGTATTTGTGTTTGAGTAATGTTTGCATAAGAATGTCAGTTAAATAAGGAATAATCTGTTGGTAAAGAGATTAAAACCAATGTTAAAAAAATTATATTTAAAGCATAGTCATAGCATAAAAAGTACTTATTGTTTCAGAAAAATGATGTATAGACTGAATTAAACTTGAAAACATGAAGGTTTTACAATCTTCCCAGTTTTTTCACACCTAGATTCAGAAACTAGACTGTAAAGTGCAAATGTTTCATTTCTTTATTTTATTTAAAATGTAAATGCTGTGCTGTGTTTATGATTGCCTGTGAAGAACTTAGCATATTACTTATACTATGAAAACTTGCATGTTTCTACATAATCTTCAGAAACACTGAAATTTATTATTCAGCCTAGGGACACTTTAAGTAGGGATGTACAGGCTACATATTTTGATGTTAACCTTATTAGAGTTTTCCTTAAGAATGCAGTTTCATGAAAAAAATCGTCATCTCGACAAATATTAATAGAAGCTTTGGGGGTTTGATTTACAGTCTAGATCAATAAAGGTAAATGCAGCTTTTGCAGTCCATTTAATTTTTGAATCAGAACCATCAGGGTTTATTTTACAGTTAGTCACATGATATTCTTTTGGTTCCCTTATTTCCTAAACCTCATTAATATCAGCTAGAAACTGAAAAAAGAAATTCTCAATACTCCTATGTTGTTGATGATTAACTCAAAATTATAACACATTGTATATGGGGTGGTTCATATCCATATTTTATGACCAGTCTTTACAGTTTTGTTTCATTATTGTGAACATTGTGTGTTACATAGTACTGTGAAGTTAGTATAAAACTATTGAACATTCAAGTTATATCAAACTGATTATCCTTAGCAGTTACTTGAATCTTTTTTCTCCTTTTCACACTTCCTTTAATAATCTTCCCTTTACGCCTCCATAAAAACAAATACATATATTCACATGAAGGCTTTTCTTACCAGGCCTCTACCAGCTTTGTCCTCTTTTAAAAGCAGTTCAGAGATGCCTAATATCAGACTTATTTATGGATGATGCTCTTCACATGTAGTAGATTTAATTTGTCCAGTTCCCCAAAATTTCATTCAAAATGCTGTGTATTGATGCCAAAATGCCTGAAATAGAAAATTTCACATGTAATTTCAGGGACCTGTAATTTAGACCTGTAATAAACTGGCTGTAGTAATATAACTCCTTGTCTAGCTCACTGTAGAATAATAGCTAATTCTTGGGCTAGGAATATGTTTTCATCTACAAAAAAAATGTAATTTTTTTTTTATGGACGAGTTCTTGCCACTGTGTATGTGCCAAGCAAAAAGTTATGGTACTATTAATTTAATAGTTTTCCCCTAGCATACACACTTCCCTTTGATTGCAAAAACATACTGCAGCCTTTTTCTTAATTAAATGCTATTTTTGGTTATGTGTTAATGCAGAGCTCAAGAAAGGTTCTGGATTGCTAGCTTGGTAGACAGAAGTCCTTATTTATCCACAAAAACAAACAGAGCGGGAACAATGATTAATGCAAACTTCCTTGTGCTGTTCTTCTGGTGTGCCCCAAAGGGACCACCTTTGAGGTTAAAATGCAGTTCAGTCTCTTATTTCTTTTTAGTATGTGGCCTTTCTGTATGTTCAGTGTTAATCACAGTATTACTGATTATACTAGTCAGCAGGTACGTAGAAAAAAACTGGGCAAGAAAGAAATGTTCCAACTAACCTGTAGAAGAAAATAAGGTAAAGAATTCGGCCTTCCCAAAGGCGATAGCCCTCCTGTCCACCTCATTTTACTCTCCAAATTTGTTTATTCTGTATGGTTTTAGTTTGCTTTTAAGATTTCAGAATTTCTCAGAGGAAGTGAGCTTGGCATTTTCTAGTTGCTTGGGAAGCATCACACATGCCTACGGTTCTACAGAAGTGTTTTTAGTATGATAGAAAGCTCTGTCCTGTTTATCACTAATAAAATAGCTGCTCTTGCACCAGCTACGTCCATGAACATTTTAAGTGGCCTCAGCCGCCTTTCCTTCCAGGTGCAGAACACAGGACCCAGCTCCCCATTGTCTTGAAATTCTTATTATGGTTTCTAAATCAAAGACTCCACAGTGTAATCGCTTAATAGCAAAAAGCAGTATTTGTATACCCTGGAACTTTAAATAGATCCTAAAGAATACAATCAGTATTCCTAAAGCACTCCAAAACATTAGTGTAATCAGATGTCTGGGGAAGCATCTGGGTGCCTGAACGCGTTCTTGATAATCGCAGGTGGTTGGTCTAAGTCACTCAACCCCCAGTCCTCAAATACTTTATCCGGTGTCTGGTCATTTTGCTTGCATTTATACTCAGGAGGCCTCTGATCAGCCAAACCTGTTTGCTGCAACTCCGCTAGTGAGCCGCTGGATGCTTTTGACTCTGTACACGAGCGTAAATTATTAAAGCCAGCACCTGAACCGACTGCACGGCACCTTGGCCGCCCGCCCTCCTGGCCCCCAGACCTCGCCTCCCCTCGTCGCCTCCACGCCCTTCCTTTCCTCTCCCCTCCCAGCCCCACTCGCATAAGCGAGCCTGGCTGTCACCGGGAGCTCCGGCGCCAGCGAGGAGGGCAGCTCTGGCGGCAGCGGCCGCGGAAACCGCCCGCAACACGCCGCCAGCCCCGCTCGAGCGGGCGGCCGCCCGCGCCTCGCCCCTGCCCCCGCGCCGGCTGCAGCGCCGCCCGGCTGCGCAGTGGGACCGGCCCGCGCAGGAGCCAGGCAAGAGGTGCCCCGCGGATTTTGCCTCAGCTTCGCCTCTTTTAATTCACTGTTCTCCTCCTCGTGCTTCCCAGTGACGATTCCTCTCCCTCCTTTGGAAATTTCATTAAGAATTTTATAGTAAAGCGTTAGTAATGTGCGAAGGCGCCCCCCCCCCCGCTCCGATAATGGACCGCTCCGCTGTGTTCCTCAGCGCCGACGCTCAGCTTTTAACCCCTTTTCCGCCGGCCTGCAGCCCCCCGCAGCAGGCTGCCGCTTCCGTGGAGGCTCGGAGGCGCCCTGAGCGCTGTCACGCGGGAACGCCGCGGACAGGCCTGCCTTGTGAGGCCCCTCTCAGGTGGCCGCGTGGAAGGGGGCAATGGCAGTTGACTCCCGAGTTGAGCGGTGGGTTTAAATGCCGCCAGGTAAAGTCATCCAATGTGTCTTCCTCCTGGAAAATCTTCCGGAGTTCTTACAGCATCTTTCAGCTATTTCAGTTATTTTAAAGTGTTGTAGAGATCCGTGACAGTGGTTAATAGTGAGTGGTTTAATTTTTTTTTTTAAAGTAAAATTTTGTAGACCTTGCATGTGATCGTCTTGCAGTTCCCAAGTCAGCAGTCTTCTCTTTTTTTTGAAAGCGTACTTTGCTGTCAGTCAGGGAGAGGATTTGCTCCTCCAGAGGGAAGGTTGTATCTTAAGTGGGTTAAATCACCTTCCAGGCACAGTTTCTTTTCTCCTGCCTTGGTCAGTACCTGGAGCCATGGAAATACCCTGCCCTGAGGCCTGGTTTCCTAAGCTACAGCTCTCTTTAAGGGTTTAAGTGTCTGTAGTAAAATGGTATGGATTTTTATGTACACTCTTTCCCAATTAAAATTTCTGACCAATTACAAACAAATTGGTAGTAAACACGCTTACACTTTAAAATAATGCACTGTGAGGGGTCATTTAGATCAATTTTCTGTTTCTTCTGCTATTCCTCCATTTCTCTATTCTTGCTTCCCTCAACTTCAATCTCTCAAGAACTGTAAGTTATCCTAAATAAAACATAAGAAAAACCTGTTGACTTCTCTGTTCTCAGCCTCTTCAGTCTCACGGCTGTATTGAAAGCTAGAAACCACATTTTCCTTCATCAAATTGCCTCTCCTCATGGGTTCAAAACACTGGCACTCTCTGGAGTTTTTCCTGACCTCACTGGCAGCAATTAAATGCTTTTCTTTCAGTATTTTCCTTTTCTGACCTCTTTGCTGGGTCAGGGTTCCTTCTTTGGACCACTCTTTCTTTTTTTGTTATCTTTTTTCTCTGATTCCCACACCATACTGTTCTGAACCATACTGAACTGTACAGTATGAGCCATTCACATTTTTAGGAAGAAAGAGGGACATATAGCTTAAGGTAAATGCAGAAGAAAATTGTTACTTTTAATTGTTTAGATTTGGTAGTGGGGTACGTGTGGAAAGAGTTCTGGTAGAAGTTCATGTCTGCTGGCTTATTGCAGGGCAAGCTTTTTGCAGCGGTCTTAAACGTTGTATGAATGGATGTATGAATTGCAGTGCTTAGATTGCTTAAGGCCAAGTAAGGTGAATTACTTGTACTAGTGTCTGACAATTCATAAATACTAATATCACATTTCCTATAACAAACTAGGCATTAGAATATTTAAATTTATTACAGCTGTATACTTCTTGTATGAAAAATGTTTTGCACATTTGGTTTATATTTCAACATTAGTCTTAGTTTTCTAATCTAGAAAGAACATATGGGTTACTACTGCAACCACAACCCTTAAAGTAAAAGAGAAGGAAATCATTGTGCAAAATAACAACAATAAATTGCAAGATTTTGTTTAAAACAATGCATATGAGAAATGTCTGCTGCTTTTGCTTAGAGAACTTGTGCAACTTAAAAAAAAAAAAGGGGGTAAACAAGGATACTGTATTCACTCTGTGAATTTTGTTGTTTGCTTCTTCAGTCAAATGTAAAGCTTTCCTTTTCATATGAAGAAACAGTGGGAACTTGTGAAGTTGTGGTTGATTCTGTGACGTCCTGATCTCTTTTTCAGTTAGTCTCCAGAGAGGACCTCTATTCTCTTGCACTACAGCCCCACAGATGTCTATGATTCTTTTGGGGGTTTTTTTGGTTAAAATACTCAGTCTGTTTTTCTTCCTTCAGAAAAAAAAACAAGGAGATAACGTAAAACCTTTGTTTCTCCTTTGGGTTCAGTCTTCATCTTTTCAGAACAGCCATAAGCCTTTCCTTGTGGAAGGCACCTTGGCCCCCTCTTTGATGTCTAAGGCTGTCCATATCAATGTTTTTTTACACTGCCTTAAACTGAATGTTTCTCATGGTATCTGACAGCTTCTATCTAGTTCCTGTGTCAAGAAATTCAATATTAGGATTATATTTACAAAAATGTATATTTAGGTATGGAAATACATAGTTAAGTCACAAAAAAACTCTATAATGACACATGAAGGGAGAAATGACACCCTTTAATAATTTAACCCTAGTTTGGAAGCACATACACTAAAATACCCTAGGAACAGTAAAAAAAAATTTTTTTAATAATTACCATGTCCCTCTAATGTTCTTTGCTCTGAAAATACCAATAAATCTTCTAAATCTTATCCTACTCGATATAAATTTTGTCTTGGAACCCATTTTCCCTTACTACTTTGATAGGATTACTGGTCTAGGATGGAAAAAGGGAAAACTGTGTTAGCAGTCTTCCTTTATTCTTTGAGTTTTTGCCCCAAACCATGTTTTCCCAAATTCTCTTCCTCTTGTCCTTATTTCAGGGGTTGAGAAAATTATGTCCAGTTGTTTTATTTCTTTAAAATAATCGGGCCAGTTTTGTGGCTTGTTAATTTATAAGAAACACATTATTTATAGTGAACATGGAATTTATGGCATTCAGAAAGATTCTGATTGTTTCTTTCTGAAATGGTAAGAGGCTAAGAAAGGCGATGTATCCAGAACTCTGTTGGGCTGGGTTTTTCCAACATTTCTGGTCAGTGTTCAGTCTTCTATCTGAGAGTTAATTGTTCTTTAGGATATAAAGATTCCGACAAAGCAGTAATTTGAAATCTGTCAATTAGAGCGTCCATTCAAGAACCTGCTTCCGCACTCATGAAGTCACGTACATTACAGGCATGTCTGTGGGAAGTAGCCGGACCTGCCTGTATTCCTGGGTGCTCTTCGTAAGAGCCGAATCAGCAGAACATAGTCGCTCTGCCCGCGGGTACCTGCCCAGTTCGCAGCCCCGGAGCAATTCCTGTTTCCTCCCCGCTAGATGGAGGTATAGGGAAAGCTCCGCGTTCCCTGTGGGAAGGACAACAGGTTAATCCCCTATGGGCTGGCAAAAAGCCATACGTTCTCACCATTGTACGGTCTCTTAGACATAGTTGGACAATTAAAAGTACTTTTCAGACAGTACTCAGAGAAAGCACGGTCTCTGATAAGATTAGAAAGACAACTGAACTTGCTCGAGAGAGAGGAGATATTTGAATAATTAACATGTAAATATTTATGGTGATAATGCATACTAATATGCAAAACTTCTTAGGGTGCTTTAGGAGGAAGATATATTTTAGAAAATTGACATTCTGAAATGCATCGGTCATAATCTTTTGTCTAACTCAAAAAGAATGACCTAATTCAGCATATCTATCAATACATATGGTAAGAATGAGTGTGTCAAAGGCCTTAGTTATATTAGAGAGAGCAGTGTCTGGAACTGCTCATCATACAGGGTTTTGGATATGTCAAGAAAGCAGCATAAATTGCAGCTATGAATATATTTAGAAGAAGGCAGGCATTTATGAGAAAAAATTTACGGAGTATAAACATTAGGCAAGTGGATGTTACAGAACTGTGCAATCATATGGAAAGTAACTGGTAACAATTTGAAGTCTCACACTTTATTTTCACATGTGAAACTTCACTTTCCTTACAATAAACAGACAAAAATCCCCTTCACTTTATCAGTCCTATAAGTGCAGGCTGCATACAGGAGATTTACTCCACAGCACAGTTCCTACTCCCCAGCAACCCTCCTGCCTCTTTCTCTGATCTTCTGCATGTTATCTAAGTGCTTATTCTCAAGGTCTGATACTTCTAAAATGCTGTGGGTTATCAGGTGCAGACTACCCCATGAAAATATAACATATGGTATATAGGAGCACTGAATAATAAAGTTATTTGGAAAAGCTTGTTTTTGGGGGGCAGAAAGTCAATCTTCATCTAAATATATCATGTAAATAGAGAAGAAATCTGTAAATATGGGCTGAAATTCAGAACTTGTCATAGTTAAGGAGCACTTTTGCCCTTGCCATCTCTGAGGCAAGTGTATCATTCATAATATTTTCTGAAAAAATGAATCTGTGAGAAATTTTAGAAGTCACTGGCAAGAACATTTTGAGATGCTACAGTGTAGGAGTTCAGCATCTCTAAAATAGGGAGACAAGAATTATTCCTGCTTTGACTTGCTCTGATTGAAATAGAAATCTAAATCCAGTCAGCCAAACGATGGGGGCATTAATTTGCCTTGCTATCTCATAAGGTCTCATGAATAGCTAATATTTATGCTGTGATGTTTGTGGTTATATAATATTTGCAATAGTTTTTGTGACAATTACATGCTAAATCTATGAACTTGTTTTAGGTTTAAACCTGAAAAACTGAATATTTTAATAAATAAACACTAGGTAAGTCTGAATTCAATGTGCTCTACAACTTTAAAAATTAACAGTGGAGAGAAAACTTAAAGTAAGTATATGCCACAAAGTTAGTGCTTTTATAGTATTGTAATCACTTACAACTAGGTTATCTGAAAGACTTTTGTTTAGATAGAAGAATAAACTTCTTTTTAATATCTTAGTTTTCATTACCTTGCCTGCAGAAAAGTTTAAACCCCTGAAAATGTTTCACAATAAGTTTTACAGCATACCATTATCTTGAAATCTGAGGGTCTCATCATTCCAGAATTAGGTGTACTCGCACAAAATTACTGCTGTTATAATTAATGTTTTCTGTAAATAACGCTTTTTTTTCTGTTACTCTAAATCAGATTTTAAAAGATTGGTTAATTATTAATAAATTTAAGTTTTTACAGAGGCTAAATGAATTGCTAAGAGTGGATAACCAATCAAGAAATAGATTCACTGCCTATACTGAAAAATTTAAATTGAGCTTTCCAGTTTTCCTTGTCAGCATCCAGTTTTATTTTCTGAAATGTTATCAGTTGTTGAAAACATCCTGGTACAAGGTGTAGTTATTAGAAATAGCCAGGAAGTGAGACTTTTTAGGAAAGAAGAGATTTGCCAGTATGGATTATATTGTTATCAATCAGTATAGTTATTAACCTCAGATACCAAAATATCCTGTCTATTCACCTTACCAGCTCAGACCTTCCTTTTGACTTGAGAGGTACCTTGTTGTTATCCTTCATCCCATACTACCTCATCTCTTACGTTTGTCAAAATGCTATCTTCACAACACTGATAATTATTATCTCATCTTTACAGGCACATCTTCACACAGAAATATGGAAACATTTTTCTATGTTGGTATAGCCCTGAGCAGGACCAGATGATATGGCAATGACATCTACCTCCTGCCTACACTGTGCAGCATCCACTAGCAGAAACATCAGTAGAACTGCCTTAGTGGAAGGGAAAAAAACAACCCATGCAGACATTTCCTTAAGTCGGTGGCATATATCTGCTGGAATTTCTACCTATGATTTCATTTCCCCTCTTACCTTGATTGATACAAGTGGTCAGACATCAGCTACTGCAGAATGGTCCTGTCCACCTTCTTACTCTGGGAACACATATATTTTTAGCACATTTTTCTAATGCCTTACTTGGTTCCCACAGTCATTTCTGTTTCTCATCCAAAGTTGCTGTCTTCATTTTTAAAATGTTCCGTAGTCTTGGATTTGATGTTTCAGGAGGCAGCTGGATACCCTAGATTTTAGATACAGTTAGAATTAATGTTCCACAGTCTCATTACTGAAATAAATGATTTTTGGAACCACGGTTTTAGACTTCAGATTTTCAAATTTGAAGCAGAGTTAATATAGGAAAGAAGTATGGTGAATTATGACAGCAGGAAAGTTAACAGGGTGGTAAAGCAACAGCATTACAAAAGTAGTTAAAGTAGCAAAGACATGCTTTTTTTCCATCTTTTAATTATGTGTGTCAGCCACTGCCAAATTTGGATTTTGCCAGGAGTTCACTGGCATTTGAAAGTATATTCAGTTTAATGTAAGAAGGGGTATAAGAGTATTCTGTATATGATGAACGAGGGAGAGCTGGGATCTGGGAATACTGTTTGTAATAGAAAAATTAAGAGCTGAGGTATACCTAAAGTGGTCCAAAAGATTTGTGATACATGATTTTCTTCTAAAAAGTCAAGTTCACACTTCACCCCATGCCATATTTATCCATGTGTCTATTATTTCTGTGTTTTAGTATTGTTTCTACCAATTTGCCTGGTATAAACATCAGACTCTCTAAGCTGTGGTTCCATCTATATTGGGCAAATTTTTAAACAATAATGATTTTATCTGATGATGATTATCTTGTGATATGGGAATTATGAGAGTTTTACTTACAAGATGAGAAAAGAAAAATAATTTAGAGTTCTAAATCAAAATAAAGCAGGTAACATCATTTCAATTAAACTAATGAAAATAATGGCTTTGCACAAAATCTTCAAGAAGTGCACTGAGAACCATGCCTTAGTCAAATTGCAGTAAGCAAAATTGTTAACACAATGTTTAAAAATTGTAGTTATGTATCATAACAGGTAGAAATACTGACATTTAAAACTTATAACTATCTTATACTCTTCCTTAATGTGATTTAAGTCCTGATTTTAAAGATTTTAAAGTCACAAAATACTATGACTATTGTTTTACATCTAGCTGACTATTTACGCGAACAAAAAACTGCCCTATTATGTTTGTCTCATAAACAGCTTCAGTACATACCACTGTGCACACACGAGTTTTGAAAAAAATTCATAGAAGTTGTTGAGAATTTATTGATTATACAGTGTCTTCAGTGATAAACACGCACATACTCTTTATTTCCATTTTGAACCAAATCATCCATTTCCTACTATTTTGGGGCAGCATTGACATATGAAAATTGTCTTTTCCACTAAAAAAAAGAAGAAATGGATTGCGCTGCAGATAAAGGTGTCCGCAAAATAAGTGTGTTGTACCCTCTCTGCGATATTGCTGAATTGGCCTCTGAAGAACGGGCATCCCTTTTTTCAGACCCAGTCCCTGTTGTCTGTTGTACAGTGTTATGGTAAGGCTTGGAATTTTCCTCCCCGCAGCATTTTGTCTTGGGCAATTTCAAATATCTGGGAGCTATATAATATCAGATTTCTTGTTAGAAACGTTCAGCTTCCTAAACGAGGGCCACATCCATGCCACAGTGATTCACTTGTGTCTGGTTTTCAGCCCTTTATGTGCCTTCCAGTCCTTTAACATTAGCTTCCTCTCTGTCCTCTCATCGCTTCTTGCCACTATTGGCACTATCAGCTTCCTTCTTGCATTCCTGCTCTCTGGAACACTCCTTCATCTCTTCTACCTCAGTTAGTTTCTAGCTTTCTAGGCTGAAATATTGAATCTGTCTTCTAATCCTCATCCTGGATTGTTAAAAGCTCTAGGGAGTTTGTACAAAAGCGAATGTACATGTTGTTGTTTATAACTGTTACTTGTTAGCAGGGAACGCCAACAATCTTTACTGACAAATACGAAAGTGAGAAAACAGCCCCCTCACCCAAAATAGTCTGCAGTTTAGATAAGCAGCCAAGGGAAGATGGATTGAATGAGAAAGAACACACAAGTAGAACGACCGAGTAGTTCAGTTAATTTCTTGTTTTGTTTGTTCCCCGTTTTTGTTTGGAAGTTTAAAAATGCAAAGTATTTTGTTTTCTATTACTCATTTGTGAGCTTTTCATTGTGAGGAGATCTGACATCTGTGGGCCTTTATGGCTAAATCAAGATAGGAAGAAATCAAGAGGAGAAAAAGCCTTTTGTTTTTCTACTGGAAAATTTAAAAGTTTTTTCTAGCAAAAGAAAAGCAAATTTACTTAGCAAGCTATTATTTTTAATTTGGAGGAGTTACTTATTGATGTTAGAAATGCTGTAGCGGACAAATCTTATTTCTATGGACTCCATTATATTATTAAAACTTGGGAAGGGCTGGAGCGGGCGCAGGGGAACAGTTTCTTTACTGTTCACTACAAGACATTCATTTTTCAAGGAAACTTACTCTTTTGAGGCTTTACGTACACTACTAAATTGTGTCAGTTTTCACCAGTATAATTTAGAGTAAATGCCTTCTGATAATAGAAAGTGTCACAGAAAAGGATAAAAAACTGTTCAAAATTGACTTAAGGCATCATATAGAGTCTGTACTATGCTCCAAACAGCTAAGAACGCTGATACTAGGTCCATGGCCAGGACATAGCCAAAGATGTTTCTATTTAGGGTAGTCTCCATACCAAGACTCTTATGTAATCACATCAAAAAGATGAAGAGCACTTCCCCCACTAAAAACTCCGGGAAGGTTAACGGTGCAAATGCTGCCTGCTCTCCTGCAAAGATGAATCACTCAGTGGGCATAGTGCAGCCTCAGCTGGAGCAAGAAGTTTCATTTGCATACTGTATGCCGGCAGTGATGAACAGCCCTCAGAATTTGGAAGAAAAATGTGGTATGTCTTTTACCCAGGAATATGCTTATTTTAAAATTATTTTGTTACATTTTAGTAGCTACTAGGAACAATGTGATTCCCTTCTAGTCTGATCAACAAAACATCTTGTTAAATGATAAAATACTGCTTTAATTTGTATTTCACTGACTAAGTGCATATCCTGCTAGGGAATCTTATGGACTGAAAGTGCATGTTCAAAGAAATTTCTTGCTCACGCTTCTGCAATCATTTCCTTTTCCTAAACTGTCTTGGGAGTCTTAGTAAGTATATTGCTCCAAACATAACATATGTACTGTACAACTGTTACCAGATCACATTATTTATCTCAGAAAACATATAGAAATGATTTATTAAACGAGACATAAAAATAAATACATTAAAATAAACAATACATTAAAAAATTTCAAATTAAGGTGCACATTCCACAAAAGATACATCTAATTTATATTAGTAAGTTAAATATTGTACTATAACAGTAATTAAAGGAACTCTCAATAAGAGACAGTGGGCTTAAAAGGTTTTCTTGTTAGGCTATAAATGATCTTAAGGGAAATTAAATGAAAGCGTAAGGAGACTTTCAAAATTGTACCAGACAGTCCATTAATTGACACAGATATATTTCAGAATTACAGGTCTATAAAACAACCTCAAAATGTACTTTTTTCTAAGGTAATAACACCATAGTAATATAAATATATTTTCACAATGGGATATGTGTTTGGTGATAGATTGACAATGACATTTCCATAGCTTGATATCTGGTATTACGGAGTTGTTCAAAGAATTTGCATCCAAGATTTGCATTCTAAAAAAGTTCTGTGACCCTTAATATTAATAAAAATGTTTCTATGGATGATTTGTCTTAGTATTAGAGTTTGCCCAGTGCTAACCTGCTAACATTTTGCACTATTTGGAAACTAAACAATAAAGCACCTGTTTATGCAACAAAAACAAATTTAGCAGACAAAATCTAACTGCTGAGATTAATTAAATTCAAAGTGTAAACTCAGACTAGAACTGAGTTTATGTTTTATTTACAAACCACCACATTAAGTAATTTCCTTTACTAATGTATACTTACGCAAAAAGTGTCAAAATAAAGAGGAGGAGCTGAAGTCTTATTACCTAATGAAGACTGTGATATATCTGTTCGGCCTAACAGCCACACTTCATTGGATAAGTGTCATGATTAAAATATGAATATAGAATGGTAAACCTTGTTAGGAAGGACAGAAAGAAGAAGAGGAATAAGCTATTACCCTGTATATCAAGGCATACATCCTTGCTCTGTGAGGCAGAATGTATCAGGAGATAAACCTGGTTAAAGTTCTTAGTGATGATAAAAGGGAAAAATAACAAAGGTGCTTTCATGGTTGGTCAAATACAGACCATCAATCCAAGGATATGAGGTAGAGGAGATTATTTTTCAGACTCAGCTGAACTTTGATAGTATTACAGCATATGGCAGGGTACAAAGTATGAACAAGTTCATGGAACGTTTTAGCCAAATTTTTGATTCAGACAGTAAGAAAGAAAATAGGGTGAGGTGCATCTAACAGTTTGAAATCATGTGTATAGGGTTGTGTGAGAATTTGAAGATCAAAAGCAATACTGGTGAGCATAGTCATGAAATAATAGAATTCATGATTCCTAGGAAGAGATTAAAAAGAGGATTAGTAAATAAAATACTGTTGGGAAGGATTCTAATGGAATCTACTTGCTATCCTGAATATGTCAACAGTGTCATACTGCTGTCCCATGCTCAAGCACGGTATCTAGATGCTTAAATAAGAGTATCCTTAGTAGTAAGATGTATGAACTAATACGTCCGCTGTATTTGAAACTGATAAAGCCTAAACTAGAGAATTTTGTTCAGTTTTGGTTGCCATATTTCAGGAAAGTTGTGAACAACTGGAGAAAGCCTACAAGGGATCAGTGAGCATAACCTCCTAGAAAATATGACCTGCCTAACAGCTGAGTAAATATGGCTGTTGAGGCAAAAGAAGGGAGGCTTTAGGAAGCTCTCATAACTGTGTTCAAATATGCAAAGTATATCTGAAAATGGCGCAAGAAACAGCAGTGGATGAATGGGACAGAGAATAACAGCTCACTTTCTAGCAAGGGAGATTTAGATTAAGCGTTAAAGAGAAATCCAACATTTTAACAGCCAGGATACTGACTAACTAAATACTGGAATAGATGGTCCAGGCAGATTGTAGAATCTCTGTCACTGGAGGTTTAAGGACAAGTGCTGTCAATAGTTTAGATTTTGCTTTGGGCAAGAGAATGGATTAAATGAGTTTACTTTCAATTCTTTATGATTCTTAGATTTTATATCTACTTTACAGAGTAAAGTCAGCAGTGAGAAGAAGATGCAGAGTAGTGGCAAGGTAAATACTTAGTTTTCATCTGAATGATTGTCCTTTATTAATGCAGGCAAAGATTTGCACTGTGATTTTAAAAGTGGAAAACCTGCATCCAGATGGAATGTAAGTTTGCAAGAAAGAAAATAATCAAATTCCATCTCTCTAATGAGACATTGTTGACTGACATGATTTGTAATAATTCATTGTATCCCAGAGCTAATGGGATTTGTGCCTATATGAATATATTTCCTCAGAGCAACCTGTATAGATCCAAAATAATATAAGGAAAGTAAAGCCAGAATTCTTTCTCAGATAGTACTGATTTGATCTAGTCTTTTGATTTAAAACCCTTTAGATTATACCTATCTTGAAATCATTTATTTCTAATGAATGTGCATTAAGCACCAGCTGCAGAGCATCATTTGTAAATCTGATCCCTGGCCATTGCAGTGGCTGCCTTGAGGCTGGTCTTAATCACTGGCTGTGGTACTACATTTAAAATATCAAACTATATTAAATTAAGTTTAAAGTATAGACCTGCAGTCAAGAAGCTCTTTGGCCATTAACACTATGCATATTAGCGAATAATAAATTTTATTCCCTCTTAACGTTTTGATTCTTTCTTCCACAGACTACAACAATTCATAGATGATGCAAGTCCTTCTCCAGTTGAAAACAGTAAGAGGTTTGCTATTGAAGTTTGTCTTTGATTAATTGATTTGCTTTTGATAATTTTTGCCATATTATTATATTTATTATTCATGAGATACATTTCAGATGTTGTAAGAGTGGTGTTGTAGCTGTGCTCGTTTAAGGGATATAAGCTAGGCAGGGCTGGAGTTGTGCAAGGTAATCAGAGGGTTGTACTTGTTAAATCCAGTGGTGATGACGACGACTTTCCTGCGTAAGCCTTGGAAGTAGATCCCCCTGCTTAGTCTGCTTTCTGTTTATTGTACATGTTGTATGTGTTCTATTACAAATAACACATTTCAGTATCTTCTGTGTTTTAGTTATGGTATGTATTATGGTTGTGGTATAGTGTTGCTTTATGTACTTGATGCATTTGCTTGATGAATCATTCAGAGATGATAAAGGGCCTGACCTAAAATCCAATACTCTCGGTAAGAATTTCCTATGGACTTAAAAGGGAATAGAACTAGGCTCTAAAGAAGTTAGCATGACTTTCATGAGCAGTTATTATTCCATGAAGCTACTACATCTTTGTTCTTACGTAGTGTAAAACAGGCTTCATATGTCTGTGATACTGGGAAAGACAATGAATTTTGGGGTCATCTCCAGAACTGAAAATCACTTTTTCCAAATACATGATTTTTATTTCTACTCTTTAACCTTTTCCAAGGAAGAGTTAAAATAAAAGGAAATCCAGGCTAGTCTAAATTTATTTCTTTGGATATTTGGTACATATTTTCTGTTCTTACAGTGATAATTGAAACAAATAACTGAGTAACTAAACTTATTTTGTATTTTACTTTTCACAATGGTACAGGATGCATCTAGAGGAAGTACAGGAAAAAACATTTACTAGAGAATTACATGGCAACTCAGTTCCATTGCATTTTCCAGAAAAAATATTAGATGGTATTCTTATGTCACATTCTTTTACTTTTTACTTATTACTGTAAAAATTGCCACTGTCTATCCTTCTTTATTTCTACAGAGCAGGGTTTTTATTACTGGCACGTGTCCTGCCCAGGTGGGTTACAAATTTTTGGGAAAGCTGATTCTAGTCTTCACCCCAGCCACATCCATAGTCTCTGTTGCCCAGCAATTACCATCTCCTTCAGGCAGCCTCCTTCGTGCATCCTCTTCTTCTGTCCCTGTGACTGGGAAAACCTTTGTGACAAAAACATTGAAATCATTTGCTTCACTCTCCTTTTCCAAATCTTTTCCCCTGATGCTTATAATATTTTGCCACATGACTACACTATGCTCATTTTTAGCGTAACTATATCATTTTGCATGACTGTTTTTTGTTTAACTGTTACTTTGTTGTCCCTTTCCTTGCACCCAACTTACCTATTTTTTCCTTGTCTTTGAAGGTGATACAGTAATCTCTTTGAAACAGGAACTATCTTTATTTTTGCTCATTATCAGGACATGTCCTGTCCCTTTAGGACCATGATCAAGGCCATTGGGTGGTACATAACCCAAGTAATAATAATAAACAAAAACCTTGTTGGTTTAAATAGAGCTACAGTGCTTTACATGATCTGAATATCTGGTCTGAAAAGTTACCTAATTGCGTTCCTTTGGGGGTTTCTTGGATGTTTTTTCAGGAAAAAGTTAGCAAGTTTGGGTGCTTTAGCACTTAGTTAAATTCTATTCAAACTATTCTATAAATCCTAAATTTGCATATGAAAAGAATTAGTTTTTCCATAGAAAAGTGGCAACCATTTAAAAATAAACCTAGATACACCTAATCAGTTTTAATTTCCCCTTATCATTACCTGATTTTTCTCAAGGTCCACAATCTCTTTCATTTAAGCTGGCATTTCTTGTAAAAAGTGCTTTGTACAACACTATCACTAGGCCATGGTATTAATTCAATATTCACTTAGCAGATGAGCATCATCTAATTAATTAAAGGTGCATATTCTCTAGTCTTTTAGTTTTGAAGCAACTATCTCACTAAGCTTTGGTCTGCATTGTAAAACAGTCTCAGACCACACAAACCAGTTTTCTTTTAGATGAAACTAAACCAGGAGGTGCACGCCCATGCACCTAATGCTCACTGACCGCTGGCGGCATTCAGTTCATGGGACCAAGGCCTGCAACGCAGACAGAAGGGACATCGGTCTTCAGCGTCAGCCACTCCACTGCACAAATTGACTCCTATTGCCTTGTGCTACTGGGTAACATAGGCAGCACTTGTCTCATCCTGTGAAGTGCTGGACATCCTCATCTGTTAGGACATTTGGCAATATCTGCGTTTTTTTTACTGCTATGTGTCATCAGTCCATCTCATAAATTACAAGGTCTGTCACACCAACAGGTAACACTTATGAGTGTGAACTAATACTATTAATTTTAATTTGACCTTCCTAGCAGTTTTTTCATGTTTCTTCGAAGCAATGCAAACTTTTCTACATGCTTTTTTCTCCATTATGACTACTGGATATAAGCAGTTGTCCTGGTACTTTATGAAAAATCATGGTCTCGTATAAGGAGGGGCAAAAGGAAAACTGTACTCTAGAAAATGCATGAATCAAAAGATGTGATATTTAATCATTTTTTTTCTAATGCTGTTAAAATTCATTTACTAATGCTTAACTGATGTTGTGCTTTATTTAAAAGTATTATTCCACCGTTCTCTGGTTCATCTTTGCAATAATTCTTTTGGCTACTCTTAAGAAAAAAGGTCTGACTGGCAGTCACTGGAGAAGACAAGGCTGCAAGGCTGTAAGGCTGTGAGCCGAGAGGAGGAAATGCTTTGAGTTTCCAAATTCTCTGTGTTCTGTTGGTGTATACACACATGTCCACAGTTCATGCAAGACCAGTGAATTTTCACCATAAAACTTTGTCACTTCAGCCCCTCTATATTTAAAATATTAGTTCCACCAATACACCTAAAGTCAAAGGGCAGCCATTTTAAATACTGAATTTGAATGTAGGAAACAAATTTCTGTGTTTGATGACTGGGTATCTTTTATAGTGCTTTGAGCTGATTTTGGCATGAAAGGTACTATGGAAATAAAGGTAGCGTTTTTTCTTCTGTTATTGTAGTATCATCCCAGTACACTTGCACCGACATCATTGTGATTGTGGGGTGGGAAACAAAATCCCTTGTAGATAAATGATGGAATCAATGTCATAAGAAATGAGGTCATGAAAAGTAATTATGCTGCATGCTCAATAACAATTTTCCAAATACTATCATTTTTTAATATAGTGAAATGGCTCCATCTATTAACTGCTTGAAAATGTTACTTCTTAGATGTAGGTTCAAAACAGGAGAAGATTATTTCCAACTCAGTAGGGAGAAGCAGAAATCTATACACTGTTCTTAGAAAAGAAAAAAAAATCCATCTGTACTAATAACATATTATTCATAAAGCCCCAGGCTGTTTTAGACTGTTGGAATATTACAGACTGCATAGTGGGCTTTAAAACAGAAAGCCAGTCCTTAATTGCAGGAGCATTCTGTGCGTTATTATAATAACAATTTGCTCTGTGATTCTCTTCCCAGTAATTAAATCTGTCAGTCTATGGCAGTTGAGAGGTACATTTATAATAGTATCTTACTTTTATTTAACACCTGTAAAGCAGAAAGTACTATTCTTGTTCCTGATATACAAGAATCAGTTCAACAGCAATGAATGTGGTCACCTTTGGGATGAAATGTGGCAATGTAATCAAATGAAGCAGTGTTCCTTAGGTACCTTTAATACAAGAATAAAGACAATTATAGCATGCATCAAAAATTGCAGGAAGAATTCTGGTAGAAATAATTTAATTACTCAAGATACAATTTGATGAAATCACAAAAAGAAGGTGTCACTCTGTTCTTAATGATAAGGTTTGCTTTAAGTGCAGATGGAACAGGCATGCCAAAGGAAATACAAAAATGTTTTGCAGCTGATGTGTTCTGGGGAGTTCTCTAATTCAAAGGCTGGCCAACCTGACCTCATCTAGCTTATCATGTAATATTGTGATAAAAGTACAAGAGTGATAGTCAAAAGACCTCTGTTCCATTCCCACTAATTTATAAAACAATTTTTGCTTGCAATGATGGGCAAGTCACTTGATACCTCCGTATTTCATAAGAGAACCCTAAATGTGTGCTCTTTATGTATAACCATTCCAGTTATGTACAGCTTCTTATCTTTGATCCCTATTGCTTTTGCTGGTTGCTATATTATGAAGTTTTTTTGCTAATGAATGCTTCAGAAATTAAGATTCTGATGTCTTTTATCCCTACCCCCACTCCTCCAAGATTGTGTGTTAATGGTACTTTTGAAACATCAAGTCCCTCAAATAAAGTCCAGCATTCCCCATCTTCACTGTATCCATTTATTTATCCTCTGGACTACAACTAAAATCTGTTCATAGTGACCCCGTTTCAGCTGCAGTCCTTATTAATTCCATAATTATTTCCAATTGTGAACCTTGCAGTTCTTCCTTTAAAACAGTCCTTAAAAAATGCTCCCTAAATTTTGGGGAACAGACTAGGTAGGTACTCAGGGAGACTGACCATATTAGCTTATTTCATCCTCTTGTGTTTTTGTGGGGCGCTAATCTTTGTGGAACGTGCTTAACAATCAGCCCTGCTTCCCCCCACACACACTTTTTGTATCCGTCTCTTCTTATTTTTATTCCATCAGCTACTCTGGTCTGATCTTCTTCTCGGTGATTCTTGCACCTGTGAGAAGGCAGATGTCACTAGTGACGCTACTTTATACCCCAGGAAACTAAATCTTGGGATCTCACTTTAGAGCCTTCTGTCTTTTGCCTCTCCATATTGTTTCATAATACTATGAATATGCAGAATATTATAAAACAATAGGGTGTGGCTGAAGAATATATTGAATTACAAAGTTAAATTCAATATCTGGACTCAGAGGAAGATTACATTCAATTATTTGTTCAAAAAATTAGTTTTTTTCTATTTTTCTGTCCACCACCAATCCTGGTAATATCTGATGCAAATGCCTTGGCTAAGAAAGCTCTGACATTTCCAGTGTTTCGAGTGTTTGTCTTTATCGATAATGTAATTTTACTGTAGTTATTTTAGTATGATTTATACCAGGATTAATGCAAAGAAATTTTGGAAGAACTTTTTTGTTAATAAAAAGCTTGTCTGCCAATTGTTAGAAGAATATTTTTGACGCCCAACTGTCTGAGGTACAGGCTCCCAGCAACTGTTTGAAAGGATTAATTTTTTTCTGCTGTTATACACTGATTCTTCAGTTCCACCTTCTAAAAAGAAAAAAAAGCCATTTTATTTTCAAAGCCATTAACATTTTATTCAAGAAAGTATGTTTTTTCAAATATAAGCTAAAAGCAGAAACTCTTCCTTCTGTTATTAACTCTTATCTGGGATAGGACCCCCAAGTGAGGGTGAAGTAACATCACCTACAACACTTTGCCTTTACATAACAGTTTGAAGTTTCCTTTGCAGTTATTACAGGCTGGTTTTGGGGCAGGTCAGTCCCCTTCTCGCCTACCCTCCCATGCTGTACTAAATGCTGCGCACAAATGTAACAAAATTATTTTGTCCCCACTGCAAGATTCTTAGAGCAGTTACAGCAGGGTAATTAAGGAGACTGAGATAATTCAGAATAATATGAGAAATAATTCCAGTTAGAGCCTGGGAAAACCAGAAATGGATCCTGAAAAAAAAAAAATGCAATGTTGAATGATTATAATTACGTTTCCCTTTATATAGATCTGGATTTGCCCCACTGAAATTAATGAGTCCATTTTCAATCCAGGAGCTTAGGTGTACTCCCTGATTACCCCACATTGCCACTGATGACCTGTTTATGAACCTCAGGTAAATATCATGGCAGACTATTGTCTTTTAGTAATAGCTCCGGGACAGCTTGAGAAGTTCTGCTCCTGCTCCTGTTAACCAGAATGACTAAAACTCCATTAACATCAGTGGTGTCAGTTAGGACCCTAAGACGACATTTAGAATAACAGCGTACTTGTTGATTATGGATGTGGCTTTGTGCTTAACTCCACTGAAGATTTACATATGCTTCTTAGCTGGATATTTATTCAAATAAACTATTAGAGATCTTCACATATTTTGAATGGCAGCTGTTCAAATGCGGTAGAATATTTTTCTCCAAAGTTCTCTGTAGTAGTAGACTAGAAGAAAGACTTCACTGGATATAGTTCTAATTATAAATCTTACTATATACTGCATTATGTTTGTTCTCCTTATTCTGTAAGCTAAGAAAACTACATTATTCAGAAATTTTTACAGACAAAATTAATATCACATCTGCTAAATACCTTAGCTCTTGAAAATATTGTTGAGGAATGGATTACCTTTCTGTTTATATTTACAATTATCAAAAACTCCTCATACAAATTAGCAAATAATAATATTTTTGAAGATTCTGTTGCTGAGCCTGTAGGTCAGTGAAGATCATTATCAAGAATAAAATCATTCTATTTATCAGCTGCATGAAAATGTAGGCCATTTATAAGTGTTTGTTCTTGTATTTAATGATGCAGGCAGTAAAAAGATCTTCACCTTGAGAATTTAAAGAAAGAAAATGTCATGAGATGCTCACATGTTGAAATCTTGTACACGATAAATCCCATCACCAGAACAGAGCATAAGCTTTCTAATCAGACAAGATTAGGCAGAGTTCAGTGTTGAAGCTCCTCATAGGGCTGAGAAAGTCATGTAATCTGCCTTAAGTGGAAATTGCTGAAGAGATTTAGAGAGAAGGTGCCACATCTATGTAATCATACAGAGCATATTTATGTATATTCTCAAGTGAATGGCAAAATAGTTGCTGATACCAACAGAAGCATGACTGAGCCAATAATTTGTGAACAGCAAAATTTGTTCATAGCTTTTTTTATATATAGATAGCACATGTATTTTCAAGGAAATGAAACTATGGGAAGTGTGATGGACCAGTAGAAAGCTATCTTTGATCTAGAGTCAAAGAAATGTGAAACAAAAGGAAAGTATTTTATTCATATAATTTTCTGATGCTCTGCATTAGAAGAAATATGATGACTGTCTTTCAAAGTTCAAAGGAAGAACCTACTTTATATTTAGTATACATCTTGTAATTTCCAGGCAGGAGAAAAATACCGGGGAAGGCTACAATAGTAGTAAACCAAAGTGGCGAAAAAGGAACTAGTATCAGTCTTAGTTATTAAAAAAATACTGCAGCTTCTCAATATCCATTAATGTTTTGGAACAGAACTGGGATGATAAAATATCATGGTGATTTTGGGAGAGAACACAGTGTTTTGGGGGGAACTGACTGAAACACGTTTCTCTTGCACTTTTTATTGTGGAGGAAAGACACCATTTGGTTTAATCTGAGTAGTTTCACCAATTGGTAGACAAACTGTATGAGAGAATGAAAATGCAGTTTATAATTGGTTGCTAATGAATGATGCATTTACATTACTAGTTTTTATATTTAATAATTAAGTTGATTCACCATGTAGAAGCAGAAACAACGTAATGTGTGACAAATGACGTGTTTTAAGCTGAAGCAGTGGGAAGACAGGGCTCTTCTGGGTGTGTTAACAATACCGATCTTATCGATAGATATTCAGGCAAGCAAAAAGGAGGCCCAAAATGAGTCAGATGATAAACTTTTCTGTTACTGCTACCCTACATGTCTTATTTATGCAAGCACGTTTGTGAGTGAATATGATTTGTTTCCTTTTGTTTGATTTATTCTGGTCACGGAACAACACCCATTCAGTATTCCTCCCTTCATTACAAATAGGCATTACCAGTTATAGTCCTACACAAAATCCTACTAGTTCAGACAACAGCGGACTGTTTTTCGTAAGATCTCCTCTGCGGGTACAGAAATCCTATTCTGCATTCCACTCCTCCTCCTCAGACATCAACTCAGCAATGTCTCTTTCGCCTTCATTCACAAAGGGGCAAATCTTGCACATTTCATAAACAGCAGAGAGCCTATGCCGACAGTGAGGAATAGGTTCCAGAAATTGTGTGTGTGACGCAAATTATGCTGATCTCCACCTCCCTTGATTCTGAAGAAAATCCACCTTGATCTTCACTGCATAATTTTGATGGTCTGCGATCGGAATGATAATGAACTTTTGTGATAACAAACTTCTGCATTTTGCTTGCTTAGATTTTTCTGTTTGTTTCTGTGGGATCTTTTCAGGTACATGATAAATTGCATTTAGGAGTTGTACCATTTGACACACTGAAGAGAGGCAGACTGTTAAAACACAAGAGTCTTTGAAGGGTTAAAGATACTTATCTTAATCATGTTAGGCTAACTGGGGTGTGTATCCTAAATTGTGATATTTATATGGAATGATGTCAGTGATTTACACTACATACTTAGCTGAAGGGAATATCAGTTTACATTTGGGTTTGAGGTCCATGTGTGAAAAGTAGGAGTTAATTACAAGGATTATATCAATAAACTATGCAAGTCATTGGAATAAGATTGCCTTTTGCCTTCATCTACCTGAGAATTACATCAAATATCTGACTACTGCATGTGTTGGAGTGACTTACAGCTATTACAATGAACAGTATTGAAGAAATTTCTATAAATCGTCCTTTCACTGGGAGAAACAAAATGCACAGGGAAAGTCTGTATGTAACTCTTATCTCCCATTTTTTAAATATTTGTCGTGTGTATTTACTATTTGCCAAATATAGTCCTTTAGAGCAGTAGTCGTGGCACAGAAATCAATACAGGCCTTTCATTTCATAACTACTGAAAAGTTTCCAGTGAACTTGTTTCCTCCAAAACAGGCAAAATGTCTGAGGGGACCACAAGCTACTGCTGAAGAAGCCTCTCTGTATGTGGAGCAGTTTGAGACTGTCATTTTTGTTTTCTGCCCATCATTCTTGTCATCCCCTGTTCTTACGTGGTGTTTACCTTTTTCTTTTCTCTGAACTGTTTTTCCCTCTCCTGCAGCTACTACTGCAGACAGTTTTTGCATGTGTCATTCATTGGTGTGTGATTTGTGATGATGTCCCAGCTGAGCAGGGTGGAGAACTGATACATGGCTACCCCAGCCAGATAGCCAGCAGGCAGGATGCAGCTTTGTAAAGACAGTGTCTATAATTGTGTTTTCAGAGTGGTGGATCAGAGCTTGTGGTTTGCACTGGAAATGTGTAAGTATACTGTGGTGTGATGAAAGAGGGTTACAGTGCTTAGCAGGCTCCTGGAGCCTAGACCTTCACCATTTACCTTAAAGTTTCAAGATACAGCTCTCTCATGAACTGCTATTACTTGCTATCCAAACTGTATGTGCATAGACACACAGAGCATCCAGTGCACCCATACACACACATTCAGTCTCGTGAGAACTAATACTGGGATTTTCCCAGATCTCTTTTTACATCTGAAGAATGTCTTGGATGATATCTTTAAGCCAGTTTCTAAGAAAATGACTGACATGCACAAGGAAGAATGAATCTTTTGTAGGAGCATCTCACAGTGTCTTTTCTTGTGGTTGAAAATAGAATTCTTGATATTTTGGGTGTTTTAAGAGAAAAAACAATAGTTCTTTAGGAACATTCTCAAGCAATGGGGGTAAACATTAGTCTTAGAAAAGAATGTATAACAATATTTATAGGAAATGTTAAATTCCAAAGATCAAGGGAAGTTTTGTCCAAATGAACATAGTGATATTTGGGATGATGTAGGACATCCTGGACTACCCATTTAAAAAGCACAGGGCCTGTGCAATAAATCTGTGGGAGCCTCTGAATACAGGGTCTAAGCTGAAAGTGTTCATAGTATCTTTAGCTACTAACTTCTAAACTAGTTCCCTGTCAGCTTTATTACAGAACTTACTTAATTCTTCTGAAGAAGTTTCTAGAAAAAATACCTGGTAGGTAACATCTACTTCAGGAAAAAAAAATATAATAGGCTGTAGCTATTACAAAATGGATGTATAGGTGATATGGTTGTGAGGAAAAACACTGGTCCCCTTTGCTGCATCCTGAAAGAGCTTTGCTTTCCTTAGCAATATTTTATCTGTCAGCATGTTAAAACTTGACTAACATTTCTTTCTTACATTTCTGTTCGTGATGTTCTTAAATGCATTCAATCAGTCTGATTTGGAACTGTAATCTAAATACACAGTTTGTTGTTTACTGCTTTCTCATATTTCAGACTTCAGGAATTTGTTCAGCTTCACTTCTCTTTTTATAAAGTCTGTTGGTGATCCTTGCAGATTTCTTGTCCTTCAAAATGAGGCAGCAAATGCTGTAAATTCCACAGAGATCTTACAGGTTTTTGAGGCATTAAAAAGAATATGGCAAATATTTCCAGAAATACCTAGACAAAGGCACTTTTTTTCTGGAGAAGATAGACAAATAAAAAGAAATGTCTATAATAAGTGCAGATGACTCACTCAAGTAAGGTTGTAGGAGAAATGAAAAACCTTTCAATTTTTTAGATTTTTTTTTTCAAATCCCCAATCAATTCATCTGAAACTTTCAAAAAAAAAAAAAACCACCATGATATGTAGAACTTTGCTTTTTGCGGAAATGAGAAGACACGAACAGTGACTTTGAGATAAAGTTAGCCGTAAAATAACTACAACATCACCATAATATTTTGGGGCTAAAGAATGTTGTTTAGGGCAAATAGACAGCTAAAGTGGTAAAGTCCTTAAATTATCAATATTCATGCTTTTCTTGTTTTCTTGATTTGTTCTGATTTAATATTTTCGTATGGGACAGTGGCACAAAAAGCCAGTGCTGACAGAACTGGCTGACAAAGTTTGATTGGGGAACTTTAAAATTCACCATTTTGAGATGATAAAAAAGAGGGTTGTAATGGTTAGTTAGAAGGTGACTACGTGTTACATTCATGAAAAAGACAAAAGCTAGCCTAATATGTATCAGGTGAAGCATTCCCTATAGCAATAGGGAATAATTAGTATACAAATACAAGGCACTTCTAAGGCCTGATTTAGATCACTGTAAGCAAGACAGGTCGCCAATATTCAAGGAAAATGAACTGAAACAGGAGAAAATGCAAAGAAGGTTTCTAAGTATTAAAGTAATGAAGTTTCAGGACAGCTTTTCAATAGTAAAAATGATGGTGACCAACCTCTCTCATCTGAAAGTGGAGCTTAGTGTGGAAGAATATATGTTAATATTGAATTTGAAATAATATTTTTAAAATGCCCATTCCTTAATGCCAGGACTGTGGTTGTGGTCTCAGTAAAGCTATCATTTTTTTTGTCAGAGTTTCCCCAAGATGCACCCAGACATTTTTAGTGGTGGGGCTTTATTCTTCTTAAGCATTTTTTGGTGTAAATAAGTAGAACTGTACATGGATCAGTGCACTTAACACATCTGTAAGACTTGTATAACTACAAAAGAAATCTGTTTCAAAAAATGCATCTGAATTTGGGATGAAGGCAGTTTCAAAGTTGTTATTTGATAAATTTAAATAACTAACCAAATTATCTGAATTTCCTCTAACGACTTAGCAATATTCTGCCTTGGTCGTGCATTCCAATGGGAGAAGCATTCCCCAAGTCCCATGTACTCCATTAGTCTGTCAAAATGGTACTATCCTATTTTATTGCTAATTATTCTTTTTTTTTATACAGTTGTGAAGACACTTTGCATGTGGTTTTTAAGTGATTTACTCTTCTTTGTAATTAGATGGCATGATTAAAATATACTTTATATTACGTCGCTATTTCTTTTAAAGAATGACATTTATGTTGGGGGAAAAGAAGCTCATAAAATAATGACAACCTGCTTTGATAGGATTGTCCCTGTAGTGAATTCCTATGGTATCAAAAGGCCAATAATTTTTCTTTGTTCAGAAGTCACGCTGTAAAAGGCAATCTACATTTAAATAGTATTCTGTAAGTTATTGGAAAGATTATAAAAATGCTCACAAGATACAGACTTTATTATCATTCTCTTAGCAAACACAGTTTACTGAAAGAACACAGAAAACATTTTTTCTTGACATTCCCAGCCAGTTTACATAGATAGGTATTTTCCCATGAATGACTCATTTTCCTGTATTTAGAATTAATTCAGAGATAATAAAGATGAATTAAGATATCTGTTAGTTAATCTTATTCTTTGTCACTTATTGTGGCGTTTATACGTTTTCATCATTCCCCATCTACCATATACCAGACGTTTTGTTTCTCTCCCTGCCACCTTCCCCTTTTGCAGTAGGGTACTATGCTTAATTTTAGGCAAGATGTTACTCAAAAATTAGTTTTATCATGCTCCTACAGAAATCATATTAAAAATTTCTGTACTTGGCTTTTAGACTAATATTTCTAGACATTGATAACCTCTGATTCAGTTCCATGGTGGTGCAGATAATCTACAAAGTTTTAGCCAATATGACATCTGTTGACGCTTGTACTATCACTGAGGGAGCTGGCAGTGCAGTGGAAAGAGGTATCTTAGTAACTCACTGACCCACCACGGTGGTTGGAAGGCATTCTGCCACTTAGATAGAACACACAGGAAAGGAAGAATGGACGTCTAAGGAAAGAACTGGTCCTGGTTTGGAAGACTACTCCTGTATCTGCTGGTATTTCCTACGAGGCCTTGAGCATGTCACTCAGGGTGGCATCTGTAATATTCGTGAGAGTTTCTTACTGACGTCCTAGGTACACTATTCTGGAATGAATTAAATGGATCCTTGGCTCCTTTTCTATTACTGTCCTCCAAGAGTATCTATGCAGGCCATGTGGGCTGCTAGAAGTCCAAGTCCTCATGTTCTTGCCACTTCTCCACAGCTGTAGGCCACATCCTCCAGAGGACTCTACAAAAAGCCGTGCTTAGCAGTCCACAAAGCAGTCATTTTTAGCATGTGTCTATGAGCAGCTATAGTGCTGGCACAAAGTAATACAGTCCATGAGACCTGAGTTTTGTCTGGACTGTGCTTACATATAGGCCTTAACTGCTAGGAAGGCTCGCAGACAGCAATGTGAAAATACTGTGGTGAGGCTGGGCATCTTCACATAAACTGACAAACAGTGAGTTCAAGAAACTTGAGGCTGCATTAGGTTTGCAAAGAAGACAAGCCCAGCATACCTGCCAATTCTGTAACAAGCTGCATGAGACATTCAGCAAGTTGAGCACTGAAATTCTGGCAATCCAAAGCCCTTTGCTTTTGGGATAGGGTGTCATAGGTAACTGATACCAAGCAATGAAGGATGTGGGAGAAGGACCTCTTTGCCAAACCACCAGAGTCCACATCGCCATCTTCTTCACCATCAGAAGAAGCCCAAGAGAGATTGGCCAGTTCAGGGCAAGTCTGTGGTCTGCCAGGAGCCAAGGTTTAATGCATTTTCTTATACTCCCCTTACAGCATCCCAAATGCAATTCTGTTCAAGAGAGAGGATCCTGGTGACTATCTCAAGCAGCAAGCAAGCAACTGTAGCCCAGTAAGGACAGTCCGGGAGATTAGAGCACACCACTCTTAAGTCCAATCTAGCTAGGTAACTACTGACATATGTCATCTGCCTCAACCAATGTGATTGGTATCAATACAGTGGTCTCAACTGTCAAATCTACTTTTCAGGAGAGCATTAGAAGTAGCAGGAGATCTCAATCTGTTCAGCATTCACAGCTAAGCTAGAAAGGTGTAGCAAGGAACAGCCAGTGTGGCACCTCACACAGGAGGTCTCACACAGGAGGCTACAAGCTTGTGCTTTTTGCATACATATATAGATGAACTAAAACCACTTCCACTAAGAAAGACAAGAAGAAACAAGTTTTCTAACAGCAGATTGAGAACAAAATCTGGAGTGGCTCTAGCTCATGAAGCACAAAGATCCTCGTGTTTGCTCACAGAAATCTTAATGCCAAACACATGCAGCTGAAGTATCAGTGTAGAGATAAATATACTGGCTGTAGGAATCAACAATATCGATTGTCAAAGCCGGACATGGGTAAGGTACCCTCATACAAGATGCGCTACAGTGTAGACAAGCCTTCATGTACTCAGAAGATGGTAGTTGCTCATGATTCCCAGCTGTGTGGTATAAACAAGGATGAGTCAATATTGAGCTCTTCTGCCATGACCTCTTACAATTCTGAGCCATTTACATGTCTGAAATATCACAACAAGCATCACTAAAGTATCTTGAGATTAGCTTAAATGTGATGAACTTTCATTAAATACATTTTAAGTTGTTTATTTAGCTATTGGAAATTTAGGAACCACATTGAAAACTTTTCTCCATAACTACTGGTGATAGTTTCTTAAACACAAGTTTGAATCCTTGTGTCCATACAGGACTCTGAGGCATAGTGCTTTAAGAAAAACACCAAATATCACAAGGTTTGTAGTCAAGTAGAGCTGGCAGCAGCAAGAGAGGGAATAAAAAACTCTTATTACATCTCATTAAAATATTTGTGTCAATAATTAAATTACTTAACTTTTTAAATTACTTAACCTTTTAAATCGCTTAATTTTCCTGAAAGAAAACTGTTTTCAAAATGAAAATATGTATGGATACAGTGAATTGAAAACTGCCTTTCTGAAATGTGCAAGTGGATGAAATCTAGCAAACTATTCTGGGTGAAGTTTCCTCTGAGGCTTAGGTATTAATGTAAAGGTATAATATTTAGGAAAAAGAGACATGAACTTGGAAATAGCAAATACTTGCAAGGGTAGTGAGAATTCTGTGTGGCAAATAAAATTGTGAGCTGTAAAAATGAGAAGTACATCTAATTAGAACATGAAAGCAAGAAGATAGAATACAAGGACAAACAGATTTTTTTCATTAGGAGATGAAGAAACATAACACAAGTCAGTGGTGTCAGGCAAGAGGGTTGTTGTGTCATGCTTTTGATAAGGAATAAACATATAGACATATAAACATATTTCACAAATTTTGAAGAATTACAGAATTGTTGACATTGAGCAATAGGACAAAGCTCTGATGAGCTTGCAGCAGTGGAGCCTTGGTTGGGTTTCCTGATAATACACAAAGTTTGGCTGGAGAGTGGTTTGTGACTCCATAAAGAAATGAACTGAAACTGTGGTAGGTGCACGAAATTGGCATTAGCTAGCACTGCTAAAACAAAGACATCGTCCTGCTCTCCTAATTCACTGCTGTTCTAGTGTCAGTGCCTTGTCTGTGCTAGCGCAAGTGTTTGTGCACTCTGAACCACATCAGGAAACTTATGGGTTGAAACTAACTTTTTTTTTGCCTGGGTTAGTTTTGCCAGGTTCTTTACTTTGTCTGGGAAAGCACTTGTGTCACAAGGAAAATGTGGAGGTGAGAACAAGGAGAAGGTAAGGCTGCTTGTTTGGCAGTGTTGCTAGCTTATTGTGGCTTAAGGAATACATAAAGTTATGGCTGAGTTTCCAGATAGACACACAACCACAAAAAGAAGCAGAGACAAGATGATTACAATTGCCCGAGATTGAGAGAGTTTCATACAGTAGCACAAAGACACACAGTTTGACTTGACCTCAAGGGAGAAATCCCACTTTTTTGCTTGGAAAGGCTGGGACACAAAGTTAGTTGAAGTGTACAGTATTATTCCAGGTGATCCAACAGACATAGAACTTGCCTAGTTGCCCTGTACAGAATGTAAAAAATAAGCTTTAAGCATGGATGACTTTAACAAACCAGGACACATTACATATAGTATCTTAAATCAACAAAGATTCCAATAGGAGAGAAAAAGAATTATGCGTTGCATGACTTCCCTATAGTACCAAGAAATGAAAACAAACCTTAAATTTGTCAAGATAGTAAAATTGCTACGAAACAAATACATTGCCAAGTTACTGAACAATCACTACGATAAAACCACATAAGTTAAGAATTAACATAGGCCAGAATGGGGCCACTAAATATGAATATTACTCCTGAACATAGCTCAGCCAGAGGTTTTCAGCTGTGCATGCAAGCAAAATGTTTTGGCAGCATCAGTTATGTAAAGAAAACACAGAAGGACTCTAATTTCAGCTCCTCTTTTATGTGTTTTTATTTATGTGACCTTCCTTCAGTATTGCCTCAGCAGCAGGACATCCTAACCTGAATCTTTTAGGGTGAAAATAAATATCAGTGAGTTCTTGATGTGCTATGAACTTGATGACAATGGTGGGCTGTGTAATGCTCTGGTAAGTATGCATGAAAGAAAAGAACTTGTCAATGAAGAGGAGCAAATGCCAGACAGCACCGAATGAGATTAATTTGTAAGAGACATGCTCAGCAGCAAAGACACCGGAGAAAGGTGAAGGGAGTTGTATACGTGGAAAATAAAAGAGATTATAAGAGCTTCATGATACCTATTAACTTGTTTCAGCAAATTCATCCTTTATTTGCTAAAACTAAATGCTTCACCCAAAATTCCTTGCACTGGCTTTACAGAGCAAGGTGGATGAGAAGAAGAAGAGAGATACTGGTGAAAATACTGTTTTAAAAATAAACAACAGCAACATACTCTGAATCTATTTTGAAATGAATCCTATGATCTTAATCAGTATAAGCACATGCAGAATTAAAGTTCTTTTTGTAGCATGATCATCTAGTTGTTTATGTTTGCAAAGCACTGCATAAAATGGAAAAGATTGACTGAAACAGGAAAACTGCCAATTGTTAGTTTTTCAAGTGCTTTCTTGGATCTGTGGTCAATGGAAGTCCTATTACTTTGTGTAAAGCACCATCTACGTTTCAGAAAATGATAACGCCATTACAGAGTGATTGTTAAATGTGAAAAGCAAGCACAGATGGGAGCCTTCCAGGCGTGACTTCAAATAACTGTAAATAGTGAAAGCAAGGAATTGTTTGAACAGGATTCTGAAGTGAATATAAGTCAAGACCTCCAAGGTTTCAGAGAAGAATTTGGAAGGCTCAAATGAGAAACATGTAATGACTCAATTTTAAGAGATTAAGAGAAAAATTTTAGATAGATGCTCAACAGAAAAGTGCCCAAGCACCTGGAAGCAGAGAAATGTACTGGGATTATTGAGATGAAATTGCTCCCTTTGATGGGATTCTGTACAAAGTACTATATTGTATTTCACAATTCCCAGGAAATTGTTGTAAGGCCACAGTACAGTCACAACTTAAATCCCTTCAGATTTCGATACTCAAATCAGCAGCTTTCTGCAGCGATGAATGGTTTGGTTTTATTGGTTCTGGCTTCTCTAATGCGTTCTGATCCCTTATGACAAGAAGAGTTGGAAAAATACTGTATCACCAGAAAAGAGGATTCTCTGCTCTCAAGGTGTGCTGCTACTTATTCATTACAATTTAATAGTGTACTCTTTGATACAGACACACCCGATCTCCTGTGAAAAATTTAGGGTATCAGTCTGACTTGCAATTTCCTGTGTTAAAAGTGTCCTATCAGAACTCCCACTAGAATGCATTTAAGCTGTGAGCCGTTCCTCACAAACAGCAAGGTTCTTTCAGTTGTCAGGGTTTTGTTCAGGGGGTTGGGAACTGCAAAGTATCTCTTCAGCACCGTATTTTGATTTTATTTACAGGACTGTAAATAACCGCAGCAAGGGTTTGATCCACAGATATATCCGAGCAGACTGAGATGCATGGTAGCCAGCAGGATCTATTGTCATTGATAATGTATCTTGTTTATCTCTTATTTTTTAGAGATAAAAATACTGATCGTCCATTTATTAGTGAGTTCCACATTACATTAAGAAAATCAAGTGAAAGAAGATGGAGACTTTATTGTGTGCTATAGACTAGTCTTTGCAAATACTTGTACCCACATTTTTTGTTGCAGCAGTAGTATTTGAGTACACATTTGTTATCTTTGCACTTCAAAGTGTAAGCTTCATTCTCCTCTTCCTTTTTTAAACTTTTTATTAGAAAATGCTAACATTCAACTCATTCTTTGCTTGATGCCTTCTCTCTGGACACCATGATACCATGACAGCAGGGTGGGGATGTATTTTCATATTTTGAATTTATTAAGCACATCCTGAAGATTTGTATGGTTAAGGTATTTAGAAAAACAGCTCAATTCAACGGAGCAGCACAGAAACAACATATTGTTTCTACGCTTGGGGCATCAACTGCTGCTTTTTATTTTCCACAGCCATGGTGTGTTGTAGTACGCTCATACTCGCCACTGTCGTTTGTAAATTAAATGTTGATATATTTAAAACCTTTAAGTATGTCAACATTTATTTAAATGGTAAGTGGCCTACCACATCCACATCAGCCCTCCACAAAGGCAACATTTTAATATGCTGCTCTCAGGAGAGTTAGCAGTGAGATTTCTGCTTCCAGACGTTGCTGCCATCTGCACACAATGAAATGACATACTGTTGATCACCACTGACCAGCCCGGATATTTGCAGGTCATTTATGATAGGAGAGGAAGGCAGTTTCATCACCAGAGTGAATAATGAAAGAGATAAAATGTAATCTTGATAGATAATCCTGTTAAGAGGGAAATTGGAAAGTATTTAAACATCCTGCTTGATACTAATAGGCTATTCTATAGGATTAGATCTAAGATTAATACTCAGTATTTGTAGATGTAGCTTCCACCATGCAGACAAGCTTCTCTTGAATCTTTGGTGGCTGTTGCTTTTTTGCAGATGATGAGGACTGAATTTTATCAGAGCAAACCATATATGTTTTCTTAATGAAAAAATAGTTTTTTTAAAAAGGAATGTCTAACAACAGTTTACTGTTTTAGCCTGAGGATGTTTCTATTTGTTATCCCATTACAAAGACACAGTTGATTTTCTTTTAAAAGTTGACCAAGTTAATAATTTTCTTGAGAGTCAAAAGAGGACTGAAAGTTGTTCCTCTCTACCAGTTGTAATGAAGGCAAAGTACCTTTCCTGGGGAGGCAAATCTTCGGGTGGTTGCTTGGAGCTAGGCTCTTTTTTACCCATGAGCAGAGGAGAGAATGGCTCAGGAGTTCTCCCTGCCTTGGGCAGCTCATGAAAATGCCAGGTAGAATTGCAGCCCTTTTGCAGCCAGGGCAGCAAGGGCTGCTTTGCATTCCTGCTCTCTCCAGTGCAGTGATACAGATCTTCGCTGCACTGTAAGCTGTGTTTAACAGGCACAGTTTAACTCTTAGAGTTATTTTGGGTCTGTCTCAGTAATGGAGCTATGCTAATAAAGAATTAGTAAAGATGTAGGGCTAACATTGTTTTTAAGTTACAGTTCCTCATTCTTCACTAGCATAATAACAATTTAATGATTTGGTTTGTCTGAACAGGAGAATATGAACTTTAGTTAATTGAATGGGACATGCAATTAGGCTATATAGTTAAAATATGTCAGGGCAGGTAAAAATCAGTTAGTTGTTTCAATCTGCCAGTTGTGTGTAATCCTGATAAACAAAGTAATTTTAACATTTTAATTCATCTCTTTTACTTACCCCAGTGCAAAACTGAGAGCTAAAGATTCATGGGAAGAAAAATACCTGTAGAGTGACACTACCAGTAATTAGTACCACATTCTATTACAAATATCTGATAAATTGAACTTGAAATGCACATTGAGATTAGGGGCAAATTTTCAGAAAAACACCCCTTTATATCTGTGCAATTTCGGCATTTGAATTTTGGAGAATAATACAAGCATCTGTGCGATAATGTCCTCATTATTGATGTAGTACTGTAAGGGCTGATTCAATGGAAACCTATGTATGTATTTAACTTCATGTATTTTGGCTTATTCGTGATACACTGTGCATATATTTTTACTTTGCTGGATCGAGGCCTGTGTTACAAGAAGGGCAGTCAGAAGGGAGTCTTTGGAGAGTCTTAGGTTGTCAGATGGGGGAGTAAGAGATTCCTGCAGCAAGAATGTGAAGAATGAAGTGAGAGCTCTGGAGAAAAAAATAAAAAAGAGGAAGGTTGTTTTGAGTGTAAAACAGGTGCAATTGATGTCCTGTCCGTATCCAGCATGGATAGCTGTAAGCATTCTGAGTGGAAAAATATTAAGATGCTAGAAATCAGAAAAAAGCCTGGAAGAAGAGATCACATCATTAAGTGAAACTGCATTATGTGAGAAAACACTGTATAGATGAGAAGTTAATGGAAGAATAATTTAATTGCAGAAATTATTGGTTTTGTCTTGCATTCATAACTGAAGCATTTTCTCCTCCTCTTCCTCTTACTTTCTTCTACTGTATTCTCCTTCCTGCTTCGCTTCTCCTTTTTTTTCCTTTTGAACGTAAATATTATTTTCTGATCTGATTGCTGTGATTTTGCAATATAACACGTTCCATATACAGTGTTATTAGCATATTTGCTGAAGCTATATGTGCATTTTTATTGAAAACAGAAGGAGTAAAACCCAACAGCATTGGCATATTGAAAACGAATGCGAGATGCAGAAATTGTTAAGCTCTGAAGGTTCCAGATGGAAGGAATGTTGTCAGCCTGCCCAAGGGAAACTGCCTGTGGGACCTGCAACTGAAGAGCCCCAACAGGCTTCCACCTCGAAACAGGAGATGCCGTACAGACTCCTTTCATGAGGTTAAGTGTTATGTTTCCTACAGACATGAAACAAAGACGTATACCTGGATAAAGAGAAGGACAGTAATAACAGAAACTGCAAAGCATCAAAGAGGCATCACAGTATGTGTTTATCTTCGTGATTGCAGCTACCCTGCATTTACACAAGCAGTGCACCAAAACAGTCTTACACATTATCGAGAAATAAATAGGACAGTAAAGAAATGTTTTAACCAACACTAATATTCTCATCATGACCCCTTCCAAGTGCAAGGTGTGAAACTAAAAGCAGTGCAGTTCTTTTGAGGAGTCAGGTTTTGCATGAAGACGGCAGTCTGTTCTTGCCTAAAAGCTAGTTACCTTTTTGCGAAACAAAAGACTATGAATGGTTTTTTTTTCCTATTTCTCTGGGGAAAATAAGAGGCAAGATTTAAGGTGTGTTTTGAGAGAGACAGGAGAATCCTTCCAGCATAGGAAGTGAGATTTTTTCCCAAGGACTTGAAGCAATATGAGAGCAGTCACTGAATTTCAAAGGAGACAAAGAAAGCTCTGAAAAGAGGAGTGGGCAAAGCTTCAGTAATTCTGAAAAAAAGGTATGCAAATAAATTATCAATTACCTTGGGCTGTAGTACAAAAGAAATTGATTCATCTGCTTCTACCATTTATTTTTAATATCTGTGTTGAGGTCTGAGGATACTCTCTTTTTGGTAGTTTTGAATTCTGCAGCGTAGAGCTACAACAACTGAAACAAAGCGTCAGGTATAACATAAATGAAAACAGTATGATTAAAGAGATAAGTAAGCATTTCATTTCACTGTGCAATGACTCATTCCCAACAACTGACTTAGGATAACGAGGGCCTCACCAAGGAGCTGCCACACCTGCTAGCATTATAAGCTTGTTTAATTCTAGGAGTGGAGATGTCTGGTGAGTGAGAGATCTGACACCCTTCGGGGAGTCGGACACAGATGCAAGGGGTAGGACTAAGCTTGGGCTCTGATGATTACTTACTGGAAACACCACACAGAATAGTTAGAAAATGGTGCAGAAGGTGTGATCTAAACTAAGCCAGTGCTGTGATGAGGAAGTCCCACCAGGTGTTCACAGGTGGGTGCACAGGCCACATGATCAATTTTTAATAATACACACCTTTGGCGCACTGAGGTGTGGGGCAAACTAAATACTCTCAGACTTGACTGGAGCTGACAGCCTACTGTTAGCTCTTTCCGCCAGCGTTGTCTCACTCATCGTAGCTAGAGTGAGGTTATTTTCCTGAAATGGAAGGCTTATGACATCATTAGCATCTTCTACAGGGCGTTCGACAATGCAATGACAGGGACAACATTGAAAGAAATGTATACTCCTTTCTTCCGTGCTGGTCAGGGAACATAATCTGGAGGTGGCTGGTGGAAACTTAGCACTTTTTCTTTTCTAGCTTTATAAAAGCCATATCGGACCAAATCCTCAGTTAGTGTAAATTGGCTTAGTTCCACTGAAGTCAATGGCGCTATACAAAGGCCTTGGCCCCTGTATATAGATAATGCCAAAGAGTCTGTCAGTGCTGCTCGGTTGTTTGAAGTTGTTTGCTTTTGATGAGTGATATAGGACATTCCTCCCCCCTCCAAGTGGTAAACAGTGAACCTACACACCCCATCCAGCCCCTGAAGGCACAGGCAGTGAGAGGTCAGCCCGGGGAGTCAGGACCTGACTAAGTGAACGTTTGAATCATTTGCAAAGTGTTCCACAGTGTTTACTGCCTGAGCTGCTTTTTGGAATTTCTCAGGTTCTCTTTCATCAGGCTCAACATGAGATAATTAAAGAGACTCTGAGGAGTGGTTTAAGACTATCGGCTTTTATTTATGTATTTCAATAGCTTTGCTTGGTTTTACTTTCTTTCTATTTTGTAAACCACAAGAACAGTAATATAATATACAGTATGTTTATTTTTTAGTAGGATTAATTTCTAGGTGCTATCGTATTCTATCTGAGTTTGCTAAATCATTCTGTGACTTGGCTAGGTACAAAACTGGTGATTTTATATAGCACAGAGAAAAGGTATTGCCTGTGATGGAGTACCAAGACATCCTCACAGAACATTACAAGCTGGTACCAATGCTTTAAATCACGTCAAAATTTAAATTTGCTTATTACCACTGAAGTATGAGAAATAGGGAGAAATAAGACCTGCATAACTTTAAGTTTGATATTTTGTTTTTATCTGTCCTTCTCCCTTGGCCTTCTTCTGCAAAAAAAGATTGAAAGAAGTTACTATAGAATGCAAGTGTCTCAGGTAAAAACTCTTAAATTATAGCAAAAGCTGAAAAGAATTTGAATGAGCTTCTTGTTTCTCTTGTTAGTTCTCAACTAAGCATTGTTTTATTAGGATATATGACTTTAATGACATTCATGATTAAGGATGGAACAATCTGGCCCTTAGCTGTTTTCAAACCAAAGACATAATAAAATGAATGAGTCCTGAGAAGAATACAGGGATTCAAAACCACCTATTACAGCGTGACTATTTCATCAGTGTTATTCAAGGGAGAGAAATAATGGAAAATAAGCAGCAACTAATTCACTAGGATTATGGCTATATGGAATATCTGCTACTCTGAAGTGAGTCACACAGGAGAAAATTTCAAAGACATAGCTAGGAAATGTGCTTATGTCCATAGACTTGCTGATAAAATTGGACATCAAACTGACCTCTGTACCTTCTAAAAGAAAATGAACAATTTTTTCCATTAAAGCTATAATAATAAACTGAAATGAAAATAAACATTTTATTGCTTGCTAATACTTAAGTAACGGTGAACAGTGAAGGTCTGAAAAAAATTTCCTCAATTTTTCTAGAGAATTTGATGGAACAGTATGAGAAAATCTGAAAAATTACTAGCTGCTATTCAATTTGTACTAATTCAAATTATTATGAATACAGTTCCTTAATATTTGTATTATTCTATCAGCCATAGACCTCAGTCAGGACCCATATCCGATATACCTCTATATTCAAAAATACATTTCACTCTGGAGAAATTAAAATAAATTGCTAGCTGAGTTAAGAGATATGAGATCAACAAAGACTTTCAGTTCACTTAATTCTTCCTTTTTTGATTTAGTGGAATTTGCCTATAATTACAATAGCTTTTATATAGTATTTCTCATCCATAGATCTTAGAGGATGATGGATAAAATTATATAATTAATTATGTGGAAGACATGCTTAGTCAAACACATATCACTGAGTTTTATCTAATGGTCCCTATGGCCTTAAAACTCTTGGAATGTTTGTACTCAGTTTACAAATGGAGACACAGAGTGAGATCCAGCAAAACAGAGCAGAGATGATCTGTCTCCTGCTTCTGTACTGGACACCCTCTCAAGCCCTTGCTGAATTTAAACAGAAATCTACTGCTCTAGTGAAAGCTAAAGGCCTTTGAGTCACCTAAGCAAAATCAGAATCCAGCCTTCTACTTAGGGAGCTGATAACACTCAAGATGATAAGCAGCAGTTGCTACAGTCAATTGTGTCAAAGTCCTCCTTGACAACATTTGGTTTGCAGATCAATAACTTGGAAGACCATATCTGCTCAGAAACCATTGCAGACTGTGGATCAATAGAAGTGTTGTTTACCAGCAGGCTATAATAGTTAGGCAGGGGGTGTTTTTATCTATCGTGCCAAAAATGACTGCATCATTGACTTTATAAAGTTCTTTCAACTGTTACAAGCTATCTAGTCAATGACTGTGCCAGCACAATCATAATTTTACTATTGCCCCTATATATGTGCATATTATATGGACTAACTAGTTTGTGTTTTTTAAGAGAAGTCCTGGTGTTGTCCTGTGCTCCAGAGTCATTTGTGTACAAGTGCTCCCCCTTAGGTCTTGCTTTCCTTTACTTTCCTCTCTTGGGCTGAGGAGATCCATGCTGCTGTGTGTGACAGCTGGCAGGCGTCACTCAGAACTGATTCAAGATGCCTGATGACTCAGGGGGATAGTTAAGGTTTACGAGGTGCTCCTGGTGTGAAGACTGAGGTACTGAACTTCACATTGTCAGATACTGTCAGGATAACACGTGGTTTTATGTGTATAGATGTCTCTGTTTTTCTTGTTATTTTTCTGCTGTGTACTGAAAATGCACAGGAGATTTTTTTAGTTAATTATTATTATTTTTAATTAAACAGTGGGTACCTAGAACAGATACTAGCAGTCTGCAAAAGAATGCTATGCAGAGTAATAAAAGCAAGATAAAGTCTGCCAGAAAACTGCACACTGAAGCTTAGTTGCTTTACAGGACCTTAAAGGATATATAACTTAAGGAATTTCCAATACATTAAAGAAGTGTTATCAGCCTCTAATTTGAAAATAACTTTGATTTTCCCCTAAGTTTTATAAAATGTATTTTTTTATTGGTTTCAGGAAAATGTGCAGAAATTCAAATAAATCATACATATGTTTGCCCTTTTCTAAGGTCAAAAGAAAAAAGAGATCAATCTTCCGCAAAACAATTCCTGCCCCAGTATCAGCAAAAGATGATCTCCTGAAGAATATAAAAGAGGTCTTTCACTGAGCTTAGATATCAACAAAAACTGTGAGACAATTTAGGGAAACTTATACTGTAAGTGGAAGTCTTTTGTGGAGGATAAATAACTAAGTAACAGCATCCCTATGTGTTTGAATAGGAAATTGTAACTTAAGGTACTATCTGACCTTAATTGTCACGTAGGTCAGTGACAGATAGGTGATCTCTTAGGCTGTCTCAAAGACTGTATAGACCAGATGCTCACTGTGGGAGCAAAGAAGAAATGAAATCATGGTAGTAGATACAGCTGGTTGAGAAATTGGTGTAAATTTTGCTCCTTATAAACCATCACCTACTGATTATTCAGTCATTTCCTTTGTGGATTTATCTCCTTACTGTCTTAAATTGTATTCAGTCCAGAATCACCTGAAGGGATTTAGTCCAGATGTCAGTGGCATGGGGAACTATGAGAGCTCTGGAATGAGAGGAGAAGCTTAGAAGAGATGCTAAGAGATGCCAGAAACAACTTAGATCTAGGAGCATATCATAGCTCAAGCAGTCATTAGTGGGAGCAGAAAGCTATGCCTGTCAAATGCAGGATATCCTTCCCCAAACTAACAGCATCACCACAGTCTTGTTTGGCCTGTGCTTCATCCCTGTTGTGCCTCCTCACTCAGCCGCGCTCAGCGAGTACATTTTCAGCTGGCTAATTACAGCCAGTCTCTGTGCTTCCTGAGCAGAGCAAAGTGTCTATTTTGTAAATGGCCTGCAGCATAACCGCCTGAACTTTGGTCTCTTGCAGACCATTCACAGAGAGAGGTCCGCAAGCTGCCATACAGCAAAACAGCTCTTTGGAGGGATTTTATTGATAAAGGAGCCATTCTGGTGACTCAGCGTGGAAGTCAGACTCTCTCAGAAGCATAGAGTGTCCCGTAGGTATAAAGGTCAGAAATTAAGCTGGCCTGTAAAACCTGAGGTATCAAATTCAGCCTGAAATTTATGATTTTTCTTGTTTAACTAGCAAAGAAAGCAAAAGAAAGGGAGGACATGTGGACCTTAGCTACTGTGAGAGCATTAGAAACAAGGGAGAGTGATCTTGCTTGCTAGGCAGCTTCTGGAAAATGTATCCTGGTCCTTTATGCAAAAGCATTTGTGTAGTCACTGCCTGTATTTGTACCTGTAAATACCACAGCTGTGTGTACAACTACAGCTGCATGTGCTGTGAAGAACATAGTTATAGTTGCTGTATTTATGCATGCAAATGGTCATAAGAGCAGCTAGGACAATTTGACATGAAAACAAAAGTGAACAATATGTTCATAAGAAAACTAAAGCTACTGAAGATTTGCCCCTAAGGCCCAAGTCAAAAGATATATGTGTTTCTGAGGGTTCTCCTCTAGCCAGAAGGATATATAGAGCACTTGGATATTTGCCTGAGGTGTGTTGTCTTTTAATTCTAATCTCCTCCTGAAGGTCTAGCTCTTACAACTCTTTGATGTTGCTAAGTAACTTAATACTTAGTTTAAAATACTAGTTGCACCAACTGAATTAACATCTATGCTTTAGAGACCTGCCTCTGCCTTCCACTAAATAAAATTTCTTCCATTGATTTCTTTTGTTGTTTCACTGTGATAGTTTATTTTTATGATAACCTCTGATTTCTCCAGTCTGTGCCTTTTCTTTTAGCTGGCTAGATACAAGGGCTTGCACTTGATGAAACAGAGGAACGCTGTTCTAGTATCTTTGCTGGGTCACCACATAGATCAATATCCTTGCAACTTTTGCATCTAAAGATCTGGGAGGGAAGAAAAGCAGGAACTCTAAGTGAACCACAGAGAAGATGAGGAAGCTGGCAGGTCTGACAGGATCAAAGTGGGTTAGGGGACCTGGGAAATCAGGGTCTTTTCAGTCAAAGAAGGAAGAGCTCCTCAGTGAGACAAAGTTCTGAATAGGACCTTCTAAGGAAGAGATACCACATAAGTGGTGAAGGCTGGGCAGTTTTGACCACATTAGGCAGCCAAAAACTATGCCTGGGTAGGGAAGAGGTAGAAGCTGGTTAGTACCTAGAGGATCTGTGCGCTGCAGCTTGCGGAGAGATTCTTGGAAGTAGTGTATTATCCTAGTCCTCTCACTGTGTTGAATCCCAGGGTTGATGTATTTTCTTCTGTAAGGATCTTCTTGCTTTGGTCATGGTAATAGGGACCCCAATATCCCCACATCCCAGTGCCAGGGAAGTGACAATACATCATTCATCGTGATATTAATAAGCTCAGTATCTGGACTTTTGTAAGACTAGCCTTGTACCTGAAAACATATGCAAGATGTCCCGAAGTATCCTCTAAGATTAATGTACATCTCATATTAAAATGTGCATAAGACCTTAGTTACTTTCCAGTGTATTGGAAAAGCAGAATTATTTCCTTAAGTAGTGGTTTAGCAATGGCACAAACAAATTGAGGTGAGATAGGATATCCCAGGATGACAGTGATGGGGAGGGATAATGCAAATATGTCTCCACTAGGTGTGCTTGCCATTGCAGAATTTTTAATATAACATTGCTCCTTGGAGCACTAGACATCGTGTTCATTGTGTGGGATCCATTTGTGTATGGCAAACAGACACCCAGTAAGGAAGGACTGAGCTCTCCTATATAACATCTCTCAGACCTACCTGCTGTCAAGTTTTGGTAAAATTTATCTGCCTCCTTCCTGTCAGAAACAATTTCTTTACCTAGTAAGAGATTTTCCCTAATATACATTCAAAACGTGGCTACACTTTGAACTTTAAATGCAAATTCACAGCTATTCATGCTTTTTGGTATTTAGGCTACTTCTCAGCTCTGGTAAGTAGTGGAGTCCAACAGATACTTTTGTTTGTGCAATGGATGTTGTCAAGATGTGGCATTTGAGTGCTAACTGTAATCTACATCTAATTATTAATTTTGGTTACTTAGCATCTTTATAAGAAAGATCTCCTTCCCCCCCCCCCACCTTCCTTTCCTCTTCACTATGGAATTTAAGCAAGCACAGGTGAAAATTAAGGCTGTCATTTACAACTAAAAAAAGGCATATGGCTCTTGTTGGCACTGTAGAAAAATAGTAATTAAAATGTTCATAAGTGTAGAATACAAAAACTGGGAAAATATATGCTAGTTGGGGCAGGTGGAGCATTTGCAACATCTTTGTAATAGCTACAAAATCTCATTACTCTGAACGAGAAACCAACTGTATGAAATACAAGCATTTAAATTAGCATATGCTGTAAGCAGGCTTGGCTACGTGGCTGAACCTGATTAAAGCTCAACATCTCTTTCTTTGGGTTCTGAATCCAAAATCTATTAAAAAAACAGCCATGGGCTACCACACATCACATGAGTCCTCAAGCAGCTTTGACCTTAGAAATTCTGGGACCTCAGGCAAATCTCTTCCATACTTTTTTCTTCTCTCTCTCACACACACACATTATTGTATATCTTTTTCTGTTACAATTTACAGAAGTCTTTTTTTCTATTGAGAGCTACATATTGCCTCTATGCTATGGAGAGGAAATCTCTTGCAACTACAAAAAAATGCTATCCAGTTATATAGTGACAGGTCTCCATTCAGTCTTCCTTGCAACACATTACCATAGTGACAGGAGGCGTTGCTAGGAAGTTTTTCCAGTGGTTCTTAGGATGCTGACCTGAATGTTTAAACCTTAAAGGGGCCGCTAGAACATGTGTTTTCAATGATAAGTAACAGAAATGAGAAAATGAGAAATGAAAAAAAAAATTCATTGATAATAACAGATTGTTCCATAACGCTCAGCTGTGAGAGCAGTTTTGTAGCAAGGCTCCAGCAGTTCTCCTAGGTGGTTGTCTGGTTTTCTGCTCTGGTAGCCTAGAATTTCATAGTTGTCAAATCACAAATATTTGCTGTTACACCAAAGAAGATTTTCCGTCAGCTATCCATGAGAAGAAGCTGGACAACCTATTCAGACTGGTGATGTGCTTCAAACTCTTAACCACTGCAGGACTGACTTTTGGGAAGAACTTCGCTTAAGTGTGACAGAATCATGCCTGTATTTACATCTAGTAAATCCTGTACCATGCTTAGTGAGTGAGATTCAACTGAGGGACTGTTTCTATGGGTAAGAACTGAAAATGATTTAAGGTCCAGACACCTTCTATGAATTAATTGTCTATGATGTTTATCTTTACTCAGCCCTGGATGTCCAGGCTTCAGCAAACCTAACATATACTTTAGGAAAATAGAGGGCTTCAAGTTAAGAACCTGTTAATAGTACTACAGCTTTCTTCTCTAAAAAGACTTAAGTAATAATAAAAAGCAGCTCCTGACAAATTTATTTAATGCAAAATCAACAACACTTGGAAAGGACATCTATTCTGTTCTATTGTGTTATAAGAGGACTCCAATCTACTTGAACTGTCCAATACTGCACCCCAGAGGTAAGAAAGCACGGCCAGCTTTCTAACACGAAAGAAACTGAAGCATAATGGGTGCCCTTTTGGCCTTCAGTGCTCACTTTAAACACCATCTAAGGCAAGTCTGACCTTTCATAAGCACTTTTATTGAATCAAACAATCTAGGTTTTGCATTTCAGAATGACTGTAGGTAGTGTGCTCTAGACAGAATGAAGGGCTTAGTTACTGCAAATGCCACTGCACTGCTCATGAGACCATCACCAGCTGGTGCCTGATGATTAAAAGTGAGGAAGTGCTTGGATATGTCAATGGTTTCTCATTGCAGTATCTCCTGAAGATGTGTCCTGGCTTCATTTTGACCCTGGACCAAGTGCTCAAAAATGAAATAGTGGTAGAATTCCAGGTACACCCTGTGTCTCTAATTCCCATTCCTCCTTTCTCCCAGCTTCATCACACACTCTTTCATGTCCATTGAATTCTGCTGAACTGGAATCAAATCCAGAAGAAACGTGGAGCACAGAATATAGGTCAGATTCACCTTTGAGTTGCAGCGAATTTTGCTTGCTGTACTGGGCTTTCCCCTTTGGTGACAGGTGCTATGGACACAGCACTGCAGATTACTTGCAAACCTTGCTTGAATGTGGGATTAGTGCAGGCAAGGGATAGGAATAACCTTTGTGCAAATCTGCTGAAGCCTAGGTAGAGTGTGAGTGTCAGGTATGCGCTCTAGAAGCTGAATGCTCTTGTGCTGCCCCCACAGATGACTGGAATACACTGTACACTGTAGTAGGTTCACATACTGCATCTGGTGGCTAAGCAGAACTTCAGGAATGATGTATGTTCACTTTGTGCAGAAGACAGTTTCAGATGAAAGAATGCAAGACACTAAACATACCACAGCAGCATGCAAAACACCCAGCTCTCAGTGTAACTGAGAGCCCAGTAGGCTCTGGTTCGAGTACAATCAGCATCTCTTAATGGCAGGAAAATAAGAGTGTCACATGAAAACAGTGTTCTTGACAAATAAGCAGAAAAGGAAACATGGTTTGGGGAGCATATCAAGTGGCTGCAGATGTGGATTTCTGTTCCTAAACTCCTCATTGATTCATGGTGTGACCTTCACTAAGTCAGATTCTACACCTACATTTTCTCATGTATTTACCCACCTTTTGGAAAATGCTTTCAGCTCCTTGGATGAAAGATAGCATCTAAAAGCAAAGCATCATCACTGCTGCAATTCTGTTGCCTTCTGAGCTATTTCTCTTCTGGTTCTCTTTGGTGAGCATAGTCTGCTGTACTTCCACTGAGCAAAGCTTGCAGTCATTTTCATTATCTGTCTTTCATTTTGATTGACAAGCCATCTTCTAGTAACTACTGTCTGTCTGTACAAAATAAGCACTTACTATATCTGATGTTTATAAAATGTAGCTGATTTTACCAGGCTTTGGGAACCCTGCAAACCCATGAATGGAATGCACCTTCCATTCTCATCGATAACAAGCTATTCCGGTTTCCGATGTTGTCCATTTTCTACTGCATCCCCACAAATTACTGTTCCTTAGGTTTCAGAGAGGGATCCCAGCCAGTCCTTTGGGCCTTCTTAATTATATTAGCATAATGTTACCATACTGAAGCTAGGGAGAGTTTCATTTCTGTAATATTTTCCATATGTGGGAAAACAGTCCAGTCCTTTGGGGTCTAAAAACTCTCAAACTTTGGAGAACTCTAAGTGTGGCTTTTATTCGCAGCTCAGTACCCCTGCGGTTTTACTGTAAGAAGCCGAGAACTTCCTGCAGTGGATGGGTCTTGAGGTAAGTTTCTTCCCTTCCTCGTTTGACCTGGATAATGTTAAGTGGGTGTCAAATCTGTCCAAGTACTGGTTCTGCAAAAAGTCCTGTTTTCTTGATTATGGCAATTCCTGCTTTCTTAGAAGCATGAGATAAAGAGTCCAGCCTCAGCTTTGTAAAAATAATCCATCCTCCCGAATTCTGTCCTCTTTTTTAAGTATCAATTTCCTTGCCTACCCCTGTTCTCCCGCTTACAAATCAGCTTCCTTAATTCTGCCTGAATAGTCAGCTCTGCGATGTACATAGTTTCAGAGTTTGTTCTGCAAGGTGGGATGTGAATATACACAACCTGAGGTGATTCTGGATGTACGTTTGTTGCCAGGACTAGTCGAGGCATCATGTGCTGTAATATTTGGTTGTTGCAGCTCAACAGATGTTCAAAATTAAAGACTAAAGTTTGCCCTTAGTTAGTTAGACTTACTTCCAATCCTGAATAACTCAGCTGAAGCAAATGGAGCTGTTCTATTTTCTACTGTTTTAATGCAGGCAGATATGGCCCTGAAGAATTTTTTTTTTTCCCCAGAGAGCTAGTAGAGAGCAGGGAATTCACTGCACTTTCTAAATGTGTTCACAGGTGCTCTGGGAAGCTTATATGCACAGAATGAATTTCAAATTTAAATAAAAAGTTCATAATTTAAGAATTACAAAATAGGTGAACAAAAGAAAAGAAAGGGGGACAGTGAAAAAAGTGAAAACGACAAATACACAAATAAAGACAAAGAGATGAAGTTCTACAACAAGTTAAAGGAGGAGAAAAGTAAGTATTCAACAATTTAGAAGAAGAAATAATATACTGGGCCAAGCTACATTATTATGAGCAGAAGTTAGCAGTTTCCTCTGGCTTACTGACAGTGGGGAGAGGGAATTACACATGTCAAAATGTCTTATTTCAGCATCTAAAAAACCTTTCTTTTCAAAAATGCTAGCTCTTTGGGGGGGGGTATTCTGTATACAAGACTTTTTTCCCCGTGTCAATGCAGCATTTTTCAACTATAAAATGTTTTATTTAAATTAAATTTTAATTAAAATTTATGTTTTATAAACATAAATTGAAGGAAGAAAGGTTAAACAAAAATTTTAAATGATCCCAAAGCAAAACATTTCATCCTGGATTGACCCAGAGCTAAATATTTTGGTTCTATTAGCTGATCAAAAGATTTTGTTTCATTAGACCTCAGTGGAATAGTTATGTCATTTTGAGTCCAGCCCTTCTGCCCCTCAGCCCTCCTCTCCGAACATGTTAGTAACCCGGTTGTACTGTTTGCACTAAAGAATCAAAGTATGTCTGGTGTTTGAGACAGAAAATGGTATTCCAGCATATTACTGCAGTTAAACACCTTTCTCTGCTTGAAAATGTCCTGAAAAATCATAGTTCCTCCTCTGAACCGTCAGCAACCCCCAGCACCTCCGAGTGCAAATTCAGTGAGTGGGAACACCCAGAACTGTTGCTGATGCCCTGCTCTTTTTTGGTCATCTCCTCCAGAGTACCTTCTTTCAGGTGTTCTGGTCTCTCCTTGGTAGTTTTAGTTTGGTATATTGATGTTCAACCCGGCTTTTTGTTTTCTGTGAAAATTAGAATGGTGAAAATGTTGAATAAATGGGATAATATATTTTCAGTTTTGTAAAAGGGTTTTTAATATGCAAGAGATTTTCTTTTAGAGACCACTCAGTCACTTCGTAATGTGCCTTGTAAAATCAGCCTTATTTCATTGCCCTCTGGTGGTGTGAGTTGGTAGTTTAAAATACTTTATATACCTTGAGGAAAACATCACCTTGAGGAATTAAAAGAGAAAACTCACGTAATGAAGCAGTGATGTTACAGTTTGATATCAGTGTGAAATTAGCTAAATATCACTTGCTGCTCTGGTTGAATACACCGTTGTTCAACTGATAGAAATTAGTTTGGTTAGAACAATAGCAAAAAATAAATTTGAAGTAAACCCGTATCAGTTGCTTATTGTCCTAAAAGCTTTTCAATACGATGTTTTATAAGAAGTGATTTAATTTAAAAAACCAAGATAATAAAGGTATTCATCCTTTCTGCAAAAGTATTGTACAAACAACACGCTTGCAATAAACTAGAATAAACATAACAAGAAGGACTTGAAGCTGCAGCAAACCATGTTGCAGACAGGTTTGCATTCTCATGAAGAATTCACTTTAGACTGTGGCTCCAAGGTCAGTATTTTAAGTTGTTTTACTTTACCCAGCATCCTTTCTACCCACACGTACCTTTCTAGAGCGTATAAACATGGAGAAATAATGAACAACCAACAATAATCTGCCACATTCCTCACCAAACTGTAGTTTCTTATCATGCAATAAAGCCTCCAAAAAATGTGCAAGATGCTGCACAAATGTCTAGGAATATGCATCCCTGCCTTAAATGGATTATCTGCACTACTTGCTTGTGATAAAGTAGATTTTTTTTTTGCTAAAATCTGAAATTATTCAATATGTAAAATTTTATAGTTGTATTCACAATTACTTGGCATGAGTTTTCTCTCAGTGGTACTGGGTCTGCATCTGAATCAGTATATTGCTTTCAGTTGGTTTCCTACTTTATATAAAAAAAGGAAAAAAAGGTCATTTGTGCCATGTTCTTCTCTGACACAGCATGTCCACAGCATCTAGGTTGCTGAAAGAAAAACCTCCCCCTGTCTTTCTCTCTTTCTCTCTCTCTCTCAGTCTCTCTCAGCCTAGAAGCAGCGATGTCGTGGGGTACGGACAAAGCATCCAGCATGGGGCATGCTTCCTAGTCACGCAATACGGTGACAGCTGCACAGCCTTGCTCGCCCCTCCCCACTCCCACACTCAGCCCCCACGTGCACACCATGATTGTATGTGGCCTGGGTTTGTATATAAGATACCCTTTATTTTGTTCTTCTATAGGTACAGATGTATAGTGATAATGGGTCATATCTCAACACCCATCCTGCCTTTCTCACTTACGCTGTGAAAGGACAAAGTCGGCTTACACAGCTGTGCAGAGATTTTCCCAGGAGAGGCGGGTGAGGCTGTCAGGCTCATGCTTTGGATGTAGAGATGCATTTCAGGGATCATCCTGCTGTGTTACCTGCTTCTCAGAGAGTTGCAGTGTGGTGGTGCTCTTCCCCTCCTGCTCCCACCGTCTGAGAGCTGCCATCAGTGGAGCTGTGAGCTGTGGACCGGCTGTGCCTAACATACAGGTCCTTCACAGGAGACAGGCAGCCTTACTGCAGCAGCCGGAGGAACGTGCACGACAGTAACCCTGCTTCCTCCTTTTCCACTGCACCCCTGTTGCGTGATTCAGATCAGGCAAAGCTCCATCCATCACATGACATCCTGTGGCCTGATTTTTGAGCTTCTTATTTTGGGGGATGCCGGCATAGTGTTTTACAAGATCTCCACATGTTCTTGCTGCAAGCAATGTGTTACGAGTGCAACTGTTAGAAGAGGAATGTAGCTTGACCACTGACTGTACCTGCTAAATTAAAATGGACTTTAGAGGCCAGGTTATAGACAGGAATAACTACAATTAGCCTTAAGATTGCTCTTGGTATGGAGCTAGACTGATCTTCTGTGAGCCTTGGGTCACAGGGAACTGAAAGTTTACATGTATGCCAAGTAAGCAACATTCTCAGTTGATGTTGTTTTTTGAAAATGTAATGTATTGAAACATCAAGCAATATGTTGCCAGCATTTATTAAGTCTTAATACTGCTTTTTTTGCATTTCTAGAGCATTTTGAGATATTCATTTGCTCTGGGCAGTGATTTAATCTTTTTCTCTGGAAAGAAGAATCACAGATGGTAGGATTTAAACGTATATGAGCATGGAGCTGTTTCAAAATATCTAGTCCCTAAAATCATCCAAAAAAAATCCAGCTAGGAATGAAAGTGAAACCATCAAAGCAGCCAGGCAAGGCTGACATAGATCTTAGCTCTGATCAGAAACATGTAATGTGATTTGTACATGTTTCAGATACTGTGTACAGAGCTCAACTAGTTTGTTTTTCCTAAATATAAAATGAAAATGTTTGTGTCATCTGGCAGAAATCTCATCAGATTATTTCTCATTTCTTTTAAAAATGGTAAAATGTGCTGCAACCCAAAACATTCTTTTATTTTTGAGACTTGTTTAGATCTATCTTCCACCCTCCAGCACCCTACAGGCTTGGGTTCACAGGAGAAGCATTTAACCTGTTATTGGAAAGAGCCCAACAACTGAGTAACGTCATTCACACAGAAAGAACAAATAAAGATGATTTATTTGAAGTAATAAATGCAAAAGTAGCCCAAAATAAACAGTTATGTCAGTGACAGCCATTCCTTATTCTTAACATTTGTCTTCTCTCAGCTCTATCCCCCCTTTGCTTTCCTCAGCACTAGGCCCATGGCTGCCATTGGGCTTAAAGCCAGCAGGAAATTTCCATTGTACCACAACTGGCTCTGTTCTTCTCACTCCTCTCTCCCCTCTGCTCCCTCCCACTCTTCCTTATTTTTAATGAGCTTTGCTTGGCCTGCTGAATGCTCAAAATCTCACTAACTGCAGAGCAGTGGAGCCTGACCCTGCTCTGGCCTGAGAGACAGCAGTCCCTAAAAAGCTCCAAATGCCCACTGACCTCCTTCTGACCCCTGTAGCATGAACATATTACCCTGTGTCTTGTTTCAGCCCGAATGGACTGGGATTTACTACAGCATGAGATTAGTGTTGCCTGTGTGCAGAGGGGCTGTAGATGTTGTAGATGTAGTGATCTGTAATAACAGGCAGGACCCTTTGCCTGGAAGGACCAATAAAATGGGTAGGTCTGGATTGTTGATTTTCCTGTGCTCTTGGGTTTTGTGTGGCACTTGCATCAGTTTTGGGTAAGGAGGATTTTGTCCGCAAACATTCAGTCCAACTACCACATTCTGATACCATGGAAGTGCGTTTATTGTCTTCGCCAGATGCACAAGGAAAGAGCAATGCCAGCTTTTTCAGAGAAGACACCACTGATGCAATGAGTGACAGACAGTGAGAGTGATGCTTGCCCATTTCTCCTCCTTACTCTGTATGAACTCCACATGCTGAGTGCTCTGAGCTTCCTCCTGAAAATAAAGAAGACCCCAACTTCACTGGATGGTCTCCCATGCAATTCACAGCGGGACAAGGATCAGCAAAAAACAGCCGTTGCTCTGTGTGGCTAAAGTTGTTGGGGTTGAGTCAGAACAGAATGATATGACAGCAGAAGGAATGAGACATGAGATGTATGAACCCTTTCTTCTGATCTGAAGTACATGTGTAGGCTGAATCTGATTTTACACTGTTAGGGTAGTACAACTGGAAATTTTTATAGGTGAGAACCTGGCCCTTCCATCCCTGTTAACTTTTGCACACATCTTTTCTTTGGGTATGTTGCATGGCTACTATTGATCCATAGTGGAAAAGCTAAAACTCCCAGGCGTGTGCAGATGTTGGATAACATTGTGTTCAAACACCTCAAAATATCAGTCCCTGCCCAGTGATAAACAACCTATACTCTCCATAGTGTTCCTCCTACTTCCACACACCTGTCCATAGCATGTTTTTCCTGTGCAGGATATGAGCGGTTGGAAAGAAAGGTGGAGAAAGAGCATGTTACACCCCTAAGGGGTCTTGCATGCTTTTCAGACTGCCAAGCCAAAGTCCCTTTTGCAGTGTCTGTTGTTGTGAGAGCAATAATATAATTCCCGGTTCCCTAGAAAGGCTTTGTTTTGGAAGAACCAATGTACAGTGACCCATACGGAGAACCTGGAGTGGTTTAAGAGTTAGCTGGTTGGCGTGCAATCAATTTCAGCTTTGTGGTCAATACCTTATTCTCTGCCGTGGGAGAGGGAGCGTCTTCTCTTAGTTACTTCAGGGAGCCGCTACTCTGTTGTGTAATGGGATGAGACATCCTTTTTTTAAAATCCTGCTTTGGCTCCATGGGTATGTCTTTGTAGTAGCAGGGACTTGGCAGTCCTCTTTTATGCTAGTTCAGGTTGTGTTACCTGCAAACCTCAAAAACCCTGCTTTTCCAATGCGCGAACTTCGTAAGACCTGTATAAGCTTAGCCTGCAGTGAAAGGAAGTTAAGCTAAATCATATTGCCTTGCATTTGCGGTGAGCCAAGAGCACTTACACAGTCAGTTCCTGCAGCTCACCTGGTGCATAAGAGGTTGTTTGCCTTTGTTCGCAGGAATGATTTTATTGTACCACTTATCTAGATACAAAATATGACTTAAGTTTTCCTGCACAAAGCCTGGGCCACGGCTCTTTCTGGGAGGTTAGACATGTAACTGAGAAGGCGGATGTAAAGCTGCACAGTAACAACTGCAGATTCATACTGGATTCAGCCTGGATTTTAATTTTGTTGTTCATATTCTCTCTAATAAGAAAGCCAGACCCATGAGACGATGGTCTGTTTAGTTTGCATCCCCAAGATACTGTTCAGTGTGAAACAGCCTACAGGATCAGTCCTGCACAGAGGTTGATGAGCAGGGACAGAACAGTGCTTAAATCATTGTTTGAACAAAAGAACTGATTAAACATCTCTCAAAGCAGAATATATACTGTAATCCCACTAAAATCAATAGAGGCTGCAAATGAGCTGGACTCTTGATGAACTCAGTGCTTTATGTTTGCAATATTCTAATCTCTTAATTAACAGCCTGCTCTTTGAACTCCACTGCTTCACTTTTTAGTGATCTTAGCTGATGGTGGCTCTTTGGATTCCATCTTCATATTGACAAGTCACAAACCAGCCTCAGTGCTCCTCATCCACCTCCTTCTATCCACTCTCATTTCTGTCCTTTCTCTTTTATGAATTTAAATGTTCGTGCACTATCACCCAAACCTTATTATTTTTGTTCCCAAGCCATACCTGCTCCCCACATTTCCAGCCATTAAAATTGTCGCCTTCCTCCTGTCTAACCTTCCCTTGAACCACACGGCTGGGGAATGTTCTTACTCTGCTTTCAGGGCTGCCTGTTTCTGGGCCTGAATGAGGGGTGCCTCCACCCAGCTGAGAATAATAGTAAGGCAAGATTGGGATATCACCAGCTATTACAGCACTTCTGTGCTCTGACCGTTCCTACCTTTTGCCACAGCAGCTACATGGGATGCTCCAAGTGGAGGTGGTTATGTAAGCCCCCCATCATCTTATATTTCCTCTTGCTCTAAAAAAAACATTCTGCTCTGCACTTCAGTGAATTTTAAAGGTGCCAGCAGAGTTATATCAGGCTTTGTGCACAATTTAGATTATAGGAGATCAATAGGATCTAGCTAGAGATCTGTGGGATGTAAAACAGTTGAGTGCTTGAGGTGAGGCCAATTCCCATGGATGAATTTGTTTACAGTTTCTTATCATTTGATTTCCAAGCCAGTAATAGGCTTCATTTCCCCTTAGGGTGGGAGGAAATGCTGCTGGAACCATAGACCTCCTCAGGGCTTCAGGGCAGTGTGCCAAAGTATGTGGCTGCTCCCTTTGCTCAGAAGACCTCCATGTATCCTGCTTCCCCTGAACGTGCCAAGGTAACCGCAGAGGCACTTTCTGTGGGGATGAGGAGGGCTTCACTGCCATAACTTCCCTCTCTCTGCCTCATGCTTAAGTTTTAGTAGCTTTATTTGCATTTTTCTTTGCCCCTTTGCAGAGTTCACAGAGGAAGGCAGCAGAAAAATCCTTAATGTTCATAAAGTGTTTCAAAGATGTCAAATCATGATTGCTCTTGGTACTGTAAAAATGCATCTTCCACTCCTGTCGGGTGTGACATATTCAGCACCCGCCTGCTCTGAGAGCTCTCCCACCAGCGCTTGGCTGTCCCACGTGGCAGTGCAGAGCGCTGCTGCCCTACTGGGCCTGCTAACTGAACCATTCCCTTTTAGATCTGACTCATACATTCTTATGCTGGCTGAATAATTACTCTCTGAAATTAAAATTGTTCCAAACTATGTATGGCAGAGATTTCTTATTTCAAATTAACATTAGCTGTTGCATGCATGAATCCTGTATAGACTGGAAAGGGAGGGGCGGCGTTGCTTTGTGGCATCCAGTTCCCACATCAGATGATATGAAACTAATAAACGGGTTGGTGCCAGGAGCTAGTTTTTCACAGACGGGCAAGAGATGCAGCTGAAGATCTTCACTGTGGGGGAACTGTGGCTGCAAACATGACTTGGACACAGTAACCTGTGAAGACAGTAAGATATTTACTTGAGTGAGTTCTAAAGGCTCAGGCTGAGGCAGATTTGCAGTTTCTGGCAGAAATAGATTCCCCAGGAGACTCCAGTCATTTCAAGACATCTGCTTGCAGATTCAAACAGGGAATATTCTTAGCCTGGAGAACTCTCCTCCACCTGGTCCCTCCTGTTGTAAATGCCACTTACTTCAAGCAGGAAAACAGAAGAGCTGAGAAATGAGCAAACAACCTGTTCAGATAGGTAGTTACTTACTGCTCAAGAGGACAATAAATACGTCATTGAAAATCCTAGTATCCATGCAGAAAACTGAGCACACCGTACTAGCTTAAAAAAGGATGCTGGTTCTCGCGTCTGGCACGGGGCTGTGTCTGTGTCTGGCCACATTCCCTCCCAGTCTGCTGATGCGCTTAGGTAAATGCCTGACCGTAAGCGGGTGACTCGTTCCCCTGGATTCTCGGGATTGGCAGGTAGGTCCTGGCAGGAACACCCATAATCCTAGGCAGATTGGAGCACAAGATCCTTACTGTCCACTCAGCACTTTGCAGGAGTTACTCAGTTCATTGCTGAGTCAAGATGATTTATTTCCCTTAGAAAGTTACTCAGATTTGAACCCAGAAGGTCCTTGATCATGTGAGGGGAATTCAGCATAATCCATCGCTGGCACTGAGTCTCTGGTAGAACATAAACAAAACATAATTTCATACCTTCTTTCCCATACTGGAAAGTGTCCTGTCCTGCAAAATATTATTACATCCCCATTCTCACTTGCCCAGCCCCCTCCACCCCCCCTTTTCTTTCTCTCTCTCTGCCTGATACTTAACCCAGTTTTAATGAAGATGCTGCTGCCAGTAAAATGGTGGCTATATTTGTTTAATGAGCCTGTTCCAATGTGTTGTTTAATTGCTCCATTATTTCCTTTGTCAGCGCTCTGGATAACAAAGTTATTGGTATTTGACTAATTTTTCATGCTTGAATTAAAATATATCAGTAAATACAATGTCAGCTGCAAAGAGGAACTTCCAGCAAACTATGGGGATTTAGGGATTGAGTTTTTTTCTTTCTCCCTGAGCAGTAATTACTGAGGTAAATGAAACTTCTGGGAACTGTTATTTCAAATTGAATTTTAACTGCTTGCTTCCTGGAAGGAAAGACACCAAACTTACTGTCTGAATGAAGCATAAACAAGAATAAATGTGGAGACACTTATTGCAGGACTCACAGGGAAGGTAAGTATTGGGATGTTTATGCTAAATGATATATCCCTCGTATTTATGTAGCAAAAAATGAATTAACTCAAGTGAGCACTACCAATGTAATGTTATTGGGGACAGGATCATCTCCTCCTCTCGGGGGACATGCTCACAGGGCACTTCAGGTCCACTTTCTTATTCTCCTTTCCAAAGAAGGGAGGGGGTTAGAGCATCGCCACTGGGAAGGGTCACTTGGAAATCAGAGCAAAAGACTCCAAGGAGAAAACACACTTCAATCCCTGTGACTGGAGCTGTAAAGGAGAGAACAGAGAGCTCACTCCTATACTATGGCTTCCTCCCCCACTGGGCATCTTTCTTACCTCCATCCACCTCTCCTATTCCTCTCAGTCAGCTTCTTCATGGAAGGGAAGGGAAGGGAAGCAAAGGGAAGAGGGAAGGGGAAGGGAGAGAGAGGACAGAGGAGAGGGGAGCAGAGGGAAGTGGAGAAAGGAGAGAAGAGGAAGAGGAGAGGAGAGGGAAGGAGGGGGGAGTGGAGCGGAGGAGAGGAAAGAAGAGAAATTCTGATTAAATTCTACACTGAGCTTTTCATCACACCTGTGAATGGTTGTATACGCATGTAAGGCCAGAGTTTGCCCTTGGTATTACTAAAACCAGCAATTGTACTCAGAAAATCATGACTGAAAAAAAAAGCTGAAAGCTCGGTAGACCTTTTGCCAGAAGATGCTTTGAAGTAGGACTGATTCTAAGATCATCTCAGGTAACAAAGACAGGGATTCCTTTGCCTTTTAAGCTGCAGAAGATAGAAGTTTTTATTCTGTGTCGTCGTGCAAGCCCAGGCTTCTATAACCCCTTGAGACATCCTTTCCCTTATTAACATAAAGCTTTAGAGAACCAGAAATTTGGAAAACTACCTGGGGCTGGAACACAGCTTCATTATAAAACCTGTGACTGCTGCAGTACAACATCCTTTACAGCACGTTTCATTTGAGCACATGGCCAAAGCAGATCAGATGAGAGCAAGTCACTGGACATCCTACTGCCCAGGTCAGCACAGCGAGCAGCCGAGGAGCAGAGGGATGGGGCTTGCAGCCTTCTCTGAGGCAGACAAGCAGAGGGGTTTGCCCGAAAATGTGGTAGGTCAGGTACAGCTGCCACTGGAGGACTGGGCTCTTGCATCAGTTACTCCGGCTCTTTCATCACGTTGTTCTGACAAGGAGACTGGAATTCAAGCCTGTAAACTGATGCAACAGCACTGACGGAGCTGGCAGCGAGGGATTAGTTACCTCTGAGATGGAAAGGAATGAAAGAAAAACTCATAAACAAATATCCTTTAGGCTCTGAATTAGAATACAAAGGAGAACCTTCAAAATAAATCAGCTAATACTGCGGAAAAAGAAAGGAGTGAGATAGATGAAATTGTTTCTGCTGTCAAAATGATGCATTGATCTTAAAAAAATGATAACATCTAGGAAGTACAAGTACTTTATTAAACTTCTACTTGGGGAAAGCCTGTGTGGGAAAAGCTTTAGGAGTCCCCTGTAACACAAGATGGGAGATCCTGGAACATGGCAAGGCTCAAGTTTCCAAGACAAATCTTAAAGAGTCTCTGTTGTAATGATTGTGTATGTCTACCTTTATAGTTACATGTTCTGTCTCCTGACTGCATCTCTTCAGTGATGCATATGCAGTCATGGGGTCAAAATCCCTACCTTATTCTACATGGAATTTTGATAAGTTTATGGGCAGGTGACGTTGCATGGTTGTTCACCCCCTTGAGAGAGAGAATCTCGAGGTTTCAGTCCTTGCTTCAAGCTGTGCTTATGTGTTTTTATTAAGTGGCAGTTTAATATAAATATGTAAGTGTGCTTTGGAGTAGAGGCCAGACCGTAGCCATCTCTACTTTGTGTTCAAATCACCAAACAACAGAATCATGATTTTTCTCTCTCAATATCTTTTAGATTCTTTTCTGTATAGTGGCAAAACTTCAAGCAGAGGAAGAGACGGGGTTGTCCCAAACTGCCCCCATCCCGAGAGCTTTTCCAGGGCCAGCTCTCACCTCTGGCGGGGGTGCACCCTCTGCAGCTGTGTAAAGTAAGGCACTGTCCTTCTGCTTCCCCCAGCAATCAGCCAAGGGTCAAGCAGCACCTGTTCGGTGGCAAAATGAGTTTGGTGGAGCAGCAGCAGCAGCAGCTTTGTAAAGAGCTGACCCTGGCAGAGAGACCGGGCTGCTCTGTGAGCAGGGAGCCAGTAATAGCTGGATTATCCTGTAATGAGTTCCCTGTGCGAGGCGGGAAGTTTTGCATTGGCTGAAATTTCACACGGATATTCTTTGAACAGTTTTGAGTACTGTAGAAGTTGGTAACAATTTTCCTGTGTTCATGATATGATGAATCTGTTACTCAGCTGGCTTAGGAACTCCTGAAAAAATTTGTAAATTTTATGTTAGTAGCAATTCTTCTGAAGTGGTCGCAAAGAACAGCAGGCGCGAACTCTGAGAGAGTGATTGAAGCGACTTACGTTGTTGAGTCTGTAGGATCAGGGCTTCAGATATGAAGGGGAGAGGAAAAGTTAAATACCTAGAAGGGGCTGCAGGTGGACTTGTGTGTCTGCTACACAGTGAAACGATGGCTACACTGGTTAGGAGGCACAGGCAGCTCTTCTGGGTATTTGTTTGTACAGGCACATGCATGCTTGTGTATGTGTTGCACAACATGCATACACTGTTCTGGTTACCAAGCTCTACTCATGCTTGAAACAGGAATTACAGGATTGCAAGAAAATTATACTGTAAATTATAACGACTAGGTTAGAAGGTATAATAGTTTAAATATTTATGAAAAACTGGAGAAAGTCCCAGAGAGAACAACAAGAAATGTAAGAGGTTTGTAAAACATGAGCTATTAGGAAAGGCTGAGGGAACTGGGTTTATTTCACCTGCAAGAAAGAGCACTGCCAAACACAACCAATATAGCAAGGCTATTATAAAAAGAAAGATGATCAATTGTTTTCTGTTCTGGGTGGGAAAAGAGCAGGAAAAAAACCATCTTTTGCTGCAGAGAGGGCTGGAATTGAACAGTAAGAGATATTTCTAACTGGAATGTAACACTGGATGTGGTTAAACGGAGGTTTTCAAAGCCTTGTTACTTTTCAAGAACAGGTTAGATAAACATCTGTCAAAAATAGTGTTGGTTGAACCTGATCTTGCCTCTGCCCAGGCAGTCAGACTCCAGAGATCTCTCCACGGTACATGTTGTCGTGATGCCAGCCCAGTCTGATCACAGTAGAATGTAAGGATTTGGCAAAAATTAGAAGGAAATCATTAAGACATGGGGAGTAAATGAGATGGGATAGAATGCAGCATGGATTCACCAGGTGCAGATCATGCTGAACTTACCATATCATCTTCTTTCTTAATACAACTAATTTTCTTGGCAAAACCAGTTTACTAGATCTCATTTATTTGGTCTTCAGTCCAGTGTTTGGTATGCTGTCATGAAGAAAATTATTAACTGAGCTGAAGAAGATGGATTTGTATAGAGCTGCTCAGGTGTTTGGGGCATTGGTTAACAGAGAAACAGATGAGGGTAATGTCGAAGGGGAGGTTTACTAGTAAAGTGCCCTGCTTGAGACAAATCTTAATATTTCTATTAATGACTGATTTAAAAAGAACTCACATACTGATTAAATGCAATGAAATTCATTTGTGCAAAGTGCAAAGTCATTGCACTTAGGGACTAATAGCAAGAATTTTTGCTATAAACTGGGAGATAATTAGTTGAAAATGTTTAAAGGATGACTGCACATAGCCAAAATGAGGTGTCAGTAGAGCAATAAATGAGATCTTAGGATTTGTCAGTGAGGTATTTGGTATCTATTAGGAAGCACAATGTTTCTGTGCTTCCCAAACTTCATCTGAAATACCATTTACAGTTCTGGTTGCTTATGTGCAAGAAGGGTAAGGACTCAAATGTAAAAAAGGACTGCTGGCACAATCAGGGGAACAGAGATATATAGGAGTAGACTAGAAAAGGGTGACTTTTAGTCCAGCGAAATGAAGGCTGAGAGGGGATACAATAATTCAATGGAGGTGGGAAGTGAGAAGAGCTATTTAAGGGTATGAAGTATATGGAATAAGAACAAATAGATATAAAATGGCTTTTAAAAAGGTAGGAAATTAAAAGGAGGTTCTTCTCCATCGGAACAGCTAGGTAAATAAGCAGCTTCCCAATTAAAGTGATGGAGGTAAAAAACAAACCCTAATTGCTTTTAAAATGAAGCTTGGTAAATTCATGAGAAGTGATGTATGATGTAGTACCAGTGATAACAGGGTATCTGCCTCACTGGCTCTTGCTTTCTTGCTTCTCTTTCCTCCTGTAATGAACAGACTTGGGAACATGAGAACTGCCATCAGACTTCTACTTCATTTCATTTGATAATTTGATTTTGGCAACAGCAGCAAGCCAAAGCTTCAGAGAAAGTGCAAAACTCCTAAAGAAGGCCTGTGATCTGGCATACCCCAGGGAGATTTTCCTCCTGCTCTCATCACACGGTCTGGCAGATGCCCTGGGACATGAGGATTCATATCCCTTTCAAAGGCTGGTGTATGAATTTATCTGATGTGAGTACAGATGTTCTCATTAGCTTTATTAACATGTACGTTGGATGCTGGATTCTGCTGAAATCTTGGCCTCAAAGAAATCTGAACTAACTAACTGCAGTATGTGAATTTTCAGCTTTTCATCTCATAGACTGCCACTTTGCTCCTTCATTAGAAGAGAGCATAAATGGCACATCTTCTTTCCATTCACTGTTTGCAAATCTCAGACACTTAATGTCTTCTTCAATAACACTCCAACTAATCCTACTTTCTTCCATGCTGCTTTCAGCTAGAAGAATTTCCATGACTCTGATATAATTTCTGTTTCCTTTCTTTGAATGCCCTTTTGCAGCTACATAGTTTCTGAACTGATGTGACCAAATATGAACAGTGAGGAGTTGCTACTCAGTCCATTAGAAAACACATGATTATTTTCTGCTTTTATCCATCCTTTCTGGTTATTGATTTTTTTGATACTGCCATTTTTACAGCCAATAATTCTTGTGTCTCTTTTTGAAAGTTTAATGAAATACTAAGTCCTTTAATCAGCATAATGAAAAGTGAAGAGCATACAGAAAATCCTAGCTAGATTTCCACATATCACTGAGTGCCATGTCTAAAGGTAGCATTCTTAATTCAGAAAATCTATGCATTGCCTATTTTAAAAATATGTAGGGATAGTATAGCATAGGACAGTTATTATTTTACTTTTCATATATCAGAGCTGATCTGCTTTCACAACATGCCTGTACATATGTGAAAGAACCATGTCAAACTGGTTCTTTTGTATAGTGGTTGACATCCCTGTATTTTTATTTGGTTTTGGTTCACTTGAAATTTAAGCAAAATTCAGATCAAAATGCTGATTTAAATAATTTTCAAGCAAAAATATTATAAAATGCTACATGCCCTCAGTCTAAAAACAAAGAAGTTTCACATGATGCTGTGGTCTACTGTGTACTATCCAAATGGGAACCTTGACAAAAAAGTCCTTTCGAGTTGCTTAAAATGTTTCCGTGTAGAACCACTAGATGTCAGCCTAAACAAAGAATTAGCACTGCTGGCTTTGGGTGGATTTTAAGTTGGTGTAAAGGATCACTGCAAAGCCTGTGAACCCACTTGAGGTTAGGAAGGGGAAACAGGTTCACAGTTCTTGCATTGGCCTTCTCTGCAGGGCTGTATGTCACATCTCTCGCTCAAGTTTTCTCCACTCTTCTGTGTGCGGGGAGCTGTGGGCTTATGAAGGTTGAAATTAGGTACTGTAGGAAAAGTGTATCTTCTGGAGCAATACACTGAGCCGAAAGGGCTTTAAACCTCACCGACACAGTGCAGCTTTTAGATGCACAACTTGCAGTGAAGGGGAGCTAACAAATTCTGTGCTGCTTCTTGCCTCAACCAGTCTCATGACATAAGGATGGACGGCCACTATCTAACCTCCGAGAGGGACTCCAGTGAGCCCCCTTGCTTAATAGGCTATGTCCATCAATGTGCAAAAAATACCAGTCCTAACTCCAGAGAACAATAAATAGGAGTGAAAAAAGAGTAAAGAAAAAAAGGGATGAAAAATAATGAAATGAACAGTTTTCTATAAATGTGCAATTTTTTCTGTGATGTCAGCTGAATGAATGTTTACTGTTGGGAAAAGTAGCTAATATGATGACCCCGGGATTGAGTATTAACTGTTTACAACCCTGATCTGTTAAGGGAAGGAAATCCTGAGTCTTGTATTGCCTCATGCTTGGCATGATGGTTAGAATGGAGACATCACATTAAATCTGAAGCTCCCAGGATTTTACTACTTAACATACTTGCGGCCATCCCGAATTCTCCCAAATAAATATACTGTATTAGAGGGGTTCAGAATCAACTGAGAAGTCTGAAACCTTTTGGATGGTTTTTACAAAACTCCATTTCAACACAATAAAAACTTATAATGCTCAGTGCCTTGCAGGAGAGAGACAAAATTTAGTAACTTCATAGCATGCCATTTCTAAATATGCTTCTGCTGGGTTTTCTAAGTAACTAGCTTTTAATCAAATGCTTTCATTGATTTACTAACCAAAGATGAAAATCCATAAAACTGTTGTAGAATAACAATTATTATAATAATTTGTTAATTAACCTATTTAATGGGTCTTAAAGAATTTTTTAACTGAGCTTGTCACTGATTGGTATTGAGAGCACTTTCACTAACAGATGGTGAGTTACTGTACCAAGTTGCTGTCTTTCTTTATCTATTGTTGCTTTCTCTGATCAGAGGAGTGGGATGATCTGGAAAGAAGTCTGTTTTCTGGAGTTTTTGTTTTCATGGTCCCAGTAATTCTCCAAGTTTTTAAGAGAATATTGCAAAAAGTGACAGAAACATCACAATGACAAAAGCAGTATTTCCTGAAAGTACATGTAGTGGTCATGCAGATGAGCTGGAGATTATGTGTTTCAGGCTCTGAGCTTTCTGTGCATGAGTGGATTGGTTGGAAAAGAGCAGAGGACAGTTGTAGGGCTTCACATCAATACTTACCAGGCTGCTCTGAAAGGAGTTCGGCTTTGCTGATATTAAGGAATAGAAAACCAGGAGGTGAGAAGAAGATATGGCTTTTTGTTCACTGTTTAACCTGGCCTTTCTTGCATTGTCCAGACTGGGATGATACTAACTGGGAGATCTAGGAAGCAAATTGTGCTGCTCTAGGTACAGAATAGGCTAGAGAGAGGTCTGTGCCTGGGGAAGCCATGCCGGTTTTATAAAAGGTTTGACAGGGGAACTTTGTGAGCTGCTATAACAGAAGATAGCATACCATACACATTAGCACACACAACATTACTCATGTGAAAGCAGAGATTAGGTCTTCCTGAAAGATATCAACCATCAATTTCCGGCCCCAGAATGACTACTTTATATAAGATGCAAGACTTCAAGGCATGAGTCAGTGAAGTGGAAAGCCACAGAAGGTATTACTGGTGCCACAGGATACTCAACAACAGCTAGCAGAACAGTCCATGTGTTGTGTTGCCCCAATGCCTGCTGTTGTGTGACACATGGAAAAACTAAACACTCGAGAAATGTGCTGCTAGGTCAGAGCAATGCTCAGTTGAAGGCAGTGGTCCCCACTGCCCAACAGGGGAGACACTATTTAGCAAATGACGTGAACTGGCCACTTTCTGTGGTCCACTTCACTAACATCCAGAGTTACTTAAGGATGCCAGATGGTTCATCCTTCCTCATTCTTTCTGTTTACAGACCTCTTCATGCATGTGTAGAATCCCTTTCTGAACCTGTTGATACTGTTTGCCTCCACAATGTCTTGTGATAGCAAATTTCAGAAGTTCACTAACCAATTTGTAAAGATGGACTTTCTTTAATCTATTTTAAACCACTCTCCCAGTAGTTTCATCAAGTTCCCCCTGTGTCTAACATGCCTGGATTTGGTGAATAGCAGCTCTACATTTACTTTATTTATTATTTCCTTCATGATTTTGTAAATATTCATGAAACAACCTCTCTAATTAATGAGTCCCAGCCTTTTTATATCTCCTCATAATGCAGCTGTTCTATTTCCTTGCTCATTTCTCTGTACCTCCCTAATTGTTGCACATCCTCCTTGAAATGCAGAGACCTGAACTCCTTACAGGACTCAAGACATGGTGCACCAGGGCATTTACATAGCAGTAAAGTGATATCTGCCATTCTCCTTGTTCTCATTATCTTTCCTGATGACACCCAACAGTTTCCTGGCTTTTGGGGCTGCTGTTGTACATTGAGACAATGATTTCAGAGAGCTGTCAGTGACAACTCCAAGATCTTTTTCTTGGCTTGTAACTGCCAGTTTTGAGTTCAGCACCACATACACATGGTTTGGATAATTTTTCCATAGGTGCATTACATTACATTTGCCAGAAGTGAGGCTTATCCGGCACCTTTTTGCCCAGGCAGTTTTGTGAGCTGCTGCTGGAATGCCACGCCATTGGCATGGAATTTAACTCCCTGAAAGAGCATTAAATTGTCTGCACACCTAAGACACTTCACAGCACATGCCTTTCTCTAGACTGATGAAGATGTTGAGTAAAACTGGTCGCAGCACCAGTCTCTGGGGGAACTCACTGCTGACACTTCATCCTGAAAAATGTCCATTAAGCTATACCTTTTGTTTCTTATCCTTCAACCAGCGTTAAATCCATAAAAGGATCTATCCTTCAATCCTGGCAACTTATTTTCTGTATTAACCTTTGGTGTAGAATTTTATCAATGGCTTTTTGAAAATCCAAACATATTGCATCCACTGGCTGCCTTTCATCCACATGCTGGCACATGGTCTCATAGAACTCCAGGTCCATGAGGCAGGATTTCTCTTTGCAGAAGCCATGCCAGCTCCTTTGCAACAGATTGTGTTTATCCATGTTCTCAATGATTTTATGCTATTATCTTACTGGAGAAGGAAATCACAATTGCTGCTCTGTAGTTCCCAGTATCCCTTCTAGTGCCCTTTTTCCCTTACAATACTCTCTCTCGGGTTCAGAGCTGAACTTACTCCTGGAGTGTGTTTCACCCACCAGACTCTGGGGTATACTGTGAAAAGTCATGAATCTAAACATGGAACAAGGAAAGCTTGACTCTGTGGTTTACTGATTAGGGCTGTGAAATAGAAGAGCTGCTTTGGGCTGGCAGTAAACAAAATCCTGCCTTTGCTACTGGAATTATTTCTATAATTCCTTCTGTAGTTTTAGCAAATCATGTGCTTTTTGGTAGTGGTGGAGTTTCGTGTTTCAGTCTGGTTGTTGCTAAACTGAATATCCTAGTGCAGTTTGACAAAGGTATCCATTGCCAGAAAGGTCAATATTTGCTGGAGTTGATTTTGAGGGACCTTATTTTAGAATTTAGTATTACAGACCTCAAATGTTAAAAATCATGAGCTGGACCTTTTTAATGCTGACTTAAAAACAATAATTTGGAACTCCTTTTCTTTGCTTTCTGGTCCATTATGTCACATTGGGATCATGTTTTTAGATAGCTATGAGGGCTGGAAACTTACTTAAAGATAATGTATCCAAGATGCTCCTGATTCTGACTCGAGGAGTTTGCAACACAATACTTACTACTACAAGAGTTGGCAGCACTGCTGTTTTGCAAGGGAAAAGCTCAGGCCCTGGCTGAGTGCCCCATAGCGTTTGCTTTATGCCAGCACAGAGATTCCCTGAGCTGGTGGATCTAGCCCTGGAAGGTCTCATCTGCCACAGGGAATTCTGACCCGGTTCAGAAATTTTGAGGCAAATCATCAGCCACCAGGAGGAGACACATGGAAAAAAGGTGCAGTGGTCATGCTTTGCCTGTACTCAGAGGGGTGGCAGGTTAGAGCAGCGGAGTGTGGGAAATGGCCTGGGCCAGACTCTGTCTTGGGAGCAAGGAAACTTAAAAGTTTTTGTATGTTCTTCTCTTCATCAGATGTACCAAATTCTCTCTGGCCACAGCTGACAGCCTGGATGATACTTTTTCATTAAGCTATTAATCAAGGATGCAAAGACCAACATGTGATCTGGCTCTCAAATCCCTTCAAAAATCATCACATCTATATACTGTGTTCAGTGTCTTCTGCTACAAGGAAAGCTTGTTTTGGTGAAAATACCTGAAAATCTTTTTTATGTTAAGAAAAGCAAAGCAAATGGCAGTTTTGTTATTTGTCAACAATAGGGACAAGTTTAGGCTGATACAGATTCCAAATGAGGAAATCTAGCATTTTCGTAGCACCTTGGGGAACACCAGATTACTGAGAGAAAAGCCCTTTTTTTACTCTTCCGAGTGAAACAATGAGAGTGGAAGAAAGATTCGGAATTGTGTTAAACTCCGCTGTGTTAGGAATCAGTGTTAGCAAATTAGTCCACACACCAGCATTCCCCCGGTATCTAAAGGGGTGTTTCAGGAGCTGTGGAGCACATTTCCGATAAAAGATCTCCATCTCTGCTGAGAAACACTCACTTAAAAAGAAGGATGAATGAATGTGCGCACATGCACGCACACGCACACACACACACACAGAGTTGTTTTGCTCAGAATCAACATAACAAGGATGAAGGTGTTCGCAGCTGAGTCTCTTTAAGGCTGTGTTGAACACAGTACAAGATGAATTGATCTGAATAAATTGGATTATAGCTAACAATAACTTACTGCAGCTGAAGCAAACATGTTCAATGTTGTGCTAAATTGCTCCTCATAGTATTTCACTTAATTTTTTTTTAAATTGGAGGGAAAATGTTACTTCTAAAAAATATTTGCCACACGATGGCAGCATAATCCAGTAAAACCAAAATTTTGGCTGTCATTGCTGGGAAACATTTTGCAGTTTTTAGCAGGCTGATTGTTGCAGAGCCACAGTACATCTAAAAATGAAGCACTGGCAGCGTGTGAATAGCTCTTTTGCACTGTGGAGGCTAAGTGGCACAGTGGGTTAGTACCGTAGCCTTTTTCTTCCGGAGACTCAGCCTTACATCCTGGCTTAGCCTGTAAATGAAAGCAAATTGGGTGGTCTCACCCTAGTCCCCATTTGTGCGTATCAGAAAACCACCATGCAATTTGGCACAGCCAGGAGTTGCTGCCTGGGAGAGGAACAGGGTTAGAATAGGAGGGGAACTGCAGGTCAAGAGCAAGGTGGACTGGCAGATCTGGGAAGGGAAGGCTGTGGCACCTGCTCGGACCAAATGGCAGTTGCCGTTTGCTGTCAGTACTGAATTCATTCTGAATATGTTTGTACTTTCGTTTGGTCCCTTTGAGTCAAATCCAAGTCAGCTCTTTATTTTATCCTCTTTCCTATTGCTGTTCATGGGAGTTTTACCAGAGTAAGGAACCAGCAAGCACCACAGGTTTGGCCTGATGCTACGTACGATTATGATGAACAAATTCATTTAAGTTTCATTGTGAAGCGAAGGTAATATAAATTCTCAAGTACACCTCAAGGATCTACAGCACAGGGATAATAGTACCAAGGTCCAAAATCCCCCAGGTTTGGAAGGCACACAAGACAGTACCCAGGTGTGGGTGTCAGCTCTGCTGCACAGTGTACGGGCTTTCCACAGTCTTTATTTCTCTTGTAACAGTCCTGGTGGTTGGGGAGTGATATTGTCCCCATTTTACTGATGGGGACCAAAACACAGAAAGGCTGAGAGACTTGTCTGGGGTTATGGAGGAAACTGAAGATACTATCATGATTAGCATCTGGGTTTATGAAGACTCACTACAGTGGACTTCTTGGAGAAGAAACTGGAAAAATGAAGAGTAGAGCTACAAGAGAAAGTAGGACAGATGGGGAGAGGAGTATGGTACTGGAGAAAATGGAAACTAGGAATTGAGCAAACTGAGAAAAAAAGATGCAGAATATGAACACAAGTTTAGGAGCAATAATAATAATAATATTAGAGAAAATATCAGGAAAGCGAGACTTGTTTGTCATCATTTTTTAAGGAGTTTTGAAAAACTCCAAAAGCCAGTAGTACAATGAAGAAAAAATCTGAGCAATCAGGAAAAGCTGAAAAACGTGCAATGTCCGGAGAAAGGAAGTTGTAAAGAGCAAAGAAAAAGTGTTCATATAAAAATACATTGCTGAAAAATGCAGTTTTGAGTCAAGTACTTGTGAAACTGTGCCAACTTCTGTAAATACAGTTGGCTTTAAAGTGAGGCGATATTATAGAAAAGTTGAAATATTTCATTTTGACATTTTCCTAACAAAATAGTTCAATGTTTTATTTCAGAGTAACAGTTCATTTTACAGCTGAGTTTGTTTTAATTTAAACTAGAGTAAAAGGCATCCAGAAATGAGATAGGTTATTTCAAGAAGTGGAGAATGAAACATGTCATTATACCTGACAGAAATTGTTCTTTTTTTTTTTTTTTGGCAATAAAAAAATTGTTTCATGATGCCCCGGAAGAATTATTCTCCCCAGTTTTTCAGTTCTGTCACTGAGGTGAAAAATCAATTATTTGTGCAGCCCTGGTTGTGTAATGAGGCATGCTGAAGAAAAACTTTGGTTACAGACGCAAGTTCTCCCGTACTGAAATTTCGGAATTTTAGATACCTCTGGGTATCTTAGATACATCTGAGGAGCTCGATGGGGAAAGACTGGAAAGAAAAGGGCTCACCATACAGAATTATATAATCTGACTACAGTGCTCTTTGTTATCAGGAGGAATCCTGCCACCTCCTGGTGTTGCAAGTCTCTGTTTTTAGCTTGGTGTGGAGATGCAGATCTTTCTCCATCTCCCTGTTTATTATTCCGTAGTTCCACTGTAAGCCAATCTCTTAATAAAATGATGGCACAGAAACCCGGACAGGGAGTGATCTGTCAGTTCATCTCAGATTTTTTTTCTGGGAAATAGTGCACACTGTTGATCCCACTAAAAGCAAGGTATACTTTTCTGTGCCATTTCCGGTGTAAGTTTGTTATATCAAGCATGTGTTAAAAATGCCCTAAATTTCTCATCATTTGTGCCTACATTGGAAAATAGATGTCATTTGTGCAAGTCCGGTCCTTCAAAAGGGAAGACAGAAATACTTTCCTGTGCCAGTAGCTGATTTTCCACATGCATGATCACTTTGCTTTATACTGGCCACATGCTGTTACAGAGACATAAATTCTTCTGCCAGAATGCTGTGGCTGTTCTGTACCCCAACTTCCAAATGAAACATTACAGATACCAGAGGTCTTTAGTCTCCCATGGGGGCTCTAAATAGTGAGCAGGGCCACTGTGCTACTAAGACCTCCAAGTCTTACACCAAACCTCTGTCTTTAGCTCTTCCCATCATGACAGTAAATCTAGAAACATGAAGATATTTAACTGGATTGAATGAATGAATGCGTAGGTTATTATAAAAAAATTGGGCAAAATCATGCTCATGTACTTTATAACATCCTGTCTTTTTTCTCTGAAAAAATGTTTACAAAACTTGTTGCACTTATATATTGTTTTCATCCAAAATATCATAGGCAAATTAATGGAGGCCATTGTCCTGGGATTGGTTGGGCTATGTTCAGAAAGTCAGGACTTTCCCTGCTGCCTCCATGTGCTTCAACCAACACATCTTCCCAGCTGTAAGTAATTGAGCTCGTCTTTTACACCTTCCCAGTCCCAAGATTCACAAGACATTCACTTCCATCAGATGATCACTCTGATAGGTGAATTTATTGCCAAATGAACCCCAACACCATCACAAACCACTTCTCTGAGAAAAGTGATGAGAAGATGACTACAATGTTACAACGCTGAAATAGGCCAGTCAATGGTTTTTACTGTTGGCCGTGGCCCAATGACACCTTCTGAATTTTGGACACATGCAAAATGAATTGGCAGCTTTGCTGTAGCTGAGTCAGTGAAAAAAGCCATTATAAATGCTTAATCATACAATATTTTCCATATATCAATATGAATTTATATGCTTGAATTTGGAGGAACTTAAGATGGATTAACTTTGATTCTTTTTATTTTTATTGTTGCTCCCTGTCCCTCCATTCCTTGCATTCCTCTGTCTGTCGTTTCACTTATTTATTTTTGTTCATAAAAGCTCGAAGAGATATTTGAATGGAGAAGAGGCCTTGCTGTGTAAAATAGCTTGAAATTCCTGAAATCCCATATTATGAAAATGTATACTTTGAGTTTTTCTGAAGTTTCTTCTGTTACAGAGTCTTTGAAAGAAATCACAAAAAAGCAGTAATGTAAAACTATTTTTATTGAAAATACATCTACAAAGTAATGTTTCACAATCCACTCTGGGTGCATATCAATGCAGAACCAGTGAGGGACGGGGAAAGGAATCTTTCTATAATACCTGATTTCCATAAGAAACAAAGTTAGTATAAAAAAGATCACATACTTTGTGACACAATTCGTTTTTCTCAGCTGATGCCATAGAAAGACAGCCATTTACATTAAGTCTTTGCAATATATTTCCAAACAGAATCTTAACAAAAATTAAATTGTTAAGCCATAAATTCTACTGTTAACTTTTATACACACATTCTGAATACAGTATCTATATAAAAATATCTCTAATTACATATCAGAAAATGTCTGTCTGTATTCTAGGTTTGCATTCTGTTAGCAAAAAAAAAAAATCACACTTGTTTTCTTTCAGTCAGAGATTCATTTAGAGCTCTGTAGGTCTGACTGCTCAATACTCTGTATTAAACCCTGCTTCCTTCATTCACTGGAGATTTCCTGCCCATATTGTCTGGGTTACTCAGCTGAAGAAGTCGGGCAGGAATTGTCAGTCTTAGAAAAACAGTCTTGCCTCACTGCTCAAAACATGGGAAAAGATTTGCCTTTAACCAGCACGCTGACATTTTCACTACCGTTACTTGTACACCACATCATTGATACTCTTTTAGTGACAAAAGCAAAATCTTGAGCATTTTTTGAGTGGCAGCTGGGACACTGCAAGGGAATCCTTCATTTCTTTCATCAGAGTTTTTTTTTTGTGGGGGGGAGGGAGGAGAAAAAAGAAAACCAAACATTTGAATAAGAAAGATTGTTTAACAGTAGTGTGCCTTTCAGTTAATATTTCTTCATTCCCTCAATTGTAACTGCATTATAAAACTTTCCAGTTTAACTTCTATAATAATACAAAGTAAAAAGGAAAAAATATATAATTTAGATTTCTAGAAAAGGGTTTCTTCAGGGAATAATGTTGAAATGGACAAAAAAAGCCACAGGATTACAAGTGCATTATCTCCCTTTTTTCATTCTTTCCTTATCTATTCCCTGAAGGAACCTACAATATTGCGCTTTAAACAACCTTTCTAATTACATTTTCAACATTTATTATAGTATTTATTGTTTTGCAATTTATATATTTTTCCTAGTAAAAAGTAAAAAAGCACCCATTAGTTTTACTTTCTAAAGGATTTTTTTTTAATTTTTGAGATACTGCTGATAAACGCACAAAGATTCAGAAACTTCACATTGAGATAGGGAGCCTTCTTATCCAGATGGAAAAAACATAAATCCAGCTAGTAGCTTCCTTACTTATCAATGGACTGACCAAGCATTTGGAAGGTTTCCAGCTGGAAAATCTCCTCTTGGTCTCGGGGATTCTAGCAATGCCATTTCAGCACAGACTGATTTAAAATCCAGTCCTAGTAGGATCTAAGCATCTCACCCTTCTGTACCTTCTGCAAAGTGCTGGCACTGTCTTCTATTCTTATTACGGTTTCTTAAGTAGATAATTGGCATATCCACAGCATGCTATGTGCTTTTCAAACAGAGAGGAAGTCACATATCCTGTCCCAGAGACAGTACAGTCTAGGGCTTTGCTCCTGTGAATACTTATGCACATAGATAGTTCAACTGAGTTGCAGCACTGAACATAAGGGGGCAAATCCAGAGGGTGAAGGTACGTACATACATACATACATAACCGTCTGCAATCAACGGGAGCTGATTGCTAAGTAGGCTACGTTTTTGTCAAGATCAGCTGAGGCTATTGTGAAAAATTATGTCTAGGTGAAATCACTTTCTCAGAAATGATATTTCAACTCAGCTGATAAAAGTGCTGATTGTTTTTTTTTGTTTTTATCTATACAGCTTCTCCTTTTTTATCCTTTCATTTAACGTCCTTCTTTTTATGGTGCTGCTAGTAATAGAACAAGGATGTAACACTATAGAAAAATAACATCAGATAAAAAAGCGAAAAGCCTGTTAATTTACTTAGCTGGATGCAGTTATCAAGTTAAAAATGTTGACTGTGTGCTTATAGATGTTAGGATGTTTTGCAACAGGTATTTAAAAAAATAAAACCATTTTCAGGCTCTGTTATCTGTTTTTACTTTCCAGTTCATAAAAAAAAGAATAAGATCACATTTACAGGACTGAGTAACATATACACTGGTATGTTTTATGATTTAATAGATGATCTCTCTTTTTTTATCCTCAGTTAGCACATGTCTAGCAGGACCAGTCGTGTTGCCTGTTAATTTTTTTTAAGTGGGAAGCCAACATATACCTTGATCACTGCTAATTTGGAATATATTTTCATTAATTCTTTTCCAATGCTAGCATGAAGGGAGAAAACAAGGACTAAGTGGGCTTGGTGAATTCAAGATATAAATGGCTGGAAAAAGTTTAAGCTTTCCACACTTGTAGTGTTGGCCTCATGCCTTTACCCTACATCTTGGTTTCACTATCTAACGGTTTCTCACTCTCATTTTCTTGTGAGATCAGTTGGTATGGTTTCTTCATTTCGTTTTCCTCTATCACAGAATTACCCATCTCAGCATCCCTGTTCTTCAGCTCATGCCGTGATAAATGTTCAACAATTCCTGCTCCAATGGAGTCTCCCAAGACATTGGTAGTGGTACGGAGACGATCCCTATGGAGAAACAGTAAATCAGCCTTGACTTTACCACTTGCTCAGGGACACATGCAGACTAGTTGTTAAAATGGCCTTTGAAAATAGCTACTAGATGATTCAACAGTGTTATGTGTATTCATTTATCTGAACAGTTAATGCCATGATTCCAGCTATAGAAATAAACAAATACACCAGGATTTAGAGACACAGAATGGGTTAATATTCCTGGCAACTTCACAGCAAGAAACAGTTGATGTGCGATGAGGGCGATAAAGGGGACCATATGGTAGGTGCTCCTTGGAGGCATTTCTGTACTATAGTGATTTGGGTTTATATCCTCCTGGGATGTAAGCCAATGACAGTCTACCTTCTTACTGTCATTTCCCTCATGACCATATACTGTGGCCAGTAATTTCGGGTGAAATTCTGCTGAAATGATTCAAAGTAAACTACAACAATTCAGCCTTCTTAAAGATCTCTGCCCAGAAGATATAGGAAGCAGCTTGACAAGGAGTGACTGGCTCCTTACTTGGTGAGTGTCCACCTATATACGGCTATGGGCATGTGGTTAGATAACCATTTGAAGACATTATGTTCTGATAAAGACATGGACAACTTTTTGTGGGGCTCTTTTGAGAGAGAAGAATCCTCTGGAAACTATAACTAATAGTGGTCAGAAATAGAGGTCAGAGGAAGCCTTCTGTCTATGTTTAGTTCCTGGACCTGAGGGTTTTCCCCATTTACCTACAGCTGTAAGTTAGTCTTATGCAGACAGAGGGATGGAGAAACTGAAGGGCAATACATTGTGCTGGCTGGATAGGACAGTTACTCAGAAGTTTTTTGTTTCTGTGTCCACAGGGAAGACATATGAACCTTTCCTGGAATAGATAGCCAGTAGGGCTGCAATGAACTGGGTCAGATCTGAATCAGTGAACTTCCATACTCTGAGCCTGATTGATGGAAAGTTTTCATTAACAGCCTACAAAAAAAAAAAAAACTAAAGCGATTCTTTAATAATTGAATTACATACAATATGTCTGAACATTTTCTTAGTACCCTAAGGATCCACGTTTCTAAGTAACCCTTTTGCATGCAAAAGGAACCATCATTAAGTAACACCATCTGCTCTAAGAGAAGACTTCAGTTGCAAGAAATTGTGATTTTTAACACTTTTTTCCAACTAACTTCCATAGCAAAAGAAGGATCCCACTGATCACAGTATTGTCAGAATGTCCCTGACTGTTGTGCTTTTAAATATGGTCTAAGCCTTTAGTGGCTCCATCAAAAATACTTACAAGAACCAGTCCACTGCAATGATAAGAGTGATATCATCTGTAGGCAAACCTACTGATGTAAGCACAATGACCATGGTGACCAGCCCGGCTTGAGGAATGCCTGCAGCCCCAATACTGGCAGCTGTAGCTGTGATGCTGTGTGTAGAGAAGGCAAGAGCAATTAATTGACTTCCACAATAAACTCTCCTTATCATCTGGCAAACATTAAAAACAGATATGAAGCAAAAAAGCAATTTCCCAGCAGTAAAGAAAGAGATGAGCATAGTCCCTAATCTGAACACTGCACAGCTCCAGGATCTTAATCCAAAATGTTTACACTTAACCTTTAACCAGAACTCTGAAACATGGTTTTGTGAGATAGTAAATCCCCTGCTGGATGCTAAGGACCAGTCAAAAAATACCTGCATCACCCATTAAATAAATTCACTCTACCAGCTCAAACATGTTAAAAGAAAAGCTGAGGAGGTAATTTTGTCCTGGCAAATCTAATACAGGAATTTGTATTGTCTGTCCATGTCACTACACCTTTACACCAGGTGCAGTATCATCTATTCTACAGAAGCTGGCATTCAGCCGGCAGAAAGCAGAAAGCTGGCAGAAACCCTGAATCATACACTCTAGTAACTTGATGGAGATACGCTTGTTCACACCCGATTTAGGAAAAGTTTGTTCTGTCAAGTGATTTGGCAGTGAGCAGCCTGAGTACTAATGAGTATTAGTACTTAGACTAATTAGCCTTAGACTCAGGATGTGCCTCATGAGAGTGTGAAAGCAGTTTTGCCTCCTGTTGGTGAATATTAAATTAAGCTGATGGGTTTTATGGAGAGAAGCACTTCTTTTTGAAAATCTTCTACATTCCCAGTTCACCATATCTAAACTTTCAATGTTCCTGAGTGATAAACATCTGTCTCTCTGTCCTACAGTACCCCCCCTCCCCCCTGCTGACATCCCTCTCTTCTGCACGTCTCTATCACCCTTTCCTTTTAAACTGTTTGATTAACATCATGGAATTACTGCAGATCAGTTATCATCAAATGGTACTTAGTGGGTTGTTTGCTGTTCTCTCGGAGATGTAAAGGCGTGTGTATTTGAAAACACCTCTGTCTTCTCTAGCTCTATCCATTGGTCTAATGAAAGGTATTATTGCTCCTTACATAGCTTGCTCTACTTGTATCCTGAGACCATCGTAACTAGAAAAACATTACCCTCCCAGCATTAGCTCTGTACCATGCCACTGTGCTGCTCTTATGCTGCAGCTTTGTACATGCATTATAAGTTATCTGGTACTGATTATAAGTCTACAGCTCCCAACAGCTGCATGAGATCTTAAGGAAGAAAATTGAAAAGTTGTTAAAAGCTGCTCCTGATGACTCTACTAAGTGCAGGGATAGGTGCGTCATGCTACAGTTTTTTAAAGGTTTACCTAATGGAGAATATGTGCTGTGGGGCCTCTTCTGTGCAGATGTAAATCATTACATTTAGTCAGCTACTGTAGCTGTAGTTCTTGCTTTTAGCTCTAGACGCTTTTGTTTAATCTCTCATTTACTGGCAAGAAGGAGTCATCACAAAGGTGCTTTTATTAGATGTAGGTAATAATGGCTTCTGTACCTGATTGTGATAATCTGCCCAAAGTTCAGATCAAAGTTGTTAACCTGTGCAATGAAAATTGCAGCCAAAGCCTCGTATAAAGCCGTTCCATCCATATTAATGGTAGCACCGACTGGGAGAACAAATCTTGTAACTCGCTTGTCCACTCCGTTTATTTCTTCTAGACACTTAAATGTAACAGGTAGTGTGGCAGAACTGAAAAAAAAAAAAAAGGAAAATAATGCACAGTATAAATTCTACAGAAAGGGAGAAAAAAGACTGTCATGCATTATAATGACAAAAGAGACTGTCTGACAATTGTCTGTTCTAATTGTTTATGTGGGTTTTGATGACTTAATTTTTATGTGAAGTACCAGCCTATTTAAAAAAAAAATACCCAAGCTGGATTTAAACACTTGTAATGGTGGAGATTCTCCTGATGCCCTTGGAAAGTTTATCCAATGGTTAATTACTGTCACTCTCCACATAGTCCCTTGTCTGAATTTGTTTAACTTCAGTATTCAGTCCCTGGATTTTGTTATACTTTGGCATGCTAGGCAGAAGAATCTATTAAAAAATTCCTGCTCCCCATTTTTGGTGCCCAGGGATTCCGATTAAATCATTCCTCAGCAATGTTTTTCATTGTTAAACAAATTGAGCTATTCAAGCCTTCAGTGTGTTTTCTGTTCCTTCAGTAGTTCTCATGGCTACTTGCTGGATCCCCTGGACAAGGCATTCTGATGGATGATTACATTACTTTACCACCTTAATCTTGTTCCCCTGTTGGTACATCCAAATATCATGTAAGTAGTCATTTCATTGAAGGATCACCCAACTGATCACTTTTGTTTCATATTGTACTGGAATGCCCACTAAGCCAATATGACACCAAATTCCTCTTCAGAGACATTGCCTCAGAATGAAGGATAATGTGGCCATTCTGTAAGGGTGGCTTGTACTCTTTGTGCTTAAAGATATGTCTCTACATCTGATTACGCCAAAGTAAAGAGGTTTTTCAAGACCCAGCAATTTAGATTACTCTCGCTCAGTGATCTGCCTCTTCATTGCTAACTACTTCACAGACTTTCATGTCTCTGAAATCTTTATCAATGCTGAGTTTATCTTTCATTCAGATCACTGATAAACTGTTATGTAAAGAAAGACCTTGTAAGACTCTGCTAGAAAATCTGTCATATTTTGATGACAATCAACTTACAGTTAAATTTTAAACAGTTTTAAATCCACTTACAGTATGTCCTCTTGATCCGGCATCAGTGTAGGCTCCTACTCAGCATCTTGAGCAGTGCCAAGTGGAATGTCTTACAGAAGTTTGAACATATCTCATTAACGCTCTCACTGTTACCCACCAATGTTGTGATTTCATAAAAATAGGTATTAAGTTAATTTGCCACTATTTATTTTCTCTTAATTTCACTATGTTGACTGGCATTAGTTAAATTACATTCACTTTAAAATCATTATTAATCAAATACCTTTCCAGACATTCCACTAATTTGCCAGGATTGACATAAAAATGTCAAATGTGAAATTAGTAATTGTCCTCCTTTGCCCATTAGTATACTGGCATAGTTTTCTTAAAGCCCTCAAAAGCTTTTTCAGTGTTACAAAACTTAATCAGATTTCACATTAATGATCTAAATAGCTTCTCATCCAGATCTTTAAAATAAACCCAAATATCTTAGATATAGTTATGAGGAATGGTGGACTGAAAACATCTATCTTTAGAGGCCATTTTTTTAATTTATTAAAATGGAAGATGTTTCATGAATGGTCATATGATACAGGAAATTTATATTTCAATACAATACTGTTTCCTTTTATCATAGGGACGAACAGTATTTTTATTCATCTGAAGGCCCTCTGAATTCATCAACAAAGAGCAAAAGTGGCATCTCTGTTGTAGGTTATGATTTTGAGCCTAGAACTTCACCTGTAAAGAGAGGCTCTCAAACTCTCTCAGAATCCCTCCTGAATGTTCCTGTTTGCCTCGCCATTTTGCCATACACAGACGTAAAACTTTGCTTGTTAACTTCGTCCTTCGCCAACAAGCCGGGACAAACCACTTACAGATCTCAAACACCAGGGCTAATCAAAGTCACAAGGCTTCCAACCGTACAGGCTGCATCACCAAACAGACCTATTTCAACCCTGCTCAAGGGTTCTCACAGAAGATGAAAATAGACAGTCCAAGTCAATATAATGATAATAGTCTTCTATATCAGAGAGCAGCACAACTGAAATAAAGTGTCCAAATGAATATTTGTTATCTATGAATATGCAGTTAACCAATTATGTTAGGCAAAATTGTTTCTCAAACCTATAATATTAAAAATTATATAGTCTTAAAATATCATTTTGTACCTGGAAGATGTTCCCAAAGCTGTAACTAGTGCCTGTATCAGTCCTCCAATAAATACCCAAGGGTTCTTACGAGTGATCAGGAAGTAGAGAAGAGGTAGGACGATGACGGCATGAATTAGCAAACCGATGATAACTGTTACAGTATACATAGCAAGCTGACCACCAATCACACCCATATCTTCCATCTCAACAATTTTTCCAGCAATCAAGAAGAGGATTCCAAGTGGAGCATACCTGCAAATAAGAAATCAAATCAATATTGTACTGAACAAAGTAGAAATCCACTCCCCCATCCACACCTTTTTAGTTTATATGCATGCATGGATGTAGGATTTTACTGGTTGGATCACCGTAATTATTCAGAAGCAGTTAAAGATCTTAACTCTTTAACTGTTAGCAGGTCAACCTGGATAAAATCACAGCAGTGACCATTTCTGATAGACTCTGTTGGATTCAGGATCTGGTAAGAGCAAGTCAGGAGAAGAACATTTATAGCATGCCTTTCAGACATCTGGAGAGAAGAGCTCCCTTTGGAATTCAAGTGTTCAGGCTGCTTCTGGCCGTTCCCAGTGGGGCACAGGATAAATTACCACAATAGCAGGAATCTACCTGTACAACAGAGGTTGGCTGCATTGTGGGGCAGCTGCAAGGGTGGTAAAAGCTACTTTTCCCTCTCTGGTAAGCACCGCTACAAATGAAGAGCTAGCTCTATGTGTCAGACTCATTTAGATCTTTAGAAACATAATCCTGGTACAGATGGACTTTTGATACAGCCTTATTTCCACGATTGTTCTCTTATCTTTTTATACTAAGTGACCACAGAACACCATTTATCCAGTATATCTCAATTACGCTTTTAGCCATCAAATCCATGTAGAAACTTCTCAAAAGTGACAATTCTCACCCACTGTTTTATTATCTTAACTGTAGTTGTGAAGAAGGAGAAAAGACTTTTGCTTTGTGTAGACATTTCCTGGAAGAACAGAATTTTACTTATTGGAAAAATATACTTATTTCTAGTTTTGCATCAGGTACTAAACATATGTGGATGTGCTGTTGGGTAGGGTTGTTTTTTTTTTAGTTAGCTTTTTTTTTTGGTAAGACAATCTGCTGTAGTAAAGAAGGCAACAAGACATTTCAGACATTATTCTTTTCATAGTTTAACCTTCTACCTGATAAATACTGTATCTTCATCGTTGAAAAGACTTCACAGGTAATGGCTTGAGGGAAAATACTTTGGTTTTATTTATATTTGTATGCTACACAATTGCAGGAACCAGCTGTGGTGCAAAGTAATGATAACAAGGTGTAGAGATAATATTATCAGTTTTCTTTAGTGAAATCAGAGTAGATTACAAGGAAACTTTGGTGGCATATTGCTGTGATTGCTGTCTATTTATAAAGATACAGAATGGGCCTGTATAAGCTTGGCAAATTCTGCCATGGCCCCTGATTTTTAATCACTCTTGTGAAAGGGTAGGTATGTTTTGGCAAATTATTGATATACCTAATTACAATTCCTTGGTTCATTTACCAGAAAGTTAGAAGACCGTTAAGATATTATTGTCTGACTTCCTGCCAAACACAAACACTTGCTATCCAGCAGATGTCTGTGATGAAAAAATACTATTAATGACTTAACGTAGAATACATCAAAGAGGCACTTACCACATGATTAGAGCTACCAGTCGCATGATAGCCTCATTCAGGCTATCAAAGAAGTCTTTTAATGCCTGACCTTGCTCCTTCATGCTTCCAATCACCAGGCCAAAGCTTATTGAAAAAACCACCAAGCCAAGGGCATTCACTCCATTTACAGAGCCCGGAACAGGAACTATTTCCTCTTTCATTCGGGTGAGGGCTTCCATTGCTTCGGACACATTACTTATTATGGAAGCCACTGTGGATGTGTCGTTGGGTGGAATATCTACCTTAAACATCCTTTTCTCATAGTTAGTTTTGAACTAGTAAAACAAAAAGGAAAGGTAGGAATTAGCAAACAAAGGTAAAAATCATCACACATTAAATAATTAATATTGGAGCACATTTGAATTCTTGATGTAATATTTATTGGTAAAGTGAACAGTGATGAAAACCTGGCTTTCCTGAAAGCAGCATAAAACCCCCATATTAACTACAAGAGCTAAAGCTTCACCATTAGCTTCCAGAGCTCACTATCTCAAATACATAAGTCAAAATCAAATATGCATGTTTATCATACTCCTGAATTTTGTGACAAAACTATGGATTATTAGTTTGTGTTTTTGTAAATTGTTATTTTTCCCAACATTTTTCCTTTTAAAAAATAGGTCTTTTATGGATAGTTGCAATCTTTTGATGGGCTCCAGGATTTCCTTACTTTTTCATCTTTTTGAATAAAAAAAATAAGACTGAAAACAACCTAAATAGTACATACCTCTTTCTTCCTTTTTTAAACCTGAAATTAGGACTTTGCCATGGCAAAGCCATTGATTTTCTCTGCTTTTGCAGTAATAAATCACCAGTTATGATTTATTTCTTTATTAGGAAAAGGATTCTTCCTGAAGGGGTCCCATTATGGGACAGGCAAATCAAATTCAATATCTCAATATACCACTAAATCTCTACTTCAAAAACCAGGCTTCCACCACCTATTATTTTTCCAAAGAGAGATGCATATCCTGATTATTTCTCTCTGGGCTCCAAAAAGCCCCACATCCCTGTCCTGTTTAAATTCTTTTGTGCATAAAGACTACTAAATACTTCTAGAAAAATGTTTCAAATTTATCTCAGGATGCGATGCTAAATACCATATTAAAGCAATGGGATGCAAGCGTCAATTATTCAGCAACTTTGGATTTTTATTTCTTTGGGCCTGCCTAAAAAAAGCAAAGATTAAGCCCAAGAACTGTAGTATTAGTAATACTTGGAGAGTGTTGCACATGTTGAAAGTATTTGAGTGAAATGGAGCTTATGTACTTCTGACTAAGATGGAAGACCTGAATATCAGCATTTAGAAACACCGATCTGCGTTTCTGTTATTTTCCATACCTGAATAGTTTTGATGCACTCCTAACAGATATTTGCCGTATCCCCTGAAGGCTTAAAGATCTTTAGAATTTCAAGTAAGAGTCGCTTTATGGAAAATTTCTGAATAAAATATAGCAAAACAAATGTCCATGGAGGTCAGCTACTCTTGAGCTTTAAATGAAATTTGTAGAAAAGCTGTAAGACTTGGGCTGCGGTTAGACAAGAGAGCTGAGCTGTTGTAATAGTCAGCTGACGCTGAAAAGCACAGGTCCACTCCCTCACCCGCTCCCATCCATTCTGAGATACTTTCTTCTCTGAGCCAGTTCTAGTTTGATCTCTCCATGAGCCAGTATTACTCCTTAAATTGACAGAAAACTAATCCAGCAAAAAAGTGGCCATGTTTTGGAAAGGATAAGGAGGTGAATCAGCTCACTGAGGAATCAGTTGAACGCCAGAGATGGCAAAACACTGAGAGTGGGACTACACAGCCAGGGAAGGAGGGGATGGGATTGCCTGCTCAAGTGACAGAGAGCTAGTAGAGTGGAAATGGAAATTATCTAGAAGTTAACACCAAAGGAATTTTATTTCAGTCCTGACAATACCATTTAAATACTGCCTAAGACTGTACATCAAACACTTCTAATTCTTTTTTTATGTATATGGGTATGATAATTATATTATTTTTTTTTAATTTCTGTTTTTAAGTAGAAAAGAAACCCAGATGAAATTACTTAAGGCAAAAGTCTGACAGGGGTAAGTATGCTGGATTTGTGGGCATGCAGATTAGACCAACACTGAAATGCAAACTGCTTAATGAGCACTGGAATTAAAGCCTGATTTCCTACAGGATTTCGTATGGATTTATTTCCTACTTTCCCTAGACACATCATAACTATCTTCTTCCCAGTTCTCCTTCATTACCCTCAGATTCTTCTCTCATTCTTACCTATTCGACTAGGTCAAAAGCAACATGTGGTATGGCTGTTCAACAGTGTTAGATGTAGACTGATTATCTGACGGGCTGTTGCCTGTCAGAACAGGTTAGGAGATGTCATAGCTGTTTTTTCCTCAGTGGCAACACAGTCTGGGTTTTTCTGAGACTTCTCCCCGTGTCAGATTAGGTTGGAATTGGCCACTGGGCCTAAAAATTATGAGGGGGGACAGGGAAAGATCTGGGCAGCTAGAGAGGAAAAAGCACATCACATAAAGTGTCTTTCCTTTGAAAATCCAGTTGGAACTCTTCTTAGGAGGTAATAAATGTATTCCTTCTTTTTTGCATTGATTCTGGAATTGCGTTCCAGTGGGAGGATGCCTTTGGTCCTTTATTAGTTAGTAGTCTCTTCAGAGCTATAGCGGGGATTTTAAGACCTCAGTTAGCAATGCAAAGCCTTTTTCAATTTCAGCTATGAGAGCTGTACACAGACACGTAGACCCTTTCTGTTGACTTGCTCTGTTGGTAAGACGTAGGTATTCACAAATGTTAGCTTTAGCCTAGGGAGAAGACCTTCCTAGAACCCTTCGCAGGACAATGCAGAAAGACAGTTTGTTTAGAGTGAGATTCAAAATGGGGATCTTGAGCAACAGGAATCAGCAACTTTATTTGCTCCGAGAGAGTCAATTGAACTAGTCTTTCTCTCATTATTGATAAATGAGGTTAAGGTTAACTTTGTGGATGTATCTGTCTTTTTATACCCAAAGCCATCTATCAGAAGTGTTCATGAGAAAGTTCTTGGTGAAGCAAAAGAAATTAAGGAAAATCAAATAAAGGAACTGAAAAGCAGATTTCTGCCTAGGAAAAAGTGTAGGTTGAGTTTTTGTTAGTTTTTGTTAGTGTCTTCTCAGATGACACTAAAGGCAAAATACAAGATTGCTTGATCCCCACAAAGGGAATTTTCTATGAAAAAAGCCAACTGTGAAAAAGGGTGAAAAGGCCAACAGATGAAAGAGCACCTTCAAGCAGGGAGAAAATGTCAAAAGTTTTGAAATAGATGAGGGAATAGCAGAGTTGATCATTACTTCCTCTGCAGAAATATTGCTGATACAGATCATTTTGTGAGCTGATCCCCACTTTCAGGCAGATCTGTACTGGATCTTGGTGGGAATCAGAGTTATCAGCTGTCTCCAGAGATCTGAGTAAAAACACGTAACTGTCCTAAAGTTCATTTAGCTCAAACTGATATTTTAATATCATACTATGATTCTGCAAGTCCTCATTCTTTTGTGTCATTCAATATTGGAAGAAATCAGACAAAGAAAAACTGCTCATGTAAAAACACATTGCAGGCCTAGAGATCTCAAAAGAGCCGGATATGTTTTACTGGAAGTCTCCACACCTACACTGATGATCCATGAAGGGCTAGTACAACATCACAAAAGTCCTGTCATTTCTGAGGATAAGTTTGGGCCATTTTGTCTCAAGGCAGAGATATTTTGCCTGGTAAGGTTTTAGATAAAAAATATTCATACATTTTCTTTATTTATAGAAAGCAAATTAGGAGCAAGGTAGATATTATTTGGTACATATTAATCCTAACAGCTTTCTATCAAGAACTTTATCTAAACTTTATATAAAAATATGGCATTTCTGGACTTCGTTGCAAGACATGGGGTTAACGAACACCTTTAAAAAAGTTTAATTAAGTTATCTCATTATGAAACAGACAATATATTTACTTTCTTGCATAATATAATGAATTACCTGTTTAAGCTTTTGTTATTCTTTTGTTTTCATTAACGGTACAAAATACCCACAGCTCTTGAATATATTGCATAATTTTTTAAGAAGCAACTTTACACCATTGCAGTAGCACATTCCAGTGGTTAACTTGCAATCACATGTGTAGTTGCTCTGAAAACTCCTGATTTACTGCCAGGACTTTGAGATAGTAAAATTAGTTCTATCTGTGCTGAGTCAATGTGGTGGTGCAGTTTTTAGTGATAATGACTTTAAAAGCAACAAGCTTGCTAGCCCATTCCTCTGAACCTTAAATGCAAGCCTAAAAAAATGAAAAGAAATGAAGAAAATAAGACAATGATATCCCATCTTCCTGATTTAGTTTTTCTTTCATTTCCATATGGACCTGTGTGAACGCATGCAAAGTATCTACAGAAGAATGGATGAAACAGGTTTAAAGTATATCTCAACCAGCCAAGACTATCACTAGGAATAGACAGTATGTATTAGTTAGTAATCACATGTATGGATATGTGATTAACACTTCCAAGCCACTTGATAAAGATGAGCTAAGGGAAGAATATTAATTAAAAACATATCAGAAGAAACGCAGTTATCAGATGCACCTTTCTAGTTCAGCTGGCATCAGATTCTGCATATTTACAACACAGTGTCCACCCGCCCACCAAAACTGTTAGACTGATTCTCCTTCTCCAGATGTCCCAAGTTCACTTGTGTTTCTTTTGTCTTTTGATACATCCTCAAGCACAGCATGAAGAATGAGCAGATAAAAAGCAGTATCTGCCTACGAAGCAGGCTGCTTATAACTGCTTAGCCCCAGCATAGATAGGATCTTCAAATCTAGCAAAGAAAGAGAAATGAAGAGATAAAGGACAGAAGTGAAAGATATCAAAGATTTCTTAAGATATCCCGAAATTGGATAGCTTTAGATAAGCATCGAAGGTTTGTCTGCACTCAATCTTTTCAGATTCTCCTGTAACTGATAAAAATCCCCCCAAACCCAAAGGATCAGCACATAGCGAAGGCAGCAACATGTGTCACATGGAAATAGCCAGCACCAGAAAGTTTACTGTCTGGTTTAAAAATTGGCTATTTCCAGTGATCCCCATCTGCCATTGATATAATTGGCGGAAGTACTGATAGCGGCAGAGTGCCAGCAGGACTTTGGGCTTTGACAGGGAGAGGGGGGTAGCTAGCAAAGACTGGAGTGAAGCTAAAGCCCAGCACTTACCAGGTTATTACTCTTAACTTCACTTGCTAGGCAAGGGTGGATACCTGTCCCTACAGGCCTTCCTGCTACAAGGTGCTGAATGGTACCGGTTAGGCCTGAAATGGTTCTGCTGTTTCTCAGGTGGAGGTTTAAATGTAAGGATTTCCATAGCTCTTCAGTGGGCTCTCTGTTGCTCCTGCAGGGACTCTTCCTGGCTTCTGGGATCTACAGTGGAGGGGCCGTTCTGGAGGGGAAGGGGCACTTGGATCCATCATTCCTCCTGTTTCCTGGGAAGAAGATGGGCAAAGAAGGAGGCGGCAACAGTCCTGTCTACCGCAGGGGCTTGCTGAGAAAGAAGAGCAGGAAAGGGAATCCAAAGGAGCAGCAGACTGAATGCGAAGATCTTTCCTGAATGAACCCTAGGGTCCTAGTCCTCCTCCAGGCTCTTCTCCCATCAGCAATCCTATCAACTCTTTCCCAGCTCCATCTAGCAGCCTGTTGTCCTTCAGCTTCCCACCTTGGTTATCACGCTGCACACAGCCCTTCCCTTTCATTTTGCACGAGAGCAATTTCACACCCAGAAAACTTCTTTACCTCACTAAAATGAATTCTGCTAAGGAAAGTGCAATTTTCCATGTCTTAGCATTGCAACATTTCAGTAATAGTTGATCTTTTGAGCGTGAGGTATAAGGTAAAAACTTTGCAAATGGTAGCTGGTTCTGTGTGTTGGTGGAGCTGCTTTGGGAGGTGCCTGCAACTGATGGGGACAGTAACAGGTTCAAACCTTGCTGTGAGTCCTCACACAGTCAGTAGGGTACCTGTATGCTAGCGACAATGAGAACGAAGGAGAAAAAGCTTCCAGTGGGTTCCAGTACAGTCAGGAAACAAACTTGCCTACGGGTACTGTAAGACAGATTGTAAGCAGCTAATATACCAAAAGATGTGATTTGAACGTGGAGCATATATGTGAGTGGGGTTTCCATATGGGCACAGCTGTGTATCAGTATAAACCCTGCGAGTGTGGAGTATTACGAGCAGTCTGTGTTTGGGCCGGCAAACACAGTGTTACAGAGCCTGATTAGTGCCAGATGGATAATCGTTCTTTATAAATCTTCTGAGAAACATATGAAAAATATGATGTAAATTTTTGAAAAGAAGGTTATAGGGTCAGATGTACAGTGTCATCTGGGCACCTATGAATCTTATACATTCTTGTTTCTCCTGTAAAGTGTTTTTTTATGCCTAAAGATCTTGATTTTGATACTTGATTCAAAAACTAATAGCATCAGTATGACAGATTTAAAAACCTGGTGCCTCAGTAAGCATATCTGCTGATGAAAGTCAGAAACAACTGTCATGAAACATTTCCTGCTTATTGAACTGTTTCTGGGAAATCCCTTTAAACTGTAAAGCACATTAGAAATACAATATATATAATGTAAACAGAATCTACAGGACATTTTTAATTAAGAACATAGGATTTAGGACTGCTAGTCACTGAGTTGAGTTTTCTGTTGTTGTAGAATACCTAACTGAATGAATTTTTCAAGCTGTATCTTAAAACTGATGAGCTGGTTTGTCCCCAAAACTCCTATTTAAAGTTTTTTTCCAGGACTTCACCTTTTAGGTAAGGAAGGTTAACCTTACACTAATTTCCACTTCAAATTTAGTCATGGTAAATTGATTTCCATTTCTTCCTGTATAAACATTTTATCTTAAGCAGCTCTGTTCCCACTCTGGTGTTTTGTACCTGAGCAGCTTCTAAAGCAAGCTTCTTTTTGCTTGATACGCTGTGTTCATGTGAGAATCCCAGCAACTGCTCCCTCCACTGTGCCCACTTTGCATGCATCTTCCTTGAATGGAGGGACTAGAACGTACTGGGTGTTCCAGACAAAATTTCACTTGTGCCTTTTCTGGTAGTAGCAATACTTTATTTCTTCTACTGGAGTTATCTCGCCTAATATATCCTGGAGGTAGGCTAGGGCTTTTTTCTTTCTTTTTTTCTTTTTTCCTGACGATGAGTTCCCATCTCAAAACACAAATTCCTGTTAGTTCCCAAGAGTATATCTGGAATGTGACACAGAGCTGTAAGGAGATACCAAGCATGCCAGTCTCTGCAAGGGCCAATTCACTTTGCTGTTGTGATTTATATTATACTGTGCCAGGGGCATGCCAGTATCTTTGGCTGATATCAAGTGCTTCAACTGTTGTGTCATCAATAAATTTCATTTGTGCATTTTGTGGCAATACGTCATTCATAAAAATATCAATTGAACTAGGCCCACGACCTGTCCTACAGCAACTTCTGTTATCTCCAGATGGGCCTCCTTTCCATGAATTTTACAGTTCTTACAATAATCTTATCCCCTCCTCAGCTATTTCCCTTCCTCCATGGTTTTAAATACACTGGTTTTCAGAAGTCTAAATAGATTAGAGCTATTGCACTTCTGTGGCACACACAAAAAAAAGGGTGAAGGGAGAAAATCAGCAAGCTTTTGAAAGAAAGGCAAGAGGTTAATCTGGTACAATCCATATTTCAGAAGCCTGTGTTAACCTTTATCCTGCTTTTCATATATCTTTCATTTATTACTAAGTTTTTACTCTTTCCTTCAGGGTTTTTCCATCCTCCAGCACAACTGAGATTAGGCTTATTAGTTACTAACCACCTAAATCAATTCCCCAATCTTTCTGAAACTGCAATTTGAAAGGCCATATGATTGCTTTCACCAGTTGTAGACAATAATTCCCCAACCTGACAGATTTACTAAAATGCTTACTACCAGACCTGTAATGGTATGCCCTAATTTTTTCATTATTTTGAGAAAAAGATGATGTTGTTCTGAGACTTGATTACCTTAAATTCTTTGAATTTTGTTATCTAGTTCAGATACAGACTTTTGTATTTCCATACTGCCATTCCCCATCACTGCCCTGAGTTCATCATCATCCTTACTGAAAGCAGAGGCATGGTATTTGTTGTTTTTAGGGCTGAGTGTAGTTTATCTTTAATCTTGAACAAATCTTTAATGTAGAAGGTCACTGCTTTCTATTGTTCTCTGTTTATATGACTAAGGAAACTTTTAGTGTATTTTTAAAATTATTCTGCAAGATGTAACACAGCCTGACTTTTGAAATTTTTTACTGTATCCTCTTTCTTCTTGACCTCCACATTCCAGCTTTTTTGTTGCACAGCAATAACTGGTAAACAATATCCGTTCAAGACTGTCTGTGGGGTCAGTACAAAGCTGTCAGATTATGGCAATACACATGATGGGTTTCATTGAATCTGTATTGCTCTTTTTTAAAAAAAGAAATTTAACTAGTTACTTTTATTTTCTCCTTACAACAGGTACCTTTTGAAAAGGAAACTCTGTATCAACTGTAGTGAAGCTTGCTACAGACTCATGAATTTGTCCTTTTCAGAAAATGAATATTTTGATTTCCTGAGCCAGGTGGGTTTTCTTCACTTCTCATAGCAAGTACTGAGAAGGAATGAATGAAAACAAGGCACAGATTAGATTGGAGGGTTTTTGGTGACAGCTGGCAGGGTACATAAGGTTTGTTACTGCTATAAGTACAAGTGAAAGCATATGATAATCCTAAAGAAAACACTATTACATTTCACTTTCTTATTTTATTATACAAAGCTATGGTAATAGAGTTTCATTTGGAAATAGCAAAACATTTTTACCTGTTTAAAGCAAGCTTCCACCAAGTTTGGAGGGAACATATTTCTGTGAAAAGGAAAGAAAAGAACATGAGAATAATAAGATTCTAGTAATACCTTAAGTAGCCGCACGGCTATAGAAAGGAATAGATCAGCTAATTACCAAAGGAGTCCTAAGATGAACAGGTATGTATTTATGCATACAGTGAGCAGAGCTTCGCATATACCATTGGTCTGGTTGGCTTTATCAGGACAAGAAACAGCAGGGTTGGATAGATAATGTCGATTGTGATCTCTGTACCCAGTGGTGCACAGCGAGTCACCTTATGAAGCAGAGTATTAGCTAAATTGCCAAACAAAGCTCTGTGGCTCTGTGCCGACTTTTAATTTTGTATTTATTAATGCTGTCTGAATACAGATTAATAAAAAAGTCATTAATATTTAGTGCACTTCCACTTCTCAAATAATTTTTACAGTCACGTAGCTTAGGGTGTCTTGACTTCTATTACTCAATCTACTGTCTTGTTGTGATTAATATTAATATTAATAAATATTCCCAAAGTTTGAATATTCTTTAGTAAGTTACATACACACATATAAATTTATATGTGTGCATGTGTGTACTTTTTACATAGGGAGGTTTTGTTTGTCTGTTTATTTTCCATAATGGTGACATTTCTGATGGGATTAGAGGCAGCCTAACTGAATAAATCTTGAGGAACCCGAGGGTAAACCTCTTCATGGGTCTTTCTGAAGTCCCCCTTCCTGGGAGCATGACTCTTGGAGGCCTTTCTCCGTGTCTCTGACTTCTCCAAGGGGGTTAGTATAACACAAATTTTTGGCCTTTACCTGTGGAAAAGCTTCTGAGCTCAATACTTCAGCCTCCCTACTCCCTGGAATACATCTAGGACATGTTAGCTGCACAAAAGAGGCACTGCAGAGCCTCTCTGAGCAAGGAGAAAAACAGCTGTCACATCTGTGCTCCTTTGTTCCAAGTATTTTACTTGCCTCTTGCTGGAATTCCCTTCCCATACCTACAAATTTACAAAGTTAAGAAGATGGACCTAGTTTGGGAGCTACAATTCAAAACCAAGATGAGTAACTAAATCAGGGTTTCAAGTGGAGTGAGAAACCTGTCAAAAGTTGGAAGTAAAGGAAAGCAGAGGAATTTGGTAATAAGGACTGTGCTGTGGAAGGAGGGAAAAAGACCCATGCAGACAGCAGGACAGAAATCTTTTGTGTGTGTGTAATATTGCTTCGATTTTTAAAAGCAGTTTCTTCCCTTGCAACTTAGCCTGATTTGAAAACAAATCCATGTATTGTTCTTTAATTTGTAGTGTTGTTGGTGTTAGAGACATTGGTGTCACCTAGTTGAAAGACATCTGGGTAGTTTATCCAGTCCCTGTCTAAAATTCTCTACTGTCATGGTGTGACTCTAAGTAGTACTGTTGTTGTTACTGGGAGAGAAAATGTGCAATATCATAGCCATACCTGATTAAATCAAGAAAGGCATCTGCTGCTGTCACTTGCACAATTTTGCCTTCTCTGTGCATGTTTTCTTTTGTGCCTTTCCCAGGGTGGATGATGACCACAATGATTATACCAATCAGTACAGCAATGATCGTAGTACTCATGTAGTAGACTACTGCTCGGACTCCCATCTTCCCTGATGCTTTACTATCCAGGGCAGCAATTCCTAGTAAATTTAAGCACAAGGACATATACCTCATACAGTTGAGAGCAAAGACTGTAAACTCAGCATCATGAAAATGGTTTTGTGGGAAGAGTTTTGACAACCAGGACATCTAAAGCTCTCCAGCATATGCTGGCCCTCTGTTGCAGCCCATACTGCCAGTGTCTTCCCATCCCACCCCTGTTGCTTGTTATTGCAGAACTATTACAAGAGTTACAGCTTTCTGTGCTATGTTAACACATGTTAATAAGGCAAAGATTATTGGTCTGATTCAGCGTAGCTTTTCCTATATTCCACTGAGGCAATACACAGAGTTTTTAATTAGCATAGTTACCATAGTCTGAAAAATGCACCTTAGAAATCTGCACCTAATTTGTAATGGTAAGAAAGGAAACAGCACTCTCAAGTGATGTTGATAATGCTTGCTACAATTAAGACGTATGAAGAGTTCTCGTCAATTCTTAATGGAATGACCTGAGTTTACCTTTGTCCCAAGCCATGGGAGTTAAAATAGATTAAACGCTGTTAGCTGGTTTCAGAAAATGCTCGCTATTGTATGAATAAGCATTTAGAGTCTTTTAGAGTCTTTTATAAGCTTTGCAAAACTTGTGACATTAATCCTAATTCTTGGCTGGTCTTAATGCGTCTGAATACTAGGGCGCTCAGTGTGGCATCTGCTAAAGTATTTGTTCATCACATTGCACCAACAGGGCTGGACCATGGTTTTTAAGTGAATGTGCAGCTCTGCCCCAGGGGAACTCCGACTCTCTGAGCAAGAGTGTCTCATGAGTGCTGTCCGAAATAGAAACGCTCCCTCTCTTTCCAAACAGGTGCAGTTAATGTGCCTCTCCTTACAATTTCAAGTCATCAAGTAACTTCCCATACTTCATTCGGAGGCCTGCACCAGCTGTCTCGAATGCCACTAATGTTTCTTGTTGGAGTCTTGCCTTCAAAGTGCCGAACGATGAAAGAGGTCAGGAAATGGAGCCCTTTATTATCTCCTCCTATGGACCCCTATATGGCACCGTCTGATCCAAACCTTGACTGACTGTCCACATGTTTATCCAGGTTCTATCTTTGTATGTATAGAATATAATGAAAGTTGCCCACTTTTTGCTCTGGATTGCCCATTTTGCAGGAAAAAGCATGCAAAATAGGGCAAAAGAAGTGCCCGAATGTAAATAGTATGGAAATATAAAACTAGAATCATGACTGGGCAAAACTAAATATTTTCTCAAAATGCCTATCATTACAGATATAGCACACTTCTATCTTACAAAGGAGGAAATACGTACTACTGGAGTTACAGTGAAACCGCTCTAGCTAATCACTGATTGTACTGAGATCAAGGCTGTATTCCAGGCTCCGATCGAATCTTCAAAGTATAAAACTAATCACATGCTTCACACTTACCCTTTCATTTCAGCTGGGGCATGCCTGGCCTTTCAGCAGAAGCCATTAGTGCCAGTAAGATCTGTACCCACAAAATTCACGTCAATAGACTTGCTCCCTGAGCTGCTTGATTTATATGGGCCATTGTAGTAGAAAAACAAAGCGTTACAGGCACAATATGAAACTGAAAATGGAAACCCAACATTTGAAGCGTCTGATCCTTAACTTCTCTGCTCCGCTCTTGCATCAGTAAAACTAGATGATAATACTTGGTTGTGGTAAGTGCACATTTATATGTTTTGAAATTCTGTGAGGAAGATGGTAAATGCTAGCAAGTAATAAATAGCTTTCCTATTTTTATAAACAGAAAGTAAATCCTAAAGCCACCCTGTCACTGGATGGAGAATTTCTTGCTTTTTTAGATTCCTTAAAATAATGCAAATGTTACTATAATTAATTAATGCTTAAAAATAAAGTTAATAATTATTGGAGGTTTTGCAGATCTGATAATGAGTTCTACAATGCTTATATCAGAAAGCTTTTGTTACGAATTTTATTTTTAAAGTATCAGTATGTAACTTAAAAAGTAGTCAATTTAGGATGTGAAAAAAATGCATGCAAACTGCATGTGTCAAATTAGTCTTTATATATTTTTAATTTAAATTGATTTATGTTCTTACTTGCCATTTCTAAAGTAGCAGAAATGGGCAGTGTATTTTTTATTTTAGCTAAGTGTAGTTTTAAACTTGGTTGCATCCTGAATGTGAAGAGCTAAACTGAACCTATGTAGTTTGGTGCGAAGACTGGGAAATGCACAGCTGTTAAATCAAGCCGTTCCTCATCCCTGCCCCTGCCGGGGAACAGGCTCCGGGCCAGACACTGAGCGCCGTCAGCAGGAGGGTTTCACAGGCTTAGGTGCTTACCAATTTCTTTCGTTGCGCTCTACACTTGAGACTGGCCTGTGTCCCCTACACGCCAAAAATCACTAGGAGTCAGCGTAGGGCACATCTTACACCAAGGCTTGCTGTGCTGAAGGATTAGAGCTTGTGATCCTGCTTCCTCCCTGGACTGGTCCTGGGCCAGAGCGACGCGCCGTGTGCAGCGGTACGTCAGGGGCACGAGTCTTGCTCCTGTCTTTGTGAGCTGCTTTCCAGCGTGGCTTCCCGCCACGCGTGACTGCACCGCCCCTTGCTTTAGCTGCTCGCTCGCGCTTCCGCTCCTGCTTGCCGTGCCGTGGCTTTTGAGCTTGAAAGTGGGGGGCAGCAGCTCCTCTCCTCATGAGCGCTAACCGCCGGTGGCGCGTACAGCAGCAAGCAGTCAAAGCGGAGGGCTGGCAGGCGTAGGCACGAGCAAGAGCTGTGCGGAGAAGCAGGTTCTCGGCTCGGAGAGCGGCTGCGGGGGAGCTGCGGGGCAGCCCCCCTCCCGCTGGCGCTAGCGGGAACCCGGGCCGCTCTCCAGGGCCACACGCGCTACCTGCCAGGCTCCAAGCCGCGAAAGCTTCCAGCGTACCAACAACGGGGATTATCTAAAAAAATATTTCAAATCTGTTTTTAGAACATGAGAAAACGAAGCGTTTCGTTCTCTTTGCGTTTTCAGAGGTTGGCAAGATTTCTCGGAGGCGAGTGGGTCTCTGGAAGGGCCCTTAATGGCAAAGCAGTAAAGCGAGCGCCGAAGCTTTCGTGCGTCGCAGACCATCGTAGCCTCGCTCCGTCCTTTCACAGAGCCGCCCGTGTCCGGCAGGAGATGCGTGCGCCCCTTGCCTCCCGCTCGCCGCTCGCTCCTCCGCAGGGCTGCTGGCTCCGGCCTCTCGGCCGCCTCCCTGCCCTCCGCCGAGGGGCCTGGGAAACTCTGCCGTGCCACCGGCCCCCTCGCCCGGGGATGCCCGACGTCGCCCAGGCGACCCCGAGCGGCGAGCCCGTCATCTCGCCCAGCTCGTGCGCGCGCAGCCAGCGTGAACGGGGAGGACTGTCGGTACGGATGGGCAGCGAAGGAAGGGAAGAAAGGAAGGGGCAGGCCCGAGGCCGGCAGACTGCAAACAAACCGCAGCCCGCGCTCCCGTCCTCCCCCTTCGCCCCCTCCTTCCCTCGCTTCGGAAGTAAGCGGGGAACCAGTCACGCTGCGGGGGAAATCAAGACATAACAAGGAGCTCTGCAGAGTGCCAGGACAGAAAGCAAAGCGCTACGTTGGTCTTTTAACAAAGGGGAGCAATGAGAATATTTTTAAGAGGTAGGAAAGGCAGCAAGCAAATAAGGAGGGTAATGGCGAGAGAAGGAAAAAGAGCGAGAAAGGATGCAGGAAAAGGAGAAGAAATTGTTGTTAGGGAAGTTTATTAAAACCTCTGAATTGTTAATCATTGCTTTATTCTTTATCATTCTGCAAATTAGCATGAACTAATCAAGCAGTAATTTTCTTGAATAGCTACTATATTATTACTCTTTTTGTGTCAATTATATTGTTATTTTAGTGCACTTATGATTCTAGCTTCTACTGAATTCTGGAATTTATAAATTTAGAGGTACTTCTATTTCTATACTTCTGCTTATTAATTTCCTCAACATAACAGGCAGGCTGTACATAGTTTACTTTGCAATTTTGGATTATACTAAGGCATGGAGCTAAACACAGAGTGATGATATTGTGCTCTTCAGTAAGTTCAAAGATAAAATATCTTGAGCATATTCTCTTTAAATAATATATAAACCAATAGCTCTGGAGCTGCTTGTTCAAAAAAAAAAAAAAATCCAAGTAGTTATCTTAAAAGCCAAAAAGCAGAGCCTATGCTAAAATGTCCTACAACTTCAGAACTTTAATTAGTGCAACTGGATCAACTGATTTCTTGCAGAGAAGCCCAGTGTCCCAAAGCCATAAACTGTAAGCTATTTAAATATGACATTTGAGTTTAAGCACATTCCTATCTTTGCTATAGCAGTACCTAAGAGTTGCTACCTGCTTTTTTTTAAAAGCTTTTTTAGAAAAAAAGGAATATACATATTTACATAATAGAAGGAATATGCACATTTATAACAGTGATAACTGGTCAGCAGCTGTTATGACCGAGGCCCTATTTCTGCATCTAAATCCCTAGTCAGCAAAGCATTCTTGGAATTACATTTAATCTTTAATGGTAATTGTTAACTAATGTGGTTTGCTGAATCAGGGCCTATAATTACCAGTTTTTAAATGGGATGGCTTTCTTTAGACTCATCAGCCTTAAATAGTTCCAGTAATAAGTGGTATGCACTTGCCGCAGTGGGCAAGTAGCAAGATTCTTCTTTTTTTGCTTTTTCTGAAACAAAAAAAGCCACTACTGTCAGAGTAATAGTTGGCCCATTTAGGACCGATCCTAATGACTTCAGCGATTTTCCATTTGTCAGAGCAAGCAAGACTGTCCCGGGTGGGGAGGGGAGTGTGCGTGTGTGTGTATACATATAGGCATATGTGTAGTTTCAATTTGAAAAATTATAATGCTCAACTACTACCTTTTATGTATAAAATTCTGAAAGTTTCTGAAAGCTTTTGCTGCCCTTTAACAAATTTTTGAAAAAATAAGAAATGTGTCTGCTTTCCTACACTAAAATTCTTGTATTTTATATAAGGGAATCTAACATTCTGTCCAAAATGTTTTAAACTTTTGTTACTTTAAAAGTATTTTTGATGCATAATGATGCATTTGTAAATTTATAAAATGATGAACTAATACTGAATGAGTGTGTAGGACAAACTATGCATTCTGGTCCTCATAAATATTCACTACTGGAAATAAAAAAGGGAGGTTTTCTATGACTATTACAAATTTATACTAATTCAGCATTTTAGAACTGAACTGTTAATACTTCCTTGCTAATACAGATTTTTGTATACATTTCCTTTAGATATTTCAGACTCAATCTTTTAAAACAAAACATTGCAAACAGAACATCTTTTTATTGCTAATTATTTTCCCGTTTATCTTTTGCAGTCTCTTCATTAGGAAGCTGCAGTTGCTTGTTAGAGACTCCTCTGGTGGAACAGCAATAATGGCAACTGTTGATTCTGGAGTGTTGCCCTAATTTTGTTTCTTTTAGGTTGTCTTTCACTCTCCTAATGAAGCGGTCTTAAATGGGCTACTCCCGACCCCCTGCATCCACCGAGCGCTGTGTGATGAGTAAACTCACAGTGTGAGACCATGAGAACAATCCTTTTTGTGTATGTTGATGAGGATATGTGGAAATGAATAACACTGTGCAAGGTCAGAATAAAATGTCCTGACAGAAAAATTCTAAGGAAAAGCCATTAGTTAGGTAAAAATAGTGGAAATATTGCCTGAGTTTAATCAACATTACAAAGCTCTAAATCTTCATCCTGACAGCTGCTGAGCATGTCCTGAGCGGTGCTGAGCATTCCCAATGAAGAAAAATTAAATGAAAGTTAAAGCTTGGACCTCTGAGTCTTTTACAAGCCCCAGATTAATCCAAACTCTAGATTATTATTTTAATAGCAATGGTAGTAATAATAAAAATAGAACGATAAAATTGCAAAGAAAAAAGATGTTTCCCAGTTCCATTAAAATCGTCGGACAAATACCTCACAGAAAAATGAGTAATTATATGTGATCCAAAGTTACATGACCATGATTAAGCCAAGCTGACTAAGGAAACTCATGGCTGGGATATAGTAGTGCAATTGAATGAGCCAATTTAATGGCTAAGAGTGGCTGCCCAAAGGAGCAGAGTGGCCCCACAGCTTTGCATTCCTGCCCCATCCCCTGCTACTAGAAAACTACTAACTTTGATGTTTGTGAGGTTGGTTTTTCTGTCAGTTTGTCGTTCTGTATCATCTCAGAAGGGAGTCCTAGGAACCCCAGAGCTTGTCCCAGGGGAGCGGATGGGGAGCATGCCTGGGAGCAGAATATGGACCTAGCCTTTTTGGCAGCAGTTTGCCATTACTCCAGCTTGGCTGTCTTGTCAGACGACATCCTTTGCTATTTGGTGGCAGCGCTGCTAAAGGAAGTTAAACATTCCTCACTTTCCCCTGATTATCTTTAAGCGAGCTCTGTTCTCCACTCCAGCACATGGCTGAACAAGAAACGTATGGTAGTGCAACAGCGAGGAGGGAACGAAGACATGTGGAAGAGCAGCTGGGGTCAGGAGAGCTCCAGAGGGGCATGACTACTCCAACCAGGACTGCCCTTCAAAACAAACAAAAAAAAGGCATAAAAATATAGCCTCATGAAGATGTACAGATGTTCCTGTTACGTTTAAGAAAAAATCTCACTGCGTGATTGAATCGGAGAAATCACAGACCTTAAGAGAAAGATGGGGCTTGACAGCGTGTGGAAGAGTCCAGATAAGCACATGAATAAAGTGGAGCGCTTTTCGTGGTGGATACTCCACCACCTCAGCAAGAAGAAAGGTTGTAGTAGTTGCATGCATATGATGGAGAAAACCCTTTTCTAGAGGATGCTAATCTAACCTTGCCATACATATTTATTTCTGGTATTCGCAGAACACTTGGTTTGAAATATTTTTGTGAAATGATTGTACAATACTAGCAGAACATTACTGACTGGTGTGAGTGTCAGCTGTTCAAACAACTGAATGGGCCAAACAGTCTCTGGTGGCTTTACAGTGATTTTTACCTTCCAGTTTACCATGAATACTGAAAGACCATTTTGTTGTCATTCAACACAGAAAGGTAACATCACCGATACTACTCTTTCAGTGGAATAACTTCACTTTATGAAACTCTGTTTGGTTTCAGTGCACCAAGATTAGTGGTCATCTGATAAAAAAATTACAATGACAGTAATCTGCGGTGGGAAGTATTTCCTGGGTCCTCAAGTACAGTACTCCAGTACAGCAGGGAATGTATTATACAATCGTGGTTACAAATTTATTGAGCTTCCCTTTCAAATCTGTTGCTATTTTGACTCTCACTATTTTAGTGGTAGGGTATTCCACAGCCTTGCTCACTTGTTGTTTTGCTTGCTTCCATGGTGCTTTTTTAAACATGCTCAGATAACTTCCTTTTCTTCCTTTAAAATTCTTCTCTGGACATATATCAGGACAGCATCAGACAGTGAAGGCAGGGAAGAATTCAGTAAAACTCCCCAGTCTGTGATTGTTGTTGCTAAATAATTTATAAACACCAAAGTATTACAGCTCACAGTAAAATGAAATACGTATATACAGTACACATATACTGCATTTATTGAATGTCAGTGATATTTCTGTCACTGTAGGAAACTGCAGGAATATACTGTGCTGTTTGGAAGACTACAGTTGATTGACTTTTAAGGGTTGCAAGATAACAGAATACATTTGGCTGGCCAGTACTAAAGCATATTTCCTGAACCTCACATCTGCCTGAGCAGGACCCTGCTGTGGGGCTGTTTAGATACCCATTTAACTCTTCGCATTATTCCATCTTTTGCTCACAGTATTGGAATGTGCCAAACAATATGCTTTTTGAAGGGAAACTAGGGAGTAATTTATCTTCTTTATGTGTGCTAAGCAGAGCAGGAGGGAGAGGCAAGTAGGGATTCACAGCAAGCCATGGAGCAGTGATTAGTAACAGCTGACAGTCTCAGACCAAGACTCTCTTTCTTTGGTTACCTCATTGTAATAACAGAGTACAAAGGACCGACTGTCTTCAAGCCAAGAATCAGAAACCCAGGAACACAGAAAATAGCAGCTCACAATTTTTTTGGTAACAAAACACTGTGCTACCTGCATAGTGCAATTCTAAAAAGACATCCTTTTATGTTCAGACATTTGTACTACCCTTTCCTGGAAACGGGATTCTTCTGTTGGGCATGAAAATGCTCATTTTCTATAACTGCAGTGAAACAATGAGCACATAACATTTGATTAAGAAAAAGCCTAATGTAAGATGGTAAATTATTTCAGTTTAATTAGAAAAAAGTTCATTGTGGTAGCTGATAAGGCAAAGCAGTTAAGATAGCTTGAATCCTACAGGGCATGTACTTACAAGGCTGAAATAAATATGCTAGTAGATGTAACAGATTTCTGCCATATTCCCCAAGGATGAAAGTACTGCTTTTTACTCATTCTGAACATATTGCCCAAAATATCTACTTTAAACACAAAATGTACTACATCTTGGCAAGATACCAATGACAGAGATACCTTTCCTTTCTGAAGGGTGTTAAGCCCATTACGTAGTGTTCCTTAAAGTCCATAATGCAATATCTTGAAATACATGTGGAAGCTTTTAATCTGCTAAAAATCTGGTCTGAGTTTTGGCAGACTATGCCTGGAGTCCTTCAAAGACATGTTTTCATATGTGCAGCACTTATTAAAATTCCACAAATGCACAGTGCTTCTGTTCTTTGAGTGAATGTCTCCCATGTGATGAAGCCGTAAACTGTTTACTATGCTAAATCATTCCTCATCTAATTTAACTGCTACTGAAAAAATAATATGACATAATTTAGAATATAGATGTGAGATTAAAGTTATCCCTAAAGGAACAGCAGCTAGTAATGCAGCCTAATGTAAAAGTGTATTTGCTTTTACATCTTCAGTATGTAATAGATGTCTGAAGAGGCACTTCTGTTGCCTTGCTTTAAATATGAACTGAACATAATTCTAGTTGGAGAGCAATATTTAAAGAATGAAAAATCAAGATTGCCTTTCTAAAAAAGATACGGACAGGCATATCTCTATCTGTGTGCAAGATGACATGGGATTTAGGATATTTTACTGATTTGTGATTTGCCTCAGCTCTATGCTGGGGGCATCACTTTCTTGAAAATGTGGTCCAGTATTGTTGGCCAGGCAGTTCTGGGCTTCTTCGCTAAAACTTCCAATAGCAAAGCCACTTGCAGTGATAATTTCTTTTCTTTGGATGATTGTCCACTAGGATCTGACACTAGTTAAATTCATTTTATAGAGCTCCTGTAGCAGCCATCATTTGAAAGAAGTTCTACCCAGCCAGATGTGACTCAGCTAAGACTTGAGCTAATGGTAGTATGTTACTGCTGTTTCTGATAAAAACAAGGCCATTGGATTGCTGCTTTTGAATTTTAATTTCTTCACAACCCTGAGACATCATCTTTCTTTGCTAATCCAGCAATATTGAGGGATCTGCAACTCGTCAGTGGCAAAACATTGTTTGGTGCATCTGTGTCCTGCTTAAAAGTGATAAATTTTCAATTTGCTTTCAAGCTAATAGTTCATTCATCCGCTGCAGTGTTGTCCATTGATCTTCCAAAGAATTCATCTGAGCTGTTCGTGTTTCCTTTTTATCTATGGCACATACGCGCTGCTGGTGTTTACATGTTCTTGTAATCCTTTTAGTTTATTACATTGCTTTCCATACGCCAGGCATTTTTTCAGTTTGTGCTTTTTGCGACAGTATGTACGGTTCCATGGGCCATTCTTGACTGATCCACGCTTTGTTCTCTGACTTTTCTAACACCTCAAGTATAATTTTAATTTACACCAAGTTCTAGTGCTATCTGTAATCACATGAAGCAACATCAATCACTTTACATGGAGCTACATCCTGTTGCTATCCTGCTCCTCTGGCTGCTTAAAAATGAGCTCAGGTATCTATCTACTGCGGTGAAGTCAGCAGTGTAGACATAATAGCCTCTCATGTGGGAAGTTTGTCCTGAAAGACAAACCTCTCCTGGACTGTAATGACTTTGGTGCAGGACCTAGTGTAGTGGGGCCTCAGGCTCTCTGTTGTCCTGGTACAAATAATATGCAGCACTATTATCTACCTATGGCTAAAGGAAATGCATAGAACTGGTCATCATTTGCATTAGAAATTGCAGAACAATAATTAATGTGACAATATAGAATATTTTTAGGTTTTTTTTCCAAAGAATCCAAACAATTGGATTTGATATGAAAAAATCTGCATGTAGAATTTTATATATCATCAAAAATCAAATCTTATATTAATAGAGAATCTAGAAGCAATCTGTGAATTCCCTTATAAATTATAGCAGTCTGCTTCAAGAGCATGGGATCTGATGCGGCCATCATTTGGAAAAAAACATATAGACATTCTTAAATTTATGAACTAACAGTCTTATAGAACAGATCTGCAAGTTAATATCTTAATAATAAATAAGAATATCCTGATGCATAACCTCATGACAATGTTCCTTTTTTTTTTTTACAGACCAAAGGACTAAATCCTAATTACACCCTAAATTCCCAAGAATTTAATGGATAATAATAAAATGAAGTTTAGGAGAAATTTGACTCTTATTTGTGAATTTAAGCTCCTCTACTAATGGGCTATGAATACTAAGGAGTTATTACTTTAGCTGCAATTAGTCTATTACTTTTTTAATTGGCATTGTACTTAGGTTTTTTTCATAATTCAGTAATAATGTTAAGGCTGTTCTGAGAACTCATTACAAAAGTGTTGAGCTGGAGTTTCATGTGAACAGGCTTTTGTTTTCCTTTTTTTTCTCTCCTTTGTTTCAGTGGCCTTTGAACTTAGGGTCACTGATTCAGTTAAAGCCTGACAACATCAAAGCCTCACATTTTTTGCTTTGTCTTTCTCCACCCTGCAGACTTGTGGGAGGCAATGGAAAGAAGTTAAGACTTCCTCCAGAATGCCTGACAGTAGCAGTTAGTGCTTTTTAATAATATTATTCAGCTCTTTTCCAGCATCTTACAGTGCTAAGTAGGGCTGAAAAATAGGTTTTGGCTTACCCACCCAAGTGTTAGCAGTTGCCATATGGGCATGGTCGTTAAAGAAATAAATTTCTATGAGAGGGCTGGGGTACCAAAGAAAATATCAGCTGATTTTAAGTAAAACAGATGAAAGAGAAGGGTTTTTTTTTTTTTTAGATCACTGTTATTATTGGACTCTAATATTCTGCAGAAAAGAAAAGAAGCCTGTTTACTTTTTAACCAAATTTTCAACATCCTATTTTGGATTTGAAAGCTGTATCTTCTTCACTGATGCAGACCCTTTGAACAGCTTCTTTAGCATTGGGACAGATATTAGCCAGGCCTAGAAAGCTAAAATCCTACAACTTTATTTGTTTTAAGGCTTCCGGAGTTAAGACATACTGTAATTGTAAATATTGAACAAAGCTGATTTTCAGTGCAAGAATGTATTCATTAGTGAAACAGCCATTCATTAAGTGAACTTTTGACCAAACCTATTTTTTCTGTAGCTCTGAAAAGGAGCTATATTCACTGGAGAATCTCTGATATTATCTGAGAATTCAAATCTAAGTTAGAAGTGGGTGGTGAAATGTCAGAATAAAGTAAGTATTTAGCTTTGCATACAAGTAGAGAGAAAATAAGGGAGCTGTTTATGTAGGAAGAAATCAGCATCAGCATGTTAATTCTAATGCAAATAGTGCGTGTCTAGTGCTATGCTGTACTTCTCCTGTTCTTATCTACCACCAGTGAAGAGCTAGTGGTATAATCGCCCAAGGGTGAAAAGGTTTAATTACCTGAAGAAATGTGAATTCTGTTTAACTATGTAATTATTATAAATTAGGGCCAAATCCTGAAAAAATGTACTCCTGCTTAACTGAGGCATCTAAGTAAGTGTTTGTTTTATCATATTTAGTCCAAAGTATTCATCACAATTTGTGATATGTGTGACACCCTTCAAACTCTTCAGTGAAGTAGTGAAGATGAATATTTCTTAAAGAATAATACTGGAACTGACAACTCTAACCACTCAGGAGTTACAAATCATGCTCTCCAAAAATTAGAAGAATAACTTTAAAATCTTCTTTTTTAAATAAGTGCTCTTTGTTTGTTTTCTGACTCTTTTAAGTTTTCAGAATATAGCCAAGACCTATTTTTGAAATTTGCTTCACAACTAGGGGGCCAGGAACTTAACTTTCTTAGGTACTAGACTTCCAGAGATAAGTCTTTACAAATATCATTAAGATCTGAAAGCTTCTGATGAAGTGAGAGTTGAGAGCTCTACTGTTTTCCTTATTCCTGTGTTACTTAGGATTAGAGTAGAATTGCTATGTTAGAATTTGCTCTTTACACTTCCCACACGATATGGGCCCATAAATAATGAGACAAAAGTTTTTTTCCAAGTCTTTCCTTGTCCTAGTAGTTTTTCCTTCTCTTTTGTAGATCATCATTGCGATAGCTGTTATTAATAATATATATAATATAATATAATATCATATATAAAATACTATATATTGTATATAATTATATATCATATATAATATTAATAAACTCCTGCAGAGAAAAAGGTCACTTCAAGAAAATATAATCAGAAAGGCCTTGTATAAATAGGGAAAATGTCATCGGGATGGCTCAGGTGGAATAGCTGAGGCAGTGCCTAGAAGTGGCATAGACCAAGCCACAACTGATGATGAGAAAACCAGATCAGACTGTGTGAGCTGGAAAAATTTGCATCGAAAGATTTGCCACCCAATTAAAAAAGGCTGGCAATTTTGTGCAGGTGATTCTAGGTTTTAGCAAACGTTTTGCTGTGTTCATGGGTACCTCAGGAACTCATCTGGAGACAACCTTCCAAGAGAGGAATAAGGAAAATGTATTTCCCTCTGTGTTACATCTCTGCAAAAAGTTGACAACCATGGAATGGACTTAGGCCACAACTGAAAGCAATTCCTAGCTACCACATGAGCTCTTAAAAATTTGTGGCCTTATCTTCTGAGAGACCCTTTACTCCATATACAACAGGATTGTTTGTATGTTTTGTTGCATTCATATAATGAGAATGATTTCTCAAGCCCTGAACTGCAGGATAAAGAATATATTCGGCAACAGCCTGGAAGAGAAAGTAAAGAAAAAATATGCAATAACAGGAGTCCTTGGGCGAAAGGAATTGTAGCTGATGCATCCTCTGTCTGACTCTGTAAACATGCAACTCGCATCCCAGATGTTGCTGATCCTTAGTTATGTTTCTAGTCTCAACAAATACTTCCCCAGCTAGAGATTTCTGTCTTGAGCGACTGTTTCCTCCTCTTTCTCTTCCCTCACCAGTGGGAGCTGTGCCATGTGGTTGGATAGCGGGAGGAAGAGGCTGCTGAGCAGCCTTGTTCATGTTGCAGACAATCAACTCATTTATTGGAAGCCTGACACAAGGTTTGAGTCAGGTAGCTCCTGCCATGCATCGTGGCTTTCCTCCTTCTCCATTACTCAGAATTCAGGTGGGCCACCCAGCAGCCCTGTCAAGAGACAAGTATTCAAAGTCTCGGCTTCCAGTAAGGAAGATATGAATTGTGTTATAAAAGTTCATAATGCCAATGCATAGTTGATGGACAGCATGTAGCAGATCCAGCAATTACATTTTTCTTTTCTTTTTTAGAATTAAATGGAAATAATATATTATCAGTCAACAGCTGCCAACATGGAAAAAGAAAAATCAGGGGTGAAAACAAGAGTAGAGGACCAGAGACCATTGCAGTCTCCTATTTCTGGGAGGTGATGACCTTCTGCTTATGCAAACATGTTTTGGTCTGCAGTTGTTCCTTCTGCATTGATTTGTGTAGCTGATGGGATGATTCGGAAAGTATTTTGTGTTTGTCAGATCTTACACCACTGATGAAAGGAAAGTAAGTGTCACTTCTGCTGTGGTGCAGGTAGTCCCAGTAGTGTTCCCAGTGTCCTCAAAATGCACCCTCAGGGGCATTCATGACTGTTCAGATGGTTCTGGTCTTCATGAATGATTGTGGCAATTATATTGTGTGGCGTCTGTTATAGCAAAGGCAGACTGAGAAGGAAGCAAATAGGATGGAGCTGTGCTATATAAACACACTGGAAACTGGGATGCATATCATGGGCTTCAGGCTAGAGGGAAAAAGGTGAAAGGAGTAGGAAAGCAAAAGCTGTTAAAGGAGCCTCCATGTACCTAAATATCCCTGGGTGTAACTGTTCTCTTGGCAAGTTGTTAGGCTGTTTTTTGTCATACTCCAGTATGGCTCCTCCACTGCTGTTATCTGTCAAATTCCCAGTAGTGCTGTAATTAAGATTTGCTGATATTATTGTGTTTAGTTTTTTTCTTCTTTCTTGATGTATGGTTTTTATCTCTATTTTATTTTTATGTCTAATTTCATGTCAATGAAGTCAATTTACACTTCCTGAAGGTGAGGTGATTCTCATATTCTGGAAGAGTTTTTCCTTGGTTTTAAACTGGCTCTCAAGAAAGGTATGTTGTGTCAAGAAATTGAAACTGTTGACTGTAGTCATTGCCTTAGAGTAATTGCTCTGTGACATTTTTAAGGATAACTACAGAAAGATCTTGAATCTGATAGGAAATTCTATGGAGTGCAACAATAGGCGTTTTAACATAAATCTATGGGAAATCATTAACTGGATTAGTCCAAAGGTCAGTCCAACCCATTTTTTTGTCTTCAATGCTACTTGGCAACAGATTTCTACAGAAGACTATAAGAAGCAGGACAAGTATAGCGCTCACTTCCTCTTGCTTGCCCTCCCTGCAGCTAGCCATCAGTGGGGACTAGGGACTTCCGAAGTTGCTAGTTACACCAGGGTTAATAGTCAAAGATGGCTGTATCTGTGAATTCTCTGTTAACTTCTGGCCTCTGCAAAACTGTTAACTTCTGGCCTCTGCAACAGTCTTGTGGCAATGTACAATGCAATTTAATTGTGTGCTGCATGAAAAAGTACTTCCTTTTGCTTGTTAGAGATCTTCTCCCTAATTATTTCATTGGGGCACCCCACAGTTTCTTTGTCATGAAAAATAATTATCAGCTAAATAATAATTATCCCTTTCAAGCCTCTGCAAATGATTCATGATTTCTGTGGATCTTTATGTGGACCTTCCACATCAGTTGTGGAAGCTGAAGAGTTTTTCAAGCCAAAGAGTTCTAGCTTATTTAGTCCCTCCTTGCCTTTCACTGGACTCCACACCCCAATAAGCCTTGTCCCTTCTCCGTACTGTTCAGTTATTCCAACAACTCTTTCCTGTGTACTAATGTCTAATTCAGAGCCCATGGTTGCACAGGTATAGTATGGTCATCTTTCCCAGGTGTATTACTTTGCACTTGGCACCGCTGTATTTCATCTGTCAGCATGGAAAACATTGTTCTTTACAGCTTCAGTTTTCAATATCATGAATAAAATGCTTGCTCACAGTGTCCTAATGCCCAAACTGCTGAGGAGACTTGTTTTGTCATTTTGTGCCTTTTGCAGTTTTCCTTGAATGGATGTTTTGGAGTCTCTTTTTCTTCCATTTGCAATCTTATGTAGCTGATTTTACATATAATATTTTTATGTTCTAGTTTTCAGGTATGTTGTTTTCCTGTAACCACTTCAGAATTAATTATATTTAACTCAAAAAAAAATGTCAAAGTTGTTCCTAGGATATTTTTAGTCTTTCTGCCTTTGACTGAAATAGGAATGGCAATAAAGATACAGGGTTTGTTTACAACCGTCCATCAGTGTTCAGGCAAGATGCTTTAACCCTTACATGCTCTTCCAAATAGTTTTTGCATTTTGTTTTGTCCGCTGACTTGCCTGTGCGCAGTGAAGTCTAGATGTTATGCATTTGAACCAAGATAAAAAACCAAAGCAAAGCCATCATGGATAGGAGGTTGTTACCTATTATTAGCTCAATTGGTATTCAATACTTTGTGAAACAACTTAAAGTAGTGGTCCACTAAAAAAACCCATATTTTGCAAAGAAATTTAAATCAGCCTTTAAATTAAGGGCTAGCAGCAAGCTTATATGATTTTAGAGGTTCTTTTGTATTTTGCTTTCTTTCTTTATTGAAGACCTTGGCTATTTGTTCATTCCCTACTGCCTGCAGAGAATAAGACATTGAAAACTCTACTACTGCTTACTTTTCATCATTGGATGCTGTATATAATGCTTTGGTTTTCTTATTACATGGTACATTAAACATTTGTTTTATACAGAATGTCATTATATGCAGCAATTTCATCTCTGCTTTCAGTGAGTTTTCATTCTTAGTGGTATCTGGGTTCACTTAAAATTATTCTCTCAAGCTCTTGTGAGGATATGCTGTGTATTTCCTTTTGCAAAATTGTTTCAGAAATGGTTCCAAATCAAGTTATATTAACATCATATGATCCATTCTGTAGCTCCTTTCTTTCACTATTTGCATAGGTTAAGATATATAGCACTTTCTGAATAAGAAGTTCCATCCAAAGGTATAGTTATTGAACAAATATATATGACATTTCATTATTATTTTCTAACATCTACATCTTACACAAGGTTTTCTGACTTTCAGCTAGGTTATAGTTTATTATTTCCTGGAGCACTTTTTGTGCAAAAACTTATTCAGGAAATATATTCAGGAAATTGTAGTCAAATTGATTGCCAACACGCGTTGGATCTGCTCATGGTTCTTTTGTGTTTTAAATTGTTGACTTGAAAATGAATGCTTCTAGGTATTGAATGGCTTCCAGCCTATTTGGGTTTCTTTATTGAGTCTCCAAAATGTAGTGGCCCTGCTGCTTAGACTCCTTTTGTAACTGCTAAAAGCTTTAGTCTTTAGAATTACATGACAGAATTATTAAACTTATCCTGCCCACATTCCCTTAAGGACTGTGGAAGCAAACAGTTTAGGAGGGTCCCAATTTTTTCATCTTTCTGTGCCTGTCTAAATAATGATTATTAGAGGTGATAGACCAGACTTAATAGACATGTGCTTTAAACAGTAATACAGGTACTGACGAGCTAGTGATTACAGTAATTGTGTATAAAGTTTCATCATTCTGCCTTCTGAAACGGTGTAAAAATGTTTCTTTAGTGAAGTGTTTGTAGATTTTTAGCTGCTGTTGGCCCTAATCTACTATACGGATGTTCGCTTGAGAAGAAATCATTACAGAACATGGGTCAACGCTAGTAATATTCCTTCACTTGTTTCTTTATTCCTACAAAGGGGCCTATTTACATGACAACGGATCTTTACAAACTTAGTATCTTGCATGGCCACATCTTTAGCCAGCCTTGGTTTTGGGCACATGCAAACCCAAGTGTGAGTGCTCCCTTATTTGTGCAAAAAAGTATTTGGATGTTCAAATTAAATAGTACTGTTGTCCCGTTATTCATACTGCATATGTAAATACCTATTTGAGTGCATAAAGTGATGTGTGCATGAAATGCTGTGTGCATGACAAGTGCGTTGAATAAACGCTGTCATGTAATTCAGCAGTTAGTGTTAACATGCTGTATAGTATTTTGGGGTGGGGAATGAAGGGTTGCCTGGAAAAGAAGCTAAGTATCTTTTTGTTTTTAATGACACTTTGTGCATTAAAAGGAAGCTATAAGAAAAAAATAACACATCTCTAGGATGTTTATGGATTTTGATGTCTATAAAGACTGAACAGACTGGAAGGTTGGTTGTCTCAAACCTTGTATATGGTGTTAAGTGTTGATTACTGATAGTAGGCTTCCTACTGTAGGAGACATCTACAGGGATCCTCAGCAGGAAGCTTCCAGTGCAAATACACAGGCAGCTCAAATGCACTGGGAAATCCAAAAGGTGCTTCAGTCCTAAAGAATCGGTCAGTTCTGTGCTTGTGTCCACAGCTAGAGTCAGCTGAGGTCAGTATAAATCCTCCCTTTGGATTTGATGGGGTTTGAGTGATCTGGCTTCTAAAACAATTTCTTTAGAACACTCAAAATTGGAGAATTTTGGAAAGTTGGGAATTTTCCCAATTTTAAAATTTGGAAGAATCTTCTGATGACCAGCTAAATTGTGCAAATACTACCTAATTCTTTCTCGGTTTTCATGTGTGAACTATATGAACTGTATCGTTTCTTAAGCTGAAACACAGAAGAATAAGATTGACTGTTTGTTAATATTTTTGGCTTCCAGCTCTACTTTGAGTACCAGAGATGTTGCGCAAGCAATACATAGGGTTATGGGTCTCCTGCTAAAATGAATTAAAGGGGTGTACTGCTCCTTTTTCTTCTTGAGCAAAGGATAATGCTGGCTCCCCAGCATTTGCTCCCCTGGTGGATGCCATTCTAAGCGTCAGTAGAACAGGCATAGGGGTCAAGTCCATATTTATACATACGGACATCAAGGAGAGACTTTCCATCTGCTGAAATTATCGTAAGCGTTTGTGGCTGAAACCAGACAGCACCTGGGGCCTTGTAGTAAGTGACAGCATAATTTCCACAACAGACAGGACGGGCAGGAGAATACTGAAACTGCAGAAAGGCTTCATGGAGTATGGCTCCTGCTTCCACCGACCTAGATACAGGATGGGTTCCCTACCTCTTTTTTTGAAGAAATAATACACAGGTCTCTACCAGAAGCCTTCCTCTTGCTTTGTGTTACCTGAAGTGAGGGGCCAGGAAGAGGAAATTTGAAATTTTGGCCCTTTACATTCACTGCTACTAATTTAGTATGTTAAGAAAGGACATTAGGTTTATCAAAATAATAAATGCTAATAATTTACTAGAGGATAGAGGTATTCATAAGACTAACTGGCATTTTCATCCTGCTACAGTTTGTGAGTCATGTTTAATGCCTCATTGCAGGTGTTGCAGCAGCAGCAAATATAAAACCTAATTTTTGTACACTGTGGGACTGTAGTATCCTCTAGAGTGATCTCTTTACAGAGGACTGGGTACAGATGTTATGTGGATGAGGGAGCCAATGCCACTGTATCACAGCTCTCCTGTCATTCAACACGGTGTAGGTCCATCATACCATATGCTAATTTGGGGAGAATTTTTTTTAACTTTGTGGTAAACACATTCCTATTAAACAGCTGCATTTATTCATATCTGATTATTGGTGATATCATCATAACTAGCTGCAAGCAGTCACTAGGTAACTTTGGGCATAATATTTCTACAGTAACTGTGTCTCTGATGGCCCCATACCATTCTTGCTGTAACTATTTGCTCAAGTTTGTTTCCATCTCTACAGTGATATAACTAAAAAAAACCCTATATACTTTAGCTGAGCTATGACAACTTAATCTACATATCTCCATTAAAATTTCCAGTGCATATAGTCATCTTCTTTTCTGCCTAGTAGCTATAAAAAAAACTTAGCCAGCACCACATCTGAAAGAAAGCAGACATACAAAAGGGTAACATGATTTGCCTAAGGTTATACAACACGTCACAGCATTGATTTTCCACGCTTTACATCTAAAGGGTGCTTTGGGCAAAATTTGGCTTTTCACCAGTTGAATCTTTGTTCATATCCAGATGCTGCATTTTCCCTGACTTATGAAAGGGAGTGACTTACAGCCTATTTCTAGTTCAGCTGTTTATTTGAACATTATCTTTGTTTCTATACAGGTAGTTTCCAGCAACTGTAACCCGGCTGTTAATTGTGATCTCTACTTCGGTGTTATTACCTGAGTCACTCCATGTGCCTTTTGTTTTGGGCCCAGTCAGGGAACAGACCATGTCCCTTACTAACTGTTTTTACCGATGCTGCCATTCATTGCACTTCAGTGACAGCTGGAATCAAGACCATGGTATGTATATATGAGACTAGTTACGAAGCATCCACAAATGGAAATACCAGCTCTCTGCATCTTGTCAACTCTCTATAGTTTGTGTGGTGGTAAATAATATGTACATGTTGAAAAAGCCTGGGGACAAAACCTACTGAGCCTCTGGCTGGGCCCAAAGGAAGGTCATGCGTGTCTCCTGCAGCTGTTGAGGTTGCAGTCTGTTCTTGCACAGCTGCGTGGGGTCGGAGAAGTTTCTGTGTCTTCCGCAGTCCATGAAAGACAGTCATATTATGATTGTAATTAGAATGAGAAGTTAATATAAACAAAGATGTACTACAAACTACGTATTAAGATGCTTTGGGAAATCTACTCTAATAGTTTCAATATTTGGGAAACAGAAGTGCCTTCAAAGCACAGCAGCCTTAAAAATTACACTAACAAACTACAAAACCAGAATTTCCACGTCATTTTCATAAAGTGCCTTTCTGTACAGATGGAATGTGGTACAACTTCATTCATTTAATTAGCAGGTAATAGACACCAGCGCAGGTGAAGATTTTGGCCTACGGCATTTTTTTTTCGTCAATGCATCATATCGCTCATGTGAGCTGAAGTTTTAGGATAGCCAGTAACACAAGATTATTATGTTTCATGCCCTGCTTGCTGTTTTTCCTTTCTTTCCTATTAAAGGTTAGGCTTATTAGTGTTTTTCTTATTCGAAGTAATCCTTCCATACTCAGTCTTCCAAACTGTTTTGCCCATGTATGAAAGTTCAGTCTTTTGATTTATGTTTGTACAGAATCTTGCACATAAAATCCTGGTCTGTGATGAAGACTTATTTGTACTGTGGCTGCGTTGCTTCCATTAACCATTTGGACAGGCCTTATCACCTAACACGCAGTGCATCGTGCCGACGGTCAGGACGGGGCTCTGTGCTCGGTCGTGTTACTGCTGACCTGCCGTGTAATCTTCGGCAAGTCAGCGGACCTCTCTGTTTCATCGTTTCCACGTTCCCTATCTCTTTCCCCTACTTGATTCATATGAGTAGATTTTTCAGGACAGGATGGTTTCTTACTGTGCTTATGCAGTGTCCAGCAAAAATGGGTGTCAGGTCTTCACTGGGCTTTTTATATGCTACTGTATGTTACCAAGCACAGATATTGGAAAGAAATGCATAGGAGCTAATCAGAATTTACTTACATTTAATAGTAGTGGTCCCTATGAAACTCAATTCCAAGCTTCAGAAATTTGGGGGAAAGAGATCCAGCATGTCAGTAAAACTGGGATATGACTAGAATTGTGCAAATACTTGCAAATAGCCCTCAAAGAAATGGTCGTGCTCCAACTATGCTTTTTAAAAAGACTGTTCATGAATCATTTATGTGAATTTGATTTCAGGAAATACATAGTTTGGTTAGGAAAGGGTACCTCATTGTGATGCCTTATACATAGTGCAGTATAGTCTTCCTAACTTAAACATGCTGACAAAACTTGTGGCCAGTTTTAAAGGCTGGAATTTCAATTGCATAACGATCCTGCTGTAATAGCTCAGAAAATGTTAATGCATAGTCCTCTCAATGCTGGTGCAAATCGTGCAGTCTTTGCCTATTTCATAATGAGTGAAATTGTTAACATGTGCATATATATTTATTTTATATTCTGTTTATGAGCAATGGATATTTTAAAATAATTATGTCATGCAAGCTGTTTATGTCAAATGTTTCAAGTTATGATGAAACAAAAAAGTATAAAATATTTTAAACTCCTATAACTGCAGCAAATTCGAAACAGAAATGGGGCAAAATTGTCAGCCTTGTGTTTGTATAAGAATTCAGGCCAGATCTGGTGCAAAAATAATCCCAACGGGAATTTCATCTATATCTTTTAGCTATTTATGCTGCCTCCCATATACTATGTCTGAAATTTGACTTTGACTTTGCAAAGAGACACTGAATGAGAATATTGACTTATGAGTTCTTATATTTGTAAGAATATAGAGAGTAAAGATGAGTATAGAGTATGCAGCTGGATTTGTGCCTAAACCACAAAAGATGAAGAGTACAGATATTCAAATAATTGTATCTTCCTATAAACAATAAAAGACGGTGAAAGGTACGCAAATAACCTCTCTTTTCTCCCAAGCAGATGTCAGCCCATGCCTGGTAACAGACACACCGGAAGACAGAATCTCCTGAAAAAACTGCACACCTGCTTGAGCCACTTGCAGTAATGGTAATTCCTAAGTTAAATGTGCTCTTAGAGGCTGAATATGATTCTGCATTGTTTATTTCATGAAAATATCAAAATAGTCCATACAGAAATGTGACTAAGTTGATTTCAACAGTTACAGTTTATTTTCTGAAGAGTCTGTGAATAACTGTGAGCTGTGTGTGTCTATCAGAACTCTTCGCTTTCTGAATTTATCTATCACTTTTAGAATAGCCCACAGCTTGTATAATTATGACTTCATTTTTATTGTTCAATTTTCTTTGACAGCCAAATAATTTGCGACAAAATGAATGTAATCCTGACTAGTCTGTTTCTAATACCTCAGAGACCATATGTTCTGATATTATCCTCATAACCAGTTATTTTGAGCACACTTACATAAATGCAAATGGAAACCCAGACCATCGTATCTGGGAGACGCTCTCATGCCTACAAACAGCAAAAATACTTACTCAAATCATTTACAATGGGAAGAAGTAATTATATTATCAGTGTGTAATACCTGGAAGGAGTCTTACAGTTACAACTTTGCCAAACAAAATACAGAAAATAAGAGATTTGGCTCATGGATGCATCACGGAGTGGTTTTAAGACTGATTTGAGAAGCATAAGACACTTATTCAAAGAATTAGCTTATAATGTGTAAAACATATAAACCGAGAGTGTCTATAAAATTGCCCAGTAGTATACCTGTAAAGATTATAGTCTGTTATTTAGATATTAAATAATACCTGTATACTTACCTGACTATGACAGTTCTGCATCAAAAATATAAGAGCATCTTTTTGTTTTAAATTATGTGTGCTAATGAGGTCTTGTTCAGTGCAGAAAACAGTTTTTCCAGAATTGTTAGCAATAAACTGGAAAATTTCCATAATCCCATGAAAAAAGTACATAGTACTGTTGTAGTTAAGGGGTTTTTTTAGCTTGAAATCTATCATTTGTGAATTGCATTAAATTTTCTGCCACTGTCCCCTTCCTGATTAAGGAAGTTTAAATTCTGAAAATAAGTAAATACAAATCCTTGTATAGGATGATTGATCTTCCAAGTTTCCTGTCTTGACCTTCGTCTCTCTTGGGGAAGAAATAAGGATGCAGAGTTACAAGGAACTGAGCAGGTAATTGCTCCTGCAGAGACCCAGCCTACAAAATGGGGCAGCCGGAGCAGCCGTGTCAGTCTCCGCTGACACCAAGGAAAGGTAAAGGTGTCTCCCTTTCTGCTTTTAGTGGTTCCTCCTCTCAGTGGCCAGCCAAGCTGGCGGTTCTACATGCGGAAGAGAGAAGAGGATAGCAAGGAGATGGGAGACACAGAATGTAATGAATAATAGAATTATAGCGGACTGGTTGGGAAGAAAACCTGTCATTGTTTCCCCTACAAGATTTATAAATTTCTCTCTAGTTTCAGTGTGCATTAAGCTTTCAATATCCATACAGTCTGTGCGCATAGAAACAAACATTTCTTTCTGCTTGAAAGATGTGAAGGCGAATTAATTTTTTGAACTGTGAATACCATAGTTTCTGTTGTTATATTAACAGCTCATATATATACATACTGTCTTTAGTACCTGTACAGATGGGGCCTGCATTTCTAAAAGTAGATTCTAATATTAAAATCTTTGAAAACAAGTAGAATAGAGAACAACTTTTAGGCTCTGGATCCTCTATCAATAAAGGTAGTGTGCTAGGTATTTAGATTTTAGGACTGCACTTTAGTGGTTCTGATTAAGTTCATTAAGTTCTCCTAGCTGTACCAGTGATTTGCTGATAGAGCAAAATATCTGCCTTCTTTTCTTCATATAATTAATAGAATAAATGCATCACAGACACATCCTGAGCTTCAATGTTCATGAAAAAATCTGAGAGCTCTTGCATGAAACTTCCTAGAGGTGGAATGGCAAGCCATCCGTTATCATATTAAATTACTTATTATATCTGTAGCTCAAAGAACAACTTAATAAAGAGTGCTTGAAGATTAATAGAGTTGCTGACCAGAAGAAAGAAAACCAGAACTGATGGGATAGAGTCTCTTCCACACAATATATCTATCACTTATTGTTTCCAGTCTGCTGCTAAAAGGACTGGAGGTAGACAGATGTTTTACAGATCAGTGGCACAGGTTCTTGCCTGTGATCAATAGTTTAAACTTTGTTGGGTCTTGGAACATGGATGAAATAATTTGCTGTTTTTCTGAGATTTATCTTTTATGTCAGTAGGATTTCACGGAAGGAGATACCGGTCTAGAAAGTAAGAGAAGAAAGTGAAGTACAAAGTCTGCTTCATAGCAGCTACATATAATAACTCGCACAGTTAGAGTGACTTGCAATGTGGAAAAATATCTTTTAATTACTTTGTGTATTAATTCGGACCTTGTGATACTGTCTCCAAAATAACATTAGCAGCAATATCTCATTCTGCAGGTTATTACATTTCTGTTTCAGCATATGGAATGTTCATTTTTTATGATCTAGTGTGTGCATCTTTATCAAATTATTTAAGAGAAAACTTCAGAAAAAAAATCTTTTGCTTTTTTTACCTGTGACTAAACTGGATACAATTAGTGGCAGGACCAGCATTTGCAGCATCCTCATGAGTAGTTCTCCTGGAAATGAAAAGTACTTGACTTCCCGGTAACTCATCTTATATGATCGGAGAGAAAATCCAAGGATTACACCTGAGGGGAGGGAAAAAAATATCGTGACTTTTCTCTTCTAAAGAAGTAGTAACAAATTAACATGAATATTTGTGTAGTAGTTATTACTGAGGTAGCTGATTAGAACATGCAGTATTAATTATGCCCCAGTGATATTCTCTCCCAAATATCAGCTAGCTATATGAATAATCCTACTGAAGTCAGTGCAAGGTGTTTTTTAGTATAACAGCTTCAGAAGGTTGTTTGCATTATTATTTTTTAAAATCTGGTTTTATGTAAACGGTACTTCTTGAGCCATTAAGGAAAAGGAAGCAGTCCCTACTTCTGCAGCTGAGTGCTCTGACTTGTGGGAATTAGAATGTAATCGTATATGCAATGCATATACATACTAGCCTCTGACCTTCAGAAGTCTTGTCCGTGCCTGTTTTATGTGTAGGGCCTGATCCTACAGGCACGCTTCAGATTGGATGAGATAACCAGGAGAGACTTAGCTGAGAATCCCGTTGTGGTTAGGGCTTTAAGCAGCACAACAGCATCAGGACGTAAGTAGCTTTACGCATGCCTACCTTCAGAAATGCAGGCACTGGCAAAGCAGCAGCTCATCAGGGTTTGAAGGTCTCACTGGATGACTAAGTGATGGGTTTCAGTGCCTGAAGGAGCAGGGGAAAGGGGTGCCTGAATCCATTTATCGCACAGGGAACAGACAAGTGATGCTTGAGATATACTTACAACTGGAAGCCATAGACAGGCTGACATATGCGGCAACCCAGACTCCTGAGCTACAACTTACTGGATTTTGGTCCTGTGCATTGACATGAACTGCTTGCAATTATAGGGTTAATTGACACAATTAGCTATAACTTACTGAGCATTAAGTGGTTTGGTGCCTATCTGACATAGGTTTTCTATATCCAGCCAGGTAACATATGGTTGTATCTGGAACACTCCTTAACCATATGGATGCTGAAACTCACCCATCCCTCTTTCCCACTCCTGAGTCCATGTTCTTGCCCTCTGTCTAGTACTGGCATTTGTGATTTCGTGGCTGTAAGGAAAGTTGGATCAGGGAATTGATCCTGCTGCAAAAATAATTTATTTTACTAGGTTAATTTGCAGCTGGGTCAGTTCCCTGAGGTGACTTGTTTGCGTGGCTGCACAAGTATTAGTACCTTTACAAGGAAACAGGTAGAAATGTGCCTTGGAGGAGAGTGGCACTGCGCCTTTTGGCAGCCAAGTGGACTCATCTCCTAAAACTGATGATGGCACTACGTCCTCAGTGGTGTTAGGAAGCAGAGTACTCAGGCTCACTTCTGGAACTGGTTAGAACTTGGTTACGTCCTGAAAATTTCATAAAACTGAACACTTTGCTGAAAGCTTCTGATATCTGCTCGTTCCACTTTTTAACCAATTCTGCTTTTCTTTTTTTAATCAGTTTTTTGTTTGGTAGATCCATGCTGCAGATAAAATCTTCATGTCTATCAAGGAAATTTTTCCTTCCTAATATATACTGTTATGGCTCCTGCACTAGCTTATTGCCACCTGCTGATGTACGGAAACAGCTCAAACTCCCATGTTAGTGCCTCCGGCTGTCCAATCATGCTGTTAGGGACTGCAGCAGGTTAGTTAAGTTAGAGGAATCCAGAGAGCTCTTGTATAGGACAGAAAATTCAGATGTTACAGGACAGGAGAAAAGTGATTAGAACACAGCTGGAGCTCACATTATGGAAGAAAGCTGTGAGATCAGGACGCATTTGTTTTAGTCTCATTCATGTTCTATGTATGTTCATGCACTCATGTAGTGAAACTCCATCTTGCATAATTTATTCTTTTAAGTGAAAATAAATCATAAACTGCTTAGAGGAAGGGCCTCTCTGCATTATTCTGCATAAAAAGACCTGCCTTAGGGTTTCCTTCTTTTCAGTAAGGTTTTAAATTCCATTGCAGTGTTACTGATTATTTTCTTTTTATATGGGAAACACATTTCTGAGATATAAAGAATCCACCTGACTCCTTTGTTTCTGGACTTAATGAGCAGTATATTTTGACAACTGGATAATAAGCAAATAGAACTAGACCAGTTTCTTACTTAGGCCACAGTCCTGCAATTAGTTCCACACGGATTAATCTCTGCACCAGTACAAAGCCCCACTGAAGTTAGTATGGGTTTCTGAGGCTGCTGTAAGACCCAGTCCTTATGCTATACTATAAGGGCTTGATTTTCTAGTCCACTGCTGCCCAAGCAGTACAAAGTGGCCTAAGAGAGAATCAGTGCTTAAGTATATGGCTGTTTCAATGAATATTATTGGCAGTGGGAGTAAGTTTCTGAAGCTCCATGTAAACCTGTTGAGCCAAAAATTATTCTTTTTTTTTTTTTCCTGTCTAATATGTTTTGTGAATAGTTACAGGACTGCTCAGCACTACAGGGTACAAAGAGAGTTTCTGAGAAGCAGAAAAAACGTGCCCTGGTAGTGTATTCTGCTGAAGGGGGCAGACATCTGATAGCGACTCATCCTTCAGCCATAATCTTAGGTTTGCTATTCATTTATATGAAGTTGTGGATGAACGATAAGAATCTTTCTTTGACTCAGTTTGCCTGCTTGTAAAATAGGTATAGTAATACTTGCTCCACAGGACTTTCTGAAAATTAATTTTGTTCACATGGTATCTTAGCAACACAAGAAAGAATTTAAGCAAATGTTTTCCCCCACTGCAAGAATCATTGTTGTCTGTGATAATTAAAGCAGAACAGCATGATTTTACCAGTCTCTTTTCTCCTTAGAATATATGGAGAAGATGCTTAATTTTCTGTTCTGAATTTAAATAGCTAGAAATTGGATTCTACACCCTTTCTGTCAAAGTTATATTAACATAAATGTCGAACTTGAAACACAGACATCAGACTTGGCAAGATAGCTTTTCCACAGGTTTAAATAGTAACATAATGCCAAATAATGATGGTGATTTAAAAGTGAACACAATGACTAGGTATCAAGCTCAGATCAGGAAGTAAGACCTTACTGTATGAGATAATAAACCTTAGGAAGTTGTGCAGTGTTTCAGCAACCATCTACATCTGTGTGTGTGGTAAGAGCTGCAGTGCTTAGCACCCTCCAGGATCAAGACTGAGAAGACTGAATAGCGGAGCTGGCCTTTCTCAGTAAAAGTTTCAAGTTTCTGATTAATTCTGAAAATTGTAGTGAAACAAAGACTTGTGTGAAACATGCTCCCACAACCTGTTGTGCAGGTTTCTGTCTACCCTTTGTAACAGAAAAGAGCAACTAATCTATGATATCAGAGCCTAACTTCTCGAATGGTAAATGGTGTACTGTTTCTGCACTGCAGGAGAGAGCAGACTTCTTGACAGAATTTTGGGGCTTTTTTTAGACAAAAATCCATAGTGCTTGTTTAAGTTACGGAGCTGAATTCTGAAGGTGTGTATTGTCCTATAACAGAACCATATTGCTGAATAAGTTATATAGTTCATAAAGGAGTAAATGAGGTTAGAGTTATAAAAAGATGTTTTTTGAGGTGTACTTGTCAGTGATGCAGTCAAATGCATGGAAAACTCAATTTGCAAATAACCCTGATGACAGGGTATTTACTGGATAAGTGCATTTACTAAAGCAGAGGTAAAAAGGTAATGGAAAGGCACTGTTCTCATTCTACCGAGAAGGGCAGGCAGCTGGACTGGAGGGGCAGCACAGCTTCTTTGAAATAGTTTCCATAACAAGAAAGACAAAATGGATTAGATTATTCTGCTTGGAAAAGAATCTACTCACTATTTTTGCAATTATCATTGCATGATAGTTTGTTATTTTTCACAACACAAGAATGCGGAGGCAGCTAATGCTCCCAACAAACTTATCTAAGCAAGTTTTAAGACAAGACAGCATTTTTTTTTCCACAATGTAGAATTAAATTGTATAAAAAATGCATTGGTCCAAAAGGGATTAGGTTCATGCAGGATAGATCTGTGGGAGCTGTTAAGCCATGACAATCTATATACAACCCTTAACTCAAAAAGTTTCCCTTCTTTTAGCGATCAGTAATTTAGAAGGCATATTGGAGGAAGGATAGTCGTTCTTGTTAAATTATTTTCATAAGAATGAGTTACTGGCCAGTGTTAGAGACAGGAGCCTGGGTTACAGCATTAACCTCAGTCAGTGAAGGGGACTATGGCTTTGGGTTCTCCAGGGACCACCTGTGAGAAAGCACCTAGCTGCTGTACGGTGCTGGAGATAGGTGCTTTGCTTTGTTTCCTTTGGAACACGTTATGGAAGAAGATGACAAGTGAAAATGTAGAAAGGAAGCAATGAATGGAGGAAAGACTGGAAATTTCCCTCCCCAAAATAGAGAACAATCCTGGAACTAAATTGTTTTATGGCATTTTTATACCAATGTTGGTGTTCAAAATGAAATTCAGTTCAGATGATTACAGTGAAGAGAGGATTTAAAACTTTAAAGTTGCGGAAGGGAAGAATAATGCTGACAGTGGTGCAGATGGGATGGAAAAGGTAAAAATGGCAGGTGTGATTTGGGATTGCTTATTCCCAGGACACGAAGACTTTGGTGAATAGGGTTTTCACTTCTAGGTGCTGCAGTACCAGAAAGGGAAAGATAGTTTTCTTATCAAGCTTTTAAAACGGCGTGTAATTGCTAAGAAACATAACCTTCTATACCAAATTTATTAAATGGATTAACATCAAAGTGTGAAGAATTGAATATTATAATCAGGTTCTGAAGCAGCAAGACAAAAATTAATACTTTTAAACTATTCAACTTTTAGGAATAGTTTAATTATGGAGATGCTTTTTCTTTTTTGTCTGTGGTCTTTACAAAATTTGTTGTAGTATTTTACTAGAGTATTATCAGGTTATATAATTTTCTAAATTGAATTTGAAAATGAATTTTAAAATCCCCCATGGAGCAAATAAAGAGCTTCTTAACTGTATAACAAAATGCCTTTGGTCTCACAATGGTAGGGAACTGTTTCACACGATTCTTTGTGTTGTGTGACAGAGAGATGAGATAGATAAAAGTTGCACACCCACACATGAGTTTAAAACTCCACATCATTAGAAGATGAGAGACGGGGCTCTACCCAGATCTAAGGGTTCATTCAAGAACCTTAGGGAAATTTAAATCTATCCTCCTCTCTTTATTAAATCTTTATATTTAATTCTTGTAAGTATGCAAATTTAAAAAAGAGAGGAGGATAGTTTTTTTCCCTACTTCAAATAACTGATAATTTAAAGAGAATACAGAAGCTCCTAAGGACAGTCGTGATGTTTTAAGTGAACAATAACAACAGTTTTGTTAAATTCTCAGTGAATTCAGTGAATTCTGAGTTTTTAAAATGAATCCTTATGGACTTCTGTTCTCTACCTTATTTCAGAAACACACAGGAAATAAAAGATCATAACATTATTTGGAGTTTATATATTTTTAAATGTCTATGCTCTATACTATGTTTTCATGCAGAATGTGCAAAATCTAGCAGTTTTACTTTTTAACTGATCAAGAATCACTCAGGTATATTTCAAGAAGTAATTACTAGGTGGCATATTAATGACATAGTGCAAGAGCTGTGCTTTCCGTATTAGTGCTTGCCAATTCAAACAGAACACACCAAGAACAGTTAAATAGCACTTTAGCTTTTTACTAGTAAATCTCAAACACTGTTAAAGAAGGTCCGTATCAATATCCTTTCTGTTAATAAATGAGGTACACTCATTTATTGCTTTCCAGTAGGAAATAGAAAACTTCATACTCACTGGAAAGGCTTACCTTAAACTAGGTAAAATGCTGCACTAAAATAATAGTTTTTATTAATGATCCTTCAGAAAACCTTGTAACCGACAAGCAAATAACATTTCGTTCCATAACAGAAATTGGGCTAGAGCCAATAAGAGAAGCAGGCTACTACAGTTTAATAGGACATTGTATATTTTTGTTAGCTGCACAACCATTTCATTCTTACGTTCCTGCAGAGCTCTCGAATGAATGCTTTTGTTCTTTGGTTCATTTGTTTCTGCCTCATTTACCATTTCATTCTGACACCTTTTCTTCTAACAACCAGTTTCAGAAAAGGCCTCAGCTGTATTTTCTTGCAAAGAACAGGTAAATAACTTCTCTATTGGTAAGAAATAATTTAAATTGCTGACAAAATCAGTCCTCCTTAATCTTCCATAACCCACCACTAGAACTGCTGACACCCCAGTTCACTTGCATGCTTATGATAGGGTTCTTCATATTTTTGAATATTTTTATATTGACCCTTTTTTCTCCTCTCTTATATGATACCTGCTCCTTCCTTGTTTTCCATTTTCATTACATTGGCAGGGAGGTATGCTTCCTTGGTGCCATTTTGATGAACCTAAATACTAGGTACCTAACCTAAATACTAAATACCTAAATCCTGCAGCAGTCTTTTTTAGTGATTCTTTGCTAGTTTCACTAATTTTATATTAAACACGAACTCTTATTATGCTAATTATTGCTTAGTAGTGCAACTACAGTTACTTTTTTACTGATTTAATAATAATCATTAAACTTCTTCCGTTTTGCAGTCATCAGTGCTGCCTTCTTACATCTCTTTGACCTTCTTTATGCTAAAGGGGTAAGATTATGATCCTCTTTCCACCTCCTTCACACAAAGTAAATTTGGTAGGACAACTTAAAAAGCACTCTATGAGTCTTGATTACAAAAAAGGGAAGATTCCCTTGGTGCAGGGGAGAGACAATTACAAGCTGTTCTTTGCCAGTCTTGAGGTAGGTAGTAACCTAAGGAAGGGCATAGGTGGCATCACGCAGACAGGTGATGCTGTGGGGAGCCAGCGCAAAGCTGCTATAGCCAGGAAAGGGCTGCAATTCAAGCTGATCTAAGTTTTTTTCTTCTACAATGCACTTGCACTTGTCAAATACTGAGCCGAACTCATTTGGGAACTAAACCAGAAGGAAACTGGTTTTTACTGGGTTATTCTTCTGCCAGTTTAGTTCCCTGGCCAGGTGTAGTGCTGTGTTGGATGATGTCAGTGCTGCTGCAATGGAGAGGGAGGAGGCAAACAATTGTGGTTGGAAATATGCAGCCAGGGTCAGGGGCAGAATGTAATCTGGCTTAATCCATCATGGAAACATACCCTTAAGCAATCTTATCAGTTAGTTTTCCTCATCTACAGCAATCCAGAATTGGAGCTAATAGACAGGTGGTTTAAAATTACTTTAATTCTCTTCTTCTGAGGCTGAATTTAGAGCAATTGTTTTCAACCTGAACTTTCTGCTCTGTTTCAGCCCTGAAAAAGACCAAGTACCAATTGGCCTAATACACTAGTTGATTTTTCTTTGCAGAACTCATCTGATAGGGACCTAGCACAGACTCTCACCTCTACACCTGTTTATTCTTGTGTGATATGTTCCTTCAGTTTTAACTTGATGAAACCCCTGCAGTAGAGAGCTTAAGGAGGTGCGATCCAAGTAGCTCTCATACGACTATATATGTGGCTATGTTGAAACAGAACATGGGTTAATGTGGACACAGATAGCCCACCTCTCCTTTGCTGGAGAGAGATCCTCAGGGGAATCAGGGAAGAAGTCCTGTAAAAGAGCCAAATATCCTTAACATGATTGGGATCCAAAAGCTTGTGATATGAGATAGTATCGTGATCTGGGAGAGTGCTAGCAGCAAAGTGATACCTTATAACTTCTTGTTGACTTATTTCTATCGGGAAGAATGGACTACCTGGTTTGTGCATAAAACACAAATGTATTTATTCAGGATGCACTATGCTTACTGCACACAAAGAGACTAGCCATGGTGGTCCTGGTAGGCATGTGTTGATTTGTGGTAGGCCTGACACTTCCTGGGAGCGCTGAAGTCATTGCTCACATGCTACAGAGTTATTGTGCCTGCACACATGCACCCTGAGGCTCTCTGAGATTTCCAGACATCCAGTAATCTAGCTGGAAATCCTGCCTCGACTCAGCTATGGAAGGTCCATGGAAGACCAGCTGGCATAAGATCTTCAAATTCCACCTGGACAGAATTTTAAGGCTGTGTTTAAAACAAAAAACAAAAAACAAAACGGAAAAGCAGATTTTACATCGAAAGGTCGGTGTCAAAAGTTGTTCCCGGCATCGGAAGGGGAGAAGTCATTGTGTCACTCTTGCTCAGGGAGCACGAGAGGGCCATGGTGCTCCAGCTGTACAGAGGAGAAACTGAGTCCCAGTGCTGCAGTCACTGTGCGCCTGAGAAGCACCTGCCTCCTGACCCTGACACTCCTCTGCACAAGAGGTTGTGGTTTGAGTTAACAAAAATGTACTTCTTCCAGTGAGACCTATTACCTTCCAGAAGAAAATCACACCTGACCTCTAATTTCATTATTTAGTTACAGTTTTTGTGATCCAGAGGTATTTTTGTCATTTTCACGTATTTTATGGGGATTTACAGCTTAACATAGGTATGGAGGTACTTAATTGGCAGCTCAAAATTAAGTCACTAAAACCCCCTGCCTCATGCTGCCTAATTCTGGTGGTGCCTGAACTCCTGAAGTGCCTTTCTTTACTATGGCTGGGCACTTGCGCATTGTGCTTAGTTGCAGACACACCAGTCTCTTCTTGGATTTTGTAAGTAGAAGGTATGTGAGGGGAATGGGGAGTTTGAAGCTGTAAGAAAGAACTGGTGTAACTAAGGAATGAGCATAATTAGTGTTTTATGAGGTACTGCCTATACCATTATCCTTGTATACCAAATCTGGGGTTATTTGAGTGCAGTTAGAAAGATTTTAAAAAATCACGGTAGTCTGCCCTTTGCTAGTTTTTGGCTCCTGGGTCACCCTCTTACGTTCTCTCCCTTCTCCCATGAGTTATTTGGCTCACTTGCCCTTTTTCCCCAATTAAGAGGTAATTTTCTTGTTTTATGATAACATGTTCAGAATATCTTTCTCTCCCTGTCCAACTTAGGCTTTTCTGTTACTCTCCAAATTTTTTCTTAATTTTTTTCCTGTCTTCCTTGAACTGTCTTTGTATTTATTTCTCATCTTTGATTTCTCTTTTATTGTAATTTATAAGACAAGTAATTGCAGGGCTTATGTGCAGGATTTGGAATGAAGAAGAGCTTTCACTTCTGGTACTGAAGCAGCCTGTTCTGTATGAAATAGGGAGATTATGCCTGATTTCATCACCAAATGAAAGCTTTATTGAAACACAAACTACTCTTAGTCTAACCATTTTTATTAGTCTCTGAGCCACAGGAAAAAAAAAATCTGATGCAAAAAATCACAAATAGTTCCATCAAAATTCAGGAATTCTCCCTTACTATGCATATGAAAGATCAGACATACACAATATATCTCAGATAACATTTTGTGAAGCATTATTTATAATTAAGGTGCTACTCAGTGATTTACAAAATTATTATAATAATTATTTTTTCCTGTCTGGGTTTACTTTGCTGCTTCACTGTCTTGAAGTGTTCATGCTTTTATTCACATAAAGGATAGTTCCTAACACATAAAAAAGCTGCTCTCTTTTAAAGTTTACATAGTTCTTTTATTGCCTTTGCATTTCTTTCTTGCCTGTTTTTCTTCAGCTGGAAGCTGTCATAATCCTTAACAGCACTGAATTCTCTTTTACTGTACAACAGTTTCAGCTGCCCAGCTTTATTATTGTCTTTTTTACAGTATAGTAATGATCAGGAGTCACAGTCAAGGAGACTGAGGTCCCTTAGTGTCAAGAACTTTGTGCAAACATACCCAGAAAACAGAGCTTGACTCTGAAGAATTTCTGGTGTAGTTTAAGAGACAGCCTGAGGTTAGACCTTGCTAGTTGCCTATATTTGCTTTCTTAATTCCACCTTAGCCATACGTTACCAAAGCAGTTCATTGTAGGCCTGGCTTCCTAGATGTGCAGTATTACACCATAACTTGTGGGACATTGAAATTTTGCATTCGTATCTCTCGGGAGCTAGAGGTTCATTCCCACAACCGCCCCTGTTAATATAGTTCAGTGTTGATAGGCTAAATCTGTAACTGAGGTGTTTGCCTCATGGCAGACATGAGTTATCTTTGAGTTATGAGTTATCTTTTAAATCTTTAAAAGATTTTAAAGGCCTATTTTTATCCAGTATTTTGCTGACACATACAACCTGAATAGACTGAAAGGAAGGATTTCCTGTTGTAGAATAGATAAGACTGTTGCCATATCAGGTTTAAGTATTACTGTAATTCTTCATTTATGTTTAACTTGTCATTCAGTGAAATTCTTTTGATAAGGAATGCAGGTTGCTGACTAATTCATGGAATCCTGTTATCATTTTTTTGGAAAGATAGCTTGTATACTTTCAATCCCTAGCTCTTTGTTGATGTGGCTGATTTTGTTAGTTGAGCCACTTCATCTCTAAAAACCTTAATATGGCTTTGATGAAACTATCCACAACTAGAACCATCTGTCTGTTCAGTTTACTGGTTAACAGCCCCTTTCAACACATGAATTTCAAAGTGTTTTATTTTAGCTGATTAAAAAGAGGCCTCAAGTATGCCTTTTCAGTGCCTAACTTCTTAAGAGTTAAGTCATTTGAAGGTTAAAGTGGGTGGTCTGTGTTTCTGAAATGTTGTACCACAGAGGATTAATTAAGATGTACTTTCCATATATGTTATGATACCTCTCTCCTCACTGTTAGGCATTATTCAAAATGGCCAAACTGCCCTATCTTAAAGGTTACAAAAGTGGCAAAGGGACACTGGCACCAGGAACAATACTTAAATATACAGTAAGTGCTTAAGCCCAAATTTGTGACCCTGAAAGTTTCTCTAGGTAAACAACTTAGTTCTGGAAATCCATAAAAATAATGGGTGCTTGTTCATTTGCTTTGAAAGACTCCTCACTTCTCACAGTTTTGCTCATGTTTTTTCCCAGAATTGCTGTGACCTAAACGTCTGTCTTCCTAATTCCAGTCAAAGTCCCAGGGATCCAGAAACTAAGCAGGTTTCTCTCTCTCTCTCTCTCTCTCTCTCTCTCTCACACACACACACACACACTCAAGTGGATGTGGGACACCCTGTGTTCCTTTTCTTGCTAACCTTGGATTCCCTGTTGTGGACGAATGTTTTAGCCATTAGGTTAAAACATCATGCTGTGGTTTGCTCTTCTGGTGTCAATATCTGCCCTTACAGTAAGCCCTGCATTTCCTTCTGCACAATGACACAACTTTGAAAGCAGCAGTGGAATTGCATCCTCCTGTGACTTCCATGCCTTTCGGAAGGAAAAGGGTGAGTCAGTTCCTCAAGAGCTGGTGACACCGTTCCTAAAGTGAGGGCTCTGGGCCTCTGGATCTTGGTTGAGGGCAAATAGCTGGCATGGTCCTGACTCACTCAGAAAGGAGTGGGAGTAGGAATGTAATCCTGCTTAATTTTTTTTCTCCTGGCAAGTTTTAGGCAGTTACACATTTAGCTCGTAAACTTCTGGGGTCACCCTTTTGAGTTTCCTAGCTCTTACCCATGCATTGTAAAAACGCCTAGCCTTGAGATTTGGATTCTGTATGCAGACTCTGTTGCTTACATTTTAGGCCTTGAAGGACTAGATTGTAGGTCCTTGTTTAATATATGTATTCCCAAGTCAAAATGATTTTAAAAGACATCAAAATGTATACAGTAGTCTTATTTATCAGCTGCCTTCAGTCACTACTCCCAAGAATTCCCTGATTACTGGTCCTGCTATATTCATACAAAGACAGTCTTTTTTTAATTCAGTCCTTGTGAATGGTAAAAACAGAGCATTTACTTGAACCAATTTAAATGAGCAGTTTATGTTTCTGTATAAATGGTGCTTAATACTTAAACCCCATCTTTAACAGACCTTTCTTCAATAAATTAATTTTCAGTTATGCCAAGTTACAGTAAATGGTGGAAACCAAGCACATAGGGTATAACTATCAAGCTGATTTTCATTTATGATCTTCTACCCGTGCCAATAGAAAATACGTAGACATGTCAAATTTCAAGCAAGAAAATGCATGGGAAAAACACTGTGTTTCATCCATTTATGAAATTGGCCAAGATTCAAAAGGTGAGTGTAACTACTGCTAAGAGAAAGGACATGGGAGGGCAGCTACAGAACATGGCTAACAGTAACCCTTTGTTACCCTTCTGATTCTTTTGTTTTCCTTCTGATTTTCTTTGCCTTCCTTCTTGCTTCTAACTGTTTTCCTTTTCACTGTTGTACAGCTCACTAGACCCATTATTTTCTTCTTTTGTTAAAAAATGCCTTATAAAAAATGTCTTCAAAATAAACCTTTGCATGGCTTTTAAAAACTTATCTACTCCATTGTTTCATCATGTTGATTGAAAGTCCAAACAGTGTCAGTGCAATTTCAAGTTTGTAGGCTTGATGTAATAAATGGAGTAATCCAGCTCTTTCTTTTTAAAATTTCTGTGGAATAATTTCTATTTGCTCCTTATTTGGTCTTTCCCTATTTCCCATAGTGTCTTCCCTAGTCTGTACACTCTATTATTTTTGTTGTGTCAATGATCTAATTCAAAACTCTTTGGTCAGAAGCCTAGTTGTTTTCTAATATGCATTGTACGTATCATAGTATATTGTGTGAACAATTAATTTAGAGAAGTTAGTTCATGAAGAAGAAATCCCTTAGCTCCTTACTATTTTTCTATTTACCATTTGCATTTCCTTGTTGCTCCAAAGCTCCAGGTTGAACTGGGCTGTATTAAGCTGGACAACAAATATTTGAGAAAAGATGCTAAATATCAAAGATGTTGAGTTCTAACCTGAAACTGAATGAAATACAAAAATTGAGTGTAATTCGCAGTAAATTAAAGTAACTGGGAGAACAGATAGAGGATATACACCACTAAATTGACTGCATAGATTATTTTATGCACAGTTGCTGATTCCAGAACATCAGACTTTTTTTTAATGATGAATGAAAAAAAAAATTAATATCTCCCAGCTGCTATTTATCCTGATCTAAAAGGTAGTGCTACAGTACAAAGTACCAGAATACCTTCACTTATATCTTATTTTTAGCAGCCTTATTAAAAGCCAGAACACTGAATTTCTTTATTTACCTTTAATACTAACTTTCTTTATATACATTTTCAAATACACTGTCTCAATTCACCTAAAAAGATAAATATTTTTTAAAACTGTTTTTTCTTTGATATCATAAAATCCCTGGAAACTTTTAGATACCTGCTTATTTCAAGAAATTACATGAGAAATTTAAGCCAGACCAATGAAAGTTTCAGGAATTCATAAATGACTGAACATGCTTTCTTGGGCTACACCTTCAATGTGCCCAACTCGAAGAAGACATTCTCGCTCATTCTCGCTTTACAATAGCGAGGGTACCAATAAGAATACAACCATGTTAAACATTTACTCAGCATACAAGTTATTGGCACCTTGCTTATGATTTTGTACTGCTTTGCAGTCACCATAGTGACTGCCGTGCACACATACTTGAAAGTGGAGAGAACTGGCAAACCTCTAGCACCAATTCATTTGCTGCTAAAATGTCTTTTTAGTCCCATCTGACGGTTGTACAAACGCAAAATTGCGTCTTGACAGTTTTTAAGCTGAACACTGTCTCTGTTTTAACATATCTTTTGATAGCGTGATTGCCATATTCTACTCCCATTGCAGGGAAATTTCTCAGTAAAATCTCTTAGGAATCACGTAAACATCCTAACTGTCTCACGTTACTAACATCCTGCGTTCCACCCAGCGTAGCCTTCAAATCTGCTTCGTAAGAAGTTGATTTACATAAATCAGTTTAACTGAATCACTTTAAACTGAACTGCTAGAGAGTACTGAGAAGCCCACCAAGCTTTTGTTTGGGTACCGCGTTTGCACCATCCGTATGAAGAGCGCAGTGAACGTTTCTCTGGATTGTTTTACGACAGCTCAGAAATGGTGCTCTTCAGCACCACTGTGCAAGTGCACTGATTTGACCATTTAACAAATAAGACAAATAAAAAAGCAGTAAAGTTACATTTTTAGGGTGTTTTGCACCTTTTCTAATATCTGCATAGTTACTGTCCCCAAGAGGTACAGTTGTGATTCACCAAGCAGCCGAGTGTGTTGTTACTCTATGCCATGCATGGCAGTCCAAGGACCAGTGTTATTTCATTTCAGTAACACTGGAGTGTACAATAAGAAATTAAGCTTATGGTAATAAGTTAACATAATAATTTTATTTTGCAAGTAACTGCTAAACTAGTGTACTATTCATATTTCACAGTCTGAGTTTCTTATTACTGGCTACTTAATAGCAGAATTAAAGTTCTTTGACTATTTCTGTACTTCTTCTCCTTTTTAAAAGGGATCATCACTTTTGAATTTTTAATAGTTACTCTTTTTTAGGGACTTCACAGTGTCTTTTTACATTTTTTCCCCAAATTATAAATATTTCTTAACTTCAAACAGAACTAAGGTTTTGCTTAGCAGTGTTCTCAAGGTATTGCTAGGAAGATTTCAACCAGTGAGAAAGAGCATTTGTGCTGGGCAGGTTCTTTAGGAGAGCATAGGGACAAAGACAGCTTCTGAGTTCAGCATAAATGGAATTAATTTCTCCCTAGCAGTCCCTAAACTATCTCGATTTTCTTGTAGATTTCTTAACCTTTTGTCTGATACCAGATTTCTGCCGTTATGCTTTACCACGTTCTCTCACCTAGGACTCACCTCCCATAGCTTTTTCTCCTATGATGATGGATCTTTGTTTTGTTCTCATGCAAATTTTACCAAGGTTGCCTTAAGCACTGTCACCATGTTCATAGTCAGTGTGTAACGGGGTCAGATACCCTTCTCTGCGTCTGTCATTCTCAGTCTTCAGTGGATACAGAGGATCTGCCAGTAGCAGAAAAGATCGGTTTCAACACACAAGAGGCTATCTTTTTTTTGTGGGCGCTATCCAGGGGTTCTGTCTACCCATATATCAGACACTTGTATCTCTTAGGACTCATTTTAAATTACTGTTCAGACAAGTAGTGTGTTGAGATAGGAGAATCTGCTACTCTGCACAGCTTTTCACTGTTCAGGTCACGTAGGGTTTTTTGCCTTGTGTAGTATGAAGGATCATTTACAGGCTTTATTTAACTGTTTGCTGTTTCAGGGACATAGGGACATTGGTAACGTCCATCATCTCTCCTGTCTTTTTCCTATATTTTTAACTTGTTTCTTTAAGGATGCTAAAAAGTTTTAAAATCCTACATGTGGCTTGTGCAGCTGTTCTGGAATAGCTGTATGGGCCTATCTAAATTTCACATCTATTGTGAGATTGCCAGCAAGTACTGAGGACTGGCTTCCATGACGCAGGCAGCCCTGCGCTCCATTAGGTGGACAGGCAGCAAGAAATCAGAACCGGCTCCCAGACCTGGACCCATCTCTGTCCCCTCGAATGTCCCAGTGGACAACTACAGCATTTGATTTTGGCTTCTCGTGAGCTCTCTGTGTCTTGATCTTTCCTTCAGTGCAAGTGTCAGAATCCACAGGACTTTCTGTGGCATTTAGAAATCCTGCCAGAGTAAAGTCTGGACTTCTATGGCATTTTTGGAAAATGGGACATTGGTAGCAGGGAATCAAGAGAGCCTGCTGATGGAAGGGTCTCTGAAAAGCAGGCATTTTGGAGGCAGGACAGTGAAACTAAGTAGCGTAGGAGAGAGGGCAGCCACTGAGATGATGCTATTAATTTGACTAACACTTCGAAGTTTGTAAGACTTGCTGCAGACTTCCCGTGAGCCATCAAGACCTGCTCACCTTCCTTGAACTGCTGCTGGTCGTTCTGATGTTCGAAACTTGCCAACAGTCGGCTTCCCGAATCTGTCTCACGCAGTTCTGGGCTACTGGCTATTGCCAAGATCCACTGTAAAAACCTAATCTCGTATTTCTAGGTGTGCAAGCAGAATCTGAAAAACTTCATCATAACTCACTTTGCTGACCGTGTTTTTCTCAAAGTTTCTCAAAGGGCTTGAAAGCAGTTTAAATTTCACTAAGAAGAACAACAACAATAATAATGATGATGATATGCTAGACCGACCCTACCTAAGCAAAACATGAAGTCAGAAGGCTCTTTCCTGAGGTTTTTAGAAAATAGAGAATAGTATGTACATAATTCTTGTCCTTTAGTTGTAATTTCAGGTACCTTCATAATTAGATTTTGAAAGCTTTATTATTTTTGTATTGTAGCAGCTAGTGATTTCAGTTTTCATCAGTAACAGCAGAAGTTAGGATAAACAGTTATATTTCTTCTTATCATGCGAATGCCAGAAAATCTCTGCTGTCTACAAAATATAAGTACACAAAGCAAACAAATGCATGTTGCAGATACCCACTTCATAACAAAGTGCGTGCCTCCACAGACACAACTCATCTGACAAGCTCAAGTGCTTATTGTAAGCGACAGTCCTGAAACAGGGCTAAGACATACGATCCTATCCACTTAACCTCTACCAGCATCAATCCTGCTCAGCAAAGAAGTCGGAAATGCTCCATTAAATAGGCTTTTTCATCTCAGTTCCTTGACAACAGAGGCTTGAAGGATATGTTTCTGAAGCATTGTTACTCTCCTTTAAGCTTAAATTTTGCTTTTGCTGAGTTTAGCCTTATGAAAATTGCTGGACTGGCAGCCCTAGAAACTGATATCCTTGGTCTGTGTAGATTACAGACAACATTAAGCATCATTTCTTGTAAACCATTCAACCCTGACCTGAGTATAGTTCGGTTCCCATGTACATTCACATCCAGGCAGCTCTGATGAGACAGTCAGCGGTGCTAATTGGCAGGTTAATTTTGCAGTGTTTATTACTGTCTGCTAGGAGGTGGATCAAGCCCACCATCTGATTTTCCATAGCTCACCCAACAACTGAGAGATGACAACATTTCAGTTCTTGCCAAACTAGACAGATGCAGTTCAACCACTGAGTGTCTTCCAAACTCTTAAGCCAACCGTTCCTTACTTGCGAATATTTCCTCAACAGCAAAAAAAACTTTCAAAAAAGCAAGTTTTAACTTTTTATGAGCGACAAAGTGTCAGCTTGCTGTTCTAATCATACTGTAAAATTACACCACAAATAACAAATGCGAGAAAATTCTGGACTATCCATCATAGCAACAAGAGGATTCTTTCCTAGCTATTACACCAGGTACATCTCCAGGTTCATGAGCAGAATTTGAGCATCTGGCTCATGCTATGCTGCACATTTTAGTCAATTCTCCAACTCGTGCTCTAGCTCTACTGGTACTCTGCCATTGCTGCAGGGGGCAGTGAAGCCGTGGGCGGACGTTCGTCACTAGTTGTCTAAAGCCAACTGGAACATGCAATAACAGTAGAAACACTTATCCTGCCTACATTTCTGTTCCCACATCGCCAGTCTGATGGGAGTCACACTGGAGCTAGATGACAGTGAAAAAATGGCACGAGTGCTTCAGTGCTGTTGTGCGCTCTAGACCGATGGCAATCTCAGAACTGTATTGCTTTGCAATTAGACAGTGTTTCAAAACCTGCTTATTTTTTTCTGCCTCTCCTGAACATTGTAGGTAAAACAGATTTTGTACCCCGATACTAATGTAGAGGGGTTTTTTGCATCAAACAAATTCTTATTTAGGAATGAAAAGCATTTGCATTCAAATACTATTGATAAAATATGAGAGAATGATGTTTCTGTTATAGCAGCAAAATGCTTTATTTTACCCATATGTAAATTATTACATTCTCTCCCAGAAAGACATCAAAACTGGAATTAATTTAAAATAACCCTGCAGATATGGTATCAAACAATGATAATGGTTAAGCCCTAAAATTTCTAATTCCTAAAAAAGATTTAGAAAGATGGTATGCAAATTTATGCAGAACAGCCTCGTCATGGACATTAGGACCTATGTAGGTGTAAGGCATGTACCCTTATCTGTAGATGTGAACATTTGGGTTTTGTTGAGCGGATTCACAGTTTTAGATTTTAAACAGATTGGAAAATAAAAATGGATATAGTATGGGCAAACCATAATGTTCTTGCTCACATTATAAGCAATACTGTTTCATAAAACATATGGTCTTATTTAGAAAGTTAATCTGAAGTTAAGGAAAATGACCAAAAATGATCACATAATTTTATAAAGCAAATTTTGGTAAAAAAAATTGTATGTATTTCTCAGATGACTGTCTAATATGCATTCAAAATACATAGTTATATTTTAAGTTAACATTTTCCTGCATTCCAAATCTAAATGCCGTTTGATGTTCTGGATTCCTTTCCATACACCCTAACAAGGCATCTAATCAGATGCTATCTTGCAGTCCTTTAAACAAGTAGCGTTTCTGTTGCTGCCTTAACTGCATCTGAAAGATGCATGTGTAAGATCGCAAACAACTGAGAGAGGATAAGCTTGTGCTTTTGCATTTGACAAGGGAAAAGTGAAAAGATCTATGCTCTAATATTTAATTTAGCTCAGAAATAAGTAACTTTTTAATTTTCATTTCATTAATTGAGGACTTCTGGTTGTCACTGCAAGATGTTAACTGTGGATAGATTAGGTAAATAAAATTTATATCCTGAGCATTTTGCTGCAGCTGTTTTTTGCTGAAAAAGATTTTGTTGAGAACATTGAATTTAGTTATTGTTTCTGATTCTTTAAGAGAAGAATCCATAAAACAGCTGATTGCTTTCCCAAAATTCTCCTTAGGAATACTGGAATAATTTAAATGGCTCTTCCCAAAACGTCAACATGCAGCTGTCAAAGCCAAAACTCTCCAAGCCAGAACATTCTTATCAGCACAGAAGAATTTGGGGTCTCATTTGTAATGCAAATTGTCCAGGCAAATTGTCATTGTCAAATGCATTGGAGAACAGAATATTCCTACTGAACAAATTACTCACCGAGAATCACAGCAACAACGGTGAAGAGCACGAAGGCATTCCTCAGTAAATAACTTTTAACATCATCCTTTGTTATGCTCTGCACCTTTTTTTTTGCCAAAAGTGTACGTTTCCGGACTCCTTGTTGAAAGCGTTCCATCCTACTTCCAGTTTTTGGATCTTCTCCGTTACCTTTAGTCATCTATCTTGCAGAAAGTTTTCTCTTACAGTTTAATTCTGTCAAAATCCCTTCAGAAAAGTGGGAGAGCCTTTTCCTTGGGAGGTATTGGAGAAACCTGTAAGACAAGAAACATCAAATATCACAGTAAGATTTCAGAGGAATGATTAGCCATATGTTCACTTGGAAGCAAATATTCTTCATGTAAGACTTCTATTATTTGTAATATCTAAGTTTCTGATTGCCATTTTTGGTAGATAACCTCAATGATTGTTAGAAGAACTCTTTGAAAGAAAGATTATATGGACTGTTCAGATAGGTGTTTTGTGCCTTCAGAAATTAATCTGAATTTCCTGTCATGCTGAAAAAATGCAGCCGTAAATTTTTTGTGGGCACCAGAGATATAACAAGGTAAAAGTGGTAAAATTCATAGGAGCATAACATGCTATAATGTTTCAAACTGTCTGTCAGGCCTACTTTCCATCTATTTAGCAGGCACATGTTATCTGAAAAAAATTCTAACTCACCGTCTTATTAATCATTGGATAGAAATATTTTGCTTGAACTGGAACATTTAAAACATTCTGCATTCAGATGTTTCTAAATGGTTGAATGCGTTGGCTGAATTCCTTCTTTTCACATGGCAAAACACAGCAGGAATAGTTTATTTATCCCCCCAGCTACTTTTTAGCAGATATGCCTTTGACACTTTTATGTTGATAATATTCATCTTTGAAGTGTATAAACTATTCAGAGCACATCTGTAAAACATCACAAGTTATATCCCACTTAGCTTGTCATTTCAGACTGCAATACAAGTTCACGTCGCAAAGTAATGGTTAGCTTTGCCTGTGAGCAATTATGGGGATATAATCTGATTTAAAAAAATCACACCCTGAATCAACTTTAAAATGTGTTAATATTCAAAATCCTTCATTAGGGCATTAATTTATTTTTCATTTAAAATGAACATTTTTATGGCTGCTTGATATGAATTTATTTAATAACGGAATCTGCACAAAGGTGTTTTTCAGACTGAGAATCCAGTTTTCTGAGGCATTAATCAATACACAGGCATGTTTTTCTGAGGAAACTGGAAATTCATAAATGGAGAGAGCTAGCTGCTTCAGTTAAAATTTATCTCCATTTATGCACAATACAACTGTAACATCTTACTTTTACTAAATCTAGTACTTAAACACATTTTTTCATGAAACATGTGGAGTATAAATACACAGGGTTTTAAAACAGCATGTTTTAGGGGAAATACCATGTTGTAACATCATGTTGATGGGAGCTGATCACTGCTTTTTGAATTACTGCCTATTTGGAGACTGGCACGTTAGTACAATATTCTCCGCGGATTTTAGCAGAATGATGTATGTTTTACTTGTTCAGAGAGTGAAGACACTCTTCGCCTGCGCTCGATGTCGAAGTTAGCGAGTGTTCTAGCCTGCAGGCACCATCACGGGGTGCCTGAAGGATTCTGCTCAGAACAATCAGTTTTCGGTACTCTGCAAAAAGCTAACGATTGGCGCACGCGAGTCCCCCGGTCGCGAGCCCGCTGGCGCAGCTCAGCTCTCCTTTCCGACCAGCGCCGGGAGCCGGCGGGAGCGCGGGCACGGCCAGAGAGCCGCGCTCCGCTCCGCTCCGCTGCGCGAGTGCGGCGGCGGCGGCGGCGGCGGCGAAGGGAGGACGAGGACCGCGCGCCGCCCCCCCCGCCCGGACGCTCGGCTCTCACCTCTCGCGTCCCCGCCGCCGCCGCCGCCGCCGCCGCCGGAGGAGGAGGAGGAGGAGGAGGAGGAGGAGGAGGAGGAGGAGGAGGAGGAGGAGGAGGAGGCAGAGGAGGCAGGGCTTTCGCAGCAGACCCAGCGGAGCAGCCCCGGGCAGCGGGCGGCAGGCAGAGGACACTGGCAGTCCGCGTGTGCTCCGGCCGCAGTACCGCGATTTACTATCGCTGGAACTTAAGGAAAGGGGAGGAGACTGTTGGCCCAGCTCTGAAAAAAATAAAAACACATCAGAAGAGAGGGGAAAGCCGAGCTTCTGGAATATTGATTAGTCTTGGCGCACCGAGGACGGGGGCACTTTCTTTGTTTTTCCTTTTAGACCACTTTCACGCTTTGTCAGTTCAGCTTCATTAGAAATGCAAAAGCAGAAGCCAGGAAGAATTGCAGGATCACACACACACGCACACACACAGAGCAGAGGAGGCTGGAGCTCCTCTTGATTCGATATTCCAGACTGGGAAGCTGAAAAGCCTGGGCATACTTATATAACACTATTCCTGTGCTTTTTAAAATAAACGACTAAAGTATGCGAGCATGTTAGTTTGCTCTAAAAAGAAACATGCTCTAAGGTTATCAGATACTTTCTAATTCTTGAAGTCAGTTATTCGCAAGCTCCCCCTTCCCAGGGTGGGGAACCAGGCATATCTTTCAGAAGCAACTGGAGCATTATCAAGAATGGAGAAAAAACATATTCAGCTATAATTCTTTGTATGTTTCTTGTAGATACTCAAAATGCATGATGAGACTTGCCTGCTGTTTAGCAGTTTAAACTCACTGGATACTAAAGCTCCATTCAGCCTCTTTCAACAGCATGGAATGCATGATAAAGGGAAAAGCGTAAAACATCCACTTTTGCGAAATAAGCGGCCTTTAGTTTTCATAACATTTAAAAGTTTGTGCTATTGAAATGATGTTAGGGGAGGAGAGGCAGTGGAATTCCCAGAGACCTTCCTTCACTTTTTAGAGGAACATTTTCATTTTAAATGTTGGTCAAGTCAGTTTAAAATATTCAATAATTGTAATTCAGTGCCTCTTCATGAGATCTTTAAGTGTATTTTCTGATAAGATGGACGAAAAATGTGAATGAAAATTTATATAAAGGTTTGCTAAATGTATAATTTAAGAAGCTTATTTATAGGGGATGTGACTTTTAATGTTTTTCCTGAAGAGCCATTATGAATCTGTAGAAATAGTCTTAGGTTATAAGTACATAAAAATAATTAAGACTAGGTAAGGAATAAAATTAAGAGCACTGTTACTTCCACAAAATCACAGTAATGGTTTTGCTAAGGTGTTTGCTAATTTAACTGTATTTCAAATAATGATGTATAATGTAGAGAAAAATATAGTAAAGAGCAACCATGCTTGTGATTAACGTAAGTTTGCATTTGGACAGAGAACTGCAGAATTTTGATCTTAGGTATCTGACTGAAGAATGAAAATAAACATCTGAATTACTTTATTTGCTTCATTAAAAGGAAAAAGGCAAGAAAAATTGTTGACAGCTTCTGTTGCAACGTCAGAAGCCATTTTTCCTCTTTATCACCACATGCTGCATTTTCTTATACCAGGGATGCTTAAATATCTCTCTCACCATTATTTTTCATGGCCCAGTTTTTAAATATTTTCACCATTTTGCCTGGAGATTGGAGCTGACCTCTGAACAGACCTTTGGCCTTTAGTGAGCAGCTTGTTTGATGTTTCCCTTTGGAGTGTGGTGTGCTTGCTGTGAAGCTTCCCAGATAAGGACTTCCTTCTGCCCTCCGGTCCTAGCATTGGTAACGTGCCAGTTGCCCTAATGGCACAGGGGTCAGGCCCCAAATTGAGGTGATCCAAAAGTATGTCATTATTTAATGCTTTCGTCGCTAGTAGGCTTTGTGAGAAACTAGTAAAATCTTGTGAGAGAGAATTAGCTGGTCAGTGAGACAAAATGAAAATAGACAACGCGCAGTCTCAGCTTAGCTTAAGTTCAGCAGTGATACTTTTATTTAGCTCGCAGTAAGCAACAGACATGACTGCATACTGCTTAGAGAAACAAAACATTAAGCTTTTGGCAACATGCTCTTGTTCAGAATTTTCTTTCTGGCTTTTTCCCTCTCTCCTCCTTTTCCTGACATCCATTCCTTTTATTAATTACTTATCTTCGATTATGAAATAAGGAAATTAAACAATATAAAGAATACTATGCTATATACTACAATAGACATCTTTTTTAGATATCTATGGATAGCAATAAATGAGTCACCCAGCACTAGTACAGCGCCTCCTGGGCAATGAATAAAATTCCTATGCATCTACTGGAATTTCCTGTTAAATATACAATAGATTTAATAGATTTAGTATACAATATTTAATACTAGAACTAGGACAAGATTTAAAACATTACTGGTTAAGTGGTTGTATCTGTAACTTTCAGTAGTACTATTACTTTCTAGGAAGAGCAACTTAAGACATAAAAACTACTGAAAACAGTTTAGGCTTTAGATCAGCCAACACTAAGAACATAAGAAAGCGCTATTGGCTTGCTTTGTAAAGTAACACAGAGCAGCAGTCACTGGTGTTGCCACCAATTTTACATTGGCAAAATAATTTCTGCATGCTTCCGTTCCTGTTTCATAAAAATGGAGAAGGAGCTATCTAAGGCCTTGGTGAGCATGGCAGTACTGCATATTAGCTCAGCGCTGGCATTTGTGCTTTGGGCTTCAGTTTCAGCCCGTATTTGACAAGGCACCAGGTGGCTTATAAAGCAGGGAAACGCAAGTACAGGGTAAGGCCTGGCTTTAACTTGAACCTTGTCCTTACAGGCAGTATGGGTTCAGCCAGCTCAAACCACGTGTCATGGTAACCTCAAACCTGTCTTGGTTGTGGCTGACAAAATCAGTCACTAAAGGATTTCAGCAACGTATTCAAGTGCCTTTGTAAAACAGGTAATGGCATTAGAGTGGAAGCTGCTGTCCAAGCATAAAGTATTGTTATCTGCAGGTGACTAGACCTATCAGACAAAAACCCTGTGAAGTCAGTTGTAGCACATGTGAGTGGAAATTACACAATAAATTGTACAACTGTTTCATTCCCTAGGTGATAATAAATGTAATATGTGAGTGCATGGATCCCAGCTGAAATAAGCTTAACATTCAAAGTAAACATAGTTTTCACATTAATAAATCAGCCCTATAAATTAATACTGGCTGAATCTTTAAAGTTTTGGAGTTTTAGGTAGAAGCTCAATGAAGTATTGTTGAAACTTGATGAAAACTATTCCACACAGGCAAAACTGGAACGAAACTCTCAGAAAAGAAGGTGTTTATTCATAGTGAATAGTATGTCCCAATCTTCAGTTAAGTTGGACAAAATGCGAATATACATAGGACAAAATGAGAATATACATATGACTCCCTTGTAAGCTCTGATCCATTTGAGAAGAACTGTTAATTACCATTATGGCTTGTTGTACCAGTGAAGAAATTGAGGTTCAGAGAGGTGAAATTTAATCCATACAAAGCAGCAAATACTTGGCAGAGCTAATTGGCAGAGACACAGCCTTGAGCTCCTCAATATTTCCACGGGACCATGGAATTTTTTTTCTTGAGATACTTGGTTGTCTCCTTCTTTTTTTGAGCACGTTAAAATGACTATGAGAAATTGAGGTTTGGCATTTTTTGTTTTCACATCTGTTTATCACAGTGGGATTTGAAAAATATCTGAGTTTTGGCCAGACAAATATGACAAGTGTACTTTATTGTTGATTGACAATAGATGTACTTTATTGTCTAATGCAATGAAAGTTAATGTATTGTTTTATTGAAGTCAGTCAGACCAGATAGTGTGCTTTAGTTTATATACTTACATGTGCTCTACACACATCAAAGAAGACATAAGATGTTATGTTAGCAAATATGAAGACTTGCAGGAGCAGGTCAGTGGATTCGCAGCTGATGCCAAGGACCTGACATTTGCACTGTGTGCATTGCAGGAGGGTTACTTTGAATTAGTTCTCACCTCGTTTTGTGGAGCAAAAAGCCATCGGTGCTTGTGTGTGTGTGCTCTGGTTTCCTTTTATCCTAAAAGAATCCAGTTTGCACCCTCTAAGACCACTCCATAGTACTAGTCAAAGCATGGTAAAAGGTAAAGTTTAGAAGATTTACTTCAAAAACATACTCCTGATTTGAACTAGCACAGAATCAGTTGTAAGGAAAGCCCATCTCATTCTTTACAGCACTGGTATTTCCTTTTCTAACCAAGTGCTTCAATTCTCCTTTTTCTAAATGTTGGCAGTGAAACAACGCATCAAATAGATACCAAAGCCAAGTGGAAGAGCTTTCTGTGGAATCACTTTGCATTCTCCCTCCTGGATAACACGTGCTTAATGATAATTAATGAAATTAAAATTACATATTGTGAAAGCTTAATGATGATTTATCTAGATAATATCAATGTGTAATGACTGAATGCATGTTTTTGTGGGATAAGTTAAGAAAGTTTTGTGTGATAAGCTTAGTTGTGGACAAGTCCCAGTCAGTTCACAGAAAGAATGCCTTTATTTAGTCAGTACAGAGACAGACATTTAAAGACTAGGTTTGCCAGCTTTTACCACACTTCACTTACCTGCTTCTTCTATAGATCTTCATTCAAAAAAAAAAAAAAATCAGAAAATACTGGCTCATTCATGATGAGTCATGATTGTATGCTGGATTGTTTTAGCATTTTAATTCAGACATTTTAGCTGTGGCCGCCTCCTTCAGTATGTGCAGAGTCAGGGACATATTTTTACAAATATTCTTTCACGTCAGTTAAAAGAACATGTGCCGGCTGCTGCTTTGCTTGCGCTCCACAATAACTGAAGGAAAATGATTAACGTAGTATGGAATTACAGCATCCTCGTGGAGCTCCCTTTGTTAAATGTGTGTGTTTGACTGAGACCCTGACTTTCCCATTTAGACTCATAGCCAGGTTGTGCTTTCTAATCAATGCAGGGATGCATGGCAGGCAAACTGAAGTTTTTCTAGGATACTAAAGCAGGTTTTCTGGGATGATAAGATCCATGCTATCAATCACTGGGCAACAGGAGAGCATTATCATCATTAATTTAAAGTATGAGTCCTTTTCCTTGCAAAATAACAGGCAGTTTCATCATAATGAAAAGTATTGACTCTGAGCAAGGTTCAGGTTGTAGGAAGCAATTTATCCAGTATGTGGAATAAATCCACTGTGTATCATTTTGCATATACTCTGAAGGGGACAAAACCCCTTTTTGGCCTGTGAGCAATTATAGGCATGTAGCAATTGGTCATTTTTAATAAGAAATGTCCTCTACTGTACTGAGAACTTCAGTTTATCTTTGATATGTTGCAATTCATTGGTCAAACTTGGTTGTCAATAAAAACGATGTTGTGAAATACGATGCCATTCTATTCATGGCAAAGACTAAATGATTATTATAAAATGCTACTAATCCATCAAAAGAGTATTTTAAGAGCAAAGTGTTTTGTCTGAGTTTAGGCAGATTGATTAGTAGTAATAACCCATCTAATCCGCAGGACTCAGATTTTCAGTGGTTTGTTTTTACATTTGCATTTAGTGTCCCATTACAGTCTTAACATTGCTGACTCAAGCCAGCCAACAAATCCCGTGAGTCATTTTTATTCCTGCATTTTGGAGTCTTGTGCCATGAGATTAACTGCGATTTTATGCTTGAGAGTTGTGTCGATTTTCAGTCGGAAGTGGTACAATAAAAATGTGGCATTCCTTCCTGCTCTGTGAAAATTCCCAGCGGAGAAACACGAACCTCTAGTATCTCCATTCAGCATCACAGGCTGTCTGGGCCTCACCACTTACTGTACGTCTGACTGCGGCTGAATAGGCAACCTTGTTCCCTTTCAACCTGGGGAGTCAGATCACCCACTCCCTCTTGGGAGAAGGGGGGTGGGAAATGAAGTTATATCCGCAGCGAATGGGGCTCGTGAACTTTTCCCCTTCGTGTCTTATCGAGAGCGCGAGCGTCCGTATGTACAATGGAGCAATTCTCACCAAAAAATAGGCAAGGCTGTCTAGGAAGGGATGGGAGATAGGATGGGTTTGTGGCATTGTGAGAGATGCAGTGGGCTCTCGTCAATAGCTGATAGAGTTTCTGATCCAAGCTGCTGTATAGCGCGGCTTCGCTGCGCCTTTCCCACAGTTCGTGGCAACCGCTGCCTCTTAGACGGGTTCCAAGGGACAGCGAGGTTCACTTGGAAAGTTAATGCAGCATTGTGGCTAGTTACAAAAGAGCGTGGCGCTGGAGCCAGAAATTTGCTACCCCTCTCTCTCAGGTCGCTCTCCGTTTCCTCTTCCTGATTTTTTTTTTTTTTAAAGCTTTTCTCTGATCAGCCGTAGGCTTAACTAGCTTTTGAATTGGCTGAGCTACTGCCAGTCCCCTGGGGAGGCGCTGGCTAGAAGAGTGTACGCTGTAATGGGTACTGGGCTACCTCCGAGTCTCGATCCTCGCTGCGCACCCGGGGTAGCGGCGGGTTCGAGCCACGATCCCGCACTTGTCCTGTGCTGAGAGAACGGCACTGTTGGTGGGTGTCCCACTGGCCAAACCGTTTTCCGTGTTTATTCCATATTAGATCAGTTGCTGAAGAAGCCCCTTTCTTGGTTCCTGTCATACTCTTTCTCTGGGATGTTCTTTACACTGGGTACAGGCTTATTACTAGTACCTGTGCTAGCTTTTACAACAGACACAGCCTCTCGCATTTCTTTTCCCTTTTCCATCCCTTTATTTTCTCGACAGGCTCTCTCAGTGTCCTTAACCAAAACAACAGCAAAAAGGTGAGAAATAGGACTAAAGGGAAATGCTCATTTCTAAAATAGAATCTAGTATTATCTGCATGAAACACTTCTCATCTAAAACATTGTTTTTTATTCGACATCTTTGCCCATAGTTATGTTTATACTGAAACAATGGTTCATCAGTTGTTTAATACATCCTAGCATGTTGTTAGAATAGCAAATAAGATAAATACAAAGAAAAACACTCATTTAGATGAAGTTCAGTTAAGGAAACTCATTTATTTGGAGCATTAAGCTAACATGACTTTTTAAATACACATTTACTGTTATAGAATCATAATTACTGCAATCAAGACACATAAAAATCTTTTGTAAAAATAATTATAATTTAAAAGCACACAGCTCAAAGTTGCTGTTATAATAATGACTATAATAGCAACTGTTTAGCATTTGGACATTTTTTTGGCAGGAAGGCTTTGCATTGTTTATTGTGAGAAAGAAACAGGCTCTGAGAACACATGCAAATTTTCAGCAAGAGAAAATGCAGCATCAGGTTTAGAAAACAGAATGGCAGAAAGTCTTCTTTACTTCTGTCTCTCTGTATAAGCAGTCACATCGGCTGAGATGATTTAAAGTCATTAAGTTCTGCTGGATGGTCTCTGTTTCATATATCATGGAAGATTTCAAAATATCTCTCCATTTCATAGTATCCCTGGCATCCAGTCATTCAGGCTGTGTGGTAGACAGCATTTATTTTCTTGCTATGCTTTTCATTCTGAACTTCTATTCTCTGCTGGGACCCAGGGCCCACAGAACTTATTGGTAATCTCTGATTTATTTAAAAGAAAATAGGAACAGTCCATTAGTATTTATTACTCATTGTTCTTCTTGAAATGGGATCAAATGCCTGTCATCAGATTTGTACAAAAATTAGGCCTATGAAGGTTTTAGATAGCCGGGTAAACAAGTATATTTGAAAGGAGAAGTGACATGCCAGGAGTGTGATATATTGGCTCAATTTGATCTCTTCAGGAGGACTAGGTTCTTTCGCTCACAAATCAGTGTCTGAGAGGATATGAACATTATTGTTGTACAAAAGAAATTCGGAAAAATATAATTAAAAATTAAGAAAAAAATCACATTTTGTTAGTTCACATTTTTAAAATATCTTTCTTTTCTGTATCAACACAAGGGATTGATACACTGTACATTGGTTTTATTTAGATTTATTTGGTACACCATGAAAGCTCTTCTGAAATACGTTATAAATGTAGCTGTAGAAAGAAGAAAACAACCAGCAGTCTTTTCATTCTGATCAGAAATTATTAACAGAAAGATGTAAAACAAATATTTCAGCCATAGTATATTTCATTCACAAATTCACTATATAATACGTATCAAGTTTCCTTTTCATGCAGTCACTCGCTCCACCCCTCCTGCTCCCTTCTGCACTGCTGCCTCTAGGAGAGAGCTGCTTTCTCTCTTACCCTCCTTTGCTTGAGCAACTACTCCCCATTTTTTTTGCAGGTTCACTGCTCTCCTTCTACCTTCTGCTCCCGCTAAGTGTATCTCCCCTTTTACTCCTTGGTCCACCACTGCTTTCCCTTGATTCACAGAAGAATGATGAAGGACAGGTCCTCCTTCCATTTAAATCAGTGAATCCGAGTTTTGAAGGAATCTTCTTAGACCTTGCTCCCATTTGTTTCTTAGTTACCTATTCCAAACCATCCCTTATTTTATGCTCCTTCTGTGTGTAGTCTGTAATCTTCCTTTTCTTTTTGTTCTTTCATGTTACTTTTTCTCTGCAGGCTCTCTAGTCCTGCTGTTTTGTTCTTTTTCCTTACTTGACTTTGTCTTCTCCTTTTTCACCTTTACTTTTTCCCTGCGTTCTGCTTATACCCTCTCTCAGTAGAATCAGGAAATGGGACTGAGGGTCCCACTCATGTTGATTTGGGTCATGGACGAGTTAGTATCACAAATGTGTAGCTGTGAGTGTCTTTGTAGATCAGTGAATATGCACTGACACAGCAGCATGCTGAGAATTGGTTAGGTAGGAAACTCTCCTTCCTCCAACTAAACAATTGTAGAAAGCATGGAAAGTGGAACAGATTTCCGCTTACAGTTATAAGGACATCAACTCTTCCCTTCCAAAAAGGGAAATCTCTTTAGCCTACAAACTGGATTCAAAAAAGAATTATTTTAATTAATTTGTTAAACCAAAGGGATCGTCACAGTAAACAGCCAGATACCTTGCAAAACAAAAAAGTTACGGCCAAAATAGTGGGAAACAAGAGACAATACGTTGGAAGTGCTGCTTTATAAAAGTCTTTCACTTGGCTCCAAAAATGTCTGTATTTCTTCCAGTTATGTCTACCACCTAGTGTTAACTTCAAAATAGTGATGTATTGGGTGCTTTACTTCGCTCCGCTGTGAATGGGTCCCATTCAGCAGAAGTCCCGGCTCACTCCACGTGCAGGCAGAACTCCCAGGGAAGACAATGGGAGCCCAGGTCTCCTGCCTCGCGCTTCGCTCCGGCAGAGCCCTCTTGTCCGGGGACTGCTTCGCTGCAGGAGGAGCTGTGCGCAAGGGCTGCATGGGAAGCCAGTCAGCTGTGCTTTCATATTAATTTCCTGGTGACTCCTTAATTCCTTAAAATCACTCTCAAATGCTTTGTACAGTTAGCCTGCAATTTCCGTTTAGCCTGTCATCACATTAAAAATATATCACCCAAGAGAGAGTTGGGAATAGTATCTCTAAAGCAGCATTCTCTTTGAGATTGGAGTACTTCCTGAAAAGTGTGTCTTACTCTTGAGTTCCTGTTAAGCCTGGGAATTTGAAAGCATTTAATTCTTTGATCAGGTTTCTGATAAGTTATTAAAGAGAATTCCAGTGATTCAGTGACTCAAAATAGAATAAAATAAGAAATGAATGAATGAGACAATCACACTCAGCAGCTTTTGGTCATGCTGTATTGAAACACCTTAAAACAAGATACTGTGAACTTTGTATAATCAAGAGCTATTAAAGTTTACAACAGTTAAGCAACAAACGAAACTCAGAATTCTTGTGTGAAAGGTATTTAGAGCCTTTGAAATCTTGTTTGAACTGTAGGAATAATATTTGATGTTGATGGACCTATGTGAATACCATGAAAAATTATGCTTCATCTTGGATTCAAATTTTTTATTCTATATTTCTCCTATTTTCTTAATGATGTGTGAACAGTTTCATTCCTTTTTTTCCTGTGATACCTAAAGATTCATTAGCAGTAGTGCAAAAGAAGTATAAAATGCTACAAGCTTCACTTCCCACTAATTCCACTGATGTGAATGCCCGTATAGGTTATGTATATCTCATGTTATTCAGTAAATATATTGAATACAGGTTGCATTTACACATTTTCAATGTATCACAAAATTATACTCTAAATAGATGTGAACCATAGCCCTTAATATACTTTACTTGCATTACCAGAAATATGTATATCTGTAGGAACCATCAGGATCAATGTGTACAATCTTCTGCCGATTACCAACTGTTCTGTGAGATGTTGGGTCAGTGATCCAAAAAAAAGCTTTCCCTATGTATGTCTCCACATATGACAAAACTTTCCTTGGACTATGTTAAAAATATACGTCTTCAGTACAATCCCCTTAAGGCCTCAAAAACTACATCACAGTGTAGGAAGGGTGAAAGGTATTGTGTGTTTATCAGGTGAATGTATTAGTGGGGAATTTATAAAAAGAAGTCTTTAGATAATCCTGGAAAGGCATTTCTCCCAGTATTCTGGGATGGACGTTATCTGGGCCTCAGATTTGCATCACCAGTAAGCAATCAGAATTTTGATTTCACTTGGAATGTGGTTATTTCAGTTGCTCTTTCCTCTTCCCCATTAGTTAATCCTGTCATTGTCCTCATGTATAACATCATTTTTAGACAAAGTATTAATGTAGAATGTATCTAACTTGCCATTAATCTCAGCTGCATCCGCAGGGTCTAGTGGTCCAATTTCTTCTCACCTTGATCTTTCTCTAATTTATCTTCACGAGCAACTTTTTATTATTTAATTTCTTTTGAAAAGTTCATCACAACTAGGCATTTGACTGCTCTCATTTTATTCCTACACTTTTCATCCTTCAAGGCAAAGCTGTATTTGCTGATGGTTCTTTTCCTTGTAGGGTTTTTACTTACCTTTAATGTCTTTTTGAGGTATGTATTTTTTAGGGAGGTAATCTTTTCCTACCGGAGTTTTCCTCTTGCTTATAATGTAGGCTTAAGATGGTTGATAGAGGGTAACCCAAGGCCTTCTTCCCATTCTAAACATTGAGTGCCTCGAGATTTTTCCAGTAAACATCACCAACTAATCTCCAAAAAATCCAAAATTCCCTAAAATTTCTAATGGTAAATATAAATTAAAAAGGATTGTTTTTTATTTGAACTGGTTTCACACTGATGCATGTAAAGGAATCTACCACAGCACTTTTCATAAATAAGCAGTGGGTTCTAACCTTTAAATTCTTCCTTTTTTAATTGTGGTTATGCAGCTTACAATAATAAAGCTGTTTGAAGAGCCTTGCGAGAGGTCTTTTAGCTTCATTTTGATTTTTTTCAATTTTTATTTATTTATTTATTTATTACTAAGCTGCTTTCCCAGAGGCAGGCTTCAGCTCTGGACTTCTAAGCCCCGTTAGAACAACGCAGTGTTTCATTCATTTTCAGAGTGCTTCAGATAAGAGTCCTGGAGAGGTGGACATCTTGTCCATCTATCCTATAGGTTTTATTTTCAGAGAGCATAAATCTGTATAGTATATGTGTAAAGTAGAACCCCAGCAGTCATTTTCAAAATGGCTTCAAAATGCCATTTGTAACAGACTATAAATGTTACTGTACATTATTGTATATCAGAGTATAGAAAAATGAACATAAATATTCAGTTATTTTTTCTTGATTTTTTATTTTTACATTTAAGAAATTTATTTGCTGTAGGCTTTATAAGCAATAGTAATAACATTTTATTAAGTTATTTCTAAATGAAAAAAATAAAACTGCCATTTATGACATTTTGCAACCTTTCTTTCTTAGCAAAACAGTATGTACCCTACAAATCTACCTGTAATTGAACTATAAAGAGAGGCAGGTACGTTTTTCCATAGTAGATCATTCTTGAAAGAAGAATAGCATCAACTACATTTTAGGTCTCAAAATATATTTCAGTAAATATTGTTGCCACAAAAGCAGCCTAACATCAGAACATGGGGGGGGGGGGGTGTTGTGGGTATTCTGTGAAATAGCACTGTAGAAGTGCTATTAAATCATAGTGACCTGTGTGTTTCTTGAAGTTTTGTTTTTTCCATTTTTAATGTTAAGGATATAGCAGGTTGAAGCAGTTTGAGTTGAATAAAATAATGATTCTTCCAGTAACTGCTAAGAAAGAAAACCTATGTAAAATTTCTGAATGCACTGATTAAAATCAAATAGTATGATGAAATCTCAGCTTACTGTGGAATATTGGCTACAGCATTCTATGTATGATGCAACTTTTGTTCTTTACACAGGAAATGTTGTATGAAACAACCACATAGGTGTAATTCTGTCCAAATAATTGTGCTAACTCTGAAATTTAATATGAGTTATCCACATACACCACTGTTTTGACAAGTTTCTAAACAAGAAGACATGAAGCATAACCAGCCAGGGGGTTAACAAACTATTAAAACTATTGAAAATATTTGAATGGATATTATTCAACCCCTAGATAGTATAAACTTTTCCTTCTTAAATAAAAAAAAAATCAGAGAAATTATTACAGTGACTTTTACCAGATGCTAGATTAGTTATGAGAGTTAGGAGGTTTTTAAGGTAATTTTTAAGCATCCTAATGGTAGCAGAAACTGTCAATTCTTCCCAGTACAGTTGCATCAGTACAGTTGAATCAACATGTTCTTACACTGAAATGTTAAGATCACTTGTAGATACAAGCTTATGATTTTAGCTGGCATTAGCACAAGTCAGTGTTTTTGTGTTAAAAGGTAGATGTTTTCAAGTGTTGTCACTGTTGAGGATCCTGTGAAACATCTACTTAGTAGCTGATCTTTTTCTTGTTCAGAAGATATTCTTAAATCTGAGATAATGTGTTAAAGTATCCACCAATTGCTTTGGATGTTTCTTAAGAAAGGCTCTTTGAGGAAGACCGCTATCCTCCTGCACAGGCTATCGGTGGCCATTCGATCACCTTACTTGTTCGGAGCAGTCCACAGTAGATCAGTTTTTGAAAAATGAAGACAAGACTTTTCTGCCATCTCTATTTGCAGTTTTCTAGTAAGAGCTGTCTGTGGCTGTTGAACTAATCCCTGACCAACATGTAAAATTACTGGAATATAACTTGAATTACACAGTCATCTGCATGTGTGCTAGAAACTTCCCAGTCTGGAATCTCCTTGCTGCTGTGTGAGTTGAACGAACCCACAAGAGGCTTCAGCGAGCCTCAGAGCCAGGCAGGATGGGAGCGTGCAGCCGGGAGGGGAAGCGGGGCTGAGGCAGCAGGACCCTTTGGAAGTGCTGCGGTCTTCGATGGTCTCACCCTACCTTGCGAAATTCCTGGCATGGAGAAGCAAAGGAGCATGTTTAAGCATATGTTGTGTTTATTGACACACACAGCCTTGTTTTTCCATTGTTTTTTGATTGTTTGTGTATTAGTCCTTGACTGCAATACTAAATGCTTTCATTTCAAATGAAAATGACAGTTCTCAAATGTCAAAACTGTCATTTTTGAAGTGCCTTTGGCTTGAATGTCATTTCAAAAACAGTTTTGGTGTCATACATAAAGTAAATTCAATATATCTTCCAGAAGACTGTAAACAGTTGATTATATGTATAAGTCTGTTCATTCATTGTTTAATATCCTCAGCTACTACAGGCTTTTAGCGTTTGGGGTTAAACTACAGTGTTTGTAACTGCCAAGTGCTAATTTTTTGTAATAGAGAAGATATTGTCTGTTTGCTGTCATTATAACAAAAGGTTTTAATATCTTAGATTTGCGGTTTAAAAGATGCTAAATGAAGGAATAGTCAGATTCTCCTTTATGAAACAAAAGAAACTGCAGCCCAGAGCAGTAGCTGAGGTGGCAAGAGCCAGTGACAAGCTAAGTCGAATGGGCTGGTGGGTTTTCCTGACAACTCATTGCAAACGCAAGGCTGGAGGATTGACGAGTTGTAGCTGTTGATGCATGTGTTCGCCAGAAACAGAGAGCTCGAGAAAGCAGGGACAGCAGCAGTGAGCGCAATCACACCAGTGTAGTAGGTAGCTGAGAGTCAGACCTGCTCTGGAAAACAGTCCTCACTAGAAATGCATACTTTTCTGAACCTGGAAAAAAACTATTTGGTCATATGTTCACTACTCAGAGAAGTAGGATCATACGCAGATTTCTGAAAATAAAGAAGTACCTGGCTATCATCTTTCTAGCCAGCAATCTGCTAAAGCTCCAGAAACTGGCTAAATGCTGAGGCCAGAGGGCATCTGCATCTTCGCATGCCTCTCTGCCTGCCATTATCAATACATCAAATAGCACTTGACTGAGAAATACTCAGTAAAATCTAGATGCTGAAGTACAGTGGGTACAGATATTGTGATTCTGAACACTAGGCTTTAATATTTAAATAAGTTACGTGTGTTAATCTTGAAACTATTCTTCTCATGCTAAGATCTTTGAAAGCTTTTCCTCTCTGTCTAGAGATGCCAGTTCTACAATAGGGCAAAGAAAATAGAGACAGTATTATTTGGAATTAACCAAAGCAACTAGACCTGAATAGTATACATCCCGCCTACCTTGCTATCGTAATAATATCCTCCCTTCCTGAATTTGATCCCACACAGCATTGCCTTTCCTAAACAAGCAAGCAAACCAAAAGTGCCTCCTTTTACCTATTTTGCTTTATCCTTTTCTAACAGCCTATTATGTTAGATAATTCCCTGGCTTTTTTCTGTAATCATACATGTGACTGTAAATATGTGCAGACTTTTAAATCACAGTAGTTCAGTGCAAACAGTACCATTGATCAGTAAATATGTAAATGGACAAGTTTAGGACTGAAGGAGTTGAGACAGAAAGTCTTAAAAGGGATCCTCAAAGAATAAATGAATTAGGATTACCTTTATATAATATTTCTCATTCCACTGCCTCTATAGCTCATTCTGTGAAACTGAACAGATCGTTTTTTAAAATGTTTTTTAAATCTTTTTGGGGTCATCAGTGTAGCATTCTGCAGTATAGTTGAATAAGAGTCTTGCAGCTAGAAAAATACTAACTTCTCTCTCTTGCATTTTCCCATTTTAAGTTCTAACAAGATTAACACAAGGATGTTATTAGAAAAGTTTAACCTTGTAATGCTTTTGACAGTTACTGTCAGGAAATTTTGGGGGTGGGAGAATGTTCTGAATAGGTCCAGCACCATTTTTAAACCTGGTGGGTTCAGAGAAGCTTCCATACCTTGCACATACAGAACATGAATCCAGCACTAATTATATGACACACACATGAAACTTGAGGGTCAAATCTCTTAGCTACATTTCTGCAACCTCGTTAAAGTCAATCTGCCCTTCCTCCTTGTGCATGCCTCTCCCTGTTCACAAATATGGCACTGAGTGAAATTCTCTTGGTACGAATGTACAGTGACTTTGTATAGTTAAAGTGGTTTTGTTTTCCTATTCTTTATTGTTTTAGCGATAAATCTGCACTTTGATCTTGAAGCCGCCTTACTCCTGGCACAGCTCTCATTCCAGTGGTGCATGTGGGCTCTTTGTGAATGAAGAGTAAAAAGCAGAGTCTCAAAGCATAGGAGAAATGTGAGAATTTCGATTCAGATGAGATACAGAGACTTGCTGTTTTGTTTTTAGAAAAATGTGAAATCTCTGGCAAGCTCAGAGAAAAAATGACAACATTTCACATGGCTTACAGTAACAGATATGAATTCCTTCCCAGGACTACTTTGAAGATGTTTCATATGAAACTTGGATGTAAGTTAACCAAAAGGGTGAAACTAGACCAAATCAGTTATCTCATTATTCCCCAGTCATTATATCCTTTATCAGAATTTAAAAATAGAACAGTCAAAACAGTTTAGAAAACCATTTTTGTTCTCCAATCTGTTCCAAATTTAAGTTATAATCAAGTTATAACTGTGAAAAGAAACACTTCAGATGTTCAAAATTCCTTTTTCGTCGCTAGTTCATTTGGGGGTGATTCCTACAGTGTACACCCTCTCTGTAATCTGCTCAGTGGCAGGAAGTGATGACTGAAGAGGCTGGGAGAGCTATTATCCTTAAGCACTACCATACAAGGTACCTTTTTGTATACACCACAGTGAAAAAATGAAAACTGAAAAGCAGTAAGAGCAAAGTAGACATTCTTAAGCTAGATTTCTCAGCATATGGTCTTTTTAAACTTCAAAAGTATTCTCATCAGCTGTTGTGCATTTAGAAATGCCTAATTTTGAAGGAGAATGTCAGTGGAACCCCTGGAAAGATCTTTTTATTCAGAGCATATGCACTAGAATAATAAATACGGCATGTACCACTGGCATGATATACTCTTGCCTCTTCTTATTTTTCATTCCATGTTTATGCTTACAAAGGTTGATATGTTGGCACAGTGGGAGTCTTATGTTTGCCTTCTAGCCATATACAGTTCTGTGTGATACAGGCAGCCACATTGGGAGCTCCCTGGTACCCTGCCAATAACCTCAATTCTGCGATCAAAAGCAAAACTTTCTCCATGGGTAAGAGGTAATTCAATCTCTGCACTTGTTCAGTTTGGGCCTAGGGTGATGAGCAGCTTAGAAAACACCTTTTGTATTTGCATGGTGGTAACAGCATACAGATAGTGGAGTCAAAACCCTCACAGAGATTTGTGTTTGGTGTGGTTCCCACTATGACTATTCTATCTGCAGTTTTTGCATGTTCAAAAATCCATGTTTGAATGTGTGCATTGAGAGGTTTGGTTTCTGATCAGGCCAGCTCATGTTAGTCTGTATGCAATTGTGGGGCCCTGCGTGCATTAAGTTGTGAGCACAAATTCAGGGAGCAGAGGGATGGGTTCATTGTGCTTAAGCAGACACAGAGAGAGATGAAAGGTAAGGCATCCTTTAGGAAAAAAAAAAAAGAAGAAGAAATGTACATTCCTTTGTATATGGGTGTGATGTACGATGACAAATGTAGAAGAGCCCTGGCAATCTGAGCTTGCTGTTACGTGGGGATGGTCCGATAATGCTGAGAGATCAAAGCATCTGTTAAAATCCAGATAGCACCCAAGGTTACCAGTGAGGGTGGCACCTTTTTTATCGTTTAAGCACAAAAAAAGAGGCAGACTGTGCCCCGAAAGGCTTTCTGTCTGAAGACACAGAATAAGGGTAGGTGGTACCAAACAAATCAATTTGTGGGGGAATTGGCCCTGCTGTGAGAGCTGTATGGAACGCAGTCATTTCTTTTGTTCTCCTTCTGAGTTTGGAGATGGGCAAGGAAGAAGCGTTAAAAAGAATACAGGGAAGGGAAGAAGTCACAAAATCTTTATAGCTGGAAATTTGGCAGCAGCATGAGGTCTTACAGAGGGGTTTGGTGGAAGATAGAGTATCTCCTATTTAGTTATTGGAATTTTAAAAAGGTTTTCCAAAGCACAATATCATCATAGAAGGAATTTTAATGGTGCTTAGGATTTTGGTGATGACAGGGGAAAAGAAGAGAATGTAAGATTCTTATAACAACAGGTAATATTTATGGTGTCATGACTTTGGGTATTTACTTTAGCATAAATTAGCCTGGGCCCATAATGCTTTGAACTGGAAGGAGTTATTTAGGAACTTGATATACATAATATTCCCACTGAATCCGATGGATCAGACTGAGCTTGACTGAAATGTTTTAGGAGGTGCTTCCAGAGTAGCTCTGGTGGCAGGACAGAAACTGTGGTAAACACTGGAAGGGATGCACTGGTGAGTAGCCAGGGATGAACGGGAATCGAAGAAGCTGTTTGAGCTGGCACAACTGCAGTCCGAAGGGGACACATACCCTTACACGTGCCTTAGCATGCTCTCACTCTGCTGCTGTTCATGGCAGGTCAGCAGGAAACGCAAAGAAAGAGCAACAGCGAAAGAACAGCAGAGCAACCTCATGTTTCTGCACAGGAGCATGAATGAAATAACTCAGCTCACGTGTGAACTGATCAGGACTATATGTCTTCCAGACAGGAGTCTACATCTTCACTTAGTGATACAGACAAAAAAACTGGAGCATCTGGCTTGGTATTGGTGATCTCTGATAATTTAAGATCATGTGGCTGTGCAGAATGCTGCTGTGGCACAAAATTAATCATTTTTCTGGATTATGTTAAGTTAAATGAATAGGATATTGAGCCCCCACTGCTTTGTGGGGTGACATATTTCAAATATAGTTTACTAATGCCTGTGTAAGAGAGACAACAGAGTTGGAGATAAATAGGGTGCTAAAAAAAATTTTTTTTTTGAATTCTGATGTCTTCTCTGTGTCATTTTTGGGTTGTGACAATGAAAAAACTTACTTTTCTGTAGTTCTTTTGGTATTGACTTCGATTTTGAGTAGTAATTAACTTCTCTTTTGTCTGGTTTCTGCTATGCAATCACAGTAACTTTTATATGACTGTTTATGGGGCTGACTCTAACAAATGATTTGTAAGTTGTCCTCATCTTTGTTAAAGTTACAGCTGAGTGGCATGATTCTTTTTTTTTTCCATCACACCGCAGTGAATTTTGGACTGTTGCAGAGCATATTTTGGTTCATCGCTATGTTTGCACAGCATGTCTACCTGCATTAGCCTCATGCTTATATATGGCAAGCAAGCAGGCAGGGCATGCGAACGCCTTCCTACCTGAACTCTACTGACCTTTCTGGACAGTGCATCTTTGATCAATTTATCTTCCTTTTTCTCAATAGCTCTTTTTTCCTGAGTTGTTGTTTCTTCTTGGCTCTTCTCTTGGCAGAACAGCTGCTTCTCTCTGGCCACTGGGTATAGCCTTATTTTATTTATTCTTGTCTTTAACTTTTGTAGGGCAGCCAGATACATGGGGATGGGTGTTATATAACAAATACAATAAATAAATAAAAGCCCTATTTGCAACGTTCTTGCTGTCCACAGTGAAAGCTGTGGTCATGGAGAAAGGAGTTCATTACACAAAAATGCCTTGTTTGATCCTGTCGGGGCAAATGGCTAAAAAATAGGAGGTGCAGTTTGAACACAAAGTTTAAAAGTTGAAAAGTGAAATTAACAGAAAATCAGCCGATTTAGGGACAACTGCTAGACTTGTTGAGTGTTTTTGTTTAAAAAAAAATTGAAGCATAAAATCTCCTTTTAGGCCAAACAAGCCACTGGATTTAGATTTAAATTCTTGATCCTTCCAAATTTAAAATGGTTGAGGTTCAGATTGCTGCTGGCACTGACCACTCAGAAGCAATGCCAGATTCCCTGTGTACCGCAGAAAGTTGATTATTCAGAGCCAAAAGACTGATCAAGGATTCACGCACTGCAAGCAGTCACTGAGTTTATTTGAAACACTAGGATAGATTTTAGAGCGTTTAGAACTTTAAAAGGGTTTGAAAGAGAAGGTCAGCAGGGTCTGTTTTTGCAGTAGGCTCTGGAGCTTGAGGAGATGCCTTTGCTAGTGTTGCCAGCCTTTCCAAATGCTTATAAAGGCTAAAGACTATTTCTTCCCTACCTTAAGATAGATACCTCTGTAATAATTCTCTTGCCCGTTCCCCTACCTCCTCCCAGTTTACCCTTTTGCTAGTCCCTCTTCCTTTCTTCCCATGCCATTACTCCTCCTCACTACTTCTCATTACTTTTCTCCCCTCAAACCATTTTTTCCTATTGCACTCTTTAACCATGGGAATCAGCTACTGTTTTTATTATTTTTCCCTTAGGGGCCCCTAAGCAGTAAGTAGCCATCTTGATTGGAAGATGTCTCCTATAGACAATAGGACAATAAAGTAGAAGAGATGCATAATTGTTTTGTTTGAAATTTGAATAAGAAAGGCCTGATGGCACCTTGAAGCATCCCACTCAAACAGAACCTTTGTTTTTCCTGACTTCTGTTAGTAGTAACGTATTTCTATAGATATGCTAGTGTGCCCTCGCAGCAAAGAAGGCCAACTGCCTGCTGGGCTGCATTAACAAGGGGGTAGCTGGTGGTAGGTCGAGGGAAGGTATTTTCCCCCTCTCTTTGGCACTTGTGAGACCACATCTGGAGTACAGAGTCAAGTCTTTGCCCCCCCCAGTACAAGAAGGACATTGACACACTGGAGTGAGCCCAGCAGAGAGCTACTGCACTGGTCAGGCTGGAGCACATGGCATACGAGGAACTGGGGCTGGTCTGCCTTTAGAAGAGAAGGCAAAGAGGAGATCCTAATGGTGCCTTCAAATACCTAATGGGAGGGTGTAGAAAAGATGGATCCAGACTCTTCTCAGAGGTGCGCAGTGGAAGGACGAGAGGGCAATGGACACAAGCTGGAATAAGAGAAATTCTGACTTGACATTAAAAAAAAAAAAAGATCTATCAAATATATGAAGCATGGACATGGACATATATGGATATATGGACATGAGCTGAAGAAAAAAGTGAGTCAGTTTGGTTGTGAGACAGTAAAGAGATCTGATAGCAGAGATACACTACATCCAGTGAAACCTGCCTTCGGTATCACCTTAGTCACACAGATTAAAAAAAAAAAAAGAAAAAAGTTTTTCTCAATGAAAGTTCTTTTTAGAAAAGTTTTTCTCAATGAAAGCTTGTACAAGATTATACTGAAGCATAAGGCAGGATTTGAAGTACATAGTTAATCTTTTACAGGTTTCTCCCTCTTTACTTGTATAGAATATTAGGGGAGCATCATATATAGCAAGAAAATTTCTCTGGCTACTGGTAGTGATATCAAGATGAATGATAATAGATAATAATAGATGATAATCATTGTTACACTGAGTCAATACAAGAACAGTCTTTATGTGCTAGGAATATCCCCAAAAATTTGGATTTATATTTTGGGGTAAAATAAAACAATATAAATGATTACATTTGCATCACAGAAAGCTATTTCCTAATTTACAGTAGCTCTCAGTTTAGACCCAAGCCCAAGTCCACAAAGACAGCTGTAGAAACTGGATTTCGCTAAAGCGATGGGATCTTCAGCCTAATTTGGAAGCAAGGCTAAGTCAAGTCATAATATCCTTGATATTTATTAAGATATGCGAGTATACATTGCTTTTTCCTTAGGCATGTTCATACCTCCTGCTGCTCATCATTCACTAGCTGTGTCTGACTTTTCAGAGAACCCTGATGTTGAAGGAACAGGTCGCAACTCTATCATCTCCAACGCAAACATAGGCACACTGCTTTCAAATGCCTGTGGCCTTTCCCATGCCTCTGTAAGGCATTTGAGGGCTGGGCTTTCTGTAAATCATGAACTCAACAGAAAACGTATATATAAATATTTAAGACCAGAGTCTTAGGAGAATAAAAGTGAGACAATTTTGACTTCAAGAATAGATCTTTTTTATAACATGTAGCCCAATACATACTGATACACAGCTTTAGGGTTTTGATGATTATGCTACCAGGTAGATGCAGGAGCTTTTTTGGAAATCTGAAGTTGTGCATCCCAAAACAATGGTTAATTAAGTCTTTGGAATTTGATGGGCAATATGTGAATAATTGAATGGCATCCACATGGTCCCTATAATATAGTTCTCAAATGAGTTACAGTATCTAAATTCATGTATCATATATTATGTATACATAGCGTGACAATCCATATGTCCTATATGGCAACATCTGTACTAATAAATGGAGCAGGGCCATGGTATAGGTTGGAGCACTGGTCTGCAACTGTTCATTCTGTTTAACTGAAGCACACTCCCTGGCGTTGTTCTGACCTCGGACCAGCTAACGCTTTTCCGTACTGTGCCTGGGCTCAAGTCAGGATGCAGCACATGCCAGGAGTTGTTACCGATGCACAGTTTGGAAGCTGCCATGTTTTAGGAGGGATGAACGTTTAGCCGTGGAGATGACAGCCATGCCGTGGCACTTTGCCGTATGGCCAGTTTTATTTAGTTGTATAGATACAGCCTTTCTGTTCTATTTTTCCCCTCTTCCTCTTCCCCAGGTTTCATGCAATCTTTCAGAGCTTTTTCTGTCATCATAAGCTCTGGAAAAATAAAATAAAATCAGGCTAAAATTTTAGATGGGTCGTCAAAACCGTGCTGGTCACAGTAGTGAGTCAGTGGAGCTAAGCAGTTAGATAGCATTGGCCTTAACTACACCTGCCACTATGGAGCGAATTAGATTCTGCCTCTTTATCTGTCTTCTTCTGTTGGCAGTGTCTACAAGATTTTTTCAGAGCTTGGAAGGAGGGGATGTTCTGGATACTTTCTTCTCCTCCCGTAGAATTTGCTATGGAGTTCTGCTGGCAGTCTGTACAGCAGAAAGTTCTGTACAGGTAAAAAAGCTATACTCACCCATCATTTCATGAAACTGTGCAGCTAAGTTGTGCTTAATAAAAATCATATTCTGTTTCTATTCAACCCGTTACCCATTCAGTTTCAAGCTGTAAATAAAAACTTTGGCCAAGCACTTGTATAACTTTTCTTCTTCCTAAGGTAGGTCTGTGACTAAATCTAGGACTTAGAAAGCTCTAGAGAAATTGCCAGCTTCATCTGGCTCCTATTAGAAACCTGGCTCAGTGCTCCTTTTGGGGGAAAATGCACATAGTTTCTTCTTCTGAATGATCTAAGGATTGGAAGGACTTTTTTGGTTACTAGTTTCATGATTTAAGCATAGATTCCCTGTATGACACCTCAAAGTCAATCCTATGTTGCACCACTAAAATTAGGGCTTAACACCCTAAAATTCCCTGCCTTGTATAATACACCCTGTTCAAGGTGCTGCCTCAGGGTATTCTGGTTTTAGTTTATTCTTCTGAGATATTATATACTTGGAGCAAATAAGGCAATAATACTGGGTGAGTATATGGGGAAGTCACTATGTTCTTGCTCTGCTCTTAGATGTTTGTTCTGATCTTATATTCTGCCCTAAGGATCCTCTTTTTTGGCCACTGTTGTAGATAAAATATTGGGCTAGAGAGATCTTTGGGCTGATTTGGTGCAGCCGTTGTTATTTTCTAAAACAGAATTAGAGGGGTTTTTGTTAGTTTTCTTGTGAAAGGCAGAGTAATCTGTGTAATATACAAAATACCTATATACAGTTCTGTGCTTCTGCTTCCTTACCACTTTTGAGCTTTTTGAGGGATTTGGGAAAATGTCCTTTCAGTGTTTAATATTCACAAACACTTTTCCCCCTGCTTGAGACATCTTGCTTGATTTATACTGTTTTCTTTGTCATCTATGCATATTTTCTTTCATTGTCAACTAGTAAGGCAGTCTAAAAATTTCCCTCTTTTTCAGGTGGCATGTCCCTTTCATTCTCAGACTATTAGATCTCAGTTTTTACATCTACTATAACATCTTGTTTGTTCGTTCTGTTCTTCCAGCTTAGGCACCTTTAGCACATCTGTCAGAGCACAGCTGCTAAATGCTAACCACTTTGCTCGGCTGGTAATTTCTTGCAGTGTGTTAGGTGGCTGGGTCCTTTTCAGCCCTTTATGCATGAAGGCTTGGAGTAGTACATGCAATTCATAAACATCAGAATCAAGTATGCATAATTTATAAAAAACATAGTTCAAAATTTGTTCATAGATAGATCTAAATTTGCAGCCAATATATACAAAATTGATGCTTTGAACAAGTCAAGTTTCAACAGGATTTAGTTAGAAAGCTTTTGCCACTGTATTTTCTTTGAGGTTCTTGGAGAGTGTTAGTCTTTAGAAGATGGGACTAGAGAGAGTGTTTTAATTTGTTTTTGCATTTTTGTAAATTTATGTTATATTATGGCGCAGCTTAGGAAAAGTCTGAACTTGTGAATAAAAGACCAAGGGAAAAAATCATGCCAGCTAACAACAATAATTTAGTACTAAGATATCCTAATTCATTGGTCTAGAAGGAATTCAAATTCCTGGGCCAAACTTGGAGAAGATAAGAACTAGATAATTTACACCTACTTCTGTGCTGCATAAACCCTCAGGAGAAATTCTTGCCTTCACTCAGACTTTCCAGCTCAGGGCAAGTATCAGCTTCAGCTCTCAGTAGAGAGCATTCTCTCTACTGCATAGCACATATCTCTTTTTTTTAGTAAGTATTGTCCCTACTTTAATTGCTTTAGCATCCTCTTCTTGAAGTTTGCATCACAGTAACTGCTGCCTTAGGATTATCTGCAGCTGGTTTCTCTGTCAAGACTGATGCCGGGACAACCTCAGAGTTTCCAGTATCCTCCACTCTGCTTCCCAGAGCACTTCTGGTCTCAGAATTGCTTATACATTTTGTAATGAAGCTATTATATATAAAATAAAATTAACTGAGGTGAACTCACTAATGCCAGAATGGCTCTAATAAATCATTTTTTTCTGGGGACCTAGGGATGTGTGGCTTTGGGTTCCAGATAGTCTCAAGTGGGAGCTGGATAGTTGATAATGCATCTGGGAATGCAGAGTACATCATTGAGTTTAGACAGGTAAAGAAATTTTGGCCAAAACCTTAGATACTGCAGACATTGCTTGTCACAACCTTAAGCTTTTAAATTCTGCACAAATTGCGCTTTGAGTGCCTAACTTCTATTTTTGATCTTGCCAAAGATGGGGACTAAGAAGGGAAGAGCTTTAAGTACCTTTTACTAGCCCTCCCCAATATTGTTAGGGACGGAATTCTTTCCCACAACTACCCTTAGAGTCATGAGAGAGACAAAAATATGGAGAAACCCAGGCTTATTTGATTAATGTTTGAAATGTGTTCTGAACTCTTCTTCTGAAGGGGTGAAATGAGAAACCACAGGAGCTGTGACTCTGGTGTCTGCGTAACATGATAAAAACATTAGCAATGACTACCCACTATAATTTTACTTACATATTTATTGTTTCAGTTGAGGGGTATGTGTGAAAATGCAGGAAATACCATTACTAGAGCTCAATTACTAGAACTCACGTTCTCATTGAAGTTTAGAGAATCTTGAACAAATATTTCTTTTTCTGCTTTTCCTTTGGTCTGAAGTTTTCCTCTGGCAACGTAAAAAGCAGGTTCTTTTATTTTGCATTTGTGAGCACTTGGATGTCTATAAAGACTTCTAACAATAAGTAGGCAGTGGGCTGAATGCCTTAAAACCTGGAGAAACGTTCTTAGGGCTAATTAATGTTGCATATTAAGTTGAAAAACTGAGGGAAAGTTAAAAAAAAAAAAAGGAGAGAGAGAGAGACGCTATTTTGTACTCACTATTCAGGGATTTGGGTATCCAAACTAAAGCAGAAACCCAAAGAACAGGAAGATAAGGTCATAGCTGTACTGCATGGAGTGGATAGAATCAAAAAAAATCTTTTTAAATATATCTGTTCTTGTATTCAGACAAAATGTACTCCTAGACAGTACAAACATTAAAACATTATAGAAAGCACAATGGAAAGTGAATTCATTTTATAGAGTTCAGATGTTAACAGAATTAACTGTAAATTTTTAAAATCTCATTTCTGATCCCCATGTAATTTTGTAGTTACTTCATCTGCTTTCTGATGAACAGTGGAATGCTGTACTCAGATATCTTTGACTCTCTGAAGATCAAAATGCACCCTATTTTTCAGAAAGAAGAAACGTTTCCTGTACTCCTGCTTCACATTCATCTTTCAAGTGTGATGTAAGACAAAAACAAAAAAAAACGATCACTGAAAATCACACAGGGAGATTGAGCATGACCAACATTTTGTAACGGCTAGGCAAGTACTAGGCAAGTGCTCAAAACACTAGACTACTGTGTTAAAAGTAAAAACTACTAATCCCTGCTTACATTCTTTTGCACTGTTACGAAAAGTGATCTGTGTGCCAGCAGTCAAATGCATGACTGTTTTTTGATGTTGAAGTGATCTAACATGTCGATCAAACAGTTCTGATGGCTCTAACAGTTAGTCCTGCCTGTCCCCTCTTGTTCCCCGTGTGTCCTGCCCTCACCTCTCTGACCCTCATTACACTCCTCAGTGTTTTGCACAATATTGATGCTCATCTGACTGCATGGGGAGCCAGTTTGGAGACCTGATGGGAACACAACTTTTTATTTTCCCCACAGGGTTAGTTTTAACTCAGTTTAGCTTCCTGATCCAGCTCTTGAAGTGTCACATAAGCACCACTGCTGGTGCAAGAGAAGGAGTAGAAACATAGCAACAGCAACAGAGGGGAGAGCTGTTCTGCCCATTTTAGCATTATTCAGCTATTAGATGCACTTAGCTGTACCATTATACCATATCCTTCAGCTGCAGTTTCTTGATTTTTTGAGCCATTGCTCAAGCTGCTGCCAAAAGTCTCTTTTGCCAGTACAAATGTTGGCCAAGCTAAGCAGTTGGCCGGTTTTGGGGACTGATCTGGTTGAGAATTAACTTTGTGACATCAGCAACAAAATTATTTGTTTTCAGCTCACTCACTTCTTTGATTTGGAAGTGACTCCCCATGTGAGTGTGTAAGTGCTCATGCCAGGAGGAACATGTGTCCAAGGGCTCTGAGCTCTGAACTGAAGTTTTACAAAGGTATCCAACTGCAGCTTGGGACAGGCAAGAGGCAGCACTCCAGACCACTTTTTTCCTTAGCATTTCCTGTTACCTGTTACCTATCAATACAAAACTGAGTTTTTTGATCTAGCCCAATGACTGGGACTAGGGGACACCCCCAGAAAGATTATAAGAAGTATTTCAAAGCTTTAGTTACTCAATTTACAGGGGGAAAAAAGGGGGAAGGGAAGGGAAGGGAAGGGAAGGGAAGGGAAGGGAAGGGAAGGGAAGGGAAGGGAAGGGAATATCTTTGTGTCCTTACTTTTCTCCAAAAAGAAGTTCAGGTAATTTGTCTTATGCCAGCACAGACATTATATCATTTAAAGATGTTTTTCAGAGAACAGTTCTTGAAATAAGCTTATGGTTTGGAACGATGCTAACTGGTACCATAATGTGGCACCTCAGCTCAATACCTCAGCTAGGTATTTTTTATGCTAATACCATATTATAAACATATGTGGAATAAATTGCTACCCTGAACCTTATACATAAATCCCCAGTTTAGCCTCCTGTTCACACAGATACTAATATAAATTTACCATCTTAAGAACTAAGCTTTGAACAAAATGTTGCTAATTTTATATAAGTAATTAACTTGCATGTATGGCTTCAGTAATTGTGTGTAAATTAAGCATTCTATTGCAAACTTAGTTTTGTGTGAAAACTGTACACATACATTGCTGAAAATCTGGGTATAAAAAGCTGGATTTTCCCTCTTATATCACTACCCTGGAGTCATCTCTTGGAAAGATTTCTTTCTGATAAAAGACTTCCTACTGTATTTGTCACTGATAGTTATTCATATGAAATAATATAGGCATAACAACTGTTCAGAGGCAGAAACTGTAGAATAACAACTGTCTTCTTATCGGTCTGCCTCTTACACTGTCTTGGAACGAATTCTGCCACAGGTACTTTCCCACTTTCAGATGATTGTTTTGCTCTCTGATGTGCTGCCTTCCTGGAGTAAATGTCAAATATTACCTTACAACATGTTCTTTTGTTTTGTGAGAGCTTCTGAAAGGTAAAAAGTACCTGGCATTGCTTAGAAAACCTTACACTTGAAAGGCACGTTCTCCTTGTCTCCTTCTCTCTCCTTGTCTTTGAGAACTCTGATGTGTGGGTCTTGTGTTGTTTATCCTACTAATGCAGCAAGGATATATGCAGGTAATATGTTTCTGTTTAAGAAAGTGAGTCACATAAAGCATTTAAGGAAGTTGATAGGAGCCCGCTATGAGTGAGGCAGAACGTACAAGCTAGGGAGAACAGCTCAGATGTTCTCCCCAGATAAGAATCCAAAAGATGAGATTGCCTGAGAGGGACTTTGTATAAGCTGATGGCAGAGCAGGAGGGTCTGTGCGAGGATGTGAGGAGGTGAACCATCCTTCTATTGGAAGTGCAGGGGAAGGCTACTCTTTATTAGAAAAAACTGGGAGCAGTGCCTGTTCCCCAACCATGGCAGATATTCAGGGACAGACCGAAGACTCTGAGGAAGTTCCCAAACCTGCACCCCATAACCTCCAGCTGAGTTCCCGGGAGCATAGTTATGCTGCGGTCACGCTGGCTCGTAGGTCTGCTCTCAAAGAACCTCCATTTCTCTATCTTTGGAAATTCTGTACAAGAAGGAGGGAGATAATGTGGCTTTCACTTACTGTTCTCTCTTTAGTCTTCCATTTATTGCTGCTTTCTCCTACATACTAAGCTGGCAGAGGGAAGGATCTAGCCCAGTTTCCTACAGGGTATTTGTTAGTATTTTGTTTAGTCTATTTTCAAATGTTGCACTGTTTTCTACAAAAGACTGACTGCAGAGGAGTTACTCTCAGGAAGTTTTTTCACTACACTGACCTCCTTTCACCACCATAAAATAATTCCTCTCTCCTTGATAATTCTGTGCCTTAAATCTCTTCTCTATCACCATCCCACCATTACTTAGCCACCTTACATTAGTCTGTGGATTTCATCCGGACTCTCACATGAACATCTTTATTCTTCTGTTGATCTTGTCTAACTAGATTCCACTAGCTTTTGGGTGTTGAGTTGGTGTTAGTGACAGCAAAATTGTTTCATGTTCACACAGGCTTTAATTTACATGATTTATGTGTGATGATGATCTGTACTCAGGGATTTAAAATGCTGCAGACAGAAAGCTTCTGTTTAGCCTGTGTGGCATCTGCCACTGCAACATTAGCTTCTCTACACAAAATAAATCATAAAGAAAAAGTTGGGGCAGTGTATTTTAACATCCTGGACAGATATTGGGGAACTCAAAGAGGGATCATGCTGCATTGTCAAGCAATTTTCTGAATCCTTATTTTATAATTCCATTGCTAATTATTGCTAATTGTGGTAGTGACTTGTAGAATTTGCATTTTTTTCTTTAGTTTATAATTGTAAGACCTACTGGATAATATACTAACAAAACAGGGATAGTTGCATAAGATACCTTTAAAAATAGCTTTGTGTGATACTCCTGTGCTAGTTATTCTGCAGCCAGTGAAAAGATTTCTTGAAAATGGTTCTGAAAAGAAAAAAACTGCCCTTCCTTGCTTTTCTGTTTGGCAGAGTAAAAAACCCACCATTTTTGTATCCAAGAGAGATGATACACTGCAAATTCTCTGGAAGACTTTTGGCGTTTAGGTACTTTCCCCAGTGTCCTGCTGATGTCAAAGAACCTCTAATCTGCTCACCTGAAGCTCTTTCACATATTGCAGCCTGCAGGTTCGCCCATGCAGCTAAGTGAAGGAGTATTCTGTTACTGCTTGGACACCCTGAAGATCTTCACTGAGCTGCCAGGTGCCCTCAGAATGCTCCTGCCTTACAGTTTTCAAAGATTGTAAGAATGTGGCACCCTGTCCTGAGAATGCCTTCTTACTCAGTCTAAATCTGCACCCCCCTCTTCTGCCATTACGATTTCTATGAACATAACTTAGGAGGTTTAGGTTGAACAGTCTCCTGTCCAAGCAGCAGACACAATCTCCTAAGTAACATGATCTCTTTTATGAGGAAAACAGTCTTTTCTGCCCTGTGAACTGGAGTTTAATTTTTTGATGAATTGAAACTTAGAACTTTTATAAACATGCCCATGCTAGTAACTATATATTATATGAACAAAAATAGCATATGTAGTTTGTTAGAAGCATCCTGAGACTGAACGTAGTAGTCATGAAATATTCCTGTAATAGATTTGGATTCCATGACTTTTAACTTAGGCTTTGAGATATCATGATGTCCCACATACGATATTTCTGAAGTAGAAGGTAATACATTTTACTTCACATTTGCCATGGCTAGGAGTGCGCATAAAGTGTTACCGTGCCTTTGCTGACCCTAATGCATTACATTGCATGTACTCAGCCATGCGTCTGCCACTCTATCTACACTTGAATTTTCCCTCACCAAAATGCTTGCCAAGTTCGGAGGAGTGCTTGTAGAGGAGTCTTGTGAGACTAAATATACTAAGAATTGTCTGGTGCTTAGGTACTTATACGATCCATGTGACTAATAAAAACAGTGGCAATGGTTGATTTTAAAATAAGGTTTATTAAAGAAGTTGTTTTAGTCAACAGAATGGTGAGAGTTGAGAAGAGCTAAGCACGGGAAACGTAAGCCTACAGGGTAAATGCTGATAATCTGCTTCTGTCTGATTTTTCTCCACGGTCAGTCCTGTGGCTTCATTCAGTGGCTGAGAAAGGGAAAGGGAATCTAGTCCTGCATTAAGTGAGCTGAAAATTCAAATGTTTTATCTTCCTGTAGTTTCGTGCTAAATGCGTTTTCTTTGATTTCTTCTTCTTTTCTTCTCTCTTCCGAGCTAGCGGCAGTTTATTAATAGTTGCCATAGCAGTCGCTGTTGCCATAGCAACGGTAAACAAATGAATGATGTGCCTGAAGGCTGGTGGTGGCAGAACACACAAACAGCAGCCCCGGGGGCAGCTCCTGTCACTTAGCGGAGAGGGAAGGAAGCTTTTTCCGAAAAAAAATGAGCACTTGCCATCCTTAAATGGCACTTTAAAAGAACAGAGGTTTCTTCGGGCATCATGAGTAATGGGATTCAGTTAACGGTGATGGGTCTCACTCTAATGCAGTATATTTAAAACCGCAGTCATTTTACCAAAAAAATCACACTTTCCACTGTTGTATTTTCCTGGAATTACTGTTCAGACCTGTTTTTAATGTTTGAATGCACAGTGGGGAAAGAATAGTTGTTAGAATCTGCCTCATGATTCTGCTCTCCATTTCTGCTGAGCAACGGAGTAGCATATGCCCATACGCTCTCAGGAATGAGTCTTCCGTTTCTTTTCTCTTCCTCAAGATTTCTGAAGTTCACATTCACAAGTTGCAATTTTCATCAATACGAAAAACAACTAAAAAGGTTTTTTAGCACTTCTTGATAATTTAGCTGTATTTCATCCCCAGAGTTTTATTTTGTTAAAAATGCAGTGTAGTAGTAGTGCATTGCTGTAAGAAACAGTGTTCAGCTGAATCTGAAATAAGCAAGCAAAAAATGGATTTTGATGGACCACAACTGCACCTAAACACGTTCGCACACAGAGCCTCATCCCTCCGCTTCCTGGCCCGCTGGCGCAGGAAGCCCCCTGGGCACTTAGTTCAGATTCCCACTGTGGAACTGATGAGCGACTTGGGAAACAGGCACCTTCTTTCCTCTTTGTGGATTCTGGGCTCCCTTAGCCAGTAAAAAGAATGGCAGATATGTCTGCACAGAAGTGTATTTTAAAAGGAAAAACAAATGATTGTAGTTTGCCAGGAACAATAACTACTATTCTCTGAATTAAGTCCATCAAAAGAAGGGAAGCTGACACTGTCGGTTCCACTGATCTCAATATTAATATAAAATACTAGTGCTTCACATAAATATTTCAGTTCTGTCTCAGATTTTCCTGCTACTGAAATTAAATTTTATAAACATAATTGTTAAAGAAATCAATCACAGGGCTGACATTGCAGGGAAATCTGCAGAATACTGCAATGAAATTACAATTCAAAAAGTCAAGACATAAATGAGAGACATGCCTTGACTTGCTAGCAGTAGTGGTTTTAAAAGAGCATTCTGGAAGATTCAAACAAGGGCAAAACTTTCCACATATCTCAGAGTTTGTTGGAACCTTAGTGAGTTTAATTTTGAAACCAAGATTTCAGAAAGAGCTCAGGAATTTAAAAGAGAGACTGTAAGGGAAAAATCATGAAATTTAGTAGAGTAAAACAGATATAGTTCTGTAAAAAGTACTTTAAAATAAGTTAGCACAAATTAACAGATGATAAAACTTGTCTATTTTTCCAACTTTATCAGCTGGTCTAACAAAGACCAATTTCCCCTTCCTATAACCTTGCTTCTGCATTTTTACACCCATTTATATCTATGCTTTCAAGGGCTTCTACAACAAGAATATGGAATTCTGTAAAACCTTCTCATCGGAGAGGTGCCCAAAAACAACATGTGTGAATTATGCTTAATACATAAAAATGTAATCTCTGAGTACTTGGATAACTAATAAGCAGTAGATGTAAGCTGCTGTGTTGTATTGCTGGAGGACAAGAATTCTGCTAACATTTTTGTCACTACTGCTCATTTACTGAAGGCTTCGTACAGCAAAGTTTTTTGGAGGACATCTCCACCCTTCTGTTGGTATGTGTTGTACTTCAAAGCACATAAGGAAGTTGCATACCTGTCTCATTTTCCTTTTTAGTTCTGCCTGCCTTTTATGGTTTTTCATTCATGTTTAGAAGCTGTGGGCCATCTAGCTTCATTGGCTGAATTCCTGCAGTAGTTTTATATAAATACGTGTTGGTCTGCCATAGAGAAGCTTTGAATCATATATGGCTCCGTTTCTGACGTGCTGTATTTAAGAGGGTTTACTTCCATCCTTTACGTCCTTCCAGCCTAGTACAATCTACTAGAAAACTAGATGGTAGGGAAGCCCTGTACCCCTGTGAAGCCTAGCATGAAGCAAATGCCACAAAATACAGAGCAGATAATATATCTGTTGAAGAGAGTTTTTTGGCATCTGCCACCAAGTACTGTTTATTTGGACTTTTTTGCTTCATTCATTAGAACATTTCTGAAAAGAGACAGTAAGGAAAAGATTCATGCCAATCTAATTTTTCCCCAGTACCTACCCCAGAATATTCAGCAGTTTTGTGGAATGGATAGCCATCCAGAGATGATACAATGTGAGTTTGTTTGCCAGTCACAAATAAACATTATCTAGCGAAGAAATATGAGAAGCACGTGGTAAATAACTGTTTGAATTCTGTAATTTCAAACACTTTATGAACTGAGCATCAGAAACAACAAACATCTATTAATATCATATTATTCACAAATAATTCTTAGCAGAAAATTCATCAAATTGCGTTTACTGTTTTTTTGTTGTAGATTGTTCACCTAGCTAGACAGAAATACTTCTCAAATGGAAAAAATATGTTATGATCTTTAGAAAGAACAAAGCATGAACTATTATGTTACTCAGAAGCAGTTGATGAATTAAACCTAAATTTGTTACCTGAATCTGCCATTAAATCTGAGGCTGGGATGAGGTATATGTGATTTGCAGTTCCTCATTTAATTTAGAGAGAACAGTTTATGTGCATTCAGGCAAAAATATATTCAGCAAATTTATAGAATGATACTAAAAATGCTTAAGGCAAGGACAGTGCTTTTGACATCTTTAAAGAGAAGCAGCATAATGCTTGAGTAGATAACGTGCATGTCTGAATATATATGTTTTTATATATGGGTGCAAATATTTACTATTATCTTTTTTTTTTAATTTTCTCCTCATGATAACTCTTGGGTTTTGGGCATTGCAAGATGCTGTGTGTCCTGTAAATGCCAAATATTAAAATTACGGTCAAAGCAAAGTGACTCCATGCAGTGAATCTCCGTGCAGAAACAGATGAAAATGGAAGTTGTCCATCACACTGCTACAAGTACTAGTCTTGGGTCTAGAGCAACCTCTCTGGACTCCTCTTACACTAGTGAGAGGGGAGCGGCAGAGCCAGGCAGGACTCTGCCTCCTACCTGTGTGTTGCTGTGCCAGCCAACAGGAGAAAGCAATCTGAAAGAGCGGTGGGTTGCTGCAAATACTTTCCTCCATGGATGGATGGAGAAAACCTAGCAATCACATTACAATATTTTGATTTATATTTTGGGTTTATGTGTGGTCCTGAGGCAGCATACTTGCAGAGGAGCTACCTACTACTGTAACTTGGTACTACTGTAACTTGTGACAAAGATGCAATGAGTCTTCATAGAATTTATAGCTTCCAGTTCAGAAAAGGGTACGGGCTGCTTTCTGTTCCATTCACCAACTCCTTGATAGGCTGCATGTTCATGTGCACTGTCTAGGGATTAGTGTAGTCCAGATGGAGAGAATTAGGCAAGACAGTGGACTGGAAATTATTTATGACCCAAGTGATTACATTTTTTTTGTCCTGATATGTAAAAGCAACCCACCAAAACAGCCAACCAAAACCCCGAAAAAAAATGCCTTATGCATGTTCTCAACTTGAGGAATGATAATGAATGTTTTAAAATAGATTAACACATTAACATTCATATAATGAGATACTACTGCTGTAGAGATGAAGTAATATGTATTTCACTGTGATAGCATGTAGTATTTTATTCTGTAGGAAAGACATGAAAACACCAACAAATTACTTCTGGTAAAAGATAGCTTGGATGAAATAAAGACTTTGGATGTCTGAACAAAGGAAAAAGACATAAAAAGAGTTTTCCTGGAATGCTGTAAGTAATGTTAAAACCTATGTCTACTGGAAGTCAGCCTTTTCTGTGGAAAAACTGGAAACTTGTATTAGTGAGATAAGCCTTCATTTTCATTCCTTAAGGGAAAGAGTGATTTCAGGAGATACATATGTACAGTGAAAAAGTATACATGTATTGCATGTACTATCCAGATTATTGTAAATGTTTTCCTAATTTTTAATTCTAAATTTTCAGGCATGTCTTTTCAAACTAATGCTTTTCCTCAGACATCCAGAATCTTTTGTCCTATGAGAGTTGAAAAGAATGCTGCTGTAACTCAGTTTGCCAAATAATCTTTTACAGTAAAGCCACTTGACAAGGTTATGATGTGTAAGGAGACATTAAAATAAATGTATATTCACATTTATCTGCATGTTTGTAGGGCATCTAATTTAGCAAAACTTCTGTGTGTAAGCTAGGCTGCCAAAATTTAGATTTTACTTGTTATTACTAACATTAGCAATAATAAAAATAATATCTAGTTCTCTTGTAGTGCTTCCCATCTTCAGATTTTAAAGTACTTCACAAAGTAAGTGAGTATCTTTTTACTCATTTTACAAAGGGAGAAACTATACTGAAGGGAGGAAAAAAGACTTGGGGTTTATTACTTCTTAGCATTTCTTCATGTTTTTTAGCATAGGTGGCTTGATTTATTTTATGCCACAAAGACTGTTTTTGCTATGTAAACTGAAGAACAAGTTTCACTTTGCAAATAATTTATCATGAATATAATTTACCCTGAGGGAAGAACTGCAGAAATGAGACATTCCCCTTTTAAAACACTGACTTCAGTAAACAGAAAAAGGAGGTGTACACTTAAGATGCTGGTAAGCTCACAAAAACTTTGCTGCTAAATTAAGTAAGAAGTAGATGTATGGATAGAGTAAATGGACAGGCATGACTGAAATATGAGATCTCCATAAAGCTTGGCTCCCTTGTTGTTTCCTTGTAAACTATATTTATCTGAGTTACACTGTAATTTGGGGGATCTGTGGACAAATAATGAACAGAAGTTAAATCCCAGGTTGACAAAGATTTTGAATATTTAGTCTAATTAAAATATATATTTTTTGTTAAATAAATATGGTTGTCTTGAATTGCAGCCATTTAAGCAGACTAATCAAAGCACTACTTGGATACAGAGGAGACCAGATTAATCTGTGACACTTTTAGCATGTATGGCTGTTGTAACTCAGAACATAATGGACTTTTCTGAATGAATCTTCCTGAGTTGCTCCCCATGAGTAAAGCAACCCCTGACAGAATCTAACAGAGTTCTACTACTGAGGCACAGCAGACTTTTAAATAGGAAAAACAGTGTTATATAGCTTTTAAACTGTAACGTTTTTGCATCTCTATAAGAACCTGTTTGTTCTGAAATAGAAGCTATAGTTATAATAGAAATAAATATAAGGTTCAGTATCCAACAGAACCCTAATAAATTTAGATTTTAATTTCATCTCTGAGTTCTTAATTTTATTTCTTATGTCTTGTTTGTTCAGTAATTACATAACAGGAAGACCTTCCTCAATTGTGTGTTCTACTTTTACATAACTACTATCTGTTATAATTCTTTACGCTTAGGTAGAGGTAGATAGAATCAGTGTTTATATTTCTCACTCTTCCATGTGTGGATGAATGCATGATTCCTATTGAAATCTATCAGTGTTGGTGTGTAAATTCGACAGTAGATTTTCCATTGTAAAATTCTCTCACTCAATGGGAATCGTTTTATCTTTTTCTGTGAGATATGGATCAACCCCAACCATATAAATCACTTGGGGCATATTTTGACCTAAGCTGCATTCATATGGGCCCCACTAACATAAATAGGAGCCAGATGCCTTCCTGTTAAAAGTATTTCATACTCCTTTCAAATGCTCTATTACACTTAACACTTTCATAGACTTGGCTTTATTGCTGGCCTTGGAAAAAGGAGATGAGAAAGACTATCCTTTAATAAATGATTGATGAGAACTTGAACTTCAAAAATGGATTTATAGATTCAGAAAGAATATATTTTTTGTTCTTTTGTGTGACTCCTTAAATTAAAAAATCCTTTCACACAGTCCCTTCAGCAGTAAAGTGCCAAAGTCATCATGGAAAGGAATGACTCTCTCTGCTAAACTAGCTGGACTGCATACATCAAGTCTACTATATCTTTTGATGACCACCATAGCGCAAATTTAAAAGCTCTTTGAATGCAATGAAACAGACAGTGCAGGAGAATTCTGGAGCAAGAAGCATATTCAGGAGAGCTATGATCCTGAACATTTCACAGAACTCCTGCATATTTTTTGAGATGCCATATAGCTCAAAACTTTCAAAAGTGCCCACCATATTTATAGACCATTTGGGAGAACTGCTTGGGGATTTTCAAAAGGACTAAGTGTCTCTAGTTACCACTCAAATAAAGTAGTATCTTAGAAGCTTAGCATCATGTTCTCACTATAAATGTCTTAGCTGTCCGAAAACAGCCATTCACAGCTATTTGGGGTAGTTTTGAAAATACAGTCTTTCTGTGCCTTATTCTTTCTTAGCAAAATAAAACAGAAAAGTCTTCCTTATCTCAGTTCACAAATTCTTGAACAGCACTTAGTCCTCTTCCAATGGGAAGTGCCACATAGATGTAGATTACTTTAGGTTATAAAGACAGAAGTCTCTTCCACATAACTGAGACACATGAATTATTAGCAAGTAATCAAACACTAGTTGGGTTAACTCTAAGGTTTTCAGAGTGAAAGGAAGGAACACAGAATGGGAAAAGTGAGAAACACCGTGTAAATATAAACATATGTACATCTGCAGCCAGAGTGACAGCCTTCCCTTTTCTCAACAATTTTTAATTATCTGAAGAGACTAGAATAAGCTGACAAAGGGTACAATTCTTGACATATAGATAGGAGATACTGATATGATCTTTAAAATTAAGCACTTATATTATCTAAATATCCTTCTATCTTAGCAGGTTGAATCATTGTATTCTTGTTCCAGGCTTTTTTCCTCATTTCTGTTTACACACAATACACTTTAAACACATGCGAAAGAACCATAGGTTGGTGTTTCTAATACAATTTAATTCAGCTCTAGATACCAACAAAAGAATGACCATCACAAACTAGAACTGTGCCAAGTCTCCATCACATGATAGTATCAAATTTCTAAAGACCAATAACTACAAATCTTGAAAACTGAAAGCTTAGTAAAGTTTCAGTACTCTGTTTATTTTTGTTGGAGTTTATAAATAATGATGGCTTAATTCTTCTTGCTTTGAAAGTGGATTAGCAGCAAGAATGATTAGCAACCTTTTTAACACTGATTGTCCAGTAACACAGTTTTAAGAGTTATCTTGCAGCTGCTCAACCCTCAACCCTTTCTCATTGGAGAAAATGCTGTATACATTACATAGAATAACCACATCCCCTCTCAGTCTGTAATCTAAACAGCTTTTGCAAATTATTATGATATGCTCAATACTTGTATGCCATAGCTTGAAAAAAATTTTTTGCTAGTGTTGCTACACATGTTAGCATTTCAGCTTGCAGTAGTTTCTCAATGCTAGGTATTATCTTATATGCTAACTCACTAAAGTTATAAACATTAGCTGCTGGTACTACTTGAATGAAGTATAAGATCAAGCTCCTTCCCTCATTCGAACAGTGAAAATATTTACAGCACTATTCTTAAAAGTAGGACTACTACCTTTGTGTCTTGGCCAGAGGTTAAGAAAAGAAGAGAGAAGAGAGAAGAGAAGAGAAGAGAAGAGAAGAGAAGAGAAGAGAAGAGAAGAGAAGAGAAGAGAGAAGAGGAGAGAGAGAAGAAAAAGAAAAGAGAAAAGAAAAGAGAAGAAAAGAAGAAAAGAGAAGAAAAGAGAAGAAAGGAAAAGAGGAAAAGAAAGGAAAAGAAAGGAAAAGAAAAGAAAAGAAAAGAGAAAAGAAAAAAGAAAAGAAAAGAAAAGAAAAGAAAAGAAAAGAAAAGAAAAGAAAAGAAAAGAAAAGAAAAAGAAAAAATCCAGTCTGGCTAACATCTGTTGAAGTTTTATCCCACTCTTCAATGAGTTGCTGCATGTTATAAAATTGCTATTGCGTTCTTCTTCTGGGGAGGTCGGCGGAGGGGAGGGAGGAAGAGTTCTGCATTTCAGCAGTGGGTGAGTTGATTGAAATGAATTATACAGATTGTAAAGCATTGGGCATGGTTTCAATTCTGGGACTTACAAGACAGAGTATACTTAAGCTTATATTTTCCCCAGAATATTTATAAGCTACTGTTTATCATACATTAAAACCCATAATCAAATTTTAACAGATTTCAAACCAAATTTAAAGTTTTAAAAAATTTCATTAAAAGAAATTTCATTAAAATAAAGTTCATTTCATATTTATAATTTTACAAGTGGCATTTGCAACCAGGATTTAACTTTTAAATTGTGAGCTTGAAATATAATTGGGTTTTAATACTTTTCTTCTCAGCATTAAATTTTATATTTATATTCTCATTTTGTTCATTGTTTTAGTCCAAGCACTTAAAACCACTTTATTGCTTTTATGAGCATCAGATGCTATTCTATGGCCAACAGCACAAAGACTTTTAGGACAATATTTCCTGGAATGGAAATAGAAGTTTGAATTCTAGGATCAGAGGGACTCAAGCTTGCTTGGCAAGGAGGTGCCCTGGGTAACCCTGTATCCAGAGCGTAGCAGATAACAACTCACAGATAACCAACAGTTGATTTTATGATTGCCATAGTTCTCACTAGATTTTTCTGACCTTCCAGTCCCATAACATTAAAAATGATATTTTCATCATGGGCCACCATACATTTGGCAAATGCAGACAAATATAAAAACTCCATCAAATCTGCCTGGACAATATTTTAAGGTGGAAAAATGAAGCCTGGTCCTGGAAGAGTAGGCGTTTAGTCTTGCATTCTGTAGAAGTGGATCTTGTTTCTGAGGTGTGTGCCACCCTCTGTATTTTGTGAAGATCAAGATAACCCTCAGTATTTACTGAAAAATGATGGTCTTGTTACTAGAGCACAGGATGGAAATGAGAAGTTGAGTATCTGTCTCCAGCCTTGCAAGGGGCTTCTAGTGTGACCCAGGATAAGTCAATTACACTCTTTAAATGTGAGGGTTTTTCACATATAAAAATGGGCTAATAAGAGACATCTTTCCCTAGAGTTGTGAAATGTTCTGAGTTGCAGTGAGAAAATCTAGCTCTAATTACTTCATGGTGTCTTTCAGCTAGGCAGATACCAAAGCAGCTGGCAAGTCATGTGGGTTAAATTCACTTCCTCCAAGCAGAAATTACTTCTTAGAAGATATGGATCTTAGAATATACCAGAATAACATCCAGCTCCGTGGTCAGACATGGTGGACTCCTCATTCCCTGCCACCCCTCAGCTCTGTCCCACCAAGATTATTACCAGGATTTATCTATCAGGATAAATATACTTTGCAGCTACAAACTGAAACTATTGGGGATTTTGGGTAGATAAGACAAATTTTCCAGAATGGAATTTGTCAGAATACTTAGGCCTGTTCTTGCAAGACATGCCAAGAGGGGAGATTCTCAGACACCTGAAGCTTCATTTTTTAATGAAACAGATATAATTCCACACCAGTGATTCAATTATTGTAACTTGTGAAAATGCTTTCTAACACCATCATCCCATTTCTAGTACATGCTGTAAAGCTTTCTTTAGTAAATACTGATAAGTTGAAGCCATTAAGATAACTAAAATATCACAAGGTAATTTTATGTGAGAAAGCCTGAATGCTCTGAGTATAAATCTAATTCTCTGATAAATAATTGGGAAGTAAAATAAATGGTTTATTTTTAAAAATAATTGTACTTCATGAAAGTGCGTGTTTAGAGTCCCAATTGCTGTTTGATTTTGTACTAGCAATTTAAAGTACAATTAGCAGTAAAATAGCCAGTTGTTAAGGCCACCAATAAATTAAAGTTAGAAAACAATGGTGACTCGTGCTTAGTATGCAGATCATATAAACCTAAGCTGAAAAGACGAGCATTAGGATTCTGGACACCTGGTCTACTCTGGCTGTGAATAAAGAACAGGGTTGAATGTTGGACTTCAGTCGTACAATTCTAATAGTTAATCCTCTTTGTAACGGTCGATTTACATGTTAGAAGATCTAAAAGACAGGAAGTACAGTGTCTAGCTTTGAATCTTAGTCTTAAGAGTTTTCTCTGTTAACCTTCCTAAAACAGGAATCACAATTTATTACCAGCTATTTTGTAGCTTTCTTTGTAAGGTTTCAAAACATTATAAAATAATATACAGCAATCTGAAAGCATGAATAAAGTTCAGACTCTGTACACTATGTTTTCTACACCTGAAATAAGTCTGTTAATAATATATAATTTATTAAATGCTAAATATCAATTATTTCCAAAGTGTAACAGCATTATCAAATATGATTTAAATGTGGAAAAAATTGTTCAGGTGGATCTGTGGTAATTGTCATCTCAGGCCATCTTGTCTTTAGTCCACTGCATACATTTACTCTGTTTATAAATGGTGATAAATATGACTGAACTATAAGTATAAAACAGTTTGAAACTACAGATCAGACACTGGACAGTAATTTCCCAGGGTAATCCCAATATATGAATATAGCCTCCATGTCACAGAGGGCCCACACTCTAATGGAAGACTGCGAGCAAAAAGGTGCTACTAGCTAAACTTGGGAAACTGGCACCAATTTCAGAGTGTTCCCACTGCCAAAATAGGCGTTGGATGTGTGATTTACACTTGGGAGATAGTGTTCAGAAGCAAAGAGATTGGCCAAAACTGCGCAGTTGCAACAAAACATGAGTATGTGGAACAAACGGGTTTGGAACTGTTGTGGAAACCAGATGAGCAGGGTGGGAAAAGATTGCTCAGGGTTATAACAACCGCTCCTGGAAGCTACTGAGAGGATATGATTCAGTTTATTTTATCAATGGCATCAATGGAATTATATTCATATGTTTTTCCTCTAGAGAGATAATTTTCTGTTAGCAATTTGTTAAGGCACAAATTGTCTCTATACAAAGAAGTTTGGAGACACAGCTAGCAAATTACAGCAATATTTCAGTATATACCATGATCCTCCTGTGATCATTGGGCTTCACAGAAACCTATCTCCATATAGGAGAAACCATTCCAACACAAGTGTGTGCTAGTTTGGCATGGGTTGGGGCTTGCTAAACTTTGTTTACACTCGGATTACTCCCTTATAACTAAGCTGTTAATTGCTGTGTCATTGCTGACAGGTGAAGAACCTTCCAGAAGGGCAGGCTGTAAGCACCCGCATGGAAACAGCCAATCAGCAGGTGCTCTGGGAATTCCAGCCAATCAGAACTGGGCATTCTGTAGCCAATCCCATAAGTGACGGGGTCAGGGGTTGCTAGGGTGGGATCCTGTGAGGTGGGAGGTGCCTGGAGTCTCTGAGAGCTAATGGTGGTAGTGGGTCCATGCACAGGCCTGTTTACTGCTGGCTGGGGCTGCTGCACTGGCCCTCCCCACCTTTTCTTTTGGGCCACGCCATCTTCCCCTGTGGGGCAAGGAGATTGTGTGAGAAACCATTACGCTGGCTGGCCCATTTCTCCTCTGGATTGTGCCAGCGCTCCTGCAGAGCAGGGGAGTTGGGGCACTCGTTAACATTGAATGTATCCATGACTAAACGTGCTTTGGTATCCAAGCCCGTTTTTTTCTCCATGCTATCAATTCCGTCTCAAACTGCAGCAACGTGGAGGATAGACTTGAACAGACTGATGCTTTTGTTTCAATGCTTACACTAATTTTCTGCCAAAATGTTCTATAGACCTCTTTGCCTACTTGTGCCACAGCAAGTTCTTTAGTCTGGACAAGCAGTTTAATTATTTAGATCAGTGTGACTTTGCATTTCTGTCAGGTATTTCATGTGACTTCTATCTTTTCCAAGAGTATATGAAAATGAGAGTTTGCTTGTAGCTCGTTAGTGGAAATTTCAAAAAAAAATTTGTTATGCTAGTTGTTGAATGGTTGCTAATAAATGTCTTTGATCTATGGGCAGTTATGGACTTTGCTTAAGCTGATAGGTATGCTAGCAGCCACCCACTCAGACTAAATGTGGAAACAATTAAATTTACTCTTTTATAATTGATAGCTAAAACAGAGTGAGATATCATCCGAATACAAAACCTGGCTTCATCTGTGAATGAAGCCACACTGGTTTCCCCAGTTAGGAAAGAAAAGTCTGCCAGAAGTTTTAGAAGCATTGAGTCTGCTAGCGTAAGCATCTTCCTCCCAATAACAGTGGCTGTTATCTGCTTTTTTATTTCTTTTTACTTTATAGTTCTGTTAGGTTCATTAATTCTTGCATGTAGAGAGCTGCATTTGACAGGGAGCAGCTCAGCTTCTTGTTACGCATACTCGTGGAGACCTGTAGGTACAGAACCAGCTGGCTCATGTCTAGCTCACAGGACCAGAAGCGGTAAGAAACCGAGATCTTGGCAAATTGCCTGCTCCAGTTGAATTGATGCAGGTCATGGACCTGCTCTGAGCTGAAAACACCCAGCAGACGGGTCCACTTGTCCGGGTGAGGGAAATGCATTGCACTTCCAGCAAGATGGGTCTACATGTTCAAACAAATCTTAGCTAAAGACTCCGGAATTGGGCAGCTGCAGGCTCTTCACACACAGTCTGAAGCCTTCCAAGTGCGGGGCAGTCAGAAGAGTGGACTCAGCACCTTCAGCCCCTGGGGCACACCAACACTGGCTGTGTTGCTGAGGCTGTTGAAGGTCCCAGGAGGATGTACAGCTGGGCCATGTGGAGCCTTACGTCTTGCAAGGTCTCCTCTCTGACTTTTGCAAGGAGCTGACATCTCTTCAACAGCCAGGCAGCAGTGCAGCCTGCCAGGGCAAGAAGGCAGGAGTCGAGCAGGTCTTGGAAACTGCCCTAGGGCCTTTATGGTGTTATGGCGACCTACAACTTCTTTGGGGTGCGGTTGCTCTCTGTTCTTGTACGGCGCTCCTCCCTGCTTCCACTGCTGTTTCTCAGTGATGCTTAGTTCTGTGTTATGATAAATTAAGATCTCTGGTTTGTCTGGCGTTAGCCAAAGCTCACTGGCATTATGGCAACTGAGCATCAGCTGAGCAGTGAAGACCTTTCTGTAATGCCATTTTCCCAGGAAGCCTTGGCTTGTGAAGACTTAAACTGATGCCTGCAATGTGATAATTGTTCAGCTATTTACTGGGCAGTTGCAGGATGATGACTGAGTGCCCTGTTGGTATCGAAAGGCTTAAGTGGAAGATACGTGAACCCTGACTGAGATTTTGGGTACTCGCTTTGTCCTGTACAATGCCTATGAAAGGGAAGATAAGGACAATGATACATGCATGGATTAAAAGGATCTAAAGAGCAGAGAGAGAACAGAAACAGAAAATCAGGAAACATACATACTGTGATACAAGAAAACAGCATAATAGCCTTCTTTTGAGTGCTGGCTGGAAAGAGTCTTGGAATTGTGAGCAAGAAATTGCGTTGTGTAAATTTTACCATGCTCAACAAAATTAGACTTTTTATAAATTCTCTTTAAAATTTTTGAAAAAAAAGTCAAAATGAGAAATATCTCATGCCATCCTGGTTTTTTTCAACATGAATCCAAAAGAAGCTCCAAAGTGTTTAATCTGGGCACAATAGATGATATTTTCTCCATGAATATTTTCTCCATTAATAGAGGAAGTATAGCGCTTAGAATACTTCTGTCACTTTCACAAGAGAAAAAATGGAGTAGTTGCTTGCAGTTCACTTTTTGATCAAGTTCATGCACCAAAAAGGTACATCTTTTGTCTCTGTCACAAAAAACTAATTGGACCATATATTGCTGGTTACTTCTAAAAAATTTATACTTCCTGGTGTTGATCTTTTATCTTTCTCATTCATCATATATTTCTTAGATATATGCAGAGTTAAGGTAATCAGTCTAACAAGTTTTTAAATTATTTAATCTATTTGGGAATTTTCTTGTTTTACTGTTTTGAACTGCATCTGCTATACTTATCAGTGCTTACAGGTGGACAAAATTCTTAAAGCTGTAAAAAAAGAAAAGAAAAAGAAAAAAAAACCTTCTTAACATTCTTCCAAATGGAATTCATTTAAATCTGTAAATTTTAAAATAACCACAATCAACCAGTTTGACCAAGACTTAAAATGTAAGTGAACAATTGGATAGATATAGGGGAAAAATAATAAAGTATTCATCAAAAAAATATTTTGGGTGAAACTTGTCCAACTCAGCAATAGTTTTAGGTATTTTAAAAACAAAACACTGATTTTTTTAAAAGCATATTTCATATTTTTATTATTTCTCTGAAATGCTTTGTTTTCCTATGCTTAATTGAAAAAAAAAAAAAGATAAAACACCTGAAAATAAGGAGTGGCACTTTATTTTAGATCAACAAATCATTTCTGTCAGTCTAAAGTGGTCTGTTTGTTTGTCCAGTGAACCAAAATATCAATTATTCACTTGGTTCTACAGTTTTTGTTTTTTTTTTTATTTTATTGCAGGCTGTCATAAAGCTCTGCTGGACAAGTAAAGGAACAAACTGCAGGAGTGAATACAGTTCGGTAGGATTTTCAAAGGCAGTCAATATTGTCCTTATCTTACTTTGCTTCCACTGATATCATCCAAATGTTTAGAGATACTGTCAGTGAAATTCTCCCTCCATTTATACATGTATAAAAATATTTCATGTGACATGACATATGTACATTCCATGTCACCTGAAGTTTCCATAAACTCCATCTAGAAGGATTAGTAAGCTTTATTAATGACAAGGCAAAAAGAGTGCTAACCTCTCACATAGTTACGTTGGTTTTCCAGATCATATTGAAGGTCAGCTAGTAAAAATTGGAGGAAGGTCTGGCTTTAAGGAAATCTAGTAAAATTCTTGCTTTCTCAGAATGCTGTGTAAATTGCTTTAAATTGGATTTCTTTAGTAGTAAAGCAAACCCTTTGAGTATCTACACTATCCCCCTCGACAGCATTTAGAGAAAACAATCATTTCAGTTAATGAAATCTTTCAAGTTCACTATCTGACCACATTTCTTTCCTTTTGGAAAATCTTCATTAGCCACCTTCTGCTCATGACCTCAAGTTCTTGCCCTCGCATTTCAGGCCTTCATAATTTACTTCTCCCTGTTTGTTTGCCTTGACTTGTATCATATTGTCCCATTACATATGCTGATAATCCTGACTTCTACAGTGAATTTGACCATTTTTACAACGTCATGTTCTTGTTTTTTAATTTGTGTGAATGCTCTGCCTAAGCTAATCCATGTGGAATTATTTTTCTGATCAGATAATTCTGCAAGACCCACTTTCTTGAACTTGCAAGAAATAGGCTGTAACTTGCATAAACTTCTATGAAGACACACCTCCCTGTAGTTGTAATGTATACAACAGTCATAATTATAGGTAGGGCTGGTAGCACTTTCTTTTTTGAATGTTGGCTGACATTTTATTAAGTATCTGCTTTCAGTTGCTTATAACTCTTTCAAGCTTTTACTCACTTTTTTCAGGCTGAATGTCATAAACTGAGTATTTGGAGGAATGTTTGTTATATAATGCTTCCATATGGATGGAAGAAACCACTTTGCTTGCAGATTAAAAAAAAAAAATCTATTAACCTTTTCTTTGAAAAGCCCTAGTATCTCTTTACTATGGTATTTACAGTTTGGCAGAGTATGCTTGTAGCCTTTCCCGTGGAGCTCCACCCACACATAGCCAAGGTATACTTTGAATTATCTCACTTGGAACACGCTCCAAGACTTCTTAAGAGTTCAGCACCTTAATCTGAAGATTGATACAGATAGCCTCAGACCTTGATCCTGCCAAGCCTGTTCGCGTCACTCCAAAAGCACAGCTGTGCGTGCTGTATAGCCCAGGCGCAAAACCGCTTTCTGGCATAGTTAATTCCAGCTGCTTGTGGGCTGGCTCAGTCCCAGGCAAGTGGAGCTAGGGGTAGGGGGGGTGTCTCTTCTGTGCTCTGTGATGTGCAGGCAAGGCAGAGCCAGAAGACACCCGACTGGGATGCAGAAGAGACAGGAACTGAACCCAGGACGGTATGGGGAGCTGGGTGTTAACTTGCCAGGGCTAGGTGGGCAAGGAGAATGGAACTGTGAATTTGGGGTGATGGCAAGGCATGGGGCATTACAGGCAGGGAACTGATTAAGACATGAGTCTGGAAAATGCTGAAGTAAACAGATACAAACAAGACTTAGGCTGCAGCTCCTTAGGAAAGTGAGGCAACCAAGAGGGAGATCATCTCTATCCCACCTCTTACTCCCCACTGCCTCCTGCTCCTCCACCTTCCCCTTCTTGCATTAGATACGTTATCCATCCCTTGCCTTAACACTGCTGATGCTTCCCTGAGCTGCTTTAATACACTACATTCAGTAGAAAACCACCCAGCTTTTTTTTTACTGAGTTTGTCTTATGCCACATTAGGAGGCTAGGGTGACCATTCAAGGGATCCAACAAATGCTAATTCCAACATGAAATAAATGGCAAGAGGATGTGTCCCAGGGTATGGAGGGGAGGAGAGTAAGTGCAGGCATTGAGGTGGCAGTTTGCTCAGTGTATTTCATGGAACTGTCTGAATTCAGACAGGGAATTGATGGATGTCTACAGCTTGGCTGATCAAGGGCACTGGTAGTGATGGGGGGCATGGGTTACAGGTCAAAGGAGAGAAGTCTGACAAGAAGCTTGAGTATGGATGCAATGTGGTTTTGACTGGAACAAAAAGACTAATGCTGAGGGGTTAGGATATGCCTGACTTCTAATGAAGAACTTTGCTGGTAATGGTAAAGTGGAGAGTAAACCAACAGGGTGAATTTACGTGCTCTCTATCACTGTATCCTTTGGAATTATAAATCAAAAAGTGGACAAAAGGAAATGGGGAGAACAGAAGACTACCCTGTTCAGCTTGTGGTAGAGGAGAATGGGATGAAATTTCTTTGCAACACTGTTTCATTCTAAAGAATGTATGCAATCTTTTAGTTTTCATTATTTTTTAAATACAGTAGAAATAAATGACAGTGATAGAGTTTCCACATTCAAAGTATTCAGACTAATCTTTTCAGCATCCTATGGAGCTCTGCCTTAATGTCAGGGCCCTGAATGCAGTAGTAGGCCTTAATGGCCCTGACCAGCCTCACCTCGAGTTCCCACCCACATGGATCCAAGAGCTCCATTTAAGCTCATGCCATTTAAGCTTCAGGCCCTGGCTGCGCTATACTGAAGTGCTGCTCTCCAGTTCAGTCATAGCCATGCAATGCCTGGCCTGTGTCTGGCCATGGAGCCCACTGATCTGGACTTTGACCTGTGGATTGACTTCCTGGTTTGGCTTTGGACATGTCTCATCCCTGTTGACCTGTCTGGCAATCACTGGACTGTCTGACCCTTGTTCCTGTCGCTGAACGTGACTGTGATTTGCTGACTTGTGTTCCTGGCTTGAACTTGGGCATGTCTTATCACCACAGGCTTGCCTGATGATCTGGAAACTTGGCTGAATCTGGTTACCATCTCCAGGTCTGCCCTGCTCACCTTTCTCAGGTAGTGTGGGGTCTGGACCCTGGCTGGCAAGGCCCCTGCCCTGCTGGCCTTGTTACTGTGCTCAGCTCTGACCCCCTGCCCTTTAGGGATCAGCTGGACCTGGCTGTTCCCTGACACTTGCATCGTAAGTCAGTCTTAGAGGTTCACCTTCTTTTTGATCTTGCATGTGACAAACTGCTTTGGGTCATGACATATTCTATTGAGTCTGAGTGAGAGTGAACTGTGCCTAATAATTTTTAGAAGATGTGTGAGTGTGAATACATCACATGTTCTTCATAGCATCCAGTTAATACCTTTTAGCATAATGCAGTGTGGAGAGAACAGGAATTGATGTGGAAAAGAGCGCACTAGAGAACACTTGCCTCCAAGTTTCCTGTGTTTTGTCATTCCTCTGTCAACAAGCATCTATGCATCTGGCCAAGTAGCAGCCTGTCTTGGTTCCTCTTGGGGCTAGATCAAGGACAGCAACTGCTACTGATGTGAGTTACTGCCTTAGCTCAGTTGTCACAGTTGCTGTGTTTTAAATCTAAAATTCTGGTCCTCTTGGTGAAAAAGGAAATCCTATGATGGAACTTTTTTCCTCTCATTTGTTTTCAGGAGAGCATATGAAATAAAGCATGCTTCATAATAATGATCCAAAATTAGTAAATATCTTTTTCCTCAACCACTTATATTTGTAAAGTGATACCCCCGTTGTTTCGCATAGGTGTTGTAAAAGTTAACTAATGTGCATTAATAACTTCGATACTAGATTTATAACTGCCAGAGAGAAGTTAAAGGAAAATACTGATTCTTGTTGTCAGATAGGATTTGAATTGTATGGGCTAAATAAATTATAGAACTACTACTAATTAACTGACCAAAGTTCATGTTATTCTTTGAATGAGCAGAAAAAGTATTCTGCGATATGTAAAGATAATGTTTATATGTGACAAATGGTCGTTGGAAAGAAGATTGCTACCACTGATATCATTAAGAGGAAGAACAAGTTTGTCATATCATTAATACTATGGTTTAGTGACTGGCTGGCTTAACACTACACTCATTTACAAAGTTCTGTCTTGCAGTTTAAGCATTGGCCTGAGACCGTGGTGATCTAGGGTCATGGCTTGGCTTACTTACAAACTTGCTGTATGGTACTAGCTAATTCACTTAAACTCTGTGGCCTTAGTTTTCGTCTACTTTCTCATATTACTTCTCATTATGTACTTCATATTTTCAGACAGTAAACTCATCAAGGCAAGAACCTGTATAATGTCTGTATGTCATAAAATGGAATTGATGTTAATAAAGCTCATACAGAAAGATTTGGATGGCCCTGAAGACTAGAGTAATAGAAATGTAATAGTATGAACTGTGAGGTCATATATTTCTAGATCATTGAAAACATTTCTGGGAGGTTAACTGTTGGAAAAAGCTGTTTGCAACACACAAAGGATTTAACGTGCTATCGAACAAATGTGGTGAATCCAGTATTGCAGGCATAATTGCAGTACAACCGTACAGAATGTAGATCTTCATTTTTGCTAAATGACATGTTGCTTGTGTATAAGTAATTCACAATGTATTACTCTTTTAGCCATATCTCATTGCACATTCATAGCTTATTTCCTATCTGTTACCAGATTGAAGTCTGTGTTGCCACTTAGCTTTCTCATTCCTTTCTTTCCTGTGTTGCATGTATACTTACTCATGTGTATAAGACTATGTTTACATGTGTTTCTAGCATTTGTATGTAACATTTATGATAATGTGTGTGATGTGCTGAATCACTTCTACAGTGGATTATGTGGTGTTTTCCCAAAATAGATCTTGTTTTATTTTAAGTTCCTCTGTTTCCTGTCAGTGTGCCTTTCTATTGTTTCTGTGCCTTCTTTGATACGTGGATTTCTCCCAAAATGTGGTATCCTGGTTGGTTGTCTTCCTTTGTAGGTTAGTCTTTGGTAAGAGGCACTGTGTTCCCCTCCTTACACGAGATTGGATGGGGCATTTGAGCTTCAAAATGTTTTCTTTATGGTGCAGGGACTGCTTTCTACTCTAACTTTGGACACAAATGACCATATTATCATTGTTCAGTAAAAACACTGAAGATATGCAGTAGAAAGTAATGGGATGAGTATATTGTACAAGAAAATGCAGCAATAATATGATATGTTTTCTGATCAGTTACTGATATATTTTTTCATTGGTATGAGTCAAATAGGCAGAATTTCTATTGTCTAGATATAGGGTTTATTTTCAGTATATTATTTTTGTTTCATGTTGTTATTAAACAGAAAGGAAGTACAGTCAACTGAAATATCAGTTACAGAATAAGCCAAAAACCCTCAAAAATTAACTCTCCTCTTAAGTTCTCATGTCTCTTGTCCCTGTTTTTCACTCTACGGTTTTGTAAAAGACAAGTACTTTCATTGCCATAGCAACCACAAAAACATGTGATTATGTATGAAACATCTTATAAGAAAGTACACAGCACCATGGGAACTGAGCTGTCTACTCTTTTGGAGGCAGCAAATGCTTGCTGTAAAAGCATTTCAAATACATCATTCAAACAAATGATAAAGGTTTCACACCAGTGATGCAAGAGAAACAAAGACAGGATCTGTGCCACCATAGGGCTTGTCACGCTACGAAGGTTTGATAGTAACGACTGAGACAGTAACGTAATAAACTATGTTTACTTCCTCATGCAAGCTCTTAGATTAGTAACATCCATTAAAATAATGTGATTACTAATTTAGAAAGGATAGCCTGGAAAAGGATATCCCGAAATCATCGATTACTGACTTAGAAAGGACAGCCCGAAATAATGCGATTACTGATTTAGAAAGGATAACCCGAAACTGTCAGTTACTGCGTTATTAATTGGAAGGACTGCTTATCCCTACTTGAAAGCTTTCTTGTTTACTCTCTTAGAGAGAGGGCTCTCAACCTCGAGGAGTTACCTTAACCCAGCGTCCCAGGAAAAGGGGAGGGGGGGAAGTACTCACGGTCCAGCGGGAGAGGATGGTCAGGTCATGTTCCCGTCCCTGCTCAAACTCTCCTAGCCGCCAAGTCTCTTTGTATATGGCTGGGACTCTGGGCAAACACTGCTTTTGCTGACCTCTGCGAGTTTCGTAACAACAGGACTGTCTGTCTGCTTGGAAGGACCCTGCTAGCGAGGCAAGACCACAACACCTCCATATTGCTTCTCCCCTCCCTGCAGGTCCATGCAGATTCCTTGGCCTTGACAGACGGCAGAGTTCTTTAGCCGTTAGCTCTTCTAGTCTGCAGCCTTGAGCATATCAGTTGGCAGACTTCAGTCCTGTTAACTCTTCACTCGCTCGACAGGGCTCTTCAGATATTTCCTCTTACTGCTTCAGGGCTGGAAGTTTCAGGCATTCTAAGCAGGAGATGGAATAATATGCTCCCTTTGCCCTGGAAACTATTTTCCTAAACCCACCAGCAATCCAGGCAATGGGACTATATTCCTTTTGCAATAGTTATCTTTCTAAAGTTTCCAGTAGTCTTCTGTTTTCAATGTTGTGCTCTTTAATTTACTTTTATTAGACGCCTCTGATTCAGACAGTGTTTAGTATGTTACTGCAGATAACTTTGTGTATCTGAAGATACATCTCAACTTTATTCCAATGAGTATGTAGCTGAATGGAGCAAATGTTTCAGAAGTCCCTTTGAAAAAAGGTGGGCATGTGAGCCATGTGCCTAGGAAATTTCCAGATGTTTCTACTCTAGGATTAATTTATAGTTCTCCCTTCTTTAATTGTAGCCATTTCTGCCTGATGCTTGGCTGTGCAACAGAAGTATGTTATAAAAATGATATCACAAGGATCAGATACAATTAATCAACACCCCTCCATGTACTGCAGAAACTTTCTTGCTTCTGAGTTGTGTAGAGAGACATAAGCTCATGTCCCCATAGCGAGTTAGGTTTGGCGCATGGGATTACAGTAGAGGCAACCATAAGATGGACCCCTGATTGCTGTTATGATTGTGTCATGAGTTGATTTAAGCCTCCCAGATACATAATCCACACTTTCACAGACTAGGTGCTGAGAGTTATATATGTCACCCAGCTAAGGCAACATGAAATGTAACTGAAAAAAAGTTTAGCGCATTGCAGTGCAGTTTCCTGTCTGCTAAAGAATCACATTAGTCATTCTGTGTTACTGAACACTAAGGATCACCACATCAGAGCTTGAGAATAACCATGCTGGGTCACACTGAAGGTCCATCTAGCCCCAAATTCTTATCTACAGCAATGGTCATAAGTGAAAGCCAGGAGAATGGAAAGAGCAGGGCAAATGTGCTCTCTCCTAGCTTTCAATTATTTTCAGCTCAGGGACTTGCTGTGCCTGTTGTGGCTTTGAGTAGAGTTGAAGCAAAATATTTAAACATTAGTACACAAGAATTCTATTGATAAAATGAAGTGCTGCTTTTCCTCAAAAATGTGCTTAGTTAGTAAAGTGAGGCTTGTGATCTAAAGGAATAGTGTATGTGTTCATTCATCAAAAAAGAGAGTATTCTGCATAACAGAATATCAGCTTCAATTGTACTTCTTGCATCTGTAAATGCATACCAGAGCTACCTTTACAAACAACTAAAGTTACCATACCAGAATGAATAGCTGGTCTCACTAAAGCAATTGACTTCCCAAGAACTGTGATTTGGCCCCCCAAAAACTATTTCCTTTCTTTTTAGATAAATTACTTAAGTTACTTCCTTTTATTGCCAGTCTTATCACCTGGTGTTTTGTAAGACCTTTTGAACCATGTAGCACAGAAATCTAATACTGCAACATCCTAGTTGCCTGTAAATAAATCTTACATCTATTATTTAATCTTCTAGCCTCCTGAAGGTGGATTAGGGAGTGTCCATCCTCCAGGGACTGCCTGCATTGATACTGAGACGGGCAACAGGAGCCCTGCAGGGTCATTCCGAGGACAGAAACGCAGCCAGCACACTGGAACTAGTCCTGTTACCGTGATCCTCCTGGATTCAACTTCAGATGTGCCCTCCTATTCTCTTCAATTACTGTTGACTAGAAATGGCTACAGCCTGTTCTCATATCTGGAGGAGAACAAGATCTTATTTTTATCAGGACCTGCTTAGTAGCAGGTGTTTGAATTTACCCTTTTCTTAGGCAATTAATGAATATGGTTCCTTTAAAAAAAAATAAAGTTAAGCATAGAGTAACTGTCACCTGTTTTCTGCTGAATGCAAATCAGAGACCTCCAAAACAAGGGGGAGAGCATAAGCCTGGTAAACTTTTGAGGAAGCACAGTGTAGTTCAGATTGGTTGCAAGATGCAGCATTTCTAGGGTACTTGCAAGTGATTCACCATGAAAGGGAGAAGAGCATTCAGCGAGAAAGGAAGCACACTTGAAGAAGACTACAATCCCTCACAAAAATCTAAACACTGCATTAAGTAGATCACTGCATGATAAATTTACCGCTGGTCTAAGCTGAAAAAATACCTTATATCATATCCAGGCAGAATTAGTGTTTCACCACAAAAATCAAGTTACCTGGATGTTAACTCTAGAACATAGCTATGTTAAGGATACTTTACAACTTTGTTTTAAATTACAAATTATTCTTTTGCGTATTTTAAAGTCCCTGTATGCTGCCAGAATGGCACAAAGTTTGTGTACTGTTAACACCAATCTGAAACAGCTGTTTATGTGTCTGTATGTGCCTGCATCTGTGTATATATTCTATAATTCCTATTAACAAAATCAATACTTTATGTTTCTGTTAAAATTTTTTTCCCAACTTTAAGTATCTCAGGCTGGAATTTCTTATGAGACTGTCAGCTTAACTTTCCAAAAATGACACTAGAAGAAAATATCTTTTCCTCACATTTTATTAGAAAAGCTCAAAACCTTACCTATTTTGGATCAGGAATGTGCCATTTGTTGGTGCAGGATATCTGCAGGGATATACAGTATGAAAATAGAGAACTCGTAAGAGCTAAGGTTGCAGAGGAGATTTCCTAATTCTTTAGTGCTTGATTTTGCAATGTTAATGAAGTTCTCATAGTTATCTCCTAAATATGGAACAACTGTATGTAGCTATTTGCTTGTTGTTCAGGCATTGTCTGTAAGAATTTAAAGCCTGTTGTACAGAAGAACACAATGTGCACTTGTGAAAATAAACAGAGCTCTATCATGCTTTTTGCATCTATATGAGTGCTCTTGCACTCAATGCTTATGAGACTGAATTTTGACTATCCACTAGTGACAACAGGAGTAGTAGTAGTTAATGCAATATTTGAAATCTCAAATTTTTCTGTAGCATCTGATTGAATATCTCTTACCTTTCAAAATGCAGTAGCAGAGGAGGAAATGCAGGAGATCTGAGAATCCTGGTTTCCCATCAGAACAGCAAATGAATAACATTTAGGTGATTCTCCTAGACAGTTTCCAAATCAGTTTCAGGTTCTAGAATGAGCATTTTAAGGAGAAAAGATTTTAGCCTTAGCAGGTAAAGCACAGTATGAATTATTCTTTATTAATTCTCATGCTGACTTTATGAAATATGAAGAATTTTTAACCATAGTATTTAAAATCAGTAGTGAATCTCAGGTTTCCTTCTGAGAATTCTTTCTGTGCATCCAGTGTGCAATGTATTGATAACTGAGACTAGTATACATCAACTTCACTGCTTATAAGAATTTGAACTGGTTTAGTGGTTTCACTGGCTTACAGTATTTAAATTCAAGGTGGCAAATTCTTAACTAGCATAAATTAGCCTAGCAATGTTGACTTTAATAAAGTCATTGTCAGTCTGCCTATTTTGAAAAGTAAGGAAATAATTCAGCTCTCATGGTTGTAGAAGTGATGTCTCCCGAACCAGGATTTCTCTCTCACTCTTTTTTTTGGGAGGGGGGAGGGGGGGAATCTATTGCTGGATTCAATGGGATTTGCACACTGAGACGTAAGAGGCCTTGGCCTTCAACCTTAAGACCTATTTTGTTTTGCACAGATCACTTAGTTTACTAGGTGGAATTACTTTAATGCCTTGTAAAAACACCAAGGGAAGCACTACAGAAAAGTACAGTGTAAAAGCAGCTTGCTTGTACTGTGAAGTGCTTTATATTTTTATGAAATCAGTGTCTTTGTCCAGTGGATAAACCACTGGCTGCAAAAAGCTATAAATAGAGATAGCCACAAATTTTCCATTACCACAGTCAGTCACAGTCCAAGGTGAAAGTTAATGAGAATTTTCATATTTGATTTGAGGTGAATTTTCCCCATTTTTTAGTTTTGTTTTAATTTTACAAGCTAACTTGTGGAAGTGAATCTCTCTGATCAGGGAACAGCACTCTTGTTTCTTTTAAAGATGTTTCAAGAGAAATTCCAAGTATGGGGGGAAGCACAGGAGAAGATATTAAAGGTAACTAGTTGGCATTTTTGGTATGGGGGAGAGGAAGATGAAAGGAAGCTAGAAGGAAGTCTTGAGTGATGCATTGCCTTAAAAGGAAAGTCAAGCATGAACTGAATATGAAGAGTTTGGGAGTAATATTTGTGTATGTATTACACTTTCGCTTGGTCTAAGGTTTTGAGCTGGAGCTGAATATGGAGGTATAAGTGATATATGATATAGGCATTTTCATTACAAAAATGAAAGCATAAATGCAACATTAGTTTGTCCTTTTCTTTTTTTAATAACATTTAACTCTTTTTTTTTTTATGCCCAATGGGAACTGTAGGAATGTGTCTGGGATTTGGGAATTATAGTGCATAGGTACATAGAAAAATAGGTCTTTTAGCCTATTAGTCCCTCCCATGGCAGTATTATGCATGTATAGAGCAGAACATTCTCTTTCTCTGTATAGTAACTTTTATATGCTAGGCTATTATCACATTCCTCATCTTTTTTTTTTGGAATATATTTTATGTAGGCCATGTTTTCTAGATGTCTGGTAATCCTATTGCTCTCTGCTGGAGTCTGCCCGGTGGGTCTAAATTTTTCTTGAAGGGCAGTGCCTGAAACTGGATACTGTATTCTAGCAGAGGCTTTATCGGTGCTGATCAGACTAGACGGATTACTTTGCATGTTTTGTGGTCTATATTCTGTTTATATAATTTAGTCTGATCTTTGGGGGGGTTTTTGTAACAGCAAGCCATTGCTAGGTCATGTTCAGCCTATGATTTACTATAACCTCTAACTCCTTCCTAGCCAGCTGCTCCATGTTCAGTATTTGTAGTTAGTTGATTATTCCTGCTTACATATAGTACTCTTATGCATGCCTGTTGAACTTCATTCAAGATGCGACACCATTCAATACGTCCCTCCATTTTGACAATTAAACATAAATAAGTACTCTCTGAGAATGATTTTCCAATAAATTATGCACCCGCTCTATGCTAGTAAAGTCAAGAACAAGTTTCATTAAGCTGCTCATGAGGATGTCATATGGGACAGTGTCAGGAACCTAACTAATGTCTGGAAATGTGACATTAGGTGCTGCTTCCATAGTTACAAGGCCTGCTACCTTATTATGAAAGACTTGACATGATTTATTCTTGACGAAGTATTTGCAATTTGTTTATTTGTCAGCGGGATTTTTCCAGGAATTGAAAATGTAATTCCTCTGTTCCTCTCCCTCCTCCCCCTTAAAGTCACATATTGTAATTTTCCTCTCTTGGGTCTTCATGTCTCTTACTTGTCTTTCACAAATACTCAGAGATAACTGATTATGCCCTTAAGGTTACATCAGGCGTTTTGCTAAGTAAACTGTAATTATGAGTCAAACTGATATGAAAATTATTCTAAGCTGATTTCATTTATAACATGTTTTTAAACTCTCTAGTTTGTTCTTTCCTTATTTTAAGCTGCAGTCATATGTTTTCTCACTTAATTTCTCATTAAATTAAGCATATTAGCTACCTGATCACAAATGAGCTTTCTAGTGAATTTTGTTGCCATGTAGCTTTTCATCTTTGCTAAGGAGCAAAGCTCTGTTATTCTTGCTCTTATTATTTTTACTAATGTACTTATTACTTTTATAATGTTTTATTGTTGCTCTTGGTCTTCTTTTTCTAATTGCATCTGTTTGTACCTTGGTCTTTCTGATTTTTGTGTCTTCTGAAAAATACTTGTCTGTAGCAATCTAACCTAATTTCCACTTTCTCTGTGCTCTCTTCCTGTGTTTGAGGCTAATAACAAGCTCGAGATTTAGCCAGATTGGTCTCTTTCTATGCTTTCCATCCTTCCTCTGCATTGGGCCAGTTTGTACTTGTGCCTCATTGCTTTGAGGAATTGCCAGGTCTCTCTAACTCCTTTTCCCCATGAACTTGCCTCCCATAAATTCTTAACTAGTATTTCCCTGAGTTTACTGGAATCTACCTTCCTGAAGTTTGTTTTTATTTTTCTTTTCTTTCTTTGGTTTCACTGCTGTTTCCTGGTATTCTAGTAACAGATTTCTCTGTGGTAAATTATTATAATATTCCAGAGAAGCAGCAGTAGGCTTCTGAATTTTTAGAAATGCACAAAATCACATCCAGCATCTGAGATTTGTCAAAGAACATTCCCAATTCTCTTATAGCACTGCATAGTCACTCCAGTTTTATTTGCTGAGACAGTGTCATGGGAACGTATTTAATACATCTTTTTAGTGTCTTTTATTTCAGTTTACAGGGTTACAGCCAGAACCATGTGACAAGCCAGCTCTCTGGATGACTGCAAACAATAGTTTGAGAACTACTAATTTAGAGTACAGCCATTGCCCTATTGGAGCAGGTCCTTGGTCCATTCAAAATAAGGTGGAAAAAAACCCTTAATGACTTAGAATGCAATGCACGCATCTGAAGATTACTAAGGATAAAGTTCAAGGAAGAATTACAGGGAGAGCAAAATTGCAGAAAATACTCTTAAGTTTGAGTCAGTCCTTAAAATTCAAGCACTTCCTTTTCCAGTCTGATCCAATTTTATAACCAAAAGAAAATTAATGTTCCCACTGACAGCACTTATTATAGGCAGGTTTTCTTTCCTCAGCTCTCAAACTTTTCTTAGAGTTACCTTTGTTTCATTTTCTCCTCAAGCACATGACTTCTCTGAAAATCCTTTTCTCCTCAAAGAAGTCTCTTTCTTCAAATCTTCTTTTTGGTTGCTTTTAAAAAGTTGATTTGTTTGGTCAGAGCTCAAGTTAGGATTTCAGAAAAAACTGTAACTTTGCCTGTCCTGATTAACTAGTCCTTTATCCCTTTTAACCCCATATTCACCTGTCTTACCTCTGAAGAGAACATCTTACATATTTGCTTAGAGAAGTGAACCTATTTCTTCAGCATGCAGTGCTTTTCAGAACTGAAGTGTTGTGTAAAAGATAATGCACATACAACAGGGATCTTTAAAAGAAATCCTTGAACATAGATATCCATTTGACTTTTTAAGGTCACCAGTGTCTCATGAGTATTTAGCTTTTTCTTAGATAGAGGAATTTTTAAAAAAAATAAAAAATCCTCCAACTCCTTTGCAATGACTATCTTTGCTCAAAAACTCTCATTATTTTGTATGCAGTAAGAAAGTCTTGCCAAATTTCTTTCCAGTGTTCTGTAGATTTCCACTTCTTTCATGCAAACCCCAAAATGTTTCTGCAGTAGAATCAAGTGTTTTCCATGCATGTTGGCGAAGATCGTGCTGATTTCTGTAAGAAATGGAGTTAATGCTACAACAGCCACTCTTTCCTTCAGTTAGATCCTTAACATTTCTGGGGGAAAAAACAGAAATAACAAGAAGTACTGAAGTGATTAATTAAGAGGATTAAGAGGATTACATTAGTTAATATATGCAGAGTGCTTCAAGATGAAAGAGAACCATAGAAGTAGTAGGCAAATGTAGTGCTACTAGGAGTTAAAAGTCAGTCAAAAATATATGAAACACCGTGTAAACGTATAAAGTGTTTGGCAAACGAAGATCCAGAATTACGTAACACATAGTAGTCTTGTAATCTTCAAGATGCTGGTGAATGGATGCATAGCACTATCAAGCCCCTCTCAGCTACAGATGAGAATCCTGCAAAAGATTTACAGTTGAAGAATAGGAGAAAATGTTCTCAAAATGTTTTAATCTATTTAGGGTACATTAGGATGGAAAAGCCTTTATTTTGTAAAATAATGTGTTTTATTTAGGGGGATGTTGTAATTCTGGTTTGGTCAGCAGTCTGTGTGTACACATGCAAAGATCAGGATCTGTGGTTCAGATCTTCTGTTAAAAAGGATCCCAATCTTCACTCCACATATGAAGCAGCAGGTCCTCAGGTCTGTGTCGGCTGAGTAACACCACATCCAGCACAGACATGCCTTTTGCTCTTGTTGCTTTTAACAGTTCTGCAATAACAGTCCTACAGTGCCTTCTGCCAACCTCTTGGCCACAGGTTTCAGCTCTGCTGGCTGAGGTGTGGCTGACCAAAAGCTCCTCCCCTTGGAAGCCTTGAATAAAAAGTACGTTTCTGCCAGTGCAAGTGTGTAAAGAGAAGCAAATGCTACCATCTCATTATCTATGTAGAGCAAGGAGTTGTGAAGAAAAGGCAGGGACTATGCAGGCCACACTTCCTGGCAGACGCAGGGAGAGAAACATCTACAGGCAGTTAGTGAAGGACTTCCAGGCACAGGCTGGAAGGATGGGATGGGAGGCAATGCTGCATCCCTGCCAGAGACACCACAGAGTGATTCCAAGGAACGAGAAGTATTTCCATGCGCGCTGGAACTAGTGAAGCCTGGTTTCCTGTATGCACTGGTTGAGTAACTGTTTAAGTGAATCATGCTGAGGTTATGCTTATCAGACATCAGAAAATGAGAGAAAAATACTATGAATGCCTGTGTGTGGGAAATTGTATTGTGTGAGACACGAGAGAATCTACAAAGAGGAGAATCCATGGCTCACTAAGATACTTGTATAAAGAGAGCATGATCTTGTTTCCTCAAGAAATCAGGCCCAAAAGTCTGGAGCAGTTGCTGTGACTGGCTCCTTCTGTAACAGCCTCATATAATTCTTGCAAGGAGAGCAAACACTGTGCAGTTGTAACTATGAGCACCAAGCAAGATACTATATTTCTGAGCTCCACAGAGAAGAGGTGAAAGAGAGGAAAGAAAGACTTTGGACAAGGAGGAAAATCTCATCCAGCCTTTAGGTTCCAGGTGCTATTAAAAATACGAAAGAGCTAGAGTTAGTTTTAGGAAACAAACTAAAGGGAGCAACATGAAGACATGCCCGGCAAATGTAATCTTTCTTCCCCGTGCAGCATTCTCGTTTTGCCCCTTGGCCTCCTACCAGACCAGGTTTGAAAACAGCTCCTTCGTTGCTCATGCCCATAGCACAAATTCTACAGGGCTGGCAGTGCTGTTTATTTTGCAGGCACTCACTCCTGTTGCAGCTCAGGGATCTGAGTCCTCTGCCACATAATGCCCGATCCCTCTCAGAGATACAGATACTGACTCAGTAAGTAGCCAACAAGTAGGGCTACGGAGAGAGAGTGCTGTCTTATTTTCTGTAGTTTGCCGCTGCCCTGCCACAGATTGAGATAGCACACTTGATTCATTTGAGGATTTTTTTTCTTTTCTTTTTTTTTCCCTTGTAAAGGACCAAACATCGTCCAGCTGCCAGCACCCTGGGTGAAACTGCTGTATCCACATTCCTTGGATGTGCATGGTGAGGCAGCAAAAGGAAATAGAGGTGATTTCCTACTTTTCCACTGGCCTAGTGCAGGATTTACTATCTCTGGCTGTTGGTCATCTTCAGCAGCCAAGTACAAGTCAAAGTCACAGTAGCTTTTAATGGTGACATTTTGAGAACAAGTATAGCATGTGTCTACATTGGAGGCAAAACAGTTGTGAATGTGAGTCTGAGAAGAGGGATAGAGGTTCCTGAACACAGAACTTGCCAGGGTAATGGACTGAGAAATTTCTGAGTGAAAAATCTACGTGTTGTTGTTCTTAATGTGTTCAGGAGAACAGAACCTTGCCTGCATTTTTCTGTCACTACATCAGGAGACTACCTGCCTGAGATTCCCAGTTCCTGATTCCAATAGAAACAACTCAGTGGGGCCCTGAATTCTGGCTAACAGCCCAGTGATGTGACAACACCGAAGGCTGTGAAGAAGATGATAGGCTTTGTCGTAATCACAGATAGTTAGTGTAATGAACTTCCAAATGCATCAGGGAGTTGTGTTTTTTAACTTCACCTTTGTATCTAAATCAGGATAACAAGTAAATGAGAGAAATCAAAAACACATAATTCGCTTAGTGAAAAAATCAATGTGTTTATAAACCACATCCAGTGCACTTTTTGGATTTGTTCTCTTCCTGACTCAGATTTAACATCAGAAACATCCAAACAGCCGAACACTTTTAGCTCAGTATTTAATATGTTCTGGGCTGAATTGTTCAGTCTCCTCAAATCTTAAAGCTCCAGATACCGCTGTCAGTCATCCTGGTTAACTTCTCTCCTGAAGGGGACAACAACTGTGCTAACTATAGAAATTTCCACAGATATGATTTAAACAATGATAACTTAAACAAATAGGTTATATTGGTATTTCACATTTCATAGATTTCAAAATCTTTTACAAAATATTACCCATAATGTTCTTGCTTTTCTGTATTTCTTCATGTAGCAGTTTTTGATTACATGATACTGTGTTGTGAGAAAAGGCTTTGCATATTCTGAAAAGAGTAATAGAAAATTCATGGAAAGTTCTCTTTATAAATTTCCTGACTGAAGAGGTGCAGGTTTTGCAGAATGAAACAATCCCATTAAAAAGCAAGAGCTTCTGAACTAAAGAACATATTCTTAGCCCTAGAAATAATTATTTGGTGCAGATGATGACTAAGAATCTTGGGGTTTATTTCTTTCTGGTTATAAATGGCTTTTTTTCAACTTGCCTGTTTTCCTGTTATTTTTAAAGCTCACCATGTTGCCAGACTGTATGGGAGTTTGGGGCTGTCCTTTTGTAATGTAATAGCTACAGAAGCATTGCTGCTTCAGAGCCAGCATTTCTTACTGGAATTGGAGTGGTTATATGCATTGAGAGCTTCCTTATTGCTTGCTGAGGAAGTTCTGTTAGGTGTAAGTGCCACACACTGACCTGAATGACTAGATATTGTGCTCTGTTAGTATACATGCTATTGAAATACCCATTCATTTCTGTGTTGTGCATAAAGGCCTGATACAAAGCTTACTGAAGTACTTCCAAAAGCCATCCATTGAATTGTACAGGTTTTGAATCGAGCCCTAACTCTGAACGTGTTCAAAGGAAGAGGTGATAGTCCTGCAGGGTGACTACGCCGGTGAGCCAGCAGGTGAGCATTTCTGAGAAATATTAAGCTTCTGTCTCCTTTCTTTAGATCACTCTCATGACAAGAATCATCCACCACTGCCCCTCCTCTCCTGTTGCCTTTTCACAGTTCATACAGGCTGCAAAGCAAATGTAGGAGGGGAATGTAAGATGCAAGAAATTCTCTGTATAGTCTCTGGTGTTTTGAGTGTCTGAATACTAAAATTCTTCAACTGTACTAAGTTGCTTGTTTCTCTTTAATTTTAATTTATTTTTTTAAAGCTTTAGTTTAATTCAGGTTTGCAGAAAAAAATAACAGTCACATCCTAGAGCTAAAGGCAGATTCTACCTTACTGAGAATGGAGAGGTGCCTGCCTGATTCATCAGAGTTACAATCCAATCTATAAACTCTGCTAAAGGCACTTACCCAAAAGAGAACTTCATCAAGACTTAGAGTTGCAGAGCACGACAGGCAGTTTTCATGAACATACAAACAACTAATAACAGAAAGAGAGGCTACAATGCTCCTCTCCCTCCAAACCAGCTCTCTAAAAAGAACTTCCAAAATTCTAAATATTGATTACAAAAGCCTCTAAAATTTTTGAGTTCCTTTGGGATGAAAAATATTGCATAAATGAAAATGTTGTTATTTAAATGACATTGTTTTCTTTATAGAAGCTTGTTACATCCAAATTCCTTGCAGTTTAATTTCAAAGGGCCTATTTGATTTAATATTTTTGAGAATATATTTTTACCTTCATGTTTTGGCATTAGAAAGCATTTTCTTAATCTGAAATAGTAAAAATCAAAATTGTCAAAACTGCAGCTTCTTGTTAGGTATTTATTAATACAAACCTAAATCATTTTTACAACACCTTACATATTCTTTTAAAAAGATAATTATAAATTATTTCTCATTGTTCTGTGCAAGGACTAGTACTTGGCAGCACAAAAAACTTATTTCATTGTCAATCTGAATGTGACTTTTACAAACTTGGAAAAGTCATCTTCTGTGGAAGAAAGATATTGTTTCTTTATCTTCGTAGTTCAGCCCATCTTTCCAAAAAGAAGAACAGGAATCATAAATGATTGTTTCATTTTCTGTCCTGATATCTGGGAACTTCTCTAAATTTGGAGGACCACATCTTTTTGTTTAGTGGCACATAAGCACCACCTTCTGGTAAAAGCTAGTATTTCTCTGGGATTATAGGGATACAGGGAAGACTGTTTATTACTGCAAACCTGTTCTGGATTTATTACTCTATGATACTATCACTATTTGCACTGTAGAAAGATGAATATCTTCAGCACATTTATTGATATTAACAATAACAATAGTTGTAATAGCTATTATTACCTAATTACTCACATTATCTAATAAGTTAATAATAGAATTACCTTAGTGCTAACAAGACTCACTCATGACCAGGAGTCCACTGTGTTAGGCACAAATTCATTCACCAAAAGGTGGTTGCCAAAAAGCTAACAATACGAAACGAGACATTAGATAGCTACCATCAGACAATACAAGGGAACATTGAAATGCTGTTGGTCAGCATGATAAGCAAACACAAATTTATTTATCATATTTTTTGTAGGCTATCTAGGGAAGAGTGTTTTAGAGTGCTGCTTGCAAGAGATTACTGAAGAACAGAATACTGAAGTCAATAACTCAGTAGAAATGAGAGATGATAGGTAGGGCTGGTGGGCCCCGAAGAGTCTTAGAGAGGGTGACAAAAGACAGTAGCTTGTATTGGCTAGAGAAGAGGAAAAAAGAGTTAGTGAAAAATTGCCCAGAAGATTGTGACAGGATCAAAATAAGTTGAAAAAAATTTTCTTCTTCATACATTTGAGCAGGACAAAATAATGTCTGTCATAGGAAGAAAAAAACCTGATAGAAATATGATACCAAAGCTTGAAGAGTTTTGCTATGCAAGTGAATAGGAAAGTCTGCTTTTCAGAGAGGTTATTATAAAAAACATTGGTGGAATCAAACATAGCCTCAGTATAAGACTGCGGAACATCCTGGAACAAAATCCAGGTTACATAGTATTTCAGGTGAGCTGAACCTGCAACTTTCCAGGGGCTAGAGAGGGAGGGATTAAGGGGCTTTTCATTTTCTTCTCCTGTTGCATCCCAGTGACAGAGCAAAATGGTTGTTTATTATATTGCTCCAGTCAATAGCTCTGCTTGCAGATGGTGATCACTTATGGATGAAGGCTGCACTGGTCCTGAGTTTTATAGGCAGTAAGGGAAATGATTTCACAAACACTAGAACCTGCTGTTTCTGTACCACCAAATACCCAACATAGCAAAAAAGGAAATGTGCTGTGTTAGGCATGAAGACTGTCAATGAGATAAAGCCAGGCCCATGTGTTTGTGATACATTTTCTGAGAAATATCTGGCACGCTCAGGGCAAGATAAAATACTAAATAATAATAATAATTGATGACATAAAAATGCTGTGCTCTGCATGGCACGCCTTTGAACTGTGAGCAAGGAGAGTACCCTTGGCAAGACAAAACAGACTTTAGGAACTTCAGCAAACAGCTGCACAACAGGGAGTAGTTTTAAAAGGCACCAGCCATGAAAGAAGTGGGCAACTTGTCAGATTGCTTCAAGATTATGCTGATAGACAGCATTTTTATTAGAAAGCTTTCAGTTTGTTTTTTTAGATTTGCTCACAAAAAGCAGATGTTTTAAATTATTGGGTGTTATTTATTCAGTTAATGTTTTGCAGGTGGTCATAACTTCAGTTTTTGAAAAAAGCATATCAAAGAAAGTAGAAGATCCTCCTTTTCCAAGTGTCCCACTGGGGAAACATGGCGGAAAAATTCTAGCTCAATTCAGAATGTAATTGAATCAGTCACTGGAATTTTCTGTAGTTTGTCACATTATGTTTTATTTATACTACAAGACAGTAAGATGCCTGTTTAGAGGTATTTATGATCTGAATTAAATCACAGAACAATATAATAGTTGAGGTTGGGAGGGATCTCTGGAGATCATCTAATCTACCCCCCCCTTCCTAGAGCACCAACTTCCTTCTCCAAGCAGGACTGGTTAAAGCAGGCTGCCCAGGACCATGTCCGGTTGGGTTTTGAGTATCTCCAAGGAAGGAGACTCCATGACCTCTCCGGGCAACCTGTTTCAGTGTTTGATCACCTTTACAGTATAAAACTTTTTCTTTTTTTTTTTTTTTAACGGAATTTCTTGTATTTCGATTTATAGCCATTGCCTCTTGTCCTTTCACTGGATACCACTGAGAAGAGTCTGGTTATGTGGTCTTTACTCCCTCCCTTCAGGTATTTAAACACATTGATAAGATCCCCCCTGAGCCTTCTCCTCTCAAGGCTGAACTGTCCCAGCTGTCTCAGCCTTTCCTGATATGAGAGATGCTCCAGTCCATTAATCATGCTTTTGACGCTTTGCTGGGCTCTCTCTAGTCAGTCCATGTCTCTCTTGTACTGGGCAGCCCAGCACTGGACACAGCACTCCAGATGTGGCCTCACCAGGGCTGAGTAGAAGGAAAGGATCACCTCCCTTGACCTGCTGACAGCAGTCTTCCTAAGGCAGCTCAGGATGCTGTTGGCCTTCTTAGCCACAAGGGTGCATTGCTGGCTCATGGTCAACTTGGTGTCCACTAGGACCCCCAGGTCCTTCTCTGCAAATCTGCTTTCCAGCAGGTCAGTCCCCAGCCTGTACAGGCACACAGAGTTATTCCTCCCCAGGTGCAGGACTTTGTGTTTGTTTTTGTTGGACTTCATGAGGTTCCTGTTGGCCCAGTTCCCCACCCTGTCGAGGTCCTTCTGAATGGCCGCACAACTGTCTGGTATATCAACCACTCCTCCCAGTTCTGTATCATCTGCAGACTTGCTGAGGGTGCACTCTTACCCATCATACAGGTCATTAACGCAGACATTAAACAGTATTGGCCCCACTATTAACCCCTGGGGTACACCAGTGGTCACTGGCTTCCAGCTGGCCTTCACATCGCTGATCACAACCCTTTGAGCCTAGCAGTTCAGCCAGTTATCAGACCACCTCACCGTCCACTTATCTAGTCCATATTTCATCAGTTTGTCTATGAGAATGTTACGAGAGACTGTGTTGAAAGCCTTAATGAAGTGGAGATAACATCCAGTTGTCCCCCCTTAGCCACCAAGCCATCCAAATGTGTGATAAATAATAAAACATGCAAAGTGAGTAATGTATGAGAGATGATTATAGTCACATTCTGTATTGAATCACCAAAAAGATATTGTTATATATAATCTGATTACATTTCTTTTATACAAAGGGCTAGAACATATGTGATTTGAAAGTGTGTGATTTGATCAGAAATGAGGAAGAGTTTGATGAAATTCCTATTGATACAAAGCTTGAACAATCACTACAATAAGGACAGGATCAGATTTTAAGGTATTTAAGCACCTTTTATAATTGAGGTAAATCAGATGCTTGTATCCTATTAAAATCAATGGGTTTCAAGTCTCTCATCTTTTTCAGGCATTTTTGTAATACGTAATTTTTGTCTCTAAGAAACTCAGGAAATCTAATCCAAAGTAGCCGTATTTGTCATCTCCAATTATAGGCAGAGAGAATATTTTGAATTGTTGTCTTTTTAAAAAACAAAACTGCAGATTGTATTTTGTTTACCAGTGCTTCAGTAGATTAAATACATAAAATTTTTCCAGTGTTATATTCCTTTTTTCAGTCAAGTTGGCACTTCTGGTATTGTAAAATATCCATAATTTTCCATGAGAAAATATTTGTTCAGACTGTTACATTGTTTAGATGATTACCACAGATAATGTTGTCTTCTGTCCTCTGTTTTCATCAGTTTAGAAAAGTTTATATGATTTAGCAGTAGCATTCATCACTAAAACAGATTTGTTATTTCTTGCCACATTTGTGCCTTATTTTTCTCACCATAACTGAATTGTAACTGACCTGAAGAAGAGTTGAAATCTCATTAGGTAGAAGCAGAAGGCTTACTGCATTATTTTAGAGAATGTTTACTAAAAATGAGTCAGAGCTATGCCATTTTCTTAAGAAGGCTGATGGTGGCATTGCTGTGTCTCGGCAGAATCCTTGCTGTGCCTGGATAATTTTGTTTGCAAAAGCATGTAGTACGGCGCAATATGATGCAGCACTTCCAAGGGGAAGGACTTGCATGAGCCATGTAGTACCAGGAGTCAGAGCCTTTCCTTATCTGCTGCTTTACTTTTTTGTTAGGGCAGTTTAGTCCTTACCATGTGGCTGGATGGAAATATGCTCTTATCTCCTTCTGTTAACAGAACTAATACCAAGCAGAAGATTTAAACTAAACCACAATACCAATGCCACCATACCAATGCCACCAGAACAAGCTATACCATTCAAAAGATGTGTATGTAACATGTATTTCTAAATATTTTGATCTATCTGCTACATAAGCTCCCATGATTCAATTTATCTATTAGTTTTTTTCTGTTACGGCTCTATCTTGCCAATTGCCCTTAAAATTTCAGTGCAGTTAAGACTGTTCATTTGGTCTGTTTATGTTCTGATAGTTTGCCTTAGGTGTAATTATTGCATAAGTATAACTTATTCCAGGCCAGATTACAGGCACCCTGTGTCTTACATTCCTCCTCTTCAGATGTAGGTGTATGCCTGGGGTGACAGGTACGTGAGGCACACATGGGACAACACAGGGAACACCACTTTTTGTGACCATTTTAATTTCTGTCCCAGAAGAATATGGCCTTTTGTTCGTTCAGCAATGACAGCTTCATGATCCCATATTGTGTTGGGTTTTGGTATACTTTTCCCTTTGAGCCCTGACTCGATTGTAGTAGTGCTCCACATCTCCCCACAGGCCGGGTGGCCTATGCACAAGCTGGAGGATGAGAGCTCTGTGGCAAAGCAGATTGAAACCTGTGAATCCTGTCCCAAGTCAGGATAGCTGCTGTGGTGAAGGGTGACTATAGCTGTAATTCCCTTTTCCATTAGAAAGGTGTTCAGAAGGCATGGTACTCTTGACCTGAGTTCTGGCAATTTGCACAATGAATTTGACAATAATTGTGTCAGTTTAATTCAGCTGTGTTTAAAGTTTCAGGGTGTATTTTGTTTCTAAAAATCCCTGTTCAGAATATTTCTTCCAAATTATTTTTTTTAAAATAGATGTAAAAAAAGTGAAAATATGTTTGGGTTTGTTCTAAATTAAAACAAAACCAAATTAAGAACTTCTTGTGAAAGAGTTTCTGAGCTCTCTCTGACTTCAGCTAAATGGCCTCAGGTAATCTATAAGATTAAGAATTCACTAAGCAGCAAAACAAATTAGAATAGGAACTAGCTGAAATAGATGGTAACCAAACTTTGCTCTTTAGATCTTCACATAAAAATACCTGATCATCGTAAGAAGGAATGAATAATTCAAACACTGCATAGCAAAGTATACAGTGATAACAACAACTTTATACCACAGTTCCTTAGAGTTGCAAATTAATGTAAATACTCTAAGTTTCAGCAGTGATGTCCAAGCTGAAGCAATGGATATCAATCACCTTCTCCTTTCTAAAAGATATCTGTGACACATAAGCTTTGTAAATCAAGGATAGAAAATGACTTAGAAAAGAGACTTGATGATAGACTTAAAAATTACAACAGGCAGTAATAGGGGTTGCTGATTATTCCTAAGGAAAGATGCAACTCTCTTTGGAACAGATGATGATTAATTCACAGCAAGCTTACCATAGAATGCCCTCAAGCTCATCTAAATACCTTCTTTAATTTTAGAACATTTCATATTCAAAGTACATCCAAAGACATGAGAAAACAAAAAAAATCATACTTGTTAAGTTGGAGACACTTGTTTTTGATCCTGAAATAACAAACATTCAAGAAATTCAGAATGTGAAGAAGAAATCATCACAAGGAAATGTTGCATGGATTACTGCATTCTGCTTGACTTTATCTCCTTAAAAAAGCAAAAATATGATTCTCATTGGCACACATTAAGTCTCATTTCTAAAAAGTATTGAATAGTTGCCTAAGAAAACAATAAAACCCTGTTTGGTTATTAAAGCAAACCTTTTTGCCTTCTTACATTTGCTAATTTCTTTTGCCTATAACCATTCAAAAGTGTTAATATATATCCTGAAAGTTAATAAGAAATGTATGTACAGCTAAACTATTTTTGTTTTTCCCCTTTCATCTTCAGAAAGGAGCTTACTTATATTCAGTTAATGTTTGTTCTATAAGCTGCATGACCATATTTAAGGGATTTCTTAGGCCAATCTGAAAAGTATCTGAGAGTATCTGCATATTGTGATAGCCAAAAGTCCACCCAACCCAGAATCCTGTCCTTTCCAGTGGCCAAAACTAGCTGCTTAGGAGAAGAGTTTGCAAGCAAGACAGGAATATAGCAATATTTCCTTTGACATACCCTTCTAGTCTCAAGCAGTATGTGCCATGTGAATGGAAGTTACGCACTTATCTCTGTGTATGTCCTGTCTCTGTCATAGATAGTGTCTGTGGACTGTTTATGTCTACAAAATCCTGTGGCAGTAAGTTCCACCATTTAATTATTCCCTGTATGAAAAAAAAAATTGTCTATTTTAAAACTTCTGCCTGATAATTTAATTTGATCCTTTGCTAGCTTTTGTGATAGAAGAAATGTTGAACAGTCATTCCCTATTAACTTTCCATATGGCATTCATGATTTCACAGCCCTTAGTCATACCTCCATCATCAGCTGTCACCTTTCCAAGTTTCTTGGCCTATTTAATCACTCATTTTGTGGAAGATATCTGATCAACTGTGTTAAATGCACCAACCTTTTTCTAGTTCCATATTATCATTTTCAAGATAGGGGAACAAGAACCTTAATTTGCCTAATGGTTACCATACTCATAAATCACATAATAATTTTGTTTTATAAATGGTCTCTTTGCTACTTGGCCACTCAAAATCAGTGTAATACTATGTCAGTGGAAGGGGTTGGTTATCAAAGAGCTTTTGGCCATGAGCATGTAGAAACAATCTACAGCACTAGCTGAACTGTTGAATTTTAAGGCCAGTGTTCTGACTGTGTCTCCATCAGAGTCATTCCTCGTATTCTGAGTCCTATAGACTGATTGTATTAAATCAAAATCTCTAAAAAACATGTGAAATGAGATAGTACAAAGACAAAAAATAAAATTCCAAAAATACAAATGTGTTACATTTAATTTGTCTGTAGTATGTGCCTAAATACTTTATCATTTACACTCCTTGATCTGTGGTATTGTTATTTTCATTCATGTTTCCCTTCAGAATACACAAAAGCAGTTCTTCATACACTCCTAAAGACCTGGTTAGACACAGAAACCCACAAAGAGATAATTACTACAACTCTAACTCTAAAGTGATACAGACCGCTTAGGTGGGATTTTTAGTCAGTCACTCAGCATTGGCTTAACTGTGCTCTTACTGATGCCAATGGTAAAATCCTTTTGTTGTAAGAGGAGTAGAGCTGGATCAAAATTAAGTATTTTGAAAATCTCTCTCCTTTTGCATGTTTCAGACAATTAGCATTTCTTTGTGTGTTCTCAGTATGTGAGAAACGCGTCTTGGTTTCACAGTTTTTAGGTGTTTGCATCAGGTTATCATTGAACTGGGTGTGGTGTGCTTAGCTTTGGGAATGTCAGATTTATACTGGGACAGCCCAAAGGTTTATCTGACCTTGGAGTCTGCCTCCTACAGCGGCCCATAGCAGCTGCCTGGGGAAGACCGAATGCCGCAGCGCCTGCCTCCAGGGTGGGTGTCCCCCCTGCACGCGCTTCCGGAGGCATGTGCTGCAGATCCCAGTGCTGCCAAGCAGGCCATGAATTTTGTCATCTTCTTTTGAATGCCTTAAAATATTGACTACCACACCACTGTGCAGCAATGAATGCCTCAGTGAACCATCTGTTATGCTGAAAAAAATTCTCTCTTGAGATTATCAAATCTGCTGATTTTATTGGTGCCTTCTAGTGTTTATGTTGAGAGAAGTATTTAATAACCATTTTCTGTTTACCTTCTCTACTGAAATCATGATTTCATGTCCTCTCTGAGCTATTTCTTTTTGAAGAGAAAGAGTCCTACTCTTCTCAGTCTCTCCTCATGCAGAAGCCATATCTCCAACCATCCTTGTCGCCCATTTCTTTATAGCTTTTCTGTTTCCATTGTACTCTCTTTAGTAGGGTGACAAAACTTTGTGCAGCATTCAGGATTCATTCACAACATGAATTTATAAAGAGGCATAATTATCTATGTTTTCTTTATTCCTTTCCTAATAATTCAGAGCATTCTGTTTAACTTTCTGTTTACCACTGAATTAATGCTTTCAGAAAAACTATCTTAATTGACTCTAAGATTTTTTTCTGAATGCCAGAAGTTCATTTAAAGACCATTTTTGTACATATAGTTAGGGATTTTTTTTCTTTAACATTTTCGTATCTTTTGGTTGTCCTTTTATCACACATATATTTCTGCAGCTCTTCTTTGCAACCAGCTTTACTTTTGACCATTGTGAATAATAATTTTGGCCACTTTATTACTTCACTATTCAATACCTTTTCCAAATCATTGACAAATGAATTGAATAGCTCAGGTTTCAGTACAGCTCTTTGGGGGACTTTTTTGGTAACTTCTCTCTAAGTATTTCTAACCTTCCTCTTGTATCCTCTAACCAATTATTTGTCTAGAAGTTAAGGAGCTGCTGTTTTACAGACAGAAGCGATATACTTGTCCCCAAAACCTTACAGCTTTTCCCATAGCTATAATTAAATGTTGGATGTATAGAATTAAAAAAATGCAAACTGTTATATTCAGTAATAAAAAAGGATGAATGATGAATGAATGACAAAGACTGGCAAACAATACAGACAGTATGAGTAGGATAAAACACTAGCAGTACCAGTATGATAAAACACTAGAGCCAGGCTAAGATATGATCCTGCAGTTTGTTCTTAGGCAAATGTCCCACAGGTTTGAGTGGACCTATGTACATTGTGACCCCATAAAACTCAGGAAGACCAAAAACAAAAACTAGTCAGAAAGCCAAAAGGAAAAATAATGTGACACAGCATTCCAATGTGTTTATGAAGAGACCACACACACACACACCCCTTACCATGGGTATGGCTCATTCCTCTGCCAATAAAGCACGCAGTGGAAATTTCCACTGCAAGTTACAGCACATTTCCACCCTTTAACCCTACACATACTGAAGTTTTGCAATTCTTTATGGTACTTGAAATGTATAACCTTTACTTTAGTAAAGATAACTAATCTGTTTTTTTAATCTAATCTAATCTAAGTTTTTTTGTCTAATCCTAAAAATGTTTTTTTACAGTTCTAATGAGAAATATCTAGATATAATAATTTGAATGGTGAGGAACCTTTTTACCAAAATCAAAATTGTATGTTTTAAATTTAAATCATTTTATATAGGTCAGCATTTCTATTGATAAAATTGGCAGTTATATGTATGGCAAATATGAGTATTTTTCAGTTATTGATATTTAATAGTTGTTAATGTGTGATTAGTGTTTGTTTTATTCACAGCAAATCATTTCTGTTCTGTGCGTGCTGATTAGTGAGACACTTTGTGGACAGAAGCCAGCTCCGTTGCTGCGTTTGATGAGCAGAGCTTTTTAAGTCAGTGCAGCTCTGTACTGCCACCTAAATGCACACCAATGAGCCTAAATGTGCATCTGTGAACAGCTGAATATGATCATTTCCTTATCCTAAAGAGATTATGATTTAAAGCAGGTAGGATTAAAAGAACATAGCACAAAAGAGATGAGGAGAAATAATAAGGAAGAGAAAAGAGCAGAAAGCATTTGTGGGAAAATGTTTTTTCAGATGATATTTTTGAGAAAGAATAGAAAAACTAGAAATGAGAATGTTAGGAAGACAAGTATGTCTTGGAGATGCTAAGAGGGAAGAAAAGACACTATATGGCTTGGATGTGTGAGACAAAGGAGAAGTAAGGAATACTTGAGATATAATGGTCAGATGATAAAACCTCCCATTGTTCCTTTATCTTTCTTTGTTTCTAGGTTTTTGTTAAAAAAGCTACTGGGCCAACCGGCCTAACCTCCCACCCTATTCTGAAGAGCTTTCATGTGATGGTCTTGACTGTGTTGCACTGAGACTTCTTTTGCCACCTCCCTTTACTGCGCTGCATGAACAAAGAGCACAGCAAGGGGAAGCTGGCAAGGGTGGGATTGCAGTGCCTTACCGCTCCTAGACAAGAGTGTTTGCTCCTGGGAGTCTTTGATAGCAGGAATAGCCTAGTTCAGCTCTGAGGTATGACAACATAACAAAGATTTGTAAGCTGCGTGCTCCTCTGGTGTAACCAATTTGCCTTCCTTTTGTCCATACACAAGTTATAGTGTTATGTCTTTCTCCAGTGTTATGCATTCAGTGCTTGGTATTTGAAAACATCTGTACTTTTTCTGGAAATACGATCTCAATTTTGATTGACCTTTCTAAGCCTTTTCCACTTCAACTTTTCTGTTTTTTTGTGTGTGCAGCTGGGAGATTTATATTCCTTCTTCCTTGTCTGATGTATTTAAGCCATTGATTATTATTCTACTCCTTTACTACCTCTTTTTGTTAGCATTCTCAACTGTCGATCTTTAGAGCAAGCCTCAGTTACGCTCGCCATTAACTGCTGCAACATCTTTTTCTTGAGCTGATCCTCTCAAAACACAGTCACTGAAAACATATTCCTGTCCATCTATTTGACCATGGTCTTGCCATCTTTGAAAACTTTCTGTCTGCAGTCTCATTAGATTCAAGCTTTGGGGCCTTCATAACTTCTTATAATTCATCATTTTTTCCTAACATGAAGAGACGTCCCTATTTCCCTGTCTCAGGAACAACATTCAGGGGAAGGAATAGTGTGACCCATGCATTTGCTTCAAACCTTGCAAAGACTCTCAGCCTAGGCATATTGCTTCTGTCCTTTCTGGGGATACTCACGATAAGGGGACTATCCGTGTAAGCTTTGTTACTGTCAGGTGCAGTACAAGTGCAAGTCCATCTTGCCATTTGCAGCTGTTTTAATTAACTGCCAGGTGGCATAACACCAAAATTGGAACAAAATTGGAACCCAATGCTGTGGCTGGCATCTGACTCCCTCTGATTTGTTTGCCCGTGCCCAGCAATTGAAAGGATGATGTGCACCAAATGGTCTGATTCACAGATTGTAAGACGAGGAGGAGTGCGTTGTGATCATGTAGGTTGATACACAGCTTTATGTCTGGCTGTCTTAAATTGGATGCTCTTTGTGTATATCCATTTTATTAAGCGATCCATTCTGCACCAGAAACTATCTTCATTGCTTACCAGTCCTCCAAACCTGGTGACATCTACAAGTTCTATCAGTGATGATCTTACATTTTCTTCCAGGTAACCAATTAAAAGAGTAAACAGTGGTTAGGGAAAGAACTGATATTATTCCCATTGAAGATCACATTGTAAGTTAACCAGTTTCTAATCTTTTTAATACCCCGAGTTTTGTACTGGTCAGAATGCTGTGCAGTACAGAGTCAGTTGTCTTACTGAAATATCAGAACCAATACTACAAGCTTGGAGTCTTAGCAAAAAAACAGTGGGTTGGGTTGTCCGGCTCTGTCTTCATTAAGTTTCTATTGACTGGCCATATTTGAGTCCCTTCTTTTAATTCTTTATTATTTGAAGCCTGTATCAGCCATTGATTATGTTGGAATCAATCTCAGGTTGATAAATCTGTAATTATCTATCTGGAGTGTTGTCCTTTTTAATACATGTTCACCATGAGCTTTTTTCCAGTTTTCTGGAACTTTTCCAGTGTTCCAACAGTTACTGAATATCAACAGTTATGGTTCAAGTAACTCTGAACTCTCTAGCTCTTTACAACTTTTGATTGCAAATTACATTGATCCACTGACTTAATAATCTCTATATTGTTCTCTGCTTGTTTTTGACATCCTTACTGAGTTTTGGAATGGAATTTGGGTGATTATCTTCCTGGAATATATACACCATCTGCTTTTTTCCTCTGTAAATACAGACCAGAAATAATACCTGGATGCTGCTGCCTTTTCTGTCTTATTAACATTCTACAATATCTATGTAGTCAAGGACTAATTCTAGTATTAGGAACCTATTCATTGTTTCTAATGTATGGAAAAACTCATTATTGTCCTTGTCTCTACTGTCCATAGATTTCTTCTTGAGTTGTTGATTTCCTTACTAATTTTCTACAATTTCTAGATTTTTGTTTATTTTTCTTGATGACAGTTTCTTACTTCTTCTATATGTGTTTTTACACGTAGATACACACAGACACACACACAATTTTTCTTTGCTGCCTTCACATTTTTTCAGAGGCTTCTTTGTTTTTCAAATTTCTGTCTTGATTGTGACTTCCAGTAAGGTATCCTTAAAATGTTTTCTATTACCATTCACATTTTTTCTCACTTTTAGCAATATGAAATTGGCCCTTTTAAAATGCTCACAGATGTACAAGTGCATACATGGATATTAATAGTTCAAGTTTTCTTCTGCTTGCATATAAAGATATGGTCAAATTACAGTTCCTTGCAGCTTAACTATTGCTATTTTTTCTTTCAGTGTACAGGTCTTGTTTATGTGTCAGTGTAAGGTCCAATATAAATCCAGTGCAATGTTTTCAGAGTTACAAAATTTAGATTTATAATTATCCTTATCCTCACTATTTCACTATACTTGGAAATAAAAAGGTTGGAAAAATAAATGCAACATAGATTAATTCTGTTCACATTAGGAATGGGTGTACTCCATTGCCTGCATCTAGACTTAATGACACTATGTATTTGTCTCTCAGATTGAAGTACTCCATGCTAATACAGCTTTCTAGCCTACACATTATGGACATGTTCTTAAATAGATTATCATCATGTTCACTAGTGTGATACGTATCAGGCCTCACACAGTATGTTGCCTTGTTTGTCCTTTAAGACATTTGATTTGTACTCATTCAAGAATCTTTTTTCTAACTTGCCAGTGACTTGGAAACAGGTAATGCCATTTTTGTCACAGAATGAGACTCTTCCTCTGTTTTTTGCCCACTCAGTTCTTGCTAATAGTTGTAGTCTTCCTAAATAGTTGCGACTGAGTGTGAAGTGGAAAGTTACAGGTATGCCTGGGAGTAAACCTTCCAAATTACAGGCTGAGGTCAGGCAAACTGTGAGCAATATACTAACAGTTCTTTCAAATGAGAGCAAACAAAGCTTCAGACCTTGTAAAATATTTAAAGCTGTGTGAAACTCAGCAGTTTTTGCTGGCAAGAGTTCCAACTTTGTTCTGTCTGCAGTTTGCATAAGGTTTGCATCCACTGAGAATTCAAATAAAAATGTAAGAGGAAACTCAACTAAAACCATCATGTTTTTGAGAGAAACCGCAAAGCAAATATTCTTATGACTTTCACTAAAAATCACAGTTTGGCATAAAAATTATTCATACCTTGGTCCACGCTTGCCAGAAGGTTTACAGAATTGTGTTTTCCCTTTGACAGATGTTAGGCCAAAATTCAAGTTTTAAGGAAACCAGATGAATCTTACTGAGTTGTATTAATTTAGAAAGATCTGACAGCTCTGAAAATATTGCTGACTTTTCATTTGAAAACTGGGACTCTGTGATCACTCTTATGGCACCATTGTGGAGATTCCTCAGTCCCAAAGCAGCTCTTAGTTTTATCTTTAGTGAACAGAGTATTAAGTTGTTGGCTTCTCTGCTAAGAGTGAATTCATCTGCATGTGCAAAAGAATAGAGAAGGGAATACCAGCTTCCTTTAACTCCGTATACCAATGTAATAGCTTTTAAAATGGTCAAGAGATTAAGCTAAAGTTTGTGCCTTTAGATTTCAGTCCAAAAAGTTTCATTTGCTAGAGTAAACAGCAATCTTGGAGAACTGAATCTTGGAGAAGTGAATTCAGCAATCTTCATGTTTGAAAATGTCATAATAATCATTATCACCATCATAAAGCCATGTGTGGGAGCAATACAGCCATATGAGCCCTAACCTGCTTGTTGTTGCTGTCAAAATTGCCACTGACATCAGTGAGAGCATAATATTTACCTTTAGACTAAAAAAATAAATAAATACAAACATTATCTTGGCATCTTCCAACCCACCTTTCCCCTACTCAGATTTTTTATAACATGTTCCTCTCCATGCGCTTGGAGCAATTCACAGTCAGATCCAAATTCTACTGCCTGCAGTTCTGGGCTTTCTCCTCTCTCCCATTTGCCAAAAGCAGGACACTTTTTCAGAATTGGAGCAGCAATTTCTGAGTGGCCATGATACCTGTTTTTCAGCTTGGAGGTCTCTGGGTGCTGAGAGGATATCAATCTCTCTTGGGCTTTGCTATTTTGCTATTATTGAGGCTGATTTAAAACAGCTCCCATGTGGCAATGTAGTAGCAAAATGTCCCTTGCAGTACAGTGGACAAATTGTTGATTATTAAAAAAGATTTTCATGGAAATGAGTAAAATGTCCATGAATAAGAGATTAAAACAGTATTCCATTTACAAATGACTGCGTCCTCTGCTTCATGAAGGAAAACTGAATGTGATACAATTTATTTTTATACTGGCTTGATAATAGCTTAAATAAAGTGTGCAATAAACAGGATGTTCAGTTCTTTATTGGAGTGACTATGGCTAACCACTAAAACAACTACTCATGTTTTGACTGCAGCAAGTCTTATATGCTATAGTTCTAGCATCACTAAATACTAATTAAAGACACATAAAGTTGGTGTAATTCGTCACTGGATGCATTTGGGAGGGTTCTAGAAGAATTAGGTATTAATCTGCAATAATGAAGAAGCAAAAAAAATTAACATATATTTAAATAAGATTAAGAAATGCATGGAATTACATATATCGAAGTTGTATGCATCCAAAGAAATACACAGCTCTTTACCTTCGTGGAGGAAGTTGCCTTCCAGATCAAAAATCCTTTTTTGTTTTTCCCATTGTTTTATACTTATACTGTGTGAGTTTTCTTGCACTTTTCCTGAAATATCTGGTCCAGGAACTTTTGTCTCAGCATATTGTTCTCAAGGTACAGCACTTCTCACTTGAGTACGGCAATTTCAGTGTTCTTCATTTCTAATCAGGAGCTTTTTTATCACATTGAGGACACATTGCAGTACTAACTGGCTTCTTTAAAAAGATATATACTTTAATTTGTAGCATTCAAAAATATGTATCAGTTGGATCTAGAAGATGTCTGTGATTGCGCAGCTGAAGCTGAACACATGATAAAACTGTTGTACTTCTTGGTGGTCACCCTGGAGCGCTTAATGCTGCTTAGGGCGATACGCCCTGCGATCTGCAGACACGTCAGTAAACCTGCCTCCTTGCCCTTCAAAATCAGCAAAGAGATGTAAGAGAGTAAGGAATACTAATGGAAGTGTATAAAAATGCATTCTTCATAAAACAGCATGCCATTCCTCAACACCAAGTAAAACATGTGGTGACACTATGTCTCAGTGAAACCCAGTAATACTTTGTCCTTTCTGGAAATTGTGAACATTAAAAAGACCAGTTTCTGTCACTGAACAGTTAAAAATCCAGTCAGCGACTCGCTTCTCTCATGCTTTTCTTGCCCAGTTTGCATTCTCCAACTAATCTTGACTTTATCTCTAAATTTTGAGAGAAATATCTGGAAGTTAGACTAACCGCTGATTAAAAGAACACTGTGGAAACACAGCTGTTCTTTAAAGATGGAAGTTTACAGTTGCCTAGCAGCTGGTTATTTTGATCTTTAAGTACATTTTTGGACTTTAACGGACAAGGTTATGGTTAGATGAGTAACGAAAATCAGATGGAGTAAGTCAGTTATAAACGCTGTTATGAATCCCATAATCAATAATTACTGGAGTCTAATGCTTTTAAGGCTTTCAGTCATTTATAAGGGAAATGCTTGCTAGCTGGTTGCCACAGAGCTTTTTCATTGTTAAGCCTTTTTTAAAAACAAAATTTGTAATTACGGATGGATGTATTTAAATGTATATATTAAAATTATATATAGTTCATTAAATTATATTGATATGTTTAGTCTTTTACTAAAAGACACAAAAATTGAAAAAGTAACAAACATAAGAGTAACATAGATATATACTGTGTTGTTCAATAAAATAAAACCTCTTGCATGGGAATTCAAAAAGGCTCATCTTCTTAACAAGTTATTAAACCAAAATAAGACAGAGAACTACTAATGATGTAATTTTAGAAAGTTAATTAAAAAAAGTTTTAAATCATCACAAAAAAACTTAAAAAACACATCTTAAAACTCTTTTTATAATATTTACATCATATTCAGGTAAAAAGTCTGTAAAATGGCATATTATTCAGTATACCACATTTCAAGAAGTGTGGCTTCATCTTGGAAATGCTCAGTTAGGAGGTATGTAGTTAAAAACTGTGATTCTGATGCAGGGTTTGCTTCATTCTTTATTTTTGCTGCTCATTACTTTACATTTGTTAGACATTGTCCTTACAGATATCAGGTGCTGATTGTCTTGTAAATGTGGGAGTTCTGTTATTTGCTTTTCTCCTTTCTGAGCTCTAGAGGACGAAGCCAGTGAAGAAGAAGTTTTTTATAATTTTATTTTGTAAAATTCTGTCCTTGGATTTCATGTGTGAATGTGATGATGTAAATTTCCTTCTATTTCAGTTTCTTCCTTGTTTAAGAAAAGGTAATGGGTCTTGTTTCGTTGTTTCCTTTATTTTCAGATCTGTTCATAAAGGAACAGATCTGAAATAAATAAATAAATAAAAAGCCTTCAAAAAGTGTAGAAGTAAAAACACAGACCTGAAAAATCAGAGGAGAAAAATCTCACATAACGCAGGAACATAGGGATAAGATATTTAGAAAATAAGTATTCATATGTATTATTACCTTTGAATTTTCTACATATGTGAATTTTGCTGGGTATTGTAATAAACAAGAAGTTCAAATTTTAGCTGGATAAATAGATGTGACCACTAATTTTCAGGGAAATTATTTTACTAGCAAGATACGATAATATCTGTGAGGTATGAAAATTTGAAAATTTAGATGGATCAATAAAATTGCAAACCATTACTGTTTTTCTTGTGCATTGAGGCAGAAAAGAAATGTCTCTTAAAATAAACTTTGATTTGACAGAAACAAATTAGATTGCTGGTCCAGTGACTCAGGCTCTCCTGGCAATGGTTCTCTTTTGTCATTTTATGAAGCTTTTTAATCAATTAGAGATGTTAACTTTCATTATTTTTTATTACTTATTACTCTTATATTGCTGTCAGCAATAAAGCCTGTTATACCATAGTCACAAATGTCAGCAGAAAATTAGAGATTCCAGAGCCACCTTTAAAGATGAACTCTGGAAGCTCAAACCAATGAGGAAAGAGGAAGTTATAATGTGAATTACTTTATATCATCCTAGATTTGGCTTTACAAACCAGCTATGTTAGGGGTGCAATTCAGCAAAGAACCTAAGCATCTGTTTAACTCTTATTTAAGTCAATGAGATTTAAGCATGAGCTTATGCTTTATTTACATACATATATATACATACATACACATTTAAAAGTTTTGTCACATAGAGATGATTTTTTAAGATAGAACTAAATCAGCATTCTTTCTTAATGCTTATAAAACAGGGTTTTCCAAGTTTTCTTTTAAATTATATTTTTTCTGACTTATATTTTACAAGTTATTTTTATGGTGGGTTAATTAGTCTAGTAGTCTGCAACCAATAAGAGTTAGATTCTGATGTCTTTACTTACACTGAATAGTATCTTTGCTGTTTTATTTATATTATATATTTGAGACAAAAAGTAAAAAGTCTGGCCAGAAATATTTTTTGTGTGATTTAAGACTGCTGTCCATTTATCCAAATACAATCTATGATTGTGTTTAAAAAAATCTGCACAACCTATGCAAAATGATATGTAATATAAACCTGTTGGATACAGAATGAGAATGTAGGGTTTTTTTGCTTTATTCAGTGAGAAATGAGAATGCCCGTAAGATTATAAAATATATGGCATCTGAACTGCAATAATTTAGTACTGTAGACTACTTCCATCTTTCATTTCTATGATTTGTGTTCAAAAGGCATTTCATGAGGACATTGACAAATCTTTTTTAGAGCTTTGACTTTTATAACATTAATATATCATGTAAAATTACATATTTGAGGGTGAGAAGGGGAGTAAGCCACAAATATTTACTCTAATAAGAAGTCTCATGTTATTCTTTTTGGTGTGAGAAAGGTTTCTGATCCTGCAAACTCTGAACCTGATGAAGAAAAACAGTGCCAATAAAGAGAAAAATCTTCTCATTCCACAATGAGATTATAGCTTTTATTAGTAGCATTTGCACTGACACTTATTTATAAAATATCAGACTACATTTTGGCATCACACTGTATATAAAATATTCTCATCAACTTTACGTTTGGCTGCATGACAGATGTTCAGATTATTCTGCACTTGTCTGGAAAAAAACTTCATAAAGTTGATATGGAGCCAAAATATGCATGGAGACAAGTAAATTGCCAATTGCAACATTTTTTGCCAGCAGCTTCCTTAGTCAAGCAAATCAAGTGCCATTCTATCAGCACTAAAATCAGACAGCTTGAGACTCTGCTGCCATTTTAAAATTTTCCCTAAGCAGAGACAGCGTAGTGGAAAATCCCCAGCTCAGAGGTGGGGATAGAGAAAAAGTAATCATTTACCTGTCGCCATGTGTGCCTGTAACCAGCATCAGCTCTCCACATACACCAGCCTCCTGTTACAGTATTTAAGTGTGGAAAAGGATCAGAAATAGCTGAACTAACAGATTAGAAATGAGACTATTTTTCATAAAATCCTGTAGCTGCAGCACACTGTGTTGCCATAGCCCTGAAGAGACAAGGTTTTGTTAGTTTTTCTGCAAGGAGGGGAACCAGGAGATTATTGTGCCTTCACCTTTCCTTCCCCGCTGCGATGCAGTCTGTAGGCACTCTAAGACAAAGTTGAGACATACAGAGAAAAAGCTTTTGGCCAGACATCCCAGGGTAAAGTGAGGAAATGGCTCATCTCTGTTGTACCTTGCTGTGACTATGGACTCCCAAATACTTAAAGACCCGTCGTATTAATGCATTGGCTCATTCCCATGTGGGCACGTGCTCCTCTGCTGTTGTGTTTGCATCTCACAGTACAGTGCTGCACACTCTCCCTCTCTAAGGCCACATGTTAGGCGCAGCTGTTTGCCTTAATCTGTGATTCACAGGAGCTGAGAACCACAGATTGCAACGCTGCACTGAAGCCAAGGGATGTGCCCCCAAGCAGGGCTCCATTTCACATCCCGTCCCAGCATTACAGTCCCTTCCCTGTTGTGCCGCTCTGTGTGCCAGACCGGTACCTCCCCTGCGTTCCCAAAGGTGTAGTGTCTTACCTGGTGGCATACGGCAGGTCTATAGTCTCTATGTTCTACTAAAATTATGAGAATATTGAACAACAGGGAATCCCTGAGAAAGAATTTTCATATGATTATAGTGTCCATTATTTTCAGAATTAAATCCAAAAATTTATTTTCTTCAATGATGTTTTGTTTTACTGGGTTTATCTTCACTGCAGAGTTCATTAGAAGCATAATGTGAGTGTTGACCCTACCTTGAATCCATTCACCCAGCTGACAAATCCTAACTCTTCTCCAGATCCCAACTCCTCCTTCACGGAGGGGTGAACTGGCCAAGAGCTCAGATCGGCACAGCTCACCCAGAGCTAACACACACATTCTGTGGAAGAGCTACTGGCTCATTTCATTTCACTTCATTTCCCATTGCGAGTCCTTCATCAGTAGAAGACAGGTGAGCTCATCCACAGCCCACTGGGAAGGGTTGCACTGAGTGGTTTGGCTGGCCGTGGCACTGAGAACTCCGGGATGTGTTTCTGGAAGAGTAATTTCAACACAAGGGAAGGCAGGACCAGCACAGACAGAGCAGCTCAAGGCTCCAGACAAGTCCCAGCTGAACGGATCTGGCAGCTGAGGTCAGTGGCGTCCCCAGTCATCTGCCCTGCCGGACCACCCGAAATCTCTGCCTCAGCAGCAGGACTGCTGCACGTTGCTGAATGGACCTGTCACATTTCTTTCTTAGTTGCCTCAGGCCACAGAGCACTGTATTAATGTGGACCACCGCTGATTCAATTTTGCGTTAACACACCAGCTCTAGATGGTGGTAGCTATGTTCAGTTACCCCTTAGTGGCTTCCAGCCCAAGCACTTGGCAGCTAGCAGGGGGTGTTAACCACTGCAGGTAAATCCATTTGCAATTATCTGCAGCACATTTAAGGTAAAACCGTCACAGATTTTAATAAGCTTTAAAGCACTGTACTGGCACCGAAGTGGTTCAACAGCTGTTTTATGAACAGTTCAGCCACCGTTGCACCAGGAATGGGCCAGACCGAAGATGGAGATAGCTCTGTCAACTGTCTCTGTTGATTTGAGTCTCAAAGTAGATGAGTTAAAGTCTCAGGATTTTCTCTTTCACCAGTAACAACAGAAGTGTAGATAAGTAGCTAGTGTAGGTAACTGTGCTAGAAACATGACTGTTAAATTACTGAAGTCATATGAGATTTAATCCTCAGAGGGCTGAGAAAGGAAGAGAAAAAATTGTTTGTATTTTAAAATAATTGGCCTATTCAATTGGGTCACATGAATCTTAGAACATAATCTCATTTCTTTAATCACCATTAATAAGACAGACATAGTGATTCTCTTTTTCAAAATATCGCCCCTATTAGCTGCATGAATATGCACACATGATTGCTATCCTTCTGAAGACATTAAAAAAAGTAAAGAACTGAAGGGATTACCCTTGTAGTTTGGGTGGCTTTTCAAGTTTTGCACATATGTGGATACAGTTAGGATAAAACCATTTGAAATTCAAAGCCATTAAACTGGCAGTGAGCAGGTTCTTTGCAGACAGATAAACTTATCCCATTACATGTTATACAGGTGTATAATGGAAAAAAAGAAACATTATCAGTAAGTCTGACTTGTTATCAGAAGTCCTTGTTAGCCATTTGTAAGTGACTTATGATATTTCCTTTCCAGCTTCCCAGCATCTCAGTCAGTTTAGCCTTTATAATGGGTAAAACTGTTTAATTAGTTAAAAGTGTAAATAAAAAATTAGTTAAAAGTGTAAATAAACGAGCACAAGAGAGGCTTCACAACTTTCACTTACTTTTGTGATGTATGCTGCGCGGTAGGTGCTATAGGCAGTGAGGGAAGCGTGTTATTTTGTTTCCCAAGTTGCTCAGGCACAACCCACAAATTACTGATAAATTATTCAGAGAAACAACAATTGTTTAGAAAAAAACAGTCTGTAGAAAGGCCTTGTCAGTATAACAGTGCACCGTAGAATGGCATTAGTTTGCATTAGCTGTCTCTGTTGGAACCCTTAGCATTTTCTGTATTATTCACAAATACCTAATTTGATATTGGTATGAGAAACATGTCTAAAGCAGGTTGAGGAGTAGAACCACTGCACATGAGAAGCTCAATGACAAAAATAATAAAATTGTTAAAGAAGTATTAATAGATTTTTATCGCTTTTAACCTTTAGTCAGAACTAAAGTTTAAGCAAATGGTAAAACTTTGATGCAGATATTACTGGGTTTACTTTTATGGCCTGTATTATACAGCTTGGCTAACTATCTTGTCATAATCATATTATAAACATTCTGATTCTGTGAAGCTAGCAAAGACTTTTCAGACTTTTCTAACATGGCAGCTTCACTATGAAATCATGTAAAGAAGTTACATTAGCAAAGATTGCATTTTAAGCTATATATTGCTATTCTAAATAGGTGGCTTTTGAATTATTTTGTATCTATGTCATATGCATCCTCTCAGTTTACTTCTCTTGTGCAGAAACCTCCATGGAAACATTATATGCAGATCGCATTGTCAGACTTTATTTCCACTTAGTCAAGGCTCTTGTCCTCTTAGCTCTGAAGAGAGATGAAGATTTTGGTGGACAGAAGAAAGTGCTAAAGCAAATTACATTTTTCCAAAGAAACAAAGTGATGAGAAAGTCCTTACAATTTGATCACGACACTGGGCAGTCTGCAAGATGCTACGATTTCAGATGGGAGTGCCAAACACACAGAACCCATCATGAGATCTTCAGCATGGCATGCAGGTTCACACAGTGATGAGCACATTAGAAAGGCATAAAATAGATCAGGTTAGATAAAACTAGTGAAGTTGCTTAAACTTTTATGATTGATTTAGGAATAATATTAAGTAGATCAAACTTCTGATTAGAAAAGAAGTAGAGTTTACTCACAAAAACTCAGATTTGCAACTATGAATTCATAAAGTCCAATATTTACTTAGATGCTATAATAATATATACTAGCCATTTGATATATATGCTGACTTCAACAATAAGCTTGAATAAATTAATACTTACCACCTCCATAGTTAGGAAGACAAGCAATCAGCTAATCAATTTAAATAGTGTATTGCTTCTGTAATCTGCTTAGCAATTCTCAGTCAAGTATTGCTGCACACTTTTGATACAGACTGACTGTATTGCCTAGTATCAGCATAGTCAGAACCACTTGTTCAAGCTAACAACTCCCAAATATAATATTCTTTTTACTAGATAGAATTACTGGCTTCATATAAACAGTCATGTTTCATGTTACAAAGTTTTAAATAAGTATGATTACACTTTAGAGCCTCTGTAATAAAATGAGTTTAAATACCAGAAATATTTATGTAAAAATTCTTCTATAAAAAACTCTCTCTTTCATGTTGCAGAGTTTCCTCTGGGCCTTGCAGGTAGAGATTTTATGTTTGGGAGTGTTGGATCCTCTGAGGAGCTTCTGTCATTATAAGCAAGCGATACTTCAAGCTTCCTGGCTTAATATATGTTTACCACATAGGAAAGGAAATATACTTTCTGATTAACTTCTGGAAAGCAGTACCTCGCACCTGTTTACAGGCACTGGATTAAGTAGTAATGTCCGTATGCTCCAAAGAGTTTGTTGCCTAACTATCCAGACTGGAAAAAATATTCACCTGTCTCCACAGGCCTGGCCGCCAAAACAGCTAGGTTAAATGGGGGATCCTTTCAGTTCGGCAAAGACAATCCTGCGATCCGTTAGAAAGTGACTTCTGTTTGTGAACTTTGTTTGTTTGCTCTTTGCTAACAAACTAGATTTGTGTATGTGTTTGCACAACACCTACTGTCGTAGGACTTGGACTTTGAATGAGTCTCAGGGGTGTAATTTATATTGTGCCTTGTTATTTTCGATCACATGAATCTAGATTTTTCAGTATGTGAGGCAGCACAAATAATTAATTGTCCCTAGTAATGTATATTCTGCCATAACTTAACTGTATCGACAGTCATATATTTCTTTGCTGATGTGCCTTTCATTTGAGAACATAAAGAATTTTTTAAAGAATGGTATTACGGGTACATGGGGCCCTAGGCTGTTATGTCCCACATCAAAACACTTAAGCCAGCAGCAGCTAGAAAGAGAACTGAGGCTGCAAATTCCCAGTGCTTACCAATAAAAAATTAGTAAGAGAACCTTATTGAAAAAAATGCTTTTGTAGTTAAATGTGTAGGGAGATCATGTACCCAACATTATGCAATAATCAGCTTATTGTGAAACAGTGGACCATCCTGAATTCAAGTAAGATTTACAAGAAGCAGAAGAAAGTAAATCTGGCAGCAATTTCCCTCTATCATTTAGGCATTTATATTTGAAAAGTCAGCAGTAGCCCAGAAGGAAACTTATGAAGCAGGAAAACATGGAAGACCTCACCTTGGCTCTGTTTCTGACTGCAATTCTCTGGAACTATCTGGAGTTCCCTGAGAAGACCCTGGAACTACCAATGTGATTAAGTAATATATACTATTCATACTTATAAAGAACTCCATAAATGAAATTATTTCATCAGAAAAGCATGAGATGTTCCCAATAAATTTATGAATGACAATAAGCCGTGCTGTAAGCCGTGCTGTTGTTTTTAAAAAGCGGTGTGGTGAGACAGACAGTCAGGAGAGGGTATGGAAGATGGCCTGAGAAAGGGCAGCCATGACAATAAATCGTAGCTGCTGAGGGAGAGTGTGGTGTCATGTCTGTCAAGGCACATGATCCATAGCTGTTGAGGGTCTTGATGTAGTCAGTTCCTAGGCAGATTTGGTTCACCTGGCAACCTGGGCTTGTTTCCTGACAGCTGTGTTGGATCATTTAACTCCTTTCTAAAGCCCAGGGCAGCCCTGGCCATGGTAGTTTGGTATCCAGACAGCTCTCTGTTTGCTGCTGCTGGGAGAGAGGCTGGTTGTGGCTCTGGAGGTGGCCACTTGTTGGTCCTTTTGCAGGGAGAGCCCATGGCGGGGTCCGTGGTGCGAGGGATCTTCATTGCTGCTGCTGGCCAGCATGGTCAGTAATGGAGAGGGCTGGAAATCACGCCTGTGCCAGAGCTGTTTGCGGGGCTGCGTGTACTGGTTGGCAGGGATATGAAGTCATGGAGGGGCATGTTCTGCCATGCCATGCCATGATGTTGCCACACTGGTAGTTTAGGACTCACCTGGTAGAAAATCCTATGGAGGAGGCATCGAACCTCTTTGTAAAACTTTAAACAAGTGCCAGGTAGCTGTCACCGTGCTGACTCACCAGGCATCAACCCATACTAGCTGTCATCAACCCATATGCTCTGACTGTGTCTTTTTGTTCTGGGATGAGAGGAGTTAAGAAATTATTGTTGTACTAATAAATTCAGTGGTATTATGAGCTAGCTGTGTAGTTTTAAGTCTGATGGACTGGGCCACCATGGTGTACCGCAGACAAGTGCTCAAGATACAGTCTAAAAAATAGGGGAAACTTGCACCTAGAGATGTCTGAGTAACTTGAATGATCGTGTAGGAGGGCTTAGACTCTCTACCAACTGCAAAACTCTCATAGCCTTATTCTTTTGTTCCTTTTCTTCCTTTTAAGTTGTCTTCTCTTATTTCCCCTGTGATTTATCCTTTTTAACTGCTTTCCCTATCATTGTTCCTTCACTCAATATATATTTAAATAAGAAGGACAGCTAGTTTGATTTTTGGTATAAATATGGTTGATCTGTCAAAAATAATTGCCATATATGTCGTACAAAATTATAAATGATATAGATATAGATACAGTTAGATGGTATCTTTTTACTACATTATGATGAGTGTGTATAGTTTACATATTTTCTTTACTCCTTTATTAATGCAAATAATTAATCAGAAAAGAATCAGAAACCCTTTTTCAGTTTTTACAGGGTTTATAACACATTCAGCTCTGGATGACTGAGTTTTTTAAGCTATGGACATATTTCATATTTCACATTTATTTCTACAGACATAGTTTAGTCTTGAGGCTTGAATTTTTTTGGGGTCTACCAGTCTGTTGTCTAAGAAAACAAATCCTTTGCAAATTTTTGAAGCCCCTGTTCAATTTTTATTCCTCTTTTATGTTTTCTGAGATAAACTCCCAAGACAAGTCTGCTGGACTTGCAACAGAAATTCTTGTCATTTAATTAGGTAATAGACCCTGATTTAGGACCCAGACTTCAGATAAATATTTTTTTAATTTTTATTTTATAGAATTTAATTGAAAATGAACAGCTTTATGTAGAGTTTAACAGGTACAGACTACTGATTGCTTTAAAAAATCTAGAGGAAGAATGTAATTTTATATTAAATTGCATAGATTAAAAAGCTAGTAATTAGTAATTAAAAGAAATTACTTTCTGTCTAACATCTACATGGCCCTATCAGAGTTATGCATGTTAACATAAGACATTTTTTTCTTGAAAATATATATGAGATATAAAGGTCCTATACACATATATACTTTATTAGGATAAAAATAACCTCATTTCCAATTCTGAAAAGTGAAATGCAAGCCAAATATAAAACAAGTTACCATGAAGTCAAATACATTTGTCTGAATTCAATAGTAAGCAACTACTGAGAAGAATAAAACTCATAAAGCTCACTGTTTGAGTTACCAATAAATATCTATTCCTGCTAGGCCTACCTCAGTTTTTTGTTTAGCAGATCACTGTAAACACAAGGACTCAACACTAGATACAGTAGTTAAATATTTCTGCAAAGAGCTGGTCTAGTTCAGGGGTCTGGAATGTAAGGCTACTATTTCAAAGGAGCCTAGAAAAGTTAAGTGCTCATCACCCCATGGATTTCAAAGTGCTTTAAATCCCTTAAGAATTCCTAAAGGGAACATGAGTATGTCTTGAAAAGTAGAAACAGGAGGCCTCCTTGCTACATTAGCATCTAGGCAAAGTTACAAACACAAAACATTTATCATTCACCAGCACTAAGAGTTTCCTGTTAAAACTGCAAGAGTAGTAGTAGAGTAGTAAAAGAATTAGATTCATTAATCTAATTCTTTAATATTTTTAATGGGGAGCTAAGAAGTTACTTGAAGACAAGAAGCTCTCCTAGCTACCTTCAAAAACATGTATTTGAAAACTGTTTGAAATCTTTTAACCTAGTAAATAAATAAAACAAAATGCACAATAATCCACAAAAATCAAAGAACTCTTTCCTGGCCTTTCAGCAACAAGGCCAACAGAGATTATAAAATACAGAAAAAAACTGCATAAACAGTTTTTTCTTTGCTTATCAAAGCTCTTAAAATTTGAATAAATTACTTCCAAAAACAGCCAAGCCAAGGAAAACTTTAAACCAAAATTTGATAGAGTTTTTTGTAGCCTTTTGTTCCTTCTCCTGAAGCTCTGCTTCAGCTGGGTTGCACGGCAGAACCTCCAGTCTTCTGTGAAAGGCACATTGGTGTTGCGCAGTGCCGAGTACTCTCCTGAAAAGGCTCTGTGCGCTTCTGGGAGGCTGCAGTACACTTCCATCACACCATAAATCAAGACTACCTTTCCAGATTTGCACTTCTTCTTTCCCTTTTGATCTACAGACACGAAGTTAAGCATGAGGCAGCAATGTGCCCTTGTGGCCAAGAAGGCCAATGGTATCCTGGGCTGCATCAGGAAGAGTGTTGCCAGCAGGGCGAGGGAGGGGATCCTCCCCCTCTACTCAGCCCTGGTGAGGCCACATCTGGAGTACTGCGTCCAGTTCTGGGCTCCCCAGTACAAGAGGGATGTGGCACTGCTGGAGCAAGTCCAGCGAAGGGCTACCAAGATGATTAGGGGACTGGAGCATCTCTCTTATGAGGAAAGGCTGAGAGAGCTGGGCCTGTTTAGCCTGGAGAAGAGAAGGCTGAGAGGAGATCTTATCAACGTGTACAAGTATCTGAAGGGAGGGTGTCGAGAGGATGGGGCCAGACTCTTTTCAGTGGTGCCCAGTGACAGGACGCAAGGCAACGGGCACAAACTGAAACACAGGCAGTTCCATCTGAACATGAGGAAAAACTTTTTCACTGTGAGGGTGACAGAGCACTGGAACAGGTTGCCCAGAGAGGTTGTGGAGTCTCCTTCTCTGGAGATATTCAAAACCCGCCTGGATGCGATCCTGTGCAACGTGCTCTAGGTGACCCTGTTTGAGCAGGGGGGTTGGACTAGATGATCTCCAGAGGTCCCTTCCAACCTCAACCATTCTGTGATTCTGTGAAAATAGCTTTACAGCTAAAAATCTAATGTTAAAGTACCTGAGTGTATTGCTGTTTAAAATCTCAAAATATTTGAAGAGTCACTTTTTTTAGACAGTGGAATTTGGCAATACTAGTTTGACTTTCCTTGGCTGACACCAGTGGGAAGAAACTTAGGGGCCATGCTAGCTGATTGCCTGTCCATGAAATTACCAGTTCTTTTTGCTTTTTCTCATGTTGCTGACTGTCCAGGTATTTGTATTAAGAGAAAAAATGTATCATTTATATTTGTCGGCTGTATCTTTTTAATGCAAGGAAGATAGTGGTTAATGAGATTATAACATGGGTAAAGTAGGCAATTTTGAATGAGAATGCTTTTGAATGAAAGGGAATGCTTCTCTTGCCATGGAAATGTTTGGGGTCATTAACACTGATAGGAAAGGAAATACAGAATATAGGTTTTATCTGTATCTGTACGAATTATAGATTTTATCTGTAGACATACCCAAGCAAATTCTAAGCAAGCACACTTTTGTAATAAAAGCAGTTGAGCTATAACATAGATCTTCGCTATTGTGGCCATCTCACTGGAATATATTGGCATTAAACTGCAACATTCAGTGTAGACACTCTCAAAACAGGTTCGCAAAGTCAGTGGCTGACTACTATTGGATAAGGTGAATTTTGCAGTGATTATTAGAGGGAAATCAGGATTCCTAAAACAGTAACAAGAGTGAAGTTTTTCCACCTATGAAATCATAAACACAAAATATGATGCTGAAAAGTTAATCAGTTAATAGAGAAGGAAAAAGGATGTTCTCCTTCCATAGGTGTGAAAGCCATGACCCTTCATACAGGTGTGGCACAAAGAATACTTGGTACAGAGGAGACTGTTGGAGTACCAGTTGTTTAACAGCTAACTAGAAAGGGAATATAATTAAGGTTTTTAATAACCTAAAGAAAGGGTTCAGATGATCCCATGTGTGTATTATAAACCATCATACTTTCCATCATACAGCTTATTCTGTTTCAATGCCTGTGACTTTGCTCACGTTGCCTTTGGTTAGCATTCCTTTGACTACCTTCAGGTGTTTGCCAGCTTTTGACTAATACTATGAGAGACTGTCAGATACTGAAACTCTGTTTTTCTTGTTATTCATTACAATACTTCCTTCAGTGCTCTACGGATAAATATTTTCGCAGGCTCCCCTTTGGACAACACACTGCTGTGTAGCATGTGTGATACTAATTCTGTACAGCCTTCCAGACTCACAGTTGTGACTTTTCCATAACATAGCTCTGAACAGACAGCACATATTTATAGCAAGTGCACACACCTAGGCTGACCTCTTGTATTTAGCTTGAGTTAGTAATGCTGTGTCCAGATGTGAAATTAATTAGTCAAGCTTACTTCCTTTGAAGAATTGCAGCCTTTAAGTCATGGGGATGCTTTGGCCTCTAAGAAGGAATGGTAAAAAAGGACGGAGGCAAGATCAGGCTAATATCCTGCTCTCAGTGAGGAATCAGAGCTGCTAGCCACGAAAGAGGAGCAGGATGCACACCTAAAGAGACGTAATAAAAGGGTACAATTTATATGCACCAGGGAGGTGCAGAAGGTAGCTCCCTGTGCTCTTCCTGGGGTTTTGAATGTACTGTTTCCAAAGGGCTGTATATGACTGCCAGCTAAACCTCTGGGAATTCTGAATTCCCATAGATTTCTGTGGGAGTGTTGCCAGCTGATGGAATACAGATTCAGGGTTTTTACATTATGCGACATTAGAGCAGAGGAATGGTCCTTAATAGCTGGATTTCCATCCCTGTCCTTGACCCAGCTGCTTTCCTGGTAAATCTCTAGTTCTGATTAATTTGTCATGTATTCAATTGTTTTTCCCCCAAAAGTCTTCATCCATTTCAGTGCCCTCTTGCTTTTCCCCTGCCTTTTAGTAGGTGAATCCCTTCTGAGCAGGAATATGTTCATGCACATGGTTTTATCAGTTGTTTTGTCTCCTCCACCTCTTCCCAATCCTCCTTGTTATTTTATCCTTTTACCTAATTATTATCAGAGAGTGTTCAGGTTTTTAATAAAAGTCATCTGATAAATGAAGCCAGAAATTAAAATGGTAGCAAAATCATAGAATCCACACTTTGATAGGAAGCAGAAGTACTTTTTTTATGAGGAAGGACATTGTTATGACTAACATGTTGCACTTCTTAACATCCCATAGGGAAATTGCATGGCTTTGCAAATCAAAAGAAATCCAGTGTTTTATAGGATGCTTCACACAAGTCAAAATGCAGCACTTTAAAGAAACCAGATCCTGTTCTGAGGCTGTTATTTTTAGACACATATGAGATCAATAGTTCGTTATTCTGTTCATGAAAGCAGCTTGACTGAACTTCAGAGGAAGGTTCAGTCCCACAATATCTCAGATGGGAGGTTTCTTCCCACCTCTTGTAAATGCATGGGTGGTTTATGCCTTGGGTCATGAGAATTTATCCCTTACTCATTTATCAATCTTATTCCTATATATTGTACCTTTTAAAATCTTACTACTATCTTGCTAAAAGTATGTCTTGTGGCAGAGTTCTACACTCTATTTGTCCTTTGAGTAAAGAACTAATTTTTGCTTTTTAAAAATTTTTATCTTGCAGTTTCAGGACAAGCAGCTATTACACCAGCTGGGGGTTGGTGAAGGAACACTCAGCTCTGTTTTACTCTTTTGACTGAGGAAATTTTTGCATTTGCTGAATAGTCAATTGATTGGTTGAATTGCTTTAATACAGTTGCACAATAGGCTGTAACACTGGCCAGATCTTATTTCTCACTAGTTTTAAACAAGTAAATCATCATCAACTTTTTTTTCAATGCAGCTATGTCCAGTTTTTGAGAAGAAAAGACCTGTAATTACTTGTGCTTTGACAGTATGAAAACACTTTTTATTTTATAGGCCAAGCACAAAGGGAGATGTCTGTCATCTCCTGGGGAAAAATATCCCACAAACAATTATATATTTAACAATGCAGCCTTTTACCTTTTCTCCTTTAACCTCAGTAACTGTGCCTTTTTATCATTTGTGCTTCTCTGGCAACTTCTGTCCAGTCATACTGAGGAGCTCTGCAATCATTATTAATGAATGAAGCCTCTTTGGAGCAAGGTGAAATTTGTCATTAACCACCATTATTATTACTATTATCTCCAATTTACGAAAGAGGAAACTTTGGCAAAGCATCTGTGACTAGGAGAGACAAAGCTACCTGCTTTTCCATGCCCAGCTTGTTCTGCCCCATTTCCTTTCAAAAGAACATAAATGTTTCTATTTTTCTCCCTAATTTTCTTTTCACTTGCTGATTTTCTCACACAAAATCCCAAACAGCCTCTTAACCCCCACATTTGCCATCAGTTCCAGTGACTCACTTTAGGCTTTCTGAATATATGTTTGCTCCAACCTTGAGTAGGGGCTTCTGTTTCCAGCCATTACTTAGTGCATTAGGCTGCCTGGCTCTGTGATTTTCAGCAGTTAACAGCAGTTGTAACTCAGTTCATGTTTGTGTTTGCCTAATGATGAAAGACTCACATGACGAACAATAAATTAATAATTTTCACTGTAGCACTGTTAATGATGTCATTTTAATATACAGTATGACAAACTATCACATAAAAACGTATGCATGCCGAGCTATTTCCTTTAAGCTCTTATTTACTCTAAGTGCTATAAATTGACAACTGTGAGCCACTGACTACTTGAGTAAGCGTGGACTAGTACAAATGAAGTAATAGATGTTGACACTAAAACCAAAACCAAAACCAGAACAAATTACTCATTGACAGGCAGATTATGACAGAATGGCAGTAGCTTTTGCGGAGCATGATGAAAAGTTTCTCTGCACAGTAAAAATAGTCTTTATTAAGTGGGAGTTGAGTTCAGAGTAGCAAAATGCAGCCGTGCCACATCTCCGTATCAGCAAGGTCCACCAGCCACAGTGGGATGTGGGAGCTTAACTTCTTTCTCCCCTTTGTACTGTACGCTAACAAACCCTTCCCAGGCAGGCAGAGGAGCTGCGCTTAAACGCGGCCCGGCCGGTGGGTATGGCGGGCACTTGCGTGACGGGGACAGCAAGTACGGCAAGGAACTGTACAGCAAGGAGGCTGCGTGTCTAGAGCCTGCCAGAAAGGCGCCGCAGCGGCTGGAGCTCTCTTCCCTGCTCTCTCCGCTCACTGTGCGTGGTCCCTTGGCATGCAACACGCTCTGGAAGGTACCCCAAAGCAGGGAGCGAGTTGTGGGGGATTTTGGTATTTATCAGGGATGTGTGAAACATGACACTTGCCTTCCACAGGGATTGTTGAGGCTCCTTTTTTAAATTTCACTTGATGTAGGCTTAAACAGCCCAAGATATGCTTTGAATATCAGGTTTAAATAAACTCCAAAGGGGTCAGACTCCAAAGGACAAGGAAATGTGGATTCCTTGTAAGGAAACCTAGTCCATGGGGTAAGCCCGGGGAATTTACCACCCCAGGAAGTCATCAAAAAACAGTGTCTGGACTGTGTATGTGTGTTTTATTTTTAAAGCACTAGGTAATTAAACTCTAGTTAAGCAAGGTAAAAAAAGATACAGATAATAAAACCTCATGTTTCACATCACAAAGCAGGCTGGTTACCTGCTGCAAGGAAGAAGGCTTTAGTAAGTTTAATAGAGTTTAATAAGGGTTTGATCTAACTTCTGTTGAAATCAGTAGAAGTGTTTCCCTGACTTTAATGGACCTGATGTTTTTCTGGCTCTTACATGCCTCAGGTCTAAGTTTAAAATGTGAAGCATCGGCTGTTGACCATGGCCAGTTAGCAGATTTCATGGGTTTTTTTTACTGACAGATTCCCATGCTTTTAAAAAATAACTGAGGAATCATCTTTGAATTTGGGGAGTGTTTTGCCAACACCCTTAGAGAAGTACTTTTTCATTTATGCCCATTTTGTAGTACCATAGAAGTAAGGCTTCGTTTATACCCAGATTTTGAAACCTATAGGCTCAGATTAGATTGAGGGCACTATTTATTATTGGTTTGATCATATCCAAGTTTGACTCAATTGCAGCAGTGGAATGGGAACTTATGGCTCATTCCTCTTCCTATGCATCAGAAAATGAGACTTCAATAAGATTCTTACACTAATACATCTGCCTCCCCACCAGGGGGGCAGTATTAGTTTTAGCATATTTGAATAGTTAAAGCAATGTGACTTTCATACTCAGATAAGGACTCAGGAATTTCCTCTGAATGTTTCCAGAAGCAAAAGAAGTGAGAAGGAATTGTTCTGCTTGTGCTAAAAACTAAGGAGCCCTGGTGGCTGGAGCAGCTTTTGCTATTCATTGATTTACAGATTAATCAGTTATATTGCTAAAAGGGATCATTCTGAACACTTCATGACCTCCTGCATGGTGTGGGCAAAGATTTTCAGTTATTCCTACCCTGTGATTGAGGAAGTCACTTTGTACTTGCAAAGAAGCAAAAGAAAGCCCATAAAAAGGCAAAACCATGACACCATCAAACAGTTGAATGATTCTCATACTTCAGTTATTTCATTTGCAAATGTTTGAAAAAGAAGTCAACTGATAATAAAAGCTAGTTTTGTCTGAAGTCTGAAGCAATCATCAGATGCATCTAATATACTGGATGATAATCTGCTGAAGGCTCTTGGTAGCAGGGCTGCCATATCAAAACCTTTCCAGGACACAGCCTTTCTTTTGTCAGAAAATATGAAGGGTCTAATTGTCTTTCAATTTATGGGTTTGCTTAACAAAATGATGTGGAAATACAAATTATTTTTTCTATCAATTAAAGTCATCAGTGTGTTCTTGCCCTGATAGATAACTGAGGTAATAGGCCCCTTACTTTGTGTATCCTTGTTCTTAAAATATCTTAATTTTCAAGGCACAGTAATATTAGGAACATAACTACATGCAGTTATTAATCAGCATTATTTTAGTTGAAGCTGATGGAATGACGAGCTTATATCAACTAAGTGTTGTCACTCTGTTTTACTCAAATGGGCAAGTCCTAAGACACTCAGGGAACTTAGGCATCCAGCTGCCTTTGAGTTTCCTTCTGAATTCTTTAATGAACTCTGGAAACATTGTTTTTCTGGAGCTAGATTATACAAGTGGCAATACTTTGAAGCTCATTGAAGCTTTGAGGAAACATCTCCCAGTTGTGCGATAGTGTACAAAAATATCCAAGCTACCTTTAACCTGTAGAGTAGAACATACTAGCCTATGCAGAAATACATATTCCTGCAACTACAGTACATTCCTAAACCTGAGCTATTGAGAACTAGTTTGTAGTTTTTCATTATCCTACAGCATGCAATGCAGGCAGTGCTCATGCTCAGTATTATAACTTCTGCAGTACTCTTGATCTCACTGTATTCAGGGCACAGTAACCCTTAGAACAGGCATTGCAATACATTCATAACTGAGACAGATTTTCAGAAGCAGTAATTGTTAGGGATGGATAAGCTGTGAAACTTTTCCATTTGCAGAGAAAGATATGACTCATATACTTTGAAAATAGGAAGTTCCACAGTTAATAAAAGTAAAAGGTTCCTTTGCTGAGTCTCCCATTTTTGTTTTCTAGGAAGCCTAAGGAAGGTGGATAACCTGGAGTGAATGCTTTGCTTCAAAACACCATTTCTTTGGGTGTTTTGGACTTTTAAAATGTAAGTAGCTGAACAAGATAAATATCTGAAAATAGAAGCTGTGCAATAATGAAAGACATGCTTTGTTTTGTCTTCTCATTTTCAAAGCATCAGTATCTATCTCATTTAACATTGTCATCCATCAACTAGTAGAACTATTATTATATTCAAGCCCATCAGCTTTGGAAGTATCTGCTTGAATCTTGATAGGGTATGGGCACAGAGAAGCAGTGGTGCACAGTTTAAGTGTTCCAGGGATGTACTGGGAGACAAAAAATTATAGAGTGGAAGAATTTCTGGTGCTCAGTTGTTAAACAAAAAAACTGCATTCACTCAAGAAAAAGGTTGCAGAGTTCAAATCACAAAAGTCAGGAAATGAAAACATGATGTTTCTAAGAAGACCACTACTGCCACTGAACTGTACTTTCTGTTCCTGTTTTTCTGGTTAAATACACAGATTACTATCTCAGTATAGCTTATTTCATAAATGCCACAAAACACTCAATATAGCCACTTTTACTTACTGATGCAAGCATAGATCTTGATCCTTTTCTAACACAAACTGTACAGCATAAAGACTGTAGTAAAATAGTTTCTACATTTGATGTCTACACCATTTTTAAATTAAAAGCTGCTTAGGGAAAAGGGAGTGAAAACCTGGTTAATAATGATAGTATTTAAACAGTTCAAATCAGGTTTGAAACCTCACAGTGTATTAAGAGCAGTGAGAGAGGAGCTCTAGGAGTTTCTACTTTCAAGCAGTTGTTTATCTGGATTTTCTGGACTAGAATAAGAGGACAGCAATGATTTGGTTTTTGTAGGGCTACATTCATCTTAATGCAATTAAAAAAAAAAAAAACACAGTTTTGCCAAAGACATAAGGGTTCCACTCCTGGCCCTTATTATTCTTCCAGTTGCAAATCAACTGTAAGAGCCTTCAAAATTATTAGCTGGACAAAAAGACTAGACATTATGAACCTACTGTAAAGAGTGTATGGTTTCAGTTTAAGAAACATTATTCATAATACTTATTAAACAAAAGTCATCTGTTACATGTGTGAAATTTCTGTGACTCATAAACAACTTTACATAAAATTCAAAGCTTTTCAGAGATCTCAAATATTAGGTAAATTACAACATGAAAGTGAGACTTATATGTGGATCTTGTTGCTCATTGTGCATCTGTATTTGATGAGGGGTAATGAGCCTGTTTCCTATCCCAGGAGGAAAGAGAATGCAATACAAACAAAGAGAATGAAAATTCAGTGAGAGAGGGGTATGTTATGCAGCCTCTGAGCTTCTGTTTGCTACTAGACTAAGGACATGCTCTTTTAATTCCTGTTTTAATTAATTTTCTCTTGTTTTCAAAAATGCCTCTTCTTCACTGATTTTCATTCTGTTAGTTCTATCTTTGGACTACTTGTTCGTGCAGAAATCTTTGAGATGTCTGTTAAATGGCTTGAAGTCAGCTAGCAGAGCAGAGAGAGGACCTTTTCAAGTCCTCTCCTGCCTTGGAAGCACATAAGAGACAGCCCACAGTCTCTGATCCTGTCCCACTGAGCACAGCAGGAGTTTTTCCTCTTCCATTTCTTCTTCAATTTTCTTTCAATAATTACTGGAGGCAGGTTAATTAAAACCAAGCCTGTTAGACATAATATTAAGTAATGTAACAATGTCCTAGAATAGCTATTACAGAAAGAGTGGAAAGTTGCCAGGGCTTTGAATAGAGCTAATTTTGTCCCGTGAGCCAGAGCAGACGCTACAGTATTGTAACAGCAACAATGCAACGCAGTATTTGGACAGTCTGATGTTACACTGTGTAATGTCATGATGGTGTTTGCATAGTATAAAATAAATTTGTTAAATGAGGCAGATAAAGAATAATGATAAATGAATCTTTATACCTTATCTTTGCACACAAAGATACTCCAGTGGTAAATGACTAACAAATGAAATAAAACCCTATGAAATAAAACCCTAAAATGAAGAACTGTCTTTTTTGCTGTAATCTACTCTATTTTATAATAAGCAGCAGTGCTAAGCATGTTAATGCATATAAAAAATAAGTATGACTGTGCAAATACTTAAAACTCTTGGCTTTTTGTGTATTTATGTCCGTTCACAAATCATGGCAAAAGGTTCAGAGGGACTGTTCGCTAAGTATGGAGTCTTCAAGATAGTAGTGACTTTCAGGATTTGTTTAATTTATTAAGATAACAGCCAAACAGGACAATCATTACGGAGAGAGTCATCCTGATAGCTTCAGAATTCTTTTTTAAAGAAAAAGAAAACTGGTGTAAACATTCTTCTGATGCCTCAATTAAAACACTTCTCAAAGTGAGCTGGTTATTCTTCATAATGTTACAATGAAGCTCTCTAGTCTGGAAAAAAAATGTGTTGGCCTGAGTTTCATTAACAAGCCCTGGTGATATTACTTGGTAATCAGTTTCCCAAATGGATTTTAAAATGTGTTTTGCATAGTGAAAATTTCATGCTGAGGATAGGATCCATCCAATCTAACTGCACTTAGTGGACATCTGCGTCTGGGGTAATCATCACCCTTAGTTTCTTCTAAGTCACTGCAGCCACATAGGCATCTCTAGGGCATTAGTCACGTGACCTGTTTCAAGCCTTAGTCTTTAAATGGCAATACACACAATGCCTTCTTTCCTTATTTTTGGAGTGAGAGCTACCACAGTGGTGCTTCGATGAATCTTTATTTTATGGCTTAAGAATTTACTGCTCCCAGCAGAGTTGCTAACCCTATTGGTACACTTGTGTTCTCCATCTTCACAGTTCAGAGTCTGTTATCACTGGCCACTTAAACTAATACACTAAACTATAGGCTGGCATGCAAGTAGAAATTTCCTTCTATTGCAGGACAGTGAACTCTGCTGGGTGGACAACCAGGAGGTAGTAAAACCTTAAACTGTCACAGCCATTCATTTCAAAGTACCAGAGTCAAAACACTAGCTAGCAATGTGGTTAGCAGCACAGCAACGCCTGCTATTATAAACAACAGAATTTTCTTAATCTGTATTATTGTTATGTACAAGACTAAAAACTTTCTCACAGAAGCCCTGCACATGCTGCATTTCAGCACCTTACACTGATTCACATGAGAGGTTCTCACAGACGGGTTGCTGGGGGTCCGGGAGCAAAGAGAGGGAGAGAGAGAGAGGTGACGAAGCTTCCCTTCCCCTACTTTGCAGGCCGTATCTATGAATTGCTTTTAATTAAACTTCATCTTATTTTCTATCTTTTCGTAGATGTGACTTCATCTATCTCCCTTGAGGAACGTAAATGAGGTGTCCAAAGGTAGAAACCGCAGCCAGTGGAGGGAGAGTGTCCATCCAGAGGGCAGTTCAGATTGTAGGAAAAAATCACCCTCCTGGGGCAGAATGCAGAGCAGAGCAATGAGGCTCTTAATTTAGATGCCTTACTTAAGTGCCTAAAATTAGATGGGGTAATTTCAGGCAAAAGTACTTTGGATACAGAGAACTGGAATGTGTTCTCCTGCAGTAACTACAAGGCATTAACAGCTCTCACAGTATTTGTTAATGATTCTTTTCTTGATTCCTGGCTGAAACAGAAATTTCAGGAGTTTTTTGCAAGGTATTATGCTGTATTGAATACTTTGTTAGATACTTGCTCATGATGTACTCTAAATTGTTAGATCAAAGTAAATATTGCTCTTTTGCAAACTGTCAGGAGTGATTTAAAATAAAGGCCCAAATATTTAGACTTTAATCATAAAATTAGGCTCTGAAGTAAAAGTTGTTTAGTGCAGCTGTGTTTAAATTAATGATATGGCCCATATATATTTTCAAATAAAGTTTGAGGGGCTTTTGATTTAGTACTGCATGATGTCCTGATTAAACAGTTGTACTCTACAATATAAATACAGCACATGCAGAATGAATTAAAAATTGGCTGGCATAGCTTAAAAAGTAGCCATCTTTGGAGAACGACCAGAGAACATGTGTGGGTTTCTCCAGAGTTTGGAGGCCTGCAGCTGTTCTGTATTTACATCAACAGTGTATGGATGGTATAAGGATTTCGGAGAGATAGTATAAATGGCTTTGTTACTCAGGCCCATTCAAACAAAGAATGTTTTAATATGGCAAAATATAAAGTTAAATGTATAGCAATAAAGAATGCAGCACATATGTACAGAGTGGGGTAATACATTGTGGACTGACATTGTGCACTGACTCTGGAGAAGACCAGATGTCATACTGGCTGCACTTGTAATGTGCTGTTAATGCAGTCCTGCTCCCCTGCCCTGCATGTGCAGAGGATGTGCTGGAAGGAGCTACAGGTCTCTATCTGCCTAGATTTCCTTGGTATGAAACCAGAGCATATTGGAGGGAGAGGGAGAAGGGTGAATAAGGGAAAAAAGTAAGGTAAATGGTGCTTTTCCAGGTCTTCCAGAGAGGACGTCCGCAGGCAGCCAGAGCACACACCACAACTCAATAGCTGGGAAATGCTCCCTGTCCCAAGATACAAACATAACAGAAGTGCTCAGGAAACTGTCTGTAAGCTTGCAGGTTGTTTTACATGACATTGTAAACAAGCTAATGGGTATTGGAGGCTACAGAGGTAGTTTTATTTCTTTATAAAACATCGATGACCAGTTATTGGATAGTACATATTATTCCTACTACAGTATTGCATATATTTATGGCACATGAAGGAGAAGAAGGTGACTGGGAATAGCTAATACGGGTGATTATTCCCCTTTACTCAGCACTTGCTAGAATACACTTGGAATATTGTGTTCAGTCTGGAGCCCCCGATACAAGAAAGGTGTTGATAAATTAGAGCAAGTCCCATGTATGGCCACCGAGATGATCAGGAGCCTGGAGCACTTGCACTGTGAGGAGAGGCTGAGGGAGCCGGGCTTGTTCAGCCTGGAGAAGAGATGGCTTTGGGGGCACCTCGCAGCAGCCTTTCCATACTTGAGAGGAGGCGACTAAGAAGACAGAGGAGGACTCTTTGCTGAGGTGCGTGGCAGTAGAACAGGAGACAGTGGTCATAAATCGAAATGGGGGAGGATCTCACTGGATATAAAGAAAAATTTTTCCCTGTGAGGACACTTAAGCATTGGAACAGGTTGCCCAGAAAGACTGTTGAATCTCTGGTTTCAGAGGTTTTCAAGACCCAACTGGGTAAAGCCCTGAGCAACCTGGTCTGATTTCAGTGTTCACCTTGCTTTGGACTAGTTCACCTTGGTTGGACTATATGATCCACTGAGGTCACTTCCAACCTGAATAAATTAATTATTCTATTATTTTGATACATAATTTTTAATGTGGAAAAATTGGAAAGGATACAAAAAATCCAAAACAATGATTTAAAAACTGAAAAAAATGCCTTATATTGACATATATAGATCTCCAGTTACTTGGTGCAAGATATGTACTATAAATAGATTCAGTAATGCATATAATTCACGCAATACATGCTTTGACAAACAAGTACATAGGAAGGACTGCACATGCACGTTACACGGAGAGACATCTTTGGAAAATGTGTCCTTAAAATGAAACCCATTCCCCCAAATCCCTCATGCTGTTAGTAGTAAAAATACATTGTATTTATATAATGTCTTTCATTTTTGGACTTCAAAGTACTTTGAGGATTATATAACTAACAAAGAGTTAATTCTGAACTGGCTGGTGTCTCTTAGCCTTTAATGAGTGTGATTTGGCAGCTCTGAGATAAAAAATGAATGCATATATCCTAACTGAGCGACGTGCCTGGGGAGCAGAGTCAGTGAAAGTCCCACGGGTTCGGGCGGTTCAGCTTCCAGAGCGATTGGTTAGCGCGGCACCACAGGGCCCCAAACCGTTAAAAACGCTGGTGTTTTGCACTGCGTGTTTGCTCTGGAATGCCACGGTGGGAATTTAAGCAGCAGCTTGCTGCCAAACACAGCCCTCACCAGCACCTCCTCCTTGTCCCTTGTCACGCAGCCGTGCTGAGCGACGCGGCAGGGCTCAGAGCCTCCTCCTTCCCTTCCGCGTGGCTCTGCCCCAGTTAGGAGCTCGAGCGCGTTTACCGGCCCGGAGGCTGCCACGGGGGTCTGCTCGGCAGCTCTCCCCACGCGCGCAAGCAGCGACTGGAGCTGGCGGCAACGCGCGCTCTCTCACCACCTTCACGCCGCCTTCCCGTTCAAGGCCTGAGCGTGCTGCAGCCCTGACTCCCCTCGTCCTTGCCCGTGGGGCAGGTGAAAGGAGAGCACGTTGTGGGTACGCACGGCCTGGCAGGCACATATTCAGTTACCTCTGCAGCTGCCTGACCGCACGGCTGGGCAGACGGGCAGGCCAGAAAATCTGGCACCCAGACCCCTCTCAAACACAGCGTTGGAGCTGGTTTGAGGACAGAAATATAGGAAGAGGGTAGGAATAAGTAAAACATGCCACTGCACTAGGCTGAACTGAGAAGCATGTAAATGCTGTGTTACAGGACATTATTGAAGGACAATGAGTTAAGAAGTAAAGTATTAAGGAAACTGCTTTTTAAGTATTTATTCCAGGAAACTAGGTATAGGCTACTATCAAAATCCCATGTCCATTCTTTTGTTGTTCAGATGTGAAAAACAGAAATGTTATTGCAGATGCAGGATGGCATTAAAAATTGTATTTGTTCCTGTGGGTGGGGGAAGGGTAATGGATTTTGTTATATGAATGATATTCCCTCCAAAATGTTTAATAACTATCAGAAGCTGGAGGGTGCTTAGAGCATGGGATAGGTGCCTTTTGTTGAGTGATTAATATATCTGAAAATTAAAATGAATGCATTCTGTTAACCTTATTCATGTTACATAAGTAATTCTCAAAGATTGTCTTTGGATAAATAGGTGTCATGCGAGTGCACCATGCTGACATACACAAAATCTGTGCTATCCTTGGCGAGTCTGTTTAAGGAGAAGAACAGATCTGCAGGGGAGAGTGCCAGCCATGCCAGTGACAGCAGGACACATGCTGGCATTTTCAGGACTTTGGCTGAACATTAATTGCAAACACTTGGTTTTGTTTGTTATAATTGAGTGTTCATAAAACTGTTAGAGTCATAATTAGATTACAATGTCTTTGGCCTAAAGTTCATAATTACTTTGTCTGTAAAGAACCTTGCACCATTTGGAGGCTGTAGAAATAATGAATTTAACTTGTGACATAGCTAAGACTACAGTGCAGCTAACTTCTCTGCTCTCTTCTAACTAGTTTCTCTCAATCTTTACATTGTTTGTATTTTCACTGAAGCAGACCAATGAAGACATTATTGCTTCTCTTTTTAGGGCTGATCACTAAGAGTAGAAGCGACCTACACAAAGTAATGGGCACACTGCTTTTTCAGGTGAAGTTATGTGTGCCATAAACAGCACATCACTTTTGTAAAGGCCTTTTGCACAGCACTTCCCTCTGACTGTTAGATTAAGGCTAAAACACTAAAGTAGTAAATTAAACCATGCCAGAGTTCCCAGGCACTGGAGCTCAGTCATCTACAGTGTTAAATTGTCCCTGTAATGCTTTTGGCCAGTGCCAGCCTTGCAAACAATTCCTGGCTATGGCTTGGGAATGGGAATAGGAATAGACTTCTATTCTGCAGGTGCCTATCCTGCTGTGAGAGAGTTCAATACTATGGGCATGGGCTGTTCTGTGCCAGCTGGCCCCAGTGCCTGGACATTTCATTTACTCGTACAGATACAGCCTTTATAAAGCCATTCTTCTCTGCTGAGCTACTTCTAGTAGTGGTGAGTGTTCAAAATGAAACTGGTGATCCTCATACCTCAGTAATTCTAAATAACTGCATAATTCACAAGAACACAAGGCTTTCCAGGATTATCCCCCTTTTGAGTAAAGCCTGCTCTGGAACACTGCCAGCCTGATTCTGTTTTGGAGGGGAATCCTCTTCATCTAAAGATTCTCCAGCTGAATGTAAATTATACTATAAACTTTGTGTTTTGAGCTTCCCTCTACTGATTTTGCTTATATGTCTGTGTAATTGAGAGTGCTTTTATTAAGCAATATCTTATGTCTTACCTTAGCAACCTTAAATATAATTTGTCCATTTTGTAAATAAGAGAGCTTGGACAAAAATGCTTCTAGAAAAACCTGGAATCCAATAAAGCAAACTCATGTCCTGTCTACTGCGCCATGCTGGCATGGATGGAGAGTGCTATGGGGCCTCCTTACCCTGCTTGTTACTGGTATTCTAACTAACGATCAGATCGTAATCCCTCCCAGATTTTGTCATCTTTTACACTGAACTGCTTTTGAGCAAATGAACAAGTTGTGTATGCCCTGACAAAGATTATAGACCATCCTGGTCCTCATTCCCTTAGCCCAAACGGCAGAGGGTTCAGGTGCAGATCTGATGGGCAGAGAACCTCCATCTTCTAACGAACAAGAGCTCTACTGTTCTAAGGAGCTGTAGTTCATTAGACAGATGGTCCTTACCAATCCTCAAGATGTAACTGATTTCCCTTTTTTTATATACTTATATATGTATGAGTGAATTTCACAGACTGACAAACATCCCTAAATTCAATTTAACAGTTAAGAAACATAATCTGTCAGTTATACAGTATGATACATAAAAACCATCTGCTTTTCTTAAATGTGGCTCATGAAAAAACTTGGACACATCAAAAAACTTCTTGATACTATATGATACATAAAGATGGCTTTATGGTTTATTTTTTGTGTCTGATGGTTAATTATTAACAACAAAAACAGAAATAACAGTAACAATTCAGGACCTGTTCAAAATTCTAAGATATATTTCTGATGACTGCAGAGTTCACAAAAATTAACAACAAAATTTTTACTTATGTACAACTCTACAATATGCTAAAATATTGGCTAAATATACTCAGATTTCTGTAGACATGCTAGGACCTTGAGTTCATTCCATTGCACACTACTCTTTCTTTAAGCATCTGAGCCCAATTACAAATGCACAATGCCCTTTACTATGAGGAAGACTTCAGAGAAGTAACTGCTGATTTGACCAAAAGTGTTCATGGGCAACACACTTGCAAAGCAAAAAGAAAGAAGTGAAAGAAGGAAAATAAAGGTGTAAATATAAAAGGAACAGCTTATCTACCAGATGTGTCATTCTCTCTTGTCAAAGGCAAACTTGCCTTGTCTTATGCAGACTAAAATATGTTCAGTCTATGTATGTCATGATTAATGCAAATCTGATTGTTTTGCTAATTAATCCAAAATGGATTTCATCATCATCTGATGAAAAATACTCAGAGAGAAACTAATCGTTGATTAATTTACATTTTCATAGATGAAATGTCAAAACTACAGTAGACGTGTACTTTACCATTTTCAAACAAATTATTTAGCCTTTTTTCATTTTTAGTTTACAGTTTCAGATGATGTTCTGCACTCACCTGGCTGCCATAATGTGTTAAAGCTTTTATTGTTTGAAGGAATTCTACAAGGAAAATGAATGCAGTATTAACATAAGAAAACAAGAACGGTGATGTTGTGTCGGACCAAAGTATCGTGTCTTCTGCAGTGGCCAGCAGTGGGTATCAGGCTAAGACCAGGACAAGCTGATGTGATGCTTCCCCAGAGTACTCTTTCATTCTCCAGCAGTTTGCAGTTAAGGACATTTTATGATCCTAGAAGGATTCTGTAAAAATCTCTCACAGGGAGTCATAGGGATTCATTTCATTCATTTGCATATTTGGGGGCCATAAGCCCTTGAGCCATAGTAAAACTGGAATTCAGGAATGGTCGCAGGAGAAAATACTGTTGGTTGTCAGCTGGGGCAGCTGGTTTCACAGCAAGCTTGCTGTTGTTGTCAGTGCTGGTGTCTTGTGCAGGCTGGTCTCAGTGAGTTCAGCAACCCTGTGGCCGAGCCGGCCGTTCTTTCACATTTTTTATTCGAAAGGTGTCCCTAGATAGTAACAACGGCGTGTAAAACAGTTGTCTGTTGGGTTTACAACCCGCGTGGTTTGCCATTAACGATAAAGCGTTCTTTGTGACCATCTAGTCCCGGCGATGCTAGAGGGACTCCTGTCACTGATTCAATAGGGGCCACAGGGTCCACCCTTGTCCGATGCGCAACGCCAGTAAGGCACGGCAGCGGCCACGGTACGCGGAGCGGGGCAGAGCGCGGGTGAGCGGCGGCCTCCGCGCTGCGGGACTGCGGAGGGCGTTGCTGAAGCTTTGCTCTCTCCTGTGTGGTGGTCCTGCTAGGAGGAGCTCCTGCTCGGGGACCGGGCATGCTTCGCTCTGCTTCCTACCTCGCAGCTCTACCGCCTCACGTGACGGGAAGAGTGATTCTGGTCCTGAGGCTTTTATTTCGAATGCTTGATATCACTGGCAAAGCAAGATCTCTAAAAATATAGCATTGTTTTACTACAGTGGAATGGGACCAAAATCAGAGACTGAAACACGGAGATAAATAACTGTTGCATTTTAAAACAAAATGTAATTGTTTAAAAGGCATGACAAAGTCAAATGTTACTGAGTAAAGAAGAAAAACTACAGTGTGAGAAAAAAATTAATTATGACTTCACACTGCAAAAAACATCAAAGCATAATTCCCATTAATCAATGGAAACATGAAAAATAAATGAAATGGAAGTGGTCAGCACTTATTTTTGGAGGAACTGGAGTATTTCTTTTAATATTTGCTTTTATAATTTTATGTCTGCATGTTTGTATTTTCTGTGGTTCTAAGGAAGAAATGTAAACATTAGTTTTTTTCAACTATTGTATATGATGTGCTATTTTACATTCTGAAATATTCTGAGCTTTTTGGGATCACTGCCTGGAGATATATGCAGCAACATACTGGCAAAGAAATGTGACACCATGTAAATCTTGCCTGTTCTGCAGTTTTATTAAGTTTTAAGCTCATCCCAAGTTCAACTAAAACAATCTAAAACTTGTAATCATTTTGAACAAGCGTGGGCCAAAAGTTAAGTTAACCTGGAACAATGCATATTTTCAAAATCAAACTGGCAAAATTGAAGTCAGGAAAGTCTGTGTGAAATTCAGCTACTACAACTGCTTACATTTTTCAGATCTAAATATAAAATGTTATCTAAAAGCAAATGATCCAGTGTAGCTCATATACGAAGAAAACATTCTCTCAAATAGGAATGGGCTCAATCTGCAAAGTCCAGACCAGTCTGCCTCTGGATCCAAGTTTTACAAACATTCTGGGATATTAGGCTGTTAGATTACAGTCACATTTCATTTCATATGTCCCTAAATTCAGACTTTCATTATACTTGGTCACACTTGGTATTTAAGTATATTTACTTACAGGATTTCTTTAAGGATTTCAAGTGGGCTTTACAATTGTAAGTTGCAGTGGAGAAGGTTGATTACACATTGATCACAGTGAAAACCAAAGCAATATCCAAGGAAGAAAAGATTGTTCAGAAACATTGTATCAGTCTTAATAAGTTTTCAGACTCCTGCAAATTGTTGTTACCCTCCATAACCTTTACAGTTTTCTGAAAGTAAAGAAGTATCAATCTTCTTATATTAAGGGTAAAAACAGTCTTTCACACTAGGTTTTTAAAAAGACAGTAATTTTGATGTCTAATTACACCTTTGTCCTAATTTTCAAACATACGGGGCAACTGCAGCTCAAGCTGAATTCAAAAGCAGCTTGCTCAAAAGGACCAAACAAGATGCCCTTAAAATCACTGCACTCAAAAGAAATCAGTTAACCATGAAGAGAAGAACTTGACCTTCTAAAATTGGATGGTTGAATTAAGATTTTCAACTCAGCCAAATCAGCAGTACACAATATTGACAAAACCTTTTCTTTTTAAACTAGATTAGACACATCTATCAGGAAGAGAAAGCGCGCAGCATCTTCCAACATGCAAACAATGCCTTGATTTGTGTCTTTATTCACTTGTATTATACAGCCTATTCACTGCAGGCATATTAGTCTTGATCCTACATTAGAGTAAACATTAAGATTATAAGAGACAGTATGCATATATATAAGGACAATTAAAAACTATGAGTACCTAGAAAATCTGTAGACTATCATATATGCATATGCAAAAGACAGTGTCTCACCAATTCATTAGTATTCCATTTCCAATAATTCATTAACTTGGCAGAAATCAGTAAGTGGTAGGTAAAAACAAGCAGTTGATGTCATTTATTTAGACATTTGTAAGGCCTAAAGTTACCCAAAAAAGCTAAATATTCTTGGGATAGGAGAACATATTAACATGAGTCAAAAGCTACCTAAGAGATAGGGACAGAAAGTAGAAAGAAATTATTAGTTTTATTACACAGAGGTGAAAAACAGATTTCATAGCAAGTCCTGTAATGCATATTAATTGGAAGGGAGCCATCAATCCAGTAGCAGCATTTGCAAATGAGTTATTTATATCAGTCAGCATGAGAGAAGACTTTGAAGAAGTCAAGAAGCCTTCAACCCTACTAAGGGAATGGGCACTAAAATGGCAAATACTATGACTAATGATATACTGGAAAAAAATGTCTTTTATAAATACATTACAGGATTGTAAATTAACTGTATCATCTCAAAAAATGGAACCGGGAATTACATGAACAGCGTGATAACAGCTCTGTTCAGTATGCAATATGATAGAAAAATTAATGAGATGTTGGGAAACATGTGGAATAGGATGAAAAATAATTCTGGAGAAACTAGGCTATTATGTAATTCCATGCCATGGCCTTTTCTGGAATATTGCGTGTGGACCACCTCAGTCTGAAAAAGGATATCCTGGAATTAGAGAAGGCTAGAGAGGTGCACCAAAAACTGCTAGAACAAGTCTCCGAGGAATAAAGATTGGAAATTTTGGAACTGTTTACCTCAAAAGATGAATAGAAGATGTGATAAAAGTACAAAATGATGAACACTTCAGAAGCTGGAGCAGCACTTTGTTTCACATACCAGTAACTAGACAACATTCAAACTAAATTGAAAAATGGCAAAATCAAAACTGGTAATCACGTCTTTGTGCAATACGTAAGGTGACTGTAGACCTCACTGATGAAGCACAGCAGTGAGGCCATGAATTTAGCAAGCTTTAGATGGAAACCAACCACTTGGAGTTCACAAAAATACCTGGTAGTTATGTTTGAGAGTACTGGACTAGGGGCAAAATGACACACTTCAGGATTTACACCAACGCGCAGTGGGGTTCTGCTGAGGGCAAATAACTCAGCCACGGCCTTGAACTTCTTGCATCCTCCTGTGAAACATCCCATACTGGCTGATCTGAGGAACAGGGCTCTGGACCAGATACACAGTTCTGATTAACATTTAGCAAATCCCTACCTTCTTGTCATGTTGTTGTCTTAAAAAAAAAAAAAAAAAAAAAGAGGAGGAAAACTATTCGGATTAGAGGCTGCTTAACACCAGGGCTGCAGTACACAGTACAACGGCCTGAGATCGCTTCCACGTGAGCTAAAGGACTTGGAGCCGTTCCCACGCCAGTGACCACAAGTGGAGACACCAGCCGGACGTCATTCGCGTGCTTCAGCGCGCGTCTGGAAGGAGGCGCTGAACACCTTCCTTTGCGTTTGGTTCCGGGCGGCGTGGCAATAACCACCGTGCTTCGCTGTTTGTTTCATTTTCGAAACCAAAACCAAGCCCGAAGACCCAGTACCCCGTGCAGTATCACCGGCAACAGCTGCTGAGCAAAACCTACGGTTTCGTTAGCGGGAACACACACGCCCCTAGCCACAGGGGTACCAATCCGGGCAGGAGCTCGAGAAGGCGCTCCGCCTGACTGAGTGCATTTCGATGATTTGCTGTATTTTAACCGAACTGGCGGAGGCTCCCCGACACCGCACCGGGGGCGTCGGGCGGCCCCGCAGGGAAGGAGACGTCCGGAGCGAGGCGGCAGCGCCGCCGCCGCCGCCACCGCCACCACCCTTCCCTTCCCTTCCCTTCCCGCCGCCAGGGGGCGCGGAGGGCCCGGTGCCGCCGGCGAGGCAGCAGCGGCGCCGCGGGCTGCCGGCCCCGAGCCCCGCAGCGCCTCCGCCCGCGCGGTGACCAGCGCTCAGGGGCGACGTGACGCGAAGCGCTGCGCTGCGCTGCGCTGCCCGCCGGGCTGGGAGGCGGCAGGCGTCCAGGCCCGGCGGCCCGGCGGCAGCCCGCTAGGGCCTGTCCTCGCAGTGCTGCGGGGGAAGACCAGGGCCGCCCCCGCCCGCAGGGGCGAGGGGGGGAGGCGGCAGCTCCCCCCGGGTGCAGCGAGTCCCCGCTCCAGCGAGAGGGGGCAGCGGCCGCGGGCGGGCGGCAACAACGCCACCGGCCGCCCCCGCAGCCCCGCTGGGTAAACGCTTCCCCGCCCGCCCTGTTATGTTAATCCGCCGGGCTTTACATGTCCCCTCCCAAAGGCCAGCCCCCGGTTAAGAGCTTTCCCCGGGCTGTCAGCGAGACGCCGGCGCGCCCTCACTCCCCCTCGGGCCGCCGCCGTCGCGGCTGCGCTCGCTTCGCGGAGCGGTGCCTGGCGGCCCGGCCCGGCCCAACCCGGCGGGCTGCGCCCCGCTGCGCCCCCGGCCGGAGGCGGGACCGCGGCCGGTACGCGCGGCCGCTCGTCGCGGGGCTTCGCCTGTTTGGGTTTGGGGTTTTTTTTTCCGCCTAGGGAAGCGCTATTAAGTCTAAATCCAAAGTTCTAGACCAAACTACGGGTTGTATATACTTATATATATATAAATATATATATTATATAGTTATTACTTTATATATAGTCTATATTATATAATTTTAAGGACCTCATAATGAGGAACCAGCGCGTTGCCGCTTGCAGAGGGAGCGTTCTGTATGCAGGTGCAGGGCATCCGCGTGCGGGCTGCGATGTCTCAGCCCGATCCGGGCACGGTGGGAAGGCTAAACCCGGCTTCCCCAAAGGAAGAGACTGGCCTGGTGACCCCCGGGCTGTGAACCAGGCTGCTCGCTTGCAAGAACAGACGGCCCGCAGGCTGTTTCCTGGCTTGTGTAACAGCAAATTAAATCCCAAGGATGAATGCTGTACAGGTAGGTCTTGCTGCCTCATATCTTTTGCATGTGATTCAGGTCTTCTGTTCCCCCAGCAAAGAGCTTTTGGGGAAATGGGACAGTGAGAAACACCACGTCTGTATCTGCTTGGTAGCAGCAGTATTGACACAAGACAGAGCCTGGCTGGCTGTAATTCTTTTTATAATAAATTCTTGGTGGTAATCCTTCCTAAATCTGCACTTTGTATTTTAGTTGAATAAAAAGCACTACCAGAGAGTGTACATTTTGAGTTTTTCCCCTACAGCACCCCAAGGGGGTCTCTGCTTGTTTCCAAGAGTGTTTTTTTGAATTTTCATTTGAGCTTTCTGCGGCTTTTCAAACAAACTGACCCGCCGGTGACTGCGAATAGCGCCCGCGTTCCTGGCCGTCCTTGGTGATGTGCCCTGCGCCGAGCAGCTGGGCGGGTGCAGGTTAGCTCCTCAAAGCGAGGCGTAGCTAGAGAGGTGGGCAGGGGAAAACCCTTCCTCATCTAGGTAGTGAGGAGGAGCAAGAGCTGAGTTTGATCTATAACATATTTTTAAGAGGATGGATAAAGGGACAAGTGCAAAGTTATTGACTGCATTTTGCAGGTGATGCCACAAGCCAGTTTTTAGCAGGCAGGTTGATAAATGAACCAAAAAGAGTAGGAGGAAGCACGCACTGTCCAGGTTTAATCCTGATGCTACCATTGCTTTAGTTCAGATTGCTTGGGCCAGTTACTCAGTCAACCAACCCTTTTAGTCTGTGCTTAATTTTGAGCATATGTAGTCCCATCTACTCCTATGCATAAACTTTAGGCATGTGTGTGTTTTGCTAGATCAGGACCTTATTACCTGTATAGTTCAATTTCTGCACAAACAAAATGAGTGTTACTTCTACACTGCTTTGTAGGGATTTGTGAAATTTAGTATTTGTACCGTGCCCTGAAAAAAGTGATGTTTTATATGCTCATGAACTTTATAGCCCTTGAACTGAGTATTTTACAGGCTTGTATGCTAGGTTGAAAATGCTGAGCACAGGGATGTTGGAAATTTCAGTGGTTATAAAACAATTTCTGGTTACATACCTTGGCACAACCCTGCTGGTTTAGTGACACAGTTACTTCTGGCATTGCAGCTCTGCTAGAATTACAGTGTAGCGATGAGACTCCCAAAAATACTCCCTTCACTCAGATGCTTGAAATAAAGCCAGTTCTTAGAAATTATGCTGAAGTATTTCTGGGGTAGGGTGTTGTTGTTGTTTTAATGCCTGTTTACGCTGTTCTCATATAAAGATGAGGATTGTGCTCTATAGAAATGAATGGGTGTGACATATGCTGTATTTATAAACATTTTTGCGGGATCCTAGCTGAGTTGCCATGGCTGAAGAGAGACAAGTATTTTATTTTTTAAATCGCTCATACTACATGGTATAAACCCACAGTGGATGCAGTGAGTAATAAATGGAATTGTTCAGGTAAAAGAACTGTTTCCACACCAATCCAGAAACCTATATTTAGATTCTGTAGCACTGAGAAGAGGGTGAACATGGCTTAAAAAGCTAGGGCCTGATTCTGCACAGCTTTGCCTGGATGAAAAATTCTTGCTCTCCTAGTTGGTCTCACTGATGACAGTGACCTGGGTTATGTGGGTTACAAACTAGCTGTATGACAAGGAATGTGCAGGATTGGAGACTTAACAGTACAGTAAAGCTGTCCTTAGACAAATTCTTCCAGAAGTTTTATTTTGCAATAGTCAGTTGAGTGAATTTTTCCTTTCCTTTTCCTGAGTACAATAAAACAAAAACTCACTTCTTTGAGAAGCCCTGAATCACAGATGATACAAAAAGGATGGGTGGGATTATTTATCAGTTCCCCAGACTGTGTTTATAAGATGCTATCTGAATCCAAGTTAAACAATATACACTTTGTATTTAGTACAGGGTGTTCAAACAGCGTGCAGTGCTGTGTACAGGAATCTCTTCGTTTGCCACTGAAGTGCAGTCACTTCTGTAGCAAGCACAGCCAGATGGCCAAATGTCTGTTGTATACTCTTAAGTTCTCTAGAAATAAAATTCAGAGGGATATTGTATTACAAAAACTAAAGATTTATCAAAAATTATGTCTTAATATGTTCAATGTACTTTATTTAGACAATGCTGAAGCAATTCCTTCTGATGAAACACTTCAGCATGGTTTTAGACCAATCGTTTAGAACATTTTCCATTGAACAATTTTGCAAAATCAGGATTTGTGAGAACTGTTTGCAGTTTTATCGGTTCATTGATACTCTTCAGTGGAAGAGTATTCTAAAAGAAAAATTTCATTTAGCTTGCAAGTTTGGAAGTATTACTAAGATGCTAAATTTGAAAACTTCTCCCCAGTATAGAAATATATGTTCAAGTATGAAACGTCACTGGGAGATGGTCTCCTGTACCTCTCACTATCAAAAACCCTTCTGATGAGCATTGGAGCCAGATTAGACTTTCATTTGATTTATGCCCTTGTTTTTTTTCCCCATTTTGTTACTGCTGAAAGGGGCATGTATGTATAATGGATTTGGATGTAAATGAATTGATCTATCTTGTCTCACAAGATCTTAGCAAAAAAGTAATGTAAATTTGCTTTGAAACTCCTGCTGTCCTGGTATTAAAAAATAAGTATTAACTGGGGAGAGAAATTATCTTAATTTTTAAAGGAGTTGTCCTGAAAAGTACTGAATATACTTCATAAACAGAAACCAAAAGCATGAAGGATAGTAAATAGGAATCTAAATGTAGGTTTCCAGGTCCATATTTAGGTTCTTAAAAAAGTAACCTGATTTTTCAAAGGTGCTGAGCAACCAGCAGTGCGTGTGAATTCCCTGGGAGTTCTCAACTGCTCAGCATTTCTGGAAATGGGCCTGTTATTCAGGATCAGTGATGTTTCTGAACATCAGTTTTTTCTAAAAGTCTTAAAGTTGGTGAATATTATTGATTTGAGTGCATAAAGTACTGTTGTAGGACACCCTTGTTTTACCTTGTGTCATCATCATTATTTACGTTTTGGCACAGGAAAGCCTGGATTGTATAGTGAGGTCACTGAGGGACCTGAGACCGTGGCTGGCAGCCTTATTGCGCTCTCACTTGGCTGTGACCGGACTCTCTTTTATATTGCAAAGTTCAGCGCGTGTATATAAAACGGACAGCACAGTTCTACTGCAGGTTCGGCAAATCCTATTTGTAGCCAGAAGGTTTTACTGTTTTTTTCCTCTTTCTAGATGAAAACTCTCTATCTCTGGAGATAAGTAGATGTCCTTTTTTTTGTATTAAAAACTAGACACAATCTTTAAGCATGAGTCCAGTCTTGGATAGGAATGTATTCTGTTAGTATTTTCATGGTATGTATTTCTTTCCTGCCTAATTTTGCAGTTTTATTATCTGAAGTATAGGTAGTGTTCTGTGTTTTTTACAGACTATTGAAGAAGAATTGGTCATATTATTGCACAGTTTATCTCTGATACTCCTTGAGGCAACAAGGTAATGGACAGATTGTCAACTAGTATAATCAAAATAGTTCCTTTTTCTTTAATGGAACTCTGCTAATTTCTGCATCCACATCTTCCACTTACATGTTAGTCCATTGTTGTTTTCTTTTCTCAGTTTTTCCTGTATGTTGCTGTAGAATACCAGGCATAATATTTTATTTTAGCATTTTTTTTCAAGAAATTACTGTAAACAACAGATTTTCATAAATGGCAGAGACAAAACTTATTTTTGTCTCTTATTATTTGAGTAATGTAGAATTACCTCTGGAGGTGTAATAGCTAAAATCACAGTAAATGTTTTCCTCTCAACTTCTTTCCCAATTAGATATTCCAGTTTAGCTAATTTGTATGTGAAATACTGTAAAACAATTACTTCAACTTAATGTTCGTGTTTTTGTTGCTAGAAATCAAATTACTTCTAGCTTTGCTGCTCAGCAGCCTGTAAGACGAGAACAGCTTGTGACTCCTGAGTGTTAAGCTCCTGTTGCTTGACAAAGACACATATACAGTAATGTGAAGTGCAAAGCGCTTTTCACAGTCGGGGGGGCAAGTACAAAAATAACAGGAATTATGAGAAATTTCTGTGATGTAAAAGTATGGAGACTAAGACATGTTTTACATACTATGCAAGAATAACTCATTTCATACAGTTTTCTGCTAAAAGAAGCATCTGTTGTTTGATACTAGCAGCAGAAATCAAAGAATTCTTTTTTTACAGATTAGTTTGTTTGTTTTTTCTCCTTAGCTAAATGTTTAAAAGAAATCTGATATTCTCAAGTATGGCCAAACTGGTCACAGATAGGGACCAGCAATGTCATGTGCAGCCTCCATGCAAGGACATGTTCTTACTGCTTAGCTTTATTTGGTCTAAGTTCTGTGACTACAGCAAAAATTCAGTTGGGAACCAGTGGTCTAAGCAGTTCTTTACATCAAAAACAGGGGTGTTTCTGATTTTATTTTTGAAAATTATAGTAATAACATACAAAGCTAGTGAAAATCATGATACTGTGTATCAGAGCGTAGAAACTTGCTAATACTGTGCCATACCCTTATTTCTTGATGGAATAAGATGATAATCTGATTTTAACTTTTCATTTAATAGTTTTTATGTATTGTACAATGTTTACTACAATGTCGTGACAGAAAGCTGGACATAGTTAAATGTTTTGTCAGTCAGATACCACTATTGACATTATTTGGAGATCATAGGATTTTCCAGGATCTTATTTTATTTGAGAAAATGAAACTTTGATTAAGAAATTTATTTTCTTTTTTTTATCATTTAAAGTAAAAACTGTAGTTTCTGTTTTTGAATGAATTTTTTACTAGGAGGTGCCAATGGGATTGTTTTCCCCCAAAAAAGGAAAGAGGTAGAAGTTATTTTCATTTCAGGAATTAAGAGAGAGATGATTTTCATGAGTTAGCTTTTGTCATCAGTGTTAAGTCTTCGATGGAATTTACGAATTACTGTTTCGTTCAAGTTTTGCACAAAGGATTGAGTTTTGTAGCTGAGTCAACCTGCATATGTGTTTGCAGGACTAGTACTTATTTTTGAAGAGCTACACAAATAACATACACAGTTCTGGGAACAGTAAGAGCTCAGGAAAAGCCCAGTGGATTGACATTAGGCAATTACTAATTCTCTGTATGAAACGGTTGAAAGAAATGATACAGCCACGACAATCTTGCCATCTAACTGGTCAATGGCACTCCGTTGACAAATAGCATGAGCAACACCTTTTGCCAGCTTGGTGGAGAAATCTTTAAAATACAGCTTTTCATCTGGCTTTCAGCTAAGATTTCTTTTCAAGCAGAAAAACTGAACACAATGTAAGGTGTAGACACCTTACATATTGTAAGGTTTAGGTTATTTACTGGAAAATATTAGATTAATTTACTGGACAAGTTGTCACAGCTTTCTTCAAAACCGACTGGCTACCCCCTGAACAACAGTGGTCACTTAGCAGTTATTAAAAAAGCTCAGTGATACTCCATACCGCTGACACTGCTGAAAGCCTGAATCCTTAAATAGCTACTCAATTCTGTAATTGCCTAAACGAGATCATTAGCCAATGAAATTAATTTGAATAGAACTAATTTGAATGAGAAAATCAGTCTCTGTACTTTCTCTGTATAATAGTACACGTTACTAAGACTAGAAAAATGATTCACATGCAAGAACAATCATAGCTGTCAGACTCTGCCTATATTTAAGCATCTTAATGCATATATAAAATCAGAGGTTTTTTTTTTTTTTAGATTTGATGGACACTCATGGCTTCGCTGAAGTCAGCCATCCTGATTGATATAAACCCTTCTATTTTTATTTGGTATAGATATAGATTCCTAACTTTATATACAAAAATGTGAAAGTATTTGGTATGAATATAAATTAAAATGTTTTCAAACTTCTGGTAAACATGCATGTTTGGTAGCAGTGAAGATGCAACAGAATTTATTTTCTTTTGAGTCTGAAAATATAAAAATTAACTATTGAAAAGTCAGAAATAAAAGATTTGTATTGAGATCTGCAAATTTCCCTCTTATCCATGGTCTTAAAGGTTTGGGGGGGTTCTCTTTGTTTTGGGAGGACCACAGCCATAGCACTTATAGCCACTTTTGACACAGGACTTCTGATTTTTCTTTTTGCCTAAAAGTTAGGGTTAGGCTTGGGCTCGTATTCTCTCCTCTGTATCTTTTGCCTTTAGAGGATAAGGATCATTTATCTGTTCTCTGGGCAAGAGGGAGTAATAATAGTAATAATAATAGCACAATGCTAACACTGCCATGAACTTCAGTATGTTTTTTTTAATATATATTTTGTAAAGTTTCTACAGCTTTGGGAAGACAAAAGCAATAGGAGCGAAGACTGGAATGTCTCAGGAAAGGCTGAAGGACCCGCCTCATGGGCAGTGCTGGCTTTGCAGGGTGCCTGCAAGCTGGCGAAAGTGCTCCGTACATTATTCCCCTATCCTTGCATGGCACGGCTAGTCATGGCCAGTGCTGCCTAGGCTTAGGCAGCAGCAGCCAGCAGTTATATTTTCCCAAAGTGCACTTCTGTATTTTCTTTCAAAGTGAATTTTAAAAACCTAGGCTCCACCTGGGCGTATGAACTAACCGAGTTGAGCTGTCAGCGGCACATGGGGGGGAGCAGAGGGCCGGAGCGGGGCCGGGGGTCCCAGACGAGCGGGGCAGGCCGGCCCCAGGCCCGCGGCCCCCGCGCAAGGCGGAGGGGAAGGCCAGAGCGCGCTTGGGTAGGCCGCCTGTGCGGCGCCACAGGCTGGAGCCAGGTGCAAAAGATCTCAGACAAGTGAATTTCTAATGTGCTAGAAAATTGGAAATTTCATTTAGAAATTAATTTCTGGAACGTTTCTAATGTGTCTTGCAGGCAAGGGCCCATTTTGAACTCTGGCTGCAGCAAACGTTAGGCCGAGCCCCTTCTAACCGAGCAGCTTTGGGGCTCTGCAGCCAGGCAAGGAGGGCCCAGCCTGTGGTGACTGCTCATGGGCAGGCAGACAGGTCCCATGCCTGGACTCCTGGCAGAGGCTGGTGGATTAGTCCAGTCGGAGCAGCCAGAGGCAGCCCACTTGGCAGGTTTGTGTGCTGACTTCTCCAACATGCCCCTTTTATCCGGAAGTACCAAGCTGCTGAGGACTGGAGTGGCCCGGTCTTAGCCAGGCGCTGGCCAGCCCGCGCCTGTCCGTGTCCTGGTGGCGAGGAGGAGGAGGAGGAGGAGGAGGAGGAGGAGGAGGGGCGGCTCCAGCCCACCCTGCTCCTGTCCCCCCCCCCCGGCTTTGTGCACCCACCTCGGCGGCTGCTGCCTCTTCCCTGGGACAGTGTCAGGCACAGCCTGGCTGCCACCCGCCCTGGCAGCAACAACCTTCGGGCAGAAAAACGAGGAGAAAAATGTAAAATTGCTCGCCAGTGTTAAAACTAGCACATTGACACGACTGTGTTAATTCCTTGATGCAGCTGCGTTATATCCACAGCTAATTCTGCATTGTTTTTTTCCTTGGGGATCAGCTGCAGATATTTTGTTTTTAAATATCCGAGAAGTTTAAAATTTAATTGGAAATTGATGTGTTGGATACATATATACTTTAAACAAATATATTTTTAAAACTTTGTTACGAACAGGCCTGATTGAGAAGTGAAGATCTTACAGGTCACTTGCATGGAATATTTTTCAGGAATTACAAAAAGGTTTTCTTGCTTTGGGTAGAAGCAGTACAAAACCCCCCAAATGAGAAGGAGTAACTGTGACAGCATCAGCAACTTCTGACAAAATATACTGAGGGCAAGAAAATTGTCCCTTTGGCTCAAAAAGAGTTAATGGGATATATCTTTTATATTTACTGCATTTTCAAATTATGCCTATTTGTCTTTAAGAGGTACCATTATATCCTAGCTTCACATCTGTCTGTTGGAAATCAACCAGTTATGAATTTTTCTTCAGTAACTCCTGGGTTTTAAACTATTACTGGAATTATTTTGTTGTTTAAATTGTAGTGAACTTCTCTAATCCCTGCAAACTCCCTACAGCCTTTTAGCTCCAACAGAAGTTATCTCAGTGATAGAAAGTCAGTTCCTTTTTCATAGCATTCCCTCTTTGCTAATTCCATGCAAATGTACCTTTAAAAATACCGCTGGCTTCTGAGCTTTGAGAAGTACTGTGAAGAGTGTAAAGGTTTCTGTAGTTATGCTTTAATTTTTGTTTCTTTTTTTTATTCAATGAGAATACAAGTCTATTTTTTTTTAAAAAAGGAGACAGGAAAAAAGCCTATTATCTTCAATAAATCATATTTTAATGAAATACTATTGTTTATGTGTGCCACTCCCCTCTAGTGAATAGAAGTGGAATTGCTCCATCTCATGCCATGCCATGGTCTCCCAGCTGCAACCAGATTATGGAAGTTTTCTTTAACTTTCAGTGACAAGGAATTATCTTTTTTGGAGTTGAACAGTGTGAGCTTTTTATATGCTGTTTCTATTAAGGACAAAATGATGCCTCTAGGCCACTTACTGGCAACCAGATCTTCATTGCAAAGTATACCAAGTTTGCTAAATTCAGTCCTTTGCACACATAATGCCCATGTAAATACAGAATTAAAACATGAACTAAAAATTGCTGTCTGTATTTGAATGATGCATTTATTCAGTAATTTTAACCCTTCCATGAGAGGTTGATGTTAGCTTTATTAAACCTTTACGTAATTGATTGGTTTGGTTGTAGTTAGGTGAGCAAGCCAAGGTGAAAATATTGATCCATGTATTTTCACACACATTTTTGTTGAACAGGAGAATGAATATTCTAATATGAATTACAGGAAGCTAGTGTAATAAAAAGGATGTGTACACGATACATGTTCTGACATGTGGAAGCTGACAACATGTCAAGTGTGGGATTTCTCTGGCCAAAGGCAGTCATACAGCTCATTAGTCATTCTAGTCTCTCCTTGTCCTCCATGGAGAGAAATGTGTGCCTCATCCCTTAAAGTACACATCTAAAACAGATCCAATATCTCATGCTCAAAAACTGCTTGTTTCTATTGTCTGCCAGTTACAGACATCTCAAGCTTTCATGAGGTGAATCCTATTTGCTCTTCTGTTGCGCCATTAATTGATGGTATTGGTGAATACAACTTTTTCTTCTCTTACACCAACAACCAGGTTAGCCCGTTAGTGTTGTGCAGGCTGTGAAGTTCTCATTCTTAACAAAGTAAGTAGCCTGAAGTAAATCATGTAAGATGAGCCCTAAATCAACATGAAATTTGATCCAGGGGATAAGTAAGTTGAAAAAAGTTTTATAAGAAAAAAGAACATGGATCCAAAGTTGTTTTCAGTCATATCAAAGAAATGCAGAGGTATACCCGAGACTAGAATTTGATCTATAGAACTTGATATGCTTCTGTATCATACTCATACATTAAAACTGACATTAGGCATTCATTTATCTGAAACCTAAAGAATGGGAAGTGTGAACATGGCTGGGAGGCCCAGTGTAACACATATCCTTGCTTGTATTACTCTTGGGATCATTTTGGCTCTCACATCCCTGCACTTTTCTGGGAATCAGAGCTGGAATTCTCCCTTGTTCTTAAAAGATGGCACAAGAGTATAATGAGCCTCTTGTTTTGTACATGCTACACAAGTTTGTTAGAGTGAGCAGTAATGATTTTAACCTGCAAAAGCATGGCGTATGAAGAGTGGTGTGGGAATTAGGAAAGGAAGGGACAAGGGTTTCAACAAATGACCATACTGAGTCACAGTGTGCAGTGTCTCATTCAAGTCATTCCTAGTATCTGCATTATGAATCTGACAAAAAGAGCGTGCTTTCAAGTTAAGAAATCAGTCAAACAACAGATGTACATATCTTTAAAACCATCTAGTACAATGACATTTTAGTTCAATCACTCTCTGCATACTCACTGTGCCCTAGGTACTGTCCCTTGCCCTGTGGTATGTTACTCATTTCTCATGCTGATGACTGAATTACCACAAGTTCATATAGTTTACCATGTGTCTGTACAGTGTAAGAAAAGAACACAATGCTTAAATGTGTACTTAAGCATTTGAAGGCTCAACATATTAGGTTGTGTGTTGTTTGAAAGAGATTTTTCTGTGTTCTCTTTGATGAGCAGATAGCACACATTCAGTCTGTAAATACCAATAAATAATTATAGAACATCTAAATTTAATATTCTACTCTGATGTAAGCATGTAGTAGATAACAAGGTGTTAAGTAACAGCCAACATGAATTTGTCAGGAGCAAATCATGTCAAATGCTTAATTTTCTTCCTAGGGTAAGGAGATAGGCCTTATAGATATATATCTTGACTTTGAGGGGGGTTTTTTGTACACTCGCTTGACAATCTCATGAGCAAACTAGTGAAGATTTCATGGAGAATTATAGCACAACATAGTTATCAGTGGTTTATTGTCAGAATGGAAGCTCCACATCAGTTGGGGCTCTATGAGTGTCTGTCCGGAAGGTGGTACTAAGAATTTTCATTCATAATTTGAAAGAGAGAGAACTCCTATGAAATTTGTCATCAAGCTGTCAGGGTCTACAACTGCATTAAAGGACAAGACTATAATTTAAAATGTTCTTGACAGGCTGGAAAAATAAAGAAGATGCACTTCAAAGGCAACAGATGCAAACAGCCATGCTTAGGTAGGAATAGTCAGACACAAAACAAGAAGATAAGAAATGATAGGCTAGGCACCATTTTGTAGAAATTAGTCTAAGGCTTTTGGTGGCTCTTGCATGCTTTGAGTCAGCAATGCCATGCTGTTAGAGGGGAAAGCAAGTGTAAGAGATGGGAAACAAGAAGTAATATTATATGTAAGACAAGGAATAATACTTCCACTTTGCTTAGCACTGGTAAGGCTTCAGTTGGGTCTCTTGCTCCATCTTGGGTGACACAGTTCACATGTGACATGGAACTGTCTGGAGGGATTCTAGAGGAGAGCAACAGGAATGCTCAGATATTTAGAAAATATGTCTGTGAAGACTGAGGGAAATAATTGTTTAGTTTAAGGGAGAAAAAAAATATGGTGAGACTTTAAATCTTTGAATATATGAGTGATTCAAAGAAGGGAACACATTATTTCCCAGTCCACTGAGAATATGCTTAAATTGCAGGAAGGGGGACATCAGGCTTGACATAGGGAAACATTTATGACATGTTCTGACATGAAATGTTTTTCTTGTCCAGGGAGTCTAAATGGAACATTGACTGGGAAGGTTGTGGAGTCTCCTCTGTGAGAAGGTTTTAAGAACACATTAGACGTTAGACAAACGCTTATCAGGTGTCTGTGAAACAGGATGGAGGATCTGAGGACCATCTCTGTTCTATGATTTAAAAATAGATACTGAGATATCATAAAAAACAAGGCTGGGGGAAGAATTTGGAAGAGAGGAAAGATGCTTGCTAAAGAATGAAGACTGGCACAGCACATATAAGAGCCTATGCAAAACCTGTACAGATTGGGACTTCAAACTGTGAGGCTCTTTGGATACGATTCCAGCACTACAGTAATGGGAACAAGGGTCTGAACTTGCATCCATCAAAATTAAAGGCTGCATTCTGCTAACTTCTTAGGGTAGCTCCATATATGAGATGAGGGGAAGAGAAAGTGTAATTTCCTAACTTACTGCTTAATGAGGTCTAAAAACCAAAATGTTATTATTATTATTATTTAGTCCCCTAAAGCATATCTGGTATTCTTATGGAAATCCACTGGGAATTTTAAGCTTGCCTAGACCACAAAATCAAACGTGTTGTTTGTAAAGGCTAAAGGCACTGGATGAAAGGCAGTTTCTTCTTTTTTATCTAAAAAAAGTGTAAAATAAATATGAGGCAATCCTGCGGCCTCTAGTTAGGCAAAACTCACACTGGGAGTGCGGACCCTAGCCTTTTTTTATTTATAGAGAATGTTGTACATCATTGCAGCTCCTTAGCGTCTTAATCTGTAACAAGGTGGTAAAGTCTTGATTTTGTTTGTACAGCACTTTGAGAACTATGGCTGAGAAGTGCTACTACAGAACTGTTACTAAAAATTTTCTTTTCCCTTTTCCAGAGAGATCAGTGCTTGCCCAGCCAACATTTGTCTTTGAAAAGAAGGACCATCCTTTGAAGGTAAAAACTTAAGCTTCTGTTTTGCACAATTGATAGAAAATGCTAAGAAATAAGGATTCTATAGACAATGATCTTAGGGGCAATAAGGGACTTTTGCCTAGGTTAATACTTGTAATAATTGGGCTCAAAATAGAACAAGCAAAAGTAGGGACAAGACTGCTTTAACATACATATGTTGGATTGATATACTTTGTGTCCTACTCTAGAAAATGGCAGATCTGTTCTCCTTGACCCTTCCACCCTTCTATTTTTTTTCAGCGGCCTGCAGAAGACTCAGTTTGCAAAGCTGAAAATGGTAATAATCATTTCATTGAAATAGTATAATAATACACTGGGTTATTCATAGATTTGACCACTGATTGTGAAAATAGTGTTTAAACACTCACTTTGTATGAGCCAGGACAAATCCCTGTTAACAGACTCAGACTACTTGGGTTGTAAAGCCTTCTAGTATTTCCTAGTATGTCTCTGTCTTACCTCCAGAATCCTTCTCCCATTTTACCTCTCATATTTGTCAGAGAGCTGAACTCCTGAAAAATAGGCAGGTATATTCATTAGCTGTATTAGCTCCTATCTGCCTTTTTCTATTCGCTTACGCCACATTATAATGTAACTTCTCATTCTGAATGCACTCTGAGCCTGTGGGCCCTGGACTGATTCTAAGTGCTGGTTCTAGTTCCCCTGACATTGGTAGAAATAAAGAAGACTCCCTAGGGCTTTGTACCAGGTCTTGACTGAGGTTCTAAGGCCCTCTTTCGCTCTTAGATTCTGCCTTAAAGCTGTTCCTATAAATCGTTCCTAGGATTTATTGTGTTCAAGTTTAAATTCTGTATCATACCATTGTGCCAAAATCTGATACCACACTGTGTCTACAGAATATTATATTTACTTTTTCTTTAGATTTCATTAGTTGCTCCAGAAAACGTGCAAGATCATCGTCTTTTACTCTCCAGAAGTCTGACTCACAGCCCAACACAGGTATGCTGTTTAGCTCCATTCACCTTTTTAATTACTGCCATTCTGTAATCTCATCTGGTAAAGAAGAGACGGTATTTTCCTGTCTAAGAAATGTATCTGCACTGTAGAAATATTCCAAGTCAGAAAAACTTAAACATTGACATTAATTTCCAGTAAGTACCATCATAAGTAAAAATATATTAATTTTCCATACTTTTAATATTACATAAGATGGTGAAGACTGTGTATATTTTATATGGTTTCCTGGAATTGTTCACTCAATCAAGGGAGGAGGGGGGCTGGGAAGGAATGAGATTCCCTGGTTTGTGGAAGAGATCAGTGTTCCTTGGGGAATCCATGAAAATATAAAGCAATTTTCAGAAAGGCCTCTACTTCCATCCAGCTGCCAGCTGACCTGGAAATCCCTTTAAGGGCACTGTATTCCTTGCATGATATTCAGGGGAAATACACACAAGTCATTAGAGGCTACTATGCAGTAGGAGTGATCTGGGTTTTATGGTATTTATTTAATGTAATGATGGGGCCAGAAAGTTACTTCAGAGTTTAGGCCTTAATATATGTAAACTATATTTTATTTCATCCAGTCCTGTGGCACACCTAAACATAGCTAAAAGGATTTAAGATAACCTAAGTTTGGCTTACCCTGAAAATTACACTGAAGTCATATATAAAAATCATAGATACAGTGGGAGGAGTATGCCTATACCAAAAAAATAAAGCAAGGTTCAGGAGCAAGCTTGCGTGTTAAGCCTCTTGACTGTCCACACTGCTGAACTGTTAGCTCACTCCCTGGCTCGGTTTTGAACCACTCCAATGGCCATCTCCAAGACAGAACCACTGTGAAGTTGACTAGCCGAAAGCAGTGTGGATAAGCCAGGCTGTGCTACTTGGCCTCAGAGACCCCTCTGATTCGCAGTAAAGGCATAACCTGAAAGTCTACCTCAGAAAGCTAGTAGTTAGCAGATAATAAGCTGATTCTGCTACCAAGGAAGGCCTGACATCAAATTGGCTAACCTCAGAAATTCATCTTTTTCTTGCTCCAAACAAAGGATAATTTCAGTCTCTTTATCCTTTCAGATACAACACTCTCTCAGAAAAGAGGAAGATCATCTTCCTTTACCATCCTTCCTACCTTTCCCCCCTCCCAGACAGGTAATTAAAAAAAAGAAAACAACAACAACAACAACAATAAGTATTTATGTAGAAAAACAAATATTAGGGCAGGGTACCTTAATTTACTGATCCTAAAAAAACATGAAACTGGACCAGATAGCATTTCCATTTCCATGGATTTTGCAAACTAGCAGCACCAGCAGCTGAAGTGGGATTTTATGAGATTAAAGCATCTGTTAACATCCAAAAGACGTTTTCTCTGACGTAGCCAAAACAGCTGTGGTGCTTTTCGTGCCTAAATCTCTTCAACTGTAAAATGAAGACAGTAGTAGTTATCTCAGAGATCTTGTTTGGATAAATTCTAGGATATTGATCAAATACTACCAAAATGATGATAGGTTACAGACACATAGATGAATAATTTATGATTTATTATTACTTATTATTAAAGTTTAAATTCCTTGTTCTTTAGTAAAGAAGAATAACATATTCATGACCTCAGCTCTTCTTCGAAGGAACACTGACATCAGAAGTACAAAAGAAGGTAATTGTCATTGCAATATTATATTGACTCTTGTTCCACAAAGACCTTTTCAACAGATAAAGAACAGATGCAAATGACAACCCTCCTCAGTGCTGAGTGAATGCTTTATGAGGTTCATAAGTTATTTATTTGAGGACATGAGTATCCTGTGAGCTCTGTTCTGAGCCTCTGCTCTGACTGCTTATGGTTATATCAATTTCTGAGTGGAGAAATTATAACCTTGAATAGTCAAATTCCACATTTCTGGTACATGACTAAACAAGGCTAAAACTCTGCTTCTAGAGAAGGCAATGAGGAATCCTTCTTGGCATCTGCAGGTGCAGGATTAAATTTGAAATATCAGCTGACGGATCTATTACAAAGCAGTGCTGATTTGTCTGAGTGCATATATATATATATATACACACACACACACACACACACTTTTAAAAATATATATATACATACACACACGCACACACATATATGTATATATTTGTATGTGTGTGTGTGTATATATATATATATATGTATCTGTATGTATTTGTATTACCCTTCTATTTTAATGGGATAACATGGGTTGGTTTCAATGTAGAATTGTGTATTTTAGAAGGGATTAGCATTTTCCAGAACACATAGTAAGTAAACAATAGCAAAAACTTATTTAAGTTGCTCTGCAGCTTTTAGTTAAAGGGGCAAGACACATAGGTATGAATTAGATGTGAAGAAAAAGTCTTTGTTTAAATATTTTATTTTTGTTTGCAAGGATGCTTGTCACAAAGTCAACTGCGGAATGTCATTAGACCTGCCATTTTACAGCCACCACAAGCCCTCACATGTCCTGAAAATCCCATAGCATCTCTAGTGACTAAGAAAGGAGCACATGTTCAGGTAAAAAGAAAGGTGATTTCAATGGCTAATATACATGTTTGGAGCTCAATCAAATTAAAAACAACACTGTTTTAAAGCAGTTATTTCACTGCAGGATTTCAAAGGAAGTTCCTGTATCAGTTTCAGTGGAAACAATGATTTATTGACTAGAGAGGGAACTGTTGTACCAGTGCCGACTGTGTGTGAAAAACCTGCCTTTTTTGCAACCTGTCTCAACTTTCAGACACTGGGGTTCTGTGGCAAATCAAGTTTGGGTTTTTTTTTTTACTTTGTTTTTTCAGAAAGTAACATTTCAGCACATTGATTTAAAGGTTATTGTTAAGGGCACTGGCTTAGTACACAGTGGGAGGAAGCTCTGCCAGCTACCACAGATATATACCTCAGTGACTATGGATTTCTAGAAGACCTGTTTATTGCAGAGAATATGCTTGGATTAATTAATTCATCTGCTTATATTATTCCTAGTTATCTGAAAACAGCTCTTATTCCTCAGCTGAGAATTCAGTAAGTTTGAAGACAGCGGCAAGGTCATCTATTACCATGAATCTTTCTAGCCCTAAAACAACACGGTAAGATTTTTAATGTATTCTTACACCACTTTGTCATTTGGCCTGAGGCCTGCCCTTTCTCTCTACATGTCTAACATAGTACTAGGCTTCTGCTATCTACATCCACACTGTGCTTACTGGTATTTGTGTGTGGTGCCAGGAGTTGTGGGTGCTGACATGAGTTCCATATGCCATAAGGAATGGACTCCTGCCAGTGATAATCTGTGTGGGACAGCTTGTCTCTCATTAGCAACCCCCAAGCAAGAAGCTACTTTAGTTTGCCATCTCATGCAGCTTTGCCAGCTCAAAATACTGCTTGGTTTTGAATGTTTGTGGTCATGTTTGTGTCCCATCGGAGAAGTCTCTTCTGATTGCATAGTTGCACCATCTCATAAATATTTTGGCTGCAGAGAAACTCAGGAATTACCAAAATACGTGAGCGTGTTGGACACAGGTGGCATGAAGAGAACCATACAGTACTGACTGGAAGACATGGTGTACGCTGCAACTGGTGCCCTACTTCCATGTACATGCCAGAATTTCTGGAGTGAACAGCTAGCGTAGTGTGATGGGGTTGTATCTTTGTGCAGACATGGGTTGACCAACATGGCTTTTAGAATTTCTGCCTGAGGAAGCTGACTTGTCTGGACAGGTAGCCGGAACTTGCCCTGAACTCTGATGCATTTTTATATGACTGAAAGAGCTCATACTGATGCAAAAATTCAAAAAAATGCAAAAGCTATTACCTCTCTCTAGAGACTAGCTGCATGAGAATGCTACAGGTCTGTGACTAACCAGTTTAGTGCCAGCGGGTTCATGTGTGGGTGTTGATACTGCTTACTGATGTGTGATTAGAGATTTTTACCTGGAAGTTGTGAGCATCAGGAATACACGAGATCAGTTAGTGACTGAAGAATGACGTTTCAAAACTGCTGGGGCTACTGATAACAAATTTATTATGTTGCCCCCATTTCCCCCTCACACCCAAAGAGGTGGGAGAGAACATGTTAACTGCAAGGGATTCAATTCCAGTCTTCTTCAGGGCCTGCTGGATCACGGAGAAAGGTTCTTGCACACAAATTTGCAATGCACAGTGCCAGGATTCTGAGGAGATGAGGGATTTTACACGCTCAGACAACTTGGATTCTTAATCCTTCTCAACGAGAAGAGTGTCATTAGAGGGCAGATGCTCAGTGTTATGTTGGAAGAGCCAGCCTGTCCTCTTCTAACATGATTAATGCTGTGATGATGCCCTATGAGGACAACATGAAGCCACACAGCATGTTACATTTTTAGCAGATTCAGAATGATGGTAATATACATATTGGAAAACCTGAAGGGAATATGGTGCTGCCTTTCAAAACAGTTTATACCAATATTTCAAACCCATTTACCTTCTGTCACCTGCACAATATCTAGGAAAAGATAGGTGAGTGGCTTATTTTGTGAAGTAAATGGATAGGGAAATGCTATGCAATGTTTCAGTATTGACAAGTTACAGAACTTTAAAGTGCTTATGGTATTTCTTTTTCTTTTCTTTTTTAAAGAGGGTTTGCTAATCTGCATGATGTATTCTGTGCCTGACTAATTTTGTGTATCATCATAATTGTGGTAAATGTTAATTTATTTGCTGAGTAAAATACTAACTTAAACATGAATAGGTGCTTACTGCTTTGCTGAGATTGCTGGGGCAATCTAAGTGCCATTATTTTGATCTGTAGAAAGTGCTTGTTGCTTTGCAATACTTAAGAAAAATCTTTTTGGCATGGCTGTTTTCTCATATGTAACTTGACAACAACAGGTTTTTAAATGAACAACTTTATTAAGCTGTATATAAATACAAAAAATAGGGAACATTACTGTAGCTTACAGTAATGAACTGAAGAGGAGAAATTTGTGGATTTTCTTGAGTCTGATTAAGAATTTGGAAAGGAAATTGTGTCTTAAGTGACAGAAATACAATGCTGGGAAAATGCAGACTTCTAGTCCTGTATTCAGCTTTGCACAAGGGTTTGAAAACCTGCAGGGGTTCAAGGCCAGTACTAGAACTGGCAGCTACTTGGACCACTCCTGACACGCTGAGAAGGAGCAGCTGAGTACCTGGGCCTACTTGCTTTCTGTAGTTTCTTTCCAGCATCTTATCCACAATTCTTCTCCCATTCTTCCTTGTTAGTGGTAGTTCCCTGAATTCTGTGCATCTGTTTTGCATCTCCTTGGCAATGTCATCTCTGGCATACTTTGTTCTTGCCCTGCAGCAGCGTAAGAGTATTGAGGTTTCAATGAGACTCTAAGGCTGGCACTTCCTCTTTAATTGTCTGCAAAAAGAAAGATCCTGCACTGATTACTTTTTTCCTAATTTCTCACATTTCTCAAAGTAATCAAAATCCATTTCCCTTATTGCTCTGAGGCAAAGCTCTAGGTTCTGGTTTTTAGCTCTTCTGGAATGCTATTATTATGGATCTGCTAGTGCAGCAGCCTGGGTAGTGCAGCAGATGAAATACCAAGATAGAAATTGATCACAATTCAGCAAATTTTAGTGGGGAGTTTTCTTTATGAAAGGATAAGGAAATAATTAGTTTAAACTGACTTCAGATTCCCTGTTCATGGCACAAGACTGCATGTATGGAAGGATTCAAGGCTGATGAAGAGACTGATTATCTGATTTTTATTTTTATTTTCCTTCTTAGTCTTAGCAACCTATCAAACATAGGGATGTTAAGGAACAGTTGTTCCCCTAAGTGTAAAATGGAGGAAGCCTATACTTGGGAATTCCTTCATCCTATGTGAAGAGATTTCAAGAACACTGTGGATCATCAAAGTTCTGCCAGCTAACCCAGCTATTATCAAGAATGTCCTTTGCATGACACAACTGCCTGTAAGCTCTCCCAAGGGTGATGAACAAACTGGAAGAGCATTGATAAGCTGTGCTAAAGAATACAGTTTGTGACAGAACATCAGATCATCTTCCTGCCAAGTCGTCTTTCTGGAGCAGAGGGAGGACAAGAATAGTTTAGACTTCACCAACAAGAGAGAAGGTGATTAAGCTCTAGAGAAATCATGAATGACCTATAGGGCTTTTGTCAAAAAATAGGACCAAAACCAACTTCCACACAAGGAGGTTTACAAGGACTTTTCTAGTGACTTTTATAAAAAATGGATCATGTTCCTTTGAAGTGGTTGTATAATTAGCAGGCCAAATGACAACTCTGTTTATATTATATATTCTTGAATGTAATACACAACTAATATACTTCTTACAAGTTGTGACAGTGTCACTATTTAAAAAACAAAGACCCTCTTCTTTTAAAATCTCCTGAGAGGAAAGAGGCTAACTGAGTGTAGTTAAATTTAGGGTGACAATGCAAAAAAATTCTAGTGTTTTTCACCTGGCTATCCTGAGACACTGAGAAGGAAAAAAGAAACAGGAGGGAAGGGGAAGAAGAGCAAATGTTGTTTTAATGTAGCTTCTGCCAAAACAAGTCACACTCAAGGAACTACAAGTCCTAGCCCTGAAATAATTTATCTACCACATGAAATTTTCTCTCAGATCTGTACCCCCAAACTATATTTGGTCAATACCAAAGGACTGCAAGTATTTAGTTTTGTTCAGTTCTCGTGTTAAGTACGTCGATAGAACAGATCATTGAAAAATGTAAAGATCTCTCCTTCCTGTTATGCTTCATCATAAGCCATCTGCTATCATCCCTTTACATTTTTGCAGTATTTACATGAATTTATGTGGAGTCTATGTGCATTAGAACACATTGCCTGTCTGCCTTTCCAAGATGTTAGGTGGATGATGAAGGAGTGCCAGTGGAGCACTGAGGAGTAGGTTACTTTGAAGGACACCAGAGCTGCACCAATATGGAGGAATAGTTGTTGCTGGCACGCTTTTGCTGGAGCAAAAGGAAATAGGGAAAGAAGTGCAACACATTAAAGCTGATGGAGTAAGATACTTCCCTGAGAAGGAGGCATGCTGTTTTACTCCTGTCCTTTGCTTTTAAGGAACATCCTTGAGAATCTTCATGAAACACAGTGTAACACCCTGCATTCTTTTTGTGAACAGTTATGTAGAAAATAGTCTCAGATTCTCTTAAAGACTTTGTCTGATTCCTAAAGAGTTCATTTTTTTGCTTGTTCATCTTCAATGTACGGTGTGGTAAAGTAAATGCATGAACTTATTCTTTATAAAGGTCTAAATCACAAGTTTATCTTATTTTGTTCCCATAGAACTCAGCAGGTTGAAGACAGAAGTATAGTAAACAGCAGCAATTCTGATTTTGTGTTTGGAGAAAACATGATTGAGAGAGTTTTGGTAAGATCTATAAATACTGGCAGACTGTTGTCAAGATTAATCTATTTATGAATATAAAATTTCTCAGAGAATGATTTTTTTCTAGCTCTTTCTGTTCTTTTAAAGATGTGAGTAAATACAATTCCAATGTCTGTTGTATAGGAAATACCTAAATATTTGATGTTGGAGGGGTAAGCATCCCTATCTTCCCCATCTTAGATTAAGTACTCTTATTACTAGCTTGTATTGGTAGGCATTTTTTTTTCTTATGCTCATATTTTGACCTGAAAAAGGGTTGTTTAAATATTCCATGGAAAGTGGAACAGCCACAACAGGAGAGAAAATAATGCAGTTCCCACCATTCTAATAGTTTCCATTATAGCTGTTAAGAGATGGGAAAAATGAGTATGAATTCTCTTGGGCAGAGGAGGGAATTGAACCCCCCATCCTAGATGTTGTCCACCGTAAGCTATATTGTGCATGCAGTGAGACAGCTTAATGGATCAAGTTCTGAAGGAATCTTAGACAAAAGAAGTGGTTCCCAAGCTGAGGACCATACCACTTAAAATAGAATTGAAATTCAGTTTCTCATAGAAGCGGAATGAAAACAGTATGCTTATCTGCCAGTGAAAAAGCTTGGGAACCATAGGCCTAGGTTATGACTTATGACCAGGAATTAGGTGTAAGCTAGGAGTTTAGTCACTGAGCATTGTCAATAGTCAGAAGCAGAGAAGCACAAAGAAAACTTTATCTGCAAAAACTGAAGGTCAGTGAGACTTTTAATTCCTCCATGGTTAAATTCAAGATGCCTGGGAGTTTTTAAACTATTCTTTTGAGGTGTAAGTGCTTAAACTGGAAATTAGCTGGTACTTAAACATGTAAGTCCTTTTGTAGATTTAAATCCTAGTCCAGGATCCTTACAAAGAAGCCATTCTGGGTGAAAGAATTAAGTACTGATTTGGTGATAATAAAATTACTTCCATTAGAGACTGAAATTGTATCATTTGTCAGTTTTTACTCTTAATATATTACGATTTCCTAATCTTCACCCCAATGTACATTAAATGATCCAACTTTCTGCTTGATATGAAGTAACATAGCCATTTTATTTAAATAGGAATTCTTATTTCCCCATATTTTTCTAGAGTCCTGAAAAGCATCCCAAGACATGTAATGGAGCTGATTCATACAAAGGAGAAGTAACATCCATGTACACAGAATCTTTTCATGTTCATCCACAAACAAGTAAGTATATTTAGCAAACAAATACAGTTAGCTTTATTGTTTCACTGTGTCTTAGAGGACGTCAAATGAATAGTGCTCAGTAATTTTCATCAGTTCAAGTTATCCAGTCACTAGTACACCCATTACAGTATGTGCCAGAAATTTGTGTTCAGAAGGCAGCTGTGATTTAGTTTATGACATTTGGTTTAGAAATGGACTAACTTCATAATGAATGATCTACGTTATTCAGGAAAGGATAGAGTTTTACAAATGTGTATATTATTTGCAAATATACAATGAATTTTGTGAATACATTTTGGACTGCATTTTTAAGCTACAATTTTAAGCTGCCTGCTGTTTGTATTTTGTGACTGTTCATATAAATAGCATTGCATTATTGGTACCCGAAGGGAGTACAAATCTGTAGGACTGAAACTTCTATACAGACAGATTTCAGGGTTGTGACTCTGGTGTAAGTTTTTCCACTAGGCGAGCAATGTAAACGTAGGTTGTGGGGGAATCCCAAACAGGCCACTATTTTGAGCCCTCTCCTGAAATTTTGTACCCATCTCTACTAATGGATGTATTGGAGCCTCTTACTTTGTATGAACATTCTTACAAATCAAAAAACCAAAAGCTTATGGAAAACATATCTAAGTTATGCAAATCTACAACTGTCTTGCAACGTATATTCCTTTCTGTCAAGTCTTTATTGTACATGTATTGCTGTTCTGATTACTGGGACATATGCCTTTCATTATTTATGAATCTGCACAGCAATATAACAGACCAGTTTCATTTGGAAACTCAACTTCTAATTATTTAGGGCTTGTTCCTACAAGTTGTTCATTGGGGCAAACCTCTGCATCTGCAGAGAGCCCCATTCAATTCAAAATGAGTCTAAACAGGTATGACATTTTGCAGTATTCCAGCCTTTTACTTTTTCTCCTCTATTTACTAGTTTTGTTCCAAAACTTATTAAAAACAATAATAGATATCAAGCACCACAGGGAGTACTGAAGTCACAGGCTGTGAAATGTGTTAGTTTTGTTGTCCGAAAAATACTCCCTCTACAAAAAAAGGGGGGAATTTCCTCTTTTTTTTTCTTTTTTTAAATATCTTTCAGAAACAGCTTTCATGAAGAATGCAACACTAACTGAATCAGCAGCTGCTTGTATTTCCAAGCCAGTGGAGAAAATTCTATTAGATAAAGTTGAAATTATAACTGGAGAAGAAGCAGAACACAATGTATTACAGGTGTGTATTTCATAAAGCCTTCATGGTAAGTAGTTTTCTTGTTGTTAAAAATAACATCTAGATCTATTAGAGATTACAGTGACCTAACCATCACTTCGGTTAATATTTTAAATTTTCACTTTTCTAGATATGCCTCTGCTAACTAATTTTTTTGTAGGCTGATATTCCTTTTTTCATCTGATATCTGTTCATCCTATAGTCCCTATCAGTAAGTGACTGTGCTTCAAAACTTCATTCTGTGGTTGTATTTTTGTAAGTATCTTCACAGTAGATTACTGAGCCTACCATTACTAACTAAAACTTCAAAACTGGAAGTGATTTAAGATTTTTTATGACAAAACATTTCTGAGAAAAAAGCTATGTGTAATCCAAGTCATTAGTTTTATAATTCATCTACAACACAAATTATCTTTCTGGCCCAGCAGAACATATCTTGCTATTCTTCATTTTCAAGTTGCTATTTTCTTAGTAAATAGCACTCATGTATATGATTTAAAAAATCTTAAAATTGAAAGTTAGCTAATTTTAGCATTGATTAAATTTTCTGTCCTGTCAAAACATGGAAGCTTTACTCTCTGGTAGTACCGGTATGCTGTGCTGCATAAGGCTTTAATGAATAAGGTTATAGGATTATAGATCACTTGCAACAAGTTCACCTTTGTCAGTGGATATCACAGATGAAGAGTTAATGAAGATGAAAACTGAGATTCATGCTGAATGTTTTCCATGACTTAATTAGCAGAAAGTTTAACATAGATCTGAAGTCATTTCACTTTAAGTAATTGACCGTCAGCTATAATGTTGGTATATCTATGTATGTGTGTGTGTATATATGTATACATATGTATCTAAAGCCTTATCAAAAGGCTTAAAATATAAATAAAGTTTTAAAACCAATAAAATTGCCATCAGCTGGCAATTTTCATCATGCATTTCTCTTTTAGATCAACTGCAAGCTCTTTGTATTTAACAAGCTTTCTTTAACCTGGACTGAAAGAGGCAGAGGATCCCTGAGGCTTAATGACACTTCCAGCAATAAAAGTGGAATGTTGCAATCACGGCTAAGTAAGAATGAAATAACTAAATAACACATACACAAAACACTAAATAACTTGTATTGTTGCTGGCCAGAATGAATTAATCTCAGAACATTTGTAACTGAGCATCTAGTTTTATTTAAATCAAGTTGCTGAAAGTCTTTTTAACGTTCCTTGATAATTTTAGCTGCCCCACAAACTGGGGCACTCCCTAGCCTGAGCATTTTTCACTCAGTCTGTGCACTTGCTGATGTTGTTAGGCTCTGTGCATTTCTGCTGCAAAGTACCTTTAGCTCAATCACCAGTCTGACAGTTTGCTCTTTGTTGATCCTGCTTTTCCAGGAGCACTGACTTTCAAGTCACCTCTGGAATGTTGTTTTTAATGTGCTGCCATTTTTTGTATTGCATTGTACAGTTGTGGTGGATTATTTGTTTTGTATGCCAATGTATTGAGAGAAACTAAAATATTTTGATATTAAAAAAAAAACTTAAAAAAGAAATCATTTCAAAATGTCAGGTTTTAGACCAACTTAAAAAGAAAAATTCATGAAAATATTAGTTGTATACAAGTATTGCAGAAAACTGCTGGAATAAAACTGAAGGTAGTTACAATTACTTATTGTATAAACCTTCTTACTTTAGTTATGCGAAATCAAGGCAGTTTGAGACTGATTCTCAACACCAGACTCTGGGATCAAATGGTGATAAAAAGAGCAAATAGAAAGAGTCTGTGCTTCACTGCAACAGACCAAGATGACCACTCTGTTCAAGTATTTCTAATACAGGTAAGCAAGAAATAACTCCCCCTGCCTCAAATCTCCGCATTTCCTTGAATTCTGGAGACTTGCTGAGGTTTTGGTTTTAGCAAATTGCCTTTTATTTTCTGTTAGGCTCTGCTTAGGGCTTAAAATATTTACCTGGCTTTTATTATGAAATGAATTAGCAATGATGTCCCCTGGTATTTCAGAAAAAGGTGTGAAGATGTGATTTGGCCTTAGGACAGACATTTCCAGACTCTGGTTCACATACCACGGATGGAATACGAATCAGTCCAGAGTCATATGCAGCAGTTAGTGCTCTGGACTTTGCCTCTTACAGAAACAACCCATTAAGAATTTCTATACAGGTAGTTACATCTGTGCAAAGCAGCAGCTTTCTGCTGTGGTTCTGGACAAAATGCTTATAATAACCCATCCAGACTAGCACCCCCATATTTCACTTCAGAGAGAACACAGATTTGTGACATGAATTTATATAAGACAATGCTCTTGGGAATCCTGGTTTTATCTGGCAAGGGCTTATAAGCTGAGAAGGGAAAGGTGGTGGACTTATTTTCAAATGAATAGCACATATAGGATTGATGTCCTGGGTTGGGAAGTGAGAACATCCATGTGAGTTTAAGGATGTGTGGAGTTTCCCCACCAAAACCTAACTAGGAAGGGTTCAGCCTACTGGGCAAGAATGGTAAATCACCACTTAGAGGAAGTGTTGGACTTTGTTCACATGCAAAACACCATGCATTATACATGTAAGCAGTGTAAATCTACCACTTTCAAAAAGGCACTGTGCCTGTGCTATGCAGCTGGTCTGCAAGTGAGGATTAGAAATTGCTCTAGCATACAGAGATATAAACATTCCTCAAATTCTGTCCTGGCACTTCTGGACAGTAAAAAAGCACATATCTTGGGAAACCAAGATATATGGCAGCTGTATGAGTGTGGTGAAGGGTGCAGGAAGCTACTTCTATAGTCATCACTGGAGCTTCTGGGATCCACTGCTGCAGATGGTACCCAACCCAACTAACACTGAGACCCTTGTGCATGGAAGGCAAAGTGATCAACCAGCAGGCACCACCAAAGCCTTGGCACATATGTCAGGCTGGTCTAGTAGTCAGTGGAGCCCACTCCTCCAAGGGACCAGCAGATTTAACTTTTTTACCCCTTTTTGATGTGAATGATTGAGACATTTTGTTCAGGGATATTATTCAAAGGCTTGCCATGAGTGAGGGAGAGTAGTTATATTATACTGAATACAAATCAGACAGTCCACAAGACTCCATTAAATTGATCCTGTGGCACTTACCTACCTTGAGCAGAGTGCTGACCCTGCCTCCTCCCCTCTGGTGGCACTGGAATCTTTACAGCTCTAAGTGAGACAAATCAGAGGACTGATCTAGTTGATTTTTTTTGTTGTTGTTGTTGAATCTGGTTTTAGGCTTGATTTTTTGATTCACCATGTAACCACACTAATTGTGGTACTGGCACAATGGAGAGGGTAGAAGTGAGGAGTTGGTGAGGTGATGGAGGTAAGTCCACCTCTTTTGGCAGCAGCCTGAGTTTATATTATATTAAAGTGACAATTGATCCTTGAATGAATAAGCTGAAAGCAACAGATAGAAATGATCGGACTGAGCCTTCTTCATATTTATCCTACATTTCTTGAAAAGTTGAGTTGTCCTGAGAGCTCAGATTTGTCCACTGAGAGTGGCATTTGCTGTTGAGACACCTGAACAACTCTGAATTGCTTTCTTCTTTGTCTGACTGTAGGAAGAGAACTATTAGCTGCTGCAACTCTGGGTAGCAGAGAAGATGACCCTGGACTGCTGCTGCTTTGCAATTTGCATAGCTTTTTCACCTGTACACGTTGAAAGTAGTCATTCCAATCCAAATCAGATATATTTCTTCCTATTGCCAGTTGATACAGATAGAAATAACTCCACATGATGCACAGAAGTGGAGAATTGGGCCACAAAAGACCATAAGCATTCAGTTACCCTCTAGTAAATGCTTTGCTTCGTAAGAACATAAGAAATACCCTACTGGATCAGAGCAATTGTCCATCTAGCCCAGTATTCTGCCAGTGCCAAAATGGAGCCCTATTTCGGGAGTGCAAGGAAGCATGGCCACCTTCTATGGTGCGTTCCCCTCATATTCCCCCAGCATCTGTAATTGTTGTATTAGGGATGTGAGAGCATACATCCCTACTTGTTTCCTTTAGTATCTATTTATGAAATGATTGCCCATGAATTCATCTAATTCATTTTTAGCCTTTATTATTTTATTTTTAGCCTATTACTTCTAGTTTATACTGTCTGCCCCCACAATCTCCTGAGGCAGTAGGTTTCAGAAGTTCATTACTCACTGTATACAGAAGTGCTTTTATGTTTTATACTGATCCCCTAGTACTTGCACAAAGTGTCCCCTCGTCTTTGTATTGTGAGGTTTGATGAACAACCATTCTGTGTTCAGTTTATCCACAATTTTTATGATTTTGTAAACCTTGGTTATACACTTTTCAGCCTTCTTTTCAGACTGAAGTTTCAACCTTTTTAGCCTCTCTCTTAAGGAGCTGCTCCATCCCCTTGATCATTTTAGGTGCCCTTCTCTATTCCTTCTTTAATTCTATTACATCCTTGAGATGTGATTACCAGTACTGAACAAAGCACTCAGGACATGGGTACTCTAAGGTTTTATGTTAAGCAAAATGTTGCCTTGTGTTCTCAGTACCCTTCTTGATGATGCCCAACTTCCAATCAGCTTTAGCAGCAGAGTTCATGGCATCTTTAATTTTTATAACCAAGAATAAAGTTTTTGTAGTTAAGTTTTAATTCTTATTTATTCTGTGAGCAGAAATGCAAATACATATATTAACATTTCAATGCTTTATTACTTCTAGAACCACATTCAGGAATTATCTGAACTATCAATTACTCAGTACAAACTGAGCCATTCTCCAGGAGAAATAATTGTTTTAAACCTTGTGTTTCTTATATCTATAAAGAAAACAATCAACAGCTACATGTTAATATATTGTAACATTCAGACCACTTAAAGAAACTTGACATTTTTTGAATTCAAATTTATTTTCTGAAACTATTAGATGTGAATCTTACATGTATTGCTTTGGTTAAAAAGGGCAAAATATTTAGAGCTCTTTCATTACTTTCAAAAACTTTTGAGTCAGCTTTTCTGTGATCAGCTGCAAAATAGTTAGAGTTTTATTTTGTTTAGTTTTGACTTTATGCATTTTATTTTCTGCAGGCAAGCTCAAAAGATGCTGGATACCTGTATGCAGCAATACATCACCGCCTTGTGGCATTGCGAAACTTTACTGAGCAAGAATCAGATGCTAATCAAATAGACACAGAGTCAGAAATAGCTTTTTATCCATTACACTGTGATAGTGATGATGAAGATGATGAAAAAATAACTCAAGCAAGCAGCAGTGGATCTGGTAAGCAGAAATTTTCCTGGAAATGCTGTGGTTCTTTGATGCTTTTTTTCTTTTAAGCAATGAAAATTTCACTACTTTTTTTTTTTTCATGATGACTCTAACTTTAATCAAAGATTCTGTCATAGATACTCTCTTCAACATAGATGAAGATAATTCCTTTTACTATTTTGGTTGACTATTGTCAACAGTGTGAAATTCTGCTAGATCAAGTATCTGCTCATCTCTATAGCGCTGGAATACTCTTGACAAAAGACTGAATGAGGGTTAAGAAATTTGAATATTGCCAAGCTTTACCTAAAGGCTTCTTCGGTAGAGTTCAGTAGAAATGACTGGAGGTGTTGAGATGGCAATTACTACCTGAATAAGTGAAAGCTGAATCCATTCACACCAGTGCTAAGGTAATTATTAATGCCTTCATGCATAATGTGCTTTCTAAAAAGAAAGTATTTATTATTCAATGGTTAACTTTGATTGCTGATTAGCTGTAACAACGACTTCACTAGGAAATTTGGGAGGCAAGATTTACATGCCACTTTTGACAGCTTACTTCAACATAACGTTAATGTAGGCTCCTCAAAGTAAAGAAAGCAACTAAAATGGGATGTAAGGGGACACGCTCCTAACTTAACCCTACTCTATAAGCTGTTAGTACAGCCTACATCAAGGCTGGGGTCAAGTTTGCAGAAAGCAAGGCATCCTAACAGTCAAAGTTAAAAGTTCTTCTATCTTCTGACTTAGCAGAAGGCATGACACACTTCAGGGTGAATTCACCCACTTGTACAAAACTGTTAGTGGGGGAACAGGAGTTGCCAATTACATTTTCTTTCCTCATAGGAGAACTAAGGCAGGCAGTTGATGCTTGTTGCATAAATTTCCCTCTTCAACTGAGTAACATACTGTCTTTATATTCTGCACTCTTCAGCAACTATTCAACAAGAATCAAGTCATGTACAAGTAACAGCTATGAGTGACTGTTTACTTAAGAAAACAAGCAAGCCTTTTTTCGCCTTTTGGCAAAAATATTACAGTTTACAGTATTTGTTCCCATGATCAGTGTTTAACTCCATTTCAGTAGCATTCCATTCTCTAAACAAAGCATGATGCTTTTATACAACATTTTCTCACAAATACCTTTTTTCTGTGCAACAAATGGAAAAATTGTTAGCTCTGAGAACTCCCAGAATTACTCCCAGAGTGTCAAACATTCCCTCTGTAATTCCTAAATAGTCTCTATTGACTTTATAGAGAGTTTCTGGTAACTTGAAAACTCTGGATGGTGCTTGATTCCCTTCCAAAATTACTGATGATGAGAACTCTTTGTTCTTTAAGAAAAAAATGAGGTGAAAGGGAATGTCAAAGCAGTGTAGGAGCATGTATTTACATGGTAAATATTTATTTTGATTTGTGAGACTTCTGATACAGATATTCAGATGTCAGCCAGCAAACACATTCTGAGATATGCGTGTCAGGTGCTGGTTTTTCCTGACCCATTAGTTTAAGCTTCTGTCTTTCATTTATGTCCAAATAGTTACTAACAGCAGTTCTACCATTTCCCTTTCAAGTGCTTTTTGGATGATCTCTAGCATTTCCTGCTTTATCTTGATCTCTTCTGTTATTCTCAGACCCATGCAGTTTTAATTTTACCTAATATCAGTTATTGGTATCCATATCCCACTTTATGTGCAGACATTCACATCTTAACAGTGTGCCTGTCCATGGAACTCCCTTTTCCAAAATAGACAGAGAAATATATCTCATGGGTTTGGACACGGTGAGGTCAATTTAAATATCAGCATAGACATATACATTTGAATGCAAGAGATCTGATCCTGCATGTTTAAGAACATTTAATCTTAATAGGTGCTGCTCAAAATCCTCTGTACATTTTCATTGAAGGATGTGTATAAATAAGCTTTCTTATTTTTACTGATGTTCCACTGAGTTCAGGAGGCTACCTCTCCTTCAAACTACTATAAATGTTAAGAGGAGTAAGTTCTCAATGACTGTTTCATTACAAGAAATACAATTAGAGCATATTCCTGCATTTTATCTCATTCCCTTCTACTCATTTTGTCTCAAAGAAACAATGACAGGTCTCCCTTTTTTTAATAAACAATTTCCTTCTTGTTAATTTTAACTAACATAGTTCCCTAGATTATGCTAGGCCAATTTTTGATGACAGTGTAAAAGACAAAAAACAAAAGATTAGAAGAATCTTTAGTACAAGAGACTGAAGAGGAAAACAAGGATGGTATATATAATAAGCAATGAAGTGGTTATGAATATTAACAAGATTCCATATATATGCAAGAAATATTTGTGAGATTTTTTTACACAAAATTCTTCACTCTAACATCCACAAGATGTTAATACAAGATGTTAATACCTGGATACTGTATAACATAGTAGAGGTATTTCTACCATCCTACAGGATTCAAGATAGACATCTATTCCAATATTTTTGAAATTTGTAGCAGAATTATTTTATTTTCAAATGAAGACATTATTTTCATAAGGTACATATGTACATGAGGTACATTAAGAATAAGTGTAGGTACCTGGTATTTTCATCAGATCATATTTTACCAGTTACAGCTTGGATACTCTCACCACCAAATTGCTCTATAAATTTAAGTGGAGAGAAACAGCAATTCATCCATCTTTAAGTAGGTTTCAAGAGTGGACTCTCTGGAAGTATTTGTCTTTTCCCACTGACTACAAAGTGAGCTGAGGGGATGAATTTAGACTAGACAGCAAACATCTAGATTGAACAAAGTTAGGCAAATCTCTTCTTCCATTTCCTTCATTGCTTATTTATTGCTCTGCTAAATATTGTAACTGTGTTTGCCTCCCAATTGTCTTTGTAATATCTAGATGAGGAAAGATTACCTGGAGAATTCTTTATGATAAATATGAAAAATTTTCTCACTAAATAATTTAACAAATAAAATTATGAAAAATGCTGATTTGGCAATGTGTGAATGGTTGGGGCTGGAACACTCCCTTCTGAGGGAAATGCCATTGACCTCAGACAATAGGGTGGCTCTTCCTTGTTGTTTTTGGTCTCCTTGGGGGAGAATGTAAACTTTGTCCTGTGCTGTATGGTGTATCTACTTTAACAAATAGAATGGAGAATTTCCCTTAGCCAGGCATACAGAAGAGCCCAGTAGGCAGAACAGTCTCCTGGTAGCAACTTGAACCCCAGCCCTGTGGATAAAGACCACCAAACATGTCTGTGTCCTAGAGGTGTTCCACAACAAGATAACATGCAGCCTGTTGTTACTTCCTCCTCCTCCTCCTTCACTAATAGATCTCTACCATCCATTAAAGATTTTTCTATATGGTGGCAGACCTGTATTGGGTACCTGAGCAGACACACTCTTGTGCCAGCTGTTTCTTAAACATCTTGACTATAGGTAGCTATAAATTCAGCATGTGGGAGTACTGAGTTGCTCTACTAATATGCCTAAATTCAATATACAGTTATTGGATAGACAGTTCTCTAAGTTAGACGCTGTATAACCCTTGCAGAGTGCCTACCTTTTTTCATTGGCAGCACACACAAGCGAGGCACCTATTGTCAGGCTAACAAAATCATCCTGCCAGATCACGGATCTGTGATTTAGAACCACAGCATCTAAGCTTTTTTCGTGTTTTCTTCATAGCCATTAAGAAGATTCTGTTCTTTCTCCAAAATGATGCATTTTGTTTACATTCAGAAACAGATGCTGTTTCCATGATGGTCATCAGAAATAGTAGAAGGTCCTTAAAGTGTTGTAACCCCATTCGTATTTATAAAGAACTGTTATTCTGTGAGACCCATAATGGCTTTGTTTCAGAAGGCAGCATGAAATATCAGTAGTAGCATAGCATGGGGCTATACACAGGATGATTCCTATGATTTCTATCATTTTCCCTTTTCTCTGATCTTGCAGAAATTCCTTTATGAGGATTTGTATCCTTGAGGGAGAACAGAGAGGCTGGGAAAGGTATATGAGAGGGACAAGGATAACAGTTGTGACTAGGCAAACAAACGTGTTATGCACTATGCCTTACTTTACACCTCACCATCAACTCTCTCTTAAACCTTCTCCTAACTTAATTCTGATTGAAGGATCATGATTTAGATATTCTCTCTTTTCTGGCATAGAGTTTCCTTTTGGGAGTTATTAGGCCGAATTCTAAGACGCTAGTGTCTAGGACCAGGCAATCCGAAGCAGCCTACCCACACATAACCATAAACCTAAAAGAAAACCACAGTGGGTGGAGACATAGTGTGTCCCGTGTGGATCCACCAAGAATTGCATGGATTTTTGAGACTACTGGTATTGAAAGCCAGACAATATCTCGTCATAGAAGTGCAACTTTTGTTTTCTTACAGAGAGCAATGGGAAGTTTACTGGTCCGCTATACGTGTAACTCCGATGTTGGCCTCATTAGGAGTCTTTGCTATATCCTGATGTTTACCAAGATTAAAAAAATCTGAAAGAGAGCTTGTTTTGCTTTTAAGTAAAATAGTTTAAAGTTCTTAAAAGGAGCTACTGTTCAGAAATGCCATAGAAACTCCTGAAAAACTGGTACCTTCTTTTGACATTCCTTGTCAATTACTCTCTTATTTAATTTCTTACCCAGTTTTAAAGTTAAGATTCCAAATCATAAATCTAACACACACAGACTTGATAGTGATTAAAAAAGCAGAGCTAGAAATAATCGTTTTGCCAAACATGGAGTTCAGGGTTCTGTTCTCTTTGCAGTGGATATCAGCAACATCTAAAACAGAGCAGAAAAGACAACACCCTGATTGGCTTAAAGAGCTGACATTGCTGGAAAGAGAGGAGGAGAAATCAGATTTAATGTTTTGGCAAATGAAAATCTTTTCAGTTCACCTGTAAGAGATTTTAAAACTTATAGTGTTTAGATGTGGCCAGATGATAGCAGCAATTTTTAAGCAGATACTGAGATACAGTGGTATGATGTGTCTGACATTAGTCATCTATATCTACTTTTTGCAGATTATTCATAGATACAGATTACCCACTACAAACACCCATTGGTACTTTATCATGGCCAATGAATTATTTAAAGATATGTTGGATTTCTCACAACTTACTGAGCACCTAAATATGATGTGATGTGATAAAAACATACCAAATTCTTAAGACAATGTTCCTCTTATGTTTTGTATCCCAGACACATTGTCCTATCTAGGCATCTGAATCCTGAAGTGCTTATGTATCTCTCTTTATTGACATGGAAAGGCACAAACCTCATTCACTATTCACATGCTCAAATGTCTGTTTGTGTATAATCCTGCGTTATCTAGTTAGATATTTATCTAAACCAGGAATTGATCATATCCAAACTTTAACCTACTACTTTGGTATTATGAAATGCCAATTTGTTTCAACATGTGAATACACTCAAATAAGCAAGGTTTTTAAAAACTCTGTTTCAGATCATTCTAGATGGAACCACAGGCAGCCCGTGGTCTGCTCATGACAGCTACCAGAGGTTACAACAGTGCAGCTGGGAGCTCATCTTCCTGAAATCTCTAAGCTGGCTCATCAGTCCCTGGAGGGAGGAAATCAGATGCATTTTACTTTATGACTTTCAAGCAAAGGTTAATTTTAGGGACAGCTTAAGTTTAATACATTGGAAAAGAACCTGAGATGCACTTTGAGGATTCCAGTCAGCATGCTTTGCACTGAGATGAGAATGACAGGATGGCTTCTAATATTCAAGAAGTGTTAAAAAGGCTTCAGGTTATAGAGTTAAATATATTTATAGGCATTATTAAAGTAAGGAATTTAATACTGAATTAATGTTCATTCATCATATTGATGGATAAAATCACATAACCATGAATAATAGTATACCTGAAGATATATTTGTTTTTTTGGTCTGTTATTTAAAACATACATTTTGAAGACTTTAAATTGAGTTTCACTGAAAACATTTAAAATTTTGTGGAAGCATTCAGCATCCTCTTCATCAGTACACACAAGAACTGTCAATGACAGTTCAGCATGAGCAAAGTCTATAGTAACCAGCCTTCATAATTAAACAAGTTTTTTTATTTTGAAAATATGTGGAGTTGTAGACTGGGTATAAAACTTTGTTAAAAGGTGAAGAACCAAGATCTGCTTTTACACCCTCACGCATCAGGAGAATTCAACATTAAGAACTGAAAGGCAGAAGTTCCAGGGGGCATCTGAGCTTTAAAATTTAAAAGTGTATCCATTTCCACTCATGAACACCTTCTTTGCTTGCACAAAACAAGCACTTGCACTGTTAATTGTCCATTTGATATATACAGATAAGTGCACATACAGTATAACTGGAGATCTCCATAAAAATTTATCTTAAATGTGTGAAATTAGCTAAGATTACTTCAGATTTATTTTTAGTTGTCAATATCCCTAAACAGCATCATATCTTGTAATGAGGTGAAGCTGTTACATGCCCTAATATGTGCAATACTACCAACAGTGCCAAAGACTCAATCACTTTGTAAAAGTGATTCCACAAGCTACTGTTCACCATCTAATCATTCCTATGAAGAATTAGAAAAATCAATTCTCTTTAATGCTACCTGTGAGCTAACAAAGTGCCAGATCCTTCATAAGCCCATGCACAATACAAAGACACCATTTAATGCTCTTCACTTTAAGATGATGTTTGTTTTCATTCTCCTGCACGCCTTCTGCTACTTTTTACAGTGCTGGTTACCAAATGCTATTTTCTTGTCATCCTCAGAGATGAAAAAATGTTCTAGAATATCTGAAGTTCTCTTCATTAAGGTAGTTGTAATGATTTCTGAACCTTCAAAGCCATGCTTGAAGAGTAAAATTAAAATTTAGTCTTCTCATCTGAACATATATAAGAAGTTGGAAGAATTCCAGATTCTTCCTGAATTTTCAGTGCCCTGCCAAAATTAGCATCTGGATTATGCTGAATCTTAAACAGCCTGCCAAAATTAGCACTTGTCTGACATTGATTTAGTACCTGGATGACAGTGAGCCTAAGTGGGACTGAGGTTTTGCCTGCAGGAAAAGGGAAGTGTTTCACAAGAGAACATCTGTCTCAAATAGTTAAGCTGGTATACAGCACTGGAATTCTGTGACTCTTCAGTCTACTGATATTCAAGTAGCCATAACAAAAATGTTCTTTTCATGACTAGCTGTACATTGTGTCCTTTGCTATCAGTCTCACTCCTGACCACAACTATGTTTGTATCACTGACCTCCGTATTTCATTGCTATAATTCATACTTAGGAACAAAGCTCCACGTTATAAAAACTTCCAACAGTTGTAAAACACGGCAGCCCTATGTATTTAGCAACAGGTCATGGTGAGAACTTTGCCCTGGAGCTCAGCTGGTTATGCACTGAACACAGAGTTTGATTTCAAAGTCTGCTCTGATAATCAAAGCCCTCCATGAAATAGGGTCCAAGTGCCTGAGAGACTGTCATGATAACCCACAACAGCTAAATTCTACTACAGCTCTAAAATCCTTCGCAAATGAAGGAGTTCCAGAGCAGGAGAGACAGAGCTTTGGCAGACACAGGACCTAAACTTTGAAATTTGCTGTCACAACATATAGAACAAGGCTTATGATCATCAGAAAAAAAATAAAAACTCTCCTTTGAGTTGCCTTTCCCCAAGATCACTATATGCACATGCAAGAAAATATGTACGTACACACACACACTTAAAAATGAAGCTGTATCTCCCAAAAGCTGAGGAGGAAAAGAGATGTTTAACTATTTTAATTATTTTGAAGAGTTTGGATGGTAATAGAGGCCATATAAATACATAGATGTGCAGACATATTTATGGTATGAATTTTTACTCTTGAGATCCCAACACATTATTTATTCTATTTAGTCTCATTGCACTAAAAATCATTGTTTTCAAAACTGAAGGTATGCTAATATGTAATATATTAAGTTGGTTTTGCTAATGTAAAGTTTGTCATTTTATGACAGCCAGAGCAACAAAACATTACTGTGCCCCCAAAATAAACCATTTTCTTATGCCTTTCAGTCTAATTAGATGTCTTTTTTTGTGTCACAGATATAGTTTCCTACAAGCAGTTCCTCCCATGCCCCAGTGTTTCTAGCCTGTTTTCCTAAGGAAACAAGATTTAAACAATTGTTTACTCTGTCCCTCTGTCTGTCCGACCCATGTTCAGCCCACCATTCAGTTTCAGACAAATTTGACGAGAGACAGAAATATTTGACAGGAGACAGCGCAAAAATAATTTCTTACAAGTTTTATGAAAATTTGCAGTTGTTGGGAGACTCAACTCGGATTAAAGTGTCCTTTGAGGAAAGAGCTTCAGGGTAAGCTCAATACTTTGTTTGAGGCTTTTGTGGCTGAGGGGCATGTTCCTAGTTCTGAACCAGCTGCAACATTTGCGGGGAGGGAGGACAGAGGAAAACCATGGCAGGATGGATAGCTGGCATTATTGTGGACTGGGGAGTGCAGTAGGGACATTTGGCTCAAATCCATATGAAACTAGACATTATTAGTTTTGGTGTTCATGGAGTGACCTGTTCTGCTTTTTTTCAGAAGATTTTTTTTTTATTTACAGAACATATCTTCTGCATCAAAATTTCTGTCAAATCCCAGTGATTAACCTGTATATATGAGCATGTAGGATTGGAAAGTCATAGGTATTAATAGAGGAATAATTTTCAAAAGAAGTGAAAATTAACAATTCCTAATATAAGGATATATATGCAGATATGTGACATTAAGATTATGAGTTTCTGACAAAAATTATTTGGATGGGATAACCTAAATTATTTATTCTACGGTCTGGAAGCGTTCATTTCAAAAATCTTTGTATCTCTTCCTAAATCTTGTCACTTTTTTAATGTTGTGATCTTTAATGACCTCTGAATCACAGAGTTCAGTAATGTCTCTAGTGAATGAACAAACACAGGGAAAATTGTTAGCACATTTGCTATCACTTCCAGTGCTACTGACAGACTGTAAAAAAATAAACTGGGATGGAAATAGCATCCTTTTTTCTGTAAGAGGTGGTTTTTAGATGACTTAACTTTCCAGCACGCTGGCAGGAAAATTTGGAATAAACACACATAGCCTATTCTATGGCAATTGTTTGTCTAAAAAGTGGAGTTCAGATTTCAGAGTCATATTCACAAGCATTAAATTCATTTTTAGAAAACAGTGTGTCTGTAGCTATTTCAGCATATTCAAATTGCTTCTGAAATGCTGAAGTCTGTTAGTCCACTTCAGGGATGATGTAGTTTACTTTGCATAAACAAAGACTGGGAAGAAAAGCAGACAAGTAAATTTTTGTTAATTAAGACATACTCTAGTGAAAGTGTGGACACGAAAGCTTGCCCTTTCTCTTAAGTGTTATAGAAAAACATTCAATAATTTGCATTCATAAGAATAACTGCATTTATTATTCTTGTTCTGAAACATCCTGCTCTTTGCGGGAATTTATAAAGCAAATTATATGAACCAACTACATAATCACTGCTGAGAGTACCTATATTGAAGCAAAATGCAAGCACACATGGATAGAATCTGGCCCCAGAAGTTCAATCAGAATATAACTGCTAATTTATTAATCTACCTGGACTGTAAGATTTTGATGTGTTGAACAAGTGATGTGTTCTCTAGGAGTTAGTCTGGAGTTTTCCTCTGAATAAGCAGAATTAACAACTGTGGTCAGTTGGGTTCACAGTCTGAGGACTCAGTTTCGTAAAACGTTACCTAGATGGTCTGTTTACCCCTTCCTCTGTGAATGCAACTAACACTGATAGCGTTATCATCTTCAATATAAAGATAACATTATCATTTTCAGGTATCAGTAGGAGTTAAGCACATATTAAGAAAGTCTAGAGATCATAAATGATTGGATAAGTTAATTGTACAAATGGTTATTAATTAAATAACAACAAGAAGTCATTACTCATAGACTTTAATAGGAGAGTGTAACTTCTGTAGAAATGAACAGTTGTCCTAGATTGTAATTGCAGTAGAACCAATATGCAAATTCTTTTGGATGAAAAAGGCTACGTTTGAAGAATGTTTATGTGAAACTGCTAGTACAGTCTTCCACTGCTGGAGTTTTGCAGCTAGTGTAACGACTTAGGAATAATTTAGTTTCTACATAGAAATGATTCCAGTTACATTGTTTTGGAAAATAAAAAAGAACATTTTAAGTTTATTATATAAGGGTTTTTTTTTAAGTCCATTATGTAGTTCGATGAACGCAGAACTAAGGCTGCTTGGTTTTCTGTGGGATTATGTCTTGACATTTACCTCACCTATTAATTCCTTGGTGTCTAAACTGGGTGTTATGCTGAAACTGCAGGTGCTAGTGAGGTGTCTTTTTTCATAAGGAGTTTAACAAGCTTTGAGTTCTCTGTCCCCTTGACAAATTTGATTGCAGGCAGCCAATGGATTAAACAGTTATTACTGTGGGAATTCACCCCTGCTCTGTATTCATATCCTAAGAATACCAGGCTTACACTTATTTATTTAATTCCCTATGAACAAACCTGTCCATAAGGCACTGGGTGTATTGCTCTGAAGTGATTTAAGATGTGGCATGGATACGTGTCATCATATATGTGGCAATCTATGAACATATTTCGAAGTGACTAGGTGTATCATTTGACAGATACTTGGGTCTTATTCACATAAATCCAAGCGTATGCTCACAGTAAAGGCTGTAGTAAGCGAGAGGCTGGGAAGTTTATATTGAAAATTTTGTGAGCAGTAGTAAGTAGCTCATCTACAAAGTAAGATGCAATCTGTAAGTAAGATTCCACAACATCTGTTCTATGTGTTATAGAAAGTTTGAATCTTTTTCCAAATACAAAATGGGGTATCAGAAGATCTGTGTGCTACACTTCAACTAACCTGTTAGAGACTTCCTTTGGGGATCTTGGATGAATCACTTGATGCTCTGGGTCTCAGCTCTGCTTCCAGAAAATGAAGATAATGCTATCATATGCTGTTTGAATTTACATTTTAAGATACATTTTTTCATATTTTATGCATATTAATTCAAAAGACCATAAGATGATAATTACCTGAGTAAAATACTGCTTCATATTCAAACCTGCAATAGTGGTTAAAGCAGATTTGTTTTGCAAACAAAGATCAAAACAGTTCAATATAAATAGGTAACTTGTGAAACACAGAATCATAGAGGAGTAATTCAATTGTCAAATAGGTTATAGAGTAGATACCCTTCAGAATAGAGCCATAAATTGTCTTACCTTTTCAAAACCCCTTCTATCCTTTTGGTCTCTGTGATCTGGTATTATCTACTGCTTTGTACAATGTTAAAGTTAATGGTTATACAGCATGAGACATTTTTTGGTTAGCAAGGGAATTAGTTATGTTTAATTACTATCTGGTCCATTTTATGGTAGTTTCCATCAAGGCTAGGCTAATCAGTAGACAGAAAACCTCCCACCTATCAGTAAAGACTGGATGGAGCTTTTGTTTTGTATTGTCATACCACTGTAGTAGAGTATGGCTGAATGGCTTTAGCTAGTCTGATCTCCTGACTCCCATATTTAAAAAAGGATTGTAGAAGACTGCTGCACTGACAGGTGAGAAGCAGATTCTTCGCCATCTCTCTACAGCAGTTCGGATGATAACTTCCCCCAGGGAAAGAACAGCAACAAGAGTAATTAGAAAAATATGAGTAAATGAAGCATTCAGTGTAGAAGTACTGTCTATTAAAGATAATACCTGAAAAGACAGTTATTAATTATATTTAAAACCCACCAGTATTTCCAAATAGCTTGCTTACAGTATTAAAGAGCAAAAGTAGCTCATGATTTGTAACTGCAGCTTTTTCCGAAGGCTTGCAAAATGCACTTGTCCCACTCATATGTATTCACAGAGCTGCTTCAACGCTGTTTTTTCCAAGCCCGTTGCTTTCACTGCGTTGCTTCTGCTTCCTCAGACATTGTGATAAATGTAATAAAGACTGGAGCAGTTATGAGTAAGAGGTGGACTTTCAAACAACGGGTTTCTGATCAGATCCTCACTAGATAGTCCTTTTTTAAACAAAGGACCTGTTGCTTTCCTAACTTTCCAAATCAGATATGTACCACCACAAGGAAGGCAGCTCTAAAGCGAAGAGTCTCCCTGAGGTCCGCCTCAGGATTTCAAGACCCTGTTCAGTACCAAGCCAGTGAGCTACAACAGTAACTGCCTTTATTTTACAAACTGTTAAAAAAGGAAGGGGCTGCGTGGTAGGACTTGAGGGGGATACAAGAGACAGTGCCATGTCGGCCCGGCAGCCGAGCGGGAACCCGCCGTGCACCGAGCGAGGGCGCCCAACCGCCCGCAACGGCCGTTGGGGCAGGAGCACGACACCTCGCACCCCGCCCCACCCGCTTCGCGGAACGGCAGAAACCCTTCAGGCGGGGCGGGGCGGGGCGGGGCGGGGGCAAGCGCATGCGCAGTCTCTGTTCCAAAAGGGCCGGTACTGGCCACGCGCTCTTTCCCCCCCATCTCTTCCTCGGGTCTGATCGGCTGGCCGGGAAGGGCGCATGCGCACGCCGCGCTGCCCCGTGGGCCGCGCCACTCCCCCGCGCGGGTGCCGGCGGGGCGTGCACGCGCGCGGCGCGCGGCTCCGCCGGGGGGGGGGTGTGTGTCGCGGCGCTCTTCCGCATTGGTCGAGGGCGGCGCCTGCGCGCGGGGAAGGGGCTGGGGCGCCGTGGCGCGGGCGCGCCATGTGTGCATAGCGCTGCCCGCGCGGGAGTAGCCTCAGTGCGGGGCGGCCGCCGCCGGGCAGCGCTGCTCCCCTCCCCTCCCCTCCCCTCCCCCGCGCCGGCCGCAGGCTCCTGGCCTGGGGGGGAGCGAGCCCGGGCATGTCCTCCTCTCGGGGCTTCCTCTACGGCTACTTCTGCCTCGCCAGCCGGGCGGCCGCCCGCCGTTCCCTACTGCTATGCCAGCGGGCGGCGGGGGCTTCCTCCGCCCTCCCCGGGCTGCTGCTGCTCGGCGGCGCCCGGCGGCGCCTCTACGCCTCCCGCGGGCTGAGCCCCGCCGCCCGGTGCGCGGCGGCAGGGCGGCGGGAGGGCGGCGGCCGAGCGGCGGCGGCCGGGCCGTGCGCGCCGAGGCGGCGGGGCTACGGCGGGCTCGGCGCGGCGGCGGCGGGCGGCGGGTTCCGGCCGGCGCGGGTGGCGGTGGTGGCCAAGACGACGCGGTACGAGTTCGAGCAGCAGCGGTATCGCTACGCCGGGCTCTCCGAGGAGGACCTCAAGCAGCTGGTGAGCGGCGACCCGGGTGCCGAGCGGGAGCGGGGCGGGCTGAAAGCCCGTGGCGGCCGGGGACGCCTCCCAGCGCCGTGAAGCCGGAGCTGAATTATTCATGAGGGGCTCCGAGGGGTGCTGGCCGGGCGGCGGCGGCGAGCCGGCCCCGGCGGGGCCCTGCGGCGAGGCGGCACGGCCCGCCGGGCCGTGAGGGAGCCGCCGTCCGCGGCCGCTCGGCGCTGCGAAGCGGCGTTTCGCCCCGACCGTTGGGGGAGGGAGGGGCGGGGCGGGGGGCCGCGGCCGTTGGCGCGGGGCGCGCGGCAGGTGCGGAGCCGTTGGCGCCCGGGACCCGTGGGCGCATCCCCTTTCTCCCGTGTGCTCTTCAAAGGCCGCCTTTAGGAGCGAGCGAGCGAGCAGCCCTTCCTGGTATGTCAGGCTGCTCTAGAGGGGGCAGGCGGTGCAGCCTAACCGCCCTGGTACGCATCCGTTACGAGTTACTCGAGGGATTTGTGTACCAAGTGCGCTTTGGTTTTATTTTGTGAGAAATTTCAGCAAGCTGCGAAAAGCAGTCTGTCTTGTAATCAACACTAGTACTTAGCAGGGACTCGCTCTCACGGAATCACGGAATCGCTGAGGTTGGAAGGGACCTCTGGAGATCATCTAGTCCAATCCCCTGCTCAAGCAGGGTCACCTAGAGCACGTTGCACAGGATTGCATCCAGGCGCGTTTTGAATATCTCCAGAGAAGGAGACTCCACCACCTCCTTTCTTCCTCCTTTGCTCCATCTCTTTACCTTGCTTTCTCACTTCATTCTTCAGTTTTTTCTAACAGCACTTCCAGCTAAACAGCCGAGTCTCTCATTCACATCCTTCTGTCATGCTGCAGCTTTCAGTACTCTTTTCCTTTGGTCTTTAAGAAACATTCAATTCCAAAACAGGTGGTTGTTCCATTAATAATAGCACATGAAGGAAAGCATCTCCGGACTTGTTATGTGCCTGCAGTAACTCCTACATCCTTGTCTTCATCTCTGCCAGGCTCAGTGCCCAGTGCTGTTGTCCACCACCAGCCTGATAGGAAACGGTACCTGCTGTGGTTATTTTGGCTACCAGCAGTCCGTGCAGAACAGATCACTGGGTCTGTCTAGCCTTTGATACTCGTACAGCAGGGAAATATTTCAGACCTTGATTTATTTGCTAAATTTGGATGAGACTTGCAAATGGATTTAATTTTGGGAGGGACAGATGATATGGTTGCACAGCCTTGCATCCTAAGGAGTTAGGGTAAAAAATACAGTATTTAAAATAAGATAACTCTTGCTTTTTACTTGCTTCTTCCTGAGTACTTCAACTGGTCATCGATCTCTTAAAGAATTCCTATCCAAACATTTTTGCATGTTTTTTAAAGCTTTTAAAGTGTTCAAATTTCATACCTCATCAAGTTTAATAAGGAAACTTACCAGCCTATGTTCTTACTTTCGCTTATGTACTGGTTAGTGTTTTTGAGTTGGCCCCATAAATTCTTTTGTATAGTGGCTTTGGAAAAGCACCTCCCCTTACAACTCATCTGCAAGACTTCTGTCTATATTTAAGTTTCTCGTGAGGAAGCATTTCTTACTGTTATGTATAGAGAATCAGATTGCCTTCAGTGTACAGCCAGAAACGAGCAAAACAAGATAGACTGTTCACCTTTTCCCTAACTGCTTGGGTACAGGTAAGACTGCGACAGCAATCGTTTGGCAAGCAGTGTTATTGGTGAGCATTAAACATCCCTAGAGATGCTCTTGATTGAATGTAGAGGTAGCTGCAGTTTGTCCCTTCTAACAAGAATGAATGTCTAGAAGAATTGGTAACTTATATCAGTCTGAAGATGCATAAAGAAAATGTAACCATGAGTGCCCGGTGCCTGATTGTGGTAATTATAGAAAAGTTTTAGTTTGTCCTCATGGAGCAACTTAGAGGCATGATAAGATAATTCTCCATCTTGGGTGTTTTTATTCTAGATCAACTGCCTTTTTTCTGATCCAGCTTTCCCCTCAAAGTGCATCCACATGAGAAGTTATAGCAATAAAATTAATAGTGTCTACAGGTAGACAAAGTCTAACTTGCCTAAGTATGTGTTTTGCAATATTAATTTAGAGTCTTTCCATGGGGGTGGAAATACTAAGTGCAAGAACATATATGTGAGTACGAATATGTGAATACTTGTGCAAGAACAAACTGTAAATATTTCCCAAAATAAAATGCTCAAAATAAAGCAAGAAATAAGAGGATTAAGACAGGAAGGAGAAGTCCTGTTTCTTAAATTTTTCTGGCTGACTTGTAAAAATTTCCTTATTTACACTCTGCTATGACTCTTGTCTCAGATTTTTTTTTTCCTTGAACTCTGTGAGCTAATGACAGTCTCGGCAAATATATTGGGTAAAGATTCAGAAGCTTCTGAAGAAGCTAATCTTTGTAGCACAGCATTAAAATGCTTGCTTGTGTATCATCATTTTTTAAACAGTATTATTTACTACACTATCTGTTTTACTAATAACTGAAACATCTTTCTTTATGTTCTTCTGATTTGCACTTTCTTTTGTAACAGCAAAAGGAGAAGTTCAGAGTTTTGTCTGGGAACATGCTGTGTAATGAATTTGGAATGGAATCCAGAAGACAGTGCAAATTCTTAACTTAATGATCTGTGTTCACAATTTTGCACTTTTCTTTCATCCAGAAAGCAAAGCTGTCAATTTTCAGAAAGTGTTCCACGGAAAGGCACTGGTATTCCCGGAAAATCTGTTTCCCTTGTCCTTCCAAGCACTTTGAAAATACTCTGTGTGTGTGTGTGTGTGTGTGTATTTTTGATATAACTGTTATAATACTATTGCCCCTCCTATTCCCTAGGTAATATAAATGTTAGATGTGAACATCTTGCTTCTGTTGCCTTTATTTTGGCAAAATGTGCCTAAAAAACTTGGCATCGGAGTAGACCTGTCTAAAGTTGCTGGAAAAGGCTCTAGTAGTGAATCAATCTCTTACCTTCTCTTTTACCAACCAAGATCTCTTCTTAGTGTGAATTTTTCAGACTGTCCTTCCCCCTCTGTGTTGCATTTTTGGGGGATAGGTTTGGAACATAATGTTTTTTTAATTCCCAAGGTTAGCTGCACTCTGTTCCCTGTGTCCTTTCTCCTGTTGTGACTTTAGAAGCTGGTCTCCAGGCTATTGGGGAACCCCAGCTATCCAAAAAAACCAGAGGCCAGACATTGCCATTAGATGTACAATCAGTCCCTGCTGCCTGGAGTGATGCTAGGTTTATCTTGGTCGTCATGAATTGAAGCAGTTATGAATTTGGTGTGGGAGCTTCAAGTCATGCGGAAAGGTGATATAGAGAATAAAATGGGAATTGAGGATCATGTGAAAGACTGTGGCTAGGGTAGCAGCAGAGAGTCAAACTGGCAGTGAAAGCACATAGGAAGAGTTTGGCTCATCTGATGAAGTATGTTATGCTAAGCAAGGAGGTGGTGGTGGGGATTGTGTTATGTTGCAGTGGCTCAAGCCAAAGTAACTCCAGAGCTCATCTGTGGTGCCGCTGCATAAGGGAGCCTGTACCAGCGGCGAAGCATGTTGCTGTTGTGGTCCATCATGGATCTTTAGACATCCAGACACTGACTATCTTGAATATAGAAATTAAACTTTAAGGCAGTGCTAATGACTGAGATTTGGGAAGCCTTACAGATTGTGGGCTGAATAGATGTATGCAAGTTTTCAGAAGATAACACATGTGCTTGCTTGGGAGTGCCATGTCAGATTTTAGTATAGGATAAATAATGATCATCATGGGCTTAAGCAGATGTGCCTCATGACTTTGAAAGAGGAAAGCAAACCTGAACTTAGCTGCTGCAGTCTGTGCATTATATATAAAGATAGAAAATACAGTAAGTCACTTAATGCAAAAATAATGCTGTGTATGTGACCAGGGGCTTCTAATGAAACAGAATTTACTCCATATTTAAGAGGAGGCTGGATAGAAGTCATTGGCTCCTGTAGCGTACTCTGAGAAGCAGAATATCTCAGTATAGAAGCTGGCTATCTGACACTCCTAATAAGAAATAGAGGCACAGAGCAACAGAGGCCCTGAGCAGCTGTATCCTAAATACTTCTGTGGCTTTTTTTGACACACCAGGTGAGTTGCACTATCCTGCAAAATCAAGGCTGCAAGTTGAGAATTCCTGAATTCTTTCTCTGTGTGAATAGAGACAAAGGTGAAGGAACAGACCTGATGACCAAAAAAAGGAACAGATGGAGGAGAGCAATGGAGAGCAGAAGCAAACACTCTGAAAGAGTATTTAGTAGAGCTGTAAAAGATTAAATCCTTCATTGCCTCTTCTACATACGTTATGTATGCTTGTTTCAAGTGATTTGGATATGTCTTGTGGCAAGTACTCTCAGACTCTTAAAAATAAGCCTTAAATCTGTTAACCTTACCTAAACACATCTGATTATCATCATTAGTAAATCTGAAATATTCTGAAAAGTGTGATTAAGAGCTCTGAAAGTCCTTGTACAGGAGAGGTTTTCAGAAGTCTCTAGAAAGGAGACTAGAGACCTGTAATAACTAGAAGTTTCTTTTCTAATACCTGAAGAGAAGAATGACCCAAAATCATGCTTTTAAAAAGTATGGCATCAGTAAATTCTATGCATCAGTTTACACAGGAAGCTATTTTGTTTCTCTTCATGAGATTTAAAGAGAATATTGAATTTCTAATACTTGCAGTTACCAGCTGCAAGTTCAATATTAGTCATTCTCATAAGTCCATACAACCAGATTGCTTACTAGAATCAACAGCATTCTGAATTTTCTCTGAGCCAGTTATTGGGACAGCATCAAAAGACAGCTGGTTTAAAAAAAATTAACAGTCTGGTCAACTAATAGTACCTAAAGGTACTATATGTGCTAAAAGCATTTGAAGGCAACTTACCCTTTAGTGTCTCTTAGAAAATCCATACAGAGCAAGCACTGCTGTCCTCATAATATAAACTGAGAGAACTTAGTGTGTCAGTAGTAGATAAGCCTGATTTCCTCCGAGTCCCATTCTTTTTCAGTTTGGTAATGACATGTCAATTGCTCTAACTTCTCACTGCTGGAAAGTATTTAGGGAAGATTAACAAAGTTAGCTGTCCAAACACCACAATATTAATGCATTTAATAGACAGTTTTAACTGCCTTTGAAAACATCCTGTCAGACAAAAAGTTATGTTGGTTTTGATCTAATTAGAGGGAAATGATTCAGTGGGGACCACAGTTGATACTTCACTGTGACCATGTTTTCTGCATCTTTATTTTGAGCAGGGAGGGAAAGCAAGGAGTAGGAGGTCTGAAACAAGTTTTGTTTCTTCTGTACCTCTGCAACAAGTTGTCAGGGGTGGACATCCCAACAATGAAGTTCATACAGCCTCCTTGAAAACTGGTGGCTGAGTGGAGAAAAGATATCCTGTTAGCAGCTTTTTTTAAGTGGAGGCACTCATCTTTAATATATGGCACCAAAACCATGCTGAGGGGGGCTGGTCAGGAAGGGAGGAGCATCTCTCAACAGATAGGAAAGCTTCAGCTGGAATTTGTGAGTTCTTGTGCACCAAATAAAAACCTGCAAAATTATGGAGAAATTATATGAAATTGCCTTAGTGCTGGATAACTTTAGTTGCTTCTGTTTTATTAAAAAAAAAAAAAATCTCTTCTGTTTCCTTTCCCTCACAGGAGGAGTCTGGAAAATGATGGAAACAGATGTAATGCAGTCAATTCCTTTTTCCATAATGCTTGTTTTTCCAGCACCCCATTCAAATACACTTCGTCATATGAAGCAATTAAATGCAAATATAGGGCCCTTCAGTGTACTTAACCAAGCTAAACTTTATGGGCTATCTCGCTAAGCATCTGATTCTAAGTACAGCCAAGAAGTAGGTTGTTCGGAAGTATCTTTAATATTGTTTTTAACTACTTAGCCAGTTGTGATTTATGACATTGTTATGTTAGTGTCCTGCTGAATTAATGAGAACTGAATGATTCAATAGCCTGGGCTGCACTGGATTTTAAGAAACCTATTAATGCAGAAAGTAGTTACCAAATTGTTTATAGATAACACCACAATTTGCTCTGTGCTCTGTTAGCCTTTGAATTACAAACCACTGCGTGTATTCTTCAATTGTGGTTAAAAGAACAATAATACTTTGATGTGACAGATGAAGAATTAGAAAATATTTTGACACTTCTGTTCAAATATATAGCTCAAACTCTTGCCCTAAAGCAGCTTTTTTTTTTTTTTAAGCTTCAGGAAAGCAATCATTGCCAGCCTCACTTCACCAAGTGAAGAAATTACTGAGGTCAGCTAATACAGAAATACTGGAATACAAAATGTTACAATCTGCAAAACGCTTTATAATCGTTGCTTTATAATGGATACAAAGGCTGTAGCATTTGAGAAGCTACTGCTTTATATGATGAAAGTGAGTGGTCTAATTTAAGAAAAATGTGGAAAGTGTGACCAAAAGCTTCCTAGTTAAAACAGCCCCTGGGCTTCCAAGGCATGAAGGATGATGTATTAAACTATTAGAACCTAGAAAAGTCAAACTATTAGGAACTCTGTTGCGCAACTAACAACTGATTAGTTCATCAGTGAACAGTAGATGGGCAAGAGTGCTGCTCAAGGTATGACCAACCTATTACCTTTCTTCTATGGTAGGTACTCATCTCCCATAGAGGTCAGTGTACCTACCACTGTTAATGTAAGCAAGCACTTAAAGACCTATGTAGTAACTAATAAACCAGACTGGGAAGGAAGGGAGGAACTGGGTGCAGCTTGCAACTTTGCACTAGTTTGAAATCGAAAACTTGAATCATGTTTCAAGTTTCATGGAGAACTTAAACCTCCCTTGAGTCTGGGTTGCTGATTCTCAGTAGGACTTTGTATTTTTGAAAAGTTGCACATTTCTTTGCTGAGGGAAATGATGATTATTATTAGAGCTGTACTATAAGCAAGGCTTTTAATTTCACAGAATGATTGAGTTTGGAAGGGACCTCTGAAGATCATCTAGTCCAACCCGCCTGCTCAAGCAGCGTCACTTGGAGCATGTTGCCCAGGATTGTGTCCAGACGGCTCTTGAATATCTGCAAGGATGGAGAGTCCACAGCCTCTCTGGGCAACTTGTTCTAGTGGATTTGTAGATTATGTATTTTATATAAATGTTTTAAAAACTATTCAATCATCTGAAACTATTTTGTCTGAAGTTTTCCTGGGACCTGGAGCTGTGTCCCAAAATGGGTTAATCCACTAGTACTGAAAGCATGACTCTGCCAAAGCTTGGCCTGTTAGCGGAAGTTTGAGCCAGAGGCTTATCAAACAAAGCATCAGTTCTCTGAGCCTGAAATTTTTCAGTAAAGACTTAGATTTGACTATATGTTTTTGCAAATGTGATGATCCCACCATCTCATTTTCTCTAGCAAAACCAGGAAAGATCAGACTTCACATGTTTAGTATTTCTGGTTCAAAAGCAAGTAGGAGAAAGCACTTCACCTTTAAGAAGTTTGAGAAGTTTAAGAAGTCAAGTAACTTCAGTTAGGGTCTTCAGTAGTTCAGGATCACTAGTATAAATACAGCAACTGAAGTTTATATGTGTCTTAGTGACTATTTCTGCTCGATAACTCTTCTCCAGTTAGAGGAAATCGAGGGTGGCCATACTGTCCTACATTTATAATAAGGGTTTTGTGTCGGATCCACACCTGGCCACCTGTAGTATAAAACCACAAAGTGGAGCTCCTCTGTCAGTTCCAGCTGATGCTAGAAGACCCTCTAAAGATTGAGGGTAGTGGTTCAGGCTTCCTGGGACTGTACTCCTAGCAGACCTTTTTCTGTGGAGTGCCTGAAATGCCTCTAAGCTGCAGATTGCTACTGAGCAGGCTCTACCACAACTAACGGCTCAGTTTCTTGCTTTTACCTTTCTCTTTTACACTTTAATCTCTAAAATCCAGAAACTGAATTGGACTTTAATCCCACTTCATTTGTTTGTGGATTATTTGTAATACAAAATAGGAAAGCTTAATATATGATTGGAAGTCTTGAAAAGTTAGTTTCTGCCTGACTTATGAGGAAAACTGGATTTGTTTTAGCAACACAGAGATGACTGTGTTTTTAACTTTAGTAGTGAAGAAGGAAAAATTACCTGCATGCTTATAAATATAATTACTAAATTCCTATAGATTACCAAAGTCTTAAAGATTTTGGTACTTAAGCAAGTTTTGAGTCAGTGTTCCTTATTTGTAAGGGAAACCAAAAGCTTATTGTATTACTTGAAGTGTATGCCATATTCAGAGCTGTGTCTGGCTCAAAATTTACCACTCTTTTGGAAAAGGAATAAAAATTGTTCCATGGTCCTGTCACAATAAATGCCTATTTCTTTTTAAAACCCAAAATACTAACTGTCCATTCTTGGGAGATGCAGTTGAACTCAAGAGAAAAATTCTGAAAATATGGGACTCTCTAGAATTCTGTACTCTGATACTTAATACTGGCTAGATGGTTTCACCTGTAGTGGTAGTAATAGCTTAAAATTCAGACTTGTCTTCTGTATTTAGCTGCTGCTTTCTGAATCTATTTGTTTGATGATTCTTTCTGTAGAATTTGGATGGAATAGAAACCAATAACTTGTTCTCATTTTTCTGTTTTCTTGGGGTGGGGGTGGGGAGGTGGCGACACATGACACAGTGACATGACTTATTTTGGAAATTTGGGAGATTAGTCATTTCTCGATCTATGGTTTTCTGCTTCTGGTCAGGTGTTTAGTTTAGCTTATTCTCCTGAATGAATAGTAGACTTAAAACAACCGATTGGTCTACCAGTACATTAATCCCATCCTGCTGCAAATGACAGTTTAAGATAACGTGAAGCTTAGTCCTGTAAATTCAGGATAAGCCTAGTAATAGCAAAACTATATTTTATATATATGTGTGTGTGTGTGTGTGTGTGTATACACATATATAATATATGTATACACACACACACACACAATCTCCAAAATGCATCTGAAAAGATTCTGTTTATCTTAGTGTAGTGAGGCAAAATTTAGAAGATACAGCCAGAGCAAAGTTGTGAATGGAATGGGGTCAATATTCACAACCTTACTGGTTCCCTGAGAGCATACTATTTTATCCTAATGCTTAAGGCAGTGAAGGTTATTAAAACTTCTGTGGCTTTTCTTCTCCCTGTTCTCTAAATCAAGAATCATAATCCACATATGTAGACAACGGGGGATATTCTGACCTTACTTGGCTACATGTTTCTTTTGTATTTGTTGCTACAAACCATGCCCTAATTGCAGAGCGTTGTTACTTGATGGTATTACTTTAGAAAAAGTTCTGCTCTTCAGAACATGTGGTGTGAGATTTACCAGAGATGAGATTTAAGATGCAAGATGAAAAGCAATCAAATAAGTGTCTCTTGCCTAGAAGACTCTTAAAGGAGTCTTTTCTTCTATGAAAAATTATCCTTTCATTAAAAAGAATAATGCAGGAAGATAGGGTGAGAAGAGCTTTTTCCAACGTTCAGTCTTGGCCTTCTCTACTGGGGATTATTAAGAAAAAAAATCCTTACTAGTTTTCCAGTGAATACTACTTCTGGAAGCCTGCTTTGCAATGTCCCTCTGCTGTGATATTAAAGAACACTATTGAACTTACGTCTAAACGTATTTTTGGCTAATTTGTCCCTGGTTTTTAATGTGCTAATGCACTTTTAGCTAGAATAGTGGTCTCATGTTTATATTCATGTGTTTTATTTTACAACCTTGCATGCTGTTGAGGACAGATTAATAGGGCTACTACGGTTGTACTTGTTTCTTCCCACTCTCCATGAATACTGCTGCTGTTAGATATCGGTGTGATGTCCCCTTTAGCTGATTGCTCTTGTCCTCTGGTGTGTCATTTCCTGTGCGTCCTGCCCTTATTCTCTCTTTGTGTGGATAAAGAACAGCAGCTTTCCTTCATTAGTACTTTTCAATTTGCTTTTCCCTTATTGGTCTTTCCTGATAACCATTGGAAGAAATTATTTACCTGTAGTGCAGGGCTCAGACCTAAATATTCCCCTCACCTAGCTTTTTACAACTTCTTAACACTACTAAATTCCAAGTGTACTCCAGTTTGAAGCTCCTTAGCTCTGTAGGACTGGCATTTTGTTTTCCAGCCTGTATCTAGGAAGATAGTCTTCAGTTTAGAGATTCTGAAAGTGTATCACAGTCTAAGTTTTCATGTCTCTTGTGTTTTATATTAGATTCCTTGTACTGTACCGGTAAACTTACAGGCCCCTCGTGGTTTGGCTCAGGCAGGCTGTCACTCTGAGTTCTTAAATGAACTAAACTTGTGAGTTCTTGATCACTGAGCTCTAGGAGGATGAGGCTAGAAACGTGCAGATTGTTTTAATTTCTGGAGCCTTTTGCAAATGAACATGATTCAGTAACCCTGTAGATACAGCTTACCCATTTAAACTTGAGGCCCTAGCTTTTATTTGGTTGTGCTGCCTAGTGATACCTGCTTATTCTTCTAGAATTAAATTCAAAGAGGAGACCTTTGCATACGTAATACCAGTTCTGCATGCTGCTTTTAGCAAGAGTAGTGGTATACCACAGAAGTTTATTTCAGCCAGTCATCTGGATACTGGAAGCTTGTTTGAACTTTCTCTTGTTCTCTTCTCTCTGAAGCTGTTGATGAAATAATTTAAAATATCTAAGACAAATACAAGTTACAGAACAGATTCAGTTCTACAGCTATTAAATTATTAATCTCTTCTTGTTAGTAATACCAATGAAATGATAGCTGAAATGATACCACTGAAGCTGGTAGCTCAAATGCGTACAAATGATCATACAAAGAATCATTGCTCTAAGTCATTGTTCTGAGATAAAAAGCTCTCTTGGACCAAGTTGAAAGGGAATATGCTGACAAATGAGGTAAATAAATGAGGTAAATAATTGCAAGATGGAGTTTGCAGTTTTTGTTGTGTGTGGAAGTAATAGTCTGTGGAAATAGTTTGAAAAACATGTGCTGTAACAACAATTTGCTTGTCAGGTGCTTGTTGGCAAGAGTTTTAATCACAGCAGATATTTCTAGAGGAGGCATGAATGAGAGTTTGATTTTGTAACACAGTTGTTGTTATGCAGAGGTTATGTGCTGTAGATTTCCTGTTCCTTCTGGCAGTTGAGCAGTGTCAACTTGTGCTCCAGAGAGCACCACTGGAAATCCCTGTGCTAGCAAACCAGGGCTACAGTGTTCAGGGACAGATTTTTACTGCAGGTGGTGAGTATCTTCTTCCTTTCTTCTCTCTACTCTAAATGGGCCATGTGAGGCTGGCATTTCTTGACATCAGTGAGTGAGCCAACAAATGCAGTCTTTCTAAATCTGTACTGGAGTGCAGTTAACTGGAACTGTCATATCCTGCCACTCTTCTGCTGTCTACAGTAGAGTTCTGTGGTGTGGAAATTTGTGTGGAAATGAGATTAGATGTGGCTGTCTAGTACCGCTTATTCTTGGAAGGATGTGCAACCTTGAGTAAAGACACATGAATAAATTGCTGGTGGTGCCTGTTCAAAGTTTCTGACATAGAGCAATTACTTTGCACAAACTCTAGGAGAACTTTTGTTTCTGCACTGGTAAATACTTGAGTTTTTATTGATCGTGAAAAGGAAGCAGTGACTCTATAATCGTAGAATTATTCAGGTTAGAAGGAACTCTGGGATGCCATCTAGCCCAGGCTACTGCTTGAAGCAAGGTCTCATTCGTTGTGGATGTATTTATTAACTTTCTAGCTTAAGGGCACCTCTTCCTTTTGTACCCTCTTTCTTCCGCTTCCAAATCAGGCTTAACCTGCATACAAGCATGTATTTGACAGTGCTAGTCCCAAAAGATCAGATGAAGGTGAAGGATGGAAGGGGATGAATGCATAAAGATGGTGACTGAATTGTTCATGCAGAAGCTTGTTGCAAAAAATCTAATCTTCAGCCTGAGGGCTATTTGCCTGTTCATTTGAGTCTATCCGTATGAATGTTGCTTGGTCTGAAGAGGATGTCAAGTTTAAGTATTTAAATTCTTCTGCTTCCAAGATGCATGATGCTAGAATGCAAATGTTAAATACTGTTTGTCTTGTTATTGTTATGAATTTGTTTGGAAAATCTGCTTTGTACTCTTGGGACCAATATCAAAAATAGTACCTTAAGCTTGCGTGCTTTTTTTTTTTTTTGGTGGCGCAGGCGAAATGTCATTCTTGTCACTAGCTGGCAGTTTTCCATTGTAACTCAAATACAAGTTGAAGGTTAACATGCCAGATGTTTCAAAATGTCTTTTTTTTAAATTCTCATTCATGTTGCTTTCGTCTGTGGTCCTCTTTGTCTATAGCACAACATTTATAACTCTTGAAGTAACTGGCTAACTTTGTGGTTGGACAATTTTGGTGTATGACTGTAGTATAGTTGATATAACTACATTTTATGTAGATTTACCTAGAGTGTAAATTACTCGGCAAATTCAGGGGGAAAAACGTCTGGAATGGGATAGAAATCAGTGTGGCCTACTTGCCTGAATGTTCATTTAGGGCTATCAAAAAGTTCTACAGCTCTTTTCTGCCATGGCCACATAACTAGGTTAATACCAACTGTGAACTTCAGCTGACTCGTATGTATATGAAGAAGTAACCAATAGAATATTTATAGTGCAAGCATATACCTCTATGGAGAAAAAATGTGTGCTTTTTTTATAGCTTGTGTTTATACTACCCAAGAGCACACACTGTAGTGGCTAGTTACTTAAAAATCATTTTCTGTCTTACAGCTTGCCTTGAAGGGATCTAACTACGCTGGTCTACTGGAGCGACATCGCATTCATACGAAAAATGTGGAGCATGTTGTAGACAGCTTACGGTAAGATTGTATGGGTATCGAGGACTTCAGGAACCGTGCAAATACCGATGGATTGTGTTAAACAACGAAACAAGCTTTGTGTGATGAATGCTAATGAAACAACAATACTGAAAACAGGGTGATGTAGATGGACAGTAATTCCTGAAACAATCTTAATGTGAACTAGCTCAGTACACTTAACTAACACACTGCATTATTACCTTGAAAACAAATGAAAAAGATGTGAAGGACTTGTGTGAGAATCAATGCTCATAAACTAAATACCACTGTAATTAGTCCTTAATTACATGTCAGTTTTTCAGAAGGATGTGACAAGGAACAATATAGGACACATTCAGGCTTTTTCCTGCACTTTATAGGAACGAGAGGATAGAAGTCCGTCTTGTTAAACGTCGTGAATATAATGAAGAGACAGTTCGGTGGGCAGATGCTGTTATATCAGCAGGAGGTATGACTTTATGGTGGGAAAGTATTTATTTCAGTATATTTTCATAGATAAACTTTCAAATTTTGCAGTGTGTGAAGCATCTAGAGGTATGCCCATTTTGGAAAGAAATTGCTGATGCAACTGTCAGAAAACAGGAAAAAATGCAATCATTGTGACCATCCTCTCCTCCTCTAGTATTTGTAGCATTAGGAGGTGATTGCCAATGCTTGCCTACTTTGGAAAAATTTAGTATTACCTTGTGTAAGACAATTGTGAAGTCTACTATAGCTTTCAGCTAAAGAGAATGAAATATTTGATGTCATATGCATATAGCCCTAAACCCTACTCTCTGGTTTTAGGTGTGTGAGGTGAAGACTAATGTTTTACTTCTCCCTTCCCCTTCCCAAACTTTTTTTTTTTGCTTTCACACTTATTGCAGTGACTGGAGTATCTAGTTGGATGGTACAGGTAAAAGTATGCAACTTCTGAACAGCCTGTGAAGCTGCTCAGAGCTTTCTAAATGACCAATAGAGAAACTAACCTGATTTTTTCTATGTAACATTGGGTGGCAGCAGTTCAGTTTTATTTTGTGTTTTGCTGCAAGTACTGCAGCATGTTCCTGGGGTCTGATTCATGTTCAGAAAAGCAATGAGCTGCAGCTCCATTCTGCCTTTCTCTCCTCCCCTGGAGTCCACCTTGCTCTTGACTAATGGTTACTACACTCAGAATTTGTAGAAAGGGATGCGTGTTCATACCTGAAGTACCCTAATACACTTCTGTAGATTCAGCAGACTCTTCTAAGTTGGAAATTAAAGGGAGGTGTGAATGCTTCCTCTGCTAACTTGGCTATGGCAACATCTGGCATAGTTATGAAGCCAGCGACTAGGAAATAGTAATGTTTTAAACAACACCATCTAAATTTTTCAGGACTCATAGCTTGGTGCAAAGACTCTTTTGGATTATAGTTGTCTTTCTGTTTAAGGAACAGGAAAGAGATTGCTACATATCTGAAGAAACTAGAGGCACTTAGATTTCTATTTAAACAGTTTTATCTAAGATTTTTTTCCCAGTTATGTGTTTCTGGAACCAAATAAGACCTTTAAATTGTGTCTTCTAGCAGAAAACCAAGAAAGAACTAAAGCCACTGTTTCCATGTGATTCATATAAGATCTGGTATTATGTTGTTTCCTGTCTCCTGTGGGTCTGATAGTATTTTGTAAACATTTTTTATTAAAAAGAATTTCTCTTACCTGTTCTTCTCAAACTTGCTTCTGCCAAATTCAATTGCCTGGGTATGTACAGCCGTCAGAGGAGTAGTATTTTTTCAATCATTTTTGTCATCTTGAATTTGGTTGTCACTATCCAGTTTTAAATAGTTTCAGTAATTTTCCCGTTACATTTTATTTTTGTGCAACTTACCTAATCAGTTGTGGATATGAAAGTGTGTAATAACAATGCTTCAATTCATGAAAGATTATTTTATTTGGAATTCTAGAATGTTAAGTGAAACTAACTTTTTTTTGCTTTTTTTCTTGTAGGTGATGGTACAATGTTGCTGGCAGCCAGTAAGGTCTTTGATAAATTTAAACCAGTTATTGGAGTAAATACTGATCCTGAAAGGTAAGAACACATTTGGGAAAGCAATACTTCATTTAATATCAGGCACCATATGTGTCTATTTCATCATGTTCATTATATGAAGAAAAGGCATTGAATATGAAGTTTTGGTAGTGTTAGATGAAACTGCTGTCTAAAATGAGAAGTCCTTTTAAACTGGAGTGGCTTTTCTCATCTTCTCAAACAACCTTTTTCCCTACAAAATACAGTATCGGTAAGTATGGCACCATGTGAATTTATGCTAGCTCCAGAGCAAAGTAGCAGCACGTTTGAAAGGAGGTTGACTGTGCAGTTATTTCAGTAGCAGGAATTGTTTGGAGTGACAGTGTAAGATAACTGATTGTTAATTAAAGTAAATGAACGTGTATGTTAAGTAGATATTCCCAGAATGACTTTTCAGGGTGTACTTTCTTGCTCGTGGTCACTCTGTAGCCCAGAACAAGTAGGTGCTCTTGGACCAAAGTTTGGAGTGTGTCTAACAGGATAGGTTTGTATTCTGGTTCCAAACAGGCCTGCAAGGACCTGTTACTTCCCCTCAGGTGGCTTTTTACCACCTCCACTGGCATTTGGCAACATAAATGTCTGTTCTAGTGGATTATAGAGATAAAGGGAACCTATTACTACTTTTTTATTACAAAAATGTACACAATGAGTTATCCTGTCCCATCTGAAAGAACTTTAAAAGTATTGGATAAGCAAGAACTTCTTAAACTGCCACAACTCTGTTCACACACAAGTGTAATGGCACTCAGAGCCAGTTAACTTGTATTACTAACCAAAAGCTTCAGGTTACAAATGGCAGTATAGAATAGTGACTGGAAAATGCAGAACTCTTTTTAAAATAATAATAAAAAAAAAGAGTGGTGCCTGAATATTCAGAACCTTAATTTGTTTATCAAGAAGGTAAATCCTATTGGAAATCTGATAGGGCCTCAACAAATTGTTTTTTGTTTTGTGTTTTTTTTTTTTTTCTTTGCCACTGGTTCTTTCATGTAAATCATATCATACTTCAGAGGACACTGTCTCCTCAGCCAGTTAATGGCATTTAGTTGTCCTCTTATAACTCCCCACAAGTTGTGTTCACCTAGCAATAAGATTGATTTGAGCAGGTGGGTACAGTGTATTAGCACTGCCTGGTTAGCATAACCTTCAAATGGATGGCAAATAAAAACTCAGAAGGCACCAAGGCTCTGTCTGAGACTTCTAGACTTGGGTTTCTGCTTCTGATGTTCCCTATTAATCTAATCTTAGCTGATGAGAAAGTGATGGCCAAAAGCGTTTAATTCTTTCCAGCCCCTACTCCTCTTCCAGAACTTTTCAAATGCTGTGAATAGATACTCTGCAGTATCAAGCCTGAATAGCAGAGTTCAAATAACAACTGCCTTCAAGTTATCAAATATCATTCATGAAAGGGGATCAGTGTTTGGTTTTCTGGCTTGGACATGAGATTCTTTTGACTTTAGGCATGCCACTTACCTGTCTCTTATCACTAACTTACCTGTAAATGGAGAAAATATTCTTTCTAACTTGGAAAGTTTATTAAGCTGAAGTTCCTTGCATAGAACTATGGTGACAGGAGCTATATTAGTACCAACATATTTCTGCAGGATTACTAGCTTAACAGGAAGTTTTTAGGGGAAATGTGGAAGACAGCTCATCATGCCTCCCTTCCACTTTTCCTTGGGCCTGAAAGATCTGTAATATTGCTAATGTGTTATGTATGTAGGAATAGTACAGTGTCATAGTTGTGGTATCATAAAGGTCAAAAGTCTAGCTTTGCTTCATGTAACCAATAGAGCTGGGGGGTTTTTTGTTGTTTTTTTTAAGGGATGAAATCTCAGAAGTTATACTGTCATTTTCATTGTCTTTATTCCTTTTTTGCTTCCAGATCAGAGGGCCACTTATGCTTGCCTGTGAGATATACCCACTCTTTTCCTGAGGCGCTACAGAAGCTTTATCGTGGTGAGTTCAGGTAGGATTCACTGATCTTTGGTTTAAAAAAAAAACAACCCAAACATGTATTATGACAGGATTAATGATATGCAATTCTTAAGGAAGAGATGATGCTTAGTAAAATCTTGATGCCTCAAACTGTGAATTCTGTAGATGTTTACCATATTGAAGAATGGATTTGTGGTCGGGAGTGGGATTGGAATACAAAGCATAAAACTGGCTGCCAGTTCCAGCAAAGAGACTTCTCTATGACCTTCAGCAGTTGACTTACTTCTCTGAATTACCAAATTGTTAGACAAGGAACTGTAAATCTTGTGAAGGATGCATTGGTTTATGTGTTTCAACACTTGAAAGCATACTTAGTAGAATGATGGGCCATATTAATATCTGGTAAGCAGAATCTAATGAACTATCAAGTATATAATTAGGAGACAGTCAGTGTGATGCTTCTGACATTTTGGTGACTAACGTAGAACAGCTTAAGTGCTGTTACCAGAGTAATGTTAGTGAAAGCTTGCTGCTTTTTTTTTTCAATAGTGAAGTTAGCTTGATGCTTTCCGTACTCGCTATTCTTAGAATAGAAGAATCTCACTTGAATTAAGCAGGAAGCAGTATGAATTTTAAAAGGCACATTAGGGGAGTTTTTCATAGACTTACTTAAAAAGTCTTTCTGTGCTGTATTAACATTCTGGATTGTTTATACAGTGGCAAACCATCAAACAGAAATAAGTTTTTCACATGAAAACATTGCAATTTGTTTTTTTTGTTTGTTTGTTTATACTTCTAGTATATTTGTAGCTTGATTGAAGTGTAATTTTATTTGTGGCATAGTAGAGGAGGCTTCTAGAAACAGGTTAATACAGTCATAAGGACTTGTAAATAACCGAATGGTTCAATCTGTGTTACTAAATGAAAAGGTACTTCTAACTCTGATATCCTGAGACTTGGGGAACAGAAGCTTTAAACTGTCCATCATATTAAATGGTTTAATTAAATCTGGTAGTGTTAATGCAGGTAACCTCCCTGATACTGTAACTGCTTCTAAGGTTTTGTTGGATGTCACGTTAGATTTTACATTGCTGGCACTCCTGTTGTTGCTCGTTACGGACCTGAAGCCTCATCAGAGCTAAACAGCAGGCCTTTTTTTGGTTATTGTTCTGGAATAAGTTTGACTGAAAACTTGCATCCCTTAGCAAGGACCTGTTCAGTGCAAGGAGCATATATTCTTACTGGAGTCCTCGGAGCAACTGTTACATCATGTCCTTTCATTATGTGATTCAAAGCACAGCTAATGTGTATTCCTGATGTATCTGGATGTCGCTGTGCTGTTCTGCTCACCCTTGCAAGGACTTCAGCACAAAGCCTTTCTGTGTCTGCTTTTGGAAGCAGCTAAACTACTTAAAGTAGGAGGAGACTGGTTGTATCTTTGATATTTATTCTCAGGTGGAGACCTGGGTGGTGTCACTGAGAGAACTGTGGAAATGTCTGCTTGGCTGCAGTAGCTCAGTTTTTTTTCCCCTCCTTCCCCAGATTCATATTACACTAATATCTTTGTGCATGTCTGTGTAAGCATGAGTTTACAGGGATGTGTGGTAGTGCTAAGGGGACATATTTCCTGCTCCCCTGTTACATGCTGAAGTAGTTTACATTTCCCCTCTCTGTGCTTCCCTACAGCGTATCAGTTTTCATGCCAAATTTAAGTTAAGGAGAAACTTTGGAACCACTGATGAAGACTGAGCTCCGCAATCTTGGTGCATCCCCTTTATGTGACTTCCCTTTTTTGTTTTCCAGTATGAAATATTTTGAACCGGTTTGGGTTACTGAACTGTTTGATCTAATTAGAACAAATTCAGTCAAAGTCAAAACATAAACTGTAGTTGAACATAGGTCTTGCAGGTTATAAACAGTGACCCTTCCCTGTCTGAAAGCCTCAAAATCATTAGTTGCAAGCAAAGTAGAAATCTGCTACTAGTTTTGGAGAAATTGGAACAGTATCTCCTTAAATGACTCATTGGCAGTGTTGTGTGCATTTTGTTCAGGCACAGAGAAAGCAAAACTGAGGGATGAGTTTGGCAGGGAACAGTACGGATTGGGAGAGGGACACAGACAAGTAGAATACTTGGAAGTCAGGGTGTGAAAGCTCAGCTGAAGCTAATATTTCCATAGTGAGGTAGAGACTTGGCTGAGAAGTCCACAGCACTTGAGTTCTACCAGCAATATTTTCATTTCCCCTAAATAACAGAACAAAACCGAAATATAAATTGCCTCCAGTTAAAACATCTTCCAGAATATTTAGGCTAGAGTGTTTGTTTCACTGTAAACACCTGAGAACACATTTTACTGGAAGATGTTGAGTTAATGAGCCAACAGTTGAGTCCCAAGTCCCCCTGCAACAGGAAGGAATTAACTGAGACTGAAGGAATAGCGGTCTGAACAATGGAAGTGGTAGTTCGTAATTCTTAGGGGAGGAACAAGAAGTACAGCAGGAGAAATGGATTGCAACAAAGCAGCCTAAATACATTGGGGATGGAGATTGAAAAGATGCAAAGGAACGTAAATTTAAAGGGGAGAGAAGGATTGAGAAAACTAGCATTGCTCTGAAAAAATGATCAGGTGCAAACTTAATTGGAATGTGGGTGCAGATAGACTTTGCCTTTAGCAAGCAGAGATTTGAGAGAGAATGAAAATTCAGCCAAATTACAGACAAGGAATATAAAAGTATACACGTGTAGGAATGAAATTATTCCATGTCTTGATTTTTGAAATACAACCAACCAGGAATATCAAGGATAGGTATGTAAATACAGTAGTGGAAGATCAAAGAAATTGTAAGCAACAGAGAGAAAACAGCAGACGATACTGAGAGCACTGGACTGACTTTAGTCACCTTTCACTAGGAACATTACTTTCTCAGATTCCACCATTAATTCTATTAAAAATGAAAATCTCAGGGCAGAATAGGAAGAGAATGGGTTGTTGATGACTTGGTGGTTTTCAGATTTATTGGGCCTATGGAAACTTTTTAAATAGTTGGGTAACTAGATGAAACTGTCTGAAAGAACTTTTGGTCAGAATTCCTGAAGGACAGGGAGGTGTCAGTGACCGGAAAAGGGGTTGTCTTCATTCTCCAGGTAGCTGGCAGTTACCTTAGTGAAACAGTCTGTGTAAACGCTTCTCTTGCAGTCCTGTGTAACAATCAACATCAAAACTTATTAAGAGCAAACAATGTCAGACTGCCATAAAAAGAAATATGGATAGTAAACAGTGTAACACTATCTCAGAATAGTAGCTGTCCTATATGCTTACTTTATAGGAGTTTGGATGCATTCTAGCATGAGTATTGTAAGGAAGCTAGTGTAATGATATCTATTGTAAGCTGTCTGCCTGGCTGCCTAAATTGTACTTCGAGTATCAGGGCAGGTAGCTAATTATGTTAAGGGTGTGCTGCATGCAGCTCTACAAGGATGTCCCTTGAGTTTTGTACTATCCAGTACTTTCTTTCATGATCTAGATGAAGGAGTAAATAGATAACACGTTTATTAAAGATCAAGGTAGCGTGAACTACAAACATGTAGGAGAACAGGATTAGAATCCAAGTAGACTGAGACGTTTAGATAAATGCTTTGCAGTTCAGTCAAGATGTGCAAAGTATTGCATTTACTGATTACAACAACTGGATGCACAAATACATGATGAAAATGACAGGCAGATGTTTCTCAGAAGTATCTTGAATTATAATGGATTGAAAACTAAATGTAAGTTAGTGTCAGCATTCCAGAAAAAGCAAACATCATACAACTTTGTATAAACAGAAGTCATATTTAAGATGTGAAGTAATTCTTCCTCTTTATCTAGCACTGGAAAGGCCTCAAATGGTATACTATGTGAAGATTTGAGTATTGAGGTTTCAGAAGCACAACAGCAGTAAAGCTGATTGGAAATTCCCTCTGTTCTCCCCCAAGAAGTTCTAGGAAAGTTGATGCATTAAGGTGCATGGAAGAGAATTGAATTCAGTTTAGAAAAGATTAAGTGAAGTTACAGTATATATTTGAAGATTAAAGTTACTGCAAGACAAGATGTTGTCCTAATTCAGGAGATAGAGAAAGTAGTAATGGATTTTTATCCAGCCTAAATCTTCCTTGCTGTTATTTCAGGAAAAATGTAAGCTGGTTACTGTGACTCAAATGTCAGCAACATGAACTGGGAAAAGCTGTGTTCAAAACATTTCATCGTGATTTGCTTTCTGAATCAGAACTGCTACTACTGCTTTGTTTAATATAGTGTCTAAATCATAAGAGGAAAAAGGCATTGATTTCTAGGAAAAAAACAAAAATCTAAATGATGTAACAGCTTAACGAAGAATGCCTTTTATATCCTTTTGTTTCTTCGTTTGAACTTCTCTCTCAAGCATCCTGAAGAACTTGCCAGGTCAGGAGACTATTAAAATGACAGGATACTTATGGCTACTTATATGACAGGATACTTATAGAGAAAGGAATGGGTAGAGCTACTGTTCTGGGTGTCTGCAAATATAAGCAAAGTGGTGGCAAAAATCTAGCAGCTATTGCTGTGTAAATGCCGAAGAGCCTGTTACTCTCAAACTCATTGTGTCAGTCATTAATTCATAAGTTAGGATCATATGCCTAAAAAAATAAGATGTTATATGTTATGTAATGTTTGTAGATTTCTTTTGGCCAGCGTCATCTTATTTCACATGCACACAAATCATTAGCTAGCAAATTGGTAAATGTAAAATATTTACACTTGAATATAATTGATTTTCTAAATTTAAAAGTGATAGTGGAAGCTATGAAACTTGAAGTTACTTGGAATGTACTTAAACTTGTGATCTTAAAATGCTCTGCTTTGAGAGTGAACCAGTGAAACTCTTCTGTTTTCAAGACTCTGATCCTAGCTAACTTTAAAATGAGCATTTCAGCTACTGATACCAATTTCTTTCTCCTTTTTAAGGTGGCAGTGGCGGCAACGAATCCGACTGTATCTTGAAGGAACTGGTATTAACCCTACCCCTGTAGATCTGCATGAACAGCAGCTAAGCCAAGAGCAACACAGCAGGGCTCATATAAATGAAAGATTCCAGGATCAAAGTAGGTTAAAGTTTGTGACAAGAATGTAACCACTTTGCCATAATAACTTGGAATAGGAAATAGGGGTTTGTAAGAATTCATGAAGTGTTTGAAGTCTGGTCGCTACTGGGCTGATACAGATACAAACATTTGAGAAGCGAGGGAGAAATGACTCTTCTTAGCTCAGACTAAGGCTTTGTTTTTTAAGGGAATACCTAGGTTTTTATGTGCTGCTTCTGCACTGTACACTTAGAACTAGTATTTAGTATTAATAGTTAATTTATAGACTTTTTTCCTTTTAAGTATGTTACCTATTGGAAAAATATTTAAGCTTTTTAAATGGTGTCTCTTAGTGTTACTGTAGAGATGTGGGGTTACTACATAAACAGTTTGCCATACAATTAGATGTTTTGGACTAAAACTGTGTGTGTGTGCGCGCGCGCGCGCTCTTAACTTGTGCTGAATTTGAGGTAGGTTACCTCACAATTGAAGAAAACGTATCTCGGGCTGCCCGCAAGTGGCCATATGCGTGCAAATACTTGTGTAGGAAGGTCATGCTGTTAACTTTTTTCTTATTGTTGAAAGATGGGAAGTCTCAACAAGGAAATGGTATTCTTTAACTACTGCATAAATAGCTTGTAGAATTTATTTGTATATTGAGACAAATTATTGTAACTTCAAGAGAGGAGAATCGAATAGGATTAGAATGTTTTAGAAATGAGAATTTCTTCCTGGGTAATTCCTAAGTAATAAAACACTTTCAGGTGTTTTAATTATGGTGGACTGAAGAAGTTTCTGTCTTTGCTTCTAGTGCTGGATTTCCCCACTGAGAAGCCCTTAGTGAACATGAACACTATCTTAATCCCCATTAATTAGAAGTTAGTCTGTGGTGTGTAATCTAACTCTGAAATTTATCCAAAACATCCGTTAAGTCACTGTCAGTGAACTACCCTAAGTTAGAGGAGTGACCACTGACAGAAGAGAAGAGTTCAACCTGTCTGATTAACCACAAGTTCGAGGAAAAACAATGTTCTAAAACGTGTCATTGTTTTACTGGCCTTGGTTCAAATACTTGTGGTCTCCAGTGAAGGACTGTGACTGGATACAGAAGGAACTGGTGAAAAAATTGGGTCCTTGAGGACAACTGAACACTGAGAATCAAGGTCTAGAATGCAATCCCAGGCAGCAGACTACATTCTCAGAGTCTCATGAATTGTTTTTGAAAACTTGGGGTTTAGAGCCATGATTTGAAACGGCTATATTCAATACCTGCAGGATCTGAGATTTCTGGTCCTCATCTTTTGCCAGTGAGAGCACTCAATGAAGTCTTCATTGGGGAATCTCTCTCATCCAGGTATGTTTAATTGTTTACTATGGCAGCAAGGCACAATTGACTTTGTTTTTTAATGACATTGTAATGGGTGATTGGTAATGGGAAGTCTTTGCTGTGAAATTTCTGTCTTAGTCTGTGAATATATAACACTGTTGTTGCTGGTTTCAAAGTGCGTATTCAAAGATTTTTTTGGTGCAGTGATATGAATTGGTGTTTCCCCCCTTCCTGTCTGGCCATTCCATGTTTCATTATCAGATACCTTCAATTGCTGTCTTTACAGTGGATCGAAGATTTCGATGTCTGTCCTTAAATTGTCTCTTGTCCTGCATCTTTTCCTAAATATCTATCGTGAGCTTAACATGACCAAACCAAAATCCTAGTAACTTCTCCTTTCCCCCTCTCTGTCATTAGAGGCAAAGGTAATGGCATCCCTTTGGCTGAATATTTGTTATTATAGGAAAATGTCTGACACTTCCCTCCTTGTTTTAAGAAACCAGTTTATATCAAATCCTGGTATTGCATTCTCCAAAATACCTTTAAGACTATCCTTTCCGTCCTGAAGGTAAAGGCATCTCTGCTAATCAAACGATAAGGATGTGGGGAATGTGATTGGGGCTGCGGGAAAGGAGTTAAAACATGATCCTCAGTCAGGACTTTTGGCCAAACTTTTACTTGTATTTTATATCCTTTTCCCTTTTACTGTGTCTTTTTTTTTTTTTTAACCTTTAGAGTGTAACTTCTTCTTGTGTTTGTACAGTGCCTGGGACACTGTGGTTGCTGCTGGAAACAGTATAAATGTTCCATGAGTGCTTTATCTTCCATCTGGACTGCAGCCTCAGACTGGCAGAAGGAATTAGTCTCAAACAGATACAAATTTTGCTTTTTACTAAATCAAACCTAATTTTATCAAGATGCTAAAAAATTTCTCTAACATATAGTGATAGAGGAAGACAAAGCTGCTTCCCATCACTTTACAATAACCCTCTACTTCTAAATGCCAGAAATACATTGTGCTCTTTGGTTCCAGTATATTTGACAAACACCAAGGAACACAATACCTGTAGGAGCAAATTTCTTGTAGCAAAGGTTGCGTATAATAATAACCCTAGGGGCTTCTAAGGGCTTTTTCTGCATGACAGTTGAGAAAACAAGGAAACTGAAAAAAAAATTTCCTATCTAGTTTGCAAAAGCTTTGTCTTAAACTGAATCAGGCTGTGCCTCTGTGTTCTTAATTTGTTTCTGGTTCTTTCATCTTTCCATGTTTTCAAGAGTGAGTATGCATAATGCTCTTAGTCACAAACAGTCTAAACTGTTTGACACCAAATATTCAAGAAATATTTTCTTCCCAGTCTATCCAGACTGAAACTTTCATCACCCAAAGCAATTCAGTAAGCTCCTTTTACTAAGAAGGGTGCGACTCAGTCATGCTGAACACAGTGAATGTGTTTTTCTGAAAGGGCTTCTATTAATCTGAAGACTATATCATATTGTTGGATTAGACATTATAAATGTCAACAACTGTAGTTCATAAATACACGCTTAGATGTTCTGGAGCTTATGGAAAGAGATGTTCTGGTTGCCCTAGGCCTAACATTAGAAGGGAATTCCATGAGATATGAATAATACCATACAAAACGATGGTGTGCATGAAGACTTATTGCACTGAGTTTTAGGAAGAATTTGCCCTGGAGAGCAACTAAGTCTGCTGACTACGGTCAAGCTAAAACTGTTCATGAAGAATCACAGTGGATTTTTAATTACTGAGGTGATCAAGAATTCAGCTTGAAGCCATGCTATTACTCACTGATGTTGGAATTTTTTACCTCTTAGTGTTCCCTGATATAATTTTATGAGACCCAATCACAGCATAAGCACAGTTTATGCATTAGTTCAGCAATTATTCAAGGAAGGTAATGTATTTGTAGTTTCATTTGTAAGTCCAGCAAACCCTTATATACAAAGTTATTGCCAGATGAACTACAGAGTTCTTTGCACAGAATTTAATGTGAAAAGTAGCTGCAGAAAAACTGCTTAAAAGTTCATGCTGCAAATCACATTGTCAATTATAAAAACTGCTATAAAACGGTGAATCAAAAGTGGCTGCCAAATCAGAAGTACACTGTACAAAGCCTGTGAAATTGTCATCCATATTTGAAACTGGCCCCTCTAAATTTTTATGTGCCTGATAAGGCTGTGTGTTCTGTCTCATTCAGGGAGAACTATAAGTCCTGCAAACCCAGTTTTAAATTCTCGCTTCATAGGGCCTCCTATTATGAGATATCAGTTGATGATGGTCCATGGGAAAAACAGAAGAGTTCAGGGCTTAATGTATGCACTGGAACAGGATCAAAAGCATGGTAAGTTCATGTCACTGCTTTGACAGAAAAGATTGTTTCAGATAAATTAGCTTCTGATGAATCTACTTTGCTTAAGCATCTTACCCATATTGAGGCCCTCTTGGGCTATGGTCATTCAGTGCCTGGCACAGCTATGTCCAAATGTTCTCTGTATGGTTCAAAGCTGCCTCAGGTGTTTGAGAAGAGCAGAGAACCCCCCACTTGCAAGGGTGAAGAGGAAGGGGAGAAGAATAAGGAGCTGAGGGATTGTGACAGAAATTTACCTTGGCTGTAGCTTTGTCAGGTGAAGGAGGTTGGATGCTCTGTGTAGAGATGACTGGGGGTGGTGAGGGAAAGAGATTCTGCCCTGACTTGCAGAGCGTATAAGGGGGTTTCCCTGAACTACTCTTGTTGGCTAAAACAAAAGTATTTAGTTGTAGCAGTTCGGAAGACTTATAAAATCTAAGCTCTAAATAGAATGGGAAAACACATGCTTGGAAACTGTTAACAGTGTTCTCTGGCACACATATTGTCCGTTCTCCTTCCAACCCTCTTTTAAACATAATTGAAAAGGCACAGTTTCTTTGCCAAAGTACTTCCCTAAAATAAAGGGCATGTCTGAGTAGAATTGCACTAGCCTAATCAAAGGGTTAATGTTCTTAACTTCAATTTAAACAAGTCACATTACTGCATGTAGATATAATACATGTAATTTTCTGAGATGTGAGAAATGTTCAGTGAGAGGCTGTTTCATTTGGAAATCCGGCTGTGCTTATGGTTTAAAGTTGTACAACAGGGCCCTGGATTTATGTGGCAGACTAACATGGACTAAAACTGAAGCTTTTATTGAAATACAGAAATGAATATTCATGCTGTAACTATGGTTACTGGGATTTAGTTTTCATTGTACTTCAGAATCTTGTATTCAATGAGCATAACGTGATCATGGAAGCTGCCAAGGATGAAACTGGCAGATTGCTGGGGGAACTTTCCTACTGTTCAGTACCTTGGGAACATACCGCCTTAGCCCAAAGCTGTTCTTATGCATTTTATCTGTTGCTTATACATTCTGTGCTGAGCAATCCCAGAAGCAGGGACCAAATCCCAGGACTGCGCATCTTCAGTGCCACAGTCATGTTTACTGCTGACCTCTCTAAGCTTACTCTGTGGCTTTGTGATTCTGCCACTTCGTGATTCTGGTGTGCTGTGGTGCACTGAGGACCCAGCCTCAGAAAGATGACCTTCCTTAGACTGTGATTAAGGTCCCTTGGGAGTTCAGGCCTCCTCAGCCTGAGAGGAATTTAAATCCTCCAAATGCTTCCTTGAGCTGCAAAAAAATGCATAAAAAGTAGATAGTTAGAAAAGAACAACTTTGGATTCTGCATCTCAGTTTTTCCTTAGCATCTGCTTGGGCTTGCAGGTAGGCAAGGAGTGTAAGAGGAGCAACTGTGGACAAAAATCCTTGGCATTTTCTGTAGTCTGCTAGGTGTATTGTAAGTACTAAATGCAAGATGTAGGTCCCGTTGAGAACTGGGCAGCTGAGGTTTTTAAAGCACTGCTGTGCAAGTGTGTGATTGGCACCTAAATTCATTTTGAACCTGAGCATAGAAAGTGACTGTTTTCTTTACTGATGTCTAGACTTGGTTCAAACTGAGGTTTCTTATTGACTTGCCATGTACCCAAATGTGGCAAAAGCAAAAAGTGTCTGATCTAATTGTTTTCTATCTATACTACAATTCTTGCACAATTCAAGCACACAGCTTACGGTACGCTTACACTGACAAAGTGGCATAAGATTTGTAAACAAGTGTTTGGTCCAGTAAGTTAGAAATAATGCAAGGAATTAATATGCAGGAGGTGGACTGAAGGGATAAAAAACACACAAAACCTGTACAACTGTCAGGTTGCAATTTTTTTAATGTAAACTTAAATCATAAATTATTTGGGTTTTAAGGCAGGAGAATTATTGATAGGGAGACTGCACCTGTGTATCATGCTCTTCCTTCCTGAAGATTTCACTTAATGGATTACTAAGGTTTACCAAACCACAGATAGATTTGCAATCCAAGAGTTATTTTAGGGTATTTTCCAAAGAGACTGTTATCAGCCCACACTTGTGCGTTCTTTTATTATTATTCTTTCTGGAGTGAAATCTAATTCTTACCTATATGGAAGTGTTTTTCTCAAATTATATTGCTTAGCAAACTTTTATTTCTCTGTCTAGGTCCTATAACATTAACAAGGTAGCAAATCAAGCTGTTGAAGAGATCCTTAAGATTGGTGAGTGAACAATGTGGCACTACTGGCTAAGTTTATCTGAAGATACTCCTGTCTAATTGGGGCTCTCTTTCTTGGCTCAACAGCTAAAAAGCTTGGAGGTTTGAATCTGCCATTGAATGCAGAACTAGTACAAAAAGGTTAGTGAAAATGACAAGTTTTCTTTAAACTATAACAACTTCGACCAGTTCATTTTGATTGTACTCTAATACTCAACACTGAATTTGGTATTTTAGTACTCTTGCACTATTAGTCTTTCTTAAAAACACTCTTAAGCTTTGAAAGATATGCTTTATATATATATATATATGTGTGTGTGTGTGTGTATATACACACACATATATATATACACACATACACACACACATACATACATATATATTTTTATATATATGTATCTCTTCAGGAGAATACCAGTTCTAAAATTCAAAACAGCTAATACTTAATCACCTGAAGAGAGCTGATGAATGTTAGTCATGCAGTGGAGCTGAAATAGATCTGTACAGTTAAATCCTTTTTAAAGTGAAGGCAGCTTAACATCTGGTAAGACTCAGTATTACCTCTAGGTAGGGAAAGCTGTTCTTTCCTGAAGGAATGGGTATTTCTGAGAATAATTTTCTCTGGAAAAACTGATGGCTGATTTCTCTACTTACAGTAACAAATGATTACAATGACTCCCTGCTCTATAGCCCAGAAGAACCAAAGATGCTTTTCAGTATTCGAGAACCTATTGTAAACAGAGTTTTCTCAAGTAGTCGGCAACGTGGCTTCTCTTCAAAGTAAGTGTTGGCTGCAACAATTACTGAAGAGTTATTTCATTCTGTGTATTTGTTGAAGTATGAGTAACCCAGGAGTTTCACCTGAAATCTTTCAACTCCCAGTTTGTGTTTTGAGGAGCTTGAATATTATTTTCATAGGAACAAGAAGAGAGTTTGTAAGTTGTTATACCCTTTTTAGTGTTTGATTCGTGCACAATCTTAGAATAAAAGAATTGCACTGTGACCAGTTTTGGGTGTGTGTCCTCCCTACCCACTGTAAGACAGGCATTGACAAAGTGGAGTAAATTCAGCAAAGGGCCACTGAGTTGTTTAGGGGGCTGGAATATATGATATATAAGGGAGAAACTCAAATGGATCTGGTTTTGTTTAGTCTGGAGAAGAGAAGGCTAAGCAGGGGGAATCCAGTTGCTGTTTTCAGGTACCTAATGGATGGTTACAGATGAGACTGAGTTAGATTCCTTTCAGAGGCACACAGCGAAATGACAGGAGGTAACAGCCACGATTTGTAGGATGGAAAATTCTGACCAAATACAAGGAAAAGTTTTCACTGTGAGAAAGGTCAGACACTGGCATAGGCTGCCTAGAGATTGTTGTGTCTCTGTCCTTGGAGATATTCAAAACCTTGACTGGGCAACCCTACACAACCTAATCTGTCTTTGAAGTAAGCCCTGCTTTGAGTGGAAGGTTGGACTATGTGCCCCTTGTAGTCTAAATCAGTGTTATAACAAATCTCTTATGACCTAGTAAAAAGGACATATCTGTCTATTGGACTTAAATATTACCATTTTAGAGAAGTTTTCCATTGAGCATTAGTCAAGTCTTTAAATGTTTACTGCTTCTTAGTCATTTTGATCTGGGAGGTCTCAAAGGTAAGTAAATCTTTTTAAGACACAGTAAGAGAAGGGGTTAAAATAAGAGCAAATAATTGCATTTTCATACATGGATTCTACAGGATTCTTGTCTTAGTTTTCTGCATGGGATATACTATAAAAGCTATAATGGAGAGACAAATCTCTATGCAAACATGTCTGCCTGTTATTTCCCTTTTGAGGTAGTCTTTGCTGCCTTTCACTGTTGGTCTTCAGCTCTTGCTACTAGAGATCTTCCCCTTTGTTCTTGCTGTTTTTTGAGATACTTCAGCTGCCCAGAATGAGATGGAGTGGAACTTGCTTTCAAGTTGTGCTTGTAGTGTTCCTGTATTTCTTCTGTCTCAGTGACAGTCTGAACATGCTCTTACTCTAATGCTCAGGCACAAGGAGACAGGGTATCTACAGAGAACCAGTATCTTCATTTGCACTGGTAGACAGCAGTCTACTTATTACAGGATGTCTATGTTATGGCTGTATTGTATGCCGTTATTTCAGAGCATGTCATAATCACCTTGATGTGAGACCGCCTGGATGGAGATCCTTTTGTAAGCTTCCAGAGCTTTTTTTGAGAGTGTGTTTCCTTAAGTGTCTCCTCTGTCTCTAGAGAACTGCCTGCATCCTCATATCAGGTGGATGTTTGAGGCATTCTTCTTATGAAGAATAATGCGAAGTGTCGAGTAGCTTGCTGGTTATGTAATTCATTTTGATAGTTTACACAGAGGCAGCAGTTCTTTTGGACTTCTTAGCGGTGGAGACTGAGCTTGGCGATTTACCTTCAATTGTCCGACTGAAACAGTTTTTGAGCAGCATCATTAGATCCTGCAACATAATGGAATGCAGAGAACACCTTGGTTTGCCTTCCCTGAAATTCACTCAGCCCTCATACTGGATGGCTCTTGTACTTATGGAGTCCAGGCTTTCCGAAGTGATGGGTATTCTGACTAGCAGCAGAAAGATTTCTTCAGCATACCTACTTGGATAAAAGTACTGGGTTTTCATTCTGGTGTTGGGGTAGGTCTGAATCTTCCAGGTGGACACTGGTCGTTCTTGGTTATGTTCTTGGACTGAAGGAAGCTGTTATCAGTTAGTTTTCCTGCAGAGGAATGGAGGTCCACACTGCAGAGCCTCCACTCATCTTCAAAGAAAAGGCTCCTTGTTTTGTTCCACTTCTGACTTCTAATTTTTGCATGGTTCATGGAAATAAAAAGATTTGTTGGGGATATAAGTCTGGTACTGACATCTAGCAGAACATCTTTTGAGCCATTTGAATCTGATAGTGTCCTTTTTTTGCTTTTCTGTGAAGGTAACCACCTTGGTATCTGCTCCCTAAAGTAGGAAGGGTTGGAGTACATGGTTGGAGACAACCATGTAATCCTCAACTCTAAAACTCATTTATAACACCTCTTGCTAAGATTGTAACAGACTTAGAATATCATAAGGACTTTTTCCTCTGTATTGGTGGGATCAAATTTGTCAGCCTTGCAGGATAATCTTGTGTGGTGCTTGCCCACCTACCTACCTGCCATATGTCTGGCTGAGCATGTGGATTATGTATCCTAAATGTTCTTGAGCTGTTTATGAAGAGCAGTTACTTTGTAGTAGGTAGTATGTGGTAGATGACTTAAGTGTCAGCTGCTGGACCTTTCCTGAGAGAATTTGCAGACTAGTGTGAATCCATAACTTGCTAGAATCTTAAGCAAAAAGCATGTTTTATTACAAATCATATGCATACGTTACCAACTAGTTTACCCAGATCTGAGTTAAATCAGGTCATCTGTGATCTAATGTCCTTCCATAAATCAAGAGCGAGTGTCCCCTTTTTTCATGTCTGTGTGCTTAATTATGTACTTTCTCAGAAAAAAGAATAGCTGTACTGAGGAACCCAAAGGTCCTTCTAGCCCTGTATCTTCTCTGTGAGTCCAAAAGTCTGTGCTGAGAAGAGGGTAAAAACAGTGGAAGCATATACTGCTTAATATCTGCCTCTTATGCTCCAGGATTTTTCAGCAGGGGTAGAGGTGGTTTCTGTGTATTCTAAATGGACTTCTTTCATATGAAATTGTCCAGTTTCCCCTTCAAACTTGTACAAATTTTAGCAGTTATGACATCTGTAGCAAGGAGTTCCACAAGTTAATACTGTGTGAATAAATGACTCCTTTTATTTCTTCTGAACCTGTTGCTTGCTGCTTTTGATTGTCTTGCCTAATTTCACCTCATTTAAAGATACAATTTCAGATATGGTTAAAAACACAAATTTAATGAAGTTAGGGTGGGTCTTTATGTTGTTTTGACCCACCCAATAACCAATATTCAAAGAAATCTAGGGCAGAGGGTGTTGATGTGGATCCAGTTCTGAGCAGCTGATCAGTTTCCCATAGGTTAATGAAGTTGTACTGGAATAAAATTTCATAGATTTGTTTGACCCTTACATAGTGAGAATGTGATATGGTAGTTTAAATAGGGCTGATGGATAAAATACTGCATAACTGAGATGGAAGCTGTATTAAACAAATGTAATGATGACTGTTTGCCAAATAGTATGACTTCTCAAAGGTTGTCCTTTATTTCTTCAGAAAGGGTTATTTTTGTAACCTGCAAGAGGGCATGGGTGCAGTTTTGGGTAAGGTGTCTGAGGCTCATGATATTCAATAAAAGGCAACTGAAACCCAGCTTCTTAACTAAATGTAGGGAAAGTAATGAAGTAGCTTTGGGTGTGAAGACCTGTGCTAACCCAGTAGTGAGGATGTGTGTCAGTGGACTGTGAACGCTGCATTCTTCTTAGACTGATGCCAGACTGATGCTAACACCCTTAACCTTTGAAATTATGGCTGTAATTCCAAGCTCTTATGTTTATGATAGATGTGTCCATGAAATTTAAGTCGTTAGATAATTGTTGAATTAAATCTTGAAGATCAGGATAGTCTCTCTAGACCGAAGTTTAAATCAGAAACAATCAAGACCATCCATGTGAGACTGAAGTCTTACAGTTGCTCTGGCATCACTACTAGTTCCCATTTAGCAGCATGAAAAAAGTGTGGAGAGCTTGATATTTAATATTGCTTCTACTTTCCACATGTTTGAAAGGATAAATGCCAACAGTTCAGTTCATTTTCCTTTTAAAGGTAAGTGAAGAGGAAGATTAACTTTACTCTGATTTGCCCAGTAGTAGAAGAGCTGCCTTAAAATACATAAGCAGAATTTTTCTGTTAGCTTAGGTAGTAGTCAGACTCCTTTAATATTGACAGTAATGTGTTGCCATACCTATTTATGGCATTGCCTGGCAAGCATTCTGACCTTCAACTTTGTGTTTGAAATGACTACCCCTTCTCTCTGAGTGATTCATGTTATAAAGTAGAATATATTAATACACAAATTATCTGGAAATCTCTAGTGTTGCTAGTTGAAACTGTGTTCTAGTTAATATTAAAACTATACATTAGAACTGTGCTAAATTAATGTAGAACTATTTTCTGTAAAAGATCTGTTATGCAAATCAGTATTAAATGGGATTGTCAGCTTTCTTCAAGACAGCTAAACTGCAGCTTTCCATATTGAGTGGTGTTATGGGCTGTCCTCACTCTCCTTTGGTAGACAGGAGTCTCCATTTGATCAGGTCCTTCAGTCTTCTCTAGGCTTTGCTATGTCTATACAAAGTACTGTTAATATTAGAGGATTCTAGTACTTAGTACCCTGTCAAATTCTTCTGTAAGTATGCTGAGCAAATAATGTTTGTCCTGTCGGATCCTGGGTAATTGAGGGTTTACTGACCCATCCAAAGAAATGCCTGAGAACCAGCCCGTGTATTCAGATAAGTAAGTGCTTGTGTGAAGTATCTCAATACTTAAGCTATTTAATGAGTGTTTTTGCTTTGTTTTGTTTTTTTCCAGAATCTGTGTCCGTTCCCGTTGTTGGGATGCATGTATGGTTATAGATGGAGGAACATCTTTTGAGTTTAATGATGGGGCAATAGCTTCAATATTGATCGATACAGAGGATGCACTGTGCACTGTTCTGCTGGAAGAATGAAGGACCCTAATGTGTTTTTTGTTGAAACAGTTCTGGATCCAGAGAGGGAACTCCTGGAGATAGACAGCATGTCACAATGCTGCATTAAGTTGGAAGTTAGCTTTTTTTGGATGCAAGAGCATTTGAAAGAAGCTTGAGACACTTTTCATTCCTTGGGATGGGGAAATCTTAGAAACCTGATACTTAAGCTGTTTTGCATCTGGTGTAAAAGAAATGTATCTGAAGTCTTACTTATAACTTCAGTGAAAATTGACACTTCTAACCTGTAAGGCAAACATGAAAGAGCGTCTTTTTAAACTTAGGTGGATGGGTTCAAATATTAAGTCAGTAGCATTAAATATTCACATGTACAGTTTTTTAATAGCAGTCTGGGACTGATGAAGCTAAACACCTTCGTACATACACTTTTGTAGAAAAGCTGACTGTCAAGGTTGAGCGACTTGATGCAAGGATACATAGATTTTGGTAAATTCTGATACTGGCCTAACAAAAATGGAAGTATGAACTTTTTATATGCTTTTCAAAAATTTTACAACTTTGTAGTTTTCATATAACTTGTGACAGATCTTTTGGCTCTTCCAGTATTTTTTTCCTACTGTATAGATTTGCCTTAAAACTTTTGTCTGGTTTAGTTTCTAGAAGCTCTGTTCACATATCTTAAATGAGTTAGATCTCACCTTTGCTGTTTGGATAGAGAGACTTGAAACCTAAGGGTGTTCTTAAGCCCTTTAACAGGAATACATTAACTATAAAAAGTGTATTGAAGTTCACTGAATGGAGTAACTGGTCTGCAGGTGTTCAGTCACAGTAGTTTATGTAGGTAGCTATCGCTAAAAAAGGCCTTAGTAAATAAAATGGCTTGGAATTTCGGCTTCTGAGCTGCTTTGTCACTACAGAAGAATGAGATGTGCTAGTAGTTGGAGTGCAGGTTAACACCTACCTGTTTCCCTTCTTCCAAGTATGAGTTTTTAACTACCCCATAAAATGCTTCCTTTCCCAACCCCATGCTGAATTCTATTGGTTCAAATGGCAGCAAATTACAGCTAACTTCATATGCTTCTGATTATGTATCTGTTAGGTAAATAATAAGTTTTTAATACAGGGAAAAATAAGCTCTATGATTATAAAAGAGGGAAGTGACTCTTAAATAATATTTTAGAGAAACTGTGAACTTTGACTGCCTTTGGAAGTTCATGCTGATTAATGCATAGAGGAGAGGGCAGAATTTGAGAAAATGAGTTTGCTACAGCTGGAACTCTCCTGGTACATGACTTGAAACAATTTTTTTTGTTGTTTACTACAGATCTATTTCCAAAAGGCAGATTTCCTCAAAATACTTCTGAGTGAAGAGGCTTCTGTAACAGGTGTTCTCAGGTCTAATGGAAATATTCTCCAGTGTGGCCAATCAGTGTATTATTGCCAATCACAAAAATGTAAACTGATTTTTATAGGTGGAGGAAGTGGATAAAGGATTTCTCCCTTCTACTTAGTTGGGTTTTTTTCCCCTCCAGAGTTCCCTCTGAAACAGAGTTCAGAAGAAAAGGATTTGACAAGACCATTGAATTCTAGAAAAATGGGATACTGATATAGCCTTTTCAATAAGCTATCACTGTTTCGTGCACATTTAATCTTCTAAGTGTGCTGGTGATTGAAGTGTTATTTACAATATCTGCTTGAGTTACCTGGATTGTAAATGGGAAGGGGAAAATCAGAGTAGTCAAATATTCTTTAGAAGCTTTTTAAATTCAGGAAACTATGAGAATAAAGCTCTTTTGCATGTCTAAAGTAATCTGCAAAACTACTCTAAAGGTAAAGATGTGAAAGACTAATCCTTCTTTAGAAAGTGGGCTGCACAGAAACTAGGGGATTAGTTACTCCTAATCCATCTGTAACCAGATAAATGATGGTTTATGTGCCTCTGTCTAGTATAGTGGTCAATATGCTGTCTTAAAAAAGAAAAAAAAAAAAGAAAAAAAAAAAGCACCAGTGAAATGAATTTATGACTTTGCCACTAACTGTTAGACCAGAGGCTTATTTGGGATTAAATATTCAGGTATTTAAAGTGTCCTTGAATACCTACATGGATTAAAATTTATGACAAAAGTTCTATTCCCTACTTATTCAGAGACATGTGTGCACTGTAATGTTTAAATGGAGACTGAGTAGGTGTCATCCTCTTAAACCTGTCATTCCTTATTCCGAATGCTGAGACTAAAAGGCAGTGTTTTTCAAGTCCTATAGACCCTAAGCATGATCTGGTTTAAAGTCAGAGGGTTTAGGGTTTAGTAAGAGATTTCACAGTTAAGTTCCTAACCATTATGTATTGAAATGGAAACATGACCTACTCACGAGTGGCCTCTACTGGCTTTGTGTCTGTATTTAATTGCACTTCTGTTGAAGCATTTACTGGTGAATGCTTGATTTAAATAACTAGGATGGGTCAGAGATCTATAATAGATAATCAGTAAGCAGGGCTAGCTTTTAATAAAGAACCATAAAATCCTTTTTAAGAATCCTTTATTACAAAGGAATACAGTACAGACAATTTACCTGATAGACAGTGTTCTGTGATATGACTGAGTATTGGTTTAACACTGATTTAATCTGCCTAGTCTGGCAATCAACTCTGTCTCTCCTCTACCTGCTGATTCAAATCTTGGTCTGTTTTCATTTAATGCCAGTCCATACTTCTGTGTTCTGCTAAAATAAACCTGTTGTTCTTTGCTTTTTTTAAGTGGTGTTTATACATTATGTAATAAAATTAAAGTGTAGTAGATGGTTGAAATAGTCTTGTGCCTTACTTTAACTCCTAAAAATGTATCATATATTCAGCTGCCTTTAACTTACAATGCAGTTTTTTCTATAATAGTTTCTATGCCCTTATGCTTTTTCTTTCTGTAGGTAAAATTCAGAGATTTATCTAATTTGTCTCTGGTGGAGTTCAGTGTTGTTTGCCTGGGGCTACCAAATATCAAATTCTTCAGTTAGAAAAATGTCAATGCTACATCTTAGCCAGAGGACTTGCATTATGTCTGCTACAGTCACTGTCATAAACAATAAGCCTGCAATACAGATATTCGTACTCTGCCAACATTTAATTTGATATCTCAAAGTTCAAAAGCTAAAGCCATAGTACTATCCCCATTCTGCATTTTTAAAGTGATGTACAGTCTATTAAATACCAAGTATATTGGTGATGGTACCCTTTCTTCTTAAACTGTCATTGTTCATTTATTGCTTGGACAAGTTTCTGCTTTTTCTTTACATGTGCCACAAAGCTAGTGTCAAATCAGAAAAATATTCTCCCATCCCTCAGTCATTACAGGTACAGTACAGTAATTTTGTAGGTCTTTATTTAAATGCAAGAGATGCACGTGGTTACATTGTGTTGAGGGAGAAGAATTTACAGCAGTGCTGTGCTGCCAGGTCAAAGGATTTTTCTTGGTAAGTAGTTTAAGGCATAAGACTGCAAATTGTGAAGTAGTAGAATGTCCAATAGCCTCTAAATTCCTACTGCTTCCCCACTCCAACTTTCACAGGGTAATTTGCCCATAACCCCTTCTTTGTAAGGGGTACAAGCTACACCTATATAACCATTCTCACTATAGCACACCTCAAATATCCATGAAGAAATTTACCACCTGCCTCTTGCATTTGTTGGAATGAGGACAGTGTGTTCATGTTGTACCAGTGGTTGCAAGGTGCAAGCTTCATGCCAGGAAGCTAATGCTTATGTGTGGTGGAATGCACCAAGCTCATGCAGGAGGACACCAGTGACAGACAGATCAAAGTTTTATTTGATGGAATTACCTGTCCTTATCCTTAGATTTTGTTTTTCAAACAGTTATTTAGCTTTTCATGCCTGACTCTTTAATTACAAAAAAAAAAAAAAGAAAAAAAGAAAAGCTAAAACAGTGCTGGTTAGTGTTACAGATACAAGAAGTGGAATGATATAAAAACTTAAGTGATTAGAAAAAAAGTGGTGTCCCTCAGTAGCACCAAAAGTTTTCTTCCTTCTACTGCTCTTTTATGCTGCAGTCCTGGGTACGGTTTTATTGTTGGTCTGAGATCTAGAACTACATTAGCACTCCTTCCTGCAAGATTTTTGCCACTCCATTGATCACAGTTTTAAGATCTTATTAAAGAAAATACAATAGTTTTTGTATGAAGTTTTATCTGAGAAGAGATCACATTTCCCAATTCAGGCTTCCCTTATACTGCTTCAAACTTGTACAGGACTCAGCTGCCTCCTAGCTGCTTTTGTATAAATATCCCTTTCCCTGCTCCCTTACTGTTTTCAGGTTCAGTGAATTCAGAAGCAGCTGGAGCCTAGGCTAACTCTTCTGTACTCACAAACAGTAGGTAGCATCTTGTTATAACCATACATCTTGTTCAATTAAGAATTTGGATAGGTTTCATATCCTTATTCTGCAAACCCAGACTAAGACTGTTCCTTAACAAGCCTTATTAAGATGCCTAGCACCACTGCAAGCCTTTTCAAGAGTAGTAGATTTGGAAGAGTTAAACAGAAGCACCTTTAGAACACCTTAGAGCAAAGAAAGCTGCATCAGAACCTGCAACAGTTGCCAGAGGCTGACATAGTTTAATTATGATTGTTTCAAAATATTTTTAAAAGTTGTCCTAAAAAAGGGCTTTAAAAAAAATCTCTACACTTGCTCACAGCTTATAAGATTTCTAAAGACTTTAAGTAAAAAAATACTGTAAAAATATTTATGAAACTACATTAAGGCACAAGACCAAGGATTAAAGGTACTCCAGCACTCTGCCTTCTCAAGGAGCCTCACTACACATGGCATGTCCATAGCATCCAGTGAACCACACATGATCATAAGCTGCTAGGATTTCTCAGTGTCAATCTGCATTTGATGCCCCAAATTTCATGGTTCTTTTTACTGCCAACAGTTGGCCTTGCAATAGCTGTGAAATGTGAACAATTGATCTTCATGTCAGGAAGTGTTTCCTTGAGAATCTGCAGGGAGTTATCAGTCACTATTCCAAATACCTGAAGAGTCTTTAATGAAGGAATTTCACCAAGTTCTCTAGAAAAAAGAGCAATAAGTCAGTCATTAGCCTGCAAGTTTTTTTTTTTTTTTTTTTTTTGTAATCTATACCCAGCCTAGCTAAATAAACTAAATTTTTCAAAATAAGGCAAGTAACTACTTGGGATATATGTCCTTTCCTACTTTTAAAAAGTACCCATTTAACTGAAACTGAGGTCTCGGTACTGATAGTTCAGGAAAATAAGATTAATTGCTAAGCCACTAACTTGAAATAGAAAACTGAAGAATAAGAAGTAGGAGTTCTATATAAGTACTGTCATATTTAAGGGTCATTTCAATAGGATTTATATTTAGACTGGTTGTTGTTGAAAAAAGTGGTTAAATTTCTTCTTGCTGTTCTTTCTCACACACAGTGAAAACAAACTGGTTCCTCCTCTTTCACTTCTCCAGACTTAAATGTTTTGAACAAGTGGAAGGAATTGACCCAGATGAAGTTTCAACACATGGCTTACAGTACGCAAGCCACTGGGGATTGTCAATCTCCAATTTGTCATGATGCTTTGATAAGTAGCCAGCCCTGACTTCTCCATTGCTTAATGTTTGCCCAGTAATCGCATGAAGTGTGTATCTGCATGTATAAGCAACTATTAGATGAAATCAGAAGGCAAAGATACAGGATACACAAGCTATCACCATGACAGCACACAGTGCCACAGTAAAGGCTCTTCAGATTCCCATTTTGATAGTCCTGTTCTTTTTTTTCAAAGGGAATTGCTGTTCCTCTTACTGTTGATCATTTTTGTAAAACTGACATCCTTGCCCAGAGCCCCCACAGACTGCAACAGCTTGGTCCCACCAAGTAAATAATCTAGGTTTTAGAACTCCTTCAGCTCAGTTAGTTACCTAATCCTCTTCCAAGGCTCTGTAAACAAATATTTACAGAGCTATTAGGGCAAAATAAGCTTTTCTAGCCTTCCTGCCTTCATCTCAGGGGAGCTTAAAATGCAAGAAAAGAAAGACGACACCCCCCCCCACCACAGCACCCTCCACCCCAAAAAAACAAACACACTAAAAAAAAACAGAAAGAAAATAAACATCCCCTCCAGCAACTATTCTTAAACCTCTTTACTACACAGTTACTGCGTGTTTATATTCCTGCTGCTAGTTGACAGTATTTTTGTAACGTACTGAATCTCCAGAGGATCCCTGAGGTACTGGAGACCTCCAGCTGGAATGATGCCACTATCCTAAGCCAGTTGTACCCTCCGCATCCTTGCTCTAGGCAGATATGAGCCATTTCAGCAGTACATAACAGTCCTGCTCATGAAGCAGTCCTCAATTGTGCAAGCTCTCAACCCAAAAAGTCAGTAAGAAAAGGATAAAAGGATGACCAGCAAGACGTAGAACAGACTTTGATAATGAGGACTGGGTGAACAGAAACCTCACAAAATTCAGTAAGAAGAAATGCAAAGTCCTGCACCTGGGGTGGAACAACCCCAAGTGCACCAGTGCTGGCTGGGAACCACCTCGCTGAGCTGCAGCCCTGATGGGGGCTATGAGGAACACCACACCGAAGAGCAGCCAACAGAGCCCTCTCCTTGTGAGTAAGACAAGCTGCACACATTAAGTGTGGCCTGTGAATTCAGAGGAGTTACGCCTCTTGGCACTGGTGAGGCCACAGTCAGCTGGACATTTATGGATGGTTTTGGGCCCCTCTTCCCCTGCCCCCCTCCCAGGTCATACTGAGAAATTGGAGGAAAGGATGCACAGGACCTAAGGACACAAGAGACCTAAATGAGCAGGGCTTTAGTGTGGCAAAGAGGAGGCGAAGGAGTGATCTAACTGCAGCCTACAGTCACTCGACAGGTAGCTACAAAGAGGACAGAGCCCAATTCTTTCTGGTAGCGTCAGACACACGATAAGAAGCAGTGGCCTCAAGGTGTGCCTTGGGAGGTTCAGACTGTACCTTAAGAAAAATCTTTTACAGGGAAGTTAGTGAAGCACTGAAACAGGAAGACCTTATGAGATCTCCATCCTTGGAAGTTTTCAAGGTTTACCAAAGCCATGGCTGATGGTGTTACTCTCACTGTAAAAGGCATTTCTAAGTACTTGCTTCCTGCAATATGGCTTCTTGCTATAGGGATCATATCAACTTATTGTAACAGGGAGCAGTTGTGACAGCAGGAAGGGACTGAACATTTTGAGGCAGGACACACACACCAAGCAGCTGGGGGAAGGGGAACAGGAAGGAAGACTGCCTGGGAAGTACAGCGCACAAGGCAGTTTGGAGGAGCTCTGTGAGACACTCACCTGCTGAAAAAAAATCTAAAAAAAAAAATCATATGTGAATAGGGGATTCCTCACAGGATGGTGAAAGAAAGAAGCAAGAAAAAGCTGTGTAGACTATTTTAAAACAGCATAAAATGTTGTGTTCCTAAACATCCATTATTTTTAATGACTCAGCTTGGTTCCCAAGTACACTGCTAGTCACTGCTGGTTTCTCAGTGCCCAATCTAAGAGTGGGAAAACTGCATCCTTCCAGGCTTTATGGTCAAATCAAAGCCTGATATTTGAGGGCATGCACTTACAGATCTGAAACAGGACAGAGATGCACAGCTATAATAACAAACAGCATAAAAACCCCACAAGCAAATAACTCTAAATCTGTGTTTCAATGGCAACCAATAACTGATAGAGACACATGCAAAAGCAGAGGAATATGTGCAGATTAGCTGTTCAGTGAGTACTATCCAATCTATTAACTTTTCCAAAAGACTCCATCTTCCACTGCTCCATAATTAACAGCTGTATTGAAACGTATTTGACCAAGGAGGTGCCAGAAGCTTCCCCAGAAACTTACACTTTCTAACTTGAGCACTTGAATTTACACCCATACACAATTGCATAATACTGACACTAATACTGGTCACTGGCAGGACTGGAACCTCCAGCTCTACCTGAGAGTAATAAATACCAGTAGTGTAATGCCATTAAGGGGAGACATGACGCACACGCTGAGCAGTGAGTTTCATACATATAGGCTCACATCACAGAAAGATTCTCAGCCACCTTTGGTTCCAGTCCGGATTCTGGTAGGGACACGCTCTAGCAGTCAGGTTCTTTTATCTCTGTCCTTTATTCCTAATTCCCCACACCAGTAAGTTTTTTCAAAATAGTACTTGCAATTTTTAAGCCTAAAATAAAGTAGGTTTAGTTTAGTGTACCCTCTCTATGAACAGTGAGCCAAAGCCTTTTAAAGATTACTTACACTAAGGCAGCAGGTGATATCTGGTAACATCGGCTAAGACACAGATGCTGTAGGAAGATGAGTTGATGAAAATATTGGAAGCACTCGGGCTTCAACATCACGCTGTCACTGCACACATGAGAGCACATACATTAGAGGTTGTCCTTTAAGCACAAAGAAGCAGCAAATTTGATATTTCCAAAATTCAAGCTGGAAAGTTTAATGAATGTCAACTTTTTTCCCACCATTTAAGTGCTTTCTTGCTTAATATGGAAATGACCCATTTCTGAAGCATGTGTTTGGGGGGGGATTTTGATTTTTGTTGGAAGTGAAGCAGCAGCTTCTCCGGATGCAGATGTTCTGCAGCAGAACTCAGGCCACAAAAGTCAATTACTTTACACTTTGAGATTTCAAAAGATTTTAGTTGACTAGCTTAAAAACAAAATATACTTTTTACAATTTTATGGCCATGTAACAAGTTTGTATCAGTGCTGAACTAGGAGGCCAGGCTCATAAGCTGTATGTGTGAAAAGTCTTCTTCCACTCTACCTACTGTTTACTATCACTTTTTATGTGGCAAATCCTTTGTGTATTTAACATATATGCCCAGGTGACAAAGAAATCTTCACAATGTTACCTGCTCCAACTTAAGTCATGCAAAACAGGAAATCTTCTGTAGGTTTAGCTGAGAAACTGTTTTCTGGCTGTGCAATCCTACTCAATTACGCATTATTGCTCTAGTTATGGCTCAGCAGTAGAATGAGAAATCCCCTGAACCATAAGATTTTAAATACTAGCTGCACAGGGTTTCTTACCTTAGATCTAAATGGACAAGAGAAGGACATCTTTCCACCAGTGTCTTAACATCTGAAAAGAGGTCGTACCGAGTCAGCACATTTTTCAGTAACAAGACAGACATGCTTTATATGGGGTTTGAAATACTCAGTTCTATTTACGTTCATTTATATCTTCTCTACTGGAACCCCACATCTGAAATCCAATTTTTCGTCAACGAGATTCATACTGCAGATTTAAGACGCAGAGTCTACCCACTGAAATACTGGACAGGCACTGTTTTTAATCCTTTGGCCAAACAGATTAAGTTAGTCCAAAGAACTGTACCCAGAAGTCAGTTGCATCAGAAACTTAGCAAGCAAATAATTCAAATGTTGCTACTGTAGAAATCTACTAGACATGGTTGTTCTGAGATGCCTGAAGTATCCTACATACAGTGAAAGCTACTTCTGTCCCAGAAATTTTCAACACTTCAAATACCCTTTAATGCTTAAAATTACATCAATATACTTAAAATATGTCAATTTTTTCAGATGTCTCTGTTTTCACCCATGCAAAGGTAAGTTCTTTCTCATGACAGAAAGCTGTGGTTTTCCTAATTTAAATTGTAAGTTCCTGGGAGCATTTGTCATTGTCTGCAAATAGCGTATCAGATAGCATCTAAAAGGCCGCTATTAAGAAGCTGAATATCAACATCCAAGAAAAAGTTTTGGTATTTCAGAGTTCATGTGCAAAAACTAAAACCTAAATGATGATGATTAGTAAACTGTGCTCCAATTTTATGCCTTCTAAATTGTATTGAAACACTAAATTTTCTCACAGAAAGTGTTTTGCAAACAAAAGATCACATGATCTCTTTAATGATCAGACCAACACAAGGTTTGAATTCCTTGGCAAAGAGGCCAATTGATTTGGAGGAGGAGATTAGGTATTGTGTTTGTTTACAGTTTGGGGGCTGAGATACAAAGCAGAATGGTGTATTTCCCCACGAGGGGAATGCATGCGAGGTCTGTGCAAGATTTAAACAGATCAAAGGGAGATCTCAGCTTGTATGTAGGGACTTCGCTGCTTGTCAGTCAATGCCCTATTGTCACATTTGCTCATTGAGATAATTCACTTCTCTTCACCACCAAAGCCCTTTCATCCTTTATCTATGCTTTTGTCCATTTTGCTGTGCCCTTTCCCCAGCATTTTCTATGACCCAGCATCTTCTATCAGCTTACCCTCCTAAAAGTAGCAGCAAGCAAACAGTTAATGTTAATTGCTGAAGTTGAGATTATTTGCTTTCTCAGTTGACATACAATCAAATTAACTCATAACAAAAAAAAGTTTTCTGTAGGACATCATGCCAGGCTGAAACTCAAGTAGCTATTTCATCTGTTCACTTTCAGAAGACACCTTCAGCAACCACAAGAGCAGAAGCCTTAATTTAGGAAGGCTCCAAGAACTGAGCTCCCTCCCGTATATCTGGAGGGCCAATACACAGTCCACAGTGGAATGTGACCCAGGGGATCCTGCTTGCAGGACTTGCTTCAGAAGTGTGGGCTACACCTCCAAGTGAAGACCAAACGAGCTTTCACCTACCTATTTTTAAATCGAGAGACAAATTACCTCACCCCTCACAACTGAGCAGGGGAGAGGAGTAAGATTCTGTGATAGCAAAAACATCACACTACACCAAGCGAAAGATCACTGTTACTGCATCGTATTTCTACTATACACAGCAGATGCCAAATAGAAGAAAATAAAAAGCCTGCTTTACTGTTTAGCTCAACAAATCAGCTGATACTTAAAACCCAATATATCTTTTCCCCCATAACAGGATAAAGGTTTGCCATGCTGCTATTTACCTGATATCTGTAGATTCTGTCTGTACCCACTTAAATTTAGCTGGGTTACTTTTGAAGTAACATGATTGACTGCTGCTTTGACGTGGGCGGCTGTGAAGTCGCACCAGGACAAGTTCAGCTCCTCCAATCTATACAAAAATGAACAGAGGGTTGTTTGGAAGCATGAGTGAAATAAAAGTTCTTGCCTTAAAAGTATCACTGTATTAGATAAATATCAGAACTCAAACTGTAATACACCCACTACCAAGTTGCTATTAATGACTATAAATTTCACTCTTACAATAATTATGCACTGGAGCAGATTGCACAGAGAGGCTGTGGAATCTCTGTCCTTGGAGGGTTTCACGACCTGCTCACAGAAAGCCCTGAGCAACCTGGTTGGTGCTGAATTCAGACCCTGCTCTAGGGAGGGGGTTGAAGCGACCTCCCAGGCCCCTTTCCAACCTGAATGATTCCATAATATCTTAGGAAGTGAAATGGTTGTCTCAGGAGACTGCCAAAAGGAAAGATTGTCATTTCATCTTGTTTCTGGTTGATGACCTGAATCAGTTCCTACTGAATAGGTGTTGTTCACATTTAGAGGAAAAAAAAAACACGACTGGCTATCCATTAGTGTTGGTCAGGTGACCAATTAATCTTAATTACATAAAATATTTTACAGTTTTATGTAAGCATTGGCCCTGTTGTGACCCTAACTCACTTCATATGCTTTGTACCTATAGGTTATCACCATTCAGGGACAGGGACAAAGTCTTTTTTTCGTGCATGCGTGCGTGTGCAGGCATTGTAGATGTAACCAGAGGACACAGACACAGCAAACAGCACAACCGGAGCCTTTAGCTGGCAATCTCTATGTAAATGAAAAAACAAATTGTTAAAGCAGTGAGGTGCTTTCTCTCTCCCACAGAATATCCCAGGAGAACACACAGTGGTGAAGCCAACACATACACATACTGTCACATACTGTAAGGCTTCTGCTCGGTTGTTAAAGAAATGGGCCTACATTGCCACTAGCATTCCTAGCCCGGATCAGGTTTTCCGAGTGTTATGCACTGTGCACTGTACAGAGACAGCCATTCCATAAAGAGCTTATGATCCAAGTAATCAGACCAAGCAATAGAAAGCATCTGCCCATGAGGTGAGGCAGAGAAAGATTAAGGCTTTGTCTGCCCATAAACTTGCAGCAGTTTGATTAGAAACATGTTTCTGCAGAAGCAAAGATTAAGTAGTTTGTCTAGCATCTCACAGGAAGTCAGCAGAAAGACCAAAATATAAATCCCAGATCTACTGGGGCTCAATTCAATAACTTCCTGACAGCAGATGGTTTAATCACTGGAGCTGTCAATCTGAACACAGCACTTCATAAAGCAGAAGGTCACTATAGGTTATTGAAGGATTATTTTAATGTGGATGAAATGGCATGATGTTTCTGTCATCCATGCTGTATTCTGTGTATAAAGGGAGATCTCAGACTCCACTTTCCAGTTGCAAAAGGCACACTTTCACTTTGCAAGGATGACATATTGCTTTCATTGAGAAAAATCAAATTTGCAAGATAATCAAAGGTATGTAAACACCTTTTATCCACCAGCAAGACTTTCTTTTTGCTATTAAAGAAGAAAGCAGCTTGATGGAAACAAATTATCTGATTATTCTGCTAATAACAAACTGTTAGGCATTTGGGAACACAAACAGGTCTCTCAGTATCTCTCTTAGGAACAAGTACAACAGGGGTGCCCATGCGACAAAAAAAATAAGAAAAAGAAAAAGGGAAAAAAGAGAGATCATTTCTCTCAGGAATAGCAGTAAGCAGGAACAGCAAAAACTGTTTTTATCTTACTCAGAACAGCTACTCAACATCAACTCCAGGGTTTCTGCAGAGAACCCTGAGCATCCACAGAGATTTAGTCGCATCAAACTGGGATTCTGAGCAATGCTCCTGTAGGGGAGAAAAAAGAAAAGTCAGATGAAACTTAAGTGTTGGGAAGTCACTTGCATTGGTAGGATGTTAAGAGATAAGATTCCAGGCTCAGACTTATTTGTTAAATATGCAACACTATTAAACTGACCAACCTTAGAGTTACTAAGGATTTAGACTCCATGCTTGCTGCATCACAGCACAACTTGGAAAGGACTATTTGCCCATTTACCTGATGATCTGGATAAGTCTTCATCTTTATAAACTGCTAAGTTTAATATGAAACAGAATCTCTTTTCACCTTCTGCTGTTGTAAGCCAATAAACAAACCCCATGGCTTATCAGAAGTGGCTGTACCTCTACAAAAGACCGAGCAATCACCCCATCTAAAGCCATCTCTCTGTAAGATGGAGGTTATTCCAGTACAAAACACATGTCCAAGCGGGATCCTCCTGAATGCATTCACTTACAAGACTAGAGCAGACAGGCACTTGGCCAAACCTGGTGAAAAACCTTCTACCCCATATCTGTATTTGTCCACAAGGCAATAAACTTCCGTACTCCATACCTAATTAGTACCCAGACACTTTTTTCTAGCATCAAAAACCAAACCATATTGGTTTATTTGTGCTTTGTTTTGTTTTTTTTTTTCCCCACGGAGCGAGGAAAGTGTTGAAAAACTCAAAAGTAGAAAGCAAGACACCCAGAATATCTGCCATTTGACCCAGGGTTCCTGGCACCTCTGCAGTCACCTGACATGATTAAACAAGAGGCTGATTGCACACACATCACTGTCTTTCCAGTTTAACCAAACACCAGCTCATCTGCCTGACAGAAATTATAATTTTCCAGATACTTGGAGAGAAGGTCAACAAAGAAGTGAGAAATAGCACAGAAGCACACACAGCACCTGGTGGGGCAGTTGCTGGGACCCCTTAAAATAGAAAGGGACGTGTGCTCTGGGAGTGCAGAAATGGGAAAATAAAAGTTGTTTTGCTGTGCATAATAAGGTTGGCTGTGGGAACAGCCAAGGAACCTGCATACTCTACAGAGATGAGCAGTTCCTCTAGGCTCCTGTTATTCCAGGGAATGAGAGAAACTCTTCTAGAAGGGAGTTGCCTTCCCACCTCGCCTCTTTGAGGACAGAGAAAAGAGGCAGCCCATGGAGCCTGCCAGTTAATTCTGTTGCTTGCCTAAAACCAGGCATTGCAAAAGACTCCCACAGCACACAACTCTCAACTGCGTAATTTCACTAGCCTGCACAAAATAGTGGCACCAAACAGAAAGTATTTATTGAATATTCCTGAACATGTCACTCACTTGATGATGTCATCAGAAAGCACCAGCCCTTCCAAGCTGAGGTTCTGCAGTCTCTCACATCGACAAAGGATACTCTGCAGATCTGCAACAGACACCATGCAGTTCGACAAATCCATATGTTGAACCCTGAGAGGTCTAAAAAGGAAAAAGGGAGATTACTAAAAATACATTAAAAACCAACCCCAAAATTCCAGATAACATAAATATATCTACTACAACAAATGTGTGCAAAGTCTGCAGAAGATAATTGTGCAGTTGCACCTTAAATGAGCATTGGTTCTTATACTAAGCTCATTGGATCTACTACTAAGCTACTAGTCAAAGCTGCTGAACTCTTAACTTCAAGGCGCATAAATATAAAATTCATCACAAAAGCTGCAAGTCTATCCTGCTGGACTTAAACCATTTTTTTTTAAACATCACATATAGAAGTGTCTGACAATTCTTGCTTCTAAAATAAAGAAATAAATTTCAAGTGGATGATGGTGCTCAAATTATGCTTTCAAAAACTGCATTAACTTGCTTTTAAATAAGTGATTGATTAATGCAAATCCTCTTATTTCAACACATGCCTAAACAGTGATCAGCTCTGCCACACTACACTGAGACATCACAAATGCTACTACTGGTAGATATTTTAACCAAAAATACACAGAAAAACAGTGAAGACTATATGAGATTAATGATTTCAGGATCCAGAACATGGAGAAAGCCTCACTTGCTGGTTTTAAACAACGGATTCCCAATACAGGATCTTGGGCAGCGGAATACAGTAACACCTGCAGGCAACAACTGGCCAATCACTCCTGGCAGCAGATTTCTACCAGTCAGATCAAGAGTCTGCCAGAGAGATTCATCAAACCTAGGGAACAGAATTTCACTTGTTAGTGAGTAATCAAGGGTCAGAACTACAAGCACAACAACAGAAAGCTTTCAATGTCACAAAAGACTGAGGACAAGCGCATTAAATGCATTCAATAAAATTTATTAACACTAAAATATTTGAGTTGTCTCTTAAATACATACATATAACCCACATGCAGTATTAACTGAATTATACATGAAAACACAAGACAAGAACCAGACCACTTAACAATCTATGGAAGCAGTTTTTCTTAGCACCAAGCAAAGAAAAGCAATACTTACGAGAGACGACGCCATCTCTTGCAAATCAGTGAAACTTTTAGCAGGTCGTTTAGGGGCAAATATGCAAAGAGTGCCAACAGCAATTCATCTGGAAGCGCGTCCCAAGAAACACCTTGAAGGAAAGAATGAACATGTTCTAGTTAGAGCGGGTTCATTTTTGCCTGCCGATCAGATGCCTTGTTTGGCTTTGTTGTTAAAAGTTCAGTAAGCATTGCTATAGTCCCTCCCTAGGCTATACATCCACCGAACCACTGCTCAGCCCCCTTTCATCTTTTCATTATAGGAAGATATTATTACCATTTTTGCCTAGGTGTGACAGTCAAATGCAGAACTCTCCATAGCATCGACTTGGTATGTATCCTGAAGCTATGGAAAAATAATATTCCTGAAAAACAACTACAATCTTCAGTCACATACTCATTTGGGAAGCAAGAGCATCTCAGTTGCTTCCTCTGTGATTCTCCCTAAGGCTCATACACTTCCCTGCATGCAGGAGGGGAAAGACAAGTCAAAAAGGCAGCTTCAGAAATTTGGTATTGGACTTCTTGTCTCTTCTTTCCCTGCTGAAGTGCCCATCCTATCTATGCACGTGAGGCTCCCAGAAGAGAGTCCAAGGTGAGCTTTCACACAGTTCACAGGAGAACTGGGTAGCACAAAGTGCTCCTTACAATGTGCACGCTGACCACTGTCTCCCAAGAATTATCTTAAAGGACATGGTGTGGTCCCAGCTTCTCAGGGATAGATACGGGGCTCCAGAAGGTGTTGCCATTCACTTGGGAGAGATTTCTGGGTAGTGAAGCTCAAGAACAGATGCCTGTGACCCAGCAGGTCTCACTCCCTCATTTAAAAGCGAGGCTGTCTGAGGACATTCCCACCTTTCACAGGACAGCCTTGTGTCTGGAGGGCTGTTTCTCTATTTTGCATTAAGCAGTCACAGCACAGACTGAAAAAACATCCTGATGTCAGGGACAGGAACCCAACATCCCGTAGCCCCCTTCAAGTGCCCCAGCGTGGCAGGTTACAGCCCTGCTCTTTCCCCGATGGCCTCTTTCGGGCCCAGGAGCCCCGCGCCCTTTGCTGCATCTTCCTCATAGCTCTCTGGCAGGGTCCCTGGTGCTGTTCACAGCCCGGCTCCGATGGAGGAGCGGAGGTGCCACCTCCAGTATTCCTCCAGCCTGCAAGGTCAGAGGTGTGCATCCAAGTCCCTGTGGGCTCAAGGACCGAGCCTCCTTTTCCCTAGGTGATTATATATATGGACTCGGACACACCTCTTCTGTTTAAGTCCTGTTTTACGTAAGCCTTTGTCAGCCTGAGCCCAAAAGGCACTAGACCTAAAACTATATTTCGCTGAGACAAGCAAACAAACAAACAAACCCCAAAAAACCCCAAAACACTAATGACCTACGGGTCTGCTTTCCATCGCTCTCACAGGTCAAAAGAAACCCAGACCAGCATGACACTACCTGACTCTGCCTCTCGAAGCAGCCGAGGCCTGCGCACAATGACAAAGTCCTTCTCCTTCTCCTTCACCTTCTGTCGCTTCTGAGGAGGACAGGGCGACACCAGCAGATCCTGCGGGGTGTTCTCGTTGCCCAGCTTGTCCTTCTTGAGGACGGACACCCCCATGCCTGAGAGAAACTCCGAGGTCTTGCTGGAGTCCCAGTCCCACGTGAAGCTGGTGGAAACATTGCTGCTGGAAGACGGGATTTCCTGGAGATGTTTTCTGGAGAAACAGCAAAAAAAAACCCACATGCACTGAAACTTTCAGCCATACTGACGGTAAAGGTGGGAGACCACAGAAAGCCTCCTCACGCTGCAGCGATTTCCGGTAGCGACTCGCCGCGGGGAAACAGCTTGAATTAAAAGCGGTATTTTGCCCGGCGGGATTTGCGGGCGTGGGGAGCACAAACAAGGGCCGCGCGGCGCGGAGAACCCGCCGGCAATAAAACGCGTAGAGTTAAGGAGAGGGAGTAACCGGGGGGGGGGGGGGCACGACACAACGGTGATGGGCGCTGCGGAGGAGCCGGGGACGCCTGGGCCCGCGGGGAGGCCTCGCCCCGCGCGCGAGGCGCTGCCCCCCCCCGGCCCGGCCCCGCCCCCCCCTCCCGCGCGCGCGGCGGGACCCGCGGCGCCCCGCGCGCCTCCGAGCAGAGCACCCCCCCCCCCCCGGAACCATGCACCCCCGGCGGCATCCTCAGCATCCCCGGCGGGGACACCTGCACGCCCCCCGCAGTCTCCTTGCGCGCTCCCCCCCGAGGACTCCCGCACACGCCGCGCAGCACGCGGCTCTCCCGCGCTTCCCGCCGCCCGCCCAGCGAGGCCGCGTCCCGGGCGGCCCCCGCTCTGCCCCCGCGCGCCCCGCACCTGTGCATGGCGGCGGCGCCGGGGCGAAGGCGGGGGGGGAGCGGGCGGGGGGCCCCGCGCGCGCCGCCGCGCCGCCGCTCCGCGTCTGGCGGCAACCTGCGTCCCGCCGCGCGCGCGCGCGCGGCTACCCGAAGCCGGCCGGAAGCCGGCTTGGCGCCCGCCGCAAGGCCTCCCGGGAGCTGTAGTTCGCCGCCCGCGCACCTTCCCCTGCACGCCGGTGGGGTGGTACCCACAGTGCCTCGCGCCGCCTCGCGGGCGGGGGCGATGACGACAACGGCGGCGCCGCCGCGAGGACGGCGGTCGGTTGGCGACGGGGAAATGTCGGCGGCCGCCGCGCCGCAGAGGGAGCCGGGCGCGGCCGCCGCCGCCGCCTTCTGCGTGGCGATCTGAGCCCTTGTGTGGAGGCCGCCGGCGGCGGGGGGAGAGGATGGAGGGCAGCGGAGCTCCGCGAGGCACCCGCTGCTGAGCTGGCGGCTGCGCCCGAGGTGAGCGACCGGCGCGGCCCAGGGCACCGGCAGCGCGGCGACGCGGGCCCGGGGGGGTCGCGGCTGGGGGCGGGGAGGTGGCGGTGCCGCAGCGCCGAGTCACGGCGCGGTGGGCGCCTGGGCCGGGCCGAGCCGAGCGCAGCGCCGCGCCGTCGGGAGGGGCCGGGCCGGTCGCGTCCCACTGTCCCCGGCGGCCTCCGCGCCGGGCGCGAGCTGGGTCGGAAGCGCGGAGCCCCCGGACACCCTAACGGCTGCCCGGGCTCCCCCTGACGGGGAGTAAAGAGCGGGGTCTGGGCTGGGGTCATCTGCGAGGAGTCACTGTGGTCGGGTTTTTTTGCCGTTAGCCCTCGATTTTCCCCTTCTTTCAGAGATCCTAAGCGTGTACGTTTAAGGCATGTATTTTTTTTACATTTATGCAGAGTTAGAGCGCATTCTACTTGGTCAGTGACTGTAAAGCGATCTGCTTTAGCAGCTTTAGTGTGCGGTGGCAGTGTCTGGTTCGGAAAACCAGAATCATGGTGATGGTGACATTTTACCTTGAAGGGTTTCCTGCCTTTCCGTGAACACCTTCACCATGGAGGTGTGGAATTGAGGGACTTTGAGGGGCTTTGCCTGTATTTTCTGGTCACATCACTAACCACACCTGTTTAAAATGTGTGTGGTCTTTTTGCACAAGGCTCCAGATTTTTGCCAGGCCTTCTTCCAGTAATGCAGTTCTTCATACGTAACGTCCAAATTGCATGTTTTGAAATTGGTGGGGATGGAAAACTAATTCTGAACACACCTACATTTCCACCCTTACTCAGCAAGTTGCTCATAAATGCTGTCCCTTGTTTATGCCATAATGATGGAGAGACATGCTTGCAAAACTGGAGATGGTAATGGAAAGCGTGGCAAATCATGCACAATTGTTGAGTTGGATACGGTCACTGATATGACTCAATTGGCATTCGTATAATCTTTATGGAGAATTTAGTGTTAACCATTTCCAGTTTTAGCTAAAGTCATGGAATGGTTCTTTAAAGGTTATTTAAAGGGATAATCAAATGATAGTTGTTTTTTTTTTAATTAAAAAACAAATTGGCTATATTTAACCCTCTATCCTGCAACCCCTTTTTTTCCTTCATGTCTTACTCTTTTATATTCACTCTTCTCTGTTGAAGCATGGGAAAGTGAATGCAGAAGTATTTGGTGAAAGGAATAAAATCCAATTTTTTTTTAAAGCTCTAAATCACCAAATAACCTAAGTTTGTCTTACTGCAGTGTTAGGCTTCTGATCCTGTTACCTTCCTTACTACAACACCTGTTCTTTGTGGGTGCATTAGTCAGGCTGCCCAGATAGCAATTTCTGGTTTTGGGGGTTTTTTTGGATTCTTATGGCAACTAGACAGCTTTTGTATCTTCTATTTTAGTTTCTCCAAATAGGTTGTTTTCTTCAATCTATTGTTTCCATAGTACTCTCCTTTCTAAAAGCATTAGTCTCTGTGGTACTTAGTGTCTTTCATTTGAAGACTAGACAGTGCCAAGTAAAGCAAATGAACTTATCATGTGTTTGTACTGCTGATTCCTTGCTTGTTTTTGAATATCCTTATCTACCTCAGTAAAGCATTTGCCTTTTATTTAGTGCTTCTAAGGAGAACCCAGTTTCCCACCAAATCAGAGAATACTGCTATTTTGAATGGAATCAGCGCAGCATTTTATTATGTTTTGTTTGTCATTAGCAGATACAAAACTTGTAGTTTCCTGAAATATTTATATGGCAGCAATTAAATATTTAATCCATTTTTAAGTGTTTTCTTCATTTCAAGATAATTGAAGTTATAGATGCTAATAAAATATGTCTGTGTAGCTGGACTGGTGTTTCTTAGAAAATCAAAGCTATACAAATGTGTTTTCTTGATTCATCTCAGAGGTTGTTGTTCCCAGCTAGTGCAATCGGATAACTGCTCTGGTCAGTCTCCTTGGGCAGCTTATGGCTAGATTCTTTCTTCAGTTAGTTTTCTCTTTGAGTTAAGATACAGAAGCTCTTCATTTGTTTTCTGCTTATAAATACTTATTATTTGCCCAAGCTGTGAGGGATACTGCATAATAAGGAAATTAAAAAAACAAACATGCACATGCAAAAAAACACACACAAAAGCAGACTTGGATATAAAAATGGCTGAAGGGATTATTTTTTAATGTTGCTTGATTTCTTGTTTTTTTAAGATTTCTAAAATGTGAGAAGCTAAGGGGAAGTTAAGTTAGCCCATTTTATTGTTTAATGATGGAAGTATTAAGGGTTGTTGATAGGGTGCAGTTCCATCAGTCCAAAAGGTTTAAGCATGTCTGTAAAATGGATTCTTACTTCAGCATACTTAACAGCGTAGTTCTACGCACTAAGGCAGGCTTCAGAAACCTATCATAGGTGTTGTGGCAGACCGTATTTTTCTTTTGCAAAGTTAGATGTACTGGAAGAAACTGATTAGGAAGTTTATCGCCTGACAGGAAGGCAAAGGTCACCATTGAGCTGACCACTGATATTTTGCTGGAGATAGCAGTTTTCAGTTTATAGTCATCACAGAGTTGTGAATTCAGCTTGAGGTGGGAGACACTGTCTCACAGATGTTTCTCTCAGTATGTTATGGCTCTCATTCAGTTTTGTCTGTTGCTATCTTTGGTATTTCTGTCGTAGCTTGGTAACTTCCGTTGTGAAAGGTTTCTTTTTTCTGATGTAATTACAGTATTAAAAGTTTGAAATATAGAATATGGCAGGAAAATCTCTAGCCAGTTGGTTCTTCCAAAGTGGCTTAACTGAAAATATCCAAACAGATTTGAAAAAGTTACATTTCTAGAATTCTTGATTTGATCTGCTTTACACTAAATTACTTTAAGAAGAACAACAACAAAGGCTGAAATAGTTTCAAAATGGCTGAGGTACCAAAGGTATAAAAAACAGAAATGTGTTGGCTGTCTTTATTATTAATATTTAAAGAACAGGAGGGAGAACAAGAGAGTGATAGTCTAGTCAGCTTCATTTCAGGTTCCTGAAAAAAATCTTAGAACAAACCCAATTTTTAAGCATCTAGACCATAATAATGAGTAAAAGCCAGCATTGGTTTGTCAAAGACAAATTGTAAAAGTAATCTAACTTCTTTCCCTAATAGACTAGCAGGTGGATTATATATGAGAGAATCAGTTGATGTCCCTTATTTGGACTTTTGATTCTGTTTCTCATGATGTTTTTGTAACCAAACTAGGGAAGCGCAGTTTGGGAACTACTGGTACATGGAGGGGCAAAGCTACATGAATAAGGAGGCCAGTCCTTTGTCAACTACTTTTCTGTATTTTCAAAGAGTTTCCATAATGAAGTTATGTGATTATTAAAACTGAAGAGGGTACAAAGCTAAGAGGGATTACAGGCATATTTGAGTGTGTTAGTGGAAATCAAAGTGCCTTGAAGATTCAGAGATGAAGTCTGTGGGAGGGGAAGGGATACAAGTCAGTGGAGTTTTGTGATGGACGACGCTGAAGCAGGAGTAATCAACTACCCAAATACAGGGTGGAAAACAGTGTTGTATTTCTTAAGGGTGAAGAATTTGGGGGATATAGTGAACTGAGTATGTGTAGTGAACCTTATGCAGGTTATACTTCTCTTTAAACATTTCAGTAAGATGCGTGAAGCAATTTTTACCCTCAGTTCAGCCCTTCTCAAGCATTAAGTGGAATGTAGTGTGGTTTCCAGCCAATTGTAGAAGCTGGGGAAGAGTATTAAGGAGAGCAGTGAGAAAGCTGTACAAAATGAGGTCTTAGACCAATTGAGAAAGATCGAAGCAGTAATTATATTAGTTTCCAGAATGAACAGTGTGCTAATAAATTGTTTTCATGCAAAGTTTGGAAAAAGTAAGACCATGCTACAGTTTAATCTGAGATTTCTGGTTAAAGTGGTGTTGGAGTTCACCTCAGTGAGACCAGGGTCCTTTCTTTACAGATACACCTTATTCTTTCTAGAGCTTAAGAATGTAATGTTAGAATGCCTTTGTTACTAAATTTGGTGCTGTGTAAAAGCTCAAAGAGACTGTGTGCTTCATTCTCTGCTGTTTCATTTAGTAACTTGAGTGTTTCTGTGCCAAGCAGAGTAGTTCATTTGTAATGTAGATGATCATGAACATCATTCATTCTGAGGTTGGCAAGGCAATGTAAGACTGTTGATAGTTCATGGTAGGGAGTCTCCAAGGCAATTATTAAAGTGTGAACTGGGCCCTATATGGCACTTGCAAAGTGTTATTAGCTGGGTTTGGAATTCAGAAGAGGATCTCATCTCAGATTCCAGGAATTTTGGAAGTTGTTCCCCCCCTATATAGGGGTAATCAAGCTCTTCCATTCATAAAATAAAAACATAATATTTTTGCCTGTGTCTATTTAAACCAAAAAAACAACAAAATCCTTAGCTTTCTTGATGCATGCACTTGTTTTTTATTGGTTAAGTTGCACTTCTGGTGTCAGTACTTCAGCTTTTGGTTTTAACTCACTTATCTTGATCCATAACTTATGAGACAAAACTGGGATGATACAAAACTAGGAGGAGTGATGATGATTGATGATACAAAACTGGGAGGAGTGGCGGATACACCGGAGGGCTGTGCTGCCATTCAGAGAGACCTGGACAGGATGGAGAGGTGGGTGGAGAGGAACCTCATGAAGTTCAACAAAGACAAGTGCAGGGTCCTGCACCTAGGGAGGAATAACCCCATGCACCAGTACAGGTTGGGGGTTGACCTGCTGGAAAGCAGCTCTGCCAAGAAGGACCTGAGAGTGCTGGTGGACACCAAGTTAAGCATGAGACAGCAATGTGCCCTGGTGGCCAAGAAGGCCAATGGTATCCTGGGGTGCATGAGGAAGAGTGTTGCCAGCAGGTCGAGGGAGGTGATTCTCCCCCTCTACTCAGCCCTGGTGAGGCCACATCTGGAATACTGCATCCAGTTCCAGGCTCCCCAATACAAGAGAGACATGGCGCTACTGGAGCAAGTCCAGCGAAGGGCTACAAAGATGATGGACTGGAGCATCTCCCCTATGAGAAAAGGCTGAGAGAGCTGGGCCTGTCTAGCCTGGAGAAGAGAACACTGAGGAGGGATCTTATCAATGTATACAAATATCGTAAGGGAGGGTGTCAAGAGGATGGGGCCAGACTCTTTTCAGTGGTGCCCAGCGACAGGACAAGAAGCAACGGGCACAAACTGAAACACAGGCAGTTCCATCTGAACATGAGGAAAAACTTCTTCACTGTGAGGGTGACAGAGCACTGGAACAGGTTGCCCAGGAGGTTGTGGAGTCTCCTTCTCTGGAGATATTCAAAACCCGCCAGGACATGATCCTGTGCAACATGCTGTAGGTGACCCTGCTTGAGCAGGGGGGTTGGACTAGATGATCTCCAGAGGTCCCTTCCAACCTCAACCCTTCTGTGATTCTGTGATAACTGCCTTATTCTCCAGAAATGGAGTATCCCAATAGATACTCTCCCATTCAGAGCGAGGAGCTGTTGTCTTTACAGATGAGCATTTCATACTTATATCATTCAGATATGGCTTCTCAGAAGTAAGGAATTATTTTTCATTAGTGTTTTTCTTGCTCTCTATTTTGTTTCCACTATTGTATCATCTTATATATTTTTGTTTTGTTAGGAATTTTGTTACCTCTTGTCATTGCTTAGTAGAAGCATCTTCTAGGCAATCGAAGATTCTGCTAAGAAGGCAGCGGGAAAGAACCCGTGTAAAGTAGTTCACTGCTCTCAGCAGGAAATTCTTTAAGGGTTCTAGGAATTTCAGCCAGATGATATTAGGGAGCTATGAGCTAATAATGAGAAACCTGTCTAAATAAAATGAAGAAGCACAATTACAAGTAAGCAACTTACCCTTCATTGAGCTAACAACCAGATTTAGAGGCAAATGCTTCTTGCCACAGGAAAGCATGGCTTTATAACCTGCAGTAGTATGTTTTAGGGTCCAATCCAAGTGTGTCACAGTTCTAGTGCAACTAAGGCTGTCCTATTAAGCATGCTTTAGTTCATGGTAAGAACTGCTCTCAAGCACTGTGTTTCTCGGTCACCCTGTGGATTTTTTTCCCATTTAAGCTATTTGTCCTCAGAAGTAGTTTTAGCTGGTTTCTGTCTGCAATTTTGAAGAAGTCTATGCGTTATTTTACAATAACTCCATTTACCTTCGGCTACAGTTTGGTAAAAATGATGCCTTTCATTTTTTACTTTGAGGTTAAAATAGGAACCAGGCGAAGAGCAGAAACATATATTGATTGCTTTGATACTCTAGAGTTGCTTTTATCTTTGAAAGTAGATTGAAGTTGTGGTAAGACTCAATTCTCTCTCTGTTTTAGCACATTCAGTACAAGACTTACAAAATCTTTTTTGAAGTTCCTATGGGGCAGTAGCTGAGTGTAGCATCTTGCACAATAATTTTTCCTCTTTTGTCCTTATTGCAACTCTTTAGGTGTGACTACAGTATAAAATTGTGTATAGGTGTGATTAATGGAGGATATGGAGTATAATTTATTTTCATAGCATAAGGTACACCTATAATGGGTACCCATAATTATATATGTCAGATAGCACTGCCTTAATGAAGTCAATATGAGTGCAGAATAAATACTATATTTTTGTGGAATTTACTATTGTACTATAATTAAAAAAGGCATTCTTTTTGCTGAGGAAATAAGAATGGTACAATAGAATAGACAAGAACTTGTTTAGAATATGTTATTGAGAAGCAGGTTAGATAACCAGGATTCATGACTGACAGATGAGCTAGCCAAAACATAGTACAGGCAGATAGTACGGGGATGCTTTGACCTGATAGAAATACTAATAATTTGGTAAACCTGTTAGGTGAGAGAGAGAAGGTAAAAGGTAAATGTGTGTATCTTTGATAAGATACAAGAAAGTACTTCAGGCTACTTTCAGAAAATGAAATGCTGTGTAAAAGCCATTGTAGAGTTGCCAAACTGCTGCAACTGTTTGGGAATTAAGTGTGAAAGTAGCAAAATGGTAAATCTTCAGGGAGATATCACAGAATTATTGCCCAGCATGGCCTTTAGGAAGTACCAGTGTCACCAACTGTGGACTCCTTAACTGGAAATAAGACAATTTTCACTGCTTAGTTCTCTCATACATATCATGTCTGCCAAGCACTATACTGAGGGATTAGTAAATGAAATGGTTTACTCCAACAAACTTTGAAGGAATTTAAAAGTAAGTTGAGGGAAACTCTAGTAGTAATGTTTATTTTAAATCTGTGAATTTCTAGTGAAAAGTGAATGCATTAAAAATGCAAGTGGGGAAGCCATAGCAAAAACTATTTCAGTTGCATCAAACCAGCTAAAACAGCAACCTTAATGGAGAATCTAGTCTGTCTGAGCAGAGAAATAAACAAACCGTGTGGAGAAAAAACATATGAAGTGGTAGGTTAAAATGACGTATGTTTAAAAACGTCAGAAACCTTATAACTAAGCATATAACAAGTCGGTGAAGTTTTCTCTAATGGATCATGCTAGGTTTGTGAATGCTTTTTTGGTTACTTATTGCCATCAGTTACTTTTTCTAGAAATAAAATGTGATAATTCTTCAGCCGTCCCAGCATTTTTATCTGGATACGAGCTGTAAACCATTTTATCTTAGGGAATGATCCTTACAGCACAATATGGACCAATTCTGTGAGCTTATTTGTCTTACCAGGCTTATAGACTTGGCATACTTGATGTTTTGGAATTTTTTAGAATGAAAAGCCTTTAGCAATTAATTTTCTAGAAATATTTTATAGATAATAATTACCTAAATTTGTATTTTTTGTTATGATTAAATATTGTGAGTAATTTTTTTTTGTTTCCTTTTTAGAGGAAAGCAGTGGAGATCTGCCGCAAGTGGCTTATTTTTGCAGGAACATTCCATGGCCAAGAGGTATGGCAGAGATTAAAGAGGTGGTTCTAACTGTTTGTGTGTGCTGGGTAATCTGTGTGTGTCAGAAACAAAGAAGCTAACAACTGGTTGAGTCTTTATGCTGTCTGCCAAGTGTTTTCAGGGTCAAATCAGTTGTTGGTGATCAACAGAAGCCATCTTCTTGACTTTTGTGGCTATTGGATTCAGCCTCTAATTTGGTCCTGTCTGATTCCGTGTAAACTGGGTTTTGTGCAGCTAACTGGCCCTTTGCATAATAGCAGGCCTGTTTGAAGTTCTAGGCATTCTTAACAGCCCTGCCTGTAACGTAGAGTCAATAAATCCAAAGGGTGAGCAAAGCACAAATATATCACAACAGTACTAATAACGAATGAATGAATGGAGACCTCTATTTCTCTGAAGAAGAGCAGAAGTGGGGTAGGAAGACGAATTAATTAGCATGTTGCCTCTTATTACATGAAATTTCAAACCTTAAAAAAAGGTACATCACCAGTAGACTAACATACTTACCCTGTTTTTATACTCTGTTAATTGTGAGTAGAGGATTTAAATGCATAGTTGAGAAACTGTCCATTTAAATTTTTTTTCTCAGTAGCTTTTTGGAAACACATTTTATCTTAAACCTTTCATCTGTCCTTTTCCAAATAAATTGATTTCTTCTAGAATAAAAAAGGATCAGAGTGGAGTTTCTTTTGAAATTTATACAAGTCTTAAAAGTTATTATAGTCTTATTCAGTGACAGAGATTTGACTTCTGGATCTGTAATATATCAAGAAGATTAAGAGGAGTTGTCATAGTATGTTGCTAAAATGACAAAATTGAAATGACAGGATATTGTGATTTCTGCAGAGGCACCTTGCTGAAAATCTCATGCTTCATCTGATCTGAGTTCTTGTCATGTGAACCAGAAAAAGCTATTAGTGTTTTCAGTGAATGTCTGTTACACAGCTCTGCTTTCTGCATGAGTATCTTCCAGAGGTTTTAATGTAGTGAAATGTCTTCTTGTCTTACAGATCTAATTCGCTTTCTTAACTGAGCTGCGCTGTGTGGCTGGAGTGAACGTTCAATAATGAGTGGTGCAGCTTTGGGCCTTGAGATAGTATTTGTCTTTTTCCTGGCTTTATTCCTACTTCATCGATATGGAGACTTTAAGAAACAGCATAGGCTGGTGATCGTAGCAACTTTGTTGGCCTGGTATCTCTGCTTTCTTATTGTGTTTATACTGCCTCTGGATGTCAGCACGGTGAGAAACTTCTAAGATTATTCTACTTAGTTAAATAAAATATGTATGTGATATATTTCTTAATTCACAATTTCAGAAGACAAAATACCTTAAAAATAGAAATTTTAAACAAAAATAGAATTTTCAAATGTATACTGTTAAAATAAACTAAATACTGTTATTGCTTTTAGCTTGAAAGTTTCTCTGTTTACAACTGATTTTCTTATTTTTGTTGATGCTCCCATCAGACATGTAAACTAAAGTTTGTTTTAAAATTTCATTATTCGTTTGTTTATAGTATATATTTTTTAATTTGAAGAACGTAAAAAGACTTTTGGTTTTCCTGTTACTGGCCCTGCAGAATGTATGTTTATTGGAGGGTTTGCTTTTTGTTAATTACTCTCAAGTGTAAAACCGGAGTGCAAGAAATGTCTTCAAAAATGTAACTTTTTTAAAATAAATATTATGCCTTGTTCTAGTCATTGATGTAAAATTACTTGTCTTATAGACTATATATAATCGCTGCAAACTTGCTGTTAACTCCAGCCCTTCAGAAAGTAATGGCTCTTACGTTACTCTTGCTCCAAGGTACGAGCTGTATGTCTTCTTCATTAGACTGTTTTTAAAGAAGTATTTTATAACTTTATTTTTTTAAATGATGGAAGGGTACTGTGTTTTTAAGACCAATAAACAAGTGTTATCTGTGTGGTGTGACATTGAAGATGGGGTAGGGGAAGAGAAGGTGAAGAAAAATGCATCTGTGTCTATTGCTAGGCATTTATACTTAATAATGCTAGTTTTAATTGATTTTCTAAATGCGCTGACCTTTTTTTTCAATTTTCTACTAAATTTCTTCTTTCTATTTTGTTGTTAAAGCAATAGTACTAAGCTTTTTGAACAAACTTGATTATCCTTGAGGAGACACTTCTGTGAATGCTTGTCCACAATCTTAAAATGCTTGTCCTCCACATTCTTAAAAGCCTTAGATCTGAAAATCTGATTTTATACCTTATGAATGAGATCAGTAGGCTTGTCTTAAATGCAAGCAGCATATATTATTGCTTATTATAATTGCATATATAAAATAATTACCATTATCTGAACAGCATTCTGCGAAAATAACAATGGCTGCTAATTGTTTTCTGGCAGCAAGGAAATAATCCCCAAATTTAGGGGAATGTAAGGCAAGTGGGGGCTCTTCCTGTGGCTGTTCACTGTTTAGCCTCCATTTGCTATTTCTGCGTCTTGTAGATATGTGCAATGTAGTTAGGTATCTGCAGAATGATTAGAGCATTTAAGATGTCAGCTGATAACATGTGCACAAAGTATTGCCAGGTTTCATTACCCCGAAGTGGAGGATATTCAGATGTTTATTCATGGAAAATCTGGGAAAGGCCAGGCTTGCTGAATAAACATTTAGCCTTTCTTTAAGACCACTCAGTGTGTGTTAATTAAACATAATTACAAAAATACATGATTTGGAAACTATTTAATAGTGTTGTAATTAACCTATAGTTCTAGAAGATCCTGGTAAGTGATATACTGCAGTATAACACTCAAGTAGGCCAAATAGAAAGATCAATTTAAGTAATAATTGAGTAGGTGCTGTGTTGCTGCAGCTCAGATCTTAAAACTTTGTTTGAAAGTTTTCAAACTTTCAAGAAGAAAGGTAAATACTTTTAATGGTGATTCAGTTTATTCTCTTCTGAGATGTATTTGTGGTGGTTGACTACTGACTCTGTGTGTATTATGTGCTAGCCATAGTCTAAGCCTTTTCTGGATAGGGGAATTTATAGAAAAAAACTTCCTGTACTCTTGACCCTACAACTAACATTAAGTTATCTTACATTACTACAGCAAGCAAAAATGTTTCAAACCATGGAGCTATATTCCTAATGGAATTATGCCAATTTTCTGGCGTGTTGTGTATTGGACATCACAGTTTTTAACATGGTAAGTAAGGCAAAGGAACGTAACAAAGACCATGATACAGTTCTAACATCTTAACAGTCTCACTGTACTCCTTAATATTATATAACACTATTCCACAAAGCTATCTAATATATAATATTAGTAGTAGTAGATACCTAACTATTATTATATAATTATATAATATTATATGTATAATATAATATTATATTATATATAAAAATATATTATATAACATATATTATTTGTTAGTGAAGAAAGTTTTCTAATAATTAGTGTATTAACTTGACCCTGCATTTCTTCTGCACCTGTTCAAATGAAAACTGTTTACCCCACTTTACTTTTGTGGTTGAAACTGGCCAGTTTGCACTTAAAGTTTTTTATGGGGAGGTGGTCTGAAAAGATTTTTTTTTTTTTCCCCTTAGGCAACAGGATGTCAAAATAATAACATGAATAAGTTGGGTAATTTCTGAGTTACACTGTAAATTATTTGGTTTTATTGAATATAGCTTTACGAAAGCATATTTTTCCCCAGGACTTCTATGCAGAAGATAACTTCTAACTGTTCTGAAGTTTGTTTGTTTGTTTTTTTCCATTCCAAACTTCATGTTCTTTATTCTGACTTTGCTCTTGACCATGTTAATATAAAAATTATGTTGCTAAAGATTAAAATATATAAAATCTCTCTCTCTAGCAGTACTGTCATCGACAGGGTGTTTTTTTTTCTTAATCTGTACGTGCATAAAATGCAGTTCTGTGAATGACCATTATTTTGCTAAAGTATCTCAAATATATCTAGAGGATCTGTAGACTTGCTCCAGCAAACAATGTCAGTGCTTTTGGTTTAGATCAGTGTATGGTTTCTAATTAGCTTATCATCCAATTATCAACTTTGTAGCTCAGTTAGGAAGATCAGCTTTTGTTAAAAGAGGTTTTTTATGGTAAAGCTAACTGTCTTGTTTTTATCTACAATTTGTTTAAGGTTCGCCATCAGACCAATGTATCTAGAATAAAAACATAGGATAACTAACACATTTTACTATAGAAGCATGGGAGTTTTTAACTTAAAGGCCCTGTCTTGATATCTTGTCACTGATACACTTTTCTTTTTGTCTGGCTGATTTATGTTGTTTTTTTTTTGCTTTTTTTCCTAGGATTCTATTACCCTTCATGCAATCGTATGCTAGATCAGGAGGGTTCTCCATTACTGGGAAGATTAAGACTGCATTGATCGAGAATGCAATCTATTATGGCACTTACTTGCTGATTTTTGGAGCATTTTTAATATATGTGGCTGTAAACCCAAATTTCAATTTGCAATGGTAAGAACAGTGTTGTATGTGCTTAGATGAAATCTTTAAAAAAAATATCACAGATATATCTTCTGTAGATGAAATTGTCTTTTTTAAAAACTTAATTTTAGGATTGGGTTTTTTTGGGTTTTTTTTGTTTGTTTGTTTGTTTTGCTAGGCACTTTGAGAATTTGTTTCTTTTTTATAGACAGGGATTTTTTGACTGTTTTAAAATTTTTTTTTTCTTTAGGTTTTCTGATTTTGATATGTAGGATTGAGGGATCCTTTATATTTGTAGTGGTTTTTCTTCTCCCTACAAATGCATTTGCAAAGCTAGTGCTAAAACTTTTTCAGTGCTTTGAAAATGACACCTTTCAAAAAGTGTCTGTCAGTACTTCCTGTGTGTCTAATATAGATTCTATTTAAAGGCATTAAGGTAAGTCCAAATGATTGGTATTTGTAACATTGCTATTAGTCTTCCATGCTATATACAGTAGTAAACACTACTGTTTACTGCTTTGTTGCTTTCAGCTTCTGCTGCTGAACACAAATCTTGGGTTCTGAAAGAGGCTGTTTCTTGTAGGGATGCTTTGTTTCAGTAAGTTTGCTAAGTTCATGTTGTTTCCTAAAGCAACAGATTGCTTTGAGAACAAGCCTTTTTGTTTCCTTCCAGCAAGGGCACTCTAGGCAGAAGAACCTTGTGCCTCTTTCAGAAGCATGGGAGACTTGGAAAAATCATAGCAGCTTTAAATGTGGCAAAGTATTAGATTGTTCCTGAACAAGCAGAATTACAGATGATACTAAGCTTGTTCCTGTGCATTTGCACACCTTTTTGGTGCACAGTTATTTCAAGGTTGCTTTCCAGGTGTGTGTGTGTGTGTGTGTGTATAGGGTGTTTGTTTATTTATTTATTTATGTATTTTTAGGAACCAACTTCAGACTATTGGGATAGCAGCCGCAAACACCTGGGGTCTCTTTCTTCTCGTGTTGCTTTTGGGTTATGGTTTGGTGGAAATTCCCCGTTCTCACTGGAATGGGGCCAAACGGGGTTATCTTCTCATGAAGACCTATTTCAAAGCTGCCAAACTGATGACTGAAAAAGCAGATGCAGAAGAGAATTTAGAGGATATTATGGAGGTAGGTAACTAGCTTTCACTATGAAATAGTGAAAAGTGGAGGCTGCCATTAGTCATATCTGAATTTCCTGGTGGTGGGGGGCATTTGTGTCAAGAAAACTTAAGTAGCATGAACTTACTGTGAAGTACCTGTAATTTGAAAGTATCATCATAGTATGTCGCTTAATGACGCTAGCTCCTACATAAAATTCAAAAGAGAAATATTGCTTGACCTGAAGAATTTATATGTCATGGCAGCTCAACAGCCCTCGTTTTTTTTCTTATACTGAGCCCTTTGGAGCAATATTGGTCAATAATAACATTCCACAGTGATACTTGGTAATACAGCATACAGATACTTTGCTAGTGTTCGTGCAAACTGTGCACATCGTCTTTTGTACTCTGCTTCCGCTATATTTCTGGAATCTTAAGAAGAGCTTCCAAGCTGGATTGGCAGGACTGCACTGTGTGCCTTTTGAGAACAGAATGGATTGTTGTTTTTTCAGAGAGTTGCTGTTGAGAGGCACTACTGTTTTATTTTTTTCAAAAAAATTTTTTTTTGATTCTAAAGCCAATTGCACTATATTGCATAAATCTTGGCCTCCCCTCCCCCACCAGGATACCATTTTTTTTACTTTCATAGGAACATTGATGCTCCTGAAAGTATTTAAAAATTCTTAAAAATGCCAGTGCTGACTCTGAGAATTTCATTGTAAATATTATAAATTTCTGCTGCAGTAAATAAATCACAGACCTTTAGCTCTCACCCCCTTTAAGTGAGGCTTCCATTTTCTCTCCTTTCTCGGAGGGAAATTCATAAAACTGTAGAAAAGTAGTACTAGAGAAAGCTTCACAACATTTCTTAGGCCGGCACTCTACTTGACAGGATTGAATATGTTAGGACTGACCCTAACAGACACTCTTGCTAGTTTGTTTGTTTTTTTTTCCCATAATGAAAAACTTCTTTGCAGCAGACTAAGCATATTTTCTGTGATCATTTCCTCGGGAGATTCAGAGGGAATCAGAGAAAATTTAGTTATTAACATTCATCTTTTAGAACAGCCTTTTGTAAGTTGAAGGACCGTCTATATTCATATAATCTCCCTTTGAGAATAAATAAATTCTTCCAGTTCTGTCTGCCTAATCTCTACAATTTATGTGCATTTTTTTTTTAAATGCAGTTGGTAAGAAATTGGACACGAGTACTTAATTTCATCCAAAGGTTGGTTATCTGTACATTGCCAATAGGATGAAGAACAAAATCTAATTCTCACTAAGACTGATAAGCTGTTAGAACTAGTTTTGACAAAACTTGTCTAGCCATTAGGTAGCATCTGTTTATTACTGATGCATGCTAAACAGTCTCAGAAGTGAGCTATCTGGAGATAAGCAAGAGATAAGATGTAAGATATAAAATTAAGCAGGGTAATAAGATATTCATCAAGCTGCTTGAAGTAATAAATGTTAAACTAAACCAGGTAAGAAAGAAACTCCTCCTCTTTACCTACAACTAAAACAAAGTATTTTCCATTTCAACATTCTTGTATAGAAAACAATCCTCCACACATTCACAAAGTAATGTTTGCACACTGACATCATAGGTTTTTTTTAAATACATATCTTCTTTGTAATTACTCCTTCAATTTTCTTGTTAGATGTCTAGGAAAAGCTGTGGCTTTTAGGAATTTCTGCTGGTTTTAGTCTCTGATCTTTATTGCTTAAATTCACAAAGATGGAACTCTTATAAAATTTTTTATCTATTTAACATAGTGAAGCAACTTTTTCTTTTTTATTTTTTTGGTGAACAGGAGGTCCGTAAAGTAAATGAGAGTATCAAGTATAATCACCCTTTGAGAAAATGTGTTGATACGATATTGAAAAAGGTAACTAATTCTTCATCTTCATCTTTTTCTTAACTTAAAATATCTAATTGGCATCTTGTAACTTCCGCTGACCACATTTGAGTTGAAATTCTTTATGCAGTACTTTCTTACAGTGTACGTGTTTATCTGCTTACTGTATTCTGAGCTATGTAGTATTTGAGAAACAGAAGTTGATCATTCTGGAACAGGAAAATATGGATTTTTCTTCTACTAGTGGAAGACAAATACTGGTATCAAAAAGGAAAATCCATATTTAGAGTGAGTGTTTAACTTGCATGAAATGTCCAAAATATTTAAAAATAGTAACAAAGAGCACTCACAACTGCTTCTTCATATTCCAGTCAATTTTCCTTTTCTTTCCAGTGTCCTACAGAGTACCAGGAAAGAATGGGTAGGAACATGGATGATTATGAAGATTTTGATGAAAGACAGAACAGTTATCCAAGTGAAAAAAGTTTGGTCAAACTTCACAAGCAGGTATATTGATAAATGAGATAATGCCCCATTTATGCTAATGTAATGAGAATAAATGACAGTCAAACTAAAAATTTAAATGCATTTTGATGCCTGACTGACTTAGTATAGTGGGTTTGGGGATTGCTACTTCTGGAAACTTTTTGCAGTGAGAGAAAACATAGAAGTTTAGTATCCCAACTGACCTCCGGATAAATGATGAGAGCAGTTTAAAACTCAAGAATCTTGTAGTCCTCTTGTGATATCTCTTTTAAGAGAATTAACTATCTGTTCTCGTGAGTTTACAGAATTAATCTTTGCAGTTCTGTAATGTAGAAATTTTCAAGGGATTTTACAAGGCTTTCTCGGAACAAGGATGTTATAACTGCAATTTCTTGGAATTTATTTACTATAGGTAATTTATTCAGTACAGAGACATCGTCGTACACAGGTCCAGTGGCAAATTCTTTTAGAACAAGCCTTTTACCTGGAAGATGTAGCAAAAAATGAAACCAGTGCAAGTCACCAGTTTGTTCATACTTTTCAATCCCAGGAATCGGAAAATAAAATTTTTCAGTATTTCTACACACCAACTGTTGGTAAGTGCTATCATGCAGATTTTGAATATGTAAAGGAGTAACTGGTACCTTTCTATAAGAAAATGAGATTGTTTTATGTAAACAGCTCAATTATAATAGGGGGAAGCAAATGTACATCTTCATGTGTTTATGTGATGGAATAGCCATCAGCTGTTGATTCATGATTTTGACCATAAGCTTAAATTTTCTACAAACTTAGTAACAGTTACATGTTGTAATAAAAATAGAAAACTTAGAAGCTTTAAAAGAAGAAAGAAAAATAGAAACTTTAGGCTGGGGGAATCATGGTTACCTTCTACTTTTTGGGACCCTGTTGAGCCCTTCTGCTAAAAAGGGGGGAAAGGACTCTTGTCTGTCCTATACCAAATATTTGGAGGTTCCTTGTGTATCTTCTTAGAAGGTGTCTTCTCCTTGTTCTGTTTTAGTTTCTAATTTGTTGTATACTAGCAATGAGTTATTGCTAGGTTACGTCAATATTGTTTTATACCCTAAACTTTGTCTCCTAGAGTGTAACAGAGGAACCAATATATAAAAAGTGGGCCACCCATAGTAACTGGGCCCAAAATGAAGAATTCTATTCCCCACCCTCCCTGCCAAATCCTTTTGCAAAACTTGCCTCCCAAATCCCACCCTCTTTTTCCCCAGTTCTCCAGCTGGTTCCTTAGGGCTGAGCCAGATCTCTAGGCATCGGGAAAGCACTGAATTTGAGTGAATGGCACTACAGATTCCAGCCTTAATTTTAAGGACAAGTGTGAGAAGTTTATAACAGTTTGGTGAGGCAGTTCCATTTCTGGTTGTGTAATTCACATTAACCAATTTGGGATATATGTGTGTGTGTCTCTCTTTTATTTGTTTTTGTTTTTTTTTTCTTTTCTCTCTAGAGTGGTACTGGGAATGTCTTCTACGACCATGGTTTTACAGGGCTCTTGCAATTGTGTTGGCCACGTTCTCTGTAATTGTTGTGTGGTCGGAGTGCACGTTTTTCAGCACAAAACCCGTTTTATCCCTATTTGCAGTTTTCATACAGCTGGCAGAAAAGACATACAATTATATATACATAGAGGTAAGTTTGAGATAATCACTCAGCAAAAATCTTTATAGTTAGATTGTTATTACAATAATAGTAGACTATGCTGATTTTAAAATAAGTCTCTGTAAATAAGCTGTCAACTTTCAGAAAGTCTCTAAAATACATAACACCAAATTTGGCTCCTGCAGAGAAGGTCCCCCTTTTTCAGCGTCTTGCACTTCTCCATTACTGCATGACAGTGTATCCCACTTGAGCTGAGTAGTACATATGTGGAATAATTTGTGAAATAGTAGCTTGGAACTTAGACGTTTACACTTTGTGTATGATCTCTCTTTAATCGACCGTGTATGCAGCCTCTCTCTCCTAACTATTAATTTGCTACTGACTGAAAATTCAGCCCTGGGAGGTGTGGTTAGCATAAGAGTGCTCAAATTTATCAGGAAAGGAGCTGAGCTGAAAAATTCCAGTACACTAACAAAATATGTTGAATTTAAAAGACTTGTTTTACTGCTTATAATGGGAAGAAAATTTCAAATCAATCATAGTAATTACCAAGGCAATTATATTAATTTAATTTACATAACAGAAAGCAATAGCATACGTGTTCCTACAGTAAGTTGTTTTCACCTACATGAAGTGCAGGATGTTACAAATATTGCTTTCAAATTAAACTAGTAAAAAAAAATCCTGAACCTCTTCTTATAGCTCGTATTATTGTTCCATCTCAGAATGAAAAATTGTACCATGCAGTCAACCTGTTGCAAGCATAGGCTATAAATGTTAAAACCTTGAGTAGAGTTCTAAATTCAGATGCCTTTTTTTTTCCCCCCCCCAGATGGCCTGTTTTCTCACCATCTTTTTCCTAAGTATCTGTGTTTACTCTACTGTCTTCAGGATTCGTGTATTTAACTATTATTACTTAGCTTCGCATCATCAGACGGATGCATATAGTCTCCTTTTCAGTGGAATGTGAGTACCTAGTATATGTTTTGCAGGTTTTCTGTCAAATAATTAAAAATATCCATTAAACTTTAATGTCCTTTCATTTATGATCATATGGGTATAAATCCCATTAAACTTTTCATCATTAATCCAGGTTGTATCTAGTTACCATTTATTAATATTTTTAATGTGAGAAATTGTTTTTAAACATTCTTTCGTCTTACATTTATACAGGTTATTTTGCCGTCTTACTCCACCATTATGCTTGAATTTTTTGGGCTTGACCCATATGGATGCAACAATCTCTCATAAAAACACTCAGCCAACTGCTTACACATCAGTAAGTATAGAAAAAGTGGTTTTGAGGCCTCTGCGTGATTTAGAGAAGAGGAAAAATATTTTGAGACATTTGTTAAGATTTATTAAGATTCAGATCCTTCTCCCCACCCTGCCCAGAGGTTCACTAATATTAAATAGGGTAGAACCCTTATAGACCAGGAGTTAGATACTGATTGCTGCCCACAGTACTTGTCAATAACTCCATTTTTCTGTTTTGGTCTGTTTATGCTAAGAAAGTACAGTGTTATGCTGAAGAGTGCAAGCTGTTCTTCTCTTCCTGGTAGCTTTAGCTTCTAATAGCTTTAGTGTATGAAGTGTCTTTATGGATTGGGAGCAAACCTAATTTGCCACTGAAAACTATGAGATTGATTTTAACTGAACAAGTAACTTCTGCAGCGGAGTCAGCCATCTCTCCCTTTGTTACTAGAAAATTCTTAGTCCAGAGATTCCTTTTACAGCAGGTGAAATCATCCACCAATTTTGAACTGATTCTGTATCAGGTGAGGCAAAAAGATCTAATATCTTAGAAACCTCAGAGTGAACACCCAGCTAGAGGACTTTTGTTTTATAGCTGGGCATTCCAGGTCAACTGCCTAAAATAGATCTGTAGTAGTAATACTTTAAATAATTATTACTTGTGTTTCAGAAACTATAAAGGAATGTGTATTTGTGAAAAAAGCAAGATGGCACAGTCTTTCTGGATATATCTAGAGTATGTAGAATTTACTCTTGTACTAATGGATTTTTTTTATTTATTTATTTTTTTTAGATAATGGGATCTATGAGAGTGCTGTCCTTCATTGCAGATGGATTCTATATATATTACCCGATGCTTGTTGTCATTCTCTGTATTGCCACATACTTCAGGTAAGTAATTTGCAAGACTGTGATCCTCTGCATTTGTTTGCATTAATAACATGAATTTCAGTGATTAAGATGAGATTGCTCTTCCAGCAGTTGAATTGTGACATACTAATAAAAATGCCAAAAATAGAACCGTAGATCATTATTTTCTTTATGGAATGTGTACATTTTAAAAGTATGCTTTGTATTAATTCCTAACTGAGATTTATTTTATTTTTTTTCCCATTAAACTTCATTCTTGGTTTTGGGGTCTGTACTGTTCAAACTTTGGAGCCTACAGACATTTAGATTCTGCTAGTTCAGTTTAAACTTAACATGAGGAGGCTGCATTTTCAATAAGGTTTTCTAATAAACTAAGAAACATGAGAAGAAACTTTAGGTAATGAACTCTCTAACAGACTTGTAACAAATATCTGATCAGTTACCAGATTTCATTTGAAAAGCAGAGTGGTTTAAATCATTGAATACTGTTTTCCTGAGCCAGAGATTGTTGGATACTGGAAGGGTATTTGAGGAAAATACCATGATATGTTTGCTTTGTCCTTGTATTCTTTCAAAATACCTGCTTTTGACCACTGTAAGAGATTAAATATCTTTGGTCAGACCCTATTTGGCTGCATTTGTGTTTGCTCCTTCAAACTTGCATTGCCATTCAGTCAAGGGCAATGTATCTTTGAGTTATGTAGAATGTAGTTCAATGCCTTGAGTGTCTATTAATATCCTATGCACATCCACAGGTAATAATGTAAGGATCCAGTCCCAGCTTTTCCCTGTCTAGCTTCAGATTAGATGACATACAGTGGTGGGAAGAAAAAAATTAAAAAAAACACACCCAAAAAGCAAACAGGAAAGTCGGTGACAAGAACATGGTCTGTATGACTTCTTGTTCATGATGATCATGGGTGTTGAATATCATGGTGAAAAGGAAGGAAAGAAAATGAAGGAAAAGAAGTTACTTTGCTTAAATTCTAATTCCTTCTAAAAATTCAAATGTATACAGAACTAAATGTTTAATGAAAATCTATTGAGGAAGGCTGTCTCCCTTATTAAATCCAGCAGTCTTAAAGTTCAGATAGTACAGGAATGCACTTCTCAGCATAAATATGACAAAGCCAAGTTTTAAAATGATATAGATGTTCCAGTTTGGAGAGAGGAAAACAACAACAATAAAAACAATGGTTGCATTCTCTGGTGGGAAGTTGAAAGCTTAAGAGTATGCCAGATATTCCTCCTGAATGAAAACTGAGGTAAAAGTAGCTTCCTATATTATTGTGGTTTCAGGAAATGCAGAAATCAAAATAGGTGGAATCTTTATGGTAATTTTGCTCTGGCAGAGAAGAGTCAGTGAGCTAACATAGGTATAAATTGTATCTGAGAAAATTGCAAGCAGTTGTCTTATTTTAAATCATTTGCACTGCTTTCAAACTATTAGCATTCTCCTCTCCCTGAGTAGGAATATTGCATTACTTTCATCTGGATTTAAGAACCTGTCACTGTTCTGAAATTTTTGATTTCTCAGTAAGTATAATAATCTGTCTTTTCTTCTCTGTTGCTTGTTTCTTTGATTTGACCATGATTTCTGAATAATTTGTTTTACATCTTGCATTATAATATAATATATCCAAACTATTCATTGTAGATTAACAAAGGAATTTGCTTATTCTTCTGCTTTCACCAGTTTAGGAACTCGTTGTTTGAATCTTCTGGGATTCCAGCAGTTCATGGGTGACAGCGAAATGACGTCTGATTTGATTGATGAAGGAAAAGAACTAATCAGAAGAGGTAAATTAGACCCTCTATCCTAGTCTGCCTACAAAAAATAATACATTGTTGCATTAAAGGTGTCTAAAATGTTGCAAAAAAGCATATAACTTAATAGTTTGTAAGTATTTTGAAAACCAGTGAGTCAATAGACTTACAGTTTTGTGGTTGCTATACTGTATAAACTGTATTGGACTTTATTGACATCCAAAATAAAATGCAAACTTTTCTTCCAGTATCTAAATTTTAGATGCTGGATGAGCCTTGTTTTATGATTCAGTTAGGTGGTGCTCCTCTGAAGTCAGTCCTGATCTAATGCTGACCTAATCTAATGGCGCTAAAATCCTGTGTAATCTGACATAAAGGATAATTAGCACCTCTGGTGTTTTTATCATTAACCTCCTCATTTTACTGTTTGTTGGCGTAGGAATGTTCATTCAGTTGTCCCTTCCAAATTCCGTCATCACCTTTAGTTCTTTTTGCAGTTTCAGCTAACTGCAGTGCATTATCACAGAAAGCATGTAGTCCTGCGGGGCTGTGATTACCTGCTGTTTTGGAGAGCTTTTTTTTAGACTCTTTTGTTGATTCGTGGTAGGAGTCTTTTGTTGAAAGTATTCTTTAAAGTTATTTTAAGCTGTTGTGGTTCTTGAATAAAGATTTGGAAGTTAAAATCTCTGGATACACTGATACTTCTGTTCTTCTTTCATAGTTTATTAAGAACAAAATCAGCTAGATTTATTTGTACTAGTATTATTTCTTTTTTGGAAGAGAGGCAATGTCACTCATTCTCTTAAACAAAAGATTGCTATTTCTTTGATACAGTGATGTCACACTTCCAGCTGAATAGATACTGGCAGAAACTATTTGGGTCATTTTTTAGACCAAGCAGAACTTAAGCAAAAGATTTTGATTTGATAATGCTCAAGTTTATTCTTAACATCATACTGTTTCCAACTGTTTCTAAAAGCTTCTGTGTGCTTTGCCACCTGGTTTCCAAAGGTTGTGCCTTGACCCAAGGTGTTATCCACAGTCACTGAATTTTAATGGAAAACTCCGTAATGATTGACAAGCAGCTCTGGATTTTTTTTAATTGCATGAACACCTTTTCCAGTAAGAATATTTGCTAGTTAATTCTGAATTTTAATGACACTTTTAAAAATAAATAAATGAAAGACATAAAATACACGCACACGCGCGCACACACACACACACACACACACACACACATTTTATCTGTTGGTAGTGATTTTTCCTTGTGTCTAGCTACAGACAAATATTTTTCTATTTCTAGAGAAAAGAAAACGGCAAAGACAGGAAGAAGGTGAAAATCGAAGAAGGGTATGAAATTATTTTAGCTAATTATAATATACTCTGATATCTGATAGGATATTTAATTCACCCTGATCTATTTGGCAAAAAAATGTGTGTCCAAATAACAAAAGGAATCAGTTTAGTCTTGCAGAATAGTCTTGGCTGGGGGAAGAAAAGATAATTTTACTTTTAATTATAAAAGAGGAGGGAGTAGTTGTGGTCACGCTACTTGCATACTCGTCTTACTCAGCGTGCTGTGAGAAGGACCTAAGCCTGTAGGTGTAATGGGCATAGTTCCTTATGCTAAGTCCCTTTTAGAAAGGATCCTAATCTGTAGGGTGCAGAATATTCTGACATGGTTTGTTCTCAGTCTCTTCTGTTGATACTGCTCTGCTCGGAATAAAAGTTTTTCAACCTGAAAGTTATGTCGTAGGAACCAGTAGGGTATCTAGAATGTATTTACTTTATACAGCGATCAAAAAAAATGATTGAGAGGGGGAGCCTGTTTTTAAAAAACAGTTCACACCTCCTGTCAGGTCAGGCAGCCTCTGGGATCACTAGATCTGACCTTGTTTTCTTCTTCTCATGCAAGTATACCAACTGCAGAGTTGCAGTGCATTTAAAAATAGGTTTTTATTATAATCTATTGATGCACTTTTGATTTGTATGAGATATTGTCAAATTCATTGGAATGGGAACTTTATGCTCCACCCAGACTTCCCTTTTGCTGTGTCCGCTTATTGGAAAGCAATTGGCACAGATTTATTTTTTCTTCAGAAGCAGGAATTAAATTTAAGACAGAAGGAGTACTGCCATCGCTTATTAATTAGAGACACAAACAAAATGTTAGGTTAAATCAGTTAACTGTACATTCAATTTTTCATTAATTTATAACACTGGGTATTTAATACAGAAAGTTAGAATCAAAGAGATGAATCCAACAGATGCATGCAAAAAGTGAACTAACTGGAGGAAGAGAAGAATATTATCTGGAGAAAGGCAAGATCATACTGTAACTAAAACCATTGGGCTTTTAAAGCTCAAGTGTACTTGCCTTGAGTTCTTGATGACTGCCAATATTGAGCAGGCCTTTTTTTGACACCCTTCCCCCCCCCCCCCCCAAAAGAAAAAACACACAAGTTGAGCAGGGATCTTGAAGGATCTCCAAAAGGTAGCAAGTACGATGAAATCTCATAATTTTAGAACTTGTCCTTTTGTCAAAACCAAGTAGAAGCAAATGCATGATGCATTTAGTAGATACTAAAATGATCTGACATTAAGCAACAATTTCAATTCCAATAGCAACCTCAATTTCAGATTTTACCTATTGTTTGAGTTTGTATTAAATAATTTAGCACATTCATTCGTGAAACATTTTGGGCTTTTGAGTGTTTTACTGGGTCATGATTGTTCAGTGCTTGATCCTTCTGCAGCTGAGAACTGTTAGAGCTTGTGGCATAAATTAGAACAGTATCTTTGAGCATTCCAGTTCCTACCAGTTCATGATCTGGGATCCAGATAAAAATCTGAAGTATATTGAAGCTATTTGAACCATTGGAAAACTTTCTGTTGAGAAATGAAGTTGTCTCCTAAAAGTAGCATGTGACATTTTATTCTTTAATGCTTCACTATACTTCATATTAAAAAGTGTAAATGCTAAAACATTACCTGATGGAATGAAAACACAACAGAAGTAAACATGACCTGTCCAAATGTTTGTTGTGCTATCAGCATCTGGATATTTTAGCATTCTACCGCTAGATGGAACCAGAAACAAAAAAAAAAGCAATCTCTGTCTTCTCACTATAGCCTGGAGCAGTTGAACCAACCTTGTCTGTAGATTTAATTTGTTTAATGTGACTCATTCTTCTAAAGAATAGTTATCGAAACCTGATTAGTAAAGGGACGTATCTTGAGTTTAAAAAACGAAGCAAAATTTCTGTGTGTATCAAGATACTGAGCAGTAACATTTTCAAACTATTGCTTTTAGAGCTAATTGGTCATTCATATCAAATATAAATTGTGGGTCTGGAATGTCTCTTGATCCAAGTTATGCTCTGGTTGTGCCGTTCTTTACTTGCAGCTGATATTTTCTTTTTTCTTTCTCCAGGAATGGAAAGAGCGATATGGAAACAGAGAAGATTCCACTAGAAGCAGAGCTGTCCACACAGACCAAAAAGAATCCAGCTTCTCAGACACCAACACAAATAGACGTAAGTTGTTGTGTTTTGTTTTTTTTTTCCTTTTTTAATATTTTTGCCTCCATGATACTAATTGTGTAAGTAACAGTAAATAGTTTCCTGTTTGTCTTAGAATAGTGTGCTGAGACATTCCCTTTTGTGGCACAGTACCATCTTGCCCATTAAAGCCACCTGAAAAGTGTCCTGAATTTCCTCCCATCTTCAGCACTTCTCCCTGGTCTCAGTTACAGGGACCTCCAATGGGACATGTAACGCTTGCAATTAGAGTAGCAGTGATCAACAAAGAGACTTTATGTAGGATACATCTTGAAGTTGAGGGTTTTATATATTAAAATTTCTCTCTTCTGGTTGCAAAAGGACTCTTCCAGACTAAAATAATTAGATTATTGACCAACAAATGTGAAGCCGGTAACCTATTATATGAGCACATACACGTTCATCTAGTAACATCTGTGAAACTAGCCTGTTTAGACTGTTACACATGTAACTTTTGAGAAAGAAGAATAAAGTCAAGTGTTTAAAAAAAAGCCCAACTTTTTTAGTGCCTACTCTCTAATCTTACCAAAAAGTTTATTTGTTGTTCTGTGAATGTTTTATATAAATCTTATGTGCTCCTGTAAGCTAACAGCAAATGAGAAATGAAACTAAACAAATAAACAATGTGACAGGTTGAATGAAGTGCTGCAAAACTGTTTACAAATTTTACTGAATAGAAGGGAGAAGAACTTTCAAAACAAAACAAAAAAAAAACCACTAGAGAAAAAGCAAGGTGGGCAGAAGATTCAAACATGTTTTTGATATAGAATTGTGGTGGACTTTTCCCCTCTACCCCAGTTGGAAACCTAAATTTTCAATGGTAGACTAACTAAGGTTATATTTTAATGTTAACCACATAAATATGTAGTGTTCCAACACTGCAACAAACTGTAGGGACTGGACTAATGAAGGTGGTAGAGTAAATTGCAAAACAACTGTATTTCATTTATTCATAAACTTGCCCTTTTTTAAAAAGCGTGCAGCCAGAAATGGTTTAATGTTGAATCTACTCTAAATCAGGCTTACTCTTTGGGTGAGATACTAGAAAAATATTATTTTGGTCTTAGAGTGTGTGGAAATACAAAACTTTAAAAGGCAAACAAATATCTTTCCCTCTTTTTACTATTCAGCACTATCAAAGTACACCCGATCAAATGGTAGGACTGAGAGAGATAGAATAGAACTCCTCCAGGATGCAGAACCTTTGGATTTTAATGCAGACTCGATTAATGATGACCCTCTTGAATCGGAGTCTGGAAGGTAAGGAATCGTCTGCTTTATTTAAAATTAAAGGATATTAACATCTTCTGTCTTCTGACCTATAACCACTATATGGGACGATTTAGTAATTACAGTTTTGTGAAGAGTCTCACCAAGTTCTTCTCCTTTCTTCCCCCTCCCTGATGATATAGGAAATGTTTTAAAACCAGCTGAAACCTGAGGTTCCCCCCTCCCTCCCCCAGTATTTTAGAAATGTCTGAGTTAGTTTTGAGTTGAATATCAAGTAGTATATTAGTGTAATCTGAGATGCAGAAGTAAAAGAACTGGAAAATGACCTGCATACATGAGGTTTTCTTTAATGTCTCATAAGATTTCAGAAAGCTCACTTGAGTTTCCTACAGAAAGACCATCATAAAAGATTGCAGGAAATAAAACTGAGTATTGATGGGCCTGTAGTTGCAGGAATATACCTGGGGACTGGAACTACTGAAGTAAATGAAAGTCTGAGTCTATGGGACAAAATGTCCTCACATTGCACAGTGTAGCTGTGCCTGTAACAGGGCTCTATTGCAACATCAGATTTCCTGAGTCCTGTATCTTACTAGCTGGTAAGCTCTGCTCATATTTGGGAAGGAAATAATACATTTATGGGTGTGTATTTTATCTAGGCAGTTACAATTTAGAACCATTTCATGATAAATCATTTTAAAAGCGCTTAGAGTTATAATTTCTGTTGTTTTTCAGCTAGAACTAGCATACCAAATTCAATAAAAATCCAGAAATGGTTTCAGTTGACTTATATCTGTAATTTCAGCAAATAAACTCCAGTTCAAAAATGTCCCAAGAATCCTGTTAAATGACATTACCATTTTTTACAGATTGATTCAGTGATGCTAGTTGATACTAATAACTATAGTCTTGTCCAATCTAATGTCACTACCTTTCAAAAGTTGATTCTCTTTAAGCAGAGCAAGAGTTTAAAGAGGAACTAAGTGTAGCAGTTCTAACAAGTGTTGACTTTTTTACAGTGTATGATTGGGATAATAGTCTACAAAAATATAAATATGCATATATAATTCTTTTGGGGCAAATCCTTTTCAAGTACAGTGTCTGAAGTCTTCTGGCACCCGCACAGACTTTGCAATGTGGAATGTTCTGAACTTTTGATTTAAGAAAAAAATCTGGAGCCACAGAGCATAGTTGAGCCTTCCTCTAGAAACCTTCATTTCATTTCACACGGATAATAAATCGGGAGTAATTCCACTTAAAATACAAACTCACTTGAAAATAACTGGAATAACATTGGTTGTTAAAACAACAGCTATGAGTTTTTTCCTGCAACTGTAACAGCACTAGAGAGGCTAGGTTCTGACTTTGTGTCCAGGGTTTTACTAGCTACTGCAGAGATGAAGTACATCTTGCATATACTGGAATTTATTTCTGCTTTTTAAATCCATTTAAAGCATAGCTGACTAATGATTTGAGGCTTCTTTTTTTCCCACCAAGTATCCAGCCATTTGTTTTGATCATTTTGGATGCTGGTGTTCTCCTAGGAATACCCGGTAGAATCATCCAACCAAACAACTTTTGGACGTTGTTTTTTAGAAAAAAGTTTTTACTGTTCAAACATTCAACTTCTTTCCTTTGTAGAATGAGAAACAAAGTTTCTTAAGACTCCCTGTATTCATGTCACTGTTTCTGTTGGTCGCATGAGATTTAATTTAATGACCACCTAACAAATTCTCATGAAAAGAGTAACTCAGTAGAATTTCAGATCCTATAATTCATAGAGACCTATTGGGTATAGAGTGCAATGGGGATCATATGATTTCACAGATCTTTATTCATTGGTTTTCTGTGACATTTTTTTCTTTCTTTTTTAACATCCATTATACAGGTACCAGCCTGGTGGAAGATACTTGTCAATGTCTCGAAGCAGAATATTTGATGATGTCTAAACTCCTCAAAGCTAAAGAAAATTCAGTGGAAATCTATTTCCTACTCATTGATTGGAAAATACTGTATTTGTGATATATCACTGAACTAGAAAAGACCATTTCCATTTAAAGAGAGAATATGAAGGACCAACTATGTTTTGGAAATGCACCTGTATGATAGCTCTACCACTTATGTCAAGATTATGCTCCTTCTATTGTAGATACTGTTATGCATCAATGTGGGCTTTTGTGTCATGACCAAAAGGAGAAAACTAATCAATTAAATTACTACAGAATAAACTTGATAAATGTACATAAGGCTCAACTTGAATTGTAACATACAAGTTTTAGGAAGAGGATTTTGGAAGGATTTTTTTTTTCTAAACAGAGAGAGAGCATCTTAATGCAGCCAAAGTGCAGTTATATCAATTATTATAGTCAACACTTTCTAAAATTTTTCTATTTGAACTTTATGCCTAGTCCACAATCTAGTGAATTAAATTAAGGCTTCTTTTGGCTTCAGCAGCCTTTGAATCGGATCCTGTATAAGCAGAAAGTTTGAATGGCTGGCTGTTCTTCATAAAATGTGCTGGCATAAATTTTGGAGCGATGTGTATCAGTCATGAAAGGTAATCTTTTCTTTTCCAATACCATATGCAGATAAATGGTTTTAGCATGTAAATAATTGAATATGGACCTGAGTTTCAGTATCACTGTCATATGACCATAAGTGCAATAGCAAGAATACATTATCCAAGTATGATGCCTGCTTAAGGTTTTTACAGGTATAAAAGTTGAAAATCTTAGCACATTAATGGTTTTGTAGCTGTAAAAGAAATGTAATGTGAAAATTGAATTAAATGCTGAAACTTTACAATTTGCACATGTTTCAGGCACGGTTTAAAATTTTAGAGTATTTCTTTAGAAGAAGGGAACTATATAGCATGACTTGATTTGTAAACTTGATTTCTGGTGACTTGATTTCTAATGTCCCTACTGCCCTGGTTGCATTATGTATCTGTTTTTAAGGTGCCTGTATTTTACAGTAAGTTGTTGCAAAAAGAATAAATGCTTACTCGTTTAAATGCCATTCAAAAATGCCAATTATTAATGGTATAAAATGTTTTAAATTAATTTCAGTGGTGTAGATATATTTTTAAACTGCAGTTAGCTGAATGAATTTTCAAATTTAATCATAAGGTAAAAGATGTAGTCATAATCATGATATCTTGGGAAACTTGATTAACTTAAAATGTTGCTTTATTGCTTTATTGCAGTTTGTCTTACGTTTTTACCACTTGGGAGTTTTCTTATATGCTTATTGCAAAGTGATGTTGAAAACTGAAAGAGAAGTAGTTTCTATCATAAATTTTTTATCATGCTTAAAAGACAGGCAGCTCTTTAAGCAGCTAGGAATGGGTTATTCTGAAAATCTTCATGAATGAGATGTTCTACTAATTCTTAAAAGTAGTCTTTGTTTTTTGCAGTAAGCGTTAACGGATTCTAACTACCTCCTCTGATTTAATACATTAGTGGTATTTAGTATGGTAATGATATTTGATCTGCCTGTTTTAGAGCACTGAATTGTTACTATGAAGGAGAAAAATTTGCCTACTTGTGTAGAAGTAATTGTATTAATAAATGGGCAGACATTAAATAACTGTCTGTTCTGTTCTTAGGTGAATACAGTGAATGACAGCTATGCCCATGTTTGTCCAAGCACATGCAATTTCCAAAATACCTGTAAGAGGTGACTTCTCTAGTTTGCGTTTTTTTGTGTATTCTGAAAGTTTCATCAAAATCTCATGGCTGCATCAGGGACTGGAAGGTGAAAAAATGAGAAATATTTTTATGCAGGCTGTTCTTTAGCAACATTATGTTAACACATTTAATTTTTATTAGATATATTTAGAAAAAAATATCCTGAATTCAGCCTTAACTGAATAGGGTTACTCAGTTTATGTATATTCTTGGACATCCATGTGAATGTACTTGATATTTCTGTTTTTAAAACTTACAAATATCTCACTTGCCCAAAAGCTTCTTTGTAAAATTCTTCAGATGAAATAAGGTGCAAGTTCTTCATTTAACACCTGAAACGTCACTATAAAGGGATCTAATTCAGTGCGAATGGAGCATCCCAGAAGCAATGTTTGTTTTTCTGAATGCGTGTGAAGTGTCTTACCTAACTGCTGGTGACTTCAGAGAGTTGGCTGGAGCCTTAGCGGGGACTGATTTCTGCGCTCTCAGAAAGCAGTGGAATGGTCGCTAACAGAATTTTCAATGGAGACTTGGTTAGGATTTTATGTGCGAAAGCTAACTAGTCCCTGGTGTAAGCCCTCTGTATAATTTTCGTTGGAATACAGTCGTTTGAGGAGTTGATAGTATAAATTAATGGCAATGGAATTTCAGTTGCTGATACAGAAATTCCTGCCTAATTGAAGTGGGAATCTACGGACCTTTTTTGATGCTGCAGTGTAGTAATGAAGTAAGCAATGGCACCTCTTGGAAAGCATGGGAAGTGGAGCCCCTAAAGTCTCTCAAGAGGTCTGCCCTGGATACTGCTTGGAGTTCCCAACTTCACATGTTTCCTGGATACTGGGAGTTTAACTAAGGAATTGATAGTGAAGCCAAGGTTTCCCCTATAGTGTTCAGTGCTGACTAACAGTTACCCTTGCTCTAATTAAGTGCAATTTAGTGGGCTAATTAATCTAAAGTGTGTTTAAAAATAATTGTGAGTTCCTATGAATATAAGTCTGGAAAATTTTCAAAAAAGAAATAGAGGGCAAAACTATAAAAGAACATTGGAGAAATAAAGGGTTTGTTTGCACAGCATTTGCTGTGTAGTAGAGCTAGCTTTAAACTAGTTTTGTTACTGCTTGTATAAATAATGGAGAACTTGCTTGGAGGTTAAGTGCCTGAGGATTTACCCCACTTCACAGCCTGATTCTGGTAACTCTTGCTGAGTTCTTTGCTGCTGTGGCTCTACTCTTAACAGTACCTCAGCTTAATAAAAAAAAAAAAAAAAAAGCTTTGTGTTTAAGCAGAAACTGCACTATGGACTAATGATGTTCTTGCAACACATTTGATGCTCCAGATTAGGTGATTTAAAATATAACTGTCTTGCTACTGTGCTTTTGGAAACTGAATGTTAGCATATTTATTCTGCCAGTATATGGTCATATTTATTTGTAACTAAAGAGTGACAGTTATATCTTTATTTAAATTTCACTTCTTGAGTTACTGAACAGTTCAGGTATACTTCCATTTCATCATTGTTATCACACTGTTTCCTCTTAAGCTGTGAACACAAAAAAAATTAAAAAACAAAACAAAACAAAACCCTAAGCTTAATACAAATGTTTGAATATCCTCATATCAGGTATTTAAACCAGTGCCAAGAATCCATGCAAATTGTAATGAGCTTTGAAAAGTGAGAATGAAAATGGTAGCTGCTTTAATAATGTCAGTGCAGAGCAGGTTTCTTAAAAGTATGGGTAGCAAAAAAGCTCTAGTCAATCTTAAGTTTCTGCTAGATTTGGAGTTCTGTGTTTTCAGGCATTTAAAAATATACATATTCCAATATCTCTATTGGGAAATGAGACCTCTGCACTTTACTGAAGTGAGGTGCAGCTCTCAGCAGTGAAGTAAAGTGAGGGAGTCTCTATATGAGGGAAAGTAAAAGAAGTTGAAGCTTCTTTTTACTGTGTGCTGGTAGTGACGCTTTGGGAGAACTGTGAGGTATTTTATTATTTAGGTACAAAATGTATTAAAAACCAGCCAACTTTATACTGCTGTAAATGACACTACTGGAAAAATCACAGTATATAATCTGCCTTTGTTTTGCAATCAAACCCTTGTAAATTAAGTTATTGCTAACAGTGTTAGTAGGAATGGGGGAAAGCTGCTATCTTTTCAATATTTGTTCTTGCAATTTTAAAACTTAACCGTGACAATGATTTTTATGTGTGAAGGATTTAAAAAAGTGGTTACTCTGATTTACTGTAACGATAATTTGTACTTTATTACATTTATCTTGAAATAATGTAATTGTTATATGAAAAATACATTATTTTGTTCCAATTTTCATTATTGTTGTTAATTGCTTGCAATCTGAGGGGCATTTACAATACCAAATAGAGATCACTTTATGAAGTAAAAATTTTTATGAGGCTTCTTAAAGAAATCTGACCTATTCATGACATTCAAATGTAAACACTTTAATCGTTAACAAAAACACTATTTGTGGTATATATTGTCTCCTAACTTTTAATTTTTCTTTGAAATTCAGAAAATGATGATTTTTTACAGAGTAATTTATTTGTAAAACCTAAACTTTGAGATTTTTACATTCTTCTTCCTCTAACGAGCTCTACAGGTGTAGGTACTATTTCACAACAGTTCTCTGCTAATATTAGCTGTGCCTCTAATTTAGTCTAGTCTGAAGTTAAGACACTCCTACGCTATTTTGTTATGTTAATAGCAACCCAGCATTCCCAGCAAAATAGCACTTTGAACTAGATCCCTTTTTAATGTATTAATTGCTATCATTGATTATGTTGCATTAGATTCAGTTTCAGTCATACTGTAAGCCCAATCAGGTTTATTCTTGTTTCTGTTAAAATGCACTAGAATGTATTCCTCAGCATGCTTAAAAGTTTATCTTTTTGTATTTCCGTTGTAATGGGCAGGCAATAATAATATGCAGCTTCAGTTATTTCTTCAGGATAATGTTATATTTGACACATTCCTATAAATTATAACAGTTTGAGAGTGATAGCTTAGCATTTCTCTCAAATTCTATAGAAATTCTTTATTTTCTGTAGAAATACCTGAAATTTCTATGGAGGTATACGGAAGATAAGGGAATTTATTTGTAAGTATAGGTTTAGTAATAGAAGATCTTCATTCTCCAGTGTGTATCAAGGATAGTCCATAGGAGTGCTGCTGATGGATAGACTAGCTTCTTTTGCCTTATGATACAAGTATGTCTGTGCATAATACCTTGTTTTGAAATTCACTGAGTTATAAATTTTTCTGTGTAGTGTTCTAAATTATTGATGTACTGGATATATTTTTGAAATGTATGTTTAAATATCTAGTAAAAGAGTTGGCATGAAATAAATCATTTCTGCAATATATTTTTCCCTGGTGTATTTTAGACATTCAGACTTCTCTGAAATGTTTTTGATACTAATCTTTCCGACAAATTCAACCTATTTCTTTTTTTCCCTGCAGAAATCAGAAGTTTACTTTAAAAGATAATACTCAACAATGTTTTGGTCACCTTTTTGCATCTTATTTAAAACAGATTGAAAAAGAGAAGCTGAGAGGAAACCTGCCTACCCAGCCGTTTCCCTGTCAGAGCAGGGAGTGGGACTCAGAGCCGCGCTTTGGGCCGGTCCCTTTCTGACGGTGGGGTGCACGTCGTGTCAACGTGGGGAGGCAGAGCGGCGCGGCTGGGCCTCCTGGAGATGGACGCTTCCCATGGCACCTGGGGAGAACCACGTAAGGAACCAGTGTGCGCTCCCGCGACTGACTAGGTCCCGGTGTCTTGGGGGAAAAGGTGGGGCAGAGGGTAGGGCTGCTACGCACCTCCTTCCTTTTCCATAGGCGGTTGGACTGTGACTGGAACAGAATTCCTTCTGGGTGTAGCAGGCTCTCAGTGACAGCAGAGGCGAGAGACTCTTCCCACTACTGCTATGAAGGGACAGGCAAAAGCAAGTAGGGAGTAAACTCTTATCTCTTCTTTTGCTGCTTTCCTGTCTATCATTTTGGTGTCCCCTAACTCTCAAGGAAAAAAAAAAACAAAAATAAGGCAGAGGAATTAAAAAGAGAAAACGTATTTTAAATTAAAATATTTTATCATCTCTATACAGCTACTACGGCAGCACAAGTTTTTTTTTTGTTTTTTTTTTCTGAAGAAGTGTTATTTCTCTTAAGATAAAGAATCATCTCTGGATGTAGTAGGTAGAAAAGCCATATCCTAGAACAAGTAATAGTTCATCTTTTTAGCACATCAGAATATTCCTAACAGTTGAGATTGGGTGACTACTATATCTGATTTGTTGTTGTTTTCTGCTATGCTATGCTTACTTAAAACAGCAGCTGCAGATTAAGTGGTAGAAAACATATTGCTTATTCAAGAAGACCAGTCTTTGCCATCACTGTAGTAGGAATGACTCAAAACTTTATAAAGACCCCTCCTGGCACACCCCTTCTAGAACAGCCATCCATGCTCCCCCCTGTTCTTGCTGCACTACAAGTGCCTTTTATCTAGATCCTTCTGGTAGGCATTTTTATATATGTGGCTTCAGAAATAATTTAGTAAATGAATGATGCATGTAGATGTTCGTAAAGACCAGTAGCTGAAAGCTCAGTGGATCAAACTGAGCCATCTCATCTATTATCATAATCCAGTATGTAGCATTATTTTATTGACAGAAGAGGAGTAGCAAAATGGTCTTTTGTGCATGGTTTTAATTATTTATTTTTTCCCCTCAAAGACAATTTGGCTATTAAAGTGAATCACTTTCAACATAGCTAACTAACCACACACTTCCTCCAGACTTACTGTGATAAGTAGCTGTTGATACTAAGCATTAAAGTATAGAGTTCAGAGGATGGTAGCTGCCCAGTACTGAACCTTAACTTTCCAGTATTCATTGTTTCAGATGTGTACTTTTAAGAGAGAAGTATAATTTCTTTTGTTTAATCCTCAGTGGTTGCTAATGCAACTACCTTGTCTGCTCAGTGAATTTTTAAGTTTTTTGAAATAGCATTTGACTATCTGGCTGCAAATTATCTGGGTTGTGGATTAACCTCCTCTGCCCTTCTCACTTCACCTCTGCCTGCAGTGTGCCACAGTGTGCCTGCCACAGTGTTGCTTGTTCATCCCAGGCTCTGTTCTGCATACTATGATAAAAATCTTGCCTCATTCTTTTCATAAGCATGTCATATCTCTTGGATCATCTTGTTGTGCTTTGGTTCATTACACAACACTGCCTTCACTTTTTTTTGAGAGAGAGATTTATCAAGAAGCCAAAGTTGGTCATGGCCAGACTCAGACTGGAAGAGAATTTTTCTTCGCTTGGGTTAGGTGGACCTGAGCTCCAATGAAAGACTCAACTCAGAATCAGAGGTCAGGTATTAGAGTGGTTTTATGAGTGTGGGTTACAAATAAACACTAAAAAAAGCTCTTGTGTTCCTTCCACAAAAATAGCTTGTCTGGTTAAAGGTGTGTGTTTGAGTAGCTCAGTCAACATAAAATCAAAGGTGTAACTGAGACACTGCCTGGATATGCTCTGTGGAAACCTGCTACACCTTTGAAATTCAAGTGAGCATTTATAGCTGAGCAATTCACAGTCAAATGCATAAATGGTTTCCAAAGGTTAGGAAAGGTCATCTGTTCTAAGTAAACTTCACAGAGGCAGGACCCTGCTCAGAAGTTTTGTGTTCTGTGTTAGTGTTGTCCCTCAGACACTGGCTCCTTTCACAAGCACTAGTACTCCTGTAAAGAACACCTAGCTTGTTTGTTTGGGTTTTTCTTGTTTTGTTTTTTGGAGGAGGTTGTTTTTAAACGTATGGGAATCAATAGGAAGATGCAAAAGAAGTGCACCACCCCACGACGTGTTTCGATGAGCAAGCAACACCAGGTTGCACAGGTTTCGTAAACAACTAGCAAGGCTATTGCAAGAGGCTATCGCTGGAAGGCAGCACTGCGTGGTCCCCATTCGAAGTGTGCACCAGGCAAGCCATCAAGGCAACTTGTACCGTAGCGGGGGGGAAAGGAATGAGGCAAGGTGAACCAAGGACAGAGAGATGGGACAGAGAGGAAGTGGGTTGAGAGGCAGAGCAATGCGTAGGAGAGCATTGGAGTGGCGGTGATGAGCAAAGTGTGAGGTCTGCCTACTCCCTGGGTAAGTTTACACCTTTTGCTGCTCGCAACCTCACCTAGAATTTTCTGTAGGAAGTCTGATAGCAACATGCTGACAGCCAGTTTAGAATATGTCACTTAGTGACTCCTAAAAGCCCTTACTGGACTGAATACTCTGCAAACACACTGCAGCTTTTGCCTTTCCATACTTTAGGCATCTAACCTAAGCACAGCTCAAGGACTGAAGTTAAGAGACTAAGCTCCCTGCACAGTAAGAATAGGGAGGTAGGTGGGTTGGAGGAGAGAGAGAGAGAAAGAGAGCGTGCAGTTCAGAGCATCAAAATAAAACATCTTAAGTATCTTGCATCACCTTACAGAGACAGTTTCAGTGGTGGGTTGGGAAGACATAGGCATTTGAAGTCAGACTTCCTAGACTAATGCATAAAGCATCTGTATAAAACACCCCAAATTTTGTCAGCTCTGTGCAAATAAACACTGCAGAGACTATGGAGGTTTGGCTGATGACATGTTATAAAGGGACGGCCAAACCTGTACAGAAGAACAGGCCTGGAATCTGCAGGCCCAGGGATGCCGGTGGGCAGGCAGGGTGTGTTCCACGGAGGTGGGAGCCCCCTGCCAAAGGGAGGAAAGCAGTGTGAATTTTGGTCAGTGCTTCCTCTTTTGTCAGTTCTGAGTGGTTTGGAACAGAGCTAGAGCTAAAAATAAAGGCTCAAAAGCACTTCCAGAAAATCGAATGGACTTGCTTCCTATTTAAGCAGCTGTTAATCTGCTGAAATGCTGCTGCAATGGAATCAAATATTCAATCACTGTTTATCAAGAACAGCACCTCTTCACCTGCTGAAAAGAATATCATAAACTGTAAAAAGTTAATACATAAATAAATCACTAGGTCTTCTAGATTTAAAAAATATATATATCCTGGTGTTTTTTATCACTGAAATTCATACTTGTAAGGCTGAGTTACTTTAAGAGCATCCTTAAATAGAAGAAGCATGTATCTTGTTTCAGCAGCCTCCTTGACAGCCATTTGTATGACTGGCCTACTTAAAAGCTGCCTCTTCCCATCCTGCACCGCAGCACACTCTTCAGGACTACTTATCACTTTGCTCTTGACAACAGGAAGCCATGTGTTGCTTTTCAAGAGACCAGAGTTACAAGATAAGCATCGCAGTGCCTGAAATAGCCTCATCATTCGAGTAAAGCAAAGTCCTGCCTCACAGGAAATCATGGGCAGTCTTGAAAAGTTCTAGAGAACAAATCTTGCTGGTAGACAAAAAAAAAAAAAAAAAAAAAAAAAGCTAGCCAAAGCACTTAAGAAGAAGCTTGCTCTTCATCTTAGCTCCAAACTCACCAAATTTCTGAGCTCAATGTAATGATCCTTTCATCTTCCACAGCTGTTGAAAAGCCTATCCCCAGAGTAATCTACCGGTTTTTACAATGACTGGAGCAAGATTTGGGGAAGACTCCGGAGCAGAATTCATCAAAAGGATCAAGATGACTTCCCCCCGCAGACCTTCAATAGCAAATGGCTGGATTGAGCTCTTAGCACTGGCAGAAAGAGTTCATTGTTTGTTCTGGTTTAGATCCAGGTTGTAACAGAGATACTCTGAGAACTGTTAGATGTCAGGATCCCCTAGCTCAACACATTGTCTCTTTCCACAAAACTTCTGCATTAGAAAAGTCCCTGGGAAAGGGCTAGAAAATCAAGAAATTTCAATTGCTTTGTACACTTTGCAAAGGAAATTTTATGTCACCTAACAGTTTTCCCAGTGCAATTACTGACTGTTCGGCTGAACATTAGGGGACTGAAGACTCCCCCCCACTCAGAGAAGAACTCTGGCACTGTTGACCAGGGATATTCTGAACAGAAATCCAACACCTTGAGGCTGAGGTGACACCGTCTCCTCATACCATCTTAATAAGAGAAACATGACATTTTGCACTTCCTCTTGTTTCCACATTCCTCAGTTTGGGCCTTAGCCCTATTTTAGAGCATTTGCCATGAATTGAGAACTATGCTGACTCTCCTGAATATCATGCCTAGAAAAGTTTTGTATTTTGTTCAAAGAACAAGGTCCACTGTGGAAGTCCCTAGACTTAAACAAGGTGCTGCAAAACCTAATTCTATGCATCTGTTTATCTAAGATTGTTTTATCTTGCAGCAGCAGCTTTGCTTAGGCTTAACATAGTTAAGAACAGTACATGCATAGTGGGGAGAGAACTTCCACTGAATAACTTTTACAACCTTACTTTGTTATTTAAATTCTAATATTTAAAAAGCCACTATCTGGGACCATGAGGAATGCTAGTGGTCTTTCCAAATAATCCAAACTGCTTAAGGAATTATGCATATGAAATCACCAAGACTGTGTACATGCCCTCCACACACTCTTCTGTGTAGCTGGCAAAAACTTCTTCATATTCATCAGTTGAGTCCTGGCCACCAGAGAACTTTGAGCCTCAGTAAGTATTGGACAACTCCTATTTTAACCAAAATAATATTTACAGTTTTTTTAAAGGGAAGGTATTTTTAACATACTACCTTTAATTCAACCTTCATTTCTTTTTCCTTTGGACTCTTTGGAGACTAAAATTTACCTTTTCTTCAAAACTGCCCTGCTGAGGAATGAGTAACACTTTTCATAGTAACAGCCTTTTCACAGTCCTGCAGCAAAAGGAGGCAAAGAGTTCAGTGTTTATTCTGATTTGGATCCAAGTTGTGACAGTCGGAGAACAGCTGGATGTCAAGAACCAAAACTCACAGGGAGATCCACTGTTAGAGGGGTGAATCTTATGTCCTCATCCTCCCAATTTACCCAACTTGTCCCGTCGCTTTGTCTCTAACTGAGAAACAGGCGCTGATTTGTGCCATGTAATCACAAGTCCTCCAAGATTAGCTTGGAGCTCTGATTCTTCCAAGGGTCCTGGCCCCCCTTTCTTTCTTTGGCTAGAGGAGGTCTGGTTCTTTACAGGCAGCCAGGCACTGGGGTTATGGTGCAGTCATGAGTGTTTACTTGGCATATGAGTTAGCCACATATTTCCATCAGGACATTGCTGAAGGCAGCAAGTAGTCCCAGGCCTCGTCTCTCTCATTCTTTCCTGATGCTAAGTGCCATGCTGGCGATGGCTTGACAGGGCTGTGTTACGTTAGCGGAGGAAGGGAGCTACATCAGGCTGTGTTAGAGGAAGAGCTGGACTGTATACAAGGTGAATGCCACTCAGCAGAGCCTCTTACTCCAGGAAGCTGTAGTAAGTACCGCACCGCTGGCTGCAACATAGCACTGCAGCCTCTACCCATGGCAGAGGCAATGAGTGGTGAACTAAACACTTTTACTAATGCTTGCATAGTATTTACAGTAGTATTATAATTAGCAATGTAGGATTTACATTATTCTTGTAATTATTTTATTTTGAGAAGTGTTAAGTTACTTTCTGTTGTTATTGCTTTTTTTTTTCTTGCTTGGCATCATCAAAACAGCCATCTTTGGTGGCATCCGGACCACATGACTGTTTGTACAAAAACTTGTGAGGTTTCATCCATCAGAAGATAGCAGCTTCCTCCTGTAGATAACAAACATGCCAGATTATGCAATTTCTGGGTAGATAATGCTAACAAATTCTTGTTAGCATTATCTGGCTTCAAATGCAGGAACAGTATATCGGAGAAACACAGGAGTGTCTGTAGTTTGGCTATATGAATAACCAAGCAAATTACATTTTTCACCAGTGTAAATCCATTTAAGACAATTTGACCAACTTGTTTTTAAAAAGAACAAGTCTTCATGAATAAAACATATTTTACAAAAATTTAAATGCTGGCACATTCCAGAAGCCCAGAACTGATGCTATAAATTACTCTTTTCTGGTTACTGCTACTAGTCAGGTTTGTACTGTGGCAGGGTTACAGTCAACATTGGCGTCATTGGTGGAGACATACAGTGAGAACTAGTGGTCATCAGGTGACTTTAACTTCAGGGAACAGTAGGGTTACTGAACACCTCATCTCTATTGCATAAGGCTTAACCTCGTGCATTAGCACCACACTAAAATCAGCAGGAACTTTGCTAGGGAATGAAATTAAGACGTGACTGGTGGAGAAGGTCTTGGAACAAAGGAGGGTCTGTAACTCTTCATAACTCTGTCTGTGGAGCTAGAAAGTGTTGGGAATCCTGTTGCCATTTCTGCAGCATTGTGTGTGCCTGCTTCTCTGCATTTCCCCGTCAGATACCTTCTGCAGCATGTGCCCTCAGAACTGTGCCACCACACAGTGTCCCCCGACTCCTTCCAATACAAACCACGGAGGTATCTTCTGCACTTTGTGTGCTAGTGCTACATCAGAACAAGATGGGGTCATGAATCATAGCCTGGAAATAATGGTCTCCTCCTCCGGTGACATTCCCACCTAACCTGCAGCTGGACAAGAGGACCTGGGATATGTTTCCATAAAGCTTGTGTGCATGTAGTGGAGGTTAACGTACTTTTTTTTTCTACAGTTAATAAACTAGAAGGCAAACAGAGGGAGAGCAAAGCTTGCTGGGCTGAAGGCAAGAGCACAGCACAAATGCAGAACAGTTCATCACAAGCTGGTAAGGAGAATCTTTGCTGAAAATTTGAAAAACTGATGCCAAATCTGCTGAGCAAACCAACACAGGCTGTCACCTCCATTTAACATCATTCTTCACCATATGCTATCAGTGGTGAAGTGAGTGATATACATAAAGACAACTCTACCCCCCAGTCTGGTAAATTAAGGGAAATATGAAGAGAGAGAGATCACCCGCCTAACTTCCTAGCTAAGAAAAAACCCACCACCCTATTCCAGAGGAAATAGTGAAAAAGGTAAAGCAAAAAAGCATTCTCACTGCCAGAGTAAGAACAGACCTCAATTCTGTGTGGTCACAGGGATGTGAAAATAATCACAGAGAACATAACAGTAAAACTTCCTGTTAATGCAGCACTCAGGAGGCGACGTGTAACACGCCTCCAAAAGAGCACAAGTGGTGTTACAGAGTGCCTTTTGGCCCTTTGCGAGGAGCTGAATTTGAAGAAGCCTCCATGTTCATCTTTCTCTCCCCTCTATTATGCTCAAAATCTTATTTTTGAGCAAAGAGGAAGCACATGTTGTATATAAGGAAAGCCAAGTATTTATTGTTAGTATAATTGAAATCTAAAGACTCTAATAGTTGTTAGTCCAAATCTAATTGTTACATAAAAAGAAAGAATAATAATGCAGTTTAAATACTTCTATACAGAAAAAGTCTCAATAATAGTAATAATAGAATTAAAACTGTAACACACACTTAGTTTCTATCCCTTTTCTTGGGGTTATGCTCATCCTTTCTTTGTTCCTCCGGGTCTTAAAGTCAGTAGCTTTGGACCTCTGGAGAGGATAACACTGTAAGTCCTCAGCCTCCAGAGTCCTCCACTGGGAAGAATATGACATTGATGTTAATGATTTCTTACTTCCTCACTCTAGGATCCACACAGGGTCATTTTTATATGTTTGCTAACACATTTACACCTTTCTTCACTGGTCTGCAGCTTCATGTTTCATCTGAATTTACTCTATATGATGCTTTTTATATATGTTAAATACTGTTTCTGTGTTCTCTTTGTTATCCCTAAAACCAGTTTTGTCCAGGTACAGGTCTGCATTTCTTTAACTGACCATTGGTGAGGTGTTTATAGCTGTCGCATCTCCAGTGCCAGTCCTGGGCCCCAGCTCTTATCATTCCATGCCTGTACTCCTCTGTGCAGCATCCTGTGCCACTTCTCAAGGCCTCTGCAGTTGTACCAGGCCTGTATTCCTCTACACTACATCATTGTGTTAGCATTGTAAATACCTCTTTCTACATGAAATAACTACTTGTTATGGTTATCTGTATGCAATTGCAGTTGCACCACACAAAGATAAAAAGATAAACAAATTTGCCATAGACACCTTGTCAATTAGAGAAACTGCTGTCACAGGTAAACCAAGTAAGACAAAGCTAAAGGCATGTTCAAAAAAGTTCAAAGCAAGCCTGAAAAGCCTCTGTCTTGAGGCCTTGCAAACTCAGTACAAAGCTTATGGCCTGTTACTAGTAATGGCAGTACTGTATTACAAGGCTAGATGATTACACTTCCCAGCATTTCTTGCCTCCCTCTCAGAAAATAAAGCATCCTCTCATATTGAGCCCTTCTTTAAATATTCAAGTTGCATATGTCCCATGCAAGCCCACACCTGTCTAGTTGAGTACTCACCAATGAAAGAGAGAATCCACATTTTGGAAGCTTTAGGCATCAGTAGCTATGAAAGGAACAGCAAAGCAAATAACAGCTCTTTTTTTCTTCAGCATTATTCTGCACTAAGCCAAGCTTTCAGCGCACAAACACATTTCCCAGGATCTTTCCTAACACTAGTATTATGCTGCCAGACCAGAGTCAAAGGAGCAAGTCAAGCTATGTATCATATGTATGTCAAAGGCATGAGGAAATTTTGCTTGCAGCATAATCCAATCAACACTATGCCTTTTGCTTCTTCAATGGTTTGCAAAACACGGGATAGAAGAGAGATGGAATTGGTTTTACACAGTCTTCTTGATGTGAATTTTTTTTAAAAAGGGCTTTTAAAGCAAGATCAGTTTGGCTGAAGCCTTTAAGACCCACGTAACAGGAAAACACAGAACAGTGTAAGAAAAAACTTTAACTTGATTTCTGAAACTGCTTTGTGAGAGAAAAGAAATCTTAGGATTGTGATCATTTTTGTTACTGACATGAATTCTATCATCTATTTCATTCTATGTTCAGGAGCATGAAAAAAAATCACAATTTTAGAGCTAGGGTAGGGGAGTTTTTTGGTTTTTTTTTTTTGCTTATCAAAAGCTAAGGCGGGAGAAAGAGAAGCATCTTGTCTGCTTCATCATGCAAGGATGACTGGCTGGTGATGTACATGCAGTAAGAGCTACACAAGAGCCAAAGCACTTTGGCTTTACCAGAATGGAACATTCTGACTGACCTGAAACCATGCTGCTGAAAGCTTTTTCATCGAAAATTTCAAATGTTCTTTTTTTTCCTTAATTTACAATGAAAAGCATATCCTGTGAAGGGGAAGGTCCATGATATATTTCTTCTCCTAACCTGGTGGTAGACTTGCCCCCCGCCAGTAACCTCAAAGTGAGAGTCTTACATAAGAGTTCATGATATTTGCAAGAATGGAAATGGGCTCAGAGCCTCAAGGGCTGTAACATCCTCAGATCACCGGCTCTGCTGCCAAACCCCAGAGAAATTGGGGTTTGGCAGTTTCTTTTAGTCAGCATTTTCAAAGCCACACAAGTTCACAAGCTGTAGCTAGAGGCTCAAGGTTGCTGTTATCCTTCCTCTGTGGTCTGCTTCCTCTCATAGGTGCAGAGCAGCCCCAGACTGGTCGTCAGTGGGTGATACCTGAAAAAGCAGCCCAACAGCCAAACTACAGGGAGCTAGGAGGTAGCAGAGAGGGAATATGTCTTGATCTTTATCCCATGTAAATGCCCTGCGAGAGCTGTGGGCTCAGATCAGAGCTCCAAGCTGTGGTGGCAGGTCCCCCATGCCTCTGCTGAGCATTACGAATGACTGCAAGAGCCTCCCTCCCTTGGAGGTTTAGGGGGATCTGGACACCTCAATCCCTTGGACCCGCTGCCTGGAGGGTGTCAAGGGCACCTCCATGTCTCCATTGCTTAGGCAGGGAACACAGGCACTTTTTTTTAGAGAGGCACTTTACTGGGGACCTAAAATCTAGAGGCATATTAAGGTGCTCAAATTAAGCAGATCTAGTGAAATTCATGAAGAATAGCTCCACAGGTGCGATTTCTAGCTCAGGAAGCCAGGAAATGGCTGACCGCTGGGGTGCATATGGGGGAGGATAACTCTTTCGGCATGCCCCATACTTAAACTCCCACTGGTGGCTGCTGGCCACATAGGGATTAAAAGATTGGGCCTAGTAGACCTTTGGGCTGACCCCATCAAACTGGTTTTTAACTTAACTTTTAACCTTAAATGTTATTATCATGCTGTAAGTCTAGCGGAGGGACAGCTAGAGGGTAACTCAGTTGCCTAAATGCGAGCATCTGGTACCAGCTGATAACCCAGGAGAGCACAGGTAGGTTCTGAATAGCTCTAGGCAGCTAACTGGCATAGCGTAGGTGTCTAAAATGGCACTAAGTACATCTGGTTGGGCTCCTGCTGTTTCTCTCTCATCAAATTTTGGTAGTAGGGTAGCTCTCTTAAAACAGTGGTACTTTCAAGGCAGTTGAATGCTCAGGTTCTGGTGGTCACAAGCCACAGGGGTTTCGCCATGGCAGGATTAGGTGCTGGAGGGGAGGGTAAATGCCTACATTTCATATGAATCTGTTTTGGGGTCTGGCCCTGGGCCTTTGACTCTGCAGGATCATCCACATAAGACTCTGCTCTTGGCAGCCAGAGAAAGGAGGTCTTCGCTGAAGCAACAGCAGCTCGTATACAACGGTGGCAGCTCAAGCACTGTCTCAGGGCTCAATGTGCGCGGAGGAGTCTGACAAGCGGCTAATCCTTCTGGGTGAAAAAAGACACTTCTGAAGTGAGCTGGCAGTGGAGGGAAGGGAAGTTAGGACATCACTAAGTTCTGTAGATCACTACAGGCATACCTTGGAGATATTGAGGGCTCGGTTCCAGACCACCACAATAAAGCGAATATCACAATAAAATGAGTCACATGATTTTTTTGGTTTCCCAGTGCATATAAAAGTTATGTTTACACTATACTGTAGTCTATTAAGTATGCAATAGCATTATGTCTAAAAAAACAATGTACATACCTTAATTAAAAAACACTTTATTGCTAAAAAATGCTAACCATCATCTGAGCCTTCGGCGAGTCGTAAGCTTTTTGCTGACGGAGGGTCTTGCCTCAATGCTGATGGCTGCTGACTGATCAGGGTGGTGGTTGCTGAAAGTTGGGGTGGCTGTAGCAATTTCTTAAAATAAAACAACAATGAAGTTTGCTGCATCGATTGACTTTTCCTTTCGCGAAGGATTTCTCTGTAGCATGAGATGCTGTTTGATAGCATTTTACCCACAACAGAACTTCTTTAAAAATTGGAGTCAGTCCTCTCAGACCCTGCTGCTGCTTTATCAACTCAGTTTATTTAATATTCTAAATCCTTTGTTGTCATTTCAGTGTTCACAGCATCTTCACCAGGATTAGATTCCATCTCAAGAAACCACTTTCTTTGCTCATCCATAAGAAGCAACTCCTCATCCATTAAAGTTTTATCATGAGATTGCAGCAATTCAGTCACATCTTCAGGCTCCACTTCTAATTCTAGTTCTCTTGCTATTTCCACCACATCTGCAGTTACTTCCTCCCCTGAAGTCTTGAAACCCTCAAAGTCATCCATGCGGGTTGGAATCAACTTCTTCCAAACTCCTGTTAATGTTGATATTTTGACCTCCTCCCATGAATCATGGATGTTCTTAATGGCATCTAGAATGGTGAAGGTTTTAGAGGCCATTATAGGGTTATTAATTGCCCTAATTTCAATATTGTATCTCAGGGAATAGGGAGGCCCGAGGAGAGGGAGAGAGACGGGGGAACAGCTGGTCAGTGGAGCAGTCAGAGCACACACAACATTTATCGATTAAGTTTGATGTCTTACATGGGTGACATTCGTGGCGCCCCAAAACAATTACAATAGCAACATCAAAGATCACTGATCACAGATCACCATAACATATAATAATAATGAAAAAGTTTAAAATATTGCAAGAATTACCAAAATGGGACACAGAGACACTAAGAGAGCACATGCTGTTGGAAAAATGGCGCCGATAGACTTGTTTGACGCAGAGTTGCCACAAACCTTCAATTTGTAAAAAATGCAGTATCTGCGAAGTACAATAAAGCGAAGCGCAATAAAACGAGGTATGCCTGTATTGTGTCACCAGTGTGCTGTCCCTTGGGCCTGGCTGGCACTAGTTAATCATTCTGCTATTTCAAGCCCTCCTGGTAGGGAAACATACTTGATTCACGTGCCACAGGGAAGCTTCAGCAGGCAGGGACCAGAACTGCCCCAGGCAGTCTGGAGAGGAGGCTCCCAGAGACCAGCACCAAAGAGTACATCCTGTCTGTGGCTATTTTAGAAATTGTACCACACAAACTCATGCAATAGCTGCTGTCAAGCATGCTCCTCTGCTGCTGACAAGTGAAGCATTCCCTTCGCTGGGAACTGAAACAGCTTTCTCTCCCTGCAGCCGCCAGCTACTCCTCCAACCACTGCTTTGCCCACGTCCTAGAAGAAAGAGCCTCTGCCCTCTCCTGTACAACTGCTGAAATTGCTTCCTTAGCACCATTTTTCCTCTTGCCAAAATGCCTGCACAACCCCTGCATAACCTGGAGAAATCCACATTTCAGAGGACTGGGAGGGACATGAGAAGTTATCAAGGCGTCCACTCTTCGGCACGTACCTGTGCCAATAGCAGAGACCTCACAACTGCTCTTCTTTCCCGGCCCTCCCCTCCAGTCTAGTCCAGCACTTGGTTATCTTAGTCTTTAGAGAGGGTTGCTCTGAGGAGCAGCTAACCGAAATACCCACCCGGTGAGCTTGGCCCCCTTTTCTTTGTCCTGTTCGCTGAGAACAGATTGTTCTGTTTGTGGCATGCTGAAGATGACTCTCCCGATCTGCCTTACCGCCTCCCCTCTGAAAAGGCCAAGCACATCTTTTTCTGTTTTCAGCATCAAAACATATTTGATCCTACTAAACGCTAGATTCATCTAACAGTTATCTTCTCCAGAGAACAAAAAGAGGGGGGTCAAACTCAGAAGTTTCTCATTCGCATTAGACCTACATTACATTCATTACAATTGTGGTTGAAAAAAGCCTGTCAATATTTTTGAAAAATGTGAAGGAATCAAAATGAAAAAGTTCAGTTTGTTCACGTTGGATAAAATCTTGAAAACTTAAGCTTTCAGTATGTTGAGGCACAGGATAAAAATATTTGATTTTTGATAAACACTTGCTGCTGAAATTCTTAGCTGAAATAGTTTTTGTTTTCATTTTTCACTCTCCTACTAAAAACAGATTTGTGGCAGATTTGCAAGAAAAACTGTTTTAAAATAACTGCCCCCCTATTCTGGAATGTTCTTGGTCACTTAATCATCTTAGAAACGTGTCAAATAACAAACGTCCTGGGGCTGACTAATACCCTCCTTACCAATGCCTGGGTGTGATGCAGGAGTAAGCAAGGGCTAGGGACCATTCCCAGCAGATAGTCTGGCTGTGACCACCCTCTTTGGAGGGTAAGGGAGTTTGACAGCATGGACATGGTCTCTACTATGCCAGCTGGTCTCCACTCCAGAGGGCAATTGTGAGTGTGTTTAATTTCAGCTAAATAAATGCAAAGCACAGAGAAAGATAATATTTTTGGATGTAAAAATATTTTATTAGATTTGGGAGTTGAACTTAACCGAATTGTAGCTTGACCTAAAAGATGAATACTTTTCCCTTGACAGTATTATTTACCATTTGGGGGGGGTCTTTTTTTTTGGGGGGGGGTGTATAAAACTTTCTGAATTTTAATACCAGGAAAAAACCCAAAGTTTTACCCTACAAAATTATTCTCCTTCAGTGTATAGTGTTCTGACACTTCCTGCTTTTTTTTTTTTCAAACCTGCTAATTTAGTTATTTTGAAGGTTAAACACCATGATGTCTCCCCTACCAAGGGAGGTTTGATGTGTTCATACTTACACTTTTCAGTAGTGTTGTCCCGACTCTCTTCTGGGGACTCTCTCTCCAGCTGTGCTTACAAGTAGCACATAAAGCAACAATACTATTGCATGTAAGTTAATTATGGTGAACGCCCCCCCCCCCCCAAAAGTGGCTTTGCTTCTTGCTCCATTCCATACCATGAGTGAACATTTCTGCCCCCCTGAAATATCATTGTTCTAGGCAGAAGTGACCATACTTGGTCCCAGAGCATAGTCTGGGCTGTAACTTCTTGTTGTCTCTTTGAATATTTATCTGAAGCAAATTTTTCTCTCTTTTCTTTGAAGCATTGTGCATTTCTTATACCGACCCTCCTTCCTCAAGCTAAACAACAAACCTGAACTTTTTGGAAACAGTACATCACCACGATCTCAGTCTCCTATGTCACGAGCATATACATTATATATATTATACTTATATATTATACATCTCACAGATTCTTTTCTTAGTAGACTCAGCCAAGTGCGCTCAGCTGACCAACAACAAAAATCAAACAAGTGAGTATTCAGAGCTAGTTAGAAAATGAGGCAGAAAAATCCCAGGATTTTGATGAGATCTCTACCTCCTTTTAAATGAGCTGCTGAATTTAGTAAGCTCTGCTTACAGCTTTATGCGCTGTAACAGAGCAGATACAATCAGATAAATTTAATCACAGGCTGATGCAGTTGGAGACACCTGAAAGCACATTAATAATTGCTCAGATTCATAACTCATTACCTGGCACAGACATGGCACAGTCCAGTTTTCAGAGGACTGTACTGAAGGTAGACTGAATGCCAGCATACAGATGTGTGTGCCTGGGCTCCCCCTCAGCGGGCAGGAAAGGTGCAGAAGTCCACAGAGTATCCAGATGTTAAATTAACCTATTCTTTTGCCTTCTAGAGTCTGTCCTTGCTCTTGCAACCTACAAGTCCCCCTCTGAAAATGAATGCAAATTCTGCATCTAAACAATTGCTTTACTCGGGCAGGGTGCTGAATTTCACAGGCCAAGTGGCTGTTCAATGAGACCGATTTCTCCAGCCTCAGCGTCTCGGTTCTGCACGTGCAGTGCAGGCTGGCAAACAGCAGGGGCTGCTCCTCCTGCACCGACAGCCCCCGTCATATTCCGAGCCCCTTTCCACATTCCCAGAGGGCCTCTGGAGATCAATTCATGAAACATAAACTTAATGGGGCTGGGGGACGTTACATTGCCTCAAAGTCAATATTTTTTGAATCTATGAATGATTAAATGTGCATTATTTCCTGGTTGCGCATTAACGTGCAATCAGTTGCCAGATGGGGGAAATAAAGCATATATGAAGTTCTGCAGTCTGCAGTTTAGTACCAGGAAGTACCTGTCGATGCGAGATAAGCAGTCTGCCAGGACGCAAATGTTATTACTCTGGTGCTTGCCTACAGTCATCTTCTGTTCTTGTCAGGAAATGATGCACTTACTCATTCCTACTCTGCTGTATCGATGCGTAGCATGGGCCCTTTCCCTATTTCCCACACCCTCTGGCACTGACTTTAGCGAGCTGCCGTTGCCGTCAGCTCTGACCCGTGCGCTCAGCTTGCTCCTGCAGCAGAGGGCCAGGAAGCCCAGCACAGGCTGGTTTTTACCCCTGAGGAGTCTATCAATACGCTGATTCCTTCTCCAAATGCTACATTATGTCGCTAATAACGTTTGTGACTTTTTGCAGGCAGAGTTGTTAAATAGCCGTGTCTAGGCAGAGAGAAAATTTTCTGCATTTTATGAATGTTTCACCTCTTCAATTTTCTTTTTTTCTGCAAATGAACACAATCTCAGCGTCTGCCCGGAGGTTTTCTCCGCCAGCAGTCCCGCAAAATGGAAATTAGTCAGCAGGAAAAGACTGCGCTCGCAGCTTGGCGCCTGTGAAACACGACTGGCAGACTTTCACTCATTTTCTCCCGTTGCGTTTCGAGTAAAGAAGTGAAGGAGGAAGTTTTCCCAGCCGTGCCAACCACGGGAGAGAGGAACCCGTTATCAAAGCACGGCTACCCACGAGCTCGCCTGGCATCGCGGGACCCTGCGGCGAGCCCTGATGGGCGCCGTGGGGGGAGGGAGCACGAGCCAGTGTCTCCCCCCGATCAAACCTAAATCTCCCCTAATCCGAACTAAACCAAGCCTGCAGGCACAAGGTCGGAGCTGCCACATGCAGCCAATATCGGCGGCAGGGAGAAGGGAGGGGTCAGTTAAAAAAAGAAGGGGTGAAGGAAGGGAATCTTACAGCCTGGCTGCAACCGCCCGGGGAAGCAGGGACGTCGCCGCAGCCGGCTGGGCCCGTCACCGCCACCGCCGCCGGCGTCGCCTTGGAGACGGCTGGTAAACTCCAGGCCCCTGGAAGGGGGGGCACAGGGCAGCCGGGCGCGTCAGCGAGCGAAACGAGAGGGACGAACGAGGCAGCTCTGCGGCGAGCTGCGCCGCGGCCCGCGCCCCCCGGCCCCCGCGCGCTGCCCGCCCGGGCGAGAGCTGCACCGCGCGGCCCCGCTGCGCCCGCAGCCTCCCGGCGCCACCGGCTGCGGGGGGACGTCGTCGCAGCAGGTGAAGGCTTTCCCCTCTCGTTTACTGGCTTGCGGCGGCTTTACCAGGCAGGGCAGCTTGGGTGGCAGCCGGGAGCGGTGTGGGGTTTGTCGGGAAGCTCGGGCTCCGGCGCGCCGCCACGATTCCCGCTCGCAGGCCGCTTGGCGCCGGAGCGGCGGCGCGGCGCGGCGCGGGGGGGGCTGCGACCGGCGCGCGGCTGCGGGGCTCGGTGCGCCCGCAAAGCCCGGTTTGTGAAGACCCCTTCGGATGGTCGGCAGTCACTCACGCGGCGTTCGCGCTTGCAATAACTTGTTGGTGTCACGAGAGAAAAAAAATAAATACATATAATCGGTTCACGCCACTTAATCCCTTCACCGACTCTGAGGTGTTTTGCTCAGAAGCGGCGTGGGATTTGTGAGTTCGGCCAGGGCAGGAGCTTTCAGGACTGTACGATAATCCAGGGAGTAGCGCGGGTTTGCGCCTGTTGCGCTGGGCTGTTTTTCGGGAAAGTGAGGCCTGGATTTCCGCAGCAGCACGTGGGCTCAGCGGGGGGGTTGCGTGAACGAGCGGTGCTGAGCAGGGCGTTAGCCTAGACGTACCTGCTCTTTCCCGTCCTAACCCCAGGCTTACAGGGGTCTGATGGGACCTGGGTGCTTATAGCCCTGAGGCGCTTCTGAAAAACCCAGCACGAAGCTGCAGCTTTCATTTTTACTAAGAAGAAATGCAGCCATTTCTGTTCAGCCTGCACAGCGCAACATTGCCGGGGAAACAAACAACGCTAAGAACCTGAGATACTGTGATTGCTCAAAGCCCAGGCTCTTACTCAGAACACAACTCTCTCTAGTGTTGTGAGTTAAATCATCCAGCCCCTTTTTCACATATGGGAGACAGCTGATGACCCTGGAAGAGCAATAAGAATTAAAAATATGTCAAATTATAATTATGACCTTTTTTTTTTAATAATGGCTATATATAACACATTTGCAAGCTACACACAGAATTGTTATATTTAGCAGATCCTGACTGTATCTGTAATCACTTCATGTTAGATCCCAAAAGGGGCTTCGGTACTGAAAAAACAGACCTTGCAATGATTATCTTTTAGATGTCTGTTCACTGTTGCATACTATGCTGTGCACATTTGTTCCCTTATTCATTGCGTAGGGATGCTAGATACTTTAAAACCAGCCCTCAGTCTGTAGGAATAGCTGCCTACAGTTAGTGAACAGAGAAGGAACAGAGGACAAGGGTTCAGGACAAGCTTTCATCCTCTCTGGAGAAGGGTATCACAGGCAATAAGTCCCTTCTGAGGCATGCTGTTTAGTTCTCTTGTTAGAGTTACTTCATGCAATATTTTATCTCCATCTCACACAATCACATGACCTCTGTGCAAAGAGGGGATGAAATCACAGCCTTCTAGTGACACCTCAAAATAAGGCCGTGCTCCTCCAGGCTCATCTGCTAGCACAGAGCTGGAATCACTGGAGAGCAGGAAGAGAGTGGAGGCTGCACAGGGGCCCAAGCTAACAAATATGCTCCGGGTGCAGGGTCTCAACAACTGTGTTTATGTATTGGGTCAGTATCTATCACATCATTTTAATCTGATGGTCTTCTGTGACAGCTTCATGGCCAGCTTTGTTTCTGCTATAGTTCTACCAATGACAGTAGATCTGGGCCCTATTTTTGAAAGTTTTTTTTACCTACTAGAACATAGTGCTATTTGAGCTGGGACCAGGTACTCCAAAGGTTTGAGATAAGGTTAATGAAAGGCTGGATGCTCCTTTTAACCTCCCCTCTGGCAGAGGGTAAAGGAGGATAGTATAGAAGCAACAACTCTTTTGGATGCGTCTCCTGTGGAAGTCACCTCTGCTCTGCGCTGTCACTGTACGGAGACATGTGGGATGCAGGCACAATAAGGTGCCTTCTTGAACATGCTTTCAGAGTGTGGGAGGAGAAGACCAAATAATCCCTCAGAGGAAGTTTCTCGTATTTCTGGAGAGGTTCCAGCTGAAGGCACCGGTATGTCTTGCTGGATGGTCTCTTAGGATGTAGATGTCTGTCACCCTGAAGTGTACTGCTGTTATGTTGCCCGAAGGGTTTGTTTATTTGTTATCATGGTTTGTCCTAGTAAGAATTCACGCACCATTCAATTTAAATGGCTTGTGGAACGTCTGCATTAATAACCAACAGTCATCATTTTTGCAAGGTCATGTCTTGTTTTATTGTCTGTTGGCTCTGCAGCTCATGTCCTTTCAAAGACTGAGATCAGATCCTGCTCCCACCACATACCAGGAGGATTTTGTCACTCATTTCAAGCACAGGCAGGATTAGGTATTTCATTTGCCCCATAGTTCAGTCTGTAGAGACTTGGAAGAAGCAGCATGTATAGAAAGCAAAATGAAGGGAAAGTAAAGAACACATGAAGCTCTGACTGCTCCATCCTTGCTAGGATTCAGAATCTATTTTCTTGAAGTACAGCATTGTCTTTCAACAGCTGTGGAACAGTTTATCTTTGGCTTAAACCAGCAACCAACAGAAAAGAGGAATCTCCAGTGATGTACATGTTACTGTGGTCCAAGTTTATATTTCATTTGGTTTTCTGTATTCACTGAATGTACAGTAAGGATACAAATTCAGGTCATGTTTAAGAGGCTTTAGTGTAATGTCTCATTTAAGTGAAATATCTATGTGAATAGACCTCCACTGCTGTGTTTGGTATTGCAACATGGTGTTGGTGATTTCAGTGTATCTAAGAGGATGTATATATATATATTCATGATGAGCAGCAGAAATATTTAGTATTAGTATTTTTAACTATGATGCATTGGAGAAAAGTTGTGATATTATCTCTGTCTGTAGCATTAGCGAGATTATTAGAGTGCTCTGTCCCATCCCAAAAAGAATACTGGAAAATTTGGGAAAGTTAAGGAACAACAGGATTGTTTAACATCTGGAAAACGACTTTGTAACAAGCGTTATAAACTCAGTCTAATCAGTTAGCTAAAAGAGGGTCGAAAGGGGGTCTTCAGGTGTTTCCATGAGAACAAATTTTGAACAGGGAGCTCTCTAATCTAGTAGAAGAAACTATAATAGCATCTAATGGTGGGGAAAATTCAGACTAGAAACAAAACACGTATTTTAAAATGAAAATGATTAACTACTGGAACAACTTAGCCTAGAGAGGGCGGGTTCTCAGCTAGAAATGTTTCTAGGTATAGAAGTAAATTGTATACTTAGTGTAAAGATAACTGATGATTGACACGTTTTAGTGGCTTTTATTGATGTACAGGAGACCATAATAGCTATCAGATTAGATAATTCTTCCTTAGCCTCAGTTCATGAATCTCACTGTAATGATTATATGATGCTCATTGCAGTATACTGGAAATGACTCTACCAAACTGGAGGCAAGGGGAGATTAATTCTTTCCGTGGCATGTATTTGTGTAGATTTTTGCAGCACTCAGTGGATAGAAATTATGTCATCATTTGTCTCAGATCATGTTTGCATAGTATTTATATATCTATATAAATATATAGGGAGCATAGAGACATGCTACATATAATGCTGTGCACACTATATATATGCTGCGCACACTATATGCATTTTATATATATATAGGCATTATGTATATAAAATGCTATAGTACATAATTATATAATATAAATAGAGTTTGCACATTATTTTTGTAAACTCACTATACTTTATATTCTTGCCAGGTTAAAATTTCCTCTTAAGGACAGGTCATTGTTTGCAGAAACATTTTTGACTGCTGATCTCATATAGCTCTAAGGTCTTTTTGGTCATTCATTAATGAGTTTACTTGAGAAATTTGCTCACTCTGGGTGAAGAAAGAGCTGAAATGATCTCTTTTTTACTGCTCTCAACTTCTGCAATGAGCTAGTACTGAAACCAATTTGGGAAAAAGTACATTTTCGCTATATTTTTTTCCAAGCCCAGCTGGTGTGGTCTGAATGAGTGGGATGCCAAAGTTAAACACATGTGGCATTTACAAGCTGTTGTAGCCAGTGCTTTGCGGACAGAAGTGGAGTAGTTCAGATGAAGCAGTATAATTTCCGATTTCTCAGATGTTTGCTCTGAACGTTTCAATGCAACTGCAGCACATGGAATGACCCCATGATCTGAAATGCGATGTGCCCTGACAGGGTGATAGTGGCTCGCAGAGACATCCATCTTCCTCCTTCTCTCCTCCCCTGCGCCCTCTCATTAAAAAGAAGTGGACAGAGTTTCCTCTGGGTCAGGGGTCTGCGCTAACTCAGCACAGCCCCGCTGTGGCTCTCTGCACACTGTATTCTGGTCCTGTGATGCTTCTGAGGCTGGAAAATATTTTGGGGGCCTTTGTGACCTGCAGATTCAGCAGACAAGCTCTGGGGTTGCCGTCCTGGCCTGGAGCAGGCGTTCCCTCTGCACGGTTTCAGCCTGTGATGCAGAAGGAACTAAAACTGCCGGACAAGGATGGGAACCGGAGTTTATATTCGTCATCGTTGCCCACACAGGTTTCAGATCCTCCCCTCCAACCACCTGATGTCAGTTTGGGGAACTGCAGACAAGTGTCCACCCTCCATGGCCCTGAAACAGCAGTATGAGCAGCAGCAGTCCTGCTGCTTTCCTTAGCAAGCCGCACAAGTAATCCTTATGTGAGAAAGAGTGACCCACAGCCAGTGTGTGAGCGCTGCTCTTCACTGCATTAGTCACGGTGCTGGAGCTCCAGGGACTGGTTTTTCTACGCCACTGCCCACCTCTGAGGCAGGGAAGCCGGAAGGCTTACATGATTGCTTGCAGAGTCCTGACAGCCTGGCGTGATAGATGCTGTGTGAGTTTAAGGTATTATTTTGTTCACTGGTTGTCTTAAAATAGCAGAGGGTGTCCTTAGGTGAGACAAAGTCTCATGGTGATAGCTGCTCATATGCACAACGGGAGAAAGCCCTGCTCTGGAGAAATCGAACTAATTAGGAACAAAAGCAAATGTAAGAAAAAAGTCCTCACCCAGGGCCACAATTTATGCTGTCATAGTTCTTCCTGAGTGGAAATGCTATCACAAACCTGGCGTGGCAGAGGAGACTCAGTAGGGCTGTTGGAGGTACAGTCTCCAGAGGCAGCAGTGCTCTCCTGTCTGCGCTGACCTGCCTTTCAGTGTGGTCTTACACAGGAGGCAAAACAAATTCGTAGCCACACTTTATTATTTGCCGATGGGTTAAGCTCATAGTATGTTTTTCTGAGCTCTCCTTTCAGGTTTGATGATGCATGTAGTGCAGATCTAAGCAATTATTTTCACTCAGTGAAAAGAAAAGAGTTCAGTTCCTCTGACCATTTCCCCTTCTGAGGAAAGGATATAAGCAAAAGGAAATAGAAGAGGGTCAAAACACATCCTCCAAACGCCTTGATTATTCATCCGTTGGACTCGATCACCAGGCCTCTCCTCGCAGCTCTAGGTACAGTCCAGACCACTTACTCCACAGGAAGCTCGAGGTGGGAGCTGCCCCCTCTGTCCTGATGATCTTTTGCAAGGGATGGCAGCTTGGTTTCTCTCCTTTTAGAAATTTCTTTAGACTTGCAGGTGTGCTAGAGAAGCCTTCCCTGAGCTCTTCCCTACTAACTCTTTAATCCTGCCAAGTTCAAAGCAGAGCTCAGTAGACCCTGTCAATGGCTTGAGTTAGGAAAGCATGCGAATACACAGGTTCAGGTCATTCCCGTAACTCAAAGCAGTGTCTAAGCGAATACTTCAGTTACGACTGATGTGAAGTATCAAAACAAGATGCTCTGATAAATCAGAGCTCAAGCCCAAACTCTGAAAAAGTGAGGGAGTACCTAAATATTTGCAAGACAGGGGCATGAAGCATTTCTCAGTAGAAGGTAGTACCCTGACAAGTCAGGGATTTATGATGCTCGATATATTAAGAAAGCTTTCAGTATTGTGTGTTGTATGTGTGAATCTATGCTATATGGGAGGTTTGGTCTTCCAGATGCCGGGCACAGCAAGGCATGACCGTGAGATGGCAATCCAGGCCAAAAGAAACCTGACTAAAACCACGGACCCTGTAGAAAGACTTCGCCTGCAGTGTTTAGCAAGGGGATCTGCAGGCATTAAAGGACTTGGCAGGTGAGTCTAAGAAGTCAAATTCACTACTCAGTCTAATAGTTTTAGTTACAGGGTGCTCCAGCAAAAAGTAGCTAATGGGTGGCTAAAGGGAAAAAAGAGTGAGATTTTTTCTTAAGGTGTATAGTGAACTGATGAGAAGCAGTGGCTGCAAGTTGCTGCAAAGGAAATCCCAACTGCCTATATGGAAAACCTGTTTCACCATGAGACTGATTAAGCAGTAGAAGAGTTTGCAGAATCTCCATCTTTGGTGATTTTCAAAACTCAGCTGGACTGAGCAACCTAACCTAGAATTGAATTTAACCCTGCTTTGAGTAAGAGGTTGCACTGGAGACCTCTAGAGGTCCCTTTTAACCTAAATTATCCTGTATTTTTGAGTATTAAAAAAGACGCAAAAATCTCAGTTCTTGGTCAAAATTTTGCCCCTACTGATTTGCACAATAGGAATCCCCTCTGCTTCCAAGGAGCACATGTGTATTTTACACATCTTGTTGCTTGAACCTGGAAAGTGCAGCATCTCTCCCAGCTATCCTTTTCTTCATGCTGTTGCCTTTCTGTGGTGCCTCACTAACATACAAAACCAACCAGCTGAAGGAAAACAATGTGAAGAGCGGTGGATTGCAGTGAGCAGTAGTGCCAGAGTCATGCTGAAGGAGTATAATGTAAGAAAATCAAGATCCCTTATCTGGGGGTGGTGACAGTGATATGTCCCTGTGGATGACAGGGTGAGCCGCCTTCTTCTCGCCCACAGGAGAGGTCATGAACATACGGAAGGGCCGCAGCACCCAGTCACAGCATTTTGTTCATAACAGTCCAGGGGCAGCTGTTGAGGGCATACCTTCACTTCTGTTTCCAAATGGGAAAATGAGCCCCAGAGACACTCCAGACTAGAGCCGAAAAAGGAATTAGGCATCTGCATCCCACTTCAGCTGTCTGTATCCAAAATTTTGGCCCTCAAAATTTCCCACTCAACTACCACGTCACCCAGGAAGTGTTTGAAATCCTCAAGAATCTTTACTTTTACCACAAATATTCCCTGATCATCTCTTTACCTGTGCCTGGATACAAACATTTGATTTTTGCCAGCAACAGGCAGGTGGACTGGGATCGCATGCTAAGCAGGGACTGAAACCTGCATTTCCCAGTTGGATTCTAGATGGCTAGCTTAAACTTAAACCGAATGACCAACTTTTAGGTGACTTAGTATATAATGAATAGGAGGACTTCTTCAGCTAGAGGAGATTCTGCCTCATTTAACTTCAGCTGTGTAAAATTCAGGCACCCAATCTAAGCAAGTCATCTCTGATGTCAAAAGGTTGTTTGGTTTTGTTTTTTTCTTTTTGGTTCCTCAGAAGACTGTGGAAGGGGGAAATGTTATCTCAGCCAGGTGGCCCTGCGCTTTGGCATTGTGATAAATTGCTGCAGCATTCTCTAAGTTTTCTGTGATATTAACTTCAAATTACACATTTTCCACAGAGTATTTCGGATTATGGATGATGATAACAGCAGGACCCTTGATTTCAAAGAATTTGTGAAAGGATTAAATGATTATGCTATGATGATAGACAAGGAAGAAGCCCAAGAGATTTTCCGGGTATTTGATAGAGATGGCAGTGGAACAATTGACTTTGATGAGTTTCTTGTTACACTAAGAGTAAGTCTGTTAATTTATGGTATTATTGCATTAAATGGAAAAAAACCCTGTTTCATCATTAGCTGAACATGATCAGTGCTAGCTAAATACAGTACTGATATTCATGTTAGTAATTAGCAAAATCTACAGTTGCATTTAAAATGTCAGTAACTCTTGACAAGTTAAAATATTCCATTTCCATATGCTAATGCATATACTAAATGGAAAATTTGCCCCAAATGACCCTTTTGTGGATAAGAGAGCTCAGAACCTAACATGTCCCTGCAATATATTGACAAAACCTAAGGCTTCTAGTAAATAAATGATTGTGATTTTTTTTTTTTTTTACAAATTGCTGTCTTGATTTAGGTACCTAAATTCCACCTATATTGCAATTCAGGTACCTATGTAGTTCTGTCCATTAATCTCACTTCCCTATCTTTTGTCTTATAACATATCTCCTTATAATATAAACTAATCTAGTGGGGGTTTTCTCTAATTAAACACAGCATGACTGACTTTGGTTGGGGACTCTTTGTTCTGCTGATATTTAAACAGCTAGGAAAGAGAAAATATTTAGTGTTTACTGTTGTTAAAATATTTAAAATTGATAGTATAAAAAAGTATTCCAGGAAACATTTTCTCTCTTTTTGTCTACTTATTAGCCTATTGATAGATGCTGGATAAACTCCATTATGCTGATTTTTGATAATATATTGTGCTTTCTATTGCATGGACAATGTAAACTATCAGTAGTTTGCTGTCCCAAGTGCTTGAACTAGATTTACTGTTAACAATAGCAACTACTTGAATTTGGAGCTGGGCAAGTAGTTGGCAGAAATGAAATGAATCTGTTAATATTTCTTTACAGCCTCCCATGTCGAATGCCAGAAAAGAGATAATCATGCAGGCATTTAGGAAGTTAGATAAAACTGGAGATGGTATCGTAACAATTGAAGACTTACGGGGGGTTTATAATGCAAAGCATCATCCTAAATACCAGAATGGAGACTGGACAGAAGATCAAGTGTTTAGGGCCTTTCTAGATAATTTTGATTCACCCTATGACAAGGATGGGAAGGTAAGTGAAACATCTAATGTGAAGCCACGAAAACAACATTTGACTCACAGCTAAAAGTATTAAATGTAAGAATGATGCTAGTACCAAAAGTGTATCTGTAGGGCATTTGTGTCACGTTCATGGGAGACAGTAAGGCAGGTGAATAATCAATGCTTAGGACTGTTAGTGAAGCTCTCTTAGGCTTTCAGAGGCAAAAATACTCTGCAAGAGTTGCGAAAGCTAGGCAAGAGATTGCATTTACAGGCTTGCAGCCTTTATGGCTCTACTTTCATAAGTAACTTTCATAAGCACATCTTCAGACTAACCCACCATAATTGCTAATTTTCAAAATCCATGTAAATTGGAAGATTTCTCACTTCCATTCAGTTCAGAAGCAGGTTCCCTGAAATACTTTATGTTTAGCGCTTCTGTAGTACGTGTAATTACTTAGACAATTGACTTGGAAATCCCTCCATAATAGAGATGGATTTATCTGGAGAGAATTGAGGAGAAGATTAGGGTTAGAGCAGAAAAAAGAGAAAACCCATAGCTCCAGCTGGAGCAGGGGCTGGAAAGGGGCTGCCAACGGGACCTGAGGCAGCCAAGAGAATTGTGCCCCAAGGAACTGCTGGCCTGGGGCAGGGCAGAGAAGTCTTGCCTACTGCTCAGACGAGGTTTTCCAATTCAAGTACAGAGCCTGGTCACCCTCTGCGATGGACTTCTCATGCATCCACTTCATAACCTTCTCAATCTCCAGCCCTTTCAGACTTCTTTTTCCCCTCAGTATGTGTTTGCATGTCTGCAAAGTTCTTTGATCCAAACTTGCATGTGTCTGACCAACTCAGAGCAAGCCCGGATCTGTCTGCTATTTCCATGTCCATATCCTCAGTTCAAGCTGTTCATAATAATGAGCCAGAGAAGGTTTCTTCAGAACTTTGTACAATGTCTTTAACACTCTCCTGTCTCCTCTGAAATAGTCTTTCTTAGGCTGCACCTGGCTTTTCATGGCTGCATTACACTGGTGACTGTTGCCAGTCTAATGCTTGGCTACTATACCCAAAACTTCCACTTATTTTGTTTCCAACAGACAAGTTCTCAGTTTGTAGAGAGGTATTAGTTTTTATTTCCCTTGGGCATGACTTTGCACTTAGTAGAGCTGAATTTCATCCCTTTTTCTGTTATGTCAGTTACCCAGTTCTGTGAGTTGTCCCCTTCCTTCTCTGCAGCAACAGTGACTTCTAGCAAACTTCAGCAGAATGCTCCTTCTTTTTGTGCTGAGGTCATGCATGAAAACATTAAACAAGATGAGTCCCCAAAATGATCCTTGACAAACTTAGTGCTGCTGTATCTCTAATTGGCCTCCACAATGCCTTGTACTTTGTAAATGCTGCATTTTTTGAGCTTATTGAAAAGTTACCCCTACCACACCTACCTCTTGTTTAGCAATCCTGATATTAGCCCGCCAGATGCAGTTTCTTCTGAGAATTGAACATGGCTTTCCTGTGCCTAAATCTGCCGTGTCACTAGTAAAAACCAAGGCATGTTCTACCTGAAGTGGAGATACATTCCCTGACTTTAGCACTGAAGACTTACTTGATCTGGGTTTTTCTGACAAACAGTTTCAGATGATTCCTACAAAAGCCTGGAAGAAGATAGCTGCCCAAGTGAGCAAACCTAAAACGGTTTTAGCTGAAATGCTTCATGGCTTTGCAGCTGCTAGAAATGTAGAAAGGTCCTCTTCACGGTAGTCTTGCTGGGTGCCTCTGAAACAGCCAGGGTCAGGGATGCTTGTAACTGGTTTGTAATGGTAGGATAGGCTAAAATGTTCAGTTCTCCTGACTGTCACACGTTTTTTCTAGCTCTCAAATGCACAGTGCAAAACACTATGGGGGAAAATATATCTGTATGTGATGTTTTATTCAAAGAATGACCTATATGGTTCAAGAATTAAGGCTACTATTTGTAGTACATGTTATATCTAATTTTTAAAAATTGATATTTAGTCTAGTTACTTTTATAAACAGATTCAACTCTGAAATGTACATCAAAAAAATTCAAAACTCTTTGGGGTTTGAAAGACTTTTTGTTTCTTTAAATGAGACCTGTGTGGAATAATGATATTTTCTCTCTGGTGAATGCATATAAAGTTCCTAGCTGTATCTGGGTTGCACCAGAAACTCAATCCGTTTTTATTAATGATAATACAAAGAACCAAATGATAGCATCCCTGTAAAAATTGCTTAACAATATTTGTCTTCTTGAGCATCACTGATTTTTATTTTGGTTCCTGGTAAGATTAGTTTAACTGTGCGTCTTTAATTCCTATCTAAGCATACCTGGAGGACAGAAGCTCTATTTCTAGTAAAGAAGAAGTTAACCTCTGCAAATTTTCACTGCCTTCATTCTTCTTATTGGGTTCCTTTTCACCAGCAATAATGTGAAATAGCAGATGCTAAGGTTTAATTTAGAGTTTGTCTCAATGTGTAGTTTTTATCTTTTACAACATGAAGAAAATAAAGGTTCATTTTCCCATTTTAAATCCTTCTGTCTCAGGTCACAACAGAAGAATTCATGAACTACTATGCAGGAGTCAGCGCTTCAATAGACACAGATGTCTATTTTATCGTCATGATGAAAAACGCTTGGAAACTCTAATTGTACGATTAAAGGATCAAGACTTTATTTCCACTTTTTGTAGGCCCACATGATTAAGTGTACGCACAACACCACGCTCATTTTCCATACCCGCAGCTTCCAGTCACTGTGCAGCTTACAGTCAAGCTGCAGAAATGCTTGTCAGAGGCGCTGCTTTGGTAGGCTCGCCTTCAGAGCAGCAGCAGCGTGCTTAGAGAGCAGACCTGGCAGCCAGCCCCTCGGCAGACCTTTGCCTTTTCTTTCTGCATCCCTGACCTGTCTTTTCTTCTCTGAGACAAGCTTTTCGTTTCTTCTCAGACACCTGCAGTAGGCTCCAGTGGTTCCCGAATGTATCCCCACTTCCACTGTTAGCTCCCGCTCTGCTTGACAGAGGATGTAAGAGGAGGAAATATTCTGTAAGGCTTTTGGTTTGGGCAGACTGTTATAAATGTGAGAAAGTCTGTTGCATGGGGGACCAGCCTCTGCAGTGCTCAGCTGCAGACACAGAGGGTCACATACCCCTCTCTCCCCCATCACCACGGTGCCTCCCAGCTTCTTATGCCTCACATGTGCGATGCAGCAACTGCATAAATGTTCAGCTCAGTGCTGGGAATATGTGAGTTCCCAGTGCTGGGAAGCTGGAGGAGAAAACAAATGAAGAAGGGGAGACAGGGACTAATATAAATGCTAAAGACTCTATAAAACCTTTTTTTTCTCTGCTGCTTACACCTGTGTCAGCATTTTTGTGCGCATGCCTTGGTCCAAATCTCTGCAGACCTGATTATGTCCTTTCTTTTCGTTTGGTTCCTTTCTTTCTGTAATCTAAGATCACCTCACTAACATTTTTCTTCAAAAGGGCATGCGTGTGTTACAGCCTTTTCTTCTCACTGGTCCTGGAACATTTACCAGTGTGGTGGCTGTCGTCTGCACACAGCTATAACAAAAGTTACTTACTACTTTTTATATATATGCTGACTTATGACCAAGCTATGACTCCAGGGAAGTCCTGAATGGTTGATCTTCTGGTCCTATATAAACTCTGCTTTCTGTTTTGTTCAAACATGATCTCTCAGTACAAGCAACAGGTAACTGCAATTTCTTAGCAAAGACTGTGCAAGATCAATGTTTCTTTTGATGCATCAATCTCTAGAAACTTGCATACTGGTTAACACTGGTGGAAAGATTCTCTCTATGATGTTTGTCATCAGCCATAAGAGGAGTCATTACCTACTGCAATGCTGCTAAGAATCTATTATGTGCCTTATATGAAAAACAAACTTGCTATCAGAGGTTTTACACATACTGGCACCTTATGTAGGACCCATTTCTTTCTCATTTATTAATTGGCTCCACAACAGGCTGTCATATTATCTACCTGTTATGTTCCAAATAAAAAAGCAATGTTACTGGACTATGGGAATCACAAAATGAAAAAATGATTTCCCAGTGACATACATTATCTAAATGTTTCGAACTTCACAGTGATCTGTTGTGCCGACATTTAATCAAGCACTGTGTAAATTTTAATCTGAATAACTAATTCCTAACCAGTTTGTCTGTTCTGTACTAACCCTTTCCAATTTTACATAATCCTAAATGCAATATACCTTTTCAGAAGGATTTTGTGGAAGGAGGAGCAGCACTCGTGTCAAACGATGGTACTGGACCCAACTACACTTTTTAAAAATCAACAGCAGCTTTGTCACTGACCTCTGTGCACCTGGATTAAGCCTGTTATGGCTGATGAAAGCTCAGTGCTTCAGGGTGGCATTTCCCTCCTTGTTCTGCACTGAGCTTGACTAATGGGGTTTTGTGGTGGGACCTGGAAGATGTGAATGAGGGGAGTTCAGATCACTTTGTCCTTGAGCAAGGGCTCTGCACTCGCCCTAGTGATGTGAACTGTGGCTGAGGCGCTTCTGAACTCTCTCAGAGCAGGTCCTGGCACTTCAGGTCTGACTGAATGTAGATCTCATGACTCGCTGGACACATTTCTAAGCATATTCAGGAGGCCATTTTTCATAATTATATCATTTTTGCACAGAGCACATGTCCAAGGCTTGCTTCAGGCACCTTGAAGTCAGTGGCAAAGTTTCCTTTCGCTTCTGTGTGGGCAGAGTTACTCCTGGGGCAATCTGAAGAAAAACTGGTAACTTCAGAAAAGGTGTATTGCTTTCAGGAAAAAGAAACAATCTGGGAAAGATGAACATGTAATATATTTTACTTGTAAACAAATGCAGTAGAATACAAATTGGAATCTGTGCTGTAAGAAATGTCATTTGATTAATATGTGTGCAGAATCATGGAAGAAACATAGGCATTGTATTGACTGCTAAGTAGGAAAATCTTTACTGAGACATGTGCAGCCATAATCATATGGTGGGCACACATGCATGAAGTTCAGAGGAAGCACTTTGAAGAAGATAAAGGCAAGCTAGAGTGAGGGATTTGAACCAAGCATCAGGGCACATCAAGGCAAGTGCTTAGAGCTACCCTTTAGCACTCCAGTATCCTGGTCTGCCAGGGATGCTGCATTGTGGACCTGGAGAGCTAAAAATGAAATTCAAGAGTCTGTACTAAGCTGCAGGTTGCTGTGTGCTGCGTACAGACCCGGCAGATGCTGTAGATAGATAGACTTAGCAGTACAGGGCGTCCTGCCGAGTTCGTGGTTGCACGGTGCACACAACAGATACTGGGAGATAGGTGGCAATGCATGCCACCGTATCTGGCGCTAGAATCAAGATTGTAAGATCTTGGTTGGTGCTTTGTATTCTAACACTACTTCTTGTTTCTGATTGTGCAACACAAGTTAAACAGGATGGCATAAACCGTAGGAACATTTGAGTCTGCAGGGTTGTGGGGAAACACGAGAAACGAATGTCTTGCCTGCTGCTGTGTCACGAGCTCCAGCCTGCCCTGTAGCAGAGCCATTTGTATGGGCTGAGCTCTGCCATCCTGCCAGGCAGGGCGCAGGAGCGCTGACCAAAACGCTGGCTGACACCTGGGGTCACCCATAGAAGGAAACGGCTTCCTTACGCCTCCCCAAACTCTGCCCCCACCTCCTCCTCCTTCCTGAGCCGTTGGAAACCATCTCTGTGACCACCCCTGTCTGAGCAGGCCCAGGACATGGGAGGGGCAGAGGCAGGGGACAGCGTCTCCTTCAGCATATTCGCCAGGGAAAGCTGGCGGCTTTCAGCCGCCAGCGCAGGAGGCTCTCGCGTGCGCAGGCGGTGTGCGGCATCCTGCTGCAGCGAGATCAGTGGGCAAGTGGAGAAGTAGGGGCAATGGCAGCTGAGGGGTTTCCTTGCTAGATGTGTGGGCATACTGGATGCAGACAAGTAAGGAGGGCTGCATTTCCCAGCTGGAACCTCAAGATGTACACCGGGTGTCCCAAATTTGCCCTGTGGCCATGCTTTCGGAGTGACCACTTGCAGCATCCGGCACCCTCAGCACGCCTGCAACGTCTTTCACTTCATTGTGGTTTTGCCCCTTGGGTCTCAGTGTGGTTTTTTGGCTTTGTATTTTTGTGCCCGGAGAGAAACATTTGGCTTCATATGAACAAAAATTGTTGTTTGGTTTGTCCTGCAGCACAAATTTCTCGACATTAGACCGCAAGGCATATTCACCGAGCTGATTAATTTTGTTGGTCTCCTGGCACAGAGCTGTCTTAGCAGGGGCAGATGGAAGTAGCTGAGGTTTTTGCAGATGAAACCAAGTGTGCACATTGGTATATGAAAGCCAAGTTGCTTTTACATAATAGCTTTTACACAGTACTGACTCACAACTTTGCAACAGAGCAAGCAGAGCAGAACTTTGTTATCTCGGAGCTGAGCAAGCTGAGCTTGCTGCGTCTGCTGTCATCAGCTGACAGAAGGAGTGTGTGTAGTGATTTCTGCTTTTTTTCTGCCTCCAGTATCCTGCCATCTGCCCTGGAGCAGCAGCAGCAGCAGCAGCACCGAGCTCAGCTTTCTGTGGTAGACGCAATGTTGAGAGAAACCTGCTGCCTTCAGCAACAGCAAACTTTCTATGACTTTCTCTATGACCACAGCTCATCCTATTTCTCTAGAAGTCTTTTCTCATATCCAGCTGAGGAGGGAAAACTAAGAAAAAAAACAGGTTTCCTGGTGAGCTGTAGTGAATGAAAAGTCCTCAGGTGGCAGATAGCTGCCTCAGTATTTGAAGCAGCCTCAGGCTGTGCTAGTTTGCCCCAGTTCTGCTCTGAACACTTTTAAGTCCCAATGATTTCATCATTGGTTTTAAATCTGGAGTTCTCACACCAACAGGTGTAACATGAGACTCGAGCATCATGTAATGTAAAGGCTTTAGCACTATCATTTTCAACTGAAACCAGGCAGGGAGGCGTATGTCCAACGAAAACTGCACCCAGGCTTTCTAGCAGCCTTCAGAATTCCCACTGAACCCACCAGGAACTGCAGCTGACGAATGGTGATGGGATCCAGACGTTGCCTGAAATCTTGACAACAAGAAAAAATGAGAAAGAAAAGAAATGCAATGTATTCTGAACGTAAGCTTCTGAAAGTAAGACTGGCTTTCTGTGGAAAAACAGATTTTGGTAAAATGTGAATAATGTTTATTTTCCAGAGGCAGATTTGGATTTTTCATTGGAAACCTGTAATATTTTTGCCAAGACCTGCAATCTTTTTGCTTTCAACTGATATTTTAGCATTCAAATTTGCTAATTTTTTTGTTTTACCTAGATTTTCTGAAAAACATTAGTGTATCATTTTAGAGTAGCTTTGACTTTATGCCATAGATTTATTCCTTAAGACATTTCCAAAATGCATTTCTTTTTCATTTCTCCTTTTTTATTGCTTGACTAACCTTTGTTTTTTTTTAATGTTCTTCTGGTGATGGTGCTGATGTTGGACTAATTTAATTCTGTTTTGGCATCTAAGCTGTGCTGTTAATATTTAGCAATAATTAGAATAACTTTCTTATATTCATTTTTTCAGGATGTAACAACTGCTCCGTCTCCAAATGCAAGAAGCTCATTCCATTGACTTCAGTGTCATTGGATCAAAGGCAGTGTGAGAGCTAGCTGGAGCAATGGATCCTAATGTCAGAGTAGCTGACAATCTGACATAAAAATCAGACTTCTCTGAAAGACTCTAGAGAATTATTTTCAAAATCTGGGAATGTGTTACATAAACATTCTGCTTTGGGCTACAGTACATAGCCATAACAACTTTTTAAATCTGTTTTTCTCATTCCTAGGTTACAAAAGATGAGTTTTTGAACTACTACGCTGGAGTTAGTGCTTCTGTGGATAGTGATGCCTACTTCATTTTAATGATGAAGAAATCCTGGAAACTCTGACTTTTGATTTTGTTTGCCCTGATCTCTCTGGAATCAGAGACTATAAAGATATGAAATACTATTAAACTCAGCATGGGTTTGATTTTTTTCAACTTCCTGCCTGAGATACCTTTGCAGAGCCAAGTGGCTTGATGACACCAGCAAAGTGTTCCAGCACTGGACACTTGTGGGGGCTTAATATGTTCAACAGGTGGCGCTTAAAAGCCAAGAAATAGCCGGCCTTAGCGAGATTCGGAGCTGCTGAGTGAGCAAAGGGGTGCGACAGCCTGTATAAACTGGCAGTTGCATTTCCAGCATCCTTAGCTGTTTTCTTGTGTGCCTGTGCATTAGGTTTGTTTTGCCAATGTCCTGATTTATAGAGAAGTGCTTATCCGGGGTGCTTCATGATCACCGTAGTAAGGAACTACTTGACCCTAAAGTAATTCTTAACAGTTCAAGTCTCTGTCGTGTTACATTCCAGCTGGTTTTAAAAGAGGGTTTCAGAAGCCCGCAACCAAAATGATAATTATCACAAGCCAAGAGCATATTAACTAAAAACCTACCCTTATTCACCCCGGTACTGCAGGACTGTGATATTACTGGATAAATACAGGCCTTCAAGTCAATAAACACTTTTGCCGAGAAGCCTAGAAGGAGCTAAACTTCTACCCTGCCAGCGCTGGCCGATCCCTCAGTGCCAGAAAGGATGGTTTTAAGGTCAGCTTCTGCCTGCCTAAACCAGCCCCGCCGGCGAGAGGACCTGTCCTGCCCACTGCGCCCAGGTCGGCCCCGTTGGCTGCCCCCGGCGAGCTGAATTAGCACAACCCATCCCGTGCAGTTTTCGGCAAGCTCCGAGCGCAGCCATCCGCGTCACTTTTTAGGCCGCGGGCTCGCTGGCGTCAGCCCAGGGGAGCGGGCGAGGCCTCGCATCTCGCCTCGGGGCGGGCGAAGGCGCTCGAGTTTCCCCTGTGGGCAGAAGAGCCGTCTCAGAGCTCCCTCGGCTGTGTCAAGCCACACCCCGAGGAAATTTGGCCTTTCTCATCTTGCTGCAAACCGAAGGCGTCTTTGACTCGCCGTTTGTTTCGTGAGCCAGGCTTTACGCCACATCGCGTCCATTTAAACTTTTCTTCCCCTTGGGCAGGGATGGTTCCCAGGTCTCCCCACGCTTCGCCAGCCAGCCCCCCTACTGCTACAGGCAAAAATGCAGGGTGTCAGCCTTTCTACGTGAGCGTGCACAGGAGGAGGAGATGTGGTAAACAAGCTAATAATATCAGCAGGGGACAAATACCACCTTGGGAGGTAATTAACATTTTTCAGCATCATTAAAATTAGGCTGTGACTCAGCAGTACGACTGACGAAAGACTTTTTAATTTCATGGATTAGTATTTGTGTGCTGCTAGGGGCTGTTTACATAATGCAAATGAGTTGCAAATAGAGAAGGACAGAACTGAGCAAGGGAGAAGGACTGTTGTATCATCAGCACGAAAACAGCAGCGGGAGTCTGATGGGAGCACGCAAACAGGGGAGCAGGCAGCTGCCAAACATAGGTGTCATAAATCAGCTACGTGCAAATCCCGGTAACCAAGCTCTTTTTAAATGGCAGAGTAACCTGTATAGCTGAGTATGTAGCACAGGAGGTGAAAAGGGTGAATTTGGAAGGCTACCCTAAAGAAAATAAAGCGCATATAGCACACGAAAGCTGAGCTAGCCCAGGATGCAGCTACTGAGTCAGACTGAGGTCTGTATATTGCAGGGGGGGAAATTCTGTCTTGGAGGTTAAGGAAACTACTCAGGTGTGACCAAGTGCAGTGTTATCAAGACATACACATGGCTGTACCTTCACATAGATATTATGCGCCTAAAAGCTGGCTGTGGCCCAGAAAAGCTTGTTTTGGTGCATATTCGGATTTTTTTTTTTTTCAAAAGGAAACTGAAAGCTGTTCATTAAGCAGTTTTGTATCTATGTATGCCCATCAAATACGTTTTGTATATAAGATCACATATGAAGTTCAGGAATGCTGAAACTGGGACCACTGAAATACCATTACCTCGGCACCTGAAAAATAGCCAGTGGCCGCTTTCACAAAAGATGTAGCTCCCACAGTTCAGGCCAGACTGTCAAAGCATAAGGAAACCTGCTAGTCTCTACACGCTTCAGAAAAAGATAATCCCCAGACAGAATTATTTTGCTAGGAATTTAGCACTTGTAAAAATTTAGCCTGACAGGACTTGACTGAAACCACTGTAATGACCAGATTGTTGGCACTGAGCTGGTAGCAGCTGGATGTGATTCAGTTAACTGGTTTCATGACAGTTTCTGAGAGCTAAGATCCTTTTAAAACCTTATTGCCAACCTTTAGCCCTCCTCATTTTGACTATGCTCATCACTGTTCTGAAAATACACTCTTCTAGATAGACTTTATAATATGCTCCGATGCATTCTTGGAAGAAAGTATCCCCCATATCTGGCATGAGTTAGCTTATATCATTCATTAGGAAAAGCTTCAGTGGAATGAGCATACTGCACAAGAGGCTTCTTAGTTTTCTGTTAGTTGCATATTTGTCAGTATTCAGTAACCTGTTAATGAAGGACTACTTCTGAGGACACAACCTGTATATGAATTTGCCTTAATGTATGCATATTTATGCTGTTGCAAGCCTGAGGGTTTATGGCCTTAGCTGGTTCTCCTGGTGTGGATTCATTGCTGCATGTGGAGGCCTGCTCAGTTTTTCCAGCTCACCTGAGCAAGGATTAGCCATTTAGAGGAAACAGGCTGCAACTGCAAACCACCACGTTCACTTACCCAATTTCCAGAGTTCAATTATCTCTCGAAAACCTGGGTAACAAGGGGTGGGTTAGGAAGGGAAGTTAGGACAAACAGTGCAAAATATAGTAAATGAGGCTATAGAGAGGCTTCCACAGCGAAAAGCAAGGTCAGGGATCTGGTTGTCTCTGGGATCGGCACGCCACTCAACACTGCGACTGCCGAGCCCGCCAGCCCAACGCAGGTACCCCATGCCAGCCACGGCGCTGCAGGCGCAAGCAGGGATGGGTTTTATACTGGCCGACCGTCAGTGGGACAGAAGCGGGAAGAAGTGGAAATCTAGTTGTGCTTGGCTCTCAGGGTGGTGGTGATGAAGGGAGGGGGAGAAAAATAATCCAAGACCTGATGCGGCTTGAGGGCGCTTGTGAAGTCCCCTTCTCACCAGGGGTACAGAGGTTTGACCGCTGTGTCACTGCCCTGCCATCCCCCCAAAGCAGCCAACCCCATGTCCTTAGTATGTTCTCCCAGCAGGGACACGGTGGCCTCGTGACAGCTAGCTAGAGCCCACGGCATCATCCTAATTTCAGTGGCAGCAGAGTAAGACTATCCTGACAGATGAGCGCAAGAAAGCTGAATCAGAGCGCCATAAATACGTGGTGCAAATAATAGCCATGTCCTTTTAATATGGTAAAACATTATAAAACCAAGGATACATTTTATCTAATTAAATAAGACCTAGAAAATAGAATGAATGTTTAAACATTAGCAGCTATGCAAAAATATGACTACCACATAGGAAAAATATGACTATTTCAGAGTAATTAAAGTAAATAAACATCAGGTTTATAATATTCTTCCTGTATTAAAGAACTACGTGCCTTCCCGGACAAACAGAAGGACCATTACAGGTACCTTACTGTTTAAATAGTGCAAATAGATGTTTGTGAAGTCCCTTTTAACCTTTTAAAATGTATATATGAGTTCAAAATAAGCATAGCACATACTGTACAGTATTTTTCTGATGCACTTTCGCTTCTTCCTCTATTTCCTTCTTATCTGTCATTGAGTTACCTGAACAGGGTATCTTTCTAACACAATCTGTCTGCATCTACAATTGCACTGTGCAAGTCTTCATAGTACAAGCATCACTAGCAGCTATTTTTTAAAATGAAATACAAGCATTACAAAGCAAATTAATGTCCAAGGCTTTCATCTTTTTCTGTTGCATTAATCAATGCGCCATTCTGTGAGAAACAGCAATAAAAACAGTTCTGTAAAATGTCACTGGAATACCATGAGCCAAATCCTTGGGTTTTTTGCACACAGAGACCATAAAGTTGGCCCTGGTTGAAGATTCCCATAACATCGGGTGGATCTGGAGAAGGTAAAGTACTATCTTGGGAGTGCTGTTTTTCTGAAGCAATCCATGTCATATATAACAACTTCTTAGTGGTTACTACCAGTCAGAACAAGTTAGAGCAGCTCTGAGGATGAGAAGTTTCTTTTTACCCTGTACAACTGTGGGAACGTGCGTATGTTTCGATAAAGGAGAACTTAAAGCAGCTAGAGGGACTGATACGTCACAGGGAGGTGAACCCCAATCCCAGAGCATAGCAAAGCAGCTTGGATTTCCCATGGCCACACTCCTTTCGGCTGTCATGCAACCCTGTGGCTATAGCAGCTTTATCTCCAAGCGTGTGCTTCGCGACGCGTAGCAACCCAGAAGGACTGCGAAGTGACGCAGCCTTCTGTGCGGCAGCATGTGGGGAAGCCCCGTGGAGCCGGGTACAGAGTCCAGAAAAGGGGAAGGGACAGGTGCCTTCCTCAGTAATAACATTAAAGTTTTTTTTTTTTTACATCATCTTTACATGGTACTTGGCTTTTTTTCTTTTTCTTTTTCTTTTTCTTTAGAATATAGCTCTTCCAGTCACTGGCAGGATCCATGAAGCTCCATCGCTCTCCCTAGGTCAGATGTTGCATGAGTAAAATATCTGACCAAGTTCAAAGTATTCTCGTGCAGCCACAGCCATTGGGAATAATGCTAGGGAACAAACATGCTAGCTCAGTCTTTCTGTCCTGGAAAGTACTCGCATGCTGCACTAATGCTTGTACAAGGGCTGTAGAGAAAGAGGTGCATTTCACAGGTCCAATCCAGTTTACAGGAAGAGCTGGGACTTCACTTTTCATTGATTTTGTTCCATTTTCTTAATTAAAAAATGGTAGTAATGAAATACTGAATATCTTTAATATATGTCACAAGTATCTAAAGATCCTAAAACCGCCTCCAGTGCAGATCTTCACCAACAGCAAAAAGTGGCTATATGTGGGGTTTTACTTTGTCGTCATTTCTCCGAAAAAAATCAGTCTGAGAAAATGTCTTTGTAAAGTGATTTCATGTGCCCTTTTTCCTGGCGACTCAGCAAGCTCCCTTCACAGTGGTCAAGCTCCTGAATCCCCAGACAACTAATGCTTGACAGTAACTCTCATTTACTGGGGTTTTACAAACTCCTGGAGTTCCTCTAAGTGCAGGTGAGGTACTTCTGACCTACCCCAGCTTAAAAGAGATTGGATTCTATTTGATTTGAATTTGTTGTCCTGCTTCTTGCTTAGGCATTAATAAGAGCTTACCTCTGCAACCAAGAGGTCAACAGAGGAGTTCGCCAACATTTATGAAACGCACTATGATTCTCAGCTAGAAGTGCAATGTCATTGTCCCTGGTTAATCAGAGCTGAAAATTAAAGTCAGGGTGAATTAAATTTCATTTCTATTGCAGTGGAGATTTGTTACCAGCATACTGAGAACGAAGGTTAGGTGGCAGATCGCTAAAATGTAGACAAATCCTCTTGCTTTTAAGTATAGCATTTCACAACGAGAAAGGTGCACCACAGAGGCGTGCTACTCACTGATGCAGGAGGCAGGAGAGCAAAAGACAAAAGTATCCTGCATGTGTTACAGAAAACCAGTATTCCGTTGTTTTTTTTTAAGACTTACTGATTTTTGTAAAAGCTGGACATTGTGACATACGCGTCTTCATTATTTGGTGACCTAATTTCACTGTTAGGCTGCATGTGGGATACCATGTCAGCATTCACGGGCTCTGGTCTGGGTTGGCCTGAGGGGTACAAGGCAGGAGCGCAATGGAGGCCAGGACTATCATTACACAGGGATGTCCCATTGCTGCTGCAGACTTCGTACGTGCTGGAGCTGCTAAATTCTTCAGTGATCGGAAATTGGCTTTTACCCAAGAGTCCATTCAAAACTTCGGCTGGCCAGATTCCTCCGTAAGTCACGGGCAGGTTTAGGTTGCTTTTGTTTATCCTAGCAGGGCTCATCTTCAGGTCTGATCCACTCCTAAATTTTTCTGGAATATTTGCCTGTGAAGCAGCTGGCGGCTGCAGAAAACTTGCCATTTCAGCTTTTGCTTGAATGCTGTCCACTTTATGGATATGAACATAACCAAAACTCTCTGGGTTAAAGCTTGTATCAAAATTCTGCATGGCAAAGGGAACACTGTGGTCAGATAACAGTGGGCACTGACTTAACAGAAAAGATACTTTGATAATGACCTGCTGGAAAGCAGCTCTGCGGAGAAGGACCTGGGAGTGCTGGTGGACACCAAGTTAAGCATGAGGCAGCAATGTGCCCTGGTGGCCAAGAAGGCCAATGGTATCCTGGGGTGCATCAGGAAGAGTGTTGCCAGCAAGTCGAGGGCAGTGATTCTCCCCCTCTACTCAGCCCTGGTGAGGCCCCATCTGGAGTACTGCGTCCAGTTCTGGGCTCCCCAGTACAAGAGGGATGTGGCACTACTGGAGCAAGTCCAGTGAAGGGCCACAAAGATGATTAGGGGACTGGAGCATCTCTCTTATGAGGAAAGGCTGAGAGAGCTGGGCCTGTTTAGCCTGGAGAAGAGAAGGCTGAGAGGAGATCTTATCAATGTGTACAAGTATCTGAAGGGAGGGTGTCGAGAGGATGGAGCCAGACTCTTTTCAGTGGTGCCGAGCGACAGGACGCGAGGCAACGGGCACAAACTGAAACACAGGCAGTTCCATCTGAACATGAGGAAAAACTTCTTCACTGTGAGGGTGACAGAGCACTGGAACAGTTGCCCAGAGAGGTGGTGGAGTCTCCTTCTCTGGAGATATTCAAAACCCGCCTGGATGCAATGCTGTGCAATGTGCTCTAGGTGACCCTGCTTGAGCAGGGGGGTTGGACTAGATGATCTCCAGAGGTCCCTTCCAACCTCAACCCTTCTGTAATTCTGTGATAATCCATCTGATTTTAGAAGGGTATTTATTTCTTTAACTCTAGAACTACTCTTGAACAGACCAACCAACAGTTTACCAGAGAATTAACTATGATCTAGCTCAAAATCCTTCCCATATTAATCTGAATCTATCTAGTGGTGTCTTCCAGGCAGTGGCACTGGAGAGGGTTTTATGGTCTGTGCAGCATGATAGTACTGTTTTACAGACTCTTCTGAGCCAGATATCTACTGCACACCTGCCATTTCATAGGAATGAATGTGTCGACCCGCATGGTTCCTTTCAGTTTTATGTTCCTAATTTAGCAATGTGGGAAGGAAATGTTCACCATGACTTCCTGAAACATATTAGGGATCCTTGCACTAGAGAGCACAAGAGATAAAAGAACCTTTTTAGACCTCTGAAAATTAATAACTTGCTAGTAATGCGCTAAGTGGAGACTGCTGTTCATTTGGCAGAACAGCACTTATGAATTTGTTAGTGAAAAAATACACTAGGTGTAGTTGTAAGCCAACTGGTTTAAAAACTGATACAAACCTTAGTCTGTAACGTTTGTACAACAGGCCTTGTCTGGCAAAAAGCAGTTCATGTGCTTTATGGGACATGAGCAGTTCTGTCGGTCTGTAAGGGTATATGAGCATCACCAGGCACATTTGCAGAGAGGCCCCCATCCAGCCCCATGATCGTAGCTTCACAAAGTCACAGGCAAGTCTCGGTTGGAAGGAACCTCTGGATTCCATCTGGTCCAGCCTTCTGCCAGAAGCAGGGCCTTAAGTTAGGTTATCCAGGACCCTGCCAAGCCAAGTCTTGAATATTTCCAGAGAGGGAGTTTCTACTTCTTTTCTCAGCAACCTACACAATGTTTAATTGTTCTCACAGTGAAGATTTCTTTTTCTTATACACAGATGAAATTTCCCCTGAAGCTACTTGTGTCTGTTTCCTCTTGTCTTGTCACCATGCATTCCTGTGAAGAGAGCACCTCCATCTTCTCTATAGCTACCTTTTAGGTATTGGAAGGCTGTGATTAGCTCCCCTCTGAGTTTTCTCTTTTCTGGACTGAACAAACCCTATTCCTTTAACCTTTCATCATATATTAAGTTTTCCAACACTATAGTTTTTTTGTGCAACTCAGCTCAGGCAGGTGGTTGAACTATTATATTCATACCCTTCAACAGAATCTGCCTGTGCAAATACTACCTCTCTTGAATGAAACTTAGAAGCCATTTCTGAAAGATGGCCTAGTCCCTGCAGCAAATGTGCACACTGCCATGGATGTTAGCTATGTTCCCCATAGCCTATACCCGTGCAGTAAGAACAACAGAAGTACATACATTTTTTGGCTTCTTGCACAGTTGCTCCAGAGTTTTTTTATGATCAGGAAGGTTTGGCCACACAGCGGGCTTGATCCTGAAACAGTAATGGTAGACAAAAAGGGGCTTAACAGCAGCCAGAGAGAGAGAGAGAGACATGTTGCGATATAGGAGGTTCATACAGCATCATTTGTACTAATTCTTGCAGAGTCTTAGAGGTGGCATGCATGACTCAGAATGAACGGAAGAGAAGACTCAGACTAAAACAAAGACAGGAGAAGAAGAAGAGTTGTAAAGGTCACCTAATAGTCATTGCTCTTCTGAATGCACAGATTGCCATGGTTAAAGTAAGACACTTCCCAACTACTGGAAAAGCAGCAAATTGTGCTGGCAAAGGTCTCATTTGAATATGTCTATGTTAACTGGGTTTTGTATACTGAAAACAACTTCTGCAAGTGGAACAAGCTGCTGTGGTTAAAGTGCAAATTTGCACATATAACAGCCTCTACATATATATATTAAAGAATTGCACATTGTTCCACTCCCTGGCCAACTATCTGTGCTTCAGACACCTATGTTGTGGCCTTGTCCCATAGGTGTCATCTTATTGCCTTAATTAGCAAAGTTCTCTTGCTGTGAGACTCAAACCCTTCAGCCACGCCACATTTAGAAAGTATTGCTCAGTTGATACTGAGTGTTGCAGTGACATAGATTATATATATATAGATGTATATGAATCTATATTTATATGTGTCTGTGCATATACATATACATATATAAAAACACTCTTATTTTTAAAAAGGAGACCTCTGGGCTCAAAGGATCTCACTGTCTAAAAAGTGATTTTTCAGAGATTTTTATATTTGCAGAACTTCTAGCAAAGTTAGGAAAATTACAGGTGCTCAGGAACACTAAAAAGCAAGGGGTAGAAATGACAAGTTACATCTATACTAGCAAATTAAGCAGCGCCAAGGAGCATTCCCTGGCAGACAACTCAGATGTGTATACTGTTTAATTATTAGAATGGTCCTCGGCGTGACTGAGCAGAGCCAGCTAGCACATCCCCAAACAATCCCCATGTGTATTGCAGGAATTAGCGCAGCCCAAGGATTGTCCCCACAGACAGCTTGCATGTGGCCGTCTCCTTGGATATTGGCAGAGGTGGATGTTACGGACCGGGGCCACTCACATTGGCTAGTCTGAATGCCACCGAACAGCCCTGGGCATTTTACCTGCGAGTAGGTCATCTCCTATGGCTAAACTTAAGACTTTCTCATTTCAGATTCGGGGTCCACCAGATTATCTATTTATCTATTTATTTCCTAAACCGTGTCTTTTAGCTATCTCTTATATATAATACATAAAGGTATATACTTTTAAAATACATTTACTATATTTACCTATCTACTGCTCTGTAGCTAATAAGTGAAAAAAAAAAACAACACAAAGAACTGCTTCTGAAATATAGCCTCAGTTCCAGCTCTTCCTTGACCACCTTGGAGGGGGAGGTAGAGCTTGGCTTTGTCACACCAAATGTGACCTGCAGCAGGCTGGGCTTCTGACTGATGACACCAAGACCTCTTCCCAGAGAGCGCTGCCACATTGCTTTTGAAGGGGTTAAAGTGTGAACATCCTGCTGACTCAGCGTATGAAAGGGAAAGAGACAATCTCTCCACTAAACAGTTTTCAGACCTCTTGAGACTTCACTAAAACCCATATTTATTAGTCAAATGTGCCTTCAGTGAGACACTGATGCTGCGTTTTGTGCTGGCTTCAGCTCCCGAAAGGTCCCAGTGTTTCAAGCCCAAGACTGAAGTCCGCTCTTGAAGTGGCAGAGGATAAGAGCTTGTCTTCTACCTACCACTACTCTCTCCTTGATTGCCCACTTCTTTTACTCTTTGCCTGAGTTTGGCTTGATATAGAAGCCCAGAGATGGAAAGAGAACAGTTCACAAGTATAACAGGGAAAGCAATATGACTGTCAGAATAGGACTGGCTTCCAACTCTTTTTCTGATATGAAGAGACTTAGATTACCTGTTTTCCCAAAAAGTTAGGATCAGGACAATCATGACAACTGACAAAATGAATCCCAGGATGGAGAGTATAATCATGAGCATGTCAGTGTCTAAAGAAAAAAAAGAACATCTGCTATTGCATATAAATACCTCACTGTTAGCCACTGTAAATGTAATGTCTCTTCAGACAATGAATTAGAATTTAATGCCAAACATTGCACTTTCCTATCATTGGACCAATGCAGTAGTCAATTTCTCCAACCTCCTTGAAGGTGGAGAGAGGAAAGCTCTCAGATTTTCAACACTTGGTTGAACCTTAAACTGGGTTCCCCGCTTGGATTAAATCAGCTCAAAGTCTGCTATCGCCTCCAGCATGGGGAAGCTGTCGCTTGCTGTATCCTTACAGCAGCACTGATGTGACTTTGAACTACGTGTTGTGCAGAGGAGCCCTGAGGGCCCTGGAGCCTGAAGGAACTCAAAGGACCAGAAGGGTTATTTGTGCTCACAAGTGAGGTGATGAGATTTTGTCCCATATCACATTTGTGATTAAAGCGATGTGTTTACATACAACCATCTGCATCTGATGTGCTCATGTTAGCCAAGACCCTTTCCAGGGGCTGTGTTCGTTTGCCACAGGGCACGGCAGCGCTCTTCCCCTCCCTTTGCTCTCGCCCCTGCTGCTGCTAGGGTAGCTGGGGAGTCAGGGCATCACTGATCGCAGCCTCAGGGCCCCAACTCTTCCTGCTCAGGCTGAGCTTTTTCCCACAAATGGAAGAAAGTGTTTTTTCCCCTTACCTTTCTCTGTGGAGTGTTCCCCAGCTGTTCTGAAGCTCTTGGAAATGCTCCATTCACTCCATGTGCCCTTAAAATAATCTCCATTGGGCTTTGAACGGACTTTCACCTCATATGATGCATCATTTTCAAGATTTTTCCCCAGTAATTTTACCTGCAGGTATGGAGACTCTATTGTCTAAACACACAAACACAAAAAAAACATTAATTTTTCTAGAAAAGACAAAAAAATCATCTCCTGGTTCAACAAAATGCAAGTCCAAGTCATATTACTTAGAAGCAAACCATCTTAGCAAAGAAGTTTTCTAAACACTATACAGAAAGACCAGAGAGAAACAGCTGACAGTGGGCTCCATTCAAAGAGCAAGGACTCTTCGGCTGGACTTGCATACCCTGAGATTTTCTGAAGGGGGTCCCAACACACAATGATCTATAGCTACAGCTGAAGGAGAGACTTCAAGCTGGGAAACACGGGGGTTTTTTTGAAATTCTAAGCTCTCAGCTATGCACAAATATGAGGTCAGATGCATCATTGCAGTCCTCTACTGTTTGCTCTGTGTGTTTGCTTATTGTAGAGGTGATCATCACAGCATCAGCCTGGTTCAATAGCCGGGAAGTCAGGACAGTATCAGAAAAAGAGATAAATGCTGGGTAAGACGTGGCTGGAAAACAACTGTACTATGCTACTTTTGGTGCTGTAATGGGCAATATATGCTTACTTGGAAGACTCAGAAGGGAGAAGGAAAAAATAAAGACGACTGTGGTGCATAAAAAGACAACTTCCGAAAGAGCAACTGCAGGAAAGAAGCTGAAATCCCATTGTGCAGATCTGAGACACTCTCCATGTCAATGCATTCAGTTGTCTGAATCTGTCTCTTTTTCTAGTTATGGTTCTCCTGTGTTCCCTCTGTTAAGAATATACAGTATGTGCTTTTAAAAGCCTCCCATCCAGACTAATGTTTGCACTGCTGCTCTTTTGGAAGAGGACACGCAGATCTCCGCAACCAGGCAGCCCTGCCCAGACTCAGCCTGGTTCCTAGAAAGCTGCAGCCTGAAACAGGGTCTGAGGCAGGGAGAGCTGCAGGGCTGCACACCAGAGAGCTGACTCCACACGACTCCCCGGCTGGAGAGGCTGCAAAGAGAAAGGGACACAAAAACCCTGTTGCTGTATAAAAAAAGGCCAGGTCGCAGGCTGAAACACCAGAGGTCATATGATCTACTAACTGGTAAGCACAGAAAATAAGAACAAGGCCATCACAGCAAACCTCATTACTAATAATTCAAGATGGTTCTGTTTCTTTATCATTTCTTCTATTTTCACTGCAAGGCACAAGCACAAACGAAGGACACTTCTGTAGTCCAGAGAAGTATCTAGTAGACACAGCTGCTGTCAGTCTGCAACTGCTTCGACTACCAAAACATTTAAATGCCAAGCATTACATCTTCCCAGGTTTTCAACTGGAGAACTCTTAGAGTGCAGATTTGAGGTTTTTACATGATACTGGCATTTCTGGTAATGTTAATTTCAGAAATTAGTGTAAGCATGCCTACATTGTCACTTACCTTCCAAATTCCTTCCTCCTGACGATAGGCTATTTGGTGTATTAATTTGTCCTTTAAGTATTTCTTCCATGAGTGTGGTGTACTATAATGAATAAGATATTCATTTGCCTCTTTTTGGTATGTGATGTTTATATCAAATGGTATTTCTGGCTTAACTGCAAATGATAACAAAACAGGATATAACAGGATCAGATTAAAGCTACTACAAAATAAACAGGTTTAGAAAAGTCCGTTCCATGCTTGACCCCCTCCTGGGTGACCTGTCTTGACCTAGGGAACAGTGCATGGCTGGCCTGATCTGGGCGAGCGTAATGACAAGCTCCATTTCATCATTTCACCCCAGCGCCAAGTGGGGCTTGGTGTTCACCAGCTGTAGCAGAGGAGCTGCTTGGTGCGGCGTTCGTGGCAGGGACGGCACTCCCCTCGACTGTGACACTGAGTTCTTGGAAAATAACACCAAAGCATCCTGCACCCCTGCACTAGCTCTGCTTGGAAACCTGAGATTCAAACCCTCTAACCAGGCTCTGAGACTTCTGCCTTCAATTGAGACTCTATTAAATTCTTTTCAAGGAGTAACCTGTCAGTTACCATGGTTGTGTCTTCAACATTAAAAGCTGTAACTGTGACGTGGAAGCTGTTAAGAAGCCAGTGTTGACTTATTCAGTACTGTTATGATGCATTTCTTGTGGCAAACTGCTAAGCGGCTGGAGAGGGGCCTTGTTAGGGGGCATTTCTGGGTGGTTTCTAGGCACAGAAAGTTGGTCCAGGCTGGCCCACAAACTGAGATGAGGCATAAGATAATCACTAAACTACTGGACTAGGACAGAAATGCTTCATAAGAGGACATCACAGTGTCTATTGACAAAAGAAGGTAAATCAATGCAATACCAGAGCAGAAAATATGGTTGCCCTATAAGGGCTTCTCTACAGCCCTCAGATGAGACAAACTGCTGAGAGGGATAAGTCCCAAGGAACACCTCTTCCCCCTGAATTCCCCATTTCTTAGCTCAGGCAGCTCCCCACTGTGGCTTTAACAAACCCATTTGTGGGCCCTCAGCATCCTTCCTGCGCTGCAGGAATCAGGAGCATCTACTTCAGACCATTGATTTCACCAAGAAGCAAGGCATGGAAAAAGTGAAATCTTGCAACCTCACCAGCCCTGTGTGGGATTAGAGTGTGGCTGCTGAGCTCACGCTAGACATTAAGTAGTCAGCTCCGAAACTGCAGAAGTCCTAGTAAAAGATGAACAAAATGTCCCTGCTTGACATTTCAGCCAAGCTCCAAAATAACTGCTTCACTCACCCATATAATTCGATCTAGGTCTAGGTCTGGGCAAACAGAGTGTTATAATAAGCCAGAATTTAGCTGCACTTTTTCAAAGGAGGTTAACCATGCTTAGTTTTGAAGCAAGGGGAACATCACACTCCACCATAACCTAAAATCTAGCATAACCTACCACTGATCCCCTCCTAGAACACTATTTTATATTGCCTCTATTTCATTTGGATTGACCCTTAAGTTTTGTGTTAGACTACTTTTTTCCTAGTAGCTTATATATCTTAGTAATGAGCAAAATGTTAGGTGTCTTACCAATGTCGGTTACACTCAGACTCCTGCAGATCTTTCTTTTTATCTCAGAGTCCATGCAAATGTCTCTATTTGAGAGTATATCAGTGAATTGCAAGAAATACACATCTTCCTGTTTCTCCATATTGGAACATACATAATTGCTGTCTTCCTTGGTACTGTTGACCAAAGTGACACAACATTAGTTTCCTCTCAGTCTTACTATAAAATAGTTAGGGACAAATTCTGATTGTTCATTTCACATTAACTGAAGTGAGAATCCATATGAACATGAAATAAGAAACAATACCACGCAAACGAAGACCTGAAAAGACTGATACTGCTTTTAGTCACAGTCTGCAAGCATAATAATCAAGCAATGTGAATCACAGTAGGAGTCCTGGAGCTCTCCAAGAAAAAAACATGCCATTATTTAATTGGATATATATGTGTTAAAAAAAAGTTGTATCTTTAAATGTGATCTTACTGCTGCCATTTGTAAATACAGAGCAGTATGTTTGGATGCTCACCGAAGGTAATGAGAAATTTCTTACTGACTGCAGTGGAAGCAAATACAGGACCAGCACTCAGCAAGGCCATGAGGAAATTAATGGCACAGTTTCACAGGTGAAAATACGTCTGTGTTCCTTCATCTGTGTGACTCCTGTGATAGAGGACTATCACAAAATTTCCGTCAAATCCCAGAATCAAACCCATGAAAATAGAAAACAGAAAAATTCTCGCAAACAAACTAGTTGAAAATAAGTAGTAATTAGAATAGCAAGATGCAAAAAAAAAAAAAAATCCACTTTTGCTGGCTGCTGCAATACTTTCAGTTTCAGGAAAAACAGGCAAAGGGAAAAGAAAAGTATGTAAAAAAAAACCAAAAATTGAGCTTCTACAGCTAGGTGCATCCATAACAAAAACAAGGTAGAAAAGAGTTTCATGACCTCAGATAGAAGTGGAGGTGACTGATGTGTTTGGTAGCTGTTTGGGTGTTTGCATACTCATTCTAGTGTGTATTTTTGTATGTCTGTGTGTGAGAAGACAATTGCTTAATTTTTATCTTGAGCAAGATAATGACATTTTCCCCTCACTGGAAAACTGGGCTTCACACCAAAGAATTTTGCATGGAAAGGATCTGCCTCTCCAAAAAACCATTCAAACTTGGTACAACACTCTGAATCAGAACCTTGTCTATTTTTTCCAATCCTCTTTCCCAGCATATGTCAGTGCGATTCACTGGTTCTTAGCGTTTAGGCTTCCCAGAAGTTTTACCTAAGGACAGACAGTGACACCGCTTACCACACAGCCAGGCTATAGTTAGTGTTGTGAGGAGGCAGCTCTGTAAAATTGCAAGTCAGGCTGCTGTAGGAATCCTTAAATTCCAGCTGACTGAAACAGTTGATGTCCAAATTATCTGGTTCATCGTCTCCAAAGGTCCCTAAGGAGAAATTCACAGAGCACTGATGAAGTAAACCAGTTAGTTTATTTGATGTATAGGTCCATTGTAAAACAGGTTGTTTCTTTAAGCGGTTGCCAAAATGGAAGAGGATCAACCTACCAGTTTTGTAAAAGGAAAAGAAAGCTTGTTCAAAATGAAATGAAAAGCCAATTATACCTTTTAAGGTTGTTCTCCCTGTATGTGACTGAAACCCACCCACTCAGAATATACTAAGGTGCGCTCCGCATCATCAGTTTTTTGTGAGCTATAAAATGACATTGCATAGCAGATGGCTCGATCAGACAAGACACATATGTCTACGCTTTTCTGTTAGTCATGGTCAAAGAAGGGTGCTGAAGTCATCTTGGAAACCTTCTATGTGAAAAAGTCCCAGGGCAGACTGCAAAGCAGAGAAAACAGATTGTTCTCTGTGCACTTTAATGACTTATAACTTTGATGTGGCCATTCTAGACAAGGACGGGGCCATTCTAGTTTTAAAAGTTGTTACAGATGAACTTTATACCAAGAAAAAAGTAGGACCTACTCCATTTGAAAATCCCCTCAGAACTTTCTCAAACAGGTTTTCCTAATAGAAACCACAAAACACTGCTAGCCCCTGTCATGCAAAGGGTAGCAAGACACGCTCATGAAGCCCACTGAAAAGCAGAACGTTTTCGTCAAGGACCAAAACACTCAAAAATGAACAGAACAGAAACGTGCACTGAGAGATATACTCAGCACGATTACTGCCAGCGGTTTTTGGGGCTGATGCACGAGGCTAATGTCTTCTCAGGGGTAAGGGCTAGTCTCTGCAGGAGCTTTTTGTATGGGAATTTCAGATTAGGACAGCATGCAGTGCATCAAACATCTTATAACTCTGAAACAGTAGATCCACCCTGGAGGATGCAAGAACAGCAATTTCCTTTGCTGTGCCTGCAAAAGGACCAGCTGCCCTGCAGACATCTGAGAGCTTCAGTGCAGCATCTTCCTGCCCCTGCCCTGATTGTGCTGTGAAAGTGTGGCCAGTTTGCAGATTCCTGAGGAGACTGGATGTGGGCAGTTTTAGAAAAACAGGAGTATTTTGCTGTCAGGAGGCAATTGAGTCCCATAGCACATTTTGACTGTATTGCAGCATTCTCTGAAATGCCACAAACTTGGACTCAGGAGGGAAAGCTCAAACTTTCTGCCAGAACACATGGCTTCCAGCAAATTTGCCTCGATGACTCATAAAACAATTACAATTTGACTAACAGCATATGCCTCATGCCCTGCACTTGGTATATATGAGGTCAGCGAAACAAAAACTGATGCTTTTGAGAGGAGTCCTCTCTGGCAGAAACTGCCAGTTCAGTGGGACTTCATGAAATCTCACCCATCATAGTTGAATGGTCAATGAAAGGGTTACTGTGATGAATCCTCAAGCAGATCCTTGGTGGGAGGAACACCTCTGCTCCTTTACTGATGGTTAAGGATCACTGTGATGATATATAACCCTCTCCTCGGAAATCTCCAAGGATTATTGCTGATCCACCCCCACCTTTGATTCTCCCCCACCCACTTCTCTCAGATGTGGCGTTCCCAGGAGGTGCCACAGAGAAAACGAGAATCTGGCTGCTCCCATGAGAACAGTGACTCACGTATCTGCACAGACAATGTGGGGGAATGCCCATGGAAACAGTTCCAATGGAAAATCCCTCCCAGAGAAAATGATTATTATTGCTGATGCTGCACAGGTAAATTTGAACTGCTGAAGGGTAATTGGCTACTTGGATACTGTGATTCACAGTTATACCGGTGACACATCTTTATATTACTGTAGCTACTGTATGTCCTGTGATCCCTGGCAAATGCTGCCAGCATACAGGGAGACCTTGTCCTGAATGGGAATACAACTGAAGATCCAAATGGTCACGATTTAACAACAGAAAACAAGCAAGGGTTAGTTTTTCGATTACTTTAAAATGTAAACAAGGAGTAGCATCCATCAGGGTCCCCATCAGCCAGTGCTTCCTGCTGATGTCAAAGATGAAATGCATCTGGCATGGGGTACGCGAAGTAATTCAGAACTGCAGCGAAAAATGCAAATGTGGTGCCGACTGGGGCTAGGAGGAAGGCAGATGTGACTAGCATCCGTGGCGGGCAGCAGGAGCGAAGGGGGCGTTTGATGCTGTATTAATTCAGAACTTGGAGTCTGCTGCTTTGAAGGGATCAGAGCCACCCTCTGAGCTAAGACTGAGCGGCCATTTAGCGGCTACCACGAGCAACAGGAGCTAAGAAGCTAGGAAACAGCTCCCCTTCTCACAACAGATCCTGTGTTCTCTGTTCCAAGGTGAACCCCGCTCTCCTTGAAGGATGAGGAAACGTGGCATCTTTCACTAACATTGCCAGTTTGTGGGGGTACTCTGTGCAGCACAGGCACACACGAAGCTGGCAGTGCAGTAATCTGGGTGACCATGAGCATTTAAGAGAGAGAAGCAGAGGTCAGTGCCGCTCTAGAATGAGCACAGCAGCAGTTTCACACAGGTGAAAGTCTTGATCACCGCTGCCCTGAGTCATCTGGACAGACATATATATACACAAAAATGTGTATTACATGCAATTATTGATTTGTGGGTAAAAGTGCATGCATACATATACATATATTTAAAAATCAGGGGAAGACAAATGAGCTGAAAAGAATCTGTATAAAAAATATTTTAGATAGATAGGTAGATACACCCAAAGCTTACATACAGATATATGTCACATTCAAAGCATTGCTAAGACCTCAGATACAAATACTGGGAGCTTGGTTTATTTATACTTATAGTTACCACAAGACAGCATTAAAACTTACGAATTGGTATGACTTATCTTCATTTATATAAGAGATGTAGATTGCTTGGTGCTTTTTGTGAATAAAAACTAACACACCATATTTTGTATAAACACACAAAAGTGATAAGCATCATACTAATAAGCATCTCATCAGTAAAAATCTTTCAGCTGTTTGATACTGAAAAGTGACAGAAATTTTAAATCATTTCCTATGAGGCTGACTGCAAAATCAAGAGAAAGAAAAAGTTTTTGTCTTGCAGTTCAAATAGTCATTTAATGTTTAACTAGTATAGCTCACCCTTGGGTGCAGGACTTTACCTCTCAGACACTGAACTTTCACATTGTGATTATGTGGTTCCTTATTCATGGAAATCACATTCTGATCATAGAATATATGATAATTAAACCTCATGATCGGTGTTAAGTTTGCAATTTGAAGAGCTTTTTCTGGTACTATTACTCCACAGGCTGACAGTAACTTTGCTTTTAGCTGACACGTATACGTATGCAGCCCCAGTTATGCTTCCCTACACCTCAAAAACACCGCACACAAGTGTGTTCACTACGTAAATGGTTTTGATGACTCCAACACTGCTCGCACTGGTAAGAGTTCTTTTTATAATCAAAAGTTCACAAGATGATAACTTTTTCCTTGAGAAGACCAGACCACACGTCTGAGCCTGGTTCTGCTGAAATCAAGGCAGGGCTCAATATGGGGGGATTTTTGTGGAAGAAAAAACAGTCTCATAGCTACAAGTATGGCACGTTCTTCACAGAAGTGGTTGTCTCTTGGGTTTGGACAACACCCAGCTGAACGGTCCAAATCACAGCAGGAGCCCTGTGAACCTTTTACCAAGAGAAGAATACCAGCAGAGCCCATGCACGTGCTTAAACTTTATGCTTTGAAGCCACTGGGACTAACCACAATACATGAAACCAAAGGCACCAGTAAATGCCTGCAGGATCAGTGACTGAATTTTCCATGTAGATGAAGTGACCGTTTCCACAGACAGAGTTTTCTGAAATTTCTAGCTCCGATAGCAACATACAGAATATTGACTGGATTTAGTACTAATCTGATTCAGGGAGAAATCATTTTAATCAGAACAGTTTTGATGTGGGTTGGACAAACCATACAAGTCTGTGGAGGAGGGCCGTTTCAGTGAGCTGTCCTGCCCGCTGACGCCTAGTAAGATGCTGCCTCCTGCTTTCCCTTGCCTGTCGCCTCCTGCCCCGCTGCAGCTGCTCCTTCTTCACCCTGCTTTGTAGCTCTCCTATGGCTTTCGGGGATCTCCATCCCCCTCCGCCTGGCTGTGGGTGGCAGGAGGAGAGGGGACAGAGCTGGGGGGACAGTCTGCGGCTTATAAAAGAGGAGGAGGTGAAGGCAAGAGCAGTGGTGAACTACTTCCCTCCTCCGCTCATAAGAAGGGGGCGAGAGGGTGCCTGCATCCTACTGCAGCCTGGCTGGCAGCACTTCATCGGGAGGCAGGGCGAGGATGGAAGTCAGATGGGGAAGGCTGAAACATCCATCAGCAGTGATTTACCCTGGGTTGTTTAACTTGTTGGCCAAAGCCACGCAGCTCATAAGGAATTCATTAAGGCTGTTAATTGCTCGGTGGGGATTTTCCAAATCTGTTTATTTCTATGCAAAGAATTAGTCCTGATTTACTGGAAGTTGGTAAAAAGGCTAACCAAGGACAGGTCCTGTCATATCTGCTCTAAGGAAGTCCTGAAGATTTCAGTGACTTCAACTATAAATCATTAGTGTTGACCACTCACCACAGTAACTGCTTGCAAAACCCGATTCTAAGCAAAGTGTATGAAGGAAAGGCAAACAGAAAAAAACAAGAGTTTGTTAGAGGCAGACCTAAGCTGTTCTCTGTTTTCTTCTAACTAATAAACTTACCATGCATAGCCTATGTAAGTATCTGTACAGCTATCCATGTAGGAAAAAAAAAGAGATCCTCGTGATTAGATCTGCAAGGTAGCACAGGTGCACAGCCATTACTTTCCTAAAAACCAAAACTCTGTTGCTCCCAAACAGTGAAATTCTGGAACCCTAAATTTACTGGTAACTGAGCAACTGTCCATGTCCTTCATGCACAGTACAACAGACTCTGTCAGTGCTATTTATATGAATGCATAGTGTTAGACAAGTAAAAGTTTAAAATATCTGGGGTTGAATCTGTAAATCCAGTTTTCCATCTCCCTTTTGAGAAAAGAGACAGAAGATTGAAAGAGAGTGGTTTTATTGTTGCTCTTTATATTTTGCCTTTCAATTTGGATAATTCTGCTGCTAAATAATTTTCACATGTCTAAATGAAATATTGAAATCTGCAGCAAGCCTGAATTTAAACTGCTGAATTAATTCATTATTCTTTAGTGTACAAGTGATGGATGTTCATTAGTGATGGACTGTTGAGAAGCTGCTGGTTGAACTGCTGCCTCAGCCACACTGTCATGGAGACTGGGACTACCCTCACATATAACCTATATAATCTTTTGAAGAAAAAAAAAATTTGGATTTTGAAGTGGAACAGGTTGGACCAAGTTTGAGTTATATTAAAACATTTTCGTTGGAAGAAACTGCCAAGAGCAAGAAAAGTCAGAACCTCACCCTTTTCTGACAGCAGCTCAGGGTAGTTATAGCCGACAAAAGAATGAAATGGTTCCCTACCAACAGGTATAATTCTTCACATAAAAGCTAAATACAAAGAGAAAGGCTAAACAGGTCTGATCTTGCATGCCCTCTGCATACAAACCTCTGTGATTTTTATTATAGTTTGGACATTACAAGGAAAGCAGACCTGGGAATTCAAAAGATAATCCTTCAGCTCCACATTCATCTAAGGTACTGGCACTAACAGAAAGAGCTCAAAGACTAAAATACTAACACATTTTACCCAGCAGTTATATCTTGGAGCTCTTAACTCAGGTTTTCAAGATCATACAAAAGTGGAAAGATGAACATGAAATGACTCACCATCACCATCTGCTGAGGTGCAACCACTTTCCCCAAAAGTGGTATGAAGAAACAAGAAGAAAATGCTCAATACAGTACTCGTCCGTGTCATCCTGAGCTAGCTGCATGTGTGCAGTACATGTGTGCACAAAACACTCGTTCAGTTTCTTTATACTAGATGACAGAACAAACCCATGGCCTGATAAAGAGACCGCAGGCAGGGGGAAATGTAAACATGCCGACAAGGATGACTAGTGGCAGACAGCAGGAAGCCAGCACGAAGATATTAGCAGAGCTTTTACTTTGAAACATGCTTCCCACTTCAAAACTAAGGGCCTGATCCATTAAGTCCATTGAAGTCATTGGGCAGAATCTGGTTAAGTCCAGTGAGTTGGGGGCAAATTTCTTGGATCATGCCTCTAACTTTGCTAGTGGGATATTTGCTACTGATTTCCCTGAGAGCATGATTCAGTCCTTACGTTGTGCAGCTTATCTTCAAAGACAGCCACAAAGCAGAGAGCTGAATTCTACCTTCAGTTTCAATTGTTTAGTTCCTCACATCCACTTTCCTCGCAATGGAGATACACGGGTTCAAGGGAGAAAAATTTCCAGCTATGAATTGCCATTATTTATTCTTTAAGTGTTGGCATTGTACAAGTCCCAAACAAGGCAATGCTGACCCAGACAAGCTGCGGTCTAGAAAACTAATCCTGCAAAACCCTACTCCTAAGAACAAAGTGATACATCTCACAGTTTTTCAAGCTTTGGACAAAACGGAGGAAGATAAAGAGGAGGTGTTAAATATTTCCTCCGCGCACTTTCTGTGGCTCTATACAGCAATGCACACCAGAGGGTATTACAGGGCTAGGCTCATTGCTGGCTGATGTGGCTGGCTGCAAGTGAGCATAAGAGTCGAAGCAGGAGAGCAAGCACTGGCATAGCACAGGATGCACCAAAAAAGCTTTATGTCAGGGGCGTAAAGGAAACAGAGGGTAAAGTAGGTAATGGTGCCTAAGCAAACAGAAAAATGGTGACACTATAAAGACAGAGACTTACACTGCCCAAGCCACAGTGGCTTTTTAATCTGCAAGGAAAGAATTTAAACCAAGCGCCAAAATGATGAAAGCTCGGCCCTCACATCTAGGAAAGTGTCCTTCTTGCCAGGGTGGACTGTCCTCTGGTGTCACTCCCTACCCTGAGGAAGGGGTAGCAGGCAGCCAAGCTGCCCAGGCACTGGGGGGTGTTTCTGGGTTCCCGTCCTTGTCCCCCGCCGGGCTTTAATGGGCAGAAGCAGTTCCTTTTGCAACGACAGTTCAGTGGGGCTGCTTGGGACCTGGTAGCTCTCCCATGTCTGTGCCAAGTCCCTCCTTGTGATAAGACTTTGAGGATCCCCACAGAGGGAGTGAGATCCCTGAAGACTTGCTAAGCCTAGACAGAGACAGAAAAATGGGGTTGGATTTATCTGACAAAAATGTAGGTATTTACAGTGTACATAGCTACGTCAGAGCTTCTCATGCTTCACTCCTCCCTTACAGCCAGTGGAGAGCGGCAGCTTCTTTTAAGACATGATTCATCCCATCCTGAAATAGACATTTAAAAGGCGAAATTTAATCCCCTAAATATGTCTATCTTCACTGAGTGTAAGAGGAGCCCAAGGCGACTCAGGGGTAGATGTCTTCTTTGCAGACCTCCAGGATAAATCCCACCAGCAAACGCAGGAGAGACCTGTCAGGCTGTAGCAGCCTCCCACACCAAGGAAAGTGGGCATTAGGCAAGGCACCAGGGCTCAGGAGCTCGGGGCGAGATCTCGTCCCCGTGGCTTCTCCTCACTGCCCCGCTGGAGACAACAGTGGTGGCACGGTCCCCCGTCAGTCCATAGCTTGGCTTCACCGACAGAATTATTTGGGGTGCAGCACCCATTTGTACGCTATCCCTTCAAGAAATATCCTCTTTCAGAGGTGTTAGTCCGCTAGTGGGACTTCAGGAGCATAGTTAGTCTCTGATCTCTCCCTCCCGAGTTTCCTACACTTGACCTCAAGCTCACTGAAGCCAAATTTGAATCAAATAGACTGGCATTTGATGACTTCATGTCCCTAAGGCCTACCTTTCTCACCCGCTTAAATAAACATTAGGAAAGTGTATTTAAGGATTTAAGCACCTGGGTTAGTAATATTCAATATAATATTATTCTAGAAACTCTCAGGCTAATTTCTACTGCATTTTCAGCTAGAAATATCAATAAAGGATGGCTCTGCTGAGCAAACTGATCACTAGCCGGAAATGACACCATCTCACTTTAAATTTGTCTTGTTTATAATTGAGTGGGCTATGACTTTGATCTTTTTTTTTTTCTTTTTTCCTGTTTCAGCTGAAGCAAACTAAAAAGAAAAAGACTTTTTAGACATAATATTTTGGTTGAACGTCGAACAATCTTATTATCAGAACTGTGTTGCTCAGGGGATTTCCATGTTGTCATAGTTGCATTTTGTCTGGGTGGGGAAACAAGGGACCACAATGAAAATAATAAAAAAAAAAATGTATAAAGAAAAACCCTGAAGCAAAAGTACATTTTGTTTTACTTCTGGGGCTCTGCTTCAAAAGCTCCTTGATCTCTAAGAAGTATTTGGGTCTGTCAGTCTCACCTTGTTGCCTCTCTCTAATGTCCTGCAGCCAGGAAATTAGATTTGTGAGAGTTCAACTCTTAGGGTGGCTGAAGTGTTGGTACCCAGGAGAGATTGAAAGGATACTGGATTACTCTTTGTTTGCTATAGATTTGCACTGTATCTGTCTCCTAATTCAGGAGCACACAAAAGAAATTTTCCTGAATTTGAGCTTTAAGTTAGACAGAGGGATACTTTTGCCAGCCACTTGGGGCTGCTTTTGGAACTCTAAAAACATAATGGATCAGGTAAATACACAAGTTTATCAAAAGTGCAGTTTAAGGCAATGATTGCAAAGAATTCCATAATTAAATCTCTCACCTCTTTAAGACTAACAGTTTAAGCAGGGAAGAGTTTAGAAGGTCCAGCAAAAAGATAAAAATGGAAAAGACTTCTGTACGTAATCTAGATTTAACTCTGCCATCAGTACCTGTTTAGAAAGATGAAATGGATAGATCCCACCCTTCTACCTGCTACGCTCCTCAAGCATGTCAGTTCAGAGTGATCCCAAAGCCTTTGGGGGAGCCCAGTGAAGCAGGTCCTCCAAACTCATCACCTTGTGAAGCTCTGGAGACAACTCACGTAGAGAGTGGTGCTAGGAGGGTATAGTAGTGCTCATTTTTTTAGGAACTCATTCGGTATGTTTTGGTCAGATACCCATGGATAAACTGGTCTTTGAGTTTTGGACTGGGAGGGAACTTTTCTCATGTTGATGAGATTTGGCAGGAACTACAGTATTTACATCTATGCACAGCTTTAATGTGCTTCTAAATCCCATTAAATTAAAGTTTCAAGAAAAAATTCCCTAAAAACTCTTTGAAAAATCTACCATAGATGTTTCTTTAGGTTGTTGACAGAAGGAAAAATTGGAGGAGTCCATGCAGCTGTGAAACAGAATTTAGGAATTTCAATAAACACTTGAAATCCAGATGCTGATAACTGTGTTTGTAAATTATAGTTATTGATTGGTGCCTAAGACTAGAAAACTTTTTTTTTTTTGGGGGGGGGGGGGGTTAGAAAAGTGTTTAGTGAAGTTGAGGCATGTAATAAACCAGAATATTGTTAGACCATATATTAAATATGTACTGAAATAGAATTTATATTTAGATTTTTATTTTTATGGATATGCTGGGAAGCAGAAATCTTCTGGCCAGCTTCAGCTGTGAAGAGGAGGAGTTTTACCATAAAAAGGGATTCAGAATTTTTTTCATTGCTTCCTGACAATCCTCGCCCTGACCTGCTCTGGGAACTTGGTTCCATATATTTCTCCCTGGTGGAAAGATGAGCTGAAGGAGTTCATGCTTAACCTCGGGCTGCTCTTTCACAGTTTGTTGCCAGACCAGGAGCATGAAGTGGGAGCAGGAACAAGTGGGAATCAGAATTTCTTAAGTTAGTATTACCACAGGCAACCTCCTAAATTATTTTATTTCAAATTAACAATAAAGCAACAGTAACAACAATACCAAGAACAGCCATACAGCCAACTTTGGGCTCCTTTTATCTGCCTTCTGGTTCTAAGTCTTTAGGGAGTGCTCAGGATCACATATTTGGCTATTCTTCACAACAACCTTAGTTGAAGCATAGTTAAAGAAATGAAAGCTTAGATTCTCTTTATATTACTTTCTTTAGGTTTTAGAGAAACATATACACTACTACAAGACACACTGCTCACTCATGAGATCTGGCGGTAGAGTACAAGTCAGTAACGCAGTCACCGTAATCCCACTGTGATTTCTCAACAACATCACAATGATGGGCCCAAAAATGGTGACAATGAAGCATTTTGTGAATGCATTTTAATTCTGCAAAAATAGTTTAATTTGACCTTCCCCACTAGTGTTTAATTTGCTACTTTTTAAATTAAATGTGTTTGAATGTGTTTGGGGGTTGACCTGCTGGAAAGCAGCTCTGTGGAGAAGGACCTGGGAGTGCTGGTGGACACCAAGTTAAGCATGAGGCAGCAATGTGCCCTGGTGGCCAAGAAGGCCAATGGTATCCTGGGGTGCATCAGGAAGAGTGTTGCCAGCAGGTCGAGGGAGGTGATTCTCCCCCTCTACTCAGCCCTGGTGAGGCCACAGCTGGAGTACTGTGTCCAGTTCTGGGCTCCCCAGTACAAGAGGGATGTGGCACTACTGGAGCAAGTCCAGCAAAGGGCCACAAAGATGATTAGGGGACTGGAGCATCTCTCTTATGAGGAAAGGCTGAGAGAGCTGGGCCTGTTCAGCCTGCAGAAGAGAAGGCTGAGAGGAGATCTTATCAACGTGTACAAGTATCTGAAGGGAGGGTGTCGAGAGGATGGGGCCAGACTCTTTTCAGTGGTGCCCAGCGACAGGACGCGAGGCAACGGGCACAAACTGAAACACAGGCAGTTCCATCTGAACATGAGGAAAAACTTCTTCACTGTGAGGGTGACAGAGCACTGGAACAGGTTGCCCCGAGAGGTGGTGGAGTCTCCTTCTCTGGAGATATTCAAAACACGCCCAGACGCGATCCTGTGCAACGTGCTCTAGGTGACCCTGCTTGAGCAGGGGGGTTGGACTAGATGATCTCTAGAGGTCCCTTCCAACCTCAGCCATTCTGTGATTCTGTGATTCTGTGAATTTTCTTTCTTTTTTATTTTATTTGGTTTTAAAATTTCCTTTATTTTTAGTTCAAAAACCTAAGCTGTTAACAAACAAAATGCTTTGGTTTCGGTTGAATAAATTCTCTAAGAATATGTCCACCACAGCTGTGACTGCTTTTGGATGTTTAGCCATGGGGTTCCTGCCATGCTGACCCCACTCCAAAAGTAAAATCCAAGGGGATGAAGGAAGCTCCATATCTGATGTGTGGTTAGTCCGTGACACTGAGCTGGACTCTTTTCTGAGTCCCAGATGAAAAAGGAGCACTAGACTTCAGCAAACAGGACAAAGGGAAGGAGAGAATAAAAACAATATCATCACTTAGCCCTCTAAAATGAAAATTTGAAGGAAAAACTCCTGATGGAAAGATCATTGTGAGACAGCTAAGGCTGGCATGCTGGGAAAGAGTGTGGGGAGCCTGATTTTTATTTCTTATATTTAACAATGCTTCTGGATGTTGGCTGGCCTGGCTGGATGCAGCTGTACTTGGATGTGGTGCTTTGCCAAACTCCACATCTGCCTGGACATATTATTGTGTGTAAGTACTATCAGTACTTGCTATTTTTGTTAACAGCTATAGCAATTCTGAAAGTGGACAAAAGTGGAAGCTGAAACTTCAGGGGAAGAAAAAGGAGTGCTGACAGTAGGTCCTGAAAAATCAGTGTGCAGCAGGGGCCAGGGCACCCAGGGCCCAAAGAAACAGCTAGGATAAGTCAGAATTTGAAGGCTAAATATCTCCTTTATGAGCAAAGACCTGTCACTGACAAAGCAGATGAAAGACAGATGAGTGATGAACATTCATTCACAACACAAACCTTGTAACAAGATGAAACGCTAGGGGATTTCTGCCTTTCTCTTTCTGCCCTGACTGATGCACTCTGCCTCTGCCCCTACGTCTGCCTCACTTCCTTCGCAGAAATAGATTCAGAGGCTTTAACTGCCATTTAGAAGTCAGGTCCTGAAATTAGCCTCAGACATGCACCCGTCTCAGGTGGACTCAGGTGGCAATTCAGGAGGATTGAGCTGGCTGAAGGCAACCTTAAATATTGGTGTTCCTTTTCCTTATAGTTGCAGATCTTGGTACATATCAGTCTTCCAGTGGATTAATGAACAGCATTAGAAGCCAGATGCAGCCATGATGATTTTTAGCCACAGGAATAACAGAATTTGTTGTTTAAAATGAGCATTGCTGAACACAGTTTAATCAAGCTGAATGCATCAAAACATTTTTAGAGAAATAATTTAAAAGAACTACTTAAAATGTTTAAGCAAATGAGGGCTAGATAAACAATAGATAACAAAAGGTCACAAAAGAGTAATAAATTAAATTTATTTCAATTCATTGAAATTTAAGTATATTTTAAAAAATGCTTTCTTGGTAATTAGAAGTAGAAGAACTGAGAAAGACAGACAGGAAAATAAAATTGCAACAGAAGAGAATATATTCTAAACAGACATTATGAAAAGTGACAACAATCTGTCTGATTTAAGTAACCCAGATGTGATTTGGTTTGGCACGAATTCTGTGCTCTGAGATGTTTATCTCTTCAAAATAAATTACATCTATGTCAGCTCAATAATTTAAATAGGAGTCATGTCTGAGGTATCATTAAATTTAGACACTGCATGTCAGAAAACCACAGGAAAATATATGTGATTAACCTGAAAGATTATTCTCCACAGTAAATATTAGGGTAGGGGTGGGGAAATCTCTATATAACAGGGAAAAAGAATTGCACTTTTTCTCTCCATTCAATATGCCTCCTTAGAGACAGAAAGAAACATGCAGATAAGGCAGTAATTGCAGAGGGACATACGTGATTTGTGATGTGACCCCAGCCAGCAGATTTCTGAGGCAGATTTGTTGGCCTCTTTTCATTAGAGTGAGCATTTTAAAACCACCCACAAGTGGTTTCACATTTCACATTTTTCACATTTTGAAATGGAGAAACTCCGTCAAATATCAAGTATTCTCCAGAGTAACACAAGACCCTTCCTCCAGGCTTGCTCTCAGCCCAGCTACCTTGCATGGTTTCCACCATTCCCTCTACGGCCCTTGGAAATGTTCCTTTCTTTTCGTCCCCATAAAGGTCTGCTGCTCTCTGTATTGTTACTCTTTTAAGGGTTCTTCCAGCCCATATTTCTGCTGCAGATTCCCCTTTCACTTGCTCACTCTCTCCGTCCTGCCGTCCCTCACTCCCTGCCTCACTTCATGCTCCTGGCGTTTCCCTTTGGCCGTGCTTAGCTGCGCTGGGGAAGATACAGTCTTCCTTGCTGGTGCACCAGGACCAGGGTGTAAGATTAGCTTTTCTTTCTCTAGAAAATTAAATGTGTCTGTATATTTAAAAACAAAATGTAAAAAGATAGATGACATAGGACTGAAATCTAGAACACATTTTCTATTCAACAAAAAGCTTCAGGTGAAAGGTAGAGTCGGACTGCAAGGCACAACAGAAGACTGTTGGACACCATTATTTTCTTTCCATGGCAATTCTTTTTAAAGGATGGTTGTAGCAGTGTAGTTCCTTATGTTTAAGTATGGGATTAATTAGCCTATCCAGCTCACCTCTCCTTTATATTGAGGTAAATCAGCAAAAAGACTAATTAAATAAAGGGAAATTTATCACATCAATACAGATACAAGAAAGAGGATAATCAGATTCAGTGAGAATTTCATTCTGGATGAAGTAGAGAACTGGCTGAAGGGCACAGTCAATAAAATTACTCCCAAATATGCTGAGCTTTCCTGCTTCTGAGCTGGGATATAATAGAAGAGTTAAATCTTCTGGCCCAGCAATATTCTCAGTGCACAGTCCGATATGAAGCCGTAGTTATGAAAGCCAGAAGCTGGAGAGCATGTTTAGCATACTGTTCTGATCTACCTAATTTACTGTGATGAGAAGTGAGCTTAGGTGGAGCTCTGTGTCAACAGAACTATATCTCCATTGCAGTTCACATTCACTCTTTTAGCTCTAGCTGAGGTCTCTCTAACCTGTGCTGCACTATGCACACATAACTGAAGGCTTTTTTAGGCAGAACAGACTGTTATGGCAATGTGGTCTGCCCTGCAGTACAACACTGTCCAAAGAACATCACCCTGTAATCTCCTTATCAGGCTTACATTTGATGCCTAAATTATTACATTTGGTCTTTTTCTAAATACTTGAACTGATGGAGAAATTACTGCACCCCTAGTGTTAGCTGTCGTCATTGTTCAAGATATATATGTAAATTTGTATAAATCCAACTTCCAGTGAGAGGATCTTGTCTGCTTTTGTTTATAAAAATGAAGATCTCAGTATTATCAGAAATCCTTTCCCATTCAAATAATTGTAGTCCACCATGAAATTATCCGTTTATCATGTTCTTGAGTAAGTAAATTAAATCTATGGATTTAAAATGCTTTCTGTAAGACAGGTCTCCCTGACATCAAATTTTCCTTCAGCTTTTTCTCTGAAGTGCTCAAAACCAAACACAATAGTCTCATAATACTCTCACTAATCTCTGTATGCAGAGATACTATCATCAGGTGCAGTTCTCCATATTCTCATGCTTACACATTCTGCATCATAATGGTTGCTTTAACTGCTGCATCTACTGCTATCTCCTGCTGAATTAAATCCTAACTCCATTTTGGAGTCTTTGCTTTCCCAAGCTCAGACCTTTATCCAATAAATGGGATGGTCACATATATAAAAGGCTGACTTCTGGGAATATAAGGCTGCTACTGAGCACACCTATTTCAGTCATGTCCAACTGAGACTCTATTTGCTTAATCTAATAGGACTGTTACACACCTTGCTCACATGACTTGTGCACAAGCTGCAGTTAACTACACAGCTCCTGGGTAGAGCCCTGGGCTGAATTAACATAAAAAAATCCTAAATGTCATTACGGAATATATTAACTGAAGTATTTTTGACAAAAAAGGTAAGGGTCATTATTCTGCTCTACATAACTCCAAGGAGACTTCTGCTGAAGACTTGTTTCTGATTTGAGAACTGGGGTCTCACAGACATGTTGCCTAAGTGGAGGGAGTAGAATAGCAAAAGCAAAAGGAGGGCGGGAAATCACAGTTCATGGGGAGAGCCAGCTCGGTGCCTGCAGGGGTAGCAAAAGCAGGACAAGGCAACCTGCACGGGGAGGGCTCACCTTTCTTACGCTCCCTTGAATGACCAGCATGGTTCTTTGGGAGGAATTTGCTAGATTCTGTGCAATGTGAGCATCAAATAAACAAGAACCAATGTCCTACAGAAAAAAGACAAAAGGACTCAGTGGTCTTTGTCCTTTGGATATAGGCATGACGCAGCACCTGCTACCCTGAAGTTATGCCTTCTTGTAATTTTGGGAGAGACTTCACCTACAGCATTACAAGGCTTTTTCCTTGCTGTAGGTGCAGTGGAGGCCAACAGGGAGCTTTTGTGTTGCTATTCACCTCGCGGAACAATACAACTCCACTTACAAAAGCTCTCTGCAGTCGCCATAGCTCATCCACTGCAGGAGAAGCTGACTACCGGCAGTTCTTCAGCCAGGGTAGGCTGTTTCCCTTCCTTCTCTTCCTCTTTTGCAGCAGCTCCCTTCTTGCCCTCTCCCTAGCACAGAGTTCTTTGCTCTTGCACACAGCTGATTTCTTTCCACTAAAATACATGCAGGAAAGTTAAGCATATCCTGCCCCTTATTATCATGTGTGCGATTAATGGTACATACTACTGCCTGGAACTACTGGGATATCAGTGGGTTTCCTATGTAAGGCACAATTTTATCTTAGCTTTTGCTCCACGGTGGGTTATATGCAGAGAGTGTTGCTTTAAAAGTCCAAATGAAGGAGAAATATCAAAGCCAAGCCATAAATCGATCTCAGTTATATGAACCTGTGCCAAGGCTCATATGAAAGTGGAGCAACGTTCATGAAAAATAAGAAGCATAGGATTGTCTACAGGTTATGGAGGCTGGCCAACCTTCCAGTGACCTTGGCCTGAGGTGGAGTTTGTAACACAACGTGAAAACATCTGGTTTCACTTTTCAAGGCAAACACTGCAAACCTGGCTTGAGCGCAGCTCAGATAGAGCTGCCGCAGGAGCCATTGGCTTCAAAGTGTTTATGTGCACAGGTTCTGTAAACCTGCACTGCATCACCTCGGCTTGAAAGAAAAAAAGAAAGAGGGAAACAAAAATTTAAAAATTGAGCAGCCAAAGAGAAAAAACAAACCACAACAGATACCAGCTGCTGAAATGCATTTTTGTTGCAACCTGAGATCCAGCTAGGAAAGTTTCCAGTAAGAAACTAAGTGCAAGTGCAGCAGAAAACAAAAGGGGGGCCCTTACCTGTACATCTGGATGGGATGATGGTACTGGTAGGTGGTGTCCAAGGACTTGCCCCTGGGAAATTACCAGGTAGAAAGGAGAATCCATGAAGCTCCTACTTCTTTTCTCAAGGAGAAAGCAATGATTAACTGGGCAGACTTGAAGATCTGGGACCTCCACTCTCCCCTTGCCACAATACAGCTGGCAAGATGAGCTGAGCCAGTGCAGCAAGAGAAATGGTCTGCATCTTGCAGGACTTGAAGGATAGCAGGTTCCTGCTCCTCTGAAGACTGGGAAGAGCAGGGACTGAAGTGAGATGCAGTGACACAGACAACAGGCCGTTCCATCCAGCTAACATTAACTGCTGAATGTTATCAGCATGGAAAAACAAGAGCATATAGTGAGATTCTCCACAATCACAGATAACACTGCGTAGTGGATTAGGATGATTATGTTAATGTGTACAGTGTAGCATTATAATTCTGTATGCAAACTTAATCACATTTATAATATCAATTTTTTTTTGGGCTTGCCAATTGTTTGCTTCTTTGGTTCTCCCACTAACATCTTCTTTTGCATGCTAAATTCAGCATTTTTGTACATAGACGTGAAGAGAGCCTTGCACGGACAAGAGAGTTGCATTACAAATACTACTGGAATCATAACTTTGCACTTCCTTAGCTATAAGTTTTAAATTTCTCAGCTTTCAGATTATTGTAGACCAGAATTTTTCTAAATGGAATCATCCAATTTAGCTTCCACTCTAGGATCTTCAAAAGTCCTGAAGCAAATGAGGAGGAAAAATCTCATTTCAATGATGTTTGTACTTCTCAGTCACTGGAAAGCTTCTGAAAATTCCATCATAACCCTTCTGTTACCTATTAATTGGCTTGATTTTCACAGCTGTTCAACAGCCTGCGTTGATCTGTTAGAAGGTGGTCATTACTTCTAAATGTTGACTATATATTTGGGTACCTAAAAACGTAATTCTACCCCTGACTGTGAGGAGCTATTTTGGAAAACACTGTCCATAGTTTCATGCACAAAATAGCATTTATAAGGCTGTTGCTCTAGATAAAGTTCCTCCTATTTTACAGCCCGTTTGCCTAACTGCTGGGTTACATATGGCAGTTCTGTTGATTACTGTGGATTGTCATTTAGCAATTACGGGAAACTGTATGTGTAACGTTCTGGGGTAATGCCCAGAATTGGGAGTGGTTTTATGTTGACTCATTTGGGACTTAGGAGTACTGATTTCATTCTACAAAGAAGTCAAAAGGAATAGGCAATAGAAACAGACATTCATTTTAAATGTTAACATGGCTAAGTATGGGTTTAGGGGCATACAGAGTACAAAGGACGTTGCAATCATACCACATTAGCATCCCCCTTCCCAGTGTAGTTTGACTACGCAAGTTTCCTATTCATATTGCAGTTACCTTCAACCCCATAGCAAAGAAGATGTAGACACGATCACAAACACACTTTGTACGAACAAAGTAAATGGAATTGTGCCATTTACACCACATTCAGTTTTGGCTATTGATAATATAACCCATAAATCTTAATTTTTAAGATAAGTAAATACTAGCGTCGTTTCCCAGAGAGGAAATGCACTCAGCAATGTGAACTATGAATCCTGCCAGGAACCACCATCCTGATCCTTGGCTTCCTGTTCTGTCCACTTCCTTGTAGTGAACAAAATCACTACACTATAGTGGTAAATCATCAAATTTAGGAAAACCTGAAAAGGGTCAGAATTTTGCAAGAGTATTTGATTGACACTGAACATCACTGGTTAGGAAAGCAGAATGGGGAGAGTACCAACTATTGACCAGAACTGCATGGTCTGGAGTGTTTGTACTTCCGCCCTACTGGAGACATAGTGAAAGCAACCTCATTAGCAGTAACTAGTAGCTGAAAGCACTAGATAAATGAACACACATTTTTAGTGAAGAAATGGGAGTTGTAAAACTGATTTTGAGAAAGCCAGGATTTTACCCATCTACTCTTCCACAATTAGTACATCATGGAGCATGATTTTATACTTAGTAATAACTACAATAACAAAAAAATCTTTCATTTCTGCTCCTTGTTGAAACCACAGAAAGCCCGTACCAAAAATATGATTTCTTCTTAATCTCAAGAAAATCTAATTTGCATTCTTATCTCAGCTTAACTTTCTTTAAAATTGTTCACTCTTTTCAAACAATGATGTGGAATCTGTATTTTAGCTATCTAGCTGTGCACAGCAACAAGGGATGTACCGTGGGAAACTTACTGTGCCTCCAAACAGGACACGTGCACATTCTGCCTTTGCCACAAATATGTAGCTTTTGGTCCTGTGTAGGTATGTTGAATCTATCCCAAGCATGTTTGCTATCAGTGGTTTACACCATCACAGAAGTGGTATTTTAACAAACACATGCAGAATCTTAACGTTTCCTGACAATTTACTCATATGCGCATACCAAAAAAAAAAAAAGGTATTCAGCTAGGAAGCTATCAAAAAACTGTTTTCCTGTTTACACAGCAGAATCAGTACTTATAGCTTGAAAAGTTTATTATAGTTCTCAATAATATTTAAATACTCTTACTCATACAAAAATTATAAACATGTAATTTGCACTGCACACCTGAAACTTTATGTTTCAAGATAAGAATACTCAGCCGATAAAGCAGAGGGTTGGAACTATAGCTATCAGCATAGACCATATCAGCCTTGGGGACTATGGAGCGTTAAACCAGCTTAACTGGTTTGAACCAGTTTTTCAGTTAAGCTAGAAAGCCTCAGAGCAGAGATTTTGGAAACAGAAGCAGATTTGATACTAGTGATCAAAGTGGTTATTAGTGATTATTGGGTACATAAATGTTGCTTCATATATTTAGATCTAGTTGAATATTGTAGTTTGCTTCTTGCACCAATAGCAATTTGTCATAGACTTTCAGCAGCTGTTCCATTTAGCTTTCTGCCTCTTGTTATATTTTATTAAAAAATAGTTGTAGGAGTAATAGCTAATTTAAATAAAAGTTTGAAAATTGCTTTTTAGTTTATTTGCTGCAAACATCTGCTTTTGGATGTGAAGAGGACTATTAATGTATGAACCAGAATACCTGTTGCTTATCTCCCTCCCATTTTATCTTCTTATATAAACAGGAATGGTTCAATTCCTGCAACTTATCCATGAAAATTACTAAAAATGCATAGGATTGATACACGCAAACTGAAAATTGTTAATCCAAAGTCTAAATGAAGTTTATGAATCACAAGCACATTTCCAGGTTATTGGATCAGTTTGTACATGACTGGCAAAGATGAAAGGGGCTAAATTTGTTTGATAATTCATTTGTAATAATAATTTCAATAACTACATACACTGATGGATTTAAGAGCTTTGGTAATGATGTTTATCATGCAGTTTATTCTGAAAGCCTTTCATCTGCTGTAAAACCAGAAGACTCTAGTCTCTTCAAATAAGCTGCAGGAATTTACTGCATCTGAAAAGAGTCTACAACAGTTATTGCAGGTGACAAGCTACAGTTCATTACCTCAGTTAAAACTTAACATCTCTTATATAGGGTTTCCCATCTTCAAAGAGATACAGAAATTCATCTTACCATGTTTTGTTCCAGTTCTTTTAAGCTCATCACCTGACAGACTGTTTTGTTGTGTAAAAATAAACAAAGGCACTTTTGAAAAAACATTGACCAGTGTAGATTTTTGGCTACCCTAAAGAGGCACGAGTGGTTCACTAAGGTGTGGGTGTGACGTGACACTTTTGCCTGTGGTTTATGTGTTAAAACTGTTTCATCGAATGAGCCGCTAGCATGCAGGCAGCCTGCTGCTGGTTGTACACGTTGGGAATGAATGATTGTGGTCTGTATGTTTCTCATAGATCAGCACTCTACAGTTACTTAATTGCAAAAAAAAGAGAAATCTCTGTCTTTTGAAGATGTTTCACTTGTCACAGGTGAAAATGGAAAAAGCTGATGCTTGGCCAGGTGCAAAGTCTCAGGGAAGGGAAAGGAGAAGAGAAAGGGAAGGGAAGGAAGAGAAAGGGAAGGAAGGGAAAGGAAAGGATTCTCTTCAGTATCCTTAGTTTTTAAATAGTTTATGTGCTTTTGTTGTTATCTTTAAGATATATAATACAAATGAAAGAAAGCACATGAAAACACAAACTGTCAGGTTTCTAAACTGGAACCCTTGGGTTCTACTTTCAGTCTCTGGATACAAACTTGGGCTATTCTTAAAAGTTGATTTGAAATTGATGAGAACAGCACAGTTCTTATCAGAAGAATAATCTTATTTTATCAAATTTCTTATTTATCAAGTATCTTTATTTATCTCTAGATAAATGATAATAACTCTACAAGTGTCTAGAAAGGAAAAGTATGGGAGCTGCTCGTAAAGGGCAGAAGCTGGCATGAGGATGGAATTAGCTGGTTTTAGATTTCTAAGAAGGGACAGTGGCTGCAATCCTTAGTTAGGTTTGGTTTGTCTAGAATTTAAAAATGGCTGGAATATGGATCTCAGTTCTAGGATGTCAAATTAAATGCAATTACTTCTCTTATTTTACAGTTTTCTCAGCCCTGAATTCATGTCTCATAAAATCTTCCAAACAGTACTGCAATTGGCAGCAATACTGCAATTTGGCCACTTGAGTTTACAGGTTACTCAAACTAAGTGTATGAACTTATCTAATCTGGTTTGCAGTTGAAGGAGGTAATAGGTATTTTTTTCTTCCAAGTGTACTACACGGGAAAATCTAATAGACTTGTGCTTTCTTAAAAAGAACAGACAATAACCTATGGATCCTTCAAAACTGATTTATCATTGCATTAAATTTTGACCAAGATTTTCCTAAACAAGAGCCTGAAGTCAGGCTCCTATGTCTCTACTCTCCTGTCCTAGAGACACTTGACTGAAGTAGAAGATAGCTGTTTGAAGATCAGTGCTCCAAATGACTATTCCTAATGCTACTGAGATCAATACCATGTAGCTAAAAAGAATACATGTTAGTCTGTTCAAGTCAAAAAGGATATTTTTTATACTGCTACCTGAAAGAAGCCCAGGGTGAGAGTTGAGCACGGTATCCCAGACCTGCCAAACTCCTGAACTGTTAGCTAACTCCTGGCTCTGTTTAGGACCATTACAACTAATGCTCTCTAATATGAAGCCTGTATATGGTTCACTTCAGGGACAATGCCAAAGTGATGTTTAAGTATGAATGGGATTGTAATAGTTTTGACTTTCTCCACCCTCCACAGACCTCCAATGCTATTTCAGTAGTTATTGCATCCTCAAGCACCACTTCATGCTCTCAGGCCTTACCTGTGAGTATTGCAACACATGTCTTCAGGTTCATGCTCTAGAAACACTGCTGTGATGGGCTGTCACACAGTCCTCACTTTAAACTGAAAAAACATACAGAAAATAGTAAGGCCATGGGCACCATATGACTCCTGGAGCAGACTCAGGTCCAAGTGTGATGTAGTATGGATGCAACCACTACGCTCCTGAGAGATTAATCCTAAACAGCATGGATGTGAGCCAGTCTGGGCTTAGAACCAGGGCAGGAGGATAGTCTTTGACCATCTTTTATTTAGTGACACAGAAATAGCCTGAGAGTCTTTCTACTGACTGAGAGTAGGTCTCAGTACCTACTAAATACCTTAAATGACACTCCCAGTGACCTCCTTCCTTCCATCCGTCTGCCAACGCCCCACTCCCATTCACCTGCTCTTGGTTTTGCTGGCTTCGCCCTCTGTCCTTCCCCTCCTTCCTCTCTCAGTGTTGCCCCTCAGGAACAATACTCATTCATTTTGTCCAACATGCTAGTTGTACAATAAAACACCTGAACAGCAGAGTTGAAGAGAAAAAAATCACAGCATCCTTTTAAGATGACAACATCATTTTTAAAATAACCTTTTTAACAGAAGAGGTAAACTGGACCTAACTTCAACTTCATTCTAGTCCTCCAGAGTAAGTTACAGGCCCACCGAAGAAACAGAGAGATAACTGAAAAATTACCCACTGTAACTGCATGGAAGCAAGAAGCTATGTAGAAAAAAAAATCAGTTCCTAACCAATGCTGTCAACTCTGCATTTGAAAGCCACATGTGAAAGATGGCAGAGATGTCATCCAGCACTGAAATGGTCTGACAAAGGATGTCCTTGCCATCTTCTCAGAGAGTAGGAAAAAACATGAACTGATATGGAATCTCCTAAGAGTGTTTCAAATGTTGATTAAAAATAAAAATAAAGTGTTTAAAGCACATTGTGCTCAGTTCAAATATGTAAATGATTATATCTGAGTCACTGCTGCTACAACAGTTACTGAGACATTTGTTTCATTTTTCTGGCTTTCTGAAAAGCTTCCAAACCCCTTTACTTTTATATGAGCATGACAATTGATTTAATGCAAGGACTATTTAACCACAGTAATGCATGATCTAAATTAGGTCAGTTTGTATTTGTGAGTTTGTTAGAAGTGTAACCTACTCAGATCAAATTAGGTCAGCCTGCAGTGTCCTGCTTATTGAAATATGCCTCTAGAACAGGAGAAACAAAAGCTATAAAAACGTTACCTGAAAAAGCCAGCATGACCTGGGATACACCCTGCCTTCTGTTTCAAATCAATGGCAGTTGCACAAATGTATCTCAATTCGGTCCTTATAAATGGAAGTGAGAAAACGTATTGGTAACTTATCTTTCCTTAGACAATGTAAGATTATTCTTATCCCATACTCCAATATTATTATATATCTCCTCCTACAATACTATTTTAATTTTTTCTCTCAAGTATTTACCTGTTTATTTTCACTGTAGTTCTGGCTGATTATAATTGCTTAATCAGCCAAATGGAAGTCATCAAGGGTATTCTATCATATATTCTCTGCTTGCATAGTAAAACAACAATATAGGAATTTCACTTTCTTCATCTTAAATTTTACATAAGTATTCCAGTCTTTCTAAATGTTATTTTTTGTGTTCACACATTCTTTGGCTATGGAAAAGCAAAATGAGAACATATATCAGAACTTTTTTCTTTGTTATACAGCTTCTCCCCTGACTAAGCCCTTAAGTGTGATGCTTTTATTTCCCTAAAATATTTATGTGCTTTGTAAGCTATGCTCATTGGGTATTTATGCAATAACATATGTTTCTTTATTGATTAATATCTCTCTTATAATAAAATACTACTAGAATAATAAGATTAATTCAATATCCTGAAGATGCAGCTTAACTTCACTAATTCCTTATAAAGACTTTTGATGCTGACACATTCAAATCTCTTGGTTTATAAATACATGAATGCACCATAAGGTTAGTATTCTTAGGACTTCACTACAGAAAATGTGACATTCCTTACCTGAAGGCAAAGTATTTACTCTAATGTCCGAAAGCTTTTATGTCTGTAATAGGAATCAATAAAACTTCTAGCTAGGCTTCTTGAAACCCCTGTTTTGTGTACTGCTACACTCATTTAAGTTAAAAGCCTCAATATGAACAATACCTTAATGCATCCAGCTCCATTAACACACTGTCATACAGCATTATTTTGAAAAACTCTGGTAAAATAATTTTCAAAATATTGTGCAACTCCTGTCAAACAATATAATCCAATCTAATCTAATGTATGGATTTGCAAACCTACGTTCATGTGAGAAGGAGTTTGCACTTCTAAATATAGAACAGGTATCTGGTATCAACACTTGTCTGCAGGTGTTGAAAAAAACCAATAAATAATGTGGATCTGAAAACCTGAGTTATGAAGCCTAAATCCACTTAACAGCTTAGCCTGTTCTCTAACTCCAAGAGTGCTTAGACCACTTATATGTGTAAACAAAACTCTCTAACACTGAGTTGAGCTCAGTGTTTCATAACTAATCCTCCAAGAGCTCTGATATGCTCAAGACCAGTTCTGTTTCTCACAGGCAATAAATTAAACTGCTAGAAAACAGGACATCCCAAAAATACACCAGAAGTCCAGGAAGGCACAGCTGATGTCAATAGCACTTTTTAAAGAAAACTGCATCCATGTTCTGCAGTAATATGGGCTCACTAATTTTCTAATGGATTGTTATATTTTAAAACCTTGTAATATATTTGTTTATATTTGGCCTCTTCTACTTTAAAAACACGTCAGAAAGCTTTGTTAGCAATTTATTGGGGAGATAGAAGGTGGGAGAAGAATTGTGAATATTAAAATAATACCTGACTTCTAGAAAGGCTTAATGTAAGATGTTAAGTCTGATCAAATACCTGGAATACTTGATCCCAGAACGCGAGCTCAGTAATTTAAAGGAATGTCCATACAGACATACAAGGAGAGGCATCAGAACCTCAATTTATTTTGTCTCTAACTAAAAGATTAAGAAAATATTTGGTCATTACATCCACTTTCCCAAAGGCTTTTTAACTTAGAAAACAAAGGATAATAAAACCCAGGCACTGAAATCTGAAGTTAGAATTCAGTCTAAAGAAGAAGTGCCCATTTTCAAAAATGAGGGTAATTAACCTTTAGAATAAGTTGGTATGTGATGTTCTGAACTCTCTTTCTCCTAATCTCTTGCAGTCTTAAATAGGCACTTTTCTAGTAACTGTCAAACAGAATTACTGGGCTTTTTGCTGGGAACTTTAAGAGAAAGTCTTCAGCATTCAGAAAGTAAAATCTACTTGGATTAGTTTGAAATCAGTAACAAAATGTCCACTGATTTTAGTAGAGACAAAAATTCACTCTACGAATATAAATGCTCCAAAACAAACTGATGGTAGGAAACAATCTTTGATTTTATCTGAGTACCAACTCTTTTTTTTTTTTTTTTGAGTTTGTCCTCATTTTGTTCCTTACCTTACCATTGTTTTTGTTGTTTGAATGTTCAGATGTGGGTAGTGGTAGAGAAGAGGAAACCTGTTTCTTACTTCTAATTCATCTGTTTCTGAGAAGTCACCCTTCCTTTGCTCAGCTTTGGATCCCTTAAGGAGTCTTGCATTTTAACCACTTGGGCTTACAACTGAGCATGGGAAGGGAAACAGTGAAGGAACAGAAAGATTTTTCTCTTTTTCCTTTCCCACCAGATGAGGAAAGATCAATTCAAGCTAGAATAGTTTGCTTGGGGAAAAAGAGAAGGCTGTACTGATATCAAGTAGCCTATGTAATTCATATTATGAGAGGTGAAAATAAGCCATGGGCTGAGCTTCAGAGGGCTCATCTAATTCAACAAATTTTAAAGGAAGTGGTGAGGGAGAAAAAAAGCCAAATAGGCCAACATACTGAAAACATATTTCTTTTAAGGCAAAAGGTATTTGCTGCCAAAAACATTAAGCAGAAATTACAAGGAGATGAATGCCTATCTCAAAAAATGAGAAAAAAGTTTTCTACAGGTTCACTGAGATCCACTTGACACTGAACTAAGCCAAAACCTTCCATTACCTGCTCCCTTTGCCAATGGAAGAATGGAAGGGATCAGAGACATTTTTCAGAAAACTGATTTTTGTCTCCTGAAGATGTGTCCTTGTTGTAGAGTGTAGTATGAAGTTTGCGTGCTGTAACCTTAGCCATGGTACTGCAGTAAATTACCTGCTTGTTTGGTGCAGCAAGACTGCTTCCAGTGCCCAAACTAGCTAATTAACCTATTTACAGTCAGTACCCATACCTGTACATTGCATTTTACTTAGCAAAGTAGACATATCCTTATTGCAGAACCCTAACCACAAGACCATCCTTCTTCCCTTTCAGGCTTCCTCCCAGAAATAATGTGAATGACATGCCTTGTTAAAAAAAGATGCTAGGTTCATCATGTCACTGTTAATCATTATGAGGCTAAAAAGGAAAATGACGCTAAAGCCAGTTGCAACATGTACTACGTGAACTATATATGTACTATATGAACAGACAAGCTCTAAAGAATTTGACCTTTTTCTTCAACACACCAGTTTTTTGCCCTTGAGACTCTGTTTGTCTGGATTCTTTTATGGCAAGCTCCGTCAGAGGCCCTGAACAGCTACAGTTGCCTCCTGACTTATTTAGATGCTGTCGCTCCAGATTCTGAGTGCATTCAAGTTGTTCTGGGCAATTACTTTGTTAAATCTATCTGTACAGATGCCAGCACCTTTTGCTGCGCTGGATCACTGGCATGCCGGAAATACGGGCAAGAGTACATCCAGGGATCCTGAACCCCAACTGTGCTGCGCCCAGAGAGGTTCTGGTATTGCCCTCCCTTTCCCCAGCTCCCTCTGTGCTACCTGTCCACTACTCCGCTCCTTTCTTCCAGGCTTCTGTGGACTCCCAATCCTCATGCCATGCCATGCCATGCCTAGGTGTTTACACATATTTTGTATTCTCCCGCTCTTACGTTAGGGGCCTCTTTTTATCTCGCCTGTGAAGAACTTTCTACCTCACCATTCCATGTCCCTTTTACTCTGTATTGGGGTCCACTACTTCTCTCTTTCAGTTCTTACCAAATTTAAGTGTGCTGCTGCTTGATAGCTATAAAAACCATGAAATTCTGCAGCAGATCAAATTATGAATTCAACAATTACAATGCAATAAGCAAAAATATCATCAAATAGAGCACAGAACATCACACTCTGGAAAAGTAGCAACTCATGGTTAACCAGAATGCAGATTAAACTTCTTCAGATGGAAATGTATACCTATCTATGATTAGGCAAGACATTTGTGAGCTATACATATATGTATCTATATACACACACACATATATTAGAAAAAAGAAAAGATGAACCACTGTTATAAGAAAGAGAGGAAAACCAAAGTTTTTGCCTAAACAAGTTAAACCATTAAGTGTGTATGGGCATGTTTTGTTAATAAGAGATACTGCTGCTACTTTCTACTTAACAGGTATGCTCTTCACAGTGCAAAATAAGTACAGGGTTTTTTCAAAGTATGAACAACCACTTGTCTTTTTTTAATATGGCAAGTCCGCTAGCCAGGAGCCTGTCGAGCCCTGAATTGTTAAGTTGAAGCTCTTCTATTGAGAAGTGTAAGGATATCCTGAAGACATTGTTGATGAAGCCAATATAGTAAGAAATCTTGAATGTAAAGTGACTACAGAAGACAAAGGAAATGAAATTCAAAATCTTTCAGAGAATTTTTAAATTATGAATATAATATTCAAAAGTCTGGAAATTTCCCCTATTTTACCTTTATAATATGAATGCTTCCAAACTAAATGTGGATAGTGATATTTTATTTCTATTTTCTGTGGTATAACTTTATTGAATCAACTTCTATATATAAATTAATTGCAAAATGCATAATGCATATATGGCAATGCCATAGGTGAAATTCAGCACATACTTAAAAGGGTCAGCAGGAAAATGTTTCTTTTGCTTAACAGCTGTGCTACTGGAGATGGTCAAAGTCATACCTGTTGATCTGAGTAATGAAAGGAAGTATGTTTGGCTTTTCACTCCTCTCATTGTGGAGCCTGTAAGACACACAAAAACTCTGGATGGGATTCTATCCATTTTCATCTTCAGTAGAACTACTTAAAAAGTGCCAATTGGTTATGCTTGTGCACCATCAGTGAAGTCAAGGATTTTGCATGGTATAACTGAAAATAGTAAGTTTAAGATCATAGGATCATAGAATAACTTAGGTTGGAAGGGATTTCAGGAGTTCTGTAGTCCAGCCTTAGTCACAGAATCACAGAATGGTTGAGGTTGGAAGGGATTTTCAGATTTTAGCTATGATCCTGTGTTCCTTTGAATGGTTTGGAGAATGTCCCTTTGTCAGTCTTCACACAGTAAGAAAATTCAGCGTAGCTAAGAAGCTTTTCACAAAATGGCTTGCTTCATTTGTGCACAATATGAAAAGAAACCATGGTCAAACTTCATGCTCACTGGAAATTTTGAGGTATGGATCACAGAGCAGATTGAGGGACCTTTCTTGCTATTATGGCAACAATGTGACATTATGTAGCCACATTTTAAAGTGAGAAAAATACTTTTAAAAAATGTTCTGGTTACTTCTAAAGAGTTTTAAATCTTCCTGTACCAGACTGTTCATAAGGGATGCACCTGGAGGGGTCTTCCTATGTAAAGAAATGCAACGCAGCCCTGAAATAGGCTAGTATGTAGCCTGGATTATTTACAGAATGGAATGCTGAATGAAATTTAGGCAGAGAAATTGCCTATGTGAGTCAATAAAAGTGTAGGAGACTCCCTAATTCAGCAGTATGCTTTGGTTTGCTGGGTTTTTTGAAAGGACATTTTTTCAGGGATGGAATACATGTCATTTCAATTATGATAAGGGTACTAGTTGTATATATAAATGTTCTTGCATTTTTTCTAAGGCTGACTATTCGAGGCATTTTCCATACAGCATACAAAAGAATACCTGAAGAAAACAAACTTAAGGAATAGAGGAAATGGAACAGTAAAAGACAGTAAGCTGTGAAAACAGGATCAAACATGTTGCATACAATTAACTGAAAGCTGACCTAATTTTTCAGTTTTTGTTTTTAATTATGTGTTTTAATCCCCAAAGTGCAGTTATTTCTTGTCTCAGTTCTGGCACATTACAGACAGCATTTAGAAAATTATCCATCTTTTATAAGGCTGTCTGATGAAGAATTTGCCACAACATTTGGCAAGTTGTTCCAATGGTTAATCACCCTCCCTGTTAAAAATATGCACCTTATTTTGAAGCCTAAGGTTCCAGCTATTGAATCTTACTATGACTTTGTCTACTAGAATGAAGATGCCTTACATGGATTTTTGTAGACTGAATTCTGAACCCTCTTTAACTTCTCTGATCAAGCGAAAGGACTGAGTCCCTTGAATTTTCTGGTACAAGATATGATTTCCTACCATTCTTGTGGTTCTTCGCTGAAAGCTTTTCAGTTTTCAACTTCCTGCTGGAAGTGTAGATACCAAAACTGAACACTGTATGGCTGTAACTCCACTTCCAAATCTGAATGCAAAGCTACTCAGCATTCCTCCTTTCATAAATACAAGGATCTCTTCAGTACTCTTGGCCCCAACATTAGGCTGGGAATTCAAGATTAATTGAATATCCCTTGTGATATTCAACTACAATCAAGTAGTAACTGTTATCCAAATAAGTTGTTATTGTCAGGGCGTGCATACTTTGGTTTTTGAATTGGCCTTTACTTTGGCTATATAGAAGTATGTGCTGTTTTTCATGTGCACTGTTTGACACTTCACCATGCAATCCAGTTCACTTTTTATTATTTATCATTCCTCCATAATTTGTGCTTATTTTCAGACTTTATCAGTAATGATTTTATGTTCTATTCCGGGCCATTGATAAAATACATAAACAGTGTAAAACAAAGAAGTCACCCTTGAAGAACCTCAATTGAAATAGCAATTTATGATTTCCGACAGCTGAAGCTCCCTTTTACCTCATTCGGATCTACAGAGAGTAGACATGCCTTTCTGAAAATAAGACCGTTTTGTTTTCACATGGAGAACTTTAGTATGCAAAGTTACAAATAAAATTCAAATATAACACTTAGTAATTAAAGCTGGCTTTTATGAAAGAAGAAAAATATGGAACAAAAGCAAAAATGTAAAGAGACTGTAACATGCAGAAGATAGAGAACTCTGTTGAATTTTTAAATCAAAGTAATATTCTTCACATGAAGAGAAAAAAACTACAGTCTTGCAGTAATAATATAGAATGTTTCAAAAATATTGGATGAAATAAAATGAAATTTTGACTGAGTTGTACCATGCTACAAGAAGAAATGATTCTGGTAACAAGGCAGATTAATTTGTATGCATCATAAAGTCTGTTGTCATAAGTAAAACGAGGATGTTGAGGTTTTAGCATGGTTTGCGGGGGCACAACAAGGTTACATCTGTTTCTAAGACGGTACTTAGCTACAATGTGCCGGTGTGGTTAGCACAAAATATGTAGAGTGAAGAGACACAACATTATTTGCCTGAAGTGATAAGCTTACTGGGTTCTGTTCTGAAGTATGTATATCACATGTGGATGCTTTGATATGCTACCGCTAGACTACCAACTTTCCTTTCAAATTTTGATTGTCTGAAATCAACAAAGAAACAAAACTTTCATTCTTGATATCAGGAAGTTCTAACAATCAGACAAAATGTTTATTTATCATGACAGAAAATGGAATGTATTTTACAGGTAGGCCCGTTACCCGTTGTCTAACTGTAACTACGCCAGTTTCTCTTTTTGGACTGCTACTATTACTTTTTTTGATACAGGCTATTTAGAAATCTTATTAGAAATATTTTAGTTACCATTAGCAAACATTATGCAAGTATTATACTTTGTCAAGCATATTTGGCCAAAAAGTAATAAAGATGTATTAAAAAAATGTAAAAGTATCCTGTGCAGAGCACTTCTTCAGAAAGGGCAAAGGTTTGTGGTTCCCTAGGAGTGAAGTGACTTCAATGGGACTATTTGTATTCTTAGAGAGCACCATACAATTGAGCACTTTGATGAATTAAACCCGAGAAGGGAAGCTTAGAAGCCTCATGTGATTGTTACCAGGGTACTGCCAAATGCAGAAAAAAGCACCCCCAAATGATAGAGTAGTGTGCAGGTATGAGTAGACATCTGGGAAGTATTTACTCATTAATTATGTTTCTAAGACAAAGTAGAAAACACAATGTTTGATAACAACTTGGGCACTTGCTAGCTTGCAAAATAGATGATACACTGAGTACAGATAATCACAAGTACCTATTTGCTATGTCCAGTCTTCAAAATACTTGAAACTGTAGATCAGAAGACAGAGAATCACTAAAAACTAAGGAGTTATTAGACATCTCAATGGTGAATTCCAGAGTAATTGGTTAGAAATAGTGGTCTAAATTTTATGTTAAAAAGCTCTGTGAAAAAATATAGTTCCCACCATCTCACAGCTAGCCATCATTAGCCACAAGAGAATGAAAAAGTTGAATAAAACTGCAAAGAGATACAAACTTCCTATTATCAAGAAAATTTCTATGAAAACTATTCCAGGACAACAGCCAGGAGAGTCAGTAACAGTCAGACCGGATGGAGAAAAAGAGGCACCGACCTCTGCAGAAGTAAATACGGAGGGTGCTTCCCCGAGACTCTGCACCAGCCGCTAGGTGTCACCGTGTGGCAGGGAGATTTTTAGACAAAAACCTGTTCTATGTGAAACCCCCCCAATTTGTGTCTGTAATAGTTTCCTTTGACATGCTGTGTTGATTCAAAAAGGACTTTTAGCAAATGCCTGAAAAGAACAGTGTGAAGCCTCACTGTAAGGTCTAATGAGCACCAGCATTACGTGTGGATATTGGTGGAATCCCAGACGGTGCAGCCCTACCTCACTGCCTCTCTGGGGCCTGCTCTGTGCCACGCCATGCGAGGGGAGGCTGCGGGGAAGCAGCACCCGGTGCCACCCACACGTTAGGGCTGCGCTTGGTGCTGCACCGGAGAAAGAGGTTGCAGATTTTTAGTGGGTGGTAGCAGAATTGAGCTGTAAGCGGAAGGTTAGAAATTGAAAGGTTGGATGGCAAAGATTCCTCATCTCTTCTATTAACAAGTATTTCATTTTCAGGTACATCATGTCCTTTTGGTAGTTAATCCTGATTTTAGAGAAAACAGTGCTTTCATTTACTTGCTTCATTAAGTATTAACTGTAACATGTTAAAAGTATTAAATCATTTCTATCATATACTATGCACATTAACAAAAGTTGACCAGATATCTACAGGAACGGGACATACTCTATTCTATACAAATTATTAATGAACACACTATCAGTTCTATTTAAAGTTCAGAAACCAGTTTCATTTTATTTAGAAATATCAGATTATTTAATCTTAATAAACCATATTCTTTCTTTCTTTTTTTCTTTTTTATTTAAAGTAACAGAAAATGTGTAAACACTGCAGGATTTGACTCCTGCAATCATAAATGAATAATCCTTTCCCATGGAAGGAAGGACTGTAGATCTAAGACCCATTTCTTACAAACATAAAAAAAATTTTTTTAATATTCACCAACCACAATTTTTCATACTTTGATGTCTTTAAATGTTGTGGTTTCTCCATCAATTGACTGTACTTGTTCAGCTCTTTGGAAAATGATTTTAAAATCCTATGAAAAGGAAAATGAAAAGACAGTTAAAAGATTGTTTCATGCAGCAACCTGATCTATCTTCAAATTTTTAATAATAATCCCTGTCTCCCATGGGGTAAGCATCCTAAATTGTGGCCAGAAGAGTTTGGTTAAAACTTTAACTTCAATGGAGATATATTACTCTAAATTACACTTCTCCTAGGTTAAATAAGATGTCTTCCAAAGCAGCACTAAAACCAGCACTGTTATTGAGCTAAAGCACTATATATGTTCAATGCATTGATGAAAACATGTAGTGACAATTGCAGAAAGAAAATTCATGGCAAATTCTAAAAGAGTTACTGATACTTCACTCATATCACTGAGATAATGTTTTCATGTTATCCATGCAACCTCATTGCCTTCAGTGGATTTATGAAACTACAGTGTATCAAAATGCAATTCTGTAAGTAAGCAAAGATCTTAAGCATCTGCTTAACTTTACCAATGCAGAAAGTCATTAAAGTTTTGTCATTTAAATCGGTAAATATCATTCAGAATATACAGAGCCAAATTCTTTAATAGAGAATCCTTTTAAAATACGCTTCATTTCAGACTGAAATAAAATAACACTTCAAGGAAATGAAAATAAAAGAAAATAAGTAACTGCATGCTGACATTCAGACATGATAGTTACACTTCTTTGCAGTTCTGCATTCTTTATAACACTACTTGATTTGCTAATTTTCAGTGAATTTGTATTAGCACAAACTTCTTTATTTCCAGCTTCAGCAATACTATCCTTTATGTAGATACGATGAACAAGGAATTTGTGTTTTAATAAACAATACACTGAATATTTACTACAAATATAAATAATAATATAACTTTTAAACATTTTCTAGTTTTAATTGTCAGTAATCACATTTTTCCCTTAGGAAAGCAATTTTTCTGCAGATTCTAGGGCACATTCAGAGACTTTATAAAATAAATGAGTTTAAATTCAAATACATATTCCCATAGGTATTTTATGCATATTTTAAAGATACAGTCCTTTTTTTCAGAAGCATAAGCTACCTGTATTTAATGATGCCTCATCTGCCTTGCAAAATATCAGAAGCTTTTCAGTGAATACAGAAGACCTAGGTTAAAAGATTAATTTTACCAGTCCTTTGTTTTAGAAGGTAGTGCTAACATGTTTGACTTTAAAGAAGAGGCCTATTTCAGTACATTGAGTCAGAAAAAGAAGTTTCAATTCCGGTTCGACAAAAGTACATGTTAGCAAATGGAACCTTCAGCAAATTCATTATCAGTACTTATCACTACCACATGAGGCAGATGATGATCTCAGTAAACTGCAGTGCTTTTGGCATGTGAATTTTATTATGAAACTTTTAAATATAATGTGCAAGTATATAGTCTTGTAAAAAAAAAGAATTTTAAGGAAACTACTGTTGATCATTGTGGAGCAAACGATATATAGTGACATGTCCAATAGTGTCATTGTGTTCATGTGTGTGGGAAGTGGAAAATTTATGTTCTAACAATACCACAGAGGTATATGTTAAGTATCAGTCTAAAAGTAAGAATGGTATGATCTAAAATCATGATCTGCTGCAGCAGAGTGACAGAACAGCATTTAAGAATGTGGTAAGCATTTGAAAGAAATTTTCCTCTGGACAGATTTAATTTATGTAACTACCAGTTTTGCAAAGGAAACCAAAATGATAAATAACCTCAAAATGCTGAAAAAATAGTCCCCCTAAACTGAAAAAATAGTCCCCCTAAGGATTTACTATTTCTGTATCCATTGAAGCAAACTTAATGTTCCTTTTACATGAAGAAATATTTTTATCATTTTCAGCGTAAGAAACACTCTATTTTTCATGTATGTTTGCATTTCTTATGCTTTTCTTGATGCAGTACATGATAAAGAGCAGTCAAACATAGGTGTCTCTTTTAGACTAGGTATTTAAATGCTCTTTCAAGCACTGAGTTAAATTTTCCTTCCCTTGCACACTGGGACATTTAAAACACCACATGAAAAAGGCTTCTCAAGTTTCATAAGTATCGCAGCTACTGCCTACAAGTAGACAGTGATTCAGCAATGCTTTTTTCCCAAGGCATTATATATAAATTATATATAATATACGTATATAGTGTTGACTGTGAACTATATGCTCCACCTCATAATCCATCCTGAATAGAATCTATATGAACTCTCCCTATGACAGAAAGCCTTTTTGCTCTGTTAAATGATACCTGGAGTTCTGAAAGCATGTTGAGTTGTGTAATATTAAACGGCTGCTGTTAATACAAACAAATTTTGTAATAATTGCTTAGCTTACTAGTAAATGCTTTGATACAGACATATTCACTGTGCATTATTAGGAGTCCTACCCCAGCAGAACTCCAATTTGGATGAGTATCTGAGTAATGTTACTGAAATGATTAACCAAACCACCAACAATAACAGCAATAATAATATGACGATTAATTTAGAAGGAACAAGCTTGAAGCAAATGGCTATATCATATGCATTCAAAATATAGATATATAGAAATACAATGTGATCTTTTTTGACATCTCTATCTTTAAAACTAGAATTTTTAAAAAAGGAACTAAGTAACGGCAACGAGACTATTCAGGATTTGAAAGCAGGATAACAGTATAACATAACATCAAATGCATTACAGTTCTGATGTCAACAAACTGAATGCTAATTATTAAACTATGCTTGTTATCCTCAGTAATTATAAGAATGCAGTCTACTCAAAATAAATGATTAATGCAAGCATTAAGAGTTGTAGAATATGTTGCAGACTGTTTATTTACATTTATCACAATCAAAAAACAGAGTTACTAAAATGTCTTGTTGTTACTGTATTGCTGTATCTGTGACAGTTTCAGGATAGAAATAAGGCAGGATTTGTGACAAGAAGTAATACCAAACCTGAAAAAGGGCCTTAATATTTATTGTTAGACCAAGCGATACATTGGAAAAAGCAGATTTGCTTGCTTCTTCCAGCTGAATCAGCTGGTCTAATAAAAATATTGTCTCTCAGTTATTATTAAATGTATTTAAAACCAATTTCTTTCAGAATGTAATGAAGTGCATACATAAAGACACACTCACATACAGGTATAGTCTAGCTATTCTAAAGGAGAATTTCATCTGATAAGTGAAAAAATGTGTTAACAGTGGCAGACCACTTGTAAGTTCTAATCAGGACTGGAAAGACTTCTAACTAGGACAGAAAAGACCAGAAAAAAAAAAAAGAATTTCCATGCTTATTCATTTGTTGCCATTTGTACTGAGGCTAACAAAAAGGTTATTATCATGTAGGTGGTTGCCAGCCCACTGGTATATAAACTGAGACAGCAAACTCCCTTCAAAAGGTCAGCATATATCCCATCAGCAGATAATTATTTCCTTATTGCTGATTATATTGATTAGAATTGAAGAGGTCATCAAGAGGCCATAGGAATCCAGTGCCCCAAATTAAATTTTAAAAAACCTAAGCAAAATATTTCATCCCTAGTTTTTAGCAAAGCATTTTTTTCCACTGTTTATGACAGCAGTAGTAGAAGCATTTTAACCTTAGAAACCACACCCTACCTTGCTATATTTATCTCGCAAAAGATCTCAAAATAACAGCACGGTGGTTGAATTTCATTTTTTATAGAGATTTTTATAGTCACAGGAGGATTTCAGAAAAAATAACTGATGCTAAAAGTTTTGTTTACTTAATTTGGAAATGTTTCAGAAAGCAAAAAGTTACTTGTTCACCAAATATAATTCTTTGAAGAACTGTCTGAGGAAAACTATGCTCTTGGACCACATATGTTTTTGACCAGAATCCTACATAAAGCAATGACGACTGGGTCTCCGTGCTTGTTTGCTGGTGAATATAATAATTTGGTCTAAAGTTGAGTAAGAAGTTGTGGTCTGAGCTCTTCCCCACTTAATTAGAATTTTAAAGTAAGACTGTGAAGTGTTGATTTCATGTATAAAACATCAGTCTATATTTACCAGTACAGTCAAGGAATATAAACTTGTCTTCTTTAAGTACAGAAACCACTGTATTTGAGATACTGTCAGTATAAACCTTCTCAAGAGGAAAGTCTAAGGATAATTTATAAAAACTGAAGCTCTGCATCATCTAACTGCCAAGTCAAGAGATATAGGCATCAAATCAATCTGTCAGATCAGTAGAAAAATGTATTAATTGACTGTGAAGATACCTATATATCTTTGGTAGAAAAGCTGTGGAAATTTTGACAACAGTGCTGCCTTGAACATAACCTACCAGCCACAAATAACACAGGTGATTTATAAATTCAAGCTTTGTTCTCTATAGCAGCCAATAAATCTTTAAATGTATACTACAATCTACTCTTTCAGCTCTATAAAATAATTTCTCCCCAGAGGAGTACTGGGGGATTAGAAATTTTGATTAATAATATATTCTGTGCTGTTGATATTCAGCTATTGCTTAGTGTGACAAGGTTTTCAAAGGAAGTCCCCCTCCTTGAAAGTAGCAGAGTATATATACATGGCATTACTCAGTTTATACTCTAGCTCAGTGTTACTTTCAATTGCGTCATATCTGGCTTTCATGGGGAGCTTGCAGTATGTTGAGTGTTACGAAGTCAGTAATGTGTTTGTGTAAGGAATAGTCCCTGAAATAGATCACATATATAACACAGAGCTAGCTCAAGAAATGCTGTGGTCTACAAAGAATTCAGTGAGGTTGGAAAACATGTTCAAATTAGGAAATGTAGCGTGTGATTAAAAAAACTTGCCCAAACTTGCCTAATGTGCAAACTGTTTTAATGCACATTTAAACTTGGGTGCAGGCAACAGGCAAGCTCTTAAGTATGGCAGGGCAGAATGTCTGAACCTGTACTACCTCTGTGCATGCCTTTTTCTGCAGCCTGGTCGGCCTGGCATGGAACATGTTCTATCACATATCCCAAAGTGTCCTGAAGTAACATCTTGTTACTAACGGGGAGAAGATAAGTCAGCCAGGCTCATTCCTGTGGGTGGAGGGAAAGACAATGCCACATGTGACAAGGCAGTAGAGGACTTTTAGGTAGCTATAAGCCAACAAGACAGGTATAAAAATATGGGTCAGAAAGCACTACACTCTTTGATGGACGGAGTTCTTACAGAAAATAAATCACAGCTGATCTGCAACCTGGTATGCTCTGTATACGCTCAACTACAACCTACTGTGCTCTATATCTCGTCTACACTGTGAATTTGCAGTATTTCAATTAATTACATTTACATTCCTGGGATAAAGCAAATATGTGTACTTACAAATTTCTTGGTCCCAGAAAGCAATACTTACAGGAAGTTTGTGTTCTTGATAGTTGTTGATCAAGTCTTGAATGAAAGGATGCTTCAAAAGGAGTGCAACTGGAATGGGAGTCAGATCTTCACTGCCTATTTCTCTGTATATTTTCATGAAATGCTTTAAGAAAAAATAATACCCATTCCATTCATTTAAGAAGTATTTTAAAAAATATAGGGGAAAGAAAAGTTTACAGCAGATATTTCTGTAACATATAATGTAAGGTACAGAACCTTCTTTATATCAAACAGCCTACCATATCATAACTGCCCTCCATCTGCAGGCTATTAAATCTATGTTTATCTTCATCTTTACTTCCTCCATTATGAAACACTTTGAGTAGAGTTGCCACAGAAATTATTCCTTCACCTGTGTAATTTAAGATTTCTTTTTCATCTTCTTCTTCTATTAAAGGTTCCTCATTTATCGGTATGTCAGTATAAGAAAAAGCCTAGGGAAATAAAGCATAGATATAATACTTAGGGATAAGTAGTTTGTCAGTAAGTCATCTACTTCAGTTAGACATTTATAGAAGAGCAGTGGATTATATTTCCAAAGTTTCATTCTTACAAAACAAAAATCATCAACACACACAAAATTATCCACTGTAATATAGAATGAAGGAACCGATTGTAAGAGTCCTGAAATATCCATAATGTTGACATTAGTAGAGCTAATGGCCAGTGTTCCACTGAGAAATTAATATTTTTCAGAACAACAAAAAATAAAGATACTTAATAGTTATAAATTACCATTATCTTCTACGGAGAACTTTGTATGTATATAAAGAATAAACTTGGTAATTCACACTTGGGAGTAATAAATCAAAGCAAATATGGTAAATCATAATATGGGAGAGAGAAATTCTCTTTCCACGAATTCTGGATGTTCACATGATAAAAACAGTATAGATTTTCCAGTCCAGTTCAAGGAGTTACTGCGTGGATATTGTTTGGCTAACAGTTAATATAGGCTCCCCAGCTCTCTGCAAGAAAAGGATGAGAAAGGCTTTATGAAGAAAAATTAGAAGTTTAGTGTTTCGCAAGTTTGGTATAAACAAGAGGTGAGAAATCTTTGAGGTGATATTAGAGATGCCCAAAGAGAAACTCACTGTAGAGATTTGTGAGTACAAAGATGAAATGGACCTCACAAGGGTGAATGATGCTTTTGTCTACGTTAGGCCACTTTCTGTAGGATAACTGTGAAGGACAACAGGAAATTCTATTTAATTCAGCATGCCACTTATCTCTCATTAAGAGAGTGACTGCTGTGATTCAGTCACACTAGTGCTACACATCTTAGGCTTTATACCATGCCTTTTCCAACACAGGAGGACCAGAGTCATTGACCCAGTCTTTTTAATACTCAACAGCGGAGAATACCAGCGCTTAGGTTTTTCCATCTCTGATGTACTGTTTACATTTAAAAAGAGCTGTAAGATCTACACAACCATAATAAAGTGTTATGGGGTTATAGTGAAAGGCTCTTAGCTATCTAGTTAGTATAAGTAGGAAAAATCTCTAGAATGTTTTTGTTTGACCTTCTCCCATTAACACCATTGATGTTTCAGAAGTATTTCCTTAGGCAACTACCAATCATGAGTCATTACAATAACAAAACAGAATAAAAAAGAGAGAGGAGACACCTTAAGTTAGGTGTCTCTGTGTAAGCGCCTACTTGTAAGCTAGGTATCTAAGCTGCTATTACAAAATTCATTTAAGATGTCCTGAATAGCTCTTTAGATTCCACTGCCAATATATATTAGATATCCACTACCTGTAATGGAACTTGGAGATTTAGGTCACATGTAAACAACTACGGGTAGACAACTGTTTAGGTGTCTTAATTTGGAGCTGAACACCACCTTGGGCGTCTTCAGGAATCTAAGCCCTCCTATTTGATGGAGCTTGACTCAGTTTAATATGACATGATACCAATTCATTAATTATTCTTTGCCCCCTTGTGGCGGTTGAACGTCCTGCATGAAATGCTGGCCCTGTTGAAACCAATGGTTAAAACTCTCATTGAGTTAGGTGGAACATTATATCATTCATTCTCTTTTTTCTGTATTTAACACCATTGTTAAACAGCACAAATATGGAACACAGGGCATAAGAAGAAAGACAAGACTGAAAAAATGTTCTGTCAGCCCTGCAATTCTCTGAGCACTAACTTACAAAAGATGGCTATAAAGTCAAAGAGAATCCACACATGCAAAACGTTCACTTAGCATTTAACTCTTAGATATTTCTAGGTTTCCAATGGACTCCTGAAGATGAATTAGGCACACAAACTCTCTATATAATACACAGAGAGAGATACATCAGATAGAGCAGAGATTCACAGAGCCAATACACTGAGTGGGAAACTAAGCATTATGAAATAATCAGGGTAGATGGAGTATAAACCTTGCCCCCCAAAGATATGTTGCTAATGCTAGATTGAAAGGAACTGTTTCCCTCTACTTGTGACTCACAGCCTTAAGAAGTCTTTGACAGATAGGTGCTAATGCCAGTGCAGTTACTTACAATCTTACAATCTTACAAAAGTTGGGAGTTTGGGGACAACCAAATAGACCAAACCAAACAAAAACTCTGTGGAGGAGAAGAGGTTGTGTTGCTTTATATCCAATGACCTGACAGTTAGAGCTATCCACTGAAATATGGGAGACTAAGTTCAAATCTACTGTATCCAACTGGGAGCACAGTCTCCTCCTTTCTGTGCTCTCTCTGTGAAATGTGAAAATGATCTTGTCTTATTGATTCTCTCCTATGGAAAATTTAAAATTTCTACTAAAACTCCCCATATATTCATTGGAGCTAATTCTGCCCTCACTTCATATATGTGTTCCTGTTCCAAAACTTTGCTGTGTCAAATAGAAGCAGACACAGGGGAGTACAACAATACATTTTGTCACTGAAGTGATAAAATGTAATTATGAATATGTGTGGGGATTAGACCATGGTAAAATAATGCCCTTTTTATACTGTTTCTGGAGAGCATAACAGTATTTTAAATGTTGAGTCACTGTGGCTGTGCCAGTGTAGTGAAACGTTTTATTATCTAGAGGAGTGAGCTCTAAAAATAATCAAATGAAGCTAAACATGAAGCTACTTATTCATTTATCAGTCCTTCTGATTTACAGGCAAAATAAAACACTGGAAAATGGTAACAAAGTTGTGTATACTTTTAACTAACGTCAAGAAACATAGTGAGAAAGCAAGTAAGAACAGCAATAATGTCAGTTTTTATATCTTTAAATGGCAATACCAACAATCACATTACAGTCTAGTTCCTGGATATTGATAGCTAGATTTAATTGTCTGAGATAAGGTCAAGAAATGTCCTCAGTTCATCTGTACAACTGTACAAGGCATAGTTACCAAGAAATATCTTAAACTTTTGTTATTACTTAGCAAGAAACTATTCAGACTCTTGGAAGCGTGCTTCTGAGTACTATTACCAAAGTCAGTGGGATTATTTGCAGAGGCCCCATGAAGCCAATGGGGCTATCTGTGGGGACTGGAGCTAACCAATTTATAACTTGCAAGCAAGAGTAGCACCACTACTATATATACTGATCCCATTTCACTGTAATATTTTACCTCACATGAAGGAAAAGCTTCTTTTTTTCTTTGAATATATGTTCCAGTAGCAACACTAAGTGCTCTGTAAACACCTTCAACAGGATCTGGGTGGGAGGCAAAATAAAGCAGCATCTCATTATAGTCAAGCAGGGCAGGATCTTTTCTGGTATCAGCAAATAAAGTGTAGAAAAACTATAAAAGGACAAAAATGTAAATTAATTTCTGCAAATGATATTTCATCAAATACAAATCAAAGACTGTAGATAACAGGGTGAAATAAAGTAGTGACTGCTGAAAAGTGATATTAACTTTAAAAATGTGTTGAGAATTTGTAAATCCAGTTAAATCAAAAGTGTGTCCCCGTCATTTAGGAAAAGAGACATTGTAGTATTTTCTTTACTACGCTGAGGACCTTCACAGAATGAGTAGAAACTCATAAAATCTTATATTATGGCAAGTAAGTTCAATAGGTTTTATCTAAATATAAGTTTATTTTCTTGAACTCAGATCACACCTGCATCTCACTCTTCCATGGAGACTACCCTAACCATTAGCTTAGATGCAGGGATCATTTGCCTCCCATTTTTTAAAAAGCTGGTCATTATGCAGCAAAACTGATGGTATTCAAAGGAGAACAAGAATAATTAAGTCATTCTGTGTAGACTATGGTTTAGAATACTGAATTCCTAGATTCTTGTCCCTGCTTCCACATTATTCATAACTTTGAGTTTCTTATATATGAAAATCCTATTCTGAAGCACCACCTGACTGCAAAAGCCCCTGAAACTTTTCAGCAATTATGGAAGGAGACCCAAGAAACTTTTGAATGGGACCTTTCAATTTAGAATAGTGAGTGGACTCTTCAAAAAAATCTGTTTTTAAAGTTACCATTACGAGATGTCCCAGTCTATCAAAAGGTAAAGGTCTTGTGCAACTTTCTGTTACAGTTAGATCTTCATTTCCTTTAAACCATAAACCAACCTGACCAAAAGAAAAAAAAGTCATTCATTTTCACACCTTAAAATAATTTGGTCTTTATGTGCTATAAGCATTGAACAGATAGATTAATTCCTAGATTTATTCAAGTTTAGAATTTGTTATTAATACACAATGACACCAGAATAATTAAATAGCTGTTTGGATATTTTAACAGCCATTTTAGGAATTATTGAAAACGGAGTGGGATAGAAGTGACTCTAAATTTATATTCTTGAAAAAGGAGAAAATGAACTAGGTATTTTGTAAACCTACCTTACCCAAGAAGCAGAATATGTTGCAGTTTCTATGTGCTTTCTAGTTTCTTCCTATTAGGGGTAACCTTTGCTACCTTTTGTCCTAAATGTTCTTTTGGAAGCACCTATCCAAACACTCTTTTAGTATAATGAAGGACAGAGACATGGCCCTTCCCACCCATGCCTGCTCCCAGCAGCAAAGCTAAGTGTCTTGTCATAGTTACAGAGCTACACGTACACCAGAAAATTAAACATTCCCCAAACCATTCTCTAATACTAAGGCCAACAGCCAGTGAATGTCCCACATCCGTCACCTCTTACCTTCTAAAACAGGGTGGCCACCACCAGACGGCCTATAGAAAAACTCACTTGCCTGAACATTGTTTGAGAGCCTAACTGGCCCGTATTAAACCATGCCAGGAACTGGGCAAACAATGGCACAGTATAGACAATTGAGTCCTACTGCCTGGGGACGTTCCCTCACACTCGTTGGTTTGTAAGGATAGATGCCACTATAGGGGCCAGCTGGGGCACCTCACATTCCCAGCTGAGGGTTCTTCCTGTTATTCTCACTGAATGTTGTTTGTCATTGTTCCTTGTTAAGACAGTAAAATAAAGTAAATGAATCAAAGTTTCATGACATTTTGAATGCATGGAAGTTTACGTATAAAACAGAGAATAATCATTCTTTCCACTTTTATTGATAGATATTAACATTTAAAAAATTCTCAGTATACTTCCTATTGTGTTCATAGAATAATACAGGAAATCTCCATATATCTTCACAGATGTTAATGGGAGATGCAGCAGTCTTTCAGGATAGACAAGACGGACATTAAATTAAAATATTATGGCAAAGTTATATAAATTTCATTAATAATATCCTTTTCCCACATTTTGGGTGAATTATTACATTCTTGATTATGTAAAATATTGCATTTTATGCAAATGTTATATCTCCATTTTTATAATGTGCAAATTTAATATACAGCATTAAGCTGTTTTTCCTTTAAAAAGGAAAAATATGAAATACAACAAAATAGGAAGTTCCAAATGATTTTCAGAATGGAAAATAATTAGTTAAAGCTAGTTTAATTTTTTTTCTGCTTTTTTTCTGTGCAAGGTAGCAGGGAAAATTCAGCAAAGTAATTGCAAGAAAGTAGACTTCATGTTATCCTTGCAATCCTCTTCAGCAGAAATATTTCAGAAGGCTTACTAACTCTCTGCTATTGTTCCTTCTTAATTTTATGGATGCATTGACTCATTAACTCTCTAGTGCATCGTGTTCCACAGACCGTGAAACATTACATTAGCAAGAAAGAAATGAACAAGACAGAAATGAAGCAAGTACTCAAAACAAAGAAAACCTCATGAAATTTGCCATGAGTAACTCTAAAAGGACTAGAAACAATTCAGATGTTCCTCATCAATAATTCTGAAATTAGAGAACTAACTTTCACTCAAGTCTGAAAAAATCTATTCCTGTTCTTCTTGTAACTGCATATACAAAAATTCCAAAACACAGCACTCTCAATAACATGAACTGTAGAGTTTATACACAGCAGATATACAGCATTTTCAAGAGGATTTTAAGTTAAGAAAAATTTGATGTATTTTCAAGTGTGAAATAAAGATAGATAGACATTAGGACTTTGATTTTTAATATGAATCAGTCCAAGAACACCATCTTCAGAGCACTGCAGACCCTTAATTACTGTTGAACTGAGATGCTTGGAATAGTCTCTGGAAATTCCCATAATGTCTCTTGCACCTAAATTATATGCCTACCTATATAGGTCTATTCTGGAAAAGGAGCTTCAGCTGGAAAGTTACCTGTATGTTTATGAACATTTTAATCCTTTCAATGTTTTCAAACAACTGCATTAGACTATAGGTTCAAAGAGACATCACTTTCACAGCAGTTTGCAAGAACTGTTGGCAGGTAAGTCTACATAGAAATGAGCATACACAGTTGCTTATTTACTTTCAGTTGACTGGATGTGAGCCAGTAGTGATCCTGAAGCGTGTAACTGAATTGCTGAGTTAAAATTAGTTTTGAACTAGCATCTGTTAAAAACATCACATTTGCCGTCTGCGTATCTTGAAAGTGTTAGTTTATTTTTAATCTCTCACACTTCAGTAAAAAATACCACAACAATAAACAAATAGATGCAGCACGTAGACCTGAACCTTTTGTGGTTTTCTGGCTTTGCAGAATTTGTTTCTTTGCAAGCTTGGGGTGGAGGGGCAGGCTGCGAGAAGTTTTAAGTTAATCAAGGAAGTTCTGAAACTAACAGCCCTCTGGAATAACACAGCCACTATTTAAGAAAACTGCTCCTAGGACATTTGAAAACCAACTTCAATAAATGTTCCATAAACTTTACTTAAAACATTCTGAAAGTTATTTTAGTATTACCAAACAAATCCTACCTGATGGAACTGTAGAGCTTTATATGTATATACAAGCTAGTACACAATAAGAAAGTGAACCAACATTCATCCAAATTATGATTAAGAAACCAAGTAAGTGAAAATTTATTGAGCAGAATCAGGAGAATTTTGCTAAAAGAAAAAAAATATATTTTTAATACTTTTTCATGAAACCTGTTTCCTGAAAAACTTTGCTGAACTATGCAATGCAAAAGTTTAAATAGAAGCTTTCTTTCAAGGAAAGAATGGTTCAAGGAATTTCATAATTTTCCATGTATCCAAAGTCTGAAAAACAATCTTCATTTGCAAAAGTCTTTAGTGGAATAATGCTGGAGACATTTAATCAAAGTAGAGGTGGCAAAACCAAGTGAAATAATTGCTTCTGTTTGGGGCACTTTTTGTCTCATATAGTGTCAAATAAATTAACAGTAGTCAAACTGATCACAGAATAGTTTCTTTAGAACAGGGAGGATTTTCATTAGCAATAAATTTCTGGGGAAAGTAAGAAATGGAACTAAAATGTAAGCCTAAGTAGCCTGATTTTTGTTACTAATATATATGGATAAGATAGATATTAGGCCCTGTCCTCAGCTTCCTAAAGAAAATTTTCACCAGAAACGTTCTTCAAAAAGTGAAACATTTAAAATCCAGGCTGAGTTTCTGAATGTGAACAAATCCCACAATACATCATTCAACTCAAAGAGACTATCAGAAGAATATGTTTGAAAAGAGAAAAGCATTATAACCTGTGTATAGTCTTCCCGTGTAACAAAGCCTGATCCAGTTTCATCAACAGACTTGAAGCTATGTAGAGTTTTGAGAAGCTGCGTCACAGATGGCACTGGCCAAGGCTGCGCTGCTGCTAGCAAGAATCTGTGCCAGTCAATCAGTTCTGAGTTCGCTGCTAAGGCAGTTGCCAGATTTTGTAACTATAAAAATAAAATAGTAAATGTTGTCAAATGCACATGGGTAAATATACACTTTCTACATAATATGTAACCTTAAACCTTTTTTCCAGTTTAAGATGTACAGGTTTCTGCTGTGAGGTTCCAAAGGTGCATAACGAACTGGGAGTTCTTCCTGTTTCTTCCTTGTCTGCACAGTGCAGTTACACTGATGAAGAATTAAATTTATGAAATTTACAGCTTACAGTGAATTTACAGTTCTCTCCAATGCTAGCACAAGCTCAGTTCTACATAGTAAATGAGGGCCTTTATATGGCAAAACCACTGATCTTTTTCTCAGTGCCCTCAAATGCTTGTGCCCCATGTCATCTTGACAGAAGCATCTGCAGTCCATCCAAAAACCTTGAAACACTGCTTCCCTCAACACAAACACAAAAAATAACAATCCTCTTACCTCTTCCCTTTTACCCAGTAGACATAAAAGCCCTTTACTTCCAGCAAGCTGAGTCCTGAGAGAGGGCAAGCTCGTTACAAATCAAGGTCAGGACTCTGCTCTCATTGAAAATGCATGGCGATCTCTGCACCAGTAAATAAAGCAGGCCAGAGACCATCTCTGAGGCCACCTGGCAGGTACAGCCAGTATCCACCTAAATGAATACCCTTACTGCCTAACCAGCATGGCTCTATCCAAATTGCCTATGAGGTACAGTCCTTAACACAGGCTGCCGCCTGCATCGCGCTCAGACATTGTCTAGGAGAATACTGTGACCCGAACAGACAGTTCAGCAGTGCGGGGCCCGTGCCTTGGCCCCAATTTGCTTTTACAGGTGTACACCACCATGTGGCTTCTCTCTGCTCCCACATTACTTTCAGTGAACAAAAGCAGGTAATAGAAAAGCTGCTTTGCAGCTTGTTATGCGTGTCCTTTTACCACTGAGGACGTAGTATGTGGAGATCAGAGTGGGGTATGAGGACACAAATGGGGGAATATAGGTAAGATCTCCTGATACACTGTTGGGCATAGAGGGGACAAAACTGGCACAGGTCACTTCTGAGCTATTGGTAGGTAGGGTAGGTAGGGTGAATGCCTACTAGGTACCTCTATACTATCTTCTGTTCCACATCTCGATTTCCTTGTCAAGGTTTTTGTTTGGTTTGCTCCAGACTGGAGTTCCAGAATGAAGCAAGGTGTTTACAGGGATTACGGCCTGCGGCATCACAGAAATGCCACTACTCCAAAATGTTGCAGATGCCATCTGCCCTAACACTGGCATGTCCAGTACTGCTTACTGCAATATGCAAATTTATTTGAAATTCTACCAAGCCACAAGTGAAAAGATGAAATGGTGACCACAGCTTGGAAGATAATTTATTGTCTTAGCTCATGCTGTGTTCATTTTCTTTTGTCTGCAAGTTCTTGCTTTCACTATAATTTTTAAAGTCTCCTTTTAAAATGATACTTTTAAGGAAATTCATTTTAAGGAAATCCTGTTGTTAAAGTAAAAATAGTACCTTTAAGCACTAAAGGTTCTTAAAGAATAACGAACATGGGATACATGCACATGTGCTCTATTAACAAATTGAATGAATCATATTTTTCCCCACATAATTTATCTCCTCTGCTAAAATTATATATTTATATACTGATTATGACAGCTGTGGCTAGGTCTTTCTAAATTCAGCTGAAATACATTACTCAGCAACTTTAAAATTGCTTGCTCATGAAATTCATTTGGGAGAAGAATATTTGAATAAAGCTCTTTGCATCATGTAAATTCCAATTAAAATCTTAATATGAACCATGGCTAACTGTCAGAAAGAATTATCAAAATATGCCAAAACTACTAAACTTTTTCATACCATAGTTGCTTACCAGCAACATCTGAAAGTAAAATTAGTCAGAGAATTCAGTGACGGAAGGCTCAGAAATATTAAATTAAATTTTTTCATGTTCCTAAATCTGAAAATCTTGGACAAATAAGTCTAATGTCATACAGCTCCTGTTTTTATTCACATATCCTGGAACAAAGAACATGAACAGTCTTATTTCAAGTCCTGGAAGTGAATTTTCAATGGTGTCTGAGGAGCTGATATAATTTGAAAATCATAAATAAACATAGTGCAGACAGAAGCATTTAATTCCTGGTACGGTTGCTTCCAGAATCTTTCTCTAGTGAAACTGAAGAACTGTAACAAAAACTGATAATGCTGTGTAATCTTTATTCTCTTGGCTTCCTTGTGGTAAGGACAAGGCTGCATTTCTTGCACATACTGATACGTGAATTGAAATGTAAAAAAGGTGTTAACTTACATCTGAAAGTGTTAAGTTCATCCACTCATCAGGAAGGTAATCTGTTCCAAGATCCAAAGTAATCAAGTCCATCACAACATCAATAAATACATTCTTTAGTATAAAACCTAGTGAAAAAAAAGTCAACATAAAAAAATGTATTTCCAATTTTAAAATAGACTTCTTGTGTTAATGAAAATCTTTTTATTGTAATGGCCATATGGGAAAGTGGTTTGTATTGCCATTAAGCACTATTGATGGTGGTAATATCTTTCATGCCAAAATTCAAATTTTTTCTCATTTAAAATAAATCATGTGGGGCCAGTTTAATTGCAAAATGTCCAATATTCTGATAAACTGCAATTATTTTGATACTTACCCTGATCTGTATTGTGATCACTAATCCATCTCCACACGGTCTACACTGGTTGTTAGTGAGTACTTCACAAATAGCAAACGCACACATATTCTGTGTATCAGAATGTTATCACAGCTACCAACCTGCTCTTTCACTGTGCTCTATTTTAGATTAACCATAAATCTATAGCTACCCTTGAAAGCAAGTGCATGTTAAAGAATAGAATGGTAGATACAGAACAGTATCTGTTAAACTTTCAAATAAAGTTGAATTGCTTCATATAATTTTGCTTGTGGAAGTTAATGATGAATATCCCCATTAATTGTATTTTAAATAAATCAGAAAATAAAAATAAGTTTATGCATATATGACTACATGTGTGTATTGATGACAAAACTGATTTCTTTTTTAAAAGAGGAATGAATTTGTTTCTATGCAAATAGAAAATTCAAACTTCATGTACAGTGTTAAAACATAAAATGATGCATGCTGAAATATGTAAGACTGAGTCTGTCCATTCAGACATGGACTTTGCCAGCCCAGTGAGGATTCTCTGTAAAATGGAATCTTTCCAATAGAGATAAGAATATTAGGATAATTTTTTTGTTATTACAGCCAAAGTTCTTGGGCCTTAAAAAAGGAGCAGTTATGCACATTCTGTATCTCTGACAAACTTTTTTTATTTGAAGTGGAACAAGTGAGGTTTTTTAAATTTGTGAAGAAGGATTTCAATGGTAGGAATATTAAGAATGTGCTTGAATCTTAATTTCATAATGTAAGTATTCAAAATACAGTTCCCATTTGAATTTGTAGGTCTACAATCCCTGCTGTTTGTATCCAAGTGGGAAAACCAGGAATAATGCCCTGAGCACCTCTTAATATCACAGAAAAACCCTGGGACTGGTGACAGGCCCTTCGTTTATATAAAAGTTTGGAGGGAAGAGAAAAAATAGGTTTGGGAAGCTTAAAGTTTGTTGGGACAGGAAGAAGTAAGGGACAAAAGACCTGCACTTGAAGCCTTATATGTCCTACCATAAATTTCAGCATGAAAGCAAAAGCTGAAAATAAATATTGGGAGAATGGCAGACTGAAAATGATGCTCTGATACCACTGCCTGAAGGATTTTGAGTTATACATTTGAGGAAGAATACCTTTTAAAAATCATGTGGGGTAGGCTGTTTACTGAAGCACTTTGGATTGCTGATTTAATAATTTTAAGGTATCCAGAAATGTGTTTTTTAATGAAGACTTCAAGCCCCAGGAATCAGATGATTTCTGTAAGGCACAATAAAGCCTACACCACAGAAGTATCATTACCAGGAGACTTCATAGAAGACTCAATAAACCAGGTAACTTTAATGCCTCATTGTTTTTACTGGTTCTTGGAGAGAAAGGCTATAGTCCACTAAGGAGGCAGTAAAAAGTTTATATTGAAATGACAGAACAAGTTTTTGCATCTTATTTGCAGCCTCAAATTGTCTAGTGCTTTACCATGGAAAGTACAGCTATCATAATTTTTATTTCAGATTTTAATAATCATTTCTTAGGCTGTCTAAGAACTTTAAATAACTTGTTCGCAATGCTAATTAATACAATTTCCCTCTCCAGCTCTGATCCCTACTACTGGAAAACCGCTAATTTTTTTCACTCACATTATGTTATTGTCACATTATGTTATATGATATTACTGTTCACTTCCTACTATGGTTTCCCCACATGACCATAAATATTTAGTTCCTGGATTTCCAGTCATTTTCTAGCTTCCTAAAACCTAACTATATTTTGTTTCTATGCACAAAACTCCAAAAGAATACTTATCTCCTTGTGTCACTTTTCATGAGGCTATATGACCTCAGAAACATAACTAGGAAGTTTTTGAGGGGAAAGGAAATTAAAGAACTCTAATAAGAGGTAAGGTCTGAAATGGGATTAAAGGATTGGAGATTAAACCTTTAATCACCATTTCTAGAACTTTGATTGGATTGTAGAACATGCTGGCACATAGCTTCTAGGTAAGTTTGACCCTAGTTGATTGGAAGTAATGGTAAACAGATGAATTATTGTGAGATATTTAAGCTCTCTCAGCTGCTTCGCAGTGCCTACTCATGTTTCTTACTCTGTGGTAAGTGTGAGGAAGCTCTTCTCTCTTTCATTTATAGCCAAGCTACTTTCTATCTATTAATTATAGAATTGCTGATGTGCTGTGGGGCCACTTCCTAAATTACCCCTGCATCCTGGAACCTCTGACTTCTGGGATGATTTTCAAGCATCTTTAAAAAAAGTATAATAGCTCAAAGACTTCAAATATAGTGTGACCTACTTCCTTCTCATTACATATCTAGGGGGAATGAGGAATGTTCAGAGGGAGAGAGGAAATCTCTCATAAGGATATCAAAAAGAGATATCAAAGAACTATTTTTAACATTTTTAGATATTTTGTCTAGTGTTTTTATTTATACTATAGAGCATGGACTGTTTTTGAATGTCACATCATATTGCAAGACGTGATTGCAAAGGTGATCAATTTTCTTTAGGGGATGCCAACACCACAGAACTGCTTTGTAATCATGGTGAGATGCTGTGAGTGGGCAGCTGCTGAGACAGTGCTGAGGAAAGAACGCTGGTGTCTGTGAATGGGGCTCTGCAAGTGGTAGGAGGAAATGATATCCTCTGGGGAAGAATGGGAAGAAAATTTACATTCTTCCCATTCTGATTTGTCCTTCTAACAAGACTGGTTTCCAGCCAGGAAATGAAGAATATCAGAAGAAGCAATAGGAAGAAACAACAGCAAGAAGAAAGAGCGATTAAAAGTTAGAAGTAAATATTTGAGATACCTAAATATAAATGTCAGGAATATTAGGGAGAAACAGAAAAACTTATTGGATATCCAAGAGCATGTATACTACCTTGAATTTTGAAATAAAATAAGGAAGAGATTTGTTGAATATCTAAGTGAAATTAGAAGGGGGAAATAAAACAGAGGCAGTGCCCTGGCATGGCCATCCTCTGATTCAGGAGGTAAGGCATAAGGAATAAAAGTATAGAGAAAACATCTAACTGGGGAGTCAAACATTTTAGAAACGTAATATAAGGGAGAAAGGTGTTTAGGACAACCAGCACTTACTGAATGATACTATATTTTAAGCATAATTTCACAGTCATCCTCAACACCTTTCTCATACACTGCATTATAAGCAAAACAGCAAGCTGTGCCATACAAAGGAGAAACTAGAAATGAAGCGACCATGATAGTCACAGACAGCTCTTTAATAGCTGAAAATAAATGAGCAGATGTATTCAAAAATGTAAACATGAATTATTTTGCATGACTCCCCTAACTCTGTGGAGCCCAAATACAGATGGAGAAAACTGCTAAGATGCCCATTCTAATTATTGCTCAAGGTATTAGTAATACATACATTTTATGCAATTCACAATTTCTAGAGCAGTAACAACTTGCTAGAAAGATCGCATGACACTTATATTGGGTATGCCATTTGGAACAAGTGCTATTTCCCAGTTTTAAGTGGGGTCTTTATGTCACAGGATTAAGTTAAATTACTTTCTGAACCATTAGCAATTATTATTCAGACTTTTGATACTTCTCTACCTGACACTTTCTATGCAAGCTATGGAAATTTAGTCCAAATGAAATTATTATACATTGGAAGTACAACTGGTTAAAATAATCTACTTGAATAGTAGTTATCAACATGGGAGCACATTTCAGGAAAGTCCCACTGTCTAGAGTCTGCTTCTGGTTAATATTTTGTTACATGACCTAGGTGACTGAACAGAGAATGAACTTATTAAACATGTAGATATCTGTATAACTGGAAAGGATAGCAAGCATTTTGGAGGAAGAATCAAAATTCAGACATATTTTGAAAAATTAGATGATCAAAATCATTAAGCAAATGTCACGGGAGATACGCTTTGAGAAATAGAATGCACAAATTAATATGCTTATTATATTGCAGATAAGAACAATCTGGAGAGGACTTCAAGCACATTAGAGAACAGGATTAGAATTCAAAATGAACTTTACAAATTGGAGATATAGCCTGAGATAAACAGGACACTAGTCAATAAGAATAAATGTGAAGTACTACATGGAGCTAACATAATAATGAACTGTATCAGGAACCTGCCCCGTGTCAGGGCAGGAACCTCACTGCCAAGGTAACAGTTCTGTAGAAAAGGCTCTAGGGATTACAGATGCTCACAAGCTAAAAGGAGTAAACAGTATCACCAGAAAGTACATGGGAAGATGCTGGAAACAATCCGTCCATTTTTCTCAGCTCTGTTAAGGCTTCTGCTGGAGTGCAGTTTTGGAACCTGCAGATCAAGAGGAATGTATGCAAACTAAAGAGGACCCAGGGGAGAGCAGCAAGAATCGTCACAGGGTTAGAAAACATGGCCTGAGAGGAAAGGTTGAAGGAATTATGCTAATTTTATCTATATAAGGAAGACTGAGAGAAAACATAGCAATAGTTTTCCAGTTAAAACAAAATGTTACAAAAAGAATGATCATAATTACTCTCAATAGCCTTATAATCAGAAGGACAATAAAGCACTAGGGAAAAAAAATAAATCTAGAGTGGAATATTTTACAAGCTTATAAAAAAGAGGGACAAACATTAGCTATAGATGGTATGACTAAACTTGATCCCATTTCACTGCAGGGCTTAGACAAGTCCTTGATGTCCCTTTCCAATTATTTTTTATGACACTAAGATTTCTCTGGTATTTTGCCAAAAGCAACGTATCCAGCATCCTCAGTCCTAACAGTACAAAAATATGATGCTGCCCCAGAGAGTCATGGAAGTGACTTCAGTATTATTAGGTTCGATATGCTTTTGTTTGTTTTTTGTCTTCTGCTATTGGACTTTCTGGTACATGTTTCCATATACTTTTTCTAATCTCATCACAGCTGGAATCTTCCCATTTGAAAATCTCAAAGGGAAATATTGACTATTATGAGACTCGGGAGAAAATCTTTAGAATCAGCAATGCTAATCTAATAAGGCATCCTCTATAATACATATCCTGTTGCTTATTAGCTAAAGTACAACTAAACATTTTTGTTATCTGAGAAATCACAAATACAGATATTTCAAAGATGTATATTTTATAATCTACCATCTAATGCTCAATACTGATTTTATGTTCTGATCCCAACAAATTACCTGACTGGACTAACACCCCTTAATGAAGCATTCATTCAAAACCGATTCTATTTCTGGCATAGGCAACTATTTAGACCTAGAAGTAGCATGAATTATATAAGATACATATGATAAAGATATATATAACATACCTTCTACAATTACTAGACATGTCATGTCTTATACTGAAAGTACAGAGCTGATCTTGATTTAGAAAAGGGTTGATTTAAGGTGAATGACCTCAAATTCCTTTCTCCCTAATTATGTCCAGTTCATCTTCATGTTGAAAGGACTAAGAAGTATCATTAGGGATTTTGCTTTAGTTTTCTTTTCATAGAAATCATTGCCTTTGCTTGATGGTAGAAATACACTCTCTTGGTGTGCTTTTTCTTGATTGGAAATTAAAAAGTAGAAGGTTGCATTTAGAACATTTAGAAAGTAGAAAGTGGCAAATTATGAAATCAGAAACTTCTCTGAAATTCTTATTCTCAACTTCCATGATAAGAATAAAGATACAGCATTGTATTTCCTTTACAGGGAAAAATGATGGTTCAAGCTGTGAAGTATATTAGTCATATCCTGGCTACAAGAGTATTTGCTGTGGGAAGACTGGCTTGAGCACTTAGTAATCAGCAATAGAAAATGGCTCTGTTCTGCCTCTGTATGAAAGTCTTGTGAAGGACAAGTCTGACAAAAATCTGTAAAAGGTTATGTTAAACCTTACCCACAACAGAATAAAAAGTAGCAAGGCATACAAATATAGAGAGAAGCCATGACCCCAAATTCATAGGCTACAGAGGTCAAGCAATCATTTGACAGAAATAATGCACTGATTTTCTACCCATTTATCAAAAATAAAATCAGGGTTTTCAGATTCAATGAAAGATTGAGACTAAGATAACAGTTAGCTCCAGTGGATACAATGTATTATGTCTCAGGTAAGAGCAATAAACAATCAGAAGTTATGAGTCATCCCTCTGTCGAAGTGCCAGCAAGGTCACAATGTACTCCATTATTTTTGTTCATTGTCTTCAGATTTGTGTCTTTTGGAGTAATTGGGTATATAAGAGCAAATGTAAACAGCTAATGGAGATTCAGCAGTGAATATGCACCCAAAAAAGCCATCTTTTAAAACTGCAACATTATAAAATAAATACAAATTTTACTCTCACTTATCTTGCAAGACATTCTTTTAAAATATACATATATGTTACAAGAATGATTGTTAAGTAAAAACTAAGAATTTTCATCTAATCACTTCCACAGTGACTCTCCAAATCAAACTCAGAGGAGCAATCTGATTTTCCATTTATTGTCATATCATCTGCCTGTAGTCTTCTATTTCTCTGCCAAGTAGTATTCCACAGATGAATAGCTTTTTTGGGGTCAAACTTTTTGATATCCGGAGAGTTCATCTGAATTATCATAAGATCTGTCACACTTTCAGACATTAGTTTAGAGTGAAGATGCATCATGGTGAATTTCATTTGACTGAAGCCTCGCTCCGTTTCAGCTGAACTTGCAGGCAGCGTTAGGATCAAATCTACCAATCTCAGGATGTTGGGATACTTCTTTGAATAATCTGAATTCACTGAATCCCATGTCAAGGTCCGGATGTTCTGAAATCTAAAAAGCACAGTAAAAAATATTTTTATGTATCACTATATACATTTCCATAATCCTTTTCAGTATGCTCTAGATACTTCTAAATTGTTAAAACAGACACAAATGCAGTATCCTTATTACCTGTTATATAGCTCTAATTTCAACATGCTCCACTCAGTTTCAACTTCACCGATTTTCACAGAGGCAGCTTCTAGTATGACTTCATAATGTTTAGTCAAGACAGACACTTCCTTTTCACCAAATTCTATAACAGAGACAAAAGAAAAGTATTTTTATTCTTTAAAAAAATTTATAACATGCACTTCTTGAAATAGCCACTATCATAGTTCTATACCTTGTTTAATTTTGTCAGGCCATAGTTTAAAACTTCCAATAGTAGTTGCTCTCAAAACATCTTGACTTGCATCGCAAAAACACTCACTCAACCTCTTCATCAAATTACTTAGTACTTTAGTTCGTACTGATAAAATATTTCCATTCCCAACAAGCTGGTAACCATGAAAGTGCGGAATAGTCTCCATCAAGCGTTCCTTCGGACCAGCTCTGAAAGATAAAGAATGCAAAACAATATATAAAACTCTTTTGCTATATTCTAACTTAGATCATGGCTCAGTTGTTAGAAATGACAGACCTTGTTTGATACATGTGGAGTGTTTCCAGCGTTGACTGCACAGTTGCAAATATATCTGCAATGGAAGAGTTGTGATCCAGAGCAACACGTAACAGAATGTTGAGGACATTAATGACATCCAACAAGAAGTGAGAGAACTTGACTATCTCCATTTTCAGAAGGACCCGTAAAAGGCCTTTGACTTTTTGCTGATTTGAGGCTCTTGAATCTCTTTCAATCTGGAAATCAATGAGGAAAAAGAATGTGCCAAGTGTGTGGACCAAAATTAGCCATAGCGATTAATTTTTCCTAATGGTACATCCAATTTTTAAATCGATTACCTTACTCAGATGTAGAACAATTGCAGGATAACCTTTAAGGAGAATTTGGAGAGCTGTTTGTAGACGAGCAAGCCATTGGGAGCCTCCAATGCGAGAAGGAATAGCTGGGCGTAAATTAATGGCTTCATATGTGGCTTTGAGATTGTTCTTATTTAGAGGTGAGTTATGATAAAAATAATACATATTTTTCAACACACTGCTTAAGATATTATATAGCCGAATATTTTTCAGTGCTCCTTTGTAAGCCAGTTTAAGACGGTGAGCAAAACAATATACTGATTGTACACAAGGCTGAATTTCCCTCAGAAGTTTAGCTACGCCATTGTTTTCTCCTACCATGACATCTGTCCCATCACTTCCAAACCCAACTAATTTTCTTGACCAGTCTTGGCTTGCCAGATTGAGCTGAAGATTTATTTGTAATGTTTCCTCAATTGCATTTTTTATGCTTGAAGCATCGGTTTTGTGAACAGGTTGAACCCCAACAATCTGGCAATGGACTCTTCCTTCATTTGCAAAACGTACATAGACAACGGCAGCTGCTTTGAATATACTGTCTGTGACACCATCACTAATGAGAGAGAAGAATTTACATTTCTCCAATTTCTCTTTTAAAGCCCTTCTTTCTACTTCAGCAATAAAATGTATAAACATTCTTGCTGACTTGTCATTTCTAAATACAGAACCAATATCCACTCCTTTCATATCATCTAGTTTGCACATCCAGTCAAGGTCTGTAAAGGGACGTCCAGATTTAGCGATAGCATGGCATGTTCTAAAAATATTTTCTACTCTTCCTAATGTTATGGCATTCATACTCTTCAACATCTGCTCAGCAGAAGCTATATCTGGCGCAGCAGTACTGGCAGCTTCCATGCAGTTAGCCCAGGCATGAGCTTCACTACTCTGGTGTATATTTATAAATTCAAGCTTGAAGTCATCAGTGCCAGAATAAAAATTATGTACGTTTTCCCCCAAATCCACATTATGCTTACGACACAATGCACAGAACATTATCCCCCTTTCATTGTCATATTTTAACCAGGAGTATTTTGTTAGCCATATTTTTGAAAACTGGAGGTTCTTCTTTGTTCTCTGGGGTTCCAGATCTTTCTTGTCTTTCCCTTGGTCACCAACTTCTTTCTTGCTAGAAGAATTACTCTTGCCTTTAAATTGCTTCAGTGCTCTTATAGCTATAATTTAAAAAGAAACAACTAAATATAAAATAGTTTTTATTTCCTAAAATACCAATTTTATTTTCCTTTTTTCTTCCACATTTTTTGGTTAATTTAGGACTAAACCGTGACTTGGAATAAACAACCGTAAAAGGGAACAAGGAAAACTGAAATCTCCTCTTTCATCACTTGAAGGCTGCCCGGGACCCATGTAGGAAATGCTCAATTTTAACTCCAAGTTCCTTTTGACTACCAGAGGTTTGTCAGAATCTGCAACCAGTGAAATATAGAAGTATCCAATATCATTTTGTGAAACAGAGAAAAACTGAGCCAGGAAACAGAATTCAGAATGGTCTTTCAGGCAGAATGTCTCCAGAAGATACTGCTGAGGTCATGAACCTTTTGTGATGCCCATTGTACCCAACATTAACAGAAAAGCTTACTTTGAGCAAGTGCACAAATACATAAAAAGTACCTGTCTCAGAATGAATAAGATGTTCTATAGTATACTTAGCTGACCTGATCTTCTTAAAATATATTTATCTGCAGAATGATTTCATTACTGCTTTGAGAAAAGCTGTATAAGCTTCACATTTTGTTCTCAAAATGGAGACATTTTCAGAATGTTGAGGTTGTTCTCTCAGATTGTTCTCAAGATGGTCATTCTCATATTTTGTAGGAGAAAATGCCATAAACTGACATTTTTGAAAATTCTATCTCTAGAACTCATGAATCTACTCCTTTTGGTGGACAATTTAATGATTCCTTTAGTGCACAGTTTGCATAATTTCATGGCTTTGAAAAGAAAGCACCCAAATAGCTAAGACAAATTCCATGCAAAACTGAGGCAATAAACCTTGAAATCTATTCTTTGGGAAACAGTAGAACTAAAGCATTAAGGAAGTGACCTATGAGCAATCTATCTTCCCACCCTCATTGTTGTGATATGTACCTCAAGAGGCAAAATCAACAATTAGATTAAGCTAATCATAGGAAGTAATGTTGTTTCTGGTACTTTCAAAGCTCTTAGGCAAAAGACTCCTTGTACCCAATTCTTTTCTATTTTAGAAGCAGGTGCAAATTTTCATATATATGTTAATATATATATATAAATATATATTTATATATATATATGAATTATAAAATTTGTGAGAGCTGTTTGTTCCCATTGTAATCTAAATGACAGTTTGTCTATTCCATTCTATTCTGAGCATCATGAAAGGCTATTAAAAATATTAAAAATGTTAAGAACATGTAGTTCAGATATTATCAGTGTTATTCCATTATCAGTGATTCATTTAAAGAGCTGTTGATACCTCATGAAAGAGTAAAAAAAACATTCTGCTTTGAGCTAGCAGCTGTGGTCCACATGGAGAGCAAAAACTGGACCTCCACAGATGCAGTTTCTGAAATGTGCCTAAGTAGCACATCCAGGACGAAAAAGAGAGAAGGAGAAGCATTCTTAACACACAGTAAAGATCAAAAACCTTTCCTAACAGTAGGCAGCTGTAAAAACTCAAACATCGGTGAAAAAAAGAGGATTAGAGGATCTGCAACTGCAGAAGTGAGAGGGTAGAAGGGGCAAAATGGTTGTAACACCCCTATAGTGCCTACTGCTTTGTGAGGTGTATGGGAACCAGTGGAAATCTGCTGCTGACGAGATGAGAAAGGAATAGGGACACAAGTAGGTGCCAGACTTTCTGTCAACACCTACTGACCACTGTCAGGGACTAGAATCCCCGTGAGGTGAAACTTCAATTTTACTAACACTTTTCAAATTCAAATTTGTTTAAAACACAAGGGTTAGAACACTTGGAAAATGTTTGGGACATCATGTGTTTACAAGTCATCAGTTGTATATGTCTTCAGAAAGATAGCATATTCCACAGCATATTAGAGCAGTAAATGTATAGTTAAGAAGCACAAATCATCAGATCAAATCTATAATCCATTTAAACTATGATGACCTCTCTGAACCAGGTTTCAGTCATTAAAAAGCCTCCCTCAAGTAAATTCTTACCATGCTTACCTAAGGAAATGAAGGTTATGCAATCACATTGCTTAAATATCTGTACATCAATTTGTCTGTCCGCCAGTTCCCCCCCACAGATAATTTTAGAATCCAACAACCAGTTTCAACCAAATTTTTCAGCAGGGTAGAGATGTGAAGTTCCTATAAATTTCTTTCAAATCTGTTCCAGCTTTTATCCACTCTGTTTGTGACCAAGAAGCAGTAGTCAGCATACACTCAGTTCCAGACCACACACAGCTTACAATGCATCTCGGCCCTAGCTGCGCAAGCAGAAAATGTAGGTAAGAGAACATGGCAGAAAGACAACAGCTTTATGAAATGAGGCTAAGGGACATAGAAAGGAACAGGAGATGTACTAGCAGGAGGAATTTGGGAACAAGGAAATGGGCTGGATTTATTGCAGTGGTACTCTGGAAAGAACACAGAATACAAAAGGAAGACAGCCTTCACTGCTTATGAAGCAACTTGTTTTTCACATAAAAGTTTGTCATCAATGAAGACAAAGGGAAAAATAATGTAAAAAAGACTACATAAGGTAGAACTGTTTTTCATTACAATCTTTCAAAGTATCATTCAGTATACAAAAGGTGACATTCACAAATATTTACATATGTTTCAATAAGCAGTGCAGCAACATAATAAACATAACATGCAAAAAATTAATTGAAGAAATAAAGATTATGACAAAAACTAAAACTGAAAAATAAACTATCATAAAAGAAAATTAAGAACAATAGCAATATAATTTTACACTAGATGTGCACCCTGTGAACCAGGGCAGTGGCACTTTAAAGGGACAGAAGGAATAACAAGCAATCATGTGGCCTCAAATACAAGACATAGATATGATATAAAGGAGTCTATTTTCCAAAGATTCTCAGTAAACAGCAGTAAAATATTTTGATTTTAAATTTCAGTTTGACGCTGCATGAAAACATTTGCCCAAACCGCAGGAGACTGTAGGAAAGGGAGAGATTATAAATGTATACAAGCAACAAAATATGAAGAGACTGTAAATCTAGACTAGCAATGAGTATTATGTTAATATTTTGTTCCCTTTCCATCAAATTTCACTATAATATTTGAACATATTCCTGTTCCCCTTCATTTTCACTGAGAAAAGAATTTCCATAGCAGTTTCTAACTAGATGTTTGTATGAAAGATCTACACAAGTTACACACCAGAATCTGTGGCAATACTGTAATGGATGAATGAGTGAAATAAACCCTTCAGCTAGATAGTCTAAAAGCTAGTCATCTGGGATACTTCTGTCACTAGGGAAAAGACAGGCATCTCAAGAATATGATTCATTCCCTCTAATTATTGAGATAAATCATCCCCTGCAGGTGAATCTCACTGTAAATATTTACTTCATTTCTTCATTAAGGACTACTACCGATTCTGAGGTGTTACATGCACAGTCTTTACTGATTACCAAGAGCTGGGATTTTAAATTTAGAATCACAAAGAGTAAGATATGCCTGATTCTGCACAAATGCAATGAGGGGAAAGGAGAGGTCCTTTGTCACGCTGCTTGGGATCTTAATGCTTGTATATATATATGTATTCAAACGCACAGATGCATATACAAGCATGTTAAAGATGTTTCATAAAAGTAATTAAATGCAAAGGTTTTTGAGCAGTATAGAAAGAAAAACAGGCATGGGGTTCTGAAATTAAATAACGTACATGATTTAGCAAGACACCCTACAGCACAGGTAAGTGAAAATACTAGTCAGTAGAATTACCATATTTGCCATTATCTGTAGGGAGAGGTACTATATTTATCCTGGGCTTTTGAGCCCAAAGGTTTAGGCATTTTCTATCTATATAATTTGTTTAGTAGAAGATACTTCTTTGATCTATAAATGTAGCTTTTCTTATTTTCAAGTTTTGAAAGAAGCACATTGAAAACAAATCTAATCTTAGGAAAGATAAAAGCTAGAGATGCAGAACTTATTTCTGTGCTCACATGTGAGCTTCACTGTCTATTCCCATCAAATTCAGTTGATGAGCTTACAGTGCTCTTGAACTGTCTCTACAAAAGTGCTTGGGAAGGGATAGCATAACCTGTAGGCATTATTCATGGTCAGTGTGCAATTCTTTCTTACTCAGCAAAAACTTCTACCAAAAAGGCAAAATTTCAGTGGAACAAGATGCACAATTTGATATGCTTATCTATTCCAAATACAGCAATATAGTAAAACTCAATTGACAAGTCGACAATGTGAAAATGAATAGAAATAAAATTTAGTCATTGTCTGTTCTGTATAGTTGACAAATCTGGAATCATAAGGTCTAGTAGAATCACTGAGGACAGCTCATATCTTAGCAGGCTAATTTAGTTTTTTAAAATAGGCATTTTAAACAATTTTTGGCTGTTGGATTTAGAAGTGTTTAAAACTTTTTTGAAGATTATTTATGATGAATAATCACTCCTATAGCTAAGCTCCATTCCTAAACTGGAATGGTTCGTGAAGATCATGACTGTGAAAAAAATAATACAATTAAAAATATGCTTGTGTAATTTAGTCATAAAAGGGAGGATAAAATCTGGGATAAAATCTATTTTGGTCTGTTTGATAGTGCAAAGAATTACCAAAACTGGATTCACTGAAGCACCTTTAGAACAAAATTGATAAATTCCAGATGTATGCTAATTCAATTGACAATAGATGTGGAAGAAGATAGTGTTGAAAGGAATCAGAGGGGGAAAGATCTAACAGATGGTTAGTTTAATTTTGATGATAAGAACAGAACACATCCAAAGAGAATGCAGAAAACAAAAGAAAAAAACTGAGTGTTAGTAGGTAAATTTCAGACCTGACACAGTTCTTCCTATAAAAAACGAGCACATTCCTCAGGCTATATATTAAAGTCAAGGAATTGATTGAAAAAGTTAGTGAAATGAAGAAATACTGCAAAGCCACATTTAATTAGGGCAACGGCACCCAGAACAATGAAAAAAACATATTTAAAAATTTCCTTATCAAATGAAAGACTGTGTCAACAGGTAGGAGGATCCAGCACAGGTCATATATCTTTTGTCCATCGGTGCTTAGGATGGTGAGTAATGTGTCTCCATGGAGAACCAAGCGTGCAGGATAGAACAAAGTTGTCTATGATGCATCTGCAGTTCTTTAATACTTTAAATTCCTAGGAAACACAAAACTGTTCAGAAGTTTTAGAAGTTTTTTTTTTAAGTCCCCAACTAATTGGCACTCCTGTTTTGTCTTTCATTTTGGCAATTTGTTGAACATATCTTGAAAAGGCATCTTATTGACATTTGGCAAACATCCTTTGAAAAAAAGTTTATATGTTTATTTCTTCCAAGCTAGTGGTCTCTCCTTTGTTACTCTTTCTTTTTTCTTTCTTGGTTTTCTAGATAAATTGAAAGATTTCAATTATTTTAAATTTTTCCTTTATGCAATCTCCATAATGCTATAGAAAATCAGCCTAATATTCCATTTTCAGAACAACTTTAGGAATTTTGCTATTTACATAGTACAGAATATTGGTAGATTCATTTTATTTAAATATGTAGACTTTCCCTAAAGCCTGTCTCTTGTGCTCCCATCATCTCACTACCAGATTTGAAGGCACGTTTAAGAGTAAAATCTGTAGTGGTAATGTCTGCAGATACTTATTTTTTGCTATATCCTTCACCTTTACTGGTAAGGTTTCTGATGGATTTCTATTATGAATAGTCAGAGGATTGCTCATGCAAGTAAGAATTTGAGGAGTAGTGTGTCTTTGGCAGAAAATCTAGGTCTGTTGAGATATTCTGCAAGAGAGGGGTTATTAGTGGGTTATTTTTTGGTATCTCCTTTAGAGCTGCTGTCCAACAGCTTCAGTCCAGTGTACTAGAGTGCCAGCGTATAAAGTGTGGAGACTCTATAATGAAGAGAAGTGGTTATGTTAGGAAGCCTGGGTTGTAATTTATTTGATTTTACAATGTGCAGGAGAATGGGAGAAAGTATTTTAAAGATGACTTCCACAGCTTGTGCTTCACTTCCTAACTCATATGTCCAAAAAGGTAAATACCTTGATTTAATAGTAATCAGACAGTGAAAAATGATGCTGCATGTTCTTGAGGACCTAATTTTAAATAATACCATTCCTTATCCTTGTCCTAGAGAGCAGGAAGGGACAAGAGAGGGAGCTGCACATCTCAGCTGCTGTTAGGGAAGGCCAGTGGAAGACCCAGTGAATATCTTATGCTAGAGGGTATTTGTCTCCTACTTCACATATATATTTGCAATTTGAGCATTTAGATGTATTATATACTTAGAAAAAATAATGTTTCAGCATGAATCAAGATGAATTTCTTCTATCTGTGCCTGACCAGGAAGTTGAAAATATTGAAACAATAAAGGTTCAGGAGAAAGCAGCTGTCTTGTGCAAGATATCTCACTGTAATAACTGTGCTTTGGTATGTCTGTCTTTGGTATGAAAGATATGGTCTGCCACCAATAAAATTATAATACAAGCCTCCAGAGTTTGGAACCTATTATGCACTATCTAATGATTACAAAAGTAAGGATTTTTAGCTTCATGTGGCATTATATACGCAATACTAGCTGTTACTTTCATTCATTGGAATGCTTACACACATACATCTGTTCACCTACGCTACAGATAAAAGGATATACATCTCTTTAAAGGAAAACTGTAACCATGTTTCTGACTAAAATGAATTCATGTTGAAAAGGTAAATGAAAATTTTCCATAAATATATATGGAAAGTATTTCTGAATAAAGGATCAAATTCAACTTCAGTGTGCCTCTGTGGCTTTATTATATCGGAAAACTTGGATCCAAAATTGTAAATACATATTTACGTATTGCATCTTGTGATCTTAATGGCATTCATTAATCTGGAAGACTAGTTGTAAGGAATCCCTCTGCAAATATGCTTAACTACTTTCCATCTCACTTTAAAATGCTTTACCCATATTATTTTATAGTGTTTATATAGCAGTATTAAGTTTTGCTAGAAGTTATTTTCAAATGTCCTAACCCTATCGTTCCCATAATTAGAGTGTAGGTGCACAATAAACTTACATACAAAAGTAAAAATACATGTCTGAGTGAATACTTGCAAGTTACTCAAAATAACTGGTACAGGCTGACTTGAAGAATTCAACTGATGCCAAAGACTTAAGGTTACAACCAAAAATTTGCTTGGGCCCAATATAATAGTTTCATAAAAATACTAGTTTCATAAAAATGTATTTTAAAATAATTCAGCTTCAGTCTTCACTGAGATCTGAAGTAGTAAGTGAATTAAAGACTTGCATTTGAATTGATCTGTACCTCAAATATCCTGAGAACTTTTGAAGTAAGCATGATATGTACAGCTCTTAAAAACATATAACATACAGAGATACCCATTAACAGAATATTACGTACATGGTCTTGAGGATACAAAAGCGCATAGCAAAGACACTAAAAGCTTTCTGGTGTTCTGGTATTTCATATTTCACATACAATATTCTGCATTATGACTTTGCTTTTATATGTAGCATAATCTTTAATTGTAGCATGATCTTTATCAGTATAGGCAACTAATGTTTAGCAGCTCCTGGCAGTTATCTTAAATTCTAATTAGGCATCTAACAGTCTTGAAGATGTGAAAAAGAAAATTTCTTCTTACCTTTAGGTGCCATCTGTAGAAACTGTTTATGAAGTGTAGTAAGTTGGGACATAGTTAGAGTACTATTTTCAGATGTCTCTACAGGTGGAAGACGTGGTGGAAGAACACGATCAGGAATTACTTTTATATCACTGCTGATGAAGAAATCTGTCTCTTCTAAAATCATTTCATATTGGATTTTGCTAGAACTTTCAATATGGTGTCGTGCAACCTCAATCAGCTTTTCAACGCTGAAAATGTAGATACAGAAAACAATGAATACTTTTTCATACGCAATGGTCATAACTTATGGTGAAATTTTAATGTGTTTACACTCTGGTAGCTTCCCTAGGGTAAGAATTACAAATCCTCTGTGTGAATTCCATACTCGGACAAATCATTTGCAAGTGCAGCCCTCCTATGGCAGCAAGAATTGCCGAGACTATTGTAAGGATTTCAAATAAAGACAGATCTGAGCCATAGAAGGGACTTGACAGAAAAATATGAAAGGATGAGACTTTCTTAATTCCATCAGTTTTATGGGGTGGGGCATAGACGTTCAGGCTGTAATCCTCCTTTAGCCCATCTCAATACCCTGTCCTCTGCTCTGCCCTGAAAACCTAGATCTACAGAATACTTTCTGGAGTAGCATTCTGAAGAGGCATATGAACTCCCGTTACAAGTGGAATACGTATGACTTACACAGGGAAAGAAGTCAACTGTCTGAACTGTTAAATTAGTAAAATATCCCTCAGCATGTGTTTGGCCTTGACCAACTAGCACTGTCCCAAACAATTCCCAGATATTGTTCAAAAGTTGGCACATGCCAGAGATCATTTCCAAAAGGCAATTTGCATGTGACCTCTTTCTTTTGAGGAGTAAAATACTTTAATGGTATGGACATAGCCCATTCCATGCCAGGCAGCCTAAGTGTCAAATAGAGCCCCAAGCACATTTTATTTACTAGGATAGAAAAATGGTCAAGAAAAGCATTTATTATTTAATGATCCTTAAAATATTTTCGATAAATGTTATACACAGTGGTAAGAACAGTAGGTGGAGAGTTCCAGCACGTGTGAAGCATAGGAAAGAAAAGAACCCCACAATTCCAAAGTGACTAAAGCCACTGAACTGATATACAGATTTCTAGTAAACAGAATAGCTGGTTGCCTACCAGCGCTCATAAATCTGCCAAATTTCTAGTCTAGAAAAACAGTAGGACTGATAATTACCTCTACTACTGCCAGCAGAACCTTCTAATCATACAAGAAATGAGGTATTACCATCTTGGTATTACCAAGATATCTTAAGGTAAAATTAAATTCCAACTCATGAAATAAAATTACTATTTTCTATATTTTCCAAATTCTTTGCTTCTATATATAACTATATAGCAAGCACTACTACTACTAGCATAGTCTTTCATTTTAAAAGATAAAAGTTCCTGTTTAAAATTGAATATACATTACCTAGACATTTCTGCCAGGAATCGGGCTCCAAGCCACTTTTCCATATCTTTATACATTTCTTCTACTTTCTTTGTTAGCTCTTCAACAAATGCTAAAGCCTTCTTTTTTATAAGCTCTAGTCGAGATTTTGCAGCTCCCTCTGTTTAAACAATAATGTCATAATAGTTAATGTTTATAAAATTTGAGGAAGATTCTGACTCTTAAGGACCTAAAGTTTAACACATTAACTTGTATTTAGACAGCATACTCTTGAACTACTTATTTTTCAGAATCACTCCTATTTCACCATGTATTTTACAAAAGTGGGTCTTCTATAAACAGAATTCACGAGGTAACAAATATCTTAACAAAACTCATGCAGAGTTGCAGGAGACAAACGTTTAAGTGACATAGAATTTAATCAACACTATACAGCAAACAGACATAGAAACTTAATGATGCAAGTGTGAGTATCCTGTTATGGATAAATTTTAAAGAAAAGACTTCTAAAAGACAAAGTTAAAAGTACAGTAAATGTTAGAAGGAACTGAAAGTATCCCAGAGGATGCTTTCTGCCTATCTAGTCACCTTTCCTTAGCACTGTTTAAGGAGGTGCTGCCTTATTTGTGGCTTCTCTGCATTTTCCCTGAGTAGTTGCTCTCAGTATGCCACCAGGATAAATGCATGACAATTTTTGTCTCCTGGCATTTTCAGAAGCAGGTACTGCATATTCCAGTGATAGAGCTGCTCTCTCAACAGAAGCAGCATGAAAAGCAAAGCACTCTGATGCAACTGAGCAATGGAATATGAAATCAACATTAAAAACTTAGCAACTGTCCACACCTAGTGATGGTTTGCAGGTCTTTAAATATGTATCTGTATAACTATACATAATCCAGTTACCATAACTGCAAATGAAACTCTAATCTTTAAATGAACAAGTTTTGTGCCTGTGTCATTATGAAATATAGCTCAACAGGTTTAGTCTTCCTTACACGCTTATCTTGACTTTTTTGTTAAATATAATTGAAGAAGAAACAACCTTAAGAAAACAGAGCATATCACTGAATCATTGAAATTTGTCTTCATGCTATTATGATCCTTTAAGTAACAACCATTCCTTTCCTCATTATCCCAAATTTTTACAATATTTATTCTTAAGCTACTTTGGGATTAAACCTTTTTTAAAGTGGTAAGTGTACAAGCATTTGGTATGAATTGGGCCTAAAGAAGCCCTATGAATTTGTGTTTTCTTCATTAACTGCTATTTGTCCTCTACTCTTCATAATAACTACTAGCCAAAAAATAGCCCTACCAAGGAACTATTTACATGCTGATGCTTAGCCAACCGCTGCTAAACAGAGTGTATAACAGCTAAGTTCTATCTTCCCTTTAGTGAGAATGAGGTCTTTTTCTTTTACTCAAATCCTGCTTTCAGCGAACTTGGAGACTGCTTTTATTCTGTTTTTCAGACATCTGCTTTTTGCTGAAATGGACCAGTGGGTTTGAAGTTATTGGGAAAGACAGACAGAAAGATTAAACAGTACGTAGCTTTTGGAACTGTCTAGAAAGGGGTTTGGAAGAATAAACCTAAAACCTGTGTCTTGTTACTTGAATTCTGTGCAGCCTAAGGAAGAGGGACCCAGAGAGAAGAGCATCACTGGAATATCTAATTACCATCAAATTTTTCCCCAGATCAAAACAATTCATCAAATAGCAAAGAGTGGCTAAGCATTCATGTCAAACTTACTCCCTCATGATGAATAATTTTTTATTCATGGAAAAACACAAGAAATGAAACAAAAAGAAGAATGAAAAACATTATCTTCAGTTTAGAATATATTTACCGCAAAATCACTGATGACTACTTCTTAAAAAATTTCCTGGTTTCTCCAGACAGTCCTCCTTTCTCTCCTCTCCTTTTTCTTACTTATCCATCCATTTTCCCCAAAAGAGTTTGTGGACAGTTTTGACTATTGCAATGTCTAGACTAGGAATAATGATCACCCCCAAATGTAAATAACCAAATGGTAACATACCTTCATGTTCAAGGGCACTAAAATATTCCTGCTTTATTTTAAGTCTCAGTTCTTGTTTCTTTAATTCTTCTGCTGTTAGAGGAGGAGCACTTACTTCAACCACTGGTATAGGGGGAGGTGCTCCTGCAAAAAAATAGATCCCTTTAAAAGTCTTTGGACTTTGGAGATGTGTGTGTATCTGTACATATACACTCACAATATAGTGCATATTTGGAAATGCAAAATGGCATTTTCTACCTTACTTGATATCACTGTTTATGAGAATACAAATGTGGTTACTCAGATGTACTGTGTCAACATAACATACTTAAGATTTCTTCAAGGCATTTGATTTACATCTGCATGACATGCTAAGATTAACATGACACAAAACTACTCCAGCATATAAAAATGTAGTAAAATCAGTTAAATAACAACCTAAAATGTATTTCTCAATGGAAAAACACGATTGAATAGGCATGCCTCTGTTGTGATACTGGATGGTCAAAATGACCCCTTTGACCTTAAAATCTACTAATTTATGACAACCTGCACATAAGTAAACCGCTTTTGAATGATAAATATTCTTTTTGGAGCAAATTCAAGTGCAGCAAATTGTAGTAAAAATGCTATGTTATTAAATATTATTGGTTACCATCAAAGCAGTAAAAAGGACAATACTGCAATTGATAAGAAAACTGTAAAATGTCAGGGAGGAAAAAAAGATGTATGTTAGTTTATGCCTTTTTAAATCACTCTATTGGCTGCTTTTGTAGGGTTGAACTACAGCTTATTTCAACTTACTCTGCTATGAACAGATATTGTAAAGGTATTTTACCATTTTGTTTTTGAATGTTGCATGAAAATATTTCTGCAGTCACAACACTATTATTCAAAAATATTGATCTTTCTAACTGCCTTGTTCTAGAAGAAGAGTAGATAGAGGTAGATGTTATGGAAAAAAACCAATGGCATTTGGATGACACATCAGGTCAACATAAAGCGAATGGTCAATTCTAGAAGTGATAAAATTACATGTGGTAAATTGTATCTCTCAGTTACTAGCTTATAGGTGTAACTAAGAGAATTCTGTTGCAGGAGTACTAAAGTAACGCCGTATTTGGCATGAAATCAAAACAAGCATCAGTTAATGCTTCATCTCGTATCACAAGGGATGCACAGCTGAGGTTAATTTGCAGTTCAGTCACTTTATAGCTTTGTGATTTCAGGTTAAGTCATCTAGTACCAAATCTAAAACGAGATTTAGTCCCAAGAAGCAATCCACATAATAGTTTATAGCTGCTGATTTTTCATCATAAAGCTTATTTTGGAATCTGAGAATCTGCTACTCCCTTGGCTGGATTGAGCAGCTAAGCACACACCTAAGGCTGCCTTGGGTTCATAGATCAGGTGTCCATGTGGAAAAATCTTTTCAGGGCTATATTTTGCTCAGTGTGCTACGAGCACAACCAAACCAGAGCAATAGCACAGAGTACAGTGCAAATAAAACGGCTGCCAAAGAAAAAAGTCATCTGCTTTATACATAACTCTGCAGTTACAGCTTTCTCACGGGAGATGGGATACTTAGATTTTAGGCCACCATCAAACATCAAGTGCTCAAGCCCCCCTCTTACTTTGCTACTGTCCTCACTTCCTATTGAAATGATGCCATTTTGCAGAAAGAAATGAAAGTTACTTAAACCACTACCTGCTCAAGGAAATATTTATGAAAAAAGTGTATAAACATCATCACAAGCTAGGACTTCTCCCAGCAGACTGCCTGAATTACTAGGTAGAGATAGGTTCCTTTTGGGTCTTTTTCTCTTTGGCCAATAAATTTTGTATTCCCACCTGTACAGTGAAAAAGTAATAGGGCAGGACAGATTCTTGCTAGGCCTTTGTGAAAGAGCTACTTCAATGGGAGTCTGTTCTTTGTTAGATCTATATATGCTGTTAGATTTTATGTTCTTTATATATAACATAACTATATAGCATGGTGTAAATAAAAATGATGGACCCTGATAGATCTCTGCTCCTACAATTAATGACAAATTCATTTAGAAATATACTGGAATATTGGCTGTTTTATCCATATTCACAATTTATTTTAATGCTTCAAATATTTTGACTTATGGCTGGAAATTATAATAGAAAGTAGGTAGAATTTAACAGAATTTGATTTAATTTGATAAACTAGTTCTAAATCTTCAATTCCAAAACAGCACATGGAGAAAAATTAATATTTACTTCCTTGGTTCTACTCAGAATATTTATTCCTAAATAATAACGCTTATGATTTAATACACCCAACTGTCATTCAATGGCCTCTGCCTTCCTTTATCACTACCAGCTTTTCACGATGAAATATTACATTTGACATTTCAAAAACAGAATTAAATATTTTGCATTACTTTTTTCTGTATTACTGAAATATTTACATTTCAGTAGTTTCACAGTCTTTAAAAACACTGCATTTCAAATACCTTTCTTTTTAGTAGCTGATTTGGGAGAAAACTTTTTGGTATCTCTGCCATCTTTTCCAGTAGTTTTGCCTGCCATTGTCTGAGAAGATAGACGTTCTCTTTCTTTCAGTTCTAGCTGCTGATGTTCCTTTTCTTCCTCTGTTTCTTTAGACTGTATTTCAGCTGTTACCTTGACATCATATTTGCACACTTAGTCAAGCACATAGTATCAATACTATACAACTACTGTTTTAAATAGCCTGTACTTCCTGCAAATACTTGTTGATACATACATACGTACATATATAAAACAAAGGAGATATTTTACCTAAAATTGATTACATTCTGATTATTTAGGAAAAATAAAATTCTACAGCAAAATGGCAAGACAGAGGAAGATGGTTGTTTTAATTCTCATAACACATTATCTAACTACTCTAGGAAGATGAGAAAAGTATGAATCTACAGTATGCAAAGCAAGACTACAACTACACTGTAAGGGCGCAGACATTCATTTGTTTCAAAATGATCAAAAGAAAAGAAAAGGCTTACCTAGAAACCAGCCATTTGAAAAGCCTACCTAATTTACTTTTAGCTATATATATAATGGAATGTGGCCATAGTTTTTGAAGTTTTATAAGGTTTGAGCAAAAGTTGTTTCAGAGGACAAAATTTGTTCCTCTTCTCATGCTTCTATTGAGGGATAAGGGGAGAGTTTATCGTGGAAGAAGTAAGTTTATAGAGCAAAGGTCCAAAATATTTCTCAGTAATGGAACGAAGGGGTCAAAAATAAACAGAGACGTTCTAGGGATCTGTTACTACAGAGATTCTATTGCTTTCCTCATAAAAACAGAAACATATTCAATGAAAATACCATTGGTGGAGTAACAGGCATGAAATTGAGATACACAATGAACAGGCTGTGTGCTTAGACTGCGTACAGAATGGGAGGCCTTGACTGTCCAGCCCACAAATCTTTGAGTAAATAAAATATTTCTTACCATATTTGCTACTGCTGTTACTGCTGTTTGCCATGTATCAGTAATTAGTTTTTCGTCTTTTCCCAAAGTGGCCACTACATTTTCAGAAGAATTCTCATCCTTAACAAACTTCAGTGGAGTTCCCTTGCTTTTTGGCTTGGTAGTACTTATATCTGGTGAAGGCGGTTTACGAGAAACTAGAGGAATCCTTAAAAATAAAATACAAGGCATAGTTCATGATATCTTTTGTAAAGTGACAGTTAACAACTACATTGTAGAATATGTTAATAAGAATGAGAACACTATTTTCAAAATTAGCCATAGCAACAGGAAAAGGAAGAACTTTCTCTACAGCCAGTAGTTGTAAAATGTGTGGATGACAAGAAAATTGGCTAGTGTAACCGCATAAGAGAAGGAATAATAATAGATGTTATCCATTTGTTATTAACTAGGTCAAACGAGTGAGCGATCTGCTGGTATATTCCACCTGGGATAAAAGCACAACTCCATTACTCAGATGGTTTCTAAATGAACTCTAAGTATTAAAAAATGCATCTGGAGGTGTTATTATTGATGGCATTTTTAATACTGTGAAATTATTTGATAGTATCCCTTATCCTGAATATTGCATTCAGTTCTGTGCATCTTTCTAGGCTGCTTTGATTTATATCTGTCAGCCCATAATCCATTTAATTATCTTTGTCTGTGCCAATTTTAAACCTGTTAATGTTCCAGAATAATGTTTAACTTACTTATGTGAGGATTGTGCTGGAAACTGTCAGCAAAGCAGGGCGAAGTAGGAAACATTTCTCTAGCACATTTCTTTCTAAGCTTTCAAAATGTTTGATAATTCAGACGTGTATTAGTGGACTTGATGTAGGTAGATCAGTCAAAAATCATTGATAAATTAAATCTATAAGATGATTTAAGATTCATCATTTGACTATAATGCCTAGTTAAAAATTCTTGTTTACCTGTCCTTTGAAATATACCCACAAATCTATCAATGCATTGTACATTGATATTTTTATAATTTAATAATGTATTTTTACCTTCTTGATTTGACTTGATCTTCTTTCTGCTCTAAATCAGTAATATCTAACAATGGAATTCTAGTAAAATCTTGACTGCCATCTGTTGGGATTTTTCCTTCCATCGCCCTATAATAGTCATGAAGAAGTCTCTTTGTATCCTGGAAACGATCCACTTCAACCTCAAGAAGAAAAGACAGACAGATTGATATTAAAAACAGGACAGAACAAAAACTTTCTGTTATATTTTTAAATACATGCTAGCAAAAACAACTCTAAATCATAAGACCCTTTGAGGGAGAATAACAAACATATTTGTTTGAGTATTTAGACTGTATTTAATGCATACTTCAACTTGTATTAATAATGTCTTTCAAATTAGAATTCTCAATTTTCACTCAGGTATTTCTAAGGGTTAAAAACAGGGAAATTCCTTACAATAAATACTATTTGATACATTCAATTTAAGTACAATATATTTTGATGTATATGTATTTCTATGCTAGCAAGTCTATCACTACCCCCAAATTAAAGTGATCTTTTTGTTCAAAATAATTAAAAATCTTTTGTAATCCGAACTAAAAAGTGTTAAGTGATGGAGAAAAAAATTTAAAAAGCAATACAGTTTCTCTAGACCGAAGAATTCAACACACATTACACACCTAAATTTGTGTGACTCCTCTTAGGAGAAATCAAGTGAGATTCAAAAAAACATTTAACACCTGTCATGTTTTGATTTATTGATACAGCAGGGTGTTTGTTTCTAACTGACAAAACAGTACTAAATATTCATGGGAAAATGCACAAAACCACATTCACAAAACGAAGGATAAAACTGTGTGGTGTAAAACAGCACTTATCCATAAGTTACAGAGAAAACAACTTTTAGTATGACAGCGTACACAGAGAAAGCTGGAAAGAAATCTGATATAACCTTGCTAAGGTTCAGACCTTGTTAAACGGAATTTACACAAATATATGTTTTTATACAGTAACAGAGGCACCTGGGGAATATATGTAACTTTCCACAAAAAAACCCACAGAAGGAGAGCTTAAGACCAGAGAACCAGATATTTTTTGGCTGTTTCTCAAACAAAGCCATAACATAAAGGTGTAGTAATATTTTTAGTTTTGTAGTTTTTAGCATTAATAATTCATTTATTTTGGGGAATATATACTAAAGTAAAAAAAAAAATTGTCTGCTTTACTTTTTTTTTTTTTAGGAAAAAACATACACATTACATAAGGTTAATATGCATGTTTGTAATTTTAACCGGCTATTCTCTTTATCCACAGAAGACAGGTGAAACTAGATTCATAATGAACAATTTGAGCTCAGCAATATTACTTTAATTTTGCTCCTTTATGCATATAAGATATAGTTTTTAAATACATAATCATATAACTATCTTTTTACAGACAACAATTACAGGATGCATGTTGCTCATTTAGTCAGCAGTTATTTCATATTTAGACCTCTTTGTTTAGTCAGTGACCTTAGTCTTTATTTAGGGCATTATTTAGACTCTTTGAAAATAGAATTAATATTTCCTCACTATAGCAACTGAATACTTCACAAACACTGCTTAAATTATTAGAACACTCATGTGAGATTAGGGAGTGGTTCCCCCATTTAGTAAGCATGTAAAATAACACGGAGAACGAAGGCCAGGGAGGCCAATTTAAGCTGCTTGGGCCAGATTTTTCACGCACATTAGCGTAACATGGCATTTCACATGTTTAAAGCACAGTTTTCATTATCTTCTTTAGAGCTGCCAAACCTTTAACAGAAATGTCACTCAGCATACAAAAAAGCTTTTCTATTCCGTTTTAAAGCCCTGACCCTGATCCCAGCTGAAGCACCTAGAAGGGCCATCACAGGAAAATCTTTCTTTAATTCACAAACTGAAGTAACCCACGGTCTGGCTGAATGAGAGGAAAGGCTGAATGTGGGGAAGGTGAGGGCCAACTAAGTGAAGACAGATTTCTGAAAGCTTTCAAGTTAATGTCTGAAAGCTGTGTCAAATTTTAAGAGGTTTTCTCAAGAACAACAACACATCACTTTCTGCACAACCATTCCTGGCAGATTTTCAGATCGGTCGGTAAGTAACATTTCAAGCTACATTAGTGAAGTTGTCACTGAAATAATTTCTTGTTATGGGAAATACAGGACAACTTTAATAGCCAGTGGCCCTGTAACAGCAGCGAATTATATAATTTAACCAAATTAAGAGCAGATGTCAATATGATCACAAAGGGATAAACAGATCTGACATTTTTGTTACAAAACTCAGCTGATTCACTGGATGGATAAACTGCCAAAAGTAGCACTATATATTACAAACTGAAAATTTGAGGGTTTTGGACAATAACAATGGTATTTGTCTTAACCTTTTCTGCCACAAAATGGTTAAATATATGGAATGTTATTTACTTTTCTTTTCTAGCTATCTAGTTTAATTCAGAAGAGGCATGGACATCTGCTTATCTAATTCTTGATCCCTCACTTATTTAGAGCTAACCACATGAAACTCCTCTGAGGATTATAGTCCTCCAAATCTAAATCAAATCTAATTCATTATCTTCTTCCATTGCAGACTTAGTAGAACAGCTCCACACCATACCTGCATAAGAGAAAAAAAATGGTTCATTGCAATCCCCTTATGATCAGGTAACCAGCCATCATTCATGATATCAGTACGTTCCTGGTCAGCTTCTTCCCTTCTGTTACCACAGATATCCCAGAGACGATTTCTCAGGTCCTAAATTACAAAATCATATATAAGAAATAACTGTGAGAGAAAAGTATCTTTTTATATTTATTATTTTAAATTATATTTGTGCTTGTGGCTAAGGAACCTTCCCATTTAGGGCTTTTTCCTCATTACTATAAAGGTCAAAGCCTGGTCAAAGAGTTATGTATTTTGTGCTTACAGAGAGCTTACAGAAAGTAGCTTTACAAATGTGCCAGACAGAAGAATCCAAATGTATGAGATGAATGAGTAGGAAGAAGACCATACTAGATTGCCTTGCTTTCCCCCAGCAGAAAGACTTATCTAATCTAGAAAAAGAAGTGAGAATACGAACAGCTACACTCCCAACACTACCAAAAACTTTCAGCTTGAACGGTTTGCTAGCTGATGCAATTACAAGAAGAATACCCTAAAGGGACTTGCAATGTGATAAATTCTGAGGAAATTACGTCAGTGTTCAAATATTCTTCCAATTGGCATAGGTCCATTCCATTTTTCTTTAATGTGGATGATTTTTTATAGCTAAAGGTTTTTCAACTAGTGACTATATCTAATAGCAACATTATGTGGCTCACTGACAGCACTGGGGACCTATTAAGCATACATGTATGCAAACCCTCTGTTCCCAATCGCCATCTCTGCATGGAAATGGCACGGCAGACCTGTATGCCACAAGACAGGAAGACAGGAGTGTTGTTATATGCAGGGCCAAGGTAGGCCAAGGTAAGTTCTGAAAACCATAAAATGTAAAGACAAAGAAGGCAGAGAAATATTTACTCTATGATGTGCTAGAATACCACAGTACAATCTAAAAAAAGAAGCAAAACATAAGAAAGATATGGCCAAAAACCAAAGGAATAATTGTGAATTATCCCTTTATGTACAAGGGGAACTGAAATAGTTTTAGAGGAGCGGTAAAAAATAAAGAATTTAAATGACAATATCATTCTTATTACACCAATCTGGTATACAGGCAGATAATACTTCAGGGTGTATTATAACTTTTGCCGCTTATTTACAGTAACTCTTTGGTGTAGTTCTGCTTTTGTTTCCTCATCTTCCCACAGGTCATCAGGAATTGAATTAAAATCTGATTGCCACTGAGATACAAACTCCTGTTTAAGATCTGGACGCTTCAGATAATCCTGGAAATTTTTTCTGTGAATTGTGATAATAATTTTAGTGTTAAAAGACATATAGAATGTCAGAGGAAAAATAGAAAATATTAATATTAAGGTAATAAACTGCTATTTCTACTCACCTAGTATTTGCTAAGTAATAAATCCCAGAGTGCTGTTCATCCCTTAGGCATCTAAGTATAGTTTTGATGGTATTTACATATGCATTTTCTACCATTTCCCAGTAAGGTACTAAAAAATCAGGTATCTCCTGTGAATTATTTTTAAAAACATCAAAATTAATTGATACATTTCTTGGTAACCCATTTTGCTGTATCATTAGCAAATATAAGAAATATTATTTCAGGAAATCATGTTACTTATCGATTTCTTTCTCTGTGTATTTCTTCTGACCTATTTACAACTGATTATATATACCGTACCAACATATAATGCATTTTCTTAGGAGAAAATGGCAGTATTCACAATGAATGGGAAGTCCCAGTGGAATTTTGCTGATATCTATGTTTTTTAATACACTCATAAATGAAAGGAAGAAGGATGAGTAGTTAGGTAACAACGTTTGGTGGTACAAAATTGTTCAAAATGGTAAAAATAAAAGCTGACTGTCGAGTGTTGCAAAAGTGACTGATTGAATGTCACGAAATGCAAAATAAAGCCCATGGCCAGAGGGAACCCAACATATTGAGTTATGAACTTCAGTTACTCAGAAAGAGATGTAAAGAATATGCAAGCTAACTGCAGTCATAAAGGCAAAATGGGTAAATGTTAGGAATGGAATTACAGAACAAAATACAAAACATCATTGTGCTCTTCTCAAATCCACTCTCAAACACTGCATGCAGTCCCAGCTCCCCATCTCAAAAAATTTACAGTAGAACTAGAACAGACAGACAGACAGAAGGCAACAGTCATGATCCAATGTATTTAACTGCTTCCACATGAGGAGAGTTTAACAGATTATGACTGGACTGGAAAAGCAACACTGAGAGGGCATGAAGAAGGGAGATGTGATAGATCTATGTAACATCTTAAGTACCTTCAGAGAGTGAATACAGAATTATTATTCATTGCATCTCACAATACAAAAACTAGGGTCATCCAATGACCCTTTCAGACAATAGGTTTAAAGCAAAGAAAGAGAAATAATTTTTCAGAAAGGGTGTAATTTTACAGGACATACAATGGAGACCAAAATGTAAATTACTTCAAAAAAGCAACTAGATAAAATCACGGAGAAGTCTATTGAGAGCTACTAAACACAAAGATGCAGATATAAAATCATCTCAGGAAACCCCTAAACTTCAGATTGCTGGAAGCTAGAGCGGTGTCCTGGGGAAAGCATATTAGAGTATCCTAGGAGAAAAACCAATGCATACTTACCCTGTTCTTACATTCTTTCCCCAGGTATCCACAACAGGCCATTGTCAGAGACAGGAAACTGGGTAAATGGGCTTAAGTTCTAGTAAATCTAGGTTTATATTTCATAATATTAAAAAGTCTTATTATTTTGGCATCCACATACTATTCATCACCATCATGGTGAGGAATTTACCCAAAACCAAACTCCAACATTTTAAACAGTGTTTGCTTCTCTGTGGCATAACATTCTAGTAACAGCTGCTATTTGTATTTTTAGATATTTGTAATACAATATTAGTGTCTCTTTCAACTTTTATATATTGGAAATATTGAAGAAAATATTTTGTAATGACAGAAAAAGTTTAGGTAGAATATGTTATAAAATATTGAGAAAAATACATACTCTAGTATCTAACCATGAATGAATGTACCTTGGGAAGTGGTTCATCTACATAGACCCACTCATCTGATCCTGGTTTAATTAGTGGTGGTCTCACAGGAATAGGTGGAGGTAGATCTTCAGATGTGGCTTGTGAAGGCTTTTTGCCTGGTGATTTTTCTTCAACAGAGCCTTGTATATGAATGTATAATTAGTACCTTCAAATGTATTTTAAGTGTAAATAAACAGAAGTAGACATCTATGCTACTCTGACAAGCTCAAATGTATTGTTCATCAAAAAACATACTGATCAAATCAGTGATGCCATAGTTACACAATCACTTTTCAGCTAAGCTATATTTTGCAGGATTGTTACTTTTCTAAAGCCATCACTGTGAGAGAAGCAGGAAGATAATGAATTGTTATGTATAAATACGAAGCACATTATCTACCAGGTAAATCAAGGTCAATGGTATTGTTATAATTCTGAGATTCACTACAACTATCATGATTTCAAGGACTCCCTGCTTAATTCGAGAAGGAATATAAGCACATACAGTTTCCATGCACCAAGGCTTGGAAGAGAGTGCATCAAGAAAATCAAATACTGAAGAATAAACAACCAGATAAATTGACCTAAATCTGGCCTAAAATGGAAAACAAACCTTACACTAAGGAAAAGCTGAGAAGTATGAAAGATGATGCATAGCATAAAAGGAAAGAGGGGAAAAAAAGGAAAAAGCTAGGGAAAAAGAAAAAGAGAGAGAAAAGATCATTTGGTAGAGAAGCAAGCAAAAAAACTAACCCTGGTAGCTGAAAGAAAATCTGAAAAATCCATAAGAAAACTGGCAGCAAGAAGAAACAGTAAGATGAAGCCTTCCCTGAAGCATCTAAGCTGAGTCAGATGAAATAAGTCTACCTTTCACCCCTAAATGTAAAAGACATGGGGGTCAAATTGAGCCCTATGAGAACAATTACGTGCAGCCTGCATCCATACTACTTTGGGAGGAGAATCTGTCCTAAACTTGGTAAAAGAGGAACCTAAAGTATAGCAAAATAATACTGAACATAGTTAGCAGCTCCAGAGCATGATTCAGCCTTACGATCTGAATTGACCTCTGGAAAGATATTAAATTCTCTTCAGTGACTATAAAAGGACCCTACAGCAACTAAACTTCCAGGTTAAATGTGAAGTTAATTAATTGCTTAGAATCATGTGCATGAATTCTAGCCAATTCTGGTGTGAATTTAAAAATATTCAGAGAAAATAAATAGGCTTGCATCAAACCACTGTTGTAAGTCTTATCCTTTTTGTTGAAAGAAGTTTAATATTTAAAGTAAAGCTATTTCTTGGTTTACTTGCTTTTAACTGTGACAAATCTGCATTTGAAAAACACTGTCTTGCTGAGTGCTTCAATGCAACAACTGCATATCTTAGTCCTGATGTAGGGTGATAAAAAGAACATAAACTATCAGCCAAATAAAATATTCCAAGAGTACTTCTGCTAAATATTTTGAGAACTAATCTCTGTATTTCCCTTTGCCATATGACTCCCAGAATCCTATTGATGTCTGACATTAATATATACTCTCATACTGCTGTTTTGCTCATATTAACCTAATAGTGAAGGACAGCATGGAATCTATCAACTCAAACATGAAATTAGGCATTATTAACTAACCAGAGAGAGAACTTTTCCACAGGGAGTAAGTAGTCCTTACAGTACTTCTACAGCAGAGCTGAATTCTAACCAGAAAATATGGACTTCATTTGCATCAACAGGAATTTTGCCACTGATTCCAGTGGGGCCATGAATTATATCAAACACATGAAAAAAACTATTCAAGTCAGGTAGTTCTTCAAAAACACTCCATCCAATTATCTGCCAGGTGTGTTACTTCAAAGAAATTTTGATAAAATGGCAGCCTTTTGCAGGAATAGTAGTCTAAATTTTTACAGTTAAGAGTACCTTTCCAACTAATTAATACTGACTGTTTTTTTGGTGGCCAATATATCAAGAGGTTCTTTGAACAATTGCCAGCATAAAACCTGGTGATTCAAATGTTTACTTAACATGATTTACTTGATGCATCTTTTCCACAGGATACTTAATCTTTCTTTACTTTTTTATTTTTAGATGATTCTGCCCTTTTCTGAATGAACTCATTAGAGTTCATTAAGAGGAAAAGGGTCCTTAAGAGGAAAAATGCAATATTGACACAGCAAAAGAGATGTCAATAACACTGAGTTATCCATGTTTTTAAGCTGTTGGTGATAAAATAGTATATGTTGATAATGGCAGGTCAGTCTTTCCTATACTGTCACTATGCTATCCCATGTGGTAACGATGCTAGCTGTAAAATTTAAACCAGAAGAAAAGGACTGGATTTAATAATCATTTACTTCAGAGATTATAAATATGTCCAACTGACTCTTTCTTTTAAATATTTTAAAACCTCTTCTCAAAATCTTTAATATTATGTAAAACTGGTCCATATCCTTTGAAAAGGTAAAAAGGTAATAGAAAAATTCTGAGTTCCAGGGCAGTTATCCAGCAGGAAATAGGCTCTCATTTTTCTCAAGGTCATCGTTTTATATTTCGGCTATTTTATATTTTGGCAATTCTTATTTCTAATGCTTAATTGCAAAACATGAAGAAAAGTGTTTCCACTATGACTGACAAACCTCTGAGAATTTTTGTGGGATTTTGTGGGGATAGTCCTCTTTCTTGGGGGAGTGATTCCATTTCTTTGTTTTTATTTTCTACAATTGCCACAATTTTAGCTTGGGGTAAAGGTTTAGAAAATTGCTTTTTCTTTTCAGATTCTAATTTTTCTAGTTCTTTTTCTTCAAAATAATTTCAACAAATCACATAGAATTTGGTAAAGTTAATACATGAATCACCCTATAGCTTCTGAACCAACAGTAGAAGTAAATTATACAATATCTGTAAAAACAACAAACATTTACTGTGTACTTTTTTCATATATTTAAATTAATTTGAATGAATCTATAAAATTAATGTGCCCATTTATATTTGAGAAACTGGAGAAATGTGCTCTTTAACATTAAATTGTAGCAGTTTGAAAAGGGAGTCACACCATTACATTTCTCCAACCTTATACCACTGAATTTCAAAGAATTTGGATCCAATTTATACGGCTTATACGTAATTAATTACATGTATAAAAGTGAAATAAAACCAGACTATATTAATTTTACATATTAGTATATAAAAGTCATTATTTTTTAATTGATCCAAATCAAAACCTTACCATTTATACCATTAAAATAATTTTCCATTGTCAAAATGATAAAAGTACACTTATCAGAGGAAACATATTTGCCTCTGCAAAGCTATTCTGAGCTTTGCCAAGAAAATATTCAAATAAAATTACATGACAATATTTTGCATGTAGAAAATAATTTTGTTTATATACATAAATATCTGCAGCATGAATAAAAACTCTATCACTGACTCAGAAATCTGCAACATCTCTCAGGGCCAGTGCAAATGGCCAGTGTTTTCATGCAGTTTTATATGTTAATTATTAGTTTTAATTATAAACAACAAAGAATTTTCTTACTGAAATGTAAAAAGTAGGAACTGAAAAACTTACTTCTATTCTGTCTTTTGGCAATTTCTTCCGTAAGGATTTCCTTTACTGTTTTACACAAAAGACTTTCTTCAGTTTCTGCATTGACTTTCACTAGAATATTTTGACGGATTGAAAACCATTTCTCTAATTTTGGCCATGTGTCTAGAAAGCCTGAAATTCTACAAAAATTATATCAATGTAACTACTGAAATAACCGCAGGAAAATAAAACATTTTGCCTAACCAATAAACAAAAGTAATAAAAAAAAATCTAATCTAATATTAAAACAAATCCAGCCAAATAGTATTCCACGCACATCAACCTTTTTATATTTAATATAGGAAAATTTCCCAAATCCTATTTTTAGAAGTATAGACTTCTTAGTCTATACTAGTGTATCTTAGTTTTTCTTGTCACAAGTTAAACCTATATTTTCTTTTATCACAACTAAAACAATAATAATAAATGATAGTCTTAAATAATATGATAGTCTAAAACAATCAACAATATCGATTACTTAGAAACAAATGTTTTCTTGATTTTCCTCTTTATGTAAATTCAAATATCTAATGATTCAACAAAAAAATACAAAACTTTTTTTATAAATATAATAGTGGAAGATATCCATTTTAGGAAATCTGTAACTCAGACCAAGTGCATTTCACACAAAGGGCAATCACCTTACACATTACATCTCTCACACACACACACACACACACACATATGTGTATGTAGTTCATTCAATACATATTTGAATAAGAAAATCTTCTTATATTTTGGAAAAGGAAAAACATAAAGTTTTATCTTGTAGGATTATTTATATTGTGTCAAGAATGAAAATACCTCTAAGTTTCATGTCAGAGAAACTCTGAAGTACAGTCTTAACGGTAGGCATGTCAGTATCATCATGGGTCACATGTGAGGTTCAGATTGATTATAAGGCTAAACATCCGACTGAAGCAACTTTATTGTACTTCATATAACATACCTATGTAGCATCTGGTCCCTGGCTAAGTCAGTCTTCTCTTCTTGGATTTCGGCATCTGAAGTTTGATTGTTGTCCTCCTGTTCGATTTGAGATGACTTTGATTTATCTGCTGTGTGAAACAGCATATATGAGCATATGTCAAAAAAAGTAACTATGTAGTCTAATTATAGGCCTTAGATAAAATAATTATTAAAAGAAACATTTCAATTCTTTCATCTTACATTTTTTCACCTAAAAATTGGATGCCAAACTTCTTACAAAAAGAAAAGTCAGAGAAAATCACTGAAATACAAAACAGAGCTGGAAAGAACCTGAAGAAACCGTCTTGCCTCGTCCCCTGGTTGAATGCAGAACTAATTATAGCACTAACAATCCTGATGGATGCTTTGCAATCTTAGAGTTTTCCAGAGGTAGAGATGAGACATTCACATGAGTAGACTATTTCAGGGTTAATTATTCTTACAATTAGAAGGGGTTTTCCCAGTCTAATCTGAATTTTCCCTGAAGAAACTCAAGCTATTTATTCCTTTCCCAGTCAACAATGGACAGATATTCCATTGCATCTGAAGATCAGGTATCCTCTCTCTCTGAGTCTTCTCTAGATTAAAAAAAACCCCTTTAATTGGTTAGAATTAGCCCAATTTCATATATTTCTGATATCTTTTTTGTTCTTTTGACTCCTTCTATCACCACATTACATCTTATGAAATATATTCTCTTTGGATTCCTGCAATTATATCATGTATTATCACATTTTCAAAGTGTTTTGGCAACACAAGCTCTTTAAATTAACAAGAATTTCAAGTTTATTTTATATATATATAAAAAATACATATAAAAATACATATAATACATATTATATGTATTATATTTACATAATATATAAATTATAAAAATATAATAAATAATATGTGCAAAATAATTACTATAATACTATATATTATATATAAATATAATATGGTATGTATTATATGTATTATATACTTTATATTTTTAATGAAAATATGCAACTCACTATTATGTTGCAAAGTACTCACAACAAACTTCGAGAGATTTAGTCATTTCAGTATTATAGCAATGTTAATTTTCCCCTTTTATCAGAATCTGCTTGTCACTTAACTTATTTAAAGGTAGTCAGAAACTCACATTTCAAGTTAGCCATGCGTTTCAGTACTGTGGTATCTGATATATCCAATAATATACAAAAATCAAACACAGGTGAGGGGACAGATGGTTTGTTAGGGTCTGTGGGATCTGCAACCAATAAGAGCTTTCCAGAGTTTTCATCTTTTGCATCCGCTTTGTCTGGATCAATCCCTGAAAAGGCTTTTTCAAGTAGCTTTGCCTGATTTATTGTCATTGGAAATCCATCCACAATCCAGCCCTTCTCTGGTGGTGTTTGGCTAAATGTAAATGAAGAGCCAGAATTATACAGTGAAATCACAGCATAATAATAAGAACACCTAAAGAAGAACTTGCCCTAGCAGTCTTTCATTCTGAATTCAGTATATTTAATATCTTGACAAATAACAAATATGAAGACCATTAAAACTAAAACTGCAAAGCAATAGCTTTCCAATGAGAAGATAACATGAAATACAACTAAAAGTGAAGAAAACAGAACAATTTTTGCTGTCTTGATGAAGTTTTCAAAACCAATCTCTATATAAACTGTGATCAGAGATGAATTTCACTATTTTCCTCTGCTAACTTTTGCACTGTAGTAAAATCTGCTTCATAACTTTAAAGTACTAATGGGAGTAGTAAAACTTTAGTGATACTCATCTGGGAACTTAAAGTACTAATTGCACATCAGGGCAGATGAGACAATTTTCTGTCACGCAAGAATAGACAAAAACAAATAAACCTAACTGCCAAAGTACAGATGCTTGGATTATGCATCTCACACGAAAATTAAAAGAAAAATATTAGCACATGCTGAATAGCTTTCTACTAATGAATGTACAGCAAAATAAAGACATTAGTTATACTTAATGACTATGTGCTAGTCATGTGTACTTTGTATTTACCATCAGTGTTGTACAATTATGTCTGTATAATTTAGGGCTAGATTCAACTGCTTTAAAATGAGCATTAACTAGCTTTGCTGATTAGCTCACTTTCCCAGTAGAATATGCCAGTGTTCCAATAAAATACTCAATAAAGAGAAATAGGTGGACATGGACCTACAAACTGGATAATTACATTCTAAATAACCGAGAAACAAAGCTACACAATTTCATACTTAATGGCTTCCAACAGGATGTCAATTAGCAATTCGTCGGGAATACTTTTTCCTTTCTTCAACAATTTCTGTGATGCAGCACCAAGCTGGGCACGTACAGAGAGCTGTGGAAGAGTGCAGGTAAAAGAACATGAAAGACTAATGCTGAGAATGTTCACAGCACTCACTGTTAAAAATATATGATTCTATATTATATTCATTTATTTAATTATATTTAATGTTTATTGTATTACCTATTAAGGAGCAATAGTTTCAGCTGATGTAAAGAAGGCCTAATTTAACTGAAGCCTCCAACTGAACATCATTGCACCAACAAAAATGGTAGACAGAAGTGAGGTTGAGAAACAAAGGGTATGAAGGCCAAGAGATAAAAATTAAGTCGCCTGGTTCTAAGCTTATTCTGATTTTCACTGCTGTACTGCAACTGACTTTTTGCTTTCTGCCAGCTTAAGAAAAGATTCAAACTTAAGTCTTCTATGGCAGCATTTAACTTGATTGGTGTTACCAGAATCTTGCTGTTTCCTAGGTTTTGAAGTATTTTTCAGTCAAGATCAATAAAGTCCGAGATCACTTGTAGAATTAAGTACTTATGAATGCAAAGAAAAGAAACCTTGTCATGGGAATGAATGAGCAGTTTGGCACCAGTAGGATCACAAATACATTTTTGTTAACTCAGAAATGACATAGAAAGCAGTAGATCTTACATAAATGTGAGATTTAATGAGATATTTACATATAATTCTAACAATATGTACAGTTTTAACCAACATACACAACAACAGCTTTTTATAATGAAGTCTGTTTTCATATTTCATACAGAAAATGATTGCAGTAAGGTCTATAAATGAAATCAGAATGATAAAATGGTATCCCTGTTCTGCAGCTTAATGAGAAGATTTTAATTAATGCATATTTATATAGTGGAAGTTAAAATCAGATTACATACCTTGGATTGGTCATCCTGACTATTGTCTGATATAATTCCTTGACCAGATAGATCCTTTTTGACAGGACCATTATCTAAAATAGGTACATTATAATGTTTGACATTTTTATTACTATAATACTAATTAGTATAGGTACATAATAGAAGTACATGCCTAATTATTGTCCTCTGAACAAATCAGAATGTAAAGGTATATGCATTAGAATCATAGGATCACTGAATAATTCAGGTTGGAAGGGACCTCCATAGGTCTGTAGTCCAACTGCCTGTCCAAAGCAGCACCAGCTAGGAGGTCAGATCAGGCTGCTCAGTTTGTTTACCCAGTGTGATTTTGAAAACCTCCAAGGATGGAGAATGCACAGCCTCTCTGGGCAACCTGTTTCAGTGTTTGACTGTTCTCATGGGGAAAAAGCTTCTCCTCATATCCAGTCAGAACCTCTCTTTTTTCAGTTTATGCCTATCACCATTCTTTCTCGCACCACGCACCGTCATAAAGAGCCTTACTTTGTCTTCTTGATAACCTTCTTGTAGTTACTTGAAGGAGTAGTGCTGTTAGGTCCCCCTGAAGCCTGCTCTCTGCAGGCTAAACAAGCCCAGTTCTCTCAGCCTCTCCTCTCCTCTCCTGGCTAGTGGTTCCAGCACCAGACCATTTTAGTGTACTTCCACTGAAACTCATTCCAGTTTGTCAATGTCTTTCTTGTATTGGGAGGCCCAAAACTGGACACAGTAATCTAGATGCAGTGCAATGAGTGTTGAGTGCTGGATATAATCCCTTCCCTCAATCTACTGCTTATTTTCATGTTAATATGGTCCAAGATGCTTTGGATCTTCTTTACTGCCAGGGCACCCTGCTGGCTCATGTTCAGCTTGCCCTCTGTCAAGATCCCCAGGTCCTTTTCAGCACTGCCGTTCCCCAGGCCATCTGCTAAACCTGTATTTTTGCAAGGGATTATTTCTTCCAAAGGTGCAGGATTTTGCATTTGTCCTTGCTGAATTTCATAAGGTTCTTGTCAGTCCTTTCCTACAGCCTGCTGGGTCCCTCTGAATGACAACCTTGCCTTTGAGTGTATCGACTGTCCTCCCCAGTTTGGTGTCATCACAAATGTAATAAGAATGCACATCCTTGCCTCTTCAAAGTCATTGATAAAGACGTTAAACAGGAAAGGTCCCAGGACAGACCCTTGTGGTACTCCACTTCTTAGCAGCCTTAGCAGCCTACCTTAGCAGCAAATAGTGTATGACCCATTAACACTACCCTCTGAGCTCAATGACCCAGTTTTTTACCCATCTAGTTGTCCACCCATCCAGACCATAACATCCAAAGTTGGATACAAGAATTTTGGGGGAGACAGTGTTGAAAGCCTTGCTTGTAAAATCAAGACAAATGATATCCACTGTTCTTCCCTCATCCGCGAATCTAGTTGTTTTATCATAGAAGGCAATCTTGTAGATCAGGCATGATTTAACCTTGGAGAAGTTCATGCTGGCTGTTTCCAATGACCTTCTTATCCTTCATGTGCCCAAAAATGTGTTCCAAGAGGACTCGCCCCATAATTTTCCCAGGGACCAAAGTGAGTCTAACTGACCTGTAGATCCCTGAATCATCCTTCTGGCCTTTTATGAAGAAGAGTGCAACATTTGTTTGCCTTTCTCCAGCTGTCAGGGACCTCCTCTGATCTCCACGACCTTTCAAAGATGATAAGACAGCAGCCCTGCTATGACATCTGCCAGTTCTTTCAGCACCGTTGGATGCCGCTCTCTAGTTCCCATGGACTTATAGGGGTCAAGTTCTCTCAAGTAGTTCCTGACTCGATCCTCACCCATTGCTGGTAGTCCTCCTCCTTGAATCCTGTCTGTAAGCACAGAGGCCTGAGAGACCTTGCTGATGAAGGCCACAGCAAAGAAGGCATTGAGTACCTCAGCCTTATCTGTGTGTGCTGTCACTAAATTGTCCACCCCATGCAGAAACATGAGTTTCACACATTTTTCTTGTTCAGCCTTTTACTAATGTCCGTCTTAATATTAATTGTCCAGAGAAATGTAGTATCTACAGTTTGCCTACAGCCGTATTTTCTTTTCCATCACTTATTAAAGTGAAATCGCCACTCTTCAGGCATTCTGTCTCCTGAGAATTAACTTCGTGGCACTGCCTGCTTTCTTGGTGAAACTGCTGATAGGATTTTCAGGATTATAAATTCTTGTAATGGAGGATCCTTTTAAGCATTTTACAGGAATGCCTTTCCAGTACAGCACTATTATATTCCAGGATAGCAAGTAATCACCTTTTAATTTTTTTCTTATACCAGTATTAGAAAAGTCACTAAAGACAATGGCCTCAACCCTATAAACTTCTACAGAAACAGCAAAGCTCCCCCACATGACTAGTTCAGTTAAATTCTATGGCATTAGACACATATTGAATTTTCTTATAGAAGGCTAGGGATTTGGAAGGAGCTCACAGATCTCCTCCTCATGCAAACCCACCTCTCTAACTTGCATCACCCCCAGATAAACAGGCAGATGGAAAGAGTTAATCGGATCCTGGAGCGATACCTCTAGTGTTGCAGCGACTTCCTCCAAGGTGACTGTTCTGCCACTAGTGGAGTTTGTTCACAATAATAACACTCCTGCATCTACACTGCAGCCCCATTCTTTGCTAACATTGATTTCTCCTTCTGTAGTCATCCAGCTACACTAGCTCTCTTGCATTTACTTGTAGCTAAAAAAGAAGAAAGAAGAAAAAAAGAAAAAAAAATAAAGGAGACTAGGAAAAATGTGGGCCTGATGTTGAATGGGGCAGAGGTGACAAAGTACATGGAAAAGGTCGAGGTACTAATGCCTTCTTTGCCTAAGCCTTTACTGGTGAGACTTGCTTTCAGGAATCCCATTCCCTGAGACCAGTGGGAAAGCCAGGAGCAAGGAGGACTTACCCTTGGTGCAGGAGGATCAGGTTAGGGAACATTTAAAAACTGGACATACACAAGTCCATGGGACCTGATGGGACACACCTGTGAAAGCTGAGGGAGCTGGCTGATGTCATTGCGAGGCCACTCTTGTTTACCCTTGAAAGGTCATGGTGATCTGCAGAGGAGTTCCTGAAGATGAGGAGGAAGCAAATGTCACTGCTATCTTCAAGAAGGGCAAGAAGGAGGATCCAGGAAAGTATAGGCTGGTCAGCCTCACCTCAATCCTTGGGAAGGTGATGGAGCAAATATATCTGGAAACGGCTTCCAGGACTGTTAAGGACAAGGTGGTGATTGGGAGTAGTCAGCATGGATTCACAAAGGGAAATCATGCCTCAACAACCTGACAGCCTTCTACAGTGGGATGACTGGTTCAGTGGATGAGGGGAGAATAGTGAATCCTGTTTGTCTTGACTTTTGACACTGCCTCCCATAGCATCCTCATAGACAAACCAATGAAGTACGGACTGAGTTAGTGGACAACGAGGTGGACTGAAAACCGGCTGAACTGCTAGCCTCAAAGGGTTGTGATTAGCAGCACAAAATGAAGCTGAGGGCCAGGAACTAGTGGTGTACCCTGGTGGTTGATACTGGGACCAGTACTGTTTAGTATCTTGACCAATGACCTGGATGATGCAACAGAGTGCACTCTCAAGCAAGTTTGCTGATGATACAAAACTGGGAGGACTGGAGTGGCTGGTACACCAGACAGTTGTGCTGCCATTCAGAGGAACACTGACAGGCTGGAGAAAAGGGTCAACAGGAATCTCACAAACTTGGGCCAGCAATGCACCCTTGCAGCAAAGAAGGCCAACACCATCCTGGGCTGTGCTAAGAGTGTCAACATCAGGTTGATGGAGGTGGTAATTCCCTTCTACTCAGCACTGGTGAGACAACATCAGGAGTGCTGTGTCCACTTCTGGGCTCCCCAGTACAAGAAAAACAACAACATACTGGAACAGGTCTGATGATAATCAGGATGATTAAGGGCTTGGAGCATCTGGTATATGAGGAGAGGCTGAGAGAGCTGGAATTTTTTAGCCTGGAGGAGAAGGCTCAGGGGGGCTATTATCATTGTGTATGAATACCTGAGGGGAAGGAGTAAAGAAGGCAGAGTCAGACTCTTCTCAGTGGTGCCCAGTGAAAGGTCAAGAGGCAATGGGTACAAGCTGAAATACAGTAAATTCTATTTAAACATAAAACTTCTTTACTGTAAGGATCATTGCACACTGGAACAGGTTGCCCAGGGAGGTTGTGGAGTCTGCATCCTTGGAAATATTCAAAACCTGATGACAATATTCTGAGAAACCTCCTCTAGCTGACCCTGCTTTGTGCAAAGGGTATTGGACTAGATGATCTCCAGAGGTGCTTTCCAACCTTAGTGACTCTGTGATTCAGCATTTAGTTGTCTGAGCCCAATGCCAGCTCCTTTGTTGATAAGAGCTGTTGTACAGTGGTGAGGGCCTGCCCCTCCTTCCTTTGTGAGCTGCTTTTAAGCTGAAGCTCTCTTCTTGGGCCCTGCCTGTGGTACATCATTACTGTATAGCAGTCATGCCTGCACCCTGTCTCCTACCTTTTGGATTCCAACCCTGATCCAGACCTGTTGACTTGACTTCCTGGTTTGACTGCAGACTTGCTTTATCAGCAGACTTGTTGGGTGATCACTGGACTGAGGCTCACCCTGGTCACTGTCTTCAGACCTGATCCTGACCCTAACTTGTTGACTCAATACCACCACTCTTAGCTGGTAAGGTGACTGCCCTGTCTGCGTTTCTATCACCCTTGTCTCCCAGCCCACCTTCCTTTGTGGAACAGCCTGCCCTTGCTGCTCTCAGACACTAGGAATGTGTAGAAACAAGAAATTCATAATGGAAACTACTGTAAAAACTCATCATGGATACTATCTCACATGTATAAGGGGAACTGCCATTTAAATCCAATTACAAAATAATATGTATTTACCTTTAGTTCCATTGATAGATGTAGTTTGGAGTCTCTTTAAAACTTTCTGTGATGATTTCGATGAGAAGTTCCTCTGGACCTTGTATAAATTAAGAAAAGAAAAGGATTAGAAAGGAAACTACATATTACAGGAAAAAGAAAAAACACAAACTGTCAATCCAAGCTGAGCCTTGAAGTCTTCTAATTTAAAACTTTACTCAAAGAATAAGAAATGGAAACGATATGCTTACCTCATTTTGTTTCCCAGAACTCTCTGCTTCCTGTGGAATAAAGTTGTTTTCACTTTTCTTTTCATTTTTAAGAAAAGCTTGGATGGCTTCCTGAACCAGAATATCAACAGATAGTACCTGAATATTGCAAACTAATACACAAAATATAAAATTAGAGAACTGTATAGTTTAAGTTGAGCAAACATATAGTGACACTGTTATTGCAACTAAATTCACTATGGGAAGACAGCATTATTACATGCAAAGCAATGCAAAGTTGCTTTTGTTTGGGCTTTTGATGTAACTTGTTTCCACTGTTTCTTCTCTGTAACCATTGCACACTCATAATCACACAGCTACCTTGCTATTCTCTTCTACAACAAACATCTTCAGAGAAGTCTAGCAGAAGCATTTCTTAAATTTTCAGGAAAATTTAATGGCAGAAAAATGGCATTAAAAACGGCAGAAGAAATATAGCAAGGCAGCACAATGAATTAACACTATATTCACATTCAGGTACTTTCATTTTGTTTTGGAAAATAATGAATGAATGTCTTGCAACCAATCCCTGCAAAATACTGATACATCTGAGGTTCCAGGATTAGTAATGCAGTGATTCGCATTGTAAACTAGGTTTTAAAAGCAAATAAACTTTAATCTTTTTAAAGAATTTTAGGGGAAAAAAACTCTCTACCTTTTTCAAGAAACTTTACACAGGTAGTTTTTCCACTAAGAAGTTTTCCCAAAATACATCCCTTGATAGGAAATGGAGGAAATACAGGTGGTAAAGGTTTGGGTTTTGGAGGATAGAAAATCTCCATCAGTCTACGAAGCACATGACCCAGTATATTATTATTAAGAGGAGGTTTGTTTTCACTGTTCTCTTCAGGTGGGCGCCATTCCCCTGTCATACTCTGTGTAAATGACAAATTACCAATTTGTCAGTATGCCTTGTCTTTCATCTTTTTAGATATATTTAATTATATATAAACATATATGCAACAACGAAATTTGATTGATACTAAATAATAAAATATTTTTATACTAGAGCCTTGTTAAATGCTATAGTAATGTCACGTTCATTAAACATTTACTAATACTCACTAATACCTACTTGAAGGAGGAAAGCACTCTTATACCCATTTTTATAGATTGGTAAAACCATTTTTTTAATTCCATAAACATGAACAGTCATTTCACCAATACCACAGAGCAAATCAGTAGGAGATTTTTGGAACAGAAGCCCACTATCCCAACATCCAGTATTCTGAGAACTGGAAAACATTAATTCCCAGTATCACATATAAATTTCTAAATGTTTTGTGAACAAAGATTTCAAATAAATATATCTGCTTAATATGCATTTAATAAACAAAAAATATATAATTACAGGAAGTTTCAAGGGAGAGAAATACTGACTGGAAACCTCACGTACATCTACACAAATTGGTCAGTGGTATGAGTTACCAGAATATAACCTAATGAGGTTTTGCTAGTAAAATTACTGCTACTGACAACTGCATTAGGTGAAAGATGAGAATAGAAAGATGTAGTCAAAATAATTAAACAAAATTGTGTTTTTGCCACTGTAATCTACATGTTACCAATATTGTATCTCATAATAGTGGTGAAATGCTGATAAAGTATATGTGCAGTTGATTCTGTGAGAAACTAAAAGAGAACATTTTAGCAAGTCAGAATAATACTAGTTTTGTTTCATTCATTATTTGATGGCAGGCTAGTAAACAGCTGTTTGAAAGATATGTGGGCTAGTAATATCCCTGATTAGACTCTGGCTTGTCACTCCATTTGGAGGTGCAAAAAAAAGCGATGAGAGGCAAAGGTCAAATGTTTCAGCAAGGGAAGCTCCAACTAGATTTGAGGGAAAAAAATGTGGACAATGAGGGCGCTTAAGCACAAGAACAGGTTGCCTTGAGAGGCTGTGGAATCTCCATCCTTGCAAATATTCAAAAGCGACTAGACAAGGCTCTGAGCAATTTGATCCAACTCCAAAGTTGGCTCTGCTTTGAGCAAAGAGGTTGAGCAAAGAGGCTGAACTAAATGACCTCCCTGCCCCTTCAACGAAAAATTTTTTAACGATTTTATAAGTTAGGTATTTCATTATCATCAGCAACAGCATCCAGTTCCTTTCTAATTACTACTGAAAGACAATATTTTAAATTCATGTTCCAGGTAGAATATACAATTTTTTTCTGACCTGATTATTATAAATGATATATTGCCACAGCATACATTCCACTAACAGAATGTGATCAGTCTTTATTTTGAATATATGTGCATTAGATAGAGTAACACCATGTAACTTATGATCACTATAAATGAAAATGTTACCTATCTTTAATCAATACAAACATTAAAAAATCTGTTTGAGTTGCACGATATCCCCTCTCTAATATATCTCAGAGAAGTACTTCTTAATATGTAATGGCAAAGATGATACACTTAGAAAAAATCAAATCTTTGTCCTATCTGAACCTCCTTCCTTAAACATATGAGAAGAGATGGACCAGCTGTTTTGAATTCTATTAGAAAGGCAGGAAAAGTGAATTACAAGTGGAGTGGGTTCTCTATTCCAAGTACTCACCTTTCAAATTTCTGGCCTTTTATATCAGAAGCTTGCTAGACTGTATCTCTCTTGAGCTACCTCATCTGTCAGAAACAAGTTTTCAGATATCCAGACAGAGTCATACAACTCCTGGTTAACACTCTGAACCGCAACTGGAAATTACTTGATATTTTGTGCACTGCCTACTGCTGTGCTTGCTTTGGGTGATTTCATTAATTTATGAAGTGATTAGCCACAACTGATGTGTGGTAGTTTCCAAATATTTACAAGCTCAGTCTAATGTGGAATGTGCAACAGACTGATAGCACTTCATTTTGTTCTTGTGTTTTATTAAAAACGTTTCCTTTAGTCAGTATTCATCATGTAAGCTTAGTGTTCTTGAGAGATGCCAAAATTGCCTGTTCTGAACTTTATTTTCCAGTGTTAAGAACATCAGCATGAACTTTACCAGAATGCCCAGCCAGTACACTTCTAACTAGAAGAAGTAACACTTTAAAAGTATTAACTGTTCACTTAGCTTTTCAGGTGACATAGGTGTAAATTGGTGTCAACAGTTTTGCACATCACATTAGTTCAGCTTTTGATGAATACTGATTAAGAAAGGGATAAAACTAACAACATCTGGAAAAACATTAGTTATGTGACTGTGCATTTGAAACAGATCAGTAGCGGAAGAGAGACTTTAAAGGTATCATAAGTTAAATGTTTGCCACCTTAGTGCCCTTTTACATCTAGAGAAGACTATGCGGACTTTATAAAATAAACAACAATATTACTGAAAAACTTAATTTTTTCATTAGTGCTCCCCAGTGACCGTTTCCTCCCTGCCTGTCTTGTATATTTGCTTTTGTTCACCTAAAGAGAGTGATCTTGAAATTTATCAGTCACGTGAGTTGATATGGTCTGAACAAGGATCTTGTAAATAACTTTAATCAGAAAAACAAGTGTTAAGACTGAAACCAAAGTCAATTGAGCTGTCAGGCATTCACCACAGAAACTCCTAACAAAAGTTTGTACTCACTGCAAAAGAAAATGTACCAATTGGTTCAGGATGTGGGTAAAAGCACATATATTGTGGTCATCATTTCCCAAACAAGTCAAAGACAGGTTATTTGCAATGATTTTGCCATAGTATAGTTAAACAGATTATCTGAAAGACTGAAAACATAGTGGGCATTTTTTCAAAGAAAAGCATCAGTAATGCTGTAGTTTGGAAAATATAGAATATTTTTTAATTGTAACAAGGCAACATTCATCCTTCAATTTTCACTTGTAAAATTACATATCATATTGTAAAGTTGCAAAAAACTATTAAGGCACCCTGAAAATAGTTACTTGGATTCTAACAGAAGATTAACAAAAATAAAAGACACTTTTTATAACTTTTACAAGTGCTACCGTCTTAAAGTAAATGGATAATCCAAACCAACAGATTCTGTTAGAAAGCTTTAATTCAAAACTGCTGAAATTAAGAAGACTATCAGGTTTGTAACACATACTGTATTTATTTTTACTTTCCTTTACTGGCTACTTCCTGTTACACTTACAAATGTGATGGCATTAACTACACTTTAAAATTCCAATTATCTAAAAATAATTGCATTGCAATTTGCATGTTAGTCCTATGAACTCAGGAGAGAAATATAATCAGTCTTATATACAAGCATGAAATTAAAATGATGTTCCAAAATTGCACAGGCTCTGCAATGCTACTAACATAAAATATAACCATATGTATTTCATATAGTACATATGTCATGTACTGATATGAAAATGTATGTCAAATTCTGATATCATAAACTATTAAAAGAACAAAACGTATTGTAACATCACAACAAAATGTTTACGACTATGAAAAACCAAGATGTATTTTCTTTATTATGTCATGTCAATTTGATGTACCTTGTATTCACCATAATCTTTCTCATCTAACAGATTCATTTTATCCAGCTCTACAAGTTGTTCTGGGCTTGGTTCATTTGGCATAGGTTGAATTGAAGCTTCTTCATATATTGGTTTTCCATTAAAAAAAAATTCTTTCCAATCACACATCAGTTTGAATGGAATTTTGCTGCAGGAGAAAAAAAAACAATGAGTTTCAAAACAAAATTAAATGAATTAGCTATCTGAGAATACTGGGCCCAAATTTACAACAGTTACAGTCATGAAATAAGCATAGTTTATCATGCTTTCCATAATAATTACAGCTTTTTAGGGGGAAACTGTAATAGTCACTGTGCTTGATTACTTATATGGTAATAGCAGACACTTGTAAGATTCAGTATCTTCACAAATGTGTCATCATACAACATCTGGCTGGCACAGCTGTGCAGTAACAGTTTTGCTATAGTTATGTTTCCCTGCTCCAAAATATTCTCTTTTGTGAGGCCTCCCTCATCAAAAACCTGTACAGTTTTTTCCTAGAAGCTAAAAATAATTCACGATTATATGAGTAGTTCAGCTCTTTTTTTCTTTTAGAAAGAAAAAGTATTCACATAAAACAACAAGATAAACTACAAATAGTAACTAAATTATTTTTCTTGCTAAAGGCCAACACGACACTGACATGACACCTGTTAGAATTCTACGGCTGCTAAATAACAAGATAATTAATACAAGCAGCTTAAATCTGACAAATGTTCAAAACGGAGAAGAGTTCTACTGTTTTTTAAAGTTACATCAATTTGGGCTTTCTTTCTTGAAGTAATGATTGTAGATAGTTGAGTGTTATGCTTTAAATCAGCTCTACACATGCTGTTTTTAAAAAAATGAAATACATCAATGAAATGCATGGAAACACTGACAAAACCTACCTGCAGTAGCAGTGAATGCTGATACAATCTTGATGTGCCTCTTTCAAAGGTATTTCAAACATTTGTGCAGCACTCGGTGCAAGCAAATGTGACACTAGCTTATACTGGATCCATGACCGTGTCAGACAAAGAAATCAACACTAAACTGTGTCTAGGCTGACTATTTTATCAAGCATCTACTGGGGCTAAATTTATATAATTTAAAGCTTTATTCTTTTAACATACAATTACACTAAAAGGTAATGAAGCTTTTGACATACATGCTAATGCTGAATGGCTTACCCCCTAGTCTAATCACTGAATACTTTAGGAAAGAACAGCAGCAACAGAGATCCCAAACCCCCACTCTGTGGTTGTGGAAACACTCTTGCAGCACAGGCACATGAAGGTTGCTGCCTTTTTCGGACCATCTCAGAAACTCTGATGCAATGAGGCGTGTCAGAGGAGGGAATCACAGCACGTTGTACTCTGGGTATTTTAGGCAGAGTTGCTACCCTTAGGACAACCCAGGCATGTTAATATATCTTAGGAATATCCTTCAGGCTGCTTATATTACACAGCAGAAACATTCAGCTAGTAGAGCAGCCTGGAATGAGATGAGCACCACTCAGTTTTTAACTTATAAACTAAGGAATTTCTTCGTAGAAAAGGAAGTCAGTAGCTCCACAAGTGGTAGAACCAGTGAATCTTGATTTCCTAAGGATTCAAGTTAGTTGAGGTTTCAAGAAATTATGCTAAGGCAGTAACATTGGTTCACCCTGTATTACAAATCAGTGAATCCTCAAAGGAAAGCAGTATCATGATTCTTCCACACAAAGTAATTGAAAATTTCCTGTGAGATATCTGAGAATCCACATGAGATGTTACTGGTGCTTAAAACAGTCTGAAAAATGAATCTTTTTCACTGAGAGCAATCTATGTGAAGGCTCTTTGCCATGTGAATTCTTTGATGTCTTGTAAGGACTGAAATCACGTGCATAATTTTCCTTTACTGGAGGCATTAACGGAGAGACTCTGCCTGACTACATATGTGAACAAAACTTGTAAAAACTGCACATGTATGAAATTGGTATCTATTGCTCATATTAGGTTAAAATTGGGTTCAAAATTTGCAGGAGAGGGGACACTGATAAAAAGAGAAACTTGTGCAAATATATGCAAAAAACATGGTTGGTATAATAACTGTATATTTACTTATTATAATAATTTCTCAAAAAGTTTTAGGACAGAGGAGGAGAAAAAGGAGATGAAAAAGGCAAATGAAGGATGAGGTAGAAGTAAGAATCAAAAACATTTCAATAACTAATGAAATGTTTTTCACATCAACATTTTATCTTTCAGGTTTTTCAAAACTTTTTCTTTCCATTTGCCTTTTAGTTTTGCCTAACATCTACCATACTTACTTGTTGGTCAGTATTCGATAGTCTCCTACTTTTGTTGACAAATCAATAATTTGATTCATCACTTCCCGACATATAGAATAATGCTTTTTATAATGAGCCTGAGCTCTTTCAGCAGCAATTTTCTCATGACGTTCTCTTTCTTTGATAATTTGTTCCTCATAATCAATCTTTTCTTGTTTCGCAAGAGCCTAGAATTTTTTAAGGGATAAACTTGAGATTGCAAAGAAAATGAAAGTGCAGAAATGCACAATCCTGGATAAGAAAATGAACTTGCTCATTTAAGTCAAGAAATGAAAAGTTATACATTTTATCTTGCCAGAGTTAGATAACCAGCAGATTAACACACATAGAAATCTAAAAATTTCTATTCATTCTATAAGTTCCAGTTTGTTTTCTAACTGCTATAATATAATGAAATAACAGAGAAATATATTACTTCTTTCATGACAAACATTAAGAATGTATTCAGTGGTTGGGGGACAGGGAAACACAAAATGATCCTGTTTTCTATTCCTGAGGAACAACTATACAGATGCATTGGGTAAAGCCTTGGCTCTGCTGACATCCACAACAGAATCCTCATTTAGAATATGTAACAAGCAATTTAACTTGTCAGATTCTGATCTGCAAATAATTCAAGATTATTGATGCTATCTGATCTTTGAGAAAGACTTCTGGGCATGGTAGTTAATTATCCATCGTTCCTGTGATGCCATGCTCCTTTTGGCCAGAAAGCAAACTTAGAAGAGATGTTGTAATCAACAGCTATATCTGATGATTACATAGGACTCCAGCTGGGTTGAGGGATTTGGAACAGTTAATTTTATTTGGCAGGAGCAAAGTAAGACTGCTACTGTAGCAGTACGGCCGGTTGTGGGTACAAAACTTGGCAGTTTGCCACAGGATTATGAATTCTTCTAATTTATTAATCAGCCTCAGTAGCTCCAAGGTAGAAATTAGCACTCAGGAGTGAAACTCCTGTCATTTGTCAAGAATGGATGTTAACAGGTAACATCTAAAGGAAGTGAAGGATATGATTCTTAAGACTAGGTATTCTGTCACTGTCTTCTGTCATTTTCCCTCAGCAGGAATGTGCCTTTTAACCTCAGCATACAGAAATGTTTCCGTAGAAAGTTAAATCAGTTTGGAAGAAAATATCAAAATTAGATTTTAAGCTGCTCAGTTTCATCATTTATTAACATAGCTGTAACTTTGAACCTTACAGTTAAGAGCAATATGTTCATTGTTAGATCATTCTGTCCCTAGAAAAAACCAAAAGTTTAACAATTGACAATATAAATCCCACAGAGCATTTTATAACAGGTGAGTACTGCAACAGTCCTACAACTACTCAGGGAGTAAATAATGTTTTACCGCTTCTCTATCAAGAGCTTCCTGGAACTCTTTCAGTCGTCTTTCTTCATATTGTTTTTCTCTGAAAATTCTGTTTTGCCGTAACACCTCTTTTTCATGTCGAACATGTATGAGTTGAACAGCAATCCTCCGCTCCTGCTGAGATTGTCTCATTAGTCTGTAAATAAGTTGCTCTTCCCTGTAAGCCTCCTAAAGAATACAAAATTATTAGTATTAAATACAGCTTATAAACTATTTCATAGAAAACTAATCACTCTGTCATTTGAGAAATATGAATAGAGAACAGTATTTACTTGCATATTTGACCGATAAATCTGGAACCCCATTTCCATGTATGAGGAGTGTCATTTCTGTAAACTACACAAGAATTGTAAAACTATAGTGAATTCCACATGTCTTAATTGACATACTCAGTAAAAATACATTTGTTCAGATTAACTTGATTTTAACTTGGATAAATCCTGTGTGCAAAGAAACTGTAGCATACTTCAAATAATTGCATCTGAATGTAAAGAAATATCCCTTCTTCAAATCAATAACCAGTCATATTTTCCCTTACTTATCCCTGCTCTCTGCCAATCCCCATTCTCAGCTGTACTCTGCTACACTCAACTGTACTCTGATCCTTGTTCAGTCTGTTCTTCTACAGATTTGATTTTTTTCTTTCCTTCTTGGGATCCAGGTAATTTTCTCCTCCATTCAGGAGACTGGGAATATTGGGGAGCATTCAGAACAGAGGAAAATACAAAACTTCTGGCTTTCCATTTCAGTGTTCTCACCGGAAAATAGCATAATGTACAGAAGCCCATACCTGATATGAAATCATCCTTAACCATTTGCTTGAAGTGTGGCCAGTGTGGATGGGCACTTCGAAGGCTGTGGACTGTTACTTTTCAAAGTACTTTGACAAAACACAATAGTATCTCCTCATTACTATACTTCTTTCATACGTGCCTTATTTTTTCCCTCTGTTCTTGGATATCTAATCTAAACTTTAAAGTTTAATCTAACCTAAAGTTTCTCCCATTATTTTTGCAGGCCAGAACTGCTTCTGATTTCTAAGTAAAAGCATAAGCTTGCCATTGAAGCACCATTGCCAAACATCACTCCTACAGCAGAATTTTAAAGGAAACTTCTGCTTCACTGGACATTTGTTCCAGATGTGGCAAAACTGCTAAGAAATGTAAAATTTAAATGTAAAGACCTAAATTAGGAACTATTTTGAAGAGTTGAAATTCATTCTCCTAAGAACAGATGACAAGGGTAAAGCATTGTTAGTATTAGTATGAAAAAAAACAAAACAAAACAAACTTCTTTATATTATCTTTTAATCTGGTTCATTTTTCATCATCTATCTATAACTGAGAAAGGGCAGAACACATTAAGTAAATTTACCTCTAAGTGAAAATTCAAACTTTATTCATATTATTGTGAAAGAAACAACTTTACAAAGAGTTCTAATTGTGTGTCAGTGCCAAATAATGCAACCTAGACATCTGTAATAGCCTTCTGACACAAAGCAACAAAACATGGCTATTTTAATTGCCATAATATGAATGACAGCTTTTCAATAAATTTAGATCTTTAATGCTGATGTTAGGGAGAAAAGTCAATATCTCTCAAACAAAACTCTTTCCACATTTTTAAGTTCTTCTGCCTTTACAACTGCTGAGAACAAATTACACTCCAAATAAATACTGGTGACCTGAAAAGACTAAGTGATATAAACATCCCTCAACAGTTTTATTTATTTTTTTTTAGCCAAAATGTGAGCCTCTGTGCTTTGCACTCCTCTTTCCTGGCACTGTATCTTGTGACAGTGCAAAATGGCAGCCGAGGAACCTACATCTTTCCACAGTGCTCTTTTCAATGTGGGCCCTTGCTGAAAGCCATGTATTTGCTCTGTGCCTCCCTTCAGCTCTAAGATTCTGGATGCATGATGCAGTTGGTTATTTACCTAAACAGCTACATGTGATGGAGTAGTCCCAAGATATGGTGCTGTGCTAGGAATGTGTAGAATCTAGGAGCTACTTTATATTTTGATATTCCTGCTATATGCCATTCATTTGGTATACTTCAGGTGATAAAATTTTCTAATAGCAGTGCCTACTGAAGAGTTAATCTATCCATTTGTCCTTTACATTCATGAAGTCAAGACAATAAAAGGAGACATGATGCCTTTTGCTGCCTCAGTTCTCTTTACTGCTGCCTTTTTGGACTTAGTATTTCATCAAGATTTCAAAGAAGAATAGAAGATGCACAGACTTTGCTTCCTATTACAAGTAATAACCTTCATTGTTTCCCTTAGTTTCACTTGCTTATTCCCATTCAGGGATTAGTACAGCAAGCAGTATGCCACCAGAGGAAGATGGATCTTTAAATCCTGATTTAAAGAGGACTGAAAGAGCCCCCCTAACAGATGGTCATCTGTCATACTTAAACCATCAACTGTATGGCATAAAGTAGTTAGCCCAGTGAGAACTGAAAGCACCTCATGTAGGTGAACACACTCTTTATAAAGGAGATAGGGAGATGCTCCTGCAGAGCAATTCGGAGTACTCAAAGGAGATATATACTTTGACTGGGAGGGAATCTGGATATCACTCTAGGTAATTAAATATTTTGACATGCAGAGGAGGCTTAAAAAGAGCCAGCAGGAAATTTTTGAGGAACAAGAATATCTGAATAGACAATTAACTCAGAGCTGCACAATAGATAAATTAGTATTCAGAACACCAAATTCCTCATTTAAAAATGGGTGCCTATCAGATGAAGGAGGAAGCATTGGTAGCAATCTTTCATACAAACAGGAATGGTCAAAGTACTGAAACATCCTTAGGCTGATAAATTTTGAACCTTCTGGGCCTACTAGAGACACAATAAAAATGATGGCATCATTTTTTGATGTATCATCTTATATTTGATGTATCATCTTATATTAACTTCTTCACAAAGGATTGTGCAGTGACTGAAGAAATCATAAACATCATAAATAAGACATTTTAGTAATCATTTAAAAAAATTAGTATTCAGAAAGCGTAATACACACTTTTTTCAGTTTACCTATTTGAGACAACAGTGGCATCCAGTGGCCAAACTTATTGCCATGTTTATATTTCATGTTGTGCATACATATATTACTACCTCATATGTATTTCTAGATTTCTATTTCCTTGTTTAATTTAAATATGAATAAAACAATTCTGTCCTGTTGTATAGTCATAAGATGTATAACCAAAACTTTTAGCTTAGCATATATAAAGCTATTTGGGTGGCAGGCAATAATCTAGTAATAACAATTAATTTCCCCTCCTGTATCTATCTTCACAGTATATTGCTGATGGTAATTTCCTCATGACTTCTTAAATTCAAAGAGATAAAATTTAAAAAGTGTATTTAAAAATAACTATTTTTTCTAAGTACTTGTTATTTTTAAATACTTTTTTGTCAAAAAGGTGCAGATCAAAGATTCAGTTGCGATGAAACTGTGTTACTGTCAAACACTTTCAACTGCTGCCTGTGAAAATCTGACTGGCATCACCCTGTGCTCCAGAGAGGGGAGTGGCATGTTATTTTAAAGCATTTTTGCTCTCAGGCCCTGACTTGTACTACAATCTGTAGTGTGCCAAATCTCAAAAATTAGAACAAGATTCTTCTAGTGCAGCTTAGAGATACGTGCATGTGGACATGAGACACATAAAAGCACTCTGAAGGGATGAAGTCCATCTGAACTGACTGCGTAGATGATCCCAAGTTTTATAGTGTAGGTAGAGGTTTGGCCCTAATGACTAACAAGAAGGCCACAATTTCATCTAACAAATCTTTTTTGGTTCAATGGAGGGAGAAACTAATTTTCAATTACTTTGTATACTTTTAAACTGTTTTGAAAAAAGAAAGTATCTTTATTTATTTCACGCTTCTCTAAGTCAAGCAACTTCTAGTTTCTAAACTCTCACAGAATTCCAACCAGTCATGTCCTTCCCTGCTAATTTAGAAGCAAATTAGCACTAAATAGACTCTCTGATCTAGTTAGGATACTGTTTCAGTCAACCGATCACTTGTCTTTCCTTCCAATCCCTGCAGTTTGTGACTTTTATTTTCCCTATATCAATGCTGAATGTTTTCACAGGAAGTAAGGGACATTACTGTTATATTTGCTTTTCTTTGGAGCCTCACTGGAGCCAGTCTGATTGGCAGCACATACCAGCATCTCTTTCATCTCAAACTGGCAAGGTCCATACTGTGACTGCAGGCAGACTAGCTGCCTGCCTCCTGGACAGCACTGGCTAGCTTGGCTGCCTTAGAGATGCACCCATGAGTGCTGCTGATGTCACGTGGCCACAAGCTGATAGCCATGGCTCTCTCAACCATCAGTCCAGGCTGCTGGGGCTGCAACAGCTGATGGTAGGGAAAGAGCAAATGCTGGGACTGCACTGATTTCACACAACTGGGTGGTCAGACTTCTTCCTGGTCTGTACATACCAGCAAGCAAATTATCCAAAATCTCCTTGAGTGAGGGCTTTGAGACAGAATACATGGATAGATGGAGTTTTGGTCTGAGCCACTACAGCTGTTCTTACTTTTTCATACAATATAGGTCTGGGAGAAATACTAATCCTAATTCCTATTTGCCCTACCCCAACAAATATAATTTGTTCTTAACAACTTCAAAAACCTCTCTGAACAACACATGCCAATGCTTTAAAAATATATTACATAATTTCAATTTCATACTTTTTTGTTTAGAGATACAACACATTTTAAGTGCCAGGGAACAGCAGGGGAGACAGCATCAGCTATACTGGGTTCAATGTACCTGATATAAGCTAAGGACCCACAATGTCATACTAAGATAAAAGATACTGAGAAATCACAGAAACAAAGTAAGGTTCTGTTTGATGCCATTATCACTACAGAGAGAAAGATGTGTGAAGTCAGTAACCTAAGAGCTGCTTGTGAATAAGGAGCGTTTCAGGAGGAATCTCAAAAGCCTTGTGCTTTACAATACAGGACAGAATTGAAATGGAATAACCTGCAAAATCCATTTTTGGGCACAACACTGCCATCCTCCCAAGACACATCTTCTATCTCATAACACATCAACAACTAAAGCTCCAATCTGCAAAATAAGTATTTTGCTTCTTCATACCTTCCTTCACAAACCATTTCAGAATTAATCTAGCCAGCTCTAACACTTTACATTACTCATTTGCAAATGGAGTAAGGTTTTCAATTGCTTAATACCACATTTAATAATTTTTAAGTAGTACCTTCTTCAGACCAAGTATACATTTCAATAGTTTAAGGTTAATTTTTTTCAAATTTGGGGGAAAAATTAGGAGGCAGGTCTTCAGCTGATTTTAAACATCTTAGCTCTGCTGCCTTCAACCAAACCTTTATTATTTATAAGGATGAATTCTGACACTAAGGTGGCAAGAAATAATGGACAACCTTCCATACTTTTCAAGGAACAATGGCCAGCATAAAAGTGATTTTCAGAGATAAAGTGTATATACTTTCCTTTTCCCCCTCCAAATTCTATTCAACCCTTCAAAAATCATGTTGTTTTATGACTGTAAGCAAACGTTTAGATTACTAATTGTGCATGGGTTTTTTATATGTCAGCATGCATTTTCTCACCTCTTGTGCTTCATGTGCTATTAACTGTTCCATTAGCATTTTTCGTCGTCTCTTTTCTCGTTGCTCTCTAGCAAATGTATCTTCCTCCAAACGTTTTTGAATTTTCCTTATATATTCATCATCTGAATAAATATTTAACAGTTCAGTAGTCTGTGCTGTAGTTTCTAGGGCTGTTGTATGCAACTCCTGTGTTTGCAATGATTTTTCTATATCACTGACCAAAAAGATTAAATAGCAAAAGAACACTCACTTACTTTATAGAAATGATAGTTCTTAGAGGTGTTTTCATACAGATTTAGTGATGTGCAAGTCTGACAAATACACAGTGGAATTCTATTGGCCACTCGCTCTTTGCGAGTGCTGTGGCTATGTTCTTGATGCCCTTGTGCCCCATAATCACCAACTGTCAATCAATTCAGTTGCCAATATTTAATATCATAGAAACCGAAATCTGCAGAAGCAGAAAATTAGGATGGCTTGCAGAATATCAAAGAAAAATGGGTTACTCTTCAAAATGCTCATTCTCTCTAAGCACAGTTTTGGAAAGTTATTAATCAGAGGTTTTTTTCATGCAGAAGTATCCATAGGAATATGCTATGAGTGCCATGTCTCCTGAGTATGGTATACATATCACTAAAGAGGGCAGAATGGCTATTACTTCTAAGTATCCACAAATGAATCAACATAAACAACATTACTCAAAGGAGAGAGACAGGTTGCTTTTCTCTATTCTTCGAAATGTGTTACCCTGTATACACATCCATAACCACTCTTCTCCCTCTACAGGTCTAACTGACCTTACAAATTCAGTGTCTGAAATGAACTGGGAAGAAGAGATGTGTTTTGTGTCCTTTACTGCTGCATGCATAGCAAAAAGGAGAGCAAGAAGGTTTAGCCACCCCTGCTACAGTTACAGATAAGATATAAACACTATAACACTGCTGGAGCTGGAATACTTGCAATGCAAGTGGGCATACAGACAATCACACAAAGGAGAATCGCAGTTCAAGCTAAGCAAGCCATCACATTTTCTCCAAGTAGTACATATAGTACATATAGAGTGGGCACCTGGAATAGGATCCTGTCTCAGCTTAACAATCTAATATCCAAATATTACCTATCAGTGACTTGGATCCTGAGTGCTGCTGTGGTATTTTCTGTCATAGACTTCTCAAACTTTTTGATTTCCTTGTATGTGTGCTGAAGAAATAACACAAAATTTAATGTTTCTTTTCTCTCCACAAAACATCATAAATAGGTTCAACTATCTATTCACAGAGTAAGTATTAGGTAAAGATTTTTATGTCGTATTAGCCCAACAGAAAAGGTTGCACTGAAAATATATCAAAATATATATTATATACCAGGACAAAAGGCAAGATTATTTGCTTCTCTTAACTTTCATTTCCTTGCATTTCCCCCTTTTCCTAGCTATATTTATATTCACCAGACAGAAAATCCTAACTTTTTGCAGATGTCCATTCTGCAGGATGATTTTGATTTTACATGGGACTCTGGTGGTTTATATAATTCCCATCATTGAGGGATTCTGAAACAAAATATTCTAGGTTATGTTCTGCTTTAGATTTAGTAGCTTGATAATTACTATGATAATTAGTCAAGCAATTGCCATCCTACACTCTATGTAGAATGCATCTGATTGGATTGTACAGTGTTAAAAACTGGTAATATTTGGAGCCCTAATGACAACATGATCCAAAATCTACAAGATTATTCCCCAAATACTCCTCAGCACTATATAATATAGAATTTATTTTTTGGATTGCTACATTGCCACCATCTCTTGATTTGATCTGGGACAATGACCAATTTCAAATCTTACTAACATTTTTGATATAGCAGACCTTTCTGAAGTATGTTGCAGAAGAGCTCATACATTACTGTGCAAAAGTTCATCATTCACAAACAACAAGGGAAAATTAATGCTTTAATTCCAGATGTATTCCAGTCAGTAGACTAGAAGCTAAAATATTATCAGCAATTAAATTAGTATCTGATCCTATGTTATTTATTTAGTAAGAACTTTCTTTTACATCGAAGCAAATTTTCTGTATGTAACAAAAGCAGAATCACACTGCAGATTATTGATATTTTGCCCAATTTTCACTGCTTGAGTCCACTACATAATTTCAACAGTTATATCAGCAATTTCTGGTTGGTGCATGCTCAATATTTGTAACTGTAAATGCTCCCAGCACATATGTTTTCCAAGTTCACATAATGAACATTAAAAGAATACAGGTGATAGTTACCTCTGCTTCTTTTTTCTTCTTTAACAACTTTTTGGCTTCAATAGCTTTTATGGTACGGTTTGGTGGTGGCTTTGGAATCTGTATAACAGCTGCTTGAATCCTGGCCATTATTTCATTTTGTCTCCTTCTTCCTATGCGATGCTGAATATTTAACATCATGTGTTCAGATACTTGAGTTGAAACAAAATAATATTACTCTAATACACTACCAATTTACCTATGGAAGTAAATATAATTAATCGATAAGGAAAAAAAATCTTCTAGGAAGAAAGTAAAAGAACAAATCAAGCTTGAGGCCTGAGCAAACAACATTTTTTGAAAGTGGACCATTAAAATACCATGAAAGCAAAGAATCTTTTACGTTTTGTCTGCAGTTAAATCTTGTCTTAAGGCTATTCTCAGCCACTGTACATATAAATTAGTATTTTTACATCAAGGAATTGATGTTGTAAAATACATTTTAAATTAAACTATTATTCTATGTTCTGAGTAATTTGACAGCTCTACAATATGCTACTACATGTTCTCAACGTTTGAGAATGAAGACACATTTTTCAAGTACCAATATCAGAAAATGGTACATCTATATAGGCTATGTCTGCATTAACAAATAGTGCAGTGCAATAGAAGCTGATCTGTGATGAAAAACAGTTTGTGCTCTATGCCCAGTATGCATTTAAGGGGTTGTATTAAATGCTAGCTCTAGTCTGGTAGCTGTTTCAGGTCATAGGGCAACACAGAAACTGAGGAACAGGCATAGCATTAGGCAATACTGCTGCTGAACACTGAGTCTCAGACGATCAAGAAATGGTAGACATCTAAATGACACTGTTAAGTGACACTGCACTAGATATATATGTAGCTAAAGGGTGGAGTTGAGTAGAAAAAAAGGCTTTTCTACAAAGAGTTGAAGAAAAGTAAAAAAAAAAATACAAATTCTGTCAAATAGAATTTAAATAATATTTATTTTGAAAATGTTTCAGATGTTGCTTATATTTTCTTCTCTAGACACATGGGGGTACATTTTTTTATTCTTGTTCTTTCAGTGGCCATAAGAAGAGCTTAATAACAACAGCAAGATTCTTTAGGCAAGAAATTCTTCCCCTTAACTAGCCATCCAAAATATTACTCAAATTGATCAACTTCATTTTCATCATGATTCAACACCCTTTGGCTAGGTGGCCAGCTCGTGTATATGAAAAACAGGCTGTGTTTTGAATGTGTGTTACCTTATCCTGAGAAATTAGTTCCTCTTTATAACTTTATTAGAACAACTACACAGTGCTACAAGATGTACTGAGGCCATATCACTATAGGTAACCTTCCCTTTGTCTTTTTCTTCAGTCTGAACAATGCTTCATCTTTTCTTCACAAATGAAGAATGTCACAAACCTCTTTTACAAGAACACTGAACCACAGATAGTTTTGAAAGTGCGCTTTGTCTTCAAATCTATCAAGAGTTTTCATGCATGACAATATGCAAACGCTCTTAATTAAAAGTTAAGGATGTGATTTTTAAATATTGTTTTAGAATGTCTTAGGTATAGTATATACCTTAATGCTTGCCAAAAGTATTCTTTTCCTGTTTTTCTATAAGCATGTGATTGGGTAGCACAGAGTTAACAAGCACTCACGCTGGTTCTAAATAAGTTATTAGGTAATTGAATTTAAGAACATACTTCTTCAGAAGTCTCTTCATAGAAAGTAAATAGTCACCTTTTCAGTGTCTTGGGCTCTTTGTTCCTCTTGGAGCTTTTGAACTTTCTGTTGTTCTGCAATATGCGTACGAGCTAATTTATTTTCTATTGCCTTAGATTTCATTTCAAAACGCCCTGAAACTTGCTGCAGCTGCAAATCAGTTTGACGTGGCATTAAATTTTTCAGACGCTAAAATTAAATTTCAAGACAATTGAGAGTCAGAAACAGTAAGAAACATACATTTAAATAAGATAATTTCGTAACAGACATTTGAAACTGTTTTCCTGTGTTAATGGAATAACATCCAAGTATGGTGGAATAATTTTCAGAAAAAAGGACCAGTTCTATCAAAACCAACATGCAGAATTTAAGTTAAACAATGTCAAATTCAAATACAGGAAATTCAACTTAAACATAAGAAAAAAACTTTTTTACTGTGAGGGTGAATAAACAGTTTGCTGAGAGCAGCTGCAGTCTCCATCCACAGAAAAATTCAAAACTAGACTGGACAAGGTCCTGAGCAATCTCCCCTAGCTTACCCTGCTTTGATGAGGGGGGGCCAGACTAATGACCTCCAGAGGTCTCTTCCAACCTCAGCTATTCTATGATTCAAACGGCATTCTGAACATATCTATCGACAGGAATTAGTCTCAGTTGCTCCAATTGCTTTAAGCTATCCATACATACGTAAAAGGATGTTTTGACTGATTGGTGCTGCTCCTGCACGTGTTAGTAAACTTTCTATTTGTAGACTATATGCCAGGATACGTGCCGGAAAAATGAGAAATGTCACCCAGCTGAATTTGATTCATGTTGTATAGCTTTGTAAAGAATGCTCATATTGATAACAAATTACAATCTGTACATGCTGAACATTGGCTGCAGTGACCATGAGATGGTGGAGCTCAGGATCCTGCGAGGAGGAGGCAGGGCACTAAGCAGGATTGCAACTCTGGACTTCAGGAGAGCAAAGTTCGGCCTCTTCAGGGACCTACTTGGAGGAATCCCATGGGTTAGGGCCCTAGAAGGAAGGGGGGTCCAAGAGAGCTGGTTAATATTCAAACATCACTTCCTCCAGGCTCAAGAGCGGTGCGTCCCTATGAGTAGGAAGTCAAGCAAAGGAGGCAGGAGACCTGCATGGATGAGCAAGGAGCTCCTGGCAAAACTCAACCAGAAGAAGAAAGTATACAGAAAGTGGAAAGGGGGACAGGCCACTTGGGAGGAATATAGGAACGTTGTCAGAGTATGCAGGGATGCGACGAGGAAGGCTAAGGCCCGTCTGGAATTAAATCTGGCGAGAGATGTCAAGGACAACAAGAAGGGCTTCTTCAAATACATCAGTAGCAAGAGGAAGACTAGGGAAAATGTGGGGCCTTTGCTGAATGGGGTGGGTGCCCTGGTGACGAAGGATGCAGAGAAGGCAGAGTTACTGAATGCCTTCTTTGCTTCAGTCTTTACCGGTCAGGCCAGCTCTCAGAAACCCCAGACCCTGGAGACAAGAGAGAAAGCCTGGAGAAAGGAAGACTTTCCCTTGGTCGAGGAGGATTGGGTTAGAGATCATTTAGGAAAACCTGACACCCACAAATCCATGGGCCCTGATGGGATGCACCCACAAGTGCTGAGGGAGCTGGCAGACGTTATTGCTAAGCCACTCTCCATCATCTTTGAAAGGTCATGGAGAACAGAAGAAGTGTCTGAGGACTGCAAGAAAGCCAATGTCACCCCAGTCTTCAAAAAGGGCAAGAAGGAGGACCCCAGGAACTACAGGCCAGTCAGCCTCACCTCCATCCCTGGAAAGGTGATGGAGCAGCTCATCCTGGAGGCCATCTCCAAGCATGTGGAGGACAAGAAGGTGATCAGGAGCAGTCAGCATGGATTGACCAAGGCGAAATCATGCCTAACCAATCTGATAGCCTTCTGTGATGGAATGACTGGCTGGGTAGATGACGGGAGAGCAGTGGATGTTGTCTACCTAGACTTCAGCAAGGCTTTCGACACTGTCTCCCATAACATCCTCATAGACAAGCTCAGGAAGTGTGGGCTAGATGAGCGGACAGTGAGGTGGCTTGAGAACTGGCTGAAGGGCAGAGCTCAGAGGGTTGTGATCAGCGGCGCAGAGTCTAGTTGGAGGCCTGTAGCTAGCGGTGTCCCCCAGGGGTCAGTACTGGGTCCAGTCTTGTTCAACTTCTTCATCAATGACCTGGATGAAGGCACAGAGTGCACCCTCAGCAAGTTTGCTGACGATACAAAACTGGGAGGAGTGGCGGATACACCAGAGGGCTGTGTTGCCATTCAGAGAGACCTGGACAGGCTGGAGAGGTGGGCAGAGAGGAACCTCATGAAGTTCAACAAAGGCAAGTGCAGGGTCCTGCACCTAGGGAGGAATAACCCCAGTCACCAGTCCAGGCTGGGGGTTGACCTGCTGGAAAGCAGCTCTGCAGAGAAGGACCTGGGAGTGCTGGTGGACACCAAGTTAAGCATGAGTCAGCAATGTGCCCTGGTGGCCAAGAAGGGCAATGGTTTCCTGGGGTGCATCAGGAAGAGTGTTGCCAGCAGGTCGAGGGAGGTGATTCTCCCCCTCTACTCAGCCCTGGTGAGGCCACATCTGGAGTACTGCGTCCAGTTCTGGGCTCCCCAGTACAAGAGGGATGTGGCACTACTGGAGCAAGTCCAGCGAAGGGCTACCAAGATGATTAGGGGACTGGAACATCTCTCTTATGAGGAAAGACTGAGAGAGCTGGGCCTGTTTAGCCTAGAGAAGAGAAGGCTGAGAGGAGATCTTATTAACGTGTACAAGTATCTGAAGGGAGGGTGTCAAGAGGATGGGACCAGACTCTTTTCAGTGGTGCCCAGCGACAGGACGTGAGGCAACGGGCACAAACTGAAACACAGGCAGTTCCATCTGAACATGAGGACATACTTTTTCACTGTGAGGGTGACAGAGCACTGGAACAGGTTGCCCAGAGAGGTTGTGGAGTCTCCTTCTCTGGAGATATTCAAAACCCGCCGGGACATGATCCTGTGCAACGTGCTCTAGGTGAGCCTGCTTGAGCAGGGGGGTTGGACTAGATGATCTCCAGAGGTCCCTTCCAACCTCAGCCATTCTGTGATTCTGTGAACATTATCATTGAAGACAAGAAGAATCTTCTTAACAGAATCCACTACATAGATACTGTCTTCAGTTTTTTCCTCTTTGCTTTATATGCCTACATTGCAGGCTGCAGCATAGTATAAAGATACGGAGAGATGTGTAACAGAAGGAATCAAGCTGCTGGGGGAATCAAAGCAGTGGGGCACAAAGCTCAACACAGACTAGTCCGTTCCCCCTACAGGAAACTAACTTACTTCTAGCTTGTTACCTAGACTTCAATGCAGCCTGCAATCTGTACTGATCAAAGGAGTAAGACAGCAGCTGCTGAGCAACTACTAGCTTTTGTTGCTACACATATTGTAAAGCTGGAGGAAGCTTACAAACAGAGTAGGTAACACAGAATGAGCCAAAGCAAAAGAACACAAAACACAGATACTCATTATCCTCATGAGTCACAGAGAGGCCATGTAACCTCTGTGTCTGTCTCCAACATATAGTAAAAGACTGCATCTTTTCCATATAAGTATTGTGTTTAGAACAGAAGATTAAAAAATGTGCAGAGGGGAAGCATGCATACTGCTTAAGAGGTATACACAGGTATGCTACCTTTCTTTCTATGTATATATTTATATAAAATAGACACACTTCATTACCTCTCGATATAAAACACTTTCAACAGACTTGAGCTTTGCAGGTGCTGCAGGTCTCATTGCTTCCATGGCTACTCCAGTGAGCTTTGCCTTTTTCTTTTTTTCTAAAGCAATATACAATTGATATAAAAGCTTTGTTGCAGCCCCATGCTGTCCCGTCATGATATCTTGGGCCACATTCTCATTAAATTGTACACCAAGGAGTTGAAGTGTTGGCTCCAGGCGAGAAAAATTGTTAAGTTTTGCATTTGCAACCCTATATAATTAAAAAAAAAAAAAAAAAAGGACATAAACTTACATTCAAGCCCAATTTTCTGCAATAAGCATGGTCATGACATTCATTTCATGCCAAGACAAATAGTGGTGGGGGGGAAGACTTTCTTAAAGTGGTGTGATACACCCTTTGGTTTAGGTTGTATGCTGTAGTACACGCAACTAGTTGGTCTACTAAGCATAACTTTGGGGAAAAAAAGAGAGGCCACATTGGGTTATATATAATATATCTTGATATGTACATACAAAAGTACATCTGATAGCAAAAGGTAACCTCCAATTACAGCCAAGAGTATACCATCCACAAAAAATACAAAGAATTAGACTGAAGTTTCTGAATCAACTCAGCTGAGTTCTAATCAGCTAAAATATAGGAAATTAAAAAAAAAAAGACTATTTAGTTTACTAACCCTCGCAAAACCTTGTCATATTTCTTCCCCAATAAAAAGAAATGGAGTCATCAGTTAGAGTAGATGTTGACAACAAAGCAGGCTATTCAAAATTGAAATGGTCAAAGCAAATTAATGCTTCACTTGATATGTAGATTGTCCTGTGGAAGCACTCTAGGTCAGTAGATTTATAGGCCCCAAAAGAATAAGAATAAATTATTGATATTTCATGATTAACACATTATTAAATTTAATCCAACAAATCCATAACTTCTAGCTGAGTCAGAAGATCATACTTTCCATATACACTCTATCACCTGACTTCACAATAGTTTCTTTACAGGAACCAACAAGCTTTTGAAATTACCTGAGCTATAGCATAATTCTACAAAAATGTCCAATTTTAACTTAAGATCTTGTAACTTGAAATTCACTTTCCTCCTAGATAAAACATTCTAGTAGCTCATTATTTTCACTGTAACAGTCCATGGCTTATTTCTTATACAATTTTACTTAACTGCAGCTTACATCACTTTACAGAACATTTTTTGGGGCTTTGATTCAAGATTAAAGGTGATCCCTCTTGTCAGGAATCATCTTGCACAGATTTAGAGGCTGTGATGATATCATCTCTTAACTTTTTATTCTATAATCAAATCAGATGGAGTTTATTGAACCCTCCTCACAATGTTCTAAATCTCATTTCAAGATTATTGTCAGAGTTTAGACAAAACACCAATATTTCATTTTTCAAATACGGACAGCCAAACAGGAAGAAGTTTTCTAGTAACAATCTTTTAAAAAAGGTAATATCACTTCCTCGATTATTATTCCCTTGCTTATACGTCCAAGGACCGTGAAACATAAGCAGCTATTATGCTTCGGTAGAGCTTGATTGGTTGTTCAGGATGTCCCCTTTTTCTTTTCAGTTAGTGTCTTCCAGATTACAGCTGCCCTTCCTATAAATGAAATCTACATTTTACCCCCTCACTCCAAGAGGTATGATCTTGCCCTGCACTGTGCTAAGAAACATTAAAGAGATGTCAGTTTACCAAATGATCCATGCATAATATACTTTTCCTTATTAGCACACTACAAATTTAAAAATATTATTTTATAGACATTAAGTAAGATTAGACAAGCACAGGTTCTTGCTGGAATTACTCCAAAAACACCATACAATGACTATTACACAGCAATAATTGCTTTTAATATTCAGGAACGAGATACCAGAATTGAGGAAACTGCCTCAATTCTCAATAGTGGCCAAAAGATCAAACAATATCAGTAATTACTAAAGGAAATAATGAAGAAAACAGAAGACATCACAATGTCTTTACGAATTCATAGTGTACCATAGTAGAGAATATCATAACTTGTCTGTCTGTCTCTCTCCAGAAAATGATGCAGTCCAAGAGGAAAATCCTCCTCTCCCTGCCCCCAGAAGAAAAGCAACAAGGAATGATCACAAGCATAGAACATCCTTCATAAGAGAAACCATTTCTGATGCCTTCCGAAAGGCACAGTCCAAATCTATTTCAGACATTTAAGGAGGGATACAAGAGAATTTTAATAAAATTATGAATGACACAGGATGAACAGGAAAATATTATTCAGCTGTTTCTCATAATGCAAGAACAAGCAGTTATCAACTAAAACCATCATGTGGCAGATTCAAAGCATAAGAAATAATATTTCATATGACTCAATTATCTTGAGACAAGGTTTTCTGCAGGTTACTACACATGATAGATACTATAGTGTTTTGGAGTTCAAAATAGGGCTATTAAATATGAAAATATTATCTTTGGCTCAGAAGTATGTAGCTAGAAGGAGAAGAGGCACTCTTGGAAGCATCATTAAATACATATCCTTCCACAAGCATCTGCTACTGATCACTGTTCTTTTTGATTTCACTGAGATTCCCTAAAAGACTTTTCAGTGGCCTCCCCACTTTTCACAGAAAGAGCGCTGAGGGAAACCAAATGATCACAACGGACAACAAATACAGCATCCCTGACAACAAGCCAGTGGACTCTCCCTTGCAGTTCTCTCTGGAGACATGACAGGATGAAAGAAAAGTAGTAAGTCTCATAATTGCTTCAAACTTCTTCTGCCCCACCAAAGCACTCTAGGCCCAGCAGTTACATAGGCCTCTTCTTGCACCTACTGAAAGGATGCTTGACCTTACCTAATCAGAATTCAGCTGGAAACAAAAGCTCAAAGCACCTTTTTATCAGGAATAGCTGACAGAGATCGTTTAGAAGTTGCTACAACATGTTAGAAGTAAAAGCCTCCTGAAGCTATTCTTTCCTGGCAGCAGCATAAACCCTGAATTTGCTCAAAGAGTTCCCAGAAGTCCACCAATGATCCAAGAAGTTCCCAAGAGACCTCGAAGATTTAGAAGCAGAGCACAGAAACTGCTGTGCAAACTGCTGGGTCTGTGGCTGCTTCTGTTAGCTGCACTCAGTTGGTTGGGCTCGGATATGAAAGAGTTTAAATAAAAGATGAGAAGTGCAGAGAACATCAAAAAGAGGCCACACAGCCTGGCACACTTGATGCATATGTGCACCAAGGTCTATCTTTTGTGAAAATGGAGCATAAGTCAGGGAACGTTGTGAACTGCATCATGAACATACCAATGCCACCAAATCTGTAGAGGATTTTTCCCCTTCACTGTGGATATACCAGCTTTATTTGTAAACTTATAAATTCCTATATAGTCTTCCACCATGGCCTCACTCAGAGCCTCACAATGCATTGCTACCAATTTCATTTTAGAGATGCCACAATGGTCACCACCACACCAGACCTCAGGATTACAGGCTCCATCTACCTCACTGGGACAGTGACAATATCTCCAGTCTTGCAGACATCCTGAAGGGCTTGTTGGGCTTTTGGTCTAGCATGCTACTGTCTTCTTAGTTACAACCAAAATATGTGATTTTCTTGAAATAATATGATCAAACCCTCTGGAAACATGAAGCTAATCAGTGCACTTAATACAACTGACTTTTGACTTATTGGTTACTGCATGAAATCACGAAAATTTCTATATGTCTTTCCTACCCTGCGTTAATAAATCCTAACTGAACAATAAACATTTTTTCCAATTTCTGTAAGAGACATATTATCCATGCACGCTAACCTGCTCTGTGAAAATTGATTAAAGTCATCCTGAAGCTCGTACTTGTGCAGAAGTTCTCCTAGGAGATAGCCGGTAGAAAATTCTTCTGATAATGATCCTGGTACTAAGTTGGTTTTGTTTAAAAAAAAAAAGATAATTAAAAGAATTCATACATTAATCTTAATACAACTCATTATTATTTTTATCCTGACACTTGTAAATTAAGACCAAACTTTACTAAACACTTTAAAATAATTTCAGAATGTGAATATAATGGAAATGAGTTTTCAAGCTGCAAATAAATCTGCTTTATCTATAAATCTGCTTTATCTATAAATCTGCTTTTAGTCATTTAATTTTCAATTTTAATTTGTTTAAAAGTAAACATCATCATAACTGTCATTAAGACAGTGGGAACCACTATATATTCTAATTACTAAATTACTATAAAATGCAGATGAACAAAACACACACAGGAGATCTAACGTGCTGCTCTTCTACGGAAAGTTCCTTCCCTCCTTGCGGAAGGAATGCTTCTACAAAGCTAGCACCAGGCTTGCCATTCAGAACACAGCACGGCTTTGCATACACATACATACTCTTATCCTCTGGGGTTCTTATTAGCAGGTGAAGGCTGAGCTCCTCATATCTCCTGAGCCCACTTGGCGCTCAGAGGAAAACTATCACCATCTTCACCTCAAAAATCACTACCTTGCACTTGAAGATTACAAATCTACCTAGACGCGAGGAAACGGGCGAGTTCATTTGCAGACCAGCCGCAATCAGCCCCGCGCCCCCGCGGCGGGAGGGGGGCCCGAGCCGGCGGCCGCCCCCGCCGTCCCGCCCCGGGCTGACGGGCGAGCCGGCGGCCCCGGCCCGCGCCACGCGCGAGCCCGTGCCCCCCTCCCGGCGCGGCGCGCCGGGGCCCTCACCCACCCACGCTCCGGGAGAGCTTCACCACCCCGTTCAACCACTCGCACAAAATCTCCGACATGACGACGACGACGACGGCGACGGCGGCGGCGGCGGCGGCGGCGGCGGCGGCAACGGCCCAACCGGCCCTCGCGAGCGCCTGGCACCGCGTCCCGTTGCCACGACGACCGGGACCGCGCGTGCGCGGGGCGGGCCCGAACACGGCCCCGCCCACTGCCGCGGCCGGCCTCCACGGGAGCGCGCACGCGCCTCCGGGAAGCTGGCGCATGCGCCCTGGAAGGGGCGGGGTCGCGGGTGTGGCCGGGGCGGGGAGAGGCGAAGCAAGGTGAGCGCGCCGCGGGGCGCGCGCCCCCCTGCGCGGCCGCAGCCGTTGGGGCGGCGCGGGACCGCCTCGGCGGCGGCGGTTGGCCGTTGAGCGGGCGGGGCGCGTGCCGAGCGCGGGGGCTCCCCCGGGGCTGAGGCGGGGCGGCTGAGCACAAGGGGGCTTGTGGCTGGGGGACAGCAGGAGTCCTCTGGTCACAGGTGGTCGTTAGCCCCTCTCATTTAATGTCCCGATAGATATTCCCCTACTCTCTTTTGTCCCTGTGTCGCCTTGGCTGGTGGTAGAGCCCCGTTCTTCTGGCTGCGGGGCCGCGTGTCTGGCTGCTCGTTTAGTACATCACTGCTACCCCATTCCAGCCCTGGCTTGCTCATTGCCGAAACTGCTGTTATGCTAGCGTGGATGCTCCAGAGCAGGAAACTATACGGGCTGAAAAATAATCTGGCAGGGAAAAAACACAAGGGAAAATTCTGGAGCAATTCTCCCGCATGGGTTCATGCAACAGCACAAGTTACTGGGTTGGCACAATGTGAAAGGGGGAGGGAGAGCAAAAGCTGCTGAAAAAAGCCATGCCAATTTAAATGCATGTTACACATTTGCTAGTCTGTTTTTCCGTAGTGTATGGATAAGAAGACTCGGAGACATTCTCGTGCCAATACAGCTGCTTGTGTGGCTGTATGATAAGCCAGCTTGGGTATCTGAGTTTGGTTTGAAATAAGCATCGATTGATTTGGGGTTTTTCTTTGCTTTTATTTTTACTAGGTCTTCTTAGTCTTCTGTACTTTAGCTTTCTGCATGTTTAGCTGCACAAACACGCAATGGTATGATTGGAGGGAAGGGGCTTTGAGGGAGGAGCAGGTGTGCCCTGCCACTGAATGAAATGTGAAGCGGTGGTGGTCTACCTTTCCCCCACAGTCCTGTAAGACGTGGTGTCAGAAAGATCAGTGTGTGTGTGTGTGTATCTACACAGTTAGGAAAAAAAAGTAGTTGCATCATCCTATGTGGCACCGGCATGAATCACTTTAAATTTTGAAAAGTGTGCTACCAAAATGTAGACTATATAGGAAAGAATTTCATCTGGAAAATATACTGTATACCATGGAAATTTAAATTGGTCTCTTTTTCCAGAAAAGGTCTAAAGATGATTTAATTAATTTTCAAGTACCTTTCCAATACACAGGCAGGCAAAAAAACTAATTGTAATTTTCAGAAGTGACAATGATTAATAGTTGACACAAACAGCTTGAATATTGTGGATCCTGTATCCCTAAAAGTCTTCAAAATAAGCCACTGTGCCTTCATGGAGGGTGTGCTTTAAATCAGAATAAATTGCTGAGTTTTGTAAGAGTAAATGTGTAACTCAACAGTCATTTGTATCAGGAGAAGGTCGTTGTAGAACTAGTGGCATAAGAACAAATCAAGCAACAGAAAGTTCAGGAGAGGAGAAATACTTAGTACAGCTAATTTTATTTTAAAATAACATTGGTTGTTCGGTGTGCTGAGATGGAGGTAGTAAAATTTTGGTCAGATGAGCATGAATTGAGAGAGAGATGTGGAATCTCATATAGATTTAAATTCAGTAGTGGCTTGCTGTTTCATCTAAGGATCTCTTCACTCTTAACAAGTTAATGTCATTTTCTTATACAGTTCTGGCTAGTGATGGAATAATGTGGTAACCTATTTTTACTTCTTTTTTTTTCCTGAATTTAAGAACTTAGGAAAGATGTCTGTGTTCTGCACCGTGAAAGCTGAGTCCTCAGAGTGTTTAAAGGAAGATACTTACAGACAAGAAGTAAGGTAACTGTTTTCCTAATTCTGCACTTTCTGAAAACACCAGCATTTCTTAATAAGATGATTGTTTGTTCTGTATTCTGTTCATTTTATATTTCACTGCTAAGGATGCCGGTGGGAGTGTCATGGAAATTCCAAACTGGTTTCCCAAGGAAGATTTCTTTGGGAAGGGTAATGTAACTTTTAGTCACTAATACTGGCTGGAGAATGCATCTGATTTTTTCACCGAAAACTGTATTTATTATTATCTTCCTGTATCCTCCTTTGGACTTGTTTTGAGAGAGGAGAGATTTGTCAATAGGTCACATTTATATTGGTTGAAGGAATAGAAGACATCAAACAGTAACCTGCTGAACACAGACAGAAATTCAGGTGCCATGGATTAGCTTTTACATTTCATTCCTTTTAGCCTCCTGACATAAATTGCATGTATGAAAAACAAAGAAAGGCCTATGACAGTCAAGACTACAGTTTTTGTGGATATTAGTTTGGAATCACATGGACATAATAGTAGTATGCACAAAGAATAAAAGAGCAAGGATCCAGTTTTTAAAGTTATCAGTAAACTTTAGTCCTTTATCACAAAAGAGCATTCAAAATCCTTTAAAGGTTCAAGACTCAAAAGCGTTGGAGGTGCTCCCCGCAGAATATTCTCCTGGCCACCAATGATTGTGGCTCACAGATTTTCTGCACCCAGATGAGAGTGCACATTGACTGATGTGACTGTATGCTGCAAGTACTACAAAAAAGTCCCCACTTTAAGTGCTTGTAGAACAAACACTTGCAATGCTAATGTACCTATATACAATATGTGTCAAAGAATTGCGGTTACTGCTAAGTAACCTCTTTATATTTTAAACAAGTGTGTCACCTCTGTTCAAATACTGATGAGATTGTATGAGACAGTCTGAAAAATTCCGGGTACACAGTGTTCAAGAAAATTATAGCAACTAGGTGCATTGTTTTCTGTACAGCAAAGTGAATTATCAGTATGTAGATGCATTTTGAATAAACCTCAGTAAACTACTGGGAAAGATTAAGGCAAGGGAACAGCAGAGTTCTGAGACTGTAAAGATGAAACAGGGCAAAATGCTTCCCATATGAGGAACAAATCTATTCTTATGGCTGGCTGATGTTCTGTTTATTTTCCAAACTGATAACCAAGTAAGGAAGAAGATAATTTAGTCAGTCCCACAGAACCGTAACTCACTTGTTGCCTCTAAGACAATATGGTTCAGTTTAGCCAAGTTAGAACACCACTGCATTTAAACCTTATTTTGCAGCGGTCTAAAGAATTTTTCAGCTTCAGACCAGATATTCAGTGTTTCCAGGGTGACATGTTTGTTAGGAATTGTCTGTAGTGGATAATGGCATATACTATTGAATAAGGTTTGAAATATTGATGCTATTTGGTTTGGTTTGTAAAGTTTGAGACTTACTAAAGCAGTTTTTCTTTTATGTGTATACAAACACTGACATTAATGAAAATCCTTGAAGAGATTCTGTGGCTTCAAGGTAGGAAATGTTGTTCAACCATTTCGAGAGCAAAGGAACACTTTATATAGAAAGTACCAAAATAGTTAAAAACAACTGAATGTAAGTGATGGAAGTAAAGAACTGATCTGCCTAGCAGAATGAAAATTCACATGAGCAAAAGAAAAGAAACTGGAAGGCTTATTAAAACTGGTCTGAAAAACAAGGACATGTCTTAAGGACACAGTAAATTACTAGGGAAATTAGAGATTAGCATGTAGATATAGGTTTAAGCAAGTCTATAAAAGATAGCATAACAAAGGAATGGAGAATTAAGGGCATTTTTATGTTAAAGACCTCTGAACTGATATACCCATTTTTGAGCATCTCATTGACCTTAATAGCTTCTTCTCTGTTTTAATAGCGATTTTTCCTTTAATACCTGTATTCCTTATTCCATCAGAAAGGGGAAGATTCTGGGATGAAGAATACGATCTCAAAACGGGAGAATAGAAATAGCTGGGAAAAGCAGCAGGCCTGGGCTTAAAGACTGAAGATTAGAGGCTGGAACTGAGTAAACATTCATGAAGGAATGCAGTGGCACAAATAGCTAGTCAGGAAGAAGAGGGTTACGTCAGGAATGGAACAGAAGGGATCAAGGGGACAGAAATCATCTTTGTGCCAAAGCCTGAATGGAACCTCAAGATTCTGACTCACCATTTCTTCTGCCTTCAAAAGCAGTATGCAAAACACACTGGAAAAGGATGTTTTCAGTCACTCCCGGTAACTGTCCTCATCCACAGACACGTATTGGTGTCATAATTTAATATGGTCAGAAATTAAATTACACACACTTTTCCTTGTAATCATTTCTCTTACAAGCACAGAATGGACATGCACTTGATGTGGGTGGATGAAAGTTCTTCAGTTACTTTTTCAAATTCTCTATAGTCTGTTGTAAAAAGGGGGAAGCTAGGTAGTAAGTAAAGTTCAGATGGTTTATTTTTGATGTGCGTAGTTGAATTTGTCTCTGGCATAGTGTTTCTGTGAAATGCAAATCGAGTTACTGAAACTAGAGTTTTCCAGCCAATTATAAGTTATGCCTTTATCATTTTATGGATGCATTATTTATATACAATGTCCTGATGTATTTTCAATAGTGTTTGGTAAATGAGTCATAAGGCCTCATCATTTAATATTTTATCTTCATCATTCTAGAAGTGCTCATTAACTGGGCACCATTTGTCTTATCTCCTTTCACTATAGCTTTTGTATAGCATCATTAAAGAATGCTTGTAATGTAACTAGGATCCTTTTGGCTGCTACTGAAATACAACTGCTCTTTCTTGTAGAAATAGGACAGCCATTGTGCACTAATCATTCTGTTCGATTCTATTTTTAAGGTATGAAATGAAGAATAGTGTGTCTGTTTTGAAGTGCAGAGGGAATGCAAGTATCCACAATGTAACTAAGTGATTTGGAATTTGGCTGGAATCCTTGCACCTAATGCCAGTACTTGAAAGCTTAGCTATTAGTTTTTTCTCATTATGTTGAACGAGAACATTGGTCAAGCATACTGTATACTGGAAATGTTCTTGGTAGAACATTAGGTTTTCACAATTGTTCTTTAATCCACAGTTGTTAGCTAATTAGGGTAAAACTGATGATGTAAATAGTCAAGAAAAATTAAATTGATGTTGATGTAGCTAGAGGAAAGAGAGATCATGGGCTAAAGTGCCCAGTTGCTCCTTTTAATAATGAATGAATGATGACTCATGGTATTATATTGCTAATATACAGAATTTAATTTTATAAGGAAAATATATGCGTAGATGTTCTTTTCTTACAATAACCATTTGTCTTCCCTTTTCATGAATTACAAATTTCTCTGATCTTATGCCAGAATAAGTTTGCGCTCAGGCTGATTCCAATAGATGTATATTTTTTTCCTCTTGGACAGCAGAGTTGCTCATAGTGGTACAGATAGTGTTGTGCTTGTGTTTAATGATCACTGAAATACAGGTTTGTTTAAGCATTTCTTTATCTTATTCATAAAAAAATTTCCTTCCTGACTACATGAAATCTGACTAGAAGATTTTAATGGGAATAAGAATTCTGCCTTAAAATAAGTGAAATTCTATAAGGAAGTTTAAATTAATACAGAATGAATGAACAGAGGCACTCGTGAAAGATGCAGAAAAGGCAGCCAACAGTTCATGCTTTAGTCCTTTAACTTAATTCAAAATTTTCTTAGAAGATACTCTGCTCATTCTTTATTTTGAGATGTGGCACAAATTAGCATTTTAAAGAAACAGAAGAAATTAGAGCAGTTAGGGACTTGTGTGGTGGGGGTTGGACTCCCTTACCGTAACTGATGAATCGGTTCAAATCTTATAACATCACAGAATGTTCTATATTCATCCCAGTAGTAAGAATTTAAGATAGTGTGCCTCTGATTTCCTACAGCTGTCCTGCTATTTATTCCCATGTCCAGCTCTTTCTGCTCCATTAATTCTTATTCTCTTCCATAATCAGAATTATTCTAACCCATATATTCCCATTTATATTCTTCTTCGTAATCCTGAAGTCTTCACATATGATGTGCCTTTCTTCTGATTTTCATTGACTACCCTAGAACCATTCGTATGCATATTTTGTTTTCAGGGTATTTTATGGACATTCTGAATCATGTATGATATTTAAATTTTACACCATATCAACTTACTCATTCTCTTTTTTCCCCATTTTCTAGTGCGCTGGTACAAACTGTCTCAGAGTTCTTTCTTAGGTTCAATTGCAAGAGTGTGCACCTTCTGGCCGTTTGAGTCACATGGAAAGTGGTAGGCCAAAAAACCCTTCAGCTGTTCCTTTTGTACAAGTACTTTGTAACCCATGTGGCATGTGGCTGTTTGGCATATGCCTATCTAGACAATTTAGTGTTTTTGTAAATTACAGTTTTGAAATTCCTTCCCCAAAGGATGGTAGATGTCCTCCTCTACCACAGAGAAATGTTGTATGAATGAGATTTAAAATGGAAAACAAGCAAAATCATGGTTGGAGCCTCAAGTATGCACAAAACCTGCTGGTAGATATGCCAGCTTTTAGAAAAGTAATGTTAAACAGAGGATTGTATCTTTGGAAGCCCTTGATCAAGTTTCTGCAAATTTATATAATTATGCCTGTGTTCACATTGTATATTGTGCCTTAGTCTGAGCCTATGATATAAATTCTGGTTTATCTTACACAATTTATACTCCAAATCTGGCACGTCCTTTCTGCCACTGGGTTTCAGAAGCTGCTTGCACCCCCTAGGATCAGCTACTTTTCTGTGTGCTTATCCTTTTATGCAGAAAGAATACTTCCAAAGAAATAATTACCAATCACAGGTTCCTTTTTAGCAGCACACTAACAGCATTTGTTGGCTAGACTGAATCATTAACAATATCCACAATGCACCATTTTCTTCCTACCTCTTCTGAAAACTGCACTGGAAGTAGTGATTTGAAGTAGTGATACTCCATTTAGGCATGTAGTTGGATAGGTCTATCTTCACCAACAGGAAAGAGACGATGTGTCACACCACTCTTTTTCTATCTTCTTTTCACTGATAAATTCTGATGGTAAAGGTAGTTCTGCCCTTTCCCTTGTGTTACTTCTCACCATTCTTTTACTTCTGTTTACAATGCTGAATCTAGATCCTCAGGCTCCGCTGTCCAAAACAGCTATTTCAACTGCAGATGTAAGGGTATGTTGTTACTGATATTAAGTATTTTCTTTCACATTGCAAAAACTAGTTTCCTGGTAGAATTCATTCATTTTTGACATTATACTCAGAAGAGAGTTGAAAGATCATATAACCTTGAATAGAATTTTTGCTGCTTATTGTAACATAATAATTTTTTCTCTCAATTCCATTTAAAAATGAAAATGATCACATTTCATGTGACAAGTTTTCTCCTGCATGGTAGATAATAAAATATGTAAATAAAGTCTTGTCTTATTCCATCTTTTGCTCAGTTTCCCTTTGGATGACAGCAGAAAATTCTTTCCCTAAAGCTCATACCTGCTGCAGACACATAATCCTTGTATTTTGCACACATCAGAAGCATTTTGTAGAACAGAATAGTCTTTATTCTCCATTTAAAGAAAGGTGCCTTTCTAAGATCTATGTCTACTTTTTTGGTTTCCTTGAGGGTATAATTCTTTTCTCATCATACTTGGAATAACAAAGGCCCTAAGCCTCTAACAGGCAAGTGCGACATACTGTTCACTAGGTTATTTTAAATCAAGCAAATTCTGTGCTTTGGTTTGAAATTTTCATTTACAGATTAATGCTTAATATTACTTGAGTGGGCCAGATGGAGGATTGAAAAATAGCTTTAATTTCCAAACAAGAAATAAGTGTACCAATATTTTAACAGACTTTACAGCTCACTCTGCACCAACTTCCTCTCATATATATATATGTGTGTGTGTGTATACACACCAATAAAATAGTTTAGTGTGTAATATAATATTTGGAACCTAAGATTCATATAGTTCTATTTCTGGAATTATTAAGCTGCTTCCTGTGATAGCTGCCTTGGTAAAGTCTGTTCAACAATCCTTTTTAGGAATGTCTTTAACAGTTTCTGTTCCATGGTGAGAGAGGAACAGTTTTGGAAAGCCCAGAAAAGGCAAACATCAACAAAAAGCAAATACATGATATTGCATCACTCTAATTACTTTCTTACAGACCCAGGCATTCATACAAACAAAATCAGACTGCACAGTAATTACATTCATAAGAATTTTGGTTCAATTGTTCCAAGATTTGGTCACATTATAATTTTCATGTACGTGAAGCTCAGGAATTAATTTGCCTTGCCTTGGTATGTTTACATAATTTTTATGTACATATGTTTACATAATTTTACACATGTTTACATAGTTTTACATATGTTTACATGTGTTTACCTTGCACTAGTGGGAATGGATCTTAGCAGTAGCAACCAGCCCTAACTACCTCAGGGAGACAATTCAAGGACACTTTGGGAAGTCAAACTCTCTGATTATCTGCCTGTCCACTGACTACCTGCTTTACAGAAACCTGCAAGATTCATAAGAGAAGAGTGATTATTTTTATGAGTATGTGTGGGTGTGCATGCACGTGTGGGTGTATGCTTTTAAATATTTTAAGAAAATGTCCTACAATTTTGAAAGGTCTTTCACAAGCATGGAGTTCAGGGTTTCAAATCGATAATAAACAAAAACTAGCAATTCCTTTCTTACTGCTGCAATGTAGTTCTTTCCCATAAAGTTATTTATTTGTATGAAAATAAAATCATTACTTTTTTTCCTGAATTCTAAATGTAATTGAATGCATAATATTTCCTGCCTTCATGATACAATTACAAGAATAAATATTTTTGAAATTTGAATAATTAAACAAACACGACTTCTTCAGACATTTGCCTTTTTAATTTATCATCCATCAGCTGGTTGGCACAAACAGTAGAGAATGAGTAGAGCTGTTTCTTATAGATGTTTCCAGCTCAATTTTTCCTTTTGTGAAATAGATTTAGTAACATTGCTTGTCTTATGAACTTTTCTTGATATTTAGATAATTTGTTTCTATTGTCCCTATAACTGCTGTATGTAAAAGCTACTATTTACAACTGATTTGGAAGATTAGATATTTCAGTCTTCCATGTAATGTAGCTTCTTAATCAGTAGCCCCCACAGAGGTTTAGTTTTTCAATAACTGTGACAGTTTGTTTTGTTCTGCTGTGTGGTTTATTATTATCTACATCTGTATTACACATCAGACACTTTCAAATATGGTTAATTTGTTTTCCTTCAGTTTTGAGCTGAATGTGATAATCCATTTTTATTTCATTGCTTGTGTTTCATTTATAAAGATGTATCCTCCCTAGTGAAGAGGGTTTAATTACTGAACTTTCATTTTTAGGTGGGATGGCTTACAGTGTTCAGGGTATGCAGATGTTGTTCAGCCATGGTTTATGAGACAAACCTGTGGTGTGAAAATTTAACAAGCAAAAAACCTGCATGTTTTGCAAGGTACACGTTACAGGAAATTCAGAACAAATAAGAGAAGCATAAATGATGTAATTAGTAAATAATGGAGATGTAAAATCTGTAAAAAGATTAACCAAACATATAAAAAATTTATCATCACAATTTGCTGTACCAAGAAGCAAGTATAGTGGTGTGAATGTTACTTAAAATAAGAAAAAACTTGGGAAATGAGCATTTTGAATTTAAACTAAATCTGTCTTCAGTTATCATCAGTGAAATACATGGCAAACTAATGTGAATTATTTTAGAAAGAAGTATGTGTGGTAGAAAAGTAGAGGCAAGGGTAACTTCTAAAGGTGGTTCATCTTTGAATTTTTCACAAATTAATCTTACTACAAGGCATTGCTGCTAACCAGTTCCACTGATGAGAAAGTTACTGTTATCCTCTTTGTCAGAATGATTGGCCAAAGCTGTCTTACTGGCATCATGTCACATAATTGCCTCTGCACCAGTTTCATGAAAGAGCTATCTCAATTTCTGATGTCATATTTGGAATTGAAGTATAAAAAAGAGAATTGAGACAGGGCAAAATTCTACAGTATTTAATTTCTTCTTTAGCATGCATTGTCCTTTTATGTGCAAAGAATTTCTTAAGAGTACTGTATATATTATCCCTTATGTTATATAATGCGATAATACTCATGTTGGAAATCTTATTTGCCTTAATATTCTAGATACTCTGGTATAGTGTGTATTCCATATACATCCTATTTACATTCTTAGTGCTGTAACTGTAATTCTCTGGAGTAGTTTGGCAAAAAATGTGATTACAATTCAAACTCTGATGTATGAAATAGCAAAATTCCTAAAAATAAAAACCACCCCTAAATGCTGTCCTTCTGTGAGAAATTCCATTTTAGACCCTAGCCAAATCTTATTCAGATTTCTCAAACCTCTGCTTACTGATATGTTTCTTATTTCCTCCTCCTTATTCGACTGGTTTTAATGTAATTTATATTAAAGGCTGTAAGTCTGTGAGTGTGACTACTCAGGAAGCTGTTATCTGCTGTTTTCTTCTATGCAAGACCTGTTCACTGTCCATCACACTTCTTTCTGCTACCCCTCTTTCTACCTCACCTTATTTCTTCATTGAAGATAGAAATTTTTCTGCTTTACTCAATTCAGATTCCGCATCTCTTCATGTTTGTTTCCTATATTACAGAAATGCCAGAAAGGTTAAAACTCTTCTATACTCTTTTAACCAGTGTATAAAACCTATTATTTTTCCACTAAGTTTTCATATTATAATGACCACTTCTTACTCTGTGTTACATCTTTTGATTAGAAGTTTTTAACCTCCCAGAGATTTTTTTTTTTAATTAGGCTAGTCCTTGTTTGTGCTTATGCTGTGTTAGTGTTACTGAATTACAAATTATTTAATTTTTTTTGAGTGTCAGCTAACAGAATATTGACCAAACTGTCAAGGTTTTGGAAATTTCAGTTTAAATTTTGCAGTTGTCTTGGGAAAAAGTTGAGTAAGGTTTCTCTGATAGTACCATTCTGATCCATTTGAATATCAAACTAAGATAGATAAGCCTGTTTTGGCACTGAATCTTTCTGTTTGATTATTTGCAGTAATGGTTAATAGTGCTGTTTGAAACATAGCACTAAGTATTATTTCAGATCTTGATAATATAAGTAACCTCTTAAACTGTACGTATAGAATACCTCCACAAAACTAGGGAGAGAATGTGTTAGTTTAAGGGAAATAATTTTGCTCTAGTCTTCTGAAATCTAGCAAGGCTTATCAGTAGCTCTCTGTCAAGCTGCTGATTTACAAAGGCAAGAAGAAAATCACATACGTTTCTATGTAAATATGTTTAGGTATAACTCTGTGATCGATGAAGTTAAGCTTAAGGCCCTGAAATATCATCCTTGTCATAGTGATTTTGTACTGTCATTGCAAAGAAGATAAAGTGTAAAGCTTAAAAAGGCATGTATATCACGGAGAAAATAACTTTGGATCACGTTATTTGTTAGCATATAATTCTGTTGAGATAAACAGAATTTTGCTAGCAAGCAGTTGGGATTACTGATTCTGCATTTATCACAGTGTTCTCATAAGCAACTGATGGATAATAAACACTTTTTATTTCGTTACATAGTGTGGAACATGTGCATGTTGTATTGCAGGCACATGGACAGTCTGGAAATATTCCAACAGCTTCAAGCTAATAAGTATGTAAAGTAGTAAGATAAAATCATTAATAATCAGGTTCTGGACAGAGATTGCACAACCATTATTGAAGCAATTCTCATAAAAGCAGGTTTTCTGGGTCATACTTTAGAGAGTAAGAATGCCATTTTCCCAAAGAAAGCAAGTGATGACTAGTAAAATTTTATGGCCAAAAACTTGGAGGAAGAGATTCATATAAATTAAAAAACAAAAACAAACAAACAAAAAAAAAACCAAAAAACCCACCATTTTGATTTGATTCACATGTATGAAGCTGTAGAACAAACAAATCAGTAGAATAACAAAGTAGTTGTTGTGGCCTTTTAGTTCAGAATCTGTCCATAAGCAGCAAGACAAGAAGGTATTCTTTATATATATTTTTTTACTTTTCCACCACATAAGTGAACTATCTGGTTTCTTCGTGAGTATGGGCTTTTTCAAACACATAACATTAAATTTGGAAATAGGTGATATGATTATAAAGGCAAATGTGTATTTACATTGTAGTGTTTTTCTTTTTGAAAGATGCAGATACATTTTTAACTTCTTCAGTGGTTTTGGTTACTTACATACAAAATTTTTCTTCCTAAATATTTCAGAAAAAAGTTTAGTGGTTAGATCTATTTTTTTTTGTGTGTATGTAGATATATATGTATCTATACATGTATAAAAAAGCTCATGTGTCTCATAATACACATATATAGTATTACCCTTTCTATATGAGGCTAACTCTCTTTATAAATGTTACCCTGGAGTTGTGAGAAATATTCAGCAGCAGCAGACTGCTTGGATGGTTTTTGTGTAGTGTATGAGACAAAGATATATTTCAAAAAGTGAAAAAGGGATAGACATGATGTAACTTACAATTACTTTTCTTGCCCTGGAAGAATATTTTCACCTTATCTGAACTTTAACAGTAGTCACTGTCAAAGGAGGAAAGAGCAAGAATCTTGGAGAGAGAAAACTCATTCTGAATGGGCATAAAAGTCTGTTTGTCTTTCTATTTTGTCTTTTAAAAATACTATATTAATCTTAGGAAAGAAATATATTCTCTACTCTCTTTTAAATATTTTAACTTAGTAAGTCAGTAAGCTGGTATGATAGATGATTTGGGACTATGTAATTTAAATAATTGTAAGCATAAGAGAAATATAAATATGAGGAATTCAAGAAGATGATGCTAGAGAGGTAATGGAATAGCTACATGAAAGGAGAGACCTGAATTGGTTGATGGAATAGCTACGTGAAAGGAGAGACCTGAATTGGTTGATTTGAAATGTTTTTGGAATTCTGGTTTTGCAGTAGACTGAATTTTTTGCTTTTGTCTGCAATTCAGAATGAAACAATTTGAAATGTAAAAATTTACTGATGAAAGGAAGCTCCATATTCTCAACATTTCAACTATTTTGTATTTTTTATATTGTAGTGATAGCAGTCTTTTTTATTGCTTTGTTAAACATTTTGGTCCATTTTCTATACACGTGGGTTTGGGCATATTGCTTCCATTTTTAATTCTGAGTATGGTCAGTGCTAACACAGGCTATGAAGGAAGAATGTAAGTTGTTACTTACATACCATGCTTCATTGGTAAATAATCTTGTTGAGCCATCCTTTCATAAAACTAATGGAAAACAAAAGGAAAAGCAAAATTCTGCACGTTTTGTCTATTTAAGTCAGAAACAAGTGTGAAGCATTTCATTTTTGAAAATAAGCTGTCAAATCATAAATTCTAAATTAGAAATACATTTTGCACACTGTGTATATGAGGAACAATAACCTGCTCTAAGAGATGATGGTAACACAGATGTGAACTTCGTATTACTTGATGCTGTCTGTTGATTTGTTTTTACTGAAGACAGATGGTTTTGAAAGCGAGGGAATACTTGCTGCAGACACAGCCATAGAAAAATGAGCTTTTTTCTAACTTCATAAGGAATAATATACCTGTAGGTTTCCCTCCTGTAATCTTAAAAGGCAGAATTAGTACTTTTTATATGCTAAAAAAAGTTTGTATCCCGTCCCACCTATCCCCAATCATTAGAAGTTGAACTTCCTTTTACATGTAATCCCAGGATATAGAGATAAATAATCAAATACAGCAATGTAAGTCACTATAAAGAATTTGATTAGCAGCAAGACAGGTTAAACAAATGAACGGCAATGTGAGATTCATCTTGCATAAATTTATAGGTGTCTAAAATGCAAAGTATCTGAGATTGTCTTTTCATTTAAGTCCACAGTGAGAAATAGGCATTTCTGGAACACAGTTAATCCAAGCTATTTTAAAACCTGTATCTCCAGGAGAAATGTATTATTAAAATTAATTTTGCTAGTCCAGTGAAGCAGAATTTGAAGAATTTAGCATGGTGGGGATGAGAGAAGGACACAATAGTCCAAAGTACCTTACAATTTTATAATGCTAACTAGAATATACCAATGTTGGCATGCTAGGGGCCATAGGTCTCTCAGTTGCGAAGAATCACCCCATTAGGGGAACAGTACCATTTGCAAACGGAGCAGAGCAGCAGCATGATCATCTCAGTATTCATTAATGTCCTGCTCTCCAAACTGCCATAGGTATGCTGATGTGGACACATCACTTCTCTGTTGTGTCCATAGCTCTACCCCCTCACTCCTTATCCATATGAACAAAGTAGATGGTGATACTGATACGCTGTGGTCAGGTCCAAGCGGCCTCAACTGTCAGTTTGTTTATGGAGTACTTGGTGACCCTTGATGTGAGATTAGGTGCAAATTTTGGCCAGGATTAAGACTGGCTTTTTATGACTGATATAGAGCATTAATAACTAGGTCTGGGTGTGTAAATAAAGCACAGACTGTGAGAAGAATTATGCTGGTGCACTTTGACTCATCCCGTTGTTGAAAACAGGAGACCATCATGATGAAGAGTCTGGTCCCTAAGTATTTGATCTGGATTTTAAAGAGACATCTCAAAATATGGGCACTCTGGAGCAGTTACCTCTGAAGAGTTACAAAGCAGTGTGGAATATCATCTGGATGATGAACTGAATGTACCAGGGAGGAGTCAGTTCATAAAAAACAAAAGCCCAAATAGGTGTGTGTAAAACCAACATTGATTTTAGTATATATGATGCACGTATAGTTTACTTCATATAACATAGTCTTTGGTCTAGATTTGACTCCTTCCCTTTGCTTCTGTAACCCCCTTCTTTCTTTTTCTGTTTTTAAAGTTTTTTTTGAGTAATAACAGAACCAAAAAAGGAACAGGGAACAGTTGTATTATTTAACTAATCCTCGCCAGCAATTTTAGTACAAATTATTGATTTGTTAATCATATCAGTAGTGATCTCTAGATAATGCCAATTGCTCTTCAGTTAATAATTGGGCTAAAGCTTTGTGGCAGTTAATATTAGAACTGATTCTTATTAGTTTTAAATCCTTAAATGCATTTAATTATAGATTTGCTTATGAAACAAACAGCTGCTCCTTTTCCATCAACTCTGTCAGTCTGCCATTTGAAAGGATTAAGCTTGATGCATCTCTACAAAGTACTTTTACCTTACCTTATCTTGGCTGTATTTTATATCTTTGCACCTGGCGTAAACTTTCCAGAGCTCTTTGTTGGTCTAACCGCATTAATGACATTACTCTTCTCATCACTTTTTGCAGCAACACATTTGGCTTGCCTGTATTGGCTCAAGAGGGTGGAAATTAATTGTAATATCTCAACCAAAGCAACATGTATAATCTGCTGTCTTAAAAATGTTGCAACAAATGAGTTAAGTAAAGTTGAGTGCAACTGAAACTTTTACCATCAGTTGCTGAAAGATAACAATCTTTCTGGGCAGTATTTTGCAAGAATATTTATCAGAAATATTCCACATTAGCTTTTGAGCATTTTTGAAATTAACTATAAATATTAGCCTAAGTTTAGAGAGCTTAGAAGGAACTTTGAGTGAGATAACAACAGGCTTTTCATGGAATTTTCATTTACCTTCACTTTTTTTTTATATGTTTATGAAAACAGAACTGCAAGGCAGCAGACATTTAAACTTCTGTTGCTCTTTCACTGTGAACACAGATGAGTTATTCAAATACCAAATTATTGAACAAAGTTGTTTGGAAGCCTTTGTTATCATAAGACTGCCAAGTGGAATTACTATGAAGTATGGTTGGGTGGATGTGCTTCAGGTCCCTGTGTCGTTTCCCCAGAACACTGATGATGCTGATGTGTGGTTCAAAGAAGGGAGCTCTAGCTCTGCCAGCAACTGAATCTTGAGATGCAGCAAAGGTTTTCTGCACCAGCCAGAGAGACTAAAAATTTTGCACATGTAATCACAAAATCTCTCAATATTTGCTGCCCCTTGAACTCAGGGTTGCTTAAGCTTATATTGTCCTTAAGACAGGAGTGGGAGAAGCTGCGTGTCTTTGTCTTTGCAGATGGTGTATTTTACATTCATAATTATCTCATGAAAGACAGAGCAAATAGTGCCAATTTTTGGATGAATTACACAGAGATAGGTCATCATTAGACTTCCCCGTTTGTGATCTGGAAAGAAATTTGGCTGATATCCCTCAAAATGACATGGCTTAGCAACATGATCAATCTTGAAGGAGACTGAGTCAAAATTTTCTTTCCCAGGGGAATAGGAGAAGCCCCAAGATGTGTTCTTGCAAGTCTTCAGGTGATAGGACAAATTACTGAATCCTCTTTGCAGCAACCAGGAATGCCAAATATGCTACTTTATACTCTTAATAAAGAAGCGATCTGTGTGAGCAGCTTGTTCCTTTGTTCCTTATCCCTTGGGATTTTCCATTAATGTATCCTTTTTGGTTTCATTTTCCACCCTTTCTCCAAGATCTCACTCTTTTTCAGTCAGCTCTAATTCCAGCAAAATGATCCTCATCAATCACAGTTTTCTCTACTTCTGGTGCTGCTGGTGACAGGGAAGCCACCTCTTTGCTCTCTTTTGTAAGTGCAGTTTTGGTGTTGGCTTAGACATTCCTGCAAACCTTTGCAAAACTCAGGTCTGCTACAAACTGAACTTCTTCACTTCTTGCTGTTAAAGTGAGTGAGAATTAAAAATGTGAAAAGGACCTGTACTGAGACAGTACAATGTGTGTATTTCACATACTAAAATTAATATACACAGCAGGAGGTATTCTGACTCCTAACTGGGAAGCTACTTTCCACTAGAAGCATAGCTCTTCTGTCCACAAAAAGCTGCTTGCAATTAGGAAGATGATTTTACAGTCAAGAACAGATTGGATGAGGAGGGCAGGATTGGGAGCCATGCTCCCATGTCAGGAAACAAGCTAAAGGGTGGTAAAGAGTCAATTTGTTTTAAAGAGTGCCACCTTTGACAGAAGTTGGAGGAAGGGGGAAGGCTAGAATTTTGTAGACAGACCGAAAGCATCTAGACAACAAGAAAAGAAGTGGAAGAACACAGGAAATGGAGTAAGAGACAGACTCGTACTAGTTGTGGAGGTAGAAACAGAGCAACCTAGGCAAAGACACCATGAAAATAATGTATTTCCTCATGGTATCTATTACAGTTAACTTATGGGAGTAATAAGATTTATTTTTTCAAGTGTTGTCCTTGAGACAGGAATGAGTCAAGTTAAATGCCCATAAGATTTTACTTTCTCCACACCTTGGGAGTATTATCATTTGTCATTTTGTTGTATACCTTATCATGGTGTGTACTACCTTTAGACCCACCCAACTCCTTTTTCTTAACAGGGCAGTTAGTTACTGACCAGTTGTAAATATCTTCTTCCCGGCTCTGTTTACGATCTTCTTTGGAAGGCATGATCTGCTTTTATCTAATAACATTCAGAAGACTGAAGTTAAAAATAAATGCACTGCAGGAAGATACTTTAGCTCCAATCTTTCTGATCCAATGGCTAGTGGAATTTAACAGTCAATAACAAAAGCAAGATTATGAAAAATCTGGTTGTACCCTCTCAGCAAAATAGAAAAAAGACGTTTCTTTGGTGTTATTTTAATTTTCAGTCACATGGACTTACATTTTATTAGGAGATTTTTTTTATATCATTAAGATCATTGAACTGTAGTCTGTTAATGAAAACTTTGATTTTTCTAATAATCTGAAAGGGAAGTAAGAACGTAAAAATTATGAATCTAGAAGGCAGTAATAAACAGGAAAACAGAAATGTACAAAAATCTAGATAAGATAATGTTGGAACATTGGTTATTAGAGGGAAGTGAATGGTTAGTGAGTCGCAACAGCTGGTATTGCATATGGAAAAGGGGAAGTGTATAGAGTGGTGTGCAGTTAATAGTTTGGTTTGCCAGAGTCTGAGAATTCTGGAAAACAAGCAGGACATCATATAATATAATTCTTTTAAGCCATTTTTCAGTCTTGGTGATATTAATTATTTCTCATTAAAACAAATATGAAAGCCTCTGACCAGCAAACTCATTTAATGTTTATCAAATAATTATCAAGCTATTAGTTACTTACATTTCTAGAATTGAAGGAAGTATAAGAAACAACCACTTTTCTGAATAATAATGCATATTCTTTTCTTTCTTCCTCATAATATTGATCACTTTGGAAAACTTTGTGGTGACTAATGATTCTTTGAGTGTATTCAGGTGCTGCGCTATCTGGTAAAGAGAGTTAGCTGATACTATGACAGCATATTCCTGCACTTTTCTGATAATGACTTCCTGAGTCAAAATATTGGATGCTGCTTAACTAATAATCTCAAGATAAAACTATTTGTCTTTTAAGTTAACAACACTAAAAATATTATAAGGATAAATTTTCTTACGTAGATTTTCTCTGTTGTTTAACTGCACTATTAATTCTCAAAAAGAGAAAAGATACAACACGATGTTTAGTACTGTAGAAACTTTTTCATGTCTTAATAAGACATTTTAATAATAATTGTGTTGAAGTGTGCTTAATGTATAAGGAATGTTTTGTTTTAAATCAGTTTAATTACTGTATTCACTTATTAGGGTTTTCTAAAGTGATGAATTTCATACAAACAGGAAATAGTCATTTGATCTCTCACACTTTACAAACTAAATGAGACTTCATGTAGACTTTATTTCTAGATTTTCATCTAGTAGGATGCTGAAATAGTTTGCAAATTATAAATGGCACATCCCATTACTGAAGAGCATGAGACTGTGATAGCACTGTTTTTAGAAGACTTATTTTATTGGGAGAAAGATGAGATAAAAAGATATCACTGGAGGTTTGTGTTTCCATATAGACATGCTGTCCTCATCTTAAAACTTTGGTTCATTCTTTCAATGAAAAGAGACAGATTATATAACACCATTGTAACTATACATCCAAAAAAAAATCATATAGGAAAAGTGTAAATAAGGAATATAAAGACAGACAGGTAGTTAACCGTGAATTACTACTGTAAGACAATTAAGGTTAGTGGAAATTACTTTCATGTCTTGCCTTTGTTGTTATAATGAAGGATAATTATGACAGAAGTTGAAGTTGGAGCTGCAGTGATTGAAAACCTGTATGACACACCTGAAGATGCTGACAATTTGGGCTGTTTCATTTTGCTGTTAGACTTACAGTAATTATCTGAAAACACTGGACAAGACATCATTAAGTATGACAATAAGAAAAATCTATCAGTAGCACATTAAAAATGTAATCTGTAATGATAAAAGCTACATCCTTTTTAAGGAGTGGAAATTTTCTGATTTTAGGGCTTGTATCACTCCTCCCTTTTTAACCTGTGTTTAGCTTTCCTTTCAGGTATTGCAAGCTGAAAGAATCAGTCAGGTTTTAGAAACAGGAAGTGTGAAGTCCTGCTCCTGCCCCAGCTGCTGACTCTTTGTGTGACAGGATCTAAGTCGCTTAACCATTTTATCTCTGTTTTTTTCTTTTGTAAATGAAGAAAAAATACTGCCTTCTACACATATATTTATACCCTGTGTTTTGATTCATTTGATCAAAGCAATATTTCAGACAGCCTGTCACTTTCCAAAAGACACTCAGATACTTTGTCTTCAGTCATACATATGCAACGTGAATTTTGTATGGTTCAATCACCAGTATGAATAGTAGCTTGCTCAGAACTGAAATGAGCAAATATTTACTTTGTTAATGATTTTGCACAAGCAATATTTCATTCAAAATATGTTTTCACAAGTTTACAGAAAGTTTCAATTAAGTCATTAAAGGTTTTTTTTCTAACTTTAGGAAACATTAACAGACTAAAGCATAAAAAATATTCACCAAATGCTATTATTTTGAATAACTGTGATTTTTTTTAATTAGGCATAGTATATCCTGCTCATCACTGTACTATCTTAATATCTTATAAAATTGATATTCTCTCTTACTGCATTCTTTCAAAGGTCCAACTTTTAATTATTAGTTATTTATTTAATATGTCTGATAATAAGTTTCAGATAGTATTCTGATAACAAGTTTTACATATTCTTCTGAAAGCAATGGAATTCATAGTTTTTCTGAGTTCCCAAAACAAAACTGGTAAATATTGCCCAGCCAGTTGGAAAGCACAGTCTATTGTATGTTTTTTTGTCTTTTTTTTTTTTTAATACAATTGTCTTTAAATTTTCAGCTTCATTGTTCTTGAAGGTGGAAGGTCACTGTCATGGGAGGTTGTGTTCATAGTTGTGCTAAACTGATCTTTTTTGTAATACAAACTTGCACACTTGAGATCTTTGAAAGGAAAAACTGAAAACTTAAATTTTACTGTATTCAGTAGGGAAACAATTATGTAAGTGATGTATTCTTGGTGACCTGTGTTGCTAAGAAACAAACTGATGTATTCTCAATAGATTAAATCCTTCTCTTTTATATGTTTTTACCACAAGGTGCATTGCAATGCCTTATTCAGGCTTGAGCAACTCAAAACCCATGAACAATGAGGTCAAGCTATTATCTATTTCTTTCTTAGCTCTGTCTTGTGCTATCTAAGCTAAAATCAGATACGTCTCCATGAGTACCTACCATGGAGTTCCAGTTCAACAGAGAATAAAACAAAATTCTTCCTATTTCACTGCACCTATTTGTGTCTCCTGTTTCTTTCTTGATCCCAGTAGAGAATGCTGCCACTGCATCTGTCACAGGACTGTAGCCTGGATGTCATCTTCAGCCACTTACAGTTCCACAGGCATTAATACTGGATTTGCTCAGTACAAACTGGGTTAGAGCACATATGGTCACCTAGCGCATTGCTGTTAAACTAGCCAGTGCACACAAGAAAAAATATGTAACAGTTTTATGTTTTTATGCTAATTGTGGAAGGCCAGGGGGCATCTGGTCAGATGAAGTCTGCCAATATAAAGTTACCCTGTTGGCATTTTTGAACAAATTTAAACTAACAAAGTTATTTTATGTATGATCTGTCCTATGCATTGTGATGTTGCGTAATTTTTGATTTAGTCCTATGAGCTATCTGGCTACATTTACTACATTATTTTTTTGCCTGTACTTTCCGAAGAACTTCTAAGATATTACCTTCCTTATTCAGCTACAGAACTGATATGTTTATTTTCTCTTACATCACCATTTATCTTTATTGTAAAATCTTTTTTCTGAGGTTTGAAAAATGTGGCCTTGTTCCATGCATATTTATATAAAATGCAGCTGTGCTGTGTAGTATGTCACCATCTCACTTCTGAATCCACCTTTAAACTAGTTCCTAAACTTTTCACTTTGAGCCTCCCGCTGCTCCTTCCCTTCTTCCCTCCCTCCCATTTTGGTCAAAAGGCTAACTCCTGCCCATTGACCCATCATTCAGCCATGATGCCAGCCTTTATCACCCGCTTCTTAAATTTTCAAATGGTAATTTTTGTGCTTTCTCTCATGTTGTTTTTCCCACTCGATGGAAACTTCTGTAAACATTCAGTAATCCCCTTATATCGCATGTCTTCTTACTATTGCTTTTGCTCTGCTCACTACACAAAAGTTCATAATGGGTAGATCAAGGCTGTGCTGAGATTGCTGCCCTTAATACTGATTGTTGTCTTGTTTCCTGATTCCCCACTTATCTATATCCATCAGTGGTCTTTCACCTTAGATTTGCAAGGGATTTATTTGAAACTAGAATTTAGTCCCAGTATCTAATTCTAAACATTCAGAGCAAAACACGTACCCAGTGAAGATATGAAATTTATAAAGTCAACTGAAACTGATAGATTAGAAATTGCAGCTTGCAACATCTCGGGCTTGTGGTGAGTTAGTGTTGTACAGCTGTGACTCATCACATATTAACTATTATCCTTCTAGCTTTCCATGCTGTTCTTAATTCAGTATTTTTTATTTATTGTTACCCTCCATATGTTTTCAGGTAGTACATATGGCTTTATAGATTAGCTGACACAGAGTCTCAGCTACTGTTTGGTTGACTCTCACTTCAGACTTGTCCTGAAATATTTTGTTGCCAAACGTCATAGGTTCAGTAGCTCAACTAATTTACACGAGCAGTATTCCTCCTCTTCAAAATAAAGAATCCTGTGAAATCTTCATATTCAAGGTTAATTCAGATTTCTCAGCTTGTTTCACGAGAGATGACTGTGCTGACCGATTCTAACTCAGAGCCCGAATTTGGACATGTGGCTTATGGAACGATGGAGGATTTCTGTCTTTTACTTCTGCAGATCATGAGTTACTGTTTTTAACTTTTGTTTTGTCTCTTAGGGACTTAATTTAAATACTGTTAGACTCATTTTGTTCTGGTATTTCTGGAATGGAACTGGATGCCATAGTCCACTATTTCTGTTATTTCCAATGGTTGAAAGAGGCTAGGTTTCATTTTAGTTCCAAGTTCCATAGAGGCTGGTTGATGCTGCCATTCACGAAGGTAAGATATTGCTCTGTTGATTGCAAGATCACAACACCCCCCCAAGCTCTGAGATCAGAAAGGGTTGTACAGTTTTGCTGCACCAGGTCTCTCCTCCTTGGTTGTGTGTATATTAGTAAATTAAACAGTGCCAGGGAATGTTCCCCTCATTGCAACTCAGTTGACTGTACTGTTTCATTATTGGTACAAGGGAGCAGATTTTTGCCAAGCACACTGCTAAACAGTTACGATGTTTGGCAGTTCGTACAGGCTGCAGGTCATTCCCAGTTGGCAGTTTGCTTGCAGACAACCTGTTTTGGAAGATGAGAGAGTTTAATAGTATGTACCTGTTCTGTTCTATGGCAGTTAGCCTGAGTGGCAGAGAGTGGTATGGGACGCAATTAATTTATGAGTATAGCTATAGCCTCTGAGTACCAAGTTTTATATGTCTTGCTAAGCTCAGAACTCAGTTGGAGATAGATTTTAGGTGTTGTGTTTCACAGAGACAAAGTATTTCTAATTAGCTGATCACTGGTACCTTGCATGTATGATTCTTGGGCCAGTCTGCTCCATTTCTACAAAATTCAACAATATGTGCATCAATTGCCAGTGTTATAGGCTACTATATTTTGACTCATTTTGAACACTTCTTTTCCCCAATAATGACTTGTAGATTATAATGCTATGATCATCTGATCAGCTCTGCTGTGTAGTCTGGGCCATAGAGTTTCCATACATTTATTGTTTTTTATAGTAGCAAGTGTCATCTAGTAAATCATCCAAAATTCTGGGAATATTCCACACAACCCTTCATCAGTTATTTTAATGCATAATTGTTAGATAATGTTAGAATTCTGTGCTTTATTTCTAGCCTGAATTTTTCTACCTTCAACCTCTTATCAGAGGACCTAATCATACTTTTGATTTTGAAAGCTCCGTCTCTTGCCAAGTACTTGCTTCCCATGGGATTGCCAAGCAGGTTCTCAGAAGTTACATGCATATACACCTAGCAGTTTCAACTCATCCTTGAATTTTCCAGGAAATATTTAAATTATTTTAATATTAATATTTAAATATTTAAACCTAGTTAAGTTACAGAGCCATGGGTAAGAGCTCTGGGAAAATTTGGAACTTATTAAGCAACATGTTACATTTCTGTTACAAAATACGTTAGCAAAGGTTAATGTGTCATGTAATTAATAAACACACTGTAAGCACTTAGAGATCAGATAACCTCTTTAATTCAGTGGTAATGAAACAACAGAAAGGAACTTCTCTGAGTCCCTTTACCTAATGCATTAGCCACTTCAGCAGAGAAAGCCTATAAATGATTTTAATACCAAATCCTGATAGTGGTATTGTTAGATGACAAAGCTCCTATTAGCTTCAACAGGAAAGACAGTTGGCTGTTTTGGTTAAGATATGAAGTGAGGCTTAAAAAATTTGGTAGGCTTTGCATGGTCTTGCATGATTCTCAACTTCAAAACTAGTTCACTGATTAAAATGTATGTCAATCACTTTTTGAAAGAGCATTTCATTTTCTGTAAAATTCTCTGCCTGTTTGCTTTGTCATCAGTTGTATTTCCACTTTGCAGATTATTACTGCATTTTTAAATACATTTCATAATTATGCCTGTCTTACTACATCACAAGTTGATGATTAATTCTTACTTGCTTATCACCTGCAAATGACATGCCTTCAATACAAAATACCCTTAGACTGTGTGCTCACCAAAACAGGAACCGTCATGGCTCCTGTGTTTCAGAAGTGTCCAGCCCGTACAGGGGATGTCTTTGTAAGCAGAAATAGCAAATATCAAAGGGCTTCATATGAACTTAAGAAATAGAATGTATGGGAGATTTTCACTGATTTATTTTTAACATACAATGACTTGTAGAAAATAACAGTGAATAATAGATTTTTGGCTGGACCATACCTAAACCTGACCATCCCATGTGGCTCTGGATGCTGTGGCAACTGCAGCTGTGTTGTCAAGGAAACAGCCTTGTGCTCGGGAGGCAAAACCAATGAGGATTAAGCACAGCTATATTATAGCTAAGCCTCTGTGACCTTATCAGGGAGCAACAAGATCTGTCTGTTCTTCACTGTGCAGGTGTCCCTCAGGAGTGAGGGAGATATGCACAGACAAAAACATACATACAATATATCTGATTTAAATGTCAGACCTGGATTATTCAAACAAGTGAATGCATTTCCCAGTTAGATGGATTAAAAGACTCCATTTGTGTAAGTAAAATGTTGATGTAAAATAACATTAAATATTTGAAAAAGAAAAGTAATATGACATGCTTTTTTATTAGCTATGAAACAAATATGAAATAATTGAAGTATAATGAACTTTGGAAGTTTTTTTGATCTTTGTTATAGCTATGGATATTCAGGATAAAATTCAGACAAGAGTGCACCACTATAAAAATGATATTAATTTCCCAGTGATGAGAAAAAATTTTGATACAGCACTGAGATGCAGAATAGTTGTCAACAGTTGCAAGCACAATATTCTTCTTCATCACTAAGAATTAATTAATGCATATGTCACTGAAGTAAACTCACACCCTGACATGCACGTGTTACTTCATCCCAGTATTTTAAATCTAAAAGAATCAGAATACAAATGGAACTGAGAATTAGTAACAGAAGAAACATGCTTAGTAATTTTTTTCCTTGGTGGAGAAGACAATTTAAAGAGAAAAGGTTGTTTAAATTAAATTGCTGTCAAAAGTTAATTGTTTTTGGTTAAACTTTAAAATATTTTTCTTCTAAAGCAAAATAGACTGTTCCACTGTACTTGAAGTTTCATAATAAGAACAAGTGAATAAACAACTATATTTTACATGCTTTGGCAGAATCTCTGGAGTTTATTATGCTTTTCTGTTTTACGTTAAGTCACATAACACCAAAGGTGATTAAGTGTCTTTTTGTATTAACCTTATGTTTTAACTGTTCAGCTGGATATATTCATAATAACCATCTTTCTTCTCTTGTTTCAGTATCTCTTGTGCTGTTATATGCCTGTCTTTTCAACAAATGTCAGTGTTAGGTTCACCTGCTGTTATCTGCAGATAAATTTTTTCAGTAGTGGTACCCTCTGGATAACTGCCTTGCGTCTTGTATAGAGAAGGGAGGTGTTGAAGCACACTGTGAAATAAGGTACAACTGATTATCATAGTGATTGTGCTTCTAAGGTTATCTTGTGATTTATTTTCTTTCTTGTTACCTTTTTTCCAACAATCCAAATTTGCCCAAGCCAGTGGATTTTGGCTGTTTCTGATGCTTCTTTCCTTGCATCTCACTCCTTTTTTTTTCCAGTGAATGCAAGTGCGTCCCCCTTTCTTTCTGTTTTCACATATATGATTTTTTTTCCAAAACTGCTTTTTCTTAGCATTGCCTTTATGTTACAGAAAGATTCTGGGTATAAGATATTTCTGATCAAAGCGAGAGGTTCAGAAATTTTACTGCATATTTAAGGCCAATATAGAAAACTTGAAATTGATTTTATTTTGTTACTTCATTTCTAAGGTAGTTTCCACTGTCCTGATAAGGTTTCATATCAGCACATCAGGGGAAGAAATGAAGCAAAGAGAACAGGGAAGGCTTGGCTATTTCTGTGAGCTGAATATGACGTCAGTCTTCTTAACAATATAAAATATACAATAAGAAAGTAAGAGATGAGAGCATATCTAATGCTAAACCTTTGAATAAGTTAGAATACGTGCTACATTTTCAAAAAGAGTGGATTAAGTCCTTTGAGAAAAGTCCAGTATGGTCTAAATACATTTAGAAAAACATTCCTGAACATTCAAAATAAAAGGATCAGGAAATGTATTGTGCCTCCCAAAATGTTTTTTATTCCCATTTCTTCTTTCCTTATTCACTTTTTATTTTCAATTTTCAGGGAGTTTTATCTTACTTTTTATATTAGTCCCATATTATCACATGTGATTGTATCTTCTTACGTCTCTGTTTGTTCCTGATGTGTCAAATAGTTATTTTGGATCACATACAGAGCTGGATACTTTTCCTACTTTTTTGTCAGCTTCTTGACTTCTTTCCCCTCTGCATTTTTTTCCATTTTTACACAAATATTTCTGCCTGTATTCTATGTTTCTCTTCTATCTATATCTGTCTGCCTTTTTTATTGGCTTTTTAATCACTTAAATCCATGCTTTTGTTACATAGTCTGGCTTCTTTAAGGAGTTTGATTGGGATTAAGTTTAATTTTTAATCCAGAGTTTACTAATATGAATTACTTACATCAGCTAATCACTGATTTAGGGGACAACAAGTAGATCCAGTGTTTCTCTAAACTAACTGCTTTAACAATTTGACAGTAAAATACTACAAGTAATCTGCTATCCTGGCACTTTTCTGGGATAATCCTGGACAAAAGAGCAGTAGCAGTCTCTCCAGCTGATTTATTTGTGGACAAATAGGCAGATCAGCCATTCCCTGCTTAGGCAGCGAGTTACACGTGTCCAGGACATGTCATCCCTCCTGTGCACGTGCTGTGCAACAGATCTGTGTGCACATAACAAGTCTAAGATATTTTTGATGCTGTAGATTTATGGCAGGCCTTCTGTGCATGTCCCAAAACCATGTGTCCAGGTGTTCCAGCTTGTGTCATAGATCTCTGGATGTACCACATCTTCTTTCACTAGTAAATATGATTTTTCTCATCTCATTTTAAATTATATGTATAACTTTGGTCCATCTATTCTAAATCCCTTGTACCAAGTATACTTAATTTATTTGATCAAATTCAGAAAAGAGTTCAGAAGTAATCAGTGGAAACAATACAGTGAAATCAGATTAATTCTGTAATGTCCATTTGGAGAAACTCAGAACTGGGCATAGAGTAGTCTGCTTAGCCTTAGTTTTTATTCATCTTTCATCTTATATAGCTTTACAGTGCCGTAAAATTGAAGTATAATTTACCCAATTAGAATGCTTACATTTTTAATACACATATTTATGCACATATTTAATATTCACATCAGTAACAGCAGAAAATTGAGGTTGTGGGAGACCTTGAATGTTTAGGCAGCTGTTGCCAAAGAGCCAGAGAACTGTAGTGTCAATAGCCATCAGTAAGAGAGTATATGTGCAAGATAAATTAACTTACTCCTGTGTTCTTTTCTAAGTCTTTTGCATATAAATTACATCCCCATAGATTATGGTGAATTAATTCCATTGTTGTTATGAGATTGTGCATTTACAGAAATCTTGCACTGTATTGTAATGTTTTGAATTTGGTGCACTGCTCATAGAAGCAGATATACAAATCTGTACTCCAGGTGCATTTTTTTTTCTAATTTAGCTTTAGACTTCTGATATGATTTACGCATTTAAAAGAAAGTTTCTCAGGAGGGTACCTTAGTAGCCAAAAATCAATTTCTCAAAAGTTTATGATGAGTGAAACATTCAAACTTGGGCAGGTTTTTTCAGGTTATGAACTCTGGAATTTTTGGTGGTATATTAATCAACATAAGCAGTTTCTTAGCAATATGCTGTCACCCATCAATTTTTAAGTCAAAGACTATTGGTCACAGTAGCCATCTGAGTACAAGATATCTAAAAGATCTTTATATCACTGCAATAGTGGGTGGCAGTACATGATCCTAACAGATGTCAAGCGTACTAGTCTGATGACTAGCCAAAAGTACCTGGAGGTTTTTGCAAATTGCTTACCCTGTTGTCCTGAAACTGATATCTGTTATGTAGAAAATTATGCAAATGTTTGCATCAATATTTTTCATATTCCTCTGCATACTTAACTGCACGGTTTTTATTTTTATTTGCTCCTCTAGTATTTATATGATTATCTTTTAAAAACACGCATCTTCCCTAAACAATGATAAGAAAAAAATAGAAAAATAGCCAGCAGAAGGTTTTAAGAGCTACTGATTTTTTTTTTTTTTTAATCAATGTGTATAGTTTACATATTGCTTTTCAATTTACAACCTAGTTTAATTTTTGGATGGAGAACCAGAACAAAACTTTAATTATGACTGTTATCAGTGCATTAGAGTCCCTAGCCTTCCTAAATACAAATTGTTTGACAGCAGCAGTATTTAATCATATTTAAGATGGTTTTACTTGGAGGCTTACTCCGGTCCAACGAGCAGCCTACAAGCTGTCCTGTCCTGTCCTAAGGATGCTCGCATATGGCTCAGTGCCTCTTCCAGGAGAGAGCAAATGGCTTTCAAGTAGTGAATGATAGCTGAGTGCCTTCTCCGGTGCCTGCTCGCATCTTAACTAGGAGGCTGCTGCTGAGATAAGGAGGTGTAAAGCTGTAGCTGCTGCACTGGAGAAAAGTGAAGAGTGGCTCTCACAACTGACAACTGTCTGTAAATAGGAAGTTTTTCATTCCAGAATCAGGGTAATTTGGCTTAATAACTTAATAACCTGCCATCAATATGCAGAACTTTCTGCCTCATTATACCATTTCATTGTCAAAGACATTAGGAAAGAGAAAGTTTGGGGAGGCCTCAATACCTGTTGGGTTTTTTTGATCTCTTGATAGAAGTTGTCCACTTTTCCAGATTATTCATTGAAACAATCCTAGCAAAACATGCATGCTTTCCACTACTGCTTTTATTTAAAACACCAGTCTTTGTTTAAATCCAGCAAATTATGAATAAAAAAATTGAGAAAAAAGGTTCACCTGATTTACTAACATTCTTTGTTTTCTCCAGATGGAGACAACAGTCTTCAGTCTGGATAAAACCCAAGTAAATGTTGGTGATGCTTCCACCGAGAGATATTCTTTTGGAAATAGTGATGTTCATCTTGTTAACAGACCTTCAGTTTGGCTGGGAAAAACTCATAGAGGACCTTTTTGATGACCAGTTCTGCTTTTAAGGGTATTAACAGGCCCACATACAAGAAGATGATTATTTTAGTGCTTGTTGCTTAGGATTTATACGCAGGCACATGGTTGCTAATGCAAAACTTTGTTTTGCTTCCCTAGGAGGTATTTAAGTCCTTTCAGACACAAGAATGTAGAAACTGCTCTGCTGGATCAAAGCTGTGGTTGATTTATCTGATAGTCTGCCTGTGACTGTAGTTGATACCCTGTTCTTCAGAGAAAAAGGCAAGAATCTGTATAATTCATTTACAGAATTATGAACTTAATAGAGAAAATTGTCATCACTTCTTCCACTCACTGCTTGTGAGGTTTTGTTTGTATGTGAAGACTCTCTGCTCTCTTGAGTTGGATGGAGAAAATGAAGGAAAGGTAAAAGTGACTTCTCAGTGCTGCTGGATAAAGGAGAACAGTATAGATGACCAACAGAAGGGAGAGAGACAGAGACGCAGAGAAGGCCAATGACACAAGCAGCTGACAGTGTCTTCTGAATAGTCAATATTTCATGAATACTGGGTGAACAAGAATGGAGGAACTGGGTAAAATTCGGAATAGAGATTCAGAGAGGATGTGATTGTCTGTTGTGAGTGTGGTAAGAACCTGAATATATCTGAAGGAAGAGGCTCTTGGGATATCGACTGATGTTAATTGTTTTTCCTGGCATACAATTTATTAGGTAACAGTGATAAATGGCCTGTGTGATGCCTGAAAGGCTGCATATTCAGCCTCTGATAGAAAACAAGATGAGAACTACTAGGTTAATATACTTTTGTTTTTGTAAGTGTTTCTTTTTGTCAATGTTAAATTTAGTAGGTTTCAGTGTCTGAGTAAAAGGAGACAAGTTTATTTTTATTGTGTCATTCATTGTCTTATATACCCACATAGTCAACTTTTTTCTAGATTGCAGAATCCGTTTTTTCTCCCCCTTTTATATGGTATTTTTTTCTATAACTTCCCTTATATTATATTTGAAATTCCTGTTGGAACTTCCTTCAGTTATTGTTCCATTTCTCTTTTTTTTTTTTTGACATGCACTTCTTAGAAACGAAATAAGTATTGCTAGTATAGCTATGTCTTTGATTTCTATAATCCATATAAAATTTGATGATATTCTCTTCCATTCTAAGTCTTATGCCGTGTTACATTTGCTTAAGATTTTGAGCAACTTTGGATCTTGAGAACATTTATTTTTTATTAACAGGTACAGTTTATTTGCATTCTCAGTATATGTACCAGTAGTTCATTTTATTTCCTTCTGTGTCCACTGGCTTTGTAGTCATCAAGAAAGTTTTATTTGCTAATGTGATTTTCCAGATGGAAATGAAGTCTGTTCATGTTTTTGAATGTAGAGCAGAGCTCAGATACAGTGTGCAGACAACTTGTGTATCTCGTATGCTGGGGTTTGTGGAGCTAGAGCTGGAGGTTCTTGCTGTGAGCTCCCTAAGCCAGAATTGGTATTCTTCTTCCCCCTCCCCTCCTTTTTTAGAATCTTTCAACTTTTAAGAGAGACTGAATTGCAAACTGCTTGTCTGTCAAGGCAAACAGCTTATTTAATTAGGCGATATGGTATCTGGACAACCAGAATCACGATCAGGCAAACAGTTCTGCAGTCACCCAGTAATCTCTTTGTCAGATGGCTGGCCTGTTCTGGAGTGTTCAAGATTTGGGAGTTCCTTGACTGCAGTTTTCTTCAAGTGATGCTGAATTCCTTAGCCTGTGTATTGGGTCTTTTTTTATAGCTCTCCCACTGTTTAGCAGGACATGTTCATTAACTGTTGGTTACAGTTTGAACCTTTGAACTTTTTCCAGTAATTTTCAACTTACTCTGTCTTTTGAATCTTCTAAAAATATAGTTATATGTAAGCTTCAGAAGAACACAACAGAAGAAAATTCATTACTTGTATATTTTACACTATACCAGACACAAGCAACACTTACGTTACTTCTGCAATTTAAATGTGTGCTTTTCCTAAAAATCCTTTTACATATCAGAGTTTAGTTTTGGCTAAGGCAGTAACTTTCACTGGTTAGGACAGGTGTTAGGTCTGCAGTTCCCGTTTTGCTGACAATGTGAGCTTCACATAAGCCTGCAATACAATTTGACGTATCTATATAACCCTGCTGCACCACATTTTCTTAACAAGGTTCTGTTTAAACAGACCATCATTTCAGTGGCATTTTGACAACTCCATAAACAGGTATTGCAGAATTTTTTAAAATAAATATTCTAATCTATTTTATTATGTTGTTACAATTGTTTTTTTACCATAGCGTTCAATTGTGCTTGCCCAGGCAGGAGTGTTAATGTCTCTGATTGTATTTTATCCCAGGTAAAAATTCTCTTTGGTTAGTCTCTAAATTTTCTTTTATTGGCACATCTGCAATAACTTTATCCTGTGCAGTGCCCTGATGAATGGAATTTGGTAGGGCATTAATCCCATTTTGGCCTGCCAGTCCTTGCCAATTAATGGACAGAAATGTTATCAAGATTGTTTTTCAAGATCAGTAATTCTGTGGTATTCAAAACTGATTTCTATTCTTATAACTCTTAGATGGTACCTGTGTCCCATGAAATTTCTTCATTAGTTTTTGGCGATTCTTTCTCTTGAAGTGCGAACTGTTTATTGATCATATTGATTTGCTTCCCTTTGTACTTGGATTCTTTAGTGATAATTTGCAATTCCTGTGGAGTCTAATAATGCATAACCAATTTGTAATGAACATTATTTAAAATCAGATTGAATTTTATCTGAAGAAGTAAAATTGGAAAGACTTTTCTGGTTAGTGAACCTGCTGTTTAAATGTCATAACTCCTTGGTTTTTGAGAGGATATGATTAGATCCTCTGCTATTACAAGAAAAATGAGTGTACCAGGATCACTGAGTATAGAATTTACAGTTGTGTTTAAGTTTTACCCCTTCATCTTTATAGAATTTCATTGTTTTTATCTGACTGGGAGTATTATTGCTGCTGTGGTATTCTATATTCTTGTTAAAGTGAATTTGTCATATTGTTTCCATTACTTTACTCAAAAATTATTTTTATATTGAACTTTTCCATTTTTGTTACCTGGAATATTGTCCACTGTGCAGTTTGAGTGACCAAAGGTGGCACTCCATTTTTGTTCTTTTCACGGGCATCCAGTAACCATACACATGATCTTCCCTTTCTGACAGTTTATCTTATTTCCTACCTGTATCTCATCTCACTTCTTTTTTCTTTCACTCTTGCTTATCTTCCTTATCTCTGTTCACTTCCTTGTGTTTCCTTCTGTAAAATACTGGTGAAGTTGTCTGGGCTCCCTCCCTGAAATATAGTGTTGGGTGATACAGTTCAAATCTTGATATTGGTACAAAAGAGGAATTGCGACACTATTAAATTGATTTTAATAGTTAAGTAAGTGGCGCAATATTCATTCAGTCTGAAGCAATAGGAAAAGCAATAGCTGTGTGAGTGGGATACAGAGTCTTCCAAATCTCAGGATTCTGTGCCTTCTATGTGTTTCTTTTGTTATAAGATTTGCCATTTTTCTAAGATATTGCAAGAATCAATGTTTGTCATAAAACTGTCGTTTGTTGCATTTGATATTCCCTTTTTCATTGCTGTGGCTGTTCTAGTCTGCAGTTTTTCACACAGTGAACTGAATTCATTTGCAGTGTTGTCAGACTGCAAATGAGTGGGAAAGAGAAGTAGTGCTTAGCTTACCTTCAGGGCAGGAGGAGGAGGACCCAGGAGTGTACAAGCTGCTTGGGAAAACACTGGAGTTGAGAAAGGTTGCACATCTCCCCTAATAATTCAGTTACATTGGAGGTGACTTCCTTCCGAACTACTGAATACATTTCATTTAGTTTTGGCAATTTGCTACAGTTCATTTTGTTAGTCTGTTCCAAACCTTCTACTGTCACTTAAATTTGAAACAGATCTTCCAATAAGTCTCCTATAAGGAAAGCTCCTTTGTTTTGGTTTTTTTCTGAAACTCTCTTGTGGTGCCGTTGAAAAGGCTCCATGGCACTTACAAGCGGGTAAGCATTTGGTTTCCCTTTTCATTTCCTTTTAACAAGCCTCCCTCATTTTAATATAATTTCCTTTTTTGAAATTAAGCCTAGACTGGTGTTTTGTTGTTTTTTTTTAACTTATGTTGCCCAGGAAAGGAAGAGCATGATGGACACAGTTACAGATTAGCACCTTAATAATAATATCATTTTGAATCAAGTCCTGTACATTGCCAAGGGCTAAGTCAAGAGTTATTTCTCCTCTTGTGGGTTTCCTGACTGGCTTCACTGGAATAATCCTTCATGGTATTTAAAATTTTTGCCTCAGCAATGCACCCCTGTGGAATTTAGCCATTTTGCATGGAAATAGCCTCCCATTATTGTTTGCTTTCTGCTCTCAGATTTCCTGGTCTCCCTTACTATGTCACAGTCATTATCATCATCATAGTCCCACTATCAGTATTGTAGTTCAAAAAGTCATGCTTTCCTGCTCAGGCCTGGAATCCCAATCCAACTGATTCTGTTTTCCTTATAATTAACAGTGAACTTACCTGATTTGATTCAACTGTTTTAGCATTTAACACTGCTCTTCTGTTGGAGTGAGCAGCTCTGTTTTTCCTATGTGCTTTGTTTCCTGCGCTGCAGCCTTCCACCTACTATTTTTCTTCCACCGTGTTTTTATATCTGTATTATGTTACTAACCTAATTCAAAACCAGTCACTTTGGCTCCCCTGTTTTACTGCTTAGTTCTTTTGCATTTGTGTCTTTTCATGCATTTGGTAGTATTTTTTGTTTTCTACATCCTGTTTAAATGGGACTTTTTTGTGATCTGATCAGTAAACCAAATTCTTTCAAAACTACAAAACAGTTCAGGTGGATATTTTCTTTTATTCTGTCTGCTTTACTTCCTCTTCACTTCCATCAGTGTAGTATAAGCTGTGTGATATTACAGTTTTAAAATTGAGGAGACAAAATTGCCTGAGACAAAATTACTCCACATTTGATTGCTCTAAGACTAAAAAGGAAAATGAACACAAAAAAATTAAAAGGAAGTAATGAGATCAAAATTTTAAAGCTGCTGAGTGAAGAACAACCTTGGCATGATATATGAAATATTAATGGACTGAGGTATGTTTTGTAGGGGGTAGCTGCAGTTTTCATTATGCATGGTAGAGACAAATTAGTGTTATTTTTGTAGCTGCACTAAGAAATGTAATCATACAATAAATCATATGTGTTTCTAAATTTTTTTCCTGGTATCTTGAGTCACTATTCTAAACTTCTAAGAAATTGAACTGACTATAAAAGAATAGGGCTTCCAATGTTAAATAATGAAAGGAATGCACAAAAAGAGGCAAATGCAGGATTTTTTTCTAAATACTTATTAATTTCACACTCTAACCATCTTCAGATTTGTTAGATATCTTAGCAGCCATTTCTTCTCTGAAAGTGTGAGACTATTTGCATGAGATGATACAGTGATTTTTATGCTCAATCCTATTTAGAATGCTTAACTATATTTTACATCTGAAATATGGATAATCACACAGTCATTATTTTGTTATTCTAAATTTAGAGTGTCTGGGTAAGACTGAGGTTTTAGCCTTGTGCTAGATGAATGAAGCTCCGCATTTCCATTACATTTGTGCAGAAAGTTTCCTCCTCTGTGGCACTCTTTTGCTTGATTACAGCCTTCTGGAAATTATTTTGTTGTGTTTTCTCTATTGGGTGGGAAGGTAGGGGCTTAGAGAGAAGGATTTTTGGTTGTGTTTTGTGGGCTGTTTCATGACATAAGAAAACATAAATACGGGATAGTAGATCTGGACAGAGAGAAAAAATCAAATAAATATAAAAAATTTACACTAATTTTCATTAAAAATATATGTCCAACTACAATGCAATAGCCCTTGCTTGTGCCAAAAACTGAATTTACGTAATTACACATATTCAAAAATTTGTTATGTCATTATCATAATGATAAAGCCATCATTTCTGTTCTAAAGCACTTGAGGAAAGACAATTAAGAGAGTGTGCCAGCGTCTTCAATTCATCCTACTTTCACAGAAAATTGTACCTTGTGTTTAGTAAGGAAACTGTGAATTTTTTTTTTTAAGTTCCTACATAGATATTTCATAGTTGAAAGTGAAAATTACTGTTCTTGTCGAAAGGAAAATAATTATCAGAATTCCTTGAAAACAAGAAAATTGTTCCAGTCACTCCTTGACATTTAAAATTGCAAAATTCCACCTCCTCTCACCATTTTCTGTCTTTTCATAGATATATGTATCTATCTATTACCCAGCTTGGCCTGATTGACGAAAGAAGTTAGACTGCAAGCCATGAGTATTTCTTTCAATACCTCAATGAGATGCTGCTAGGAATATTAAATGGATTAATAACTGAATGAATATTTAATTTCTAAAAGGTATCATGTATCCTATTTCATGGTACACAGTTTAATTAATAATATAATTTCTACTGTCTGCACAAATCTTAAATACTATGGTTAGAGTAAAAATTTTTTTAATTCCTTTTACAGACTATAGAAACATACTTCAGTATATTGTGCGCCTGCTGTTAGGATCTGTTTTGTTTGGTTGCAATCAGTAAATATTAGCAGACATCAACTTTTGGACTGGCTCACTGAGCTGCTTCTCCTTCTAAATCCATCAGTAATAATTGTAATCTGTTTCACCTTTTCCGAAGCTCCAAATCTTGGAGTACAGGGTTGCCCCTTTTCCCCAGGACTGTGCATTCTACCTATCAGGTAATGAACTTGTTTAGAGTGGCAAAAATTGAACAGAATATGAAAGGTGCCAGAAATTAGTAATAAAATTGGCAGCAAAAATAAGATTGCTTTCAAATTTGGCATTTAGGTTGTGTGTTCTATAAATAAATGGACAATATTTTTCTTGTGTTAGTGACATTAATATTCATATTAAGATCCCGGTGAGTATAATGAACAGTCAAATTTAATATAAGAGGAAGAGTGAGGGTATTTTAATGATTTTATCAGACAGTATTGACTGGCAGTGACTTCTTTAATTATTTGAACTTCTGTCTTCTGTGTTCATTGAGGACTTCCATATATACCATAAAAAGTGCCTTGGCCTTAATGCTTGTATTTATTTCCTACTGCAACAGCATATACTATTTTCATCCACCCTCAATCTTTTGTTACCATTTTATTAAAAGAAAATACCACCCCACATTTCATTCAGCCATTAGGTCAAAGTCCTAAGTTCATCAAGATGAACAGGACTCTCCTATTATTTTTCTGCCATTCAGGGGGCTGAGTGGGGTCTAATGCAGAAAGACATGACTGAAATCTTCAGTTTCTGAAGATATGCCCCTACAGCACGTTTGTAAGTGTCTGTGATGAGGAGGTGGAGTGACTATTTCTATTTGTTCTGATTTTCTGTTTGCCTCTCAGCTCCCTCCCGCTCATTAATGTAGTTGTGATTCATCTGACTAAATGTGGATACTCAAACAGGTTTCTGTACCTGTGTTACTCACTCTAGGCTCTCTTCTAAGTTGGTTGTAGAAATAGGCATTTGTTAGACAGACTTATTAGTTTGTTAAGGATGAGTCCTTAAGTATACCTCTGAAACTGGTAAAATGAGTCACATTCTCTTCACGGACTATAGAGGGCCCCCCATATAGCTCAGGTACAAGGCCAGCTACAGGCATCCGGTTAAGCGAGGTGAATCCTGGTTTGTCACTGTGAAAGTATTATGCCTTAGAGAGTACACCATCTACTCAAGGCTCATCTCGGTCAGACTCACTAAAGAAGGAACATTACTTCCTTGTTCCAAGATGGGCAAGTTACAGTGACCTTTCTAGCTTGTATTTTACTTTGCAAAGTGGAGTGTGATTTGCTGACCTCTCGTTGCCTACAGTACTTTCAGTATTGCTTCTTCCCACTGCAGATTTCACTACATCTTCAGATTCACCTTTCTTAAGTTTATAGAGCAGGAAATCTTTGGCCTCTGTTTCTCTTTCCCCCCAGATGTTAACAGATCCTGAAACTTTGATACAAGTTACAAGTTTAATGAATGTACAGTATATTTCCTCTTTAAAATATGTTAAGTAAGATATGGTTACATGAAATAGGTGTAGCCAGATTAACAGAACTCCACTGCAATGGCATCTCCCCTGTGTTATTCCTCTTTCTCCAGTTTTGGCCACATATGCCTGTTGCTTGCCTTGCATCAGCTGGCATTTATTTGATCATGTGAGCATAGTCAACTCTTTAAAGTGTCAGAAAACTAACCTGGGAAAAACAGAAGCTATTAAACTCATTAAACATTTAATCTTAAACTCAGATCCTGTACAGTGTGGCAGAGTGGGGAAATGCGTGACTGAGCTGGATGAAAGGAAGTGAATCAAGGGAAAAAGTGAGGAAGCAAGACCTTTCACTTCTAGCAGTGGCAAGCTGTTCATTTGTTCCACTCGTAAAGGGTACTGTCATCTCCACATTTAATACTGTTGCTTTTCACTAAACAGAGTAATTCAAGTTCATTTTGGTGTAATTTACAGTTTTATTCTGCTGTCAGGATGTGTAGCTATCTCTTTACCCATCTGAATTCATATTTTAAGTGTGATTTATGAGATTCTATATCCATTTTAAATAAGTGCATTTTTATCCCTAATTTTTTTTAGGTAATATGAAATGAATTGATCTTATAATTAGGTCTTATGATTAAAGAAGGACACTGACAAGATGCACCTGAAATAATAATATGTTTATATTAATATTTACTTGAGCTGTTTGTGGCATGAATTTAATTCAATAGTTTTCAACACTGTGAAGTTAGTGTGAAGTTAATTATAATTAAGAATTAACTCATCCCTTTGCTTATGTTCACCTTGTAGTAAATTTTGCTGTATGTGGGCTAAAGACTGTTAGGAGAAGAGTGAGTAGATGTGGAACTAAATACAAAAAACTAACTATCTGTAGTTCAGTAAGTCTGAAAAGAGTTCAATTAATATATTTATTTGTCCTGTTAAATAAAGCATTAAATAGGGTGATATTATTCTACAGATAGAACAGTAAGACTAAGATAAAATCACTGTGTCTAAGTTGCTGCTTCCTTAGTCTCTTCATGAAAAAGCAGAGGTAGAACATCTTTCCTCAGTGTTGCCTGCTTTGTGTATATTTTATGGATAAGGAGGAGATTTCAGAGTCCAAGTTGATCAATTTGCCAGTTTTTATGATCACTAAAATCCCCCAAACTGTAAGAGATAAGAAAACTCAATGAAAATATTTTTCCTGTGATTATGATGACTTACAGAGCATTTTGTTTCTGAAAGGATTTGGTTGTAAAACTATTTCCATTACTTTTTGGGAGGATTTTTATGTTTGCATATTAAACTTTGTAAATGTCAACAAAGAAATAAATATTTCTAATCACAAGCGTGGAAAAACAAAAACAGGTTTTTCCCACACACTGCCCAATCGGCATGGAAAATTACTTCTATATTTTATATTTCCTTTTTCCACTCGTCTTCCACAAGTGTCCTCTACTGAGGATTCCTCAGTGGTATCATTCAATGTAAAGGGATTCTTTTACATATTTTCAAATCCATCTGTTTCTTTTTTCATAAGACTTCAAGAAGTTAACAATAAGATAGAAATGTTTGTTTCCACTGCAAATAAATACTTTTTTTTCCTGCAAAACACAGAAAAAGAAACAGAAAAAAATTTCCTGTGGAAAATACAGTATTTGCATTTGGGGCTAGTCCTGTACACAGGCTTTTGGTAGAGCAAGCTTTCTGGTGCATCTGATTTATTTACTTTAAGTTGTATATTTGCTATTTCTAATTCAGATTTTACCACTGTGTTATCAAAATAGAGAACACTGTAAAGTTAGATAACAATGGCTATAGGTAGTGATGTAATCTAGTCCTACAGAATTAATCTTCAGGTATTAAAGGTGAGATATATGTCCTTTATTTCTGGTACTACCTCTGGATCCTATTGGTGGTCATAGAAACTGTGCAGAAACAATGTGTTTTTTACTGTGACAAATTTTTAGACTATCTGAGGCTTTGGGATGTTTTTTTTTTTAAAAAAAAAGCATACAGTGCTGTCATTTCTGGATTCACTAGCGGTCTCACTCTGTGTCCCAAACAGGAAATTTGGCTGCAATGATACTAGTGAGTTAAGAGCTGGTTCAAATTGATGCCACTTCTTATCTATCCAGGGACTGGCTACTTAATTCACCGAAAACATCTTCATTATACCCAGTTGTGAGAGAAACATGATGAATCAGTTAATGAGAACCAAAAAAATAAGAAACGGGTAAGCAAAGATACATTCTTTTTTAGGAGTGAAAAGAAACTCCAAGATGTGTCAGTTTTCTCTGCTTCAGTTAAACTGTTTTGATTGATTTTTTTCACAGAACAAGTCCACTTTATATTGTTTTTTGAATTAAATAACATTTAGAAAAGAAACATTTAGAGAGATACATGGATACAATGTTAATTTCTTTGCGTATTTGCAAGAAATGTTTGCAGGAGTATTAAAGAACTGGTTGAAATCTGCTGCGACAGGTTATGTTCCCGCTGAGAAGCCTTTCTGATCTCACACCTGTGTTGGGCAGACTGCAGTTATGAATTCCCAGGAGAGGTTTTCCTCTCTGTTTCCCTCCTCTTGGATTGCGGGGCTGTTGTATTTCCCGCAGTTCAAAGGAATATTTGTGGCAGCAGGTATTTGAACACCAAGAAGTTCTATGTGGTGATGAAGGGGAAGATGAGACTGCAGACCTATTGGAAGTGATGGGGCGGGTGTTGAGCAGTGTGTTACTGTTTGTGAATTCCCCCTGCTAAATCCGAGTCTCAACTAGAGATGCCTGGATGTTGACAGAGACAGAAGTTTGTCTGTCGGGGTGAAGTAGGGAGTTGATCCCACGAGGTAGCCAGAAGCCCTTTTTAATCATGCAGCCCAGAGCTGTCAAGCCTTTGCAACGTAGAGGTCACATCCTCCCAGGCTCTTCTGTCCCCGAGATTCTTCCATCCTGGGGCCTGCTTTTTGATTCCAAGTTGTCTCATCTATTCTCATAGTTTTAACAGTCCCATACTTCAGACTCATGGTGCTGTTGATCACTGAGACATTGTTATACTCCTATTAGCTATAGAGGTTATTTGAGCCTGCCTGCTCAGAAGTTGAAAAGAGCTTGGCAAAAGTTCCTGCTTTGATTGAATTCCTGCGGAGATTTTAGAAAATGTGGCCAACCTGCACTGTACCTGTCTGCATGGGAATGCTGAAACAGAAAAATATGTCAAGAGTTTAAAAAAAAAAAAAAGAAAAGATGTACAGTAGTCCAAGGGTCTCTGCCACAGGCTTTCCCCTGCAAAAGCACTCTGCAAAACTGGCTTGACAGAAAACACAGACCTGTCTGCACCTTGCTTTCTGGCATGATAGAAAATTGCAAATACCAGGAAGAGCTTACCTGTTACAGCTGCTGAGTGTGTCTCATGCATAGCAGCTATGTTGGGTGGCAATTCCTGTGATTTAAACCCATTTATACTCCTGACAAGAAATCCGATTGTCCAGTGGACTGAAATAACAGAATTGTATGGAGATGGACAGTAGGAGCAGGAGAGAAGAAGCAAGCTTGAAAAATCTTTGGAGCACAGTCTGGCACACAAGTTAGACTTGGAGAAGTGATGATCACCACAGTAGCTCGTCATATGGTCTAACTAATTAACTTCAGAATTCAGCAAAATTCAGGAGTTCAAATTTTAATTTTAATCAAATCATTTCATGATTTATTGGACCTGAAATCCAAACTCCTGTGTATGTTGATAAGAAGGTGATTGTGTGTATACACTCTGAGTTATTATCAATAGCTGTTAAGAGCTTATTAATGTTTGAAAAAGGTTGGATGCTTGTAGCTGTTTTTTTTTTTTTTTTTGAACTATCAAGATCATAACTAACTGTTCTTTTTCAAAAGAGCATTTCTTCTGATCCTAAGAATCAAATGTGAATGAAAACTGTTATATACTGAAAGCTTTAGAATAAGAATTTACACAAATTGGTGTTCTCTTTCTTGGTCATTCCTCTCTAGGCAAAGTGAGTTATTTTTGAAGGAAGTAGTATCTTATTCCTACAGAATAACTTTATAGGCCCCAGTAAATAGGGTTTTTGAGATCACTGAGAGTTGGAAAGTTGCATTCCTTCAATCCAAAAAGTTTATTTTGGTTCACTGAACCTTTGAACACACCTGTGGATGTCAAATCATTTGCTCAAACTGTCACTCTGGGAATTGGGTAGTTGAGCAACCAGTCACCTAAGGACAGTCTGTAATATAAAGGACAAACTTTACTGGCTGCCTATATAACTATGCAAAATTAACCAGTGATGTGTAATCCCTATTAACAAGATCTTGCTTTGAGTCTGTTCTCTCAATGTCCTGGGCGTCTTGAGAACTTGGAAATGAGGTAATTCAGAAGTAGAGTCAGTTTTTCTTTGTTCTCAGTGTTCACAAGTTTGTTGTATCACCTTCTATAATTTTTCCAGTTCCTTCTTTGTAGTGCTTTCACTTACTTCAGTGATTGTTTTATTTCTCCCAGGTATTGTGTTATTTTCTTTTTCTCCTTGTGTCTTGTTTAAGAAGTCATAAATCACTGTAGCAGCTACTTGTCTCCTTGTCTTGCTTCATTTTGGGTTCGGTCCAGGTTACTTGTACTAATTGCCAGCTGCTTGCCTACAACAGGCCAGATGGCAAAATGAGATTTTGCTTTGGATTAAATTATCTATAATTAATTGTCTCTAAGTGCCAGGTGTTCACAGAAACTGTCACTAACTTCTTGAATTCCCATATTCGTATAAAACTGTTTTGTTTTTGTTATTCTTTTTCTTTAGACAGTCATGAAATATATAATGTACATGATTATTTTTATGTATTAAGATACTATATAGAAAATTAAACACCCAAATAAGAAGATAAACATAAGGATTAGAAATATTGTAAAATAAACAACATCGAAATTTTCCTTTTTATTTCTTTATTCGGCATTTGGATTAAATGTATCTCATGATTCTGGATTTATAATTTTGCTGCATGTTTTTCTATTTCAACATGCTAAAATAGTTAAGAATTCTAGTAGGCAATCTGGATTAGAGACTCTACATTAGTAATTTTAAAGGCATTTTTCTATTTCCACATTGTCCTGGCTGGAATAAGAAATGCCTTTAATAAAACAGTAAATCAGTCTCAGCCAAGTTTTTATATTCTGTAAGAGTTTGGATCGACTTTGGACAGAGTTTGGACTCTTTGTAAGAGTTTGGACATGACTATTTTGAAAGTCATGACTCCACTAAGACAGACATTTAAGGGTATATGTGCCTTTAACCTTTTAAGTAATTGTATTGAAACCAAAACTCCCTGGTGTTCATCTCAATTAGTTAATACATGTTAAATGACACGTTGCCAAGCATACATCAGCTAATATGTGGGATTGGGATGATTTAATAATGACCAGCTCTCCTAATGTCAAAAGGCAAGTGATATTTCTTTCAGTTCCTTGACTGTCATTGGCTTGTCTCATGTGATATCATCATTTCCACATGTTTGCTCATTGGAGACTGTTTTACCTTCTAATGTTAAGCTGGAAGAAAAGAATTTCTAGATGACTCTATAAATCATAAAAAGCAAAAACAAAAAAAAAATCCTAAATCTTTTATCCTTTACAAAACATGGTAGAATTCAGCTCTTAGGGGCACAATGATGCAGATGAAGAAGTCCAAGTATGAATTTTCTCAACACTGCAGCTGTAAACAGGCTGAGCAACACCTTTGCATAAATGCAAAAACTGTGCCAGGAACCTTTTCAACGATTTATACGCAATGAAGTTCCAATGCCCAGGAACATTCCTAGTACTGTTTGATTTACAAACATGGATGTAGCCATTACAACTAGTATATATCAGTTTCAGACTATAAAATTCAATTTGACCCGGTTTTAAATCACACTAACATGCACTTTTTGAATACTGTTGCCACCTCTACCAAATTCTACAGTAACTTCAGGTTTTGAGAAAATAATTGTTTCATATATTCAGTTTGCTGTCTTCAACATGAATCAGATCAACTATTTTGACAGGCACATCCAGAAAAAAATATGGCATCTAAAAATTTTTTTGTGTGTTCTTTTACTTTTTTAATAAGTGTGAATGATTTTATCTATCCATGATACTTTGTAGTATATTAGTAAGTATATTGTAAGATAATTTGTTTTCATCATAATCTCAGTAACTGAGAACTGTATTGCAGTCTCTGGTGAATCTTCACTGAGAAGCAAGATGAGACGTCTGGGTTTTGGCAGTAATGGTTTTAGAAGACTTGTACATTAGCAAAGTGATTATTAAGCAATGTTGTAACTAATACCAGTTAGTATGCAGTGAAGGATAGATATTCATCAGCTTGCAGGGAATATGTCATTCCTGTAAAATAATTCAGTGGTAGGCCAGATCTGTAATGGAAAATAACTGCAACTTTAAAGATAGTAATTTTTCCAGTTCAAGTGCTGCAGGAGTCCATCAAAGCATTGACAACCACTTTAAACATATGAAAGTGTAATTGACTCATGTAGTTTATGAATTTTTTAGACATGCAGAAACACAGATCTCTGGCCTGAAGAGTTTATTCTGTAAGCAGGCAACATACAGTTAATTGAGAAGTTAACTGAGGGCTATGGATCACAATCCTTTCCTTTTTATGTCTTTTTCTAGTCTAGATGTTTCTTACTTATGCTTTTGAAACTATTTTTATTTAGGGATATTTTTTCTCCAATTATATGTGTTATTATACATACCTAGTGTGTTTTTATATCTCCTTTATACTAAAAATATTTTAAAACAATCTGGATTTTACTGCATTACTCAGACCTACCCCAGTAGAGACTTCTTGGCTTCTCTGATCCTTACCTTCCTTTCTCTTTTGCATTTAGATGACTTACTTTTAGCACCTACACCACTGCATTTTAATGTGAATTTATTTTTCTTTCATCTGGGGCAGAAACCTCTGTCTTACTGTTCTCTGTTACAGTGAGCTTCAGGGCATGAGAACTTTCTATCGCAAGCTGCTGGAAGCTTTCAGTAAGTTGGATTTTGAGTGAACAGAATTCATTAGTTCTTGCATGCTGAGGCTGCCTTCCTTTCTGTTTCTTCAGAAAGCATGTTTATATCTGTTGGTGCATTCCAAACTAATATGCTCCTGTTTCACTCTTGTTCATATTCTTGTTTTTTTAAGAATCCACTTCCAGCTTCCACTTCATATCATTTCCTCCAAATATCTATAGCTGATGTGTGCATTGTTTCCAGTGCTCAGGCAACCATCACCTCCTTTTTCCCCCCTTCTTTGTCCTTCACAAAAAAAGCTATATTCTTTTATGGTGATATGTATTAATAACCCTGCTGATTCCTTGCTATTTCGGTTCATAAGAGGCTGAGTCTGTACTGACTGTATATGAATTGGTATAGCAGAGATTCAGTTGCATTTGCTTAGACACTTGGTCTGGAGTCTGTAACATAGTGGCAGATAGACATACTCAAAAGTCGAGGTAGTGACTAAAGGGACAAGAACATAGATAATTATCATGGTGGGGGCCTACTAAAGACCACTTACTCAGTAAGATTAAGAAGGCTTCTAATGAGCAACCAGTAGAATCATCTGCCATCACGGGTGGTAGCGAAGGATTTTGACTACTCAGATATCTTTTGATGAAATTAATACAGCAAAATAAAACCATCAGATTCCAAATTAGTGGACTTCAGCAGCTCAGAGAATCAATTCATAATATTTCACAGGAGGCAAGTCTAAGAAAAAAAGACTCAAGTAAAATAGGTATCACCTAAAATACAGTGTACTATATTACAGGTACAAAGCCCTCCAATGCAGAGGACATAGAATGTAGAAAACAACAGCCCAAATAAATCGTAAGTTCTTTCTTGTCCTCAAATATAAGAAGTAATCACACAGAAAGCAGAAATTAGGTCAAATGACAAAAGATGAATAGAATAGTATAAAACATAGGAAAAAATTAAACAAATCCAAAACACTTGGGGCAATCAAAATAAAAGAAACCACTGACTAATTAGAAAAAAGTTAGTGGCTATGTCGATACCAGTATATAAATTTATCCAGGGACAATTCTGAAGCCCCAAGGACATTTGGCACAACACATCCCATATTCATATAGCTAAACTCTTTCCTCCAAAACAGTGTTGCTTTGTCCATACTGCGTGTAGGGAGCTGTAGCTGGCCCATGGTACTTGCCAAACACTTCTGTGCACTCCCTGGAAGAGTGCTGATTGTCACAAGCTAAGACTGGACCAGGAGTATGCTAACTATTAAACAGTATGAACAGATACTTACTAGTGCTTCAACTTGTGCCTTGACCTTATTTTATTTACTAGAGTAGATGTAGCTAGAGTCCTTTGCTCATTTTACTGAAGAGAATGCTTCTTTTCCTTAGGGAGATCCTCACAGGTCCTGCCTATCCTTTCCCTCAAGGGACCCTTGTTATACATGACATCTGTCTTCCTGGGATTAGTCCCTCTTTAAAGCCTTTGAATAGGAATGAATTTTTCTCGACTGTTTAACAGTTCAGGTGTTTGATTTTTTTCATAGATCAAGATTATTAGCTTTCCTAAGCACAATACTCAAAATGACATGCAACTAACAAGAGGCAATTTGGAAAACACAAAATATCTATCTGGTACAGTGATAGTAAGAGAAAAATCAAGAGAATTTTAGTCCTCTAAACAGTGGAAAGGCTGGAGTGTTTCATTAGCTTTCATTAAAGAGGTCAGTCTCAATCAGCTGGTGAATGCAGTTAATACCAAAAGGAACAACTAATGGAATCTGCTTAATTTTAAGTGAGAGAAATAGAACAGCATATTATCAAACTACTTACCTGCAAGCACCAAGAGGGAAACAAGGAGATGAGTAATTTAACAGATTCATCATGAACAAATGATGTCAAAGCCATCTACTTTCTTTTCCTGACAAGATAGCGGGCCATATGCATACAGAAATAGTAGATATTAGATACCTTGACTTTAGTAAAGATTTTGATGCTGTACCACAGGCACTTCTCATAAGCTAACAGGGAAATATGGTCAAGATGAATTAATGATAGAGTGAAAAAAAAGAAGTTGGAAAACCACAACCGTAGGTCGTTATCAATGGTTCCACATTGGAAGCACGTATCAAGTAGAGCTCTATAGATCTGTCTTGTATCCAATACAATTCAGGATTTTTATTAACAGCCTTAAATGTCTATGTACTAAATAAGCAAATGAAATAAAATTGGTGTGTTGGAGTTGCAATGACATAATCCAAAATAGTCTTTAAAAACTGGAACTATGTTATGAAAAAATAGGTTGCAATAAATACAACAAGAAAAGATGCAAAATTGTGAATTCAGGTAGGAATAAATAACCACATAGCAATAGGGCGGGGAACAACTAGCTAAATACTAATTCTGCAAAGAAACAGAATCAGAGATTATAGGAGAACACAAACTGAACAAGAGTTAAGCCTGTTGAATGTTGTTCAGAGTGTTTAACTTCAAATATCTGAACATGAAATTTATTTATACATTGAAAGCATGCTTTGTTTTCAAAAGGAAGACTTTTTGTTTTGCCATATGTTTCAGTTACTCTTTGCAGATGAACATATCTGAGTTACACATATAGCTATTTCCTGGTTGATAGCTTTTCCTAGCAAAACTATCATTCTGATGTGAAAAAGGCAAGTATTATGTTGGATATAAAGAGCATAGTTTGCAAGCTGTGTAGGTTTCCTTCTGTTCACCAGCAATGGTAAAGACTAAGTGGGAGTACTTCATTCGTTTTGGGGGTGTTTTGCTTCAAGAAAGAGGTAGAATAATTTAAGAGAGTCTAGGAGAAAGCAACAAGCTCTGTCAGAAATCTAGAGAAATTTATGCGGATGGAAGGGCTTGAAATGTTTGATCTTGAGAAAAGAAGATGATGACTTTATTAAGTAGTAGCCAAACATGAAACTGTAAATGTTGAGAGCCAGAACTTGTGGTAGAAAGAGGTCCTAAAAGAACTGTGTCTTTAGAAAGTAACTGAAGGAGAAAATGATACAAAGTACAGGGAATAGAAGAGTCTTAAAAAGCAAACTGATAAAAAGAAATAGAGAATTGAGTATGAGAACAGAGGTAAAAAAAAAACTATTGCAGAAGAAGGAGATATCAGGGGCACCATAAGCATTGGCTGGTCTGGCTTGATGTTTGGAAGCAATGGCACACTGACATACACACCCACACAATATTCACATGCTCCAATCTTTCCAGTTGTTGGCACCCCAAGACTCATGGGCTCCTGTGAACCATGGCCCCTTCTCCAGGGGCTGGCACTTAGACCTCCACACACTCTGGTCTCTCTAGTTGCTGGCACCACAGATGCACAAGCCCATGACTCATGGTCCCCACTCAGGTGGCTGGCACTTAATTCTCCGTACATGCACATAGAGTTGGCATATCCTTTTTTGAGATACATGGAATATGCTTTCCCTTAGGCCAAGGAATACTTCAAAAGACTGTGCTATTTTAGGAGGTGTATGGATGCATCTGTGCTACTGTGTTCCCCAGTACAAGAGAGAGATCAACAAGTTGGAGAGATTCCAGCAGGGGCCCCTAGGAAGGTTATGGGACTGAAGCGTTTGATGCACAACAAGAGGCTGAGGGAATTGGGTTTGTTTAGCCTGGAGAAGAGAAGGACCTAATTATAGTCCTCAACTACCTAAAAGGTGGTTGTGGAGAAGATGAAGCCAGACTCTTCTCAAAGGTGTACAGTGTCAGGATGCACTAGTCAGAAGTTGCAATAAGGGAAATTTGAATTGGACATGAGGAAAAAGTACTCAGAATAAGAGTGGTTAAACCAGTCAGATTGCCTAAAGGGGCTGTTGGAATCTTCATCTTTGTAATTCTGAAAGATGCCTCTCTCCACTGATGCATGAGAAATTTAGGGACTTTTCCTCTATCATTCCTCTCCCAAGGTCAGAGTGTTCATTTTAGAGAAAGAGTACCTCTCGTGTGTGCTTAAATTTGGCAGAGCATGTTGGTCTTAGGGGAGTATAGCAATAATTTGGTTTGAAGAAATAGCTTTTGTTGCCTTTACAGTTAATTTTCTGTGCACTACATTTTCTGTAATTTTTTGATGGTCGTTCCTTACTCTTTGCTACAATACATTTTCTTTGCTACAATACATTTGTGATAAACAGCATGAGTAAAGAAAATTAGCATTATTTTTTCTATTTGCTTCTGTGAATGCTTCATAAACAGTCTTACAAGGCTTTGTGTTTTAAGTGATTCTGCCCAGAATTTTTAAGTATTTATGGAGGTTTTTTTCAAATATGTAGTTCTATTGAAAAGGCCATTTAATTTTAATTGTTATGACAAAGAGCAAAGCATGTACATTCAATAAAAATTCTTATTTTAGATTAAAGAAAACAATAAAATATAAAAAACAGCTGCTGTCCCTGCAGATAGGGAGCCTTACTGAGATTTTAAAGCTCAAGTACCAAGAAAACAGACATAATTCATATCCAAGTTCTACTTGTCAGAGTGCTTCCAGTGTACATTATATTGCTTATTTGCCATGTGTTTTATTTATTTTTTCTTTCCATGGAAGTTTTTCTCATCCATGTGTTTTGTCCCATGCATGGCTTGAGCAGATTATGTGAAGTTACTGTTTTTCCAGTGTCCAGAATCTGGCTTTTTAGGTCGTATCATTGTAAAGTTCCGTGTGTTAGTTCCTTCTTTTCAGTCTGTGGTTTGCAATGAATTGTCACAGCTATTTTCCTTGCTAGTTTTCAGCTGTCACTGGCTGTGATTGTCTCTGCAGAATTTAGCTCCTCATATTGTGATAAACAGAAAAACTCAGAATCAAAGTAGAGATACCTTGCTAATAAAATACTCTTTCAGTTCAGAACTACTACAATAGAACAGCATCAGTTAAAAAAAGGTTTAGATATTGTAACTATTTGTTTCTTGACAACAAATTATCACAGAGAAAACTTGATTGAATCTTAGGAGGAAAACTTAGTAATTACCAAGGAGAGAGACAATTATCATCATTATTGACAAGTAATTTTTTCTTGCACTTATGCTATTCCCATCACTTATACTGCAGAAAAAAAGAAACATCTAAACCCCCCCCAAAGGATAGCTAAGTAATGATTAATTATTGGTGACTGTATCAGTATTAAACTGATCAGCTAGAATGTTTTTAGTATGCTAATGTTCTTTACTCCATTTCTTCTAGCTAAAAAGCATGATTTTTATCAGAAAGTGAATCAGTTCCCCAAGATAAATCCTGAATAACAATGAAATTATTTTGGTTGAATAATTAAGCGGAAAATTGGATAGTCTTGAGAAGAGGAAACTATTTCCAAATTTCCTATTTGAGTGCAGCTATTTTTTCACTAGCTTCTGGAAGATCAAGTAGTTAGAATGGCAAAGACTGTTTCCCTCAAACTCATTGCCTAGAAGAGGGTTGAGAATGTCCATATGAGAGGAAAAGATGCATCATACCTCCTGTTATTGTCATTTCTTGATTTAAACTCTGCAGAGTACTTGTTAGAAGAACAGTCATACTGGGTCAGATGAAAGATCCACCTGGTTCTGTATCTTGTCTCCAACCATGGCCAATAAATGGTACTCGGCAAGGAGAATAAGCTCAAGCATATAGTTCTGTTTTATGAAGTAGCACATCAAACATTCAGGCTAAGACAGAATGTAGCAGTTTACTTGTTAAGATAAAGAATACTCAATAAGCAATAAAATACTGCTGCTCTAATACATTTTTCTGAACAGTGATTATTCAGATAGTAAAGAGTAAGATACCAGTATGATTCTAAATGATCATGTAAAATGATTTTGAAAAGCAAAATTTTTGGAAGTGAACATAATTTTATGTTTTAAATAGATACATCTTGTAATATAATACATAAATGACTTGGGACATTCCTAATGTGAAAAGGCAGAAGATTTTCCAAATTTGTTGGATAGTGCAACTGTAAGGCCCAGAAATTACAGCAGAGACCTGAGGTCATCTGGAGCAAGGAACACTAATACATGCTAGCACACTGCAGAAAAGATCTTTGAATATGCATGTTACTGTAGTCAAGGCTGCCCCCTCACTCAGGAGGTGCTGCTCTTGGCCATCACAATGGTATGTGTTGCGTGCCAATCCATGGCGTGGATGAGTACCAACAGAACGGCATTGCAAGTACAGTAGGCCCAAGCTGACAATTTCACAGGTTTAAGAGAGTCAGAAGGAATCTCATCATCATTACCTAGTTCTGCCTCCTACATACTACATACTTTCTTGATTTTACACAATTTTTTTCATCTACTTCAACAAATTGAGATTGACTTAGGGAGCAAATGACACAAGCCAGAGCTCCAATGCTTCCACATTTGAAGTCAGAGGCAAAAAGTAAGAACTGAGGGAGGGCAATGCATAGAATACGTTTTCACAGCTATTGCTAATTAAAGAATCACAGAAGTTAGAAATTAAACATTCTTTGTGTTTATTGTCTTTTAAAAAGCTGTATCTGCTCCAGAATACTGAATGGGATCATTTCTTAGAATATTTTAAAAGACTGAATGAATTTAGGAGGAAACAGCTAGGAGAGATCCCCTGAAAGCCTGTTTTTATTACAGCTTCTTTTTCTATTCATCTTTTCAGACAACATGAGATTCTGTTAGACATACTGTGTTAATTAGATGTAGAGTTTTGTGGAAATGCATTCTGGTTTAGAATTATAAGTAAGCTTTCTGTAACAGTAAAAATACCAATAAAACATGACTCACTGTAGGACAGCCTGACATTAGTTAGAGATCAAAGAGATGAAAACAGATAAACTCTGAAAGGGTGGTCTGGTCTGTCACTACCTGTGCAGACAGGATAAGGTATTGCATAAAAGCTACTTTCTGTTCATGGCATTATGGTTTATCAGTTAAATCTAATGTTGTTACACCAGTACTTGTATATGTGCATATCACATCAACCAAGCTGTTGTGATATAAAATAATTTTGTTTGCAATTTAAGCAAAAAATAATTTCAGTCAAATTTCATCTTTATTTTATGAATGCTTCCATGAGAAGAAAGATATTTGTAGACAACAGGTACAGTTTACCATTTTTTCCCCTTCTCTGTATGATTAAATTGGAGGGAAAGAGAATCTTTTTGACATAAAAATACAAGAAGTAATGAATTAAAATATTGGTGGTGGATTTGAGGTCCACCCCTTCCACAGTGTTCCAGTTCTTTTTAATAATAAGCTTAATTAAACTATGTGCAGACTGTGAGAGAATGAGATATTCAGTGAAGGCTTCTGTGAGAACTATGGATTTCCTACAAGTCCACAATTAAAAGAGAGAGCAAAATTTCAAGAATTTCTTTAGGAAATAGTCAAGTGATCAAGCATGGCTAAGTAAAGTAGGAAACTGCCACATTGTACCAGTGATCCCATCTCAGAAATGAGAGCTATTTTATCTGGATCAACAAATAGACTCACCTGAATGTGCCAGCCTTTGGCAGCTGATTCTGAATTTACATGGGTTTATAGGGCAAGTGGTACATGGCTAAATTAGATAATGTTACACTTAATATTCAGTCTGTATTTAAAAATATGTCAAAGTATTTCATATATATATATTGGACATCAGGAGACAGGGATGATTCTTGAGAAACAGCTCTCAGTGACAATAAACTATATTTCTTGTATTTACGTAAATACCAAAGATGTGCTTATCATTTCAAAATAAAAATATGGAAGCAACTTCTGTAAAACCAGAATAACTGTTCAGTTCATTTGTACATATTCATATTAGTGTAATAAGATCAAAACGTATTAGTGTAATAAGATCAAAATAAGATCAAAACTTGGATATGGCTTAGCATCTCTGATGAAGCTTTTGCTACGTTTCAGCAAGTTTGGGGAAGGGAATTACAGAAGAACAAGCCTAGCTTGTCTGTCATTCACGAGTCATTGCTTTCATCTCCCACAATATGCATCTAACCAAATAGATTCTGTAAACTGTATTTCTGTAGAGTCTGTATTCTGCAGATTCTGTAATCTGTAATTCTGTAACACTTTTCTTTAACTGTATTCATGAAAGCCTTTATGTTATCCTTAACTCCATGGCAGATTAATTTATAATATCCTTTAAAAAGACCCCTGCATTTTGTCTGAAGTTATGCAATGCGTATGTGCATTATGCCAGAGCAAATCTGTCTATGCGCTAAATCAGTGTCGTGTGTGCCCCCATGTAGCAGACAGTTCTACATCTCCATAATCAGATAAAGTATTTCAGCTTTTACTGTAGTACCATACTTGATAAACATTGCTTCCAAACATACACAGACCATTAGAGGAGCAAAGGGAATTTTTGAAACTGAATTTTTGGAACTGTTTGGAATTCAGACAGCTATAGGAAAATAAGTATTTTTAATTTTTCCTGGGGAAAAGGTTTATGTCTGCCTGTTAATACCTCTGCAGGAGTCATGCAAAATTTTCTGATGCATTTTAACTGTCTCAGTTTTTGTTGGGGACTCATTTTTTGGACTATATGGAAAAGCCACTTGGAAAAATACCACTTTAACATAACATTATAATAAATTGTACCACAAGTAAGGCAAACACGTAATTTCAGAGGATCAAAGCAAGCCTACCACAACCATACTGAGGAACCTAGCTAGGAAGCGATCATCTGCATACAGTCAAAACACAGGCACCTCAGTTGCACCAGAGGCCCACTAGCAAAACAGTCTCCTCTAGGCCAGCTTCCTTCTTCATTCCTGAACAGAACCGTTTTCACTGATAACTATCGTGCCTAGGCTTGATTGTTACCACTACAAGCTCTGTGTATTCATTCATTCCTCGCAAATATAAAGGCTGGAAATGTGATACGTGCTATGAACAGATGTTAAATGTAAACAAACACCAGCACTTCATGTCCATGATCAAATATCCATAAACAGGAAAGGGCTGTATTTGTGATGACATGGATGCATGAAGAAAGCAGGACACATGCCCTGGCCTTGGTGGCCTTGGTGCCTGTTTTGGGGAAAGGAGAAGGCAGGGCTTCAGCTGCCAGCCAGTCATGGGGCACTCTGAGAGCATGTGGGGTATGGTGGTGCCGACATGGTGGCCATGGTGGGCTCGGGACATCCTGGGCCCAAGGAACCAGCCGTACTGCTGAGGTGGGCCTGTCATGCGACCAGAAAAGTGGTGGGACTTTTGAGACAAATAGGTCATGTGCCAGTGAGTGGCAGCAGGATTCCTGCAGGCAGCAGGGGAGACACCTGCCATGTCTTGTCTTGTACGAAAGTGTCCTGCAGCTACTTTTTGTCTGTTTGTAAGGAGACACGCATGGATGGGTTTTGGCTACTGCTTTAGAGGAAGAAGTAATGATAAGAAAAGAAGGCAGCAGCAAAAGAGAATATTGTTCTCTCTGAACTTCTCTGAATTCTTGTTCCTACTTTCTCTCTTCTATCTCTTCCTCTACATATAAAAATATAGTCTTGCCCTGTTCTCTTTCCTCTGTGTCTTTTTTTTGGGGGGGACAAATAGACACAACCCCTGTAGAAGCTGTGGCTCTTTGAGGAAGGCTGGAGCTTTTGTAGGTAGGGGCTGTGGGAAAGGGAAAGACAGACTGCAGTCTCCTCTCATATAATGCCCTTTCAGCCTCCCTGCCTGCCACATTCCTTTTAGCCTTTTTCTCACCTGTGAAGCCGCTTCCTGAAACCTTACTGCTTGCTCCGATTGGTTCCTCCAACTTCTTTCTTCCTTCTGGCCTCCTTCTGAACTTGTGGTTGCTGTTGTAACACTGTTTTGCTGTTTTGGAGAGCAGTGAAATTCTGTTCTGCCTAAATGTTTGAGAAGACTGAGATAGCTCTCATATAGAGTAACTCCCCTGAGGCTGGTGAGGTTATAGTGGTAGAAATGTCATTACATTGAAAATAAAGTTAGGCCCTTGATCTCTTAAATTACTAAATCTTCCTCTCTGGAAATGATCTGTGGATGTCTGTAAGGACTGCTATTTGGAATTTAATAGCTTGTTTTAACAATTTCCAAGCCTACAAACTTTTCTAAAGAAATTCATCTCTGTCAATGAAATTATTATGCTTCTAGATAGGCTGCAAGAGACTCTTTCTTTGCTGACTATAGAGGCAGCTGAAGCTCCTGACCTGAACCACATTTCTCAGGTAGATACACCAGTTAAATGAGATGGGATGAGTCAAGTTCATAATCCCTTTCATAAACTAGCCAAGCTCTATTCGAGAGGTAGCTATGGTGGTTTTTTTTTTACCCTGTTGGAAATCTGTTCCCCTTCTTCATCCTCTAATAGTTAGTTTCCTTTTAGTTCACAGCTGGATTTTGTGTTCTGTTTCTACCAGGATTTTTTTGGTCCAACATTGTTCTTTAGCTTATATAGCTCTTTGATTTTTCTAGTGCTTACTCTCTTTCATATTTATAGCTATACATTATCTTTATACAGGCGTGCAAGCACCTATTTCATTTTCCACCTCAACCTTTATTTTGTTAGACTAAACCAGCCAAGCTCTCTCAATCTCTTTTTAATAGATAGCCTTGAAACCCTTTATCTCATGTTAGTGACTTTTTTTTTGTCTGCTTCTATTTTGAAAGAATCTTTCTTGAATGTGGGTGACCTGTGCTCTGTGTATAGTAGGTCTTACTACCATCCTTAAAATATTCTCCCCAATCCTGTGCTCCTAGGATCATAGTTGCCTTTTCCTGGCAGTATTCCTCCAGAGGCTGAGGGGGTTTATACAGACTCACCTGAGTGGCTTGAATATTGCTGGCAGGGTAGCCACAGCCACACAGCACTCATTTAAAGCTGGGGGAAAAAAAGGCCAAAATGTAGGGAAACATTTACACACTACTGCCTGCTGCCACAGTATCCAAGTCTGCATTACCTCAGCTAGCTATAAACTAGATAACGCAGGTATAAATGTCTAAAATTATACTTGCTACAGATCTCAATGATAGTAGTTATTCTTAACTGTCACCCCTCATTCTGTCTTTTTTGCATTAGTGATTTAATTTTTGTGCTGTCTTCTTGCCTTCATCCAGATTCTAAGGGTATAAAGCCTATTTTGGTTATGCATCCCTCTTAAGAAATTAAGAGAGTGATGATATGGACAGTACTTCCTTGATTCACCTTCATTTTGAAAATTTCTTTCCTAGGCAGGATCTTCTCTCCCCCGCCCTGTGTTGATCTCCTTATTTAGCAGAGCAAGCACATGCAGACATAAAACAACCAGCCACAGCCTGCTACATCTTTTCCTGTTGGTGAAATACCTCTTAGGTTTTACCTTCTGTTCCTTTTCTTGCTTCTGAGACGATAATATCTTTTCAAACACATATTATCAATTTACCAAGAGCAGTATCTTTCTACACAAAGAGTCACTGGAGGCATTTGCTTAGAGGTAGCTGAATGTTGTGATCATGGGATCAACTATAGGGCACAGTTTTATGCTACAACCAGTCGAATCTTTACTGCCTGCTATGCGTTCTGTTCTCCTAGCGCTAGCATTTGTTTGGCTTCAGAGTGAGCCTGTTTAGCAAGTTGAAATAGGGGAAAAAACAGAATTGACTTCTACCAGTTTAGCTTCCTAAACTGTCTTACCGTGGGATCAAATGAAAGCGTAGCCTGCATGATGGATAGAAGGGAGTGCACAGCTGCAGTTGGCAGTTGGTTTAGTTCAAACCATACTGAAAAAGATGAAGTTTTATATTCTCTTTGTGGATAGATCAGAAGGTATAAAAATGTGTTCCTTATTTCAAAATGTTTGCCTATCTTGCCAAGAAACTGTTCATATGATTACTGATTTAAATAGCCTGCAGAATTTCCAGCTGATCACAAGAGATGCATCATTCTGACCTTGATTAGTTGAACTTGACTATAATAATAACATCCACACCAAAGAAATCTTGCTTCATTATGAAAAAGAATGTTCTTGCTCAATCTTCTTGCTTAAAATAATTTTCACTACAAATTCATGCTTTTTTTTTTTGTTCATGGTGGTGGTAATAAAACTTAATTTGCATAAATACAGAGAAGATAGAACTGTAAGTCGATGGAAGGATTAATAAGAATATGTAAATATGCTTTCAGTTAAATAGAGCTGGATGACTCGTGAATAATTGAGTATGTTAGTAAAATTCAAAGCACCGTCTCATAATCTGAAACACTTTTCAAATCACAGGAAAAAGCTAACAAAATTACAAAAAAGACTTTTTTCATTTCTTTAGGCAGCTTCTTGATGTAAGACCAACTTCTTTCATTCTGTGTAAACAGATTTTATCTTCTACGCTATTCTAGAATAGAAAACATTGACGGCTGGTGCACAAAGGATACTATGGATGTACTTTATGTTGAAGGGATGTTAGATTTCCATAAAAAATAAATATCTTAGGCAATAAACATTTAAGACCAGCCACAGCAACCTGTGGAGTATGTTGCTCATGCTTAAAAATATCCTTTTTTTGCTGATGCATTCCTATGCTCCAGAATAGTATACCTCTCACCTTTAAAACTGTCACGCTCCAAACATTGCTTGTACTGAAGAGAATCACTGTTTTGCCTGAAGCAAGGAACATGAGTGTTGCAAAACTGACTCCTCCTCTAACGGGGAGAGCATGTACAAGTACACAGAGTTGTATTTCTCGAGCAGCTGCCCGGCTGATTATTTGCAGTCAGAGCTGTAAACCTTACAGGCTTTTTCTCTGCTTATCCTTCTACCCTGGGGTCTTTTGTTTCCCCTTCTCTTTCTGGATTTTTTTCTTTTTAATATATGTGAAACTGTTTCAAATGCTGGATTTTCACATCCTTGTTCAGGAAGCATTTATGAATTGACATGGGTCAACATACTTTTCGTTACCAGGCAAAAGTAAGTACTGCAGTTAAACCTGTTCTTACCGTATGTTTACCTGAGTATAAAGGGATCTGTGTCATTGTATAAAGGACAATGTAGACTGTGGTTTTATTAGCAGAGATTAAAAACTTACAAAAAATTAAAACCAATTGAACTTAATATGATATGCTAAATACTGTATAGCTCACATTCTATAAAGGGACTGTTCTTAATTGTCAGTTAGTGGTCTCTCTTTTAAAATACTGAAAGAAGTCTGGACACAGAGATACCACTCCTTGTATACAGTTTTTTAAGAGGACATTTAGGCTTACGTTTATTTTTGGGAAGCATATTTAATGCAGTTGTTAGTACTGATCTGATGTTATTACCCCTTTAAATTATATTATTTATGTTCCCTGAATATACTTTATTTTTGTCATTAACTGATAATGGTATGCTGGGTGAGAAAATAAACCTCCCAGAGCTCCACTAACTGCTGTCATAGCTTCTACTATCTAATGTGTCCTAGCCATTATTTTATTATTTCTCTCTGTGTTACCCTCTCCTGTGTTCGTGTGTACATTCACTATTTCCCAAAAAACTGATGGTTCGGAATCCTGTTGTGTGGTGTTATCCTCTGAATTCTTCACTGTTGGCATAGACTGAAAGCTGAAGGTTGAAGGGAAGCACGGGTGTCAGAGAGACAAGATAGAAAAGGAAAGCAGGTAGCTGAGCTGGAGAGGAGTAGAGAAAGGGGTGTGATTTGATTCTGAGAATATGTTTTTAGCCATTTTTCCCTGCATCCTATTGAAACACTGCATCATCATCATCATCTGTAATATTTTCACTATACCAACAGTCACCTGGGAATTCATTAATGGTCTGGGAAGGGGAGGGGAGGGGAAGTTAAGACTGCACACAGTTTTCTTTGCTATCAGTTCCCTCTAGAGAGCGCAGCAGCCTGCAAGACAATGTATGGAGTCTGTTTCCCTATTAACAACGTAAAACTTTCCTGCTGCAGAAATCCTATGCTGCAGCTATTAGTTTTTTCTCCTTCTTTTGAGAGATGGATTGCTATTATTGAGCTCAACTAGGCACTCCCTTCCCCCAGGCAGGTGGGTGGATTGCCCATGCGGCGAACAAATTTAAGCAATTAGTAAAGCTTGAATGTCTGTGTAAGAAATGCAGCCGTTTACCATATGTGCATTTAGTGGCACCAAATCTCTACAGAAGGGCTGTGTGGCATGATTGCATATCAGCCTGCTGTGATGAAATAGAGCCTAGTTAAACGGTCTGGCATGAGGATTAACATCTGCTCCCTTTTGGCGTACGGCTTACAGATATTGAAGGAAAACAAAATCTAGAGAAATGCAGTTAGTATAAAGGCAATGAGCGGCAAAAATTGATATGTAATCCGAGCGTTTTTTGTGTTGCTAGAATTGGATTGGAAATCTTCCAGAATGAATTTTCTTGTGAAAGATGTCATGCTTTGACACAGCAACATTATCTAATGGACTGGGCTCAGAAGAATAATTCAGGACTCTGATTCTTCATCCTAAATCTGAGAAGGGCTTTATATAGTCTTGAATTATTTCCATTGGATTGTCTTCTTTTATTGCCAAGCTAAAGATCCTTTTTAAAGGTGTGGAGTTGTCATGGCTCTGGCTGAATTAGCAGCACTAGCAAATGAAGGTCTCTATCAGAAACAGGAACAAAGGTGGGTTTTGAAAGCTCTTGCCTTTACTTAGAACTTGTGGAAGTTTGACATTAACTCGTTCCTTACCACAGCGAAGCAAATGGCATTTAACCACTTCCTTCAGCTCCATCAGGATTTCAGTCCAAACTTTTAGTCTCCCAGGCTTGTATTCTTCATCAAAATTATGTACAGGTTAATTAGAGAGTCATAAAACAATATAAATACTTTGCTCCTACTGCCTCTTGGTTTTGCCTCGTTTGAAGCTAATGTTCTGGTACTTCCAGACACTCAGAATCACAGACTTCAGTAGCATTTTTTATATATTCATGTACATGTATATACATGTATATCTGTACATATATATACACAGATATACATATCAATACACTTTTTATCCTTCAGGCAGGCTTTTGTTTGGGTTTGTCCCAGATTCTTGCTATGCAATACCCCTCCTTCAAAGATCTATTCTACCATAAAAATCTTATCATCTTCCGTGGCTTCAGCTTCAAAGACAACCTTTGTTCCTTTGCTACAACTGCCTTTCAGAGAGGCTGTACTACTTAACAAGGTAGAATCCAAGGACAACTTACCCTGTACCAGAAATTCTTGAAATTAGGACTGTAAATAGTTGGACTATTTAGCAATCAGATCTAAACAAGAAGGGAGACCAAAGCAGAGAATGAGGGGGTCCCCCCAAAAGTGAAGGGGACCAGTCAGGAAAAGGTCAGTGAGAAAGTCTTTGCACGTGAAGAGGAAAATCACTAGTGCATTAGATTAGTCTCAGAATCACAGAAGGGTTGAGGTTGGAAGGGACCTCTGGAGATCATCTAGTCCAACCCCCTGCTCAAGCAGGGTCACCTAGAGCACGTTGCACAGGATTGCATCCAGGTGGGTTTTGAATATCTCCAGAGAAGGAGACTCCACAACCTCTCTGGGCAACCTGTTCCAGTGCTCTGTTACCTTCACAGTAAAGAAGTTTTTTCTCATGTTCAGATGGAACTTTCTGTGTTTCAGTTTGTGCCCATTGCCTCTCATCCTGTTACTGGGCACCACCGAAAAGAGTCTGGCCCCATCCTCTCTACACCCTCCCTTCAGATACTTATAGACATTGACAAGATCCCCCCTCAGTCTTCTCTTCTCCAGGCTGAACAGTCCCAGCTCTCTCAGCCTTTCCTCATAAGACAGATGCTCCAGTCCCTTAATTATCTTAGTAACCCCATGTCTCTCTTGTATTGAGAAGTCCAGAGCTGGACACAGTACTCCAGTACACCACGGCTGAGTAGAGGAGGAGGATCACCTCCCTTGACCTGCTGGCAATGCTTTTCCTAATATAACCGAGGATACCATTGGCCTTCTTGGCCACAAGGGCACATTGCTGCCTCATTGTCAGCCTGCAGTTCACCAGGACAATCCCAGGTCCTTCTCGGCAGAGCTGCTTTCCAGCAGGTCAACCCCCAGCCTGTACTGGTGCAGGGGGTTATTCCTCCCCAGGTGCAGGACCTTGCACTTGCCTTTGTTGAACTTCATGAGGTTCCTCTCTGCCCACCTCTCCAGCCTGTCCAGGTCTCTCTGAATGGCAGCACAGCCCTCTGGTGTATCCGCCACTCCTCCCAGTTTTGTATCGTCAGCAAACTTGCTGAGGGTGCACTCTGTCCCTTCATCCAGGATATTGATGAAGAAGTTGAACAAGACTGGACCCAGTACTGACCCCTGGGGGACACCGCTAGCTACAGGCCTCCAACTAGACTCTGTGCCGCTGATCACAACCCTCTGAGCTCTGCCATTCAACCAGTTCTCAATCCACCTCACTGTCCACTCATCTAGCCCACACTTCCTGAGCTTGTTTATGAGGATATTATGGGAGACAGTGTCAAAAGTCTTGCTGAAGTCAAGGTAGACAACATCCACTGCTCTCCCGTCATCTACCCAGCCAGTCATTCCATCATAGAAGGCTATCAGGTTTGTTAAGCCTGATTTCCCCTTGGTCAATCCATGCTGACTACTCCCGATCACCTTATCCTTCACATGCTTAGAGATGGCATCCAGAATGAGCTGTTCCATCATTTTTCCAGGGATGGAGGTGAGGCTGACTGGCCTGTAGTTCCCTGGGTCCTCCTTCTTGCCCTTTCTGACATTAGTCAAATGGAGTGACATTAGCCTTCTTCCAGTCCTCAGACACTTCTTCTGTTCTCCATGTCCTTTCAAAGATGACTGAGAGTAGCCTAGCAATGATGTCCGCCAGCTCCCTCCCGCCATCACTCATGGGTGCATCCCATCAGGGCCCATGGACTTGTGGATGTCCAGTTTGCCTAAATGATCTCTAACCCAATTCTTCTCAACCAGGAGAAAGTCTTCCTTTCTCCAGACTTTTTCCATGGTCTCTAGGGTCTGGGATTCCTGAGGGCTGGTCTTAGCAGTAAAGACTGAACATATATACATATGTTTTTGTGTGTGTGTACATATGTATATGTGTATATATCTCTGTGTGTGTGTGTGTATATATGTGTGTGTGTGCTATTTTCTCTTGGGATTTCTACTTGCAGTAGAAAAGTTTCATATTTTGAGTTACAGTATTGACCTTGCAGAAGTTTTGTTTATCTTTATTTCAAAGTGAACTAATTATGTGGGATGTTTGGACCAAAGGTTCAGTTGCAGCTCTTCTTTTGATGTTATACACGGGAATTGTTTTAACATCCACTTGCCCATATATTTAAGTAGTACAGTATAGGTACTTTGAGGCTTTTTTATGAAAAGCTTTTACAATATTTTAAAGAAATAATACTTGCTACCAAATTACTGAGGTCCTAATATAGATGCTTTGTAATTTTGCCAGCAATTCTGATGGAATGACCTACAACCTATAGGCTTTTGTTTATTTTTTATTAGAGAAAGGATAGAGAAGAGCACATTGAAATGTTCTCCTCTTCTGAATTTTGGAAGAGTTTGGATCAGAATTCTTAAAATGAGAAATGAGGAAGCACTGAACCTTGAGAAAATTTGCATCAGTTTCTGACTGCAAGCCCCATGACTGAGGAGCCGAATTGTAATTAGAATGGTTCATCTGTAAGATGTATCTGAATGTTAAATCTGGGAAAGCATACAAAACATTTACTTTTAATTACAAATAGATATCCCTTTTTCCATCAAACTAAAACATTTGAGTCAAACTTGAGTGTAAGAGCATTTCTTAGGATATACATTAAAGAGATTGGAAGAAGGGAGAGAAGAGAAATGAGAGTTGAGAGACAAAACAATCAGTTGTATCTCAAATTACTCACAAAGGCAGCTCACTCATGGGGAACAATTCCAGTCAAGATCTGATGTAGTTCAAGGCTTGAAAATCCTCTTAAGAATTACAAAATCATTTGCAATTATGATATTATTTTCCTGTAATTTGAATAAGGTGAGAAGATGGAATCCATTTGTGAAGTTATCTGCATTAATAGGTATGCAGCATTACAAGGCCGGAAGAGATCTTTGTTTTCCAACAGCATCTGGGTGTTACACTTTTTTGATGATAAACCTGGGGTAACATCATTGAACTGATGGCCAAATCTGAAGTCAAGAATAATTGTTGCCAGTATCATATTTGCCTTTGGAATTTGTTTTCTTTTCTCCTGAAGCATTAAGCAAGTTACTCAGATCACATGATTATGAATACCGTGTGCCATTGACTTCAGGGAGCTCTTGGGTTTCATACTTCTTTTCTGTATTCATCATTAATTGCCATACAATCATAAAAAGTGTAGAAGATATCAATAAAGTGCTGCTATTCAGCCCCTCAACAAAGAGGAATACCCCCAAATGAATGATGTCTTATATGCTTTGAAGTGTCTTGATTAAAATGAGTTTTTTTATATACTTTTAGACTCTGTTTAACTAGTAAGAAGGTATTCATAGTAACAGTCTAGCATTTACATGCCACTATCTGGTATTTATTTGCAAATATAGTCTAGAAGAGATCATACTCTGTATAAAGTCTAATGAATGCTTTATCCTGAAGAACTACAAAACCAACACTTTATGAACTGGAGCAGTTTAGAGAAATCAGGCAGGAGATAGAAGTCAGCAGCAATTTACAGCACACAGTGATTTTACACAACACTTTTGGAAGTGTTTGGAATGTGGAAAAGAGTCTTTCATTAACTAAAATTGTAAGGGGAATTAATTGGTGAAGAGTATATTTTCTTGAATTGGAATTTGAGCCTAACAGTGGGGATTAGCACCCACTATTTTAGGAAAAAATAAAGTTGCCAGATCTCAGGGTAATTTTACGTTACACAGTGCCAAAAAGCAGAATATATTAGCCTCTGTGGAGGTTACATTAATTATATTAATGCAATGATAGTAATTTAAACACCCAAACTAGCTTATTGAGAACTCGCTTGGTTATCTGTGGATGGCACTGATACTGCCATGTAGATAGAACCTTTATTTTGTGTTTCAGATGCAAGGCAAGAAACCTGATTCTCGCAACAGTAGTGTAAATCAGGAGTGTGCGTGTTGAGGTAAAGTGGTGCTCTGTAGGGTGAGCTTTATGAGAATCAAGTCTTTAAAAAGACATAATCTCATGATGCAATGCACAGCTTGACTCTGTAAAGAGCATGAGTGGGTAGGGCAGCTATTGAATGGTGTGTTCTAATATCTGTTTTTTCAAACAATTTCTGAACTCAATTGCAGATGATTTTCTTTAAAAAATTGCATAGTCATTTTTTAAAATGATTTTATAATTGTTCTAAAAATAAGTGAACTTCAAACTGTTTTCTTAGAATGTGTACATGTTTCTTTGTCGCCAGCATTATTATCTATGTTCTTTCAGTATTACAGTCCCTCTTTCTAACCTCTTGATACATGATGAAACGTATAAATTCATGATAGATATGAAGAAGTTTTGGTGTAAAATGTTGCAAATGTTGATATGCTGAAACAGAAAGATTCTATAGGAATATGAAAAAATGTAGTCAAAGTTTGCATTTGTAATGGAAATGGCTTTTATTATGATTTTTAACCAGAAATTCTAGTTAAAATAGTATAGAATCTAGGGCATTCCCATGAGCTTTTAGAGAATCAGCTCCAGGTCCTTGCTTTCTTTGAACTTGGGTAGAGCCTTTAACTGTAGTATTCAACATCCCAATTGATTACCCACCAGGATAAAAGTACTAGATATGAGGTTTTTTCCCTGTTTGAAAGAACCCTGAATAGCTGCAGACATGTTTCCCCTTATCTAGCCAAGTAGATACCTGAGATTAATTTTTAATACTTTTGAGAAATGACACAGTTTAATTTCTTTTGTGAGTAATCCCACTCTGCATAAATAATAAATTATTAACTGGAGCGGGATCCTGGCTGCCCAACATCCTAGATTAATGGTTTTGCTGCTGAATTATGTTCTGTCTTCCACTGTCTGGTTCAATTAATATTTAATAACTACTGAAGGGGGAATAATTCATACAGGTGGAGTTGAGATACAGAAATTCAGACTTGTCCATAACTCAGTAGTAATAGCACTGGTTGGGATATGAGAGATTATGTGAGGGTTTCTGGTCTTTTTAAGGGCTGGACCTTATTTAACTAGGCATACTCTTGGTAGAGGGTCCTAAAGAAAGAGTTAAAGAATGGACACAATTAACTATCTGCCATGATTTGTGCAGGCACGCTCTATGGCAGGCAGGGTGGAGGTGTAAGGAGGAAGATTTCACTAGGCTGGTGAGGGAAGTTTTCTCCTCTGTTGTTGTATTGTAGAAAATATACTACGTGATGGACTGTGTAAATCAAGAGACAGGACAGATGCCTGTGTAAGGCTGCTAGAAATTGGATATGCTAGTGAGTGGGACAAGCACTGTTTTGAACTGTTGGGAGGGGCAGAGAAAAGAAACAGGAAAGTGAAATACAGCAATGCTGAGATCCATACATTCCTTTTACTGGCTGTTTTGTTTTTTAAAATTGCACTCCAGTGGGATTTAGCAATTGCTGCGTAAGAAAACAATCCAGAAAGCCTAAGACACAGAATTGGGCCTGGCTGGGCGATTTTATGTGTGATAGAAATGGGCAGCGTAAGTCTTGGACTATGAAAACTGAAAGGCCTCCAAAGAGAGATTTTTAGAGATTCTAAGAAAAGAGTGCTAATGCATAGTGATGAACGTTTCCCTTTTTCTTTCTGCTGTGGAAAAGATAGTACCCAAGGATTGAGTCAGGGTTGTTGAAGGAAATTCTTTGAGGGAGAAATGTTGCAGGACTGTGCCCAAACAAACATGGGCATGCTATTCCATGAAGCCATTCAAATCTTCATATAGATAAAGGAAGGTATCACCAAAACAAAATGGAATGACTAACAAAATGATGGAGACAACTGTTTCACCAAAGTCAGGAGCTCTGTACTTGGGCACTTATTGTAGCAGGGAACACTTACATTCAAGTTCTTGATCTGAATCAAGTAATAGAAGGTCTTGTGCCTGGGTTTTCTATAATCTACAATTGTGCTGTTTGGGTATTTGGGAAAATGTGTTTTTTTAACATGAAAACTTTTTAAGACCTTTGATTTTTTTCTCCTGATAAACAGAAATTGAGTGTGTGGGCAGAGGGAGGAGGAGCAGGAGACTTTTTGTCTGCCCAAGCTTATTGACAGGGTGTGTTCTTTTTGTTCTTATGACATGGTGTTTCTTTTTAAAACTGCAAGGTGTACATGGAATTGAGGAAGAAATTTTGACTTTAATCTTGGAGGTAGTTGCCTATTGAGACTTGCAGGCATGAGCAGGCACACAGCCTAGCTCTGGACATTCTATTTCAGATACTAGAAGGAGCAAAACTGCTCTGCTGAGAAGGCTGGTATAGTACTGCAGGTGAAGCACTGTGCTAATATAGCTAGAGCGTTTCTGGTGTCTGTTTCAAGTCACATTTCTCCCTCTGGAGAAATGACAAAGAATCCCGCTTGTCTACATCTGAGTATATTTTACTTTCAATGTTAAACCTGTGTGAGAACTTAGGTTTGAGTTCCATTTCCTAGTATTGCAAAAGCTAAACCTGAGTGCTTCATAGCCAAAGTCTTGAAACCTGTCGGTTGTTTGTGGTCCACAGAACTGGCAGGTCTATATGCAATGTAAATATACCCCGTTAGTTGTCGCTGCTGAGCAGATCCTGGAAACAGAGGAGTAGTGAATATCCTTTTGCTGTTCCCCAGCTCCAGTAAAAGTTAATAAGCAAGTTCAGACCAGAACTCAGGAATGCTCCAGAAGGAGGAAAAGACATTTTTCTCCTCTCTTTTTCTGTTCCTGCAGTACAAGGTCAGCTGAGCAGCAGCAACCCACTTGAACTGAGTTACAAGCCAATGCCAGAAACTAGGAACAGTGAAGGACAGAATTACTCTGCAGTTAGGCACTGGTCTCAAATAGAAGGGTTGACTATCCTCTTTCAACTGAAAACTGCATTCATTTTTTTGTGGATGCAAGAGTTTGAGCTGAATTGACTCTGAGGCAATGCCTAGTATTAGAGATTCAAGACACAGACTGTATGATTAAAACCATAATGATTTTAGGAAATATGCCGCTAAGGCACCCACCACTTTCTTTGATGGGGTGCATCTGATATTTGGTGTAAAATAAGAAAGAATATTAACCTTGAATGGGTGTCGACTGAAAGGTATTTCCATGATAGATTTCCTTTAATGTCAAAGCTTAAGAAACTCCACCCATAACCTTTTAGTTCTTACCCCTGTGCTGCAGTTCATCATCGCTCTGTTGTGCCAATACAACTGTTTGTTTGGCTGTTGTATAGACTGAATCACTGAGATGACTCAGGCTTTAAGAAAAATTGAAGGTAATTTTTTAATACAAACCCTTTCTGTGATTGCCTCATAGTCCCATAAGCACCTGTATCAGCCCAACTGAATAGGCAGCAAATTGCAGTATGGGAAAGGCAATAAGTATAGATTAGAAAGCTTCCTAAGACAGCTATGCACATGTACATCAGTGTGTTCACCTCTAGCTTTTGGGAGAGAGTTCAGCATAGCCTACACTCCTTGTATGAACTGTGTCTGAGCTGAGGACTGCAACCCAATTAGCTGGGGAGCAGGTTCAGGTTCTGAACACTGATAAAAGATTATGTGACACAAACTTGAAATGACAAGTCACAACTTTCTTTATACCTACTACACATCCAAAGCTGGGTAGACAAAGTGTCTAGTGTATAGGCTAGGGTTCCTTAAAATGAGATCTTGTTCATTGGATCTGTAGGACTTTGTTCCTCCCCCACCCCCAGTACCATTTTTTCCCCCCAAAGCTTAAGGCTTTCTTTTTCTGACTGTAGGCAGACCCATTGCCACAGTTTAAGGACTAATATCATGTTCCCAGATCTTTCACTTCTCAAACTTTACTCATGCTATCCCATTGGTCCTATTGCTATTTAATTAAAAGAAACATACTTGAGGAAAGTTGGTGTTTGTGTATATTTAACTTAATGGTGTCATAATGAATTGTAGGAGTAGCTGGTTTTAATCCTCAGGAAAATCTCTTCTTGGTTCCCACAAACAACCAACTTCCAAGTTCACAGAAAGTTGTGTGGCTGCTTTCTATGATTCTGGAGTCAAGTAGCTGAGCCACAGGTGACCCAGGCTGAGAAACTCTTCTTCAGTTGTGTGACTGGCTATTTTTAAGACTCTTACCTAGTTACTCAGTGAAAGACCAGATTATGTCATTACAGTTATACTTGGATTTGTAGCTCGAGCTCTCTACATTCAGACAGGAATGACGGAAATTTGTTACAACTAATAAGCAACATCTGTGGGTACCTGAAAAATGCCCTTACTGTATTTCCACTCTTGTGTTCTGCTCTTCAACTAATTGCTGTTAAAAGTCTGCTTATTAAGTTCAAAAGGTCAGTGACTACACTGGGCCAGCCTTGGTGACCAAAAAGGACAGCTAGAAACATTTTAATAATCATTTGATATCAATTGGTAAAGTGCTAGTTTTTCATTGGCTTTTACAGTGCCACGTTGCTGTTAACTTTTAGCTACATGCACCTACTTGAATGAAAACTTCACGGAGATTATTTTTAGTGCTTTCCTGAAGCAAGGGCACTTGAAACAGATTGGCCTTAAGTGTGATTGCATGAAAGTTTAAATCATCTTGACCTTCTCCCTTGTTCGGTGACTGATGCTCATCTGATATGTTCATGTAGCTAAGATAGCTTAAAAAAAGCTCCACAAAAAGAAAAGTGAATAGTTTTAGTTCCTTGAACTGTCTCATTGCAGGGTCAGGCAAGTACTGGAAGTGATGCTAGAGAGAAGGTAGGAATGTATGGATTTTTTTGGGCAGGACTTGCTAAATTTAGTTTAAACTATCATAGAAATATATCATACAAACTAACTTAACAGCTCAGCATCACCGAAAAAGAGCAGAAGAAAACTACTCCCTAATACAAAATGTGAATTTTTTTTATTGTAGGTATATTGACAACTTTATTATTTATAAGTAAGTTGGGGGTTGTTCTAAAGATCTCTGGATATACAGAAATGTCTTTGGAAGACAGGAGATGTCCTTTCCCCATACCCACACTCTTTCATTTTTTACAGTTGGAGTAACTCTGCATGTTAAAATCCTATGCACTATTTTAGCTTATATATCATAATATGTCACAGTATTTTAGATATTTTCCTCTGTTTAATCCATATAAGGAATAAGCTAATATTTTAGTGAGTTTTATGAGAATAACTTCAGACTGGTATAACTGGAATGACTGCCTCTCCCTTGCCCAGAATGTGTGAAATCCTATCTTTCTAGATAGAAATCCTATCTATCTCCATCTAACAGGATGGAGAGCAATCTTCATCCTGTTCTACTGCCAGAATGAAGTAAGCACCTGTATTGTTTAATCAGCCTCTTCAGTGTTCAGCAGCGAGTCTCCACTGACTGAAGACTGGTAGTTCTTTAGGTCCCCTATAAGCTGCCCTGTGGGGAAAAATTAAAAAAGTTAATAATTAATGCATTTGTTACCATTTATTCATATTTTAATTTCAGCTACATAATTTTAATAATGTTAATTAAACTTATTTGCTTTCCTTTATTAATCCAGTTCATGGCCTGTTAGTGTAGGTGCTTGTGAGGGTTAAGCTGAAGCAATAAGCCTTTATGTAAATCATTGCCATGCTGAAAAAACAGCTTAGTCAGGTTTGATACAGTACTGGCTGATTAAAAACTATCTCCAGTCTCCTTGACTCTTTCTTCTGATGGTTTACCCACAGGGAACGTGTTCAGCTTGGTGGATGGCTTCTTTTCTATCTGCCCTGAAACTCAGGTCCAGGAGCCCTTGTCTGCAGAATGGGTTGTTGTTCATCGGGCAGTGCAGTCCTACTTAGCTATGGAGCAGTTTAAGAGTTACCTCTTGGCTACTGTCCTAGCCCAAAGGCCACATAAGCGTTTTGCAGTATTTGGGAGAGGAATACAATATATAGCAGTAACATGTGTGTCAGTGGAGTCTTTGGCCTGCCAAATTCAGTGTTGCATGTGTGGCAGATGATGTGCACGCCCCTCTCAATCTTTTGTTTCCTGTTGTTCTTGTCCCCAGCTGTGCCAAAGATATTTGCCTCAAGAAGTCAGTCTTTTTTTTTTTTTTTTTTTACAGAACCTATTAATGCAAACATTCTGGAGCATTTTGCAAAGCAGATATCTTCCTATACAAAAAAAAATGAAACCAATGAAGTATGTAACTTTCCGCGTGTGCTTGTGTACCCTTTCTTTCTTACTCATGTTAGTACATATTACATTGCTTCCACTGAAGCTGTCTTCCATGTTGCCTAAAATAGACCCCTGAAGTTAAAAATACATAGGCAAGACTCCACGTTGGCTTTACAATCAAGCAAAGACTCTGTTTTTCATTTAGTAAGCTGGAGAATTCCACAGGTGAGGCCCATGACACTGTAAAAACTGTAACATGGTACCGAACAATGAAGATTGCAGGTGCATATAAAGTGCAGTTTCTTCAAAAGTCCAATTAAAGCTGAACATAGAGATCTTCTGGAGACATACCAAAATAATACTGATTTACAGGTATGCTTTCTGCTGGAAAACTATTAACTAATGTAATCTTCAGCTGATCTCTAAAACTTAAAAATAACCTGACCCTGTTACAACTGACCAGAAGTCAACAGCAATGAATTTGGTTTACTGACCTGCCAGAAGAATGTATTTTCAAACCAGAAGAACTATATTATTTTTTAAAAAATATATCATGTTTTATCATGGTGACTCTTAAAGGCCAACTATGAAGGTTGGGCTTGTAGTATTATTGCTTTAAAAAAACAAAATGAGAAATCATTCCATTCTTGTTTTGGTCTTACAATTTTACACCAAATATTTTTGCAAGAAAAGACTTCCTTTCTTCTGTGCCTAGATGTATTCTGAATTTTTTTAGAGCCAATGGGCTTATCACAAGCTTTACTTTTTGTAAGGGCCTAATACTAGTGCAGTTTCATCTTTTGCACATTCTTGTGGTGTTTTCTTTGTTTTAAATTTACACTGATTGTTTCTGTATCACAGTTATATCCTCTGATCCTTGGATCCCACAGAAAATGGGCCTGATCTAGCAAGGAGAATGTGTTAGGTGTAGAAGTAGTTCTGTTGAATTCAGTGTGACAACACAGACAAGCAAAATTGTGTATTTTGGTAGAAGCAGGCTTTGCTGAATCAGAATAGGTCACGGGATCTAACACAGAATAGCTGAAATTTGGATTGTATTAGCCAGTTCTGAATTTAGTTTGTTTAACCAAAGCAAATCTAAAATGATAAAGAACTTTTAAAAACTTTTCTTGAGCTATAGGAACCAGTTTAAATCCCAAAACAAGATTTCTTTGTAAGGATCCTTGAAGGTATGAATTACGTTAATGAAGTCATGTTCAGGAAAATATCTTTTCTTTGAGAGACATCTTAGTTCTGTCTTCAGTTCTGTTACAGTTACTGTAAAAGCAGTAAGAAGTGCCTCAAAAATGGAAAACGGATTCAAATACACAGTGACTCTCTAAAGATAGTAGTGTTTCTTTAGAGGGGGTTCTAAAAGACCTCTGGAGAGAGCAATGCTACATATGCTTATGTTTGACTATTTTCCTTCCTAGTCATGAAAGAAATAGTGCAATCACTCCTGAATAAACTGGCCAAAGATTGACATGGAGGTAAATAAGGAAGAGAAGAAGGTAGTCATATACAGCACTTTGGGTCACATGATAGCTTAGAGCCATTCAAGCTGTGTGTTAAATATAGCTAGGTGCAGAAAGCTAGGTATCAAGTAGCGAGGAACAAAGGTCAGCCTTATAGAGTGGAGAGACTATCGCTGGTTCTGAGAAGCACTGAGGCTTCAGCGTGGATGAGTAACTCCGCATGCACTGTCAGTTTGATGCTGTAGGCTAACATGAGATCTCAACAAGGTTGCCTCCTCAGCAAGGTAATTTTGTATACAATTTCTGTATACAGCATTACAAAACATATTCTCATATGTTTGCTATGTTCCTACGTTTTATGAATGCTGAAAAAATAGAATGGTGCAGAGAAGACCTGCAGTATTTTGGGGGGAAGCTGAAGTCAATGTCTTAGTGTGAAAAGGATCAGGTGCTCAGTCTGTTTATTCAGAAAGAGTAGGTGACTTGAATCATTCTTAAGTAATTTTATAAGAGAAAAAATTATTAAAGCGGCTTTTAATCTGGGGGAGAAAGTCATAAGAACTGATCACTGGAGGCTAAAACCAGAATACCTGAAATTAAAAATTAACAATATACTTTCAAATTTGAGCATGATTCCCCTCTCCCCACCCTAGAATTTATCAGGGATGATCTCTAAATAAGGACTTTATGATAGTCAAGGGCTATCCATAGGGAGATGCAAGGCACAACTGACAGTTGACACAGAATATCCCTTGTGTCAATTGACAGAGGAGAGGCCACAACACTGTACTTCAGCCAGGAGATCTGGAGTCAAAGAGGGTTTCTGAAGTCAATGGAGGCTGCTTGAGCAGAGAGCCTGGTAAGATCACACTGTTATTTCTGCCCTTTTTTCTGGATGATATATTTTATCTCAAATTATTTGGTTAAATGAATGAAATTTATTAGTCTCAGAGGTGAAAATGGAACTAGATGTTCTAATCTTTCCTTTTGGGTTTCCTTTTCCTTAAACTCTGTGTCTGTGAATAACTGTGGAATTACTGAAACAGTAAGAAGTAGGGTATATGGAGTACTGGGCTAGAGTCCTGCTGTAAGATCTCATTAAAAACTTAAGCTGTGGGCAAGCTACTCTTGATGTAAAATTCACAGTAGGCTGGGATGATAGAATATTTCTCTATTATGTTATTAGCAAAAATGTAACTATAATCTTTGAATAATTTGAGTTTTAAATATAACATTACTCCAAGAAAAGTAATTCCCAATGTTTTAAATCAAATAAAGTACCTGTCCCAGAGTTACAGAATAAACAACATACATGTTAGAAAATATACATGAGGTTTTGTGTTTTGAAAGAGACCCAAGGCTGAACGGAAAGAATTCAGAAGAAAAGTTGCAAAAAACTTTCAGTCTTTGTTAAGAAGAAGATATAGGATCAAATCCACTTAAAAAGAATATTTGCAAGTCAACTAAAATTAATATAAAGAAAAACCCCTGTGGCTTTGGAATTAATCTGTTATTCCACTATTTGTTTTTCCTTTCAGCAAGATACAGTGCTACATCTAAGTAATTTCTTTTGAAGTATATTCCACAGGTTTATGGAATAAACATGGACAAGCAAACCCTGAAAGGGTTTCTGAAAATTTTGCATTTCTTTAGAAACTAGTATCACCAGAAAAAAAAAACAAAAAACAAAAAACAGCAGTCATCTGTTGAATAATTTGCTTTCAAAAGGGCTCTGTGTGTATGCTCTTTGTATCTATGTGTGTATGGTATTTTCATTTTGATGTGAATGTGTGTAACTGTTTGTATTTTTATCGAGAACCTTGTTCCTTGAATAGAAGGAACAGTCTTGAGTTTAGAACTTGAAACTGTGTGTGTGAGAAATTATGATATTTCAGTAAAAAATAAAATAAAAATCTTTGCTTTTAAAAATGAAGAGCATTTTTGAAGCAGCTGAACTAGCAAATTGACAAACATCTGGGCTAAAGCCAATTTTTGTAAAACAATAACAGAAAATAAGTTTAATGATCTGTCTGAGAACCACAAAAACAAGGGTGTTTTGGACACAGTGAGAGAAAGCCAGGCTATGCTAATACAAAACATACTGCATATGGATCTGAGAACAGTGCCCCAAATTGCTAACACACAGCAACACATAGAGTCAAATTTCAACATTGTTCTCCATTACATAAACTTGTATAGATTTGTAACCTTTGTATAGATTTGTAACCTAAAGTAGATATATAACCTTTCTCCAGCATTGATTTGTGCAGTTATAAATCATGTTGTATTTTTTGTTTTTTCAAGGTTTCACACAAGATTTCTTTTTACAAATGATTTTGTTGAGTTCCTAAGTCAGCTACTCAAGCTGGGGGATGGGGGAACTGAATAATCTCCATCACATAGCTTTGTAGAAGTGGTATAAGAAAGCAAAGCATGTAATTATAAAGTCTATTCATTCTGGGATATTATAAGATGGCTGAAGAATGTTGTATATATAGTATCTATATTAAAGCAGAGGAATGGGAGAAAGAGATGCATGCAGCCATACACTGGTCAGTGATTTAAAAAGTATGCAGAACTTTAGAACAGATTTTTAAGGAAACAACAGTTAAATACAGAAATAAAGGGAGAGTAGAATGAAATCCTGAAGTAGATTGAGCTAGACTACTCTGATACCTGTCTACCTAAATATGTAGTAAATCTAATCTAGCTTCAGTAAAGCATATATTTTGATGACACATGGGAAACTATTAGAAGGTGGGGCTTAGTAAAGGATTTTTACTAATAAAGGACTTATAAATAAAGGATAAAGGACTTATTTTAATCACTTTGACACAAAAGGTAGGAGTCTGTTGATGAAATTTCCTGGTTATTGCAAAGTGCACTGTCAATATCCAGGTAGTATACAGGAAGATCTAGGTGACCTTGAGAACTAAAGTAACGTAAACAGGATGAAATTCAGTAGTACAAAATGCAAATCCAAATAGAATGGAATGCAAGGACTGAGAGTGGACTAATAACAAAAATTACTGTTTCAGCCAGAAGCTCATTAGTTGGAAATGCAGGCAAATGACTTTGGCAAGTACTGTCCTAGGAGCTTTGAATTCCCCAGCTGAATTATTTCTGGTAGAATTAGAGAAGCGTTAATGATGTTATACAAAGTTCTGGTGGACCCATCAAAATAATTTGTGTAATTCTAGTCATTCATATTCAGGAAAAATTAATTAAAATTGGAGCAGATGCAAAGAAAGGCTCTATTCTTCTTAGCATTCTAGTAGCCCTTCTTATAAGAGGATACCTTAAAAATAATTTGTTAAATCTAGCAGAAAAAGACTGAGAAGGAGTATGGCTTCTGTCTGAGAGGGTTTATTGTATCTCTCTATAACATGTCATACAGTGGAGGAAGAATGCCAAGGGAGGCTGTTACACTAAGGACAGAGAAAATACAGAACTATTGGAACTATCTGAACCACAAGAACAAGTAGATGTAAAACAGAGAATAAATTTAAGTGGGAAGTTGGAAGAGGATTCCTCAGCATTAAAGCAATCAAGGTCCAGGTGACTTCCTAGTAAAAACAGTGAACACCAAAGAAGTAGCTACATTTAAAATATATCTTGATTTGTTCATTAACAGGGTTATGCAGCATGGTTATTTATACTAGCAGGTGGCTTGGATGAATCAGGGTGTTTCTTCCAGTCTCTGCTCCTAATTGTTGCCTCTGTGAGGATGGATCTCCAGAGAAGTCTGTGGAATTACTCTGACTGATTGCTGATAGACTACAGATCTGTCCTTAAAAAATAATTTTTTGAAGACTGAACCATGATTCTAGTATCAGCTCTTTGGAATTGTCTGGTTTAGCTATTGTTTCTGTTGCCTGCAGCACATATTTTCTTTGCAGGTCTAGGTAGTGGTCAGAGCTGGTTCATGTATGCAGGGGTATTAGTTTTTCTCACTCTTGAGCTTTGACATATAGGTGAAAAATGTGAAAAGCTTAATTATGCCTTTGTGAAGCTAAAATTCTGCCTGTGGTGGGAAGGAAGTGCTTTGCACCAGTTGGGAAGGTCATATTCCCTTCAAGCACTGTGGCTAAGATTGTTGGGCAGTACCTGTAAAACAGGTCTGACTGGTGTTGCCTCAGCTTTCCTAACTGTTTTCCTAATATGTATGAGTATAGGGAGTTCCTTGGAAAAATGAGAGGAAAGGGAAAAGAAAAAGGAGTATAACCCCACCTTTTCGGAGACCTTCTTCAAAGTCACTGTTGGCCCTATTAGTGCTGACTGTTACTTGGTTTATAAAGCTCCATTTTGTTTACCACTTTCTTAGATTAGTACAGGTTACCAAACTGGTAATTCAGGGGCAGTTGTCTTGAACTTATGTCTTTCTTCTATGCTCTACTGGTTTTCTTCCTTATATATAAAACCCCTGCTATGTTGATGGGAGCTTTGCTTAGGGAACTTGAATGTTTAACTGCCAATCTAAAGAGAGAAATATGAAAGAGAAACGCTCTGTATGTTATTGTAGCCCAGCTCTGTACAATGGAGATAAACTTTTAACATTGTTCACTTAATTTGTTACCCCAGTTTTTATCAGGAGTCCAGTAATGTTCCTGACCTTGTCCAACATTTTGGAATCCTGCAATGCACATTCGTGTGGGAGTAGTAATTACCTAAACACTTCTGGTGTTTATGCACTTCCCACAGACCTCTTGGAGCCCTAGTGTAATAATTTTCTTCAATAAAGAAAACTGTATAAGCATTAATCATCAAAATGTAGCAAGATACTGTAGTGTGGTGGGTCAGGCAGCTTGCCTGAGTTCAACAAAGTGCAGTTTGATATTTTTTGGCACTGGAAGATTCAGGAAGGGTTGGGTTGGGTGAGTTTGACAACTGCCAAAGCTACAGGCTTATTTAACTATTTAGAAAACCTCGTGAGAACACTTACATTTATGCATCCTATTCAAGAATCTTTACTATTTTCTGTACTCTCTTATCTTTGTCTCTCTTTCCAAACTCTTGGAGCAATTTAGCATAGTACAATTTGATTTTACAGTGATCAGTCATGCAGCTGACATAACATTTTAGGACTGGGTTTGACACTGCAGCTGAGTTAAACTAACCAATGCTTCTGTAAAAGGGGAGGTCCTGTTCCCCCACTCCTCCCTCCCCTCCTTTATTTCTACCTACCAGGGAGCACCATCTCCTTTGCACTGGCTTTGGGGCTCACTGGACCTTTTGGGAAAGTCTTGCTAGCCAGACAGAATTTTTTTGTCAAGATAGTTGTCAGTTTTGAGTTGAGCTGGCACATGGAGAGGTGGGAGCATGTGTACAGTCACAAGGAGTGTGAAGGAAGTCCAGTCTTCCTACTTCTTTGATCAGCTCAGCTCTGTTGTCAGAATACCCCAGTTGCAATCTCAAACATATGATACGCTCCCCAGCAAGAGACTAGGTAGAGACAAAAGAATGTGAAGGTGTGCTAGGTGTTCTTCATAATAGAATTGTAAGTGGAAATCTAAAAGAGTAATCTGAAGAATAGAGCTAGCCCTTAGATGAGGAGAAATTGCAGGAGCAGTTAATAGTAAGCAGTTGTATTAGGGGGGGTTGTCCCATATATTTTTTTTAGCACATCAGCCAGGCTGTGTCCACCTCGCTGTTGTCAGGGAGCAGCAAGGACTGGTGCTGCTCTGCAAGAGGAGCTGGGAGCTGAGTAAGGTAGTGCTGTAGGCAGAGGGAGCAGCTTCCCTAGCAAGGGCCCAGTACCACAGTACCTGAGAGAGACAAGCAGAGCAGGCCTGGTGATGGTAGCCAGATTCAGCCAAGAGTCCGGATCACCAGACAAGTCCATAGTGATGAGAAAGGTCCGAAGTCAGGCCAAGAATTATAATTGAAGGGTCAGGACCAGGGTCTGGGTTGATGGGGTGCATGGCCTGATGCAGGCATGGCTGCAACGCTGCTGTAACATAGCTCAAGTGGGGGCAAGCAAAAGAGCCTTAGCTTAAAAGTCACCAGGAGTGAAATGGGGGAGAGCCTCCACTGAGACTTCTTAGCAGAGCTTTCTGGAGAACTGCCTTCAAGTCTGGACACTTGCACCATTATCTAAGTTGACCCGGAGCCCAGGCAACCAAACCCTCAGTCAGGGCAGAAGAGAAGGGAGTGTGCTCAGGGCCCTGACAGCTTTATCAAACTATGCATTTGTACAGAGCAGGAACTTCAGTGGAAGTAGTAAAAGTTTTTACTTTTACTTGGAGGAGAGACAGGGGACTTTTTAATCTTCCAGTGCCTACTGTCTGATTTTTGTGTTCTGCATAGCATAGATGGAGAATCAAATAGCACTGCTAGAACTCTAAACACCATTTGCTTTCTCCAGAAACAAGATGATGTTTGGAGAATGATAAACATTTTCTAACAGTGGGATTTACCCAATGCATAAGGATGATGGCATCACTGATACTATCTCCTTTTGTATGCAATATATAGAGCATTCCCACAGATGAGCTACACTGTACTTGCACCACAGAAAGGCTTGTGCTCTGCTTTGTATCCGTTCTGAATGGGAAAGCTAAGCTATAGGATACTAGGTCTTCTTTCACATATTAATTAACTAGACATCCGTAACAGAACTTACGTCAGTTCATATGGGACTGTGGTTCTAATTCAAACTCCCAAAGCTTTAAAAAACGTATATAAAACAAGAAAACATATATTTTTAATATATTTGGGTTCTGTCCTTCACTTGCTAGCTTATGCAGGACAATCACATAGTTAACGAATGGTGAATAATTCATGATAATATTTAAAGAAAAATCTTGTCTATAAATGCCTTTCCTTTCAAATGTTCTGGCCTTACAAGAAGAATGCACTTGTCACAGTTGTAGTATAGTGGAATTATTCTCTTAAATAAATTGAAATAATATATTTGGTCCCTTGAAATATCTTTGGGTGATCAGAGCTCTCTGCTAACTTAATTTTATATTTAGACTTGTGCTTTAATGTATTAAAACTGTTTTTGGTTCACATTAAATGAAGACAAAACTATAACCTCCCCCCTGTTGTTACTTAGTAAATAATTATGTGCCTGTCCATATGCGTGCAGTCTTGATCTGATCTTACAGAATATCATTGATGTAATTCTTCCTTGGTGCTGCTTGCTATGATGTGTTCAGTAAGATTGTTTCCAGAAATATGTTTTATTCCAGTATCTTTCAGATCAGTCAAGGCTAGATTACTATAACGGAAGAAAAAAACCTGTGCTTGAGTCATTCTTAGCAGTCTACAATGTGTAGGTGACTAATCTTGTTTCATGGTGTTTGGTGCAGAAAACACCTTATGCTTCTGTTAGAAGAGAAAAAAATCAAAAGATATCTATATGGAAGAAATATTCTGAAAGTTTCACATTTTTTAAAGTTTAGAAAATGTGTGTCTTTTTTGTAATTATATTTAAGTAGAAATTATATGTAAATGTAAGTATTTCGAACAAATTCCTTTTTCTCCGTACTTTGCTGTATAAACTGGCTTTTTTGTTGCTTTAATCACTCATTTCTGTTATAAAATTATGTCACCTGTTAGATCAGTGAAAACAGGTTAGTAATGGTTACTTTATCCTGATCAGATTAGTTAAATGAAATTTAAAATATAGATCTCACTTTCTGTTATGCTTCTGAAGATGAAAACATATTTATCCCTTCAAATTTGCTGTCCCTGAGCATCAGATTTTGCATATATGGGCAAAGATAGTTTTTTATATTCTAAGTTTTGTAAGACTCCTGTTTATGCGAAACTTCAAGATACAAGACGTCTTGAGTGTGGTGAAGATGTCTGTCCTGATTTCCTTAGGAATACCTCTAATTAGAGCTGTGCTAATGTGTTTTTATGCCGTCTTTTCTCTTTTCCCACCCTCCTCCTGTGAGTGTCAATCAAAAGTTTGGTATTGTTCATTGTCTTTCATTGTCTAACTCAACTCCGTCCAGTCTACAGTGATGAAACAACTCCTTTTAACTTCAAAGTACAAAGTGCTTGATGTTGGCTTTGTCTGTTAGGATAGAAAGTTTCAAAGTGTGAAACATCTTTTGTAATCAATATAAATTCTGTCAGATGAAGACAATCTCTGTGGAGATCTGGAACAGCATGATCAAGATAAGATTTATTCTGTATTTGAGTAGTAACAACAAGAAAAGTGCCTTTTCTAAAGAGTATTTACCATTCAAGCAACTGCTGATACCTACTGATTGCTGTTATCCTCTAAATTTGTAATCAGATTTGACAGGAGCTCAGCAGCAGCAGCCCTTGCAACTTCTGCAGCTGTTTCTCTTTTCCATGTGTAAGCATGAGGCGTCCCAGTTCCCTGTTTTATTGTATAAGGAAAAAGAGGGTGATATATAGAGAATTGCTAAGTAATGATCCAAGAAGAATGGCATGATTTTATGAAAACTTCATATGCCTTAGCCTGTGAAATACAATTATTATAAATCAGGTTTTAAGAATTTATTGTTGAGTATGCATTGATTGAGCTTAACAGGAACTGTGAGAAGAATAAACCTGAAGACAATTCAATGTCTTCTGAAATGAACATCTTCCAACCAAACATGTGAGGACAATATTTACATTATACTAATGTACTTCTAGGATTCAGGGTGAGTGACATAGTTGTATAGTCAAGGCTGGGAATAAAATAAGAAATCTAAGCTGTTTATAGGTCCCTTAGGCTCCTCCAGAGTTCCTCAGCTCTGTGCAAACTGGATGGGGAGACTTTGGGCACAATAGCTGTCCTAAGAATCCTGTATTATTGCTAGCAAGATCCAACTAGCACTTGCCTCCGTTTTACCAGATGTACTCAGCATGTAGGCCTCTATAGGGAGCCCTACTTACTGCCTTAAATGTTCATATTTGATTTTGTTGTGTCAGCTTGCTGTCAACAAGCTGATACACATGAAACTGGAAAAAGACGAGAGGCTGGCTGACTAACCACAATGTCAGCTGATTTCCTTATTTCTGTGACTCTGAGACAGTATCACTCAGAAATTCAAAACTACTTTTTGTTCATTTCACTGAGAACACAACTGAACTGTAGAGTAATGGCAACACTGGGATCACACTAGCATCTGCTGATAGACTACATCATCCTTCAGATGTTGAACTACTAGTAATGGGTTACTAATTTCAGGATGTGGAACGCCCCTCTGGAGTTTGGCCACCAAATACTCATTAAAAATATGGGGCTAATTATCTTAGTGTTGACAAGCTCTGTTCCTGTACCTATTCCTGTAGGTAAGTCCTGTAGTACTACCTACAGCATGGGTAAGCATAGGTAGCAAGAATCTAGGTCAGAAAATTCATGTATTGACTGTAATTCTCATTGCAGGGAAAAAAGTTAATATCACAGTCTGCAGGGAGACTCTGAAGTTCTGAAATGTGTGAATCGCAGGGTTTTACAAAATATCTAATATAGCTGAGCACAAATTGCATAGAGTAACTGGTGAGATGCCTGAGTATGATGCAGTGTTGGCAGTGTTCCTCCAGAGAACCTATTCCTATAGTAAACATGATCAAGGCCATGCACTAGCTGTTCAGTGTTTTGGTCATTGCTGTCCTGACATCACTGCTGCCTTCTGGAGAGAGGACATGACCAGATGGGCCAGAGATATCAGTGAGAAGTTCCTGGAGTATATGATTGGAGCTGACCTTTGTTCTATAGGACACTGCAGGCCTGCCTTTAATTCAGCTCATGATGCACTCACCCAAATTAAGGACTCCCCTTGCTGGGCAATGGGATGTTAGTGTTTGAGTGAAGAGATTACTCGTATAGCCTGGAATGCCTTACAAGAAGAGATAGTATGAGTTGGCAGGGTCCCTGGCCTCCATCTGAAATGATTCTTTGGAAAAAAGCACAGGGCAAGCCTGCCAGTCCTTGTTGATCTAATCAGCCTCCTCCATTTGGCCACAGCATCTCTGTCAGCCTTGCATGCGTGTACTTGCTAGCACATGTGGTTTTCCTTAGTGGCCCAAAGCACATTCAGGAAGCATTGCAATGGAGATTTCATTCTAAGAGCATGACTAGGCATGCCACCGAACTTCTGTTTTCATTCAGGAGTTTGCCCCATCCTTTGTGAAGTCCTCTGGGGTCTCAGAACCATGATCTATAGCACTGTTTTGGGATCCTTCAGCAAGTCTTGTCCCCCTCTATCAGGTGATAATGAAACAGACTCATTGGAGCTCTGTTCCTGTTCTTTGTTGACTAAACTTTGTCAGAGCGATCCTTCCAGAGGTAAGAGGATCTCTTTGTATGTGGGCCAGCTAGCAGGCTGGGTGGAGGCCAGTAAGCTCAGTAGTACAGAGATTCCTTGCCAGAAGGAGGAAAGGGTGTCCCAGCTGGGACATGCTGGATGGATTTAACTGTTAATCACATCTCATCGTTTCTGAGTTGTAAACCTAGATGAGTTGATGGCTAGGGGAGATGTTGGGACAGTGGTGTACCATGGTAAAAGGAGGCCTACAGCTGCATGGATATGCCAGATGTTTTGCCACTGTCCTATGAGGAGATATCCACAGGATATCCTGAAAGTCCTCTTTATTCTTCTCCATCACATTATGGTAAGGAATTTGTGCACAGCTACAGACTCCATAGTTCTCTCCATTCTGAGGACCTTAGCAAGACTTCTTCCTCCCCACTCCTCTTCCAGCTGATTGCTCCTGCCTTGGACTTGTGATAGTCATAGTATCTTTACTTTTATCTTACACTGGTGTCCAGTTCATTTGTGGTATGTAGACAATGATGTCAATGTAATAGGTAGCTTTTTCCAAACAGTGATGCTGCACAAACTTCTTGGGTAAAGTAAGGAAAGTGCTACACTCCATGTTGCCTTCACCTCCAGCCCCAAGATGATGTATTGCAGCATGTTCACCACTATGCAGGGGGATGCTGTGGAAAGCATGATAGGCATTGGGCACTCGTGAGGTTTCACTGTTTGGTGCTGTCAGGGAGTGTCTTGAATGTGCTGAAACTTGCCCTATTCTGAATATGGCTGCCAGAAACACTCTGGTACTTCAAATGTAGGAGAAGACTGGGCATCCTCCATCTCTTGCAGAATTTCTTCCTCTTGCTGGCAGCACAAGATGTTCCCTTCTTACATTAGATTATGAAACTGTCTTCAGTTTATACATAAGCAAAGAATTATATCCTTTTTGACAATGAACAGAAGGCCTATCTGCTGTATAGATTGTTTTACTGCTTTTCTTTTCTTTTCTTTTTTTAAACCAAAACCGTATCCAGTCCCCCTGTAAGCTTCCATTTTAGCCTGACAAACTTCGGTCATTAATCTTTCTGCTGTGGTCTGGAAAATATCCCCAGACTCATTCCCAGATGTTTTGTTCACTTCCTCATCCAAAATGTGCACCCTATTGATGAAGCAAAAATTTTAACCCAATCATGGGTACTGTTTTTCATGGTACCATTATAAGTTGCATGTTTTCCAATTTACTTGGAAACTACATGGGTAAATAGCTTTCTTCCTGAAATTTAGCAATTTGAATTTTACCAGTTTGTCTGATGCATTTGTGCTCTTTTCCTCCCCTCTCCCTGCTTCCACACACTGTTTCTGATATCATATTGATTTGTTGACCTGCAGGGAATAGGAGAGACTGTTAGCTTGTACCAGAGGACCAAGAATGCTTTTAATGAGGGTGCATATTTTTACTGACGAGGTCTGTTCAAGCAAGTTTGTAGTCCCCGTTTTGTACAGCTCTCAAGAGCTTTCATTCAGACAGTAGCTGTTTTGCTATGTACAAACATAGTGTCTGCAAGATTTCTGCTTGCCTTCATGCGGGCTGCATACATTCATTTCTTGGAATTTTGAAGTAAAAGGTCTAGGTTGTTTGTTCATGATCTAGAAGTGTGCTCACAAAGCTTTTGGCAACTGGACCCTGAGAAATGATGACTTCAGGTGCTTAAAAAGGAAGAGTCTTTTATTTTTTCTATTTGTGCTGTTTATTACTTTGATTTACTTCACCTTCAGAACAATGGAAATTATTTAAAAATGTTTTAAGGCGTCCTCTTCTCTTCCATCAGAGCACCTCTGCTTTTGGTAAATGGATTTCAGAAAGCTGTATGTTCCAAATAATGTGTAAATAATGTATGACATGCTATTCTATCTTTTTGGTTGCTGCAGTAACATCACACTAAACTATGCGTTAGTTAGTGGTCCGGTCCAGCAACTGATTTATTTCTACAGCATGGTTTACACATCATGAACGCTACTAGGAACAAACAGATAATTGATTATATAAGCAGTTCCAAGTCAAGAACATACATAAGAAAGCACTGCTGTAATTAGTTGTAGAACTGGGTCTGTAAATTAAGCTCCATATATAAATCTCTGAAATTCCCCTCATGTCCTCTTTGCCCATGCAAATACACATTATTTTTTATATGCATGCAAAGAGGAGAAAACGTGCTTCAAAGATATGCAAAAGCAGAGAACTAGAAGTTCTTTGTGATGACGTATGTATCTGTTCTGTAACTGTGATACGTGGTCATATGATGTTGCTGTGTTTGCTATGATCCTTTTGTTTCTGTATACAATATGATTCAGATTTTAGGAAAATCCAAGAGAGAGATTATATCAAGCAACAGCTCTCAAAATGTCATTTTCATGAAAAATAATATGAGATATTAAGGGGCACCAGCAAGAAAATTAAAAATACAATCTGAATGTTTAAATAAGTTATAGGTAAGAGGTAGTATGATGTTTTAAATTTTGTTATCGGCAAAAAGGAAACACATCTTAAATGTAAAGCCATGAATTTATTGTTCTTATAACTGAAATCTTAACATTCTGATCAAAGAATTATTATTAGTCCATATCTAATTGTTACAGAAAAGAAGAAAAAGAAAACAAAAAATACAGTTTCAGAAAAAGTTGCAGTAATAAAGAATACAGTTAGAACTGTTAAACACACAATCCCTAATATCTACATTTCTTCTCTGCTATTATGTTTACCCTTCCACTGCCTGTCTAGTTCGTAAGGTCGATGACGCCAGTCTTCCTCAAGGAGAAAGGAAGAGTGAGCACTGCAGCAAATCATCACTGCTCAAAGTTTTTTGCTCGAAGGGGTGGAATGTTGGTGGTGGGGTTGCCTACCCTTCTTTGCTAGGAGGAATATAATGTTGCCGTTGATGGTTTCTTCTTCCCCTTCTTCAAGGTATGCTTGGAGCCATTTTTATATGTTTGCTAATGCTTTACACCTTGCTATTTCTTCATTGGTCTGCTAGTCAACATTACATCTGAATTTACTATACATGATGCATTTTGCATATTTTGGATAATTGTTCTTCATTGTTACCCCTAGAATCGTTTTGTCTCAGCTCAGTGTAAGCGTTCTTTCATTGGTGAGTTGTTGGTAACTGGTGAGTAATTGGTGACCATCGGTGAGTTGTTTATAGCCCTGGGATCTCCAGTGAGAGCTTGTGCCCCTTTTCTTACCAACCCATGCCTGTACTCCTCTGCACTCCGTCCTGTGACCCCACTTTCAAGGCCTCTGCTATCATACCAGGCCTGTATTTCTCTACACTGTATCATTATGCTAGTCATAAATATTTCATTGTATGCAGAATAGTTATTTGTTACTACTGTATATAAAACTAATGGTTATACCATTCAAAGATAATCAAAAGTAAAGCAAACAAGCTAAAGCAAAAGGCACAAGCAGGCAAAGACAAGTTCAGCGTAGGCCTGACAAGCCCCAGTACTGAGGACTTGCACAGTCAGTACAAAGCCTGTGGCCTGTTACTGACATTGGCACTACTGTGTTTACTGAGCTGCAGGGCTATAATAAAAGAAAGTCATACCTTTAGCAAAAAATGAAGTTGTATTTGAGATATAATTTGATCCTGGACAACAGTATGACAAATATCAAGGTGCCATGGTTTTAAATATCTAAAATCCTGAAAATAACCAATTAAAGAAATGGGAAGTCTCAAATCAAAACCTGGAAAAGCAAATATTTAAGCTATGACTGACATGAATGTTTCACTTTGCCAATCAAGTAAATGCAAGATAGCTGTAGGAAATATTACAAGTGTTGCCATTGTTGAAATAAAAGAATTGAAACTATTGTTCGCTTAGAAAGCTTCTACACAAGTAATCCATCTGTAGTTAACTTTTGTCAGTTACAGTTCATCAGAATGAGAGAGAGGTCTATGATTTGACCATAAATTAGAAAGGAACTTGGTTAGCCTAAAAAAGTTGCACTATAATTAGTAAATACTTCCAAACAGTTTTATATTCTAGGGTAACGCTTAATGTGTAGATATGGTGCAACTTTCACATAGCTTCCTTCACTAATCTCCAAATCAGTTGTTGTTCTCCTTGCATATTTTTTCTCTTATTTGGAGATATATGTCTACTTACTGTGCTAGAATTATTCCAATTAAACTTGGTGCAAGCAGCAGTGAGGTCAGGAGGATACTCCTGGTCTTCTGTCAAACAGTTATTCAAAGTCGTCTTCAGGATTTTTATTTTTTTTTTATTTGAGTTTTGTGGATTTTTGATATTTTCTCCAATGAAGCAGGAAGATATTGACTGGAAGTCAGATGTACTGTGGGCATCTGCAGCTACTGTTTAATTCAGTGAAACTTCTCTGCATATACTACTGAGTATATAGACACTGTTGAGCAAAAGAAGTAGAAGAAGAGATTAAAGTGCACATGGGCTTGGTATAACAAGGTAAAATACCTCAGTATTTAATTTAGAGCAATGCTTGCCATTTTCTCATTACTGGTCATTGTTAGAGATAAGCTAATGGCCCAGATGGACTTCTGTCTAACCAAAAAGGAACAGAAAAAAGTGTGTGAATATTTTACTTGATTTTTTTCCATATACTATTTTTAAGTGACTGATTAAAACCCAGTATAAGTGCTTGGATTCAGTATTGCAGATGTACTTTGTTTACAAGTTAATTACAAAGTTTAATTGATTTATTTGCCTGTGTTTACCAACTGCTGGTTTCATTTCCATATCCCATTTCTAGCAGGGGAAAAATCGTGAGATTTCATTTTCACAGACACTGAAAGTTTTGAACTAAAATTCAGAAGTGATTTAAATGAATGCTTTGCATTCTAAAAGTAAAAAATGAAAACACCTCAGTCTTTTGTTTTAGAATTTATTTTCTGATTCAAGCTGGAGTTTGTTTTTTGGGGATTCCCTTTCAATTTTCATGGAATATTTTAGTGCTGAATTTGGTGTTTGGTACTAAAAGTAGTTCCTGATAATGTCACGGAAGTAATAATTCTGTAATTAATAGAGTTTCATCTTGGGTCTGAAGAAATTGCATATGCATATTTAGTCTTTGTATTGCTAGTAAATTTTTTTCCTATTCTTGAGTTGCTCTTTTTATATTCTCAATAACACTGGTTTTGACAGCAGTAATTATGGCAGATAGTTTCGCAAGTTTTGTAAGTAGTCTTACAGACACCTCAGGCTTGTTGTAATGTCCTTGTTACAGTATGTCTGAGCTCCGCTTTGGACAGTCACAATTCTGTTGTAAGAATAATTAAAAGCCAGCTCTTTTTTAGCTAAATGGGGAAGCGAGTGGGCAAGAAGGAGAATCTGTGTTGTTAATACAAACCAAGGAAATAAAAATTACTCATTGTTTAAATGTACTGTTACTGAATAATTTTTTCTTGGATGAAATTGTGTTAGATTCACTCTAAGACATTTTAAAGATATCTAGATTTCAGCCAGGCAATATCATATTTAACCTTTCCTCCTTCACATCTTCATCTTCAGCTATGATCAGTTATCCTGATCTTACATCACACCAATCTTAACTGTTAATATTTTAGTCAGGATTTTTACTGGTAATCTCTTTATTAGGTACAAATAGTCAAGCAGAATAGAAGAAGATAACTATAGCAATTAGAATTTGGAAGTCAGAAAGTTACCAGGTACCAAATAGTTTTTCATTAGATTTTGTAATTAATATGTTATTGAAATTAAAAATAAGATCCAGCAATTAGGAGACTATTACGAGCTTGTGGAAGCTACCAGGGAGAAGCAGATAGAAGTCACGCTGGCAAGTCTAGCATGATGAAAGACAAGATGTGTCTAGGAGGGCATGTTACTTTCAGATAGGAAGCATCTCCTGTGAAATTTCCAGAGGTCTGTAGCTGCCTACTGTGGCACTTAGGAAAAATCAAAGTATGTAAATCCAGCAGCTGCAAATCTGTCAGGTGCTTGCATTTTGATTTTGAAAGTTCCCTGGGTGTTTAATCTTAGGCTTCTGCATGTACGCTCTTGGTGAAGCTAGAAAGACGGGCTCCATTGAGCACACTGAAAACATGCCTAGTTCATACCTACAGTATAGTTCCTCTTTTCCAAATTATAAAATACATTCTTTGCTTAGAAATGCTCCTGACCTACCCTGAAGTAATTTCTTTTCCTTTGCTTAAAGTATGAAGATCAAAACTTGGGTCCTATATGCAGAGGTGTAACAAGCCATTTTTATGGTCAGGACACGCTTCTCCCTCACGTGCCCGAGTGCTTAGGCGCTTTCTGTGGCAACCAGAGCTGCCTTTCTTTTCTAGTCCGTCGCTGGAGCTGGCTTCTTCCTGGACAGCAGTACCAGCAACAGCTGCCAGAGGAGCTTGATCCAAATCTGTATCCACCCACTGAGTCTCTTTCTTGCTCTGCCTTTTCTACAACTCTTCCTCTGCCTAGATCTGTAATACAGTGGGACAAAATCAAATCTTGGGACTAAATTCCACAAAACTTTTGGAATTTTGAAATTTATTATCCAGGCCCAAACCTAATTAATACCTCTTCATCTTCACAAGTATGTGAGATTTGCTTTATCAGCCAACAAAAGCTCTTTGTTTTATTACTGTGTAAGAAGTGGTTGTTATTTTAATTGAAGTTCAGTTACATATTTTGTATCCTAGTTCATCTCATATTCATAATCTTGTTTAAATAAAATCAAGATTAAAAGGATTCTGACAGAGATTTTCCAAGCGTTTTAGGAAGATAAGGCATCTAATGACTCTAGATTGTTTTGTCTCTAATAGTGCTTCCTTATATTTTTAAGTAAACTTTTGTTCCCTTGGCCACTTGCCCATGTTGTTTGCTCAGGTTTTCCTTTTCTCTATGCCAGCTGTATATAGGAAACAAGATCGTTTGAAAGTTACTATGTCACAATAATAAAACTAAAAATACATTATCATGAGCTGCTTTATTTATAGCTACTTCATGTGGTATTGTATTTACCTTTTTGGTAAATGTCTAGATTCAGAGCTAACAGACTTCCTGCATTAAAGCAGTATTCCTCTACTTTTTATTGATTGGTTGAGAAGAAATAGACTTAGCTGAATGTATCAATGCTTTTGTGACTGAGTAACAGACTGTAGCAGAAAAGTCAAAGGAAATATTTTAGAAACTTTAAAAAAATGTATTACCTGTAATATTACATTCCACTGTTTTGAGTGAAGTTTTCTCAACCCTGTGCTTTGGGCAGTAGTGTTATTTTCCATTGTGGGAAGGGTAGTGAAGGTTTGCACTTAACATTGCATTCTTTGATGTTCAGATTCACTTTTTCATGGTGTTTCTAGGCTACAATCAGTCTCGGTTCCGGGTTTCAAGTATACTTTTATCTACATCTACTTCTAGAAGTCTTTCCTAACTTATTTTCTCACCTCAGAGACTCCTTTATTTGATCTGCTTTCTTTCAACTTTGTGTTTGGTCTTTGCTTGGTCTTGCTTAGAAATAAGGCATTGAACAACCAAGGCAGCCTGATAGTTTCTTCTTGTCCTGACCTTGTTTATTTGCATTAACCTGACAGAGAGCAGGCACGCTTGCTTTACTCTAAAAATGCTTAGATTGGTGACAGTGGTCAGGAGAACGTTTTATGCCTGGGAAGTAGAGTTCCAGGGCTTTCGTAGAGTCACCACAGTAAAAAGAAAAGACTTTGTTTGTTACCTCATGGCTGCAGAATTTCTTGTAAATGTGCTTTTCACTGGTGGTGTACATAGATCTGAGGGCTGCTTTTCCCGGATGTGTAAATCATTAACAGAACAGTATGTGTGGTCAGTAGTCAGCTTATGTTTTAAGTAAGTGGTGCTTACTTTTATCTAGGGCATGTGGTTCCAGCAGAGCATAAAACTGGTAAAGGTTCAAATTCAGCAGTACCTCATTTCTAGCTGCTGAAGTGACGCCTGAAATCTTATATTTTATACATACAGTAATTGTTCAAAATAAACTTTTTTTTTTATTATTATTTTTTGTTAAAGACAAATCCAGCCACTGAAAAGCAGCTCATACACAGAATCTGCTTAAATTAATCTTCTTTGCCTGCTTCACGCTCTGCTCCTGGAATCATTCCGCTCGGGCCCTGTGTTTTCTTAACTAAGCTGTAGGCTGCTTGTCCTCACCTTTGCGGGCCGCTGCAGGCTCCCGGTTCCTCAAACAAGCCCTCCCTGCGCTGGGGCTTTGTTCTCTCCCTCTTTTGTGCTGTCAGTGTCACAGGTTATTGTGCTGTGCCTGTTCCTGTCGAATGTGTTTAGGTCAATGTAAATATTTTTTTTCTCTTTTCCCCTTCTTTGTATAAAAGACATTTGAGGGGCAAGTCAATTCTTGATCTGGCTGGGAAGGGCAGTGAAGGTTTGAACTTGATACCTTCAGTTTTGTGATGCTTAGGTTTACTTCTTTTACAGAGTTTTTTATGCTGGAATCACTCTCCCAGTTCTTGGTTTCCAAGTACACTTTCATCTATACCTATTTCTTTCTGAAGGACTTTTAAACTCCTTCCTAGCTTGTGATTGTCCACATGAGCTTTCTTAGCTTGTAAGACATTAGCCATAGGAATGCATCTGAGCCTGAAATTTGAAAAATAGCATGTAAAACTGCAATGCTATGTAGTTTATTTTTATCAGTAACATATTCAAGATTATGTAATCCAAAAAATAATTTACATTAGTTCATTTTAATTCTTAAAAATCATATAACTATATATCAGCTTAAAAATTAGAATAAAAAAGGTAAAGCAAATATTTTATCAAAGTAAAGGTTACATTTTTACTTCCTCTATGTTTGCATAGAAGAATCAATATATATTTGCCATACAAGATTTGACAGGGAAAGAACTCTCCAGGTTTTGTTTTCAGCCATATTCAGTGTATTTCATTCCCTATGCCTTCATAAAAACGGGGATAACAGTCATTTCCCTACAGTTTATGGAGTCTGGTAAAATTTTTGAAGTTATTATGAAATTTGGGGGGGAAATTATAAGTTTTTAAAATAATTTTTTTGGGGGGATTACCTCAGTGAAGTTGAAATTAGCTGTGTACTGTAAGGGATGTATAATGTCTCTGCTTATTTAGGTAAATAATTGCTTATTTACCTGAATAAGGGGAAGCACCTGGAAAATTATACTGGCTGATGCTACAATTTCTTCTAGATTCTTTGCAGAAAATGTAGAATAACAAGCCCAGCCAGCAAAGCAAAGAACAAACACGTAGATGCTGGCATTTGAAAATGCAGAAAGTAGATGTGGTCAAGAGAAGAGTCCCCAGGTCCTGCAAGGAGAAAAAGGAATGCTTTCTATTCAGTTTGAGCCTGTTAAGCCATGGGAGTAACCCCATAGCTAGCTAACATGGAAACAGTCCTGAGATTTGCGAAATATATTAAAAAGGTTTGAAACATCTCAGAAATTCAGGATTACTGCAGAGGTAAAAAAAAAAAAAAACAACTGAGGCAAGACTTTACATAAAGGGTTTGATATTTCCTTCTACTTCTGTTCTTTTCATGCTATCTGAGTGAAAAAGATGTGGTTAGATTCCCTGGGCAAAGCTGAAGTGTTTTTGCATGTCGGTCTGTCCAAAGAGAAGGTTTATTCAGTCTATAGCTCGGAGGTCAGCAATGTTCCCAGGAACATAAAGCTGGAGGGCTCCATTTTGTCAGAGTCCTACAACAGCCCATAAGAAGGAACTATGTCACAGGGCAGGCAAAGCTAAATCAGTTCAGGCTGCACTGGAATTAGGAACGCACAGGTCCAGTGGGCTGGGATCCAGCTCGGCAGTCAGGTGAACTGGGGGAGACTTATCTGGCACCAAGAGACCTACTTTGTGTGGAATAATTTGAACTGTTAACTAGGAAATGCTGTATGAGTGTGCCAGATGCCAGTGATTATCTTTTCATGTCATTGAACTGAGCCTATTACAAATCAGAAAAGAATAAATCAAATTTAGAGGAACGTTTTGTTTACGTGAGGTTTTAATTTCACTAATTTGTGGTTCAGGGGAATTTTCAGTTTCATTAGAATTAGCTCTGTGGCTCTTAATGGTTTATTTATTAAGACAATGGGGAAAGACTACATAAGAATTTGCATTTGGGTTTTCATTTCTGTTGTTTATGCACAAAAAGAGAGAGATGATTATTTTCATCTTCAAATCAGCTGAATAACTGGTACTACTGGAAGCCTGCTGCATTATCACATTAAATTTGTCTTGATCCCATTTCCAGACTGCTTCAAAGTACACTGCATGGGCTTATTTAAAATAAGAAAACGTTAAGTTTCCTGTGGTCTGAAATCTTCTGAGTCAGACTGCAACTTTTTTAGTTTCTCTCAAGTATTCACAAGCCACTTGCATCGTATTCTACAGTCCCTTTGTTGTTGCATGAGAAAAATGGCATTGCACTTTCCTTGCAAGTAAAATAAAATCCATCACCATCAGCAAAAATTGCAAAGCTTACAACCCATAAGCACAGGTTTCATACTGAAAAAAAGTGGGAAATGCATATGAGAATCTCAAAACTTTATTATATTCTGTTGTTGAGTAAAGGCTAGGTGCTGCCATTTCTCTACACGTAAAACTGTACTGTACCCCACCTTTGAGGAAGCAGCTTTAGTTTCTTACCATGGTAAACAGAATAGCATATGTACTCCCAAGGCCGTGGTATCTTGAGGTTCAGGATATTTGGGACTGAGAAAAATGAATGGAGAGTTAGTTATTGGTATAACTTCATTAACTTCAGAAATTTTAAATGTAAGCCTTTTTTGTCTAGTGATCTTATATGACAGGCAGTCTTGCTGTAATAGGCTCCCTTCTTCCAAAGCTGGCCAGAGTTCAGTGAAATGCTAATGCTACCCAGTAAATTGTCTCTTATTTTGTAACTGTAGGGATAGATCAGCGCTTGTAGAGTATCTTCATCTATGGAGAAAAAGACCTTGGTGTTAAAAGGAATGGATTAGACCTGGGAACATGCAGGTCTTATAAAAAACACAATGAAAAATTAATTCCCCCCTATACTGATCACTTTCATCTTAAACAATAGGCAGCTGCATCAAGCTAAGTTCTTTCTATTCTTGCCAACCTTTAGGAAGTACTTTTTTCAGGAGCATGAAATGTTCTTGAACAATTTCACACACAAATTTGAATGGGTTTTGTTTTAGCAGTGAACTGGCATTTTTTGTGTCCACTTACTTATTCCTATGTAATTTTTGGAGTGTTCATCCCAGCCTGGCTAGGGAAGGCTGAAAATGTTGTACCAGCCAGAATGTAAAGTCCTTTTCTGAGCCTAAAATGAAATGTATAATTTAATGACTGCCTGGGTAGATGAGGGGAGAGCAGTGGATGTTGTCTACCTTGACTTTAGCAAGGCTTTCGACACTGTCTCCCATAGCATCCTCATAGACAAGCTCAGGAAGTGTGGGCTAGATGAGTGGACAGTGAGGTGGATTGAGAACTGGTTGAATGGCAGAGCTCAGAGAGTTGTGATCAGTGGCACAGAGTCTAGTTGGAGGCCTGTAGCTAGCGGTGTCCCCCAGGGGTCAGGACTGGGTCCAGTCTTGTTCAACTTCTTCATCAATGACCTGGATGAAGGCACAGAGTGCACCCTCAGCAAGTTTGCTGACGATACAAAACTGGGAGGAGTGGCGGATACACCAGAGGGCTGTGCTGCCATTCAGAGAGACCTGGACAGGCTGGAGAGGTGGGCGGAGAGGAACCTCATGAAGTTCAACAAAGGCAAGTGCAGGGTCCTGCACCTGGGGAGGAATAACCCCATGCACCAGTACAGGTTGGGGGCTGACCTGCTGGAAAGCAGCTCTGCGGAGAAGGACCTGGGAGTGCTGGTGGACACTAAGTTAAGCATGAGGCAGCAATGTGCCCTTGTGGCCAAGAAGGCCAATGGTATCCTGGGGTGCATCAGGAAGAGTGTTGCCAGCAGGTCGAGGGAGGTGATCCTCCCCCTCTACTCAGCCCTGGTGAGGCCACATCTGGAGTACTGCGTCCAGTTCTGGGCTCCCCAGTACAAGAGGGATGTGGCACTACTGGAGCAAGTCCAGCGAAGGGCTACCAAGATGATTAGGGGACTGGAGCATCTCTCTTATGAGGAAAGACTGAGAGAGCTGGGCCTGTTTAGCCTGGAGAAGAGAAGGCTGAGAGGAGATCTTATCAACGTGTACAAGTATCTGAAGGGAGGGTGTCGAGAGGATGGGACCAGACTCTTTTCAGTGGTGCCCAGCGACAGGACGCGAGGCAACGGGCACAAACTGAAACACAGACAGTTCCATCTGAACATGAGGAAAAACTTCTTCACTGTGAGGGTGACAGAGCACTGGAACAGGTTGCCCCGAGAGGTGGTGGAGTCTCCTTCTCTGGAGATATTCAAAACCCGCCTGGATGCAATGCTGTGCAATGTGCTCTAGGTGACCCTGCTTGAGCAGGGGGGTTGGACTAGATGATCTCCAGAGGTCCCTTCCAACCTCAGTGATTCTGTGATTCTGTGATTCTGTAAACCAAAGCACCAGGATGGTTTCATTATCAGCCATTTCTCCTGAGAATGTTATAGCCAACAGGGTGGTTTGCATTCTCTTTTGAACTCCTGGTACTGCATGCCCATTGAGACCAGCTACTGTATGTGGAGCAAAATGGGCTTCCTACTGCACCCATACAAATAGTGTTTGAGAGAGAGTAGATCAAAATGCACAATATAACAAGACTAACAGCTAAGTGTGAAAATATGACATGATAATTATCTCACACATACCTATTTTTAATATTTTGGTAATTTTTTAGATCTGTTTGCTGTTGCAGTTGACAGTTCTATGGAAGCTAATGAAATTTGTTCAAGTTTATATAACTCACTCCAGAAAAATTAATCAGAATTATTGTTTCAAGTTGAGACTACCATGAAGAAACAGCAGTAGTTGACTAGAGTTTGCTTTTATGGGCTATGTGGATTTTGCTTCCTTTTATAAAAATATATATATTCATATTAAGTTGCTGTTGACATACTGGCTTTGATGTAGGTCAAGTGCATTTTTCATTGTTCCTTGGTTGTTGGTACTTAGCTGATGTGACTGAAGGAATTGCAGTTTTTGGGTTAAGCTGTTTTCACTTGGTTATAAGAGGGAGAAAGGGCCACAGACATCATAGTAGCCTGAATGGATATGTAGTTACTGCATCAGGAGGTCAGCATAACATTCAGACACCTGTGTCCCAAGAAAGTAAAAGTTTTGGATTACAACTGGAGAGTAACAATCGGAATATAAAGAAAAAGCAGAATAGGAGCCTGTGTTTTCCTGATGGCAGCCTTCCAGTACCTGCAAGGTGGTATTCAAGAAGATGAAGCACCTCTTTGCAGCGGTGCATGGTAGGAGGACAAAAGACAACAGGCGTACTTTGAAACAAGAGAGGTTCTGAGTGGATAGAAGGAGGTATAACTTCACCGTGAGGACAGTCTAGCAGTGGAACAGGTTGCCCCAGAGAGGTTGTGCAGCCTCCATCCTTGGAGGTTTTCAAGATACGAATGAGTAAAGCCCTGAGCAACCCAGACTGTTCTCATAGGTAACTCTGCTTTGAGCAGGAGATTGGATTAGAGATCTCCCAAGGTCCCTTCCAACCTGAATAATTCTTTGATTCAATGATTATTTGCTGTTCCACTGAGCATTAACAGGTCCCATGGAATTTGGGTGAGCCTGCTTGATCTTTCTACTGCTTCTGTTATTCATTTTTTAGTGGATTTCTTACAGTCAGCTTTCATGCACGCACATTGTGTCTTTCTGTGTGTATCCTTTCCTGAATACTTTTAATGAGTCCTGGGTGCATGTCTTGCGCACTTACCGCTTATTTTGGAATTCTCAGTAGCTCATACTTGCTTCTTCTTTTTAGTCTTGTCAATATGATTTACCTGCCACCATCATCTAGCTCAATGTAATCAGCACATATGGGGGATGTGGAGGACACCGCACTTCCTAACCATAAACCTTGCAGATTTGTTTACTACATATTAGGTCCCTCCAAGTGTTCACAACATTTTCATGGAATTCTGAACAAACATGCTGTGTTTGGTTTTCCACTTTCCTAGCTTAAACAGCTGTTGTATGTCTAGAGTTAAGGTCAACTAGCTTTTCTGGCTTTCTTACTGTGTTTAGGCAAATACTATTTATTTGTTTTTCCAGACTGTTTTTTGTACATTTCTTTTGAATGGAAAGTTAAATACATTAAACTGCCATTGAAAGATATGTTTCTACATGTGTAATTTGAGAAACAGATATTTGACTGATTTCAGTCTCCTATACAAACCCTCACTATTTAGTACACAGCTTATGAGAGATCAATTAAATTACTGAGTAAATGATTTCTCTCTAGAGAAAATTTGCAAAATACAAGTTGCTTTCACCTTTTTCCCCTACAACTTTCTTCTTTCTCAGCACAAAACTACACACACGCTATCACATTATGGAGGCAGAAGTTTTCCTTTTTCTCTTTCTTACACTTCTCCAGATTACTTCAGCATGTCTTTTCTCTTCTTCCTCTGCAGGGGTCTGCTCTTGATCCTCTTTTGTTGTCCCTCTGCATTTTATTCTGCATAATCTCATCTGAAAAGACAGCTCCATCTATCTTCTCTGCAGTGATTATCCACAAATCTACATCTCCAAACCTTTCCTTTTGCCTTTTGTCCAAAAAAATATTGGCCTGTTTCCCTCATGTTTCTTTGTGAATTTCTCACCAGCAGACCAGGCTAGGCACAGCTTAAGGACAGTTCTTGATCAGTCACCAAAACCCTTTGTTTCTCACTTTCTTTCTTAGCTACTGTGGAAAACGGAACCACTCTGTGTGTTAATCAGCAAATCGCTTTTCAGCTCTGATCTCACATCCAGGCTAAGTCTTGCAGATTCTTTTGCACTGCTATCCTAAAATACTGTTTCCTGCCCACCAGAATTCTTTATGCATGTTACATTAAGCAGCTACTGCACAATAAACAGAAAGTTTGTGCAAGAAGGAAGCAAACCTCATTCCTTCCCAGCCAAGTACCCTAAATACTAAGCTATATTCACATTCTGCCATGCTTATCTTTCTTCTGTCCCTGTAATTCTTGCATTCCTAGACAAAACTGAAACAGGAGGGGTACAGAACAGTTCTAACCCATATTATTCTATGCCCTGAGAAATAGGAAAGTCAGGTTTGAATTTCTTTAGGATGAGATGATAATTAAATTTATGTCTCCAGGTTTTTAGCTGAATGACCAAACTAGTATATTTTTATGCAAAAGGGACAATAATTTTTAGTCCATGTGTTCTGTAAAAGCCTAAGTCCTGTTTGCTCAGGTGGCAAGCCCTACAAGAGAACTTTGTGCTGAAAGTTGACAGGACCACTGAATATGCCAGATGCAGATTTGCCAGTAAAATAAAATTAAAATTGCTTTAGAATTATAGAATTACCATTGGAGATTTTGGTATGTGAAATTGCTTTTAGTTTGATATCCTAAGGAAATGAGACTCACTGATCTCACAGTCTATGGTCCCCAATCCATCTACCCCTAATCCATCTTTTATCCTGTCGCCCAATTTAAAACCACTCTTGAAAGAGGGTAGAATTCCCAAACATAATAGAAACTTACAATTTTGTGAAAATTGTCAAATGAATGGAAAAGAGAGACCCTAATTAGTGCTTCTTGTTGTGGAGGAGGAAAGTCATGCAGAATTTAGTTAATGTTACATTTCCTTTGGCAAAAGGCACTTGGCTGGTCAGCATGTGCATATTGGCCAGCCAGTCAACTCCTGTAGAAGCCACCCTGTCAACATAGGCTTAGCTCCAGCCCAGCTATAGCATTTCTCTCTCTTGGCCAATGGAGTATCATGGAGAATGTCAGGAAGAAGGAATTATTGGTATTATAGTGGGAAGGTGAAACAAATTCTTAGAATATCAGTCTTTATTAGGTCCACTGCTCATAGAAGAGCATGTTTTTTTTCCAGGCTGGTTGCTGCTTTAATTATGTATTATTGCCATGTTTTAGAAGTTCTCAGTCAACTTCTGTTGACTCAGTATTGCAAAACTGTTTCTGAAAGAGCTTTTGTTCTCTCAAAATTATAGATGTACTACAGTCAAGGGCACAAAGAATTCTTGGCTGTAGCCAAGAAAATGTTTGGTACAACTGAGGGAATGGGGCGAAGTGTTAAAATGTCTCTAAGTCACTCATGTCTTTCACATCCTGGCACCATTCAGCATAGGTCAATCCCACTGTGTAAAATGGAAATACTTGAAAATAATTTTGCTTTATACCATCTGTCTATAATTCAAACCTCATCTCCTGGCTTGAGAAGAAGGATGGTGCATAAATCATTACAAAACCCAGGATGAGAGTTCTCTTCCTCTTTGCTGCCGTAGTCATTGCTGGCACAGGGTCCATCTCCCCAGTCCACAGTGTCTTTAGTCAGGTACTCCACCCAGACTTCACATGCCAGAACTGCTTTCATCATATAAGTGGAAGGTTTTACTGGGTGAATGTTAGACATTGTCATGTAAGCAGAGCTGCAGGAAAAACACAGACCTCTATATTTTGTAGATGCTGCAGAGGACAAAGACTGCTGTTCCTCGGTGATGTGAAGTGTGCTGTCACTCTGAGCTTTTGTGAAGTAATAATCATTAAAATGTTCTGGGATGTAATTTCAGTACAGTCACTGAAAATGTCACTCAAGTAGAAATGCCAAAGGTATAATTCTTGTTAGGGGTTATCAACCTGCATGCTAATGGAAGGAGAGAAAAATATATTGAGAAATCACAAAGCTATTTATTTTCCATGCAGTTATCCAAACACAAACAAATGAACTTTCTGAAGAATGAGTTTGTTCCCAGGTTGAGAATTTATATGACTTACTTTAATGGTTTGGCTGTAAAGTCAAAAATAAAGTGGTTTGTAAAGGAATTCAGTCATTGGCTGCTGCTTTTGTTATGAACATAGCTCCTCTAAAAAGGGAATCAGACATTTGACTAATGGAAAAATATCTTATAAAAGAAAATAAAAAGAGATTTAGTATTAGAACCAGAATTTCCTGAACCTCAATGCCAGTTCTTATACGTATTCACCACTGGAAAATGAGTGTAGTGGAGCTTAAAGTTCCTTTCAGAACTGGCCTCATAATCTCTCCCTCTCTCATAAATGGAATTAGTCATATATTTTAGCTTTGGTTTTGGGGTGTTGCCCTAAAGAGTCGGACAGTCTTAAGTTTAAAGCATCTGGAATACTGTGTCCAGTTCTGAGCTCCCCAGTACGAGAGAGATATGGGCATACTGGAGCGAGTCCAGTAAAGGGCCACTAAGATGATTAAGGGACTGGCGCATCTGTCTTATGAGGAAAGGCTGAGAGAGCTGGGATTGCTCAGCCTGGAGAAGAAAAGGCTTGGGGGGATCTTGTCAATGTGTATAAATACCGAATGAGGGGGGAGTAAATAAGACAGAGCCAGACTCTTCTCAGTGGTGCCCAGTGGAAGGTCAAGAGGCAATGAGCACAAACTGAAATACAGAAAATTTCATTTAAACATAAGAAAAATCCTTTTTACTGTGTGAAGGTGGTCAAACAGTGCAATAGGTTGTCCAGAGAGGTTGTGGAGTCTCCGTCCTTGGAGATATTCAAAACCTGACTGGACATGACCCTGGGCAACCTGCTCTAGTTGACCCTGCTTGAGCAGGGGGGTTGAACTAGATGTTTTCTAGAGGTCCCTTTCAACCTCAGCTGTTCTGTGATTCTGTGAAATGTTCGCTAGAAATCCTGGATGCCACTTGGAGGGTTTTTTTAATTATTCGTAACTAAATTGCTTCTAGCAATAATTCTGCCCATGAATACTCCCCTCAAATCTAAAGACTTCAAAGTATTTTGGAAAATTTAATTTCCATGGACATGGTGGTTATAACCATAGTTAAAAAGCTAGACATCTCAGTGAGATTTAGTGTCTGCCCATTTTGCAGATGGGCAAGAGATATCCAAGCTCACAAACTAAGGGATCATTGGCAGAGACAGGAACAGAACTCAGGAGCTCTGAGTTGTAATTCTCTTATTTCATACATGCGGAACATGCACATGTATTCTGGTATTCACTTCTGCCTTCTCCACCTCTTGGATGGTATCTGGAAGGCTTGGGTGTCCCCCATAATTCTACACCCTTGGAATTTGTTTCCTTCTCCTGTCTTCAGAACTGCATTCCAGAATGTATGATTTCCCTAAGAAAAGTAAATATAATTCTAGGTCCTATAGCAGCAGCAGAAAGTCTCCAAAGTGAGAGCCTAGTTTTAAGGCCGTTGAACCAGAGGAGAGATTTCTACAGATTCCACTTGCAGACAGACTGCAGAAGTGCCTCAGATTTTAACAGTTGCCCCATGTATTTCTGTTTTTTTTTTAATAATGATACTATCAGTGCTTCCTGCTGACCTTTTAAATATCCAGTTGATGCATTTAGCCCACAAGCTACCTTTTTTCTCCTGTCACTCTACCAAAAGCACAAACTATTTCCTACCATTTTTAGTTTCTAGTCATGGATTGATTATATGTAATTATTTAATTTAGTGAGAGGTAAAAATGCATGCATTCAGTGAAATAAAGTCAGTAATATCAGAGTGTATACTAATGAATTTAATTCCATAACAAAACTGACCTTAAGAAGCTGCTATTAAACCACCAGATTCCTGCAAGGAAATTCTTGCATCCTGCAGAATTTTAGCCAAGACTGTGGCAAAGCAGGAATGACTAGATAAGATTTTGCAACAGTTCACCTCCATTTAGTTTGCTACTGCTTTAAGAGTCCACTTAATGTTATATATTTTACATGTAGCAACTCATATTTTCTGGATATTGTATGGAAAAATGCTCAGATGCTATGATACTTAGGGTTGTAGAAACATCTAAATAAATCAGTATGTAGTTTCCATTATGTTCCTCACAGGGAACACTGAGAAATCTCAGAAAGTAGATTTTGATCAGTAAGACTCTCAAAGGAGTAGAGAGGTTCATACAGACAGCTTTAGTAAAGCACTAAGGCCATGCGCTGGATTGCTGAGTCTTGTAAAGTAGGAACATATAATTCCTAGAACTTACATTCTGTAAGTTTTGGCCTATGGAATTCTTGTTAGAATGAGTTAGTTTTAACAAGTGAAAGTACCATATGTAGAGCATGTAAAGGAAATGCAGTGCTAATGGTATTATGGTCATATGGAAATCTATCACAATTGATTTCTGAAGCACAGGAGGCTTTAATGTCATTTTCTTCAGCAGAAGTGCCTTGCCGGTGCCCCATAACAGACTTTAGACTGCTTTCTTCTTTCGTCTGACTATTTACAATTGTCCAATGAATATGTCATTGACATATCACAGAGCTTTAATATTATGCTCAAAGAAAACCTACATGTATATCTAGTCTCACAAATGTATCTGCTCAGAATGTGATCTTGTAAAATGAATCACAGCATTTGTTTACACTTTTTAACGTTGCACATCATTTGAAGGACAAGGTTATTTGAGACTGAGTGTTAAAATGGAAAAGAGTAAGTTTAAGCTAACAAATAAATGTTCGGCATAAGAACATATCTTCACACTTTGTATAGCAACATGATTGTTACTGTGCATGTGTTGATTTGGAGATGCTCTGCTTGTGTATAGTAGGTGAAACTATTCTAGGTATATGCTGTAAGGATAAAAAGTGAGCATTCTTGCTCAAACAAGAGCTGTTTGAGAACTAAAAAGGACCCCATGACCATTTCCTTTCACGTGCTTCTGTGCGTTCATCAGCATTTTCAAGTGTCATTTTCACCCTTCAAAGGATGAATTTCATTTGAACAATTTCAAGTAGAGTTGGAAGCAGAAATAGTGGAATTATCCTTGAAATGCAGTGCCCATCAACACATCTCAGCAATTTTGAGAACCAATGTTCCTTGCATCAGTGGAGGAGGAAAGTGCCAGAAACCTCTATTAAAAAAAAAACTATCCTGGCAATTTAATTTTCCTATCAAAGTTAAAAAACGGGCTTTGGAGAAACAACTAAATGTTACAGTGTTTAGTCAACTGTCTGACATTTGGGAACACTACTGATCTCTTGTCTGTCTACGATAATACAGCATTCTGGCTGTACTTACAGCTTCTTTTGAAGGACAGTAGCATATCCATACACAAGTGAGGTTGATTAGGTGTTAAAAGTGGGTTCAGTTCTGTATGCCTATCACTCTTAATCTCTGATTCTTGGTACCTGTCCTGTGTAGCTCAAAAAGTAATCCAGAATGGATAAGAGATCTGCATCAACATGTTATTTCGGTTGGCAGTAGAAATCTGAAGCAGTTTAGGAGTATTGCAGAGGTGTCTGTTGAACTAACTGTGTCCTTTGGTATATTTTAAAAATTCAGAAGCATTTAACTATTAAGATGAATTGATCTGTATTATTAAACAGCTTGTAATTTTTGTTCCAGTCAGCCTACTTCATAAAAGGTATCTATGTAAATTAAAACTAGGGTAGCAAATGTTTAAATGTAGCTATGGCTCTGAAAGTGAGATAAAAATCACTTTGCAGAAATCTGTTTGAGGAAAAAAGAACATAAAAACAATACAATAAGAAGCTCCATATGATCCAGTGGACTTCTATGACCCATTCAGTCTACTTATTTCTAAAATGTATGTTTATATCTAAATGCCTAAATTATCCATCCATATTGTCTGTAACTGATTTGTCCTCTTTAGGTCCTATTGCTATTTGTACTGTCTTGAAAGACTATCTCCAGGGAGTCCTCAAAACTTCCTATGTTCTTCCTCTGGGTAGCGACTAAAAGCTCAATCCCCTACTCTTTGAGCTGCACTTGGAACAAAACTCAAGGGAGGAGGAAGGAAAGGTGCCGCTTTAATTATTTTCTTGGCTGGTTCTTAGAGGCTTGATAGGTTCTGTGTGCTTGAGCTGCTTCAGAGCTGCTTTTTTTCTGTGTGCTGGCAATAGCCACCCAAAACTGTAATATTGGATGGGGATTAAAGTTGTTCAGCCTTCTTAGAGGTGTAGCCATCCTTTTCGCTTGCACTCTTGAGTGGCTCACAAAGCTTGAAGTGGAAGAAGACCTTACGGGAGACAGAGATCTGACTGTTCTGACTCAAGGATTCTGCCATGCCCAGTTAAACAAACACTTGGTATTGTATTTGAAAGTCTGGTACCAGTATTGATTAAACAGTGTCAAATTATATATTCAGCATAGTTTCAATGGAGCAACTCAAGGATTCAATTAAAAGAGTAATTTAAAACATGGTTGTGTTATTAGATTTTTCCGTTGAAATTATATAAAATATCTTACTAACCCAGGCATGCAGCCGAGAAGATGCAAACATACAACTATAAAAGGTAACACTGAAAAAGCAATATGAAAAGATATGAGTAACAATAAAGACTGAAGGTGTGGATTCAAGTTTCAATAAAAATGACTTTTATATCAAGTGAAAAGGTCATACTTTGTGTAAGCAAGGATTTAAAAGCCTGGGTTATTACCTAATATCCACACTTATGGGCTTTTTTTTCTCCTGTCATTTCTTTGTGTTTAAATGTCAGCATAAGGTTTTTATTTCAGGGGATGTGGAAGAAATATTGTGGATTTACCACAAAATGAATGTTGTTACCATTTGAAATATGACTGGGTAACTCTGGATGCCTACAGAAAATGACTGAATAAAGCTGATTGTAATGGGGTATGAAACAAAATGGGCTGATGTTAATTACAGAGGGAGATAGTAGTTTTCTAGTGATCTAAATTACTATGCTTAAAGTTACTTTGATTGTTAGTAAAATTTACTAGTTTGCTGCAAGTTACTATGAAGTCCACTATACAAAGGGCAAGTGTGAAGGTTCTGATGTTTCTGCCTTTTCTTTGATTCCATGTAAATATCAAACACTTCTAAAAGAAATGTCATCAATAGATTTATGACCTTCACATTTTCCTTTTATGACATTTTTGTGAAATATCCTTAGTCTGATTAAAACATGTGGATCTGACATTGCAGATGTTTTGGTATAAAAAGCCATCTTTGTCTATCTGCAGTTATCAAAACCTTTGAATTTCAACCTGATTTTTTTTAACTTGGAAATCAGATCATTTGGCTGGTAAGCAGTTCTAAACTGACCACTCCAGCACCCCACTTTCATACCTTCTCCCCCAGCCCTGTAAAATGGATGGAGGCTTCGTTGTCTTGAACAATTACGCCATTTTAAAGGGAGAGAACTCTTGACTCCGGGGTGGTCCAAGCTGAAATCTTTATCCATTATAATAAAACTTATAAAACTTGATAATTCTAGTATAGATGATAGGTCCAATCTGAGAGTGAGTGCAAAGGACAAAATTCACAGTCACTGAAGCTATACAATAAACAGAGTGAATCAGAAACATTTATTGCAAAAACAGATATACCTTGATGTGTTGATACATGCTATAATCAAATGTCCTTTTCAGTCTGAGTCTTTTTTCACCAAATAACGTGAAATTACTGAAGAAAAGTATGAAAGTAGATTTTACTCTAATGTACAATGTATTTTTTATTCCTTGAAAGCTTTTCTTCAAATTCTGTTCAGTAGCTACTTCTTCATTATTTAACCAAGGAATATGCTAACTCTGCAGGGGAGTCAGGCAAACTGGAAGAGTCACATTCATGTTAAAAAAAAATCTAACTGTATATAATTGGTATCACAGCAGAGGTAAGAGAGAGGCATTTTTAGGCCCTTAGTTTGTTAAAACTAAACACTATCCATAGTCCAAAACCTAATATCCTGTATTTAATTAAACTTTATTCATGAAGCCATCTGTTTACATTTGCTGCACGATGAGGACATCTCAATCTTTGAAACATGAATTTCTTGAAATAGTTTCTTGAAGCATGTTTCATTTACTGTCAGAGATGGAATTATCACCCTTTAGAAATGCACTTATCAGTAGAAGACACAATACTGTCCTTGCAAATTCTGAGGAAGAGAGTGAGTGAGTTAATGAATGAGTGGGTTAATGAATGAGTACATTAATAAATTTACCTTTAACCTCTGGAGATTACAGTGTAAGTCTTAATTCTGTAAACAAGTACTGGTTTGATATGTAGAAAGTTCGGAGTGGTTTGTAATGAGACACTTCTCATAAGGAAGCTGTGTGATTTTTTACTTACATTATGGATCCACACCATCTATTTGAACACCTGAAGAAAATCATTTGTTTATAAAATGTATTAAATGCTGGGCTACCTAGGAATTAGGTACAGGAGTATATCTGTGAAATGCCACCAAGATTAAAGCTAGGTATGGTAAATCCTCCATGCATATCCACGTATTTTTTTATTAAAGGATGTATAATGCTTTAGGTCAGAGATGCCAAAGCATTTATTTTAGTCATTTGAAGCTCAGGAAAATGAAGGTTGAAGGTTATATACTGTTTTAGCCACATCATTGTCAGCAATTTCTCTCAAAGAACTGTAAGAAAAGTTTTTTTCCCTCAGTTTATATTACCAGGATAACATTCCTCGAGCTAAACAGTGTGCTGTTTCATCACCGCATGGCATTAGTAAACCTTAGCGTGCAATCACAAAGCTCTTTTGTCAACAAGTTTGAAACTTGGGGGAAATGTTTGAGAAATGTTCATGTTCACAAATAATAGGACTTTGAGTGTTTGTATCAGTTTGATTGCAGTAGTAATTTTTGGTAGTTATGTTTTTACAGAATAACTGCACAGTCACTTAAGCAATACAAGTTTAAATGTACAACATGTACTCAGAAAAAGACAAAGAAACAGCTCCTTTTACACTCCCATACTGAGGACCTCCTGAAAAAAAGAACACTGAAACAGAAAACAATTTGTCTAACAGTTTTCTCTGCTCCCACTGCTATTGTTAATTATTGAATGTATTTGTGATTGAACAAGAACATTTATTCCCCTGTGGCCAGGTTCTTTCTGCTGCATTCTTACCACAATCCTGATTTTTTGAAGAGAGACTCCAGACACCGACTAAGGCAAAATGGGCTATTTCAGTGACAGGGAACAAAGAAGCTGTGCTAGAGCTAAGGTCACAGCTTTCTGCAGCATTACCCTGGTGATGCAGGCACTAGGATCCTGAAGATGCTTTTCCTCCACCCAAACCAGTTGCATGTGTTCATCAGGAAAAAGCTGTTTAGGCAAGGTATCCAGTGGCAGGAGCAAAGGGGGTGCCAGAAAGACATTTGAAAAGTAAATTTTTATCTGGCCCTTTACTGCCCAGTACCAGTAGTTTATTTTTTCTTTCCCTCTTCTGTGTCCTCCTTCATTTCTCAGATTCCTTCCACAAATCTCTCTTTCACACTTTGCTCCCTTACTATGTTACCTTTACTACTTTTCTTCAAAAAGTACTCTATTCCTTTGCTTTCTGTAAGTTTTAGTCTTTAGTCTTTTTGCCATAAACTCTCTCACCTGTATGCCAGCATCTTCCCCCAAAAATGTGAAAATATCAAAAGACTAGGTGCCTTTACATTGTTCATTGAGATTCTGTGTAATTAAAGATTGTCAGAAATTTTTCATCACAACAAGTTTTTGTTGGAAAAAGGAAAAGTTCTGATCAAACTGAAATTATGTGAGTATTTGCTTAGATTTCAGAAAATGTTCTACTAGAAAATATTTCAAAACAAAATGTTGTATGTTGGTATTTATTTCATAATATTTGATTGTTCTGGAATTATGAAAATTTGCATTGGTTAAAAAAGAATTTGTGACAGTCTGAAATTAAATTCTGAAGTAAAAAAATTCTAAAACTGATTCTTAATAGACAGTTTCCATTTTGATGGGATATTTGAAAATATTTTGAAATGAAAGTAATCTTTAGAGTCAAAAAAAAAATCAAGTTTTGATCTGGTACATTTTAAGTTCTTAAGAGCAGAAACTCGTTTTTGTACAGTACGTAATACAATGAGATTCCGTCTTTGTTCTCATGTCTATTACAATAAATATGATTTGAATAAAGGTAATTTGATATAGAAATACTTGGGTGAGAGTCTTTGGTCTGCTTTACACAGGAGGTGAGATCAATATTGTCATGATCCTTTCCGATCCTATTGCTATCCAAAAGCTACTATTGTAGCTTTGGTAAAAACAACATTTTTATGACAGTCATATTATGTAGGGATCGTTCCTGACACCAGTTCATGATACCTCTGCCTGATGAAAGCAGTCAAGAGAGCAGAATAAAATTTGATGGTAGGATAGAGCCATATGTTTTTGATGTAGTATTAGGTAATAGAAGTTGGAAAATGCAGATGAAAGTCTGTTTCTAAACATAGCAGACTGCAGGAAAGAGTGATTTTCACACATTTTTTTTAGCAATCATATCCATACATTTCCTCTTAGAACTAGACTTCCTTTTAAATGTGGAACAATTGCATAATTTTTTAAAGGTCACTGTGAAGTGATCTAGAAACTAAAAGACAGCTTGTATTTGGGGGGAATTCTTTTATTTAGCCAATCTGGAATCAAACTCTCTATTCCCAGCACTGAATCGACAATCAGATTTCTGTTCTCTCTAAAACAGGGAACATTTACTATTCAGTTGAGCTCCATCTTTAAACTACTGTTAACCTTATGTCATACCTGAGTAACTTCAGTGCAAACGTATTTTTGCCATTCAGTTGTATGTTATCTAGGCCATTTTATATATGCACATGAAAAAGAAACTATTTGTTGCTCTCAATTAAATCTGCTCCTCTCTAATGGTAAGATAATGTCTAGCTGCAAAATAATTTCATAATATTTTTATTGTTCTCATCGACTTTATTGAAATAAAAAAAAATGGAAAAAAACAAAACAATGTAATACCCTGGCAACTGAGCAGTACTGCTTCCCATCTGGTCTCCAGTCTATCCAGACTGTTCTTGGTGTTAGTTGTAAATATCTTCTGCTTTGATTCAAATTATTTAAAGAAAGAAGATTTCATAAGAAAGAGGATGATGAAGTTAGTAATTTCATATATAAATATTTTTTCTTGCACTGGCAGATAAATTGCCCGTTGCTCATCTAAATTATTTCTTCACAGCATAGTTTAGCCAGATGGGCTGACAAAGAAGAGTCACTTTAACACAATAGCTTTTTTGGTAAAACATTTCATTTCAGTCTAGCACAGGTACCCAAATCCAGTAACCCAGTAGATGTGAGGCTGCTGTGGGTTCATGTCCCCAGGTTCACCCAGTAGCGAAGCTGAGAAGCTTTCCTGAGGAGGGTAGGCGGGCACATGCACATGTGCACACACACACACACACACACAGAGAGCCACACAGATCACCACAGACAGAAATCTGCTAGTGGTATATATACATATACCTTGCATATTTACGCAAAGTATGGATCACTCCAATAGCTGGTCTTAGATACTCAGTCCACCCAGTAGCTGACCCCAGATCTCCTGGTCTCCGCAGTTGCTGGCACCTCGACACAGGAGCCCCAGCGTTTGCAGTCCCACTCCAGCAGCTGGTACTCAGTCCTCTTCTCCTGCTGACTGACTAGTCCAGCTGGAAGTTCACTAGCGTGCGAATGAACCCGCTCAGAACAGAGAGCTCACCCCCACAGACGGTGGTTAGAAATCGGACTTAAAGAGAATGCAAAGTAGACTGTGGTGATCAAGCACACAGTCCAGGCAGACAAGCGTACTGACCAGCTACCTGTTTACACTTGGCTGACTCCTTTTATCCCCTTTTCTCCTTATATTCTCATACTTGTTCTTCCCCAATCCGCTTTGATCCCTCCCTTTCCCCACCTTTGGCCCTTCCCCTAAAAATGCCGTGATAAGTCTCCCACATTCCCCAAATTCTCTCTCCCCTGCATCCCATAATATGTGCTATACCTCTTTAAGCGATGACCTCCTTCAGGCTGCCAGGTGTACTGGGAAGGGAATTTATTTGGTTGGCTCAGCCTGGTGGATTCCACACTGGGGTCAATGGTCTAATTGTTCTCCCTTGGCAGCCTCTGGCTGGCTGATTCCGTGTGCCCCGTTTGCACTGATTAGGTTGCTAGGGTTCCTCTCTCCTTCCCCTCGCAGTTCATCTGATTCTGTCCCAGCCTGTGTGTATATGGTCTATTAGCTTATAAACACATAGCCTAGCACAGTCCGCTAGTAAATTTAAACTGCATGCTAAATTGCTATTTTTTGTGCTTTTATTGATACAGATAATAGAAAAAAGCGAACAGTAACACAGTATTTTACCTTAGTCATTATTTCTCTGGATGTTTAAACTTATTGAATTAAATTGTCAATATTTGAATCAGCTACTACCAGGAGGGATTTTTTGCTCTTTATGTTTTAGGAATAAAGTAATGATACTTGAAGTAAGTATACTGATACTGGAATTACTCTTTTTTTTTTCTTGCAGATTATCAACTGATTGGACATTCATGAGAGAGCGGAACAAAAATCTTACACACATGAAACATTTAGGTAGGAAACTGGACCTTATATTTCATGAATATGCTATCTATAAATAATATTTAATACTATCATAGTAAGATTATGGGGTTGGGCTTGGTAGTTGGTAGAGCTGAACTTGCCTAGTATTTCAAGAGCAAATTTTAAGTTCTAATTTAAATTCTCACTTTCAAACTCTAAAACTTTACCCTTTACAGCTGATGCTTTTCTTGTCTGTAAAAGACTGCTCTAAGAATAAAAATCCTGAAATTATGGCTACACATACAGACCACCAGGGAAGAAAACAGAATCTTCAGCAGCCATGAAACTGGAAGAGTAAGATTGTCATTGTTAGCTAAATCATTCTTTATTGGGAAAAGAAAGGCAGGGGTGGTGGTGTTCAGTAAAAAATCAGTAAGAAAGGATGAGTTCCTAGCTTTTGGTACATTTCTAGTATGAGTTTGGGCGAAGAACCTGATCTCTCTCTCTGTCTTGGTTCCCTATCTGTAAAGTAGGAATAATGGTGCTTTCTTTCTATTGCCTTGGCCTGTCTTGTTGGTTTAGATTTTGAGAACTTTAAAAAGGGCTTCAGGCTCACTTCGGTAAAATCAATAGGAATTAGGTGCATAAATACTTTGATGGGGAATTGAGCATCTAAATATTTTCACAAAGCTGGGCTTTCATGATTTTTCTTTTTCAAAAATAATTTAAGTCTTCCAGACTGAGGAGCGCATCTCCATGGGGGAGAGGAGTTCTGTTCATCATCACATATTGACTGCTATTCGAAGGAAGGACTGTGAAGGGTCCTTCGGAGAAGGTTTGTTTAAGAGAGAAATTCAGGGAAAAATAGTTTAGAAACCCTGATACAGGCTTTTTAGACGAAATCTGAAAAGACCTTGTAGGTGATTCCAGCTTATGTAATACATGAATATGAAGTGCTTGTTCCCAGAAAGATAACTCAAGATATTGAACTGGGTGTCTAGGGTCCCTTACAGAGCCCACAGAAAGAACTAACTATCCCCAGAAAGCAGTCAACAAAACCTGTATACTAAAAGTGGTCACCTGAAATTAGTCACAAGAAATTCAGATCAGAGGCATGTCTGAACTTCCACTCTTCTCTATAGCTATACACCTCTGTAAAGTCTGTGCTGGATGCCTGAGGGATGCAGAATTTGGAGACTTCTGATTAGGTCTCATTCAAAAAGAGAGAGAGCAGAGCTCTGCACACCTACTGCACATCCACAGCTTTAATTTTCAGTATAATCCCAGCCACCATTCGGAAACACATCTAGTGATTGTGATGCCCATGTTGTCTTGTTATGGACATATGTCATCAGTGCTGGCATAGAGAACTCAGTGTGGGAAGGCAGACTCGCGCAAAACTCACAGCATAGTAGAATGTGTGACCAGTGGGATTCTAGATGGAATTGCAGACTGTCACGTTCTTGCTTTATTCTATTCTTTATTTGTACTTGGTTTCATACACCTGTAGTTCAAAGGCCACTGTGTCAGCCAGTCAAATAATAAGGAACCACGTTCTTTTGAGACTCCCTAGATTGCCTTACCACAGGCCTGAGAGCTGAACATTGTTTATCATAACTAGTAGGGATGCAAGTCTTGCTCAGTACAGGTTGGTAGAATACGTTCGGCTTTAGGTGTCTTTGGCAACACAAGCAAAGCACTGAGTAATGAACAGAATGTCACTGACAGTGGATGCTCTAGCATACAGTTGTTGCCCCTTCCCGCAAGCCTGGAAACTTTGCAAACAGAAAGTTTTTCCATCTGTGCACAACTGAGTAAAGACCTCTCTGTCAGTCTCAAGAAATATGTCCATAAGCATAGCCAAGAAAGAGATAGAAAAGAATGTAAGGACTAGAACTGAAGTAGGAAAAGGACACTTTTCTCTCAACCCTGCTCCATAGCACCTGATTTCAGTATTAGTATTAACTTTCATCTTCATCTAGTAGCACTGTAAGCGCAGTTTTCAACTCCACAGTTTCATATGATTAATTACAGAGCAGGGTTATTTTGTAGGAATATAGCACTGCTCTCTTCAGTGCACTCTAAAACCACAGTAATAATTTCAGTCTCCATCAAGATGCACTGTTTTCTGGGGTGGAATGCAGCTATAAAATACTACATAATGACTGTGTTAAAGGGAGAAATTCAACTGTATTCAACTGTAATGTCAGAATATCATAACCTTGTTGGAATTAAATCTAAAACTTCAAAAAGAAGGCATATAATCTCTAATTATCAGTTACTCAGCCCTTGGTTTTGCATGACATTCTGGCAAACCAATGTTCACTGTATCCCTTATAAAAGAATGTATTCAGTCCTAAAAGTGAGGCATTCCCTCACTCTTAGCATCTTCAATAATGCTAGTTGTCCTTTTATGAAAGGATTCTTAAGTTGAAGATAGGAGAGGTACACTTTTGATACAGTTATGTCAAACTGGGCATTAATTTTTCAATTAAAGTAAGTATTTTCAAAAAACAAGAGATCTCTCCAGAAGCCTTACAAATAATATTTGAACCACAAATAGCAAATACCAGGCAACCATAGAAATGCAGGCACTGGAATGAATGGAATATGGTTAATATGCCTGAAGCCTTCTGACCACTGCTCTGCTGCTGCTGACATTTCTTCGGAAAGTAATACACAAGTATCAGAATAAAGCTTTTCTAAGATGCTTTTAAACACATACTTATGATCTTAAAATGAACAGAGGCTCTGGTAATTCTTTAATAGAAAATATTTTGAAAGCATTAAGTCATGAAAATAAAATAGGACATCTGACCATCTCATACTTGTGCTCTATTTTCTAACTGTTAGTAATTCAAGGTATTTAATTTGAACAGGAACATTGGCCTGGAAGGCTTATACTGGGTCACCAAGTCCAGTCCCCAGATATTAGAAACAACCATGTTGTATCTGTTATAATAGATCAAACTCCATGGGAAAACTAGATTGCTTTTAGAAAACTCTTCCAGACCCTCACTGCTGTGATGATTACAGTATTTTTCTAATTTTTAGGGATAATTATGGCCATTTATTCTTGTCCCAACATTTGCTAGAGGTTACACGTATTTATTTTCCTTCTTTTGATGCTAATCCCCTGCTATGTTTATAGAACACAATCACATCCTTGCCCAGAGTAAAAAGACAATTCTTTTAGTCTCTAGCATGAGATCTCTTTTCCTCTCTATTCCCTCCTCATTTTAGTAGTTGTTTTCTAACTCTGCTCTAAATAGGTTATCCTGAATTGATTTTTCCTGAAGACAGGTAACCAGAATTGTACTTAGAGTTTTGCATGTTCCAAATGTTAGTCTGTAGCACTAGTAAGTCCATATTCCTCTGCTGTATCCCTTCTGTTTTAGAATTGCATTTGCTTTTTTTGCAACCGCATTACAGAGGTGGTTCATGTTCATCTCATTTTTAAACAAAAAATGCTCCCAAGAAGAAATATCTGTTTTTAAATGCATTAATTACATCCTATTAATTTAGTTCTTCAGTTCTCGAGTCCCAACATTTTTCTGTTTTCCTTATAGAGTACTCTAATTCTGCTCTTTCATGATAATGCCTCTCAATACATCTGTAAAACAAACGAAAAATTATGGTACCAGTTCTTTATAAGGGAAGCACAGTATGAGCATCAGTTTGAAAGTGCTGTATTAATTTTGCAATGTTTCAACTATTGGGGGAAATAAAATAATAAAAAGTACTATCATATATACATGAAACGGTTATTGTTTGTAGCTCATTTTTTCACCTGAAAAATGTACCTTTTTCTTGCAGGAACTCAATGGTCTGTGTGTTCCGCATTATATAACACCAAGTTTTCAGCTCGTTTCAGAAGTTAAACACTAACACTTGTGCCTGCAGTCTGTTTACAGTCATAAAATCGGCATGTGCTTACACAAAATGGAGTTTATATTTAAATGGCCTGCTCTGCACTGACTGTATGCAGATAGCTGTATGTGAGTTTAAAACTAACACAAATGCAATTCTGCAGCGTGTAGCTCAGTTGTATGCATGAAACATGTCTGAATGTTCAGAAGTAGTATATGAAAATGTAGCCAAATGTTCTTCAATACATTGTGCATAGTATTTGTTGCTAGTAGAAACATTCTAGAATCAGTTAAATTAACTGATATTTCTTTTGCCTTTGCTCTTGGAGAACATTTATGTGCCGATGGGTTATAGACTTTCTTGGTATAGAAAATGAATTGCATAATGAAAATAGAGTCATCTGATAAACCACAAAGAATTTTCCTCAGCAAAGAGACAGCTTTTTCCCACACTGTGCTACACTGAATGGGTTTCAAGCATACAAATACCTGTCACATGTGCTTGGTGGGAGTGGGAAGCTGAGGTAAGGGGTTTCATTTTTAGATAGTAAATTGCTATTCTTTAGTTTCGAAGAGTGATACTGGCTTTTGGGAATCTGACAATCGACTCCAGTCACCATCTCCAACCAGGAAACATATTGGTGGGACGAGCAGGAGGTTTGCTTTAAGTCCTTCTTTTCTTCAGGCTAAGCAGGCAGATTTAACAGCAGCAGGGAATACTGATCTCCCTGAGCCGTAGCCTGAATTCTGAGGACATCTAGTGGTGTCAGACCTGCCCACTGCAGGAACCGGTCTGCAGGGCTGGTGGCCTCCTGCTCTGCACCACTGCAGTTTGGCCAAGTTCTGCAACGCTGCCTCTGACCTCTGTCGTTGGAAGAAAGGGGGATAATTGCATCCCCTCTGGCATTTTCGCCTGAGAAGTTATCTGTGAAGCTATGCTATATTTTCCCTGGTTTCTTTTTTTCTGATCTTCACATATCCACTTTACTGCAAAAATAAAAACGATGATTTGAACACACAGGAGGAGTAGCACTCTTCAGCTGAGGTGATCCTGAGTTCACCTTTGCCAGTCCTGAGTATTTAGAAGTCATGAGATTGGCTCAGAAATTATAAATATTTAAATAAATTGTGGATTTCTATTTGCCTTCTGTTTTCAGAAGCTTTAGAGTTCAAATACATTGAGCTCTTCGTATCAACAGGGCTAAATATGTATTTTTTGTTGTTAAAAGGCTGATTTCTCCGGTAAGTTCACAAGTCTAGAAGTTAGAGCTTTAAGAAAAGCACGCAGTATCCCAAGATGCCAAATAAATATGCGAGATTTGTTAATGCTGTGAAATTCTAATCCCAGCAAGGCTAACAGATGGTTAAAAGACCTTCAGGAAGACCTACTTACTACTCTCTGATTAAGCTTTGCTACTTCTGAAGCGGGAATATAACTTCTGCCACACCTTTTTGAGAAAGAACAAGACTCAATTAGCTGCAATTCAAAAAGGACTTTGATCAAGCCAATGATGTGTACTATATGTTAAGCATTGTAATTAACTATTTCATGATGGCATATTTTTCAGTGAGCCATTGATCTGATATTCCACCCTGGGGAGAAGCGGTCAACATGAAGCAGAAATTGATATCATCAGTTCAAATTACTTTGTTACTTTCTCTGACTACAGTGTGTCTGTCTGGTAAGTAAAACACTTCACAAAATGTTTGTTTTCCTTAAAACATTTTCTTTAGGAAAGTCTGAGGCTTTACCCAATCTGTCCTGAACATCGCTGGAGCCTGTACAAATTTTAATTACTATTTTTTTTATAAATTTCTGTATGAAGATTTTGAAAATGGTTTGAATCCTCTTTTCTTTTTATAGTATTAATTTAATGCTAATGTGGTGCTGATGAAAGGCACTCACTCCGTCCCTGTCACCTTCTTGGGAATTAGCATCATATGTATAGTAACACTATTAGAGATACGTTATGGAACTTTACTGAAGTAAAGTTAAGCTTAGGTTGAAAAGCCATATGCCTTTCATGTCAAAATGTAGGTAATTTATGGTCTGTGTTCTAAGCAGTTGATGACAAGTGGTCTTAACAGGAAATATTCTTAAATATATTGGGATTATTAGGCAATATTCAAATAATTAATGAATACATTCAGGTTGCCAATACCAAAATATTCCATCCAGCCCATTGAATCTTTCTTCTTCTAATTTTTATTACCTGTAATTTACCCCAAATATGAGATATTTTTAGAGTTGTGCAAATAATGGAATTTTGGTTCTGTTGAAAAACTGAAGGTGAAATTTAGCTCTAAGATGACCAGAAGTTAAATATTTTGAATATTTTAGGAAAAAACAAACAGCCATATATTTACTTACAAGATTTTAAATTTAATTTAGAGATTACTGAATTTACTACTGAGTTGAAAGTTCATTTGAAAAATAAAAAATATTACTAGTCATTTATAAGCTTGAAATAAAATATATTTACTTCTCTGAAATTTTTGACCATTCTCCAGGCAGATTTATTTACCAAATTCAGTCCATAGTTTCAAATAATTTTATTTTCCTCAAAAATACATTTCTTGTCAAATTCACCATTTAGGGAAAAAAAAAAAAACATTGTCCAACTCTGATATAACTAGGTGGATTTCTGTACTTCCCTAGGTCAATCATTTCCTGGAAAACCTAAGATGATAAGATGTCGTTCTCTAGAAAAGGAAACCTTTTCTTGCTGGTGGGAGCCTGGTTCAGATGGAGGACTTCCTACCAATTACACCCTGTTCTACAGCAAGGACAGGTAAAAAGAATAATTATTCTGTAAGTTATCAAGTGATGATTATGACAGAATGAGGGAATGATCACATTAATGTATGAAATCTATTTTTATGGATATTATATCTCATGATGCCATGTTAAACCACGATGCCCATGTTAAACCTCAGGTAACCAAAAAGGGCTATATGACATGAATGGCTTTCCCTTGGTGAAAGAAATGTGACTACTACAAGTACCAAACTTTCAAACAGATTGTTCATAATGAAACTTGTCTGAGGTAAAATTTCCCTGGTCTAAACACATACTGGGAAAGATGCAATTTCTTCACCTTATGAGGCAAGCAGTTTTTATCTAGTGGCCCGGGGAGATCAGGGCGCAGCAAGGGCCAGCTGCTCCCTACGGGACAGGAGATGGGCGCCCCAGGAGCTCCCCATGGCCCCAGGGCAGGGCCTTGCAGCCAGGGCCTGTGCCACCGCCCTGCCGGGGAGCTTTTCCACTGCCACGCACAGCAAGCCCGTGGCTGGAGAAACCAGAGGCAGAAAAATCTTTGCTTCCCCTCCTAGATTTGTAGCCAACCTAGTGGTGCACAAAACGGAGTAATATCAGATGTGAGTACTGCGTCTCAGACTTACTGTTTTCCACAAATCTGTGACACCCTCATACTGTTTACAGATAAAAGCTGTATGTGTTGAGCTACTTTGCTTAACCTGTGTTTCTTTGCATAACTGCCTTTTTCTTCCTGAAAAAAAGAGGTCTCAGAACAGGTCCAAGTAAGCAGGGGAGCTCAGAGATTCCATTTCTTTGAGTAAATCTGGTGAAGTTCAGGATAGATATGGTAAAGCCTCAGACTTCCCTGCTTTAATTAAATAAACTTTGAATTATTCAGTATTAATTGATCAGGAAAGATGCAGCTTTTAATGAAGTTACCACAGTCAACAGTGGTCTGAAATAGATCATGCTTCCTTTATCCATAGTGGGCACGTCTGTGGAGCTTTTACTTTATGAAAATTCAAATGTTTCAATCTCAGTCAGAATAAAACTTTTTATAAGCATTTTAAGTCATACCTTTCACAGCCCAGAACAGTCCTGCTCTCTGAATAGATGCTTATCACTTTTTATTAAATCTGCTGAACAGCAGACATTGCCAGGCTACACAGATCTGGGCCATAGTTTCCAGACAGTTTTGTCCTCGTTCACAAAGCGAAGATGGGAGTAAGGCCCAAAAGGAGCATCAAATACAAGATCTACAGATTAGGATTGTATCCAACAGAAATGAGATAAGAAGGGTAACTAAGAGACATTGTTATTAGTGGTGCACAGAGCATAAAAATGGACAAATGTCCCTGAACCATCTCAGCTGGTGCTTTGGGTTTATGCAGTTCTTCACACCTATGATAGGCTCTGAGTATATCACTCAGTTCAGCTTCGATTGAGTACAAAACAATCCCTCTCCTAAAAAAGTCCCAGACTCATGTAAAGGTAAGAGGTAAGAGACCATGAATTATTAAAAAAAAAAAAATTAATGAGACAGTTGTGATGATGATCATATGAAAAAGAAGGTAAATCAACATCTCGCTGAAAAAACGTTCCTCTGCCATAGGGCCATCAAGTTACTTTCCACTGTAAAGAAGGTATGTAAAGAAGGTATTTAGCAACCTTCCTTCTTTAGCCAAAGTGAATGTGCTTAATTTGCCTTTTAACTTGCTTTTAAACATTTTTTAAAATTGCCTTGTACTGTCTCTGGAAGTTTCTCTTTCCATTCTTTTGTTAACATATTCCTATGTATAGAAAAGCAATGAACAGCTTTTGACCTGAACAATTGCTACTGAGAAATAGCTTATGATTCAATAAAGCATTTAGGCTAATACCATTTGATACTCACTGAAATGTTTCCCAGAGATGGGATTACGTACATGTTTAAAGTTAAACATTTTAAAGTACTTTGCTGAACCTAGGCCATTACTAAAAAATTATCTGCTTTGCTTCATTTCCTGAACTTTTAACTTATAAAATTATTTTATTTCAGTGAAGAAAAAATCTATGAATGTCCAGACTACAGAACATCAGGTCCCAATTCTTGCTACTTTGATAAAAAACACACCAACTACCGGACAACATATAATATCACTGTAATGGCAACAAATGAAATTGGAAGTAACAGCTCAGATCCTCAGTATGTGGATGTGACTTGCATAGGTAAAAAGGGAAGAATGAAATGGAAAAAAAAAACTAGTTGGGGATATATCTGTTTTTTAATCCCAGAACGACTAGTGTTGAAAGATTTCTTTCCTTATTATGTGAAACTTGTTATGGAGGAGTGTTTATCTACAGATGATCTAAAATACATATCTGTAATTTATGTGAAAACTGTATTTTAAATTAATCAGTTATACATTTTATTGTCATTTAAATTTTGGCTGAAAAATTGGCTCCAATTATTAGTTATCTCCAGTTTTTCCATTAGACTTGATGACAGTTTTGTAGGTTCCTAGCAGTACAGATTATAAAACTTTCAAATTAGGTTAAGTTACCTGTATGTCCCAGACCAAATTTTCCAAATGTGAACATCTTTCTGGCTGCTGTCATTGCAATCTTTGGAGGATTAAAATAACTGCCAAAGTGCTGTGCATTATTTTCATAATATTTCTTATTCCTAACTCCATTCTGCTTTCTGCATATACATATTCGATGTATTATAATGATAAAGGTAGTCATTCTTTTTAGCTAAGAAATACCTGACATTTTTATTTTCTAAGAGTGGCCTAATGAAAGTATGACTTGTATTCCTTAGCCTGACAAGTTCAGAGTAGTCTAAAATCTTCTGATAGTCTGGTAAATCAGTACCAGTTAAACACTGTTAAAGAGAAAGGAAAAGAAGCCTATTGTATCGTTCCCTTACAGGAATGCAGAATGATCTGAAATTAATGTGATTAAATACAAAGCCATAAAGGAGGTACCTTTTCTGAAAGAAAATTAAAATACTAATTTCTTTTATACAGTTCAGCCAGATTCTCCTGTGGACCTCTCTCTAGAAACAAAAACAGCTGCTGGTGTAACATACCTTTGGGCAAAATGGTCTCCACCTCCATTAGCTGATGTCAGCTCTAATTGGCATGTATATCACTATGAGTTACGATTAAAACCTGAGGAAGAGGAAGAATGGGAGGTAAGGAAACAAAAATATTTCTTGCGTAAGTTGTCTTTTAAGTTAGTTCTCTTGTCTGAATTTAATTTATTGGTATTATACATATTATAGTTTCTAAGAGGATAGCAAAATTAATGTATCCAAATCTCTTTAAGGAAAGAAGAGTACTTTAGTGGTTTATAGTGACAGTGAAATTCTAGGTGTTTGCATAACTGTCATAAGAATGTCATATGCTAAAAGAAAAACTGTTTAGCCTGCTGATAGAGTTTTAATTGTAATTGTTATCATTAATGTGTCTCTTGCTGAGTGTCACAGTGAAAAATTGCTCAGTTCACATAGTTTAAACCAAATCAGGGTCAAAGCAGTTTACTGGTTCATTAATAGCATGTAACTAATAAACCATAGATTGCTCTATGTAATTAATGAACAATCAATGAACTATACAGTCAGGATCAGTATCAACAATACAAGAGATTAGTCACGATACTTGACACTTACAAAGCATTAATAGACACCTACAGAAGTCTAAACACTTTTCTATAACTGATCCCAAGAAGATGTAAGCACATAAACAAGCATACACCCCTGTTCTGGAAGTGCAAGTTCCCCTGCTTGTTCCCCTCCTCTGCAGGACACATGGCTACTTTAACTTAATGTGAACCCATGCCATTCCCTACATTTTGCTAAACCACACACCAGTGAGAAAGCACCCCACAAGGGCACATATGCACACCCAAGGTGTGTGGAGCACAGTTACGCCCAGCGTCAGACAGGAAGGCTGCTCTGTCTGGCATGGGTGGAAGTCATGGTGCTAACAGAGCAACTTCTGGTAGCGTCAAACCAGCTTTCAGCTACTTCTTGTTCCCATTCCATGGTTTCCACCCACTTTTACAAATTGTCATGCTTCTTTAATAGTGCTTTTCAGGCTGACTCTTTTCCTTTCAAAAGTTTCTCAGTAATTCCCTATTTTGTTTTATTTTGTTTAACTGGGCTGATACTCATCATCCTCTCTTATAAGATCAGTTGGGGCAACTCCCCCTGTCAGAACCCCCCTATCACAACACTCTCTACATTCATGTTCCCAGCTATTGCCATTTTGCCAGAAGCGGACCACAGCACTCTCACAGCTGAGATACCAGAATAAAATATAATTCTTAAGGCCATATTCACATGGCCTCAATGCTACCTAAATTGCTGGTGCCTAATCAATGGAGAAAGCTATGTGTCTTTAGACTTCTGAAGAGTAATTCAAGGGGCCTATGTACGAAACTTAATAGTAAGCCCTAAAACCAGCCACTGGGAAGCATCACACAGAGGGATTATCTGTGAGTTGTTCCTTGCATCATGGACTTGATGGAATACTAATTTATGGGAAGTCTAAAATAAATTACACATTATAAAGTAGCAGAATCTCAGGGTCACTAAAGTGAGTATTTCCATTAAGTCAGTCACTACCTTTACTTCTTTGTAATTAACACTTTATAAAATCTCCGACCAAAACACTTCAGAAGTCAAAGACCCTTTGATATGGATATGACATGCCTCTATGATTTATTCATTATTATGCCCCAATTCTTTATTATTTCTACAGTCTGTTTTCTTTTCCAGACAATATCTGTTGGAGTGCAGACACAGTACAAGGTGATGAGGTTAAATGCTGGGTTGAAGTATGTTGTTCAGGTCCGTTGCATGCTAGACTGTGGAGAATGGAGTGAATGGAGCCCAGAAAGACAAATTCAGATCCCCAGTGGTGAGTGAATGATTATTGTTCTGTTAATTTTGTATAAAGTCTAACTAGCTCAGTTTTGTGAAAGGTGCCTAAATGGCAGCCCTTAAAACCAGATTCCTCACCCAGATATGGCATAGTGCTGGAGAAACAGCTTCAGTGCAATTTACCATTTTTGGAGTGTAATTGCATATTTAATCTTGTTGATCCACTCAGTCCTTGGCCTCTTTGCTGAAATTGGCTATAACGAACAGGCTGGGATTTACTAGGAAGTCACTTCTGATGCAGACGTGTCTGCATAGCTTTTTGGTCCTGTCTGTCCGTTTAAACATCTTGCTGATTTCATCTGTAAGAAGGTATCAGGTAATGGCACTTGTATAAGTCATTCATTTGTTCATTGGTAACTGAACTGAAGTGACCACCATGTCTGTTAGGGCATATCACTGCAGCCACTATCACATGGGAATAATTATCTGTGTTCTCTTGGTTTTGAGTGGACACATTAAATAGGGATGACCTTGTGTCTTTTTATCAGACACTGTAGTCAGGTTGTCTCAAATCTTCTCCTTCTTCCGTCATTAACTGTATTATTTATTATTTGACATGAAGATTGCTGAAATATTGTTAATAGAGAAATATTTAAATGTCCCATTTTCAGATCTGCCTTAGGCAATTAGAAGTTTGGAAAAATCAATGGCACTATTCTAAATAGTGGAAAATATATATTATTAATGTAATAAGACCATATTTTGCCACAAATACGCATCTGCAACAGTTTCGATCACATCAGAGTTTTGACCAGCATCATCCTAGTCAAAACTTAAGTGCTTTCTTCCCTCTACCATATTCTAAATGTTTTGCTTGAGTCTGTAATATCATCAGGAATCCAAATTGGTAATAAGAAATTGCTTGGCAGCAATCAGGCAAGTAGCCTAGGTACTGAGCATAATGTCACTGAAAGGAAATATGAGAATTTCATTTTTATATCTTAGGAGTCAGCTTAGCATCATCAGGTACCGCCAAAGAGATTACTGGCAAGGACATAAACACATGGGAAACCCTTAATTTTGTCTTCATTTTTTTCCTTCAAAGTCAAAACAAGCAACAGCATACTTTTGAAATAATGAGAAGCATCTTGAAACATATTTTTTATAAGAAAAATGGTTTATGTAGAAGATAGATTGAATAGCAGAGTATATTTTAAATCATTTTATGGAACCTACTGTGACAGTGTATGAGCATCCCATATCAGCTTTGTGAGGCAAAGAGCCACAGATGGGAAACTGGAACATAGTCCCTTGGCAGACTTGCAGTGGAAAAGGATTTTGAATCCAGGTCAAAGTAGGAGGCTGCTGCCCTAAACACTGAACCATCCTTGCCTTCCTATGCTAATACTGAAGCAAAATCTTTTTTTTTCTGTGCTCTACTTGACAGTGTTTTATAAATTCAGGGTCTAAACTTACTAATTATTTCATTTCTGTATTTCTTGCAGGACAGTCACCTCCTGAAAAGCCTACAATAATAAAATGTCGTTCTCCAGAAAAGGAAACATTTACTTGTTGGTGGAAACCTGGTTCAGATGGAGGACATCCTACTAACTATACTTTGCTCTACAGCAAAGAAGGGTAATAAGATGTGTATAATTATTCAGTGTTTTATCAGAAGGACCTGGAAAATCAAGCCTAATTGGTTTTGCATTTAAGAGATGCCTTTTTCCACTTGCTCATTCATCATAGACAATTATCAGAGAAGAGAAAATAGCTTCAGGCTTTTGTGCAAGTGACATTTGCTGGAATAGCAACAACATATTTAAGGTTGAAATGGGATCTCTTTTTAATGTCAGGTTTTTCAAACTGCCATTAATTCTTCTGGTGTGGATAGACTTCCTTGAAAGTTGTCATGAAGCATTAACCATGTCATACTGTTTGTGATACAAGTATACAGTCCTGTAGCTCCTTGACTACACAGCCCAAGACACAAGGCTTTTCAAAAGGACCAGATATTAAAATTTTCATCTTCTGATAATGCTTTTTTGCACAGGTATTCATAGGCCATGAATGCTTCACTGCTTCTGTGGCAATCTAGTGCCTCGAACTTAAGTCAAGTGCCTAATATTCATTTTTAAGCAGAAGTCAATATTTTGGGAGATACTGTGAAGTGAACTAGTTTTGGTTCATCCCAGCACTGCTCTGCCTTGGACTGACCTAACTGGATGCTGAACTGTAGAAAAAGATGGACCCTAGTCCGTGGAAAAAGATAGACACTGGCGCAGCCAGACAGGGCAGAGCATGAGGCCCACATCCATACCTTTCTGTTCTGTTATTCTGCTTCTCAGAGAAACCTGGAAACACGTATAACAGGCTCAACAGGTGCAAATTAGACAGAAAATAGATTTTTTTTTGGAGGAAAAGGTGATGAAAAAACAAAATAGACTGCAAGTCTATGATGTGGGCAGAATTAACATAAGCTTGAAATGAACACTGGAAATACTCAGTTTTTAATAGATGAGTTAGAAGACTTTGGCGATCACTTTCTACTTGCTCTTTGGACCATGTAAGGACTATGCAGTGGAGAATGGCATTTGGGAAAGTGAGAGTTACAGTTCGCTAGCCTGCTGCTGCATCTACAGCAGCTAAAACACTCCAGACTTGGTAGTTTTTATCCTGGGGGGGATGATGCTTACTACAGTCTCTGGAATTGCCCAGTGACTCTTTAGTCTGAAAGCAGTTTTCTAATGTTCTTCATATTGCCCAGTGCAAAGAATCTGATCCAGCCCTAAATAATACTGAACTACTAGTAATCAAAGTCAGGTGTTGTACTCTGTATGTATCCTCATCTCTGTGATTCTTTCATTTCAGAGAAGAACAAATTTATGAATGTCCAGATTACAGAACTGGAGGCCCCAATTCCTGCTACTTTGATAAAAAACACACCTCTTTCTGGACTATATACAATATGACTGTAAGGGCAACTAACAAAATGGGAAGTAACAGCTCTGATCCTCACTACGTGGATGTGACTTACATAGGTAAGAGATGAATAAAGGTTTTTAAGTGGAACCTAACTCATTCAAAATTATGAGTTTTGACACCTAGAATTTTAAATCCAGCTCTTCTCATATACAATATTATATCCAAGTTAAAAACATATAAGAACAAATAAGATCTCATCTGCTGTAATGATAAATCAATATTTATCCTTTTAGCATTTTATTTTCAAAGGAAGCCTAAAAATGCTAAAAGCTTAAAAAATTCATTCAGATAACCACGTAATAGTTTTGCGTATTTCTTTCAGTCAAGAAATATCATCCACCTAAAATCCTTTTCCAGTGTACCAGCAACTGAAATCAAATTGATCTTTTAACTAATAAGACTTAAATTACTTAAATTTGATTACCTAAAAATACTTCTCTGAAATTTGCTTTTCCCTCAGACCAAAGAGACGCTAAATCAGTGCTCTTTCTAGCACAGTATATTGATAATCTCTTTTCTCAGACTTTTTCCACAGAGTGACTGGGCAAGTATTTAGTTTTTTTCTAAGGGATAGCAACATTTTTACTGATAACCAGTTTGTTATCAATGGTGTGTCTACAGAGAGCCTAGTAATTGAAGAAGTGCTCCTGGAGAAAAGGCTTAACATTTTACCTCCATGCCATGATTACTTACTTGTTGAAACTTCACATAAGACAGTGGAAAATAATACATGCACTATATCCAGGTACTTTAGTACTCTGAACTGAGGTAGCTGCAACCCTGACTGTGGCTGAAAGCTGAATTCCATTTTATTTTATTTTTGAAGTAAAGATGGAGCTTTAATATTACTGTTGTGTTTTATTTTTAAATATACCCTATGTATGTAGGGATTATGCTGGTGTGTTTTCTGAATATAAAAGATGAGGGAAAAGGTTTTATCAACTAAATCTCTGTTTTCAGCATTCCTAAATGTATATGCTTACTTTGATAACATTATGATATAACAGAACCTTCGTAACACAGCAGTAAATATGTTAACTTTGTTTCTGTTAACTTTGAAACATAGTTGTAGGGAAGAGCAACAATAAATGATAATGGTGGAAAAATAATTTCTGGTTATAAACATTTAATGCAAATCTCAATATGAACTCAACTTATTTACTGTTCTTCAGCTACCTCAAATTCATACATCCATGCTACTTTATCAGGAAATTCTTGATTCCTGTATCTCAGCACCAGTTCTATGTTACTAGACAGGTGGCAACTTGCCACTCGCACTATTTTATACGTCTTCCTAAGATGCAAGGAAAAGTCTTGCAGACTCTTAGTGTCAGTTCTCTTATTTTAACAGTACAGCCAGATCCTCCTGTGAATGTAACTCTAGAATTAAAAAAGCCGACCAACAGAAAACCATATCTGGTCCTGACATGGTTTCCACCCCCACTGGCTGATGTCAGATCTGGATGGCTTACCCTTGAGTATGAGTTGCGACTAAAGCCTGAAGAAGGAGAGGAATGGGAGGTAAGAAAACTGCAGATTTTTGCTAGATGATGTTTTCTGATCAATTAGATTTTGTCAGCTAGGTTCCATGCCTGAATGTGATGAAGTGGGCACATATAACAGTTCAGTCTTTTTCAAAAGCTCTGCTTTTGTGATCTATGGCTTTCTACTGAGAAGACTGTGGTATCTCAGATTCTGTTGTGTAATAGAAGGTGGTAAAATATTTGGTTTTAGTTGTGATAATTCTGTATTAATCACATTGGTATATAGTTTAATTTGTTAATTCTCATTTTGTCAGGGTTTTTTTGATAATCTGTTTCTCAACCACAAGCGCTTCTTAGATAACAGAAAGCTCAATAACATCATGTAAAATGATTTACATTTGTACAAAGAACCATTAGGTGACAGTTGTCCTGGCCACATAAAAATACCTGTCTATGCCCAGCATGTACAACTCAGATAAATGGGTTGCAAATTAAAGACTCCAGCTATTGGCATTGGGCAGCATCCCTTTCTTGTCTGCTGCAGTACTTCCCAGACATCTCTGTATCTTCTTCCTTCCTGCTACCACTGCAATTTCCAGCTCCCTGGTCATTGCAAGGTCCACTGTTTCCTTCCCTGTGCAGTTTCACCAACTTCCACATTCCTTGTTTGCTCTCTGCATTTTCTTCACCAGTCTGTTTCCTGCCTCCTTCTCCTCCTCTCACTATTGCATTCCCACCACTACTGCAGTTCCTCCCACTTGCCATATGCTCATGATGTGTTGTTATACTAGTTTCATTTGCAGAGTATAACAGGGCTCAATATCATTCCCACTGCATTATGTAAGAATGCTGAACCATAGAAATAAAATAGATGTACCGTTATTCTGTGCCATATAACAATCCTTATGAAGCTATCCAGATCCATCCTATATTCCCAACTTGGTTATCAAGACTTTAAATTAGCTATGATTTTCATAGCAAAATGTCTTAATTTTATATGGATTTTATGATTTTTAATTTATTTTCAGACTATTTTTGTTGGACAGCAAACGCAATATAAAATGTTTAGTTTAAATCCAGGAAAGAAGTACATTGTACAGATTCACTGCAAACCAGACCACCATGGATCATGGAGTGAATGGAGCTCAGAAAAGTATATTCAGATCCCCAGTGGTGAGTGGCCAAGCATCCTTTCAATAACAGTGTAACAATGAAGTTCATGTGATATTTTTGTTAGCTGTCCAGAGCAGCCATGAAGATTGCCATCCCATAGTTTCCCTAAGACAGGTAAGAACATCATTGCTAAGGTAACTGAATTCTCAGCTTCCTTACACCATACTCAGTTAGCTCTCCCCTTCATTACTTTTAGGAGTTAAGAAGGTGAATCAATTTCCTTACCTATTTAAACCCCATCCTTTCTCTTTATTGCCTCATTTGTTCTCACAATGGTAGTTTTTAATGAACAGAATACTGGCAATTGCATTAAAAGTACTACATAGACAGCAAATGATCATTATCTTCAGACTAACAGCTCTGGATTACTGTCTATCTATCCGGAATGAATTCAAACTGAACACCTGAATATAAAAAGCATGATGTTACAACAGAAATCCTTAAAACCATCTAGTCGTAGATCATTTTACCTATCATTTGATTAATTATATGATACGTGTTTGATAATGAAAAGACTATAGCATTGACATAAGTAGATCTGAACCCAATAGCTGTAACTGACCAAGACAAAATTTCCCTCTTCATGCATTTTTATATCATTTTTCCCAGACATAGTTTATTTCCTGCACAATACCATTAATAAAAAGCATATTAATTATCAGATCAGTCTATGCTAGGAATGGCTGCTAGATTCAATACCCCATTTGGCAGTTTAGACCCATTTTTAAAATAAAAGCCATTTCAGACTTTTTTTACATACTTACTGTGTAAATGTTAGGCATGTGTCCTTAAATAACTCTGGTTGTTTCCCAGACTTTAGAGTAAAAGATATGATTGTGTGGATCATCGTGGGTGTCTTATCATCTCTCATATGTTTAATCATGAGCTGGACAATGGTTTTAAAAGGGTACAGGTAAGTCATCAATTTCATGACAGTATAGAGTTGAAAATCTCAGCAAACTTGTTAAAACAGGCTTGTAACATTTGATTTAATTTCCTATAGTTTTTGTGTTGTTTTACCAACTATAAATTAGAGGAATTTGACTTCAAATTCTCAACTGATAAAGAGATATGTATGTTCTTTTGGAAAACCAGGTTAAAAACAAAAATTTTCAATTGGCAAAGACACACCTCTATCAGATCTGAGCATCCTGGTTAGTCCTGTAAGCATTCAGCAAACATTATCATCTGAAGTATCCCTACTTCTGTAGAAAACACTTTTGCTTTTTAGCTTGGTTTCTTAAGGGAAACAAGGTTTACACTATGAGATTGTCTTTCTGCCCATCTGTCAATTCCCTGAATAATTTATTAAATCATTGACTAATTTCAGTCAAATCTGAAAGAGGAAGATGTCTCAAAGCTTATTACTTTTGCACAAGTTTTGCAAAAATTACTGGATGAGTAGAGGAGAGAGAGAGAAACCACTGAAGGAAAAGCCAGCCAAAGTCATTCATTGTAAATCCAGTTTAGCAGCTGTCAGCTGACAGTCAAGCATGTCTGTAGAGGTCTGCTAGTCCTCCTGCACTGTGCAGTAGACAGCTATGTCTTGACCAGGGAGGAAGTTACAGTGGTTTCAGAAGATTGGAGGTTAAGGGAGAAAGGACAGTAAAAGAATATTAGCAGTGTTACTTTTCCAGTTTAATAATAATTACTTTTGTGCTGTTCTCTTCCTTCTAAATACATCTAAGGATAACTTATAACCTATACCTGGATCTGTAAGTTATCCAGCTTGAGAAGGTAAACAGGAAACAGGTCCACTAGGGACATATCAGATACAGAGAAGTGGTTGAAAATTCAGTCACATTCAGGGAAAATGGGAGAACAAACAGAGAGATAGGGCCTGTCCTTTTACATTATGTGTTTGATCTGTTTCTTTTAGAATGATAGCCTTTATCCTACCACCAGTTCCAGGACCAAAGATAAAAGGCATAGATACACATCTGTTGGAGGTGAGTACCCCTGATAATAACAAAAGAATTCACCATTACATACTTTTCCAAATTCTGTACTAGCAAAATCAATTACCATAATTAAGTACAATATAGCTTTAATTAATTTAATTAATGTTAAAAATAAACAAAACTTTCAGTATGATATTGTGGAACATATAGGCAGAGTCTTTAAACTAGTGCCTTGCACTAGTGATAGGCAGGGGTTTGAGAACAGGGTTTGGCACAACAGTTGTTCCCTGGGACACCACAAGAGCCAGTGCCTATGTGATCTTCCCAATAGTTCTTACAGAAAAGCTCTCTACAATCTCGTCATGCTGAGGAGACAGGACATGGCTGGGCTATCATTCTCCTCCATTCCCTTCTTGCCAAACCCATGAGACCCTAACCTGCCCTGAAGTTCCCAGGTCCTTACATTTAGGAACATGAATTCTGGGATTTTGTCTTCCCACTTAGAGAACTGAGGTAAAGTTCTTCCACTATTTTCTCAGCAGTAGAGATTCAGTTTAGGTCTAATGATACAACAATTTAAGTAATTGCATATTAACTATGTAAATTGTTCACAGTTGTTCTAGTCATATGTAAACCTTAAGGTTAGCAGTGAACAAAGTATCAGTGTCGTATTTATTATGCCCTTAGACAGGGAAGTCTGAAGAATTATTGAGTGCTCTTGGTTGCCATGGTTTCCCTCCAACATCAGACTGTGAGGAACTACTGATAGAATATCTGGAGGTGGAGGACAGAGAGGATCAGCAACTTATGCGAGGTCATAACAATGGTCATCCCAGTAAAAACACGCAAATGACTTCCAAGGAAACAGACAGTGACTCAGGGAGAGGGAGCTGTGACAGCCCTTCTCTGCTTTCTGAGAAGTGCAGGGAGTCCCGCACCCTTCCATCAAAACTTCCAACACAAGATGTAAGAGATGTTCATGAAAATAATGCAGGAAAAGGGGGTTGGGAAACTCCGGGTATGGCTTCAGAAGAGAAAGCGCTCCCTTTTAACACTGCAGGTACCAAATCATCCACGTGGCCTGCAGCTCAGTTACCAGAAATGGATATTATTCATCCTTCTACATTTGCCTATCACAGTACTGTAGATGCACATAAGATAACACTAAGTACCACAAATGTGAATGTTGCACCAGTTTTGGTGGTAAATGAAGAAAAACATCAGTCACGATATTCTACCACTGAAACTCTCTGTGAAGAAAACTTGAAAAAGCAACAAGAGATGGAGAATATGCATTCCAAAAATGACCAAAGCACAATACAGGTCAAGCAAAACAGACTCAATGAAAAGTCATCTTTTTTGAATGCTAAACTAATGGATTATGTAGAAGTTCACAAAGTTAGACAGAATGAGGAGCCAGCAGTATTACTGAAACATAAAGAAGATAGTGGAAAAATTGAAAAATACACAGTTCCAGGAAACAGCAAAGAATATACAAAGGTCTCAACAGTTGTGGACCACAATATTCTAGTATTAATGCCAGATTCAAGAGTCCAGCACACACCTGTGTCTCAAGAACCTGCAAAGGAAACGTCTCAGAACCTTCAGCAAGGTCAAGTTGAGAAAAATATGAGCTACTGTCTGACAGCTCCAAATGAGTGCAAAAGAGAGGCTAGTGGATCAGAGTACATGGACCCATCTTCCTTTATGCCCTCCTTTAAATAACTGAAAGTTTGATTATTCTTCATCAGGTAACGCTACAGAATGAGTTAAATACAATCAATATAATAAAGCTAAGCTCTGTGGTTTAAGATTATGCTACTACATCATAATTGTAGCTTACACCTTCTCCTAGCTGACAAGTCTTTGATTTACATATTGATTCTGTTAATAGTTGTGTACAGTAAAAGAAAAACACACAGCAAAGAGTTCCTTAAAAAACCTAGCCTCCTATGTGTATTATAGAGAGAATAAAATAAACTATGGGTTGATATAATGATAATCATGGAAGTAAACCTTAGATCATTAACATAGGCTTCTGAAAAAGGGAAAGAAGAAATGGATATTATGTGCCATGAAAAACTACATTGTAAACAAATTATTCAGCTTCTGAGATCTTCTATTATTTGTTTAAACCTAGGGGAATATTTCTGATTCAACAAAGATGAAAATTGTTAAGAGTCAGTCAGTATACCATGGTTGTCAGTTCCTAACCAGAGCAGTTCCTAAACCAGATAAATCACTACAAAATAATGTTCTGATATACAATGTGTTTTTCTCAATGCATTCTGACACTAGATTGTTTTCTTTATATTTTTTCTCAATCCTAAAAAAACCCCCTCTTATATATGAAAAAATCATATATAAAACAAAATATATTCAACTAATTATAGTAAAATAATAAATCATTCTAAATATATTTTGCTTTCAGTGTGACAGATAACTTCACATCCCATTCATATCCTACTCCAATCAAACCAAATATGAAAAAATAGCAAGACACTATTTGATATACTGCCTTACTGTATATAATATACAATTCTACTTTAGTACAATCCCATGTGTTTAACAATGTATTTTTAAAGGCTATTTTTCTATTACCAAAAAAAGCAAAATAAAACATTTTTAATTTCTCAATGTTATTTAGCTACTTAACAACTCTTCTGTTTCCTTCTGCTGCAACAGAAGTAAGGGGTAAAGCTGCCATTTCTATATGAAACATAAGATTGAACTTTATAGTAATTAAGATTAAGTAATTTTTAATCTATATTTCTAATATTCTGCAGATATATTACTATTTGAATTGTAAATTATTTATTCCACATGTTTTTTACTAGCTGTTATTACAAAATTATAGCAGAATCCAGGTTTTGAGAGCACAGCATCTTTCCCACAGAACTTGTAGCCTGATGCCACTCCTGAATGGAATGGTGTTCTCCTCCAGCCTAAGACAATGTCTGGGCTTTTCTCTGAGCCTGAAAGGAAAGTCTGAAGTCAGATTTTTCAAACTGAACTACTAAAATGAATATCAGAATGCAGCCTCAAAAGTCTGATATATGAGGCATAAAGTCAGAGTCAGTGCTCTGCTGAAATGGTGACGGGAATGAAAAAAAGGAGTCCATGTGCTTGGGTTGAACAGCTGCCCCCAGAACAGCACTGGGAACAATAAGGATTCCTCTTACCACATGTGACTGAAGGCAGAATCAAAATGATGGTTAGCAATGGCTGTGAACTTTCTGTAGCCCTTCCTTCTTCAAAGAAAAGTTTAATTTACTCCAGGAAGGAGTGACCAAGTGATGATTCATTAAAACTGGGTCAAGCATTTTGTCAATACCACTGGCTTCAGGGGAATTTGGAAACATAAGGGAAGCGAAATTGTATTGGGCATGTGATGGAAAGTGTATTTACCATAGATGAGCTCCATTCTCTTTCTTGTCTTTCCTAAACAGCTTCACATTTCTCCAACTTTTTATTATATGCACTGAGTCAGCCTTCCTGGAATATCAGGTAACCTGCTGGAGAGCCAGTCAAAACAGACTTTCAGATTTTGAAAGTCCCAGAAGGCCACATCTAATTTGGCATATAGATTTCTCACATTATACCTTCATGCCATGGAACTGCCAAGTACAAATCAGTCTAGCTGTTTGGCCCTTTCACTGGCAGAACTTTAGAACTTAACTAATTATCTGTGAGTATATAAACATATGTGTTAATATATATTGTAACATTCACTTTAGGAATCAAATTAAGGGTCTGTGGCCTCTCTACAGGCAGTAAGTATGTTGCCCACTTCTAGAGGGCAATCAGAGCAATCTGGATGCTCTGCTGAATGTACAGGGAGGGATCATAGATTCTTAATTCAGCCACTTAATTTAAATACCTGAAGACATGAATTGGCTACTCTGGAGAGCAGCTTAACATTTTGCTTAGTTAATGGTACCAGGACAATTTTATTGTAGCATTTGTAGTATATCTTCTAGATTTTCTAGAGATGCTAAAATACTGCAAAGAAACTATCAAGTTATCGGTCAAAACTGGGATGTTTTGCAGGGCAGCCGTTTGTTTGTGTGCATGTATGCAAGCTGATAATACACTGTCTGATTTTCTCTGACAGTACTTCATTTACAGTTTGGTTTCCTGACTGAATCTGGTAGACCTGGTTCGGATCAGACACATTCCTTTTCTTTACACAGATAGCCGTATCTGAGCCAAGCAGTTGTTTTCTACTCCTGACCATGTCCATGAGGACATGCGGCTGCAGGCCTTTTGTGTCCCTCTGGTGATGCACAGAGGCGGTAGAATCTTGTCAACCTACAACCTAAAGATTTTACTTATGCAGTGGATTTCTTAGGTTAATACACAGGCAGCTAGTACAGATGTTATAAACCAAAGAAAGCACCAGGTAAGGTGTCAGCAGCAGGCTGTTGCTGTCATACTGGTTACTTTGGACCAGCGGCAGCCAGGCACAATTTTTAGCAGATGTGAATTGTATGATTATCCTGCCTAACTTTAGGTATCTATATGTGTATCAGGTTTCTAAGTTTTTATTGTAGACTGTGGAGCCTAGAGCATGATTCATCTGACCAAATGCAAGAGTCTACTTTAGGAAGAGATGATTCACACTCTAGTCTCCATTGACTGTATTTAAAGTTTGTCTCTCCTAGCTTGCTCTAATCAGGGGCTGAGATTCTCTAGCCCAAGAATCAGAATTTCAGTCATGTTTACTAAAACATTTTCTGTGTTGACGTTGCTTAAATGAAAGAATATGGGCCGTATTAATATTCTGGAGTATGTCCGATTGTGTTCCAGCCATTGGATCCCAGGAATATTGTTAACTTTAAGACCTTGAGTTTATAAAACACAAAAGATCAGATTTTCAAAAGACCTGTAGTTTACATGCTCATGCAAAGTCCAAGTTGCCACAAGAAAAAAAATCAGTATTGTTGCCTGAAAAGCCAGGATTGTGAGATGATATTGAAAAGAAGGTCCCTCCAGTAATCCACACAGAAAGAGAACTGAGTAGAAGAGTTTCTATGCCTTGCTATAAATTGGTACTGAAGCTATGAAAGAACGGTAGCCTAAATCACCTTGTCAGGCATAGATTCTCTTCCACCTCTGCAAGTGAATGTCTCATGATGTCAAATCATTGTGGCTTTCTGTGAAAAAACAGAAATTCAGCCGGAGTGCAAAAGGTACATTTGCTGGTTGCTTAGAATTAGCTCAGCCTGTTGAGGGATTTGCTGTATAAATATAATCTGAACATATTTTTCATAAACATATTTCATACTTCAAGTTGAACAAATGTGCAGTGTGATTATTTTTCCTTTGGATGTGCTTTTATTTTCCAAAATCAGTGGGAATAATGCCTTCTGAAACTGGTCTGAACAGTACTTTTGCACATCAAAAAGAGAATAAACTAGTGTTCTGTAAAATCAGGATAATCTTCAGCTGAGTATATTGGCCTTTGGATGTTTGAGTACTTCATTTTTTGTTTGCAATATTGTTTTTGTTTACAGCTCTTTAAGGAGTTGCTTTTTATTATGATATAGAAGAGATTTTGTAGCAGTTGTACAGACTGGATTGTTGTGAAGTTACAATACACGAGTGGGGAATAACAGGCTCCTGAAACTTCCCTGCATACACAGGACAATGATTTATGTCACAGAATTTACCCCAGGAACAGAGATCAGCCCTCAGGCCTTTGCCCCACTGGATAAATTTCTTACTTGAAAAACTTTTCAAAAAGTTTGTATGATGTCTTTAATGTCAAATCTGTATATGTGTCACTTAAAGTGTAAATTGCCTTTTAGTAGCATAAAAGCCCTACAAGGAAGCATAAACGCTCTTCAGAAGTAACTCATTTTATAAAATTCATAAAATTGAATATGTATATTTTTACTTAATTATCTTTCCTTTGGATTCAGAAATTACTAACAGCTTTTCTTCATATTGAGAAATACAACTCCTCATTATTTTCAATTTTCTCATTAGACTTTTTTCTTTAGCAAAGACATATTTGATATAATGTTTTGGTATTTTCAGTGTAATGTTCCTGACTTTTAAATAAATATTTGTTGAACTGGGACATGTGCTGCCAAAACTTATTGTCACATAAAATTACAGGCTTGAAGAATGGTCCTTGTGATATTATATAACTACAAAGCATTATTTAATAAAAATGTAGTAAACCGACCTTTATAATACTAATAAGAGGATATATTTGTTTATGGAACAAACTGAAAAACAAATATGTAATGATAATTGATTTATGAATTCTGTGGTATGTTTTATGTGTTTATCTTTAGATGGCTGGAAAATCTACAGTTGCTTTAAATGTCACTTAAGTATTTAATATGTAGTAACAGCAAGTATCAAAAATGAATATGCAGTATTTGTGATATCTGAAGCACTGTGTATGTGGAATTCACATCATGAAGCCTGTAAATGTATCTGATAATTTTTCATTAACTGTAAACAACTTGAAAGTGTTGTGCAAGGAAACCAAAGTCATCTAAGACAGTCAGTGAATATAAAAAATCTTCTACAAAGCCATAAACACACATGAAATGAAAATGTATCATGAGACCAGGCACCATATTTTTAAAGAATTGCTACCTCAGATTTTTTTTGCTCCCTTTAAAAAGGCAAACAGAAGCATTTTACTTTGTATGTCAAATTACTATACCAAGATTAAAAACAACTTATAATTTGTAATGTTCAATTTGTTTTTGTTAAATAACAGTTTGTTATGGAACCATCACTTGGGTTGCACTAGTACTATTAGGATGGGATACTAGAGATGCGTAGCAAGGTGAGATGTTTATGTATAAAAGGAAACAAAGGAATTTCCCTCTTCTATGGAAAGCCATACTGATCAGCTTGGCAGACACAATTTTCCTAATGCATCAGTCCCTTTCCTGGACTGACAAGTTATTTGGGAGCTGCCTGTGTGCCCAGCCCACTTGGACTGAATAAGCTGAGTTCTCACATAGGCTCTGACTCCAGATCTGACAAATCACAAACTCTGCATTTGTCAACATTTGCTATCCAGGAAGAGGTTTTGAGTTCCTGAGAAGTAAATCTTCAAACTGCCCCTAAATGAGTGAAAATGGAGACTAGCCCAAATTTCAACCATCTCAAACCCTCCTACTAAAACCAGACCACTGACTTCCTTCAGACTCCAGTTGAGGTGGGCATGGGAGGATGGACTGAATTACACTGAACTGGAATAATCTTGTGGCCCTGCCTTGAAAACTCTTTTGAAGCAATTACAGGAATGCCTTCATCTTTTCTGTGTATGTCATGCAGGAGATTAAAGATAAATGAAATACAGAAATACATAATGAATGGGAATAGAAAGAGAGCTTAATGATGGGAAGCGGGGCATGGTGGGAGCATGTGGCAGAACAGAAAGGGAGTATAGTCACAGTGAACACTGTAGGATGGTACACAGGTAAATAAATTGGAGGAATCAGAAGTGGTGAGCATGCATATTGACTGCAACTGAGAAGCGAGGGAGGGAGAACAGCAAATGGAGGCAGAAGAAGTCAAATGTAAGAGGACATTGGAAGAGATTAAGAAATAATAAAACTGAGAGGAGAGATAGATCAGATTGTGGGCAAAAAGAATGGAAGAGAAAGAAATAGACTTTTAGCTCAAAAGTGGGAATATCCACAGTTACCTGAGATAGTCCACAAAAATAACAAGGCCTTATTAAATGCCAACCAGCTGGCAAGATGCTGAAATCAGCTACTGGAAATCAGCTGTTATATAAGAGCTGGAAAAAATCCTATACATGAGAGCTGGTCATTCCATTTTTATGAATTACAGGGTTTCCTTCCAAGTATCTGATATTGGCCACTGGCAAACAGAATACTTGAAGAGCTTAGATACTTCATCTGATCTGTTGTTGCATTTCCTATGTGCTTAAGAAATAAATCAACAGGAATAGTGTGGCCAAACTGTTTTTAAAAGCAGCCTTCAATTTTTCAGACACAGATTTATAGATGAGGCTTTTTTCTCCATTTGCACTGTCTCACAGATATGCCTATCATCAGTCTCAAGCATTTTTCTGTTTATTAAAGGTAATGATCTATGAGTCGCAAGAGGCAACGGCCCTTGGGGACTCCAGTAAAATGGCCTCTTGACGTTTCTAGGCATTGTTTAGTCTGTATCAGTGACAATACAACAATTAATATTTTTCTTAATCAGAAAGTCCCTGTCTTGGTGATAAATCTTGAGAGTTACCAAGTCAGGCATAAAATACATTTTCTCCCGTTTAAGCTAAGTTTTTAAGAGAAAATACCGTATCTCTTAAAGTCATTCAAAACATACCTAAACTAGTTGTGTGGCCTCTTCCAACCAGTCATGTGTTAAAAAGCTGAGCAAGACAGTGGTGCATAGACAAGCTAGAAATAAGGAAGAATTACATCTCCCTCTCTTATTTTTGGAAGGATTAATGTCCTGTTCTACTTTGTGATGCTGCTTGTCTTGGACTTTGTCTTTATTTGACTTTTTTTTTCTTGACAATGCTGCTTCTGGGTCTATTTTTGTGAGCTGCTGAGTACCTTCACCTCATTTTGACAACAATAAGAATGGAAAGATTTCACTTAATTTCCAGCAAAGATTCTGTAATCATCAGTTTTACAGTCTATAACACTGAGCAGATTTTTAGAGGATGCTGAAAATCCTTGTAGAAATCACTTGTAGAAAGTATCCCTTAAGTATTTCAGGAAATGGTACATGTCTAGGAATAGGCAGATTTTTCTATATAACTTATATGTGGAAATACAATGATGTTAAACTGTATTTTTTAATATTCATAATGCTGTAGACTACTCTTAATTCTCATCCACCTGTCCTTTGTTCCAAAAGGAAGAGGAAACTATTGCTCAGATACACTCAGATGGGAGCTCCTGGGCCGCTTTGCTATTTTTCATTTTTCATCTTAGAAAGTAATTTTTTCATTCTGTTTACAAATACCATTCTTCTTCTGTAATAACAGAACCATCAGTTCCATGTATGCATTATATTGCTCAGAGATACTCAACACTATCTGGGCTTCTATCTGTATATTGTGCTTCATGTATTTTTTTGAGTCAATGTGTAAAATATAGCAATACTGGGGGTGCTGGTCTGAATAAGCACTGCCCAGAAAAAATGTCAGCAGTACTTAACAAGATGTATTTGTTCACATTTCTGGCATGCTGATAAGTGCAGGGGAAAGTCTCTGGAACTTCCTTGCCTGAATTCTACTTTATGCATAATATCAACAGGTCTCTTTAAGAAGCATTTATAAATTACATTGCATGTTCTGAATAACATGCACAATAAACAATGTACTTTCCAAGACAGAAAGAGATGGTCCAATATTTAAAGCAAAATTCTTTCCATTTGTGTAAACCACCCCATTCCTAGCCTTGCAATAAAAGCCAGGCATTTTTTCCATTGCAATTTCAGAACTTGTATGTGATCTGGAACATCCAGGTTATTGTAGTGTCATTACTGTAGCAACAGAATGACTTGAAGCACAATTATTCTATGAATCAAATCTAAATGTTTTGTAAATTTCTAAAATTTAAAAAATTATAGAAAGTAGGTCATTTAGTATACAGTACCTACATTGGTTGGAGAATACTGGTATAAAAATAGCTGCTCAGGAATTCTTCATTGTTTCTAAGTGTATTGAAGGACAATGCTTTAAAGTGTATGTATTTTTTAAGTTCTTAATATTGAAAATGCTGGCTTTAAAAAAACCTGTTAGTAATTTCACTTGTAAGGTCAATATTGTCACTGAAGTCTGTAGCTTTCTGATAGACTTTTCAATCTTTTGTCATTGTAAAAACTCTTTGCAATGGTGTTTGCATTTCAATTTAATAAAACAGTTCTTGAATAAATTTTAGATAATCTTCTAGCTTTCATCATGGAATTTATCAGTTCCCATATATAATGTGTAACAAGCAAGAAAAGCCAGGCATCCAGCACAGTTCATAGGATGGGCTCCCACTATCCTGCCCATGGAAGGCCCAGTGCCAGAGGCATTTAATCCACCTCATATGCACCGAGCAATTGATCTGATGTGCAGTAGGCTTCCAATTTGCAGGTGTACTGAGAACACAACGTGAAGTCCTCTGTACATACAAAGCTGGGTATGACAGAAGGAGCTTTGCTCCCCGACTTCTTGGAGGAGCTGGTTAGAAAGGTTGGTTTACTGCTGCTCACATTTCTTTTCACTCCTAGGACATAGTCTGTAGGGCATGAACAGGCAATATATTCACATGATCCAAACATTTGGGGGGGAGGGCTAAGCTGGAGAGAAGTGTCAGCAATGCTATTACCTACATTCAGTCTTCTAGGTTTCATGGAAAGCACACGGCTAATGCAGATAGCTCATTCACTAGGTCACATCTTTTTTATATATATTCATACTTCTTTATGGCTCTTTGTTTTGAAGTAAATGATCGCTGAAATTCAGGCACTGCCAGTTATCAAAAGTAAAGCTTGATAGAAAAAGTTTGAGAACCTGGGAATCCTAAGGTATGTAAGCGCTACGCTGGTTATTAGAAAGGACAAGTATCTGACTTATTGCAGCAAGAGCAGGAGTGTTTCCAGTGAAACTGAGGCTACCCTGCAGGGTAGGTGAAGTAGGCAGTCTTCTACCTTTGGAATAGTTAGAGACAATGAAATAACTGTGAAATATTTTTCACCGGCAATTTTGTCTCTTGTTACACTAATTATCATTCTAGGTGACACCATCACAAATCTATCCTTAATTTAGTATTTTAAGGAACTGGGAAATTAACAGAGGAAGGTGACAAAGAGTTTCCTGCTTTCTCTAGAAAATAGGCTACAGCTGGTGCTGCCTGGGTCTGGTGGAAATACAGTGGAAATTTAAAATAAAGCAGATTGATTTCATATTTCTGAAGTCATTATTAAATTCAGGTGTTGCCCCTGAATTACAGCAGGGGTTGTAAAGGAAAGGTCACTGTAAAGGGACGGTCCTGCAAAGGTCATTACACTTGCTATAAGATGAGAGTTTTTTCAACTTGGAAGAAAAAAGGTGACCTGATTCTGCTACAACTAGTAACAGCTGTGGCCACAAAAGAAAACATGGGGCACAGGAGTCCCCCAGGCTCTCCAAAAGCTTAAAGGATTTGGATTGCACAGGTCATGCTCAGCTTCATAATCAAAGGTTTAGAGAAATACTCAGGTATTTTAGAACCTCCTGTTGCTACTCTTGTGATCTTCTGTCATCAGGTTTACTGTGCTCGTAGGAGGTCGTGCTGGTGCTCTTTGCTGAGAAAGAGGAGGAAAAAAAAAAAGTCATATCCCTCTCCTTATGACAATATCTTTCCATTTAACTTATCACCAAGCTGTATTTAAAGACAACATCTCTCTCCATCTTTCTTCTTGATGTGACTTGGTTTGGCTGATCTGTCCTCAGCGCTCGTTTTTGGCCAAGGCTAAGCACAACTGGCCATGCTCAACCTTACAAGCTTTTTCTTTGCTGAGTATTTGAGATCTGCTGTGTGAAGATGACAAATGCTTAGAAAAATTATCTGTATTTTATAAGGGTAAATATACTCCCTTATAGCCACATTTTTTAAATATGATGCATTAGAATTTTGCTAGAAAATTACTAAAAATGAGACAGACTTCGACTACATCAGAATTAATTTAGAGCCCTGGGAAAACAAGATTGCCATTAGCTCTTTTTCTCCAAGATGTTAAGCTCATTTACGCCAAATATAAATTAACGATCGCTGGTAACCTGGGTAGGATGGTTACGCCGCTGCCTCATCAGACTTTCTGAAAGGGGATAACACCACTTTCTGGTGATTAGCTTCTCCCACGAGCTTTACAAAAGACCTTAGCAGGGAAACCCAAGCGAAGTGATGTTTGTAGGGAAAGTAGGGTTTTTTTGTAGCCTAACCGCTCCACTTAGGAGAAAAAAAAAACCCAAACCCAAGCTTTTGGGTGCCGACAGCCCTGGCCTGGTCCGAAGCGGCCGCAGGGCGGCCGGGCCGGGGTTCCCGCCTCGGCGCCGTCCCCCCGCAGGCCCCGTGGTTCGGCGCCGGCGGCCGCCAGGCCCGTCACTGACCGGGGGCCGGCGCGGCAGCGGCGCCATTTCGGCCCGCGCGGGGAGGCCGGAGCGGCCGTTTGTGCCGGCGCCCGCGCGGCTCGCGACCCCGCCTCCCTCCCTCGCTCCCTCGCTCCCCCGCTCGCCCAGCGCTGCCGGCGGACATGGCGCGGGGGCTCGGGCCGCTGCTGCGGGGGCGCAGGCGGCAGCTCGGCGGCGGTGAGGAGCGGCGCCCTGCGGAGGGGCCGGGGGAGCCTGGGGCCGGGGGAGCCCCGGGCCGCGGCGCCGCCTCGGCACAGCCCTAGGTGCCTTTGGAAGAGACCCTACGGCGGCACTTCTCAGTCTTCTGTTTTTTAGTTAGGGTGTTGGGGGGGGGGGGGTTTGAGTCTAGACTTTTATTTATGATTATATTTATTATATTTATGGCAGTACTCAAGTATGTTTTTTCCCAAAGGCAGTCTCTCAGACAAAAAAACGTTTGCCTTGACTGTTGCTTCTGTGTTGTGCGCTCAGGCTTACTGAGAAGCCGTCTCCGATGTGCCCCTTGATACCTGTCTGACACTTATCCTGCTGTTTTGTAGTTGCCTTCGGGCTGCGGAAATGGAAAAGCTCCGTCTCCCTACAAGCAAAAATGCCTCCTTGTGACTTTGTACCCGAAAAATACCAAGTAAGTCATACATACTACACTGGTTTTAAGTAAAGACTGCACTAAGATCTGAGTGATGGGCTCGCTTGCTGTGGATAGTCTGTGCATCCGTTATGACTCAAGCAATTTGCTTGTTTGGGAAAAACAATAATGTTGCAACTATGATATAACTTATAGATGCACCTATGTAACATTAAGGATAAATTGTTGATTTGAAAGACTTTAAGGAAAAGATAAGTGCACAACAACAGTCTTGTTTCAAAAGCTGAATTTCAGATGTTTGTAGAGCCCTCTGGGTGCCAGAATTTGCTAAAGTCTTTCTGTGAACAACCACTGCAGACAACTGTGTGAGCCATGAATTTTTAGTCTGAATCTTTAGAAAGCATAAATGCATACTGACTTCTTTATTCCACTCAGTCCTATGCATATGACCATATGCTGAAGATCCGTGAGCGAAATATCTCTCCTTCCCTGGTAACGTATTACAAGAAGCCGTTGTTGCTGCATCAAGGATATATGCAGTGGTTGTTTGATTATGAAGGACGAAGATACCTTGATCTCTTTGCTGGAATTGTTACCGTCAGTGTTGGTCATTGTCACCCGTAAGTATGCTGCTGTTTGATTTGTGCTGTCAAATACAGAAACAGGCTTACATTGGTTTTGTTCTGGGTTAATTTGTGGCTGTGTGAACCCAAAACCAGAATTTAGCTCACTGAGTTTTCACGTATCACTCATATTCAGGTCAGTTCCCACTATATTTTGAAGAATTCATTCATTCTGTCTATTTTGTTCACTCATCTGGCAAATGGAGCAATATCTGAATTTTAAGAATTAATAACAGAAATATGTTTGTGTGCATTGCATGCAGATGTGTGTTGAATTAAATCACTGTCTTGTGGTACGTGCAGGAAGGTAACTGTGGCTACCCAGAAACAACTTGCTCGCCTTTGGCATACCACTAATATCTACATGCACCCATCAATCCAGGAATATGCTGAGAAGCTAACTTCATTTCTCCCAGATCCACTTAAGGTACTTCACTTCTGACGTGGTGGTGGTGGGATGTTTATTTGATCAAAATATTTATGTAGAGGTACAGTAACAGTGGAGAGAAAACCTGCATGGGGACCACAGACTGTCAGATAAAGAGAAAACATTGTGACCCCCAAGGCCTTTTCTTTGGACCTAGATGTACACAAGGATAAAATCCCAAGCTCCTGTTCTGTTTAGATCTCTGCCTTCTCTTCAGTTGTCACCATGAAGGGACACTGCCAACTTAAAAATTAGTAAAGGAAATGTGATGATGTTAACTACTGTTATATGTAGCCATACATTTACTTGATGTTGAGTAAATTAACAGGGAAAAGTATTTGACAGTACTTTGTGTAGTGAACTTCACTGGCGCTTAAATGAATGACACATGTAACAAGTATGTTTCATATGTCCAGAAATGGGGTAAGAAAAGTATTGTATTTGTTTTCAGGTAAAAGAAACAGGTTATAAAATGAAATGGGATTGACAGAAGACTATGAAGTTTTCACAAACTTAAGAATGGAAGGAGAGTAAAACAAAAATGTAAAGCATCTACATAGTTCAAGCAGTAGAGAATCTCAGTCACTTCTGAAAAGGATGTTTAAAAGCATTGACAGTTATTAGAATTCAGGTGGTTTCAAATCTCAGGTTTTATATTCAGGTTATCCCCTTAAATCTCTTTGGCTCCCAATAAACAAACACTGCTTAACTCTTCTACAGTGATGTGTCTATGTGCTTCACTCTTTGTAACTAACATACAGGGATATTTTACAGCCATTTTTACCTGTGCAAAGGTAGTTTCTCTTCAGTCAGTCATGCTCAGTTTGACCCAAACATTTTCATTTTTCTTTAAATCACTGTTTCATCTTAGATATGGGAGGGAAAAGCTGAAGTGTCTAACTCTTGAAGCTTTTTCTATACTGCCCATGAGTAGAACATCATCTTGATCTTAACCCTCATCTGTACATCTGTGATGTAAACATCAGGTTTATTGCAGTGAAGTGACTTTGTGGCAGTGATAGGTTATTGCTCATAATGTTGCTAAGGTGACACGGTCTGATCCCAAATAAGCAGGTGGTGGTTGTTGGCTGTACTGATCATAAGCATTTTTCTGTAGGTGGTTTATCTGACCAACAGTGGGTCAGAAGCCAATGATCTGGCAATGTTCCTGACAAGGATATATACTCGTAACTTTGACATCATCTGTTTCAGGTAATGGTGATGTGAAACTCTTTGAAACTTCATGAAACTCATTGTGTTTCACTCTGTATATGCGTAAGACATGAAATAATGTGGAACTCTAACTTCAAATCTGCTGAGGACACTTTCAAATTAATTTATCGGACAAAGAAGAGTAAGACATCAGTATTGGGAGTTGAAGATTTGATACAGTGAGCTAGGACTAGTTGAAAGACAACCTGCGATTTCTGCTTTCATTATTTAAAAAGGATCTAGTCTTTGTGTTGAGGGTGTTACTTCTGCGGACCTTCGTTCAGCGGCAAGGCAGACGTTAGCAGTCCACTGCCTGCCTCCGCTCACCCCACCCTGCAGCGCTCCCCTTTGCAGGGATACAAGGGTACAGCTGGAACAGCTGAGCAGTGACCCAGAGCGGGGAACTGATCTGCCTGAAAACTGACCTAGCGGAAGGACTGGGGACTTTTTTGTTCTTGTTTGTTTTGCTGGCTTGTTTTTCTACCAGATCCCTGATGTGGTTCACTGCACAGTTGCACAGAAAGTTATTCTATCTTAATACAGAAGCGATGCCAGGGTGAGGACTATGTAAACACCAGGATAAGCAATTCTTCTCTTTACTGTGCATCCAAGGTCTCAGATATTAGCGTAAGAGACCCTGTTATAAAATGTTAGCTTTTAGGGAAAATGGCAATTTTTCTGCCATTCTGTTCAGCAAAAAATTGTGAATCCACCTAACTTGTATATTTGCATTAGTGAACTTCTGATTTGTGTATAAGACTAGCAACAAACCATCATGTAGTTTAATGATTGGCAACATCAGTTTGAGAGAGCAGAAGTTCCCAAGATGCAAGGAACGGAGATGTTTATGCTGTAGGGCTCAGGTGCTGAAGCAGAGCTTCATGAGAGGCTTGCACAAAACCTGTCTGAATTGCTGTTGATTCCGGTCTGTTTCTTTTCCCTGTGTGAATGTCACCTCGCAATTTTAACATTTGCCATTGCAGGAAACGTGTCACAGATGGGTAGTCATGAATCTTCCAAAAGCAGAGCAAAAACTGGCAGTAGGAATCTTCTTGTTTTGAAGTCAGTGGTATACCCTTTTTTCAGTGATTTGTAGCTGGGAAGCATGCCATCTCCAGACTAATACTGCTACAGTCTACTCTTAGAAATGCTGCTGTTCCTGTGCTTTGTTTGCGCAGAGGAGGATACCACGGAGGCAGCCCTTACACGCTGGGAGTGACATCTATTGGTCCTTATAAGCATGGCATTGCCAATGGCTTTGGCTGCTCGACAGTGAGTGGTTTTTGTTTTTTTTTAATAATCTGAGTAACTAACAGTTTATTTGAATATTTCAGTCATTAATAAGTGCTTTATTAACTGAACTGCAGTGTAGCTGTTTCTGCTGGGTAAGCAAAACAAGAGCTGGAGTCCCCTTTCCCTCTCTTTGTGCAGTTGTTGATGCTAGTTTAGAGTTGGGAAAAGTATGACACGAGCAGTCATGATTTACAGCACTTTACTCTTGCTTGGTGTTTGCTTGGAAGCCTCTGTACGGCTCAGAGCTCCTTCTCTGAAGTCTGTTTTGGCAAATCTGTGCAAAGCTACTTTCTGCTGGTCTGCAGTACATCCTCCTCAGAATGAAGGAAAAAAAAAACCCTGTATGTCCTTCCTGTCCACAAGACAGGAGACATATCTGTGGAAGAGGTCCATAGGGGATAAATAGCAGTAAGTTATCTCTGTGTCCCTGAGAAGCAAGCAATGGCTTTCTGTGTGCTAGAAGCTGGCACGGGCACTGCTAACCTGCGCTGGCCACCGCACTGGCTCTGGGAGGGCTCCTCTGTTGCAGGCTCCTAACCTGCCTCACTAGGTGAGTTGCTTAAAGTCATGTAGCAGTTCATCAGCAGTCAGGATTAGAAGTCAGGAGTTCCTGGTTTCCAGCCCATTATTACTTTACTAGATCCACCTGTCTCCCTGTATTTTGGGGATTTTATCATACTTTGGATTATTGGAGTTATACTGGCAGCTCTAAAAAAAAGTTGCCATTACTCTTAGATCGCTGTAATTGCTGACTAACTTCAAGAACAAAACAAATGAAGTCAACATTTGAGTGACTACTGCTGGAATGGTCAAAACAGGGATTTTTTTCTTTTCCCCCAAAAACCTTCTGTCTCTCTTCTACCTTCCATCAGGGTTCTTATCTTTGGGGAAGTCTGGTATTATTTCACAAATGTTTTTCAGACAAGTCACTTGAACTAATTCTACCCTTTGACTCCAGTAGACTGTTTTAGCTTTCTTCATTAGAGTCATCCCTAAGTACGATCAACACATCTCTTAGAAAGACAATGTTGTCAAATCTGTAGCTATTTCTCTTATGCTTGACAGACAATGTTGCCAGATGTTTTTCGTGGTCCCTGGGGAGGCAGCCATTGTAGAGATTCTCCAGTGCAAACTATTCGAAAATGCAGCTGTTCTGAAGGTTGGTCAATGGCAAAAAGTATTTGTTTTTGAGATTAGAAGATAGTATGGGGCTGTGGAAACCAAAATGCATACTCAGGGCATATTTACTTAACTTCTCAGTAAAGATAAGCATTCATTAATAGGACCTCTGGGTTAGGATTTGCAGACAGCTGAAGAAAATATAGCAGAGAATTTCAGGTATCCACATCCCACTGAAAAATATTTGGGCAGGGAACACTTTGTACTCAGATTTCTTCCGAAAATCCCAGCCTTGGTCTCCAATGTGTTTCATGATGAGTACTGATATTCACAAAGCTTGGAACTCAAAATTTGACACATCTGAAAGAAGTGAAATGTTGACTGGTAATTTCTGCTGCTTCTGAAGTGTTGATAGCTCTCCAGCTTTTGTTTTGGAATAAAATTAATAGTAAGGACAATCTGACACTAGCGATAGCAGAAGTCATATATGGGGCAGAACGTTCCATATGGAGCACAGTGTGAAAGCTCCTCTACTGCTCTCCTGTTAACACCAATTAAAATAACTTTTTCACTGTTTCAGCAATCACTCTAATGTTTTACTTCGCATGCCTAACAAAATGTTTTCTCTTAGGTTTTTTTGCCCTTTCCAATGAATGAGAGGATGAGCTATACTAATTGCTGTGTTCTTGGTTACAGTATAGACTGATGTGCAGCAGTGTTCTCCAAAATCTTCATACTCATAATAACCTGACAATTTGTTATATCTTATTCTGATATTTATTAACCCGTGAGAAACTGTTCACTTACTCTTTCTTCTGATGTAGATAATTCAGAGACACTTTCTCTAATCTATAATTTATTGACCTGTGTGATGGGTAACATCTTATGGTCTGGCAGCTTTGCCTTGCTGTTTTGGAACTGGCATTCCTTAGATTGTACATGGTTTAAGAGAAAGTAAGGGACTCTCTACTCTAATGCTTAGCGTTTTTGTTTATTTGAAAGGTGATATGTACCATATAGTCAGATAATGCTTGCATTGTAAATCTGTTTTTTCCTGTTGATTTGGAATATTAAAAACACACAAAAAATGATTTACTGTCAAAGATGTTTCCTGAGAAACAGAAAGTTATCAGTCTGAAAGCACTCCCTTTATTTCCATTAGGAAGACTATGGATTAGATGTGCAATTTCATGTTTTGAAACTACTTTTGTGTCATTTTAAGTAAACTCTCTTTAAACTGTTTTCCATATAAACAGGTGTGTGTCATGCAAAAGACCAGTACGTTGAACAGTTCAAAGATACTCTGAATACCTGTGTGCCAAAAACAATAGCTGGATTTATCGCTGAACCGATTCAAGTAGGTAGTTTGCCACTTCTCAATTTTGATAGCACAAATTAAATAATATGTTCTTTAGCTACATCCTAATTGTATACTTCTACTGATTTTAGGTCTTAAACACATTAAATATTTGAAAGAATGGGTGCGCTCTGTTAGAATTTGAACTTTTGCCATTGATTACAATAGAGCAGGATTTTTGTTCGTTAAGTTACATTAAACAGAGAATAATGTTTAAATGTACTCTTTTTTTTTAATTTTTTTATTTAAATAGTAAGGATGACACATAAAACCAAAATAATGTTTATACTATTATTTAGATTCTAATAGTTACTTTCTAGTTTAATAATGCTTTTCTATTTATTATTTCTGTAAACTTTATCTCAGTCCCCTTCCACTTCTTCCCAGCCACATTCTCCCCTGTGTTCTTAGCAGCTCACCGGCAAGTTGTGGCCCCAGGATTCATTCCTCTTGGTGCTTCACCCCAGTTTCAGAACTGCTGTTTATTTAGTTCTAAAATATCAGGAAAGTATGGAGAATATATTCTGTAAGTGCAAAAAAATCTGAGAACGATGACCTCAGAGAAAAGTGGAGCTGTTCTGTCATTTTTGTTGTGTTTACATCACTCTAAGAAGCCATTGCAGTCCAGGTGTGGAGTGGAATTTCTGATTTGAAAGAAAAGTGGCAAGGTGGACAGAAATTGAGGAAACGGTTCTAAAAAAATTACCAAAGAATGGACCTGAGTTCTCTGGTTAACTTAATCATCAAACAGTTTCTGGATTTCTCACTGTGAAGGGTTTCAAGGTACTTGTTTTGGCAGTTTATCTTTAATCCAATCTGTTTTACAGCGATCCAATTTACAGTGTGGCCTCGCACACGTTTGTACCAACACAGTTAATGGAACAGCAGACTGCCCTGTGGGATGGGAATGAGTGACCTGAGCAGGAACTTTTTGAAGCAACTTCACTGCGAAGCCAGAAACTTGTGAGACAACACAAGTCTTGCTAGTACCTGAGGGCTATTGGTATTTTTCTGCTGTAGGATAGTCACTCAGTAAATCCCCTGTTTCTTTATCTGTTTGTGAACACATTGTCTTTTTGTTTTGGCAGGGTGTTAATGGCACTGTTCAGTACCCAAAAGGTTTCTTAAAGGAAGCTTATCAGCTAGTACGGGAAAGAGGAGGCCTTTGTATTTCGGATGAAGTGAGTTTGTTTGTTTGTTTGTTTGCTTTACCGAAGCTCTAGAGTTTGAGGTACCCCTGGAAGTCTTTTTAAAAGAATCCAAGACTGGAAATAATCTAAATGAAACACTGTACTATTAGTTTCTTTCCGTTTCATTGCCTAAGGTTAACACAGTGCATCTTTCCAAGCACAGCTGCCCCTGGTGTTTACTGCCACTATTCTGCTCTGTGCTATTCTGATTTTAGGCACAGCTAAGGTTAGTAGCTGCCTTTCCTTAACTTTGGGGAGTAGTAAATTTACACAAATATGCAGCTCATAAATACCAGCTGTGACATGAGTATTGTCACAGTAGCACTTATTTTCATGACTCTTTTACCCTGCTTGTAAGCACTGGTTTGTGCTAAATCTAAATGAAGAACTATTTTCAGGGTTTCATGTGAAGGGGTTTGGCCCAGTAGAGCCCCCTCACCCTCTCCACCCCGTTCCTTTGGACCATGCCTAAGACATGGTGAGATGTTAGCTCTTTCATATGGAAGGAAAAGAAAAAAACAAAGGAAAACCAAATTACAAATGAAACCAAATTACAAATTATTGTGTAAAGCCATTTGAATAAAGATCCTATGATAATAGTTGGCTCTATATTTGACTCTAGATATTATAGCTGCGGTTTTTGCAAATCGGTAACATCAGAAGGATGAGAAAAAAAAAACATATTTTAAGATATGAGAAGGTAATGGGGACATTTCTGGACGTTTCTCTTGAAAGGTACAGACAGGATTCGGACGGACAGGCAGCCATTTCTGGGGATTTCAAACACATGATGTAGTCCCTGATATTGTTACTATGGCAAAAGGAATTGGTAATGGTTTTCCAATGGGAGCTGTTGTTACAACAAAAGGTATAAGCATTCTGCTCTACTAAGGTTTAAAATAAAGCAGATACAAAGTACACTATGCAATAATTAATTACTGGAGAGGCACTTGTTCAAACAGCTGAGCTTTACTTATGTTCTTGGTTTCAAACTATCTTTTGAGATAGATAAATGAATCAGATTCCCCTGGTACTTGATTTATCAATTGCTGTGTTACAGCAGCGTAGAGTTTTATTTAAATGGGGTTAGTTGTGTAACTGAAGCAGAGATGATCTTCTGAGGGGTTGGACCTGGTAGCAGACCCTGGAAATTCTGCATGAATTCACTGTTTTTCTCATGAACACACTGGGTGTATATAAAGTCGCATATATAAAGCCAACTGCTTAATTCATATGAATGATTCATTGAATCTAGTATGGAAGAGAATTTGTAGATGTTCGTTTAAAGGACAACTGACTATATCTGTTAGAAGTGTAACACTTTTTAAAAATTCTACCTTTAGCAACTGCTAGACCTTATAGTCTTTGGAATATAGCCATAATATGCTCAGACTTGTTGCAGAAAAATTAAAGTCTTCCTCTCTCTTTATCTCCAGTAGAATCAGGGTGAAACACAGCATTATTTTAGAAGTTAAGTTAAAGCAGATAAATACTGTTACGAAACATAAGGCAACTGTAAGAGAAGAAATCAAAATGTTTTTCTTTTTCTTTTAGAGATTGCAAGTTCCTTGGCTCAGAACCTTCACTTTAATACGTTTGGAGGAAACCCTGTCGCCTGTGTAGTTGGAGCTGCAGTTCTTGATGTAGGGAGAATGTTATGAATGTATATATTCCAAGCTTTTTCTAATAACAAAAGATGAAAAATGTTTACGTTTGTTCTTACTATAAAGTTAGATATGGGCAATTTTGTAAATAACTGTGGAAAATGTATGAATATGTATATATGTGTTATTTTTACATGGTCAGTGTGCCCTGTGTATAGGAAAACAGTAACTGATGATTTGTTCCATTGTAAAATTTTCATCCCATTAGCAAGAATAAGGGTCCTATATAATTACATTATCAGAATCATCTTTCCTTTTTTATTCCGTTATGTTCTTTACTTTGTTAATAAAAATGTAGGAAAGCACTTTTTCAAAAGCAGCACCCATAAGTGACACTTTCATAGGACAATGCAAATCCTCAGCTAAACTAATTTATTCTGACACTCATATGTAACACAATTATTTTAACTCCACAGTTTCTACCTTGTGCATAAAAAGGCTTGATAATCTGATAGTTAAAGATATATAAAGTCAGAATCTCTTCTGAAAAAAAAAAACTCTCATGAAAAAGATGCAGAAAAATTTGCAGTATTTTACTTATTATCATCTGATACAAAATTAGTCAATGGGCAGTAGGTCCCTATTTAATTTGTCTTGATTGCACACAGACCATCTTTCCTTGACTCTCAAGCTTTATTATAGCAGACTGTCAGTTTATGCTCATGTTACTTTCTTGGCTGATTTTTCTCACAGCCGTTTCATAAAATTTAGACTGTTGATGATATGATACAAATTAAAACGTTTTGAAAAGCCAGTTTACAAGTAAGAAAGTCAAAACCAGTATTTTGGTTCTGTTTGGCTCTGAAATAGCTTTGAGCCTGGATGTGATGTAAATCTGAGGAAGTTGTTTGAGTCAGAAAGAATGAATTGAAAGAAAAAAGGGAAAAACACCAGTTTTAAGTTCTATAATTGCAATTTTTGTTTGATCGTGTGTATTTTTTTAATACAAGTTATCAGCTCATAAAATGTTTTGTGCATGTTCAGTGCTGGAAGTTGGCTGCATGTCAGAACTTTGGTAAAGGGAGCAGAGTAAGAAAGAGATAAGATTGCATTTAAAAAACATGGCTTTAGTGAATCTAAAACACTCAAGTTTTTTCCAAAAGGTTTTCTGTTATGCAGAAGTGTGCCTTGTCAAATTATATTCTTCTCATGTAGTTTGACATTGGAGAAAGAATTAAAATATTCCTGGTAAGATATTGAAAATACATTATATGTATGAGCATGAATATATGAGCATGAATTAGTTAGTGGAATATGATTATGAAATAATGAGTAAAATGTGAAAAAGGACACAGCAGGGTCAAAATACTATGTTCATTTGTCAGTTGTAATCTGATGCTGTTAGTAGGGTAGAAGGGAGGAAAAATGTCAGTACCATAGTAGTGAAGGAGCATAGTCTGCACAAGGAAGTGAGATGAACATGAGGTACCAGATGCATCTGAAGCTTTTCCTGCAATGTTGTCATTTTACATCATTTTAATCAGGCTATTGAAGAAGATGGTCTACAAAAGAACAGTGAGGAGGTGGGAACATACATGCTACTAGAGTTCGCTAAACTACGGGATAAGTTTGAAATTGTTGGAGATGTCCGTGGCAAGGGACTTATGATTGGGATAGAAATGGTGACAAATAAGGTTGGTGATTTACTTTATCTCTTTCAATTTACAGTGCCGCTGAAAGTTTTATTTCAGCTGAAACAGAATGATTGTGGTAGTAGTAGGACTTTTTTTTTTTTAAATAAAGATGGAGTAAGAGTGACAGTATTCTGGCTAAAAATTAGCTAGAACATTCAAACAGCTTAAATATTTCACAAGCTTTGGGTAGGCAGTGACTTGTGTACTTAAATTGTGCAAGCTTAGCCTAAAAAAAGCAGATAAATTGTGCAGCTAATGTTCCCAGGTATGTGGGGGGGGGGGTAAATCTACTGGAGGCAGTAGAATATACACCTTTTTCATAAATTAATTTAGAATAGCTAAGTGAAGTTTAATGTTCACTTTTCACAGGGCAGTTGCCACCCTCTTCCAGATGAAGAAATCAGTCGGATCTGGGAGGACTGTAAAGACATGGGGGTACTGATTGGCAGAGGAGGCCTCTGTCGTCAGGTACTGTACTTCTGGTTTGCATCCTACTTCACTTAAACTAAATTAACTTTAGTTTAATAAGTAAACTAGAAAATATGTATAGTCCAAAGAGCTAACTCTGCTTAATTTTCTTATTTTACGAATCAGGCAGGAGCTGTTTGTCTTTTCTTACTTTTAGAGGGGCAACTCACCCAAGAAAAGCAATATACTATAATGTATCATGTGTTAGAGAAAACCAGCAGTATTCAGGTTTGTTAGCTCTTTGCTACTTTACAGGCTATCACCTGACTTAATGGCAAGAGAAACAAGTTTATTCCTGTCAGGTCTTTCATTCAGGACAGCTGGTAGCATTCTGCCTGGATAGTAACAGAGAAAGAGCTCTTAGTAGTAAATTCAGCAATGCAGCACAATAGTGTGAAGAAATTGCCATGGACAATTCATTCTAAGATATACCATGCTATACCAGGGCAGTGTGTCGGGAGCTTCTTATAACGCTTCAGTTAGTTAGTTAATAACAGAACTGCCTTAAGGATGATCAGGTCAATTAGACCTTCTGACTTAGAGGAAGGAACTTGTGTATGAGATAGATAGATGTGGGATGGCTAAAAGGAAGTGGCCAGTGTGCATCTGTCACCTCACCAGTTCTTCCACAAATCATGGACCAAAACACAGGTTACAGCCTGCAGCTTAGAGCGTAGTAAAATCCGAGTCTGTCTCCTAAGAATGCTGTTGATCTGGGTCTGTTAGCTTTAGTTGGGGCTGTGAGTGGGAAAGACCATTCTGTACTTGTTGTGTAAAGTCCTGGTATATGGTGACAGGAAAACTTAAACTAAACATTTAATACTTATTCTTATGGAGGTTAAATACTTTTGGAAGCTACACACCAAATGTGTGGATTTAAGAATTTAAGCTCTTGCCATGTTAAACTGCATGTATTTCATTCCTGATCAAGAGGCACTCAAGCTGTATTACCCTCATTGAAAGTCAGTATTTACTGATTGTTTCATAATACATTCTCTAAGAAGAATTAAAGGCTATAAAACAATAGCAAATTAGCACAATGCAAGAGGTTGCCACTCTCAGTAGAGATTGCTTTCCCTATGGGCAAAGTTTCCTTTCTGGCAGTTTTGCTGTGTCTCAGCTCTTTCTTGGTACAAATCCATCTAAGGTTTTATACTAGCTCTATCTATCTGGAACAGCAGACCTGTACACACATCATCTACTCTTGTCAGGTCTCTTATGGAGGCAGTTACTCTGTCACAAAAACAGAGTAGGGAGTTTGATGTAGTGAAGTCCAAAACTGCCCCACTTCAGAGTGCATTAATCAGAGGCCTTGGTCCTAGCTCTGCAGTTCTCCTATTTATTATTTCTCCCACTTTTGGTTAGATTTTTTGGCAGAAGGTGAGTGCTGACCTAAACAGGCTGCTGGAACCTGTATTCTTTCCATACACTTCTAAGGATTTCTTTTTTTTTCCCCTCCTCTCTCCTCAGACATTTAGAATTAAACCTCCCATGTGCATTACTAAAAGGGATGCAGACTTTGCTGTGGAAGTATTTCGTACTGCATTAGAGAGACACATGGAAAGAGCAGCTGAGAAATAGACTGGATTTGGTTCCTTGCACACGAGATGCTCACTGAACCCCTGACATCTGCCATCCAATCTCTGCACTAATCTGCACTATAATTAAACTACAATGAACAATAAAAATCATAGGCTGGAGATGAAATATTTGTTCAGCACAATAAGACCATTCTTACACATCAGTCTTGAAAGAATAATCTGTTTGGTAAACATACGGTTCAGTTCTGCAGTAGTGTTTTGTATTAGTTACATACCTTTTCTAGTGTTGGTATAAAAAAGACCCCAGAGTGTATTAACCTGGTCCCAGAGTAAGTGGAAAACATTATCTGTTCATTTTGCATCTATAAAACTCATGTCAAAATTGGCCAAAACAGTCATGGCTGTTACCACAATAAAAGATAGGATTCTGTCTTTACTAGGACTTAAGAGCTGACACAACTACATGTTTAATTTAACTCTAAGTTTATAGGCAGCAATAATTTTTAGAAAGCAGAGTGACAGATAAAGTAAAACTGTCCTTAGGTAATAAACTTTCTTTGGACTTTAGTAGCACATAGTGAATAGCTTTAACAAACCTCAACAGCAAGCATTTCCAGTTGTCTAGACTAAAGTACAAACATTTGTAAAACAGACAAATTATAAAAGTATGGTTTTTTACTTCCTTAAATAACAAAAAACTAATCAAAGTCAAGAGGTAATACTGCAGGGTAAACTTCCCCCTTTGCCCCATTATGTGAGACTTCATTTATATAAGAGTAATCAATCTCAGGATGTGAGCCATCCTGAGCAGAACATAACTGCAGATGTCAAAGTTAAAATTGTTTACCATTACTGCAAGAATACACTGTAATGAGCAAGAAAAGTCTGTATCCACATAAATAGAAAAGTTTCTAATTACTGTAATTACTTTTAACATGGGGCTCTAATCCTATCAACACCCTCTCCAAAAAGTGCTTTTCTTTTCCTCCTGCCCAGCTAAGTAGCTGCTTTTGGGATTACCTAGTACAGCACTGGTTCTTTCTTACATAATTGTATTTGTTTAAAAAAAAGAAAACAAAAAGTTTAGTTCATTACTTCCTTCAGGCACCAAGAAAAAAAATGAAAGTGTTTGTTAACTGCACATTTGTCATTTTACTTTGATTACAATTGTAAAGTTTGAATCATATCTTAACCCAATAAAGCTACGATGCTAACTTTGCAGGGGAATTTCTGCCATTTTGTTTAATGAGCTGAAACTTAAGAGGAACTTCTTTAAAAGAAAGATGGTTGCTTCTAGAAAGTTTTATGCTAAGGACTTCCTAACCAAGTACCGCATCCCCTGTCATAGCTGAGTGCTGCTTTCTATAATTGCATTGATGATTGTTTTGTGAAAACATTTTGTAATTCCAAAATCAGCTGTTTTTAACCATACTTCCACTTTTTTTTTTTTTTTTTAAGGTGTCTGCAGCATTTATGATCAAGTAGACCATATACTTAAACAGAAGCACAATTTTAGTTCTGGTTTTGTTTTTCATTAGAAATTAGAGGAAAAGAACACAAGTAGCCAGCTATATCTACTAGCTCCCATCATTTTTTTTTCTTCCTCAAGTGGTGAGACTTAGTTCAGAGTTGACCATTGTGTGTATATAGACCTAGGGATGTTCTTCACACATGCAGTTCACCTTGCATATAGGTACACTGAATTTCAGTTGTCATTCATTTATTTCCCCCTTCCATAGATTTTTTTTTTCTTCCAACTCCCTGCAGGTGCCTGTACAAAATCAGTGGAGAGTGTCAAAAATATGATTAACCAATTTTATCATCATGCTAATATTTCTTTCTAAGTAATTTGAAAGGTGATGTGCTTGTGGATAGCAGAAAAGCCTTTTTTTCCATTTCTTGTTTATATTTCATTTTTGATGATGATCAAAGCAGCACAGTCCATTCTTTAACTTAAAATCAGTTTGCTATACTCAACATGAGCTGAGCTCTTTCAAAAAAGCAAAAAAAAAGCAAAAAAAAAAAAAAGCAACATAAGTGTTAAAATAATTTATTTCCTCTGACTGGGTACTTTTATCCATGCAAGTTTCAATAGGCAGGCAAAGGCTTTGACTTTACCTGTTTCCTCCCCCGCCATCCCAACTTGAAAGCTGCTGGGATGGTAGATCAAATTCAGCCACTGAAGAAAGGCTGGTACAAACAAAGGAAAGTATGGGTTGCTTCACAAGATAATGTTCCTTTTGTTGCATCTTCCTTTTTTTCCAAAACTAGAAGTTTCCTTCTCTGTTTAACTCAGAATACAGGAAATCTGCACGTTTCAGTTCTGAGAGAGCTTTCATGTATGATTTTGAAGACTGTCACTGTAACACAAAGTTCTATCTGTTTTTACGTTTCTCTTTTTTGTTTCTGGTGTGTACGGCTCCATTTACAGCGGGTGCTTGTGTTGCTTTTGCATGACCTGTGGCTTTTAGGTGTTCAAACAGTTTATTCCGAGATGGAAATGCACAGTTGCAGGTTACACAGTGGATGGGAACTTCACTCTACAAAGGGAAAGCAAAACAAAACATAGTGCTTCACATTAGTACAGGATATGTAATAAATAAGATATACCACCAGTTTGTGGTATGCAGCTTCTCTTAGACAACAAAATGTGATTACTAAGCTGTTTGTTTGTACAATGGGTATCAGATTACTGATTAACAATAAAAAAAAATCCTAAAACACTGAGGAGTGCCAAGTAGAGCCAAGAACAGACAGAAGCCTTGCAAATCTAACTCCTTTTAAGATAAAGAATACTTCAGATCTTACCTGACTAAACAAGACTCTACAGTATATGCATACTTCTTTGGGCTGTGAGATTTACTGAATTAAGTATGTCTTAGTTGTAGTATTATACAGTTTTGCTCTTTCTGGGAAGTATCAATATTGGAAAAGATTCAAATATTACTGCCTGTGACCTGCTTGATGACAACAGCTCTGTCTTCAGTGTGTTTAATTTAATTGGTTTGAACTGCCTTGGTGAGATCCATGGAGGCAGAACTCTAGGACTGCGTTTCAGTACTGAGAGAGCTGCTGCTTTTCCCTGAAAAGCTGCAAGCTGATGTTCCAGGCTCCTAAATTCTAATGTAATTTCAGGAATAGAAAGTACTTGTTTAAAATTATTAAATAGTAAGCCAAAAACCTCAAACAGAATTTGTGGACTGAAGGCGATCAAATCAACAACTTTGGTTTTAATGTTATGCTGTTTAGAAACCAGCAGTTTTAAGTAACTTGACATACCGTTGCTGGGTGCTCTGAAGATGCCTTAGCAGACTTTTTTGCGTCCTTGGCTTTTTTCCCTTTAGGCTTTGTACTTCTGAGAGACAAAGAGAAACCAAGATCAGCGTAGCACAGGAACATTCAACAAAGCATTTAAGAGCCTTTGATCATTTTCAATCAGTCTCTGCTTCTTCCCCCTCCCTTCCTTCACACAGTGGGTCATAAGTGCTTCCACCAAAAACAGCAATTTCATTTAGACTGTCAATTGTTGATCTCAAGATTTAGCTAGATGATGAATCAGCTACTGGTAAATAATGTGGCAACTACTGGTATTCAAAAGCCATCTTCAAATTAGACTCTAACCCTCCTTTTTTAGTATTATATTTATTCAACTCTATTGATTTAGTGGAGTAGCCTCTAATTCACATTGCTGAGAAAATTCAGAATTGTGTGACATTATCAAACAGGGCATGGAATCACATAGTCACTGCTATATTACAAGTCAGTGCAAAGGGAATTACCTTTTTGCTTCACTTTTTGCTTCATTCACTTGGCTGACATCTTCTGTAGCACTCATTTCCTCTGATGCAGCACATCTTTGGCCATCATTTACCAGCTCCTCTGCTGAGCCACTGTCCTTGTCTGCACTGAGAGCCTCCTTTTGTTCAACTGGTTCTTCATCACCACTTTTATCAAAAGAGTCCTCATAAGTCTGTCCAATCAGAAGAAGTGTAAGTAAGTTAACTACTCTATTATAAACATAATTACTGATTATCAGTCATTTACCTCACCCGGGAATGGTTGGGGAAAACCACACACAAAGTCATCAACACTGTAATTTTATGCTGTCTTTTCAGTGACACTGTAGTTATCTTAGTTTGAAAGGCGAGGCCAACTGTGATGAAGAGAAGAATCAGTGTAGAAACACTGTTAACATACAGCCTCTAGAACTATCAAAGAGGAGAATGACATTAGCTTCTAATTATACACTGCACTCATATTGTTTTGGCTACCATTTCACATTATAAAATAATGGTTTTGATTATAACTGTACCAAATGTTAATTGTTTGGACTACAGTTTTCTGTGCCACACATCTGCATTAGGACACTGAAGCCAAATTAACTCAGCTGACTGATGCTACATAAATGTGCTGTATTTAACAAAAACACAACACCAGTAACCTTTCCCATGTACTGGAACATGGTGAGCGTTAGCCTCAGGACATGGAGTTTGGCAAAAAGTCAACCCCAGAGCATGTGTGAAACAAAAACAGCTCAGCTCCTACAAACAGGGTAACAAGACGGACATAATACTATGTTCGTGCAACTGTATCTCCTCTAGTATCTTTTGCAGAGTTGCAACTGTCTGGCAAGATTTGGCTAAACTACCAACCTCCAGAAAAACAAAAGAAAAACACTAGCATTTACATGTACTCAGTAGAAGCTTGGTAGAGGATGGAAGTTAAGTTTCTAGAAGAGTCTCTCCATACTAAGAACATTCCAGCTCATGCTATGTGAGATGCCACTCGCGCTCTGGGCTGCAGAAGACCTTGTAACAGAACCGATGGCAGGGAGAGAAGTCCCCCATATACAACCTATACTGCAAGGACAAAACTTTCTGATTTTAAATTGAGGGGACGAGTTGGACAGGAAGCTGATGGGCTGGATGGAAACAAGAAGGAAGAACCAATCATCTTAACTCCAACTATGTAAACCCAGGAAACATGGAAGCAAGAAAAATAAGCTTGCTTGAAGGTCTCTGGGAGTATCTCGAGGACAAGGGATAATGATGGTGAAGGATAAGGCAGAGAAAGGGAACACGATAGGAGACTAGATGGGGTAGGCTCGGGACAGACACGAGACCTTCTCTGGTAAAGGGCATTCCCTGGGACAAAACTAGGACTGGGGTGATAAGTAGGGAAGAGGATTTGAATAGGATCAAGCTTAAGGAAACAAGGCAGAAAAGTTTGCTCACTACGGTATTCCTGCCACTCAAGCCTGAAACAGAACTCCTAAGTCTTGGGTCGCACCCTGCTGCTGTCAGCACAGATCTGTCACATCACAGACAAGCTCAGATCCTGGAGCATGACAGACTGGCATTACTGTTGTTCACAAATCAAGCGGTAGGGTGGAATGGATGTGTTGGTTCCAACAACTAAGAAGTATCAACATGTTACCTTTTAAGTTAGGGAATAACAGACAGTAAATTATGGTATCAAGTTAAGTAACCATAACACAGAAAACGAAAAGCAAACAGTTAAGCTGCTAACGCACTGAGACCACTGATTGTCTTTCTGACCAGTTCTTTGCATTCTCCCTATCTGCCTGTTTCCACCTGTTCTCTTTTTCCTTGTACATAAGCTTTTTGGAGCTAGCACCACATGTTTGTTCTGTTTGTACCGATCCTAATATAATGAGGTCTATGATTATTATCATAAAATATTATGATAATAAATATAAGAAATCATTCACCATTCAAGGATGAATTAAAAATATCTAAACACTTTCTAGAAGTTCTGTAGAATTTCAAATTCTCTCTTTTTCAGGACAAAAAAAAGTTAGGAGACAACAAAACCAGGTTGTAAAGTTCCCTGAATTTCTTTTTTTCCAACTCCATACCGTCATTGTTTTCTGCTTCTTCTTCTGCTTCTTAGAGAGTCTGTGAAGATAAGAATTTAAAATTACCTTAAAAAACAAACAAAAAAGTATAATTTTTAAAAAGGTACCAAGTTATATTTTTGCAAATCATTATAACATGAAATTAGGGGGAAGTAGCCACAACTAGAAAATGACTTGCTTTCTTCAATTCTATTTCCAAACACAGTCATTTTCTGTAACAAGTTCCTCTGGCTAAAAAATAACAATCAATCATCATTATTTTTCCTTAACATTACTTTAAAAAGCAGAAAACAAAACAAAACAGGAGACTATTATTCTACAGCATTGGAATCTAGGCATATTAAAGGAAGCATGTCACTGGAACTCTAATACAAAGAAATATTTTAAATTGCACAGTACTATGAGTTCCAACACAACTATAAATCCAGCTAGAAGCCCTCATTAAGAGGTTCCAAGACTTATGATTGGTCATAACAATGTTATATAAGTTAAAAACAATTTAAAATACTTCTGTTTGGGTGTCTCTTCTGTTTCTTCCTCCTCTTTGGTATTTATTCCATTTGCATCATCCAAAGATACAGAAAATTCTTCCTCTTCTTCTTCTAGTTGCTGCCGTAACAGTGCTACCATCTCTCGATGTTTCTTTGATTTTTCATGATTCTTCATGCTGTGAAGACCAGCAGGTAGTTACTGCAAGTAACTCTGAGTACATATTGTTATATTTACATATAAATTAATAACAAACCCATTATCCATCACTACAAACATGGAAAATTCTGCCTGACAGTGATGACATCTGTACTGGAAGACACTGACCATTATGTGAAGGTAAAGGATCTTTACCAAGATTTCCAGGAAAAAAAAGCAAAAAACCAAAAACAAATAAAAAACTTACGCTTTCTCAGTTTTTAACAATTTGTCACAAGCAGGGCAGTAGAGACCATCAACACATTCTGCTTCTTCAGCCTCATCACTCAACTTGTCTGAAGGGATGGGGATTGGAGAGAGAAAATCAGATCAGTGATTTTGAAGTTAGCTGCTCTTAAAGCCACAGCAAATAGTCACAATATTGATACTTGACTTCTTTAGTATTATTGACATGCAGACTGATCAAGATTATCTCACCAAATCATACATTAGCATAAATTAGCAGCTCTGTCTTGATGTCTTCTTATGTCCAATGGAAAACATCAAGAACAGCCTGACTCTAATCCAGCACACCCCCAAATGAAGGCAGTAGAGCTGCACTACAGTTAAAACTGTGAATCTAGATCTCGAGTCTTTAAATGTAGTAAACCAGTACTCTAGCCATGACTCACTATAGGTCTCACACGTACCTTCTATTCCTTCTTTTATCTCCTGTTCTTCCAATTCATCTTCACCATCTGATCCATCTCCAAATTCCTTTTCATACTGTGCCTCCATCTCTTGCAATTCTCTCTCCAGATCTGACATAGTTATCCAGCTCTGCTCTTTATACTGTTCAGCAAGCCTTTAAGTAGAGTAATGCAGTAACTTCTACATTTGTGTTTATGAGATAGGAATTACAAAAATAGTATTATTTAAAGATCATTTGTTCATTTTAGGTATTTTAGGAGGAAATTCCTGAACATTTCATGATGGAACAAACAATTGTTTGTAGGGCCTGGAAATCTGAGGAGTTAATTTGTGATGTCAGTGGGCACATCTACACTGCACGTGAAGAGGTATTAATGTAGCTAGATTCTTCTTGAATCTGAGGCAGGAAATGCTAGGCGGCGTGGTACAAATATCAAGCAGAGAGCAGGAAAATCAGCTCAATCCTAAAAGCAGGAGAGCTTCATTTACCTCTTGTGAGATCACAAACAGCACAGCAACACAAAAACACAAGCACATTACTTCTCAACTCTATGCTTTGGGAATGTACCAGCTCAGTTTTCCCTACACTGCGTGACCCAAATTACCCCTGCATTGTGTTGCTGAATTTCGGTCCAGCTGACTCAGAATTAAGAAGCCATTTGCCAGTAAATGCATACCTCTTTGCTTCATTCCCTTCAGTAAAATAGATTTTTTAAAAAAAGCAAGATGAAGTAAAAGTGCATCTGCAAAACAAGTAAAATATTTAAGCTCCTTCCTCACATTTTCAGACAAAAAGCTCTCCTGGATTGAAGGCCAAATTGTACTTACGCTGGGAGATTGCCATTGTTTTCCTTCTGCTTAAATTTTGTGAAAAATAAATGCACAAAAGCATGCATTTGGTCAAATGAAAGGGTCCCTTCTGCCAAATCATAAGAAAAAGCAAAACCGAGTTCATTTTTTCTACTTCGCTTTTTAGCAGGTATGGTTCCAAGGCCACTTAAGCTCATCTAAGTCCAGGTTTTCTCCCTTCATTCCCCAACATCCATTTTTTTCTTTAAAGCAACAAGGACCCCTATTAAATTTTACTTCCCCAGGTAAGTAAAGGCACATTTAATTCTGTGCCACTGCAGCCAGTTACCTGCAGCGCACAGATAACTGTACCCTGGTTATCTCTGATATCTCTAGACATCAGCACAATGCAGACACACTCAGTTTTAAAAACCTCAGACTTAAGACCAAAGCTAAAACAATTTTCAAGATGATTAAAAGAGCAAGCGCAGCTGGTATTAGAATCTAAATCTATACAGAATCATCATGGATTGTTCGACAAGTTTAAAATAAAAGATTTGTTCCACATATACATACTTGGCTTGTTTGAGTTTCTGCTGCCTCCGAAATTCCTCTGCTTTCCTAGCTTTTTCTGCATTTTGTTCTTCTACAAGTTTTCTATGAGCCTGTACTCTTTTATCCCTTTTACGAATAAAGGCAACTAGCTGACGGACCAGTTCATTCCTCTCCTTCCTTGCTTTCTCTCTTGTTTTCTTGTTTTCTTTTTCCATAGCTCGTTTCTCCCAGCGGTTTGATGCTTGCCGTGTGTCATACTCTTCTTTCCAAGCAAAGTTTTTCTGAGTACAGAAACTCTGCCAATATGCATAGAAGGGGTGGACTACCTGTTGAAAAAAAGATTTAAGTCATTTTATTGGGGGAAGGGGAGAGGGCAGAAAAAAGGTACCAAATCATTTGAGGATTTCATAGTAGGTTTTTGTCTCCTATACAGGCCACAGTTTTCCCCAAAGTACCAATAAATCATTAGAGGTTTCTCTAAACCTTCTTGTCTTTAAAGTTTCAAACCACGGCAAGTCAACAACCTTATCCACTAAACTGTTCCAGACTCCAGTTTCCAAGAAACAATCTCCTTTCAGGATTGAATTACACTAACACTAGTGCCCAGCTACTTAATTTTGCTGTACTTCTGGGTGTACTTTTCAGTTTGACAGACAGAATCAGATATTCTGTCTACAGGCAGGTGTCTGCATACATTACATAACCATCATACCAAGTTACACCAAAGGTCATCCATACATTTTCAACATTGGCCAATAACCGACACAAAAAGAGCAACAAAACAAAAAGTAAATATATAATGCTATTTCTTCCTAGTATATTCTGCTACCAGAGCAAGAGAGAAAAACTATTTTACAGCCCTTGATGGATTTTTCTTTCATTAATTTAATATTTCTTTTTCTAACTCTTCATAAATTGTTAGTATCTACAGTATCCTTGAGCTACATTTTGCACAGTTTAACTACGGGTTATGTGAAGACATGCTTACTTTTGTTTTGTTAGGAAATTATGAGACTGCAAGTTAAAATGATGTCCTCTAGCTCTCACACTACAAGAAACTGAACAATTTTTCCTAATTCTTCTTCCTTTTGCTCAGGAGTAAACACTGGATTAATAAAATGGCATAGTGCTTGCGTTCTGTTTTGTTCTCTTTCCAAGTAACTATTAACACACTGTATTTTGTATATATAGGAAACAGAAAATATGTCTAAACTCCTCTTTCTTACATTATTTTCCTCATTAAGCTGCATTTTTACTGCTTATCCCTCCATGCACTACTGCTTGCATTTCAGAATATATCACAGCAGAAGTCCAGGTCTTTAACCTAAGAGCTTACATTTTGCCTTTAATATCTCTTCTCCTCCTTACATCATTGGTACCCATATGGGCTACAATCATCAACCCCTCAACACTAATTTCTAACGACCTACTTACGTGCCAAGGTTCATGACTGTGGCTTCTGGCAGGCAAGTCATTATGCAGTTTTCCCCTCCAGTATTAACAAAAACCCAGCTGTGTATATGCCCCCAATAATCTAACTGATGATAGCCTCTCTTTCCATTAGCTCAGATTTCTGCTCCAGAAAGGGATGCTTTCTGTCCAAAAGAACGCATGGCCATCAGTTGTAGACAGTGATCGTCCTCCCCTTCACCACTTTATGAGCTGTGAGACTTTCCTCCTGCTCAGTGACTGCCCGAAATACAAGCACATCTCTGTCACCTTTCCACACGACAGTAAACCATCTATTGCTGGACTTTCAGCTGCATTTTGCTTTACTTACTACCTATAATTAGAGCTGATTGCTTTTGTTTCAGCATCTAATTGACCTACATGTCTTCTCTTCTCATGAAGTCTTGTTAAGTCACAGGTTTACAAATGTTTTCACTGGTTGCCTGGCCCTGATCAGGTCACCTCTCAAACTTGTGAATAAGCTCAGTAGACTGAACTGGAGAACACTCACATCACAGATTTTTAAGCCTCTAGATAATTTTTGTAGCTCCCTTCTAAAACTCTTTTCCCCTTCCCCACAACACTCCCACCGACTAGAGAAGTGGACATGGCAATGCTGGTATCTCCCAACAGTTTAATCTCTGTTTCTGAATACAAGCAAACAGGGACGATGACTTTGAAATTTAAATTAGGGTATTTCCCTTGAAATCACTTGATCCCACTAAAAATGGTGAATGTTCTGCTTCCTGCTCCAATCAGCATGACCAAGGCAGATGTCAAATCATGTTGGTTCTATAATTTCAGCTATTTTTGTAGTTATTAGCTGACAGTATAAAAGCTATTTTTGGTCTATAATCATATCCATTCTGTGGCCTCTACACAAGCAGTTCCCAAAAGATGTTTCAAGCTCAGTCTATCAACAAACAGTTTTTAGCAGTTTCAGAGACACTAAATATTTTCTCCCTGGGAAAGATTTTAATTTGTTAAGCCATCCTATAATTTTACATGAAATCCAAAAACCGTTCTGACATTCATTCTAGCTTGATTTGTAACTTTGTTTCAAACTCCAGCCAAGTTTCACACCACAGAAGTTTTTCCAGATCAAGGTATACATCAATTAAATTCTGTAAGTAATTAGTCATACAATACAATACTACTAGAAGTGCCATGGAGTAGTAGTAGATTAGGAGAAATATTTAAGAGTGCTGATACTATTCAGTCATTCATTGGGACTTCACATTCAACGTAGAAATACTGGTAACCTTAAAAAAAATTGGTAAGACTGATAGAATATAACAAATAGTTGGTAAACAAGAAGGGAAGAATTCAGGTCTGTACCACTCCTGCTCACTTCCCTAAGGAAAGGATGTGATATTCCGGAAATTAAATCTTACTACAGAATAATGTAGATGACAGGAACATCTTAGTAGGAGCTCCCGTTGTAGGCAATCACCATGTCTCTCATGTTCCATAGCCTGCATTATGCAGTGAATGCATTTTAGTTTTCCTAAATGAGGCAAGGTACTGTTCATATTGTTAAAAATACTGTATTTCAACATCCCTTTCTGTAATGTATGTTGCATTAGAGCACTGGTAAACTATTCTCATTGAGAAGTCAAGAGAACATCTGTTCTTTTGTTTCTTAGGCTTTGCATAGCACTTAAGTTTTATTGGCATAATTGACGGTTAGGCCTGTGAAATGCAGGGTTTTGACAACTCATCACTAAAAGCCTGGCTACTAATGTAGTCCAGCAGGAAATAACAATTTTGATTCATCTAAATATTATGAATCATAATTTGAACACTTCCTTTATAATAGTAATAGTCTACAGTAGTAGAAAATAGGGTAGATATGTGGTTTTGTATTCAACTAAGGTCAACAGGAGCCTTTCCTTTGATTTCAATGTGAGACAAAGTAATGGCTCAATTATGTTACTTTTACACTTGCTCTTACCTTATCATAGTCACTTTGGGAATATCCAAATGTAGGGAATTCTTCAGCATCTTCCTGGGTCATATATTCCATCTCTTCTTTTGCAATCTTTTCAAAAACTTGTCGATAGACTGTAAAGAATCCCTGAAATAAAAAAATAATCTATGACTCATTCTGCATGGTTCAATAATAAGTGCACAACTGCTCAGTTACTGTAGTGGATTTTAGAGAAATATTACAATTCACAACAGCAACTCTAAATCAGGGTAGAGGCCTTGTAAGTGCTTATGCTAGGTAATGAGACCCCTTCTGTTTAATAAAGTTCCCATTCTCTCCCATTCCTTTTATTTCTATCTCCTTTGTCTATTGTCTCTCTCTGTCTCACATCAAGCACCTGTATCCAACTCAAAACAAAAAAATACATATTTTTTTCAGCATGCTGAGGATGTCAATACATTTTTGGCTACACAGGACCAAGTTTTGAGGAAGATCCAAATATAAAATTCACTATTAAGTACCCTATTTATATCTTTGCTTTTTAAATTATAGTTACTAACTCATTACTACTATAATAACACAAGGACAGATGGGGATACTCTCAGGCAGAAGTATTTCTAATCACCCAGAGCTTTTTAACTTAAGATCAGTATCTTAAAATCCAATGGGAAATTAGATTGCAGCAAGTGTACTCCCTACCCCCCACCCTGGTATTATGTTGCTTTTCCTTAGCTTGAGGCATTCTAGCTTTTTAAAGACATTTCTGAATAAGCACATAGTACTGAAAAGCATAGGGATTCTTCACTATATAAAAACATACACACATGCTCTGTAATTGTATGGTATAGATGAAAATCATGGCTAAGTAGTTGTTAGGCAATAAGCAGGAATTAAAACTTGATTAAATATCCAGTGTAGGTTTTGTCTTAGCAAGACATTATTACTACCTGTGTTCAACATTTCTATGAATAGCTTTTCAACATTAAGTGAATGCTGATATTTTTCATAAGATTTAAATTGATTCATTAAAGATGAATTAGTTCATTACCTTTTCATCATCTCCAAATCCAGAGTAACAGCTAACAGTGAAGTAGTGCAGCAGATCTAAACTATCATCTTGATAATCTCCATCAACCCCTCCTTTCAGCAGAGCTTCCCTATGATTATCATACCTGCAAAAATTCACAGTATCACGGACATTAATGTCACAGAACATTCCTGATACAAGATACAAGATATCTAACATAGTATCCATGTTACTTCAATGTACTGCTTAGCCCAGTGTCTAGAATTTGTCGCTCATGTACAACGTCTTCAGAGAGGGAAAAACAAACAAACACACACCAAAAAAAATCCCACAAGGTCACAACTGAACAAGATGTTTCAATAAGATTTCAAAAATCAGTACAACGTTATCCAAATCATCCAATACTTACGCAAAACCCAAACTGTAAATTAGCATATGAAAAGTGAAAAACAGTACTTTCCTTTAAAGGAGGACAAAGTTAGTACAGGTGTTCTCAGCTGCATAATCTGGTACATGATTTCAGCATATTTGAAAGACAAGTTACACAGAACATTTAAAGTGACATAATCTGCTGAAAAGAAATATTTATACACATTTCAAATTAGAATTGTTACAGCACCATGACTATCAATGTGGCAGAACATACATTATTAAGGTGTATTATCTGCAGCAGTAGATAACAGCACATTAAACACCTGTATTTATCCATTGCAGTGCTGCCTTTTTCCCCTAAAGCCAGCTCCCAAACAGCAGTTTGGGACTCAGACTGCAGTGATACCACAAGACTGGAGGGATACTTGTGCTAACACACAAACTACCTCCCACTGTGGAAGGAACAAACTGAGGCCAGCACTGCCATGTCACCCAGACAGCCACCCAACACCATCTCACAAAAGAATGGTGAGCAAGGTGTGGGTCCATAGCTGTGTCTCCCCAGGAAACTACTCTCCAAGTCTCTCCTTCTTCAAGTTTCTGAGGCAGGTAGTACATGTTGCATGGCTCTCAACTACTTAAAAGTCTGGAGCAAAGCACCAGGAAGGCTGACTGCACCTGCCATAGAGGCTCTATTCTGACTACCAGCCAAGCGAAATCTGAAGTGAATTCCAAGACAGACCTGGTGAAGGCAGAAATAAGAATATGAGGTCGCCTTTTCCAGTCCACTATAAGATAAATATTACTAACCAGGCTCTTTCCTGTGGGTCACTGAGAACATCATATGCTGCTTGAATTAACTTGAACTGTTCTGCTGCTTCTTCAGCATTCTCTAGATTTTTATCTGCAAGAGAAGTTATTAAATTTTAAATAATTAAAAGCATAAGAGCAGCACCTGTCACAACCATTTAAGAAAACAGTCAAAAATATCAAGCCAGAAGTGCAGCTCAAGGTGTTACTGGATACACCAAGATGATTACTAGACGACAGCTGACACAGCTCTCTCCCAAACGCTCCCCCACCCCCTGCTCACCGGGCAGGTCTGTTTTAACAGACCCAGAGCACAAGGAAACAGCCAAAAGGGCACGGCATGAACACAAAACACAACCAGGCTGGCGTCATCCGCGAGGCTTTAAAAGTGCTTTCCCTCCCCGGTCACAAGCGAGTTTCTCCCCCTCAAAGCGACGCTGCGCAAGGGAGCGAGAAGACGGCTACAGACACGTTCTCCCCCCACTCTCCTCAGGGCCGGGCTGCGGAGCCGACGAGGGGCAACGTCGCCGCCGCCGCGCCGCGGAGCAGCCGGGAGGGCCCTGCCGCCACCCCGCGGGCTCTCTCCCACCCCGAGCCCAGCGGACCCTCCCCGCCTGGCCAGAGCCAGCAGGGTGCAGGGGAGGGCGAGGCCGGGCCCCCTCCCCTCAGGCCTGCGGCCAGGCCTGGCCTGCGGAGCGCGGAAGGCGCGGCCGTACCCGGGTGCCAGCGCAGCGCCAGCCGCCGGTACGCCCGCTTGAGGTCCTCGTCGGCAGCGTCGCGCTTCACGCCCAGCACCTCGTAGTGGCACCTCATCGCGGCGGGGTCACGGCGCGAAGCGGAGCGGGGCGCGCCGGCACCGCGTGCGGGGAGCGCCGGCCGGCAACGCAGCGAGGGCAGCGGCCGGAGGAGGAGTCGTCCGCCGCCGCGCAGCCATAAGGAGCCCGAGCCGCCGCCGCCGCCTCCCACCGCCGGGCGGGGCTAGGCGAGGGGGAGGCGGGGAGCCCGGCCCAGGGACGGCGGGGAAGCGCCGCGGCAGGGAGGGAGGGAGGCAGGGAGGGAGCGGCGGCGGGTCGGGAGAATACTGTGAGGCGCCAGGGCGCCGCGGGAGCCGGTGGAACCGTGGCGGGGGCGCGAGGGCCCCGCGGGAGCCGTTGCAGGGGCGCGAGGCCCCCGCAGGAGCCGTTGGAAGCGTTGCAGGGGCGCGAGGCCCCCGCGGGAGTCGTTGGAAGCGTTGCAGGGGCGCGAGGGCCCGGCGGGAGCCGTTGGAAGCGTTGCAGGGGCGCGAGGGCCCGGCGGGAGCCGTTGGAGCCGTTGCAGGGGCGCGAGGGCCCGGCGGGAGCCGTTGGAGCCGTTGCAGGGGCGCGAGGCCCCCGCGGGAGCCGTTGGAGCCGTTGCAGGGGCGCGAGGGCCCCGCGGGAGCTGCTGGTAGGGCGGAAGGGTCTGTGCAAGTGGGAGGGAAGAGCTGTACTGAGGCGGGTGCTGCCTGCTCTCGAGGAAGTGAACTATGTTACTGAAACTTTATTACACTGAGAAAATGGGCAGAGGGAAGGATTTTTGCCTGCAGCAGACAGGGGGAAGCACATGCAGTAATACTGTGGGGAAGGGTGATGTAAAAGCCCTGCTAGTTACTTCACCATCACACTTATGGTACCAGCCCTGCTCCTGCTGAGTTTCCAGTTTGTTACTGCATGGACTTGTAAGTCTAGAAGAAACAAGGGGATGCTACCTTCCCTGTCAGTAATGCTAGATTTTGCTTTTAGAGGCATCCCATTTCATCAAATCAAATGCATAGAGCTGTTTCCACAAATGCTCAAGAGTGAAGCTGTTTTGGCTGCATGAAGGTACCTCTACAAGCTGTTAACACTTTCTTTTAAAACCTTTAGTCTTTAGAGATTTTTGACCAAGTCACCTTTGCTTTGGCTTAGACATAGATCCAGGGCACTGGTACTACATGAACTGAGCAGATGATTGTTTCCACTAACTGTCAAACAGCGAGAACTACAGGGAACCAAACTTTGGACTTCCTGCTGCTGATCAGTATGCAGCAGCCTATACATGTACTAAATTCTGATGCATTCAGACACATTTAACTATAAGCAAAATCAAGCCTATTTGTTTATAATTCCATATTATGCAGTATTGGAAGCTTATCTGACAGTTTTATTTGGAAAAAATCTATATAGACTCACTCTTTGAAAAACAAGACTCAAACTACATGAATATACAAAATTGAATGAAGAAGTTCCTTTTCCTTTTTTAAGTAAGTTATCTGCATGTAGCATGGATTGTTACACACAATCAGTGCCTTTAAGCACTGCTGCTATACCAAAGAAGGACAGAGAATTCTATTTCAAGCTGGCGTAGGCATATGATTTTAGTACTCTGAATCATAGGCAGCAATGTACCTTTTACCTTTAGGAAGCTTGCAATGAATTTGGAATAAAGGCCTGCTTCTCCCCCCAAGCACATTTCAGGTCCCAAAAACTTGATCAGGAGCTCCCACAGACAAGAGTGGCAGCTTTTCTACTATTAATAAAAAAAATAAATAAAAGGAAACCAGCCATAATCCTTGCCATTGCCTAGGGATTACAGGGTGTAGTAATAAACAGCCCCCCCAAAAGAGAGAGAAGTCCTATAAAGTTGCAACTTTAAAAAGGATTGACTGCTGTAAAGGACTAGGAAAGCTGAATTCTGAACTCTGGCTAATGATGAGCACCAAAGACAACCTAGTTATTTTTATTCCTTATATGTGTTACCGTGAGTTGTTTCCCAGAGCCATTCAAGTGTAAAAGACAAGTTCTCAAAAGCAGAAATATTTCAACTTTCTTATTTCAGCTTCCCTCTTGACATGTTCCTTTTGAAAACCCATAATCAGAAAGACAATAAAACAGTACAAACTGAATCCTAATAAAGAAACTGACATTTTGTTTACTCAAAACTGAAGTCAAGTTAGTTTTGGCAGTAAAAACAAGTATTTACAATGTTATGTAAAGACAGCTATGAAATATAGCTAGGTATAGATATACCAGTCTAATAGATGACTTTGGAGTCTGCTTAGTTTTGTCATTTGTAACATTTATGCTTCAATTCTGAAAAGCTTTTTTTGCCTCTTCCTTTCAATTTTGCGTGGCTTCCTTTTATCTTTTAGAGTTGCCTTTGGTTCTGGTTTCACAAGCTGTACTTCCATCAGCTTTTCTTCAGCTGGAGTCTCAAAGACAGTTTCGGTGGGATCATCTTCAATAAGCATCTTAGTTTCTTTTTTCTTAATCTTTTGTACTTCCTTCACTTGCTGTTTCTCTCTAAATTTAGCAGCCATTGATAGTCTTATCAACCGTCGATGCTATAAAAATAAGAATTTAAAATCAAGTCAGGTGTTGAATAAGCAAGATGGAAAAAAACTCAGGTATTAAAGAAACAGGTGGGGATTTCTCTGCCTAACTGTCAAACTCCTCAGTATAGTATTATCTTTTCACTGACAGGAATTTTGAGTCCTTTCTATTTATGCATGGTTATTCTGTTCGTAACTGTGATCAGTTAGGGCACTCTCTCCTACAAAGGGTTCCATGTGAAGACACACATGGTTCTTTTGCACAAAGAGCTTGCAAGACTAGACTTCAAATGAATAGTTAAATGAAAGAAAAGACAAAGACAAAGCTGCTTACCATATTTGGGGACTGGTAATAGGGATTTTCATATAGAGTTGGTCCTCCAAAGCTACCCTGGAAGATTTTTATGAGATTCAGAACAAAACGAGGCCCAATTTCCACTAGAGATGCATCCTCTTCTATGATCTGCAATAAAAAGAATACATTACTCATTTCTCATGGATTGAATCTACATATATGATCTTGTAGACAGATTACACATGGTGATCCACAACAGAATTCAAATCCAAGTTCTGGCTCCACTGAAACTGATAAGCTAGACTTGTACAAATACAACTCTATACAAAGCAGTTCTTTCAGGTAAAAGCAAACAACAAGTATTAGATACTTGTGAATTCCTCCTTTGGAAAATAAGGAGCCACACTTTGAGCCAAAGCACCAAGTAAAATTAAAAGATAAGTGAAGCTTGGGCTTTGGCTACTGCTTCCTATTACGAAGACAACCTTTACAGAATCACAAAATTACCGAAATTACTTTGTGCAAGCACTGAATGTCAGCATATCCTGATAATAATGATTCTTCTCAATTTATTATAACTAATGGATTTGATATGAAGCCATTTCATAGCACTATTTGAAGAGCCAAAAAGGACCACTAACCTGGTAATTCCGAAACCAGATCCTCTTGTCTGTAATGGTGAATGTGAATACATGATCTACAAAGGGTTGGCTCTTGGGGTGATACTGTGGTGTACTAAATATCTGTAATGAAAGGCAACCTTTTCTAAATATCTGTAATCATAAGAGGTCAATCATACACATGGCTTATCTTTAATTCATCTTAATTTACTAAGATCCAAATCCCAGGTTAAATGAATAACCTAAAAACAAGTAGCCCCAGTGACTTCAAGCACAACATCCCCACAGGATTAGGTCAAGTTTAGAAGTGTAAAATTACTACTTAAACAAATAAACATGTTGCCAAAGTCCATTTCCAAGAAGGAGGAATCACTGGACAAAAGAACTACAAACTAACCTGAATAAACAACTCTTTTAACAGGGCATAGTGTGGCTCCTTGTCAAATGTCTATAAAAGAAAAATGCAATTTTACATACAAAACAAAATGCAGTAGTAGTGCAAAGAAAATGAAAGCACAATCCATGAGAAACAAAACCTATACGTACTGGATCAAAAGACAAAAGGGGCCGTGAGCCCCTTAAGCAGTTTCCAGTCATCTTCAATTCAGCCAGTGTGTGAACTACAATGATTAAAAATATCATTTTAGTATTTAGAGAAGACTGTACAGACAAGAAAATAAAAAGCACCAATGATCTCAACAACTTACTGTTCTGCACTAAAAACTTGGCTGATGGTCCCTGTGGTGTATTTGAAAGCCTACAGGGGAGAGGCAGGAAGAAGAGGGGAGAAAAGTGTAAATGGCAGACAGAAAGGTGTGCTGGAGTTGTACAATACACTCCAACCAATTACTTCTGTACTGAAGTAATTTCAGCCTCTTTTAAAAGCAGTATTGAATTCCTTTAACATACTTTAAAAGAAATTGCTTTGGGTACAATTAGTAGGCCTTAAATTATAATACTCAACAGAAGTGCATTTTATGTATACTTGTTTTTTAAGCAGTTTTATAAAATACGTTTGTAAACAGTCTAGTAAAACCAATCATGCACTGTAAATTTGCATTACCTAAGTAAGTGCGGGATTAGTACAGATTTAACTAAGCAATGCTATTTTATGCATCTTCACTATTACTCTAACAGACTTCAGTTAGAACAGAAGCATCCCTAGTTATATATGCAAAGGTAAAACCCAAAACATTTACTTACCACATGTACAGATCCTGTTTCTTTTTGGCTTCAAAAAAGATGCATTTATTGCAGTTTTTTATTTCACACACCTACACAAAACATGACAAAGTAGCTATTTACAAAATTCTGAAAACATTTTCACAGACTTTTCACATTAATCTCTAATGTTTCCCCCCACAGCAAAATAAAAGTTCAAAAACAAAAGGTCTCATCTTAATTGATTATACCTACTGATCCCCAAACTTTAGTTTAAACACTTATTGAAAGATCTCAAGTTCTTATTACCAGGAGCAATAATTTCACTGAAGCTACAAGCAATCTGATGGCCTTCCCAGGACATGAACATTAGAGCAGGAGTTGTGACAATGGGTTCTTGTTTCAGCTCTACCAATGTCTTACTACATTATTTGGGCTGGTCACTTGTTTGTTCCTTGATTTATCCAAATACAAATTGTAGAACATTTCAGCTATCTAGAAAGGCACATTTTGTTATATTTTTTTAATGACTTAAGCCTGTTTTTTAATTAAAGATTTGGATTTGGTTTTATTAATCAAAAGTCAACTTCCCATTTTAACCTAAACACTTTTTGAACATTAATCGTTTTCATTTATGAAGTTGCACAACTCATATAGCTAATTAATTCCTTTGAACTATCTGTCCATTGGCTGCCCTTTTCTCTTACACATAGAATTACTACAGAAAATAAAAAAAGAAGTACTAGTTCAATTCTGAATTACCTCATTAATTATAAACAGCTTGTCTTTACGGTCCATTTTAGTATCTGGAAAACAAAAAACAAACTGGGAATGCTTAAAAAGCAATTTAACACCAGGAAATTTTTTTTTAGAAATCTGTTCTTTGCAAAAATTTACTGGCCTTAAATGAAAGATTAAGAATAACTATATCAAGCTGTTTCCGCCATGTTATGCAATAAAGAAATATGTCAATATGAATATTTGGGCACTTACAGAACAGAGACCATAACAATAATTTCCCAGAGAACATTAGGATATAACAACAGCTGCAAGTTCTGTTGGCTCAGGGAGGGCAATTGTTTGTTTAGGATACAAGGCCATAGTTTTGTCAAAAGAGTTATGTACCACATTAAAAAAACAAAACAAAACAAAAAAAACAGGCTGTTAAAAACAGTAAGTCATGTTTTCAGACTAGTTCTAAACCAAGTCAGGAATGATGCCTAGCCCTACCTGCTTTAGAGTGAGGCATCAACGTTCTTAAGTCTTGCATTAGGTGCCTTGTTCTGAAATTAATTCCACGAGAAGAGAAAATAAGCACCCGCTCCTTGTTTTTCCATTTACCCTAGGAAAATGGCACAAAAGTTAAGCAGGGAAAGGAAGTTTCTAGCCTTAAAGCTGTTACAACACAGCCAAAATAAGTGTTTGAACAGTAATAACAGAAAAGCATGATAAGAACATTTGTTATTAATATTACTACCACCACTACACTAGCAAGAATTGCCCACTCAGGGAAAGTGCTGACATTCCTACAGAATACAGCAGTATAAGTTTTTACAAGAATGACTCTTATCCATACTGCATCACTGAATTCCTACATAAAACCTTTCTCTAATACAGAACAACTAGAGTTTAAGAAATCTGTATGCAATACATGTTCCCCAAAGGCACCCCTCCTTTTCTATAAAATGACCTAAGCTACAATCAGAACAAAACAACATAACTTCTAAAACAACATAGCTTCTCCTACAGATAACCATACAAAAAAGTCTCAGACTTGAACATACTAATTTTTGGTTTTAAGCAAATGGCAAGAAAGTTATTGAGGCCATCTCAGAAGAGTTCCTAAATGAAACAGGTACAATATCCCTGAAGTCCTTCACATATGACACCATTATTTAGCTGACTAAAAAACTTCTGAGATTAGTGCAACACAATTTACACAGAGCAGAATAATGCTCTTCCCAAACTTGCACAGAAAAAAAACATACTGTCAGATGTTACTTTCACGTGTGCTAAAGCTATAAGAAGTTATGAACGACCCTCCCTTGCCCTGCATAGCAGCTGGCTCCCCACCACCAAACACACGCACCTTGAGCCCCAATATCTCAGTCTAACAGTTTTCCCTAGGAGTAGGAAGGGCAGCAAAATTCAGAATCCATCAGTTACGAACGCCTGATGGAAGCACTGCATGAGGCAATACAGAGCACAGCAGCTCATGGAGCTGCATGAAGCACGAGGTGGCACCTCACTCGCGCTTCTGCAGCCCCTTGCTGGAGCAAAGCGCGCGCTCTGAGGCAGGCACACGAGACTTCTCCCGGCGCGGGCGGCCCAGCCTGCTCCGCTCTAGGACCGACCGGTACCTGGGAGACCGGCGCCGGGATACTGTACTCCTCTGGGCCCGCTCCGTCCGGGCCCGGCTTGGCAGCTGGCTCGGGGGTGCTCGCGTCCCCTTTAGCTCGCTTCTTCGGCCGGGCAGCTGTCGCCCCACGCTTCCTCTTGGCCGCCGCCATCTTGGCTGCACCGCCCCGCGTCGGAAGTCGCTTGCACTTCCGTCTGCTCGCACTTCCGCCCCTCGCCGGAACGGCCCGTAGCCACTCCGTGCGCCCTTGGCGCGCACTCTATGGTGGTGGCGGGCGGCAGCGCGCGCTTGCTCGTTGGTGCTGCGGCGGGCGGCCGTTGGGCGGCGCGGGGCGGCCGTTGGGCGGCGCGGAGGATCGCAGAGGGCCGCAGAGGGCCGCAGAGGGCCGCGGGCCGCCTGCGCGCCTCCGGCCATGCCGCTCTCCACGCAGCCGCCCGCCAGCGGCGAGCGCTACGTCTTGACGGCCAGCCTGGACAACGCGCGCCACCTCTCCAGCCTCCTCCGGGCCGTGCACTTCCAGGACCACGCGACCTGCTTCGCTACGGCCAACGGCATCAAGGTGACGGTGGAGGACGCCAAGTGCCTGCAGGCCAACGCCTTCATCCAGGTGCGGCGCCGCGGGACGGTGGCGGAGGCCGCCGCTTGCCGCGAGAAGAGGCTGCTCGCGGTCTCCAGTGCCGAGCGGCCGCGCTCCCGCTGTTTTGCATCAGGCTTCGTAGCGTTCGCGCGCAGGAGCTGCTCTTACCCGCGCGGGTGAGACGTAGGTGTACAGCAGCGTTGGGAGCCTTAGAAAGGCCCAGGTTATTTGACAGAGGAGGTGTGTGCGGGGAGTTTTCCTGCGAAGAAGGGGAAACTTGAGCAAAACCGTGGAGCAGCTGGAGAAGCTGGCCTGAGGGCAGTGCTCTGGTTTGGCTGCGGTCAGTTATGATATATCCTTGTCATTAAAAGGCTGAACTCGATGCACGGCTCCTTCATGCCTGCTTACGTTTTGAATTTGTATCCTCGTTTAATATGTTGGCACCTAATAAGCCTATTGTTCTTCTGTCTGTACCATTCTTAGATTCATGAGTGGTTCACAAAGTATATCTGGACACATTTATTATGTTTTATTCTAAAGCCAAAAAGATGAGCTTAACTACAAAAGAGAGTTGAATTCACAGACTTCATCTACAGTATCTCAGCTGGGTTAAACTAGGAGCGTTCCACTGGGCCTCCAGCTCCATGGCAGGAGCATGTGTTTACTTGTGTCATTGCAAGCCCGGAGCAATGGCCTGTTCCTTTTGCCTTCTGATTCTGCCTGTGCCTTTGGCCTAAGGAGTGTTTCGGCCTAAAAGAGTGTTTTGAGAGTTTACACATGGGCACACTCTGAGTGTGTTGAGCTGTTAGGTGAGTTCAGCACATCTGGTGACATGTGCCTTTGACTAGTCTAATAGGGGGTAAACTACTCCAGGCTGCCTCCTGTTTGTCACTGGGCAAAAGCATGTGCATAGACAGGAGGTATCGGCAGCTTTGTGGTAACCACAGGAAAAGAGTATCTCAAAAGAAGTGGGGGATGATTTCAGCTGCTTTTGAAAGATCAGTTACATATTTTTATTATTTGAAATGTTTTTCTCATGCTTTTTGCTGCAAAGCTCTTATTTAAGAATAAAAGTAAGTCCCTTTGTTGTTGTTGACAACACTTTTTGGTTTGTTAAATTATGTGGTTGGAGACAATGATTTTTTTGCTTTTATGTTTCCAGCAAAAGTTTTTAAAAGAACAAGGTGTGAGACAGTTTCTGCTTTCTTGTATGGTAGTTATCATTGGCCTACTTACTGGTTTTGAGTGTGGATTTAGAGTTTGTATTTATTCTCTGAGAGAAACAGAGTACAGAGTCTCTCTCCATGAACCTGAAAATACTCAAAAATTGGTTTAATATAACTGTTATAACAAGCTAGGTCTGATCACTAATGGGGTTGTGTTGGATCTGGACAAGTGTATCATTTACATCATATAGATACCTGAATGTTTCCTGCTGTAGAAGTAGGTGGCTGTAGACTTTAACAATTGTGGCTTGTTTTTAAACTATAGAGATGAGTGTTTAGATTTTCATGCTTATGACATGCTACTTTATTTAAACAGTGACCTGATTTTATTTTACTAATTTTTGAGGATCAAGACTTATTGTTTTTTAACAGAAATTGTGTTACATATAGAAATCACTTTGTATTGTACTGATCTCTGAAAGTGAAAACTTTGAACTTAAGGAGATAAATACAAGCTGTAAAACAATTGCAAAAACTTTCTTCTCCTCATTCATTTTCTTTTTCTCATAGGCAGAAATTTTTCAAGAATTTGCTGTTCAGGAGGAATCTGTGATGTTCCGGATCAATCTGGCTGTTCTTCTCGACTGCTTGACCATTTTTGGTTCAAGTTCTTTGCCAGGTATGCTGCATCTTTACCTTTATCATGCATGTGTATCTCTTGTAATCACATAGTGCAACCTGTGCTTAGCCATAGGCAACTTTCCAGTCTTGGTAAAATTTGTGACTTTGTTCACCATAAGCCCTTCTGGGAATGGCAGCTATCATTATTAAGCAGGATCTGCAGTGTTTGCTTAAGCTAATGCAAGTGTATGCTATGGTAACAGTGAATGGGCTGAAGATGGGAGGTGCTGGATCTTAACCTAGCCAGTGTGTCTGGGACCACTGCTGAAGGAGATGCCAGAGGAGGGTGACTCTGTTTGGGGGATGGAATAAAGGCATATGTCTGTGGGGTAACAAGAAGCAGAGGAGTCTTCCTGTGAAGATAGTGTTTCTTGGATCTCTGTAAGGCACAAAAGGGCCACTTTATGTGGAGACAACCCTTTTGTGGCATGAGGTGTGAGCCCCCTCATACCCTTGCTCTGGTTTGGGGCTGAAGATCTCAAACACTTTCTATAACCTTGATAAGAAAACCTGGTAAGTAATTTATCCAGGCGTCTCCAGCAAGTCACATGGTATGTTTAGGTTGGAATTCTGATGCCAGAACCAGTACTGGCCCCCAGGACTGATGCACACAGTGTCTTTACTGTCAGTTTGGCCAGTTGTTTCACTCCAGGACCCAGATCACCCACATCGCCCAAATCCTAGTTTGTTCCAGAGTGCCCTTCACTTAAGGGGAAAACCTGCGCACAGCTGACAGAGTAGTTCCTCTGCAGCCCACTCAAGGTAGTCGGTATGGCTACAGATAGCACCAAGGTACCCTCCTCTAGGGACAGTCCTCAACTCTGTCACATCCATTTAAATGGCCAACAGGGCAGGCTGCACTTGCGCTCAGCATCAGACTAAAAGACTACTGCTTGGGCAAGCTGCATTGCAGGCGCTCATTGGAGCTGGCACTTTGAACTGAATCCCTCCCCCCATCCCCCCCAATTATCAGCATGTTTCAAGGCCACAGGGGCACCACATTGGTCTTACAAGGGACCCAGGCCAATGCTGTGTGCCGTAGCAGAAACCAGTGCCCTAAGAGACAGTATAGACATAGTTTGGAATTTGTCTTATTACCAAAAAAATTGTAAATAAATTTGTTCTCTTTTCAAACATCTGTGTGGCCTGTGCCACCCTGAAACATCTAAATGCCTCAAAAACATTAACAAGTGTGTGCTTGAATTAGGAAATACTCTAGGGCAGGTTTATTGGGGTTGAAAGAGTCTGCAGCTGTTCCAGTTAGCATTGTCTGTTCATTGTCTGTGCTCCTAATGCAATAGCTGTTATGTAGTGCCCTCTATTCCTTCCCTTCTTCAAGCTACAGCTGCATCTATTTTGTGAGTATTATCTCTAGCTTGCAAATAAGGAACTAAGGCATGTTACTTCCCTACAGCCTCTTAAGGAATTTGTGGCTGAATTGAGGACCACTTCAAGTGCCCAAGCACACCATCTCTTTCCCTACACACACTTTTCAGGTGCATAGAGGGTTTTTGATTTTGCTGTGAGGCATATAAAGTATTTTATCGAGCGTGTGAATTACAAAAATCACACAGACTATTACTGGCTTTCAGTGATGGAGGGAGGGAAATTTCTTTCATAATTATGTATACAAATATTGAATTACATATATTCATTTGTTTAAAAAGCTCAGTCTTAGCTAGATTTTACTTCCTAAAAGTTAAAGTCTTTTTTAACTTGATGATTGTTCAGAAAATGTTTTCCCAGGCAAAATAACTGGAATTCAGAGTAACTGTGTGTGCTACAGGATGCCCTGTGTACTTCTATGCAGCAGAGTGATACCATGCCAGTTTTCTGAGGCAGTTCTACCATTGCAGCTGTGTGTTGAGCTCTAGGTTTCTCTGCTGTTTCTGTTCTGGCTCTGACCTAAAGGTAGACTATCAACTGTGCTAAACTGCACCATGATTTGGGGGACCCAAACATTCAGGTTATGCTTACATAGCAAAAGGAGGTTTCTACCATAGTGCAAGCTATGCTGTGTTAATTTTAGTTTGGACTGCACAAGTAACAAGAGCAGTAAAGAATGACAGTTTGAGCCAGAGTGAGCCCTAGGACCATGGAGGTTTTACTGAATCTGCTAACCTATTTGTGGCATATGCAGCGTCATTGTCACAGCTAGAGTTACCTGTTTGGTACATACCACTAGTTGGATTGGAACTAGTGCCTACATTCACGTCATTTCATTTTGCTGCATAAACATAACCCTTTGAAGGGTGTATAGGAGGCTAGACTGAGCATGCTGAATTAATGTATGAGGGGCTAGACCAAGCCTTCTAAATTAATTTAATCTGTGCCTCATAGGCAGGTAGTATCTAAATTTCTTAAAGTGGTCAGATGTGCTAGCTAGCTCTCTAAAGAGTGTCTGCTTCGTTCTCTTTTTCAGGAACATCAACAGCTCTTAGGATGTGTTATCGTGGTTATGGCTATCCCTTGATGCTGTTCTTAGAAGAAGGAGGAGTGGTGACAGTGTGCAAAATTAATACTCAAGAACCTGAGGAATTGTTAGACTTTGATTTCTGCAGTACAAATGTTGTTAATAAAATTATCCTGCAGTCGGAGGGGCTACGAGAAGCATTTGCTGAATTGGATATGACCAGTGAAGTTCTGCAGATTACAATGTCTCCCAACAAACCATATTTCAGGTACAGGAAATTATGCATCCACCGTAAATGTTCATACTTGGCCTTTCTGCTCTTCTGTGGGTAAGGACTGGAAGTTTTAGGGTGAACAGGAGGAAGCTGTTTTAGAACATTAGTTTATTTTAAGGAAAATTGTAATGAATATAGTAAATAACAACATGTAATCTAATTAACATAGTAATGAATATATTGACCACCTTGATAATGTAGACAGTTTAGTATTTTTAATTAAAGTAAAATAAACACAAATGTCAGCTTAAATTTGTTTAGCTATGTGTCTTATATAGAAACAGATGAGATGACAGCATTTCTAGGTGGGACAGATAGTGCAATCCAAAGAGCACATATTTCTTGATAGCAGTTGCTGGTTTACATCTGCTGCAGCATGTGCAACCAAACTGTGCATGGAGTGACTCAGATCAGAATATTGCAAAATAAGCAGAGGGGCAGAATGAAGAACTGCCTATATGTGTATTCTGCTCATGGTGTTTTACTGTTTCTCCATAAAGACAGAGGTTTCCTGATGGATGATCCTCAATTCAACCCATAAAATTTCTTTTAAAGCAAATTTGAACTATTTTGGTAGACGTACAATAGCTCAGTGTTGTATGTCATGTTGCTCTGGCATCTCTAATCTAATAGTGGAACCCTGCAGCCATATTCTATGGTCCAGTTATTGTCCAAGTTTACCATGAGAATATGACAGTGCATCGCTTTGGAAGATAATGTAGCACGTTATCGGTGATGTGGATTGTACAAAGCATCATACAAGGCAGCAAAAAATATGCTTTTACTTGGAAAAATCTGTTCCTGATGGACACCATTTGAACCCCTAGTTATTATTGTCTATTTTCCATCCTGTGAGTTTGCACCTTCAATAACCTCATTGTAAATATTTGCTATGTTCTGTAATGTCCTTCTTCATGCCCTGAATCTTGTTTCAATGACGAATGTTAACTTTTGTCAGTGTTAACCTCATGCTGTTGGCAACTGAAAACCATGTGACTTGGAGATCTGTGGTCTTGGCCTAAGTAAGATTCAACTTCCATTAGTTTGTTTTCTGTACACTTTACGGAGTCTGAATTCATTAAGAATTTTTCTTTAGCACCTTTGTTTGCTGAGAGTATCTCCCAGGTCTGGAATGGCTTTGGGAGCACTCCCAACTATCTGAAATCAAGAATTCAGTCATTATAGAAGATGAGTGAAATTTCTGGGATTTCCATGTTCTTTTTACTTTCATAGATAATGCTGCAGAACGGGGACTTTTTCACTTGCAGTATTTATAAATAAAGACTAAAATGTGCTATTAAAGACCAATAGCCAATCTTTCATTAAAGTAAATCAGCTTTGTGTGAAACCAGTGTCAGATGCCTTAGGGGAATCTTAGGCTTTGGAACGCTTCAGCCTTTTGCTAAATTATCCCATTCTGCTGTAATTCGTATCTCCCATTCTGGGAGATACAAAACACTGTTTCTTCTAACTTGCTGAATGTTTTCTTGGTAACAATAGCGCTTTGTAAAACAGCCATAGGGATATGTAAGATGACCACTTCTGACAGGGCTTTGTAGAGCTGCTATCAAATATTTTGAGATGGCACCTTTTGTCTTCCAGGTTATCCACTTTTGGAAATGCAGGAAGTGCACATCTCGACTATCCCAGGGACTCTGATTTGATGGAAGCATTCCACTGTAACCAAACCCAGACAAACAGGTTAGCGACTGTGTGAGCGGCGCACTCTGTGGCAGGTTATACATTCTTGATGGAAAGGTTAAAAAACTGCTTTTGCATTACTGAAATATTTATTTCATTAGTACAGAAATCCCATCTGATAAAATCCTGTGTCTATGATCAAAAGCTCAGTGATAACAGTGTCTGTCTGATGTTGTTACCAGGAGAAGATCAAAATAGGGTGTTACTAACTGGCTTTCTGTAACTTTGTGGCATTAATTGGAAGTAGTGTTTCAGCTCTTCTCTGTGTAATACAGTTTTAAATGACTTTTCTTCTTCCTTCCAGGTATAAGATTTCTTTGCTTAAACCATCTACAAAGGCACTAGCTCTATCTTGTAAAGTATCCATTCGAACAGATACTCGAGGATTTCTTTCACTGCAATATATGATTAGGAATGAAGATGGACAGATCTGTTTTGTAGAATACTATTGTTGCCCTGATGAGGATGTTACTGAAGCAGACCTGTAGCTGTGTGTTTTGGAGTCTGTATTTTATTTATGTATATATAAAATTATGTATTTTTTTTATAGAACTGAATGAAAGTTGTAAAGACTGATAGACTTGATATTGCCTTTTTTTTTAATGTGGAATTAAAAGTATGAAGACTTCTCTTGTATTTTCCTGCAAATGTTTCTTAGCCTTGACCCAGAAAAATTAGTTCTAAGAGTGCAAAGCATCTGTTGAACCAGATACAGATGCTGCAAGAGACTGAAGTGTTCTAGCTTGCTGCTGTGGGTTGTGATCCAGAGAGTCAGTGATCCATGGGTAGTTCCTACAGTTTTAGATTATAGCTGAGCTTCGATGTTTGTCGGAAGGTGAGGTCCTGCCTTGCACACTTGAGAAACAGTATGTTTGTATGTCACCAAATTGATGGCTGCACAATTCAATACTATCCAAATCCTCTAGGTTTATTTTGAGTTAAAAATGCTTTTGTTGACCATTGTTCAACTCTTGCTTATGTCAGCAATTCATTTAGCCATTCGTTTTCACTGTCTTCTGTGTAGATCATTTGTGGCAATAAATTTTATTTTTAAAAAGAATTACAGATCTTTAAACTGATCTTTGAGCTGATAAAGATATCTAAAAATATTCTAAATTACTCTTACTCACTGTTAAGTTTGAAAAAATAAAATTAAATATTCAGTACGTGTGAATTTTCCTTAGGCTTACCTTCTCAATTTATTCAGTGAAAAACATTAATATTATTGTCTCATTAAGAAATATTATCTACTGTCTCATTAAGAATTATTATTTACTACTTCTGGATGATGAGATAAAAATGAAACTGAACACATGACTTTCTCAATGTGATTTACTTTAGAGTATTGAAGTTACCTTGTATTTTATTCAAGGACATTGCTGTGGTTTGGCATTTGTGTTTTTACATAATTGACTTCAGATGTACTATATTAGTTCTTAAAATGGTACTTTTAACAATTTCTTCTATAATCTACCAACAGTGATTATGGAAAGAATATCCTAAGAAGTTAGTACAATCGTCACAGTACCAGTAAGTGATAGTAACTCTTCCATTTCACAAATAAGAATTATTATAGACACGCAAGATTTGTACAAGACTTATGTTTCTACATGGTAGGACCAAACAGAGGCCTAGACTCACAAATGTAAGTTGGTAATTGTCAACAAATGCCTTTGTGCATGTGGTTGTAGGTAGATAAGAACACAGAAAGCTTTGGCTGCAAAAAGAAGTTACTGTGCAGTGAGTCAAGGAATGGACTTGGAGTACACCAGTGATTCTGCATGAACTCCGTATGGGGGTGCTCCTGGAGGGATGTAAGTTAAAGACTACTACCAGAGGTATGTTTGGCATATGCACACATCCTCTTACGTGGTGGCCTAATAATGGGATGTAGATGCTTAAAGACCCGTTTCTGAGATATCCAAGTAATTTTTGAAAATGGGATTTGGATTTCCAGAAGTCACACGTATTCATGAATGTGTTGCCTTTCTGAAGCATTAACCTCACAGTTATGGTCATCAAAATGTTAGAAAAGTTGTGAAAACTTGCATTTGCTAAACCAAGGTTTTTCATAGTGGAAACAGAAGTTTAATGATGGAAAGATAGCATCCAGTTGTCTGAACTGAAACTCAGAGCTGACTAAACTTCAAGTCTTGTAGCTGAGCTTTTTTCAGTGTGTGTTTAAAATAACAATAATAAAGGTCAGGGTACAGTTATGGGGAAAAGGAATTGTATTTCCCCCCTTTGGGAAGATTATGCTTTATTCATGAAAATAGCAATGGAACATCCTTAGAAGTTCACTGGTATAAGTATAGAGACATGCTTTTCTAAGAGATTACTGTCCTGTTCTAAACTGTGCTAAATGCTAAAAATGCATGCAGTTTGTGGTACTGTGGTGGGTTTTGGTACGTCTCTGTCTTCAGATAAAGTAAAAAGGGCAAAAGGATGCATGTTAAGAAGAGAATGACTGGAAGGCTTTTGCACATCTTTTTGACTTGATAATTTGCTTAAATTCTGCAAACCTGCACCACTGGATTAGATCCAGTTTCCTACCACGCTTTGCATGAGATCCAGAACACTGACAACGGTACCTTTAGTACTTTTTCTCTCTTCTACTTGACAAGTCTATTCCCCTTGCAGACAATGGGAAACCTGCAGTAGAAGAAACATTTAGTTCATGGGTGGTTTTTTTTTTTTTTTTTTAGTACCATCACAGAAGGGACTTCTCAGGGCTCAGAATTTGCCCACTTGCTTTCTTATAAAATAGAGAACAGCTAAGTACTCAGATTTACTGGTAGCGTGAACTAAAACAGTCCCTGGAGATGGAAACCGGAACCCAGCACTTTTCTCTCAGGATTGCCACAACTTGTAGCAGGTGCTCCCAAGCTGCTCAGATTTACTGCTGTTAGGGCCTCTGGGCAACCTGGCTCTGCAGGCCGTAAAACCTACTTTTTCTGTATTCATTTTCGGTTGTGCTTTTCAGAATAAGAACTGGCCTCAAGTGTTCAAGACAACACCTGTTTTACTCTACCTGAAAACCACCATCAACTGGCTTCTAATCCCATTGATCTGCTAAGATACTAGAAGCCAAAATATATATAATGTTGGCTCCCAGGCCTGATACTCATGGTGCAACAAAACATTCAAGATGCCAGGGCTAATGTTATCGCTTACCTCTCCAACATGCTGAGAAGTCCTTGCATCTCCTTGGCTTTCACATGCTGAGGCCCATCCACAACCATTTGAATCTGTAAGGACTGTTCAGCACAAAATTACCAACAAGGAATTAATTTGTATACTCCCCTTTCAAAATCAGTCATAGGAAAGAATCAGTTGTTTAATATCTAATTATGTATGGATTTATAAAGAAATGCCAATATCCTTGACTAGAAAGGTCTTTGGTGAGGTTAGTAGAGTAGTTTGAAAAGTTGAGATAAGGAGTTGTGTGTGGTTACCTATAGGTGACTATTTTGAAGTTTGTTTTGTAGCAGCTTATAAATCCCTAAGAATCCAATGGGTGGGTTTTGTGTATAAAGAAACTGTATAAAGAATAATAGCAGTACTAAATAGTGCTTTAACAGACAGAACGTTCTTAACGTTAACTATTTAAACAATAGCTGAGTTCAGTAGTTTGTTCAGTAATTTGAACAAATACAGAATTATTTTTTAAAATGGGTCTATTACAGAATGGTAAGAGCTAGTTAGAGGCTTGACACCTTCTTGTTCAGACAAACTCATGTTTATATGGAATTAGTTTTGAGGGGAAGAAGGACTGCTTAGGTAGAAATGGAAGCTAAGGTTCATAGTGGAGGCTGCTTTGGCCTTTCTAGTGTGCCCTCTGCCCCTAACGGTGCTCTAGCAACTAACACGGCCGTGTATTAGCATTCCTAAATCTAACTGAAAGGGCTCTGCAAAGGAGTGGGACTGTTTGTTGGGAGATGTAATCAAGCGTACACAAAGCTCAGATCTTTGCAGAGTTAATACATGGTGAGAAAGGTGCATGAATATCCGCTAAAACTGTGATTGTGATTCTCTTCAACTATCCTGGACCTCCACAACAAAATAAACCTGACTAATGTAGAAAGACTTGAACTGCCTTCAACAGGAGCTAGTTTTGATGCAGCAGCCCAGAGTGCTGTGTAACTGCATTCATTTGAATTTTCAAAGACAGGTGATAAGTCAAAGGAAAAAAAAAAGCAAAATGCAGTATTATAATATTATAATTACCTTGCTGAACAGCTGATAAGCTTCTTGTATCCTTCTGTCTGCTAGACAAATGCTACCCATTATAAGATAAAGTTCAACAACCTTCTCAGTTTGGTCCTCATGGGCATCTGCCTTACATTTCAAGATGTCTTTCAGCAGAGTGTAGGCCTGCTAGAGAGAGAGAGAGTGAGTGTGTGAGAGAGAGAGAAAGATATGCAACATGGATCACTCACAATTAAATTAATTTTATTAAATATATTAATTTTTAGAAGCATTTTTGAAGGCTTGATTGGTGCATGCTTAATGCACTTCAGTATAATTGGAACCTACAGCCAGGCCCAGACATGAGGAACTTTTAGCAAACTGCCCAACAAGCAGAATTCCAGACCAAGTTCCCCTTCCTTATACCATCGAAAATCCGAACATGTGTGAGGCTGGACACCTGTGGGAAATGAATTGTTTGACACCAAATATGCATGTGCCAAGTCAGTTCTATGTAGGACATGTCCAGTGCTTTAACAATAAACACACAAACAATTATGAAGTACAAATGCAAGAATATTTATATAGATATATAAAATCTTCTATACATATATAAAATTGCTTGGAGTATGAACTTGTCCTACCAAAAACCTATGGGGGATGTTCCCTTTCCTAAAAATATGTTTGCCATCAATTCATATCCTTTACGAAAATTGATTGTGACAACAGAAAATGCTGCCATTGCACTGCATGTCTCCCTCCTCCTGCACTGGGCTTGGGTTACTTGCACAGACAAGCTCTGAGCAGCTATTGCCAACATTCAGGTCTGCAGCAAATTTTTGAGGCAAATATTTGTTCTTACCTGATTTTTCCCTAGTCGGACAAGCCATTTGCTGAATTCGTCAATAGTGCCAAGAGTCTGGGAATTATTTGCACCCAACGTTACTTAATAGGCACTGAGGCTCTCTGTAAAGTACGTTTCAGCGGCCTCTAGGAGAGGCATATGGTAAGGACTTATAGCTGCTTTTCTCCTTGAACAACTCTTCTCCTCACCTGTTCTGACTTTGTTATAACAATTAGGAGCAGTCTTACAGGAACAATATACACCACCAAGAACGATTGCACTTTTTGGATGTGAAGAGGTGGGCTTTTATCTCCCAGAAAATCAGAAAGTCAAATTTTGCAGTCTCTATTGGCTTGGGTGTATTTGTATTTTTTTCATGGCAGAACTGAAATTGTCCCGCTGCAGGCAGAACGAAGTGCTACATTTGGTAACAAAATCCAAGAAATACGGGACATTCGCGATCTGTAGAGCAGCTCGGAGTTGCCTCTGTGCATACTCTTTTAGTCTCTGTGTTCGTAATCTCCAAACTTTCCTGTGCATTACTGCCTTCTGCAGCATTTTGCTCTACAAACCCAAAATCTCATGTTTTTCTCCCCCAAACCCTCCACTGCTCCCTGTTCAGGAGACACCCACCAATGTGCTGCTCCTTCCAGCCGCAGCATAAGCTCTACCCAGCAGCAGCCCTGTGCGAGCTGCCGCCACGCTGAGTTTGCTCTTGAGAGCTACACGAAGGGAATGTGCCTACAACAGAGACAGGGGCCTCGGGGCTGGTAAACAGGAGGATGAAGGACTACCCACACAAACAAGCACAAGGGCATTTTCAGAGACAATGAAGTAACAGGAAATTCCAACTGTACTATTCAGCTTATCTTCTGCCATGCGATATTGTCCCCACTCAGTCTCTTCTTTTCTCAAGCTTTACTTTTCTAAAGCAGAAAATGCATAAACAAACCATTCTAGTTTTAAAAATATATTCTCAGGGCTGGACCTACACTGAATATTTTCAAGACAGATTTCTAACCCCACTGGAATTTAGAGCTATTTATACTCAAGAGCTTTGCTTTGTGGTACTTGAAAATTGAAGGCTATTTTTATCAGTCTGAAGGTCAAGAATTAGATTTTTGAACGCAAAAATTTCAAAGCATTTGTCTCAGACTAGTCTAAATCGTCCTATATATTGATGTATCTGTGTTAGTTACTTTAATATGGTTTAAATGGTTAACGTGATTACCAGGATCTTTCTTACCTGTAATAAATAACTTATTGCTCTATCACAGTTTTTTTTCAGCTGTTCAGTTTGGGCAACTTCCTCATATAGCTGTATCAGCTCAGGTGCTGTGTTTCCTTCTGATGAAATGACAGCATCGGCTGCTTTTTCAAAGTAAAGTGTAGCAACTTCCAGCTTATTTTGTTGCAGACATGTTCTGGAAAAAGAGGAAAACCAGACACTCATTGAAAGTTAGCAGGTATTTCAGTGACAGCACCGACATGTCATATCTGGGCTATTTGCACATTTCCCACCAGTGTCATTTGCTCTTTTTGAACTGTCACCACATGCTATTTTCCCAAAAGCACACAGATGATGTCTGTGTGTGGTGTTTTGTGTTTACCTGCCCAGGGCAATGACTAGATCCTTCTCAGAGATTTTTAATCCTGGGTTCACACTAGGAACTCTGTCAAGTCCTTGCAGTTCTTCCAGGAGTCTCTCTGCCTTTCGGAGGTTAAGGTAAGATGATTTGCTAGTGCAACAGTCAAGGAAGAGCCCCCACCAGAAATATTTAATCAGCAACCAAAACACACAAACCAATAGACACAGAAGCTAATGAGAAAAGGTTTTTTTTTTGTGCAGGTTCCTGCTTCCAGAGCAGTCTTACAGTGTGACGCCAGCTGTTTCTGAACTCTCAGTGCTCATTTTAGGTGTTTCTAATGATCAGATCCAAGCTTTTAGTTAGAAGAGGCAACTTCTTGCATTATTCCTTACTGTTTCTGATTCCACAAAAGTAGCTGCTAATCTTCAATTCACTGTGCTGGGGCTGAGCATGGCTTGTGCTTTTACAGCTGAAGGATGAACAAAGATGTGAGGATGCAAGAGCCTGCACAGGAGCATGGAGGGCGTCAGGGAACAGCTAGCGGGACATAGTTCTTTGCACTGACCTTTCATCTTTTCATCTTGCAGGATCTTTAGCTTGATCACATCTTTCCAGAAATGTTTAACCACTGGAGAAATCTTAAAGTATGACTTTCTTTTTTCCTTTCTTAAAAAAAAAAAAATCCCCAAAGAAACACAAATATCACATTCTCAAGTAGTATGAGCATGCTCGGCTGTGCACAGTGGACTATACACAGTCCCACTCCCGAAACCGGGTGGGCAAAGGCAGATAGCAAGGTCTTAGTGTGTTGTGCGGGCGCCTGAAAGCCGAGCTGGTAACCCAATTTCATAGGAGCTTTTTGGCCAGAAGAGGGCATTAGATGACCCTGTCTGCTCTCCTGTATCACACAGGCTGTTTCGTGTTCTTACCCTTGCGTTAGAGCTCAGCACTTGCCTCTGAGTAAAAAGTGCTCTGGAAGTGCATCCTGTCTTGATTTAGAGACAAGTGATGGACAGTCCCCAGCCCTCTTTGCAGTCTGTTCTAAAACTTAGTCCCCATCTCTTAAAATCACACGTCCTGTTTTTAGCTCTGATCTTGGTACCCGCTTAGCTTGGCACATCATCTTTGGCTTTTTTTGCGTTCACAGTCACAACACCAGCCTGCACACTGCAAAAAGATGCTGTGTCTTCTCATTAATTATTGCACGGGAGAACTGCAAGGTAAGAAGTTATGCATCATTACTAGGCATTAAAAAAAAAATTTGTAATAGATACATTAAGAACAAAGTGTTTTCAAGTGCAAGGATATTTGTTCTGTGCCAGATGTGCTGCTCCTGCAGTGTAGTAGAGAGTCACAAGGGTCCCTAAACTGCTCTCTCCTCTCCTCCACAGTTGCGGGCAGAGACTCTCTGCCCATCAGCAGGGCACGTTTGGCAGATTCAGTGTCCCGGAGGGCAGCATGTTACTGTGTGGACAGACCTGGGAGAGGACAAATACGTACAGAGTTATCAACATAAGAAAATCCACCAAAGCATCCACCAAACAATATGCTAGCATATAATCCTAGATCATGCAGTAGAGTAAAATCCCGGTTTGACTAACATCAATGAGAGATTTGGGTTCAGCTTTACTGAGACCATGAGTTCATCCCAGATGTAGTAGGGGAGTAACCAGCTTGCAGAGAACAGAAAGGTTCCTTACAGCAGTCCCTGCGTGCGTAGTGCTTCTGCAGAGCATATACATGCCATAACATGTGACACAAGCAACAGCAAAAAACAATTATGCAGATACATGATGCACTAAGAAAACATGCAGACGACAAGGCCAAGCATTTTGCAGCTTGCACAACACTCCTGGGTAAAGTCTTTTAGGGAAACAGGAGTGGACTGGTGCAACCCTTTCCCAGCCCGGCAGGCAGTGCGGGCAGGCACCCACATCCCTGCCTGCCACAGCAGCCCTGCTCCAGCCCGCTCTGCCGCGGTGGCCAGGCACCAGGGCACAGCACCAGCACTCCCATTTCTGAACTCACTCTGCAACAGCGAAAGGCGAACGGTCTGAGCACAGTGCCTGCACTTGGTGCTTGAACATTCAACCAGCTTTCTGCCCTGCGGGCTGTGATTCGCAGACACCGTCCGGCAGGCTGCGGGGGCACTGTCCCCATTTAGCTGTGTGCTGCATGGTATGGCCTCCTGCAGCTTCTCCGGCACACTTCGGGCTCTGGTTATGAAACTGGGAGAGTTTTTGCACTCTGGGTCCCAGCACATTTCAGACGTGAGGGAACTCAGAGAACAGGGCACTGTTGACTCCCTCAGTTCTGTGCCAGGAGGTTAAATGGTTTCAGCTGACTGGTTAAACTGGAGCTAGGTGGCAGTACTCTCCAGGTCTTTGAACTTGCTGTACAGCAAGTTCAGCGTCACTGCAGGACACAGCCCACGAGGGCGAAGCAAAGCTGCAAAACCATTGCGTAGCATGTACAGGACTCATGCAGGGCTAGATTTTCACTTTGATGAAAAACAGTTGAAAGCTGAGCTTGTGAATCACATCTGTATTGCGATCAATGGTTTTAGAGAAAAGGTCACTGAAAAGGCTGATGATTCGAATACAAATTTTCATTTTGAAAATCAGTGCACTCTCTAGAAGCTACCATGTTTTCACTTACTGCAGTGTTTGCTTGGGAAAGCGAGACTGAGATACAGCCTGTAACAGCAGCACTGCCATGGTTTCCGCGTGGCTTTGTACCCGTGCTCTGCATTCCCTCCGTGCGCAACCACGGTTCCTGTGTGCCAGGCAAACTCCGAGTAGACGAGGAGCTGTGCCACAGGCACGAAGCAATGTCAATACTTCCCTGGCAAGGTGATGAGATCGCCGAACCAACATGTGGTGCCAGGCTACCACGGCAGCTCTCACACTCCGTTTTGGGCCTCCGTCCTACTAATACAGCAGAGATTTGTGCGATCATTACACTGTATCCAAGCAGCTGATGCAGAAGAAATAAATTACTCTTCCGTTGACTATCCAGACCTCAACACAATTCTGCTTTCGCAGAATTTTGACAAACCACTGGGCTGAGACACATGTTGACACGGAAACGCTTACAGCAAAAAAGCATTTAGCATATTGAGGTCTAGGGTTGAAGAAAAAAAAGAAATGCAGAGCACTGACAATGGAATTTTTGTGCTGCTCCTTCTTTATCAGTGTTGCATTCTTCATACCACCCCTCTGACTAACTCTGAGAAAACTGCAAAGCCTCACGAGCCATCTTTCCCAGGAGAGAGGGAATGAGAGATATGGATTCCAGTTTATTCTAATTATAATTTGCTTATTTGTACAAACATACCAGTCCTGGGAGAAAGGCAGCATGCAGGCAACCTCCTCTTCCAGATGACTCAGCAGACATACCTATCTCTGGTTTTCAAGACTACTCTCGCTACAGAATTTTCTCCAAATATAGAGATCAAGGCAATGGCCAAGCTTCACTGTCTACATCTTCTCTCAAAGACCTACTGTATAACAAAACCAGTCACCATCCAGCATTTCTTCAATGACAAAGGCCTTGCTTGCACATGGAAAAGAGCAGACACCATATGGTGACTTTGGCCAAATGTCTGTTTTGAGAGATCTGTAAACAGATGCATGTAACTTGTATTCACCTCATCATCCAACAGTGCTTTTTTGCAAGCCTGAATTTGCAAAGCTGATTTCATAATTTTCCCATGTTTTTCATGTACCTTCCCCAAAGCCATGAGATACAGACCTCGAAGTACTAGATAGCTGTGAGCAAGGCTGGCAAATGCCTGTGCCAGCTTCCAGTGCCTGTCTCCGTAGAAAACTCGAGTGAGAGTGACACACCAGATCAGCTCATGAGTGGCTTCACCGACCTGCAGGAAGACATTCTGGAGAAAGGACTACTGTCATTTAAGCAGACACAGCACATAGTGCTAAAGATTTTGTTTTCCTTTCCCCAGAACAGATAGAAAATGATCTACGTGTAGATTACAACAAAACTCAGTATCTGGCGTCAGTGTTTATCATGATGAGATGGAAACAGAGATGTTCGAGTTCCCGCTTCAAATAAATCTTTGCTCAGATACAGCCTCCTCCTGTTCTCACTGTAAAGAGAGTCTTCTCCTCCGGCCTCTGATCTTAGTCTCTTCAACCCATTCAAGGCGCAATACAACGGTGAGCTACACACCACGCAGATACATCTGGCCTGGTTTTCTGCCCTCCCAGTCCTTCCGAGGGTCATGCCTTCCTCCCCTTGGAAGACTCTGAAGCTCAGTGCCACCACTGCTCCCACAGCTGCTCGAATCACAGCTTCGTCTCGGGGCTTCCCGCCACTGTCACCTCCTCCGGTCCCCCTTCCCTGCGGAGCCCCACATCGGGAATCACTCCGCTCTTGCCTTTCCTCGTATTAATGTTTGTTTAAAGAGAAAATAAGGCTTGTTGCATTTTACTAGCAAATTTTAAACATCGAGAGCTTGTCTCTAGCTCTGGTTTTAGCGTCTCCTGCAATAGAAATGGGGGGAAACCCAGCAACAGGCTCACAGACTATTATTTGAAGTAATGCTACCATGTTCAGCTGCATCTTATTCACTCCTACAACGTAATGCCTTGGTCTTCCTTTAGCACCGCTGCCTCATGGAGCTGGCGCATCAGCGAGCTCCTGCCAAGGGGAATTTAACAAGGCGCAAGAGGGATGGCAGCTGACACCAGGCACCTGCCGTACAGGGACGCTTGCTGCTACGCAGCTGCTGAGGGGTCTGCAAGCCCACGGGGATCCCCGTCCCTGGGCGATCAGTCTGAATCCCTGCAAAACATCCAATGACCCAGACTCCAGACTCATTAGTGGACTCTGCAAAAATGGATCAGTCCCCCGCAAAGTCCTCCTCGTCAAAAACGGCACAAGGCTAAAGCACTGATCTGAGCTTGCCATTACACATCCTGTCTGAGCCTCAGCACCAGACTTTCCCAGCTCAAAAAACGACCCCACCACCGCCACCATGCTTTCACCCGGTCGGTGGCTGCACCAGGGAGATCAAACTGCAGCCCCCACTGCCTCCCCCACTGGGAAGTGTTTCGAAAGTGAGTTATCACCTCAGAGGGCAAGGACTGGTCCTGTTACCTGCTTGTCTCCAAGGAGCTTCTCAGCCTGTCCTAGGGCTCCTTCCAGCTTCTCAGCGGGGGCCAAAGTCCTGCCTGGAGGCTGTTGCTTCGCCCTCCGTTTCTCCTCTGGCACCGTCTCCAGCTTTGCTGTTGCTTGGTCCAGCCACGCGCTCGGGAGCACTTACTTGTGCTGCTTTCCCGAGCTCTGACAACAATATCTTTTATAAGGACACGCGACCCGTGGCGTGCCACATTGGGCTGTCAGAGGCCTGTCGCAAGTGACAGCACCCCAATGTCTAGGTGAGAAGAGACTGCAGACCATCTCCAGCCACCTGACCCATGCAACACTCCCATCATTGCCATCCCATCAGGGTCCATGGGCCAGTCCATCCCCATGCCGCCCCTGCAGACCTGGCCAGCCTCTTGCTGGCTCGAGCAACTTAACAGGGACCCAAAAGGCCAAACCTGCAGCTGCCACCACTGCCCTCAGCAGTAAAATCTGCTTCTTAAATTATTATTTCAAAGAGGAAAGCCATTATGCCAATAAATAGAGCAGACTACAGATAAGCTGACAAAAACCTTGTTCAGAATAAAAATCACTAAGAAAGAAAAGGTGGGAACCCACCTGTGAAAGGAGGAGGCCTCAGGGCCACAGCTGGAACCTGCAGGAATATATATTGGGCTGGCTTTCATCTCTTCCTTACCCTGAATAGTAGGGGTCTGGCCCGATTTTCTTTACTCCTGTTGAAAAGTAAGATGGATGCTAGATGCATTTTTTCCCCACAAACTTATCAGAGCAGAAAAGCTTCCACGTCCCCTAAAACCACTCTTCAAGTGTCTTTGAAGTCAGCTAATCACTACTCCGTGTTATGTTTTCTGCCACAGCTACCCCTTCTCTTACACTTTGACCATTACCTCTGTAACTCGGGAACATCTGTTTTGCTTCATGTTTGCATGGGGTTAGGACACTGAAACATCTGACTGCAGATGTCTACAGACCCCTGCAGCCCAGCTAGCTCCCTTGAGAAAAAGAGCCACTTCTATGGTGTTAGTCATCTGGCCTGTTTTACGTGTTGACTTTTGGATGAGAAGTAAAAATGGGATTGGATAGCTTGTGCCCGAGCTGGCGTTCACCTGCTTCCAGGATGGAGCCATCATGGGCCCAAAGGAGGGCAGGCAGGTCATGGGAGTTCCTCTCATGTAAACTCCAGAGCGATGACGTTCAAGTGTTTGGTGAGTTCACAGCAGCACTTTGAAAATCCTTGGGTCCCAATAGTTAAATTTGCAGCGCTGGTCAAAACCCCCCAGAAGTTAAAGTTGCTTTGTTGGTTGCTGGCTCTTGCAGACAAACCCAGAGGGGCTGTTGGGTTTTCTAGTTTCCTGTCCTGAGGCAGACAAAAGGAACGATTGAAGTTCCCCGTTGAAAATGTAGCAGTCCCCTATTCCTACCCATGCAGACAGACCATGGGCTTGACTGGAAATGACCAAGCCAGCAGAAAGCCGGACAGCCCAAAGTAAATCCTGTATTTGTATAATTAGATGACAAATATACCTGCACATACGTGATGATTCTACCCTGTAAGTGCTAGTACAGTGCAGTGACTGATCTGCAGCAGCAAGGGCAGAATCAAGCCATCTCACTCAGTAAGGCAGTAGCAGGGTTTTTCCTGTGCTAGACCGTATCTTTGCAGCAACACCAAACCGCAGTTCCTCCGTCTGTTTGGAGATCAGACAGATGTCCAAGGAGACAGACTTCTGTCTCTTAGATTATATACACAGCTCAGTGCAGTCCAAAAAGTGGAGGAGCGAGTGTGTAGGTCCACAGCTGTACTACAAATCCCACCAGAGCCCCCATTTAAAGCCCAGGCCCGGCTCCCAGTCTATACCTACACCGGTGCATGCCCTGCTCGGGGTACAGAGGCAGACGGCGCTGCACGGCCCGGGCTCGCCCAGCTGAGCACTCGCCTTGTGAAACGTGGGACCACCTAAAGAATGGGAAGGGGCTAACCCAGAGCTGCGCCTGGCAGTTATTTGCAAGACAGCAGCCTGCCACTACCCCAGGGAAAGGCTGGGGCTGGTCCGGGCATATTTCCAGCGATGAAACAAGCAGGCAGCTCCCCGTGGCCTTTGGAGGCCACTTTTCCCTTGGGGAAGGATTTGCGACCAAGGCTACGTCCAACCTGCTGCTGCGGGAACAGGACGCCCTGCACCAGGCTGGAGCCATAGCTACTGTACGCACCGGGCTCGTCTCCAGCAGGAGCGACCCCGAGCTAGCCCTGGCTCGCCGCTCGCATCCCCTCCTTGGTAGTCTGAGCATGCTGCGTGCGGCTGCGGTCACCGGAGGCATCCAGGAGATCAGTTAACACCAGGGCATGTTGCAGTTGTGGTCCTGGGCAGCAGCACTGCACCACCAAGAAAAGCTGCTGGGGACAGGGGACCAAAGAGGAGGTGCTGGCAACACAGAACCGTGCAAGAGCAGCCTGTGCAGCCGCACGCGTTCCTTCCCTGTGCTACGGCCCAGGCTCTCCAGGCTGGGCAGTCATGCAGGGCTTTAATCATGCAGATATTTGCAGAACATATTGCCAGAGACCCATTAGCCGGAGCATCTGCCAAGGAACTCTGCCAACCTCTCCTCACCAAGAGCAAGACAGTGATGTGATTTCTTCACGTGGCAGCAAGGGAAGAAACCTTGCAGATAACGTGCAGCCGCCAGGCAGCACAGGACTTTGGGGCAGTCCTGTTTGCAAGCCCTTCGCCCACATGGCGCAGGGCTCGAGCCAGGAGGATCACTGCCCCAGAACACGCTGCCCTCTGTACGGGCTAGTTCCCCTGCACGGGGACCTTGCAGCCAGCACCGGGCTCTGCAGCATCTGTCCAGCTGTGCCAGGCAGCTGCTCCTTCAGGAACCGCTCTGCTAATGCTGAACACCTCCCAGGGCAGAGAAGAGAGGAGCTATTTCTAGGAATGAGGGCAGTCTGGAGCCTTGTGCTCTTGTGTCTTTACTCACCCCAAACAGTTTCCAAGCAAAAGGGAGGTTGCATGAGGGTCGAATGCAGTTTTTAGGTCTCTGTCCCTCCTCTACTCTTTTCTGAGTGGGAAATGCAGTTAATTCAGCTCCCCTCTTCCTCTGTAGGCTCTTCTTTCAGGAATACCTCCTGGTGGGCAGCAAAGTGCTTGGGGAGAAGCAAATGCATCCAAAGCATTTTTCTCACAGGGCTTCTGGGCATGCAGCTGGCTGCAGAGCACTTGCTGCTTTAGGTCAGGGCGTGCAAAAACGCTGCAGGTCTGGGCCCAGCAGTCGCTGCAGAGCGTTTCGGCTAACCCCAGAGGGAAGAACGACCACGCTCGGAGCGAAAGCTTTCCAGACAAGCGCGTTTGTCCTTTTTACACCTCTCGGGAAGGGTTAACAGCGGGCCCGGCGCAGGCGGTCAGGAGCAGATGTGCGCCTGCCGGGACGCCGGAAGATGGGCTCCGGCCCCGTGCTCGTTGTGGGGGATGAAGTCACCGAGATGTGCCTGTTTCCAATCTCCAGCTGCTGGTAGGAGGCCCCATTACCAACCGTCTGAGCATTTCAGGCTGTTGGAAAATGTATGAGGAGGGCCAACACTGTGAATCTGGACAGACCGGCGTTCAAGCAGGCTTTTAAAATAATAGACTGAAATCTGATGATTGTGTAAATACCTGTGTTAAGCTCATTAAATAGAGAGTCTGCCAGGGCAGCCAAAGGTTTGTAAACAGTGACAGATGTGTTGCCTTAAAACGCCTCAGGAGCTATAAGCTATATCACAGAGCCGACCCTGCCGAAGCCACCAGTGGAATTTGGGACTGGCACGTCCAGGACTAAAAGCACAGACCTCCTCCGCTTGTGCAGAGGGACAAAACTGTTGAACTGCTGCATCAGAGGAGCCTCACGTTGGCGACACGCGGCCTTGTGATCCTGTCACTGGATCCGACACGAGGCAGAGGCTGCCATTCCCTCCTAGGAAACATTTTGCCACGTGCCGCTGTGACTTGGAAAACTCGACACATGTAGGTGCAGCAATGCGCTCCGCTTCCCTGCCAGCAGCAGGGTCTGGCAGCAGCCGTTTTCTATAGTTACAGAAATTACAACTCAAGCCTCCTCAAACAAGGAGAAACCTTTTAAATCAAGAATTTGAACTTATTTCAGCTGCAGTTTACCACTGTATAAGAATTCCATGCAAAAGGGGTTAATGCTTGTTAATAGGAAAAGATTTGTTACTACCCTGAGAAGAAAAGGGACATAAAAACAAAATAAAAATTGGTTCTACTCTGTATTTAGCATCTCTGTTACTTGTTTCCAAATTAGTTCAGTTACTTATTTTCAAAAGGATCAGTGAATGATCCAAATAGGGGAGAAGAAAGGAGGGATGTAAAAAAAATTTGGAAACTTCACTTCTGTGGAACATTTCACCGAGATCTGGCTTGCACCCACAAACACAACCGGTGACCCGAGGCAGGAAAACTAGACAGTGTTGCTATCAATGAAAGTTTCAAGGTACTCAGGCGAACTTTTGAACTGTGGCTTGACACTAAACTAAGAGCACTTTTAATGCTCCCTGCAGCAGATCCAAACCACAGTGAACAGAGGATTTAAACCACTGATCTGGCCTAGAAAAGCTTTGCACCAGTTCAAATTTGTTTGGAAGAATTTGCTGGGTTATGCTTGCGCCTGCAGAATTTGTGCCAGGTTACAGCACGTCTGTCTATGCGGCTGCTCTGAAAGTCCATCAACATGTAACCTGGCTCCTCCCGGAGCTTTTCCACGAGTTTCTTCAGAGTGCAGCCCCATGACCTACAGCACAGCTGCTCTGCAACCTCCATCCTGGAGACCTCCCACAGCACCAGCCTGGGGCCCTGGCTCTTAGGAGGGCCAAAACCACACGAGGTGCTCCGGCTCCAGGACCAGGTCCTGCCCCATGCGAGGGAGCCTGACCACACCACTTGAGCAGGTGATTCCTCCCCACAGCACATGGGTCTCCGCCACATATGAGGTCAGTTTGCTTCAGCCTTTCGTTTCTGCCTTTTGCTCATATGAAGGCTGGTACTGGGGTGGAGAAAGCCCCAGGATGCTCTGGTTGGCCTGACACGAGCCAGGGTCTGCCTGGAGACAGGTCAGACGGGAAAACGCTTAGGTAGACAACTTCTGCTACACTGTCATGACAGTAGCTCTCCCCACATACCTGCCTGGGTCTCCAACCTCTTTGCATATCCTCCTCCCTCCTGCTCACTCCAGGCTGGCATCCCTACACTGCCAAAGACCGTGTCCAGCAGCTTTTATAGCCTACACACAGCGCACATATAGCAACAATGATTTATGTAGCTCTGAAACATTCACAGCAATGAAATCACACACCACCTACCTCCTTTCCCTAGACAGCCATCCATTGCTCTGGAAAACTCACATAATGTGATGTGAGCCTTAAAACTAAATTGCAGCTCCACATAGCTATGTAGCATCTGCCAAGTGATTTCCAGCCAGCTTTTCTGCTGGCTCTCTTGGTTGCTCCTCCTGGGGCACTGTGCTGTGGTTTACTGCAGCATATGGCAGCTTGGCCTTCCTTTGGCTTTTGCTGTCTTGTGTTGACATGTTGTACATCATCACTTTGTTGAACAGCTTGAGGAATGGCAGAAGGGAAACCAGCAGGGCTTTCTGCCTTCATGGAGTTGCTCTGCACATCCAGCTTGAAGAACTATTTGCTCCTTACCCAGTACCTCAGTGCAGGAGGTAGCTGAAGAAACTATCTGGCAACACCTTCTTTTATCCCCAATCTCCTGTTTCTCTGGAAAGCCAGCTCCAGGGGAGTGACACTTACTGACACTCTCAGTCCTCAAGAAATCAGACTGTGCAGATAAAAACTTACCACAAAGCTTGCTTTTGCTCAAAGACACTGTTCAGGATACAGCAGGCAGAATTCAGCTGATGAATCTTGCCCGGCTGACATCTTGCCCGGCCACAATGGACCTCCATCTGCCCTTCAGACAGCCAAGTCATGTTCAGTGGGCATGTGGCAGCTACTAACTGCGTGAGCAAAAAAAGTCCTGGAGACAGAGTATTTTGCCTGCAGATGGGGGCTGAGCCAGGGCATGGAAGAGGATCCCCAGGTGGAAATAGTGCAACAGCATTTCACTGACTGCAACAGGCACGGGGGGTTTCACACACCTCCCCAGACCAGCCATGTTACGGCTGCACACACCTTCCTGTTGGCAATGCAGCATCCATCCAAACTCCTGAATCACATCCTTGTCCATTTTCTTCTCATGCCCACCTAGCTGGCAAAAGAGGGAGCCTGTGATGGCTAGATCCCAAATAATGAGGGCAACACCTGCTTAACAGAGACTCACACTTTCTCCAGCACAACAAAAACAAAGGTGATCTTTCGCACTGATCTAAATGCCTCCTCCTGAATTTCAACACATTCACAGTCCTCTCAAGTCTGCTGCCACCACTCATCACTATTCTCACATACCTTCTTAACATGGGGAAGGGGATGGGTCAAGCTGACCAATCTGACCAAATAATCTGTTATGTGTGAACTGCTGAAAACAACTTAAATGATGAGAGCATCATTCATCCCCAGTACTTGTATGCTTAGTAAAAAAAAGAAACCCAGCCGTAAAAATGCTGCCCAGGAGAGGACCCATGCTGCTGTCACTGTGCAGGCAGGAGACCAGAAATAAATGTCTACCAGACTTGTGATGCCCAGGAAGCAGTTCTATTTGAATGTAGCAGCAACCAACTTTGAAGGCAAAAAGGCAGGACCACCATGGGTCTGCCCCTAAAATATCCTGTTATGCAACAGAGCTGGCACCCAGCCGTCCACATGGAAAACAAATGGCAATTCCAATGGGGGATACTAGCTCAGCAGGCCCATGCCTGTGACGGCACAAAAGAGCCATTCGGGGGTCTTATTAATCCATCAGCAACTACTCGTGATAAAATCCTTAATCCACAACTTGAAGGGACTCAGTTCTGTGCTACCAGGTGATCTCACCAGGCACAGACTTCACACACCAGTTTGTCAACAGCCTTGTTCGAAGGAAACCCTGTTCTGAGCAGCTCACAGAAACTTTTTACAAGAGGCTAAAGAGCTATTGACTGGCAGGATGTAACCAGAAGAGGTGCAATTCCTACCACTAATGTGTTCTGCCCTGAAACAGAAAGATATCAGCAAACAAGTGACTAAAAACTAGTTTCTCAAATAAAACTCAGGGGAGTGAGAGATGATAAAAGGCAATGGGATGGACTACGTAATTCAAAGTTTAGAGAGGAGTATACATATGTATATACACACACACATATGTATACACACATGTGCACATGAATGTACACTTTCCCTGCAGTTCTTTGTGCATGGGGTGAAGTGCTAAGTAATAAAGAACTGCAGTTTTGAGAAATGGTGGGGCCACACCCCATTGGTGATACTGGACTATGGTGGTTTTAAACTGAGCTGGAATGTATCCACTGCCGAATGGAAAAATGCTATTATTTCTAGCAGAATGTCCACTTGAGAAATGGCTCTGAACTTACTAGACAGAAGGCATAATTTGCAAAACTGGTTACACAGGGTTTGGAGTGGTTCTATTCTAGCTGTCAGATCAAGAAAGTTAAAAACCAAGTTCCGATTTTGGGGAGAAAGACCTCCCACGTTTGACATAGTTATCTAAACATGGGGTACAGAACATATTTGAGCCACATTAAAACAATGCAACAAGATTTCCCTTAATACAAACAGGAACTGAATGTACAAAAAGAACAAAGATGAAAAAACCTGGAAATAGTTTATTTGCTGCATAAGGAAACTTCTTGTAAATTACATATAAAGAAACTTGCTATGCTGTAGTGTATAATTTTTAATATTCCACAAATATAATTGTAATAAATATACAAACCAAAACAAAGTAGAAGACTAAATCCATCAGGCAACCTACAAAATGGTTCATCAAGTTTTATACTTTGCAGCATTAGCATGCTTAAAATTTTGTTGTTTTAAGTGCTGCAGCAAAATTCTTTTCACATTTCTTTGGAGCATTTTCAAAACCATCTAACTATAAAATACTGTTCAAAATTAGCAGGCATTAGTTAAACCACCCAAGAAAAGTAACACCAAGGTCTAACTGATGCAAAGATGTATTTCTTGTTTGTGTTTTTCAAATCCATTTCAGTTTTGCCAGGGTTAGGAATTATCTGATATAAGTGCATTATGAGTCCAGTCAGCCTGAGGCACTGCTGACTCTTGTCATATTATGACTCTATATAAACTTCATAGATTATACAGCCCTGGAGATTTCTCTATTAGAGACATATCCACTAACAGGAATGAAACAAATACCATAGTGAAGCTGCAAGCTAGTTAGAATGGTTGTACCCTCAAGTGCAGTGTGTACTTAGAAATACTCTTCCATAGTTTTATACTATACTATACCATACCAGGCATTTTTATTTGACTTCTAAATTTAAAAATGCTGACAAAGGCTTTATTGATGCCCATGGCCTCTAGAAGCAACATGTAGAAATTTTTGATACCTTTTGCTGTTCTCCACCAATCGTTTCTACATTTGTTGAAACAGCAGGCTGAATTGTATTTTACACTTCACTGCTCTGGGCCATGTTGACAGACAGGTCTATTATTCCGTACAGAATTTTTCAAGCTGAAAACACTTCACTATGCTTCACTATTACCAAATACTTGGGGGTATAAAAAGAAACTCTCTAAAACACAGTTACCTAAAAATATTTGTTAATAAGCTTAATGCAAACATTATGTAGAAAAAACGGTTTAGTTACAAAAAAATTCATTAGAGGGCCAATAAAAATATACTGAAGAGAAGATCTTTACAAAAGTGAGGTTAGGAAGTTCGAGGCATTGACGTTCACTGTAAACATCCTGTGTTCACTAGAATCCCTTGTCTGAAGTATATATTCTGTTTTTGTTCCTGAGCTTCATGGCCAACACTTGCATAGATAGCTAAATCTATCATAAAGGGTGGTTTATACAGACCTTTCTGTACTGCTTGGTACAGAACTTCAATAAACTAATGATTTTACCTTTAGAAATAGTTTAATTCTACTACCAGGCAGTTCAAGGAAACTATGAAGCATGGTATGATTTCTGTGTACTCAGTGCATTGGATGGATTGGGACAGCTACCTTATGGTACCTCAGTGCTGTCATGGATGGCTACGTGCTTTTTAGGAAAGACAGGCCAGGAAAGCGAGGTGGTGGAGTTGCTCTTTATGTGAGAGAGCAACTGGAATGTATTGAGCTGTGCCTAGGGGTGGATGAAGAGCGAGTCGAGAGCTTATGGGTAAGGATTAAAGGGCAGGCTAGCATGGGTGACACTGTTGTGGGTGTTTACTACAGGCCACCTGATCAGGAAGAGGAAGTCGATGAGGCCTTCTACAGACAGCTGGAAGCAGCCTCACGATCCCAGGCCCTGGTTCTCATGGGGGACTTCAACCACCCCGATATCTGCTGGAAAGACAACACAGCTAGGCACAAACAGTCCCGGAGGTTCCTGCAGAGCATTGGTGACAACTTCTTGACACAGGTGGTGGAGGAGCCAACAAGGAGAGGTGTGCTGCTGGACCTCGTACTAACAAAGAAAGAAGGACTGGTGGAAGATGTGAAGGTCGGGGGCAGCCTTGGCTGCAGTGACCATGAGATGGTGGAGTTCAGGATCCTGCGAGGAGGAGGCAGGGCACTAAGTAGGATTGCAACCCTGGACTTCAGGAGAGCAAACTTTGGCCTCTTCAGGGACCTACTTGGAGGAATCCCATGGGTTAGGGCCCTAGAAGGAAGGGGGGTCCAAGAGAGCTGGTTAATATTCAAACATCACTTCCTCCAGGCTCAAGAGCGGTGCATCCCTATGAGTAGGAAGTCAAGCAAAGGAGGCAGGAGACCTGCACGGATGAGCAAGGAGCTCCTGGCAAAACTCAACCAGAAGAAGGAAGTATACAGAAAGTGGAAAGGGGGACAGGCCACTTGGGAGGAATATAGGAACGTTGTCAGAGTATGCAGGGATGCGACGAGGAAGGCTAAGGCCCGTCTGGAATTAAATCTGGCAAGAAATGTCAAGGACAGCAAGAAGGGCTTCTTCAAATACATCAGTAGCAAGAGGAAGACTAGGGAAAATGTGGGGCCTTTGCTGAATGGGGTGGGTGCCCTGGTGACAAAGGATGCAGAGAAGGCAGTGTTACTGAATGCCTTCTTTGCTTCAGTCTTTACCGGTCAGGTCAGCTCTCAGAAACCCCAGATCCTGGAGGCAAGAGAGAAAGTCTGGAGAAAGGAAGACTTTCCCTTGGTCAAGGAGGATCGGGTTAGAGATCATTTAAGCAAACTTGACACCCACAAATCCATGGGCCCTGATGGGATGCACCCACGAGTGCTGAGGGAGCTGGCAGACGTCATTGCTAAGCCACTCTCCATCATCTTTGAAAGGTCATGGAGAACAGAAGAAGTGTCTGAGGACTGGAAGAAAGCCAATGTCACCCCAGTCTTCAAAAAGGGCAAGAAGGAGGACCCCGGGAACTACAGGCCAGTCAGCCTCACCTCCATCCCTGGAAAGGTGATGGAGCAGCTCATCCTGGAGGCCATCTCCAAGCATGTGGAGGACAAGAAGGTGATCAGGAGTAGTCAGCATGGCTTCACCAAGGGGAAATCATGCTTAACCAATCTGATAGCCTTCTGTGATGGAATGACTGCCTGGGTAGATGAGGGGAGAGCAGTGGATGTTGTCTACCTTGACTTCAGCAAGGCTTTTGACACTGTCTCCCATAACATCCCCATAGTAAGCTCAGGAAGTGTGGGCTAGATGAGTGGACAGTGAGGTGGCCTGAGAACTGGCTGAATGGCAGAGCTCAGAGGGTTGTGATCAGCGGCGCAGAGTCTAGTTGGAGGCCTGTAGCTAGCGGTGTCCCCCAGGGGTCAGGACTGGGTCCAGTCTTGTTCAACTTCTTCATCAACGACCTGGAGGAAGGGACAGAGTGCACCCTCAGCAAGTTGGCTGATGATACAAAACTGGGAGGAGTGGCGGATACACCAGAGGGCTGTGCTGCCATTCAGAGAGACCTGGACAGGCTGGAGAGGTGGGCGGAGAGGAACCTCCTGAAGTTCAACAAAGGCAAGTGCAGGGTCCTGCACCTGGGGAGGAATAACCCCATGCACCAGTACAGGTTGGGGGCTGACCTGCTGGAAAGCAGCTCTGCGGAGAAGGACCTGGGAGTGCTGGTGGACACCAAGTTAAGCATGAGGCAGCAATGTGCCCTGGTGGCCAAGAAGGCCAATGGTATGCTGGGGTGCATCAGGAAGAGTGTTGCCAGCAGGTCGAGGGAGGTGATTCTCCCCCTCTACTCAGCCCTGGTGAGGCCACATCTGGAGTACTGCGTCCAGTTCTGGGCTCCCCAGTACAAGAGGGATGTGGCACTACTGGAGCAAGTCCAGCGAAGGGCTACCAAGATGATTAGGGGACTGGAGCATCTCTCTTATGAGGAAAGACTGAGAGAGCTGGGCCTGTTTAGCCTGCAGAAGAGAAGGCTGAGAGGAGATCTTATCAATGTGTACAAGTATCTGAAGGGAGGGTGTCAAGAGGATGGGACCAGACTCTTTTCAGTGGTGCCCAGCGACAGGACGCGAGGCAACAGGCACAAACTGAAACACAGACAGTTCCATCTGAACATGAGGAAAAACTTCTTCACTGTGAGGGTGACAGAGCACTGGAACAGGTTGCCCCGAGAGGTTGTGGAGTCTCCTTCTCTGGAGATACTCAAAACCTGCCTGGACGCGATCCTGTGCAACGTGCTCTAGGTGACCCTGCTTGAGCAGGGGGTTGGACTAGATGATCTCCAGAGGTCCCTTCCAACCTCAACCATTCTGTGATTCTGTGATTAATCTTAAATAATAAAAAGTGTAGCTGTCTGACGTTCTGGCTCACCATAAATATCTACTTCTGCTCATTGCTGCAAGGCTGTCCAAACTCTGCTCTGCCAAAACTGAATATAGCAAAATGTCAGGAATCTGAGTCCCATAACACCAAGCAATTAAATTCCCCAGTAACAAGATGCAGCTCATAAATAGTACAGGAGACCTTATGGAGAATTTCACCTTTACCCAGGCAACATGAGTGCTTGCATCCAGATTAGCCTTCCTCTATTGGAGGAAGCTACGAAGTACTTTCAAGATCAATGTGACATGGAGTGGCCTAAGTAACAAGTTTGAAGAACATACTTGCATTTTGGATATGAAAAGCAGGCATGTGTTATTGCACATGTGAATGCACATGGAAAGTGGTAGAGATAGACAAACAAATCCACCTCACAAACAGCACAACAACAACAACAACAAAAAGCAGCAAATTGCCAATTTTAAGTCTTATGTTAAGGCAAATCTAGATAAACACCCATATCAGGATTAATAAAATTGGGGAGTTATGTTTGGTTTTTGTTTACTTTTTCTGTGACTGGCTTTTGCACATTGATAAAATTTGTTTAAGCACTTTCTGGACATCTTCATCCATTTGACCCTAAACAAGGAGAGAAAGAAGGAAAGAATTAAATTCAAGCATCTCACTACTCCTTAAGAAAATTTACTAACTATTTTCAAGGTATATTAAGTATATCAGTTTCCCAAGAGAAAATTGCATTAAATTTGTGCTTAAATAGTCAGACTAACAAGGGAAGTTCTTAATATTTGCAGAAGAAACATTTCATTAAAATACCAATACTGCCTATCTGATAACACACAGTCATACCTGCACAGCATAAAGAAGATGCATCCGGTAAACTGAGACAATTTCCTGATGTTGTTTCTTTGTTTCCTAGAAAATAGTTAAGCAGAAAGTCATGGAGCACTCAGAACTATTCACTTCAAAACATCACAACTAGATTTAGGGAGCCCAGGGAAATTGCAAGGGATAAAATAGTGTCTTATGCATATACAGAAAAACAGCTCAGAGACAGTACTGTGTTGCTGGCCATCCAAAACATAGTTTGCTGGGAAGCATAGTCCACAGAAATGCTGTAATTCTACCCATCCCAGTGAACCAGATATTGAGCTGCAAAGACGTGCAATGAACCCATACTCTACACTATATCAGAAACCCAGGGAAGAGGAGGTGCTTACAAAGGTCTTAATCCATAAAATCTTTGACTAGTTACTACACATTCGAACAAGGAAAGTCAACCCCCTTTCCTGTGATCACAGACTGCCACATCCTGAAAGCCATCTCTCCACATGGACACGAAGCTGTTTGGAAAGCTAGCCTAACAAAAGGCAAGAACTGTACAGTGCTGCTGTAAATCCTAGCCACTCTCCTAATGTGTTGCATATCTTTGCATTTCACACTATTCACACTACTTTGCTGGTCCTTGAGCAGCCGGAGATGGAAGCACCTTAAGGACTTTGTGGATTGGCACAAGAAAAAGCCATGGGCCTTTACACTGACAGGACCCAGTGTTTAACTGTCTACCTATTTGTTTCCTTCCCCCCACTTCAAGGGAATTTTTCTGGCCTATATGCCCATTAACTCCTTTGTCTGTTGGGAAGGGTAGGAAAGCAGACACCATGAAAGCCATTTAGCATGTTGGGCTGGGAATTTTCCTTTCAGAGTAACTCGAGAGCTCTCAACAAAGACTTCTGCTGGGAAGTACCTCCTTTTCACTTTCTGCAGTGGATTAAAATGCTTCTTTGAACAGGCAGGCTCTTGGAAATAGCTATTATGGCTCAGCCCAGCTTAAAAGACTGGGCCTTTTATGTACAAACAAGTATAATCTCAAAACGCTAAGCAGTTTAGAAATTCAGAGAATAAACTGTGCTCCCTCTAAACAGATGGACCTGCTTGTCTTCACATTTCATGCCTTCAGTGATTATTTTCTTCCAAGAAGTCAAACATATTATTTGCTTAAGAAACAAAAAACTTCAGTTGATGATTAAATCTACACATTTCTGAGAAAAACACACAAAGCCACTGTACACTGGCTGTATCTTTCACAAATCAGGGTTTCAGCAGCAGGTCTGGCCACCACACTCCACTACAAGTACATTAATTTGATCTATTGATCTGAGGGAATGTATTGGGGACAGTAGCTTTCTTTAGTTAGATTTTATTTCCTGACAACAATTCTGAAGTAACATGTGGATTCCTTAAAAATATTTCAGACCACTATAGAATTTCTGGATAAAACTTCCTTTTCTTGTACTCATTAACATTGCTCAAGTTTAAACTGGGCACAGTCAGGAAAATCCTGCACCTCTTGGAAGAACTGGAAATAACGGTGGGTTTACGAATTATCACACTTACAGTCAGTTGGTTTTGCAACTGCTTCACTTGTTGCTGTAATGCCTCCAGCTGCTGGCTTTGTCTTTTGGGGGCACTGGTTGAGTAGGAAAGCTGAGAAAGGCTGTTCAATGCTTCTTTTAATTTGCTAACTTCCTTGGACATCTCATTGATCTAGGGAGGGGAAAAACAAGTTCTCATGAAAAGATGTAAGGCATACTGCATTCTCACAGGTGTCATCTAGGGGGAATTTGTGACTTATCTTTAAGAGTCAAAAAAAAAAAAGAAAAGATGAAAATTCAATGGCCATGCAAGGACGTTATGTAAGCAAAGGGTTACAAGTGCTCCTCTTTCCCCTGCTGAAACCCGCTATTCACACAACGGTGCCTGGGAGCAGTTTTGGCTCTGCAGTGCCTTCCCCCAACCTAGCGTGACACTTCCCCCCAGGCGGCAGCTTACAGGTCTGGCTTCTCACAAGAACAAGGATGTCTGCAGATAAACTGCACCTCACACATTAATGAATGAAAGACACCTTGATCCCTCCCTTTCAGCACCGGTCCCTGCAACCTGCTTGCCTCTCTGCTCCTAGCCCAGTCATTCAAAGCGTATTCTGTGTTCTGAAAGCCAGCTACATTTATGAACAAGGATTGCATTTACTGACTTTACAGACACTGCTCCTGAACACAGGATAAACATACCAAACCTAGGTCAGTTATCCACAAGCAGCAGAATACACAGCTTTTGTAAAAGAAATTTGTAGTGACAGACTCGGTAGTTACAGAAGGAAAAGAGTCAAGTCATGCTGGTGTTGAGGTGCTTCAGTAAACTCAGAATGGTGAATTTTTGCTCCTTTCTGATCCTTTATTTTTATATGGCTCCTTATGGAGTGCTTCCTGCTGTAAATCCTACTTTGACTTCAGTTGCCTGAATACTGTGAACCCAACCTGAGCTGATTTTAAAAGAGGTAAATTGAAAGATTATGTACATCTCCACGGGAGAGGAAAGCAAGTGTAAAGTCAAACATGTTGAATAAAATCTTCTTTGGTTTTAAGAACTGAAAGACAGGACTGTGGCATCTGAATTGTTAGAAGGGCAAACAAACTCAAAAGTTACTCCATTCTGTGGCACTTGACCCAGTATGGTGTATTAGGTCACCCACGCACCATCCAACATGTTTTGCAGTCTGAAGTCACGTATAACCCCTCCTCTGTAGTGAAACACTAACCTTTTTATCTTTATCCTCTTCTAGTTTTGATGAACTTTCAGAATATCTTTTCATTTCAAGAAGATCTTCTTGAGCTTGATGGTACTTTTGGTGAAGTCCAGTTACCTCCTGCTCCTTTGCTTCAAGCAGAGTATGCATACCTTCTTTCTCTTCTTTCAAATGCAAAACTTCATTTTTCAGTTGTATAACATCTAAGGACACATTTTCCTTCTCTTTGATTATATCCTTCAATTTGGATGACAAAATACTAACTTCGCCTTCTAATGAAGACTGGAGTTTTTCATAAGTAGATCTGGGTACCATTGCTTCATTAATCACAGCTTTTTCTTCCAGTAATTCCTTCTGCAGGTTTCTTACTTCACTTTCCTTGTTGGTAAGCAGTCCTCTGAGCTCATTTATTTCTTCCTCCATTTCCTTTAAAGTACTTCTGAGTGCATTCATCACCTGATGGTGTTCAGTAATTGGCATAGAGTTTTGTTTCTGAGTGTCTATCAGTTGCTTTAACTCTTCTGCTTCATCTAATACTTTTGTGTACTGGGATTTCATTTCCGATAACTCATTCTCAGCTTTGTATTTCAAAGAATTTGTTATCTGCATCAGTTTCTCATGCTCATCTCTAGGAATGTAGTCCAAAGCTATATCATCTAGAGTTTTTCTCTTCCTATAATCTTCAAGCTCTGTTTGTGCTTCTTTGTACAACTGAGACAATTCACTAAGTTGTCTGTTGAGCTCATCTATCATTCTGCTCATCGTCTCTTTCCTTTCTCCAGCTTCGGCACTAGATTCCAACTGTGTCTGGTTTGTCAGCTGATCCTGTAGCCTTTTAATTTCCTCTTGCCCTTCTTTGTATCTCTCAATCAACAATGCTTTCTCTTGGTTAATGTTGTCAATAACCGAACAATATGTATTCTTTATTTCCTCGCATTCTTCCACAGACATTGGCACATTCTGCTCTCTTTCTTCAAACTTTTTCTGCAGCTCTCTCACTTTCTCTTTTTGTCTTTCATTTTCCTCCAATGCTCTCTTCAACTCTTGCTTAAGCATTTCAAACTCTTCGCATGTAACCTTCAACCTACTCAGGTCAGAACTGATTTCTTCACTTTCAGAGGAAATGAGACCCAGTTTCATTTGCCTTTGTACATTCAAAACCTCTTTCACTGCTTCCTCATACCTGTTCTGAGTTTCTTGGAGCTTTAGGTTAAGATCAGAGCCATTTTCTGAAATGTCTGTGCTATTTAAATGGTCAGTGTCTGGGACTCTAGACTGGACCTGAGCCTCTAAGTGCTTTCTTTTGGCTTCAGAATTCTCTAATTTCCTCTGCACATCCTTTAAATCTTCCTGGAGGTACTTTATTTTTATGTCACTGGGGCTTGCTGGCTTTTCTTGAATTTGTGTGGCATTTAATGAAGACTTCAGTTCCTGAGCTGAGAACTCACTTCGTCTATCTGCTGTTTGATCAAACTCTGTTTGGGTTGAATGAAAAGAATCTATGGTAGAATCTGCTTCTTTAGGTGTTCTTTCCTGTGTAAAAAGAAACCAGAACAACTGCATGATAAAAACAAATGTATGATCATATTTGTTACAAGAGAATAAGCAAGAAACTCTTGCCACATCCTACAGAGACGGGCAATTAAAGCACCATGGGATAAATTTTTAGAATAACTCAGAACCCAGCTGCTCCCATTTAGTCATCTACAGTCAAAGAAGGCAGTAGGTGCCAAGCTCCTTTGATAGTCTGGGCTGATCTCCATAAGCTAATAATCGAAACTATGCAAATTAAAATTCTGCTAACACAACTGCTAACAACATATTTAAGAATGTGGTTATCATAATAAACAAAGATATTTGGTAATTCATGGGAAAAGTGAGAAGATCAAAACACTAATTAAATCCTTTGAGGCAGAGTGTTTCCATGATTTTCTTACTAATACAAGCCCTTTAAATTATCTTTGCAGCACATCTCTTTAAAACGGTAAGCAGTTCTCTGTTCTGCTAACAGATCTAAGACTAACAGATCTAACAGATCACTAGAACAGCACAAAAATACACCACCTGTAATTTGTCCTGTAGCTCCTTATTGTGTAATGTCAGAGAGGCGATTTTTGCTTGCATCATCATAAGTAGATCTTGCTGGTCAGTGTCAGAACTTACATCCAATAAACTATCAGCACCTTGGGGGGGGAAAAAAATTCAAAAACTTTCAAAAGCTGAACTGATCCCACAGCTTGTTACATATTCTGCCTTTTCAAATTAAGCTTTTTGGTTCCATGGCCACTAAGCATAGTGAACAAGAGAACTATTCCTAGATTTGTTTTCCCCAAAAATGTGTTAACTTGCTCAGACAAGCGGGAGGTTTTGGTGGAGACCTGCAAATGAAATTACAAAAAGTTACTCCCTATTCGTATTGTGGCTCACAGTCTAAGTGAAAGAGCAGGGCAGATTCTGACCAGACTTCAATGTTCCATACCACCAAATTCAAAAATAAGGATTAAGGTTATCATTTACTTCACCTGTTGTGCTGTCACTCAGTCTGTCTTTATTATTCAGGGAGCTGAATTCTTCCTGTTGAGACACCAGGAGACAACACGTTCACAGAAAGCAGATGTAAAGTTGCACAGTTCCCAAAAGATAAGTATAGAGCTGGATGAAGCATATGGCCAATACTTCAAAATCTGCTGAAGGCATTCAGCTGGGCAGTTCTCATTAAATGTCAATGAAATCGGGGCAACTATTCTGCAGACAGTTTGGAAAGCTGCCGTCTTGTGATAAGAAAGTGCAATATATTTTAATTATTTAAAAAGGTGAAATCTTCAATACCATGAGGTAAAGATCAGACAAAACACACTCAACCATTTTCTTGATGTCTTTTGGCAAAAGTGTCTCTACTTTTTGTATCGCACAGTGCCACGTACTTCACTGGTATTAGGTAATGAGCTCCCATAACATTAATATTTACTTTCATAATCATATTGCTAAGTACTAGTTTATGACTAATTCTACTACATACTTATTAAACATAAATGTAATTTACAAAGAAAGTATGGATTACTTTGAAATAGATTTTGATTCCTTTTTAATCCTCAAAATTCAGCTAGTTAATTCACAGGAGACTCTGCACTCAGAAGATAGATGATTAAGGTACTGTACTTTCCTTCCCATAGACTACTAACAACCGTGATACCTTGCACACTTGGTCAGCAAAGAAAGCCTGTCCTTTTCCAGTCATGGGAGTTGAAGTTGATGAGCGTGGAGAGGACAAATCACTAAGCTGTAAAAGATTTTATATAAATAAGTATATGTATGTATACATGTGTGTACATGTAACTACCGCTGCCATGTACCCACATATATACTAAAGAGTACTTTTCCCTGTGCTGCAATAAGTCACAACTCTGGGTTAGTATCAAAGAGCAGGTCTAATTATTCAGTGCTCTTTTGAGCCAGTAGTACATGTACAGTGTAGCTGTGATATGGGTAACATTTCTGTTTAACCTTAAACATATTTGTTAAGCTCCATTTTGATACTATATCTATTTATGTATTTTATTTTCTTATATATTTATACACATATGCACATAATGTGTATGTATATATGTATATTTAAAATATATATATTTACTTATGGAAGTCAGCAAAACCAGGAGACCTTCAACTTTCAATGGAAGAAGCATCCATATAGTAATTTATACAGTTGTATTTTAGCGGATGCCATATTTCAAGTAATTTTCACTCTAACCAACATGTGTCTTTATGGTATCATCCCAATGTCAGAGAAAGCACTCACGATATGACAGGTGTAGAAGATAACAACGATAGAGCAAATCCAGCCTACATCATTCACATAAAGCTCAAAATACTTCTTACCCCCTAAAAGCATCTCAAAATTGGTCTTTTCTTTACCTGAATAGGACTGATAGGAGGAGGTGGGGCTTTGCGTTTTTTTGGAGTTCCACTTCTTTCTGAACTTAATTTAGAGCCTTGATCATGCTGAAAGTTTCACCAGCCAGAGAAGGTAGGTTTGTTAGTTTGGTTAGTAAAGTCCGAGCAAGTTGTTTTATAAAAAAAAATAAAAAATAAATAATAATATAAAATCCCACATGAATATCAACTTTAGCAGCTCATGCAGTGTCTCATCTTTTTTTTTTCCCTACGCAAAGACTACATCTTGATTAAAACAGAGATATCAAACATGCCTGACAACAAGACTCTGTCCCTTGGAATACATGCTTCAGTGAAAACAAACAAGATTTAGTGAAAAAGCACAAGCTGACAATAGGTTTAGCACTAGTGATCTTAAATTCTTCCGTTCATTCATAGCTCAGTCATGCCGTTCTTAACAGTACTATCTTTCCTCTCCCTCAACTTCTGCTTGGTCTCCCTGGAAAACCCACCTCTCAACTCAGAGAAGGAATGACTCAACGCATTGCACCCTCATCCACTTTCCGGCCACCAGCAGGACTACAAGATACCTGCACTCCAAGTTATCATGACACTAAATAAGACATTTAAGAAATGTATTTATCTATTTAATTGCCTAAGCCTGCGGAGATTCTCACAAATGTGGGTCTTCAGTAAGATGTAACCAAGGATAAAGTTCAGTTATCCCTTTTGGAAATGCCGAAACCTTTTCTTGATTGTATTCTCTATACTTTGAAGTCACAGGGAGTCCTAGAGCCGAGCTCCTGCAGTTACACACGAGAAATGGGCATATCTTCCCTGCATACACGTGCGCGCACACACACACGATTTATCCTCCCTTCCTTTTCTCACAGTGGGGGCTGCTGTCACTGCTGACTATTACAGAGGAAAGTTAAATTTAAAAGTGATGTTTCTGAAACTCATTCCTTAAATGAACAACAAAAATCTTTCACATTACAAAATACAGTTATTGGTAGCACATCTCGCTGTGGCATTCACTAGTGCTTGTAGACATGTCAATTACCACTTCCACAAAAAGTTACAAGCCTATATAGCCTGAGTATTTTTAAACAAAAGGACAAATACCTGCTTTGTTTTAGTCGGTGACTTTGTATCTGTAATGCAGAAAAGAAGTGGCATTAAGAACGGCTATCAAGGAAAAAGTTTTTTGCCATTCCTGACCAAACTCTCAGCTCCACTTCCCACACCATAAATGCTTTGTTTGTTTTTTTTAATTCCTGTTTGAAATCTGAGCAATATACATTAATTTTCACACCCTGTTTGAACTACCTACTTTCTCTGCTTCTTTTTTTGTTTCATACTGAGATAAAATTCAAAGGATTGTGACATTTCTGCTTCTACTATAGTCTCTCACCATTCTTTCACATTAGGTTCCTGCTTTGGAAACTCTTTTTAGCTTGACCATAAAGCCCTCTCTCTGCATTACTTCCTTCTCTAAACCTCCCCCTGAGGAGCTAAAATGTTCCATTTATTCCTTCACATAACAACAGAGGATCTATTCCAAACTGCATAAAAGACTTCACTACACTACTACACCAGCTTACCTTTTCTTTCTCAAAAGTACCTCTTTCTGCCCTGCTCAGCTCCTCATCTCATGCTAGTTATTACCATGTAAGCTTTTTATGGCAAAGACCACAATTTTCCGTTTCCGGAAGGCTCAGCCAGGCCATCTTGAAGATGGCTTTTGAAATTTTTTCAAGCTTCTTTATGAAGAAAATTTCCTTATTGCTAAACATACAGCTAGCCAATTCAAAGTGACAAACTGCAGATCAGCATCTCTTACATACCCACATCCTGAAAGATCTTTGATGAGAGGAGATTCTGGATCCCTGTATTCTCGGAGAGCTTGGAGTAATGCAGGGCATTCTGTCCAAAGACATCTACTAAACTGACATCTGCACCTTTTCTAAGCAAGACTTCCGCAATGTTAAGGCTACCAGCTTCACAAGCCACCATCAAAGCAGTTCTGGACAAAACAAACACAGCACAGAAATGTCAAGACCGTATTTTTTAAGCAGCAGCTCTTTTTTCGGGAAAAAGCGTGACAGTTACGGAGCAATGAGGTCCAAGATTTTATCAACGTGTATATTGACACATACCTTTAACTCTCATTTCTCCTTACAACCACCTGCTCTGCCCCTCCTCCCCTTCCCTACACTTCTCAGCTTGACCTTCTACAAAGACCTGTCACGTTTTGCACCCATCTCCAAACATTTCTAAAAACGTGTTCCCGAGCCCCAACACAGGGCAGCTGGTCAGTGTCAGATCCTAGAACGAGGGTAGCACCCAGAAGGAGCATGCTACATTATCTGTGCTTTTCCAAGGGACTGTACAGAGACATACAGAATAATTACAAACAAACAAACAGAAAAACCCACCTGTCAAGCATGCTCTAGCACCCCTTTGCTGCCTGGCAATGACAGTCTCATCTCAACCCGAAAACATGCCTAATAGGTTGGTCAAGTTCCCTGGCAAACACATTCCTCAGCATAGTTATAAAATAGAAAGGCTACTACTGTGACCATGTTTGCTAGACATTACGACAATCATTTCACTGATAAATTAAACACTCTAAGTGTGGCCAAAAAGCGAGGCCTGTGGAAGTGATGGCTGTTGCACTGCTGTGCTAAAAAGTAGTGTCAAGTGGTAACTTGGGTAACATTGCCACAGTCACAGGCATGGTTTTAGATGACCAAAATAATTAGTGTTGTCTGGACAAGACAGGAAGTTGGACATGCCATTTTCAAACATTCCCCCAATTAAAGCTTCTTCTAATTAAAAACATGAACAATTGTGTGAACAGGAGATGCAAGACTAATCTCCTTAGCAGAAGGACAGTGGAAAAGGAAAACGGTATATTCCATGTTGTATCATTTTCTTTGCTTCTACAGACAGCACTAAAAAAAAAAAAAAATCCAAGTACTGTCATATCTATGACAGAAATGCTTTAATTCAATCAAGTAACAAAATCTTAACACTGTTGATCAAACACTACTTAGCGAGAGGAAGGCAGAGGTCCTGGAGCGGTCAACACCATGTTCAAAGCATGGATGAGGCAGTTCAAACCAACCAAGGGGATAAAGGAGTTTTCTTTAGAAAGCTTAAAAGAAAGACCGCTCTAATAAACTTTGGACTGATATAAATCAAGTTAAGGCCCAATCTTATCAACCTATGTGTTGCCAAAGAACAATATGGACATTGTATCTTATATAGTAATCAAGATTGCAATCAGGTGTAAGTGCCAAGTAATCTCAACAACCTGTTTTACTTTTGCAATTTCAATAACTGTTTATAAAAGTCCAGAATTTTCAAAGACTGTGGAACACAGTCATTATCATCAAAACAAGTGTATTTTTCACCATAGGATGTTCCTGTTTGAACATAATACTCTGATGCCTTAGATGTCTACTAACGCAATAAATCTCTAAATGGCACCTCTCTGAGAAGGCAGCATCTCCACTATCAAAGTTTCACTGTATTTCTTCCTGCTGCTATCTTGCATATCTTGCATCTGCGGCAGCATTATAGTAGAGAAAAGAGTCCCCATGGATGTCACTCAAGAGTAACACAGTTTTAGGATTTAAGTTGGAGAAACTATCTCATGTCAAGAACAGAGCAGCATTTAAAACTGGGACGTTTACGAGATTTACAAATGGCATTTACACTGCTCTGGTAGCCCTAGGATGTTGTTATAGGTACATCTAGTTTATAGTTACCTAGTTTCCATTTCACATTTCCCTTTAGCCAGAATTCTATAAGGCTTCTCAACAATCAGGGTACGCTGTCTGAATACAGGAGGCATTAATTCACATAGCAACAAGCATTTTAGGAAGGATTCAGGAAGAAAGCTTCATTTGAGAGTCAGTCTTGGGAAAGAATTAACATGGTGATGTTAGTTTGCTGTACCTTCCATTTTTGTCCCTAGTGTTGATGTCTGCTCCACGATCCACAAGGTACTTGCAGACTTCCGTGTGACCACTCTGTACTGCAAGCAGAAGAGGTATGTTCCCATCCTAGGAACACATTTAAAACAACTATGAACTGTAATCCATCCACTTACAAATATTACTCCAAGATTTAAAGTTCAGCTGTAAACTTTCCCTCTACACAGCACAAGCAAGGCACTATCAGTATATTTTCTTTGTGCAGCATAAATGTAGCTGGGCTTACTTTAACTCCTTGCTTGAATGCTGAGGATGGTATTACACAGCAAAGCATTAGGAATAGGAATGCCTTTTGTTCTCTGCAATCCTTTTGCTATTTGCTTAATGCTATAACATGATGATTTTGAAACTGTGCAATACCTTTGAATAGCTTCACAACAAAACTGAGAATTTTAACTAGACACAAGGCAAAAATACAACATTTCATAGAATCACAGAATAGCTTTAGTTGGAAGATACCTTTAGAGGTCATCTAGGGCGTATCCCCCTCTGCCCTCAACCCAAAGCAAGGCAAACTTCAAGTTAGTTTATATTGCTCAGGGCCTTGTTCAGTCAAGTTTTAAGCATCTCCAAGGACAGAGATACCACAACCTCTTTGGGTCCCAATTCCAATGTTTGACCACCTTCATGGTGAGAAATTTTCTTCCCTACAACCAAACTGGAATTTCACAATTTGATCCACTGCCCAACTTGTGACTGTTGCTTGTCATCCTTTTGCTGTGCACTTCTAAAAGGGGTCTGGCTCCCTCTTCCCTATAACCTCCCATGAGGTATCTGAGGACAGCTGTAAGATACTTCCATAACCCTCTCTTCTTAAGACTGAACAAACCTTCTCTCCCTTTCAAATGTTTCTGCTAGAAATTACAGGTCTAAGCTTTGTGACAGATTCTTTACCAGAAATGCCAAGTAGGAAGGAAACAGATCAGAGTCAAAAAAAACAAAGAAATCCAAAACAAGTTGAATGTTTTTATGCCCAGTATTTTGTCTGAATTCTGTCAGGTCCCCTCCCTTTATCATTAGAGAGTTTTATTCCAGGCAATTGCATAATTCCCAAAGATAGACCTGGTTGTTTGTAGCCACTTCATAATGCTCAGTGTAATGACTCTGACCCTTTAGGCTACACCAAGTTTATTTTTTTCCCTTAGGTCTATCACATTCTGGCTGAGCTTTATCAGCATTTCACAGAACTTGGCCACATAATGGGTCTTCTCCAAAGCCAGTGAAATCAATGGGAAGACTTTTATCTAATGTATGATAGGTTTTGAATATATCAGAATGGATTCTAGCTCCTTGTAACAATCACTCAATTTAATAAACAGCAAATCTTGCCTTTACTGTGTTAGAGGGTGATGTGCTTCTCCACCTCTGCTATGGCAAGCCACAAAAGGAAACTTTCTCTGGCAGAGAAATCCAAGATCAAATATAAGAAGAGTACTGCTTTGAAGGGCTGCACCTGAGACTGACTGGAGTGTGGGGGGTAAAAACTGCTTTGAATTGCAATGGGATAAGATGTACGTACCAAGTCTTTGACGTTAATTGGACATTTGTGTTCACACAGAAGTTGCACTACCTGAAGACAACCGCATGCAGCTAAAAAATAATAAAAAGAAATACAAGCATGAAAGTCCATTAAACCCCATTTTTGAAATTTTGCATGTGCAAGAGCGAACCTCTTAACTGTACATTATGTTGAAATTCACTGTTCACGGTACTTATCTAGACAATATCTGAAAATTGTTAGTCATCAGGATGGACATGCATCTCAGCTACTCTTCAGTTAATCAAGGATATCTTAAATTTAAAAAGGTGAGCAAGCTTTCACTGTCACATTAAAAATGCAGACATGTTGCAGCAAATCTAAGACACCAAGCTGGAAATAAAATTAAAGATTAGTCAACGAAAGATAGCAAAAAAAAAAAAAAAAAGTGACAGACTAGAAATAAATCCAACTTTAACATAGCTTGCCATTGTGTCAACTATTTTTCCAGTCAGCAGAAGGAGATTTACCAGATTTATGCAATTAGAAACTAGAAAGCTCCAAGAGGCTGAAGAGCTAAGTATAGCAAACACAACAAAATACATAGCACAAGTTTTCAATAAAGAAGTTACCTGCATAATGTAAAGCTGTTTTCCCAGAGTTGTCAGTGCTGTCTGCTGGGCATTTACACTGCAGAGTACAGAAAGGAGAAGAAAAAAAATAATTAGAGAAACACCAAGAAAATAAAACATATGTTTGAGAATAGTTCCATGAGCTACTTCAGAAAACCCAGTGAAAAAAAATATTGATAAAAAAAGGGACAGCTTTCCTCTCCACCAGTGTCATCTCTCCTGTCTTGGTAACAGCTTATACTGAAGTTACAGAAATATTTCATACAGAGGGAGATATCCCTAAAAAAAGTTACAGTTTTAGAACACTTTATATTAGGAAATCAAAAAGCAAAGAATCTCTCTCTACTACCCCAGAAAAGCTTCATATTTTACATTACAAAAGAGCTAAAGCAACCATGCTCTAAGGCAATTAGTCTGAGTTATTGCAAGTCTTTGTCAAAGGAAATAATGCTTCATTTTCATTTGTAAAAACTAATGCCTCTACAACTCAGTTTTATTTTGCAGTATTTTCTAGCCAACAGCTGCTACTAACCAATCTACAATTTGAAATAATAAATACGAAAATATTGAATTACAAATCTTTATCAAGACTTGCTTTGATAAAGAAGATTTTAGTTTCAGTTTACAGCAAATAAAAAAAAGATACCATCCTGAAATAAAGGCTTTCTAAAACACAAACATTAGAGTTTGTTGCTTTCAAATGCAGCACTTACCCTTGTAAGATTTCTAGGTGAACAGGTTCAAGAATATTACCACATTCTATACAAAAATGCCAAGATTCTGCCTGTATAAAATAATTATCTAGCCTTTTTTAATTCAACTTCACCACATTAGACACTCCTCACACGTATAAACAGCTTACATCACATAAAGCCAGTCCACAGAAGTGAGAAAGTGATCCAAAGGGCATGAATAAATTGGAAAATGTTACCAGTTGTTTCGCACTTACGACAACATGAACATTTCTAAATACATTTGCAATGAAATCAGCAAAATACCAATGAAAGCATTGTGTGGTTGTAGCTGATAAGTGAATGGATAACAAATGCTTGGTATTAACAACACGTATGCGAATTAGTTGCACAAAGAGTCGATCACGCTGCTGCATGCGATACAATCAGTGACAGCTTGATGTCACTGTTTATGCTGTAAATGGGTTTGATTTAGAACTATTATATTTTTATAAAGAAATCCCAAAGAGGGGAGTCCTGGTGGTTAATGATGACCCCTTCCAAAGGTGCAGGAACAGGGGAGTCAGCTTGCAGTGAGTCTGCAGGTGGAAGATTGGACCCTGTATGGTCAGAGACATTGACAGAAGTCACAGGAGACAGTGGGGAGCCCTGAGGTCACTGGAGAATAGGAACTTGGAGGTTAAGATATAGGAACCATTCTCTTTCTACCACTGTGCTCTTGAGCAGTGCTATTTTGTATGCTCTTTAGTTCATCCATAGTCTTAGCCACAATCTCACTGATAACTCCAAGCTCCTCTGAAAAATCTGTTCCACTGCTCTGATCACCTCCATCACCAAAACTCACCTGGTTTTCTGAAAGGGAAGACAGCTGAGACGGACAATATCTCTCCTTGTTTGCTAGCACACATCTTCAGCCCCAATATCACTGAAATCTTCTCTCCATCTCTTCTTTTTGTTTTTCTTTTCTTTTCCCACCCTTTCTTTCTACCCCCTTTCTAAGCTCTCACTGCCCTTTGCCTCACTTCACTGAAGATTCAAGCATGTATGGTATTTTCCATATTTTATCATTTGAACTACTTCAGTTTCTTCTGTCTTTGACTCTAAACTTGACAGACATTTCTACAGTCAACAATTGATTCTTTTAAATCACACAGACAGAAAACATTCCAGTAGATCAATGCCAAAGCCCCACCACGAATGAAAAATTCTTTTTCCATGTACCTCTTAACCCACTTGCTTCCAAAGTATCCGACCACACAGACAAAAGACAGGAAATTAGACAGGAGCTGCACTCTGCTTGAATCCAACCCTGCTATGTCAGATCAGTTGCACAGGGAAAAACGAAGTTGCTGACCACTCAGCGAAGATACCACACTGCTCTCTGTCACCCATTCACACAGTGCCATAAAGGTCTTAAAGGCAAGCATCCTTCTTGATTGAAAGGAGAAAGAGAGCAACAGCATAGGACTGTTGTGCAGATTATTAGCAGGAAATATATGTTTCAATATCTAGAGAAGAGGAATCAAAGAAAACCTTCAAGATTAAAAAGAATTTAATTTTTACTTTACCTGAAGAAGCCTCTTAACGCAATCAGGGTGGCTGTTCTTTGCTGCAAGATGTAAAGCGCTGTGCCCTAAGTCAATAAAAATGAAGCAAATTAAGCATTCAATCACTCCAAACCACAGGAATAAACTCTTTCACGACAAAGGTAAGATTATGAATTGTCTCTCTTGTTCCTATCACAACACCAGAAAAGTAAAGATAGATAAAATAAAGTCCTGCATCAAGCAGAATATTGTTATGACTAACCGTTGTTCAGGGAGGTACCACAGAATAATCTTCATGTCTAAATTCATATATAGTAACCACACAAACACTGTGCCAAACTACCTTGGCAGAAGTCACTCTAAGATTGTGCTTTGTTTCTGATGAGTATGTGGAGAGATGCTGTGCAGTTACATTTTGTTTCTTAAAAAACAATTTTTCTCTATTCTCTCCCCCTTGGAGGGAGATATCTGTCAAGCGTCTTCATGATTTCTGCCATTTTGCAATGAAAAAGGAACCCAATGGTAAAAGCAAGAACAGCCAAACTCACTAGCTACCCCTAAAACAAACTTGTATCATCTGTAGATTGCACACGGAAGAGGAGTTAGAACACATACCTACTTTGGATTGCATCCTGCAGACTCCCTTTTCTGTTAATTTACTCAACTGCTGTGAGCTCATATTTTGTTATGTAATACAGTGATTTACTGATTATGGATTTATGATGAAAGATTGCAATATCTCTTCTAGTTTCAGCTACAGAGCAACTGTAAGTTAAAGAGGCCAAGACAGCAAAAGAATAAATTATCCATGAAAGGAAAAAAGAAGGAGCCAAGATTTAGTACTTGATGCAGACAGTAGAGCCGCTCGTGACAGTGGAACTACACAGAAACGATGGGACTACTACAGAAAAGGCTTTTCCTAAGGAACCAAATACTGGGGTGACACTCTTGGGAGAGAGCAGGCAACCTGTTACCATCCAAACAAAGAACTAATAAAACCTGAGGCAAAATTAAGTATGAATTCTGGATAATAGTCTATAATAAGGTACATATATTCTCTTATCACTATATGTATAATCTGAATAATTCTTCCAGCATCCAAAACACTTCCGTATGGAGGCAAATCATTTCACTTTCACTGTGTGAAAGAAATTCCCTAGGGCAGCAATGGTGGCAAAATGGATGCAGCGAACCCAGCATTTACACCTCATTACTGGAGAGACAGATTGCTGATAAGGTGACTGGGCTAGCAAACGCTGGGCACAGTTTCTACAGATGTATCAACTGAAATCTAGTAAAACGAGTCTGTTTCAAAACAAGCTTCCATCATTCTCTTAGTGGAGCAGCAATTAAGGTATAGGACTTTTGAGGGCTGAAACAGCACGCTTAATAGCTCTTAGCTCTGCTTTGCCCTGTATCAGCTCTTTTCACTATGTCACAATCCTGAGGAAATGTCTTACTGCAATTCCTGTACAGTTAATGGGGTTAATAGCTTAGATACACATAAAAACAACACGTTAAGATCTTGATTTAATCTATGCAAAGCCTCAAATGAAATTAACAAAAAGAGTTTTTAATGTAGAAAAATCACGTGACTATTTTGCAGCCGGAGTCCAATGTAGTGCTGACATTTATACTGTTAAGGCAAAAGTTTCCAAGGGCTTACGATCTGCAGTCTTTACTCAGAAAACCAGGTACGTCTGAACCTGCAAATGGTACAACTGCTTTTCCTACATTGGGGAGGAAGAAGCAGTGCTGTTATCTGTGCAACCAAGAACTATATAGGCAAATTTAGTGTATCGTGTTACATGCGTAGAGAGGTCTAGAGAGGCATACCTGCACCATCCTGGGCTGTCACATCTGCACCGTGTGTCACCATGATCCTGAGGCATTCTGCATGCCCTTTAGTGGCTGCCAGGTGAAAACTGGAAGAGAACATTTATATGTCACTTTCTTTTATTAAGACATCATTTCTTCTTCATTCACAAACCAAGTGCTGGCAAGTTCTCTCCTCCATGTCCTTAGATCTTCTGGCACCCCTCCACTGCCTCCCAGGAAGATAATAGCCCTGAAAGTGAGAAGGCAAATTCAAAAAGCTTTTGTATTCTTACTTTTACACAGGTTGCTGTTTCATTAACCGATCCCATATACCTTTTGTGCTTCTAGTTCCACCCGATTTCTAAACTAACGGACTTAGAGATGTAATATATCCTTACAGAATGTCTGGCCTTGGGAAATTACTGGAAGAGACATTCACAAAGACTGACTTTGGCCTAGTCAGTCTACTCAGCCTGATCTCCCTCTCTCAGTGGACAAAATTTGGTTTCTCTGAAGGTGATTCAGTTTCTAAATTAACCTAAATCACTTTCTGCTTCTGAACTGTCCTTTACAGAGCTGATCCTTCTTCACTGCAGATGGAAAAATCAGTGTTTGTGAATACCCCTGGGGGAATCAAAGCTACTGGATATTTGTGAGTCTATGCTAGAGACGCATTTTTTCAGCTTTTGGTTTTGCTTTTTGCCGCAAGCATCTGCTTGTTTGAACAGCACGAAACTGTAGAAGTTAACAACCACACCACAGCAGGACCCACACAACAGCACCAATTCCTAAAGGTTTAATTACAAAACAGACCAATGAAGTTATGCTGTATTCAAGCCTTTTTGGAGCTAAAGGTTCACCTTTGAAATCTTTGACACCTCAAGATTCACAGAAGCAGTCCTATATGTATGCTGCTGACTTGCATTAAGATGAGAAGCAAAGATGAAGAAAAAGCTTTTGAAAATGGAAAAGTTTATATCCTCACGATGCATATCGTGTCTGCTCAGTTGAGTTTAAAGACATGAACACAGTATAGGTGGACATATTACTCCCCATGGTACTACTAGGAAACAGCTCTGCATATCAAGCTGATCTCAGTGGAAGTAAGATAAAAAACAAGTTCTAGAAAAAACACTTTCAATTACTATTAAATTGTGTATAAAAAGTTTGGACCTTCATGAACGTGCCCAAAACTAAAAAAGCCCGTATTCCAGGGATGTTTCCTTGTCTTATACAAGAGATGTTCATTTTTACCATCATGCACCGCTGTTAAAGGACCTTTCCCCTAGAATCTAGAGGGAGTGTAACAAATCACATAGACACACCAACTGCTGTATTTAAGAGTTTATATTCTGGACAACTGCTTCCTTTAAATGTTAAAAACCTGACACCAAAAACTCAGCCTGTGAAACTGGGAATAACAGGCATGGTTGAATTTCTGGCAGGGAGCATGTGAACTGCAACACTAGGTTTCTCTAAGGTGTAGACTTTTCTTTGACACCTTGAAAACCCAGCAAAGAAGATGACCTACAGACAAGACCAGGCAAAAAGCTGAGAATGAATGCAAACAGGAGAGCATCTGCCTAGACTGCTGTTCGAGTCTCCTGGAGCAGAGTCCTCTCTCAAGCAGAGCAACGGCCTCGCTTCCTCCAAGGAGCCCTGCAACGGCAGACAGGCAGCGCTCAAGTTCTGAACCATTCGCCGCAGATACAGAAATACCCTGTGTGCTCATCCTCACCCTTGCTCCTGCAGTAAACAAACTGAAGAGTTAACACTTCTGAGAACATAAAAAGCACTGCTGCCGGCTGTTCTCTAGGCATTCAAAAACAAAACTTTATGTACTTGGTGACCAATGAAAAGTTGTACAGACATTTTCCTTTAGAAGAGGAGGTTTCTCAGGGTCTGGGAAAACGGCTGGGGCCAGAGGGGTGGAAAAGGATTCTAATAAATTCCAACACCTCTAATTTAGCCAGCACAACATACCAGCAAATGCTGAAACCCATTTAGATACATTTGTATAGACATGCAATACAATCAAAGTCACTCAAAGAGAAGGAAGGCCACGAAGCACACACTTGGCTCACTTACATTTGACAATATTCGTAAGAATAATAAATACATGAATAATAATAACTGGCTAAATCTGGGACATTAAGGTTTTACAGACAGACTGTTTGTGTAAGATGGTGCCAAATGCAACAAAAATACACAAGTGCAAAAGAAGTTTTATTTAGGTAAAAACAGACTGCAAAGAAAGTATCAAAGAGAGAGGAAAAACTTAACTCGTTTCAGGCTCTGCACCCATGAATACATCAATCTCACCAATGCAAACGATTCCCATGGCAATTCTCAACAAGTCATCACATATACAGATGCTTAGTTTCAGGCTGCCAAAATTTTTGCAAGTAAGAAAAGACTGATTAAAAATATTGCTTCTCTCAAACGGATGGATGAAAGAAACATCATCTGTAAGCAGCATGGGCTGTGTAAAGACGAGAGAACATGTAAGGATGTAAGGATGTAACGAGAGCAAAAATATGGAGGCTATCTGGAGACTCCCATGAAAAGAGAGGACGATAAGGTTTAACTCAGGGTCAGTTATACAGTAGTCTAAGCCAAATTGTGTTGGGCTGCTAAAGCTCCCTCCCATCGCTTGCTGTGTACCCCCTCCCTCCCTCCCTGTACTGCTACCATCTCTCATGCTAGCTGATTTTAGAGCTAATAGCGCCCCCCTCCCCCTTTCTTCTTCTTTTTTTCTTTTTAAACTTCAGTAGTGGATACTGAGGGCTGCTGCGTAGCAAGGGAGGCTCTCGAAACAAAGAAGCCTGTAGATGTTTATTTCAGTACAGAGTAATTCTTTACCAGCTAAATAAACTTTCCTAAAATATTCGAGGCAAAAGCTGCAGGTTTCCAAATGCTGGAGTTCTCACCATCTGGAAGCCTTGAGCCATGGTGCATTCTGCTTGCATCTTTCATGAATAAACTTCCTTTTAAATGAAAGCAAACAAGTTTTCCTCCCGCTTCCTGGTTGTGCAATGACTTAAGCAAACAAAAACAAACATGTAAGGCTTGATTTGGAGCAAGGGCCGCACTGAAGGTTAGAGTCTCACTCAGCCTAAAATCCCATTGCAGCATAGTTCATTTTCCCTTCGCAAAAGAGAAGTCTGTTGCTACCACTTACAGCTGAACATCTTGACAACCCAGACTGAACTGAACTGATTGAAGTAGATTATTTCATTGCTTCAAAACATTTCTAGGGTTCTCATGTGTCAGGATGGTTTTTTACTATTGCCTCCAGACCTTTCAATGCAAGAGAGTAGCAGCTACCCTTCCCAGTGGTTTCCAACTGGATCCAGATATAAAGCAAGTCTGCATTTGAAACCTACCTGTGCTGCAGCCAACAAAGATCAGTTGGTTGATACTGCTTTTATCCCATCAGGAATGTACAGGTCCCAGAACTACTCATTCCTTACCAAGATTCAATGAAAAATGGCATTCTTCAGGAAGAACATAAAGTCCAGATGGAGTAAACAGGCATGAGAGTAAAAGGGAACAGCAAAATTTCATTTGATTTGGGGTCAGCTGGAAAACTATCACCCCAGAGTCCTGGCAGGTTCAATTTTCCCTGCCCAGAAACCTCACTCAAATAACATTTTCAAATGCATTGATAGAGAGATGGTGTTCATGAATGCTTGGTGACTGAACAGTGCGTACAGCTGCATTTGACATCCCCAAACTAGTTGTAAACACCAGCTTTCTTACAGATAGGAGATAGCAACTGGCAAAGCACTTACAACTGTCCTAAATAAGCCCGTCCCTTTTTCAGGGCAAAGGATATTTTCCATGTTTTAGTTACAAAGTCAGGCTAGCAAGGGAATGGAGACTTCCTCAATCACTGTCTGACAGACAGAGCACAAGAGTTCAGATAAAGCTGGTCTTTGCTAAGAGGCTGAGAGCGAGTGTTTCCAGAAATTATTCAAATGCCAGACAGTCTAACTCATAAACAGAAAAGCATTGTAATTTTCACTACTTAGCTCATATCAAGCATTTCTTTACAAGTAATTTTACCACAGGTAGGAGAACAGAATTAATCCACATTTAAAGGTCAGTCATGTAAAAATGGGGCTAACTGAGCTTGTGGAGGTAATATTAGCAATAGACTAGGGGTCTGCTGAATCCGCGTTCTCTGCTTAACCATTTACAGAGCTACATCCTGCATAACTGATCACAATCCTCTTACCAAATGTTATTTTGACAGCTGGCTTAAAACAAGTGGGTGGTCCTTACAGCTAGGGAACATACCACAGAAGCAGAGCGGAACGTGATGAAGTAAGAATCAATAAACATGAAGTCTTAATTTAAAACACTAACCTTCTAGCACTAGGAAATTTTTATTTGTGAAAAGAAAAATGAAATAAAAAAAGAGCAAGATTATCGGTGGCTCCATCTCTGTTTGGCAGGGTCATGCTCAAGAGTTGCTCTGGGGTAGAATTAGTGATCTCTGCAGCACAGAACTGCTCCAGGGCCTGAAAGTAGCCTGACACGGTATTTACCAAAATCTACAGCAAATAAAGAATGTGGTTGAATTATGGATGCTAAATGAATAGAAAATGGCAAATACAACATTATAACAAGCATGAAACAGTCAAGCTCATATACAAGCCATATACTGCAACATACTATTGTTCTCTGCCATTTTAACCTGAGTGTTCTGAAAATATTTTAAGTGCAAGGATGTTTGAAATACACTATGAACTCACATACACTCATTGTCAAGGTTTATTTTGAGTAAAAACATCCCTCCCCAAAGCAGATCATTCTTCTTAATTTTCTAATGTACGTCAACTCTTTGTTGAATTTCAAGAAGTCTGACTTGTCTGCCAACAGTTTCATGATTTACAGTTTCCTGACTGGCCAATACCTTCACACAAACAAACAAGATGGATAAAATAAAGATACAGAGCTGCCTGGAGCCTCTGTAATGCTGATTAAAAAAAATACTGAAGTGCAAGACTTTCAACTTCTTCTGCTACCAGGCCAGGCAAGTGATTTGCCAAGCTATCTCAGTCAGGAAGAGACCCACTGATAATCTGGCTGCTTTTCTGCACTGAGTTGAACTTTTCACACATTTTGGAGGCAGCATCTGGTTTACAACATCTATAGTGATTTCACAGACACCATTATCCCTCAAACTACACTCTAGGCCAGTCAAAGCCTCAATTTCCACTTCAATAACACCAGCAAAAATAAAGATATTAGATGGTATCTGGCTCTTGATTGTTTTCCAACACAGGCTGAGCGGCAGAAGTGCTAGAGTTTGCTGACGTGGGTGAGAAAGGGCCGTGAGGACGACTAGAGCAGCATATTCTGTGCATAAGAAGTGCCTGCAATCACTCAAGAGCAAGTTCAAGGTAGTCTCCTCTGTCATGTAGTACAACGACCCCACAATTAGAGAGGAATAGTTTATTCTTATCTTAATGGATTGGGATTTTATCAGCAGAAAAACAATGACAAAAGTAAGCCTGTTAAACAAGAAACTTTGGACACATCCTGTACCTAACTCATAGAAAAATAGTCACCATCACATTTAAAGATGGGGAAAAGGCCCAGAAAGGTGCTGAAACAGGAGGCATATCTGCCTCCCTCTACCAACCCGGACAGGGCTCTCTGCGGAGCAGCAACTTTCTATTATAGCAAGGATTATGTTTCCATGACCAGCATATGCTGATCCAGCTGCCTGGTAGTGCCTCTTCCTTGCACCAGCCCAGGTAGGTACCTGGAGGAAACCAGTTGAAAACCAAAGCAACTTTCCCATTTCATCGCACAGTCGCAGGAGCAGCCCTGCCCGTGCAAGGGAAGGAACGGGGCTGGTACAGCCTCGGCTCAGAGCAGCTTCAGCTGAGGTGGAATTTCACCTTAAAACTAAAAACTACCATTAAACCCTAGGCATTTCCCTGTGAAGGTCACTGAATCCTTATCTTTCCCTGACTGCATTAGTAAGAGACAGCCATTTGTTTCAGAAGATACATGTCATAGGAACAGTCAGTTATTCAACTATAGAGAAAATTCGGCCAAAGCTCAGTACCGGCAAGCCTGTCAATACCAACTATCTCAAGATATGTTACCCATCTTTGACCCAGGAGAGAGAAAATAAAGTCTTGCCTCTTCATTAATGGAGTCCTTTCTCATCCTTTTTACCTGAGCATGAAAATGGCAGTGGCAGATTTCAGAAGTACCAGCTTAAATTATCTGCATCCCACTGCTGCCCTCGTTCCTACCTACTCTGCCCCTCTGTTTCAAAGTGTGTCCAGGAACTAATTCCCGAAGGCGTTTTTTTCCCTGAGCCAGAACAGAGGTCCAGGAACAGGAGTTCCTTACGCTGGCATTCCCACATGAAAAGGGCACAGTGGACTCAGCCACACGGTGAAAACCAAATCCAAATTGAGAAAGAAAGAGACAAACAGACTGCTGGACATCACCAGATAAATCCTGATGAAGATGCATTTCAGTTGCTATAGACGTTTCTGTATTACAACCTCAGAGATGACCTGGAGCACCAGCAGATATCACAACAAGCCCACCCAGACTTGCTTTCCAAATCAGAGCTCAGCTTAAACGCAAGTCCAAAATCGATAGGTAACACTATCAATATTTACTGGGTCTTTATTTTTGTTAAACAAATAAAGGCCAGAGTTTCACACTGCAGCCATTTCATCTTCTCCTAGGAATAAATTTTATAAATGGGGCTGTTCATTAAATGCAGGCAGTCCATATCATGCTCCTGTCACACACATGCACACACCCCCAAGAGTGTAAAAATTAGCACAGGAAAAACAGTTAAGGAAAAGTTATGGGTTTTTTTTTCAAGCCAGAGTTGGCACCATTACAAATTCAGGGAATTAAGTGTTGTGAGTTTTAAAAGAAATTCTCTTACCCAAAGTGAACAAATAATTTTTAGGGAGTTCTACGTTTCTTTTACTGCCTGTTCAGCTGCGGTAAAGCATTAAAAAAGGACAGCAACTTCCACTGTGGTAGCATATGTCGAATCTGTACCTTTTAGGTACTGTCTTTTGTCTAGAACTTCAGTTTAATGTCAGCTTCAACTTCACAACACACCAGGCTGTGCAATAAGGAATTGCTAAGGATGGAAATTCGGACAGTAGGAGGCACCCATTGAAAGATCTGATAATAAAGCACCACAGGAGAGTAAACCTAGATTATACTGAAACTATTTCTTAAACTGGAAAATGAATTGTGGTTTATTTTTTCAAAACAAGACAAACATCTAGGCTAGTATATACCATTTGTCTCAAAAACAACCAACCCCTTCCTCCCCCAAATCTAAAGCCCCCCAAACCCCCAGAAATAAACTGGGGCAACGTGCATGCCTAGCCTTCATGCTCTCCTTTAAAAATGCCAACTTTTACGAAAGACTGGCTTGCTAAGAAACACCAGTGAAGGTTGCCAGCCAATACTGTTATTATCTGTGCACCCATGCATAAAAAGTGAACCGACCTCACAATTCAGAATGTGAACCTCCTCAGATATCATGAGAACAGCACGTCTTTTGGATTAGAAATCAGGGCAAAAGCAGAGGGTTACTGACAGAAAAGACCTTAAAAAAAAAAAAACCTACAGGAGTTACAATACATGCTGCACTCACAGAATCAGTTGCTTAAGATTACAGAGTGCTCAGAAGATTTTTGCTAAGAGCAGAGGGCCACCAGTTAGTAAGCAAGAAACACAGGCCAGAACAGAGAGAGGACAATACTAAGTATTTCAGGTTTAGTCCAACCCCTTATACAAGAATGAGATTTTTTCCAAGTGGACAAATCTGGAAAAAATAGCTGACTTCTTTCCCAGACACTTATGCTGCTGCTGAGAGTGCACTGCAATACAGAAGACTACGAAAACATACTTGGCCACTCAGCTAACTCATCAGGGATGCAGAAACATTGTCTGCTGGTTCAACTCTGAGCCATCTAAAGACATACAGTTAAAAGAAATTTCCCCTCACAGATACAAATGTGCAAGGAACAAATATAGTTTCAGACCAGCAGATGTAAGCACTTGGTCCCCTCGTCAGCCTCTATCTAGATTTGTAAATGAGTTGCTGCTAACATTTTCTGGAATGCAGGCAGCCAAGATGTTAGGAAGGAAGGTGACATAAGCAGGTGTGAATTTATCTGTAGCTGTGGGAGTTTTTTCCCCTCTCTCCCCCTTACCACCAGCCACTGTGGAGTGGAGTGATGCACACAGCCTGTGTCCTCCCCTCCTCCATATAAACTGGAGGCTGCATCTGCCCCCAGTACACACAAAACCCTCTGGCAAACCCCCACATGCCTCTTTTATGTTAGCATATATTCTGGAACAACTTTCAAGAAAATACTGTTTTCATATAAAGTTTCCAGCCTTGCCTCATAGCATGAAGAATCTTGTTTCAATCATACACACCTCAAGGTATAGGACATTAATAAAAGGCAAGCCTGCGGAACGGCTGCTTTCTTAATAGGAAGGAGGCAATTGCATCATGCAGTACAGGAGCTGGCAAGCTACAGACTCCTGATTTTAGCCTTCAAACTCAGCAAAAATATCTACACAGCTGCTCTTCAGAGAGATTTTTGGGATCCCCAGAAGCCTTATATTTTTCATTCTCAGGTTCTGTTCCAGCAGTTCCATTTTCATATGCAGTTTTCTTTGGCAAACTCTACCACCACATTACAAACTCCCACTTCAAGTCTGAAACATATAGCCTTTTCTCCCATCTACCATTAATTGTAAACGTAAGTGCTCACAATTTCAATTTGTTATATGAAGTTTCCTGCAGAGTGTCCATTTTTAAAGGCCCTCAACAGCTATCATCAGCAAACTGTGACAGGAACTCTGCCAAGGGCCAGCTTCAAGGCACTCCTAGGTGTTGACAGAAAGCTTGAAGTTTTGAAATGCTACTTTTATTTTGGGTGATACAGGGTAGGAAGATGGAGAAAGTGCAAGAAAGAGTGAAGCTGAACACTACTCAAAAAAGTTTAAAGAACCTAGAAACAAGTGCAGTGTCACCTGTGCCTCTAAAGGCAAGCTCAGAGGGATGAATGGAAGTAGAAGAGTAAGAAAATTTCCTTCTGTTTCTTCAGAGAGACATCCTACATTTAAAGCCCAAAGGGTGCACAGTTACCTTTTCAATATATATGCTTTCTGATGGCTTCTTAGCATAGGATGAAATCGAAACCCCTGAGGATGCCATGGAATGATTTTTATAATTTTCTCCTCGAGTTGGGTAAAACCAGCTATGCTCAACCCATCTGCTGCCCTTAGATGTTGTTTGCAAAGACATATAAAAATAGAAGTTAAAATTAAGCTGAACAATGAGAGCAAAGCCTAGCATCTGCCTCGACCTCCCTCCCCCAACACAACTTGCTTGGTATCGCTGCCCATGTGCCAGCAAAAGCCAATCACCACCTTGCTACATGACAAGTCATGAAATCAGAGCAAGGAAATCCTAAAGCATGTTAACATAACGAGAGGCCAGGAAAAGGCTGGAGAAGGCTGAGAACAACTTGGTAAAAGTTAACCTAAAGAAAATATTTTCGTTGCATGAAAATCCAACAAGGCGTAAGAACTGCATACAATGCCTCAAGAACCGAGAAGCATAGGTATCACTATTAGGTATGCTGACAAAAGATAGCTCAGGGTATGTTCTCTGTTTGAATCTTCTGTGACTTTTAAACTTCAGATACTTCAGATAGTTACAGATTTGAAGCAACAGAACTATCTAAGAACAATCTAAGAAAAACTAAGTGCAATAACATGTACATGTATAAGAGAAGTTACATGCACTGATGACACGGCATTGCTAATTCTCCAGAGACTATGGTTAAGATGACCTCTTAAAATTTGTTTTATAAGCTCTTTAAATGAATATAGCAATATATTTTTATTTAGTGTTTCAGAGTAACTATACTACTTAAAGTTTTTAAATGAAGACTCCCAACTTTCTGAAAAGGGATAGCGACTGAACATAGACACGTGCAAGAAGAAACAGCCAACTTTAGAGCTCTCCTGTGTTTTCCATTTATTATTCTCCTAACAAAGAGTACACCTGCAAAGCAGGTAGCAAAACAGAGATATATAAGCCAGATAAATAAGCAGCCACCAGCACAGTCTATTGTCTTGGACTTCATTTTACAGCTAAAAAACAAATTCAGCATTTGCATGCTGCTCTGTTTTGGCTGTCTGCTCCCCTTTCCTTCCCAGATTACTTTTTTTTAAGCTAGCAGCAGCCGGTTGGTGTAATTAAAACCTACACGTACAGCTCATTTGGTTGCATAAGCCTTTAAAAAACACGTAAAACAACTGCAGCCCATTACATAGATGTAAATCTGTAAAAACAACCGCAGCTCCAGCCCCGTCCCCTGCAGCCTTGGAGGGCCCGGTTCTGGCCCGTACCAAAGGCACGCTTCCTGCGGGCTCCCTTGCCAGCTCACATAAGACAAGCGCGAGAAGCAGCCGCAGCGCGGGAGCGCAGCACCGAGACGGTGCAGTCTGCCTCCCCGTGAGCTGAACTGCAGCTGCTTCCAGCCAAGCATGCAAAAACTGACAATCATCTAGGTTATGCTCTAATTTGAGCAGCCAGCAAACTTCTTGAAACTTGGCCAGGTCTGGTAAAATCTGGGTATTTGGCAAGTCTGTGAATGGAGTTGCTTTAGAGGGAATTTTGCCAGCAGCCTGGCGCTGCATGACAGTGTTTGCCAATCCTGCCCTTGAAAAGAAATGGAAGAGACACGGGCTGTCAAAGGAGACTTATGGAGACCCTTCACAAGGCACCTTGCTTTCTTCTGAGATAACAGCCCTATTAATAGATAATGAATTGGAAAAGACTATTAAGAATAGCTATCCTATTACAGTCTGTGTGAAAAAAACCCAAGTATAAAAGAGAAGATGCAAGCCGGTTCCTAGAAGAAACACTGACTGGTTGTTTTCTCCTTGAACTCTAAATATCATCTGCAGGAAGTGCTGTGCATGGAAGATGTGAAACCCATGGGATGTTTCTCACTGCTCAAAGCAATCTATATGAAATAAGGAATTTGTTCTTTAGGTAACATTTGGAATTTGTTTTATAACACATGAAAGAGAGAGAAAGTAAAAAGCTTTGGTTTCTCAGAAGTGAAGTGAAGGATTTTTGTAACTGAAATCAAACCAAAAAGCACTAATTTCTCCCTCTAAGGAAGATAGTCTGTTCAGTTAATTTTTTTGTTTTTAACATGAAGGTACAAAAACATTCAAGTGTCTTATAAAAAATTTGCTTTTTTAAAAAAAGCATACACAACAGAACTTGAATGTTGTTGATTTAAAATTCCATCACAGATATAGCTAAAACCCAAAATCTGTACCATGGTGTGTCTCAAAGTGTAAGTAAGGGGTCATGCACTCCAGCTATGAGAAAATGGTCTATATACCCTTTCAGTCAAGAGGCAGGAACAAACCACTTACATGAATTCCACTCTTTGAATTTCATTTAAAAGCTTGCATAAGGTATGACTGTCAATACAGTAATGTTTGCATGAAATGTGGATTTTTTCATGTATTGTCAAATTATAAAATGAGAGTTAAATATTGTTCCTTCATAAAGATATGAACATTTCCTCTTGCTACGTATTAACAATTTGCTCATACTGAACTTAACAGAACTGTTAATTAGTCCAATTTCCCATTCTGGCAGAGGATGGTTTTGTCCAACCTTGCCAGATATTTCATTAGCATTTCTAAGAGTTAGACTAAAGTGGAAAATAATTTTTCAGAAAATTTAATATCATCAATTTGATGGAATTATATTCACAGCAATCCTGCAGGGAAGAGGAAGGAAAAGGGACAATTGGGATTTGAAACTGAATAAAACCTCAGGAAAGTTTTGGGGAGACAAAAGCTCTTATATCCAAATCTTCCAAGAAACTTAACTTTATAAGAAAGTTTGGAATAAGAACCAGATTTCAGCCATCTCTTGACGAGAGAAAAAATACAGGTGGAGATCACTGTTGTCTTCTTTATTTTGTCCATAGTCTGAAACCTAGACACTGATGTTACCATCTGGACTATTGTAAGTTAATTATGATAAAAGTAAATCAAAAATTATTTTGCATCAGGGATAATTTCAGGTCACTGGAACATCTATGGACTCCATTCCTGCAGAGATGACAATCCTCAAATCCAGGGTATTAAACCTTTCTTGCAGCTCCCACTCTGACACAATTTTCAGAAGTTAGTGTGCTTGTCCACTAAAGTATTTGGATAACTTTAGGGGATGACAAAGAGTCTGTGCAAAAGATGCATCTTTCAGTGCATGGTGTTAAGACTGAGGATCCTCAGCATGAGCACAAGACAACCATGTGGAGACTGCCTGAATTTCAAAGGTCTCCTAGAGGATTTATTTATAGTAATTCAGAAGTGACAAGGGGAGGATGTTGCAATTTTTGCATTCCTAGGCACCAGTCTTCCTGAGAAAATATTTCTCTGATTTTCATGTCACAACTATCTAAACTATTTTCTGTGGTTTTCTTTTCTCAAGTAGAACAGTATAATGTCTGTAATAAGTCTATATTCTTTCAAAAGCTCCCTTTAAGGTAAACCATTATTACTTTAAAGGAAAGACTCCCTCTCAAAAGGTATTTAAAACCTGACTTACTTTTCGAACACTGATGTCCTTCACGACACTTACTCAATAAAACCCAAAAGTGAGGCAAAGAAAAAAGAATACTATGTACAAGATAAATATAAAAGATAAAAGGTGGGAATACGCTCCAAAATATATTTTCAGCTTAGCCTCAGAGGCATGAACATTCTGGTTCAAATGAATATATATCATCCTTACTGACGGACATTGAAAATAGCTTTGTGAAAGAGTCCTTGGAAAGTACATTTGTGGAGGTTTCTAAAGCTTTTTTGTGCCATTGTCAGACTCATTTTATTAAACAACAGCTGATGCAATTGCAGTTAAAAAATTTACAGAGACCTATTGTTTCACATAATAGCCATAAGCATTTAATTCTAGTTCAGTACCTTGCAGAAACACGCAAACATGGCAGTGATGCACTGGCATGCAGACAAAATAACTTTAGGACAAGGAAGTGCTGCCATTTATACACTGTGAATCATTTCCAAAATTTTTTCAATAATAGCAGCAGCTTCTTTAAATAACAACCTATTTGAACACTTGCTCGTGTGCAAAGAGCAGTAATGAATGAATTCTATCCCCTCCTGAAAAGGCCCTCTTTCAAAAGCCTTTTTTTGTTAGTTTAAGTGGGATTTAAATGATCAGCTTCCAAATTGGAAAGCACTGTTTTGTTGTTTAAGGAAGCTAGACAAAAAAAACTATCTGGTAGAATAAGACTACAATGGCAGAGTCAGATTTCCAGATAGGTTCTATTACAAATGTGCTTGGCAATAGTTTGTCTAGTGTAAGTGGGAGCAACAATGGGGCTGTGTCAACTTATGCCAAGGGTGGATTTGCTCCACAGCCTTAAAACTGATTTATTGTTTAGAGAAAGGACTGAGTCAGAGGCAGGGTGGTGGTGGGGAAAGTCAAGCAAGTCTTTAAAAACCTTGCTTCATTAGTTTGATGATTTTTTTTTTTAAGTTACTGAAGATTTACAACTCCTAATGAAAATCTGAAAATATTACCTCAAAAGAATTTATTAGTACCTAGACCTCATTAGTTTAAGCACCTACGCTTCATCCCACACCACAAAGAAATGGATCTATAAGACAGAGACATGAAAGGATACAGGCAAAATTTAGGAATTACATCCAAAACTGATCCAGACCTGGAGCGCATTGGATGCATACAATATTCAACAGGGGAGAGGTAGAAAATCCTGGCTTCTAATCTCCATTCCTCTCAGTTCAAACATTTTACATTAAGGAGCCATTTAATTATAAAACAAAATAAAAACCTAAAAACACTCCCTAGAGCAGGAAGAATTAGAGTCCTCTACACCTCTTGTTTAAACTAGTATACTACATGAAATACTTTGCTTCAAATAAAGGCCTGAGCAGTACCAAGAACTTCTGTTGCTGCTGAAGGTTTACTTGTAAAAGGAATGAAAATAAAAGATTTTAATAGAGACATATCGCACCTTAAGGGAAAGTACAGTGACAGGCTAAACAAAACTGCAGTATTTAATTGTTTCTCCTTTTGTGCTTTCAAGCACATTCCATTACAACACAGTATTTAATCGCATTAGGCAAATTGTTATACAATTGAATTCATTATGGCCTTATGAAGGTTACTATGGTCTTATGAAGGTTAGTCACCTCCAGCCTAATTATGCAAACAAGTGCATCAATATATACTCACAAGGATCAATAGACCACTCGTTCAAAGAGCTTCCCACATGACACTGTGGACCTCTTTCTAAAATGCAGCCAGTGAACTCTTGAGCACGATGGTGGCCAGCCGTCCCAAACAGACCCCTCCAGATCACTCTTTCCCAGAAGGAGAGTCCCCACGTTCCAGATGAGGTGGCTGACAACACAAATTACTGCCACGGTCCTGCGGGACACTAACGCACCTCAGGGCTGGGCTGCAGCTGGCTCTGCGCCTCCGCGCAGATGGTCTGAGATGGGCAGAACAACAGCATCAGGCACCCAGAGTCCCTGCGCAGGAACGAAGCCCTGGCGTTGCCCTGTAAAGGTAGGAGAAACAAGCCTACCTGTGCCGAACTGACGGCCGTACTTCACTTTGCATGTGAGAACATTGCTTGTGCAACAGTATTTTGGTTTTAGAGTCAGTGAGTGTGTGTGTATATGCATATATAAACACACACACACATACACATGCATCATACGCATCTGCACACGCTAAAAAAAAGAAAAAGAAAAAGGACTCCGAAGTGGGAAAAACGCAAACAAGACGCTGTCTGATATTAATAAACCATACTAGAGAACATTTCTGGGTCATGATGCTCCTTGGTAAGTATGTCTCTCCAGATCAGTGTCATGGTTTCTACACCTGTCAGTCTCTATCTTTTAAACCTGGAAAAAAAATAACCTGAGCAGGTCTGCTAAGTTTCACAAAGCACTGGAAACAGAATGAGAGTTGACTCACTGTATCTCAGAAATGGTATTTTTCTTCATTTGGGTACTTTTTCAAGCTTTCTTTGAAACCACTACACAGAAATATTTTAAAATTAAATGGTAATTAAATGAGCATACTGAACTGGCAAAATCAGAGCTCTTCATAGCATTAATCCGTATTTGTTCCAAGCAATTAAAAAGAAGTAGCTGTATCTGTGTTAATATATAATCATCAAATCCTTTTTTTATTTGCAGATACAAGGAAACTTTATAGTGTATCCCTCTAAGGCTGAAAAACATTGCACCAGATCCCTACAGTAACAGCAATCCCATTCTAAGAGTCAAAAAGCTTGTGTATATTTACTGATAATATCAATCTTGACTCATTCCCTAGACAAATTCACGATACCAAATTATATATGAAACTTGCAAAACAGGTGCTACACTGGATACAGTACAGCTTAAGAACCTAGCTCTGAAATTATTTTGAGCATAAAAACGTGAGATGCTAGACATAGCTGTAATTCAGAAGATTCAAAGGGAAGTCATGCTTTAATTATGTCCAATTCTCCATTTCAAAAGAAAAACATGCATATGCAGCTTTTGAAAATTAAAACCATATTAAAGTGTGGAGAAAACCCACTTGAAGTAATTAGAGGACTTGGACTTTGGCAGTAAGAACTTGCAGGTCATTATGAGTCATTGCCATCATTCAGTTTCCTCAGATGCAGAACAGAAATAGAGCAGATGGAGGAAATTGAAACAGCCCAAGCAAGAAGCAGAGAGTGACTCAATAAATACAACCCAGAGGTAATTCATTAGAACTCGTTATTTGGTATAAACTGCCTTGTGCTGCCTCTCCCAATACTGTATAGGAACTGTTTTCCTTTCTCCCCATCTATCCACAATTTTATAAAGGCTTTGTTTTTCTCACGGAATGCCTAAGTTAACCACTTAATCATCTTTCTATTCCATAAGAAAGAAACAAGAAAGTTAAAGGACAGAATCCATTAGCTGTAATTTTCTTACTGGAATCCTTAATTTCCTCCACAAGTCAGAAAGTTCACAGGATAATAGAAGATGAAGACTAGAAGAGGAAAATGCTATATTTGAGATATATATTCAGACTGCAAATGGAATCTCTTTCACACAAAACCCTTTCTTTGCCAAATTCCAATCAAAACAAGGAATAGTCCCAAGAATCATTAGCATCTGCAAGATTTTAAAACCCAATCACCATAGTTTCAGTTCAAATTAATCTATTTAAAAGAAAATTTATCTCCCGTCCTATGCCATTAAACTGATGTCCATGGGAAAAAATAGCTCCAAATATTAATGCTTTTTCAGAGTTTGCAATCTGTAGCGTGTCATGAAATTTCTATGTCCCAAAATACCCTGTCCTAAAAGGGCATCAATCAGCCCAGCAATCTGACTTCAAGCCACCTCAATGGATTCATGATTCTGAAATGGAATTTTAAATGAAGGATTACAAATATAGACTATCAGAGAGAAGCTTTCCAGAAGGTATTGTGCTTCAGGTGAAAAGAAAATTGCATTTCTTCTGGTTCTTAATTCTTTCAAGGGGCATATACATCCAATGCTGTTTTTTCCTCATTTGCGCTCAATTTACAAGTTTAACAATGGACTTACGCAGTTTTGCCCTCACTATCTTGTTTGGTGGCATTGGCTCCTTTTTTACCCAGCAACGAAGCCACTTTCTCAGGATCGCCATTCTCCACTGCCTGCAGCAGCCGATCATCATTCTTATTCCACTCATTGGTCTGGAGTAAAAGAAAGAAAAGAAATAAATATTAGTACCAGCACTATGCCCAGGCTTCTCTGAACGATCCCCCCCACACTTACCACAGAGACCTAAAACAAAAACCCAACCCAAAGATATGCCACTGTGAAAGTAACTTGCAACTTGGGTAGCACAGGCTCCCAAGGACTCGATGGCTGAAGCCAGGACCTAAGCGATAGGCAGGAGATGAGGCCCAGTACAGAAACTGATTCTGCAGAACAGCAGTGCAGAAATAAATCTACTTGTTCTTACTGTGATTAAGCAAGTTCTCCTTCATTTGTCTAGTCCTGATTTCTATTATGGAGTTGCACTGGCCCCATGAGACCATCATATACATCATGTGCGTAGGCAATGAGCTGTCTCTGATTCACACCCCACCCTACCAACACAGGCTGGCCAAAACTTTCCATGTTTAAGGCTTTCCCATACTGATGCTTCATAAGAGACTAACAAATCCAGAGATTGCCTTTTCCAGACTAACTAGTTTTACCAAGCTTTTATCTCCCTGTCAGATTTAGGACAAACAAATCAACCCATCAATAGACAGCACATCCTGAGCACTGCTGAAAGCAAAAGATGACCACCCTATGTTCAAGCTTTTCCCAGCATAATCCATTAAATTGTTTTGCTCATCCTTGTCAGCTGGATGAGTGAAAGGACACTTTTCTCTAATATGATGATTCCCCCCTTCCCTTCTGTACTTTCAGGACCTGGCCTATTCCCTGTACCAGACCTCCAAGCTGGATCTAACAAGAAAAGAGAGGAATGTTATCCCTCTCTATCCTGTAAGATTACAGAGAAAAAAAAAAAAAGGCTCTGGAAAAGGAGTAAAAGTTGTATCCACGCCTTCTTGTCTGGACTGACAACAGAGTGCAATCTTCCAAAGAGCATCTGGTTTGCATGGAATTAAAAACTGCATTTGGATTAGCACTACACCCTACTATACTCAGGAGTGCATCTTCAACAGATTACAGCTCTCTCTTTGACATCAGTCTGCTCATCTCCAGCATGACTGCCTATTTATCAGCACTGGATTTCTGCACAACTTTGGCAAGGATTGAATTCATATTAATAATGTCCCTTGAGAAATGTTCAGCTTAACCTCTCTGTCCTGACGCTCTGCACAGAGACTCTTTTGCCCCGAGCGGAACACAAAATCTGATGTTCCTCCTCGTGACCTGCTGAGGAAAAGAGAGCATGAGGTGTGCACTGATATGAATTAACTCCACAGACTGCGCACACCCTGAAAAATGGAACAGGAGAAAAGTGTTACAGGTTAGCAGCAGTTTAAAAACCAAAACAAAAAAACCCTCAGGGAGAGGGCTCAGTCCGAGCACGAGACGAGACAGGAGCCGAAGGAACGCCACCTGGAACGAGAAGGTCTGGACGGCAGCTCTGGCGAAGGAAGTGGCACGCAGAAGACGGAAAGAACAACTGCAGTCTATTATGCAAGTGCCCTGACTGGTGGGTAAATGCACATCCAGCAAGTTATATTCTTTATTCTTATAAAGCACTGGAATAAACCACTGTAGACTCTGGAGCATTAGTTACATCAGCAAAAAATGATGTTTCTCTTAGCAATATTTAGACTCCATGGCAATGAGTGCCCTGCCAAGCAGCAGTCTCCACCTAAAATGAAACTTTTTGCATATTCTTGGTTTGCGGAATTTTGTGCTTTTAAAGGGAGCCTATTACTAAAAGCAGATGTTAAAAAATGTATTTGCTTGTAAATAAAATCCTTTAAAATTAACACAGTTTTTGAGAGCATGTTACGCCTTTTGTTTTGGAGTTTATCCTGTTTCTATTCACCACTCATGCAAGAAAAAGATATTTAAATATAGGATATTTGATGAATCAACCTTACCCACAAATCACCAAGACAACTGCAAAGCATTGGCAGCACCTACCTCCTGCACTTTTTTTTTTTTTTTTTAAATCTTGGAAAGGGAAGGGGGAGGCTGCAAGTAATATGATAATGTACACACACACTTCTAACAAAATACTAACTTGTACTTCAAAAAAGAAATACAAGAACACCTAATTTAAGATCTCCTCATGACCTGAAATAACCCATTCTGCTTTAGAAACATGAAGCAGAATAAGCTACAGGAAAACGTTAAGATTAAGGCTTACTGAAAAACCTTGGCAAAATGGATTTCAGCACAGCTATAGCAGCATTCAGCTTTATAGTACAAGCATAGCTGAGTCCTCCAGGAGCAGCTGTGCGGATATTTAATATTCAGCTATTAAGCTGAAAAATTAGTGGTATATATTCCAATAATGCATTTAGCGGTACTCTGACATCAGCAAACCAGCACACCAATGCCAACTCCCAAATTTAAGAAAGAACCAAGATCAACAGTCGATTTCCCCTTGCAGGGGTCGCTGTGATAACTATCACCCTATCTATAATTACACTGATAATTAACATCCCCGACCCAAGAGAAACCAGCCCAGCTGGGTCTCAAATCACACCTCAGTATTTATCAAGCGTGGAAGCTGTACCTGGGAGATTTACAGATACTGAATGGGGGAAGCCTGGAGTGCTCCGAAAGTGGTTCTTCTGTTGCAGAATGATGCCGTGTTTTTGGTAACAGTAAAACACACTGACATACGGTACTAGTCTCTTGAAAGAAGAGAAACTTCATTTAATCTTTAATGTGGTTTTTAACCACACCTTTTTTGATAACAAAAATACATGTTCACACATACACAGCTGAACTAAGGTCTAACAGCGCATCATTTCAACAGCTGCTTCCTGTTCATTGATTAAGCAGTACCAACCTCGGACAAGCTGTAACTAACGCAGTTTCTCACGTGGGCCCTGAAAATACTCAGTTCCATCAGATTCATCGCAATGCCAAGGAAAGGCTATCAGTGTACATTGCCTTATTTTTCATGCAAAGCTGGTAATACTTTTACCCTCTCAGAGGAGGCTGAAGGCGAGAATAGGAAGCTCTATATTTGGTAATCATTTAAAAACCCTGTTTTCAGGATGCTAGTCCTAGTAGCTAATTAGTGTCTTTTCTTCTAAGCGCTTACACAGAATTGCTAAAGGAATGAATAGTTTCATAGGGGCTGCCACATACCTAATCAGCTAATATTAGTTCTTCCAACTACATGTTTTCAGATTTCCTCTTAGTGATGCTATAAAATCTTTGACATTACTGTACCAGCTCTTTTGTTTTGCTCCTGGAAAACAAGGGACATGTGCAGTTTCCCTTCATCATTCTGTAGCAGAGATGTGCTCATTTAAAAATTAAAATAGCTGTATTCTACAAGAAGCTTAAAAGCCAGCATACTGTATTACTCACATAAAAATTACATATCTTTGCATTAAAGCAATGACAATTCTGTTCTAGGGCAGCAATAAAAATGTTACTATTGTAGATGAAAAAGGTTAATTTTATATTCAAGCTATTTCAAGATTATACACATTTAACTACAAGGCAAGTTACATAAATCTATTTACAAATCTCATATTTTATTTGCAAAATGCAATGAGGGATACATCTGTATTCTGCAATCAGCTTGTCCACACAGAAAATCTGACTGCGTAGACATCAACTGTTGCTGAAGTATTCCTCTGCCACTGTTGAACTGTTTTTATTCCTCTGCTGTGTTCAAATCAGCAGCATCATACAACACATTCCAGAAGTTAAAGATACAGCAAATAAATAAAATAAATGGAATGCCATGGACTCTCAAAAACACCCATTCCAAGGGGGGATTGTAGCCTTATTACCCATCCTCCTCATGAAAAAAAACTAGAAGAAAAGAGAATCCATATGACACCCCGAAAGTCACTGCACCCAGGAGGAGCTGGCAGGGGAGCTGGAGACCCTTAGTCCGTGGGCTTTCACACTGTCTCATGTAATTAACACCCGCACAGCTACTGGTCCCAGAGCAGATAAGAATACACAAATCTCTGGACAAAGGAAGTGACTGCTGCTTTACGTACAATTTCTGAATCCACTGTAACATTAGCTCATCTGGTTTTGACCCCATAAGTCACACCTATTACCAAGTATCTGCTGAAAACTCAAGAGTCAACTTCTGCTGTGATAATAGAAAACACAGGTACTCCCAGACCTGGCTATGACCGTTCATTTTAGCATAAAAGCCACCTTCACCTGCCACTTAACATGCAGCACCAGCATTTGTTTGTCCTGGAGCACATGCACACAAGACGCATTCTGCCAACAGCGCTGGAGGGACCGAGGTGACCAAAAGGCAGGATAGCTGGAGATGTTAACTACTTAAACCCTCTGCAGCAATCTTCCTCTGCTGCAATCCCACAAACCGTCCCACCCCCCTTATTCAAGCAGCCCACACATTTCTGTCAGCCCCTTCCTTCAGCTGCCCTGGTGCCGCATCCTGCCTCCCTCATCACCAGGCTCCTCGGCACAGATCCCTTGCTCAGCTACGCCAACTGACTCAACTTCCGTATTTCATCCAAAAAGCACAGCACCACCCACCAAACAGTCCTTGGGAAGTTCCAGATCTGCCACTACCACTCTTTTGGGCTTTTTATTTATATAAAAGTTTCCTGTTATGTTGGAGATGCCGAGATACATATTGTTCTGAGCAAACTCATGCAGGGCACAGCAAGCTTGAGGTTAACGCTGAGTAGCAGGACAATATCTTCGGAAAAATCTCTATCAAGTGCAGCACCACAGCAATAAAAACTTCAAACTCAGGGTGTTAAGCAGACACCTTTCATCAGCAATAAAGCTAAAGAATTTTTTTAAGAGTGTTATAAATATGCAAATTAGCCAACCGAATAATATGTACAGCACGAGACATAGCACTACATGCAAATACACATGAAACACTGGAGCAGCTCCATGTAAAGGCAACCACGTGTATAACAAAGTTGGCAAGATCTGAGCCTGGAAAAGACAGCACATGTGTGTGTGGGGGGGCGTTACTTCCCCCCCCCAAAACCCAAGTCCCTCTCCACTCCTGCAGGCCGCATGCCAACCAGCTGACATTCAAACTATTGACATTCTGCAATGACAACGGTTTGCGAACACATGCAAAACTCAGCTGATGAAACACACATTTTAGCATAATAAAAGAGAACTGGCATTCTACAGAGTCTTTCTTCAGGCCAATTTTTAAACCTTAAAAAAAAAAAAACAACAGTATCCTGTATAGTTGAAGCCATGATATTAAAAGCATTACTTCTCAGGAGACAAAGTAATACTCATCAGAATACCGATACAGTCTGACCGAAACTTAACATCCCTCTCAAATATTGTCTTTAGCATTAATTCTCATTCCTCAGATGAGGAAGTGTGCTGTACGGCACTGGTCAGAAGCATCTCTCCAAGAACTGTTAAGTGTTTTCCATATTTAAGCATTTAAGAACCTAAAAAAGGGAGCAGGGAGGAGATGGCCAAGCCGTGGGTGGGAAGCCATCCCTGCGGGAGGCACTGTCAGACCGAGGCTACTGGAGCGAGGCCGGGGACAAGCTGATTCACTTGATCTTCCCCATTAGTTTACGAGTAGTCATAAAAAAGGGCGCAACACTCAAGCCCGAAGCAGAGCGTTTGCAACACCTCCAATGTTCACCATCAGGAGAGGAGGAACTTCTAAACACGCAGCTCTGTCGGACACAGAGAGACACACTTCAGTGACTTACTGACAGCAACCGCACTGACAGCTTCCGACTGAGTGGTTCCTCTGAACACAGATTATTTCCTCCACAAACCTATAGATGATTGTATAGCTCTATGTACTATGTACTATGGCTCTATGTACTAATTAAATAGTTATTATATTTGCAGCTGAAACTGCCCAGCAAAAAATGCTTTATCACTGAGATCATACGCAGTATGTGAAGCTGACAAACTGTTTTGCAGCTCAAAGAAAACATTGCTTAAAACAGTTGATTCAAGTTTTAACTATGAAAAAAGCCTTTGGTATGAAGGTTTCTCTGTCACAAATGGAATTATTTTTCTGTTCAGAGGAGAAGATCAAGAATTAAAAAAAGACTTTTACTAAAGCCTTTGAGGTACCCACTTTTTTTTTTTTTTTTTAATCACCACTATCACATCAGGATGCTAAACGCAGGTTCCTGGATATTACCCATGTACGTCATGCAAGAAATGACAACAAATAACAGGAGAAGGTAATACTTCTACTTAGCACTTGCACACAGTGTTTTCCAGGCAGAAAAACCTGAACAAACATTAACTGGACAACTGTGTTTCTCTATCTTTGGCATGCAGCCTACAGGAGATGGTTTAAGTGACCTTGCATTCTTGTAAATCTACTGGAGACAGATTATGTTATCTCCACTGAAATCAGAACTGCAGGGAAGCTGAGTAGCAAACTGAAATTCCTGATAATTTCAAACTCAGCAGCTCCCTGTCTGGAAAGGAAAGGAATACTTGCAGATCGGCCTCAAACAATTGCATGGCAAAGACACTGGACGTCACCGCCTCACAAGGTCATCCACGAAAGCCCGCATGTGCTGGACTTCCCAAGAGAGTCTTAAAAACAACAACAACCTATTGTAGGGAATGCACTCACCAAAGGAAACATTCCTCAAAGTTAAAACAACAAAGGACAGCCTTTCTCAAAAGAATGGCTTATCGGAAAACTTTATAGTCCAGGAGTCAGTGATAAGCGGGTAAGTAGCCTATACCTTTTCCAGCCCTCCAGCCCCCAAATTAGAGACCGAGTTTGCCTGTGGCAAAGCGGAGCGGCGGGGCAGAAAGCTTTCCTGCAGAGGGGCAAGGTGCTGTTGAGCGTTATCAGCAATGCCTGGTCCAGTCTGCGGCAGCAGCTCCCAGGACATTCGGTGCTTAGCAAATGCCAGGAGCTGCTGCCTCTGGGGCCCCTTTCCATTTCTGGGGCTCTGGCCCTTTTCTGTACCATTCAAAATCTGCCCATGGGCCATCTATGGCACCAGTGCCATTGCAAGCTGACCTCTGCTGCACTCTGCACACCACTTAACGCAGCATCCTGAATGTCATGCCAGAAGGTGCTATGTTCATTAACCTCACCACAAGTAAGGGCCTGACCTCTAGTTAACAAGTTGTCAAAAAAGCTAAGTGTGACAACAGCTTTGGAAGCAATTCATAGTGATACTATCTACACATCACTGTCTAATTGCTACACCAGAAATGGCCTTTTCCAGCTTCACCTGGCCACCTATGTTCCTTCTTTTAAGTGACTGATGGCTAATACTTAATATTTACATAAACAGATAAAGCATTTACAGCTCACAGCATTTCTTTAAAGGTGGAAACAGGAGCGGCAAAACAAGTTATCTGCAAACATCTTGCAACCAAAAACGTCAATCCATTGTCTTTCTCCTGCTTCTTGTGCTACTTGTGCCAAGTTGGGGTAACCGTCTATGCCAAGTGTGTGAGGTCTGTCTGATACTGGAGACTGCGTTTGTGTCAGACCATCAATTCCACATGAACAGCAGATAAAACCACCGCGAAGAAGGCAGGAAACAGCCTGTGCTGGAGTGAATGAACAAGGGTTGGTAACAAAAGACTAACAGTAGATTGTCAGTAAACCTTGATAATTACCCATTCATTGGGTAGCTTCTGTGGATAAAGATGTGATTATTATCCAAGCAAACCATTTTTTCCTGCTGAACCCCAGAATAATACAACTGAACAGCAAGTCACTCAGCGGGGCACTTCTGTCAGCCAGTGACACTGCCTGGAAGGTCTCCTGACTGCAAGCTATGAAAAGAAAGGGTCTTTCACCAGCAGAAAAGGGGAAAGACGACCTGACTGAAATTGCCACCTGAGACAGCAAGTTCTTGGAGGAAAAAAGAAAAAACTTAGAGCAGTCTTTGCTTAAGTAATGACTGGAATTTGCAGCAGGCTGTGAGCTGAACACCCAAGAGGGCAATAAAAATGGGAAAAAATGCATTAAAGAGCTTGCTGTTTCGCTGAGATATTTATGTTTCTTGTTAGTAAAGGACAATTATTTGCTTGACAAACCTGGGTTTGCTTTAACAATTTCGGTTGGGCTTTAAATGCAAAGGAGCCATAAGGTCAGAGTGTCAGGAACCTGCATAGTTAACAGAGGGGAAATCAGTAGCCTCTTCATAATTCAGCTGTGAGATTTCATTTCTGTAAAGGAATAAGAAATAAGGGAAAAGGCTGAGGCCAGAAAGTCTGCAAGGGAGGCCAAGAGGTCCACCCAGACCAAGGAAAATGGTCAGGCCACAACTAGTGAGCTTAGAGGCATATAGTGGAGTTCTACCAAAGCTGTGAGACACAACTAGCAAATGCTTCTCACTTCACTTCCCAGTAAAGCCCATGATGTATTTTTGTTTCTGATGCTACTTTTTAGCATCTTTTCAAGATAAAGGAAATCAATTTCTGCATTTGAGGAACAGCAGGATTTCCTGTTAACATCAGAAAGTATTGCATCTAGGTGCTCAAGGCTTCTATTTTCTTTTAAGCAATTACTGCTGTTTTCGAGTAACCAATTTATTTCCAGTGGAGATGAAGGAAAGTGGTAAGCACAAAGCTCACCACATGCTAAGCATTAGAACAAAATAAGAAAAACTACATCAAATCATTAGTAACATGCAGCCAGAGCACTGGCAATATGTCAAACCACTGCCCATTGTTTATCACCTCACACATCACCAATACAGAAATTGGAGATTAATCTTTACTTGAAGATAGCAAAGGATGTAGCAGTAACTACACCACAGGCAACTGATCATTCTCAATATGACAGAAGAAAGTAAAGTCAACAATTAATTGAGTATATTTGTATAAATGAAACAATGCTTACTTTAATGCAGGCGAAAAACCACAGGGGATTTTTTTATACTTAAAAAAAAATTCTTATTAGTCCTCTTTGAAGTGATCATCTGCCATTGTTCTGCTTTTGCTCATAGTTCTAAGGAGTTGAACTATAATGAATATGCACTGAGATGATTGCTTCTCTCATCTTGAAATTACTCAGTAAGTGTTATCAAAACCAAAATACACCTACTAGACTGCAGTCTATAGCTGGATACCTGGCAGTTCCTTCCTTCAAAAATCCCTGGGTTGTCAGAACACAGATTTAAATTAAAAACAAACAAACAACAACAAACTCCCTCACAAATAGTGATCCAAGGAGCATCTAGATCCTTATTTCTAATTTATAAAAAAAATATATAAATAAGAAGCTGATCTTCAGCATTAGAGGACTGGAAAAGAACTGCTTTCTAATAAAGTTTTAAGATGGAAGAACTACTCAATCAACAGATTTTAGCTATGCATCAAGGTCAAACTGTTACTCACATAAAGGACATTTAGCCTTTCAAGTCTTCAGGATTTCTGGTACACAGATGTTTTATGTTCAGTTGGGGGAAAAAAAGAAACCAGGAGATCTGAAGTGAAATGGGCTGCATAATCCAATCTCATCTTTTATTTGGTAAGTATTTTTCAGTGAAAAACAGGCTGTAAAATACAGGGACACTGCCAACTATGCAAGCAAAATTTGTTTGTTCAGCTACTGTGTCGATTGTCTTGCATTCTGCAATACTGCGCTGGAGACAACAGTCTCTGAGGAGCAGAGGGTGCCCTAATGACCAGGGAACAGGTCTAAGCTCTTTGGTCAGCCCATCGGCTTTAAGTTTGCAATGCGATACACAACACTTCCCATGCAGAATTTTCTTATTTGCTGATATGAGTATCTGAGCTTACTCTGTCTACTCAGATCTTTAATGACACCCTGCAGTTTCTGTTGATTAGTAAATTTAGTCAGAGACCATCAATGTTTGATGGATCTTCCTGCTTCCAGATGAGCGAATGGACGTTGTTCTGTCCTTCAGGAACCCACTTACATCCAGCATTAGCTCATTTAGGAGGAGTGGCACTTTCTACCCTTATAGCTCCATCTTTCCTCCTGCCTTGTGGTGAAACTTCCCAACCACTGCACATTTTGTCACTTCTGCACAGTAAACTTGTTTTTCATTAGTTTTGGAGCAGTTGCCCTTTTTTCATCGTTATTCTGTAAAGGCAAAAAGACACAAAGGCTAATTATGAATTCTATAGATAAGGAAAAAAATCTTCAACACCAAACAGAACTGCACACAGTTCTGAATCAGACCAACTGATCACTATAAACTACTGCTTCAAGATGTATTGGTAAGGTACCAGTCACCGTGGTACCTTATATCACAAATATCTACATGATACCACAGCTCACATAATGAAAGCTGTTGGGGAGGGGGGGAAGAGGAGGGCATTCCTACTAGCAGAGACTGAAGTGGATTACTTGACAAAGCTCTACCATCTTATTACTTTCCGGAATACTCAAAAAGCATCTTAGTTATTTTTAAAACCACTTCAAATTATTTTTTATACCTACTGCCATGGTAGGAAGCAATCCAATTTCAAAATTCATAACAAAAAAAATCTGTATTAAAATCTCAAAACTATTCAGAGTAGGAAAATAGTCTATTTATAGTGGAATTTGTCATTCTTGTAAAGGACATATCCACTGTTACTGGGGTATGGCCTTCTATTCTGAAACCCTTGACATGGCCAAACAAAACACAGTGCATACAAAGAGACAAAACCCTATTCCAAGAAATGGTTTTGTTTGGAGTCTTTAAGAGCTCAACTCAATCCCTAAAAGTACTTCAAGACTGCAAAAAAAGGCAAAATAAGCTCCACTATGTCCGATCTTCATGAGGCCACTGACGGATGTTTGTGCCATGGATTATTAACGCTGGATCTAATACTTGTCAGTTTCCAAATCAAATATTACAGCTAAGCTTAGCTTGCTGTTTTAAATTCCATCGGTGTAATGAAAGATAACCTGAGCATCATAGGAAAGTTACACCTAAGATACATTCCCAGTAGGACTGAAGAAATTTGGAAAAAAACAATTGTTTTGCACAAAAATAAAATTCCCTTCAGCAGCCAGGGAAGAGTGCATGAGATTTCTCAACACCACATCTTCCCACGTTATTTATCCTCCACATCACATGCACCGAGAATTAGACAAGTCTTCTGTGTGTCAGACTTGCCGTATGTGGTAGATCAACTGCCCCCACGCAGCAGGCTTTACACAGAAGTAGAGAAAGGGCAAGGGAGCCCCCACCCTGCTTCCTTCCCTTGGGCCCCCGTCCTTCCCAACTGCATAAGGAGCTTCGCTCCTCTCCAAGGATGAACAATAACACCCGTTGTGCAGACCTTCCATCTACCAGGCACAGATGGCCTCAACCTTTCATGTGATCAGGGCCACAGCTGGTACACCATGCTTCAGGCAGCCTGTAGAAACTCAGCTATTTGCCCCAAGATAGTGGTGGGGTTTAACCCTTTCCTGTTTGAACAGTGATTGAGCTATCTGCCTCCTGGCATAATTGCCCTAGCTCTGCACTAACTGACCAGTCTACATGTACTGAACCCTCCCATTCTCATCTGTTTATTCCTTATCCACATGTGAGTTGCTAGAGTGCTAAGCGTCATCACTGCAATGCTCTTGCTCACTTGGATCCCCTGCATCTTACCAAACATGCCAGGATTATTCTCACAAGATGAGAGAAGACACATGCCCCCCACCCCTTTTCTTTTTATAACCCGCTTGGCTCCTTTTAATTGCTCCTCAAGATCATCAAGTTACTTTTCACGTATCAGTGATGAGTGCTGCCAATGGCTTCAGCATCTAGTCTTGTTCTCCCTCCGTGAGGGATACTGTTGCTGCCACACTGAGAAACCCTCCTTAGGGTTACCTGGGCTAGAGTCTGACTTCTTCACAAGATCCATGCACAGTTCCTATAATAAAAGAGTTCAGCAGCTAAACAATACCAAGAAATTTTCACCTTCCCAGTACAAATTCACTGCTAATTAAAAAGTGACAAAGAAAAGATACACAGAGTGCAAAATCCCGAAGGGCAGCACAGAGCCCAGAGTCTGTTTGGGGACCGAGCACACAATCCCATGCAAAGCGGTCCTGTTGTGCTACCAGCCGCTTTCTTGCCATCAAAAATAACCCTGTCACAGCCACAACCTCTTTGTTATAGCCTCTGGAGAGGCTAACACGAGAGACAAATGCCAGGTAATAATGTCAAACTTAGAAAACATTTACCTAAAGACACTCTTTCCCTTTGATGCTTATAAGCAGAGAGACTGGACAAATATCCCTAGATATTTGCTCCCTACCACGTCTTGTCTACTCTACACACTCTACTACTCAAGATTGAGACTGCATGCTGTGGCTACGCTGGATTATGGAATGCATCTAATGCAACAGCTACAACTGCTGAATTCAAACCATTCCCAGGAGCAATGACCATTCAGTGGCTAGTTAATTCTCATCCTTTTCAAAACATGCTTTTCTTTTCAATAATTTATGTTGAGGAAGGGTGGCGGGGGAGAGGAAGGGAGAGTAAGGATTTGTAACAGGCATTAAGTCTTCAAGGAAGAAAAGATAACCCCTAAGAGCTTTGTAGGTCATGACAAAAATGCAAAGAACTTGTATTTTGTAATTATCTGCATTACATATCTTTGGAGTTTCCTTCCATCTCATGAGACATGAAACCCAAATTAACAAGCATCTTTTTGCATCCTGTAATAGCATCTTTAACAGATTCAGTTAATAACTACAAAGGGTTGTATAAATCATAAACTGAAAATGGATAGTTTTCATTGCCAGAAACAGCAGAAGTTTTCCAAATTTTATGGGTTAAAAAAGCTAATAAATGTAATAGTCTTTTGAAGATGCTAGTATAATCCTTCCAAAACTGAACAGAACAGATGACTCAAGCATATGGCCAAGTTCCATTAAAATTCTGTCCTGTAATCATAAAATATGATGTAATGCAGTTTGGTCCCAAGAGAAGGAAAGGCGTTAGACATATGTGACATGCACAAGCATTCCCTGGATCCATCTGGCTAGCTATTTTAAAAAGGTATTACACAGTAAGCAGGGTTTTTTTTAAAAAAATCTCCAACATAAATATTCTTAAGTGTTTTCTTGGAAAAGTAATGGGTATTGCTCTTAAAAACTACAATTAATGCATCAACCATTATTGTTATAAACACTGCTCAGCTAAGTATGTGTAAGGCAACTTCCCTGTTACACCTTTCTGCAGCAATGCCTCTTTAAAAAAGCTTGCCTTCTTAAACTTTGAAGGCAATCTGTGGTTTATTACTACTTCACTCTTACTGAACAAGAAAAATCTAGAGCTTAAAGGACTATCTGCAAACCAAAGGAAGCTTCCCTTCAAAAAAAAAAAAAAAAATCAAGGGAAGGGGAAAGAATGTATACTAACAACACTTTAGGTGACAAAGACGACTATTTTCTGCATTATGTAAAGTTTGAGTGAAACAGAACTGCTGAGAAGGATATCAGAGCCATCAGCTCTGGCAGGTAAAATACTTTTCAGTTCATTAATTACACAAATATGCACAACAGAAATAAAATATTTTACAACCATTGGAATGAACAGCATTTGACATAACCATTCAGTACAGAGTTATCAGTATGGTCCTCACTATATTTAGGGCTCCATCTAGGAAGGTATGCACAGATGTCTTAACTAAACATGCAAGGTCTAACAGAGTTTATGAAAAACTCTGCTTTTTATTGTAAATAGTTTTAAACCACCCACAACTCAAGTCAAGCTACCAGAAAAATAAACTGAATCCAGCAAGAAAAGTAAGGAAAAGATACAAACAGCAGTAGTTTCATTTCTCACAATGACAAAACTAGCAGACAATAATTACTGGGGACTAGGGTATAGAGACATTACTCCACAGCCTGCATAGCACCACCATGTTACAACCCCCCCCCCCATATAAGAGTACCTTGCTCCCCAGTGGAGATAGGGCCCCAGCAGCCACTATAAGAACATACACATATCCTTTCCCTAAGGGCATACACACCTGACCACATCAACTTAAAGGTTCAGAGAAGATGCATAAACCAAGAAGCCATCTGATCACGCAAGTGCTCAAAAGCAGAGCCAGGAAAAGCATCCCAATCTCCTGACTCCCAGTGCAATCTCTATCAAATCAAAGTGTTAGGAATCAACAGGTATGGCATAAAGAACAAAACCGAATCTCTGTGCACTGTACAACAACTGTATATTCAAGCCATTCACCGATAGCTTGAATAGTGTGTGCAGCATTCATCTCTCTCATCTCTAAGACTTTAGAGCTGGAAAACGTTCAGAAAAGTGCAAGATGATCAGAAATATGAAATGGCTTCTGTAGGAAGGATGAATAGGCTAGGATGCCTTAGCCTCAAAGAGAGACAAGCTAAGGGGGATATGAAGTCTATAAAATCATCAGCAATATGGGGAAAGCATTTGGGGATCAACTGTTCAATGTCTTTTCCAGCACTATGAGGGTCCAGGTTTGGTTCAAAACTGAACAAAAAGTCAACAGCAGACTTGAGGAACTCTTTGCCAAAGGATAGTGCAGATGCAAGAAGTTTACAGGGGTTCAAGGAGGGACCGATCATGTATTAGGAAAGAGATTCACTAGAGATTTGGAGTAGACGTTTGTTCAAACCACAACAAGCTCAGGAAATTGCTTGAGCTGAAAATAGTCAGCAGCTAGGAAACTATTACAACTCAATGCCATACACACTTGCTCTGTGCTTGCTCTTCCTAGATACACACTGACAGGCACTGTAGAAGCCAAAAGACTGGAAAACTAGGCTAGAGGGGCCCGCGATCTGAACCAGTAATCGTTGATCTGTTCCTAACAGAAATTTGCTCAGACCCACTGCTTTTTCTATCACAGCTCTTATTCTCTCTCCTGCTCTGGAGAAGGAAAGTCAACAGCAGATAGGCTGGCCTCTGTAGGGCCTGATGGGCACCAGTACCAAGTCATGCTAGACCCATTGCCCTACGGAAGAAGATAGCCACACATGATGCCACTGCTTTTCTTCTTCAGGAATAGTGAGATGGAAAGCAAGGAAAAAAAGAAAAAAATGAGCCAACCAAAAAAACCCCACCCCAAAACCATGAACCAAGAGTTGAAGTACAAACTGAAGAAGAAGCTGCAGCTGTGCTTGTAAATCAGGGATTGGATAAAAAGCTAAGAATGGATGAACCAGTCATTCTGACAGAGGTTGAGGTCACATCTTGACTACAAAAACTTACAACATAGTAAACTATCCTCTCTTACAGAAAGTGACTATTTTAATTATGTTATACCATGCAAGTACGGAAATACTGAATTATTTGTTGAATGCACAGCCATTTTGAAAGTTAAATATCCTATTTATACATCTAAATACGGATTTGAAAAGGAAGCTCTCAAGAACTTGGCCTGAAAGTCTGCAAAATTATTTTTAACAGATGAAACATCAATTACAAAATACCAATTTTGTTTTATTCTTTTGTTTTATTCACTCAGAAATCAAGGACTTAAATTTGGAAAACTTCACAGAGTGTATTTCACAGCAGTCTTGCAACTCTCAGAAATCAGCTTTTAAACATTTTGGCCTGGTAAGCTGCTTGAGTGGGAAGAGACTGACAAACGCAGGAAAGCAAAATTAACCTGTTATTTCACCAGAATAGGTAAAGGTGAAGATGTTGCTATTAGCAAAATATGGGAGTAATATTACTGCAGTGACTACTGCAATTATACTGAAGTGGGAATAGACAAGTCTTCCATAATCTTACCACAAAACATTGCTATCTGCTCGAGAAAAAACAAACTGCTCCTCTGCATCTCCAAACAACCCTACGATGCTGAACGATTATCCACTGAAAACTGTTTCCTTGGGAGCAAAGAAAGTTTTGGCACACGCTCCACAACGTCACTATAAATTAAACCTCTGTGCTGCAGCTGTCCAAGGCTTTGTACTCAGTCCCTGACACAAGACGTTGCTTCAGGCTGCTCGCTGAACGCCTGCCCAGCCACTGAACTGGTTTTACTGTGCTTCCCTTTGTAAAACCGGGCTGTTACGCTCACGACAGGCTGGCCACCTCCTCTGTCACTTTCAGTGCAAAGCGGACGCACAAATCACTTGTACAATGCTGGAGAGGGTACAAGACACCAAGCTGTAGGCTGCAGCTTCACAGTTGCTGGAAGGTCACCTGCAGCTGCCACAGTACACTAAAAACAGCAGGGAGAGCTTCATTCACTAGCTTTTGACACTGGAAGTTAAAACAAACAAACAGCACAGAACATGTATGATGTGGGGAAAAGAGAACACCACTGTTCCTGTTCAATTTTTCAAAATGAAAGCAACAAACATTTTGGCTAAACAACAGAATTTTGAGAATATTATATTATTTGGAAATAAATTAGAAGTTCTAGGCTTCATGGGTAGCTAGCCACTTCCTTAGCTTTGTTTTATTTTAGAATGCGTCATTCATTTATTTCTATGCCTATGCAAGAAGTTTTCCAAACATTTAATGTCAAACAGGAAAACTGAAGTGGAAAGTGGATGACAGCCAGTCTAACTGAGCTTTATCAACTTACTCCATACATCCTGACACACTATACAAGCTCTGAATTACTGCAAGCACTATAACCAGTCATGCCACTGCTATTTTAAGAGATGTCGTATTTTGCAAATAGCAACTACAGAATTTTAATGTAAAGTCCAAAATACAAACAACATACTGTGCTGTTTAATGACCCATATGTTGTTTACATAAGACTGCGACATGCAATAAAAGGGGCAATAAAAAATATCTTGCATGTCAGTAGATCTAGAAAAATTAGGTGCTCTAATGCCACATTTTAATTATATTTAAGCTATCAAAAATGACTATGTTCAAGAGTTCAAGAAATATTTCTATTCAGTTTCACAAAAACCTGAAAAAAGAGCATGTAAGACTTCAGGTTTCTTGTATTCAGTTGGCTACACATACACCTCCCACCAGAGCAAGTCAATGCTGTTCTTCTGCTTGGCTGAAGGAGAAATCACTGGGGAAACGAGTACAAAAAGATTTATTCTCAACCCCAGAAGCTGAGCACTCTTCAGCACTCAGTCTCTTCCAGCCCAGGGAGCCTGGGACTGAACTCTGATCCCCTCCAGAGGGGTGACAGAGCTTGCCTCACACAGATGGTCTCTAAATAAAACACAGGTCCATGAGCAGAGAGCTAACTAGTCGTGTCTAATCAAAAATAGCATGCTTCTTGCTACTGCACCAACGCAGTCACTACCGACGCTTGTCTTAGAGGTGTTGAGTTATGCCAGGAAAAGCCTGGTTACCTTGGAGACTGCTCCCAGACAGCTCCGGCAGAACTCACAAGATATATTTTACCAAAATGCATCTCTTTTCATTAGATAGAGTCAGTCAACTTCTATATGTTTGAGCAGAACACAATGACACAAAAGATAACAACCATCAAAGCAGTGCTGCTACTGCTACTACAGCATAGCGAGAATTTCAACGTAAGGTTAAAGAAGATCCTCGTATATATGGGAGTGTTAAGACTTCAGCGCAAAACTGGAGCCTGCTACACCCATATAGGAGTGCTTTTTTGTTAGAGATTGTGCGGATAAGTAGATATTAGAAACGTTTATACAGGAAGGTTTTTCTCCCCATCAAATGTAGCAAAAACACCAATTATCTGTTTGGTTTAATACTTGCAATCTCTCAGGGAGACGGAGAGCGAGATGAAGACCTATTTAGGGACAGATGCTGGAACGAATGCTCATGTTTATTTTAAAAAGAACAGTACAGCAGGCTCATCTTGAAATTATCCCTTCTAATCTAGTCCTTGGAAGGGAAGCATTTGTATCTCCAAATATGCTGTGGTGCCCCAAACTTTAAGGAACTATCCACCATAAACAGGAGGTCACACAAGAACCTAAAAGAGCTATGAAAAGGAGATTGACACATCTACAGTCACGCATAGTATTCAAAAATACTTCTGTTCTATTCCTGAAGACAGCACAAAAGGGTGTTTCTTGCACCAACTGCCAAAAAAGGTAAAAAATCCATCCAAAGAACAGGTGATATACCTGATTAGAACAGTTAAAGCATACCAGCTTCATTAGCTATGCACGCATGGATGTAATGTGGTATTATGGCAACCTGTTCCATAGTCAGGTTTTATCTGGACTTAACTGTATTATCTGTATTCAGTTGGGTCAGCCACAGGTGGTCTTCAAAAAGGTGAGAGGCAAAGATTCATTTTATTTCAAAACATTCACATTCACAACATTCACTGAACACTTACTTCTTTATAAAAACAGGTAGGGGAAAAGGAAACATTATAACCACTCAATTTAAAAACTTCCATGTACACCTTCTGAAACTGCCACAAGGAGACTGAGCACAGATTTCACCCAATATTAAGCTACATGGATCCCCGCACCTCTCAGAGTTATTAATTAATAAGCTGGAGTAACAAGGTCAACAGAAGCTATGGGCTGGTCAGGACAAGGATAGAATTATTTCCTTACAATTCACTGCATTGATTTTATAGCTTCCTCCTATTTCAGCATTTCTGCTGAACTGAACAGAGGACAAACACTGATCCAGATTTAAATTATACCTTTTCTTACTGCATCTGTACAGCTCTCCTACTCACAAATCAAAATATATTAGATACTTGCACATTTTTGTTGTCTTTTTTTAAGCAAAGGAATCTTTACCATGAGCTTCTATTGCTGTCAGAAGTGAATTCCAGCACAGTCGGGCTCTGGGAAGACAGCTGGCCTCACTGCATTAATTCTGCATACAGCATTCCCAAACAGAACTGCTAGGGCCTTTGAGGAGAGATGTGTCCCTTTTACATTAGTAGCTCATGCAGCATTATTCTCTCCTGTTTCACAATACTGCTGAGGGTGTGCAAGAAGGCAATGTGATATGCACTACCTCTACTGCCCCGATGGCATAGGGCATCATTCCAGTAACCTGTATATCAAGGCAGAGATGCTTTTGCAAAAAAAGGAAGCTCTTCTTCTCAGAGGAAGACAAGCAGTTGTTTCTAACACTCCTAAAAGCCAATCCTTTACAGCAATTTAACCTCTTCAGCAGCTTTTATCCATCTTTTTCACCAAACTCTCCTCCCTCTAGTTTTTCCAGTCGTACAGCCCAATTTATACCCTTACAACTACAGCAGCCACCTCTTCGGCTGTTCAGTCCCTGAGCTACAGAAAGCTGTAACTAGAAGGCACCAGCCAGAACTTCGTATCCCATTAGGCAAACTGCTCAGCTTCTGCTTGGAACAGAGCCAGCTGAGTAGTGAGCAACAGATACAGCAGAAGCAGAAGTTAACCAGCTCAACAACATACATTCAACTTGCAGACAACGTGCTTTACAAGGCGTGAAGAATTTCACTCAATGGAAAACACTGATTGCGGAAGAAGGTTCCCCTTCATCTGGACTGAAATATCAAAGCTAAGCAAGATGGTCAGTTATCCTTGCCCATTATACATAATTACAAATCTATTTTCAGACCTCAGACTGAAAAGGTATGTTTTTCCTCCGTCTAAATACTGTAAAGCTGTACACAAAGATGAGATGGCTTTTAACCTATGAATTAAATTCCAAAATCTCAAACTGCCATTAAGTCCTCCTCAAGATAAAAATGGTTTCAAAATTCTTTCTGCTTTTAATTTCTTTTATTAAGAATGCTCTAAAGAACACAGGGTTGGGAAATATTTCTGTTCATAGTTTCTGAGTTAACCCTCCCTCTCCTCAAACTTTCACCCCTTTGTAAAAGTTCACGTCTGTTGAAAATCAGGAGGTCTGAAACGCAGGATGGACCATTATAATTCAACACATGCTGCTTTGGTGGAGAAAAGGCATGTTTTTGGAATAGCGCTGTTACAGGTCAGGAATGTAAAGCAGAGTTCATATTTCAGATGAAAATGGGAACCAGAGCTTATTCTTGCAAGCCCAACTCTGGTTTTCAGTAATGAAGGAAAACAAAGTCTGTGCAGTAAGGTCTTTCTGGTGTACTGCATCAGCTTACTCTTAGGTATACTAATGAAGAAGTCACTGAATTCTTGTGTTTTACAAAATACAGAATTGCAAAGTCCTGTTTTTACCCTGAATGCAAATTTTTGACATTTGCTTCAGAACATACTCTCCTGCTCCTGTGTTTGTACTACCACAGATGAATCAACAGGCAATCATGTGCTGTATATCATCCCAGAGAGCTTCCCAGTCTCACAAAACTGCACTATTGAAACACCACAAGTAGAAACAGTACATCTCAAATGAGATAGTATCACAACTACGTACTCCATTCCTCAAAACTATGCAGACTGCGGTTTAATGCATTTTGCTACAAGTAGCAACACCTCCCCACAGAAGAGTGCAAAATCTCTTTGCACCTACTTCCATAACTGTTTTGTTTTCTATCTACTCTAAACAACCTTTTCTTGCATTTAGATCCTTGTGTGTGCTTGAGAGAGAAAGATGATGAAAGTCACTACATCTGTGCAAGACCAGTGTCAATAACCCTGCAGTGGAGCATCTCCCTTGCTGGCTTCCTCTGAGGAGGGATGGGGAGACACGGGAAGGGAAAGGAGACCAGGAAGAGTTCTTTCTCATAGAAAGAGCAACTCCCAAACTATTTGTTGAATCTGTTCATCCCTCACCTTCGTCTAAAATGTAGAAATCAGTCTGACAGACTTCCTAAAAGAGTAACATATCTTGGCTGTTCACTAGATTATAGCATCTTGTCCAGATACCAGGCATGTGGGAAAAGCTCCTGAGGAAGCCAGCAGCTTGTTATGTCTATCTTCCATACAGAATGTGCATGTTTTACATGTGAGCCATCTAATCACTGCCTGTATGTTAAGCAACGTCTCCTGGGACAAGCCACTTCTAATCCATTCTCCTCCCCTCCGCCACCTTTGCTGCTGTGACAGGTTGGGGGAAGCAGCAGCAGCAGCCGCCGCCGCCAGGACAGAGATGACATCAGGCAGCCAGCACTCCCCGCTGTCTCTCAGACTGATACAGGGGTGAAGGAGTTACAGCTTCAGAAGCGACAGAGCCAGTAATTTCCATCCCTGGGGGGTGACATTATAACACAATGAAACAGGATTATAACGATGATCAAATACTCTAACTCTTTCATTTCTTGTCTGCATCAACAGTGCAAAAGTTGCAAGAAATAGGATGCAAGATGTGTCATTTAAGTTCTCCAAACAATGACAGTGACTCAATATGATCGTACCCTTTGGGTAGAAGGCACACCATGAACATATACATGCAAGACATCAGGCAGAAACAAAAATACTGTAGCATAGCAAAAGATTGGAATTTATTTATTTTACAAGAAACTATGCAGTTAGATGCAGGTCAGAGTTCATATTATCCTAATGTCTCAGGGCCCCAGTTGTGGTTGAAGATGCCATTGCATATAGCACTAGAAAAAACAATCTACCCTTGATTATTCTCAGATCATACAGGCAGCCAGATCCTTGCTGAAATAAAGACAGTCTACAAAACACCTATGTTAAGTAGCTTTATTAAAAGTAGTGTTGCACTGAACTTGTTTAGAGTTCCATCTATTTTACAGTGGAATCAGATCTCCTTACAAGTTTATTTAGCATAGATAGAAACCACATCCCTATTCCTGAATATAAATTGTCAGTTTTAGAAACTGGTCCCAGCTGGAAACTTTCTGCTAGCAAAGCCAGTGTTCATGACTAATGTCAGAGAAACTTACTGCCCTTGGTATGGCTAGTTTCAGCAAGCTCAGCAATACAGGTTTGAAGGTCCTGTTCTTGTTCCAAAATTATTTTTAAATATGATATATTATATATTTAAATAGACATCTGTTTTTAAATGGTTTTTTGTCTGGTGCTGTTCCCTCTCCACCTCTGAAAATAAAAAGGTTTATGCAATCATTCTAATGTCCTTCTGCACCAGTACACTCGCTCCAAAATTTCTGCAAGCTGGGAAGCAGTCTCTAAGATGAATGAGGTTGGGCAAGTTTCATGAAAAACACTGGTTATATAGACAAGAATAATACAGTGCTTCCACCAACAGCTGCAGCATGAGCTTAGCTGTTCTGTTTGATCTGTCAAATGCCAATCAGCAAACTGCACTACCTCTTCCAGCTATCTGCAACAGCCCCAGCAGGTGCTGCTGGACACCCAGCGGGCACATGGGGGACACACGAAGGAGCTGTCTCTACGTGTACGTCGGAGACGGAGTGGAAGGGGCAGACACTGAAGACCACAGAGCGGGAAAACCGCAGGTACTGTGATGAAGTGGAGAAGGAACACAAGACAAACTACACAGGGAGGCCAGACTTCGCTAGTTCTGCTGCTCACAAAGGAATGTTAAAGAAAAAAACCTGCCCAATCTCAAGAAACACTGCAAAATCATATGATGTTTCTTAAAAAGGCTGTTTTATTTTCTTACAGCTTTTACAGACTTTGTAGTTATATTTACAACATAAATTAGGTAGACTCTTTACTGAGAAAGGAGGTTTAATTTGGGGATCAAAGACAGAGGTAAGGGAGATCTCTAAAGGAATGTGTTTTGTACTTTAGCACCTACAGCAGGAACTCTATCTCATCATCTTGCATATAAAATCAGTGATTTACCCCCTTAAAAACACTCACTCTCTTGAGTCACTGAAGATGGAGAATTGCATGACTACTACACAGTTAATCACACTGCTTTCAACTATTGGAAATAAGATCCTCTTCCTGTCATTCTCACCAGCTGAAATCTGTTTTCTCCAGCAACTGCAGCACCTGGCAGGTCCGACAAGCTTACATACTAGAAGACTGAGACAGTTAAGCGTTAAGTAAGAGAACACAAATTAATATCAACTGTTGATTTTCTCTGCCACTAGGCTTTCTTGTAACAAAGAGAGAGAACACTGTAATTAACTTTGCTCATGAAATGCAATGTTCTAAAGTTGGGCCTAATTAGATGCACTGCAACTCTTGCCAGAAACAGATAATGTGCGTCTTTCATCAGCTTGGGTGACTGGAATTTATTAGTGTTCCAGGCAAGTCTACATAATATGAATTATGTTTACCCGCTACTCCATAAAAAGAGTACGGTGTTTCTTTTAGGTATGATCAGCAGTATGTGATAGTTTATGAGAGAGAAATGCGCCTTTCATTTTAGAATGAACCTTCACCAGAGGAAAACTCCTCAAACTGCAAGGGCAAGAAGGGGCAATAAAAAACGACAGCACTAAGCGTAGCAGGATCCTGGGCCAGTACTAGCTCTTTGCAGTACAAGCACATAATAAGCTTGTGGGAAACAGCAAAGGGTTATGGAAACAGGGAAGAAGGCATGGCTTAGTAATGATGCTTTTCATTATAGCAGTAACGACAACTCCAATCTATTGGTAAGCACAGTGCCCCAAGGGCAGCATGAGAAAGCCACATGAAGGAATGCCCAAAACATCCTCAAAGCTTCTCTAGGACAATGGTGGCCTAGGCTGATGGTAGTTGTCTCTCCCAAACTAGTGTCTTCAGAAATCAGTTTAGCTTGAAATACTTCAGAATTCCACCCACTATCAGCTAAAGCCCAAACAAGGAATAGAACGTGGATAATATTTATGTCAACTGCAAACTCCTATTTCCTCATTTTAAATAAAACTCAGGCTCCATGTTGATAGATGTATTTCTTTTCTTTCGGCTTTTCTTTTTTTTTGTTTTTGTTTGTTTGCTTTGCTTCCAGCCAAGGAACTTTTTGCCAGGGCTCAGCAGTGGCAGACAGTCTCAAACATCCCAACCCTCTTCCCACATAAAAATGAATAAATAAATAACTGAAATGACCTCCCCACCTCTGCAGGAGGCAAGCAATGTTAAAGATCCAGTTAAGGTCTCAAATGCAGATTTTGCCAGAGCAGTCCTGAAGTGGGAAGAGAAACTGTAGGCTGCCTCCTCTCTCAACACCTTCCCCTCCCAAATCAGCCCGGGAAGAAGCAAAACAGAACAGAACTGCAGAGGCAGGAGGGAGACGACACACAAGTTACACAATTTTGAGAATCTCCCTATACACCTCAAAGTTGCATCAAATCACAAAAATTCGATAAGGATTAATTGCACAGAAAACTGACCAAGTCTAGTATTACGACGAGTGTCAGACACATTTGAAAAGACCCTGTAATTTCATTATTAGGTCCTGTCCACAGGCCTAATGAGTTACAGTATTCAACAACAAGGTTTTGATGTCCTGTAGCAGGCGTTCAGTCCTAATTGTAGATTCTCAGCATATTGAATGGTTGGGTGGAAGGCATGTAATGTTAATTATTGTTATAGGTGTTGGATTTCATAAGCAGGGCTCCCACTTCTTTTTAATAATTACTGTTGTGTAAATATTTCTGACTTCTATAAACACTGTTAAAAGAGATCATCTAAGCAGGCAGTCCGCAAAGCTTCTGAACTCTGGGAAATTGAATCATTGTGCTCAACAGCTATAAAAGAAATTACAACTGTGTCTTCTGAATAAGACAGGAGCCAAATATTAGTAAGTTTAAACTCCTGAAAGTGTCCCAACACTACTCACTCAGCTTATCTAGTTTTGTCATACTTCAGACAGCTTGGGTCGATATCCAAGTCTGAAAAAGTGCAGGATAATGTCTAATGTGACTATTTAAGGATATTTTAAGATAAGCAGTAGGTTGGTTTTGGAACTTACATTTACGTGTATGTGTTTGAAATGACTCATAAAGAGACAAGACTATAAAAACTACACACACACACATACTCACTATGAAGGAATTTAGTGCATTGCTGTTGTAGTCCTGGAAGCTCTGTATGGCAACGTTCTGGGAAAGGCAGTGAATACCTGCAGGGTTTGCTATATTAGCAGAGCAAGAGGTGCAACTATCGCTTACACCACTAATAAACAGCCACATTGGCTATGAAGAAATTTTATGAGCTTTTAGACCAGAAGCCAGGTGTTAAGTCAGTGCTCATTACACCAGCTCGAAGCCTAAGAAAGAGATGTCTTGCTCTAGCAAGTGACCTTCCCATCAGAGTGGGACCTCAACAGTTAACCTCAACAATGAACATCAGCAAATCCAAGGCTAAGCTACATACAGGTCACTGCACCTCCAGAAAGGAAGCTTTTCCCTGCAGCTCTTTGGAATGGTTACATCCAATTTCTCTTTTCTACAAGGAGGTGTTTCCTTGTGTATCATAACTGGATACTCAAGACAATAAACAAAGCCAGCAAGGAGATATAAATGTAGTCTTAACTATCTCAATGAATATACTGTAGAGAAACACTTCATAAAGAAAACATACATGTACACACACAGAGCTCATAAATGCATGGATTTGGCATATATTTAAGGGTTTTTTTCAATTTGTTAGACTTTTTTTCCTTTTGCGGCAGAATTGACTGATTATACTGTTTCAAAAAAAAAAAGTCTAGAAACAGAAAAAAAATTGAAATTCAGGGAGAAGTGAATAAATGGGGCTTGCACTGCATAAATCCAAAGTGCAAAAAGAACAGTGGCAATAATTGTGAATTACTGTGAATATTCTCATTTCATTAAACTATCACTACTTCTTCTATTAGGAAGGTAACACTCCTAACAGGTCAGATGTGCACAGCAACATTCTAATTTCCCTACTCTAGGCGTGTACACAGCTGTATTTAAAATCCTCTCAGTTTTTTTCTTTAAATTTCAGGCAAAGGAACTTGGGTGATGCAAGTTAAGAACACACCAAAACCTTCCCTGTTCTCAGCCCAGAAATGTTCACAGCAGCTGAAGCATTCAATATGAAATAAAGCTGGCTGAAAGAAGACAAGGGAATTGGTTAGGGAATAGGGGCTTCTTGGCATTCCTTTAAACCATTTCCTGTTCACCCTTGTAGAGTGTAATATAGCCCTAAGAAAATATATCTGACCTCACTCTTTTCAGCTGCATTAAAAAAAAAAGTTAAACACAATTTAAATATCAAATTGCACATTCATAAACTAAAAAAAAAAAGTTATACATATTATTGCCTTTGTCTCCAACTAAGATGAGTTGGGTTTTTTTTTTTTTTTTTTTTAATTTAATGAGAGCTTTGATTTTCCCTGGGAGACGAGGTCAACAGACTAGGGCATTTCCTGTCTGCAGCAATGCCGTGTGCTTATGCAGACATGAGTCTTTTGACAAACAACCGATTTATTTCAAAGAGGGGGTCATTATAATCATGGCATATAGCAAGATCACATTCTTTCCTACTTGTTTTGCTTAATCACTATGGATTACTCAAACATACTTGAAAAAAGGATGCATTTCAGCTGTGTGTGTGTGAAAACTGACAATTCATCCAAAATCCCACACGCGCTGAAAATGGAGGAAGAGGCACATTTTAGGCCAGACTGATCATGCAGTGATGCAAACTGGGAGCAAACCTATGAAAATAACCAAGCTAGTAACGTATGTTAATAAAAGATCTGATCCTACAAGATCCTGAGCACCTTCCCACCAGAAACAAAGATCCCCTACCTTACATAAAAGGTCACTAAAGGAGACTATCATCAGGGCCATTTATGGCTTCTGCATTTAAAATCACTCCCTGAATCTTGCCGATGGAAGCGCCCATCCAAACCTCCTCATGCAGTCCTACCATGCATATTTGGGACAAACTCAAAGCTCCGTGCAAGAAAGGTCATCTTCAGCAGTGTGCAACAGCAGCACCTCAGCTACCTACCCACAGATTTTAACAGCAGGAAACTCAAGAGACAGAAGTTTCCAAGAACAGGCGCACACAGGCCAGCACACAGGGCAGCCTGAGGAGGCTCAACCTGTGTAGAGCTGAGAGAGAAGTAAAGCTGGGCAGGGTGGAAGTCGGCTGTCTCTATTTCAAGGGGGTTATACAGCGCCTATGCTACCATAGTATTTGAGCGTTGCAGAATTACTGATTTATCCACCTTTATTATGACATAAAAATATTCCTATCCTTCCCTCCTGCCCCCATTTTAAAGATGTGAAAGCGGGATAGTGAGTACCTGCACAAGATTACAGAAACCTGCACTGGAAGACAAGGGGCTGAGTCCTCCTTCCAGTTCTAGGTTACTCTCCTGACCTTGCCTTCCTTTGCTGCACTAGCTTGGCAGTTCTCATGGTGTTCACCTAGGAGCTCAATTCAATTCCTACAGTAAGATTTACAGCACCCATTCCCCTTCTTCTAAGGGGGCTGTACTAAGTTTGTTTCTCCCCCCTTCAATGCACGCACAACCTACTTAAAACTGTTCATTTGTTTTTCTTCTGTCAAAGATCTTAACTTCATAACTGTGTGTGATGTGTGTAAAGAGAGCCACTGAAACCATACTACATTCATAAAACTGGAGCTACTAAGCACTGTATAGATAATTTACAGACCAATGATGCAGGTCTGATAAAAAGTGAAAACAATAACGATTAGTGTCAAAAACCAGAAGCGTAAATCAAAGAAGATGAAAAACCCACCTTGAATGCAGTCATTAAATCTATGAGAATTGTCCAAGAGTTGAGAAAGGGGAATGAGTGCAAGAATTACTATTGCAGAAGAACAGGAAGGAATCTATCATTAAGTAATATTTATGTATTGTTTTTAGGTAGCAGACTTCTTTTCTGTTAGTTTATAGACGGACACAACCTCAGTCACCATTACAGGAAAGGGGCAACTTAGCATTTCAAGAATAAATTATAGAGTGACTTGACCTTAACCTAAAAATATCAGGATACATTAGAAAAAAACAAAGCAGATTATAAATCTAAATTCCAGGCATGGTAACTCCCTTGTATGGATTGGGAAAAATACACCATGGCAGAACAATTACATTCTTATGCTACCAGAAGAAAAACAGTAAAAGATGCCAAGTACATTTCAGCTACATGTTAACTCACAAAACTTGCCTTCCTGGTCCCTGAAGAACACTCACCTACTCTTCTTCCATTTAATCTCACATCAGAAAACCCAAGACTGGATTTTGTGCCTTCCATTCAACAACACTGCACAACTAAACAAAGTAGCTACTATTCATTTTACAGGCTGAAACAACAGGCATAGTTGCTCATTTGCCCAAAATTGTGCAATCAGTCAGTGAACGACAAGAGCCTAGAAACGAACTTCTATTTCTACAGGATAATCCTCTGGTCCCCCTGCTAGCCTAAAAAAAAATAATAATAAAGCAGGTTTGGTGGGTACAGCTATCCACACTTAAAAATGAATAAATAAACCCAAACAATGTATTACCCCAAAGCACTAGTCAATATAACAGAAACTGACGGTTACACTTAACAGGCCTGCAAAACCTTACCTGTAGCTGTTTCTTCACACAATGCTTATGTCTGCAACATCCCATTCGCTGCATCGTATTATAGCAAGCATTACAGAAACCTATTTCCACCCTCAGATGATCCTCTAAGAAAAGCAATGCTACTCACAAACATGATAACAAAATCCAGCCTTTACCTGAGTTTGTGCATCTTACCATCATCTGAAAAAATGGAGAGAGCTGAAGTGTACCACAACAGCAAAGTTTCAAGAAACTTTGGCTGACATTAATCTGAGCTGACAGTCCTCACAAACACATGGATGATACAACCTCTCTCTTGAGAGCAGGACATGCTAACTAACCAGTGCAGCAATACAGCTGAAGCGAGACCTGGCTTGCAAACAAGGAACCTACACTAAGAACAACAAAAACAAAACACCCTGCGCAACTTCAAGTTTACAAGCAAACAACACAGGCATTAAGAAGTGGTATTTGCTACTGCAGAAAGAGAGCTGCCCAACACCAGCTTCTTGTTGTACGGTGCTTTGCACACATAAGCACCATCGCAACACCTATTCCAGTGTAACTGCAAGGATATGCTCCCACCGCTTGTTGCACTTGTCATCACACATTGATGTGCGATGCGAGACAGTTGTGAGACAAATGCAGCAAAATAAAGTTTTTGTACCAAGAGAAGTGGGACAGGAACATAACTGGATGGGCAAACAAAAAGCCCACACAAATCTCACCCAGCAGCTTAAGATAGCATGCTGCGTCAGTGAAGCCAGTGACACATGCTCTGAGATAGCTGGAACTTGCAGTCCTTCTCAAACTGCTATGGAAGGCATAAGCACATGATACCCTGTTCAAATCCCTTTAGCCATAGCCAGAACAATCACAGAAAAAAAGCCAGCTTCCTCCCCTGATAAATGCACAGAAGTAACTTGGTTGACCAAGCATATTATGAAGGCCTTTAAGAATTAACCTCCAAATCAAGTATACATTTACAGATTAAACAGCTTCTAAACCTGTTTTCACAAATCACCATCTCCCACCAATTCCCATCTTCTCTTATTAAACTGGCTGCATACAGATTTATAATTTAAAATCTGATTTCACTACTATACTTGACAATGTCTCTCCCTGTTAAGTGCATGTCAACAAGCAGCAGCCAAGGCAGAGCAACCGAAGACACGAATCTTACAGTGCAGTAGCCTCTCCTCACTGACCTACCATATAGGTTTTCTTAATGATTAATATGGTGCTTGGGCATGATGCAGCTTCCTCCACTTTGAAAATGCAGCGATCTGTTTGCAGTTAGGGTGTGCAATGAAATTGCTCACAAGCTCTCACGTCAGAAGTGCAAGGTCACTGACGGATTGCCATTGCTCCTGTTGCACAGAATCACGTCCTATCAGCAAGCAACCACTGCTCCCTCCCCACAAAAAAACAAAAACAAAAATCCAGACCCAAACAAGAAGCTGCTATTGGATAACTAGCCAGACTGAGTATCTCCGGTTGCTACATGTACTTCTATGCTAGCTGTGGGTGAAATCTAAGTCACACTGAAGCTCTGTCATTTGCTTCCACAAAGCCAGGATTTTATTTTGGTTTTTGATTCAAAGCTCAGTCCAGGAGACTGTAGTCTTTCTTCAGACTTCCAAGGGCACTGTTTCAGTCTCTGGATAAGCAGACAGGTTACCCAAGTTTACAAAACTTCTAAGAGGTTTCCACTACCCACAGCAAAAGAAGCAAAGATGAAAGAAAAGAAGTATGCACCTGCAAACAGAGCAAAATGGGTATGTCAGATACATACATATGCACTGTAACCACATTATTTGCAAAGTTACGAAAACACCTTTGCTTCTGTCATCATCCTAATCACTCAACTCAGTGCAAGTGGTCCGGACAGCTAACTGTACAACCCATCTGAGATATGTACCTGCAGCGTACCTACAGGCTAAGACTTCTCAGACAGCTATACAGCATAAGCCTAGCCTGAGTTCCAGATTATTGAGTGTCGCTAGTTGTATTATATCACCTCCCAAAATCCGAACAGGATCAAGCAGCCCTAGTGTTAGGTGTGACACAAGAACAGCACTGAAGGAGGTTCCTACACAAAAAACTTCTACTTCAAGGTAAAGTATAAAGCCATGTAGCAAGCAAAAGGTAGGAAAAGAAGAGTACCTGTAATAAGAATACACAGCAATACAAACTACAAATCTAAGGGATAAAGATATCCTGCAGCTGTAGTTAAAAGATGTTCAGCCACAGTGGCTTTCCCCAGATGGTACTGGGCAACAGTATTTACTAAAGCTGAAGTCTACAGCTACTTTTAGAGAATCTAGACCTAAAATTAGGAAAACAGCTCATTAAATAGCTTGTCACATGTCAGAGTGACTACACAAGTCCAGGTAGCTATATAACTTACAGATGGGCAATGAGAACATAGCTTTTCCTGGGGGTAAGCCTCAAGTTCTCTTCAGGCAGCTAAGAACCATGTAGGATAACATACCTCTACATTTTTTTTTTTCTTCTTAAGGAACATTTTGTATCTTTCGTAAGTATGAACATAATTACAAGCTTTCTACAAGGTGCATTTCCAGATACTAATCTTTGTACAGAATCACAAAAGGGTTGAGTTTGGAAGGGACCTCTGGAGATTGTCTTGTTCATCTGCCCTGCTAAAAGCAGGGTCAGCTAGAGCATGCTGCTCAGGACCTTGTCCACTTGAGTTTTTAATATTTACACAACCACATTAGAGTAAAATATGAATGGCTGGAAATTAGCAGCTTTGCTGCAATTTACAATAAAGCAATATATTAAAAATTTGTACTATTTCAAAATTTAATGGAATTAGATGCTCTGTTAATAAATGTTGAGCAGTTGTTCCTAAAACATCTGTACCACAGAGCTGTATATATACATACATACTGTCCTAACAGTAAGGCAAACACTGCAGCATTATAGCTTTTTCTCACTAGCTAAAATATGGCTTGTTGTTAGCTTTCAGCCTTCTATTCATTCCAACTTTGTTTTTCCCCACACAGATCTTAAGTTTTTAAACACCCCCTTAATCAATGCAGCTAACACAGTCAAGCAAAAACATCAGCCGTCAACCTCACCTTAGCCAACAAATCACCCTTCAGCCCACAGAAAGCCCCTCCTTGCACCTGGGCTGAAAAAACAGCAACTCTCTCACACAACCACAACACAGGAATCCCTCTTCATCCTCATTCCCTCTGCTTGCCTCACACAGTTCCTCAGCAACTAAACCTTTGAACAAGAAAAAGGCACCTTCAGTCAAGTGCTGAAAGTCCAACCGTCCAAACTCTTACTAATCGCAGAGTACTTCCTGGGAAGAGCTGCCACTGTTGCCCTCATTCTCCTCTCTGCTTTAGTTTCCTGGATCCTCAGAACAAGCATAGCATGAAACTCAAGGAGATGTAAATGGGGCAAGTGAGGGAGCAGAAAAGGGCTTGACATATCTCTAACGCTAGGTCCAGCTGGGCATTTGCCTGGATTGCAAGCAATTGGAGCAGCTTCTTGAAGAGTAAAGTAAGTGCTGCTGGAATAAGACACATACTACATATATTTCAGCCTGATAAACTCTTTAACGTTTCTTTCTGCTTGTACCAGTCATAGGGTCCCAAAATATAAGCTTAGGATGAAATCTCAAATAAAATAGGCTCAAATCTCCAATAAAATAAAATGTATAAATAATGTTTTATTCTGTAGTTAATACAACAATGTCTATTCACAGAAATGTCTTTTTGTTCTTGGTAAAGACAAGAGGCCTCACTCTTCAAACACAAAGACCGGACTAGTCACTAAATCCCTTCCTTTGCATGTGTTTTAACACTGACAACTTTGAGAGCTGGGCAGAAATAATTCTTTTTCTTTTCTCCCCCCCCCCTCTTTTTTTTTAAATCAGATACAGCTGAGTGGTGCCAAAAAGGAAGAGCAAGGATATAGTGTACCACAATAAGAACACAGGCAGCTCATTTATCATATTTTAAATTTATTTTACATTTAAATCTTATTAAAGATAAGCAAATAAATGAAAAAAATTACAATGGCTTTTTGCAGCTCTTCCAAACTTAGGCCTTTGAACTTGTGTGCTCTATTTAAACGGACACAAAAGACGTTTCTACACAACAAAAATTCCTTTCTTGTTACCAATGTATTTAAAAATACTGTTTTTTTCCAGTTTGTATATGCCAATTTGCCATTCTTCTTCCTTCCCACCCCCATTTTATGCTACTTAATCTTGATACTTTATTGAGAAATGAACTGTCAACAAAGCAGATACTTTCACATTCTAATCCATCTGCATTCATTTATCCCATACGATTTTGTAAACTATTGCCCTAACATTACAGGATTTAACTCCATTTAAAAAAATTTGTAATGGGAGGGTCCCTCATCATCTCTGCAAAGGTTTGGCATGTATTCCTTCCTTTCAAGGAGGGATTACATGAGGGTGGCCAAACCAGCTGCCTGGGCAGTTTGGTCCACTCTCCACATGCCCAGAACGCAGATTCAAAGCTTTCAGCTTGCCAGGCACTGCTCAAGCTGGTGGCACAAACCAGTTTGTGGCTGACCAGTAACTAATCGATATATCTTTCCTTTCACACAGCCTCCGACCCTTCCTTCGGCTCTAGATGGGAGGGAATGCAAGGACGAGACTGGAGTAACGAAGTTGAGAGGCCTGGGCAGACTGGGGAAAAGAGACAACTTTCCTTTTCCTCGACCTGTATTTATGGGAGTATCATTAGCCCCCATGTCATTCTGTGGTGGCAAGAACATGACTCCAGGACCAGTGATAACAGGACATAATATTCCTCAGGTAATGTGGGGCACAAGCGTGGCTGGAGGGGGAAGCTACAGCAGTGCAGGAGTGCCGTGTCATTTCCTTAGGGCATGGGCTCCGGGACGAACAGAGCTGTGGAAAGCAGAGCTCAGAGGAGTGCACGTACTAGCAAAAGGACTGAGGAACTGCAAGTGGATGCCCGAGAACAGCCCTGCAGGTTTGATCTGGCACTCATTCAGTCCCAAAGCTTCTCCCAGCTCAGTCAAGCACTGGGTTTAATGGAGTTGCACTTGCAACACACCACCACCACTTATCTACAGGCTGGCTGATCAAGTTTGCAACTGTCCACGATCAGCTCAATCTATGGATCAATACTGCTGCAAGAGGCAGACACCCCAGAGACAGTCCTGTGTGCAGCCAATACCGGGTCTATAGGATTTATTTCCTCAAGCACTCTGCCATGTAGATGCTGCTAACTGGCTTTAGGACCAGCTGAGAAGTTTATTTGTTTTCAGGGAGATGAGTCTAATATAACCTGCTAGACTCAAGTGGGCAACACAGTCACTCTAGCTGTCTCTGAACTGTCAGGGGGTTCTTGCTATGCAGGAAATCCTACTCTCCACTGCCTATCAGGAGTCTTAAGTGTGGCATCGACTCATTAGATCCTCCTCCTTCCTTCCAAAACAACTGGAGGAAAAAAATGAGAAGACACAGCTACACTGTAGTGCTGTCATGGATCCCAAGAGAAAAGGCTTGTATGAAGAGGCTTTATTAGGCCAAATGATAACTGGAAGAAAACAGACAAGCTTTCCAGCTCAATATCCCCCCAAAAAGCAGCAGCAGAATCCAATCCCTATAAAGGTCAGATGAAATTTCTCTTACTAGCAGCACTATTGAGATAAGCAGGAAGAAGCTGCAACTTTCCACTGGAGTGATCTTCATACTTTTCTGTGCACAATTGGGTCCTCAACTACTTAATGGTATACCCTCAGACTTATGGTACAGTAATAGGCTGAAACTTTTGCCTTGACTAACCACATCTGAAAACAGATGTGGGGGTTGATCCGGACAAAGGAATCGTGAATTTGCAGCTGACACTGCAGACAGAGACTGACAAAGTCTGGCTGGGAACCCAACCAAGATGTTCTCTACTATATCCCAAACTATAATCCTGTTTTAGGAAATAACCGTGTGTTTATTCAAAGCAAGCCAACTCCAACACAGGTTCCTCTACTATAATTTCAAACATTACAGCACACTTCTCATTTGACTTATTCCCTTCCCTTTCTCTCCCAACTATTTGGAGATATTGAAGGTTCTTTCTAGAATATCTGTAAGTTATCTGGCCTCATATCAGAGCTCTGCCCAGGCTCTGTTCTCCCCCTTCCTGAACTAGCAGATCAGCAGGCATCCCACAACAGCCAGGAGCAAAACTGAACTCTTGCCCTACGGCTTCAGCTGACCCTCCTCCCTACCACTTTTTTTTTTTTTTTTAAAGCACCATTTCCCCCTTCCTTTATGTCTCTCGGTCTTTACTTACCTTCTCCATTACATTTTTCCTCCATCAGTAAAAGAGATGCTACACCTCACCCCTGAGGGGGTTGAGATGGGCCACCTCATGGAGGATCAAGGGTGCCAGAATTACAGTTCACCTGAATAAGAACTTTAAAAGTACTCTAAGCATGTTCTTATTGCCCGTTATGAAGAAAAGACACTATCTGATGGCAAGAAATTCTCATGGAACTGACTGCAACAGGCAGCAGGTCCTACTCTATCCACCATAGGACTCGGAGAGTATATTTAACCGCTTCTCTGCGCAAAGCACTTAAGCTTTGCCTGGGAGAGCGAGCTGACGAGAGCAGAGCGTTACGCTGTCCAGAACTGGAGGCACGAAGCCAAATAGCTCCCGAGCGGAAGATGGGGTGGCAGTCAGAGCCCTCCCTTCTCTCCCGACGGAGGGAGGCAGAAGCAGGAGCTGTGTCACTTGTTCCAAGAGGAAGAACATAGATCCTCCTTTTCCGAAAGGAAGTGGTTGAGGACATCCTATACGTTCCAGAGATAAATTCTCTCCCTACACACCGTATAGCAAAACCCGAAACTGTTACTGAAGGACACAGTAAACTGAAAGAAAGCTAAGGCAATGACAATCCGTTTCAGGTTTATTTAATTCAATACCCGATAAAAGCAGGACACCCAAATAAAAGCAAGTTTCAGCAGCTCACTTTCTAAATAATTGGATAAAGTGGTCAGACAACATTGCTATTTCACTTTTAAGCCACAGCGAACTCTGTATGTGCTTTTTTGTCACAATTAGCTTGAAAGAAAATAGTACGTGTACATAGGGTGGATAGTGCAATTTTTTAACAATCCCATGTTCCCTTTTAGGCTAATTGTAGCTTTGAGTGGATAAAAGAATTTAAGATCTGTGTAAAAGAGATTCTGCTTTATTATTTTTAAAGTTGCCCCACCCAAGTTTTTTCTCCCACATGTTCACTCCCAGAGCACATGGGAACATAGCGATTTCAATGGAATGTAACCCAGCAATCTCTTGTTCCAGACCCCCACATAGCATTTTATTCCTTAAAACTGTGGAATAGAAGCCTACTAGTTAGAACATCGGGCATTACAAAGAATTGCCAAGCCTTAATTAGGAGAGCCTCTGGATTAAAACTGAAATATTTTATACTGCAACATACCTAACTCCCCCACATTTTGAGATTTATGGAACAATGCCTACATCACAGACCAAAAAGCAAAAAAAAAAAAATCATGAAAAATGCAAAATTTCCCTCCCCCATTTGCTAGTAAAGGAATAGGCATTTCCAGAAATACCAGAAGTTTGAGCTGGCAATTAGCACTGGGAAATCCCAGCCTCCTTTGGCTCTACTTCTGACAAAAGCTACTTCTTACACTGAACTGCATAGTCAATTTTCAATTTTAAAACCACTTGAATATTATTAATGTTGAAGGTATTTGGAAACAAAACCCAATTCTAATCTGCCCCTTACCCAGTCAACAAAATAGCAATGAGGGGAAAAAAAAAACAAACTGTTCTGTTGTCAAACGGCAAGAAATATGTTTATCAGCTGATCTTCAAGTATATCCAGAAAATGGTCCCAAAACTCTTTCAGTTACTGCCCACAGATCTAAGGCTGCAAGCAAGGATTTAAGGCTGAAAGCGAGAAACAATCCAACTCACCATAGCCTTCATACAGTATCCCTTTTCTACGGGGATAAGAACACAGTTAAAAACAAATCTGCCTACACAGATCACCTAGGTACTTACCATATCTTAGTATCAAAGAGCTAGATATTTAAATGTGTGTAGGTGCCTAAAAATGTAGGTGAGCATCTTGTCATATTTAAGCAGCAGACAGAACATGTTTAGACAGGTTTGATACTTTCACACATTTGAAAATCCACCCGGCACTCACCTGCCTCTTTAAGTATCTAGATGCCTTTGAAGTCAGACCACAAACTGATTAGTTATTACAAAAAACATTCAGGTCTTCAAATATTAATAACTATTAAGAAGCCCAATCAGACATCAGTAGCACTATTTTTTTTTTAAATTATTTCAAATCCTACTTTTTCAAGCTAAGGCAGTGAAGAATCTGTCTTGATGGTTTAGAGATGTTCATTCTCTATCATGTAAATAAACTGCCCATAAACAAATTGAAGCTCTAAAGTGGTAGTTCCTGATACTATTATACTGACTTTTTCAAGTGCTGCATGTAACAGTGCATAGCAACAATTAAAATAGTCATCCTTTCAGGTCCCCAGCTCTTAGGTGTTACCAAGAGTAGGTTTTAAGTTTCATAATGAGGAGCAAGAGGTGAGAAACAAGAGGAGAAAATAAAGCTTCTGAGGCAGAAAAGGAGACTGGATGCTTGTCGAGAAGGCAGTGCAGTTTCTGCCTACAAATTTCTGAAGTGTGCGTATCCAATACTGAGCTTCCAGTCCCAGCATTTGCTCCCTCCTGGGCGTCCTGTTCATAGATTTCTAGACAACATACATGCTCCTGTAACTACACATCATGCTTTGACGATACCTATTTATGACAGAGCAATACATCCCACTCCTCCACTCCAAATACACACGTTCACATGGCAACAGTCACTCCCAGGAAGGATTTCACAATGATTAAACGTGCCAAGGGAAAGAGATTTTCTCAGTTAACAGGGCTGCTTGTGCACACAGAGAAGGAATTGGGTAAGGTAAAGGGGAGCTGAGCAGCAAAACCTTTCGCCTTCATTTCTCCCAGTTCAGAGCCACAAGAGTCACGCTCCCATCTATCTCAGCTGTGGACTACACCAGTTCTGCTGAACATCAGAATCAGCAGCCTTATGTGTTCCTGTAACTCCTTCCCTGGCATGCCCACCCCTGTGCTTTGTAGGCCAATAATCTGAAGCCCTGATTTGACAATGCAGCAAAGCCAAGCGAACAGCTGCAGAAAGGGAAGTCCTGCTGCTGCTGCTGCTGCTCCTCCTCTCGCCGTGCCTCTCAGAGCAGACCCCACAGTGAGACAGAGTAGGGAGTTAACCAGCTAAAACTAACCCCACAAAATAATTTTCTGCTGCTTTATGTCCCTGAACTGACTCACTGTGGGGGTCAGACAAATACCACCACAACCACAGTGTTGCATGGCTGCATTGTCAGCAGCGGTAAGAGAAAAGCGAGCAGAGCCATTCCTTTCGGAAGCTGTAAGACTGGTGTAGCTATAGCACCAAATTAAAAGCCCACAGCAGGAACACATAAATACATGCATGAATATCAGCAGTTGAGCCCACTTTGAATTCAGCTGCTCTAGAAAAGCTTAGAGAGCTTTAATATATGGGTGAAGTTGCTTAACTGGTCTTCATTTTAGCATATAGTTTTATGTTATGAGCCTTGCTGCTAGAGAAGTGTTTCAGTAATTTCTACTTCCCACGCACTCCTTGAAGACTTAATCTCACTCCTCTCCTCGTTCCCTTTTTTTTAATGCTAACAGTGTGGCTAGAAAGAAAGGTATACTCCCTCCCCTAAGACACCTTCAGTTCTGCAAAACAAGACATTAAAGTTTTCCTCCAGAAAGCAACAGAGGGGAGAGGGTGGAGGTGAAAAGGAGAGGCCCCCATCCCTGCTGACCTTATCCTTATCCCCATCCCAAAAGCAGTTAATGTTTTATACACTACGATACAAATACAACTAATTCCAATTTAAACCATCTCCTCCTTCTCACAAATCATAGCTAAGGGCAGCTTTTGGAAACTAAAGAGAAGTAAGAAAAGGACAGTTTTCCTTGCTTATCTTGCACAAAATGTAGAACAGCTCCTGTTGGCTGCTTTGAATTACGCCCTTAAGGTTTGGCTTCAACACAGGGTAGGCAGACTGTCATGAATTTAGACTGCTGTGCTCTCAGAGCTACATACCTAAATTTTAAGTATCTGAAAAATCCTTTGTGGTCAACTTTGTCTCCAACTAGTAGACTGCAGAACTAGTATATCAAAACGGCAATTATTTTCAGCCTCCTTTTGGTTTTGCAAAGAGGTGTGAGGGAGTTAAAAAGGGTAAGTACGGGATAAGCAATCCCATGCAATTTATAACAGTGGGTGGACTAGTTACAGCAAGATCTAGTTGCATCACGCATGTCACTTAGCCTTTGCTCTACAGCAGCAGCCCAGCCAACTAGCACAAAAGTGTGAATGAAGTCATCCTAACACACAGGCACACCTAAGTTCCATAACACCAAGTGTGTTCACACCTTAGCCAAGGGACTGTCTCTTTATTCAAGCAGATGCCCATAAAATGTTTTACTGGTGTGGGTGAATGGAAACAGCCATTGCCGCTACTCAAGAACAGCAACAACATTTTCTGACTACGAAATACGCAATTCCGGACTAAACTGAGTGGCACACTCAGGTGAGACACAACCAGAAGCTTGGGATGTGTTTGGGGGTTTTGTTGTGAAGTGGCATAAGGTACAAACCAAAATTACCTAGGATTTGATACATGTAGAAGAAAATGATTGTGGAAAATAAATCTGTTACTTCCAGTCCAGTTCTCCATCCCAGAAAAAGCAGGAGATTTTGGAAGCCTAGTGAAGTTAAACACACTAAGGCTGCACTAAAGACCTTTAAATGCTGGATAGCATGAAATGCGCTTTCGGTATGAGACTTTTTTTTATCCTTTTCTTTGGACTCCAGTACAATGAACATGCTGTCTCAGTCTGGTGACTGGCAAAAGCCAAACATTGCTGAAATCGTTCAGTGCGCTTCACTCAGCTCTCAAAGGTTGGTTGACATTTAGCTTGGTTAAAGAACAGGTCTTTTTAGAAAGAGCTTTTGCTGAGCTGAAGGAATAGAGCCCCCACCAGTGCTGCTGCTAAGATGACAATATAGCATTTGCCTGCACCAAATGCTAACCTGTAGCTCAGAAAACATTCTAAGCAGCAATCAGCACATCTGCAGATCACATCACAAAAGGGCATTACAAGCTGACTAAAGACACCTCTCTAACAGCGTGCCATGAGACCACCTTTACATCAAAGTGCAGTTTGCACTACTGAGCACGGTGTATAATGATTTTCCCAAACATGAAAGCTTCTAAAAACCCTCCATTTCAAGCCTAACGCACCTTCACCAAACACAGCTGTTCCTGTGGGAATCTGTCCATGACAAACAACAATACATCACTTCTTTCAAAGCGGCACGTAGATTTACAGAAGGATGAAACGTCCCATTCGTCAGGGATGACAGAGATTTGTTACTAATTACACCCAAAATCTGAGAAGTTAATTCAACACATCAGAGTAAACACATCAAAGCCACATGTTTCACTGACTGCTCATAGCACTATCAAGTGAGCATCAGCATTAGTGCAAGGCAAGAAGCTGGAATGAACAGCAGTAGGAGGAGAAAGAAGAGGACAGGACTGGACTAGAGCATCCCAGGCTTGCATTGGCATCAGGCGCAGTTCTGTGCTTTTAGCACATCATCTCCTTATAACCTTATCTAGTTATGATGCAACACACACTGACTTTCTTCTGCCAAGTGTGCAACAGACACATATTCACTAACATGCTTCCAGTTGCTGCCACCACCTCCTGCAAGACATGACAAGCAGCAGTGAGGTATATAGTAAAAGCTGTATAAGCCTACAGCAGTCCCACTGGTCCAAGGGAATTATGCATAAATTCAAGCCTGGGTATCCACTGATACTACCATTAGCAAGAATCAGAACATGAAGTGCAGCTTGGTCTCTCTCCAAATACAGTTTAAATTGTCTACTGTAAGACTGTCATACTTTTGTCTCTTGTCCTGACTGATCAAGCCTCACATCCACCTCTCCTGTCGCACTGGAATTGATAGGCCACACATAAGCCTTAATTGCACGGCTCATTCCTAAAGTCCTGCTAACAAAGGAACTCTGCCGCAGCCTGGGGAGGCTTTCGTTAAGTGCTCAAACATCACACTGATAAGAACAGTACTATGCTTGGACAAAAATATGGGCAGTAAAGTCCTTACTAGACTTAACCCTGCACCTGGAACAAAGTTTCAGTCTGAGCGGGAGTACAATCTGACAGAAGATCAGCAGATCCCATACACGTATGCATGATTCAGCTATTCCAACAAGGGAGCAAGGTGGCCAAATACTATTAGATTGCATAACAGAATTGCATTCCAAAACAAAAACAGCCTACTATGTACTGTACTCAGCCATTGCTTTTGTGCTTGGAAAAAGTTATTCTTCTCTGTAATTCATTAACCTACAACCTTATCAAGGTGGGAGTGAGGAACTTGTTTCCAGCATGCAAACCAGCAGTCAAACTGAGCAGAAATACTTACGTCACTCTTCCTGAACTTTGCTTTTAAGCTCTTCATGTTGATCACATTCAACCTTCCAAATCTTTGAGGAGCTTTTTATCCTTCTTCAATATCTAAACAAAAAAGAAAGGAAAATAAGATTTCCACTTGATATCATTCAGTTCACTGGGAGCCAAGCCTGAACTGAATTTGCATACCTATGTAGCCCTTGGAGGTTTTAGCCCTCAAGCTCAAAAAAAGATTAAGACAAACAATAAGAGAAATTTCTTTTTTCTCCAAACTTAAAAGCAAGTTGAAGTAAGCCTAAGTATGACCACAGAAGAACAGAGCAAGCCTTTACCAAAGATTTAAAAGTGTACCATGTTATACTAGCTATCTCCTTCATATAAGTAGATCACCGACACATTCATACATGGTGCAGCACCTTTCTCTAGCTACAGCCTATTTCAGCATTAGTGTCAGGGAAGCCTCTTGTAAGGTGGGAAAAGTGGAAAAGAAAGTATGCCATCTCATTCAATTAAAACTTCACCATCCCACAGCTGTGGGTCTGCACTGGGTAGCTGAAGTACCCACTGCTGTTTTATATGCAAGCGTAAGCACTAACCAGCGAGTTCCAAAGTATGCACGCGCAGATACTACTAGTACAGCTCAACACAGCGGGGCAGAGGGACCATCCGAGCAAGAACAGAGGTTATCACCGGAAGCAGTGTTTTATACTCTTCCCCATAAGAAACTGTATGCATATTCTCAGCATCACAGCTGTTCTTAATTTGACAATCCGCTATCACAAACAGCAGCCGTGCTCCCCCTTCCTCCCTTGCAAATGGGGAAAAGCAGCAGTTGCACAAACATATACAACAAACTTTACAGACAAGCCACAAGCTCTCACAGAGAAGCAAGAAGCCAGCACCTAGAGCAAAGCTTCCTCCAGAAAGCCCCCACATACAAAGTACTACCACCCCGAGCCAAACGTGACTGGGAACAGAATGCGAAAGCAGTACGGCGATGTGTTTCTTCCTAAAGCATAGTAGGAAAAACCAAAAGCAAGATACTTCTGGACTAGGCAAAGCCATCTAGATAGAAACATTCCAAATGCCTGTTTTTACAGCGTGTTTCCCATGTGTTCACTGGAATAGCCAGCCCCTCTCATTTAGGGGTTTTAGATGCTACACAAGTTCCTGCTGAAGAAACAGTTTAAGGTAAAGGATGTTCAACTGTATAAATGTCTTCCCTCCACCCTAGAAAAAAAAAGAGAAACATATTATGAGTCTAGCCAGATAAATAAGTAACTGAAATGAGGACTGGGACATAAAATTCAAATAGGTCATGCTGGGTCTCTAAAATTTCTCATCACTCTTCAGAAACAGTAGATTAAGCAAAGATAGTAGATTTGACAAGCAAACTGAAATTCAACTGTTTCATAACAAAGTACCACATTATTATGAAGCAAGTTGTTATGTTGTACATGATCACTCTACTATGAGCTAGCATTTAAAATGCTATTACATAGTACTGTCTCGATAGCATATATATGAACGCTTCCAGTAATACAACACTGAGCACCATTCAGGAATAGCAATTAGTGCTAAGTAAACACGTCATTTAATACAACCCTATAGTTATAGGACAACCATTTAAGACGCATACAAATAGGTTTCTCCCCCACCAAAAAACCCCAAACAAACAGACAGCTCCACACACTACATCCACAGGAATACATTTTCCACAGTGCAGACCTGCAATAGGTGCTCTGGATGGGCTGTTAAAATATCACTGAATCTAATTAAATGCCTCTAGGTCCAGTTTAGTAGTCATTCTAAAGTCATTTCAATTTTCTTTGTGTTGTGTGTGAAACCACAACAGCTGTTTAACCTTCACTGGAAAGGAGCATGAACCTCAGCAAGAGCTCCATAATCTCCTAACTTGTTCTCTAGCAACACCAAGGATGATGAGCATTGGAAAGACCAGAAATGCCAGGGTACAGACATGACAAAAGCCATTACACATATCTGGCCTTCTTTATACACTACAGCTAAAGGCAAAAAAGCAAACTGTTTTTAAGACTATTGCAAAAAAAAAAATTAAAAAAAAATTAAAAGGAAGTTTAAGAACCGAGAAACATCACACAATGTTCCACAGTGCCCAAAAGTTAACAGGACTTTTTATTTTAAAAGTTAAACATATCTGACTTAAAAAAAAGGTAACCAGTTTAATTGGATCATTTAAAAAAGAATATAAGCAAATGCTTCTATATGGGGAAGGGCGTGGAATTGAAAACAAGAAATTTTTCCCCAAATACAGATTGCCAAGGAATTTTCTTCTACAGGTTGTCTTCTTTCCCTGCTTCCCCCTGGCATTTCTGGCTCCTATGAATGAAATATTTGTTATAGCTCCTGTGAAAGATAAAGTACTGAACTACAGGTTTACGTGAGAGATAACAATTTCTTGCAGATATACACACGGAAGAGGTGCAAAAGTTAGACTGTCTAATATGAGGAATTCATAACACAGTCTAATTAAAAACTGTTGCAAGCACTTCTAGTAGGCTACTATCATTTTCCCCTTTTTGGAAAGGCAGAAGTGAGGTGAGCTGTATTTCTCTTAGAGGCCAACTTATTATTTTTCCCCACAAGATACTTCACCTCTTACGTAAGCGCATTTTATATGTTAAATTCGAAACTTAAATCTGCAGCATAATTAAAAAAGCATGCACAAGCACAGAAAAAACAGCATTCCTGGGTTTAGTGTGCGGGTCACATCTGTATCTTTTCCATATGAGACAGTTCAACACAAACATGAAGATTACAGCCTGCGCATCACAAGGCTCATAATCCTTCAGCAGCAGAGATAAAAACCTGCGAAGCAGTAAGGGCTGCCTTCTCTTGGCACTGTTTTTAGAAGAGGAAGTCACCTCTCAGAGGGTGTAATTATTGGAATTGATGCAAAAAGAGGTCAGCATCCTGATTCAGCAGAGCTTTATGACAAGCGTTCACTTGCCAGAGGGAGAAAAAAGGAAGTGCCATTAATACACTCCTCTTTTCACAAGATAGAAAACAACTACTAGGAGTTCACTAGGGAGAATCCAGACAGTTCAAAACAGCATTTCTGCAATGAACCACAGGCACTAACAAGAAGCAGTGTGTACCAATAGTGGCACTTCTCTCCTTTCAGAACAACTGTGATAAAAAAAATACTGAGTACTATCATTTTGTAGCTGCAGCAAGTTAGCAGTGGAGAAGTGCTTAACTCTGGAGATGCTCAACAGCTAATGCTGATCACATGCTTTTAACCATTAGCTCCAAAATTAAATATCTAGTCCTCCACGTCATCTCCCTTCTGCTTATTATTAAGAAATAGCTTTCAGGAATACAAGCCACAGAAAACATCTCTAGGTAAGCCTATTTTGTTAAGACAAGAGGCATTGAAATGGTGGTAATCTTCAGCCTCAATAATTTCATTGAGGCTGTGTTTTAATATACAATACAATCTTTAGGTTTAATGAGAGGAGGCGGCTTAGGACAATCTCCCCCGTTGATTTACAGTAAGATTTGTTCAAACCACAGTAAACAGCCACACTGGCACAGTTTTTCCTTTCATTAAGTTGCATTAAAATCAGAGCAAGGTCTTTCAGACAACACTATAATTAAATCCTTGAATGACCAAAGATCCAGTGAAGCAACAGTAAAACTGCCTTAGGATATGCTATGCATACTGTTCATGCCAATGACAGTTTCCCATTACTGATGAGGGTACACTGAATTTGATTAATTTTAGGTGTTAGAGGTCTTGCAACTCTTTCAGAAGCCTCCTTCTTGGACAACACTTCTGCAGCAAAGCATCATTCATAAGGCTAACTCATTTTCCCTTCCTCCTTGTCCATCCATCGTCCCCCCTGCCCCCAAACCACCTCAAACAATTTTTTTCACCTTATGACCTTACAAAGAAGAACTAGAGACTCAATGCAAGATCTGGCAACATTAAGGGGGGGCGGGGAGGTGAAGGAGCACTATTGCTGCCATACATTTACATCTCCTTTGCACGAACACACTTACTCTCACAGAGGAAAATAAGGGCCCCCAGAGGTCTCCTCTCTCTCAATACTACATCATCATTTGTTATCTGGATGATCATTTTCCTTCTGAGTTACAAGCCCTGCTCTGACTCAAGAGAACAAGCCCCTGTGGCAGCTAGCGCTGCAGACAGAGGCACCCACAGTACTAGTGACTGTTCTGCTCACCTTCAGTACCCAGCTTGTCAAATGCTTCACATGCTCGAGCTCTCCTGACCTACTAACCAATACCAAGAGCACACCCGAACCCGAGCTTCTCCTTCGCACCACTGCCCAAGCCATCGGGCCACCTGGAGGCATTAGCCTTTGCCCAGCAAGCCAATGCCATCCTGAAAAATCCACCCAGCACTTCATGTTTGACTACTTTCTCATTTCCATCCAGCTGAGCATATTTCTCTCACTACCTCTCAGGCCAAAGCAGAGAAGCATGCATTGCCTGACCAAAAGCAATGGGAACACCTCCCCGCTCTGTCAGCATAGCTCAGTTTTTCCGTCTCGAGTAACTCTTCCTCCTCTCATAGGAAGGGTCAAATGAACAAAATTGTTTTAAACTTAATGCTATCTATAAAGACAAATAATTCCTGGCTTGGTTAATCTACTGTTACTTACTAATGAAAAGACACTAAGAAATGCACTGTGCAGCCCAAGTACTATACAAGAATGGGAGTGATTTATGGAGAGTTAATCCCATTCGAAACAGAATGGGACATCAGAGAGAGCAGCTAACTATAGCCTTGGGTAACTTAGTCCAATCCCTCTGTATATTCACAAATCATTAGCAAGGATGTGCTGAACTGTACAAATCTAAGCATTTGAGCACAAATGCTAGATCTCCATAGATATAGCATCACTAACAAATCTATACATTCCTATCACTCCTTCCTCCAGTATGCTGTGCATCAACTCTCTACACTTACACTTCCTCTTAAACATTTTGCACATTTTGAATATCATCCTCATTTTAATGAATTCAGTTACAACAGTACAAGCCTCTGCGAACATCACAAAACTAACACAAACCTATGCAAGACTGTTGATGCACGGATAGGTACAGTGCATTAAAAATTGTTTTTCAAAACAGTTTTAGACAACTAGGAGAGACGTTGTATCAACAAGGCCTTAGACACACTGAATTACAGAAGATTAGAGGAAAAAAAGCAAAATGTGACATTGCTCTGATTTGTTTACTGGGCATATTAGACAGCACTCCAGGCAAAATTCTAGCTGAAGTGCAGTCCAAGGAAATTTGTCATCCACTCATTATGCTTAAACTTTACTCTGTTCTTACTCCAGTTCTTTTGTCGGGAAGTGTCTGTCAACATACATCCAGCTCACTGAAGAACACAGTAAAAGAGACAAGACTGGCTGCATGAACTGGGTCATACTGCAGTCTTTCTCTGCTTTCAACTTCCCATCTCTAAAACAAAAAGGCCCCCCCTTGTGTGCCCCTCAATTCTTAGACCATATTCTTTGGTTTGACTGCACATAAGATACGTTGCTGCTCTGAAGACTCTTCCATGTCCAGTGCTTAGTCCAGTAGGGCTAGACTGGAACTGAAGCATCCAGCTACAAATAGAAACAGAGGAAAAGTGACGCTGAGTTCCACTTGTGAAATGCCAGTTTCCAAAGGAGAAGCCCACATGAATAACAACAGCTAATAACTTGTTTATACTTACTCCCTTCATAATATTTTGTATCAACCATTCAACTAATTGCTCCTCAGAATCAGCAAACAAAAGAATCTGTACAGATGCAACCTTAAATCTAAAAAGAGACAAATGCACTACTTTATGGATGCATATTCTGAAATAGCCTAAGGCAGAACACTCACCTACTAGGGTAGGAGTTAAGAGGACCAGACCGGAACAGCAATTTAATTTACATAAGACACCTGCCCAGCCCCAGTGCCATAAACTCTGCCCTTATACTTTTAAAGGACCTTGGAAGGGTATCCCGCTCTAAGTATTTCTGGACTAGAGAAGTTTCCAAAGACAGTGCTAATGACAACTCCCCTATTCAGCTTTCAAGTTCTTGGGCGGGGAAAATATTTTAGCTGATGAAAATGCAGTACATTTTTAAACACTACCTGAAAATGAGAAGAGAGTTGGGTGTGTTTACAAGCAAAAAAGCTAAGTACATCCATTCCTTAAAAAAAAAAAAAAAAAAGTATTAGGAATTCAGATATTTTCTATCCTGGAAGACTATTAATGCATAATATTGGCAAGATCCACTTGCTTATCTTAGTGATAAGTGATTTTCATTTGACTTTATTTAGATTTGTTGAAATTTATATTCAATAGCAGCAGCACTAAGTGTTGCATACATTTTGAGGAAGAGGATCTAGCATTTAGAACACCTCTCTCAGGCTTCAGAGCTCTCCGAATCTCCACATCTCCATTAGAGATTTCCTGCTGGGGTCTTAGGCAAGTTCCTGTAGCCAAGATTTTCAGAAGGCACCTGAGTGCTAGACTCCCTAGGGAAGTTTGAGTTGTCCCACTACATTTGGGAATCCAGACATAGGCCGTTGTGTCCTTGGGCCCATCTGCAACAGGCAACTGTACCTCCCTGCCCCTCAGCAGTTGCAAAAAGTGGAAGGTGTCCAGCTACTGAAGTTACAGAGCCATAGACACAGGAGCATACAAACCCTCCTTCTATCATTAGGGCTGAACAAACTTGGGCTCTTCCCTTTAACCACCCCTTTCAGGTCAAAAAAGATCCCACATCTTATTTTACAGTATTTTCAATAAAAGCAACGGCTTCCAGGTACCAAACTACAGGGAGACTATAGCAGCTTTAGGCAACACCTTTAAGTGATTACAACGTTAACCTAAAATGCAAGACCTGCCCTGCAGAGGGAGGACCTGAGTGAAGATCTTGCACTTCCCAGGCAAATGCACTAACCATCAGGCTGCAGGATCTCCCCTCCAGAGCTGGTGACAAGTTCAGCACACCAACCACCACCACCACCTCCAAGCCTTACTGACCATCCTGTTCTGTATGTCAACAGGAGGGAAGGATACCTTCTGTCACTGCTGTGTCACTTTTACTCCAGCAGTCCTCTGCAGGTACTTAGGCTTTTAACCCTAAGCGCCAGTGGAAATCTTGGGTTGCTTCCGCACTTCACCAGACCCATGTTTGCCTCTGGCAGTTTGACAGAGATAAGCTCCATGATAATGTATTGCCTGAACTGTAGCTATTTGTACTACATCCTCTGTGCTCTAAGAGCACATCATTAAATGACCCTCAAAGTGTTAGGAGCAGCACTCCGAAAGCAAGCTCCAGCTACTCACATGCACAGCTATCACACACATGCTCCCACACAGCAACTCCAAGGAAAGTGCGAGAGGGAAGAGGCTTCTCAGACTTGCAGGAAGCCTGCAAACAGAAGGAAAGCAAGTTATGTGGATTCATAACCCAAGAAGATGTTATGGATTGCCATGCTCCTACCTACCACCCTCCTAATAAAAGCCACTTGGGATTTTCAATAGCGTACTATCTCTCTGCCAGTAAGCAAGGCACTAAAGCTCTGGGTTGATTTGTTCTAGTTTTGCTTGTTTTTTCCTCTATAGTTATTTCACGCTTTATCCCTATGTAAAAAGAATTAGCCCACAATCAGCTCTCAGAAGGAATGTGATTAGGGTACTGTTGCAGCAGGATTTAGAAATTGCCAGCAACTTGCACAAGAACTTAGCTTTCATATTCTCCAGGCACTGCTCCTCCCTCAAAAGAGGCACACATTCCTTATCAGAGATGGGGAGAAGAAAGGTAGCATAGTGGGGAACATAAAAACAGCAGGAAAAACAGAAAAACACTGAAAGGACAAGTGAGTAAACCCCCTTGTGAAATGCTTACATCACTTAATGAGACCAGCAACCTCCTGCCTGGTCTCTTCTCCACTTGATATGATCAATTTGTTGGTTCAGAGATGCAGAGGGAGGAGGCAGCTCTTTATTGTTTTGCTAGCAGATGCACTCTTGGAAGAGGGAAGCGAACAGCACAGGGCCAATATTTTTAGAGAGTGGAAGGACTGACTCCTGCTACTACACAGTGACTTATTGGCACAGAGCTTGGCTGCAACACAAGAGAACCCTGAGCTCGTATCAAGCACTGTTCTGCTCAAATACTCCTTCACTCTGGTCCATATGGCTCTTATGCAATTCTTTTATTAGTAAATAAAATCTCATTGACAGCCTTCCATGAGCGTCCCAAGACAAGAGCCAAGCAGGTCACTGACAGATATTTACAAAATTCACTTACTCCTAGTTAATCCTGGACATCAGAAGGCCTTTCTAAAATGATGTATGCATATTTTTTGGCATTTAAGCTTTTTTTTCTTTTCTAAATAAAACACACTAATCCCAAAGCAGCTGTTATACAAAAAGACGACTGTCTTCCACTGCCCCAGCACACACTGCAACTAGACAGTGTTTTGTATCAGTTCTGTAGCAGAGCATAGTCACAGTGGATACAAAGACAAACGGGAGAATTTGTTAAGATCCTGAGAGGCTGATAAGGCAGAATTTAAGCAGCCTGCTCACAGGGAGAAACTTCAGAGTATCACAAGTAACAATGGCAGAGGGAGGCAGGCGCTCGCAGCCGGGCGCTGCGCGAGATAAAGCGAAATTCTTCGCGTGTTTTGCTGGAAACACCAGGTTTCTGGTTCAGCTCGATGCGATTCCTTACGCAGTCCGAGTTTTCTTTCTTTTTTTTTCTTTTTTTCCCCAAACAGTTAACTAGAAAAAGAAATCTCGGTCTTTGAGGACGCTGCTGCCACACGCACGTCGCGGCGCGGACGCGGCTGCCGGGAGACGCCGCGCTGCACCGGGGGCCCCGCCGGTAACCGGCCCCTCGCCCCCCCCCCCGGGGCCCCTTTCCGTGCGAGCGAAGCAGCGGAAGGGCCCCCCCACCCGCGCCGTTTTGGGGGAGGGGGTGTGAATTTACCCCGAGGGGGCGGGAGGAGGCGGCGCAGCTGCCCCCGGGCCCAGGCGACGCCGCGCAGGCGGCGAGGGCAGCAGTGAAGCGAGTGAAATGAAATCGCCGAGCGGCGGCGACCCGCGGCCCCCCCCGGCTCTCCGGCACGGTTTTTTTTGGGGGGGGGGGGGGAGAAGTTTCCTCCTGTTGCGCTTCGCCCCCGCGGGCTCCGCCGGGGAGCGCCCCGCGGAGGGCGGGGGCAGGTGGGCGCCGCACACAAAGCCCCTATTCACGGCGCTCGCCCCGCGGCCGCACTCACCCCATGGAGGAGCCGCCGCCGCCGCGTCCCGCTCCGCTCCGCTCCGCTCCGCTCGCCGCCGCCGCCGGGAGCCGCGCACGGGGCCGCGCCGCTGCGAAGGGCGGAGCGGCGCCGCCACCGCGCGCCCCGGGACACTCGGCCGCTCCGCGCGCGCGCCACGTTCGACCCGCGCGGGCTGGGGCGGGGGGGCGGGGGGAGCCGTGACATCACTCCGCGGCCACGTGACCACGGGGCCCCGGCCCCCCGCGGGGGGGGAGCGGGAGGGACGCCCCCGCCCCCCCCCCCGCGGGGGGCCCCGCGCGCGCGGAGCAGGGTCACGTGGCGGCGCGCGGAGCCGCCCGCCCGTTGCGCCTGGCGCCCCCCGCGGCCGTTGCGGCGCGCGCGGGACCCCCCGAGGGGGCGGCGGTGGAAGGGCCCCCGGCAGGCGGCGGGGCGGGGTGGCGGCGCACTTGGGTGTCCCCGGGTCACCCCGGGGAGGGGTGGAAGAGGGAACCCGGTCACCGGGGCCGGGAAGGGACCGAGCACCCGCGGCAGGCGCTTGGAGAAGCCTGCCCTGCTCTCCCCGTGGGGAGTCGGGGGGCCAGGTCTGCGGGAAGGGTGTGCGGGGAGCCGGCTCCCAGCCCCTTCTCCCTCTTGACACCTTCTGGCCTCGTCGGGAGAGAGCAGAGCGGCCGAAACCTAAGTCGAGTTCTTCAGGGAATGTGAATTCAGCATGTGCTTCCGCACGTGAGGAGTCCTGCGCTCCTGTTCCCTCCAAAGCTGCCCCGTGCCTCGATTTCCCCTTTCTCTGACCCCTAGCAGGAACGACTGCTCCAAAAGAAAAGAAAAAAAAAAAAAGCAGGGCACTTTTTGTTTAAAAGCCAAATTAATGACCACTGTAGTGTTTGGTTACAAAGGAGCTTAGAGATTTGACAATTACAAGTGGGCTTTGTCGCTGAGCCAAGGTATTGCTTCACTGGATATCCCACAAAAGTCTCTCTCCTGTGTTGGCCAAAGCCGCCTTCTCAACGTTGAACCAACCGAACCCTCTTTCCAGAGTCCTCTGGCAAGCCCATGACAAACCGTTGTCCCACCTCCATATCTCACCAAAAAGAGCACAGTTGTCTTCCAGACCCTGTGTGAAAAACTCTGGACACTTTGTTTACAAAATCTCTTGTCAAGTTGGTTAGCCTCTACCTACCATCCTGCCTCTAGGGTCCTGCTGGAGATCTGTTAGGCATCTTCCCGTCACGTCCCATTGGAAAGGCCTGTCTGTCCAGTCCCACTCACCACTGCCATGTTCCCCTTCCGATAAGGTCTCATTTAATTGCTCTGATCAGTCTTAATCTTCTCAGTTCACAAACATATCAACGCCTTCCAAAGGGGAGGAAAGTACTAGGAGGAAGTGACCGCTTCGAAACCTTAGGTCATTATTGTAATAGTCACAAGTATTGTTATTATATGAATACACTTGATTATCACCAGAAGCATATTTTCCTCTACTCATGTGCAGTCCTAACGTTGGTCAATTTGTTTCACATTTGTTTCACCTCTGAGAACAACCAAATAATTGTGCTAGCACAGTTTTCTCTCTGTTTTCTTACAAAAAATACACACACCAATATTAATCTGATATAGTAAATGCTGAGAATTTAATTTGCGCAGAAACAATAAAAATAGGAACATTATAGTTCCCTGGCAATGCTAGCTTAGCTACAAAGCATGTTGCATATAGGCAATTATTTCTCCTTTTGGTCTCCCTGCAAGGACAGGGCATTGCCTCTCATTCAAAACACTCCCATGTGATTTTGTGGCTGAAGCCTCTTGGGACAGAGGGCAAGACTGAGAATCGAGACCTCAGCTCTATTCCTAGTTTTACCCTCAGTATGCTGTAGGACTCTGGGCTAGTCATTTTTGCCACCTGTGCTTCTACTCCCTATCTACAGGTTGATGACAAGTATTTTCTTGAAAGCCTGTTGAGATCTACTCTTACTAAATGCCATGTAAGAGCTAACAATGGTTGTTGAGGTAAGGTGGACAGAGGCTGATCTGCAAGAGGCAGAAACTGGAGAAGTACATCCTCCACAAGCAACTTCTCTCAAAATCTAAATATTAGCACATTGGCTGTGTGATATGGACTTCCCATGCCCTGTAATTCCTTTGCGCAAGAGGCATGCGAAGAGGATGGGAGAGCAAGAGAATATTGTCTTTGCTCAGCCTCTCATGGAAAAACTCTGTGGGAGATGTTGCAACCAGTTATAACTTAGAGCAGCTGTGCACCACGATGAGGGTGAAATGAATCCACCCATGCCTTCCTAGCTACTTCTCCAGAAGGGAGAGACCTGAAAGCGGCTTAGAGATATCTTTAGTTGCACCTTATCACTCAGTTTGCATTGTCTTGATAGCATCTGCTAACTAGCTTACTTTGCGTTGTTAATTTTTTTTTCCTGCTTCTGGCTATTGCCTAGTGCAGAACACAAAGTGAAGGTCACAGCTCCACTTAAAAATTATTTGCAAAGAAAATCAGATTCCTGAACTGCCTCCTCTCTTCCCTGTCACCCCCCTTAAAATTTGTTTCATAAATTGTGCCACACACTTTTTTCCTTGTTGAACTTGTTCTGGTTTGATTATTTCCAATCTGAACACAGTTTGTTTTGCTAATCCTGGCTGTTATTTTTCACTGAAGTACCATTTAAAGAAAGTTGGTTTTTAGATTTTGAGACAGCTTTGTTCCTGGGATGTTCTTTGCTTACAGTAAAATAATTTTTTTACCCTTTGTGACAGATGTCCCCCACAAATGCAGGAATCTCTGTGGTAATAAGTGAGAGAGTTAAAAAGTGTATTTTATATCTGCTCCCACCAGAGCACTTTTTTAAAAATAATTTCTTAGGACAGAAAGGAATTACTTTGTATCGCTTTTGCGTCTCAGTTCACAACTGGCATTTTTCAGCAAATGTACGTTGGGATTTTTCTCCCTGTTTCCGTGCTGTGGTTTGTGTAGCACCAGCAATGGGCCTTCTGATATGTGGGAGGGACAGAGGCAACACAGGAAAATACAAAAGATGGAAGAAAGTCACAACTAGAGCTGCTTAGACAGGGTTCTTGAACTGAGACAAAACCTTGACAGAGAGGGAAGTCTAGCCAGGGACTTCCTGTGCGTTGAAGTGATCCTTCAAAGGCTGAAGGTAAAATCCTGACGTGACTGCAGGGAATTGTCTAGATTATTTCAGCTTTAAGTTTCTAGATTGATAGCTCCTTGGCCTCCATCAATCCTCCTTCTTTCTCATGTTTTTTACATCTATGTAATCCTTTTCACACCTTTCTGCATTGAGTAGCAGTCTATGAAACTTGTTTGACCTCTTTACAGTCCCAGGCATCATTTCTAGGAAAGATCCAGAAAAATTTAGTTGTTCTGTCCTTGAGATACTTCCTGCACTGCACAACCCTGCTTTGCCATGGCAGCAAGAGGCACTGCAAGGCTGCACTGCCATCAGTTGGACCCTGTAAATTTGTATACTCTTCCTCTGCTGTAGGAGCAGAAATCAGGAAGAGAGGAAGGAGACCAGGCTGTTTGTGTCACTTAAATCCTTCAGGAATTTCACAGCAGAGATCAGCTGGGCCTTGGGGAGCTTGCCTTAAAGAGCAGCTTTCCCTCAGTGGCACTGAATGGACTACAGCTTGGGTGAGTTCCAGTTAGGAAAGAGAACAGTCCTCCAGAAATGTAGTTTACACTTCTGTCCTTATAAGAGGAAGGACACTATCTGCCTCTAGATATATTTTTTCAGTATGGTGTGTAGCCATTGGAATAATCAAAAGGAATTAATGCAATTCTTCTTTAACTACAAAGAATAAAAATCCTCTTCTTTTTCCCTTTTACTTTCTCACATTATTATGGAAATTGGAGCTCGCATATTAGTGTCTTCGGTATGAATATGCTTTCATAGACTTAACTAGGGAAAAATAATTTCTTGGCCTTTTTGCTAGCATCCAGTGTAATATAAGCTTATTTTATGCATCTTCCCTGTGGGGATCACAGCTTGGATCTTCAAGGCAGTGGCCTTGATGATCTAATGCAGCTTTCCCACAGAGACTCATCCTCAGAATTATTCCATAACATATTTCATTCTTAAATTATTTTCAAAGCACAAGTCCATGGAAACAACAAAAGAGGATTACGCACTCCTTACACAAACAGATTGTGCTTAAAATGGCAGTGCATCTATGTGAGTAATTAAAAAAGGAGTAAGTGCTGCATTTCTTCTTACAGAAAATCTCAGCAAGCAGTAAGGCCACTGTTCAAATAAGCAGTAAGACCTTTGGAGGTAAAGAACAAAGCTTTGTTAAAAATCTATCCCAGAATCAACAGGGCATATTTCAGCTCTGTACACTGTGAATGTACTGTTTTTGTGTAGCATCTCTCTGCTTTGTTTTTTGTAACAGAGTGCCTCATTCTCACCTACGTAGCCATTCCTGCACAGGGCCATGGGAATTCTGTGAGTTTCACTTTGCTCAAATTTCTCATCATTCGTCCATGAGCAACAGAAAGATTTTCTCTCTTGTGAAAAAAGCTGCATAACTCCATCTACTTAGCCCCACAGATACTCAGGGAACAAGCAGGGGATCAGGATCACTTGTGAGGAAATCACTTGCTTCCCAGCCTCAGCACAACCTAGAGGCTACCCTGCAAGCTCGAGGGTTGAGATTTCTATAGAGTCTAATGGGAACGTCAGTTCAAGCTACCAGACTAGCAGAGGCCAGACAGAGCACACCTCGCAGAGAGCTAGCTTCAACACCTCTGCAAACAAAAAGGGCTCTTTGAAGGCACACCACTGAAAGTCCTGAAAGGCCAGTTGCCCAAGAATAACCAAGAAGAAGATTATACTAATCTGAGGATCACTAAAGAGAAAAATCCGTAGTATTCAATTACGCTAGAGAGCACCTTGGTTATGTTGTAATAGTACAAAAGTCAAAGCAGTTCCCACAGGCAGAGGCAGTTGCATGCCGTATTTACTCCACACCATGCAGAGAGCTGCTTTGTCTCTGCTCTTGCTGTAAGGTTCTTTAATCCATTCATGGTTTGTAAATCAATTTCCTCTTCTTCAAACCAAAGAAATCCACATTCCTGCATATTTTATGACTATTTTCATTGCAGAGAAACCAAGCACCTTGCAGATAGCATTTCAGACTGCTTATTTTTTTGTCTTTGCTCATTACAAGATTTCTTAATGTACTTGGCATCTGCAATCTTCAGCTTCGATTCTGTCCCACGCTACATTCCCATGACACAATTTCTGCTTCTGATGTTGTTGGGGAGGTGCAAAATCCTATATGCATTCCATATTTTTGTTGTCACTCTTCCAGCTATTGAAAAAGTGAGTTTCTTACTGTTTCCAGAAGAACCAAATTTCACTACATCAGTGGTCTGTTTTGTTTTTAAAAAAGATAGACTTTCACACCATATTTTTTCTTCTATGGTTCTTCATTTATTTTGAGGCTTTAGGATCTTTCTTTTGTATGATTAAATCAAAACTTAAAAAAAAGAAAAATGAAAGATTTTTTTTCCCCTGTATCACTATAGTCAAACTAACAATTTGTTTGGATCTGATTCATATTTGCACTCAAAGCCCCTTGTCTCTGCTGAGTCAGTGTAAATGAATATCAGGCATTCCTTTTCACTTCTCAGAGATGGCTATAGCATGCATCCAGGATCAGTAGGAAAAAAATATCAAAGGGTTGGAAAGTGGGATGGGATCCAAGGTTAAGGCTCTGCGATTTAATGTGGAGACCTTGGAGACTTCTGCACTTTGCACAAGGACAGATAAAAATCTTATGTAATCCTGCTCCAGCAGAGAGACTTTGCATAAAGGTCTCTACATATGAAGCACCTAATTAACACCAAATATGTAGGAAACAAACAAGTGAGAATAAATCTTTGGTATATTGTACTTTGGTATATTGCTTAGAGATTGTGCCAAAACAAAACATTGTAGATGAGTGCAGCTGAATGTAGAAGAATATAAATACGGATCCAAGGCCAGAGATCCGGGTTTGGCATGTCAAAGGTGAAAATGCCAAAGCCATGTTCTGCAGAGAGCTGAACCAGTATAAATTCACTGCACTGGATCAAAGTCATTCATACCTTTCTGAAGTGTTATTTTTGGTCCAACAGTTTTTTGCCACATGGAATATTGTGTATCTGTACAATGCTGCAGTTGAAACCCTCCACAGTCACAGTTTTCTATTGATTTCTTGCCCTTTTTTCTTTCACAGTGCTTCAAGATCACATGCCAAGATATTTCTGTCCCATCTCCCATTATGAGAGGGATCAAAGCTGTATACTTGCTTTTTTGCTTGAACTCAGACATTTTCTTGCCTGCCACCAAAACAGCCTCAATCTATCTGTCTCAATAACCAGTGGTCCAATTTACCTTAACCCGGCCCTGCCCATCAAACAGTGCCTGGACCTATGCTAAAGCCAGCTTGGATGGAGAGCACATGCTTCTCAAAGCATGGTCAAGGCACTTCCGCTATGATCCCAGCCGGATGCAAGGTACATCATGGAGGCAACTCAGATACCTAGAGGTAATATCTGGGAAGTCAAGATACCATCTGCTATGTCACCTCCATGCATATATGATGCAAGTGCTAGGTGCTCAGGTTCTGAAATGGCCAAAAAAGCCAAGAACAATAACTGTTGCTCTGGAGTTGGTTGTTATGTCTTGTCCTTGGAGCAACCAAGGAACCTGACTGCAGACATAAACCCTGAATGTAGTGGGAGTCTGTGAAGAGTGCCTGGGATGTACATCACTTGAGGACAATTCGCCTCTTTTGACGAGGAGGATAAAGGCTTCCTTATTGTGGGGATACAAAGGCACTGAGGGAAAGGGGAAAAGTAGTCATGGGATCTCAGACTTTTTTGGACAGAAAAACTACAAGAGATCTGGAAATTGAATGGTTCCACCACCTCAGATAAGGAAAGAAGATTTCAAGATCATGTGCTATCTTCAGGTACATCCCGAGGGAAAGTGAGTTTTATGCTGTGTCATTTTACTGGGCAACCTGCCAAGTCTTGACACGGCAGAATGAGCATTGCTGGCCCTGTCTTCTGCTGCACTGCTGGCCCATCCAGCTGGCTTATCTTCCTGCACCACAGCCCTGTTTGTTTGCCTTGCTGGCCCACGCTGGCTGGCCAGTTCAGCCCATCATGTCCTTTCCCAGCCCCAAACTCAATACGTGGAGCTACACCTCCTTCATCTGCCCCAATGCATACGGCTTAGCTGATCACACCAGTGACATGGAGTCAGTGATTTGTTTGTTCTGAGCAAAATTTCAGGCAGTAAAGGAGAGCAAGGCAGGGTCCATATCCCTGCCAAAAGGTGACCCCTAATCATGGATTGAGCATCTGAATTTTTCTGAGGTTGTGAAAATGAACTTTATCAGAAGGCTGTGAGTTAGCATCTCCAACATTTCACCAGGCAGTGGCTTCTCTGCTGACTTGCCTAGATTTCTATCCCTGTCCGACATGTCTAGACACCATATACCGTAACAGGAACTATTTAGCTGGCTCCTCTGGCCTTTAGGGAAGAAATAATTTTTCTGCCCTGGAATGACTCACAGGATCACATCATCCTGCATGAGGGTGGTGTCAAAAGGTCATAGCAGTCACCAGTTGGGTGATCATCTGTCCTCCCTTCTCCTTCCCACACATTCATCCTTCCTCCATGACCAGTTGTGGATTCATATGCACGTGACCAAGTCCAGGCCAAATCTCACCCTCTTTTCCCACTCACAGAAACACATGAACCAGAAGTCCCAATGTGCTCTCACCACAAACCTGTCTTCTGCTTTCCCCTTACACCAAGCATACCACAAGTCTTTATTTCCTAGGAACCAGTATGACAGGTTCCTCTCCCTCTCCTCACCTCCCAGGTGGAGATTTGGGGCATACAGATGTGTTTGGCTATCACCAACACCATCCCACAGCATAGACTTTCTCTGGTAGGGAGGAGAGGGAGAACTTTGTCTCCCAGGAGTCTCTACGTGAACCACTTTCATTCTCTTGCTTAAAGAGCTGGCACTGGGGAGTGAAGGCACTGAAGGAGCAATTGTTTTCTTTGATGGCTGGTGAGAATGCAGGAGCTGAGAGGATGAGGAAGAACAAAATGAACAGGCATGATCACAAAAGGGGGAGAGCAATTCATTACAAGCTTAGAGCCTTTCCACAGTGCATTAGCTGGCTAAGGGGAAGGTGGAACGCAAGGGGTACCCAGCAATGTACTCCTTGTGCACATCAGTGTAAACACCATGTGGTGATTGGGTTGATTTAATGCCAAGCTAGATGTGCTCAGATTTAATCCAGGTCAAGTTTGTACTGAGAAGAGCCCTAGCTGTACACAAATCCACTAATAATCACCTTGAAACCATGGGCTGAGTGTTATCAATGATGGTTCCTGTGGAGAAGTAAGACTCCTATCTCCAGTTTTTGTTGAGATCAGCAACATCTTGGAGTACCTTACTGTTGTCTTTAAATAAACAGAAAGCCTAGATTCTGAATTTGGTCCTCCTAGCTCTTTCAGTTTCAAACTTTGTCTGAACTTGAACTACTATACAAGAAATCAGAACATAGCACCTTTTTAAAAAGAACTACAGCTTATGCAGAAAGGTCTGATCTTGCTAATGGGTCTGGTGGTACCGACCCCTGAGGGGATACAGAGCCTGACTCTGGAACCTGTTAGGTACAGGAGTCTGAGCTTGCAGGCCATGGCTGCAAGAGCCTGGTTGACAGTCTGGTGCTGCTTCCATTTTCTTTAGCTTTCAGGTTGAATAAATGTCATTAAATATAAAAAGGGAATATTTGTTTCTAGTCAGTTTCTAGTTATTTCCTTCTGTTGTCCTGGAAGGAAAAATACAAGCACTGAGAGACAAAGATACACTTTATTAATCAACTTCTAAGTGCATTTAAAAATAAAAGCCATGAAACTACAGCCTCAGGTTGAAATTATTACTGGAAGGAATGGAACTATTTACAATAAAATGTAATAATAAAGCACAGAAAATAATTAAAATAAATAGAATTGTTTACGTGGGCACTTGCCTGCCATTTTATCTTACTTTCAATTTTAAAACACAAATCTATTTTGTAAATAAATAGTGCATTCATATTAGCAGTAAGGATATTGTCAGTTCCATTTTACAGAGTTGAATAACAGAAGTATAGCTGCAATTGGATCTTGAAGAGTGGATACAACAAACATTTTATCTATTAACATTAGAAAGTTAATGCGTATTGGAACTTAGTAAATAGCAAGTACCTTAAAATAATTTTTATTGACTTTTCTCAGCATTCGTTTTCTGCAACTGTTCATGAAAACAAGAGGTTTTCATTCAGAAAATTCAAAGACAGGAGGAGTCTTGAGAACATTTCTGCATATAAGGGTTCACAGAATGGTTTGTAAACTATTATTTTTTGCCATTATATCAAAAAGGACTAGGTCCCTTTACCTTTATTATAACTTGAGCTCTTATACTCTACAGCAACATAATTTTCTCCATTGGGGTTACCCTGTGGGTAGTCCTATAATTGAACCACATTGGTAAATGGTATATTAAATTTACTCATTGTAAATGTTTTAGATGAAGATGATAAACACTTGCATTTGGAAGTATTTGAATTTTCTGTTATTAGTTAGGTCTGTATCTACTCTTCCTCCAAAATTTAATTCCTGCAGTGGCAAAAGTCTTAGCCTTTGCTGTTCTAGACTTTTGGAACAAGTTCCTATATGTCTTTTTATCTCATTCCACCTCAAACAAATTTCAGCTCACCTGGAAACATATCACTTATAATTGCATTCCATCACTCTTAAATTCAGCCTTCCTGGTATTTATTCCTAAATCCTTCATGAGTTTTGCTCTGCTCCTCTGAATGCTGTTAAGTCCAGTTTGTATATGAAGTAGTATGCAGAATGAAATTGTGATCACGTTCACAGTGATTATATCTGAAATTTTTTTTCTTCAAAGGTTGCAGTTAGATGATAACTGTTGAAAAAGACAGTCTCTGGTACCCATTTCATCCTTTGACATGTTCTGTGCTTTGAGAGAATTGTTTGCAGCATTTAACATCCGAAGCAATCTAGTGCATCATATTAATATAGTGGACTGTCTGTGCCATTGCTACACAAAGAGTTAATGCTGAAGAAAGAAAACAGGTCCATTTGCTGTGAAAGTCTTTATTAATATGATTCATGGAACCAGAAATTCCCTTGGGGAAGCGAGTCTTGCCTTTGAATTTCATTTTCATTTTTATTTCTGACAGAGCTTTCATGCAGCTCTTGAACTTCCATTGACCTCTGGCTTTGTCAGCATCGCCCCCTCCCAAGGCTCTGCTGAAGCTTCCATGAACCTCACTTTCCCACCTGCTGTCCTTCTGAATATATAAAATACTACCCTTTTTCCTCGGTAAGGAATGCATATTATAGAAGTGAACAGGCTCAGTGAGAGACATCTTCCAAGCCAAGATGAGAGGGGCCTATGTCTGCATTAGCAAGTCATTTGGTTCATTAGGAGAGGATCAGAGCAGTTGGAGCTGAGGCCCCATATTTACACTGCACGCAGTGGGGAGTTTTTCCTTTAGACAACAGTCAGTTTGGGCTCCTGGGCAAGGCATCCCCAACACAGGTGCTCTGAAGACACCCAAAGTTCAAATCATTGGTTTAGACACACAGACCCCCATGAGGAGTTGGAGCACGGTTAAAGGGTATCTGGAATGGAGCTTCTTCTGAACAGAATCTAATTCTGCACCAAAACCGCTCTACAAACCAACAAACATGTGGCAAGTGGGAATGACTGGGAATTACACTCTCAAAGCACATCAAACCAAGATCAGCCAAAGCTGCATGACTTACCTTAGCTTGGTTTAGGAATGAGAACCAGGACAGCCCTTTATCTTGCTACACAATAGAAAAGGCCTGTCCAGATCCCCTCTCTGCCTGTGAAGAGGCTGGATTGCATGATATATATCAAAGTATGAAAGCTATATCAAATTAAACTGAATCCATGCCATGCCAATAGACCTTTAAATCTCTGTTCAATTCGTGATGAAGTGAGATTGCCATCAGTATTTAGTAGAACTTAATCTACAAAATGACATGTTGCCTTATACAAGTGGTATACAAAGAACCACTGGTCTAAGTTAGGAATGGTTTCATGCTTCACTAGCCCAGAAGGTGCAGCAAAGAATGTTATGTTCCTTATAAATGACATAGTTGAGCTAATAAGATAAGTTCTTTAAAAAAAAAACAACTATAACTACGTTGCAATTTATACCTGAAATTGATAAGAGAGAAATTATGCTTTGGGGTTTTTTTGCACTTTTTCCTCTTCTGGACAGTTAAAATGGTTTGTTTCCCTTCTGTTTATCATCAATTTCTGCTCATTCTTAGGGTAAGAACATTGGCACAAAGTTCTCTTTGGTGGGCTGAGTGCTATATGTGGGAAATGTATTTTTTAACATCAAATTTTGTATTTCATGAAAATGTTTATTAATCAAGAGCTCTGTGAAAAATTACTCTACAAATCTTAATTTTGTGTCAATTTAATCTAATGCAATAGTTGCATTCTCATTTACATTTATAATGTTGGCTTATGCTGTTTATTGCATGTAAAGTACTTTTAAAGTGGATGTAAATTACACTTTCACTCCTTGAATGGCCTCAGTGTAAATAAGAACCTACCCTGACTCTTCAGTCTTTCCTTCAGCTAATATTAAGTAAGTAGCCAGTCCTGGAGCCAGATCTGCTTTCATTTACATGATTACAGCTCCCAGGGACTTTAAGGCCAGTATGGAGCTTGGATCCTTAATTTTTATGTCACCATTAAAACTAATTATGAGAGAGTTAACAAAAGTTGAGTAAACACTGGATTGTAAGATCATGACTGTATCCTTTACCAGCATTCCAGCCATACCAGTATAGATGGCAGATTGGGCTGCTTGTTTTCATTGGTCATGAGTATTTTTTAGTTCTCCTTACTTACTAACCACAAGATACAGGCTTGGAACTTACAGCAGCAAAAGCAAATAAAAATAAAATAAAAATAAGAGAAAACCCTAATAATCCAAAATCAGGGTGTCCCATTAACACAGAGCTACTTATCTGATTATGTATTTACTGTTTTGGGTTAGGTTGCATCACAAGAGACCCAGCTCAAAACTGGTTAAGCAAACATCTAAGTAAGCCACATTTCTGCACAGAAATGTTATAATACTTGTTAGCAAAAGGATATTATGCTTATAAATTGTACTGTCAAAAAGAATTCTTTTTACTGCATATCTCATCAACTAATAATTGTTGGAGCATTTAGTCTGGAGCTGCAGGAGAGGTTTATTGCTACTTCCTGGTCCTTGAAATTCTCAAAGGGCAAGCATTCATTTATGGAATTAAAATGAAAAAACACAGATGGCCCGTGTTGATAACCATACTAAAAGCAGTTAGGAACCAATCCTGGAAACATTTACTTACTCAGATAGCTTCTTCTCACGCGAATAGTTCTATTAAAATAAAAGGGATTAACAGATATGAGAAAGGACTGAAGCTCATAAATATCAGACAAATAGCTAAAACCTGTTGCCATATATATATGATGTCCACTTATAAGACCCCCAAACACAGTCATATTCTTCAACCATTTTTCCTTCAGGAAAATGTATTAATCTAAGCTTTTCCTCTCTCTGCTACAAAAGTGATCTGAAGATAGGTAAAAGAGAGCACATACATAGTGTCAGGTCGGGGGTCCATAGATCAGCTAATCAATAAGAACAATTTATGTTTAATTTTAATTTTAATCAGTAGGAACCTACCTTAAGATTTTATTGCTCTGAGATCAGATCCATAAAAACAAGAATACATGAAGAACATGAAACACTTTTATCGAATACTGGGACAGTGTCTATTAAATTGGAAATTCAACTTATCAGATTCTTTCACAGACTGTCCTCTTGGGACTATAAATCAAGTGCACAGGGAATCTTTTCCGATGTCAAGAGCAGCCATTAAACATCACTTACACTGACATGTTCCTTCACTGACTAGAGAATAATTTAGGTTTTGTAGCTATGCATATGAAGAAATGCCCTGCCTTCAAAACCTTCCGTGTTACATGCTTAACTTTTGAGAGGCCTGTGCATTGACCAGTTCTCTTAAAGCCTTTTCCATTAATAATGACAACAATTAATGAAATAGGTCTCTTCAGTTGCTTCTCTCCCTTCTCCCTCCCCCATGCCTTTTGTCTTTCAGTCTTATCCCATTTGCTCTCTCTTTGTCTGGATTTTTTCCTTTACACTCCCCTTCACCCCTTTGCCCTCTTCCATGATGTATGTTGTCTTTTCTCTGCGTGGCTCTCATCCCTCTGTTTGCCTCTGTTTCTCTCACTCTTAAGACGCTTTAATGCTTTGCCTCTCTCCTCCCCTTTCTCTCTCCCTCCACCAGCTTGCCATCATTTCTTCCCGGTGGTAGCAGGAGCCTTCCCAGGTACTATGTCAGGAAGGGCAGATGGAATTACATGACTCTTTTTTTTCTGAGGCTGCTGATCATAATCAATCCTTCTACAGACTGTGTTTTAATTAATATATCTAGATCTATTCACATGCCTGTCTGACTCCCATGTACACTCACAAAGAGACAATCGTTATGCTGTAGAACAGAAAAACAGAAGAAAGAAAGTGTCTTTCTATCAATGCATCTGACTACTTATCCAACCTACTATAACGTGCTACCTTCCCAGGGCCTAGATCTCCTCACTTCCCCACTATTAGTTGCCTAGGAAAGCAGAATGGCACTTGAGCATGTCCTGAAGGTCAAAAGACTGTGGAAAAAAATTAAAACTAGTGGTAAATTCCCTCTATCTATCAGGCCAAAATAGTCATGATTTCCAGAGTTGAACAATTTATCACTGGACTTCTCCAGCCACCTCATCAGGTCCCTAGCTGGCTTCATGTAAATTTGCATTTTTAGTTATTTTTGCATTTGGAACCAAAGTCAAATTTATACTAAGACTTCTTTATATTGCTCTGATGATGAAAAGGGATCTTTGAGTGGCTGCAAATTTCATTAGTATCTCAGACTGATGTGATGCAGTGTCAGAGCAAAGTGATAGCTGGGCCCCTGGCATTCAGCACAAATTCAGGAAGGAATTTTCAAGAGTGGATGCCTTGCTAGGAGATGAGCTTTAGCTGTTGCAAGTCACTGGACTCAATAAAAGATTAACTGAGTGGAATTCTGTGACAGGCTATACCTATGATGAGACTGAATGCTCACAGTGGTCACTTATAACCTTTAAAATCCATCCGTTACATTTTTTTAATAGATCTTTATCTTTTCCGAGTCACAAATGCCTGTAAAAGACACAGCATTTTGCAACAGTAGGAGTATCAGGGTATAGTAATGTTCTTTGCACGCTTTGCTCTTAACCTTTGAACAGGATTAGTATGTAAAATCATGAATAGAATTTTTTAATAGGAGGAGAAATTGTATGAAGGAATCTCTGGCTGAACATGATAGCCCTGTTTTGCATTTATAATCTCTGAAGTTTCTGGAGCAGATTTTGAATAGAAATTCCATGTTCATGCCCAGGTCACTGATAAAATCATTGCTATTTATGTGCTCTGATTAACATAGTTCTGTGGGGTACAAGTCCTTCTCCTTTCCATTCTGCTGAGATCTGCCTCTGCTCTCCACCCCTGCTTCTTCTGTCTCTGGGCAGTAATGATCTGGGAGACAGGAATACTTGATAACTGCACGATTATGGTCTGAATGCTCTGTAAATGTTTTAAAAGCAGTAATAAAAATGTGTGACTGAGCAGTTACAACAGATCACCCTGGAAAACCTCTCTCATTACTATAAAGACATCACTCAAATGTGTGTATGTGGGGTGGGTGAGTTCTGTCAACAGAAAGAAGTTCCTTAGGAACAAGGGGTCTAGATCAGGATTTCTTAAAATTTTGATCCTGGAGAGATTCAGAAATGGTAGAATATTAGCTAGATGCAGCATGAGAAAATCCTCTGGTCAGCGTTTGTAACAGGACAGCCTCAAATAAAAGATCCCTCTGTGGCTCTTAAAGGTTTTGCAGACTGCAAGTGGCCAGGGAGGAACAGAGGAGGTGGGGAAGGCATGTTTGGAAACCGTTAAGCTACTGATAACCCTGATCTGGTTCAGTTATAAAAACACAAAGGTCATACTCCAGTAAAACCCCCACATTGGAGTGAAAGAGCATTCTGCCTCTGAAAAGCAGAGAGGGTTTTACCTAGATCGTTTCTATATACACAGTAAAAACGTGTGCAGCATGGCCTCACAAGCAATTGTATCAGCTCAGCTGAGCAAGTTGTGAGTTGTGGAACGAGTGCCCAGGTCCCAGGGTGGAGCGCGTAATGGGAACTCTTGAGGTGGCTTCACCACAGAGGAAAAATGGGAAAGATGTGTAACTCTTCCCTGAAAATGAGAGTGAGCTGTGTGGGTGTTTCTGAGCTGCATGAATGTTTGGTTTGTGAACACAGTGTAATAAGCTGAACTTTAAACGAATGGTTGTAGCAAAAAATTTGGGGCAGATGGAGAGGGAGAGGGAAGAGGGTTGAAAATTTATGGTTTGTGCTAATATTTTTTAACCTCCTAAACATATAAGCAGCACAGAAAAAGCAGAATATGTACAGCAAATATTTTTTGTCCATGTGCATACGTAAACAGGAATTTATTGCGGTCTGTTTGTGCGTTTAACTGTATCCAGCTATCATTGACAATATATTATAAAGTGTGTGTAGGAGTTTGTTTTCTGGGTGTGAAAGAACAAATAAACACAGGTTCAGCATTTAATATTTCTTTTTTTTCTCCTGCTTTCCTAATAGGCCCTTTCCAAATTTGTTTCCTTCTTCTTCTCTCTAATTGTGTTTCATGGCTTTTCTTTGTGGCTCTTTGTCCTTTCTCTATATTTTTCTTTCACACTTTCCAATTTCTTCCACTTCCTCCTCTTACTTCTGTCATTCCCTAGTATTAGAGGTGCTCTTTTTAAAATAATAATAGTACTATAGAAAAAAGTTGTCAGATCCACATAACCTGTATTTCCTATATTCCTATATATTCCTATAATTTTTACACATCCTCCACTCTTCTTCCATTCCCTTAGCCTGTCAGTGCCTTGTTTTAGTCAGGTGTACAGAACAACCTTTAGTTGCTGCATGCGTACCGGTCATGGTGTGGTAGAAGTGACCCGCAACCAGTATGGCTAGGCCTGCGAAAGCCCATATTGCCGTCAAAGTTACCTTGGCAAAACTGAGCTTAGACAGAACTAGGGTAAGACTGGTGAAAGCCATACTTGAAAAAAATCAGTTTTTCTGCCCTAACTGTTTTCTACTTTGGATATATTTTGCTGCATGACATCTGTTACCTGAATCAAATGCTTCTACAGTAGATCTGGCCTTAAATTAGATTGCAGTCACCTCTTGTGCAGGGATTGCCTCTTCCCTCTGTGTGCTTCAATAAAAGTTGGTCCAGCTACACTAGGGTCCCCGCTGCATATATCTCCTAGGGACTATGACATAAAACTGCTGATGCAGGTGTCTTCCCTTCCATGTGAGTTCAGGCTCACAGAGATCTCAAAGTCTGGTGAATAAAATACGCCAGTGCAGGTTACGTCCACGCAGCTGAACTCTCTCCCTCCCTCCCACAAAACAGGGTGCTCATGGCCGAAGTGCTCGCTGGGAGTGGTGGCTGGCACGTGCTGATGCCTGGGGAAGGGTGAGCATGGTCTGCAATGGTGCTAGTTAGCACAGGCCACGCAGAGCGTGGAAGCAGTGAGGGATCGCAGGCCAGTGCTTGGCTCTGGCCTCGGCCCGGGTTACTCCACTAGCACAGATGTAGCTGGTTGCACAGGCTCGGAGAGTTGTTTCCAAGGTGCAGGTCGGTGCCCGTTGCTGTTTTTCAGGACTGATGTTGCCTCGTATCTAGTGTAAGAGGTGTGCAATGGGAGTGCTTGAGATTTTCCCCAAAATTAGGTCATAAGGGACCTCTCCATCTTCCAGCTGGAAATCTGCAGCTGATGCAGCCTCACTCATTACAGAGTTTCACAGCAAGTGGTTTCTCCCGTTTTTTCATTTGCTCTTTTCTTAAACATAATCCTGAAAAGTATATTTAACCAGGTCAAAAGATTTTAATGCTGTTTCACCAATAAGTGTTTCTCAGCGTTTGACAATTGCATGAGAAAACAGCCTTGGCCATAGCTCTGTACTGTACCTGTACAGAGTCCCAAATGGCAATTAGGTTGTGAGCTGTAGCTGATCTATTGCCTACAGCCAGGATCAAGATAAAGTGGATGCAGACATAATATGCATGCAGAATTTACAAACAGAAGAAAGGAAAAAATGGATTTTAAAGATGAAATAAAACAGAGTAGACATGGCATTCCTCATGAATGCAATGCCATAAAAAGGGAAAGTATTATGCAACAAAAGCAAAATAAATAAGGGAACGTCATTCTTCTGTGTTTAGGAGGTATTGTTAGCACCTCACTTAAACCAGTTGTGAAGAAGGTCTCGCAGGCAGCACTCTAGACCCCATTTGTGAGTGCTTTGCAAGAGTCTGAAGATAAATTAGTATAACCTCATTGTACATATTAACTTTTAAAAGTCCTTCCTTAATATTCTGGAAAAGCAATTTAGAAAAGCTCTCTATTCAATGCAATCACAGGCTCCATAAACAGAAATTCCTGACACATCAAAATCAATGTCTGTGATACTCCTCCTCCCACCACAGAGAGCACAGTAAATCCTAATTTAGTTCCAGAAGTCTGCTGTCGAGAACTGCTTTTAGAGTCCTTAAGAGCTACAGTGTCCTCATATAATAAGAAATGTAAAATTCAGTGACACCAGGAGTTTGCATTTCCTACCTGATCATGGGGCAGGTGGGTGAAAAAAGAGTTACCTGTCTCTACTTCTAGGAAAATCAAGTAGTTATTTGTCTGTTTAGTTATGTGATGGAGTTGCTCGCCTTCAGCTAGGAGGATCAAAAAACTCCACATGACCCACAGCTACAGAGCTTGTGCTTTGTCGATACCCTTTTCCTTTCCCTCCAGCCCCTCGGACGGAGAACCCAGAGGCTCCACATCTTGTCGCACCTACACAGAAGGTGCTCAATAACGTGTTGGCATTACGTCGATTCATCTGAGCCTGGCTATCGACAACAGCAGCCTCAATCAAGGAGGAGGCTGCCAGAGCAGAATGATAACTGTTTGCAGCCCACACCCTCAGCTGGAAAATACACATGTTCTTTGAGTTATGACTGCCTGGGCCCTGCTGCTAGTGGGTATTTACAAGCTGTATATCTTGATTCATGGGAGGAGAAACAGAAGGAAGCTACATGCTACACAGCATCTTATGATCACTCACAATCCAAAGTGCTTATCTTGTGAAAATCATACAACTTCCGTTCCACCTTTGCTCTGGACAGACAGTAAAACACAACCCATAAATGGCCTGCTGGAGTACTCCCAAATTCTTAAGGCAATAGGCAAGTTTGTCTCGAACAATATCAGATTAATCTGTCCCAAATAAAATAGAAATGAAAGCGGCAGAACTTGACTGCATTTTAAAAGGGAGTTTTAGCTGCCAGCCATCTAATTATGTTTACATGATTCTCTGCCCAAAATGCAAGTCATGGTACACTGGTGAAATAGGAAACTTTTACATTCCAGAGGGTCCAGACATCACAGAAACAACCATGAAAAGTTCACACAGCAGGTCAACTCGTCCCACGTTGCTTCAGTCAGCCACCACGCATCCGTGAACTGGGAAGCTCATTGTCAGCGTGCAATCCTGGCAGGAGTGCAGGCATGCCAGAAAGTGTGCCAAAATACTTAAGAGGACTGTGTGGGTGTGCAAGTGAGTTGGTGTTTAAAACCATTAGCTGTCTAACATGAATGTACTCACTATTAACTGAGAACATTACAGTTAGATAATCCCTGCTTAAGCTGATTTTCGGTTGTTAGATTCTCTTTGTTAGAGTTACAGCACAGTTCTCTGCTTGTCCCATTTCCTTGACACAGTAGTGTTCTCTGCAGATACTAAAAAATGATAGAAGTCAGTCTAAATTCCTATTATTATTAATGTGAGTTCTTCACAGCAAGAAAAAATTCTTTTGCTTTCCAGACATGACCACAGGCCCATTTAGCCTTCAAGAGATTGTTATTCTGAGTAAATTTATCAAATGGAGGGTATAAATTAGAGAGGAGCAAGAATCAGAAAGCTGGATCCTCATCAACACTCTGACCTTGGGCATGTTTCAATTACTTTCCAAATCTGTCAGATGGGTCACTTTCTATAGAGTAGGCCAAACCCAACCCCTTGATCTGGACATGCTAAAATTTTGCAAAGGAATTCAGTTTCAGATCTAAACAGCATAGTCTGAGCTCACATAGAGTTAAAGCCAAGTCTGTCATTACAAAATAATGACTTTGAGTGACTCCATTTTTGGGTGCTGGATAAAATTAGGAATCATGATTTTTTTGAATGTGGCTGCTTGAAACATTTTGAACATACAATTATTTTAGAGAGAGTTGTGCCTCAAATCACTTACCACTATTTAAAAGTCCTGTCCTCCACAGAATTTTTAATAGAGGTCAGGACCTACTTGGAATTTATCATTTTACAGATAAGTAATGGATTTAATAACAGAAGGATGGCTTATTACTCTCTCTATATTTTTAACTCACCTAGCACAGGTTTAAGTATTTGAAAATCTAATTCAAAGTGTACAACTCTATGCTTCTGCTTTACATACTTTACCAGCAATGCAGCCTGTATCATCCACTCAGAGGTGGACCTCTTGTCTGCTGAAGTCAGTGGTATATATTGAAATTCATAACTTCAATACATGCTAAGTAAAGCATGTAGCTCTCCCCACATTTTGACACCACAGGTGAATATATCCTGAGCTTTTGGCTTTGTAATTCAAAGGGTGGCCTGGAAAAAACAAGTCATCTACCATTTTAAGGAAAACATTCCTTTAGCCCATAAGAGCATGTGGCAAGCAGGGTAGGCAGAGGTAATGTTGCTGTCTGCAAAGCTTGTTGGCCTAATGGCATCAGAATGACTAAACGTGACCAAGGGCAAATTTTGTTCTGATTTGCACTTTCTGAATTACAACTCTGATGACAAAGCGATTGTGTAAATGGCAACAGAATTCAAGCCCAAAGTGAAGTCCATCTTAAAGTTAAAGCAGTTTTAGGACTGACTTAGTATTGATTCTGTTGTCCACAACATTTCAAGCTAAAAGTGTCAAGTGACTTATTGTCCATAAAAGTCTGTGACAGTCTCTCAGCAGAGCAGTGTATACTTGTTTCTCACTATCCTTTAAATAGCACTGCACCAGGATTTTCGCTGTAGCACTCTTGCTGTTTACGTGCCTTTCTCTGTTAATGGCTGTGCTTTTTAGATGAACACAAAACATACGTTTTTCATTTCCTTAGAATAGTAAGAAATCTTTTTACAGAAACTGCTGCCTAAGCAAATTACAAGTCTATAATATTTCCATTAAGAGATCTTACTTTCCCAGTGTCGAGTGCTTTTGGTGGTGTATTATGAAGTCCAAAAACATGGAGTGAAAATTGTTCTTGTGACCACAGAAGCATTTTAGATTTTTCTGGTGAGGCCCATATCCAGGTCATTTAAATATATGTTTGATTTATGCTTCCTTTTTCCCTTCTTAAGTTATAGGGATGTGGAAGAGACATAGATTTCTTTCTAAACGATGTTATCTAAATGGGAACAGAATAACTTTTACAGGACTTAAATTACACTTGCCTTACTGGGCATAAATAGGCACATGCGAGTGGTAGCTGCACAAGCAGTCCACAACTAGCTGAACATCTTTATGGGGATCATTACTGGCCAACACAGGTTAAAGCTGTCACTGGTTTCTCAGGAGCTGTGAGGTCAAAGCCAGGGGAAGGGAAGAGAGATGCAAACCCTCATTCACCAAAGTGATTTATGTCCCTTTTGTTCTCCATGAGAAACCTTCTTTTGGAAATGAAAGAGCTTTGCTGAGCACAACATAATGAAGAAAAATGTCAAAAGTTTAAAGCTGTCTGTACTAAAACATGTATTACAGACTCAAATGTATGGCCTGAGAGCCTGATTTACCTATGCACGCAGATTTGTAAGTTGTTGGCTTTTTTATACACATACTGTAGATCTGTGTCAAACTGAACATTACGTTTACTATTTAAGTTTTCAATAACAGCAGGTGCAAACTCACATACTCATGCAAGCACTATATGATTTTGCAGGTGTTGCAATTGTGTGCATGTGTCCTAGTAACTTTGTTAACTAGCTGGTCATGTGCCTGTGCAGTGATAAGGACCAGTCCCCAACATATGGGGCCTGTGATTGAATATGAGTGTGTAAACACACACACACACACACACACACACACACACCCCTTTCCTTAATTTGCTTGCCATGAAGTTTGTCTCCCATTTCACTCAGCTCGAAGGAATCAAGGCAAGGTCCTTGTATTTTATGAAGTTAAACAGATGTCACAGTGCAGGCACTCCAGAGAGGGATAGTATACAGCATTTTATTTGCATTAGTTATCTCCAAAGAAAAAAGCCCCCAAATCTGTCAGTCTCATTTGGGCCACCTCCAGTTGCAGAGGAATGTTAGGATAAAAACACGGTAGGAGTTTACTCAGGAAGAAACAGGATCTGGCTTTGCATTACAAGGTTGGAAACCAGGTTACGATGAGTAAACAAAGGAACAAATCTCCCTTTTCGCTGCTTCACTGTCCTGTCCCCTACTTGTAAATCCCCTGGCCTGCCCTGCAGCGCAGAAGCTGGGGCACGCATGCCTGGAATCCCCTGCCTCTGCAGCTGCATGTTCCCGTGAGACCCAGCTTCCTTCTGTCCTCTGCATTACAGCTCCCCAGCTATACTAGTCCTTTCATGCCCACGGAAAGCTCCATGGCTTAGCCAAGGCTTCGGTATTCAAGTACTGTAAGGACCTCGATTCCCTTCCTGCCTGTCCTTCCCAATTAGAAAGCCCACTGTATTACATTTTTCTCTGACTCCTCCATCTCCTGGCAGCATAATACGCATCGGCAAATTCTTCTCAGCTCTGCCGTGTTCACATGGTATTCATCCTGCTATGTATTCTCCTATCTCTATCAGGTTTAGTGTTTTTGGCATGCTACTGCTGAACTCACACAAGCAAACCTGAAGGCAGATGAGGCCACTGGATGTGTTGTCTAAGCATCCTCTGTCCCAGCTTGCTGCAAGATGCAGAACTTCCTAGTGTCACAGCTGAAGAGGTCACTATGAAGGACTCAGATTCAGGCTGGTAGAGTTCATTACCCCATTAGCACTGGGTTTGGAAGAAGAAAATAAGAAAGGTCTCAGGCAAGAGCCATCGGATTAGACTGGAACAGAAGGCATCTCTGCGTTAAGATTAGGGTGGACTGGTGAACAAAGGTCAGAGGGAGGTATGTAACAGGGTGGAGCTGGGAAATTCAAGTTCTCAGACCTTAATTAGATTTGATACTAGTTGTGAAGGGAAAGGGAAAAGTTTGATCAACAGAAGCTGATTGGGCTGGGTTGGGACTCAGATCTTAAGGGACTGCAAAGCAAGGTTAGGGCTGATGCTAGGAGGGACAGGTAGGGCGGCTTTATGCTGACTCTGCAGCAGGGCTAGGATTATCTCTCAGTTCAGGGCTAGTGTCAGGCAGCGCTGGGTTGTCAGGAACTGATGAGTTGGGCTGTGGTTCAGCGGTGCTGCTGAGCTGGGGAAAGGCAAGTAACTCAGCTGTGTTTCAGTCTGGAGCTGTCTCTGCCCACGTGGCCTGTGAATCCATTTGTTTAACCTCTTGCTTGCCAAGCAGCCAGCTGGCCAGTCAGATTTCCTATATCTCTTGGTCCCCTGGCTGGCTGTGATTGCATCTTTATCCAGCTCTTACGTCAGAGGGAAATAGGGGATTTGGAGGAGAAAGGAGAATGTAGGAATACTGTATGTGGGGGAGAGCAGGGAAGGAGAGGTGCAAGCAGTCTTTACTTGGGCATTCATAAAGAGTTTGAGCCAATGTTGCAATTTTTACCACTGCATACATTCAAGTGAGTTGGGCACAACTGCTCAGCACATTTACCTGTATCTTCCAGACCTGGTACTTGAACATGCTTGAATAATGCTGTGACAACAATCAACCTTTAATTTTGTAGGCTGCATAAAAATAATGGTGATGCATAAATCAATCATCTCTGCCTCAAAAGCAGAATCCATAACTTCATCTCAGATTTGTCTCTTCCAGAACTGTCTGAAATCCCATCAATCTAGCTTCTGTTCTTTCCATGCCGTGGACACTCCCTTGCCAAACACACTCCTTGAAATGTTTTTCTCCCTTGGTTTCACTGCCCCATCCTCTCCTGCCACTCCTCATACCTGATTTTCCACCCTGATTTTCCACTCTTGTTCTGTGAGATCTTGTCTCTCTCTGCTCTGTTCTTTGCCCCCTTCACCATATCACGCTGATCTTGTCTCTTCACATTATTACCCATTCTATCTTTTCCCCACTTGCCTACAGATCAACGGATCATTACAGATCATTTCTGAATCAAACTTTGTAGATGCTTTTCCCTAACAGCATAACCAACAGCCTAACACCTGCATAACCAGTTCCTAACCGCACTCAAGGTTGTGTCATCCTTATGCTTCCCTGTTGCTCATGCTAATACAACTGTTCATGGTGTTACATGCTGGAGCAGATCAACTCCTCAAGGTTAAAAGTGCAGTGAAGAAGGAGGAAATGGCATTTTCCATTGCAATTCACTTTAGAGCTCCTCAATCAGCTGCATGGAAGTAACAGGGGGGCAGTGCTGGGACACAAACAAGTGCTGGGATTGCTGGAAAACCACAGCCTTAGCTTGGCTTCCTTCAGTCAAGAGTATTAGTCTGGGCATTTGTCTGTGCGGTATATGGCTAGTAGAAACAGTCTTGCTTTACCTGCACTCAGGGCTGACTGGAAGCTGCATAACTGGGTTTGTTTGGCCCAGTCCAAACTAAAAAGCTTTGTTAAAGACAACTTATATAGAGTCAGCTTGGCACTGCCCTATCCTACACTTCAGGTATCCTTCTTACCACCAACATGGACAGGACTGAATTCCTCTCCTGCCTGCTTGCCTTCTCTCCCAGCACAAAGCACCACGGGGACTCCAAATCAATGGTATCCAGAACATTTTCCCCATGATTCTGTGTGCATTCCTCAGATGTCTGTCTTATGGACTTAACACAGTTTTTGTGTGCTGATGTCTAGAGCTCTACTTCCTCACAGCTCTTGCCAGCTTCTTTCTTTCTTCTGTGGAAAAAGTATTTAGCACTTAGTAGGGATGAAAATAATAGTATTATATAGAAACAAAATTGGAAATGTCTAGGATGTACCCAACAAATCAAAATTCAATACTGAATGAGATCCTTCCAATGAAACTTTTAGCCCCATCTAAGGAGTTTGATAGAAAATTTCATCCCTGTTATAAAATGCTATAGATTAGTTTAAATATTTTGTACAAAGGCACTGATTTCTGTAAAATTCACTTGGACTTTTCCATAAGGTTTCTCAGCTACATCTGTTTAATATTCTCGTTCAAATAGGCAGGGTTTTCTGAAGATGCAGTATTTTTCTTTCTTATTCTAGATTACACCTACTGTCCACTGGTCTAATGGCTGTAAAATTTAATAGAACTCTTAAAAATATCAACTGATGGGCATTATTGGTGAAAAAAAAATCTAAAGACCAAAAGATTGCATTGCTACGAGAACTGGAATTCTTTGGTGTGCCAACAGAGTTGCCAGCTGGCTATAATAGACGAAAAATGAGCAGAGCATCTGCAAGATATTTACAGTATGGGTAGAAGGAGGAGGGGAGCAGCCTTCAGAGTTTATCAGTGGTATGCAGAGGTCAAAACGTTTATCAAACCAATTTGATGTGAAAAACCCTAATGAGAAAGAGATTCTGAATAGTCTGAGGAAGTTCTCAGATGATGAGTTGCATCCTCCTATGTACGCTTCCGTTCCCTAGGGAACTGGATAGCCGGGAAGGGAAGGGGCAGAGGGAGGGAAGGAGGAGGAGGCTGCGGGAAGCCGATGCCTGTGTTGGAGGCTGTATGGTGGTAGTGTGGAACCGCTGGCCTACTGCCTGCGTGCAGCCGAGTCCTCACCTTGGGCAGCCTGTCCTGCCTGGCTGACCATCCACATTCCCTCCGCACAGAATGGGTTTCATTACTGCAATCCAGAATACAGAAGAAATTTCTTCCAGACAGTAAAGTACATATATAAATAAAGCGAAAATCTGCATGAAGCAGATGCTGGTTCCCAACAGTGAACTGCTGAGTCTCAGCAGACCCCTAGTAACTGCTATCCTACTGCAAGGCCCATGGTGCTAGCGGAGCTCTGCCAAGTCCTGCTCCTTCATTTATGTCTGAGGACAGAGGAGCAGTGGCCAGGGTGGCAAAGCTGAGCAAGCTTGGGAAGGGATCATGGGACTGGTGAGGGCACAGGTGGGAGAGAGGCTGGAGGGCACAGGGAGGTTGGACAGGTGGGGAGGTAGGAAGGGAATGGAAAAGCTTTGAGAAGGCTGGAGGGAGGTGATGGGAAGATGGGGGAAGCTGCTGCAAGAAGCCAGAAGGGAGGTTGGGGGAGGAAGGAGAAGTCCCTTCAGTCATCCTCATTTGCCTGGATTTCTCACTGCTGCAAAAGCCCAGACTCCTCTCCCCCATCTTTGATGGCGTCTGCTGTCCTATGCCATCCTGTCTTTGCTGCAGCTCCCGGTCATGCACGGCAGCCCTGCTGTTTTGTGGTGCGTGCTGCTCTGCTCCAGTGTCTTCAGTATCCTCTGCAGCCCCTGCCTGCCCCTCTGCAGCCTGGTTAGGTTTTCCTGGAAAACTACATTGGTCATTGCTGGCTCATCTCCTCAACTTGGGGCTACTTGAGTTAATGGGGAATTTCCAGGAATGGGGAAGTTTTCCAGCCTTTGCCGTCACTGCTAGAGTAGAAGGGGTTTTCCAACATGCAGATCTATCAGTGACTCAGAAGGAAGGCTAAAAGGGATGGATGGGTTAGTCTGACTCTCCCCTAAGAGGTGAAATGAGAGATTCAGGCCCCACAGCTTTAGATCCCCGGTTTTAGATGAAATCAGTTTCTTCACAGTGGGCATGAAAAGGAGTTTTGTCTTCCCACCTCCCAGCTCTCATTTTGCTTCCATTAAAGCAGGTCAGTTCTGGGTCTCAGCTCTCCCTACGATAAAAAGAGAGCGTTCAGCTCCTGATGGCTTCTTCTTCCCCAGGATGGAGAGAATTAGGGCTCTCCTATAGGGGAAGTTTCAAATATCATTGCCAGGAGAGTTCAACCCATCCTTTTCCCTGTTCTCTTTCCAGCGTCTGACTAATACTAATCAATTCAGCTAGAGGGGAGGTGTTCAGGCTGGCAAGGATGGATGGGAAGGGTCAGTGTGAGAAATAATGACTTTTGTGTTGTTACTGGGCTGTACAAAGAAGTGTGCTCAAAGTGGAGCTCCTCAGCTGTACTTAGCAGCCTTGTTCCGCCTGCCGTGAGGGTGAGCTGTCAGGCAGTAAGAACATACGACAGCAGTCACCTACCACAGCCATTCCTGGGAGGTTACTCACTGACTTCCCAGGAAATGGGATCAAGTCCTGAGGGGCTAACTTTGCTCTCTGGTGTGTGGGCAGTAGTTGGGGTGACTACTCTGAAGCAAAGCACAAGCACAGAACTAGTTTAAAGAGAAACCTTTGGGGTTTTTCCCCCCATGTTCTGTCTGAGGATGTTTCTTAGCCACTGGCAGTGGTTGCTCTGAGGAAGGTGAGTGAAAGCACACTCTAGACCTTAGCCATGAGCAACATCAACTGGTTTCAGGCATGTGACTTTCAAGGAGTAGTGGCAAATCCTCGTTCCTAGTGCTGTGCCTACATTGCTTGCAACAGCAGTGTAATTTAGAGCTGCTTTCTGGCTGCTCTCAATTAAGTTAATCCTGGGAGACCAGAACCACAGCAGGAATAGATTGTGTACAGTCTGGCTTCCCTCCTCTCCCCACTCTGTTTTCCTTGACAAATTGCCCTAGTCTGAGGCTAACCTGCGTTGTGGGGACCAAAGCTCTGGTACAATACATCAGACTCCCATGACCTCTCTGCCTTCAGCTGTTTGAAAACGCCTATATAAAAACCTGTAGCAAAGTGGTTAAGTTAAATCTACATGTACAAGAAGCCTGTCAAAATTAGTAGGACCCATAACTAACATAGAAGTTACATTAGATTATTTGCAGAATCCTGCTGGAAATTTCAGTCCTGCGAAACTAAAACCAAATAAAAGTTGTGAGGCGGTCAAAGCTAGCAGCTGCTCAGTATGTGGAAAGATTGGGTGAGCTAAAGGCAGGGAGGAGCAGAGCAACATTCTTCCCCGCTCTCAAGCATCCCACACTAAGCTTTCTTGGCATTTACAAGTCCCCATATTGCCCTCCTAATACCCTGAGATGTGTATTTTGAAAGAAGAATTATGGAGAGTTTTGGAGGGGCAGCTGTAACTGGGCCATGCAAGACATTACAAAGCCTTGAGGACTGGTATGCAGGAAGTTTGCAGGCCCCTTTCTCCACTGCTGGTGGAGGAGGTTAGGATGGGGAATTTAGACTGAGAAAACAATGACAAATGACTGGTCTGTGGGGATGGGATTAGAAGAAGGGGAGAGGAGAGAAAAGAGAAGATAATAGAGAAGGAATGTTGTTCTTGGAAGAACCTTGTAAAGAGGGAGCAGATTGTGTAACAGCCATGGGCAATACCACTCAAATCTTTCATAAAACCACAGGAAAAAAGCTCTGTGATTCACCTAGTGTCATAATACTAACAACCCTGGACAGAGGGACAGTGAAGTTGTGGGGCGGCTGTGCATCTGCGTCTTTTGCACTGTCACCAGCCTTCTGCTCCGCTCTTGATCTGCTTTACCCTGGAAATCAGGTCACGTCTCTAGGGATATCATTCCACAGGGGAACTTACCATGTAAGATGGCTTTCTTCCTACTCTTGGAAACAGGGCATAAACCCACTCTGAGGATCCACAGCATGCAGCTAGCCCTGCTTTGTTCCAGCTCTTTGCAGGGAATAAGCATGGGTGCCAACCCAGGGAACAGAGGGGAGAAGGTGTGCCACCTCCAGGCCTTGCTTCTGCCCCTGGAGAGGCTATGCACTTCTCCAAGCCTGAGGAGGGAGTAGCAGAGGTAAGTGACACAGTGGGACAGACCAGTGCAGAAAATGACTGTGTCAGGCCACATGATGCCACCGCATTGTGCATAAAGCTGGTTTCAGCTCCTCCTCATTTTGATTTTCCTGGGTTTCATTGCATTTGGAATTGCAATTTTATGTACTACACATTGCATTATATGTTCTTCCTCAGCCCACTACTACACCTGGGACTCCTGCTGGTGTCTGTAACTTATTTAACTACCCCTGTATCATCTTGGGTGGTAGCAAGTCACCTCTAAAAGCTTTGAGACCTGTAGGCCCTGCCACCATGCCTTATTTCATACCTATCCTTGCATTTCCATCACCCTCGTCCATGCAAACATCATGCCCATTAAAAGAAGCCTCACCTCTGAACTGTGCAAGGCATGCAGGAGCCACACTAACCTTTCCGCTTCCTCTGAGGTAAATGCCTCCTGCTCTGTAACGTGGTTCCTCTGGGCATATTGTTGCTTCAAAGTATAAATTCCATCTGGAAGAGATCTGATAGCTTGTTGTCTGGCAGGAGTCATTTCCTTTAGGTAAAATGCCTTTTTTTACACTTGGCAGGGAAAACAGTTTCCGAAACAACCTTCTGCATAGAAGTGCTAACACAGAGTTTTTCTGTTGCTTTGCCTCAGGGGTCTCAATAGGAGGCATATGGGGAGACTGTTCAGTCGAGGATCTCCTGACAGAAAGGGCAGTGTCATATGAGCAGCACTGCAGGGTGTAACTCTCCCAGGCTCCCCCATGCCTCCACACATAGCAACAAAATCTGTGCTGCTGCCCTTGTCATTATGGTGCGAGAAAAACACTGTCAAACACAAATAGGAAGGCACACCCAGCATCGCTGGAAGGGGAGCTCCAACAGCTATTGACTTACTGCTTTCATTATTCCACTGTTTTTATGGGTTCTGTATTCTTGTTTCATGAGATTTTTCTGTAAATTTTTCTCTCAGAGGGCCACAGACCCCAGGGAGGATAAATACAGAATAACCTGGTGTGGACAAGGCTGTCTCAGTTTGCTATGGACTGCCTGGGGCACCATGTCTCAGCACAACTGCCCTGGGAGCAGGCTGCTGAATGAACACTTCCCAGCTTGACATGAAGCGGGCAGAACTGGCTTACAGTAGGCTACCCATGTTGGTCTCTCACCCCACCAGGAAGCGTGGCCTGAGTCTGTCTCAAAGGTCCACATACCCTAGTTTGCTTTTCCCTCCAGGCAACCACAGAAAGATTTATTTGTCTAAGGGAAGCAACAGTTTTAACTCCTTGCTACAGCAATTGAACAGAGTTCAGTGAATTGCTCCCATATATACCTGTCTGCCAGGTGGTCTAAGCCAGAGATCTCAGGCATGGTGGGATGCTTTTTTTTTTTTTTTAACTCTTCCTTTCTTCAGAGGTGATGGAGACCTTACTCGTCAAAGGACATAACATCTTAAATCAGTACAGCTGCTCCAGAAGTAATTGCGCCCCGGGAGCTATTAGCGAATTTAGCCGTATTGATTTCCCCAGTTTCAATACAGCTGTGCTGAAGGATCCTTGCTTTGCCTTGTGCTCCAGACATTCACAAGCAGCAGCTCGCCATCGTTTCTTAGGTGATGAAGGAAGTCTGTAGCCACATCATGTCCTTTGCAGCATTAATCACAGGCCTTTTGCTTACACTGGAACATTTCAGCTTCCGTTACAGGCTCCACAGAGTTACTGCTACTGTCTGTTGGCTTTATGCTTCTGCACCTTGGCATAGCAATCTCATTGAATGTCACATGGAAAATGCAACCAAAGCAAAGACAGATGCTGCAGGAAATGTGCCTGGCAGTGCGAAGGTATCGTTCTGCTCTCTGACTCAGTACGGAAGCCGTGCTCTTCCCCTCCATCCCCCCATCCCCTCTTTACTGGGGCATGACACTTTGCCTGCACAACCTTCCTGTTCCGTACCTTATCCAGCAAAACTGACTTGACTCGTTTTTATCTGCTTCGCCTTGAGTTATGCAGTGGTCCATTATTTATAATTCTGTAAAACATTCTGAAGCTTCAAAAAGGTATGCAACTACATTTCTACACTGCTACAGCACATCTTGTTCCCCTTCTCTACCAGGAGGCCAGAGACTTCCTGAAATGTGCACTTTTTCTTTACAGCTGCAGTGGGAAGCATGTCAGGAAAGGGGGAGAGGAGAGGGGAAGGAGGAATGGGAAAAGTGGGGCTGGGGTGCAGATTCTACACAGAATCTCTACGGATGAAAGTCCAGTTTTAGGCATCTTACCATTTTCCAGCATTTCAATTGGATTGCTTGTTCAGAAAGTGTCTCATGCTGTATTTGTTTAACCTAGAGAGCAAGCAATGCTGGGGGGACCTTGCACCTTGCAGGTGCAGCAGATCTGCCAGCATGACCAAAGGGCTGCAGAGTGCAGCTATGGATTTGTGCTGCTGCTGCCCTGGAGCTTGCTTGGAGTGTGCACTGCTGTGGCCCAGGTCCCTTGCTAAATCTGCCTTGGCTTGAACCCTTCTCCCCCATCTTCTCACCCAGCATGTCAGTTGAAAGAAATGTTTCCACAAAATTGTTACATGTGAAAGATAAAGAAACTTCTATCTCTTAACAAAATCATTAGGCCAGGAAACCTAAAGACCTGTGTGATTACAGAGTGGGATACCACTCATTTAATTTTAGCCCTCTAAAAGCCATGGCCTCTAACCTCAGCTATTTGTCTGGTGTCTCTCTGTAGTAAGTGGAAGGAGATAAGCCTGTCTGGGGATGACTCATTCCATCTATTTTAGGGTGGGGTGAATCACCCCTTTGCAGCTGCCTGTTTCTATCTGTTGACTCTGCAGGGAATCAAAACAACTTCCTTAGAACAGAGTTACCTGGTCTGAAGTAGCTGGAATTAGGGCTAGAATCACGCACCCTTGGTAATACAGAGAAACACAGTCGATGAAGAACCCTTTCTCCTGCCTGTGCTCCAGAAAGTTGTCTTATAACTGGATAACTGTTAACTGCATAACTGTTGCCTGTCACACAAGACTTGGATACAGTCTTTAATCAGAGAGATGGAGCTGACTTGCGCAGCCTGAGGTGGGGGCACTGCTGTTTGAATGTAGTCACATGCACAGAAAGCAGTGCATAATAATCATAATGAAAATGATGGATCTTCATCTTATTTCCCCATGGTGCTATGAGGGACACAGCAGTTCCTTTTACCGTGTTGCATTTTCACCTTCCTGGCTGCATCTTCCTTGGATGCCAGAGGAATTTTTTCTCAGTTCAGTAAAATCACCATGAGGGCAGCTATGCCAGCCTGAGGCCTGCAGGAACTTATGGAGAGGCACCAGAAGCAAGCTGCACCAGGGACAGGTAGAGGGACTTTCTAAAGGCCATTTCCTCAGGGTCTCAGTCCTGGATCGCTGGCTGATTGCAGTTGGAGCAGGAAGAGCATAATGTATGATATAATATATACAGTATATGTGCAATTAAGCATCCCAGTGCTTTTCCTATGACTTTGACCTAAGCTGCCTCTGTTCTCCCATTTCCTTTTGTGCATGAGAGCTCACTTCGACCTCATTTACGCTCGCTGCACGCCAATGTATTCCTGACTTAAATACCAGTCTGAGTGTGGTGGGAATCAGGCTCAATTCCTCATACCATTGCTGGTATCTGCTGAGTCAGGTGGACAGGCTGTGGGGTGAAACACCTAGTGTGGCCCCAGGTGGCCCAGCTTTCACTGTAGCTGGCTGACTGCACAGTCAGAGGAGAGGTCACTGAGTATACCTTAGGAGCTTTGAATATACTTTAGGGGACCAGCAGATGACCCTGGTGTACACATGGCCTGGACCGGCCCTGTGGGAATTTCATGTGAAAGTGGAGTGTGGTGTGATGCAGCGAAAGGAAAAATTAAAGAAAAATAATTTGGAGGGAGGGAGAGGCAAGTGTTTGTTTTTTTAACAGACATGTAACATCACTCTGCGATCCTTATCTTCACGTCTGTGTAGGTGCTTGTATGTGACTTTCCTCATCCAGTAAAATTGCTTAAGGAGTGTGTAAATTATAATTAAAAAGTAACCATGCTAGCTTGTCCTGTGGGTTGGTTTTATTGCTCAGAAGTGCCTGGTCCCAGGCCAAGGTCTTTTCCGCAGGATGCCAATGTGCTACGTGGCTAACAGCTTCTGTTTCAGAGTTTTCCATCCAGGCTTTTGAATCCTAGGCAATTGCCAAGCCGCCTGCCAGGCCAGTTAAGAGATCCCTCAGGAGAGCAGCCCAGAGTCTGTTTAACTAACATTTTCCTACAGTTGCATAAGGAGGAGGGAGTAGAATACCAGTTAGGAAGAAAACTTAAACCCTATTTCTAAAAAGCAAAGTTAATTACCCCCATCTCACCTGCTACATCTGACCTCAGCCTCCACCCTTGTACCTCCAGCTCGTTTTCACTCCACAGCTTTTGACTGTCCTTTTGTTTTCATCTTTAGTTAGTGCTATTGTGGAAACCTCTTATAAGAACTCATACGTTGGCCTAGAATATTTGCTTATTTAGTATTTCTTTATCAGTCCTGGCTGATCTGCGTCTTATTTGGCTTCCTTTCCAGTGTGTCCAAACTAGCAACATCTTCTGCACCGTTTCTGCACTATTTCGAGTCCCTCCTCAGATCCCTTCCCCAGATTGCAACTGCGTAGTCCTATGCAGCACTGCGCAGCTGGTGGTCCCATCTCTGCAAGGCAATGTACATTCAAAGTCTCTCTGGCCATTTGTTCTAATGTTTTTAAAAGAGTGATGATGCAAACCCTGAGATACCTGGGCATGTTCCAGCTGGAAAATCTTGCTTAAAAGAACTTCCTTTAGTAGTGACTACAGGAAATGTTATTCTTCCCTTTCTGTCCTACCAAAAATGGGTGTGATCTTGTTGCTGTTATCCCATCTTTGGCTGAATTTCAATATGAGGATGCAGACACGATGAAAATGATTTCATGAGAGATTTATGTGAAAGTGTCTTCAAATAATTAATAGGAGGATCAGTCTAGGGAAAAATAGTTATTAGGTATTGTCACATGGGTCTTAGGTATCAACCTCCAAAAATTGCTTCCATGAGTCACCTTGGAGTATCCTGGTGCCTTGATATGATGAAATAGTGTATCTGAAAGAAAGAGAGTTGTCATGGAAACACAAAAACAGCCCTGGAAAGGATATTGAAGGGTCAGCTAGTCCCTTCCCCTGTTAGAAGATAAGATCATATATATTTTAACTGTTTCTGACAGAAGTTTCTCTAACCTATTCTTAGAAACCTCCACAGATTCCCAAGGCAGCCTGCTCCATTGCTTCATTTTTTTCTGATAGCTAACCATTCCTAGATGGCCGATGGTTCTTATTGGTATCCTTATTTCACTTGGTCTACATCTTTTCTAAAGAACATTTTCCCAAAACATAGTTCTCTAGATGAAACTTTACCAGTGCTGATTTGAGCTGAATTATTACTTTCTGTGTCTTATTTATTACATTTTTGCATCAGGATGGCACTGCTGGCACATGGCAGGTTGGTAACCTGCCATAGCTCCTGCATAACATACTCATGCTCCAAAAGAGAGTGAATGAGCATGAATATATCTTAAAGTCCTATCCTATGTGCATTACAAATGGGGTCTTCCTTTTCCACAGCAGAGCTTTGAAAGCCTTATATAGCGGAAAAATTTGGATAGTGGGAATTATGGGGAAATTCAAGTGCCCCTGTTTGGACGGAAATGGTTCTACCTGCTTATAGAGGGCACTGCAGAGGGACAAATACCCCAGCTGACTGGATGAGTTTTGAGTTCACTTCTTGAAGCCCTATATGTGTGTAGAGGGACGGGTCCTCAGTGTTTTGCTCTTCACAGTCGGAGGGGTTTGCTTCCCTCTGAGATGCCAGGGTTTGTGTCATGGCTCAGGGAACCACCCTTTAATGGGGATATCAGCCAGGTTCACATGCAAGACTGTCAGTAAGGTTGTGTTACCAAACAACCCAGAGTCCTCAGACTGTTTTGCTCTGTATTGGGAATGATTCTGCCTGGGAATGGCTCTCTAAATCAGTTCTTATTTTTTATTATTCTTTTATAAACAAAATAATTTGGTAAAACTGATTGAGTTGTTTTATTTAAACTGTTTTACCATTGAAAAATGTGGGTTTTCACTGTCAGAATTTTGTGAAAAATATGTGGTTTATTGATTTTTCCTTAATCCATATACTGAAATGATTTAGTTTGGACATCCATTGTGTTGTCTTGGGAGAGGGTGGGTTGGGTTTCTTTATAACTCTTTATAGCTTCTCTGCACCCAGACTTCTCAGTTGAACTGCATCTCCCATGATATGGTTCCTGTAATATAACTGTCTCCCTTTACTATGATGAATGATAGTGGTCCATCATGAAGGAGAGGCGCAATTTGACAGGCTGCTATTTAGGAAACACCTGAATTCCATCTCCTGCTGTTTCTCCCTTAAAATATATTGACTTGATTTTCAGGAGAATATTTCAAGGTGCGCTTTCTCCCCCGCAAAGAAATTTAAATTGTACTGTTCTACCAAAAAAATGGTGTCCCAAGCAGCTCTGGATTTTGCTGTGGAGTTGTGAAATGCTCATTTCCAGCAGGGCAGGTGGGATTCCCCTCAGAGATGGCAATTCCACACGCTAGATTGCCTGAGCGATTGGCCCGGCTAAGAGGTGGCCTGCAGCTGCCCTCCGGAGATGTGCAATTTACCCAGTCATCCTGCTCAGGACAAGCAAAGGAGAGTGAAGGAGACAGTTGATCTCTATCTCCAGTTTGTTTGTCTCAGAAATGTGCCCATTAAAGAGATCTCCAAGCTCCCATTCTTAGAGACGCCCTCCCTTTGCAGTGGTTGGAGGTCTCTGGGCCTATGTGGGAATGATCTGGCACCCAGGAGAGAGCAAAACCCTGTGTCCTCTAACTGATGGTTCTGAGCTGGCCCCAGTGCCTCAAGCACAGCATGTCCCCTTACGGCACCACCTCATGCCCTCTCCCCCGCCAGCAGCTTCCTTCTCCTGCAGCTGTGTTTTGGGCTCTGCTTGCTCTACTGAGGTCTTTCATGTTCACAGTTGTGCTTTCAGCACCAGCTCTTTTTTTTTCTCAATCAGAGATAGGCAGACAGATGGCAAAACCACTGTAATTAAATGGCAATACCCACAAGTATGAAATAAATGCCTTTAGCATGCTTCCAACTCAGCTTTCTGTTCCTCAGCTCATCGCCATGCTAAAAGGCTGCTCGCTGAGCCCAAATGGTCACTCAGCAGTTACTAGCGCAGAAGGAAGAAAGAGCAGGGAGGGCAAAAGGCAAACTTTCTGACAGCCTTCATTAGCAATGAGTGAAGAGTTAATGCTCCTTGGCCTTCGCAGAGCAATGATAGGCATGTAACTGGTGATTTCAATCTACTTGGTAACAGATAAATGAAAGCTCTGAAGGGACATTGTTGTTTTAGTGTTTGAACAGGCATTTGACATCTGGTGAAGTGACAGATGAGTACCACTAAGGTGCAGACCTAGATGTTTTTCAAGGGTAAATGTGCCTCGGGGGAAGCAGAGAAAATCTGTAGTAAAAGCAGCTTGCAGTGACCTGAGAGCACCAGTTCCCACCATGGACTAAGGGTACAGAGGGGACAGCACAAGCGGCCCCTGACCAGCTTTCTGCTCACTTTAGGACAGTAGAGGGTTTTGTGCAGGAGGACTGTGATTTCATGATGCATCTGTCTGTGTGAACTGCAAGGGCCAGAGCAAAGGCTTGCACAGGCTTGCCATGCTGTTTAATCATGAGCTCACTCCTCGCACTTTCCCATACAACACCAGATTCAGCGGGTAGCATGAACCAGGGACTGTTTTCCTTAAGCTAGGGATGGGGCCACCCTGTTTTTGAGGGAGAATAACTGTGAATGTGAACTTTTGTGTGCTTGTAGCTCTCAGGAGCTGTATTGCCTCCCTGAGCAAAATGGGGAACAAATGAAAATGTGGGATTCAGAAGATGCAGGAGCCAACCTCTGAGCTACTGTGGGCCACACAGCCTGAGGGACATACGCCATGTCCTCTCCCCTGCATCTCACCAAATGTGCTCCCTAGAAGGACTAGCTGGTCTATTACCAGAGACTGTTGTATGTCCCCTCAGATGACAGGATATGTGTCCATCCCATCCAGTCTGGGTCACAGGACTAGGTGTCACACCAACATCCAGACATGCCATCAGAGGATGAGGGACTTGTGTCTGAGGGTCGTGTGGCTGCACATGTAGGGGACTGAGGAAAGGGGGTAGCAGGAAGTGGGCTGCCAACGCAGTTCATACAGGTCCTGAGGAAAGATGGTGGAAGACCTCATCAGATGAGTTTTTCTGGGATTTACCTTTGGCTTACTCTGGCTGCTTATATCAGCATCTGCTGCCCTGCATTTCCCTTGAGCCTCCTTCCCTGTTCTCCAACAGTCTCTGTCTGTCTTACTGCTGCCTGTTTGCAAATGCGCATGCTGATCTGATGGAGACAGCTCAGTTCCTCTGGAGGGTGGGAAGGAGAACCAGTTCTCCCATGCCAGCAGATTCCCATGATACCCTTTCCAGTTTTTGCTAAGCAAAAAATATAGCAGTGAAAATGTTTACCCCATTTCTAAAGAAAAAATAATTAGAGAGGTAAGCCTAATCTGTTTTCCTTTTCCTGAGAAAGACTGACTTTTGCATAATAAAGTTACAAATACCATTCTGGTATTATGGTTACAACCCTGTGGCTGCAAATACCAAATTGAAAGGGTGACAATATACTGTGCACTCCATTAGAGGCCAGATTTTTGAAGCTAAGAATGTGATTCAGTTATTTAAATATCTGTATCTCTCTAAGTGATATAAAGGAGCAATACTCACTACCTTGGTTCCTTTGGGTGCTAGAGCCAAGATTTCTGAAACTGGCTGCCTAACGTGGTAGCCCCAAGTCCACTATTTAGCCATCTGAACAAGCTGTCTAATTTTCAGACTTTCTGAGTACTTTACAACTCCCATGTGACTTTGCTAACAGAAAATCTTGGCCTCAGAGTCTGGCTGTTAAATTAAGCAGCGCCAAGTCTGGCCGTGACTATTAGAGCCGAGAAATCCCCCATTTGTGTTTTGCCGCATTCCAGGCAGAGCTGGCGCCTGTCCTGGGCAGACCTGTGCCAGGTTGCATTTTCATGCAGATTCACACAGCTTTGCTCAAAATGACCCCTTGAAAATATGACTCTGTGTATAAAGATGCTGAGTGATAGGACTCATGTACATCCCGTATTGAGGCAAAGGAGCTCTGAAATCAGTGTGGGCAGCAGCAGCAGAAGTCGTGAAACAAGTTGCAGTGGGAAAAGCTGCTAGGATATGTCCATCTGTGGCATTTGAAATGTTCTAAGAAATGGAGTTAAGTTTGCTGAGGTTTCAGATCAGAAGACATGGTCCTGTTTCAACCTTCTACTTTGTATATTAAACTGCTTTTGCTTCAATATTTTTAAATATTTAAATAGTTTTAAACTGTGTGTTATATACTACAAGACAAAATACAAATGCTCCCATTTTGCCAAAATGAAATCTTCATAGGCTTGAGACAAGGTTTTTATTCTTATAACAAATTCAGAAGCCATTCCAGCTTCAAATTAATCAAACCTAAATCTCTTCAAACCTTTCATAGAACAGAATTTTCTTCCTTCAGCCATCTCTCAGCAGCTGCTGCAGCTGCTGTGTCTGCCTCTGTCCAAAGGATCAGAAAGGGGCAGTAAGACAGTGTAGCATTCATAGAGCATGCGATAGTGAGTGCAAAAGCTAGTGTCTGGAATCATGATGTCATTGTATGAATTATAGAAAATAACAAGAGTTAACACTAGCTTTCATGTTCTTGTCTTGTTTTGGGGAATATTTACTTTGCAAACTGGCGGTGTAAATATTTAAGTACAAGTTATGGTCAGTCAAACCTTTACATTTCAACGGGAGTTTTAGGTTAATCAGGAATAAAGACTCCAAAAGTGACTTCTGCAGATTGGTCCTACTTATATATATAGACCGGAATATCTGAGTCACTAAATGAGATACATGGAACAACAGTGGCTTTTACAATGATACTGTTCTTTCTGTGCTCTGGTTTTTGAAGGAATAATATGCCATCAAGGTTAATTCAAAGTAATCCAGAATTCCCCACCTCCCAGGTCTGGCTTATTTTGAACATGGCCAGTGAGTTCGTGTGATTTTGTACTCATGTTGCTTTCCTCTCAGTTTTAGTTCTTCATGACAATGTCTTTTTGTTGGTTCAGTGTCTGTAAGCGACAAGACAATCACTCTTTTTCCTTGTAGCTCATAGCATCCGTGAGCGCAATACAGCCTGTACAATTCAGCTTCCTGACCAGCAGAGCTCTCTGCATTTGGAAATGAAACTTTGGATGTCCATTGAGTTCCAGATAATTAGTAAGTGAGGCAGCTCACAAATTACAAATTACAGCGTGGTACATGAAAGAAGAGCCAAAAAGTGGTTTATTTATATGCTGGATTATAGTTTGTATCAGTTCAGGAGTGTTTAAGTAGCCATTTAGCTGTGCCTGCAGCTGGAGTGGGAATCTCCAAAAGAGAGTAGGGCAGATAGTGGGGGCAAGTGGTCAGGTCAGCTGTCCCAGTGTCACTTGTGATAAATCCCAGTTTATGAGTCAGAGCCCTCACCTAGCTGAAGTCATTGGAGTTTTATGTGTGTCTTTGGTAGTCATATACATAACTGAAAACGTGGGTGTAAATTGCTCATGTTGCAACCTCACTTCCTTGCATGGGTGTAGTGAACCACATGGGGGGGACCACAGGCACTGATTTTTTGAAGCAGCATAAAAAGCTTTGCCTCTGGACCCGTGTATCATTTGGTTTGATATATGCTACTGCCCAATGCTTTGCGAAGTGTTTTTTATTAGAAACTGAAAAATATCATTTTAAACAACATGCAGTCATGACAATATTTGATATTAAAACACTGTAGGTGTAATACTCCTTTGGGAGTGGATCCTTTGAAAGTTGAAGGGAAAATCTTACTGCTGTCTACAGCTACCTAATGGAAGGATAAGACTGAGCCAGTCAACTCTTATCAAAGGTATATGGTGGTAGGACAAGAGGCAACGTACACAAGCTGGAACATGAGAAATTCTGATTACACATAAGAAAAAATGTTTTTATTATGGGAGTGCTAGGGATGTGGGGAACCTCCACACCTGGAGTTCTTTAACACATGGCTGGAAAAGTACCTGATCTACCCCAATCTACTTTGAGCAGGACATTGGACTGGGCAACTGCCATGGATCCTTGCCAGACTGAATTTTTCTATGATTCTATGACTGCAATACAGCAGTGTCACAACAGTGACAATACAAAAAAGAAAAAGCACAGTAGTTCTAATTACAGAAGCATACATCATACTGCGATATAATTTCATATTTACTGGACAATTATCCCTAAGAAACTCATAGGCAATATTAGTAGCTCCAAATACCAGCATCATCATCATATGGTAAATAGAATATGTTATACTCCCATTTCCAGAGAGCTTAACCAGATGAGCTTTGCAGGCATCTTGGCTATCCCAGACCTGTGATTGCCATCTAGTGGGCTCTGCTTTTCATGCAAACTTAAGAGAAACCAGACCTCTTGGAGCAGGTTGCTGGAAATGTCTATGCTCTGTGTACTTTTCTGTCTTTGCTAGAGAATGCGGTAGACCCTTCTGCCCTGTCTCCTCTCCTCTATTCTGTGTGTCCCGTCTTGCTCTGTGCCACAGGTATCTGCAGAGCGGAGCTGTTGTTGCTGCTGTCCCACTGTGCAGCCCCATGGCCTGTGACCAGCTGAGTCTGACATGCAGGTGAGAAGCTGTAGTGCTGGGCACGGCACAGAGCAAGGTACGGACCTGTTCGGGGGAGCCCCATAGGTTGCATGCTCATCTGTTGTGCTACAATCCGTGACCAGATGTCCTCTCATCCCATGACCCAAGACACCATATTTATCCCTGGCCACATGACACTATCCCAAGACAGCAGGTTTCAGAGGTGTCTTATTCAAGGAACGTAATCCAGGGCATTTTCTGAGCTGTGCATGAAGTAGGGCCAATGCCTATACCAGGAAAGCAAGGTACACTCCCCTGGGGCACAAGACCATTTTGCAAGCTCCTGCTTTCCTGGAGACAGCTGTGCCTGCAAGGATGGTCATCTCCAGGGGATACACAACCACTCTTCTCTGGCAGGAATGGGACAGTGTGAGCTCTGACATGGCCTCTGCTAGGTTAGACTGCCTGAGAGACAATATCTGTTCCACACAAAGTATTTCCACCATAATGTTGTACGGTCATACTGTACCAGCCAGTTAATTGGGGGAGAACGATGTATTTAACCTTAAAGGAGAGAGAAGCAGGATGCCAGCAGGATCGCAGTAGCAGGAGAGGGGCAGGAGAGATCTCGGTGCCAAGAACTCAACACCTCTAACTGTCCCCCCATTCGTTTGACCTGCACACCCTTACCATAAGGCATTAACCAGACTCCAGGCAAACCATCGCCCAAACTGCAACGTGCCACCGGCGGCTTCCCCTTCCCAGGCTCACTAGAGGGAGATGGAGCACTGTGTTGTGGCACTGCCCAGGAGTAGCTCCTTACCCCCCCATTTTCCACGTCTTTTCCCTCTGTTGGAAATTACTGTTGGAAATACTGCATTGAGGAGTAGGGCAAACAGGACCCTCGGCCTCCTCCAGCTGGGACCTCCAAGGGGCTGGAGAACAGAACTGCTGACACTGCGGACATGACCCGCTGCGATGGCAGACAGCACCAGCATGAACATCTCCTGTCTGTAAAGCAGCTGAGAAGCAGTGAATATATTAGAGTCTATATTAAATGTGCAACAGCACACGAGAACGAGAAGTTGGCTGCAGAGTGCTTGGACTACTGTAAATGAAAAGCAGCAAGAAGTATCTGCAGCTCCCATTGAACAGGAGCATAAGTGACAGCGGGGGACCCACAGCGAGGGCAGCATGCACAAGGAGCTGAGAATGGCTGAACCGCAGAAAAAAGGTGGATTTGCTAAAAGAAATCCATTCTTGCTGCACAATGTTTATATAAAAATGTCCAGAAGCGACTGCTCTGCACAGACACAACAGATAGCCCAGCACTCGGGTTAAAACCGTGTGTGACTAAGAGCTGAATGAAGCCAGAGTAAGGGCCGCAGGTGGTGGCAGCCATTCATGCCTGGTCACTTCGGACCATTCGGAAAGGGACCATCAAACAGAGGTGGCACTCACCTTGCATAACTTTGTCTAAAAGTTAAGTGTCTAGATGAAGCTGTCTCATCTCCAAGCGCAAACAGCAGAGAAAGACCTCCCCCAAAAGGCAATGCATCTCCTTTCGAGACTAGTGTCTGAGACAAATGGCGTGACTTATTCTCCTGATTTACTTTCCCTACTGAGTACAGAAGGAGCCGAGACACCTTGCCCAGAAGAGCTGCCTGGCTGTTGGCTTGCACTGGATGGACTGACTCTAACTTTTAAGCTCATCTGCAGTGTATCTTTGGCCAGTCCACACCATCCTGTTCCTCCTCCATCAAGCATAAGCAAACATCTCTTCCAGAAGAACTGCTACAGTTTGTTCTGATAGCTGCCATTAAACATTCAAGACTATTTTCTGATTTGAATTCACCTGGTTTCAGGTTCGAGTCATAAGTTTTTGTTTTGTGTTTCTCTTTTGGGAAGTGTTTTCTCCCCATGAATTTATTTAGACTTTATAATCAGATCTCCTCTCACTTTTCTTTTTGATAAAGCAAAGCAATGAAGGAAGAAATTCTTGAAAGGCATTTTGAACAATTTCATGACTTACCTTCTCCAATTTTTTTGAAATCCTTAAAACACACTAGCAGCAGAATGGTTTGCATGCTTCCAGAGCCAGACTCATTGTGGCTACATACAGTATCAAAGTTACCTCCCTGATCATTTGTGTTTCTCTCTTGGGTACAAATTCAGTTGTGTCACATCACACCGGGAGCTTATGTTGAGCTGCTGAATCACCAAGACTCTTGTATTGTATTACTGCCAGATGTTTCCAAGATAGACTCCATAGCATATAGCTGATATTTCTTGTCTATAGCTTTGTAATTTTGCTTTAGTTGTATTAGAAATACGTTTTTACGGTATGCTTCCAAGGTTAATACAGTAGTATTGGAAATTTTGCCCTGATTTTTTTTCTACTTGATGAAATAAGTGCTTTTGGGAAAGGTTATTTTTGTGTCCTCTCTTTTTTTGCTTTCTACCTCTCCTTTATTTCTGTACTATTTTAAACTCCTCCTCCTGCCTTTCCTCTGGACAGATTTGCAGATACAGATGAACCTGACTCTCTCAAACATTCGTTTCCTAGTCTTTGCCACATCGATTGTATTACCAATTCAAATGTAAGAAGAGGCAAGTATGAAATCTTGGAGTGTTTGCATTCTGAAATATGTATGTCACATTATACGAGAAGATTATAGCAAACAGCATGATATCCAGCCATCCTGCTGTTCCCAGCAGTTATTTGTCTCTGGTACATCATACTTTTAAATTTCTGTCACTGCTGGTGTAACACTATCTTAGGTATAAAATTGCTACAAATACTGTTTGAGAAGCATTGGTCTCTGTTCTTGTGTTTCCTTTGAACTTTTTCTGGGAGAAAGTAAGAAGTGCCAGTCCCAGGGTTGGAAATGGGAGATTCTCGGGAATTTGGGACGGAGTTATAGTGCTGACTTTGACAAGTGGGTAAATCACGTCTCCTTTTTTTATTTGATTTATCCACTTGTCATACAGCAACAACTACATATCTTATCAAATGCCATATCTTATCAAATACTTGGAGACCTATGGACAGAAAGTGCTGTTATAAACAGTGCCTCATGATTAGAAAGAAACAATTTGCATAAATAGCAGCTATGAATGTGTGCCTAAAAGGTCAGCAAAAAGCATGTGTTTCTCCTCATAGTGCCATAACAGCCCTGGGCAAAAAAATCCCTTACTGCACTGCAGCAGCAGAGAATGAAGAGGAGTGCTAGTGTCCAGGAAACAGCCTGTTTGCTCCAAAGACCACAGCCACCTGGGATGCTCCGGACCTGTTAGCAGTGGGAGGGAGCGACCTTCCTTTAGCTGCAAGGCTGTTTGGCCTGGACGGAGAAGCCGGCCTCTCCTGGAGCCCTGGGCTCTCCTCTGAGAGCGTCACTTCTACCCCTTTGGCTCCACAAAGCGTTTCACAAATGCCCCCATCAGTGGCGCTTGGACTCCTGCCCTGCCTGGCTGAGTGAGCTTTCAGTGCAGCTGTCTGTTGTCTTTCGTTTTGCAAAACCAGACTTTTCATCATTAGAAATCATTGCCTCCCCGGGCACCCCCAAAACTACTTCCCAGTTTGCTTGGGGATCATTAGGAACGCTGGGACATGACAAGCTGCCTTATTCCTGCGTCACACAGCCGTCCCGACTGAACAGAGCTCTTCAGCATCTCCTGCTGAGCGCAAGCATTGCGCCGGGGTACAGCAACCCTCCCCGAACGCCCCATCAATTAGAGGGTGTTGAGCTGGGTGCTGCCTCGCTTCTCCTCCTTTCTGAGCTAGCTCCATCACAAGCTCTGTTATATCGCTGCACAAGTGAGCAGCTATGGAATTGCCAGAATGGGTCATTAGGCAGAAAAAAGAACTTTTCCTCAGTCTGAGGGAGTGGAAAGCAAGGGGAAAGCTGTGGGCTTTGAAGTGGACGTGCTTCATCAACTGAGGCAGTGAAGTAGAAGCTGCCTGTGGTTATATTGCACACACAGGTAGGAGCAAATCATGGCTTCTCTCACAGTGTCAGGAAGCATGACTAAACCTTGAGGAGAAAGGAAAGGGAAGTGAGATTAGAAGCAGACACCCCAGTGTACATTTTCCAAACAGTTGTTGGTGGTGTGGCGAACACCTTAGAAAATGCTGCAGTTCCCCTTCTGCCTTTCCTAAGAAGAAAATGAAGATAAGCAAATTCATGTGACCATAGTATTTCATTCAGTCTTTTCCAAATCTGGATGGAAAACTCCTGAGAAACAGTCTAGTTAATATAGGCTTTGTGTTACATGGCCTGCATTTTCTGTGAGCACCTGTGGCTGAACTGTGACATTTGGAGCAACACAAAATATTCAGATCTGACAAATTTAGTTCTCATCTGCTTCTATTTCAGGATGTTGGTGACCCCTCTACTTCCTGCCTTGTGTCAGGGTCTCTGTGGGGGTATCCTGTCACTCTCTGCTGATGCCACTGCTCTCCCCTGCTAGAGGCTGTGTTGCTCCCCATTCCCATCTCTGCTCCATGCTAGGGACTATCTGTGCCCCTCGATCTGCTTTCCCATGACTCCAGTTCCCCCCCTTCCCACCTCTTACCAGGGGCACTGTGTGCTCTGCTGCATTTTCCCTCTGCTGTGTGCCCAAGGGCTGTACTATACTCTTCTGCCCTTTTCCCATCTTTAATTCCCTGTCTGTCAAGACTGGGGTAGGTACATGCCACAGAAATCCAGTCTAGTTCATGATTCAAAACTCTCTGAAATTCAGAGATGGTCATATCCAGGGATCCAGCAGCTAAAGCTACAGCGCATTCGTGAAACTGAGCTCCTATCTCCAATTTCGGACATGTCCAAATTCAGATGGTTTTCAGATTTTTTTATTTTTGCTCAAGCACAGCTTGAATTAAGACCCTTAAAGACTAGCTACGTGAGTGTGGTGTTGTGCCAGGACACTGCATCAGATGCCAGCAGGAGCATCGCTGATCCGCAAGCAAACACTGCCCTCGCTTGGAGGCGGGAGCGCTGGCCTGTGGCTGCTCAGGCTGAAACACAGGGTCATTAAATGCCCCTTCCTTTGGCCATAGTGGAGACAAGCAAAGCTGCGGCCCGCTGCACAGCCCACGGGATCAGGCCTGAGCCAAAGTTAAGTTGAGGCTGGGGGGAGTCAGGCCCTTGGGACAGATGGAAAGTGCTGGGGCTGAAGCTCTGTTTGTGCAGTACGAACGGACGGCAGAGAGGATTTTGGAGGACTGCAAGTGCCACCAGGCAGAGCCAGGAAGGGCTTTGGGGAGCAGTTCAGGAAGAGCGAGCCTAGAAATCCTGCCTTCCTTCTGCTTGTTCCAGCTGCCCGCAGGGACGCAGCACTGAGGATATGTTACCTGTTAATAAACTGTAGTACACTGGAAAGACAGCTTAATTGTATAGTCAGTTTTTTCCTCTTAATGTGAACAAGGACCCAAATATGACTAATCATGCTAATTGCAGGCAGTAACACGACAGATCAAAGAAAGAACTGGAAAGAAGAAATAAATACCTGTTTCCAGGGAGGAATCTCCATGGTGACTGGAGGGCATGGGACACGTCTGGCCCCAAATACCCCAGATCCATACACACATGATAGATAGCAGCAGCCAATGTGCTGTACTCGCGTGACCTACAAAGTAACATCAGCCTGTTTATGTCTGCCCCAGCATCATTTCATCCCATGGGGGGGGTGATCTCTGCTCAGCCTGAAAAACAAACGAGAAGGCAGAGAGCATGACCCTCTGATCCTGCCCACCTTTGGCAATTTCTGGCTGAGCAGCTTGAAATACTTGTCAAAGCATGTGGAGCTTGGGTGGACTCGTTACAGTTATACGAGAACTGCAGGTAGGTCTCCATACTACACTAAGCCCCAGGTGACACTTTTCTGGATATCCTCTCTGAAGCTCAACACCATCTTGTGCTGGGCAATGGCGGTGCGCGTTGACTGAGGCCTTGCGAGCCTTGCTGCAGCAATGAGTCACCCAGCCAGCTCTTCCCAATCACCGGTTGCACTGGGTTGCTCCCCAAAAGTCCCGGCACATCTGCTTCGCCCTTGCTGAATTCCCAGCGCTCCCACCGGATGTGGCCTCCAGCCCCTCTGAGAGAGCAGACTGCCTCTCAGCCGAACGTGACCTGCTCGGACCATTTTCTGTTGTGTGTTTTGCCTCTTCTTTACCCCTTCGCCCCAGCACACGTGCTATTTCAGAGTTTTTGTGGATCCTAGCCTCTTCTGCTTGTTTCTCCCACCAGAAATCAAAGCCATGCCCCAGTTTGACAGCCCTCGTGACCTACCCAGCACTGACGATTACATCATATTAATCAACAGATTAACCCATAGGTTAAGAACCCGTAAAGTAAGATACATGCACTGAGTATAAACTGGAGCTATGGTGTTAAAAGCGATGCTTTCTGTTGGCACTTAATTTGTATGAATGAGGTCACGTCTCCCATACTTGCATGGGTTTGCTATTTTCAACACATATGAAAATACCCAGGCTTGGCTCCATCTCTCCATATTAGGGAGGCCTTATGATTTACCATCATTGCACTTAGTGGCTCTCTGTGAAGAAACTTTAAAATACCAAAATTCCAGGGCACAAAAGCTCTTTTATAGCTTTCATTCAAAATAAAGCTTGTGCTGCATTCTTGCCATTTTGAAATGATCCTTGTCTTGAGCGCTGTATCTTGTGATGTGTGAGTTGTCTACAGGAAAATATTTCTAAAGTAAGGTAACTCATTACTGATAATACAATAGTTGTATGTTTTATCTACATATCAATGATCTAGGGAATCATTATTTCTTTGAGCCCTTACCACAGCAAGAGAGAAATACTGCAGAGTATTATTTAACATTATTGTGCATGAACGGCACATTATTTTACAATATTTTAATAAAACGAGTCTGTGACAAATACCAACTGGAATATCCGGAATAGCGCTTTTAAAGGATGGCTCCAAATTCCAGATTGGTACCACATTTCAAAGTGGCAGCTCTGCAGCTCCTTGCATGCATTTCTCATCTCATCTGAAACATATGTATTTATACATAGTCTGGCATAACTCCAAAGAATCTGTTACAATTTATCAAGTAAATACCACGCATTTGGAAACTGTCTGCATACTTATCTACACAATAGACTCCTCTGCTACATGAACTCTCACATATTCCCTTGAGAGAGTTCTTTCCCCAGATCCCCCCCCAGCCTCTTCTTGTATTTCCTCATTTATTCTAATGCACACTGGAATTTCTGGCCATTTGCCTCAACATTCTGACACTACTTTTTGGGAACAGCGTGTCACACTGTCTGCTGAACAATTTGCCTCTCATTGTGTGTATGTGCGTGTGTATTGCTTGAGGAAAACCTCTCCGTTTTGCAAAGAAAAGCCTATTTATTTTTCTAGATCCTTTAAGGCACATGAACAAGTGCTGCTGAGGTCAATCAATTTCCTGTTGAATTTGCAAAGTGGACACTTTTATTTGAGCAAGGAAAACCTTGCTTTCTGCCATAACTCTCTTCATAACAGACCTATAATCCCTATAAAAATTCTTTTTATACACCATACTAATTATCCCACTCAACTGATACTCCAGGAGCCTGGAGCAGGTTTCACTAACACAGGCCATGTAAAGTGCTGACAAGCCAGCCCTGTGGCCTTCTCCCCCAGAGCTCTCTTCCCATACAAATACACACCCAGCATTCCTCTCCTTTCTCCAGAAGTCTTTAAAAATACCCAGTGAAATCGTTCTGTTTTTACTTTTGCCGTAGAAGCGAATTCCAAGGTTGGGCACTGTGGTTGGCCTCAGCTACAGTAACATGGGACATCCTCTGTGGTTCTTCCCAGACTGGGGAGTGGTGGAGGCAGAGAAGTCACCTTGTTCTTCAACACAGGCGGAGACAGCAGCAGGGTCCCCTCCATCCATTATAAAGATGGGAAAACATATTTATTTCATATTTTCAACATAATATATGGGAGACATTTTATTTCAGCTATCAAGAATGGCCTTTGGCAGGTCCAGTCCCATCCGACCCTCGCTGCTTTACTCTCCTCTTCATCCTCATTAAATTACTACCTACTCGCTGCCCCTCGGTAACTCTTCTGCTGCAGGTTCTTCCTCCACAGCACATGGGCGGCAACTTCCCCCTCTCTCAAATTACCTCGCCTCTCCCAGCAGGTGAGAGGTGATACCTGAATAACCACCGCAGAGCCAGGCTCATAGGCACTTGCTCCTGCTGAAGCTGCAGCGTGAGCTGCCCTGCAGTACTTAAAGCGGGAGCAGAGGCCGTAGGAGGATTTGTCTTCTCAGGTGAGGAGAGAGAGAGGGAGGAACTGTGAGACAGAGTACAGGAGGTTGGCAAGAGCTGGATAGGTGGTGGCAAGGTAAGAGCCTTGGTAGATGCATCCCAAAGGTATTAGTGGAGCCCTATTGAGAAGGCACATGTAATCTTGGTTATATCCAGCTTCTCTTCTAAGCTGCGAAGGGCTATTTTCTTGAAATGGAAACTGAGAGATGAGCCTGGATGTAGCAACTTGATCCAAAAAGCTGGTCTAGTTATAAGCCTAAAGGGAGTCAGTGTCCTGACAGCTGCAAGCTGTCAAAAATTACAGTATTGATGGTTGGTGGAGGTGGGTCTCGCAGTGGTCCGAGGGTCAGTTTGAACGAGCAGGATAGACATAGCCACAGTGCTTACTTGCAGTGCCCAGACTGCAGGCAGAGAGATGTTTTTTCCACCAGCCAGTTTTCAAGACTTTTCCAACTTTTTAGGAATTGTCAAGACTATGCTGTCAAAATCTTTTGATACAAAGCTGCTGGAGAAGTTCCTTTTTATCACACAGTGTCACATGAGGGGAAGAATAGTTCTTGTTAACAATTAATCTTTCCCTCAGGAGTGCAGATAAAAGAATGTTGCACCTCAAAAAGTATACAAAATCAAAGTGACAAACAATACAGCAGATAAGAAACTGGAGACAGTTCCCCTTTCAGGCAAATTTTGCTCTCATTTCCTTCCTATCCTACTTCAGGCACTGCAGTGCCCTCAGTTTGAGTGTTATTCTCTTTTTATTTGCATGAAGGCCTTTGCCATTGGTATCAAGCTGTAGGTCTCATCACCACAGGACATGAAACAAGTATAAGAAACTCACTAGCCCATGGCTTGGATTTCACATTACAAGAGAAAACTTGGACATGAAACTCAAGAATAGATTTTTTTTCCTTTAAGTGTGCACTTCTATTGTTTTGTAATATTATTTTTCTATTTCTTTAAAGGTCATAAAATGTATGTTAGCCCTGGACACACATGGTGAAGAGTGCACACTGGAATTCAGGTATTGGAAAGGGTTGTGTTTGGGCTGCCACGGCAAGTGTATCTCTTGAAACATCTAGGCAACAAAGACAACCACTGATGGTCCAGATGCTTCAAGGAGTGAGCTAGAGTCTGAGATTGTAGTATCTGGGCAGGACAACTGGAGCTGCCCTTGCTGGCAGGAGGAACAAGGTTGGCTCAGGTTTACCTGCAGCTCTAGTTAGTCTCTGTGGGATTCCTCAGAGCAGGGGTATGGTCTCGCTTGCTGGCAGCTACACCAAGTGCTGACTGGAGATAAATAATGCTGAGTGATTGGAGAGTGAGGAGTGCTGGCTCGTACTGTAGAGGAAAACAGACTTGGAAAGATACAGATAACACCGATAAGAGTGTCCTGACAGTTGCAAGCAATCAAACAACTCTCCATCTATCTTTGTGTGTCTCCACTTTGAGGGTTGTTTTGAAAAAGGCATTTCTTTGGGATCTGACCAACATTTCTCACAGGCCTGGGGAAAGTAGGAGGTAAAAGGTGGAGAGAAAGCTGGGATGAGTATCACCAATCAAGCTGCAAAAAGTGCCCAAAGGAAGAAACCACAGAGATAAGATTGGAAGCTTCCCTCAAACTACTCCTTCCCCCACACCTCATCCTTAGCTCAGGAGATCCCAGCTGAACAGTGGCAGGCTTCTGAAGTGTGCCAAGCTTGCTAACAAGTCTTGGCTGTGCTGAGGCTGCAGATGTACTGCATCTTTTGAAGTTTCTATGTTCAGACTGAAAAAAGTTCAAGTTCAGCTGGTACCACAGTTAGTTAAAATAATGTTTCTTTTGGGTTAGACACATCATGTGGTACTTGAGGCCCAAAGCTGAAAGTAGTCTGTGTGGCAGGAGTGTTGCACCCAGTTATTTTGCAATATTCTACCTCCTAGGCATAGAATATTACCTGGACAGCTTTGCCGGGATATGCATTCAGGAGTGCTCTCCCCAGCAGTGATGGGATCTCCGCTTTATTCAACACATAGGACTTCAGCCTTTGTGGGCTTGTTGGTGAGAAATTATTCTGGTTTCTGCGTCACCCTGTTGCACCAAGGAGTCCTGCACAGAGCTTCCTGTGCTCAGTACAGCCTCTAGTCTGGTGGTTTTTTTCTGTGGGTCAGGCTCATTTGAATTTGTTCATCAGGAGCTGTTTCCTGACACAGCGGATCATCTTTGGCTGTAGCCTCCCATATTGTGGAGCTGATGCCAGACCACTGGAGATCGGAGAGTTTCTTTGAAACTTTTTTTTTTGGTCTTTCTCTGAGCTATTCCCCTTGTTTTACCTGACCATAAAAACAGAATAGACAAAAGACACTGATGTATATAATCACTTTTCTTGTTTTTCCAGACCTCATTAGAAACACTTCTGTTTTCCAACACCTGTAGCTTTTGTTTATCTTCTCAGTGAATCCCTTAAGAAAAGTAAATATTCTTATTCTACAGGCTGAAAACCAGTGCTAGACAGCTCTACAAAACAAGGCAAGCTTTTGGCCAGCACACTTGCTGAACATCTTTACTCATATTGACTTTATCTGCGGGGTGGAAGGTGGTAGTAAACATATCTTCATGAACCAGATGATTGATAATTTTTTCCATGGCAGGAGTTTTACCCATTTCAGAGAACAGGATCACTTACTTGTTTTAGTGCCTACGTCAGTAGGACTACATTCAGCCATTTGTTCCTTCTCCTTTCTGCTTTGTTGCTGCTCGACAGTTGAGAAGAAGGCTGCAGGATCCGCATGTCAATCCATGCAATTGTGGAGGAAGCACCAGGTCAGCGATATTATGCACTTTTGACTGAAGCGCAGTGACCTCTTAACTTTGCATTACTTCTTCCTACAGCAGCAGTTGCATCCCTGACCTGGATGGGGATAAGTTAGGAGGGTGCTATTTTGGCTGTGCCCTGTGCTGTCCTGTGTGCTGCAGTGGCCAGGATTCATGAAGGGGATCCCCCACCTGCGTCTGGCTTTTCTGCAGAAATGGGTTGTCTGATCAGGGAAAGAGAGAGCAGCTAGAGGGTGTGATAAATGGCTCAGCTTTCACTGCCAAGTTTAATGCAGGTGTCTAGAAAACGTATCCACATTCAACTTCTCGTGCTGGCCTGGGCATCCTGTGCTCATCAAAGTGTTACATGAGATTTTGAAAGGTTATTGCCATTTTCAGACAGCCCCCACGCATTCTGTCTGCATGGGCAGAGCTCTTCAAACATTTTTGCCAAATATTTTTCCATCAAAGTTTGGAATGTAATTGATGTTGATATCTTTTGTGAAACAGTTTTGATTTTTGACAAAAATCTCAGCACTGAAATTTCAAATTAAATAATCTAGTGTAGTTTTCAAATATAGTTGAGGAAGAAAGACAATAATTTTTAGTTTTGATTTTCATTGTGCTCTTTAGTTGATTGTGTCTCTTCCTTTTCAGGTCTCCACTTTTTCCCTCTTTTTTAATATCTTACCACTCTTGCTGTGGGATGAGGAGAGAGTGACTATTCCAAAAAAGCAAGAAGCAAACCACTTTTTTTTCCTCACATTTCAAAACTTGAAGTGAAAGCTGGGACTTGATGTGAAACAAATGTTAGCTTTAGTTTGATAATTTATGTAAAGAAACCAAACGCTTGAGTGTGGGGAGAGAGGATGGGAAGGGAAGAAGTCACATTTTTCATCAGCCACTCTTAAGGTATCTCAACCATAACTCCAATGTCCAATTTTCCACATGCAACTTCGAAATAAAGGAGAACAGCAGCTGCCAGTCTCCTTTCACTCTTTCAATAGCCTCCTTCTATCATGCAGAGTAATTTTCAAAATTCCTCTGAAGAAAATAATTGACACTAAGTTTGTGGAAGGGAATAGGTGAGGGCTGCAGATGGGGGATGAAGCTCACAGCAGCGCTCTTCTGATCTGCGGCAGGGATCTGGGGTCTTGGTGGTCATCTGTATCATTGAGCGCCAGATCTGTGTGCCGGGGGAATGCAGTAGAGATACATCACTTTTCCCCTGTGCAATATATGGATAACAATATCCTTATTCCACTGTTTGTAGAAAAGTCCATTCCTTGCCATGTAAATAACATTCAAAGCTGAAGATTATAACTGCCAAATGTTTTTCTTAATGACTTAGACTATGAGAACCTCTTTACGGGAGATTGGTTAAATCAGAAAGTCCTCTCTCCCAAGTCTGGTTGATGTGAGTGCATCCAGATTGCTGGGCTCGCCTTGGCTCCTGAGTCATCAGCAGGGTCTGGAGTCCTCTGAGAAGTCTCTCACTCCTGAGAGAGAGACACAGACCTAGACTAGCAGCAGTGTTTGTCTGCTAAGCTGCACACTCGGACCTTCACCTCTGAGGAGGAGCTGCAAAATGATGAATGGCACCAACGTAACAGCCCGAGAGCTTCCTGCTCACATTTCTGCCATGGTTTGCCCATGTCTGCTGCTTTTCCTAGACACTGTTTCATATATTGGCTCACACCACATGGAGGAAAGCAGAAAGAAATTTTCCATCGTTGCTATCAGGGTTCAGCTGCAGCAACATGAGAGCCCTACTGTGAAACAGCTTCCAGCTGGTAACGGGGTTTCAGCAGTGTCATTGAGTCCTTCTGGAAAAAAGTGTCAGGAAAGCAGACAGGAGAAGTAAGTGTCTGAACTGACCAAATAATTATGAATGGTGCTATTTGGACAGGATACATCTTGAGAAATATACTCGAGCTGACATTTAGGGACCAGATTAAACCTAGAACGTATTTTCCATCCTCAGTGCCTATAATTTTATGAGGATCATTCCTACACTGCAGGACTGCTGGAGAAAGGTGAAATCAGCAGTGCTTTTACTTGGGTTTTTGAAAAAGCCTCATCGATTGGGTGTTGTTTTTGTAAAATGAAAAACCAGTTGTGGTTCAGCCCTATAAATCCAATGGATTAGGGAAATTATTCCAGTCTGAGCCCACCTTGAAAATAAACATTTTCCTCCTCATTTAATTTCTGTTGCATATGTTTCATTTCCTGTAGTCATCTTCTGGGCAGAGAAAAAGCTGTTCTCATCTACAGTATGAAGAGCAACAGATGGTGCTGTTTCTGTTCAATGAGAGCTACAGAAACAAGTCTATGTGGTGGCATTAGAGACTGACTACTCTAACTTCCTCTCTTCATTTTAGCTCACTTTTTTGTGATGGGCTCTATCAACACTTTGTAAGTAAGTCAAGCACTCAGAAACTTTAAAATAAAAAAACATTTCTGGTCTTGCAGCCTTTTTCCTCCTCTGGTGATTGCTCAGGGATGGCACTGCTCACTGTGTTCTACCCCATAATGCATATGGGAGGCTAAAAATCATAGTGAGTTTCACAAGAAAAAGAACAAAACAACTTAGTTGCTTGAGTGCATATCCAGAGTAATTACAGGAATTACTTTGAAATGGTTTGGCATAAAGGGGAATATTATGTCTGGATAATTTAGATAAAAAGAGCTCAGTAAGTTCCTACCCTGGATTTCTCAGAGAATGCATTTTCTACACCTCATTTTTTCTGGGGAGTCAAAATACAGCAGGCCTGGCAAGCCAAAGCCCCAGTAATCCTAATTTGAAGGAAATCTCCCATGTCAGGGAGAATTACAAGTTGTTCATTCATCTTTCTGCTAGCTTCATGCAGGCTTCTGCTGTGTTTTTGGCTGTCTGGACTAGTTATCTCTCTGTTCAGTCCTCCCGTGTTTTCTAAACTTTGTTTCCCTCTCAGAAACCATTACCTTCTAGCTCTCCACATCACGGTGTAACTTATAAAATGGTCTCTTGTAGCACGTCAGACTGACAAGTCATTACCTCAGGGCCGTCTTGTGGCTGCACTTTTCTTCATTTGACTGCACATCAAGTCAAAAGTCACCACTGCAGCAAATGTCAGAGAGGTCCCCTGCAGGGCATGGAGACGCTTTTTCTTGGTTCAGATCTCTTTTATTCATATTAAGCACATCTCAGAGCCTGGCGCAGCCCAATGTGAACCAAATCTTATTTTTAATAGTAAAGCTGTAAATGGAAATCTTCAGTGCCTGGCTGATCTGAAGCTTACACTCAGCATATTTGGCCAATACAGTTGCTCAGATACATCCTCTTCTTGTGGCCTAAGACAATTTCTGAATTGCCTTCACCAGCAGCCCTGAGAATGTGGCTTATTGCTGAATTCCTGACAGAAGTTAGGCTGCATCAGTGTGTTTTCTGAGTGGGTCAAAGATCCAAGTTATAGACAATTTCCATGAAGCCTGTGTAGCAGAAAGGGGTCTAGACTGGCCCTGAGAAAAGCTGTTTCGTTTCTCACTGACCTGCAGGGCCAGGGGCAGGTTCTTAGGACCTTCCAGCATCCTACCTGTTATGCACCTAGTTAGTGCTGCTGATGTAACCCCAGACCAGGAAAGCAAAGCAACGCGAGTGCTTTGCTGGGTTGTGGCAAGTGAAAACACAAGTTTAAGGGCTTTTTTCTTGGGATCAGAACTGAAAGCTTGGTGGTACCTCCAAGTGGTAGGGATTTGTTTAGTACTTTAGACCTCAGCCATTATTTTAGTTGGGTATGCTTTGCAAAAATTGATCTTTAAAAAATCTGAGAAAAACTAACTTTCCCATAAGTGATCCTGATGTTGAAACACTTTCTGGTGCTAGTTGTATTGATCAATAATTAAAATGTCCCCGTCCACCCAAGTGGGTAGAGTGGCTGGATATATCCTAGTGTGTGATGTTATTTCCCAGGGAAAGGACAGAGGCGTCAGAGTGTAAATGTAGAAAGTTTTCCCTTTCTGGGAGGAGCCTTCTTTGGCTGCAGGAGTTGAAGGTGGCGAAGTCCCAGCACATCAGGGTGCAAATACCCAAGGGGGAGGCTCTGCCACAGCTGTTACTGCCTGTGTTGTGCTGTAGAAATCTTTTCACCAACTCCAGCTCTACCTGTTCAGTCACAGGGCTCTCTTTTATCTACAGCTATTTACATTGCTCTGGCAAAAGGAGAAGGCCCTGGTGTCCATTTGTGTGAGAGAGACCGAGTAATTGAGTCTGCTTGGGCTTTGCATGTTTTTTATCACAAAGCTATAAATGAGTTAATTATATTTTGGTGCAAACCCTGTGTTTAGAAGATCTGTGAACTGCCATTAAACCATGACCTTTTGGCTTATAATAGCAGAAAAAGTCAAGTGACTTTTGCACAGTGATTTTTCCACACTATTTCACATATTTATACCAGGGCTCAGACCCACGCATATGCCTTCAATGGTCTGTAAGCGCTCAAATGCTGCTCAGATTCCACTGAAATGGCAATGACCTGTAACACTGAGCAACAGAGGCAGTCACATAAAACCTGCGTCCTTCCTGGATGCAAATTCTGCTCTTCACTCTAAAATATGAAGAAGAGACAAAATTCCTGAACTCAAATACATGAGAACCACAGCAAACTTTACCTACAGCTTTCAACATGGATTTCTGAAGTAAGGTACTAGAGCTATAGATAGCTGGATGGATGGTTGGATGGTTGGATGGGTGTACCATAAGAACTGCTGTTACTACATTTATAGGGTGCTGGGTAAGGAGATCCTACTGACGAGGTAAGAATATAGAGGGTTCATTTAAGGTCTCTGCAGCCAAATACTGTTTTTCTGTTCTTCAGGGTTGGAATGAGGGTTATTTAGCAGGTAAATGCATGGCTTCCCTGGTCTCATTCCTTTGAACAGTTGCAGTCTGATGATTGGAGGGCATTCCCAGAGTATGAAGTGGTTAATACAGAAGGAGACATTCTGCTCCCATGAAATCAAAGTGAGTTTTGTCCCTAACATCAATACATTTGATCCTCCCCAAGTATTATTATTATTACCACTGCCATGAATGGGCTTACAGTGTTCTAGTTTTTGCTGTGGTCAGCTTCTTTTTTCAAGTTAGCAAGGAAGGATAATCAGGAAGATATTAGAAGAAAATGATGGAGAGCTCACAATAATGCAACACTAAGAATCAAAGCAGAACCAGCACAAGGAAAGCAGCTGCCCTGCAACTGCATGAAGTGCTTGCCAGCAGCGACCTTCAGCTGCAGGAAGTGACTGATGACTTTCTGGAGATCTCCCTTCTTATATGTCTAATTGCCATGTCTGATGCCAGTTCCCATTTTTCCTCAAATGAAATGAAAGTGTAGTCTCACTGGGCAGTGTTCATCCTTCCTGTCAGCAAACTATACACATGTTACGTGCTCTGGACTGTCATTGGCAGGGAGAGACCTGGCTCCAGCCACTGACCACAGACCCCTCTCAGACAAGCTGAGCTGCCTCTTGATGTGGCCTCTGTCTATGGATGGAGCTTACACCAAATACCCTGTTTTTAGGAAGCTGAGTCTGGCCTAAGCTGAACGGTTCCATTCCCCTGGTTCACTCTCACCCTTTCCTTCCCTCCACTTTTCCCAGTGTGTCTCTCCAGCTCTGGGGTCTGAGCTGAGCAGCGCTTGTGAGGAGTACAGTCCCATGGTAGTTATGACTGCTCTGCTCACTACAAACTTAGCACATTAGGGCCCTATTTACTTTGACAGTAAATTAAGGCTGAACCACTAGATGTTCTGGTCCTTTCTGTTGTTCCTACCCCCGCAAAAGCAAACTTTTCCTCTTTAGGAGGCAGCAGGACTCCACGTCACACTGCAGGTTCTTGTAGGACATGAACCTCAGTCTGGATGTAGAAATGAACCTACAGGAAGACTCCAGAAAAAGTCAGGCAGAGGAACATATATAAATGGCATTCAGGTGTGCATTGGTCAGTCGCTTGCTGATATAGCTTAGACCAAGGGCTTTGGTTCTGGCCCACTACTAAAAAGGAGGCAAATGAGTCCCTTTTCCATATGGTTTCTGTGTTTGAGGGCGTGGGACAGCTGTCTGACCCCTATTTGGCAGAAGCTAAGAGTCTAGCAAAGTGCAGAGAGCAAGTGTTTGTGGTCAGTTAGATTTAAACTTTAGCAGTTTTTGTTGTACCCTCTCCAGGTCCAGCCATATGTACTGCCCTGGGCCAGTAAATCTGCATTTCTGAATTGCACAAACAACTGTCTCCCGCCAGGCTGGGCTGACACCTTTATTGTCTCAGCTGTTCATCTTCACCTTGGTTGTGAAACCTCCTGGCACACTTCTGCTGATGGGGATTTTTCCTGGTCTTAAGGAAAATATGATTGCCTGGTGCCTTGGCCACAGGTAAACTGTGTAATGCAGTACATTTAGGCAGGCAGGAGAGAAATGGGGTTAAGGACTTACGGCAAAAAATCCAGTCAGCTGTGGCACGTGGTAATGATATCACCCCAAAGAGTTTCAGAAGTTACTTAAAGGGATGCAATTTTCTCTTTTTTGTGGCACCATGAGGAGCACAGTTCTCTGAAAAAGATTATGTAGAAAGACCATCTGTGGCTAGTCTCCTGGAACAATTTTATCAGCAGACAAGTAAAATCAGGTTGTCAAAAGCAGCTAAAAGTGGGGAGTGCTGCCCTGGGAAGAGGTGGCAAAACAAAGCCTGGCTGGGCCTTTCCCAGCTCCACTCAGGCCCAGGTCCCCACAGAGGAGCTGGCAGAGCCACCCCCAGGTGAAGGCAAAGGCGGGTTTCATTCAGTTTGGCTTCTTTCCCCCCCTGACACACACTTTAAAATTATCCCAGTGCTTGCTAACATCTCATTTGCTCAGTGCAGGGTATATCCCTCTCCCACCGAGCCTGTTTGCCCCACAGGGACAGAGCCCATCTGCAAAAGTGAGGAAGCATCACCTTGGGGAGCAGCTCGCTTAGCAAGGGCTGAACGACAGCCGTGGACCTGGTCCCACTTTGCAACTGAATTTGCCACAGCTGATCATAATGATAATGCAGTTCTTCCTGCAAATCAGCCTTATAGATCAGCCTAAAGCTGGAGGCGTAGGCTGGGCTTGCTGCCTTGTGGCATCAGGAGCCAACTCTGCAGCTGATCCTCCCTTTCTCGTAATAATACTCAGGTTTCTTTCTCACCAGAAACTGAAATGGCAGTATTGATGAAGTTAGCAGAGATTAAAGAAATGGGATGAGACTTGTTGAGCAAAATTGTCCCATTGCAGAAGATTTCTTGGCTGTACTTTAGTGTCCCATCTGTTTTTCTTATGAGCAAATGAGCAACATGAAAATCAGATCAATAATTTTAGTATCTGCTTTAGCAGCTTCTGTGTTCTGAGGTTTCCAAGGCATTTCTAAAGATGTGTTGGAACAATCTCTTATTTGTCTCCAAAACTCGTGTTGGCCAAATGAATCTGAGTTCTATAAGAACAAATGACACCTGCTGTGAGCCCATCCAGACTTCTGTACTTGTTAACTTTAAATTGCCAAAAGTGCCAAGGTGAAAGTCTTCCCTAAAAATTTATATTAAAGCCATTTTTTTCCTCCTAAATAGAAACAGTAATACTCTGCTTTGTAATAAGTCAACAGAAAAGCAAATTCATTTATACACTTTAGGGGTAATTGGCTCAGGAAACAATTCTTATCTCTGTCAATTTTTCCCCGGTAAAGGTTGTAGGAAGAAATGTTTTCTTTCCAGCAATACATAAAAATGAATAGCAACATATCTTTCCATAACGTGTTTTTAACAAAGTAAATAGACATAGCAGTGCTGTGGGTGGCCATGACAAATTAATTAGAGACTGACAGGAAAAGTGGTTTTGAAACTAAACATCCTGGCATGAGATGACAGCTGAAGATGTCAGTTTGCATGTCCACGCACTTATTAAATGAGTTTAATATATTTTATTTATCATTTGGAGTAGGTGTCCCAAGTGAAAACTTCAGGCCATATACCTGAGCCTGCACCTTCGACAGCATCAGTGGCACCTGAAACCAGCAGTGGGGATAACCCTGATGGCCTCCCATCGACCTGCCCATGGCTGTGTTAGGTGTGTGGCACTTACACTGCATTTGAGGGAATGAGTCACATTATACCAGGTCCCTCAGACCGCTCGTGTGACTTTTATCTTTTATGTTATACAAAAAAAGCTTTTTGGCTATGCTATTTGATGACAAAAACCTGCAGGATCAGGACACAGGGAGAGCAGACCAAAGGATCTCGCTGTCCTTGGTGGTGGGGGAAGGAGCAATTAGCGCATTCGCTGACATGTCTCATGTCACTGTAGACTTGAGAAACAACCAGCACTTGTTAAAATAATACACAAGAGAGAGAGGGGGAAGCACAGCAAAGTGTCAGAGATTGACAAGTTCAAGGGAGTTCACAGTCTCCCCAGGCTGTACCTAAGAAAGCACAGTGAGAGCCAGGACTTCTGCTCTGCACAGGAATGATCCTACAATGATCCTACAATCCTATGGCCATCTCTGATGGAAGCAAGGCTGTCAAGGGCTGGGCCACTGCCAGAAAGGCCTTTCTAACCCTATTTTGGATTATCCCAGAACATCATCTTCACTAAGAATGTGGCAGGACACTAGTACAGTGCTGCTAGCAGAAAGAACTTGGGGAAATCCTACAAGGCTTGCAGGACCAAAGGACTAAAACCTTAGATAGTATTGTTTCTTCACTTGACTTTTTACACTGTTTGCTGAACTGCAGTCTGTGTTTGATTTATGCCCTGATGGAACATTTTATGCATCTTGTAAATGTGCTTGGTTGTGCTCATGAAAATCGACTCATGTGATGCACACTGTTCTCTCCCACGCACCACAGGCTGCCTTACTGTGCACGACCCTGGCTCACTAGCAGGAGAAAGGGCTTCTCCAGAACAGCAGGAATCCCTTCACATCACCTGGCTAACCACGAAATGTTTTACAACTCTCAGAAATTATCACAGCTCTCAGAACCACCCTTGGCTCAGTGCAGCACCTTCTCCTACCACCGCTGTCTCCTGATGAGACTATACCGATACATTTGGCAGGTTGCAGACTCTCTGTCTTGATATATAGCCATAAAGAGGTTGCTTAGGTCCTTATTTTTGGACACCCCCCCCCCCCAAAATAGGGTCCCCAGTTACAAATACCCTGGACAATATATACGGTGTCTGCATCTGCAGGAGCCTGAAATGAGGTAGAGGACATGCAAACTACCTCCTGTATTTCAAGAGCACCTAAAGAAGACAGTCTGTGGCCTTCTGAAGTCTTGGACATGGAGGCAGAGTACAGTAAATAGCCCAGGAGCTGGAAGACTGCCTTCTTGTCTTTGATACAGTGAAAACTTCAGAGAATGAAGGATGCTGCTACAGCACTGAGGTGTCCTGACACAAAATTTATGTCTAGCTTGCCAGAGATATAGAGAGCCTTGAATATTTCGGCCTTTTATTGCCACTTCGCTCACTCGAAATCAGCCCAAGGTCTGCTACAAATGGAGGAATGTTGGTAACAGACATGGTTACCAAAAAATGGACAAACTCCTGGGAGTTTTGCAAAAGGCATCACAACAACAGGAATGAGTCACTACTGATAGTCTCAAGACTAATGGCCCGGATGAGGTTGGTAATGGTCTAGAAATGGTCTGTAAGAAAATGGAACCATACAGAAGAAAGCTTCTCTACTAGTTCCCACCTTTTCTTATGGATGAATAAGGAATTCCTCAAGTTTATAAGGGCATAATCTTTTGCAAACACCATTAAAACCCCACCATGATGATATAATTTCCTTTTTAAACTATCTTTTTTTTTTCCTCTGTGAAAGCGAATATTTAGAAACCAAATTAGGAAGACAAACACAGCTTTTGCCTTGCAGGAAACTCAATCTTTTATGTTATAAATGGCAAATGGTGCTAGCTGGCTGGGCTTTTACCCAGCAAGGGCTGCCAGCTCTGTAAGAGAGGTTACTCTTCTCTCCAGCACATGTGGCTCTCTCCCAGTTATTATTACAGCATATACTTTTAAAATTATTTTTAGCTCAAATAGGCAGGCAATGAATGAAAGTGAACAAATTCTATCTCATGCTGTGCCAGATGTCACTCTTAATTCTGTTCAGTGCCATTTTCTGCCTCTTCTGTGGTAAACAGATGTCTATGGGTGGTGGATTTATCAGAAATCTTTTACAAGCAGAAGAAATGAAGGAAATATCTAGACCTCCAGCACACCACAGCTGGTGGGTTTATATGCTAAGCTGGCATCTGGCCTGGCTTGTGCTGATAAGCCTTTTTGCCTCTTTGTAGGACTGGCTGCTTGCTCCTGCAGGCTGGCTTGTTCAGAGTATTGGTAGGAGATGCAGGTGGCTGAGCAAAATCTCATGCTGATAGACACCCCTCCTCTTTCCTCAGCGTTATTTATTTTAATTGCTTTGTGAGCTTTGGATCCCAAGCTTGATGACACGGGTTTTGTCACTTTGGTTGGAGCCTCGACACAGTGTGTACACAGGCGAGTGCTTGGATCTGTCTCCTGATGCTCTCTGCTGAGCTCACCAGGAGGCTGTAATCCAGAGCCGTAACACTGCCTGCCTGCCGTTTTCCTAACAAACAGCCCTGCTCATGAACTATGGCATCCCAATGCATACATAAAGCAAGGACTAATCCAATGTGAACAGTCACAAACCTTCCCAATAACCAGATCTTACTGGGTTATGGATCACAGTTCACTTTCATCCAATGCCCAAGCAGGGCGGGGAGAATTCTTTGCATAATTCTTTATATAAGTCTTGTTTTTTCATTCAATGTCACATTTTCCTGAACACATAATGTCTTTGATATGTCTTATGAATCTGCAAAACTGTGTTAGAGCAACAGAATAGTGATGTGCTAAATCTGTGCCCTTAAAAATGATTTATGTGAGATCAAGTCACCATTACAATCATTCTTACAGCCTCTAGACAAACATTTTACAGTTTATTCTTTGCCTCTGCTGGATGCTGGGGCATACTGAGAGTATTTTGTCTTTATGCTTTTCACTGTGCCGTCCAAAAGAATAGTGTTGTGTAATGGTGGACCTGAATCTATGTCTCAGCTTCTCATCCAAATATAGCATCCCTTATCTGAACTACCCACATCTCCTGTGTGTGCAAAACTTGAGCTGGGGATGTAGTCGGAGCAGGATTTCTCACAAGATGTTCTTTATTGCTTGTTGGGTGGTTAAAATAATAAGCAGTTGTTTCTGTGGTATTTCAGCCATTACACTTTTGGTCCTGGCCAGAACAGAGAATTGCAGAGAAGAGAATATTTAAAGTAATAAATTTAAACATTTTGAAACTTGAGAAAAAGGTGAATTAAGACGTAGCTGAAGATTCACGTTAAATCTTGTTTATACTAAACCAGGATATTCAACTCCGACAAAAGTGTTGACCACGGCTATTTTTTGGCACCATGTCTGTTCTTTCCCCACCCTGGTTTCTTGGAAGTCACTGGGCTCTGGCTCTTCAATTAGAGACGAATAATTGGTGTATTGCAGACTGGAAAAAGCTTATCACACCGCATTATTTGTTCCACACCAGAATCCTATCACCGCTGTGAAATCTGTTTTTGCAAGTTTAAAAGCGACTGGGATAAACCACCTGGCAGTCCCGCCTGGGACTGCCGGCGGTCTGATCCAGACGGTTTGTCACGGACCCTTGCCGAGGGAGCTGCGGCGCATCCCCCGCTGCCGGGCAGGAGCGCGGAAGCCTCCCGGCGCCGCCGGTGCTTCCGCGGCTGGTGCGCGGCGCGGGAGAGCCGCTGCCCTCTGCCGCACGCACGGCGCTTTTCGGGACAGCGGGCAGCGATGCCAAGGTCTTCCCTGCGCCCTTCCTTTATACGGTGGGCAGAGGGAGGGGAGCTGCTTTTCCGGCTGCAAAAAGCCCTGGGATGAGGCTGCTGTGACAGCTGCTGTGCAACTCCGCGTCCAGCAGCGGACCGCAAAGCCGGGACCTCAGCCTCAAATACCGCCACGATCGCTCACGTTACGCTGAAAAAAAAAAAAAAAGTGTCCAGGCAGGAGGATTTCCCGGCTGACGGAGAGGCCAGGGCTCGGGAGGGTGCAGACCGCGCTGGCGGCTCGCTTGCCTCGGCGGGGCAGAGCCACGCAGCGGCGCCGCGCTCGACCCGCCGCGCTCTCCGCCCGCGATAGCTGCGAGCCGCCAGCGCGGCCCCCGCCAGGAACGCCGACAAAACACACCCTGCTGCTGAGCCCCTCCTGGAACCGGGGTAACGGTGCAAACGACACCCAGCCCGGCTGCCACTGAACAAAGTGCCCCAGGCAGCCAGTTCGCCGTCGCAGCCTGCCGAGGTCGGGGGCGGCGGGCTGCGGAGCGGGTGTTTCACAGGCGGGGGCTGCGAGCCCGCCCTGGTGCACGGCGCTTGGGAAGCGCCGCCCCTGGAGAGCCCGGCTCCGCGGAAGCTCCCTCGGGCAGGAGGGCGCGGGGGGTCCGCCCGGATGCCAGCGAGTGGCCCAACGCCTGCGGAAATAAAGCGCAGAGCACAGGCGCCTTCCGTGAAAATACCTCACTTGCTGCTGGGGGTTCGCGGCGGCGAACCCAGAGGTGGGAAAAGGCTTCATAGCTGTAGTATGAAAAGCACCTCTGCACAGTTCGTTGGCTCTTCATCCTCCTTCCCTGCTCCCGCGGGACGACACTTGCAAATTTTTCACGTGCCAGAGCTTCTGGCTGGCTAGATGAAGCAAACCTTGCTGAAACTGCTCAGGGACTGGCTACCCTTTCCTTTGGGTATGTGTCATGCAGCCATGTGCAGTTTGAAAAGCTGCTGCATGCGTTTCCAGAGACCTCTTTTCACCCAAGACCTTTTTTTTTTTTCTAGTCAAAGCTGCCACTTCTGCACAGCTGGTCTTGAATGTGAGTGGTGAAAACATACCTGAGTTGTGGCCCTGTCACCTAGGAGCAGTGCGAGGATGAATTCACTGCTAGCATTTCCAGGAAAAAAAAACATGTGAAAGGGCTGTCTGTGTTTCTCCCCGCAGCCACAGCGAGGTCCAAGGACTCTGCCCAGCTGTGGCACGGGGCTGTTGCAGAAGTGAGCCAAGGGGATGCACACGCTGGGGATTTCATGCCTCTAGAAAGAGGAGTCATCCTGTTCCCTGGATTGCTGCAGGACTGGCCAAAGTGTCGGCGGGTCAGCGGGAGCCTGTGGCCCAGCTAGAGCCGGACTGGGAGAGTGCCTGGGAAAGCAAGAGCCCAAAAAGCTGCGGTGGGGCCAGGAATTGGGCAAGTGTTGGTGCATCGGGGTGGCACGGCCGCTGCAGCTGCTGATGCCAGTGCGAGACAGGGCCACGTCTCCAAAACAGGTGCTGGCCTAGAGGAACGTGGCAGACGTCTCTTGGCCTGGCCTTGTGGGATTGTGGCTGCTGAGATGTGGGCACGTGCTCCTGCGCTCGCTCCAGGAGGCGCAATGTCCGCGTTGGGTGGCCTTTGTCTCCTTCAGCATGGCTCAGTGGAGATCACTCGTGAAACAGCAAATGCAGATTATCTCTGTGTGCGATATGAAGGAGTTATCACTGTAAACAGAGTTATTTCTAACTGAAGGAACAGTAAATGTTTAATTACAGATACATCCCTGCCTGGGCCAGAGCAGGCTCTCTTTTTTTTTATTATTTTAATCATTTTATTTTGTTGCCTCTTGAAATGGTGGCCTGCAGTTTTACATAATAACCTCACTAATAACCCACTTTCCCAATGTCTATATGAACAAGATAATAAGCTTCACCTTTCTCACTGAACAGCGTTTTTGCTTGCAGAGAAGGTGGAAAACAGCTTTTATCTAGCAGTTATTGCTTTTTAGCTGGTATCTCATTATCTGACATAAACAGATCCATGTGCTTCACTTTTAGTCTTAAACGGTTGTTTACTAGATAGCAGCTTATGGCTGCCAAAGCACCATGTCAACAGGGGACAGGTAATTACCGCTGCTCAGGTGGCAAAGGCTGGAGGGGTATTGCTGGGGGTACGAGCACACAGCTGTGAGGTAGAGAGGGTGCCAGATTTTCTTCTCTTTTGGCAGTACTCTTGCAATGGACGCTGGCACCACAACTAAAAGCAGAAACAAACCATTCAGGTCAGTCCTTTCCTCATCTCCAGATCACTAGGATCTGTTCTTCTAAGTGTGGAACATTCTCAGTATTTTATTCCAGTACCAAATGAATTTAAAGCACTGCCATTTTAATGTTGTATCCTTTTAGGTTCAGTTCAGGCCCATTTGGATAAGTGTATTTGATCATTTGGAGCTCAAGAACGGAGAATCAAATCCACCATTGCTTTTTACTTCTGATTCCAAAATTTCAGCATGTAGACAGTGATTTTGTGAGCCAACTATTCCTTATCCATGGCATGGAGGGGAATGATGGGCAGCAAAGATTTATGCAGACGGGATTCTATTCAAAAGACTGGAAATAAAAGAGCAAAGACTAAACTCTATTATTAATTTGGACCAAAAAATGTGCATAGCATCAAACCACCAGAACAATGCTGGGTAGGAACCAGGTGGACTTTATTAGAGAGTGAGGAAGGGAATGTTTCTTCTTTCTAATAGCTGCCAAGAAACATGCTTGTTTCAGCTTTTGCATGAAATGATAGATGGGGGCTTTGAAGCCCAAATCTCTTTGGTTTTGTTCCTCCTCCCTTTGGGATATGGGTGCTGTGGATATTCATTACTCATGCTGGAAACATTTGCCACAGGAAGCTCCTGGAACAGAGTTTGGAAAGCCATGAAAGCCCTAATGGCAGCTGAAAACATTAATGCTCTCCCAGCACTTGCTGAATCAAATTATGAGGTGCCAAGACAAATTAATGTTTGTCTCTGAGTCTTTCCCAATTTTACAGAGTCCAGGGTTTTCAAACTCTTTTCCCACCAGGAAAATCCTCTCTCCCTGAAAAAGAAACCCCATTTTGGTGGCAGCAGCTTCCAAAATCTGGAACTGTGTTTAGAGAAGACCTGCTTCACTCTCCAGTAAATTCTTTTCCATCTATCCTTGCCCAGTGAAATAACTGGAATATTTGCATTTGCATTTTTTTCAAATCAGTATTTTCAGTAGTCATAAAGCATAGGCTAACGATCCTCTTCTGCAAGACTATTTGTGAGCTACTTAATATTTATAGACTGAAGCAAGGCTCAAAAGCTAATCTATGAACAGTGTATTTAATGATCCTGAACATCTGGCTTGAGAATTTAAGATCTCACTGAAATCGAATTAAGATTCCTGATGTTAGAGTTTCAAAAAAAGAGGAGAGAAATACAACAAAAGCATAAAGCAAGGAGATGTAACTCTGTCCTTCGAGCTGGTGGGCTGAAACAGTGCAAACTGCGATCTGCCCCTGTTCCCAGGGCTGGGCCTGAGATAACTGGTGGTGCAGGCAACAACTGGATTTTGTCCTCAAGGGGAAAAGCTGAGCTGGCAGCAGTCGAGGTCTCTGCTCCTGAGCCACAGCTTGTGCTGCTGCAGGCAGTGTCCGTGCCATGCAGTGGCCATCAGGCTGGAAGAGGTGGCTGCCTTCCCGGCCGGCCGGCACAGCCCTACGTAGATGGGAAATAAGGGGCGCAACAGCCTACGCTGACAACCTAGTTGGCACTTGTGCCCTGGGCAGACGTGCTCAGACTGAGCATTTCTCACGCCCTGCACTGATGTCCCCGGCCAACATCTCCTCCTATGATGTGACTTGCCCTGGTGTCTCCCACAGAAAGGACTGGGATATAAAGCAGACAGCACTTTCTCCCCACTGTTCAGCAAACATAAATTACTCATCTGTTCCAGCATCTGCAAGGGCTTGAACAGCCTTCAAATCACTAATATCCCTTCTGTGGCTCATCTTAAATGTAAAGAGAGAGAGAGAGACAGCCACAGCCCCTGTCCAAATCCGTGCTGCCTGAGCCTTCTTCTCCTTCCCTGGGGTCAAAAAGAGGGTTTTCTGTGACTTCCCAAGGATTAAGATGAGGCTTCATTTCTCCCAACACCACACAGAGAGCCCCCAGGCAGGGGAGAGAAGAGGTGCGCCAGCTGCCTCGTGCAGCTGCAGTCGGAGGAGCTGGTGCAGGCAGCTATAGCTCAGTTGCCTTGTTTAGCTGTGTCTGTGCTGGTTATGCTCTGCTGCCGTAGCTTCCTGCTGCGCTGAAGGCTTTTCACATTGTCAAATAACTTAGCTCCTCATTTCACTCCTGGGTCTTGGCCTTCTGGTTGGTCGCATCCTGGTTTGTTCCCAGGATCTCTTTTGGAGTGAACTGTCTATTTTTCCTCCCAAAATGAAGACTAGGTGAGATTTGTGGATCGTTAGCTTCAGACATTGCCTTCTGGATGGATGAACCCTCCAACACTGTCCCAGCAGGCCCCTGGTGCTCCCTCTTCCCTATCATCCTGCGCTAGGACATGCAACCCTGAGCATCATGCTCTGAAAAAAAGAAAAACACTGTAGCTGCAGCACAAACCTCACATTTCGTCAGGCACACTGAACAGAACCCCCCCCCCCACAGTTAAAAAAAAAGGGGGGGGGTTGTAATTTAGGGAGCACAACGAAGATCCTGGAGGAGCCCCAGCCAAATCCGATGCAGGGTGGTCAGCCCCAGATAACCTGAGTGTGAGTCAGTCCATCCCATTGCGGGGCTGGGGGTCATTCCCAGGGATTGATGCCTTTAGTAATGCTGTTGTGGCCTGTAGTTAAGTCTTTCTCACAGGCTAGGGAGCTACTGGCTCTCGGGAAGGCTGGTGGGGTGTGCAAGACTATGCATAAGCATTTGCAGAACGGTAGTCCGCAGTTGTGGCATTCTGGAGGAAACTGGTGGGTGGCTCAAAAAATATAATAAGGATATTATTATACCTATATAATTTGATTCTTTTAGTATAAAATAAGCCCCCGGTAATTTATATTTACTTGGCAGCAAAGAAATAAAACTTGGTTTGGCAATTGCATTTAGCAAAACACTGGAAACTCAAGGGAAAAAATATTGCCTGGCTGAGTTGGTTGAACTAATGCTGAGAAACGGGGCTCTGTGAATCTGAACTCAACCCAGCTTTTCAGAGCTACTTACCCTGTCTCCTTCCACTGTTGGCCAACTGACAGAAATTCAATATTTTTCTTTTACTGAATGAAAAGCATAGTCAGAAACAGCCATTGGGTCAGAATCATATGCAAAAGCTCCTCTTGTGCTTTTGTTTCCTAATTGCTCTTGGAAGAATTTTCGGACTGGGCTGACGCAGTTGTGTGTGTGAATTTCCTGGCAAATAAGGAAGGTGACTGTGTCCAAAAGACATTTTAGAGTGTGAATTCACAGCCTTTCCATGTCTAATCAAGGAACGTAAACCATTAGCCACATGTTCTACATTTCCATCACATTTTTTCACACTTAAACAAAAACATGCCAAAGAAAAGGTGCTACATTTTTTAATGCCCCCAAATAGGAACCACGGGAGTCCGTTAAATGCTGTGGCCATTTCCAGCATACAAATCAATTTTCCTTGTGGTGGTGAAGTGGTGAATAATGCCTGGTTTGTTTAAAGAAGCATGACTGATTTTGGATGAAGGATCCTGTCAGTTTGGCATTTTTCGTTTTATTTATTGCACACAACCGTATAAAACCTGGTACTGGTCTCAGTGCCAGGCTTACTAGTGGAAAAGCCGAAAGGACCACATAACTCCTGGTGCAGCAAAGAGGTTCTCCTTCTGCAAGACATTTGCTGGACTCCTGAGAAATTATTTTGAATAACATGGCAGAGAAGGATTTCATCAGTTGGCATCTGCTGGCTTTATTTTTTCTTCCATTTTGCCTGTGTCAAGATGAATACATGGAGGTGAGCAGAAGATCTTATAAACCAGTGGCCAAAGTATTGCAGAGTCACCACCAGACTGGCCATAAAGGTTCCAGAAGCAGGGAAATATTGAAACAGCGGAGTCAACTTATAGAGTGGACTGTTGCTAATAGCACTTCTACAGACCAAAAAGTCCTGAGACCAGAGGTAGATGATGTAGAACTGACTACCTCAGATAGAGTCCAGGTACTCTGAATTAATCTTCTAAAGATAACTTTAAAGCTAATGAGATCTTTTTTTATAAGATTATTAGTGATATATTTATGAAATGAATTTTATTAAAGATGTTTACTGGTCTGTATCTTGCCGGGTTGCTTTATAGGATCTTTTAATGAACTGGTAGAACCAGCAGTGTTTTGGGACACTGTTACCAACATGCACAGCAGCCCTTTGTTTTGCTGAAACTATGATCCTATGCAATTGTGTATTGTGATATAGAGTCTCTTAATTATTTCAGAGTATTTCCTTTTTAATATATTACAGTTTTATATTCTATTAACTCACTTGGATGTGAAGGAAAATTATGGAATTTGCAGAGCTATTTGGAAGGATTCAAATAGCAGAGAATAAGTTTACTTGAAAATTATGTATAGAAAATATATTCTTTTGAGCTTGAGACAAACAATGAAATTCTCAGTAGTCCCAATTATTATTCTAAGGAATAGCTTGAAAAAACAGGCACTAATGTTGTATTTGAGATCCAAGTAGATTTAATAATAATATATATCAAATTGACTTTCAGTTTCAGTGGAAAAAACATTTGGAATGAAATGTTTTTTAACTTAGCTGTAGTGTCTCCTTTTTAAATTGGAGCTCTTTTTATGCTGTTTTCATGGCAATTTATATATTATCGTCATTAGCTCACAACAAACGGAAAATTGAATCATTTGATTATACATAAAATACTTCATTCAAAATTTAAAGGTAAATCTTTGAAGGACAGAAGATGAAGCTTTTTCTAACTTTAGGCAAAACAAAATTCTATTCAAGTAAAGTTTTTGTTGACTGGTATTTTTTTAAAAGCAACAATGTGAGTGTTTTGTTCCTATTTCTGAAACAAATGATTGAGCTCTGTATAGTTTGCCTTTTAGCATTTGCGTTTTACAACTTTTTCAGACCTAACCATGATATTCTGAGTTCCAAAAACCAGGGACATGCGGATGAGCATTGAATAATAACCTACTTCATGATAAACAGAGAGATTTGATTTTAGTACTGTGCTAGGCTTAAGGAACTGAAACACTTCCAAGTATTGGAATAGGTTTAACACACAACTACGTTCCCTATAGTTACATTTTACAATGCATTGCATTTTGGATTTCTTGGGCAGGAGTTATATGTTCCTCCAATCCACTCAGAAAAATAGGTATTTAACTGTAGGTACGTTAAATCTCACTTACAGTATATAAACAGTGTGAACAATCAGATATATAGCCCAATGAGCCAGCTAGTGTATGTTTGTGTGTGTTCCTCTTTACTGCATAGAGACTTGTGCAGCTGCATACTACAGACCCTGTAGTGGTGAAAGTTAAAGAAGATTCTCCTTGACTTCAATAAAATTTCAGATAATGCAGGATTTAATATAAAATGATGATTTTGTTAAGGGTCAAATTCTCCCTCAGACACAAAGTGCCACTGCAATCTTTCGGGGTGCCTGTGTCTCTCATCAGACAGTTTAGTACAATGTGTTTGGAGTTGTGACATTAAAACTGAGTCCAGCCAGCCTGAGTACAGCTGATGGCAGGTCATTTACCTGCCAGTATGGTCTCTAGGAAGCAATCTTTGCTGGGAAATGATGCCATTTTTGGCTTACTTAAATGAAATGGAGCATTAGCAGATGCACAACAGAGATAATCTATCACAGAGTGGCTGATGCAATAGGTATTTTCCATCTCGAGACTCCCTGGGTTTCCAGGCAGAGGGGGAGCAAAGGTGGCAGGGACATATTTTAAGTTATATCAAACCTCTCCCTTCTCCTTGAGCTATCTGAAAGCTGTTTGGCAACTGCAACAGCTGAAAACACCCAGGCTGTGTATGGAAAAGTTTCATCCCTAAAATCCCTACTTTCTTGATTATCTTAGCTCCGGCTAGAGAATTTTACCCTTTTGCTAACGTGTTTTAAACATCGTGTTCACTATCGTGCCAAAGACACAATAGCATTTTTCTTTGCTGCTTTGGGTAAAAGGCCAGTTTCCATGCTGCTGGTAACTTCTGAAAAATATAACATGCATTTCTCAAGCATGAGAACTCTTAACGAACGAGGAAAGCCAGACATGTTCCTCCTTCAAGTACCCCTCAGCCTATTGGCCTTTTGCCCTGAATTTTGGTGGTTTGTTTATTCCTTTGCAAGAGAAGGGGTATGGAGGACTTTGGTGCCCACAGAGACACGTTGATTCTCTTCCAGCACAGGAACCAAGAGCGGTGGATGCACATCGCTCTTTTTCTGTATTGTCTTAAGCAATATAAACAGAAACCCAGAAAATTAACCAGGAAGTGGAAAGAGGGCTGGTTCTCCAATTCTGATTGCATCACAAGTTTAAATTAAAGGAATTTTATAGGCCATCTGCTCCCTGGAACTGCCTCCTACCTGCTAAATCAAAGGAAGTTCAGCAAATATCCTTGGTGCCCTCATTTCTAGTTTTTTATCTGTATTAGGATGTGGCAGATGCATTTCGCAAGCTGCTAAATCATATTCCTGTTCTGGAGAGCAATGCCAAAGATTCATTGCGCAATAAAATTTATGTGCAAATTGCTGCATAGGACCCCTTTGGCAAGTAGGCTGCAATTAATCTTTATGTGCCATTTGAGTGTAATTTTATATTAGGCACAGATTTTTACTTTAAAGGTACTTTTCACAAAGTCCTCTGTTTTTAGAGATTAGAAAATCATATTGAATATTCATTGTTCTTGGCAGCTGATTGTGAACATTTTTTTCTCCTAGTCAAAGGATTAGTAAAGATAATAAGTCAATATTACTTCATGACTTGCATAAGTAGTTGTTTTGAAGTCAGCGGAACTGTTCTAATACAACCAAGCTGGCAGGACTTGGCCCCTTTCAGCTGTCAGAGAGATAATGTCAAATTAGTTATGACCAGTGTTAGCGTCTATTTTACGACATTGCTGGTTAGCTAATAAAGTTGTTCGGGATTTCAGAGCACTGGATAAGGAAACAAGTGTTACCTCTGCAGAGAGCCTTACACACTTGAGTAAGACTTCTTTTTGATACAGGAAATCCACTTTGCTGGACTCATGCTTTTCCTTACCCATAATCCACAATTCTAAGCACTTGGATATTTCTAGGCTGGTACTATCTATTCGCTCTTGACAGATGCTTCTGTAGTTGGCCTTCCCACTTACCATGAATATCAAGCACTGTCCAAAAAGTGCTGGAGATTTCCAGCTCAGCACAACATTGAACATTAGCATTCCACGGGGTGCAAAACGTTTGTGTAATTCCAGTCCTCGTGCATTTGGCTCCCCTTCAAAGATGGAAAACTAGCTGAAAGCAGGGCTACTTCTTATCTTATACTAGGAAAGCTTTGACCAGTATATCTGGAGATTGTCAGTGTTGTTCTTCCTAACAACTGGGAGAGATAAGACAGCAAAAAAGATACAGATGGGTCCTCCAGGAACAGACAGTCCAGCAGATAGATAGAACTCATTTTTTCTCATACAATATAGCTCTTATCTGGAGTGAAGGTAAAAAGCATAGGACTGACCAACAACCCATAATCCAAAGCCCTTCTGACCACTGGCAGTCGTTTATGTTTCCATACCTCTTTGAATATGAAGCCCACTTTCTGAGCTCTCCATCTGACCTTTTTCCCCATGGCAGCTCTGCCATCAGCGCTTCCAGCTGAACAGAGCATGTGTCTGATCCATTGGAGCCAATGCATAAAAGGTGTTTTTCTATATCCATAAACATAAATTCCTGAGCCTCTTGAAATTAATGACTTTTTGGGGGTGTGCTTGGCATCATTCAAAAGATGGGCAGTAAGCTTCAATGTTTCAGATCAAGCTAGCTGGTGGCCTCTAGGGTAGGAACACAGTGCAGCTATATGTTTATTTGGCTGTTCCAGCTCACCAGGGGCTCATTCGCTGCAGTTAAACCAGTAGGTCTGCATTAGGCAAGTAATTTGAGGGTGGTAAACAACAACAGGGGAAAGAAAGAAAAGGAAGACAAATAGGAGAATGATTAGAAAAAAAGTAGCAGTCAGATTGGTATGACTGTCTCCCTGCAGAATTTAAGCACTGCAGATTTGTACCTCAGGATAATAGCAAAGAATTGTAGGGAAAAAGCAACAAAGAAGGAAAAATGAGAAGGAGGTAGAAAAATTAAAAAAAAAAAAACAGGACCCCTACCTCAGCTGGCCCATTGAAAGCTTTGTAACTGCTAAATCCACATGGCAGCCTAGTTATAAAATCTAAGCAGAACTGAATGAGAATCCATTAGACTAAATACAGTAATCTGGGAAAGAAAAGCAGTGAAATAAAACTATTATCAAACTATTATTACAGTAGCTAAGCTGTGCATAATGAACTCACTAGTTTATTTATGTTGCTATATGTTTCATCATATAAACAGGTTTTCATAGTTACACACCCACAACTATAAATAATCAAATGTCCATAACACCATGTCTCATGGTCAGTTTGAGTTTTCTCTTCTACCTTGCCACTTTGGTAGATTCTCTTAACTTTAATAGCCTGCAAATATGCAAGTCTGGGGTCATTAGCAGGTATTTGCTGCATGGACAATTTTGTACATCTCCTCCTGTCAGTCCAACCCAGTTTTGTCCACGTTTAGCAGAAGACAGCTCATTGCTGAAGGCCAAAGGAAGGCCCTTGTTTCTTGCCACTCATTGCACTTAGGCTTGTTTGTCAACAAACTGTCTTTGCTGAAATCTGGGATCAGCGAAAAGCAGGACAGGAACCTAACTGATATATCCATTTAACTTTCATTACTCAGTATTATTTTATTTCCAAATCTCCCATTTTTTAACATGCCAGCTTTTTTTTTCTTTTTATGTTCATATAGCTCTTAGAACACTTGAAGAGCTTTTTCCTTAAATCTTCCAAAAATAACATCTTTAGGGGAACCCAAGTATGGGAGATTTCAGTCCAGATAAGAAGAGTTTTGAAAACTTACCCAAATATATAAACTGAGAATATATAATGAGGACCCTGTAACCAACATGCATATGATTGATGCATTCCATGAATGAGTTATTTAAAACCTACTTTTGTGCACTTAGCCCCCACAAACGGGACCACAGAATCCAGACTGCAGTACCTGCTGCCGTGGCGATTTTGGAGTTCGACTCTACCAAGGGCCCCCAGGACCTCCCGGGCCCCCTGGGATGCCAGGTAAAGATGTTTAATTGATTTTTGATCAGTCTACTTACAGGCTATAAATTCAGGATATTCTATGAGAATAGTCTGAACATCAGAATTTGGGGAGAGATTTGGAAACAGGTTTTTCTCTAATTTCAGAGAAGAGAGGGGTTTTCAGGTAGACTCTAAAGTCTACGCCAGTGAAAAACGATTTGTTAATAAAATTCAGCTTTCAGAAATTCATGCTGAAAGTAGTCTTTTTGCATTTCTAGGCCAAATTGTTCTCTCTTCTTAAAGCTGCATGAAGCTTCCATTAAAGTTGGGAGAACTTGTTTGCTCAGGTTGATTATTGCTTTCACCATTGAATATCCAGCAATGCTAAATTGTGCTGCATTTAGGAGCTTTTTTATCTAATGTACCAGAAGCCAAATTTTTACAGAGACACACATGCTCTATTCTCTCATGGAAATTTCTTCTTTCTATTCTTTCTTGTTGTCTTCCATAATATAAAATAATTTATTTATTAAAAATGCACACAGGATAACAGGATACATAAGAAAAGAGTATAATTTGATCTAGTAATTGATATGGAAAAAGATGAACCTGCAGAAGGGAAAAAGATAATTGTACATTGGTGTAAGTTTGATATGGTGGTTACCTTCATGAAATGATCATTTCTAAAGCAGACATGTAAAGTAAATGAACATGTCACTGACTGACAGATTTGTCTCATCTTCCTAACTTTTCCTCTTCTATTACTACAGTAAAAATACTATTTAATTATCCTTCTGTCTCACAAATTTACTTACAGTTAACAGAGGTAACAGATAACCATACACAAAAAATTGAAGCAGTCTTTCCTTAAGGTGACTTTAGATACTATGAGGGAAACATTTTCCAGTAATGGGTACATCTGACTTACTGTTCTAAATGAAGCGTTTAAAGAATTAGCTTCAGATTGCAAAAATACTGAAATAAATTGTTACTCTGACATGTTTTGATATTAGGCATAATTAGGTATTAGGCATATTGGGCATTAGCCTGCTATGAGCTGGAATTTATTTCATGCATCAATCCTTTATAAGAATTGTATTGATCATTACAGATGTAGGAAAAATGTAATAGTGAGGCCTCTTGTGCTGAAATATTGCTTTACGTATTAATAAAGAGTTGGCTTCTTAGAAGTGGGACAAGATTTTGTGTTATGCCCATACTTTCAGGGCTGCCAGTCAGTACACTGCTATGGCCACGGCCATATCTGGGCACAGCACAGACTCAGCCTTGCCCTTCCCTCATGTGAGGACGTAACTCGGTCACACTCTCATGCTGCCAAAAGACACCACAAACGCTTGCTCCACAGCATCCTTCTGCAGCCGGGAATTTCTCTGTCTCCTTCATCTGCTGCATTTTGTATCGTTACACACCTAAGGGAAATGACAACAGCTGCAGTTCTCTTGATTGATTCAAATATTGCTTGCACGCTTCTGTTCTAAACAGAGAAGTGGTTCTTGATTTATATGAAGGATCATTCTTTTGATTTTTAAAGGCTGTTGATTTCTCCATTCAAACAAAAATTCGCTTATTTACACCTACCATTTAGCTTCCTTGTTTGATGTCAATTTTTTTCTCAATACCAGAACTTTGAAGAATCACTTACTCATTAGACTTGACCTCAGACAATACCGTTCTTTTTGTAAATTCACAATCAGAGTAACTAATCACTTTGCATCAAAGAACAAGCAGAGCTGCAAAGAATCTATTTCAATTCAGGTAGAATTAGATCAATGATTACATTAACTAATACCCTTAGTAATTAATTTAAGGTCAGGATCTTGCTTCAGGTAAGCATAATAATTACTCAGTTATTCTAGCCAGCTTTAAAATTTTGTCAGTTGCAGATGTTTGCTCAGTAATTTCCTCAGTAAACACCAGGAAGTAAGTAATACTGCAGATGCAGAAATACCTTTTTACAATGACCCCTTTTATATGAAACCACTTCAGAAAAGCTTCATTATAGGACTTTTGTCTTTCTTTAAGTCTAGGAATGACCAATCAACCCCTTCGAGGTAACCTGCACCCTGAGAATGCAGACCCTCAAATGTCTTTTAACTAGTTAAGGTTACTGCCATTTTCCATTTGCAAGATGTATTTTAAAGACAGCAAAATGTTCCTCCAAATTATCCTATGAAAGCAACAGGAAACAAGATTTTATGCACAAGGAAAAGCAGAAGTGCCCACACGGACTATCTGGTATGTCCCACCGGGCAGTGGCCTTTGCTTTCTCTGAGCCTTGCATCTGCTGAGGTTTCTTCCTGCACAACAGCCTGGTCCTACAGTTACCAGCATGGGGACCTGAAACATCTGCAGTTTGTACAGCAATGCCAAGGTCACATGAGGGTTAACTCTCGAACACAATTGCATCTCCTTTTGGAAGCTTGCTCATCAAAATCTTAACCTTCAGCTTAACCACACAGCTTGTCCATTGGCAGCTCAGTATGGGTCTTATGACACTGAAAAGCGCATGTGTTGTGAACTGGTGGGAAAGGACCCCATCACAGGTATCTGTTAGAATACATTATATGAAGTTCTTTAAGTCAAACAGAAAGTTCTGTTTCTTTTAAGGAAATCATGGAAACAATGGAAATAATGGAGCAACGGGCCAGGAAGGAGCCAAAGGTGAGAAAGGAGACAAAGGAGATATGGGACCAAGGGGAGAGCGTGGCCATCATGGACCCAAAGGCGAGAAGGGTTACCCTGGGATTCCCCCGGAGCTGCAGGTACAAAATCTCTGGCTCGTGCTGTCTGCAGCAGTGCTCGGGTTATGGAGTTTTCTCTGAAAAGCTGTGCCTGATTACTGTAGAATACTTGTGAAGCAAATCCGTCTGTAACTGAATACAGTATAGTGACATATACAGCACTTGTCAGGACTGAGAAATGTGCTCTGCCAGATCTTCCTGGAAAAGAAAGACAGCAGGACTTAGCCTTTCTTCAGAGTAAGAATCCAGCTGTGAAATGAGCAGGAAGAAGCACACACCATTCCCTTTTAGGGCAGAAAGCCAGTACCTGGATCATTAAAGAAAAGTAAAAGGGACCATCATATTCTCATTAAGCTGTATCGCATATATAACTCTGTACTTCCTAGGGCATGCGAGAAGAGTAAAGGCATCACTCATCACTCAGGCGCACACTTTTGAGGTCTGCCAGGCCCTATGAGATTTGCAGCAGCATATATATCCAAATCCTCAAAGTATTGGGTCAAAACTTTTGAGCGAAGCCCAGAGTCTTTAGGTTTTGAAAAATGTCCCACAGCAGCTATCTGTGTTTTTAAATATCTCAGCACCTTAAAAATGTTGCTCTGAACTACATGGGTTATTTCCATACAGCTGCTGTGAGGGAGAAGCAGGTAGGTTCTGCCTGTGATCGAGCTATTCAAAAGCCAGGTGAGCATGATAACATGGGTCCAGACCTGAGCTGTCAACTCTGCTAAGAGGTGGGGTGTATTTGTTTGGGCTCACCACTGTGTTAACATAATTGCATAGCTTTTGGATTAGACCTTCTTCATCTCTTCAGAAAAGGCATGAAAATTAATAGTGAAGTCACCGGTAAACCAGCCTGTGTGCAATGTGGGAAAATTGCTTTGGATTTCTTGGCATTGTGTATATTTGAATACGCAGCCCTAGGTTGCATGGAGATGGGATAATTGCACAGAATAAATTTCAGCCTGAAAATAGTTTCCAAAATTAATGGACTTTTGTGATAAAGCAGAATTATTTTAGCATTCTTAAAGAATTAACTAGGGTTAGTGTTATAGCTGAATATCTTGAAAGACATATTTGTTGTAATTACATTCAACATAGATACTTCTGCAATTTTAAAATGAGCTATCAAGTATTTTTCCTAACAATAAGTTAGTGGCATTGATTTAATTAAATACTGAATAATGAAAGCTGATGAAAAACAAAGGCTCATACTGCAATACTTGCTTTAAAGTAAAATTCTTTCACTATATTTAACAGATGTGCTTAAAAATTCTTCACACAGTAAAGCATATAATTTCTTGTCAACATCACGCTTCAGAATTTTAGAGAGGGGACAGGGAGAGGAGAAAACACTTTTGAATACAACACCATTAAGTACAGCATTATTTTGAAAGACATCTGTATCCATGTTGATCTGCTACTTCAAAATGGGACATAGTTGAGAAAAGACACCTTTTTCAGCTCTTCTGGTGAGCCCAAGAAAAGTAGTTTGGGGTCAAAGAGAATGTGAAATGGAATCTAGACAAAAAGTAATAAAATCCATCAAGCTGCCATTGCAGCTGCTTTGCTTTAACATGTGATGAACTTTGATGTGATCATGGCTGAGAAGCAAGAAGTTAAGACTTTGCTGTTATGGTAAATGCATCCATGCAGGGATAAAGAAAATATGCCTAGTCTTTCAGCTCACATCTGGTGCTCCTCAAATTTCTGAGCAGATAGCTTATGATTTTCAGTGTTTGATCTGAACTTGCATTTTATTTTGCCTGTTTCAGTTTCATTCTCATTTGGACCTGAAATCAAAAGAAGGTGTGGTTTTTTTTCTTTTTAATTCCTATGTAGCTGAAATCTCATGAAAAATGTCACTTTTGTGAGGAGCAGTAACAACTGTAACTGAGCACTTTTCATCTAAGAAGTGGAGAGGCAGAAATAAAATGTTTGTCAAGTCCCTTCACGGCCTTCTGGCACCCAGGTGCAGTGACTCTGGTTGTGTCACCTCCGCTGACAGTCAGCTGGGGGACCATAGCCTCGCAGATCAGATGATAACCCCTTTTCCTGCCTAGGTGGATGGTTTTGCACTGCTTCCTATGAAACATTTTCCACAGCTGATACATCTCACTGCAAGAAGGTTAATATGAAGTTCTAGCACAGTTTTCACTTTCTTAGTTGCCTCTTTTGATCCCCGCTGCCCTCTGTCTTGACTGAGGAATACAGAGCACCTGGTAAGAGAGAAAAAGCTTTGATTGCTGAATCCCAGTCACTTTACTTCTAGGACACCTCTAATAAAAATGCTTCATGCATCTCTGAAGGTAGTTAGCAAGAAATACTAATGTTTATGGATTTTATCATGCACGATTTATTTCACATTTTCAGTTAAAAGCAATATCCAGCTTAAATGCACTGGGGAACATATAAAAACTAATTAAATTATTTTTATGCAAAACACCGTACGTTTCAATATCATTTTTCTATTGCATCATTCTAGAGAGAATTTAAGGTAAATAAAATCCCAAACTAAGGTCCTGACCTGCAAACACTTGCCCATACACTTACTTTTACAGTCATGAATAGCCCAATTGAACATAAGGAAGCTAGTCCTCTTCCAATTTCATTCAATGGGAGTTTTGTTACTGGAGTTTAATGGCCTTGGATCAGGCCCTAGAAGAACATCTCTGTCAGGAAAATAAACAGACCACAAATACGAGACGAAATTCTGTAGCTGATTCCTCTATATTTGCACATTTCATGAATAACTGACTAAATAAGAACTGCATTTGTGTAGGTTGCATTCATGGCTTCCATGGCTACTCACTTCAGTAACCAGAACAGTGGCATCATCTTCAGTAGTGTCGAAACCAATGTTGGGAATTTCTTTGATGTCATGACTGGTAGATTTGGAGCTCCAGTGAACGGTAAGTGTTTGCAAAACAAAATAATGCAATTCTGGGAGCTATGGGGAGAAGCATGGCCAATAGCAATGAGAAAATACTGGTGCCTTTGCACAAGGCATTGATGAGGCTCATGAGAATAGTCTGTATAGCTCTTGCCTTTAGGAAAAGTGAGACTGGAAATGCAGCAAGCCAGCAGAAGGCTCACCAGTGGGATTAGTGCTGGCCCCAAGGCAGGAGGAGGATGCATGGCCAGCACTGGGGAGAGAGCAGGACTGCCTGCATTGAGACCTTAAGCGTTTCTGCTGCCATGATGAGAGAGCCATGGTATCACATCACAGTGGCAGCTTTGCAGTTGTCTCCTCCTACCTCCTGTCACTCCTGTTGTCCCTGCTCTCCCTTGCACCATGAGCTGGGCCAGATGTGGCTAGAAATGAGGCATTACAGGTTTTTCCTGAGTCATTTTTCATCTGTGTCAGTCCCCCAGCTCACACAGCTGTGGTGTAGGAGGAGCAATGGGGGATGGATGGCCACATGCCTAACCAAAAATATGTCTAAGCAAAGCCAAAGACCACCTTCCTTCACTTGGCCTTTTTCAGCCTTCCATTAATTTATTCCCTGCTGTGAAAATGACATTAGCATAAATGAAAGTCAGGCCTCCAAGCTTGCTGTAGCCCTTGTCTTATGGACAATTAGGAGCATGTGTGATTTTCCTCACAGATGCCTCCCTTTGAAGGTTTGAGGTTAATGTATATGTGGGTGTTAAACTTTCACCCATAATGATTTAATGACTTTGATACAAAATCTAAGCTCACAACACTCAGACGATTCCAGGGTTAATGCTACAGACCTCACTGCTGAGGATCCAGAAGTTTGTCCTCCTTCCTGTGGAGTTTCGTAGACCTCGTGACACATAACATGGTTGTACTGATGGCATTGATAGGGCCTTTCGAAGAGCTGAAAAGGGTGAGGGCAAGGGATGGCCTGTGCAAGGGCAGAGAGCAAAGGCTATATTTGCACTGCGCAGGACACAGTGTGGCAGGTGTGCTGCAGCGGGTGCTGCTACAAGGCTGGTGCCCTGTCTGACCTGGGACGGCCTGTGGGGCTGCCCTGGAGACTGCCCTTCTGGGAATGGGCAGGAGTGGGAAAGCAGGGAGGAAAAGCTGGAAGAGGAGTCACTAGGCTCAGTCTTCAGGAAACTTCCATTTCGGAGAGAAGGAAGGGATGGGTGACCCTGCATGCGCTCAGGGGCTGTCATTTCTCTGGAACGGGATGTGGCTGAACCCTTGCCATATGCAGAATAAAAATGAGTCAGATTTTGGCACACTGTAAGCTGAAGCGAAATACCCACCAACAACCGGAAGGCAAATTTGGCCTTGGCTGTTAGGTTTTCTAAGCAAGAAGCACTAGTCTGTAGCATGACTACCTCACTCTATGAAGCAAACACGTTATAAATTTTAAACCTTTTCAGGAGTGTACTTCTTCACCTTCAATATGATGAAACATGAAGATGTGGAGGAAGTGTATGTGTACCTGATGCATAATGGCAATACTGTTTTCAGCTTATATAGGTAAGTTGAGAGCCAAGCCATTTTCACTGCAGAAGATGCATTTGTACAGATGTGGTTTCTTTCTCACATCGCAAGAAATGTGAAATTGCTCCTTTTTTGAAGGAATGCACTAGGGTGAAATAAACAACAAAGAAATAGCATTGTATTTTGCCCCACTCAAGTTGCAGATTTGGATCATACCTGCCACAGAACCTGTGCCTAAAATTTAGTCTTGATCAGAAGTTCCTTAAAGTTTGGGAAAGCACTGCAAATCAGGGTTGGAGTCCTATGGTAACATGCTGTTATTCTGTTAAAACATGTCTTCATCTTCATTTGGCCTATAAGGGAAAGGGAGTAATGAAGAGTTCAGCAACTAATAACAGTCTTATTAAAGATTAGAGGAAAGCAGGTTACTTTAAAAGGGGGCATTTAAACTGCAATAGTAAGGAGTGAGTAACTGCAGGAGTCAGAAGCAAAGGTGCTCCATTTACTGGCTTTATCATTAACATATCTTAAATAATCTTTTTTTTTTTTTTTAACTCTTTGGGTTACTTGGAGAATAATCAGGAACAGGATACACTTCTAGCCTAGCAACTTCTGTAAGAACCAGGTCAAGAGCTTGTTGCCAGATTAATACCTGGAAAAAAAAGTATCTTTATTATTATCTATTTAATACCAACAACAGACCTGATGCCAAAATCAAGCTTTTCTCTTGAGCCTTAATAAACAGATACAAAAGTTTAGACTCATCACACTGGATTTTAGGCACTTAAAAGATAGCAGCTTCATTTAAGTTGTCTAGGCTTCTTCAACAGCCAGTAACAGACATCTCCAAAGGGTATTTCATTCCCCCTACGATCTTGCAAAATAAAAAGTACCCAGCTGTTTTTCCTGAAGCATTAATGTCAGAAAAGACAACAAGTGGAAGAAAGGAAACCAACACACACGCAAAGTCAGCAGGTTAGCCCACATTGGACAGATCTAAGTTCAAGCAAAGGGCCTTAGGCTGGAGTGAACTCTGTCCACTGGCAGCAGGGAGTGCAGGCACTCAGCTTACATAAGACTCCTGACCTGTGGGCATGTAAAATTAGCTGGAATGAATCCAAGTGAAAAAGAGCATAATGAGAAATCCAGAGTGTTGTGAAGAATAAGCAGAGTTTCATTCTAAACAATAAATTTGTTCTGTTGTTCTGAATAAAACCTGAGTAAGTTAAACTTCAGGAATTTCAGAAAGGAATGAAATGATGCACTTACTTAAATAAGGTGCAAATTTGACTAGCAGATCAAATGCACAAGGATGCCAAAATTTTCAAGCAAAGCAAGTAAAAAGTGTTAGTGAGCCTTGGAGGGAAGTTTTGCTCAGGAAAACAATGTGCTTTCTTGGATTTTTTTTTCAAGTTATTTGCTTGATCATTGTCAATAAAGAAAGAGCTGAGTTGTTGTAAAATATTCATCCTTAGCTATGAATCAAAAGGGAAAGCAGACACTTCAGGAAACAGTGCGGTGCTAAAACTTGCCAAGGGAGATGAAGTCTGGCTGCGAATGGGAAATGGAGCCCTCCATGGGGACCATCAACGCTTCTCCACCTTTGCTGGCTTTCTTCTTTTTGAAACGAAGTAAAAAAAGAAACAAGCAGAGAGATATTCATCTGAGGAAGCTTCTTTTTTGAGCTGGTATTTTTCTCTGGACTATGGAATAGCATTATGGCAAGAAAGATCAAGAAGGCTTGTTTTGATGCAGTGCGTTGCTATTTGTGTATCAGAGATGAGCTGAATACATTGGGTAGCTGCCACAATTACAGATTTGCAGAAGATATATTGTCATCTAGGTTGCATCTAATGAACCATTAAATGTTGCTATTGTTCTCTTCACCAAAGCAACTGAAAAACAAAGGCAAAGGAGTTTAAAATGATTTAGAGAGCAGTTTGCGCAGTTAAGTCAATTTTGTCTGTAAATATACTTAAGTATATGTCAGGAACTGAACAATGGATTCATGGTTTTTTGTTTATTTGGTTCTTTTTACATGTTCATTTAAGCTTGCATCATGGAAACAGGCCTGAATGAGATATAAGTAAGCTCAGCTGAGAGCAGATTTAGAGGAAGACGTTTTTACTGGCCTAGAAAGAACTTTACAAACAGGAGAAAAAATGTGAAAATAAAGATGTCAAGAATTCAGGTTTATTGTATTGCCATCTCAAACCTCCGAAAGTGCATTTGGTGTCATTTTTTGTAGATTTTTAGTATATATTTTTTCTCTCTCTCTCTCAAAAAAAAAAAAAAAGAAATAGTAATTCTAGCATTAGTAGCAGCTTAAAGCTAAGGTAATTTAGCCTGCAGGGTGCATGGGTCAGACAGGGGAACCATAATGTTTGTTCCTAGCCTTCAGATTTTTGAAACCTGATGCAGTTGAATGCAGGGTGTCAAGGCAGAGCCATAGATGCTGGAGAGGTTGGGAATTTGCTGGCAGCACACGCAGACAGAGAAACACATGCTTTGTGGGGTTTGGAGCTCTTTTAGAAGGCTATACATTGTTATACTGCATATTTACCTAACAGTGAAGTTGCTGATACAGTTTGCCTACCAGCCTGCTAAGAGCCAGTATTTCAGGAAAAGATATTGCAGCCTGGCAAAGCCATCGCTAATCCCGTTCAATATTTAATTGGTTAAAGGAAACATTGGCTAGCTTAGAAGTTCTGCTCACAGTAAACTGGACCATTCTTTAGCATTAATATTTGCCCACCAATTTTTCAAAGTTTGGATACCTGAAATCCTATCTTGCTATTTTTTATTTAAGAATGAACCTATCAGCACCAAACAGGCTTCAGAAATATTGAGGTTTGATTGTGTGTATCCTCTGCATATTCTGGCTCTCCACACAAAAACTAACAAAAGATAAATTACATTTTAACAGAGGTTTGCACCAGACATTCCGTGACATTAAAGTGTAACAAGCAGGTGAGGTTAGGACAAGTGTACATTCTGTTCAAAATTTATTTGAACCTATTTTATATAGGATAAAGTTACCATTACCAGTACAATAGAGTAAAAGAATCAAAATCTGCCCTAAGAATTTCTATGTCCTTGTAAATGTTCTTAGTTTATGTAAACAACATCTTGTGATGAAAAATGCATGCTGATACTTGATGGTTATGATTTGTGATTTTTTTAGTTTTATACATCAACCACTGAAAATATTAATTTTAATGAACTATCTTCTGATGACTTTATTTTCTCTTTATGAATTTGGGGCACGTTTGCACCATACAGACTTTCAAAACCTGAGACCATGTTATTTCAATAAGCATTTTAGTGACATTTTGGCATGCCGTCAAACTAAAAGCCACCCGCCCGGTAATCAGATAATGTTATTCTTTTGGAATAAGTGCACAAAGCCTATGTGATATACAGTATAATGAGCTAACTTTCACAGTAAGAAAAATCTTGAAAAAATTATTTCTTGTTGTGTTAGGAATGTTTGCTTACTGTGTAAAACATACATTTACCCAATAAAGTTTAATATTTGTAAAACTATAATGATTTGTTCACATCTATATTTACTATAACATATCTGAGATCAGCCAAGGACCTTTACTATTTGGACACTGGGAGGATATATCCTTAACACATTTCCTAAGCATTCATTTCGCTACTGAACTGGAGAAAACCATTACTGAGGGTCAACAACATATTTATTTTTTATATACATATACATACACACACACACACACACACACGTATATATATTTAAATTTAAATCTCTAATGCCTCCATTGGGGCTTCATTTTCCTTTATGGTATGGCCACTTTAACTCATTCTGACCAGAATAAAGCACTTACAGACTGGTCACATATGATACATACAGTCATTTTAAGGTCCTTTACATTTTCTCTGGAAATGACCATGATATAAAAGAACGTCACGTTTTGCCATTCTCATTTTATGTTGTCTTCACAAGTTTTGTACACCTTGCCCTGCTAAGACAGGGTAGAAGACAACTGAGCATCAGCCTGAAAGTTTCTGACAAACCACGGTTTGGTCTCAGTTCCAAGGTTAAAACTAAGAGGTTTTTACATCAAGGCTCAATCTCACGTGAAATCTCTGTGATATTTTCTCTGTAAAGTTACTGCACGCAATCTCTGCTGACTGTTGTGATACCTTACAAATAAACTGTTAACTTGGATATTAATTTTGAAGGTCCTTCAAAATATAGCTGTTGATGTAAAAATCTCTGTATTCCTGTCCCTCAAAATTATTTTTTTATATTCAGTACATCAGATGGAAGGCATATTTGTTCTCAGAAATGTTTATGAATAATAGTCATCTTTGCATTGTTGTCCATAATTGAAAGCTATTTCTTTAGCCGATGCTAAAAAGAATATGTTCTCTTTTCAAAGACTCTTGTTCTCCACTTTGAAATAGGTGATATCTTGTATGGTTTATGTGTCGAGGTCCCTGTTTTCTACCACTGGATCGATAAAATCCAGCTCTTTGATTCTGCCATGGAGACTGCAAAGGTGACAGTGGAAGAGGCTCCATAATGTGCACCTGCATTTGAATTGGTGCATGGCAAGGTCCATGAGCACACACACACAGAATAACGAAACCCGTGTGGTGCAGAAGAGATTTCTTGTGTTAATTGGCAAAGAATTGCACAAATAGAGTTTTATCCTTCTGCTTTTCTGAAAACAATCCAGCAGACTTGAGAAATTCCACAAAAAAACCCAGTGTTTTAAAAGAATCGCATTGTTACAAAGCCAAGACTGGAAATACCCATGCTAAAACCATCTTGGACATCTTAGCTTCTGTTTCCTCTGAACGTGTCTCACTATATGTTCTTCCCATTATATAGTCATATGCTATTTCTTAGCCTCATCCTGCAGCAGTTAGATGGTGCTTGCTGAGTAAGGGATGGACCACATACTGGAATGTGGTAACAGAAGACAAATATAGAACAGCTTCATTCACTGACTTCTCCAAATGTATAGTTAGTTAATGAAGCACGGTCACTATAGAAAATGGAGCACACTAATAGGTAGGGAAAAACAGAATTAAATTTGCAACAGCAACCTTAATTTTAGCATTTTTAAACTTCTGAGAGCTTAATTTTCTAATATTAACGATTCTTTGAAAGAAAAATACTCCAGGCCCTCACAGCCTACTACAGTTGAAGAGAATTAATTGTGTGTTCCACCTCAAGGACTTCAGGGCAGGAGATGGGGCTTCAGAGTTTGTGCCATTCTGTCATGGGAAAAGTCTTGATCTGCAGCTGAAATTGCTGGATGGAAATCAATTTGCTGTTCATTTCTTAAGATACAAAAGAGTTAAATTACCATTGTTTTGAATAAAATCTTTCAGATAGTTCATCATTTCAGATCAATGCTTTCTTCACTCCAAGATTACGTGCTTCTCAGAAAGGTCAGTTTTACTTTCTCAAATTATCAAAGGGACACAAAATAAACAAGAATGTGAATCAGTTATGAATTAAGTATCTTGTGGCTATAGCCAAGGCTCAAATAAATTGCTCATTGGTAGGGTGATGGAAACAGTTCATGAAAACAAAGGCATATCAACGAATTGCACTAGCAATATTGGAAAAACTGTCTATGATGAATGCTGCAGACAACGTTGTCCAGCAGGAATGGCTCGCTGAAAATAAATTAGGACAGGATTGCCAAACTGTAGAATGGAGGTATTCTAATTATTTCAAAATGGCAGGTAAATTGTCAGATACATCTCCCTGGACATGCGAGGTGCCCAGTACAGAGCTGACACTCTGTATCCAAGCAAATGAAATCTGGGAATCCCCTAGTCTAGAGTTTTCAGGCCCTAAAATAGTGGTTAATAATAAACTTGCAGGAAAATATTTTATTTATTAGTCAATATAAAGATTAACTATATAAAGTTGTTGGCCAAAGTCTCTTCAGCTAGATCAAAAAAGCACAGTAATACCATAAGCTGTAATTCAAAATAAAAAATGAACACTTTAGTTCAGCTACAGGAGTAAAAGTCCACAGCACAGAAGTCACTGTCACAAACATCAGTAATCGGCTCTCCTACTTTAACTGAGTAACTGAGGGTAAATTTTCTGACACCGCGGAAGTTAGTGGCAAAGGTCACTGACTGCAGCAAGGCCGAAACTTCACCCCACTGACTGACAGTGAAACTTCAACCCACTGACTGACTAAACAACTCACAAACAGTAGTTTTTCTAGATATGACCATTTTAGTGAAGCAGCACAAGGCAGCTTGTACAATTACTTTCTGAGGATGAGAGCAGGCTTTCATTCCTAAATCTAAATTCATAAACTTTGACAGATAGAACCAGACTCTCTGGAAGCATGAATTCACAGCTACTTTGGAGGGATGTATTTGATCTCAGAATAAATTCACTTTGGGGCTTTTTTTTTTGTATGTGTGGCGGAATATACACTTAGCAAGCAAGAAAGTGCGAGTCCACACTCACACAGAAGCAGAGAAACACGGAAAGGCAGAGAGAAGCTCCATCTGCAAGCTGAAGAATGTCCTGAAATTGCAGAGATTAAGCTGCTGCATTTGACAGAGTGCTGTACAAAGGACAGCGTGTCATAACAACACTCAATATAAGGCCAGAAACGCGGAGTATGGTCTACATTGTCTTTGCAGATATCAAGAAGTGTTATGAATGGAGCACAGCTCCTATTCTGGCAAGGCATAAATGCAGACATCAGGATAAAGCACCCATGCTTGAAAGCTTTGACAAGTTCAGGATACAAAAATACCACCATAAACTTCATGAGAATCTTGACAGTTGAATTAACTAGGGAAGTTTCACACTACTACTACTCACATTTTTAGGCAATGCTAATTACCAAGTAAGATTTGAAATATTACAACAGATGTGAGCAATTCTTTTGCACTTCTTGCTTTTCCATTTAACAAAGCAAACTGAACTGTTATCAGTATCTCTTTAACCATGCATTAAGATGGACTCTTTACATCTGTGCATGCACCTAATACACTAATGTGGTAGAAAAAGGGTGTGATTGTATGTTACACAGCTTGTAACATCATATGAATGTTTACCTAATAAATTCCTCACAGGGTCCAAGGATATTGGTAATACCTTCGATTTGCCCTTTTCCGTTCACTGGGCTCCTTATCATTCGTGGCTTTTGGTTTTCTACACTAGCCATTTATTTACAGAGCATTGGGAAGTGTTTGGCAATCAGACAGGAGGCTGCGACTGCGTCAAGCAAGTGTTCGGTGGGTCCTGCAGTTATACACTTGTCCGAAATAGCAGGGAACCGGAATCAACACCCAGGTGGTCTCCCATTCAGTCCTATACTTCTGTATTAACAACTTCTGGTGCTTGTCAATGTTTTTCATGTTCAAATAAATGTCCTTGATTGAAAAAAACCCATATATTTATACCTATTGTTAACAGGAATATACCTTATTATATTGCATTGCTAAGGACTATTATGTATTTATGCAATAAGACTAAATCATAAATAATACACATGCAAAGGGGAGAAACAAGGTTTTATTAACAGCTATACCTTGACTTCACATTCCTGCCCTGGTATTTTTCCAATGGAGTGAAAAGTGAGAGTAATTGTAAACAACAAATCTGATATGAACTGTAAGTCTGGCAGGCAATCTAGCCAGCCTGTATCACAAAAGTGCCTGTACCTCTGTGAGCAATATTTATGTAACACAATATATATTATTTCATTTTTTCAACACTGTGGAATGCACTAATTTAAATATAGGGAGCTTATATATTTCAAAGGATGATACAGATACTGACTAATTGAAGTAATTTAATCAAGCTCACAAAAGCATTCTGACAAGATCTAAAACAGAACCAAGTGTCCTGCCTCACACCCCAGTGTTTTAACCTTGTAACAACCTCCTTTTCCATAACCATTGCCTCTCCAGCAGTGAACTTACAGAAACCTATTTGTTGCTGTAATTTTAATGACACATGTTAAATGGTATCACATATATGCACGCTGCACTGTTCTTATTGCAAGTTTAAGCTAGGGGAAGGCTCCTTGTTTTTAATATACATTTTATGCTGGACAATTTGCTGCCTTAAGAGAGTTTGCTGGATTCAGATCATTAGCGTCCATCCCTTGGTGAATCCGAATCCCTCTATTTCTCTCACACACCTGTTTATTTCTTAGTTTGTTAAAAGCCAATTTTTCAAAGTGGATTTAACATTCATGAAGTGCCAGCCTCACTCTGCTGAAACTGAAATCATTTAATAAGGTCATGACTAAAATGTTTCTGCCACTGAGTACTCATTTTAACAGTGGATGACAACAACAACAACAACCCAGGTGTAAAGCATCCTATATATGGGCTGCAAAATCCAGACATAATCCAGTCTATGATTATAGTGTTACTTGGATCTGATAAAATAAACATCATCAGGTGAAATTTAAGAAGGCAACATAACAGAAATTGCCTCTTCCTATTCAACACAAATTCCAAGAGCCTAAAGGTAAAAAGGAGGCAAAAGAAACTGAAAATCATTTAAAGAAATGCAATGTCCCAGTAACACGATGGTAACTGTGGAAGCAAACCTTTATATGGAATAGTGTCTGTAAGGGAGATGGATGATAAATAAAACAAGCCAGTTTCCTTTGAACAAACATGCACATATTTTTCTCCCCCCCATTTCTTGTGGACAGCAGCATAGCAATGGATACAATCAGTGAATTGGAATCAGGTGTCTGTCTACTTGAAAAATAAAGGGCATTCTGGAAACAGAACTCTTCTGTTTGTTATTGCAGAGATAGAACAAATTCTGCATTCATATTTGCAACCTTTACCCATTTTTGTTGTCCATTTAACCTAAATAAAAACATAAAATGACCATGGAATTGATTTTAATGGCCTCCTCGTTCTGTCTCCTATATGGTAACTGGAGATCCTAGAAGCAGGATGTAAGTTTGAAAAGCCTTGTGAAGCTAATGCTGTTTCAGTACCTTATCCTGGCTGGATGTCCATCCCTGTGAGCAGCCTAAACAAAAACAAAACTATCAGGCCTCCAGTCAAATGCAGTTGCTTTTCTGGAAGGCTTCATAAGTGTAACCGTGCATGAATACAGGCTTTATTAAACCTGGTATGATTTAACCAAACACAAGTTACTGTGCTCTGCGCAGGGGAAACGGCCAAAGCCTTGGGAAGACAGGAGACCATTTTGGGTTAAAACTCTTCAACACTCACCATGGGCAGAAGGCTGGGGTGACGGCCTACGAAGCGATGGTCTCCCCTTTGTGTTGCTACTGAGCCGACGGTGAGCTGCAAACACTAAGGCCCTGGCTGCTGTGTCAAAATCCCAGGGGCACGTTAAATCTTTAGCGGGTTTGAGATGTTGCTGTGGCAGCTATGCACTCGGCTCCTCAGGCGGGGGTACAGCTGCTGCAGCAGGAGCAACAGGCCCGCTCAGCCCGGGTTAAGGGCACATGGGGCAGCACAGCCAGTTTTTCAGCAGCTCGGCTGACATGCTGGAGCGTGGGGCAGCTGAGGGGTGCGTGGGCTTGCATGCTCTTTTGCCCTCCACAACCACCTGCGCCAGATGGAGCAGACGCAACACACCTGACCGCACCAGCCCTAAACCACCCGTGCACCCACCCAGCAGGGAGGCTTTCCGAAAACCAGGCGCTGACTTTTGTGCTCCTTCCTGTCTGCCCTACCTCGGGCAGCTATGGAAAATACACCTTCTGCAATCAGTGCGATTAAAATCAAGCTGCAGAGGAGAAACAGGGACGAAGTTGCACGAAATACGCGAAGAGCTGCTACTCAGAAGAGGCAACAGCCGGGCTGGGGGGAGGAGGGGGGGTTTCTCCGAAGCGCCTCGCCGGGGGCGGTGGAGCCGCGGCGGCCGTTAGCGGCGCGGCAGCCGTTAGCGGCGCGGCGGTGGGGGGCGGGGGGAAGGCATCGATGTCTCGGCGCTCGGCAGGCGGCGGGCGCCATGGCGCTGAGCGGGCTGCGGGTGCTGGAGCTTGCGGGGCTGGCGCCGGCGCCGCTCTGCGGCATGATCCTGGCCGACTTCGGGGCGCGCGTGGTGCGGGTGGACCGCGCGCCGCGCTCCGCCGTGGCCGCCGACGCGCAGGGCCGCGGCAAGCGCTCGCTGGCGCTCGACCTCAAGCGGCCGGCGGGCGCGGCGGCTCTGCGGCGGCTCTGCCGCGGGGCGGACGTGCTCGTCGAGCCCTTCCGCCACGGTGAGGCGGCGGCGGCGGCGGGGCCCGGTGCTGGGGGCGGCGGGAGGTTTGGGCCCCAGTGGCGTCGGGAGGGAGCCTCGTTAGACGCCCCCGTGCCCTTCACCTTCAGATAACGCCTTTGTGCGCCAGCGGGCTCCGGGCACCCCGTTCCCCCTTGTGCTCTTCAGAATCTTTGTCAGAAAAGAGGGAGCCAGCAGAAATTAGCTCTCAGGTTTGGATTCCGCACCAATGTTGCCTCCTTCTTATCATATAAATTAATTTATGACCTGGACATACCTGTAGTAACTCCTTCCATCGAAAGGCGTTCGCAGTTGTACGGCAGCCGGGCTGTCGCACCGGGCCGCTGGTGTTGGACCAGCCAGTCCTTAAACTGGTGCAGAGCTCTGTGTCCCTGGGCTCCCGGGCTGCCCCGGCCCCGCTCTTAAGCCATGGACGTGAACCCTGAAAACTTTGCTTTTCAGAAGGTTTTCTTTCCTTTCATTTTCTTGCTGGTAATTGGATGGGCCTAGCTTCTCAAAATAGTTGTTAACCGGTAGAAATGTGTTACCAAATTTCACTGCTTTCTCCCTTGCATTAATCGGTTACTGCTGCTTACTAAGTAATACAACAGAAATAGATTTTAAGGTATTTGAAGATGTAGTGATTTTATGGACAAGTTTGTGAAAGAAGCGTTGGTAATAGCTTCAGGGGTAGAACAGGCATTGAAGCTATGTCAAGGGAGTCAATACCTTCTCCAACCTGTGCCTCACTGCAGTCCCAGTATGGATTATAGGGTATAGTCTGACCACGATTCACTAAACAGATAAAATTGATGATTTATGTGCAAATTGAATGCTTCTTTGAAACCACTGTTTTAGTAATGCAGCATCAAAATGTTAGTCTTGATTACAGTAAACTATGCTGACCAAAACTGTATTTTATAGATCTCTAAAAGTTCCTTATTCTTTACATTGCACAAAAGAAGACTTGTTCTTTTGTAGTTGTTGCAAATCATTTGTGGGATGTATAGTTGTGCAGCTCATTTGCATCAGTGAGTTAAAGATAGAGGAACACAAGGGGTACTGGGTGGGGAATACATGGGTTTTGCGAAGGAAGTATGTTCTAATGAAAGATGGAAGTAATCTGGCAGACTGTCGGGGAAGCAAAAAGGAAAAAATAAAGCTGAGAAAAAGAAAGGACCATAAAGCTTAATTTCCACTTAACTGGCTTGCCTTCAAAATGCATTCATTATGCTGGTAATTTATAACATTCTGGCTTTTAACTTTTTAATATGGATACTGAATTAGAACGTATTATTTTATAAATTGCAATTCAATTCTGTTGTAGTGTAATTTACACTTACTTTTAACTATGAACCCTGTATACTTTGAGTCTCATAAAAAAACAAATGTGAATTAGGATTTGGTGCTTTTTTTTTTTGGTTCAGGTGTCATGGAAAAACTTGGTCTTGGTCCAGAGGTTCTTTTGCAAGAGAATCCCAGACTCATCTATGCTAGGCTCACTGGATTTGGCCAGTCAGGAAAATATGCCAAGTCTGCAGGTCATGACATCAATTATTTGGCATTATCAGGTAGGCTGAAAATTTCCTGTTGAAGTTTTTATTTTTCCTTTAATCAAGACTTAAGAATTTATTGAAAGATTCTTTGCAGATAGCTCAAATTACATGAGGTGTAGTTTGGTGAAGCAGCTGAGCTGATCTAAAGCCTCACTGGCAATGAAGGAGAGGTTCCTCCTCCATCCTTGTGCTTCTCTCTGCTCCCTTCTCTCCAATCTCTGGTGCTTGTTTGACCCCTCTGTGAGCTGACTCAGCTCCCGAGCATGTCAAAAACTGACCCAGGAAAAATGGGGATGTTTTCCTGCCAGATTGTTGAGTTCAAGCAGTTCACTAAGAGTTTGGTTGGACAAACATTAAAAAAAAAAAAAAAATCGGCACAAGAAAGAGGAGGAAACTCAGGCTGGGCAGGGCTGTTCATTTTGGCAGCAGCATTGAGCTGTTAGTCTGGATCAACGTGTCTTCTCAGACTGTAGTGTATTTTTCTCCTTTTGTGCTGTTTTATCTGAATAAAGTTTTTTTCTTTAAAGAGAGAACTGAAATTTGTATGTATTTTTATCTTTTCCTTTGGGGCCTCTCTCCTAGAAAATCAATATGTTCATAATCCCAGAAGGGTTGCAGATTATTTTGCCTACATTGTGAGCAGCTGCTTTGAGGTAAAGTAAAACTGCACAGCCTACAAGGCATTCTCTTGTGCTTTTCTGCTGTAAATTTCTCTCCAGTTATGCCATTTCAAAGGAAAGCAGATTTAAGATAAAGTGAGTCTTGTCCGCAATGCTACATTGCCTTAGAATATTGTAAAACAGTATGCTCATTCAATGTGTGATGATTTTACAGGTATGCAATACCAAAGAATAACAAAACTACCCAACTCTGATGGTAGCAATCAATCTGTAGTCATGCATGGCCCCACTTACTGCTCTTCACACTGCCTGGACCATGTGTGTTTCTGTCTCTGCCCCTTTTCCAAACCTATGAGGGAGGAGAGAAAGTGGGCCAAAACCTCATGGCTTACCACTGGATGGTGCATTTCTTTTAGCCCCAGGAAAGTGCCAAAGCAGAACTGCTATAGATACAGAGATGGTACCACCATCTGTGGGGATTCACTGCATTGGGGAATGAAGTTTCTTCAGGGATGGATTCAGTTTTCTCTCATGGCATTAGATTGTCAGGGTTTCAAAAAGAGAAAAAGAGACTTTGTTTGGAACACTTTTGACTTTGTGTCTGCGTGATTTGAAAGTATTGTGATAGTTTAATTTGTTACAAACCTAGGGAAAGGTTCAAGCATTGTTGTCCATCGCAACCTTAGATGATAGTCCTTTCTGTTTACAATTTTTTAATCAGTATAGTTTTGGTTAGTGCTATCTTACTGTAATTGAGAAAGGCCTGCTACGAGAAGGAAGTTTCAAGCAGACAGTTCAAAATTTTTGTTGTTTCAAATTTAAAAATGTGAATTATGTATCAGTACTTTTAAAGTATAAAAGTCTGAGATTTTCAGGTTGTAGTCAGGTAAAGAAATGATTGAGTTACAGAGCCTTCACTGCACTTCTTAACTATTTCACTGGTAATGTTTCTCTTGCCAGACATCCCACTGTAAAAAATAAGTCTGGTTTTAAACACACTGACTCTCACTTCAATAAAATTAAATCTGCTTGAAATTTCACATAGTCAGGTTTTTCTGCCAACTTAAAGGAAATAGGACAAGGTATTTGGGAGGTATCAGTGCTCAAAATTGAGGTGATCTCACATCTTGGGTATTTTCCTGATGGGCTTTACCTTTCTGAAACTCAAAAATGGCTTATATTAGAAATTCTAGATGTAAGTTAATATGTTAATCTGCTGCTGCCAGTGACAACCATTAGACTGTTAAAAGTCAAATTTTAGTCATTGACAGGGCTTTCTACACGCATTACAGTTCTGCAAACTTCTTTATATTGTACACTCAGCTGCTTGCATTTAAGAAGTGCATTAGACCATTAACTAACTAAACACTGCACCAGAATCATGCAGTTTTCAGGAAATTTTGGCCATATATGCTGCAAGTCTCAGACCTTAGGCTGTAGGCATAGGTGAGACATGATCTTATTGGAGAGTTTCTTACTTCTGCAAAGGGAATTGTTATGAAGGAACTACAAAGAGTGAAGTGCTAGTGAAAAGGCTGATCAAGGTGGCAAAGAAACGCTAACAGATTCAAAGCTCTGTCTAAAATAATGACAGTGGCCAAGTCTCGGCTCTGTTTCTTTTCTTCATAATTTCTGGCAGACAGAGCTTCACTGTGTCTATGTTGCATGCAAAAGGAGGTAACCTTTCTATATTATTCACCCATTCCTCATATATACAACCTTATTTTCAAAGATATTTGAAGAGGGACGGTAGGACTAAAGTAGGGTTGTTGGTGTGAAGTCCTTTCTTATGATTGTTAGTTCATGGGTTATGTGCACAGAAGGCTGCAGATCTGCTTTTTTACCTTGAAAGATTCAAAGAAGAAAAATCTACCAAAGTTCTTTTGAGATTTAACTCCTGCTCATAATGCCTATTGAATTCTTATGTGGGAGGTTCTAAGTATGTACAAATTGTTAATATTATTTCATATATGTATTTTTTGTATGAAATATTGTTCCTATATAGCCAAATGATCAATGTTTTATCTATGTGACCTTTATTAATCTATTTAATCAGATACATCTTCATTAACATGACTTTAGATATTCTATTCTTTTGTGAATAAAGACATAGCTGGAGTAGAATCAGAAAACAATGTTGGGAGAAATTTGCTTTGTCCCTAGTTTGCTCACATAGATTGAAAGGAATGATACTTTAATTGTAGAAATGTGGAAACTAATATTTATAATTCATTTTATAATTACATTTACTTTGTTTGCTCTACTGTCAGGCGTGCTGTCAAAGCTGGGTAGAAAAGATGAAAATCCATATGCACCTGTAAACCTTCTGGCTGATTTTGCTGGTGGAGGTGTCATGTGTGCAATGGGCATTATTATAGCCCTATATGAACGTACCAAATCTGGCAAAGGGCAGATCGTTGATGCCAGTATGGTAAGTTTTGTCTCATGGGGAGGGCGGGTTGCTGTTTCTTTTCTACTCAGTCTGTAAAATGGGAAGTGTTGGACCTAATGGTAAAGTTTAATATTAGGAATTTTGGAAAGGTAAAGTAAGTCATCTCTAAAATGGCTATTCCTTTATCCACAAACAGTTTTCACAGGTCACTGTTGCCTTCCTTATGGTGTAGTACATGCACTGAAGTTCTTTCCCTGTGCCATTCCCCATTTCCTTTTACCAGCCTGCCTTCAAAAAGTGTTAGCTGTATATATTTGATGAGTAAGTTGGGAATAGGATGTATTATAGACAACGACCATAATGCATAATAGCAAAAACAATGATTCTAATAAAATAAAAAAGTTGCGTTAGCTCTATCCAAGGCACATCTGCTTATAACTTTGTGATAGGTCATGTCTTCTGAAAAGCACTGTTTTTGCCCCCACGCCACCCCCCCCAGAAAAATTACACTGTCATGGATAATTGCCAGGAAATCAATTTCAAACACTTTGCATTAATACATTGTAGAGGAAATGAAAGAAGGGCTACATGCAAATTTGTAGTAGTTTAATCATGAATGCTGTGGAATTTTTCACTGCAAGGCCACTCACTTGCGTGTAGAGGAAAATGGTTATTTACATTTATCCTTGAAACCCATTGATAGTATTGTCTACAAGTATTTTTTCTCACTTGCACTCTCTCTTATTTTTTTATTTTCAAAAGAACACTGCAATTAAAATTTGACCTCTCTAGAGATATTGTAGTATAATGAAGGCTATCATTTGGACTCTAAATATAAGTTTTAAAAAATCCCTTCATCATAAGAGGTCTTGAGGCTAGGGGAATAGCAACAGATGTTTTTTGTCTTGACTTTAGTGTTTTTTTGACTGCTTCACAGGACATTCTCAAAAGTAGGCCATGGAATTATGGTCTAGATGAAAATTGCATGGGATGAGTGCAAAACTGGTATAATCTTTTTACCCAGACAGTGGTTATTAATGGTCAGTTATCAAAATGGAAAAAAATATTAAGTGGAGTTCCACAGGGTGTCTTTTTTTCTGTCAGTGTTTTCACTGATAACCTGAATGACGGACTGGAGGATATACTTGGTAAATTCATAGTTGATGTGAATCTGGGAATAACTAAGCATGTTGGATGACAGGATTAAAATTGAAAATGGCCTTTACAAATTGAAGGAATGACCTGCAAAAGTTGACTGAAATCCACGGAGACCCCTACTCAGTACTCCTCTTAGGCAGAAACAATTAGCTGCACAAATGCAGTGTAAGAACTGTGGGCTAAAGTGCAGTCCTGGGGATTTATAGTAGTCACAAGCTGAACATGAGTCAACAGTACCACAGTACCATGCTGTTGTGAAACACACAAACACTGTATTAGGATATACAAACAGGAAATATAGCCAGCAAGGTTTCTGAAGTAATTCTTCTAATCAGTTCATCTATTCAGCATTTATAAGGCCTCAGGAAAATACTGTGTCTAACACCAACCATAATCTTTCCCAAAAAAGCCCCCAAAAACTCACAGTTGGAGGAAGCCCAAAGAACATAGCAAAAATTATTTGTGGGTCTAAAAAACATGACCTACAGGGGAAGATTGAAGGAGTTTACGTATTTGTGAAGTGGAAACTGTGAAGAGATATGATAAGTCTTCAAATACGTAAAAGGCTATTTCTTATGGCTGGGAGTATTGCCTTATCTTCTCTATCTGTGCTTTAAGTCATTGAAAGAATTTGTTACAAGAAGAATGAGTGCAAGTCCACTAATGTCCAAATGAGCTCTCTGGCTAGTTGGGAAAGGAATGTCTTTTTTTTAATTATATTTTTTTTTAAAAAAGCCCTGAAAACTTCTCTCTCTCCCAGTTTTTTTTCTTGTCTCATTATTAGTCGTGGAATTTGCAATTCCCTACTGATATTCCAGGCAACCTCTGAAATCCTTGTCAGGTGGCACTGGATGTATTTTGCCTAAAATTTCTTTACATTCCTTTCACTTACACAAACTTTCTGTGAGACAGTTGATGAAAAACATACATGTGTCATTCACAGCAAAGACAGTTAAATAAACTGGAATGGTTAAGTCTGTTTCTATTTCTAAATTTAATTCATGGACATAGTGTTTGGTTTTTTTTAATACAGTAATGCAGCATTAAAATATTTGAGCTGTTATTTCATTTTAAAGTTCTATTTAGTAGGCATATTACCTATGTTGCTGAATAGTTTGGGTAATTTGAATATGCTAAGGACACACGGGGGAATTTTCTATGGTAAAAGAGGGAAAATGTATTTCTTTTTTAGCTGCTTTGTGTCCCCAGGATTACTTTTAATAAGTTTTCGTCTTCTTTCATGGAGAAAGAAGTGTTTTTACTGAACCACTTTTTTTTTTATTGTAATGTACATATGAGGAACTCCTCTAGTTAGCGAAGCTAAACTAATACCAAAAGAGGGTAGAGGGGCGATCAGGCCAAGGGCTAGATTTGCATCATCTCTTCACATTTGTCCAGTGTAATTGTCACGCTGCGTAAAAAGTAGACACTGGGTCCTGCTTTTTAGCTCAGAAGAATTAAACTTCTGGTCTTAACCAATTTACATTAGTTATTGTCTCTTCTCATTGACCCTCTGGAAGTGCATGCATCTGATTGCTCCTGCATGCTGAGTAGGGTGCTGGCTGAAAACTGTGGTAGGATACAGTCGGCGCAGGGATGTATCTGTGCTCCCACACCATGTGGGAACGCTGGCACGTGAGTAAGGACGACGACTTAAGTTCACTCAAAATTCAGACACTGATCCTTCTGCTGATAGTAGGCATCTGACCAAGCATGACTCCTTGTGAAAAGAGCCACAGGAGAAGATGGTGGTAATGACCACTTCTTGCATAATAGCCTCATGGCGAGAGCATTTCACTGGGGATCCAAGTTTTTCTCAGCCTGGAGGTATTAAAAAAACAAAGCTCCCACATCCTGGAAGAGCTCCTCAGTCACAAGGCTAGAGGTTAGATTGGGGTGGGTTCATTCTCAGTCATTTTGTCTGCACTGTTTCACTCTGCGGCAGGAACAGAAGAGTTGTGGTGTGGGTAGAGGTCACCCAGCAGCATGCTGCCTCGGGTCACCCATCCCTGCTTCAGAGGCTCCTGGTGCTTTTAGCATTAGGGAGTCCTTAAGTAAAATGCATAGCCAGTATTGCTGTAATCATTGTGCAGTTGAGCTAAAGAGGAAAGTGATCATAGTGGTGCGTGTGGAGTCATCTGAGCCTGCCTTTGGGAGTTCAGGGCAGAGCTTAGACACCTTTTTACTTGTTTCTGAGTTGTGAAGGACTTGGACACACACTAGCTGTCTGGTTGCCAAGCCTGGGATACTTCTGAGATCCAGTCAAAAAGAGATGCTATTTTACTGTAGTTGTTTCCAGGGTAGGTAGTAGGGTAGGTAGGTGCTCTGAATAGTTCTGACAAATTTGACACCAAAGTCTAATCTGCAGTTAGAGCTTATTCAGAATATTATCCCACCTGTTGTTGTCTTTACTTCCAATGTCTTTTATGTAATTCTTTGCTAATGTGAGTAGTGCAAGATAAGATCATTAGTAAAGCAAACAGTAATTTGGTAGTCTTGCAGTCATTTTGCAAACATGCAGGTGAAGGTATGTAATATTCTCTCACAGGAAAGTACCTTAATTGACTTCAACATATGACAAGTAAGGCAAAAGTATTCCTGTCTTTGTGGCAAGAACTTGGGAGGAAGATGACAGACAATATACTTTAAATGAAGAAACCTTCATGACTCTGCATACTTGAGGTTTACCTCTTTTTAAATTCATGCTTAGAAAGGTAGAAACTAATAGGTATTTTTACCTTAAAATTTAGCAGCTTTATATTTTGGTACAATCTCCACACTTTGCTCTACAGACAATATCAGATTAATTTTACACAGCTGAAAATACATGAAACAAAATGATAGCTACTACTGCATTTGAACAATTATTTCCGGTTTTCTTGAGAAGATAATTCCTAAGTACTTGCCAGTGGGAAGAGTGGGAGAATAATTTTTTTCTTCTAACTTAGTGATCCAGTTGAGCTTCCCCATTCGCATAGTATGAAAGAGAGCTTTAACTTCTGCTTTCCTTCCGGTTTTCTGCTTCTAAAAATAGCAGTCTTATAGTCAGGTAAGTTCAAGACAACTTACTGTTGATCTATAAACTGGTAATTACAAGACTGGTATAGGCATACTGGTTTCTACAGGTGGAAAGCTTGAAGTGTTCTAGAGAGCCAGGAGGCTTGTCCCATCACCTAAAATGTGAACCTCAATGTGAACAACTAGTGGTTATGAAATTGCTAAACTAGGATACTGAAGCTGTATTATTACACTTATGCTCCTTGTCATTCTTTAATACTAGAAAATTTCCCATATACAATATAAACTGTACTTTGCAAGTACAAGAAATGAAACTGCTTAACAGAAATTTTGTGGTTAAAAATCTTAACCCAGGCCAGACTTGCTAGTGAGTTTCTGCAGTCTTGTTTCATGTCAAATTAAGGCAATATGTCAGCTAATTTATTGAAGCTGTTGGTTTTTTGTATATCTTGAAGGTAGAAGGAGCAGCATACCTGAGTTCTTTTCTGTGGAAATCACAAAATTTAGGACTTTGGAACAGACCCCGAGGTGAGAACTTACTAGATAGTGGTGCTCCTTTCTATGAAACCTACAAGACCTCCGATGGAAAATACATGGCTGTTGGTGCCATTGAGCCTCAATTCTATGAGCAGTTAGTAAAGGGTAAGTAGCTTGGAGCAGTTGTTTCACATCTGCAAAGCATGATTGAATAAATTCTTTTTAACTAAATTTTGATTCATGACATTGGTTATGTTTATATCTTTATAAAAGCCAAACCCTTTTGAAACCATTTGGGTAGTATTGTAGCTTTTTAGTTGAATTTCTTCTTCTAGCATTTGATTTCTTTCTTATTCATCCCTTTTCTTCTGAAGTCATGGTATTGCTAGTCAGTGATGTGGCTGAAGCACTGTACAACTCTTTTGGAAACCACTTTTTTCAAAGGAATGTGAATCTACTTTAAAAAAAGACTGATACATCAAATAAAATTTCATGCAGTTTCAGATATTTTTGCTATACAAATTTTTAAAGAAATTTTTATATTATTTTAAAAGTGAATGTTCACTGGAAATATCCCATAATATTTTTTGATAAATATGACCTTTTATAAAACAAAAGTCAGTTTTATAAATTAATTTTCACCACAGAACTTAAGAGTGCTTTTAGAGTACAACCATGGATCTGACTTTTATATTTGACTGAAGAGTTTTAAATTATGTTTATGAAGTATGATTTATATGTCTTGAAAAATTAGATTGGGTCATGCAAAGACATTATTTTGTAATGTTGACACTGAAATTTGCAGGTGCCCCTTTACCTTTGAACCAATTGTGTAGTCTCAGCTTTAGATCAGGTGTGCTCTTAGCTTCTTATTGGTACTTCATTTAAAAATAGATTTCCTCTGTTACGCCCCTTTGATAAATTGCTATGCTTTCCATAATGAATTTATGAACGTTTTAAAAATCCACAAAGAATTTGGGATTTATTTTCTTTTCCTAGTATTTAGGATATGAACAATGTAAGAAATCCCCTTTAACCTAATTTTAGTTCTTCTTAATGAGTAGGATGAAATCCACATAGGAGTGGATGTTCCTAGACTGTGTTATGTAATCACTTTGATATGTAAATGACTTAATGTGGTAACTCTTGGCTGGGTGAAGGTGGCAGTGAAGCAGCTTTTGACTCTTGCTCAGCATTTCCCCAGAGATTATTACTTGAATAGCAGGTTGGATGCCTTCTCACAGGCAAGTACCATCAGTCAGCTCAGCCCCCATCAGCTCCTTTGCGCTAACAAGAACATAGTCAGTGCCAGGGCTTGCATTTCCAGGAGTTTTTGAAATTCAGGAAGGTGGTCAAGGTGGGACGTGCTTTTGGTGGGCACAGTCCTAAAGAGAGAGGACACCTTTTTCTCTTTTTGACATTGCTCTCTTGCAGGCTGTGTGCTCCCAAAGAAAGTCCTTGAACATTTGTGGCTGTAAATGGCTGCTTCTATAAATGGCCATAAAGGACTATTTATTGCAGAGAATTTATTGCAGAGAATTTTCGCAATTGCAGAGAATATCCAAACTGGTATATGCTGATACATGAAATGCACAAAGCAGCCTCATGGACTGACCCATTGACATGTCCAGCATGATCTTCTGCACCCAGATCAGATGCCAAGTTTGGGAGAACCATGTTTTTGGCTGATGAAGCTAGTGCTCCTCTTTCTCATTGTCCTGGGAATACCTTGCCTGTTCGGCTCTAGATCTAAGCTACTCCTTGAAAAAGAAAGTGTAGTTATTTTTTCCACAGTTACTGATTCTCTGAAATGTTATTCTTATCTAATTCCCTGGAGTTTTTTGTTTGCAATAATAGAGCTGGAGAACAAAAATAATTAAATATAAACCTGTATCAAAGTAAAATGTAAACCCTTGCTCTGAAAATTAGAGAATTTGGAATTCCAGTACCACTTCTTCAGGCAGAATGCTCTTATAAAATACAAAGAAAAAAAAAAAAAGAAGCTACATATTCAAATACTCATCTGTTTGGCCTAAAGTTCATGGCTGCGGTATTGTATGCTTCTCTGGAGATTAAATAGAATAGCAATTGCTTTTAAGCTACAGGACTGGGATGAAATCTCTATTTATTCAGGAAGAAAACACATTCTGTAATGGAGTCTGGGCTCAGGTTTTTTGCCCTTCTTCCTCAGTGAACCTTTCCTGGATGCTCCAGCCTTCCCGTATTGATCACTGTTGCAGGGCCACAGTATGAAGACTCAGGACTTTTCCAGTCAGTCAGCCAGGTTGTCTAGGAGGATACCCTAGGATGGTTGAATCCATTATTCAGACAAAGTAATACAGTCACTGACTGGTCTCTGTCTCATGTAGGTATCTCTTTACTGAGGAAAATATTGAAATTCTGTTTCCTTCCTGGTGGTTTCTCAGAAATTTGGAGCATAAAGTCAGAGCAGAGACTATGAATTCATCAGCCTATATTGGGGTACCCACATTTGACAACTTTATTTTCATGTTAGAAAATATTTCCTATGCTTAAAACACACAGAAATGGCTTGATTTTAACAGCTAAAGTTTCAAAAACGTTTTTTTGCACAATAAAAGACAAGTGTATTTGCATGTATGTAGAAAGACAAGTGTAATCACAGTTGTGGCTGTGCATCTGTCAGCTTCTGTCATATTTCAAAAATTCAACATATAGGCTACAGTCTTCTAATAAAAACCTGCTTTTTACCTTTAATTTGTTCACAATTTTTGCTTCCAGTCAATAATTTTTATTTATTTTATAAAAGAGCATTATTGAAAGCTTCAGACTATAAACTCAAGATTTTTTTCACAATGCTGCATTTAAAATAAATGGTCTTTCTTCACTCTAAGTGTACACTGTGAATTGTTCAGATTTTCACATAGGAAATAATTAGCCCCTTCAGTAGTTCCATTTGTAAGCTTCTGAAGCAGCAGTGTACTGAATTAGAACAGCCGATTCTGCTTGTAGCTAAGAGATCTTTTTCCTTTCAGGGATATCTATAGGAGAAATCCAGTTCAGAATTTAAGCCTTTGAATGTTATACGGAAGAAAAAGCTGCTCGTGAGAACTGTATCGCTATTCCACAAACCCGAAGAACTTTGACTTAGACTGAGTGGTCTGTTCAAGGCATTAATTCCCTGCTTTGAAGTAGTTTTAAAATGCTGTGTTCCAGTTTCCATGATTTCATTTCATTCTTTTTTTCCGTACTTCTGGTCAATTCTGTTGGTGAACAACTTGGTGCTGTTCCAGATAAAATGTATTCAGAGGCCACTTTATGTCCATCTGCTCATATTCAGAGAATATGTTACTTCTGCCACTCTTGTATAATGAGAACACAAGGATGTTGCAGAAGTAATGGACAGAGATTGAAAGACTGCAAATGTGAAAAAGGAACATGATTTCTGAACCAGTTGTAGCTGCCTGCAAAACTGTGATTAGCAGAAGTGAAACTAATTTCCTTTTGCTTTTGCTTCACTTTAGTGTTTCCCTGTAGAATTAGGAACCCAGTGCTAGATGAGAGTGCAGGTAATAAAATAGAGAGGAAAGTTCTTAAGGGGACTACAGAGTGAAAAGTGTTAAGTTTAAGAAAACACTGCATCTTAATTTTGAGAAACTTTTTGGCTTTGTGGATCATGCTCGCCAGGGAAAGTGAAATTTCCATTTACCACAGATTCATGGGTTTTTAAAAACTTGGTTATAAGAGAAACTGAAGCTATATAAGATAGATAAGGTAAATTGCCATAACAGCTGCAGTATTAGAAATTGTGTTCTGGGCTCATTATAGACTATTTGCTGTTCACAAACATGCTGTAATCCTCTTGCTTACTTTAATTTTGTTACTAGTAAAGTCAGCCAATGAATAATGAAAATACCTTGCATCTTATGAGAATTCTGATGAAAGAAATATTTGTTACTAAGGCTAAGTCTCAATATTTTGATAAAAAGAGACAGAATGTCTTCCAGCTGAGCTGTAAATTGCTTCTGCAAGTTTATCTTGATTTTTAGCAATATGTGCGTAGTTATTTCTTTGGCCAGGCTAAGAGAAACATGCAGAACTTGGTAATTTCACATATCGGGGAGAAGGTGAAGGTGTGATTCTGCATCATCTTGTGGTGTAAACTCAGTTACATAAGACGAATGTAGTATAAACTTACACTGCTATGAAAAGCAGAAACAGTCACTAAAGCTCTGAACAGATATTTGGTATTCCTTTTACAACATTGTATGTTTTCTTTTTAAAAAGAAGGAAAAAAAAGATTTAGAAAGTTCTTGAAAAAACATAGTTTACATCATTATGAAGGATTTCCACAAGGCTGTCCATTTTGTGATTATGAAGTATTGTCTGTTTTATTCAAAATATATCAATGTACTGTATTTGATACCACTTTTTTATTAGGAAATACGCAAGGTGGAAGAATGGTTTCCTCATTACAGTTTAGAGATCCTCAGTTGCACGTAATTTTATTTGAATTTATTTATCATGGTAGGCCTCATACTTTGTACTAAAACTCCAGAGACCCAGGTTCTTGCTGCACCAAAACATTTACAGTTGTGGTAATTACTGTGCAAACTTAGAGTGCAGCTATGGACGCATTTGTAGTGATGCTCTGGTAGCAGTCTGGTGCTAATCACCCTTTTGATGAACTTTTTCTTTTTAAAATAAAAATTGAGAGGGCAAAAAACAATACATAGTTACTTTAATGAAAATTCACTGCTGTTTTGGAATATTCTAAGGTTTAATTCCCTGTGAGAGTGAGAATGAATTGCATTTATGTAGAGCAGTGGTATACATTTTGTGGCTGTGGTTTAGGCAAAAATTAAGGAAACCCATACTTAGATGATTCTGTTCTCATATCATGGGAACATAATTTAAAAATTACTGTGCTATGAGCATATAGCTTGGAAAAGAAAATCAGCAGGTTAGAAGAAGAAAATCCCAAACAAAATCCTGCTACGGATCCTAAATATCCTTTTAAACTGCTAGCTGAAATACTGTGAGAAACTGCTTATTTCTGTTTTATCAAATCAACACTGCTGATTTATCTTTTGAATTTTATTGTTTTCTCTCTCTTGAAATAGGTGCCTAATTTCACTGCAGTTCATCTGAGAAGTTCTGTAGGAATAGACATTTGTGATTTGTTGCATTAATAAATCAATTGCAGATATATCTCTCAATATAGCTATAGCATACAAGGGAGACTTAATTTTTCTTTTTTCTTTTTTTTTTCCAAAAAACACTGTTTCAAAGCTGTAGTGGGGTAATTGTTGGCCTTTTCTAAAGAAAAATTCCTAGATCAAAATCTGAACAGGTCTTGACTGCTGTACCAGATTTTCTGCGTAAAAGATATTTTGCTTTTGATTATATTGGTGAAATACGTCATTCTGTGGTATCCCAAGCAATTCTGTGCTGTGTAATTGTTTCCCTGTTGACTCAGTTGCTCCTGCTGTGATTCTGTTTGTCTGCACCACAAATGTTTAGCACAAGGTGGAAAATGAGAAGCTTCAGTGCTTAAGTGCTGTGAGTTCATACTACTTAAAGGTTGAAGTCTTCAGTGGTCAGTGGAAAATGAGTACGTAATATTAAATTCCAGGTTCTGCATATTGTTCTATTTTACTAGAGCGTCTGGGGTTAGATTCTGCCAATTTTCCATCTGGCATGATTTCCAAGTATAATTGTGTAATACAATAATGATAGAGTTATATTCGTAATGGTCCGACTCCTAGAAACCAAAACATAATTAATAAGCAAATCAATACTTATCAAACCAGTGTTTCCACTTGGTAAGATTTCATGCATTGAGACAGAATCACAGATAATATGTTGTTACTTAGCTTTACTTGTTGTGGAATGTAAATTTGTCTCACCTCCTAGTTCTTAAGTAGGCTATCTAGCACTATTCATCTTTAATAATATATTTTGAGGGAAGTTTAATCAAATTCATTTTGTGAGCATCAGTAGCTTCAATTTATTTGCAGATGCTGAACCATTATGAGTAATCTTCAATTAATTGTTACTTAGGATGATAAGAATTGCTCTGCAGAGTAGATTTTAAGCTTAGAGATTTCAGGTACGTGTACTTGGTAACTAAGTAAGGAATAATGCTTACCTTTTAGTGATACTTAATTTGATATCCTTAGGAACTTCTAATAAGATGTGGAACTGTTTATTCTGCCTTTGGCTGTGTTGATTTTCCTCTACATACAAACCATTGAATGGCTGTACTTCTGAGTCTGAAGATTGGCAATTTCTGTGTGTTTTTCTTTGCAGTACCAAAGTAAGATTTAAAAGAGTGTATTCATTTTCAAACACACTATTTAGAGTCTCATTGAGCAACAGTGAAGCCCATTAAATATTATGGTAACTTTATAATTTGGGGGAGACTGAGCCCCAAGAAGGACGTATAGTAGAGATTATCAGGAAAAAGAATGAACTTAAAGAGCAGAAGAAAAGAAATTATCTTACTGTCTTCTCCCCTGTATGTTTTAGTAGTTATGTTTCTGCCCCTTTCAGTGATGAGGAAACTGTGGAAATAGGAGAAGATACAGAAAGCTTTTTCTGCCTATCTACAGCTGAAGCTGAGAGGAGTTCTGTGTCAATTCTGCATGCAAACAGGCATCTGGTAGGCAAGCCTGTTATGAAAACTGGAAGTCCAGTCATCAATTTGATAGCAGTCATAGCAACAGATACAAGAAAAAAGGTTCAAAATTAAAAGCTCCATGCTTTCTCTGCATTTTGCACAGAGCTGTTGTTTTCTAAAAAGTTCTGATTTTATGTTGGTTTGTAAAGCATTATGATGATAGCTATTCTCAAGCCCTTCTTAATTTCTCAAATTTACATGTTTTCTATCCCTGCTTTTTCAGATTTTTTTTTTTCCTGCTTCTTTCAAGCTGCTATAGTTGTGACCATTTGGACAGCCTTCATTATACCAATTATGAATTCTGTTTGATATTATAGACTCTGTACCCCTGTGTGTACTATCTCCATTTTGAAAATGGGATTTAATTGCCTTTTCTCTTTTTTGTTCCTTACCTCCTTTTTGAGGTAAACCTTACAAGAAATGTTAACAATTCTTGCATCTCCTAGATGTCTGTGTTAGGGTCCAGAATTGTTATCATCTCCTAGATAGCTGGCTGGAGTTGTTGTGGGACCTACAAGATGCCCATTTTCTAAGCCTGCGCTCCCTGAGTAGGCAACTAAGCAAATGTTTGTGCATGGTGGAGGTCCTGGACAGAGTGCTAAAATAGTCCCTGGCAAAGGGAGCTGAAGACTGTAAAAGAGCAGTTCTGTTTGCAAACATAGGAGAAATTAAAGTAGGAGATTGGAGGAGTTCAGAGAACAGAACCCATGAGAAGGGAACAGAAGCAGAACTGGGAAACTGGCCTCACAGGAGCAAGGTAACTCCAGAGGCGGAGAAGAGGTGTACTGTGTACCTGGTGGTCCATAAGACTGATCTGGGAAGCGTGGTTCTTAAGCGGTCAGTGAGTGTAAGGGCTAGGAGTGTCAGTCGTCCCAAAGAGGAGCAGGAGGAGAGTTTGAGCCAGGCAGTGTGCTGCAACATGAGAGCAGCAGTCTCTGGGCAGCGGGACTTAGCCTGCAGGCAGCTGCAGCCACGCTACCTCATTCACATCTGGCCTGAGTATGTCCACGCTGTCTTCTCCTCTCTAGCATGGAAATACCTGATTGCATTGGGCTCCAAATACGGTAGCTTGCTGAATATCCAAGTAGGGCAGATTTACTGACTTCCGTGACTGAAGTATGTTGCAGTAGCCCTGGACCTGTTCAATGGATGGTTGCAGCAGCTGCTGCTGAGTGTGTTGCTACTGCCAGATAGATGACACAATACCTATTATAGAAAATGTTCTCAGGACAAAATGTTCTTTCTAGGCAGCTGCTGCTCTTATAAGACATTTATGCGAACAAGTGTTTATTATATGTACTTAGTTAAAAGGCCATAGCTGATGCAGTTCAGTTTAAGAGCAAATGATAGAACATGGCATTCTTCTTGTCTCTCTCCCTGTCCAATCATAGATATTGTAATGAAGTTTGAAGTGACTCTTAGTGTGTTGTGCAGCACTGGACTGCCTACAAAATACTGGTTTCTTGAGAAACATATTTAGTTATAGGCAGCTATTTAGTTTGTCTAAGCTATGCTATTGTTAAATTTTGCTTTTCTCTTTTCAGGTCTTGGGCTAGATTCAAATAAACTTCCTAGTCAGCTGAGTTTCTCTGACTGGCCCAAAATGAAGAAAATGTTTGCATCCATATTTGCACAGAAGACACAAACTGAATGGTGCAGTATATTTGATAGTACCGATGCCTGTGTGACCCCAGTTTTATCCTTTGATGATGCTGCCTCGCATCAGCATAACAAACAAAGAGGTTCTTTTATCAAAAATGATCAGGAAGAGATAAGTCCTAGACCTGCTCCTCTTCTTTCACGGACCCCTGCCGTTCCGTCTTTTAAAAGAGATCCTTTTATAGGAGAACACACAGAAGAGATACTTCTAGAATATGGATTTACTAAGCAAGAGATTGCTAAGCTTCATTCTGATAAAGTAATAGAATTCAGTAAACCAAAAGCTAATTTATGATCTCTGACTATGCAAATCAGAAGAATTTCAGGCTGATGCAGTAAGATTTTATGCATTAAAATTGAATTATATCACAAATAAATGTTTGTATGGTACTGCTTTTAAATGAATGTTTTAAATGAATGAAGTTTTAAATTTAATTGAAAACAGTGGGAGTTAAGTACCTGCGTACCTGGGTGGCTTGCATGGGAGTACACAAACTGTGTTCCTAGTAAGTCTAGAATGTCACTGAAATTGTGTTCTGAAGATCTACACTGTTTGTTTACTAAGCAGATGTAAATTCTCATAATGTTTCTTTAAATAGCATATCCTGTGAAATGTTTGTTTCTTTTAATTCTTCGTTACACTGTTGCTTTGTAATATATTTTGTAATTACCTGAAGGTAATACTTTTCATAAAATATAGTTATATGCCTCATAAATGGGTGATTGTGTTGTTTACTCATAGATTTGAAAGGATTTTTAACTCTATCATGCTGATTCGTTTGCATTATCATGCTGAAACAATGGTTCATATAATGCTGTTTCCTTACGCTCTGCTATAGAGTTGTTATGACGGTTCTATTTAAGAGCCTGACTACATTTTCTTAATGCAGTCCCATGATTATATTACATTTGGAATTTCAATTTGCCTGGAAATTGGTTCAGGATGAAATTTGTTGTTTTAAAATAGCTGCCAAGAATTAATCCTTTCCTCTCTTTTTGGAAAAATGGTAAGGAAGCTTAGCTGCACAAGTTTTAAACAATGGTTATTCCATGCTGGTTGTCATTTCCTTCAAAATTAAAAGTTATTTGAAATGACCTTTGTTCCTTCAACTCAAAAATAATTACGTTTTTAGAAAGAGTTAACTATATGGCCTTAATACAGTTTTCTTTAGTTAGGCAAGTCAGGAATTATGTTATGAGGGGTTGCTTAATTTTTGTTTTGTAGTGTTTACCTTGCTAAACATTAGTTTGTTACTTACAAAATCTTCCAAAGCTGAGATATGTACATTGACGTATGTCATGCCAAAGTGTCAGCCTTATTACTACAACAAAACCCTTTTACATTTTATTACGTGAATGCGTGCATGGGAGCAAGAATTATCTAGTAGGTCCTGAAAAATTAGATAAACAATTAGCAAAAGGCATTTAAGTTTCCAGCTGAAAACAACTCTAATGAATTACTGAATGTTATACACCCTTGCAATAAGATTTGACATTTTTTTTCTATCCCAGATATATCTGATTACATCAGAGAACAGTAAACATTGTCAAGTGTAATCTACAGTGCATCTAGGTTTTGACCCAACACCACTGAAGCCAATTTAAAACCTTCTGTTAACTTCAGTATAGACTGGATTAGCTGCCTTGCTCGGGTGGCTGACCTGAAAGGTATGGTTTTGATATGTCGCTACAGATTTCTGTTAAAGCCTTCAGTTCTCTTGCCAAAAATACTCCTTTTTATGTGGCAGGTAAGACTGTTTAAAAAAAATTAGGTGATCCCGATACCCTTCGTTTTTTCAGAAACCGAGAAAATAATCAATTGCATTGAGGGTGGCACACAACCAACACAAAAGAAATACTCACCAGTTGCTTTTTGACAGACTTTTGTCAAGCTTTTTTATCTGTCACTAACACTCTAGAGCAATAGGTGGGTTAACTTACTTATCTTCCTAAAGTGCATTGAAATTTTTTGCTGAATATATGATTATAGTCTTGTGGGGGTTTTTTCCCCTCCTTTCTAATCACCAGGCAATCGGCATGCCGTCTGGTGCTCAGGCTGCTTGCTGAACGGAGGGAGGGCTCTAGATTCTGGGTATCATCGTTGTCTTACAGAAACCAGCGGAATAGCTTGTGTCCAGCTAATCCTGCGCCTCACGCACGTGATGTGTAGGTACCCCATATATGCATGTTTCGCACTTTAAGAATTGGTATTGAGTCATGGGTGGCGGGGAGCTGTGCAGACACCCAAGAGGGCACATCTGCGAATGCTAACACATGCTTCCCTGCCCCCTTCCTTTCATAACTTGTGATCGCAGAGCCATGAAAGTATGCGAGTCCCTCCCCCAGCACAGACCAATTTCCCCTGGCGTATGATCTGGGCTCCATGTCAGCCTAGCAGGCAGCGCTGACTTCCCCACCGGCCGCCCGGCGTGCTGGACTTAGCCAGAGCGATGACCTTAACAAAAGAGACTTTCTATGGATCTCTTCCACCCCCTTCTGAGGTGGCCAAGGCCAATGTGGACAACAGCAGGGAGGAGGAGGGGGCTACGCTGCAGTCCGTGGCGAGAACTGGAATAGCGGAGCCAAGCAAGAAAGGGACAGGAAGGCTGATCATGCATAGCATGGCAATGTTTGGCCGGGAGTTCTGCTATGCCGTGGAGGCCGCCTTCGTCACGCCGGTGCTGCTCACTGTAGGGCTGCCCAAGAGCCTCTACAGCCTGGTGTGGCTCATCAGCCCTATCTTGGGCTTTGTGCTGCAGCCCGTGGTAGGTTCAGCCAGTGATCACTGCACCTCTAGCTGGGGCAAGAGGAGACCTTACGTTCTGGGTCTGGGCATCATAATGCTGTTAGGCATGGCTTTGTACCTCAATGGGGACGTGATGACCTCAGGTGAGTGAGGGGCATATGCTGTGCTGACAGACAAAACTCATTCTAGCCTTTTGAATCAGAAAGATTCAGATTTTTTCCTGTTAAAATTGGGTATTGCATTACTCAGCTGCATCAGAGGAGTTGAGGAACAGTACAGTCTTTATACCAGCTCAGTCCTGATACTGCCTGATATGTACTGACTGTTCTGTAATTTGTGCATGTGATTACTGTATACTGTATGTTGGTGTGATTGCCCACCAGTTCGTAAAAGTCAAACACTGCTTGGGCCCAGAGAGGGTTTTAAGAACTAAAATGTGTCATATTAAATTTAACGACAGATGTTGCCAGTACACATCCAAACTGAATGCGTATTAATCCCTATTTGAGATGTGCTGGCATTCAAAATATATACCTATAATTATTGCAGCACCGACTTGACTCGGGAATGTGTTGTGTTCATGAATAATAAAAATCAGCAACTTCCTGGAAACTGTGTTGCAATAGGAATGTGCAAAACCAAATAGGAGTGACATCCCTAGTTGCTGTTGTATTTCAGTTGCAACTTTCTCAAAGTCTTGATGGAAAGTTGTTGTCATTGTGATTTGCCAGTGAGGGGAGGAGTGGGTCTTTATAGGTTGATTTGTCCTCTGTTCCTGGGTATCACTGATGTTGTATATACTGGTGTTCATGTGTTATAGTCAATTTGTGATTATCTAAAACAATGGAAGGATGGGACAAATAGCATAAAATAAAAAAGTGATACAAAAGGTGATTGAGGCTACTAGAGCAAGCAGTGCAAGTGTAAAGGAAAAAAGAAAGTTAGTGGTGCTCTTGACTGTGGAGCTTGGAGCACCCGGAGCTTGTGCTGACCCAAGGCAGTAAGTCAATGTAGCACAGCTCAGCCCTGCACAAACTCAGCTGTGCTGCTTCTTGGATGTCAGCTGGCACTGGTGAAAACAGCTCTTGTGTCACTGCTCTCCCATAGAAAACTGAGAAATGTTTGTATTTGGATGTACCAGGAAAGATAAAATGTGATTTTTGCAGAACATGGCACTGTTGTGTACAGAAAAATGCTTGTGAAGCACGTGAAAGTTGTCAGAGTGAGGGTTTTTTTCTTTTTGTAGCTTTCATCGCTGAGAGAGACAAGCAGCAGACATGGGCAATTGTCACTACCATGCTCGGAGTAGTGCTTTTTGATTTTGCAGCTGACTTTATTGATGGCCCCATCAAAGCGTATTTATTTGATGTCTGCTCTCATCAGGAAAAAGAGAAAGGTCTGCATTACCATGCCCTCCTTACAGGTACTCCGATCCCTTCTTTTGCTTCCTGCCTCTGGAGGGAGGGGAAGGCAGTTGCATGGATTTTATTCTGACTGTGTTTCTAATCTTGAATGAACTGATCATCTGATCCTGTGCTTCGGTCACGAGTCTTTTGTTGCTGGGTTTTCACTACTCCAAAGAACAGCAACTTGTGATTGCTGCTACAGGGGTTCTGCTGCAGAAGGCTGAATATTTACAGCAACTTACCCATGGTTAAATTAAGAGCAATTAATTGTTTTAGAAAGCAAAGTGGTGTTTATTCAGCTTGTTCTGATTTTTTTTAAGCTTTTGGTGAAGCAAAAATTAAGGAATGCAACTTGTTTCCTTGCCATAGAAGGTTAAAAATAAACAACATTTTGGCTCGATATGTGACACAGAGCAAGCGATACAAAAAGCTGTATAGTTGGTTTCCATTTGTCAGCAATGCTTCAATATATGCTAGGCTCTTGTATAGAGATAGAGGCCCTGTGTAAAATTCATAGCTTCATAACTTTCACAAAACAACGTTGAGGAGTTCAGTCCAGGCTCTTGCTTCATTTGATTGCAGTTATACATGTTCTGAAATGTTGCAGTTCTTGGTCTAGCACCTTGTGCTCTCTATAGCAAGATCATCTGCATCTAAACCCTTCCTGATGGTTAATTGCTCTGTTCTTAAAATCCTCCCGTGATAGAGATTCTCTAGCCCCCATAAGGCAGTCTATTCCAGCACTTCACTGGCCTTGTTGTTAAGACAGTTTTCCCTAAAATTTAACTTTCATATCCATTCCCTATAACTTAGATTCATTGCTCCTTGTACTATCCAGAGTAGACACAGAATGTATCCTTCCTTTTGCCTCTCTTTCCTAGCTTCTGTTTTAGATACTGAGTTATTTCGGCTCCCAGCTTAGTTCCTTCTTTTTACACTAAATATCCCCAAGATTTTGCTCTTCAGTTTGTCTTCATCATTTTTAAGGTCCAAACATGAAACCAGATATTTTGCAGTTAAGGACTTATGATGACTGAGGAAGGAGATACTGCCTATATCCAATGTACAACACTCAGACTGTGCCTTCCAGTATCATGATTACTTTTTTTCAAAACAGTATGTAAAGAAGATCTCAAATATAAAACATTTACCACTGTGCAAAAATGTAGTGTTGTTTTTCGTCAAGAAGATATTACCAGCTTAGCTGCTTTTCATTAAAACAAGCAAGGCCATAATCAGACCCAAAAGGGAAAGAAGTACAGAAATCCCAGAATGAAAGTACAATCACATGGTTGTTAGGTCAGGCAAAGGCCGGTCCTGTTACCTTCGTTTCATTTTTGTTAGACAGACTGGTTCTGCCATACCCTGTTCCAGTTCTCCTAGGCAGAAGAGTAGAAATAATTGCCATTTCTTCAAACTCTTCCATGCTAGTCGACTTTCACATCCTGCAGAACCACCTGGTTAACAAGGTGTCGGGACTGTACGAAGCTGCTTCCAGTACCAAAGCTCCATACTGTACATAACAATGCACATCTTCCTGCGCTACTGAAACTGTGCACTAATAACAAAAGAAGAAATTGTATTAAAAAAAAGCTGAATTTTGATTTTATTAACTTCAGGAGACAAGATAGTATTCTCATTTTATCTTTACTCTGATTTTTTTTGTTTGTTTCTTGAGATGATGAAAACCAGTAAAAGGAAATTCACATTTGTATGTGTTCTTTTTTTCTTTTTCTAGAGCTGAGGTACTTGGATTGTGATGATTACAAATAAATGTTTTTGATTTTATTTCCTTCTTGCAAATTTCACATGGAGGCAGTATTTCTGTTTGTATTCAGCTGTATAAAATATGTTTTATAAGGTCTAAAGTACAGATAGCCTTGATATACTACAAAAATTATATTTAGTCTATTCTGTGAAGTCTTTTATATTCATGGCACACTAAAAACAAATTGCTGTAGGGATTTGTTTTGTATTAGGCACTGTTTAAGAGAGAAGAAAGCCTCAGAGAAATGTTTCTGAATCAGGCTCAGAGAATATTTGCTAGAAAAGGGGTGGAGACCCATGTTGCTATATGTTCAGCCATTTCATGGAGAGCTTTGTCCACCATTGCTGGGGAGATTTTTCAGGATATGTTTGGTAACTGTTCACATGTGTGATTAGCTCAGTGTTCTAATTTCTTGTGATTCTTCCCACATATCCTGATATCCGAAGGGCGATTATTCAGTCATTTCTAGAGGAGATCACATGTTGAGCATATTGCGTATTGTTCATCTATTTCATAAAAACCGATAATTTTTTTTCTCTCTTCCCTCCTTTTTTTTTCCCCTGTAGGTCTGGGAGGAGCCCTAGGTTACCTGACAGGTGCTATGGACTGGAGTCAGACCATACTGGGACATCACTTGGTATCGGAATTCCAGGTGATGTTCTTCTTCGCAGCCTTAGTTTTCCTAGTCTGCCTTACTGTACACTTGTGCAGTATCCCTGAAGTCCCTCTCAGATACGACAGTGAAGAGACCAAGTTCTTGTTGGAAGTGGTTGAACCCTGTCAGTATAACTCCATAGAAGACATCAAGAATGGTTACTTAAAATCAGCATATACTGAAATAAAGGCTGCACCTAAACCAGGGAAATCCTCCAGTCCATCACATACAGAGGTAAGTGCAGAGGTGACTTTGTAACCCATATAACTGCAACCTTGGAGACCACCAATTACCCCTTTTTAATTACCTATTGCTGACTATTTGAAATGGAGCCTTTTCTCAGAAAAAAATCCTCCACCAAGTTATAGAGTCAGCCTCTCTTTGCCGTGCTTTCTATTTCATTATTTATACAGCAGTTTCAACAGAAGGGACAGAGACAGACTGGTCTTGCAGGCTTTGAACATTTTGCAGGGATGAGGGAGAACCAGTTTGGAGTTTCAGCTCTGTGTTGACACACAGCAGAAACTCCTCATATCCTCCTCACGTGTGTTTCCTCAAGAGGATATAATTTGTCCTTTAATCTCTATAGAATTCACAACATATTGTGGACAAGAACTAGATACTATTAATCTTTGGTATAAATCTGTAGCTTCCACTGAAGTCAACAACACCTACATATGTAGTATATATGAAGTGTTCCCTGCTCTGATAAATGTTCCAGTTATGCTGCTGCTCAGCGTTTCAGCAAGTACCTGGCAACACTAATTCAGTTAAAATCACTATTCAGTTTTACAACACTGCCTCCCTTCCAAGGCTTTGGTTTTCTTTTAAACTGTTGTTGTAGCTGTGTCTTTGGGATAACTTTCAGGTGGGAGGGAGTAGTGAGTACTTGCAAATATTTCATCACTGGCATTTTATTCATGCTGCATTTTCATGAGATGTTGCTTCAGTCTAAAGCAATTAGGAAAAGGTGAATCTGTCTGAAAAATATCTGGAGATCACATTTCTAGAATAGTCTTAGGAACAGATAATAGTTTTTACTGTTTTGTTGATGATTTGCAGTGCTAGGAATCCTGACTGCACTTTCATGGTATCCTAGGTAAGCAAAGGCTAATAATATACATGTTTGGTTCCTAGTATAACAATAAGTAACAAAACAGTTGCCCTTTGTCTTAAATTCACTTTTGATCTCTTAGCACTATGTATATCTATCCCTGAAATAAGTCTTGGGAAATCAGCTAAAAAAATACTGAGAATGTGCAGATGGTTAAAAGTTAGAAACCTACATTCATGCTTAGGCTACAAGTAAAAGGGATTTATTATCTTTTACTCTTTATCACTTCCATTCTCGTAGCACTTATTATTCCTATCCAAAATGACGATATTATTACACCGGGTACTACACAAAGGTGGAATAAAAGATGAACGCTGCCTGATGAGAATACCAGCCAAACTCAACAGGGAGGAGGCAGCAAAGCAACAGTTTGCCAGCAGAATATCGCTAGCACGCTGCGGCGCGTCCCCCCTTTCCCCAGCCTAGGCCAGCCACAGCAGGCAGCATCCGTTGCCAGCACTGTTCACTCTGAGCATCCTCATGATTGCCAAAGCTTCTGAATGCCATTGCACTGTCTGGCCAACGTAGGCTCTAAGAGAAAGGAAGTTAAACTAGGAAGAGAGAGCAGATCCAGTGAAAACAAGGGAAGCAGACTATGGAACGGGGTAATCTGTTGCTTTGCAAGAACTAATCCCACTGAATCAGTGACATCTGACACCGCTTGTAAAGCTCTGCCGTCCGCTCTGTTCCAGCTTGTCCATTGCCCTCCCTTCTAAGTGGTCAGCAGGACAGTCTGTCAGAGGCTGAGTGCTTTCATCCATCCAATGTTTCTTTGATGTGCCTGGGCTTGTATAAATTCTAGACACTCTCTCACTGCAGAAATGGTCTGTCTCATGTGGCACATGTTTTCTGAGTTTATTCATTACTGTCATTGCTTCCTTGAAAAAATGGTTTGCTTTCCTGCTTTTCTGTGTCTCTTTTTTTGCTGCAGGCATTAGAGTCCTATTTCTTTTGAATTAGTGCTCTTGCTAATGCTCATAGTCCCCATAGTTTTTTAATGAGATTTGACTTGTTACAGTAGGAATAGACATCCAAAATGATTCTACTTTTGTTCTTTAATTTAGTACCAAATTACTCAGGACCTGCTGCCATAAAACATAAGTCATATTGATTCCCATGTATCCCTATGAAGCTTCCTTAGGCCTTAAGTTACAGTGATTTTATAGAGAAAATGGTTGGGTACTCTGGGCTATTGAAGGGTAAGCCACTTAAATAGAGGCCTGAGCCAAACTTCAACTCTTCATTTAAAAATATTAGTGTGGGATTTGTGTGTTGGTATGTACTGAATATATGCATTTCCACTTTTGAAAATATCTGAATAGAAAACAACTATTTCTGGCTGGTTCTCAACTGATCATTTGTCATTACAATAGTGTCCTCTGTAGTTCTCTGACTCTTTGTTAATACCTTGATTGGAAAGGCTGTTTTAAAGAACTATTTGGAAGAGTTGAACAAATTATATATGCTAGATCAAACAGTAGTAATTATCCTTGAAATAATGAGTTAATTAGGTTTGACTAATGAGTCAATGTGTTTAGTTGGGTTGGTTTTTTTTGTATTACTGTAGTATAATAGAAATCTTACCTTATTTAAAATGCAATTAAAAGTGACAGTGATGCCAAGACAAATTCCAAGGGATTTGGACAATATGCAGCTTAAGGTAAAAGTCAGCAACTTGAATTTTGGCATTCCTATGAGGATTAAAAACCTCTCACTGGAGCAAAATATTTTCCAACCTTTTACGTGGTGATTATTTGTAGAGCATCTAGCAGCATAAACTAGTTCAAAGGACAGCAGAACTGTGGAAAGTAACTAGAACATGGAAGATAAGAGAATATTTCATCAGCTTACAGCAAATTTACAATAAAATTCTGCTTTCCAGTAATGAACATAACTTTTATGGTTCTTCCACATCTAATGACCATATAACTCCCCTTACCATCTCTCCCAACACCGTTGCCTCCAAATGTTACTAGAGAAAACTGGAAATGTTCCATCACTCACAGATAAAACAAGAAATTTTTTTTCTTTAAAAGCAAAGAATCATGCAGGAGCTTTAAAGTAGTAAGATCGGTATGTCACAAATGTGTGACAGCACACCTACTGTGTTAAAAAATGCACATCATACTTAACATACAAGTGATATGATGAATGTAACTGGAAAAGAAGAGAGTCTTTGGGTCCAGGACTGAGACTGAGGAGGAGGGAGATAAGATGGGGTTTTGAAGATGGTAAGAAATTTTATTTTTCCTTCAGTAAAAGTTTGTTAACCAATACCTGTAATGTTTTGATTTTGAAGTGAGTCCTTTTTCCCATGGGATGAGTTGTTCAGGTGCTGGGGCTCACATTCTCTGGGCACTAGGATTTTGGGTGGTGCTGCATCTCCTGTGATGTATCAGTCTCTCCCTGCCTGATGGGGGGTAGATGGTGCATAATGGATCTCATGGTAATGTTGCATCAGAAGAGGTGAAGTTTTTTAGAGAGCTTAATACACAAAAGGGAATGGGAGCAAGGTCTCAGAACTGCAGTATTCTTAATTCTCAAGAAGTATTTTGGTTGTCACTTTTTTTTTCTATGGTAGCTTTAAATTTTCGATGGAAAGCTGATAGTCTTCATGAAGAAAATTTTTTTTTTTTAAATCTCCAGTTTTCCACTGAGAATCTGTTTTGGCAGAAAATTTTCACTTCGTTCTACAAGTAAATAATAATCCTACTGATTGCTTGTAACAGCAGGAAATGTTTTTATCCTTAGTGATGTACCCCAGCTCTCCCAATGTTTCTGTGAATCTTTCAGATGACTTTATTAGGCATTGGCTCTGACAAATAGAAAATATATGGAAGGACTTTCAGTACCCAAGCAACCCTTTCTAGCAAAAACAAATAGGAAACTTAGGAAGTCTGGCATTTAAAAGAGGATGAGGCCTTCTCCATTTGCTGTCAGCTATTTTATTTGCTGTCAGGGCAGTAATACAGTATTATTGTTAAATAGTTTATTGTTAACAACTGTTAAATATTTATGTTTAGACTCAGCAGCAGATGACACTTAAATCACTCTTGAAGACACTTTTAAGCATGCCATCCCACTATCGCAATCTGTGTGTGAGCCACCTCTTGGGATGGACGGCTTTCCTGTCCAACATGCTCTTCTTCACAGATTTCATGGGACAGGTAAAAATATAAAATCCTTTTGCTTTTCTTTACTTGTAGCATTTCATCCTCTATAGAGAAAAAAAAAATGAGAATGCATTAGAACCTTGAAGAAATGACAATGGTGTCAGAGCCAGTTATATCTGGAGTGCCCAAACATGAGTTTTGTAAAATAGCTAATTGCTCTCAGGCCCCGTTCTAAGCTGGCCTCTGTTGGGTATCAGGCTGCCTGCGTTTGCAAGGGTATTCGTACCTATTTCACTGCTCAGCATGAAGCTCTCAGAGCGACTCCAAACACATCTGTTCTCCCCTCTGGCTTCAGGGACGGGCAGGTTTCCTGACTGAAGAAGCACAGATGTTTCTCAGTCCCCGCTTTTGGAGCTGCCCCCCGCCCAGCACCGCCTGCCCATGCAAGGCCGTTCGTCCGAAGGTGGAAGCACGGGAGCCTCGCTGGCCTGAGCCCCTGCAGCTCTTTGCACTCACTGAGCTACTTGGATCTGTAGCCCAAGGCTCTTGTCCCCTTGGTCGGTTTGACTGTCCCTGCCATATCTGTTTAAACCCTTCCCTGGATGAGTCTCTTCTGCCAGCGATTTGCCTTCACGATACTCAAGTCCTCCCTCTACCTGGCTGTTCCCAAGCAGTGAGACTGTATGTCTTTTCCCAGTGATGCTCACTTACCTGATCCTGTCTGCTTCCTTCCTTCCAGCATCCTGGCACCAATCCTGTCACTGCCACTTCCTTTTTGCTCTGGTTTCCACCCAGTACCCCATATTTCCTTGCCTTTTTTTTTTCTCTCTAGGTGAGAGGGAGTTTTTGTTTCCTGCAGTATATATAAACAACTTTAAAGAAAAAAAAATTGTTTGCCTGGATGAGGAACTGAATAAGAGAATGACTCTCAGAGAGACTGGGTGGAAAAATGAGTGTGTGTGGGCAAGCCTGAAAGAGAAAACAAAACAAAACAGAAAAGCAATTGTAGATAAAAAAAAAAAAAAGGAGAGAGAGGCTAAGACAAGAAAGTAGGAGTGGAGCAAGAAGAACAGCCCAAGGATGAGACCCTGTGTTGGGGTGCCATGCAGCCCTAGTAAGGAGATATTATATACATGCAGCACGTTCTTGCCTTCTGTGATCTCTGTGGTCTCTTTCAGATTGTATACCAGGGTAGTCCTTATGCGCCTCGTAACTCCACGCTTTACCATGCCTATGAAAGAGGAGTAGAAGTTGGATGTTGGGGGCTGTGCATTAATGCGATTTCTTCGTCACTCTATTCTTGTAAGTACTCAGGAATGTACTCCAACACCGTACTTCAAAACAGTGTTTAAATGTGTTTGCCATTGTTTAAAAAAACAAAATGATCCCCAATTTACTGCTTTTTCACATTAAAACTTAAAGAAATGTTGCATTCTCATTATTGTTAGAAACCTATCTCTTAACATGAACAATTCCTGACCAGACCTCATGATGTGGGATCACTTTGGGACTAAGGTATTGCTCTATATGTGGACTGACCCTGAGCACTGAAAATCATCCTAAAGTTAAATACTAGAGTAAAATGGATGCCGTAAGCGTCATTCTAAGACGCTCTTTACATAGGAGTCACGTAGCTGTAGGTTCTCAGAAGGTCGCTCTAGTGCTTCTCCCTATCTGCCTTCTTCACAAAATAACTTTTTCACAATGCAGTAGAATTTCTTGCCAAAAACATGAACCTTGCTCTGCAGACTTGCATGTAAACATGCTAGCCCAGTTCCCCAGACAGATCTTACCATAGTTCTTACCCAGGATTAAAAAAATTATCTGCTATCCAAAAAATCAAATTAGTAGCATTTCGGGGGATGAATTGAGCATCTAAAAGAGGCTTGATGGAAATCCTTTCCCCTTTGGATCTTAAATACAGGCATTTGTGTAGCACCCCTCTCAGCTCAGTGAGAGGTTATTGCCAAATGCTTGTGTTATAATCAAACAGCAAATTGTCAGGGTTGCCAGCAAGGGCAGTTCTTACAGAATACCGGTTAACTGATTCTTCTCTGCTCTTGCTTAACTCAGAATAAGAGTATTACCAGAGAGAAGAAAGTCAGGAAGAAGTATCTGCTGCAAGTTTATACTCATAATAATTTGAAGTAACTTCCAAAATCTGTAAGATTTTTCCCTTCATTGTATCTTACAAAAAAAAACCTCTTGTAAGTCTCATCACCATTTTCCCTTTCTTTTCACAGACTTGCAGAAAGCCCTTCTGCCATATATAGGATTAAAGGGACTTTATTTCATTGGATACCTACTTTTTGGGTTAGGTACTGGATTAATTGGCTTGTTTCCCAACATCTATTCAACTCTGGCTCTGTGCTCCCTCTTCGGTGTCATGTCCAGCACGCTGTACACAGTGCCGTTCCACCTCATCGCAGAGTATCACAGGGAAGAAGAGGTGAGTTCAAGGCCTAAGGAAGGGTAAATTTATATCTGGCAAGGTCTGTTTAATCTGTTTGGGGAGAAAACTGGGATAGAACTGGAGGAAAGACTTTAGTAATAATTTCACACTATTTGTGGTGACACAGATGCTATGCAAAGAAAGTTTCTGACAGAGAGAGCTTCAGGACTTTAACTAACCATACTAACATTATAAGCTGGGTTGTAGCTATATACTACTTTTTTGCTAAGGTCCCATTCCAAATTCTCCAAATTCAGTCATGCATTGAAACAAACTATTATTTATCATCGCAATTGAAACAAAGGTGATCCCAGTATGTGTTCAGGCAGTACACAGACAACAGGGCTCTAGTTTGGGCTGTAAGTGCTGCCATCCTGGGAATCAAATCTAAATCACTGCTTTGTACACAGTTGTGTGCATGCATGTCTTTGTTTTTAAAAGCAAAAGGGAGAGCTGAGGCTCAGATTGAATAACTGTGCCAAACTTGGGTTCAGGGAGGCTTAACCTGTTCATATTAGTGGAGAACTTGACTTTTGAGTCCCTGGAGTTAATAACCAAACTGTAAAGGATGACAAAAATTTTAATTGACTACAAAGTGTTACAAAAACTATTTGCTAATAAAAGTATGCAATTCAAGTACAAACAATTTTATGTAGTTTAGTATTAAATTAGATGCCTACAAGAATATGTTTCTTATACTAGAACAGCTGTTTTTAAGAAAATTTACTTGCTTGGAACAGAATATTTGTTTGTCTCAGTTCTGTGGTTTGTGCCTGTGCCTCCAGTGACAGATGCTTTAGAGGAAGGTATAAGAACCACCCCAGCCTAGGGCATGAGGGGACCATCAAGGCCTTTTCTCCTAACCAAGCAGAGGGGAGTTTCTTTCCTATGGCCTCATGCCTCAAAACAAATGTTTGCCCCTTTTCAAACATGTTTCTGTTCCCCATTTTGTAACTGTTCCATGTTTTCATTATCTCTCTAATGTCTGGAGTTGGTTTTTGGTCCTCCCCAGCATGAAATCCTGCTTCCAAAGAAAATCTGGAAGAACTTGCATTCCATATGTCATGTTACTGGGCATGGCAGGATCTTCTTGTCATGTAAGGTGTTGAGCTCCTTACTGGAAAAGTTGTCTGAAGTCTCTTAAGTTGGTGAGAGAGCTGGAAAGAAGAAGGATTGAGGAGAATTTGAGGATTTAGGAAAAGTTCTCATTATATCCCGTGATATTTGAAGAAATGAATAAGGGAAATGCTGAACAGTCGAAATATAAATATATATATACATATATATATATATATATATATATATATATATATATAGCTGAGACTAGCACAGGGCTAGATTAAATCCTTGAGAATACATCCTGCTGTTCTGTACAACTTCTAAGCATCATCATCGTAATGGTGAATACAAGAAAACTCTTTAATTATTCTACTGAATTTTAGGAGGATTTTTCAAGGTAATGAAATATTTCATAGAACTGATTCCTAATTCTTCAGTTATTTCTCTGTTCCTTCCAACAGAGAACAACCATGTTGAAGGATTTAAAAAAGATTTAACAAAGCACAGCGACTGAACCCAATTTAGGGTGAGATCACAGTCCCAACCTTGGGCCAGTCATCTTAGCGAGAGGAAGTAAAAGCCAAATCATAGTCTAGCTCTGTTCCAAGAGAGCAGTGAAATAAAATATGCTGAAGTGAAGTGTGCATGGACTTTAATAGGCTAATATCTTCAAATATTACCTGGAAGGGAGCTGATTGTTTCTTCTTTGATGTGTGGTACTTGCTTTGCCAGATGTTAAATGATATATAATTTTATGTTAGATCTGATATTACCAAAATTAGGTTTATCCCAAACCTTCTGTAATGGACAAGATAGAAAAGATAAAGAGGAAACATCAAGTGCAAGATTGCATTCATTTGCACCTTCATATATTTGTGCTCAGAACTACTGGCACATAGGGACACTGGGCAGAGCCCAGCAAAATAGTTTAAAAAAGTACTGTATTTAAAGTTTGAAATACCTCAGATGAAATGACATTGTTAGACCATATTATTCGCGAACAAAAAGTAGACAGAGTATTTTGCACCAATATGCATTCTACCAAAATCACATGCTGGGTTTTAAAATACTGGCCTTTCGATTCCTTTGTGTGCTGCTGTTCCCTAGGATCCCGATTCAGTTTTGTGTACTGGATTTGGAAGAGAATAACTGTTTTTCTCCAATACTTTTGAACTTTGCATGGTAACATCTCAAATGCAATGTAATAAGGTCTTGGGAAAAGCAAAAAGCATCCTGATGACTGAGAGCATTTGGATACCAGGAGACAGCAGCTCACCTACCATACAGCTTGGAAGCTCTGTCTATTACAACACATTCAATAGCCTATGCAACAAGAACTATAAATATGTAAACTATCAAATAATTTCACAACAAAACCAGAATAATTCTTTCCTTGAAGAGATGCTCATATATAATAAATCAAGCCTGTTGCTCTGCTATGTATATCACTTGAATGTCATTAGTTGATAATGGATTTCTGTAATGTAGAATCCTAGTCTGGGCATTGCTTTCAAATCTTTTTATCGGCAATAAAACCATTATGTTAAGATATTAGTATTGAACTGTTTTTTGAGCTTTGAAGCATGACTTCAGAGCACAGTGCTCCATGAGAAGCATTTCTGATCTGTATTTGTGTGGGATGTGTGTGTATGACTCTTCTTATCTTAACATCCCTTGGCGCTCTCCTTTAAGCACGTGAGAGTTGGAGCTAAAGTATCCTTGACGGGGTATTCTGTACTGTGAAACTCTCACCTTGTGTCAGAGCTCGAATAGACCCAAACTTCAAGGAAAAGCCTATTTTTTCTCACCAAGTTTCTTTTCTTCCCCTGAGAGAAAGGATAGAGGGAAACATGGTTGGTGGGAGAAATGGGACAATTTGAGGGGAGCTTGGAAAGCTCGTTGTTGCTCATAAAGGCTCTGAATGTAACCTCTGAGGGACTGGCAGAAAAACGAAGATGGGACACAGAAACCTACTGGCCCGTCTTGCTGCACCTGAGGGTCGTGACAGGAGCGCTGCCTGTAAGCACTGGCTGAGAGCTACCAGTTAGCAGTGTTCACATTTCACTGGGCTTTGTTTTGTGTTTATTTGCAGAACCTGAAGCTGCAGGATGGAGACCAAGCCAGAGAGCACGGGCGAGGGAAGGGTATTGACTGCGCTGCTCTCACCTGCATGGTCCAGCTGGCCCAGATCATTCTCGGCGTGGGCCTCGGGCTCTTGGTTAGTGTTGCTGGCAGTGCGGTCACTGTGATTTCAGCATCTACTGTGGCGCTGATCGGCTGTTGCTTTGTTGCTTTCTGCGTTCGATATGTGGGGTAGAACAGTATGAAGCAACTGGAAGAAATCACCACAGGCGAGCGTTTTCTTTCTGGTTCAGTAGCACTGGTGCTGTTGCCACACTGAGACTGCTGGCACGTCCTCTTCTTTTACCTCCTTGGAATGGTTGCAATTCCAGAGCATTTCTTCTCCGCAAAGTGGAGACTCTTGGTAAAGCTGGCAGCCTAATGCATCAAATTGAAAGCTTCTCTATTTTGTCTGCTTTATTACCTCCTTCATACTAAGCCCAGTGTATTAACACACTATTACACATTAAGGCTTGTATGCCATGGTATCCTGATACCCTACATGAGTAGTCATTAAGATATTCCTCATTATCAATTTGTGGAAGTTAATAAATGAAGTATGTGATAAATTGAAGAAGTAATAAAAATGGACAGAGTTAGGATGAAAGCTGTTGCTTATCTTATTTTTAAAATATCTTTTAAGATGGGACTATTCCTTTCAGTAGACAAAAGCTGCAAGAGGATCAAACAGGTGTCAAAGGCCATAGTGCTGTGATGTTATGGTTAGCAGTATTGTTAAATGAGATCAGTTACCTCCCAGCTAACATCAGAAGCAGATTTGGGTATGAAAGGCGATTGGGATTTGGAAAGGATTGAAGGCTACTGCTTAAAGCATAACCCATTACAATAAAGCAATTCTTTTATACTGTATTCTGCTGCTTATGTATAAATGAAATGAAAATACCAGCCAAGCTTGTCATAAAAGTCTGCCTAAAGCTACTCTGCAAATCCATGTTTAGGCACCTAAATAATCAGTCTACAGGAAGCAGCTACAATTTCTTCATTCTCAAAAAGTCTGGCCATTTGACCTCAATACTTCAGTTAAAAGAACAATCTAGGCCAAAATAAGAATTTTATGAACGGTTGTAAGCCACTCAAATCTTCATGTTGGATATTACAGTATTTACCTTAATTAATGTAGTATCTCTGTTTTCTCTACATTCCTGCATGTGTCTAGCCTGGAGTGAAATATTTTTTGCTCTCTACAGAATATTGTAAATTAATTCAGTTCTGCAAAGCACTATCATGAATTGTTGTACAGGTATACCTCTAACCAATACAGTAAATCCTGAAGTCAAATTATTTGTATTTAAATGAGTATGGAGCTTCATTCTTATTTTTATGATACTGCCAGAGTTTCAAAGGTCTTGTGTTTGTGAAAGTGAAATGCTCTATTTATGCTGTGCATCCTCCACCCTGGAAATTTTCAAATCCATTTACTGTGTTATGTGCTAAGCCGCATGTAGTCATCTGCTAATACAGTATTATTAATGAACAATGACACAGAGAAAGATTGTTGCCAGATATGTTTCCCTAAATGTTGCACGTAATCAAGGCTGTTCAGTCATCCTAACTGCTGAGCTGATCAGCCACTAGAGTAGCCCTGCATGAACAGACAGCTACACATATAAATTGTTAATTTGAGCATGAGAATGTCTCTGCACAGGTGCACCAACTTCATCCTCTTTTTTTTTTTTTTTTTTGAAGAGTATGGTGAGTCATTTATTCTCAGGAAAAAACAGATCTCCCTTAGAGTAAACTCTTATTAATTATTACAAGCCCATGGAAGGCTCATCTACCTTTCCATGTTGATGATTGTGTCTCCCTGTATGCTCAAAACAGGGCTCAATGCACAGCAGACCTTACTTTTATCCACAGCTCCTTCCTCCCTCCCTGTGAAAAAGCCATGCTGTATGGCTTCTTTCATTTTGTGGCTCTTTGTTAGTCCCTCTCTTGTTGCATCCCTGGAAGTAAAAAGCTTGCAAGAGTGAGCCCCTGGGCTATGCTCAAACCACTTTGTACGTGCTGGGATGGCCTCGAGCACAAGGGCCTCAACTGGGACACACAAGAGAAGGCAAAAAAAATTCAGGACCAACATCGTGATTCAAACATTGCCATCATTAACTCATTAACTCACCTTAACTGAGTAATATCTCACAGGAGGAGGAATTTTTAAGGGAACTGTAGGATAACTAAGGCTAAAGCTCTGATGCCAATGTGAGGCCGTGGGTGGAAAGGAACCTTGAAATGTTTACCTATCTCTTTGTCAATACTTTCTTTAAAGTTTAATGCCATCAAAGCATGAAAATTTGGATGGTCTGCACTCTCTCTCTTCTGTTACACACAGAGAAAGCTGACATTGATCCAGACCTGTGGACTGGCTGTAGATCCGTAGCAACATAACAAGAAGCATGAACCTGTGAAGAGAAGGGAGATGTGAGCATCATTTATCAATGGCTCTATTTAGAAATCTGTTCAGAGGCAGCTGTTCAAGGGATCAGGTTATCATCTTTCCCATGATCCTTCCTTTTAAAATTATTTGCACACTGTAGTATAAGGAACAGAATTGATTTCATTTTTCTTTGGAAGTCTCCCTACAAAAGCTAGCTATATTTGTTTCTAAGATGTCAAAATAATATTCAGCTCAATGGGTCTTTCTCAAAAATAGCAAGCAGCCAGAAAACTAAGCACAATTTAAAAAAAGGTTTAAACAGAAGAATTATGATGGTGCTCATTCTGAGGCCAAAAATGTATTTCAGATGCCAGTGAAAGCTACTTAAAATGTTACAGACTCCTGAGAAGGCAGAAAGTAAATATTTCTAATAGCACTAGAGATATGTTACAGGCATTGAGGAACTACACTGTGGTTCTACTAATTTAAAAAGTTCTGTGTTTTCTGTACTAAATTAATGAGTTTAGACCTTGGATCAAGTTACCAATATGATCAGTTATTGCACTTACTATCAGCTTTTATTAAGATGATGTGAGTGTCAAAGTTAGAAGGACACTGAGTCTGATCTTTCTCATCTTCTTTTGCTTTCTTATACATAGAAGATCTGTGGTGCATTTACGCAAATGAATAAATTTAGTTGAAAAAGAGGAGACATTTTGAGATAATCAAGGCTCCCTCCCTCCCATTTCAACAGAGCTAGTAACAGCTGAAGGAAACAAAGCAGGAAACATGTCAGCTGTCTTATCTTCCTGATACTTTCTTTTTCCTTAGGAATACATATCATTTGTTCCCCTTTAACAAACTGGCCTGCCATACAAGTAAAAGATTTAAGGAAATTTTTGGTCTCTTGTTTAAAGTAATTGCAGTATTAGTAATGTCACAGTTGTTTTTTTCCAGTTTTCATTCTGTTTCTCACAGTGATCTCATTAGGTTTCTTTGACTTCCCTGAAAACAAGCAACTCAAATGGTTTGTGGGAGACATTTCAAGATAAAACTACATTAGTCAAGATGAATCATAAATGTTTCTTGCCTTGGCAGAACTCTCAGTTATAGCATTGGTGCCTGCAAATCATTACGAGTCCCTGCAACGTGTCAAAAGATAGGGAGAAAGTGGTGTAATTAAGAGATGTGCCAATGACAGCGTTTGATATTTCTGAACTGTAGATGGGTTGCTCCATGGAGGAAGAGGGTGGAAGTATCTGCTGTAAAATTTCTTCAAATAATTTTTGTCATTATAAAGCTATAAAAAATATACCTATAAAATAAACCATTTCCCTCTAAGTTTCCAGCATTTGCTTCTCATTTCCTAGTTGCTGCTGCTTTGTTTATTTAAGCAGCAAACACTTGGGGCCACTTGTCAAGACTAAACTGTCAAAAACTCTTCTCAATTCTGGTGCCTTCCACAGTGTACTCAGTTTCATACATTGGTGTTTAGTTATGCAAGGTATATTGTATTTCCATTAAGTTCCCATTTGAAAAATGAATTTATTAGTTTCCCATGTATTAATATTTTACCTCTGTATTAATGATAATGTCTTCACATCACGCAGAGACATCAAACCAGAGTATTGCCTTGTGTGTGCTCCATGTAACTACTTGCGAAGAAGGAAAATAAAAGTTCAGTGCTCTCCACTCCTGATTGCCCGAGAAAAACAGATTCTGCCTGTCACTTTTAAGCAGAAATCTGTTGTCTTTCCTAAAAAATGGGCAGCTTTTTGAAGAGATAGTTACCTAAGACTATGACTGTACTCCAAGGGAGAGAGAGACTGGGACTGCTGTGTTAGCAAGGATGGAGTAATTTCTTCCCTAAAGGCCGGGTGCTTGTTTGCCCCCCAGTGTTCAATGACATTATAGCACTTCTCCAGAGCCTCGTAGCTACTTTTTCTTGCATGGCTTTCTAACCTGAATACTGTCCCTCTCATCTTCTTTGAAGTTTCCTTATAACGATGCTGTGTTGCAGTTCAGTTCTCTCTTGTTCTGTATCTAAACAACAAATCCAAGTTTGCTTGCTGCTACCTCTAACCTAGCTGTGTGATGCTGATGGAGACGCTGCTATCGGGATGTACAGCTGTTGGAGTCCACCGAGGACATGTGTAGTGCCTGACCCTGCTGGCATCTGGCCCCCAAGCCTTCGGCACTAGTGGCAGCCGTGCAAAGTGGATCACGGCTAAGACTGAGATACAAACCTGTGGTGCAACTGCCCCTTGTTTGTTCTGTGCAGGAATTTTTGTTGCTTTGGTTCCCAATGGGTAAGGTGCATCGGGAGGCAAGAGCGGCAGTAGTGAGGAGAGGAGGCAGCATCAACTTCTTGAGCACCTCTGTTTTCAGGTCCTTCTGTCCATTAGTGCTGAGTGGGAAAGGGAAAAATAGTAAGAGTGTGGGGTCTGTGTAGTGGCATGAGAGAAAGCAGAAGGTTGTGGCAGTGATGCCTTTTTTTTAAAAGGCTGGGAGCACTAGCCTGGAGTTGCATGATTGGCAGATTGACATATAAGTGCAAACATATCCCAGACAGTTTGCTTTTCATTTCAATGTTCAGATCCGAAACTTTTAAATACAAGAAGTACCGCCTTGCAATATGATTTGCAAGTTATCAGATTCCAGAGATTTTAGGGGCTGAAGATGTACTTGTTTCTTTGATAAATGCTGAGATTCTAGTGTAACACTTGATCCCAATAGCTAGACCTTTAAGAAATATGAAGTTGAAGTTTCCTGTGTTTCAGTTTGTGCCCATTGCCTCCCATCCTGTCACTGGGCACCCCTGAGAAGTGTCTGGCTCTGTCTTCTTTACTCCCCTCATCAGGTATTTATAGACATTGATGAGGTTCCCCCCGAGCCTTCTCTTCTCCAGGCTAAACAGCCCCAGCTCTCTCAGCCTCTCTTTGTCCATCAGATGCTCCAGTCCCTTAATCATCATTGTGGCCCTTTGCTGGACTTGTGCCAGTAGGTCCATATCTGCCAGCACTGGACCCAACACTTCAGATGTGGCCTCACCAGGGATGAGTAGAGGGGAAGGATCACCTCCCTCAGGCTGCTGGGGATGCTCTTTCTAATGCAGCCCAGGATACCATTGGCCTTCCTTGACACAAGGGCACACTGCTGGGTCATGGTCAAGTTCTTGTCCACCAGGACCCCCAGGTCCTTTTCTGCAAAACTGCTTTCCAGCCAGTTGGTCCCCAGCCTGTACTGGTGCATGGTGCAGGACTTTGCATTTCCCTCTGTTGAACTTCATGAGATTCCTGTTGGCCCATTTCTCCACCTTACTGAGGTCCCTCTGAATGGCAGCACAACCCTCTAGTGTATCAACAGCTACTCCCAATTTTGTATCACCTGCAAACTTGCTGAGGGTGGACTCTGTCCCTCTGTCCAGGTCATTAACGAAGATGTTAAACAGTATTGGCCCCAGGATCGACCCCTGGGGCACATGGCTGGTCACTGGCCTCCAGCTGGACTTCATGCTGCTGATCACAACCCTCTGAGACCAGCAGTTCAGCCAGTTTTCAACCCACCTCACTGTCCACTTATCTAGCCCATGCTTTATCAGTTTATTAATGAGGCTATTATGGGAGACAGTGTCAAAAGTCTCACTAAAGTTGAGATGAATAACATCCACTGCTCTCCCCTCAACTACCAAGTTAGTCATCTCATCATAGAGGGCTATCAAGTTAGTCCAACAAGATTTTCTCATCATGTTAACCCTGGGCTAATTATTGATAACTATAAATTGTTAGCAACTTACTTAATTATCTCAGCTTTAGGATTTAGCCTGAAAAGAAAATTGAAGGTATTTGATTTTCAGATTTCAGATTTCTCAGAGCTCATTCATAAATATATGGAGAAGTCATTTTTCTGCCAGATTCCAATTTTATCTAGCATCAGGTTTGATGTGATTTTGGAACAAGAGCATGGTAAGGTTCATTGAACAGTGAAACTAGAAATTAGTGTTGAATAGCTAATTTGATCATTGTGCAATAAATGTATTCATTCAGTGGGCCTGTGCAAGGAATGACACAGGCTCTCATGGAGAAATAGTGCCTCACTGTCACTAGAAATGGATGTGTAAAGAATATTTGAGTGAGCTATCTTTATTTTATTATTTCCCATGGTGAATAACCTGCATTGGGTCACCTTAACTTTCTGTTAGCACTCCCTACACAGTTAGGTTAAGATTCCAAAAAAAACTTGCACAACTAAATAAATGGTTTCTACCTCCAGCTGGTGTTTTGCCCAATTTGCTCTGGCATCCTGTAAGAGTCTGTATTTTATAGTTAAGTTTTTGGGAATGACTCTGAGGCAGCTCATGAATACAGGCTGAGAAACCTGCATAGATGTGAAAATTCATATGGATCAGAAAGAGCCTATTGTAAGGAAAATAGCTCCTTGCAATTAGGGAACATGTTTATGGCATGTTACCAACTACACTTTGGCAAAGGAATGAGTTAACTGACTGCGCAGCCTTTTCCTGGAGACCTTGTCTCAACAGCTACTGCACTGACTGATGCAGAGAAATGTTACTGGAAGAGCCCCTTATAGCTGAATGATCATAATAAAAAGATATTTTCAATAGCCCCCTCTGAACAGATTAATCAGAATTCTCTTCTGAAGCACAAGAGAAATAACCCTTACTAAAAATTGCAGAGCCAAGCTTCCACTCTAGCTTCCTTGAAATGAACTGCACCCATATATATTCCTGTTCAAGCTCATGGACACCTATTAGATCAGAGTTTTCTGTATAGGCACTCACTTGACTAATCCAAGTATAAAGCAGAAAGTAGTGAAAGGGAATGAAGGGTACTGGACTTTTTCCTGCTAAAGTGAGTGCCAAAATAATTCAAAGAGAAAGTGAAGTAATTGTTCCACTGAAGAGATATTTCAAAGGACAACCTGGAAATGTAACTGGAGGTTGTTATCACATTAAGAGTTTGGTTAGTTATTTTGGAGGTGAATATTTAAAAGTCCTCAGGCACCCAAACTGAAGCCGGTGCCTAATCAGAATATCGCGGCTGTAAAGGTTCCTCCAGGTTGTCACTAGAGGTCAGTCTGCACCGCTGGGTTCCTGTCCTTCCTTCGCAGTTAGGACCTCTCTACCAGCACCCTAAGAGGAATTCCTGACAGAACAAGGCAGGGTTTTGAATATCTCCAAGGGTGGAGACTCCACAACCTCTCTGGGCAACTGTTCCAGTGCTCTGTCACCCTCACAGTGAAGAAGTTTTTCCTCATGTTCAGATGGAACTGCCTGTGTTTCAGTTTGTGCCCGTTGCCTCGCGTCCTGTCGCTGGGCACCACTGAAAAGAGTCTGGCCCCATCCTCTTGACACCCTCGCTTTAGACATCTGTATACATTGACAAGATAAGGTCACGAAAATCCCTTAAGAACTCTGTAAATATTGTTTTCAATCCTTCAGTGGTTTTTATTTTAGTTTGTGAAAAGGTGATGGTTACAAATGAAAGCATGAACACTTGGAGGAAACAGGAGTATTTTTGTAGAGTGTTGTATTAATTACTTAGGACTCCCACCCCACCCCACCCATCCCTGATACCCGCTAGGATTTGTTGCTGTTTATGTGTAACCTCAAAGCTGGAGCTGGGAAGACCTTTGCTCTGGCCGCATGCCAGGTAGGTGTGCACCTGCAGGGAGATGGCCCCGAGCAGGAACACACAGGCTGGTCCCACTGCCTCTGCAACACAGGGCCCAGGTTTCACGCACCACGAGCTGGGACTCACTGCACACTTGAAGCAAAAGCCCCACACTTGCATGATACCTGCACATGCACAGCCAGAGTGGTGCTGGACACACACAGACCAGCTGCACAGCCTCAGCTGCGGGTCAGGCATAAACCAGCATTTGACCAGTTGTGGATGGGTTGTGCCTCTTTCAAAGGGCAGATCCATGACCTTGATCTGGTGGATCAGTGGCTTAAGACAGAGTGGCCCTCTAAGTCCAGATTCCAGCCTCTCTCTACACACGCAGGATATTTCCCTGCCCTTTGGGGTGATTTGCCATATGTAAGGTTTTTATATCTTTAGTGATCAGATATCTGGGGCTTCCTTTGGTCATGGTACGTTGCTGGTGTTCTGAGCTAACCATGGGCTGTTCTGAGTATCATCCATTTTATAGTGTTGTGTTTTCGCTTAAAATTATGTGTAGATTGATATCCACAAAAGGACCTAGATTTTGTTATGCTGAACACTGCAGAGAATATCCTTTAGGCAACTTGCTATCCAGTGAGATTCAGGCTGTGATTTAGATACCTGGAAACTTTCCATGAAATGCACAAGACCATTTAAGCATCTGGGGATAGGAATTAAGTATCCAGCAAGCCAAGCAGAAACTTCAATGATTAAGAGCAAACAATAAGAAACAAATCTGGTCTTAAGATCCATCCCTGCTCCTTAATTTAGGTCTGTCTGGGTTCTGGAGATAGGTGTTCATGGTCTCTTGCTCTTACATGACAACCGTGCAGCTGTCATTTATCTGTTAGCACAAGCATTAGGGCTTTCTCCCAGAACGTATAGGACCCAGATGCATCCCTTGCAAATCCTTTGACACATTAGGCTGCTAGATTTATGGGACTGGAAAGCTCTCAGGCTGTGAAACCCATCTCACATTGCACAGTGTGCAGAAATTTTAACTGAACCAGGGCCTGGGAGCAAGAACAAGTCAGGTGTTTTACAGTCCGGTTATACAGTCAGGTGGTTAATCATTGTCCTTGGAAACAGGAAATCTAGAATCCAGACCTGGATCCAGTTTATGTTTCTGTATTTTATAGCAATTTACTTGTACAAGGAAAAACATCCTAGTACTTTCTCTCTAGGGCTCACACCTTAACCACTAGGCTGCAAAGTAATGTTCAATGGTTTTCTTTCCCTTCCTGATCCAGCAACGGTGAGCAATTCATGCAAAAATGAAAGTTTCGAGCCAGAGGATTTGAGCCAGTCTGCAGTCTGAAAACACATGGGATGTGGAAAGGGGAAAGTTTAATCTCCTGGATTGTGAGCAAGAGCTCAGACCACCGGTGCAGCATTTGAAAAGGGAAGAGAGCACAGGCTGCACATGCGTTGAAGGCAGGACAGCAGAAGAGTAGCTAGACACGGCTGCAAGGGGATTGGGGAGGGGGAATTAACTAAGTTTACAGCCCCTCCTAACAGCAGGGCCTGACAGGGGGTGCTCATGTGTGGGGGTGCAAGGCTGCCTCCCTCACTTGGGGTATACCTGCAACCAGCCCTGCCAGAGGGATCACAGGGAAACACACGCAAGGCAGATGCTACAGACTTAAACAGATTTAGGCATGCTCAGGAGCAGACTTCTAGGCACAAGAAATTTTACTGAAAAAACACACTTTTAAGTACCTACAGATCTCAATCAGCAGCTGCTCAGGATTTAGGAACCTAGAGGGGCAGTTGAACAGTGCTTAGGTCCCCAAGCTCTTCTGTGGATACATCTTCACACAATGATTTCCAGAGTCTTTGCATTTGTACAAATATGTCCATCAGCTGCCAGCTCTCTCCTGAGGTTCTTCTCCAGACACCTTGCAAAACTGCAGCATCTTCCCAGGTAGCAAGCGCCCGAGGCTGTAGTAAAAGTCTCTGCTGCCTTGAAAAAGAAACAGTGGCTTCTCGTTGCAAGCAGCAGAGCCGGCTGCTTCCAACCAAAACCTGAATTCAGTAACAGGAGTTACTGATGTGCAGTAAACCTAAAGGAGTCTGCAAAGCATAATTGCCACTAATGGCAATGCAATATTGCCCAGACAGAAATAGCAAGTTTGCTCTGTATCTGTATTTAGAGGTGACAAACAGCCCTCTGCAGAAATGTTTTTTTTAGCAGAGTTGGACAAATGTTGGAATTTGGCTGCCGGGTGTGTGTGTGTGTGTGTGTGTGTGTGTGTGTGGAATAGAGAGAGGTTACAAATATCGTGTTCTATTCATCCCATATGCAGTTTTGAGGTATTAATGAACTTGCATTTTGGCAGGAAAATAAGAACTGTTCAATTTCTGTATCTTTTAACGGAAGTATTTCTGACCTTTCCATTTAAAATTAATGATGTTAATAATTTAACAATTAATGTTAGCGTCTTACTTTTTAAAAAACATTTTAAAAAGAAATATATAGCCTTGCCATAAGAAGTTTCACAGCTTGAAATGATATTTTTTCATGCCCTTAAAAGCTCACTTCAGATCAACCCCAAATTATTTCCCCATTTTTTAATTTGGAACAGTCAAGGGGATAATCCTCTGTCTCTGCCCTTCTCCTGCATATGAGAGCGGTGACCTGCAGGCTCCGAGGCTGCTCACACCAGAAGGTTTGAACTTGCATTAATTGAAACACCGGCAAGTATCAATGCAGACCCTTTACAAGCATTTTTGCAGAACACAAGCCTTCGTGGCTCAGTTTTAGCTGAGCCCAGAAGTATCCTGGGGCAAATAATTTGAAGTGGCTGCTTTCCCCCACCCCCATCTCCCTTTTTTATTTACAATTGTGCTGATTACCTGGAGTGAGTTACCAGTCTGAAGCACAGCGAGAAGAAACCTGCTGCTTCAGCGCCCCGGGAGAGACACCTGCTTTGCCGCACACGGTTTGGGTGGTGGGTTTCCCCTCTGCAGCCAGGGAGGAGGCTGGGGACCATGATGCCGGGGGGGCTCATACCTTCCCCTCCCAACCCAGGCAAAGCAACACCTCTGCACACAGCTGGAAGTCCCATCCTTGGGTTTCTCCTTGGCTGTCTGGTTTGCTCTGTATCCTGCCAGTGGGGATGGGGGAAGCTGGAAAAGCAGATGGGGAGGACAGGGAGCAGAGCACTCCTTGTCCCCTCTCTTGCTCTGCCCAAGGCCGGCAGCACTTTCTTGGCGCCCTAAGAGAGGGGAAAGGGGCCAAACCTGACCAAGCAGGAGACTCAGACCCGCTCATCCCGGCTGTTCCCATCAGGGCAGGTGTGCAGTGGGACATGGACTGCCCCATCCCTGTCCTCGCTGGAGCCCAGGAAGCAGCCACCACAGCCAGGCTGGCACTGCTTGGTGTGCCGCCCTGCGGCAGCAAGAAAGCACCCAGCTCCCTTCCCTCAAAACACACACGCACCCTGGGGGGGCTGCTGGCCCCCTGCTGCCTGCAGCCCCAGGCTGGAGCGCAGATGGGAGACACAGCTGAGGCTTCCCAGTCTCAGCCCCTTTCTTCCCCATGGTGCCCTGCACATCCTGCATCCTTTCTGGAGCCAGCAGCTTGGGCCCCATCACCCTCCCCGTTCCTCTTCCCCAGGACAGGTACAAGTGCTCAAGATCATCTCCTAGAGACACCCCTATCCCCTGGGCACCACAACCATCTCCTACTCTTGTTCTCTAGACACTTGCAAGAGGACAATTTTCATTAACAAGCCTCCAAGAGCAGACATGATCCCTGAAGAGCATCTCCCACCCAGAAGTCCTCCTTACCCGTGACCCTCCCTCCACTTGTCCCTCCAAGGCACTCAGTGTCCCAGGGCCACATCCTTCACAGACCCCCCTCAGTCCCACCCCCAGTGCCTGCTGCTGCTCTCAGCAGCGCTGTTCAGAGGAGCCGGTGGGCAGCATGTCGTAGCGGCCGCTGTACACCACCACCCCGGGTGGGTAGTAGGCCACCTCGGGCTGGACGGCTGCAGCAGGTGAGGAAGCAGTGATGGGGTGGACAGGCACCAAGGCGTGCAGGGCCTGCTCCTCCTGCTCGGGCTTGGTGGTGTCAGTGAAAGGGCGCATGGTGGTGAGGGAGGGCGAGGTGATCCTCCAGAGGAGGCTCTTCAGAGCCTTGCGAAACTCCCGGCGCATGAGGCAGTAGAGGATGGGGTTGAGGCAGCTGTTGGAGTGAGCCAGGCACACGCTGATGGGGAACAGGTACACTTGGGAGAGGAAGTACTCCGTGCTGAAGTGCACCACGTTGAGTTTGATGAGGACACCCCACAGTGTGAGCGCTTGGTTGGGCAGCCAGCACAAGAAGAAAGACAACACCACGATGGACACTGACTTGGTCACCTTGGAGCGGCGCTTGGTGCTGGGGCCGCTGCAGGTGCTGCCGACATGCTTGTCGCTGATGAAACGCACCAGGAGCAAGTAGCACAGGCTGATGATGGCCAGCGGCACCACGAAGCCCAGCAACACCTTCTGGATGTGGTAGAGCCCCAGCCAGAACTGGGCATTGCTGCCACGGCCCTCGGGGAATTTCAAAAGGCAGAGCACGTCATCAAAGACAGTGGCAGTGGTGGAAAAAATGGCATGGGGCAGGGAAGCCAGGATAGCTGACACCCAGATGAGTGCACAAAGCCACTTGGCAGAGCAGCAGCTGCCCAGCGGGTCACCTCGCCGCTGGTTCTTCAAGGCTGAAGCCACAGAGCGGTAGCGAGCCACACTCATGGCAGTGAGGAAGAAGACGCTGGCGTACATGTTCATGGCCGTCACATAGGAGACGATCTTGCACATGGCCTTGCCAAAGAGCCAGTTGAAGTCCAGTGCGTTCTCCACTGCCCAGAAGGGCAAGGTCAGCACAAACTGGAAGTCAGTCACTGCCAGGCTGGTCACAAAGAGGTTGATGGAGGACTTTCTCCAGCCTTGCTTGCTTTTCATCAGGTAGAGCACGAGCAGGTTGCCCACCAGCCCCAGGGCGCACACCACAGAGTACACCAGAGAGATGACGATCCGCACCACGTCAGAGCTGTCCCCCTGCATCCCATCGGCTCGCTCCAGGTTGATGTTCCTGAGGAGCTGCAGGAAGGACACGTTGCTCCGGTTGCCCGTCGGGGCGCCCTCCAGGAAACTCAGCGACATGTCCCAGAGGTCGCCGTCTGCTCCCCCCTTGGCGCCGGCGGCCGGCGAGCAGGGCCCGGGCTCGCAGGGCTTCGCCATCCCGCGCCGGGGCGGGCGGCGGCTCCGCGGCTCCGCGGCTCCGCGGCTCCGGGCGGCGGCGGCGGCGGCGGCGGCGGCGGCGGCGGCGGCGGCTCCGGCTCCGGCTCCGGCTCCGGCACCGCGCGGCTGGCGTCGAGCCCGGCCCCGCTGCGCGGTTATATCCGCCCCCGCGGGCCGGGGGCCGGCGCGGCGGCGGCGGGGCATGCGCGGCGGCGGCGGCAGCAGCGGCGGGGCGCTCCCGGGCGACCCCGCTCCGCCCCGGCGCCCCGCCACAGCAGCCCTGCCGAGCCGAGCCCCGAAAACCCCGAAAACCCCCACTTTTCCTTCTGAATCGCCAACCCTGAGAAAATCCCGATTTTATTCCTACTGCTCGTTTGCACGCTACTTTGCTCTTCTTGGAAATATATATATAGTCATTTATATGCATTTTTAAATTATATATATATGTCTGTATATACATGTGTGCGTGTATATGCATTTATGTGTGTGCGTATTTATGTGTGTGTGTATGCATGTATATGTATGAACCAATCATCAAGTTGACGTGGGCTCGGTCCAAAACCTGCCCGATCCCAGGCACTGCACTCTCCGAAAAATCCTGGCCAGTGATTCGGGTTACAAAGAAGCCCCCGCCGTGCCCCAGCCGTGCCCGACACGGAGAGGTGCCCGTGGCACCGCGTTTTGCTCGGCTGCAGAGCGAGTCCGAAACGACCTGCTCTTCCCTGGCTGAGAACCGAGCGAGGGACCCGCGCGTTAACCCCGGGAACGTTTCTCCATCACCAAAGCGATGCTCAGGACAGAGGCTCACTGACCGCATCTTTTTCTGCCCTGGGGAAGTCAGAAGATGGTGGCTCTAATTTTAAAAGGAATGCTGCGGCAGCGAAGCAGTAACACCAGCTGCCGGGAACGTGCAGTACTTGCCTGAGGACGAAAGAGGGCAAAAATGCGGCGAAAACGGGCGCAGCGCTGGAAACCGCGGCTGGGTGCGCTGAACACGCTTTCCAACAGACTTGCAACAGGAATCTAAAGCAATTGCTGGGAATAGGAAGCGAGGCTTTCATTCTCCTGTTCTAGTTTTAAATCAGAAGAAATGCACATTTCTAAATCTAAGCGGATTCAAATGTATATCTAAATAAACTATTGTCAGTCAAACATGCGGGGAGCTGAAGGACAGATTTAACACACGAAATATTTCTCCATAGTCTTTAAGCTGATTTACCTCACTGAAATCCCTCTTCGTGTGTGCCATTTGGTTCATTCTTCACTCAGTTTGGTATCTACGATGATCCTGTAAAAGTATCAGCAAGCTAATAAGAGTGCTAAAGGTGAAGAAGAGTAATTGGGTGGTTTTATAGATCATTAGTATTGCTTATAATGAGGGAGAAACTTACTGGAATGGAGCAATATAATACTCTGGGAAGGCTGAGCCTCCAGACTAGTTGCTACAGTAAATAAATCGGTATTAGAATGAAATAAAAATTTGAAATAATGGGCTTCCAAAAGGCTGACTGCAGCAGGTCCTGACAAATGCCCCCCTGATATTTCTCCTCCACCTCCTCCAAATCTTTGAAGTAAGCCATCCTTGCTGTAAAACCCAGCAATGTTGCACAGCAAACTGTGAAGGTACAGGCTAGAAAGCCAAGGATCTTTCCACAACCGTGGTGAAACCTCCTTAAGAAATATAACCAAAGTGAAAGTGCAAAGTTTTAATCAGAGCCACACCACTGCAGATGTTCTGAAAAAAAGTAGAGGATGTGAAGTGATCCCCCTTAGCAGTGCTGGCTGCCTTAGCACCTGTGGTACCCTGTTTCAGTGCTTATCCAAATAAAGGTGATTAAAATACCTGCAAGAAACACAGTTCTTGTTCATTTTTTTCCCTCTACTTAGTTCCAGTATTAGCGCACAAGCAGCAATCATCTGTAATTGAGCCATGTAGAGACAACAACAACAACAACATCACTTGGTAAATGATTAGCAAGGTATACAGTGCAAATCGGGTTTTTCCAAATTGTATTTTTCCATATTCCAATCACATCACCACCTGCAAGTCCAGTTTTAAGTATTTTCCTGGAAAAATTGCAAAAATTGTGTCTTGCATGAAATCACTTTTTCTACCACTTCAATGTTTTCCTGCTTGGCATATCTGGCTGCCACACTGGAGGCTGAACAGTGATGAAGATTCACAACAGGGACATGGAGGGAAACCATGTCTGAAGATATATTGCTTTTCTTTGTGTTAACCGCCCAGATAAAGCAACAGGATATGAACTGAGATGCCTTGTGGGAATACTGATAAGGAATTTTGAACTCAGGGCTGAAAGTATGAAATGCTTTCCAAGGTTTTGTGCTTATATTCTGACCTCCTCAGACAGATTTCTGTTCAGTCTCAGACACTTTGTCTTCTTCTTTCATCATTTTTCACCTCAGAGAAGTTCTGCAGGTAGATAAAGGAACTTGCTAGAGCTAGATGAAAAACAGAAGAAATATTCACTGAAGAATTTATTCATCACATCTTCAGAATATTTACATAGCTGACAAAAATACTACAAAACTTATCAGATTTTGGGCAAAAGTATTGCAAAATTCATCAGAACATTGCTTAATGGTTATTTGCACCTTGTAAGTGCAGCAATGCAGCCAAAGATTTGTTGCTAATGCCTAACTTTCCGGAGTCTTCTCTTCATCAAAGTACCAGTGTAACCAGTATTAACTTTCACATATGTAATTCTGTCTAGTTTGTGTTTATCATCCTGGGTGAAGATCAGATTATGTTTCTAACTTCTTTTCAAAGATTACTGTAACCTGCCTATTACAAAAAGACCGTAGTCCTGCAAAGAAACTCAATATTACATATGTCAGTCTAGTTAACTTTAGAAAAATTGTTCTCATGAAAAAATATCAGCAGAATAGGGGCTTTGTCTAAATCATCCTTGTCCGCTGGCACTTTTGCTGCAAAGTATATTATTGACTCAATCTTTTTGAAAACTTCTATCTTGTTCCTACCTAGATTTCTAAAATAGCCTTTAAAAATGTTTCAAATAAATATGCCAAATAAATGTTTGCTGAAAACGATAATTTTCCTACAATTTACCCTGAAGAATCCCTATTATTTTTCACTTCCTTTACAGATCTCTTTCAAAAATGAAAGATTGATTACAACAGTGACTGAACCAGCTGTATGTGGTTCTACTTTTTTTTTTTTTTTTTTTGGCAAGGGAGATGGGGCTCTGTTTTCAATATGAAAGACATTTTTGTAGCTTAAAGCAGATTTTTTAAATATTAAATACATCATTATTTTAAATACAGAAACATTCCAAACAGGGGACTAACTCCAAACGAATTTTTGTAGCAGCAAAGAATTTTTTATCTTTTTTTTCTTTTTTCTATTCAACATTGAAGAAAAGAATAATAGAAAAGGTCTTGAATGGACTTCACTGAAAAGAGTAATTAATATGTGGTAGCTTAGATGGACTTGACATTATTCTCAAATGCTGCATTTTCTCCATAGAATATTGCTTTGTGAATAATTCTTTTTACGGCATTTTCTTGTCATTAAAGTAATTTGGGGTGGGGTGGGGGAATAAGGAAATAGGAAGAAGGACATTTCCTATTTATTTACTTTCTCCATTCTAATTTCGGAAACCTATATGGTCTCCCCCTGTTTTTTTATGAGCTCATGGCTATGACCTCATGCTTTTAACTGTGCTCAGATAGTAACAGTTAAATTTTACCATTGAAATGGATGTTACAACTCCACTTTCTCTACCCTGAGAGTAGAGGTTCAGTGAGACTTAGTGCATATCCACCTTAGGAATATCTTCACTCCAACTCTTCTCTTTAAGGTGTAGAAGGAAATACAAACAGCTCTTCATTACAAAATCTCACTTAGATAACATAGTCAGCCTACCCTGAGAAAAACATCATTGGTAAACTTCATGGAAAACAGATACATTCTCTAGAAAGTATTACTTGAATACAGATTTAAATTTTAATGAAAAATGCAGTTTAGCCATGTTCACGTCCTCTCTTCATTTACCTTCTAAGTACATCACTGAGAACATATTTTTGTGGCACAAATATTGAAAAGTTAATTTCAAAGTGACCTGTTGCTCCAGAAACATGCTTTAGAATTGTTTGTATGAATGATAAGGCTAGATGGGCTTTACAATTAGATAATCAGAGAACAAAATTAACATTTTCTGGATTAGCTGACCAATTACAAATAATGATCCATATTTGAACGCTGATCAGGAATTAGCAGAAATTGAATGTGAGCCTTCCAAAAATTTCATGTAATGAAATCACTGACCCTTTTAGAGTTGGCTTCATTCTGTTGCTACATGAATCTGCTCACGGACATACCGTAAGTGGAATGTGAGCAAATATTTTTTGCATGAGTAACCTGCAAACACCTTTGAAGAACAGAATTGAAATGGAAAGTGAGAGATCCAGCAGTGTCTCTGTTTCAGCTACCAGAAGTTTTTTTCCCTCTTTCTCTCATGTGATACTGTTGGAAAAGAGATAACAGAGATGGAAATAGGCAGGAGTAACATGTTGAGAGGGGTAGTCCAGAAAGAGAACTCTGTATTCTCACAAGAAGGCAGAAGGAAAAACGAGCCATACTTCATGAGAATTACAGGCAACGGGAATCTACTTTTCCTGCTGAGGAAGGAATCAAGATGGAATCCTGCACAAAATATTACTTGCCTCACACCAGACACAATGCACATCTACCCAAAGAGAGGACAGCAAATTGAAGCAAATAGTCACACGCCTCACTGGGAAGGCCTGTGCTGTTGATGGCCTTCGAGAGGTTTGCCAGACCGGTACTTTGTACACATACGCTCATACCTAGCTAGAACTTTCGCTCCTTCTTTCCAATGCTCCTAGCCTTTTCTGCTCATTTTACTGCCCTTTTCCATTTTATACCATTTGTTGTAGATACTTCCTTATTCTCCAATTTAATTAGCTTAAAATATTCATGGCAATTTGTGTAGCTTGCCGTAAGCAACAACTGTCAAATGTTTTTAAAATGTTAAGTACTGTAGATGTTACATTGATTTCAGGTCACACTTGGCTCTCAATTAATTTTAGGGATGTACCAATAAAGAACTACACAGGTTACAATATCCTATGCCCCAAAACAGTCTAGTGCCAAATATGTGACTAGACTATTCAAAGAATAGTCCTGACGGCAGGGATATCAGGATACTTGTCGCTGTAGCATGCGAGATAACATTATTCGTATGCAAAATATGCAGACAGTTATATCAAAATAAATACCTTGCATGAACAAACCTTCACGAGTGTTACTGGATATCAAATGTTACACAAAATCATCCTTTTTTGTGTCTGTGTCATTCCATCAGCTAGGGAAGAGGCCATTATGCCTCACAAATCAAATATCACTATGCTGTTGTTCTGTTTCCAGAGCTCTATCATGTCCCAAGCCCGAGGGAAGTTACATTTCTATCTTACTGGGAAATCCTGAGATTTTCGAACTCTTCCTTGCAGTTTCATTCTCTGGAGTTTGAAATTCATGTTTCTTGTAGTTAGACCGCTCAGCTGTGAGAGCTCTTTACCTTCGGGAAAGGCTGAACAGAAGAGAGAGGTGCAGTCGAGCACAGATTGCCGTACAACGATGTGAGAAGCGCACGGCGCGGTCAGCTTTAGGCGGAGGGTCTCCCCAACGCAGCGCCGCGGGTGAGCGCGCCTGTGACTACCGAGGGAGCCGAGAGGCCGCGGCGCGACCCAGAGGCAGGCGGCGTCCAACGGCCCGCAGGTGAGAGCGCACAGCGCGCGCTAAAAAATACATGAAGAGCGACAAGACGATCACAGATTTCCCTCCAAAGGGCCCAGGAGGTGAAATTCAGAAGCGATCGCAGAAACACGCAGTTGAACACGCGAGGAGCTCCGGCCCTGGGGATCGGCCAGGGCTCCGGGCTGGGCCGCGCCGCCCCCGCGGCCCCGGGGCTCGGCCTCGGCCTCGCCCGCGGGCGCCGCCCCGCCACGGCCAACGGCGCCGAGAGCACGTGAAGCGCCCGGCGCCTCGCGAGCCTCCGCGGCGCCTGGGGGCCCCGCGCGAAACCCCCCGGCCCGGCCCGGCCCGGGCTGCGCGGAGGCGGCGGGGCGGCGCGGCGCGGCCGGCGGCGTTAACCCCGGCGGCGTTAACCCCGGGGCGGGGAGCGGCGCCCTGCCCCCGGCCCTCCTTCCTCGCCGGCAGAAACCAGACACCGCGCAGCCCGCGCGGGGGAGACGCGCCGCGAGGCCGCCCCGCCATGCCGCGGCCCGGCCGAGGCGGCGGCGGCGTCGCCGTGCCGCCGCCCCGCGCCCGCACCATGCCGCGCGCGGCGCGGAGCTGGGCGGCGGGCGTCTCCCTCTGCCTCCACGTCCTGCACGTCCAGGCGCTGTGCGGCGGCGGCGGCCCTCCGCCGGGCCGCCGGGCCTTCCCCGACGAGCGGCAAGGTCAGTGCCCCCCTTCCCCGCTTCCCCCCGCCGGTGCTCGGCGCGGGGAGCCCGCGGGAGCGGAGCGCGGAGCCGCCGCCGCCCGGCCGCGTCCCCCCGGCGCGGCCGGGCCGGGCTGCCCTGCTGGCGGCTGCCACCGCGCCGCTGCCGGCCGGCCGAGCCCGTGCGCGGAGCGGAGCGGCGGAGCGCTGCTTCCCGCGCCCGCCCGCGCTCCTGCAGGCGGTGCAGTTGCGCTGCGCGGGGACCCGCGTTGCTGCATCCGCGGGTGTCCTCACGCAGGCGTTATCTCTTTATCTTTTTTTGCAGCCACTTCTGACTGCAAAACTGAAGGAGTTTAGCGTCCTGAAAAATGTACTTTTTTCCTTGTTTACCAATAACGCCTGTACTGCAGAAACACAAACTGCGGAAGGGTTGGTGTTACCAGGGTGTAAAATTAACTGCGAGTTGCTCACATGCAGCAGGGGGGGCAAATTAGGACGGAGGCTTCATTTGTAGGAAGAGTCTCCTTCCTGCCAGCCGCTCCCAGCGTAGCGGCTGCTTCCGCGGGTGGCTTAACTTTACTCCATCAGCTGAACATCTAGCTGGGGTGGTGTAATACGCGAATTTAGTACTGCTGCTTATTTAAGGAAAATCAGGAGAGGAAAATTGTGATTAGTTGGAAGGCTCTGCCTAGTAATAGAAAACCTCCAAGCATAGGAGGAAATTTTGCTGAAGACCTTCCCAATCTAATCAGCTGTGGTGCTGTCAAGGAGATGGCTTGAGCACGGAAGAAAAAGCTCCTGTGCACCTCTGAGCTCGTGAGAAGGTAAAGTGGTTAAATAAACTGCCTGAAGAGTGAACAGTTATCCTGAAGTTAGTTTCTAGTGGCTTCACTTAAAGTGAGCAAAAGGAATGATTGCATTTCTGTCGCTGTAAGAGGAACAGGACAGGGATAGCTATGTTAGCAAGTATTCACTGTTTATGTGCCAGGCATCCAGAAGCAGATATAGAAAGAATTTCATTTTCTAGGCATCAAATCTAGGGTTTTCCAAAAGTCTGCAGGAAGCTTTGCGTAAAGGGACAGTTCAAAATTTAGCTCTTTTTTTTTTTTTTGTAACAGTAAGAAAGCAAGTTGAATGTATCAATAAGTATGAAGTGTGCAACAGTCAGGACTAAAACTTGTGCCTTGCATAGCTGAAGTGATTTTTAAATGTGGTGTTCACTCAGCATCTGCAATGAGTGTGGCTGATTGGACAGTTAGGGATACTCTTGCTACATGTTCAAGGCCTTTTGAATGACTGTTCTCTAGGATGGATCTTCTCAGCTCGGGGGTGTTGAGGAGCTGGAAGGCTGGGAACGGAGCCTTCCTCTGTCCCAAGGAATCATTTGAAAAGAAGCCAGAGGGTCTGAGAGGCAGATGTAGGAGACTTGAAGATGAAACAATGGCAAATGATGGTGTCACGCTTTAAAGAAACTTTGTCTACAGAGAAAGCACATTTTCTGTCTAAAAGAAATTGTGCATTTCCTAGTACGTGTGACAGACCATGAATATCTTTCTCTTTATTCTAATTTATTCACTTTGTGTACAGCAATTCTTCAAACAGGCAGTACTCTGTCATTTGTTGGAGTCTGAATCCACGCAGGTGCAGAGCAGGCAGCAGTGGTGTTCAATTTTATCAGATGTCTGTCATGATACAGAATTAGCAGCGTCTGCACGGAAAGTTTTTCAAATGACTTAAGCAATTCTTAGATTCCTCAACTAAGCTCTAAGGGCATGCTCTTTGCTCCTGAACCTTGCTGGTCTTGTGTGCCCAGAAGGGCCAGTGCAAACACTCTTGTTCCAAGGCAGAGTACTGCCCTGAACATGCTCTGCTTAATTCATTGCTTTGGTCCCGCTCACAACGTGGATGCAAGCCAGCGTTCAGGCTGCAGTTGTGGAAAGACAAAGCGTTCCCAAAATGGGCTCTACATAAGTCTCCCAGGAAAGTCTTCTCTTTCCTGACCTACACTAGTAAGCAGTGCCCCTGGAAAGCTCTGCTCAGAACCTCCTTGCACTGGAGAGTGCTGTGAATTGCCAAGGAGAAGAACAGTGCTGCTGCTAGGGACACTTGCATGGGGAGGTCTGGAGGAACAGGTCCTAGCTGCCCTCCGCCCTATCTACTGACTTTAGATCTGAACACCATCTCTGAGTAATAATACTGTTCAGAAGAATAGATAGGTGAGCCAGAGTTGTCAGAGGAGTAGGATAAACTTCAGCCACTTCAGCAAAGAAGTTTCATAGCTCCTCATGGTTGTTTCTGCCTTCTACTCCATCGCTTATCTTCACAGTCTTTCCTTCTTGCATGTGGTTAAGGCCCAACTCCAAGGGAATGCCTACACAACACAAAAGTTGGTGGGCCTTTTCAAAAGGGGCATCTATGATGGCGTTTAAAGATTATATTAAAAGTCTATTTGCAATAGTATTATTATCATTGCTATTCTAATGGCATTGTTCTTAATTCATATCTCCTTTCCATTTGCTGTTCTTATTAGTTTAAGTGCTAATCAGACAGCAATTGCTCCTTTCCAAATACTTACCGATACTGAATTGCCTCCTTATATTGCAAGGATGTACAGCAATGCATGTTATGGTAAACGTGACCTGTCAGCCCTGAGGCCTGTCAAGGGCAGCGGGATAGATTCATCGCATTTAATTTTTACTGGCACACAAAGCATTAAGGGGGTGGGACAGGAGAAATGGTAATTTTTATGGGAACCCCTAGTGTTTGAATATGAACTAGTTACTACTTTAGAAAACTTGAAGGAGTCAGTGTTGAAGACTACTACCCTTGTTGCGCATTGTGGATTGCATGTATTAAATTCTTCTTGCTTCTCCCTTTTAAAGGTTTAATGATTGTTTTTCTTTCCTAGAAGAGCAGTAGGATATCATCCAAATCATGCCTCCTGTCTTTTAGTCTCTCTCTTCTGCAGCTGGAAAGATCAAATTGTGTTAGGCTTAACACAGAGCTTAGTAAGTTGTTTTAATATTGATAGGATTGCCTTGTTAAACTCTGTGCAAGAGTCTGGACATCACTGATGCTGATTACTTGCGGAAATATCTTTAGCCTCATCTTGTTAAACTTTGTTGCATTGTTATCTTATTCCCTCTGGTCTTTCGCAGAGTTTTTAATAATTAATTTCTCTAGTTGTATTACAGTCTATTATATTCCAGCATATTTCCCCTCTCCAGTTACTGGCATTCAGAAATGAGTATTTAAAGTGTGGATGGGAGAAGTTAAAATTCTTTCCTTTTGATAATCCTGTTAACAGCAGATGCTTAGGAAGTTTTTTCTTATAACTGATGATGTCTAACTTGCCTTAACCTCTACATAATAATTAGTGTAGTGGTGAAATAAAAAACTTCCTTGAATAGTTTGAAGTCCAAAACCACAAGTCTTGTGTGGAGCTAATCTGTTAAGCCACAAGAAGTTAAGCTCAAGACATAAAGCAGGATCAAATCATACAGTGACAGCAAACAAAGAAGTTGTCCTTCAGGGTTTTAATTTGAGCGTTGCATGAGTTGTGCTGCGAGACAGGGAGATGGAGGGCCTGGTCTTGCGGGGTTCTTTCTAACCCCATCTTTGCTAGCACAATATGGGATATGGAGGAAAATGCCCAAAGTCTTAGAATTTTAACTGCAGCCATGTTTTTGGGGTATTCCTCCTCTCTTCCCCACTGTTTGCTTCTCTCTAGAGTGTGAGGAGGGTGAGGACCACCCTCTGTGTAGCTCCAGGTACTGAATTGCCAGGCAGCTGGCTATCATCAGGGTCTGTAAACAGCAGGCAGGAAGGTGCCAGCTGAGTTTCCAGTGTCTCAGTCCCCACTGTGCTTGTGTGGGAAGAGGCAGGATACAGCTGTGTCTCTGAATTAGCAGTAGGTGTGGAGGTCTGCTGCAGCTGTGGTGGTCTAAAGGCCCACGGCTGTGGCTTATCCTGTGAAGGCACACAGTCACTGTGGACTGACGGGAAGGTTTGCTTGCAAACCTATCGTATGTGGGTGCAACAAGCTTGCTTCTGGGGTAAAGGTGCCACTGACACAAGGCCAAGTTGCTTATGTAATTTTCTATATGTGCTAGGAAATTTTTTGGATTGGGAATATTTCAGTGCACGTGTCTCAAGTGTCCATGGCCTTAGGAAATATGAGCACCTGCGTCTCACACTGCAGCTAATGGGCACAAAGGAGCTGCGCCTCCTCCCAGAGGGGATGAATTGAGACACGTATCTGTTTGGGTGTGATTTAACCCGTGCGGCTTTGAAGGTGTAGTCAGTGAGGAGTGAAACTTCTCCAGAGGAAGGATTGTTTCGCCAGTCCCAGGGAGGGAGAAAGTGTTCTGGAAGTTCCTGGAGCAGGTTAATTGCTTCGTTAGCCAGCTTACTTAATGAATGAGGTGTAATCACTTCATGGATAAGTGGCTGGGACTTCAGGAAGGAAGAACAGCCTTGGGGAAGGACAGACTGGAATGATACATATCCTCACAATTTTCTTTTGATGAAAAATGTTCAGACTGTGATTTCTTGGGCTGAAGTCAAACATGCCAATTGAAGATCTGGTTCGTAGGGAATGAGCTCTAAGGAAGTGTGATTTATGTGGATTTGTCTTATTTGCTTGGGGCTTTTGAGTTTTACACTGACTTAAAAAAAAAAAATTCAGGAACAGGTGGTTTTTGTTTGGTATCTCAGTAAGAGACGATGCCAGTGATGCTTTCTTCCCTTGCTAGATTCTAATTTCTTCTCCTGCTAGATTCTAATAAGTGATAAGGTATCTGATCTTATCCCAATGGGAGCTCCTTATACAAAATGGTACGGTGACTTCACTCTTCTTGTTCAAATCCTTCCTTAAAATCCTCTCCTCGCTACAATGTCTGCTAAAGCTGGGTGCTACCGATTGTCCTATAGCTATTGCCTGCCGTGCCAACCAGTAATGTTTTTTTCTTTGCTCTCCTATGTGTATTTGTAAGGCTGTTTCCTCCTTCAGGTAGTCAGTTTTTTTGGGATCATCTCCTTGATCAGAGCCTAGCCTGGGGTATTGGGGACCAAAGACGGACAGGGTTTGTAGCAGGGATGGGAATGGAGGGAGGTGAGAGTCAACGCTTTATTTGAAATGTGACAAAATATTTGGGAAGAAGAATGTTTATCTCTTAAAGTGAGTGCTATAATCTATTGTACAGTGGTCTGTGTGCTGCCCCACCGTTGTGCCAGTAGGATGGTGTGATGAATTTTCCTCACTCACGAGTTTCCGTTTAAACCATGTGAACTCTGACAAGGCTAGAACTTACCCCAGCTTTGCTTCTTTTTCCCCCCCCCCTCCTCTCAGAGCACTTTATCAAGACATTGCAAGAATACCACGTGGTTGATCCAGCAAGAGTAGATGCGAGTGGGCATTTTCTTTCTTTTAATTTACGCCATCACATCTCAAACGCAAGGAAGAAGAGAGACCTCAGCAAAAAGGAAAATGTGGTATATTATAAAATTAACCATGAGGAGAAGGATCTGTTTTTTAACTTGACTGTCCACATGGGATTTCTTTCCCGTAACTACATAGTAGAAAGGAGACGTGGCAACCACACTAGTGCGAAGATCGCAACTCGCTCAGGAGTTCCTTGCCATTTCATTGGCACAGTATTGCAGCCAGACTCTGGGAGCGGGACTGCCGCAATCAGCACTTGCAATGGCCTGGTAAGTGACTGTGACCTTTTGCTGGGGTTCTGGGCTAATTTTGGTCTCATTAGAACTGAGCTAAAGCATTTGTACGTGAACGTGTGCATTAAGAAACTCAGTGGGCCTATCTGATATCTTACTAATATAACTCTCTGAAAATATCAGGTTAAGTCTATGGATATAATCTGGATTTTTGGAGGAAGGGATTGGCAGGTCAAAGGAGTTGATGCTGAGGCCTCTTGGGGTTTAATTTTGATTAGGTGGGTTTTTTTGTTTGTTTGTTCTGTGTTTCTTTTTGTGTGTGGCTTTTTGTTTTTTTTTCTGGTGACCTGGACTGAACATCTCTATCATTTGGATGGCTTCAAGCCATCACTTTGATCCTACTAGTAGTTGGCGTACATTTGCTATGCGTCTGGATGGGAGCTTCTGTTTTAGTTTCCTCTGTAAGGGATTCAGTTCAGGTGCACCAAAACTAGCTTACAGACCAAACTAGCAGGTGCTAAGTGGGGACAACTGAGGGATTTGCTTCAGAAGCGCACTGCAACTTCAGCGGTAAATGCTAATGGAAGCTTAGAGCTTTAAATTTAAACCGGAACCAGTTTTAGTCTTCTTTCAAAGAAGAATTTCCAAGGCTGGAGCTTAAATTTCTGCATTTCTCAATAACCTGTGTTTCAGACTGGGACAAGGAGGTGGAAACCTTATTTTTGCTGTGCTCTGTTTTTTAGCTCTCCTGTAGCTCAGATGAGCCTGAAATATTGTGAACGCTTGTAAGGATGTTTCTAGTTCTAGAGCATAAGGCTGGACCTACCTTGTGCGGGAGGGAAGAGGAGGTGACAACCCCGGGTGTGGGGACGTTTTTAGGAAGCTGTGTAGCATGACACACAATCTGTAGGAAGCAAAATGCAAGGAGCTTGGATGTGCTAGCAGAGGTGATAAGGTATGCATTTGCTTAGGCACTTTAGAGTGACAAATGCTGGCCTCTGAAAGTGCGTAGATCAGTGCACTGACCCCTTTTGGCCAACATGTCTCAATGCACAGGCTAGAGAAAGAGTTTGCTCTTGAGCCTGAACATAACATCGAGCTGAATATCTGTAAAGTATATCGTTTCCCTTCCAGCCTGTGGATGCATAAAGGGGCTCCTTGCTATGGGGAAGTATAAAGCTTTGGAAAATCTGTGGGTTTCTGAAATATCCTGACAATGTGTGAAAAGTAACATGAAGGCAGGTCTGATGTAGATGAAATGGAAACCTTTGGATTATCGCACATGAGTGCTGAAAACCTTTTTGGCATATTGCCTGGGGAAATAAACCATTACTTGAGATAACTGCTGTGGAATTGATGCTTTGAAGATTAGAGTTTTGCTAACTAATTTTTCTGATAGGGACCAATTTATCAAAGCTTCTCTGAAATGCTCTATAGTCATAGATGGGCAGTAAGAAAAAGGTGGTGTGATGATACAAGCAGTTGCTTGGGTTGATTTGTCATGTGCTTTGCCAGAGCACCTTTGTTAGTATTCATGAAGGGAGAACTTGGAAATGAAATGCTGGATCATCATTATGCCTTCTGAAATAGTCCGCAAGAAGGATTTAAAAAAATAATCCAAATTGTTATAAATTGAGCCTGGTAAAATGCTTCAGAAGTGACACTTTCACTTGGGTCACAAACTCTTTGAAGTTTAGTTTGGTTTGGAGATCTTTGAAACATTGTTTGCTCAAAGACAGAGCTGTATTGTTTTTTGTTTGGTGTTTTTTTTTTTTTGACATAATACTTTTATCAGAAAAATACGGATTTTTTTCCCAAAAGCAAAAGTTTGAAAACAGACTCATGGATTAATTCAGGTTGCAACTGACCTTGGGGGAAAACATGATGATTTTGATGGGATGATTTTTCAAGTCTGAAAGTGGTAGAGAAGAGGTGAAGACAGGCTCTCTGAGTCTCTGCTCTGAAGAGGGCACAGTAGGAGCTAAATTTGAATCTCTTAGTTCCTGCAAGTGCCGCAGGCTGGGGAAGGTGGCTCAGCTTGCCTTTCCTCTGGAAGTTCTCCAAATATTCACTGTGGCATGAAAATATTTATTAATGCCCAATAGGGTTTTGGCAGTGTGGAGAAATGGAATCCAGATTTCAGGATGCTCTGAACCAGTTTGTGGTTGTCTGCTGTGTCCTAAGGTAATGGTTATTTACTGCCATCCTGGAAATGCCCATTTTTTTTGTTCAGCACCATGTATTTTTTTTGTGTCTTTTTCGTGGACTGTATTGTATTTCTCTATAAAAACACATTTCCTGTTTATTCTCATGAGGCAGAGAAGGAGAACTGAGAATAGATAAACACTAGAGGATTAGCAAAAATTATTTGGGATTAAAAAAAACCAAACTATCCCTTGAGGAGAAATTATACTGTAGGAGATGAATTCTAAACTATGTGGTAAAAAAGTTATATGAAATAGTGAATTGCACAGGGTGAGCTGATAAGGATCTTTGGGACTGAGATGGAAGGAAGAGAAAGATGATGGAAAGAAGAGAAAGACGACAAACTGGTGTGCTTGAAAGGTATCAGCTACCCAGAATACAACTGAGCAGCAGTGAACACTGCACAGGGCCTTGCCTGTGAGCGCCTGGGTGAGGACTGGGCTCTTCGTGGGTTTGCTTCGGCAAGTGGGTCCCAGTAAGCTGCAGCTCCCCAGCCAGCCACTGCGAGCTCGCCAAGTGCTGGTGCAGTGCTCAAGCCTCGCGAGCAGATACCTGAGCAGGTAAGAACTTATACCTTAGCATTCAAGTACAGGAAACGGTAATATTAGTGATGCTTCCTTCCTGGCACCATTTTGGCTTGACTGCTCTTGGTACATTATGAAGTGATAAACCTAGTAGGCTCTTTTGTGGAGATGGTCTTTAATAAATGAAGTGAGGCACCAATTTACTGTGGTAATGAGTGACAGGAAAGTGTGTTATCCCTAAACTACTAATTTTTGGCTTTCTTAATGGGCTGGTCAAAAAACTTATAATACTGGAAAATATTGATCTGATTAAATCAGTATGTTTCACTGGAATATCCCTTTTGTTGAAGTTTTAAGTGGAAATGGTTGAAATGTTGTCTTGAAGTTATGTTGAAGTGATATGCTAAAGAATATTTCAACTTGTGCACCAAAAAACCCAAACAAACAAAAAGCCCTCAAAAACCTTTTGGCTGGAATTAGGACAAAATAAAATCCTACAGCTGACTGTAGTAGGGGAATCTTAGTTTTAATCTTCTTCCTGGAATGACTTTCTCTTTTATGAGCTCTATTTAAACTATTGTTCATATTTAAAGGTTCCTGATTTTCCAGGATAATAGCATAGTATAAGAGCAGAACAAAGATGTGTGGTGTAGGTTTGTCCTGTCATAAAGATCAAACGCAGCACCGATGGAAAACATAGAAATGGACTTTCATTTCCCATATATTTTTATTTTAAAATATATTCCTGCTTCCATTGACATTACTGTTACGGGCATCACTTTTTCATGTAACAATGGTATAGCTCTTACTATTCATTTTTATTCATGACATTTTGGGGATTCAGTTTTTCTCCTCTATAAATCAAGTGGACAGAGGTAAAACAGCTGTTTCTGAGGAGATGTAATTTCTAGGGGGCATCTGTTTGACTGACTGATATTTACAGATGACTGAAAAAGAGAAGCAGCACTTGCAAAATGTGGGAAACAACTTTCTGCCTGATGCTGTTAGTGTTTCTCCAGGTCAGCAGTATGCTGCTTTATTAGCTAGAAAGCCATCGTCCTTAAGATTTACAGCATTTCTTTTTAGGTGGCTTGAAAAAAACCAAAACCCTCTGATATTTTACTAACTTCATTTCCTGTGTATTTATATATTCCCCAAATGGCCTGCAAGTGGAAGAAACAGAGAAGTCGTTGTATGAGGTTTTCCTTTTTGATTTAAATATGTCTTTATTTTCAGAAACATGTTTGGAAACAAATGGCTAGGTTCATAAAGGGACTTTGGACAGAACCAGACGAGAAGATAAAGAGGAAAAGCCAGCAGAGATCTGGAGGAACTGAGCTGTATTTTCCAAATGCATTTTTTTCTGTTACTTGTGATATCCTTTTCTCCCTTTCATGCTAAGGAGGTCCTTCTTAACAAGTTGAAGAACATCAGTGTATAAACTGTCTCTTCTTCTCTGGGTCAGTTGTCTAGTTAAGGCCTTTGCACTTGTGGGTCTGGCAGAAGAGACTGCCCCACTCTTCATGAGGCGTAAGACTGTCCCATGCTTCTCACGTCGTTGCAGACCTTGCTGTTTATGTGGGGGGCACAAATGGAGGAGGAAACGCCAAAGAAAAGGTCACCACTGGAACACTAGAAATGAATCGAAAGTGGCACTTGAGAGAAGAGCGGGCATCAAATCTCTTAGGTACAGGAAAGTTTCCAAGTGGAAGTAAATGGAGGAAATGTTTTCATTTTTGTCCCTGTCAATGGAAATATTTGGATTTGTCTCGGCGGTCTGTTTAGGACAAACTTCTAATAATGCTTTACATTTCTACAGTTTCTTTCCGCAGATGGTTGTAGTGAATGTTTACAAACACTAGTGTGTTAATTCTCAGTTGTGTTAGTCCTGAGATCCCTTGTGTAGCAGCAGTAATGTCAGCCATCCCCAAAATAGGGCTGGGAAGGGAACAAAACTCAGGAAAGTTGAATGAATACCCTAAGTTTATGCACTGAGTCCTATAGAGTTGGGGAGTAAATTTTTCTCCAATAATCTGGTCTCTTCATCAGGAACAAGGAGGGCCCTCTTTTGTTCATCAGTAACATGGACATTTTTTATAGTATTTTTAGATGAGAGGACATCATTAGAACTTTGTTTCTCTGACACATGTTTAAAATGCAAAGCTGTCAATGGACAGTTGCCATTGAACTTCTGGTAATCTCTTTATTTTCAGAGAACTTAAACATTAGCATGGAAACAGAAGAGGAAAACTGAGATCAGTCTTTATGCTTGTACCTGGTGGAGCTCTCGGACTCCCTACTTGGCCTTGCACAGTACTGTGAGCAAGTCATGTTTTGGCTGCCTGTAGCTGGTTGCCTCTGTCCTGATCAACATGAGGCTAGCATTTGCTCTATGTGCTGTTGTTTTCTGCTGTCTGGACAACAGCAATGAAGTAGAGAGAATCATGAAGGCATCCGTTTCTTCCCCCCAAATCCAGCTACTGCAGAACACTGCAGCATTTCTTCTCAGCCGTGATGGGCTCATCAAACCTGTTGGCTGCTCCATACCCTGGTGCCCTGTGGGAAAACTGGGTGAGGTCTGCTGCCTGTGCCCAGGCGTTTTAAAAGACGGCCCCCACCTCAGTTCTTCCTTCTGTGCCCAGCCACATTCGGGGCAGCCCCCTCTGACCGCTTTGGTGGGTGCATGATGGTGTTGGTGTTGTATGGCAGCTGGTGGGAGATGCGCTGAGTGGGTCCTCTCTGGGCAGGTCAGTGCCCGCCCTAAGGCATGCGACAAGCTGTCTGTCGCTGAAAAGCAGAGCAGCGCTGAGTTACTCTCTAGTGTAACCATTTGCCTTACTGCAGGGTATCACCATTATATGAAAATGAAGAATGATCTCTGGTACTTATGCAATACTACCTGTATTCTTAATCTTAACAATGTTGTGTAAAATCCATCAGTGTCATTTTATCTTGCAAACTTGCTTCAGTTTTGAGGAATTCAGTATTTTCTCTGCTCCCGTGCTATATGAAGAAACTTTTCTAGTTAGCATGAGATGCCTTTTCCATACTGACCCTCGTTTTATCATCTTACAGTCTGTCCCAGGTGAAACCACTCCATAAAGGTATAAAGTATTGTGCTCTACGAGAGCAATCTAATACTACTATTCTAGACTTTCCCCTCTTACGGGTATGGAAAGCCTGTGTCAGCATGTCAGGCTACTCTAAGTCGGTGTTTTCCTTAGACAAGGTTTAGGGATAAAGAATTGTTTACTTTAAAACAGTTTTATAGTAAGGAAACAAAGTAACGGAAAGATAAAACGCATACCAAGCTTATATATTCAGTAATAGGGATTCTTGTCTGCTTCTGCATCTTCCAGTTTGTGAGGCTGACTTGTTAGTAACAAATAGTTTGTTAACCTGTTGTTAAAGGTAGTGATCAGAGCCCTGCGGAGCTACTGTTCTGCACGCTCCACTGCTATAGCCTGGAGAAATGACCATGTCTCTATTCCCTGCTGGATTACCTGTGTTTTAGTCCTTGTGATGGATTTTAGTTCATGTGATGATGAGGATTTCCTTTGCTTTTCATTCCCAACATTTCCTGAATAACACTGCTGCTGCATATCTAAATTAGCATTTTCAGACTCCAGCTTTAACCTATTTTTTTCCTTGTTTCAAGTCTGGTAAGGCAGAGTATCACATGCCTTAATTATTAGACACATGTTATAATGTTACTGAAATCAGCTTGCTCTATAAACATAATACTCAAATGTAAATAGAAAGTGAAACTGAATAATCGGGTGTCTGGATTGACTGACCTGTAATCTGGTAATTCAAGGGAACCTTTCAGGATTGTTGTTACAGTTTCATGAAGTAAATTGTCTGATGATTTAGTAATGCAGCATTTTAATAGCTCTGAAATTTAATAGTTTCTCTCCTTGTAACTAGGTCTCTATCATAAGCCTAAACTTGGGCATCCTGGTAGTGTTCTTGAAATCTGTGCGGCTAACAAAATTATTTCTCCTCAAATGCGACTGTTTTTCCATTATCACAAGTGGATAAGTATTTGGCAGTGAAGAAATACACTTAAGTAAAGGTTACATTTCCCCTTTTCTTAAGTTGCTCTTATGGCCATCTGAAATTGAATTCAACTCTTTTCCCTGATGTGGAATGTTACAGTCTCAGAATGCATTTGGAGAAGTGTTTTGTTTTGATGGCTCTTATTTTAAGAGATGCTGATGGCAAAGAACTGAAGCATATTGCTATTGCACTACCTGAATAAATGAACTCTATTCTGGGATCAAGTGTACGCAGACACACATGCAAAAGTCTTTCTCCAGAAGTCTCTTCCCTTATCAGTTTTGTTTACTCTAAAAGAGATAAGGAAAAATATTCTGGGCTGCATTTTCCAAATTCTTCTGAAAGCTCCTGTTTGGAACAATTTCATGTGTTAAGGTTTCTTTGTTTGTTTGTTTGTTTTAATCCTGTGTTTTGAAGCTTTGCTTAAAAAATGCATTTTGTTAATAATTGTGAAGATGAGAGTCAGCATCTTCTCTTACTGCAATGTAAGGAGGAAAGTTTTTTCCCTTGACTATTTTGCTGCTTGGAAACAAGTTTTTCCTTTTATGTAAGAGAACTATGCTTTTTTTTTTTTTTAATGGGTAAAAACTTGGAGAAACTAATTTAATTCATCTCTCCCTACTGACTTCAAGTGAGTTTCTCAATTCTTCATTTGCCGTTCCCCTACCTTGTAGTAGTTGGTGGATCCTGCCTGCAGTTGTAAGTACAGCAGACAGCTCTATCTGTTCATGGACCTCTCTGTTTAGATGTCAGTGACATCTGCAGAGCAAAATCTTTTGGTTTGTCCAGCCAGCAATAATCTGTTGGAGCCAAAATGCAAGGCATAAGGAGCCTGTGGAATGGCAGGAGGGAAAGGAGACTGCTTGTTTCCTCCTTGGGGTTGGGAATTTCTCCATGCTTGGCTGTAATAGAGCCTCCAAAGTCTAAATGTTGTGATTTGGCTTTTTCTGCCATATATAAAGGAGGAAAGAACTGTTAGTAACTCTGTTGTGTTACTGCTGTATGTTTCTTCTTCTAGGCAGTAGTAATGCAAAATGCTGTAAGTAGAAAAATTTACACTGAAAGTAAAGTCAATGCACACTGTCCTGTCTGTTTTTTGTCATGTTTTGCCAATATTTTCTGTATGATAATAAATATCTGGATATTCTCCTTGCTTGATTAGTGTGTGGGTTTGTTTTTGTTTTTTTAATTCTCTTGAAGACATCTAAAGTCAGATTTTGCAGATTTATTATTCAAACTCTGATTGGTATTTGATTGGTACTTTACATCAAAATCCATCCCTTTTCTTTGTGTTTGAGCTCCAACTTCATCCATCTGCCAGCTCCCTTCCCCCAGTCTTTTGTCTGCAAAATACTCTAATTGATAGGTCAAATGAATCTCATCAGTGATCTCAGTCCGTGAGAATCTAGCTGTGTCTGTTGTTGGTCAAAGGCGACAAGGCCAAGACCAGCAGTGTGAAGCTGTTAACCCAGAAGCTGGATATCGACACAGTTTTTACTATGGAGTTGGTACATTTCAGTGAAACTGTTATTGTTGGGATAGGTTAAAATAAGGATTAAAGTAGTTACCAATTTGAATGGAGTGTCCAGGATTTGAATGTCTTGCTCTTTCAGGATAACGCTATGATCTTTTGGGGAGATACAGAAGGCAGATGTTTTCATATAGTTTTAAGAAGTGTTATTCTCTTGTTTAAATCTGTCTACTTGTTTGCTAGTTGCTTTGGAATGCTGCTCTGAAACAGAGCTATACAATCATACTTCCAGCTTTTACGAGCCTTTATAATGAATCTTCTAATATGTTTTTTCCTGAAGGATTGCGCTTATGAAAGGTGTGGGTGGTGGTGGTTGTTGTTTTTAATCTCATCTCTTTATTAAAAAAAAAAAAAGCTTCTCACTGGTTGAGGAAAATTATGAAATTGCGGCCCCACTCTAAAGGTTCACAACCCAGAAGTTAAATGAAAAAATATATATAGTATCTTTTTGATTGCATAAGAACGAGGCTTTTAAGACAGTCTGTTTCTGTTCCTTCTAGTATCTTTGGAATTTGTTGACGGAATTCAACCAAATCTGAAAGAAACGGAGATATCAGACATTAAATTTTTACAAATTTTGCAGGTAAAGGAGAGAACTTCTGATCAATCAAATGACCGATCAACATAAGCAAGTTGGTCTGCGAGACAGCACAGCTGTAACTTGGTACTGAGTAGAGTGCTGAGCTGCCCTGGCCCACCTGGGCAGTGAGGAGTCCTGGAGGAGAAAATTCAAGGGATATTGGAGAAAACTGCTTTCAGTGAGGAAATAGAGCATATGTGGGAAGCAAATCTATGGGAAACCAGGCTTTGCTATAGTTCTGCTGTTCTCAGAATTGTTTTCCCTGGTTGGCATATTAACTGTTAACTTCCAAGTTGGACCTTTCCTTTCAACATCATGGAAGTGGATTAAAGACTAAGAGTTCTATCTGCTGTACCTGCTGCCCATTGCAGCACATGCTTTGTATGTAGTCATTAATGATGAGCAAGAGAGGGGAAGAACTGAAGCTTTCTATATACCCAGTCAGTGATGCGTATAATGGGACATTAATAGGGACAAATCTCACTGATTACATGCCTTATTTCCTAGCTGTTAAAAAAAAAAAAAAAAAAAAAGCCTGTCTTTCTCCTGTTCTCAGCAGATGTATGATCACAAGATGTTAGGGGGTGAATAACAGTGGGTGATGTAAACAAAAGACCAAAAGATGCTGGTTTTGCTGCTTGCACTTAGAGGAAGCATGGGCTGATGGCCTCTTCACAGCAGCTCTGTTGGGCAAGGCTTCTGGCCGCAGCTGAAAACCAGCAGCTGGGAAACGAGATCCTGTCTTTTCAATTCTTTGTTGGTCAAAGATGATCAACGTCGGTCCCTGTGCGGGGTAAGCATTGAAGGCTGTAGAAGTAGAGAAACAGCAGTGAGCTAGAACCGAAGTTTTGCTTTGCCTCTCAAGGGTGCCAGTGTCAAGCTCTTTCACTTATTTTGTGTCTGATCCTCTGAAGTCTTGCACTTCTGTAAATAGATAGCTCTCATTACAGACAGGTTAGACTTGTAACAAAGGCAATTTTTTGTGGATTCAGATCTGTGTTGTGTTGAAGACTTCAGTGATGTCATATGTGTTGGGTATTACCACACCATGCCAGATGTATTGGGTTCCTCCAGAAACTGGGGCTTAATAAAGGACTTTCTCTACCCATTTGTTAATTGCAGCAGAATTTAAGTATTTTGTAATTTAGACTGGGATACTTCAGTGAGTTACTTTCACTGTCTCCAGAGCACGTTTTGTGGCATGAGCACCAGTTGCAGAAAGGTAGGCCAGAGTCTAGTAGCTCTGGAGAAAGATCGATATGAAGTTGCAAGCTTTAAAATAAAGCAAGCCGCTCACTTTGACTGAGCAGTGGTGTTTAAACACATCCATTGTGCGTTCCATATAGCTCTGATGGCAAACAGCAAGTCCCTAGTAACACTGCTCGGGCTTGTTGCTACATGGAAATCCAAAGGGTAGATCTAAGTCCATTGCAAGTGTTATAATTCACACTTGAGGCTCATGCAGACGCTGTTTTTGGTTTAATTTCTTTATTCAAAATCTGCTCTTTGTAATTTTTTAATGTATATATTTAAAACAGAACAGATTCTAAATGCTCAGTCAGAATTTGAGTATCTTTATTCATAAGCAATGTTAACTTGATCTGTTTCCTTATCTAGAACAGTGATGGACCAAATCTGTTTAAGACTGTAGGAAAAAGGATGCTGTGCAAGACAGAGCCCATCTCCAGCAATGATGGTAACTAAATATCTAGGGAAGAATAAGAATAGGGTAGGCATGTAGCACCTCTCCCCTGTGTCCTTGCTTGCTTCTGTTTTCAACTCAGATCTGATTTCTTGATACGAGCATGGTTTCTCTTTGAGTATCTATTAATGGATTTGTCTTTCATGTACTTGCTTGGCCTCCCCTGAGTCACTTTGGTGCTAGAAGCATGAATCTTTACTGTGGATTTCAACACTTAAAAGTGGATTTAGACCTTCCTCTGTTTGTTTTTAACTTGCTTCCTATCAGCTTCATTTGCCTCTGTAAATTATTGTCTTGGTGGAGAAAATGAGTAGTCAAACATTGATCGCAGCTTTTGAGGTGGATTATTTAGTGACGTAGTGTATTCTGTGTTATCTCTTTGTTTCCTGATAATTGCTAACACTCAATATGCCTTTTTTTGACAGCTGCTGAGATGGGCTTGTTCTATAGTTTAAATTTTTTTCCATGAAAATGTCAGCTCAAGTTCTTATTTCTGTGCAGTAACAGGTCAGAGCCCATCATTTAATATACAAAGGTCAGGATTATTTCTCTATATCTTCCACCCTTCCCTTGCTGTCATGCATCCATTTTCATGAATCTACACTGAATTGCATCTTCCTGAAGTTCATCAGTCTTCCCTTCTCCTTTACTCTCCTGAATAACTTTATATCACTAACATATTTTCTTGCTTTTGTGCTCAGCCCTCTTAATGAATTGTCACAAATGTGCATTATCTCCCACACAGCTGTATTTGTGACTGGCTGTTTGTGGTTATAGGACTATTTGGAGACTTTAATCTGGGTTGTCTTTTGTATAGACTGTCTCGCTCTGCTCAGTTTGTCTGAGGTTTTAGTATAGATTGTCTCTCATTAGTGTAGCACATTGGAAAGAAGTTCCCTATCACAGGAGACAATGAAATGAAAAGAAAAATGCGATATAGTTATATATCCTGTATAACAGAGACTGCAAACTAATTTTTAATCCAAAATATAAACACAAGGGAAGTTTCCATGAAGAAAATGTCCACTTAAGGTTCATTTGCAGGAGCAGCATGTGGCTGTAGCTCTGGAGCTTAATGGAATTTAATAGTTGAAGCATATATCTTCTTCATTTTTATTACCTTTGGTTTGTACCTTCATTTTCTATTCCCCCAAATTTTCCCCTGAGTTTGAGTTTATTAAATTGCTAAATCAAGATATAATCAGGTCCACTGTCTTTATGATGAAATCAGATCAAGCAAATAGTGTATTGAGTATTGGGGAACAAGATGTGTTTGGTTTTGGCAAGAACGATTGCTAAACAATTTATTTTCCTTTTGCAGAACCTCCTCTGTTGGGAATTAACATGCTTCTGTGTTAGCAAGAGAAATATGAATAATTTTTATTACTGTAAGGATCCACCAAGGGGATTTGTGGAGCTGAAATAACATTGTAGGTAGAATTTCACCCTTGTTGAACTCCATTAGATGAAAGTTCCCAGGCAGCATTTGAGACAAGCGTCTCTGCCAGAAGTACACTATGAATAATTACTTTTAGTGATTTCTTATCAACTACAAGTTCATTTCAGATCAACTACATTTTAATTTCGGGAGTTTTATCACTGAACAGCCCTCCCCCCCCTTTTATTTTTTTTATTCCCCTTCTTTTTCCTACATACCCAGGTTGTGTAATTTTTGTGTGCCTTTTTTTGGTTAGATCCAAAACTAAATTTTAGGTGAGGTTTACCTCCGGATATGTATGTTAAAAGCTTGAAAAAATTTTTATTTTGGAACTGTAAAAATATTGGACTTTTTTTTCCCCCCATTTGTTTATTGAATTGTTTTGGTTGATCTCAATATGCAGTTTGGGGGGGGGGAAGGCAAATTGACAGAAAAAAATCATCAGCTTTATATTCCTGAATGCCAGGTACTTTAACAATAAACCTTGAACAATTAGTCTCTTCTCCAAAATGTTGTTAATTAGTCCCCAATTAGATGCCTGTTATTTTTGGAAGAGAACAGCAAAATTAGTGGAATTTTGCTTTGCGATGTATTCCCATCAATATGGAAGGGTAGAAAAGATATTATATTGCACCCATGCAAATATTTATAATGTCTTTGGTGTTTTCAGGGTGGCAGTCAATTCTTTTAAAAATCATTTTGTCTCCTACAATAGATTAAACTTTTATTTGGATGATTGGCAGAGGTACATTGTTATCTGTGAACACTTAAAGTCAGAAACTTCTGAAATTAAAAGCAAACACACTTGGAATATAGTTTCCTAAATTTATGCTAATAAAGATTTCTTTTCTTGGGTCCTTTATATGAAAGAAAGCTGTTCCTGCGGTTCTCCTTAGAACTGTGAATCAGTGCTAGTAACTTATTTTAGTAAGCCGGAAATCCTCAGTCCCTTAAGAAGTTGTGTGTGCTGTGGTTCCCCCCTCTTCCAGGCAATCTAGTAACATGTTTTAAAAAGCGGCATTTTCATTAGCTGCCCGTACTGCCGGGTGTCGCTTGGAGGGGTTGTGCCTTGAGGGGTAAATTGTAATGGGACCGGAGGAAGTTGCAGACGTGACTGCTTGCAGGTTAAAATTCAGTTTGCTGTTGAGCTGCAGTAATCTCAGTGCTGTGACTGCTCTGACCCCTCGCAGCTCTGCCCACGGGCGAGCAGCTGAACGGAGAAAGAGCGTGACTGAGAGTCCTGGTGAACATGGACGGGGCCTGCCCTTCCCGTACCTTTGCGTGGTGGTCGATGGCGTGGGGCCCTTCCTGCACAGGGCCTGGACACGCTACCAGGCTTAAGTTTGGAATAATAACTGAGAGGCTGGAAACAGCAGGTGAGGAGAGCGTATGAAGACTGGGGGTTGAGCAAGTGGCCGCGGGCAGTGCGTGCTGGGTTCCTGCAGTGCACTGATGTACCTGAGGGTTGTTTAAAGCCACCTTAGTCGCTGGCTCTGTTGGGCAGCAGCGTGGTGCAGCGAGGACCGTAATGCTGCCTGTGCCCTCGCGCTGCTGCCGGCTCTCGCCGCTGCAAACGCAGTGCTGCCACATTTTTGGAATGTGCTTCTGCCAGAAGTGAGGAGGCAAAACATCAAGCCTTGGGTCTCTGCCTCCATCTGGAAGTAACGCAACCCATGCCCCTTGCTCCAGACTGCATGGCAGGTTGGCAGGGTGGCCCTCTGTGGGCAAGCTGCAAATGAGTGTTAGGAAATCTGGCTCTGCAAATATCTTCCAACTTTTAGTCTGTTTTTTACTGTTTCTTATCTCTCCTCTAAAGCAGGTGTTGCTGTTGTAGCTCAATTTGCAAATAAGAAATAAGCTATCGCTATAGTAGACAGCTCACATAGGTAATACAGACACAGCCTTCAGTATGGACTGTTCCGAGTAAAACAGAGCCTGCCTCTGTTGTTTGAAGTTTCATCTCATCTTACGCCTTTCTCCCATGTATTTGGACATGACTCTAGAGCCTTGCTTGCCATTTCCATTTTTCATCTGTCAAAGCATTGCCCAGTTGTTCTTATTAAATGATTTTTCTTGCACTCTAATTTGCAGTCCCTAATTCACTCTTGTCTCTGCTGTCTCTTTTAGTGCTGCATAATTGAATGATGTATGGAATGAAGTTAAGGCTTCCAGGTGTTAGCCTATGTATCATAATTTGTCCTATATTATGAAATTAAAAAGGATATTATTTAGTAGAAATAGGGCTGAGGCTTGCATCTTATGAGTGTGTGTGTGGGGGGGGAAAAGTCTTTTTCTTATAGTGGATTTCTTGTATTATTTTTATTTTTTATTTTTTTTAGCAGAATTGCTGTAAAAATAAGCACTTCTGACAGAGCACAATGTACCAGTAGGTTGCTGACAAATTAACTGGAGTAGGGTGATGCGATATGAAACAATATACAAAATAAAACAAATTGACCTCAGCCAGCCTGCCTCACAGCAGGACCACAGGAGGCAAAAGGCATTTGGTGACCTCTCTGGGGTAGGTGTGTAGGTTTCCAATTTTGCTGTTCCTTCAGAAGCAGGAAAACTTAATGTCTTGGAAGAAAAGACTTCCAAACTTGGTGATTCATGAATAACCAGAGTGAATCCTGCCCGCAACCCTCTGGAGTAGATACCTGATGTGTAGTCCCAGTTCTACCTTGGCAAATACAGCTGCTGTAGTACCTTCACTTCCTAGTCAATGGCTAAATACTCCAGCATCTTGCACGGAGCAGGGAAACATGAATGAAATAAAACTGCTCCTTGCAGCATCACCACCCCTGCTCCCCGCCCTTGCCCACTGTGCAGCGTGACATGATCTACCAGCTGCCTAAGTATAACCACTCTTGTGATTGCTGTAGTTCGCGTACGTTCTCCTCTAGCTAAGTTTCTTTAGCCAGCTCAGCTGTTATGATGATACCTCATAATAATTATGCTGGTAAGTCAAAGCGAGAAATTAAAATAGTGCAGGTTTCTCCTTCCACAAAGAAATACATATTTCTTCTTTTAATGCTAGCTAAGCTACAGGGACAACATGCCACTTGTTTATCCAATTAAGTGTTGTTTTGCCTCAAATGAGGAAATGGATCTCAGTTTTGGAGAAGAATTCAAAAGTCTCAGCATAGTAGCAATTTAGAAGAAAGATGCCAAGGAGACATATAAAAGTAATTGACCATTACAGCTCCCAAAGGAGCCAATGAAGGAAGGATGAAACTGGAGAACATAAGTTAACTATGACTAACTGCAGAGCCCTTACTTGCAGCAATTATCATTGCTTTCCAGGAAAAAGAGGTGGGGATGTATTAAAAGACAGACTGAACACACAGTGCCAGATCTTCAGCTGTGCTGATTTACCCAAATGAGGTTCTAGGCTATCAAACTTGTTTTGTAGTGGTGATGTGAATTGCTTTGCTGGACCTACAAAAAGGAACTGGCTTAGAGATCATGTTGCATTATCGTTTTGGCAATTTTTCTTGCGCTTCAGACATGACATCTTCCAGCAAGATAGCAGAGCAGATTTTGGCTTAGTCTTTTCATGTTATGCCTGCAAATGTTACTTTATATGGTTCTTTTTCAAGCTGAGTTTATTACTGAACACTTCTTACGCTCTCAAGAAATGTGTTCTATAAAGACCTTGAAAGACGGTTAAATATTAAATTATAAACCAACCAAGTTTGTTTGTCTAGCTTCTTTATGGAGACCAAAGTTAGCGAAATTGAGTTGCATTTTTCAATTTTGACAAGTGTGTTCTGTGTTTTCCGATTGTTAAAAATCTTTCTGTTCTTTGAACTATGAAGTCACATCTAACTTTTGGGGGGAAGTTATTCTTTATCCGGGACACTGCAATGTAAAGACCTAAGATGCAGAGCATGGACACAGTGACATACAAAGCCTGTAAATGAATTAGTCTTGAGAGTTAAAAGTCTGAATCAGAAAAATACCTGAGGCATAATAGCTCAGACTCACAAAGAGGATGTATTTCTGAAGTGTAGGAATTTGTGAATTGTCAGTCTGCCTTTGGCATTTCTGATGTAGCCCTCATACAGGCTATTTTTGTGACTGAGCAAATCACTAGGGTCCCATTTCTGTCCAAGTCAGGAGATCTGAGTATAGCATAGCTCCTGCCTGCCTTAAAAACAAAACAAAACAAAACTTTAAGTGAGAGAGAAATGTGCTCAGGACCTATCCTTTCTAATCCTGATTACAAGATGCGGGCTGTTCAGATGTTTAACCTGACCATGACAGTAGACTGAGCAGTGATTTATAGCAGTGCCACAGAGAATTTGGTAGTATTTCTTGCCATCCTTTATATCCCCTATAGAATTAAACTGGGACTCTGGTTCATGTATGCACATGGGACTCTTACAGTTGTGAAGCACTGCTGTCCCATGGAGCAGATATTACTGACTGAGAGGAACTGGGTTAGGCATTTGGGAACTGTATTTCTGCATTTCTACCCACCCAGTTGCGCGCCACTAAGCACACTGACTATATATGCGGCAAGATGTGTGCGTATGTACCTCTATGTAGCATTTACTCTCCAGTATTTGGCACAGATCAAGTTTAAGGATATCTCTGCCTCTCAGAGCACGATCTTATTTGGGATTCGGGGTATAAACGCAGGCCAGTGTAACCTGCCTTTCTCCTGTTTGATGTCAAGACATGAGCCAGGTTCAGTTCTGCTTTTTCAGGCACTGCTACTGCTTCCTCTCCATCACCTAGAGGTGGAGCCCTCTTGGCTGACTCGGGTGGCCCGAGTTGCTTGTTGCTCTCTTGAGTGTAAGATACCTGACTGATAGCTGAGTAGTTGATCAATTGGTCTAATTTGGCAGCAGTAAGTAGGAACCTGAATGCAACTCAAAGGGACTAGGAGTGTAGTTACTGGTGATTGCAGAGGTTTCAAGAGTGTGCCAGGGAGTGTGATGGACTGCAGCACACAACAGGCAGCAGAAAACCGCTGTTGCATTAGAAACCTTCTCGCAGGAGTAGTGGCAGTGTGGGGGGAGAAATGTCCGGGGCTTCTGGACAAGACTGTAATCTCAATTCCAGAGTATTGGAGAAAGAAACCCATAATATTGCAAATACCACAGATTTTTAAAGATTTTTTTAAGATTTTAAATAAGTCTATTGAATTGCATGGCTTCATAAATCCGGAGAATATCAAGCAAGGGGAAAGGGCAATTATTGAGAGAAGTAAGCCTTTCGACATAGTCTGTTAAGGCTCTGTATTGGGCCTGCTTTTATTTAAAACTTTCATTAATGGTCATGGGACAAAAGTAAGGAATGGGTAATGAAATTTGCTGAAGACCCGAAGTTGGAAAGTATCATCTGTGCAGAGATCTGAGATGTTGTATTGCTACAATAGATCATGTCAAGGCTGGAGTAACAGGGGAGAAGAAATTGTGTGTCATAGCTAGGAGCTGCGAAGTCTACTTTTAGAAAGTTATCTGCTGGAAATATAAAATCAAAACTAGACATACTAGTTGATGCCAAGATGGGCTTATTATATGTGAGGTGTTGCCATGAAAAAAATCAAAAATGATCCTAGGACTGAGCAGAGATGAGAAAAATAAAGTGAAGATGCGGCTAAAGGTTTGCTTAAAATACAGTGGATGTTTCTCATCATTCAGCCTGAAAAAGGCAGGAAAAGAATTAGTGGGAAGTATCATGTCCTATTTATACTCTTCTCTAGGAGTCTGTATTTGGCAATTCTTGGCAACGGGATACAGGGTGAGAGACATTGGGCTGAGCCAGTCCCGCTGTTTTGTGATGCTTGGTTTGTGTGATGGAGAACTGGTGACTGGGTTTGCTGATACAGGCAAATGTATCAGTCCTGTTGGTAGCTGCCCGAGTACTGGTCTGGATGCTTAAACCAGTCATTTGTGAGGGCTTGCAGACTCTTCCTGAAACAAATGGGCTGACATTCCTGGGAACACCTGGAAAACTTTACTCTCTCTCTCTCTCTATATATATATATATATACATATATAAAGTAAGCTTTGAAATTGGAGCATAAGAGAATAGGTAAGTGCAGGAGATGATTTATGCATACTTAGCCTATCTGAGGGTAGGATTTCAAGCAGTCAAGAAATTCCCTTTTAGCCCTACTTCTCTGAAATTTGACTGATAAACATCTTATCTCATTCACAAGTGGCCTTAGTTCACATCAACTTTATCTTTCTTGTAAGGATATAAAGGCTAAAGTGACTGCACTTCCTGAGGGCACGGTGAACCTGTATTTTGTATGAGTCCAACGAAAAACAAACAAAACCCTACCACTTCACCCCACCCTGGCCATCAAATATACCCCATAAGTTTCTGACTCAGTGAGACATCTCACAAATGAGCTGAATTAACCCACTAATAACACAGGGAAACAGAGAAGAAGTAAGGCTTCTCTGTCTCCACAGAACTTGAGATAAAAGTTGGAAAGTTGTGTTGCTTATGTAACTGATTGCAGAGAAAAGATCTTGGCAGCGGTAAAGTTCAGTTGTCTGGGATCTGTCGTATACAGAAACTGAGCCACTGCAGTGTGTATACGTCTGGAGGCCAGCGAGCACAGCAGCATTGCTGTAGGGTTTGTAGGAACTGCTTAGCAGTGGTATGCAACGGGAGAATCGACGCGCAAGTGGCTTTATTTGGGAATGCAGCTATTGAGGGAGACTGCAGCAGGATCTTAGAAACTGCTTAAGAGCTTTGGTGAAGGAACCCCAAAACACCTGAAACGTGCCCTGCTTTTCAGGAGTGTTGTGGTATAATTCCCTGGTCCTTTCAGGCACAGGCAGAGAGGGTATGGGTGCCCCAATATTGCAGCTGTGGAGTCTGGAATAGCATTAACCTCTCTCCTGCTGGCCATGGCAGAAAATGTTCTGGTCAAAAAGCATATTTGCAGATTGGCTGCCTGTTTGCTGGGGAGCTTCTGCTTCCTAGTATTAAGTGTTTCTCTACTGATGAATGATAAATAGTAAGGGAAAACGAAATAGACCCTGAAATCAGGGTTTATATGAGGAACTTCTCTGTCAGATCAGCCTGATTAAATCCCATCCTGTCCTCATCAGGCTTCTGCCCACCAGAAAAGGGGGAGAGAGCATCTCGGTACTTCAGCATGCGTATTGGTGATTTGTGCAGAAAAAGGGTAAGAAGCACTATCATGACAAAATGGATATTGGGAAGAGGAGGCAAGCGTGAGTTTGAGACAGAGCTTCAGAAGTGTGTGGTGGTGTTGTGTGTGTTTTTTTTTTTTTTTTAATAACCTCATTCTTTTGTCTCATTTTGAAATGAACCTACAATATGGTCGACTGACCCAAATGCATTTCGCACCTGTCTGCTTTAGACAGTGAACCCCGGGGAGCTGTGATTGCGTGGGCTGCTCTGACCAGGCAACGCCTGCTAAAAGCGATGTCCATGAGTATCCTAGAGTTGCTGAATGGGGCACGCTTCAGAAGCTTTTTTTTTTTTTTCCTTTACAATCACACTTTCCCAATTTTCATTAAAAGAACAGTTTTTGAACAGAGTAGTGAGGGTTGCTGGGTCATTCAGGCAGGATGCAATAAAGAGTACAAATCCACAGTAATTTTAAGAATAACAAGCAAGAAAAAGGTCCTTTTGAAGTTTCCCCTTTATTCTGATCTTACTGTACTTGTTCTTCTGTATCAGTTAGCCAAACCTTAGACAATGTGATGTCTTAAAGAAATGAACAATTCTGTCTTAACGTAACTTTCACATAAAGCCCCTTTTGTCCCTGAATGGATGACGTACTGATGTGGCACTGCGCTGTGAGTGTAATTCTGTACAGCGTCAGTTATAGCAGCACTATTAGATGTGACTGTCACCTGCCATACCTTGGTCTGTGTGGTGCAGCTCAGACTCGTCCTTTGCTTGCTCTGACCTTTGTTATTCCCTCCGAGCACCGCTCGCAACTGGAGCTGACTGCTTGCATGGCCTCTCCAGTCCAAGAGCGAGGAGGGTGATGTGTGTGGAGGCAGGTTATTTATCTCCCTCTCTCCCCACTATGAGTGACATCCTTTTCTCCCTTCAGCAAAGTGCAGTGGTGGAAAAGAGCCTTTGTGTGCTTTCAGAAAGGTTCAGTCCTAGGGGAGGCAGGTTGAGAGCAGAGGTCTCATACACTGGGGATAATGAAGGGATGGCAGGGAAAAAAGAGTTACTCTAATTACAGCCTCTGGCTTTTATTGATATCTCCCATGGACAGATCCTTGCTTCTCAGCAAAAGCAGAGTAACTGGGTACCCTTGGTGCTGCCCAGAATCCCCTCAAACTCACTGACCCTTTGTCCAAAAGGATTAAGGGTACTAAAGTTTTTAGTAATATCAGATGTCTCTTTGGTATTGGTTTCAGGAAGGATTCAAACACACTGCTTCCTGTTGCTGGAACAGGATAATGACTCCTGCATTGCGCCTTTATATGATCACAGTGCATTGGAGTTGCCAATAGGAGAGAAGCCTGGGCATCCTGGACTCGTGTGTGAAATTCTGCAGTGTAAGAGCCTGATTAACTCTTTAGAGAATTATTTTCTGAAGACTCTGCCGGGACTGGGAAGTCTCTCTGTGTTACCTTCCACTTCAAGAAATTACTGGGAAAGTATGTCAGTCAGCAAACTATTTACTTTCTGGCTTGGATTCTTTCTGTATAGACTTGCATTGTTTTTAGTCAGGCAGCACACGATGCTTACGCTGTAGTCTCTGCATGTGTTTTTTTTTTTTTTTTTTTTTGAATCTTTGAAAAGCAGATTCCTGCTCCAGAAACTGTGGTGAGAAGAGAGAGAGGTGAACTTGATGCTGATGACAAGAAATTCTAACCATTTTGCTCCGCATGAGTGTTGGACAACATCGCAGAAAATATTCTTGTAGTGCTTCCAAATGTGTCTTGTACAGAAGGCTGAGACAAAGAACATCTCTGGTTTTCTGTATTACTATAACTGCAAAGAATGAAACGTACTCTCTCTCTTCTGCAGCAGCTTAAACTTAATGGATGACTTGTAACACAGTTCTTCATGTTGTTATGTGTTTTCAGAGCAAAGATTTATCCAGAGGGACAATTTCATGCTCTGGTTACAGTAGCAAAAGAGACAGTACCCCAGGTAACTTACCCAGCTGCTCCTGACTCATTAACTGGACAAAATTATTTTCATCTGTAAGATGTGTAGAATCACTCCTGGCAGTTCTCAGACATCTTAGTTTAATTCCTCCCCTCTCCTCTCTATACATCTCAAGCTTTTTCCCTTGGTTCCCTGCTTGAGAAGCATTTACGCACTGGGGAGTGTTACCCCTAGGGGATGGGGCTGAAGGGAAGGAAGCACATTGCTGGAGACCTGAGAAGATGCCGGGGTCAGGACTAGGAGTGGAGTGGTGATAGCTCCAGCCAGGCAGCAGAGTGAGCAGGAATAGTGGGCGTCCACAGTTGCTGAGATCCTTGCTGCTTTCTCTCAGCCTACCTCCGTGGACAGGAGACGGTGGGGCTGAGGGTGGTAGTTTGAATCTTGACAGTCTTGGGCAGGCTCTCTGGCTCCCAGAATAGACTGGCTCCTTGCTGGGCCACTGCCTGCCCAATCCAATGGCATTGCTCCCTCTGCTCTCAGCACCTTCCAGGGAATGTATGTTCTTTTCCTTATGTCCCCTATTTTGATAATTACTGCCCAGATGATTAGACATGTTGTGAAGCTTGTTTAAAATGGGTACATGTGAAATACAGATTAAAAGTAGTATTTAAATGCAAAGTATTTGGTTTTGTGCATGAATTTACTCTGTGCATGTGCTAGTTAAACAGTAGTACAGCAGCAGCAGTTTGGCGTAGTATCCCCAGGGGGTTTTGGAGTATGAGGGGAGCAGATTTTGTTGTTGTTGTTGTAAGCAAAACAGTTAGCATTTTCTGAGTAACAAAAGCCCACAAGAATATCTGCAAAAGCCATTCACAGCTAAGGGCCAAATTCTGCCAGTGCTGCTCATGAGGCACAGTCCCAGGCTGACTGAACTGGTTGGGAGGTCTTAGAGGAAGTGGATTTTTTTATTTTATTTTTACTTTTTTCCTTCCCCACTGGAGAATACTAGTGTGCTGAGGTTGAAAGGTTTCATAGGATGGGTAGGTACCAGGCTGGTTTCTAGACAACCTACAGCTCAGTCTAAGAGACCAGCTTTCTCCCACAAGTGCTAGGTCAGTCTGTCGGATCAGTCTGACTTCCTGGGGAACAGGGTGCTCTTCGGAGACGGGAAGGGCAGCACAACCTGGCTCTTGCACTTGTGCCGTTGTTTCGTGCATCCTTCACTGCTGAGTGTCTGTTTGGTAGCAGGAGTTCTTAGCAGGCTAAATTCAGACTGGGGTGGCTGAAGTGAAAGATTGATTTCTAATCTGTCTTAGGTGCTTATGTAGTCCCCTTGATTGAAGCAGTTGAGTATCTCACAGCATTTATCTTCTATACCTCACTGAACTGTTAGGAAGTTTTAACTCTGGTTCACAAACTGAGAATGGAGCAGAGCAGCTCGGTGGTTTGCCAAAGGTCAAACAAGAAGCTCCTAACGGTGCACGTGCAAAGAATTAAATAAGGGGTGTCTGGCTGTAACCTTCATTTTCCTCTTCTTTCAAATCACTGGACACATGTGACTGGTACACAACAAAAAATGTATATCTGGAATGAGCATATTGTGCTTGCTGTGCAGTATTGAACTTGTGTAGTATATTTTGGAGAATTACTTCATGGTCGTTGCTGAATGATCTGTAGTGAATAATGTCCAGCCAGTATCTTGCTTTTGAAAATGAGAATTTAACATTTAAATTTGTTTGACATAGTTCTTGGTGTGCTTTCACTGATGGGCCATCTCCTTAGATGCAAAAGGCTATGAATAGAAGTTTATTCTTGACAGCAAAGTGAGACAGGAAAAAACACTTTTCAATTCTGGAATTTTTTCTTTGTTCCTCTTTTGAACTGTGATGACTTGAGGGGAATGATGTATTTCAGAAAGGCACTTTGAATGTGAATATGTAATCTCTGGAAAATAATTTGATAATGAAATATCATCTAAAAAAGATAATGTCAATAACAAACACTTAAATCTTTAGACTCCAAAGGGATTAGCAGAAAGAAATGTTCAGGCTTTGCTGTGTTGTTACCAGTAATTATGTAGCATTCATGCAGTACTGTAAGTAAACACTGACTGATTTCCCCCCCCTTTTCCCTTTTCCCTTTTCCCTTTTCCCTTTTCCCTTTTCCCTTTTCCCTTTTCCCTTTTCCCTTTTCCCTTTTCCCTTTTCCTTTTTCCCTTTTCCCTTTTCCCTTTTTCCTTTTTCCTTTTTCCTTTTTCCTTTTTCCTTTTTCCTTTTCCCTTTTCCCTTTTCCCTTTTCCCTTTTCCCTTTTCCCTTTTCCCTTTTCCCTTTTTCCCTTTTTCCCTTTTTCCCTTTTTCCCTTTTTCCCTTTTTCCCTTTTTCCCTTTTTCCCTTTTTCCCTTTTTCCCTTTTTCCCTTTTTCCTTTTTTCCCTTTTTCCCTTTTTCCCTTTCCTCCTTCTTCTGTCTGGTGGACTTAAACCTGTAGTAAAAATGCTAAAAAGGATCTTGGGAAGTCATTGAATCTGTTCCTTTTCACTTCCCCCTTCCCAGCATTATCGTGTTTCTGGTAAAGGAAGACTGGGAAAGGCTAGTGTTTCTCACTTGAGCTGTGCAATGTGGAGTTACAGAACCTATTCCTCCCCTCTTCTTCACTATCTTTGTGTGTATTTTCCTATTGTCCTGTTGGTTTCAGAGTATACTCTATTCTTGTATTTTTGCATAATAAAACTTCCTTTTAGAACTTTAATAAGAACATTGCCAATAAAAGCACAAGGAAACATCCCCTGACGGGGAAGGTGAGCTTTCATAGAGAAACACAGTTTAAGGGCAGAGACTCAATTTGATGTCTTATGTTTTAAATGAAAGCATTGAAAAGGTGGGGGAAATGCTGAAAAGGTCAGTTGGTGTTTGTTTCATAGGTGGCAAAAAAGATTGGGGGGGAAAGGCCTTGTAAGCGGGAAGGGTGAGGATTAGTGAGATTCTAGTGGTCTGTGAAAGTCCTCTCAAACAAACTGCTTCTGTCTGTCTCATTTTCTACTTCTGTTTTGTTAGTCCTCTATGTATCGATTTTTTGCAAGAGCTACAGTCTTTTGAAGGCTGCATGAAGTAAGCACTCCACAATACTAGTGTAGGGTCTCCAGATCTTTGACTACTGCCTTCTACCGTGCTTTGGAGCTAGCTAGAGATGGCAGAAGCTGCTGAAGGGATGTTAAAATTAATGTGCTCATCCCTTAGTTGGCAGTGCTCAAACTGGTGTCTGTAAGGTGCAAATGAACCCTAGCAGTGGCAAAAGGTATTTCATTTCCTGAGATGATTGCAGACCTTGGCTTTCCAAGAGTTTGATGTACCTTCACATCTAGCTCCGACACGCCAAGAATGACTTCCCACTAAGGATCACTTACTTCTGGCACAAATGATTTTTGACTTACAGTTCTTTAATTGGTTTTATGATACCATGATGGTTTTCATATCAGTATCCAACTTGCACATTGTAAAAACTTTGGTGTTCAAATCAACATTTGAGTCTTGGATGTAGTGAAAAGTTTTTACAAGTTCATTTCTTCACTGTGTACTCTGCTTGGATTTCTGAGAGCAGTGTTTTGTGCTGCTTTTTGCAGATTCATTCTGCCTTTTGAAGACTTTCTATAGAAATCTTCTTTGTTTTGCTTCTTAATTTTTCTATCAATCCCGTCTTGTTTACCCACTTTTACTTCATCATTTCCTTGTTTTCCATCCAAAACTTGCAACCCAATCTCTTTCTGTTCTGTAGCTTCATATAGCTTCATTGCCTTTCTAAAGTTGAAATTGGGAGCAGTTGAAGATGCAATGGTTTCACAAAGCTGAACATCTGTTTTAAAGGTGAAAACGTGTTAGGTTCTACTTCTTATTGAAAAAGTTGATGATGTAAGAAGAGTGGGACCCAGGGTGATAAGGCAAAGGTTAGATAAAGAGAAGGCAGGGCCAACAAAAGCAGAAGTAAAAATAGGAAAAGCTGGTAAAGAAGCAAAGGACGTAATAAGATAAAAACATAGCCAAAAAAAAAAGCAAACACTGGTTGTGATGTTGAATGTTTTTCTAAGAAATTTTAGATCCTTGGCTATATGCTGGTAGAAGTTTTCTTATGTATCCTGAAGCAAGAACATAGTGCTTCTAAATTATTTTTCCATTTTCATAGCATTATTAGTCAATATAGCTGTTACGCATGTAATCTGTAATATAAAAATCAGCATTTCTTACACCTGACATCTCAGGCATGCTAAGGGCAGAGTCTGCAACTTGATTGTTTAAGTATTTTGCAAAAGAGTGCAACTTTGAACATTTTAAATGGAGTTCATGACGTTTGCATGGTCTTGTCAAGAACTGTATGCAGAGAAAGAAATGTTGATATCTAGCTGGCACTATTAAATGTAGTGCAGTACCTTTTGAAATCGGAGCTGGTGCTTAGTAGAAAGCTTGAACCAAACTTCTTGTCCATGTAACTGCTTATGATAGAAGTAAGGCAACTGTAAAGATAGAAGTAAGGCAGCTGTAAAGTTTTACAAACCCCATGAAAGAAATCAGAAGGTGTGTCCAATAAGCCCTGTAAGGAGCCAGAAGAGATGGCAAGGGGAAGCTGGGGATGGGATGGAGCAGAAACAGAGGGACATTCAGGAGCAGTATCCCAAGGCCGTAAGGGGTACTGGGGGAGTGCCGGGTACCAGAGGAGCAGGCACCTGCAAGCACTGGCCGGCTGCTTGCTGCAGTTCAGATAGTCTCATATTGCTGTGGCTCTCGTGGCATGTGCAGCTGTGGAAACTGGATGTTGACTTAAGGATGCAGGGCCAGCACACTCACAACTGCTCTAATCAGATGTTTTGTAATTACTGCATCCTATCCAGAGCAGGGAGTTGCATCCACAAAACAATTTTTGTTTTGTTTAATCTAATATGTATCTTTCAGTCTGCGGTGGAGAACAATAGCTCTTTCTGTACAGAAAAGTACAGAAGGCCACAGCGGATATTTATTGAAATAACAAGCCCAGAAGAAAGACAGTTGGAAAGAATCCCTTGGGTATGTAATTAAAGTTAATTTTCAGATAGTTTCTTTTATGTGTAGACCACTCCTGCAAGCATGGTAATGCTTTGAGCTTACTGGGAAGTACAGCAAGTGCAGGTCCTTGGGCTGTGCTAACTTTGGAGCCTGATGTGAAACTCGGAAGATGTTCTCCTTTGCTTGCGTTTCTCTTATTGTATCCGCTGTTGAACTTGCGCATGTTGCCCTGAAGCGTTGTCCTAAAATGCTCTACATGTGTCACTTCAGAAATGCTTGTTAATGAGCAATAATTGAAGGGTGCTTCTGGGACCAATTTTAAACAGTTTGGATCATTCATTTCCAGGAGATAGTATGTGTCTGTTCAAAGGTACAGCGCAGCTCTGAGGAGATTTTTACCCTGCTCTAAGAAAGATAAATATTACTTTGGATTTGCCAAAATACAAGAATTGGAGAGAAGGGTGAAATTATGGCTGTCATTGTGCCACAGAGAAAGAAGTTTTATTTTTCTTATGCTTCTGAAGAAACGGAAGCTAGCCTGCTGCGTCAGATGTGAGTGAATCGGCACTGGCAGACGAAAGAATAACGAGGTGTGGTGAGTATAGCTCGCACAAGTAAAGGCCTAACTGTGTACAGGCAGCTGAAGAGAAAAAGACCATGGTGAAAAATATGGACTGTCATACTACTTACTATATGATGATAGGTAGTAACATGCAATTTTAAAGTATTTACTTTACCTCATGTAATTTGGTGTGGCAGCTTTGTAAAAAGAAAGCAATAACTAGCCTATTACCTGCTTTCCAGAAAAGCTTTTCTGTGCTGACAGCCTACATATTGATGAAAGTAGAGTAACCGTTACCAGGTAGGCAAAGGACAATTTGCAGAGATGTAAGCAGGCACCTGCAGCAATAGCTGGTAAAACCCCACAGAGCTCCTTGTTCATATCCCCGGATTGCATTAGTCCTTTTGACTGCAGATAGGAGCCAGTGTCCAGCCAAGCTGAGGTGTCCCTAAATTCTTCTCAGAATTGTTGCTTCCCAGACTACAGCCCTGTTTTGTGAGGCGTAGTTTCTGCGTTGTGCAGCTTTTCATTTGACTTTATAGAAATGTGCGCTTTTTCCTGGAGCCCGGATTACAAATGACTGCTGCATGTCTGTCACCTCTTCCCTGCAAACTAAGCATTCCCCACAATCTTTGTATTATCTACAGAGCTCACCAGGAATGTAGTCATGTCTTTTTTTTCAAATCTTTCTAAAGATATTCAGTGACGGAGGGGGAAAAAATTCCTATGGCCAGAGGATTTCAGTAGAAATGCACCTGCTTGATAATGGCTGCTCATTTTCAATTGTATCTTAAGTGCTCTCAATTAGCCAGGTTTTGAATCAATGTAATGTATGTAGCATTGATTTTTAAACCATTCTTCATCAAAATGTGCCAAGATATATACCTTATGAACCCTAAATGTGTCTTACGAATGCTATATCATTAACCAGTCAAACTTGTAATCTCATTAGGAAATGTAATTACAAAATGTAAAATTCTATAAACAACAGATCCTGTCTAATGAGATTAAAGTTGGCTTTAGCCATATTTCCTGCTGTTAATTCCTTACTAGTCTGGTTAATATCAGCTGTCCTTCCCTTCCCTCCCCTGCCCACCCTGAGTCACGTCAAGTTCGTGTGACTCTGATATCCTATGTTGTGCTGTATGTCCTCAATAAATACAATCACAGCCTTGACTCTTGTCAGTTCTTGGAACCATTTCCCTTGTTCCAGTGTTTATGAAGAATGACGTTTCCACACTGAAGGACAAGTTTCCACACAGTTTCTTGATCTGGTCTTTTACAACTCTTGGAGACAAGTTATCAAAACTTCCTGACCCTAAAAAGGTCTAGCTTTAGTAGCTGCTGTTTAACATCATCCTTAGTTACTGTTGAAGTAGGGATGTTATGACTACATTGCATGACTGTCCTCCCAAGTACAAAATAAGAATACTATGCTGAAAAATTCTGTTGTTTGTCTTCTATCTGTCTGTCTATCTATCATTTTCATTTAATAAGGGCTTTCTAATCACTGTCCGAGGAGATTTTGTCTTCCTCAACAGAATTTGCTGATCCTTCCTCTCTGCTGGCTCAGGCATCTGTTTGTTTTGCTTAAGACTAAAGCTGGTTTGAGGGTACTTCTAGAGGAAACTTGTAAATGGCAATCATTGCTTTTGGTTCTGGTAGCATGACTTGCTCATGAATCTAAATGGACGTGTAGTGGATACAGTCTATTAAGATGAGATTGCTATGTTATTTTATTTCATACTGTCCTTGCACTGGTCTTCAGACAGACAAGCAGTTGTGTTTGTGCTCAGTTTCAACATGAGAAAAGTCAAATTCCATTAGACAAATGCAGGGCCATGGTATAGATTTTTTTACCAGCTTTAGGTAGCGGTTTGAGCAGCATTAAGAAATAGATTCTTTAAAAATATCTTTTTCACTAGTATTGTTCAGAGAAAATCGGTATTCAAACTGCACCATCCAGGTAAGGGTGGTCCTTTAAAATAGCTAACTTGCCTTAAATGAGATAGGATGTCTGTGTTAGCTCAGAACAACCCCTTTGCTTTCCATGAAATGTGACTACAACCTTAGCAGATATTAAAAGATGCGCATCAGTCTCGTAAAACACCAGAGAAATTGCAGTTCAGATTGCAATTGGCAGGAGAGGATAGATAAGTTATTTAACTTAAATGTTTCTGAATACGCTAGCAATGCCAAGGAAGCTGATGAAATTAAGACCTGTGTGTCTGTCTCCCAACAGGTTTTATTCTATCAATTTTTCAATTAAAAAAAAAATAGTTGGTTGCTATTCTTCCGGGGTGTGTGTGTGTGTGTTTTTTTTGTTTTTTTTTTTAAACTGTGTGGCTGTTACAAGTTTTAGAATTACATAGTCTATTTTGGCTTTTAATTGCTATTTCTAAAAACTAGTGTGAGACTATAAGAACACAAAATAGAGGAAGTATAAGCATCAAACCATACTAAGAATATTGTTTATAATGAAAACCAGAAGTGCTCTAGAAGTGGCATTATGGTGTACACATCAAATTCACTGCTGTTGATGATAGTTTATGTTCACTTTCTTGGGTCTTTCATAAGTTTTGCTTCATTGTGCAGGCTTGTAAATCCCAATTATACTAATGGGTGTCATGCTTTCCCATTTCGGGGAAGAAGTGCCAAATACAGCCACAGTGGGATGCCCTCATCTAGCTCTTACACTGTAGAGTATTTCTCTTAGCTATCAGAAACATTACACTGGGGGTAAGCACATCAATACAGCTTGATTTCAGGTCCAAGGACAATGATCTGGAAAGCTGTTTGCTGTAATGTTCTGCCAGGCTGTTGCATATTGGAACTAGAGATAAAATGGTTGTCACATGAAAGGAGGAGAAAGTGGCATTTTGCAAAGTTGATGGTCAGTTAATTAATGCTGAAAAATACATAGCAACTTGCTCTTGTACTTTTTAGAAACATTATTTGATATGCTACCCTCATTTACTGAAATGTCTCATAAAATAATTCTTTGCTATGAATTAGAAGGCCAAACATTTGTGCTCCTCCGTTTCCAAGAAACCAGTTGTACAGAAAGATATGAAACATAGGTTGGCACCACCATATGGTATTTTGATGAGGACTGATGTCCTGTCTTTGTTTTGAAAGAAGTCAAGTCACAGATGTTACTCTGCTTTCCTGTGGCCTGTTTAAGTAGGTTGTGTAACTGTTTGGGGGTTTTATATGTCTATTCGTTAGGCAGCATTCTGAAGAGGTTTTGAACAAAAATAGATGCTTTTAGGAGAGTTGTATGGAGCACCAATTCTAGGTTTGTTCGTGCTTTGCCAGTACTCTTAGAGCTGGATTCAAGGATCCAGGGACCTTGAGAGAGGAGCTTGGTTGCTCCAGAGGGCAACTGAGCCTGCTAAGGATCAGCCTTTTCTCTAAAAGGGGCCTACAGTGACTGAGCTCTTAATTCATGTTGTTGGCACTTCATAGTATTGTAAAGGTCTTGTTTAGCACTGTTAATGTTTACTTTTCATTAATGACTGTGATAGGTATTTCATTTGGGTGCCTGAAGTTGGATGGAGTAAATCTGGGATGTTGTCCCTGACTTATTCTGGGATTAAATCAACAGGTTCAAAAGGAATGAAGTTACTACAACCAATATTTTACATACTCTAGTCTAACCTTACTTCAGGTTTCTGTCAGATCCAGAGGCTTTTAAAAGGGTGTTATAAATCCCTGTGCTAATTGACTGGTTTAATGGGACATTTTATCTAGAACAAGGCTCCATAATTTAACATCTTCTCCGAACAAATGGTGGCTTTTGGCCTGCTTCATAATCCTGGCAATTTTTCTTTCTTTTTCTCCACACAGGGCAAAGAAAGTCAACTTCCCAAATATTTGACTACTTGTTTTGAGTATGTCCATGGCACAGTTGACTGCATTTTCAGCTTCGTGGTACTAATAAGTTGATTCTGAAGTGATCAGTACTCTGATTTTTAGCATTTCATTCAAGTCTCCGCTTTGATGCAGCAGTGTTATATTTCCTTACAATTTAAAAACGTGTGTAAGCAAGAGAATGAAAATATTTGTTATACAGAGTAACTGTTTCGTATTATAAGAGCTTATAACTCAGAAGGAAAACCATCTGGTTAAAAGTATGTGCATTATTCTCATTTCAAATATAACCCCAGGGTGGTTTTTTCTTGTTTTATTTCTGACTGTTCTCCATTTCATCTAAGAACTTGTTAATGATCTGTGGCAATCAAATTCAGCAATAGCTAACAGTGAAAATAAATTAATTTTGAAGTGCTGTTGTCCCTCACTCCCTGTTCTCCTATTAATTGTTACATGGATCTGTTGTGCCTCATCTTAAATGAAGTTATTAGATGTAGGTGCTGTGTATTCCTTTGCTGAAAGATCAAAACCACAATCTCCTGAATGTTCTTTTTAAGGGTTCTGAGTTGTAAAGGAGGAGAGAAAACCAAAGTTAAGTGGTATTACCAAAGAAATACCTGGCTGTCTCTGGGTACATCTACGCTTTATAATGCAGCGGAACATGAAGACACACCAGCAAGAATCAAACTAGGTCGGGTACCAGAAAGATCTAGCTCCAATGGACTCCAGATGCTGAAAGTAACCCAAGCAGGTCTCTCTAATCCTGAACAAGCTGTTCAGCCTTGGCTATGTTGTTTCACCCCATAGCTGTCTTGTGCAGTGCCATAACCAAATACAGGCCTCATTAAATGGCTTAAATGAAAAGAAGCTTACTGAACCGTCAAAGCGTATTGAAATATTGGATGTTAAGGTTTGTTCTTGTTACCAACAGCTGCTAAATTATCACCTGGTAATTTTGCGGTTGCTTAAGTGCTACCTCTCCCCTGAATTTTAAAGGTACTGTGGACCTTTAATTCAGTGTGAGGCTGACTTGATTAAGGGTTTCTGTTTAAAAACTTAAATAACAAAGCCCAGAGCCCTTGCATGCATCGCTGTTTACCTGTTTGGCAGCTCTGATGTGTGCAAGGGATAAATGAAATAGGAATGGCCTTTTCAATGTGGCTCTGGGCTACAGGGTTTTTAACAGCAGGAGCTACAGTCCGGAGAGGAAAAAGAGTGTTTGAAAGCATAGCTGCTCTTGTAGAAAAAGCAGAGAGGTGTGTATGACTGACACAGCTAGTCTTCCTGTATAGTTTTCAAAGAAGCCTCTTTTTTATTTTATTTTTCTTGTTGCTAAGGATAAAAAAAGTCAAGTACAAATGAAGTTTGAGAAATCCTAATCCCTCAAACGTTTTTACAGTTTACACCTCATGAAATCAGTTTTTTTTTTTTCTTCTCCTCCCCCCCCCCCCCCCCCAATCACAGTCCTCTTGAGTGAGGTTAGGAGGGCTGTTCAGTGAAGTGCTCTTTAACTTGAATGGAGATGGTATGGAAAGAGTGGATTTTCCAGCTGAAGCATGCTTGAAATTCATTGCAAGAGTGTGTGGGTGTGGTTTTTTTTTAATTGCTATAACCTGTCAGATCTCAACTTTTGAGTACCTTTTCCCTGAAGAATTTGTTTGCAGGAGCAAAGACTACAGTTCCCTGTAATTGCATTTCCCTTTCTTTGGCGCGGCTGCTCCAAACCCAGCCTCTGTGCAAACCCTCTTCCTTTCTCATGTGACAATAAGTATCTGAAAAATGTGTTTTGGGTGGTCATGATCTTAGTCTGTACAATGTCTGTTGCTTTCAAATGACATGTACTTCAGGCTACTGAGTAATGCATGTTTTTAAACAATACTCATTCCTCTGCATTGATAGTACTACGTTAGTGACAATAAACAAAATCTATTTCAGAGGTATCTCTAATGCACAATGAAATGGTTATTAATAATTCAACAGTTTCAAGAGGATTTCTACCTTTCAAAGTAGTGACTGCTTAAAAAGAGGAAGAAAAACCTCCGTAGCATTCTGGTAAAAGTTATTACAATGTGTATTTCCATTCAGCTGTGCTGAAGGGAAAAGAGGGAGACCAGATATCTGAAGACAGAATCTAGTCTGGCTAAATCCTGTCTATTTGTAAGTAAGTTGAGTACCTAAAACCTTACCACAGTCCCCTAAAAGGATTCAGTCTGCTTACTTTCTGGGACTGTCTAACCCTGAAAGCTCCGAAGCTTCTTTGAAGGGGGTCCAACCTGATGTGATCTTGAAAGGACCTGGGAGTTCAGTGGATGCCTGAAATGAGTTGAGTGTGCAGGTGTACCAAAAGTGCTTTGTTTTCCCCCCAAAAGCACTTCTCTCTCATCTAAAGCTCTATGGTAGTACAGACTGCAATTCTCCTGAAGGTGATGTGAAGTTAGTTGTGGTGCTGGCTATGATTTTTGGCGTTCCATCTTTTGCCTTACAGCCTACTAGTGAGAGCATTTCCCTCAGTAAATAGGAGACCCATTTCAAGGCTCAGCTCAAAAAGTTTAAATATCTCCCTGCCGCATCCAGGAAATGCAGGGGCCTTGGATTTCTGCCATCTAGGACTACCTGCCCAGAACTGCGGTGCATCTGTACATAAATGGGTGACTAAATCTGCTGCACGAATCCCACTTGAGGCATTCAGCACTGCAGAGCTGAGAGAAGAACCTCGTTTGTGCAGCCCTTTCCTGGGATAGCCCACACGGCTCTTAACCTTAATCCTGTGTGTGCTTTTCAGAGAAGAAACTCCAAGGTTTCTGAATGTAAACATCATATTAACATCCCTGAGGTAACGAAGTTTTGATGTTTTGGCTTTCAGCTCCATTTTTTTTTTTTTCTGGAGCTTATTAAACCTACAAAATCAAGGAGCTGTTTGGCTGTAATGTAATTGGGAAGCGAGACTTTTTTTTCCTAGTAGTACCTGTAGGTTCCTTAGGACTGCGTTGTGCCTGACCCTTAAGCTTTGCAGAGGTTGGGCAACCAGAGCAGGGGGAGGAACAGGTAGTTCTTGCCTCTGCCTTTATCCACATGGCTTATAGATAAGAGAGAGTTCAGTCCTTGTTCTTTTTCTTTTCTTTTTTTTGGGGGGGGAGGAAGGGGTGGGGGTGAAGGCACCCTCTCCCCCTACAGAAATGAAGGGGAAGGCTTAGCCATTAAAAAAAAAAAAAAAAAAAAGCTGGTGCTGTGCGCTGAGGAAAAGCCGTGTGAGTCAGTACAATAATAAAAACAAAACGCTGGTGGATAATGTGCAACCTGTTGTGTGTTTGATTTGTGTTACTGCATTCAGCATCTAGTTTGCTAAATCTGAGAAGACCTGAGAAAGATTTTCGACATGCATGAACGGCAGTTAGAGATCCAAATCCCATTTGAAAGCAAACACGTGACAACTCTAGCTGGTATTTCTAGAAAATCTGTCCAGTCTGTTCTGGGGACTGAATAGCATTTAATGCCATGCTGCTGAGTCTGGTATAGAATATACATATGGATTTTGCCATTTTCCATTATAGACAAACGTGCTTTTGTACTCTCTAATTCTGAATCAAAGGTGCTTGATTTGTGTCACTGTTGTTAAAGATAACAATGTTGGTATTGGTATCCTACCTAGTAATTTTTGTGTGTGATTGAAACAAATCTTCTTTGTCAGTGTTTTTATTCCCATCTGAAGCTTTTTAAGCAAACTAATATAAATACTAGCTTCCTGTTTTATTTATAATTCAGGTGTTTTATGTTTAAATTATGGGTTGTATTTTAAACCTGTAAAATCTAAGCAATGCTTCTAAATGAATCCTAAAGCTCAAGTGTGTTAAGCAGACAGACTGGACTATTTTGCTGAGTTCTTTTGTTGATTTGAGTAAATCCTCTATTTACAGGAAAACATATCTTGCCTTGTTAGTGATGTGGCTGTGTACTTTATTGGATTTGCCAGCAGGCGTATACGACTGTTTGTACAGTCATGAAAACGCAACAGTCCCTAGTGTGCCTCTTCCGTAAGGCAGCCAGCTCATGTTAATGCAGAAGATGAAACTGAAGTGCTCAGACTGAGTTTAGGTCCTAGATGGATGAATCCAAGCTTCTCGTTCAGTAATTTCAGAATTATTGCTTTCAAGCCTGTGCATGAAACATGCCATAAAATTATTTATTAAAATGATAGTGAAGCTACAATAGTGGAGAAGATTTTTGTCTCCAAGTGACACCAGTTAACTGAAGTGGCCTTAAAAGGTGACACCACAGGCCACCTCTTACCTATTTGAATTGAGACGTCAAACTGCTCACCTTAAATTTAACCCAGTTACCCTTGTTTTGACCACATTTAACATTAGGGAACTAAACTTCAGCATGCTATTAACAAAGCAGAGGGGAAACAAAGGCACCTTAAATGCCTGGAGTCCCATCAGTGGCAGGAAGATGGTTGATATGTCCAGAGGGTTGCGCTGAGCAATTGGTGCCATGCTGCACAAGGTGGTACCGGTTCCTTCTTTGGAGTCCCCAACAGTGGGATTTGAAGAAAAACCATCATTATCCCACAGCTGGGGATTCGTTTAGTTTTCAAGGCTTCAGCCAGACATGTAGAAACAATGTTTACTGGCACAAATTGTATTCATGTTCTTTCATTCTTCACAGAGCTATGTTAGTTCTAAAAAGACATTCAGATCACGATCCCAAATATGCACATATTGCACACTATAAACAGACCTCAGAAGCTCTTGACCACAGAATTATGATAGATGAAAGTTTGGGGGATTACAGTGTATAAGATCTATCATTTCCCCGTTACATCTGGCAAGGCTGGGGTTTCTGTATGTGTGACAGCTGGGTATAATGATCCATTGGGTGATTGTGTGGTAGAGGAAGTCTCTTCTCTTCTTCCCCATGTTCAGGTTTGAGGAGGAATCTCCACTGATGAAAAAGGTAACCGTTTTTTCTCTAGGAAGACCATTAAAAAATGAATAATGTCCTGTATTTTCGAAGGCTTTTGTAACTTGCTCATTGATCTGGGTACAAGGTGGTAGTTTTGCACAGATATTCCTTGTGCTTCTGCAATGTTTAAAGGAGTGACCCAGTTGGGTTTGTATCCCCCTGAGTTTTCCTTTTTCCTCACCAAAGACAAATCTTGATCGAAGGCAGTTTATTTAGGCTTGTTTCAGAGCCATGGGCAACTAAAAATTTTGTTGGACTGTTGCTAAAGGATGTAAACAAAAGCTTTTTTTCCCAGGCCTTAAGCTGGGATTTGTTTGCATCTGACTCATCATCCACAACGTCAGCAAACAGTCAGATGAAGCTGGTTGGTGTTTATTATTTGGTCTGAAATCTGAAGATACTCAGTTTTTTCTTTCACTAAGCACATTTTACCAAGATCCACTGTTTTATTCCTCTTAATTTTCTATTGGTGTGGGGTAGAGAAGTGTCTTTATTTTTATTTTTTATTTTTTTAACAGGTTGTAGATTTGTAAGTGGCTTCTCTGAGCCTCACAGCAAGTCATTAGCAATACTGGGAAAGGAAGACACTGTCTTGGACCTAGGCTTGCATATTACGCATAGTTACGTGGTAGAATATGTATTGAAAGGTGTTAATTACCCTAGAAGAACTTAATAAAAAAGTTCCTCAGGCTGTAGGAATGAATAGACTTCTGATTACATGCAAAAGGAATTCAAGGAAGGACTGATATAAAAAGCAGCAAAAATATTTTTTTTCCCCAAAGGATTACTGTAATCTTGAAGTTTGTTCAAGAACATATATCCCTGGTTACATCTGGATGTTCATTCAAAGTAAGATTCAGTCTCTAGGAAACGGACAGACTTTGTCTCCTGCATCCTTTTAGCTTTCAAAAATGAGATTTTGTTGATTTTTGTGCGGGAATAGCAAATACTTACAAGCCATATGTACAGCCTCACTTTCCTACAGTTCAGTAATTTTATGGAGAATTAAAAACAGTTGCTTTAAAGAATAGTCTCCCGTCTCCGTCATCATCCCATGCCGCCTGATATAGTATAGATGCTGCCATATGCTGGTTTTTATTGATGGCCATTCTGGTGTGTGGTACTTTGGAGCTGTAAACATAGTGCACTTCTCAAATGTACTCATATCACTCCTGCAAAAAGGGGCCAGGCATAGGAAGACCTTCAGCAAAATGAGTTATCGTATATTTTACATTAAAAAAACAAAAAAACAAAACTTCTATAACAGTATTAAGGTTGAGAAATGAGTGTTATAATGTTGCTGTTATAACCTCAAGTCAGGCATCCAGGGTGCGTATGGTGTGAGACCATCTTTAAATGACTCAATCGTATATTCTTTTTCTATTTTTTTTTTTTTTCCTTACAGGTGTTCCTAACAACACTTAGTTGTTGTTGTTTCAGCTTTTTTTATTGTTCACTGTGTGGACCCATGTTTACTTAACTGCGCACAGCTCGATCCCTGCTCTGAGAACAGACGTTAGTTCTTCATGAGTTTTTGTGTGCTCATCAGTGTGGTTTTCACAAACGTAGGTATTTTCACAGAGGTAAAGTGGTAAGGTGCTAGTACTATCCTGTTTTACATATAATGAACTCAGAGTATAGAGAGATTAAAATCAGAAGTGTGTACTGCTTTGAGATATTCACCGCAAAGTATCAGAGGCTTTATTTTTTCCGTGGGAATTAAAATTACACAGTTTTGTTCAGTTCCTACCAGATTTCATTAAGGTTAGATATCCAAAAAAGGATAACACATTATCGGAGTCATTTATGAACATTTATGATGTGCTCAGCATCAAATAAGAATGCTACAACATTTGCAGGGGTAGAATTAATAAAGACTACTTTAAGAATAGGCCTGCCATTCTCTTCCAGCATATACTCACAGAAGTAGATAAACAGGGGTCCATCATGTACCTTTTTCTTTCCCTCCCTAAAATATGGTGAGTTAATATAAGAAGGTAAAGCAACACAAATGGATTGGAGAATATATTACCTATGAATTGTATAATGATGTCTAAAATTATTAGTAAAATATGTGCACAATTGTTGAGGATCTGTTGATTTTGTTTGGGGAAAAAATCAGAGTTATTGCATAAACTGAAGTGGAATGTGCAGCTTCTCATTTGTTGCTTTTAGAACTTGGCTGATTAGGCAGATTTTATTTAGAAATAGCCCGTAGCATACTACCATGGAGCAAAATCTTAAATTCAATGCCATATTAGGTATAACTGCAATTGGTTACAGTTTTATTGGAATGATTACACATGGAGATAGGAATTTGGAATATGACTGTGGTTATAAGCACATAAATGTCATTCTAATGGTTAGTTAACTTTTAATTGTTTGGGCAAACCACACTTCATTATAACTTGGATTTTAATGCTCTCCTAGTATCTTACTGCAGCAGTATGCAAAGTTGTCACACAGACTGAGCAAAGCTGTAATAATTTAGATTAAAACTAATGCTATTCTCAGATGAAGGGTAACTGTTTTAATAGCTAACAGAATTAAGGAGAAGAGTGTAGGTAGCTATCGTAAGTCATCTGTTACATGTAGCCGGTAGCGAAGACAGCCTCACTATGTACGTGCACAGTTTTAGCCACATCACCATTGGAAAAGCAGTTCTGAGATCGCTTTTTAAGGTTTCCTAAATAGCTAACAAGGGTCCCATTTGCCTAATTAGCACCTCAGCTCCTGGAGGAGTTAAACCCAAGGAAAACAAAGTAGTATGCGAGGCACTAGGTTAATGCCAGTGTAGCTGCCGCTTGCTATGTCTAGCTTGCGATTAATGCGAACAAGGTTTAGAGCTGTAGCAAAGGGGAGATAACAGGGTGAGGGAGAGGGCTCCAGTGGGGCCAAGCATTACGCAAATGTAGCCAAGCATTTCTGGCTGCTGTTACTCTCTAGGAAGAGTTTCTGCAGCACAGTAGGGAGCTGAAAGCAAGACTTCAGGAAAATGGTCCGAAATATCTTTTCGTAGCACTACGGAAGTGACTAAGTCAGAAGAGAATGATTTCTAAGTCACATACTATATAACACCATTCTTGGCATTATACTTGGGGGAAGACTCTCCTTGTGTTTTCCACCTGTGTGCAATTAAATTTAGATTGTCCCTTTGCAATGCACCTGTCTTGGGCCCAACTGGTGAGGGCTTTTCTCCTTGCACCCTGTCCTGCACATGGGATTATGCTTGCTTGGAAAGCATTGGTGGAGTTCTTTGTGGCTTAATTCCTCTGCATTTTTATGCACTTTAAGTAAAGACAGATTTAATAAGATTATTCTACTTGGTATCTGAGATAGCATTCTTTGAAAGAATAGGACATATCTCAGAGCTCTTGTTTGAGGCTTTCTGCAAACTCAAGCAAATACTGATTCATGCTTAGACTCTGGTTGCATTTGCATCTATTTCACTTCTGTAACAGCAAGAATCTATCTTTAAAGAAAACTAAATGTTTAGAGAGGTACCAGAGTAAGCCTGTGGTTAAGTTTGCAGTGTTTGCTAACTTGCATATGCTTTATGGGATCCTGCCCCTTGTGGTTTGGGAGTTTATGCAGTAGATGTATAGTCTGTGCTCTAAACAGTTTTTCCCATGACTGTACAATGCAGAGAGCCAAGAGTGAATGTGTAATAAGCATTGTCTATAAAAGTTAATGAAAATAATACTGACTAAATGACATTGTTTCAGGAGTAATGTCTTTTAGTGTTTATGGGGTTTCATTTTTACAAACTGCTTTGTTACTTTTTGATTTGATTATTGCTGCTCTTTGCTAATGATAATTGGCACAGTAATTTAGGTTGGATTGGAATGGAAGAACTGGGTCTCTTCTGTGCCTGCCTTGGGAAGTATTGGAATATCACTAGTGGAGCGGGTAGTGTTTTCTGAGTAATGGCATTTCTAACAGCAGAAATCTGCACAGAACATTAAGAATTCCATAGTGGATCAACTGATTGGTTGAGTATTTTATTTACTGACTTTGTGATTATCACTTTAATTTTATGAAACAATCATCAAAGAGAAGGATAGATTCATAAAAACCTAGATTAAAAAAAAAGGTCAGAAATCTGGGAAACAAATCTTCTGCAGATGGGAATATATTCAGTTATTTGTGAATTAATGAGGATATTTAGGCATATGCTTCTCAATGAAACACTGCATATTTTGCTTCCTGTGCTCTACTGTATTAAATGACTTATTAGTTGGACAGGTGAGGGTTTATTACAAATGATGATAATTCAGAAATTAAAAATACTCCAGAATCTTTATCCTTTCTCTGTGCCCTGATTAGAAATGTGTCCATGCAGTGGCGAATATCCTTAATGCTAGCTACTTTTTCTGGTCTGCAGTACTATTTACACTCTCTGAATTCTACGTGTTACAGATGGAGATGTACTGTCCCAAGTGTCTGAACTTCACAGAAAAATACAGATTTAGAAGCATCCGGTTTTTACAACTGAATATACTTATTCAGTGTTGCCTGTGTTGGAGAGAAAACAGTTAAGTGGAGGCTTTTCTAGCATTATCCCAAGTCACTATAAATGAGATTTATCTAACCAAATATAAATGTCTTTTTTGTAGATGTCCATATCTGAGCTTGTCTAGACCTCCTTCATGATCAATGAAGAGAAGCAGACACTTTCTAGAGCGAAATTTGACTCATCCCGACTGATGCCTCAGATAGGTCAGACAAATTGCCTGTTTTTCTTCCCAGATTAGGAAAGAGATCCTGAGGATACAAGCTCAGAGGTAGAGATTTACATATGGTCAAACAAACGCTGCATCTGGAGTCTGATTTCAGGCTTGGAAAATACTAAATTATGCATAGCATTTACTGGGCTCAGTCCTGCCTAACACTGGGAGGGTAATTTCTCTGTTTCAGCTTGTGGTAAGAAAAAATTAACATCTGGGATTCATTTTGACCAGCTTTGCTTGTTACTTGATGCCAGATGCAAAACACTGGAAAAGGGGGGGGGGGGGAAATCTAAGGGGATAAAAGCAATAATAAAAAGTCTACCTAAAAGTAAGTCAATATGTGGGCTGCCCCCCAATATGTGGTTAAAGTAAACATTGGTTTACATGATTAAAGTAACAAATTTCATTAGTAGTAGTTCTGTTCTGTAAGCAATTAATAAGTATTTGCAAAATATGTAATTGTTCATCGAATCTGCTGAATAGTGTCCTCTGAGTTACTTCTGAGGCACCGTCTAAGACTCTGAAGTCGTCTTGCTGCAGTAATGCGGGGTGGTGGCAGCATGAGGTTCTTTCCTTTCACAGTCAGCAACTGGGTTTCTCTCTTGCTCTTTAAATTTGTGCTTGTCCCTGTGCATTTCAGCTTGGGATCATCGGCCCTCTGAGTCTTTTCAGGAATCTTCTCTGTCACTAGCAGTTAGTTAGAGTTTCCGGTGAGGCGAACTTTTGTACTGAACCATATTTACATTCAACTTTCAGGAAGCAGAGCATGAACAAGATTGTTATTGTGCAATAAACATATAAGTGTGTTTGATCAGGATTTAAACTGGTGGCCAGCTGGAACTGGTAAATATACTTGCTTCTCCTGATATAGTGCTACATATAGTGTCTTTTCATGCTGTACTCGCTTTTTTGACTTCCCTTCTATTTCAGATCATAACTTGAAGCTGGGCAGTGCAGCTTATGGGCAGTTTATTATTCCCTCCTCCCTCTTATTGTTAATCATTACTGCACATATTGCATCAAAGCACAAGTCAGCCCAACTTGTGTCACTCGGAATAAAGAAAGGTCCTTCCAGTATTGCCTTCTGTATACCATCAATTAAAAGGGAATAGCATTTTCCCCCAGACAGAGAACAGATGCTTCTGGTCTTGATGGTAACACATGATAACAGTGAAGAATAAGGCTGGGGAAATGTGGCCATTCAACTAAGTGCCAGGAGATTGCAGATCCTTAAAACCACCCACAGGCAAATTGACCAGGTTGTCATTGTCTGGAGAGGAAAACTGCTCCTTTCTAGTTCAAACAGACAAAGATTGTCCTTTTCTCCAAACTCTGTGCAATTTATCCCCCTATTTAGTGCTCCACATAGGTGCAAGTGACTGGGTAATGGTGCATCAAGCTACAGGCAAAGAGGCTGAAACTATTTTTCCTCCTACCTATTGGCTGAGGCCAGCATTTAAAATAAGCTTAATTTTCACAGAACTTTTTCTAGGGAGCTAGATTATTTTTCTAGCGAGCCAAATAGTTTTTCTGTCTTGAATAATGTACTTCTCAAAATATATGACTGTCCTTAAATCATGTTGTCAAACTCGAAGGCTTGAGAAAGTTAAACTTATGAGGCTCAATTTTGCAAGATTAGAAAAAAAAAAAAAACTTTGCTCCTTACTGTCAAGCTTTCTGCCTGCTTAAATCCCCTGCTTTGGTTACCAGTAGTGCCCCTGCATATTCAACTGCAGGACAGCAGTAGCAACATGGAACTTAACTGCGCATCCTATTGGCCTTGCTGAAAGAGCTCAGCACAGGCTAGTTACAAATACAGAATAAATCAGACAATGCTAACACTTCAGTACCAATGTTGATTCCCATACAATACACGATACAGTCTGGTATCCTATGCACAGAAGTGACTCCAAAAGCATTTGAGGAGTTCACATGGGACAGAAGATGGTCCAGAATATCTGCCTCAGTGGTGAAGTGCCCAGCAGAGCCTCTGTAGAGAAGCGTGTCCCAATAAAGAGTCCAGGTCCCCCCATCAGATCTTTCTTGTCATGAGGTGACCAAATATCACCTGAGCTCACATTGATGTCAGACCCCTTCCTCTTCCTAGATACCAACCTTTGTGGGATGACTGGGACTTATCTGAAGGCTTTCACAGCTCCATCACATCAGACTGTTAGCCCTCCGCTTCTGTTCTTTGTCCATGTCCTTCCAAAATTTGTCCCAGAAATACCTTGGTTGAGAATGAGCCAAGTAGAAGTGTTAAAGTTGATTCTTGCACAGCTGTCACGGAGGTAGAATTTTGCTTCGTAGACCTTTGAGGTTAGCTGAGCAGAATCCCAGACTTTGTTACTTAATTTCTGCCCATACCTGTGGAAACGTGACATGATAGCAATAATGTTGGCTTTGCCCTCATCTTTTCACTTGTTTGATCATTGACAAATGGATGACTGAGATAACCAGTGTCTGTGGAAGGGCTGACAGAAGGGTAATTGAATCGTGAGGATCTGATTTTTATCTAGAAAGGGTGAAAGCAGGACTCATCTGAACAGAAGAATAGAAATATTATGGGCTTTTTTTGCAGCAAACTGTTTGACCAATGTAAAGTTTTCTATGGGCTGCTCCATGCATATCATAAAACATATGATGTACTTTATAAAGTTGTTCACTCACTGAATGGTTATGCTTTTCAAATTGCACATGTTGGCAGGATCATGCTGTGGTCTAAGTGTACAGGTTTGAGTTTGAATAAAGATCTGATAGGAATGCATCCGAATGTACTTCTCACATGCTTATAGATCTGCATCTCATATTTCTGCTTGCAGATTTGTTACCTATTTGGGCTTTCCTGTTAGAAATCATGCTGTGGCAGCAGGGGACTGCAAAGGTCTCCTTATCTTTTCAGTATTTGCAGAGATGCCTGATGCTAATTACCCAGGAAAACATCATGTTCAGCTTACAGTATGGGGATTATGAAGCATTTCAGGGAATGTGAAAATACAGTATTTGAAAAGTGGCAAATGTTGCAAAGTAAAGCAGTATAGGTTATAAACTTAACCTTCCAGGACTTTTTAAAATTTGAAAGAAGAAAAACTAATACACTGCTGGGTTTTTTTGGAGAGCCAGTGGTGGCCTCAGTGAGTGTGCCTGTAGATGCATAGTTATATAGACAAACTGCAGATGTTTGTATCTGTCAGTTATAGATTGGCTTTCTGATATGCTTCTGAGTCCTCTATATTTAGTACATTTAATGGATCCTGGAGTCTGCCTGGCATAGAGAAACTCACTTAACTGGTAGCTGGTTGTAGAGATTGGTAAGAAGTGTGCCTCGGTGATGAACACTGTCTTAGCCACCAAACAGAGGATTTACTGGGGACCTCAAGAGATAAAAGCAGGACCTATGCCATCTTGTAGCTTTGGCTCTAACACAGGCATTTTGTGTGCAGCTAAGACTCAGAGGGAGGCCTATAACACACATGCATGCACCCTGTTACAGCAAATGGGTGTACTTTGTATTTTGTGAGATGTTTTCCAAGATGCCAGTCGTGGTATCTCTATAGGGAGCCCAAGAAGTAAAGAAAGTTTTGCTGTTTTTGAGTATTTTTACTATTGTCATGAGTAATGTTGGGTGTCGGAGTCATAGGTGATGTGCTAGGTTCTGTATAAGCATCACCAAAAATTAAGTCATTGTTTTGAGACCTTAGTATAGAACAAAAGGCAGCAGGATGAATGCATACTACAAGGAGATCATTTTTCTTTGGAAATGGTATGTTCGATGTAGATTTTTGTGTTCTGACTTTTCTTTCAAAAAAAGAAACTTGAGTTTTCTATTTGATTCTGAATTTTTTTCAGGCTTTCAATTCAGAAAGCCAGTGACGAACAGCAGCAATTCTGTGAGTAGCCCTTAAAAAATGCAGGGGGTATGTGTCACCAGTGAAACATGCTTTGCTGTTGGATATTAGTGTCAGCAGTCCAGTATTCTGCCTCCTGTCAACCTTGTTGGCCCTGTTAGTCCTACAGGTAATTCAGAGTTGTGACTTACACTCTGTTGTCTGAAAATCCTTGTGGTTCCCTTAAGCCAGAAGGATCCATGACAGATGATTGATAAAAATGGGCTCATGTGCTCTGTGTTTGTCTCTCTGCCTCTCTCATATAAAGGCGCACATGCTTACTGCAAGCTGGAGCATGACATTTCTGAAGGACTTAAGGCTGTATGGGAAAATATTTAGCTATCTACAGGTTGAAAAAGGCTAAAATCGGATATGTTTTACAACTTGCATTTGGAGGACTGCAAATTTTAGTTAGACTCACTTATTTGTCTTTATGCATTGTCGATAGAATGAGCCAAGCAGAGGTCAGCCGGCTTCTTGAAAGTCAGTGGTTAATTAAAAATTACTGCGCTAAGAGTTCTCTTCTCAGTGCAAGTCTAGCTGTAGTGCCCAACAGCTCAGCTCTTTTTCCCTCTAATTTCGGGTATCCAACTGCAGTCTTTATAATTCCTGTGTTTCACGTGTGCTTGATTTTATGCTGTTTGTGTGACTGCATACTTCACTTCGTTGTTTGCTTTCTGCACTTTACACTGCCGTGGCCGAGAGTTAGGCATCTTTTCAAATGCTGGAGCTAGAGCTAATTTCTTGTTTCTGTGACTGCTTTGCATTCTTCCTGAATCAACAGAATTATTGTTTAAAAACAGCAGACAAGAAAATCCCACCAGCTTCCCCGCAGCTTCACAGCACAATTGGTGAGACTTGAAGCTGCACTATGGAAAGAGCCGTTCTGAAAAGGCTCTCTGACAGCTAAGGAGATTGAAGATAAAATTGGAGTCTGTTCAGTAGCTGCACACAGCTCCCATCTCCAGATAGTCCCAGATGCTTCACAACAAAAGTAGTCAAAGGCAGTGTCAAATCAGGTTAGATGTGGACACTAAATAGAGGTTTTGTGGAGTTTGGGTCATGGCTTCATAACAAAGTCTAATGCCTACGGTGGCGAGCCTTGGTGTCCTGAAGGGGATCAGCAGAATCCAGAAATGTGCTGCCAAATAACGACTGTTTTCTTGGAGGAGCCAGAGTATGGAAGTGGAGGAGAACCTATGCCCTGAGCTAGGAGTAGGTGGCGCGGCTCCTGGAAAACAGCCAGCCGTGGTGGGAGAAAAAGCCTACTGCAGGTGATTTTTAACAGCCAGTTCTTCTAAACTAGCTCTGTGTCTCCAGCTCAGCTCTGGCAGAACCTACCTTGAAAGTATTCTCATCCAAAATGCGTATTAGGGATCTCTAAGTGCAGCCATGTGCCGAGTATTGACCATAAAGTAAAATCAAGCATATTTTAAAATAGCAGAAGGGAGGCGAGCAATACATGTGTTTCCCATATGAGCCTAGAGGGGACTATTCATTGCCTTTGGAAGCTACACCTAGTTTGTTAAGATGTAAGCAGTCAGTTCTGTCCCTGCTGCAAATAAATCAATGAAGTTCAGCCAGGGATGAATTGGGTTCAGTATTCGTTTTCTATTTTTCCTTCTTCAAGGGAAGAAGGAGAAAAGACATGTCTTTGACAGGGATATACATCAGCTTGAGGAAATCTTCATTCCTTTTTTTGAGGAGGAGGGAACAAAACTAGCTTTTCCTTGGCTAGTGCAAAAGCATTGTTTTTCAGTGACAGCATTTCAGTTTGCCTTCGTCATGGTATGGCATCATCCTATAGGAAAATCCCAGTTTTGAAAACGTCATATTCCTCGGTAAGTCACAATGTCATCTCAGCTGTAAAGGTTTCTGCAGTAAAATTCTGGTTCCAAGATTTCTTATTAATAGTGAAAACAGAATGAGTTGCTCATTGTAGACAGTATTTTTGTGAGCTCACCTTTGTGAGGGGGGAATTACAAATTATTTTTGATTCAGTCCTGGCTTCCTTCCCAAAGTATTTTATTTGGAAACAGTCCTGTGACACACAAGTGGCTTTTAGAGTTTAAACTTTAAATCTACCTCTATTTAAAGAATTCTTTAAGTACATTGAAATTGTCTCAGAACTGCATATGATCTATTCTTTATTATCTTTTATTTCTTTCCATTGTTATCAAGCCTTTGATTTATCACTATCCCTAAGCTAGCAAGAATCATTCTGAGTAGGAATTGAAGTTACTTAGTATCTTTTAGGTTTGAGTCCTGTAAATTTTCACTTTTTCAGCAGAACAGCATTTTATTCTACAGGCATACAGCATGTCTTCAGGAAGGTTTTTATCTGTGCATCACATCTGTTCAAAAGAATATGACTTTTTTTCTTTCTTTTTTTTTTTTTTTTACATACTTACATATATCACTGAATCTATTTCTCATAAAAAGTATTACCATCCTAAAGAGACAAAGTGCTGAATTTTTGAAAGTACTGAACATCTATGCTTTTTCTTTACTTAAAAAGAGATTTGCGTCATAATGTATCTTTCAGAGGTTCTAAAATGAGGATTTCAAAACATGCCAGTTCTGCAGACTTAAGATCCTTTGAGGAAAAGAAAAGATGACAACGGAAAGCAAATTAATCCTTTTACTAAAGCAGAATACACTTCCTCACCTGCCTGGTTCCCACGAAAGTTTTACTGGGGAAAAAAAAATAGTTGCAGATAAACAGCCCAATTTTTCTCTAGATTGTCTCTCTCTTTTTAAACACAATGTGCTAAGAGATACCGTGTTCAAACTGAAAAGGCTGGCTGCTGCTTTTAAACAAGACAAAATGAAACACTTATTTCAAAAAATGTTGTATTTCGAAAATAACAGAAGTAATCTCTTTGCAGACTTTTCGTGAAAATCACTTTTGTTTGACTAATTCATCTGTCAGTTTCAAACCAAAATAAAAGCTTTTTCAATGGACAAAACCTAATTTTTTTTTACAGAACTATCCTACAGAAGAAACGTATGTATATCAAAACACTTAAAATGAGTCCCAAGTTCATCATTTTTAGCCCGAAATCTATCCCTTTGATCTCCATGGTTGAGCTGCACAACAAAGATATTTTCTTTATGCCAGAAGACAAAAGCGTGTCCCTGAGAAGGGGTTGCTGCTTGCGTAAAGATGCAAGACATACGGCTATACCAGGTCAGCCCAGAAGTCCAGCCTGCCCCATATTCTGTCTCGGGAAAGAACAGCTAGTCTGAAGAGATAAAGGAGTGCTCGTCCTCTGCTGCAAAGTCCCAGAAGATTAATTCTGGTCATCCTGAGCTGATGTTACGGCTATAAGAAACCGGAAACCAGAACATGAAAGGCACGATAGGGGCCTCTTGGGCTGTGAAAGAAACCAAGAAGGCTAAGCACACAACCAAAAAAGCTGCTTTTTCTACTGAAAAAACTCCTACAAAGGAAGCACCTACGCAGAAGATTGTGGTTTGTGCTTCCCGTGTTGGTGGAAAGTGTTATTTTGCCAGACCCCTGGCTTTGTTGAGTAACAACTGACTTTCAGAAGGAAACAGTGGTCAACACTGGGTGCCCAGGGAGACCTAAGAATAGAGTTAGAACATAGGGACCGTCCTTGGCATGCTCTCTGTCTCTGAGCTGTAGGTGGTATTTTTCTGTTTAACAGCCTTAGATTAATATTCCCTGCCTGGATTTGTCCAGCCACTTCTAGGACCCCTCTAAACGTTTCCCCTTTGCAGCTTTCTGTGGCAAATGCTCCCTCAGCTTAAGTGTTTTGGGTGAAAAAGAATTATCTTTTGTCGCCTGCTAGCTTTCTTTAAAGCTGCCTAGCTTGCGTGCTGGAAGAGACAGCAAAAAATGTTTCCCTCTCCAGTTTCTCTGTGCCACTTGCTGCCTCCCTTCTGTCTCTTTTCCTCAGCCTTTTCAGTTGCTCATTGTACAGAAGCTACTTTGTAGCCTTGTTTAGCCTTATCACCCTTTTGTGTACTTTTTCCAATTCTGTTGCACTATTTTTAGAATCGGGGACCAAAACTTGTATGAAGAGTGCAATGTGTAGGCATGCCATGGATTTATAAAATTGTATTGTCAAATCCTGTTCTGCTCTGATTTCCTGTTCTGCGTGTTCATTTCTTTTTTCTTTTTCTTTTTTTTCCCAAATATATAGTAATTTTACATCATTTTGCTAGTGGTTGATAGAATTGTTCATATAATTTTTAAACAAAAAAGAAAGCCCCGGTCTTGTTGACATGCATTTTTCTTGGGTATTGTTTAGTGAGTATAGCTAACTGTATGCAAATTGTACATTTGCTGGATTTGGACATAGGGGCTTGTTACAGTGCTGTCTATAGTTACAGTAAAAGCTCTGACTGATTTCAATGCAGAGTGACAGATAAAGCCTGAAATAGGAGGCTTATTGCTGCAAATGTAACCTGGATGTCAATGTTGATGGGAAGAGATGGGAGAAGATATTCTTGTATTCCTCCCTAGCCACCATCTCTGATTCTGTCAAGTCCTTGGGTGTTGGGCCAATCTTCTGAGTCAAATCTGCCCTCCAGAAAGTCGAGGCAGTGGTGTGAAAGAGGGGCTGCCCCTTCATTCCCTGTGCCTTACTTGGTATTTCTTGTGCAAGGAGAGGCTTGCCATCTAACCTCCCTGAGGACACTGCGTTAGTGCAACTGGTCATCTGTTTCAATACAGCCGCGCTATCGCATGCTGTGTGACTGCTTGGCCCAGTGACCTACTCAAAGTTCGCTTTCTTGGTGCGTCTCCAGAGCACTGATCTCTTGGGAATTTCACCTCATTTTTACATTACATAAACACTTTTTTTAAATTTATGTGCCACAGATGCTTGGTTAGAAGACTTTTTTAGCTTGGCACTGAGAGAAACTTTCTTGCCACAAATGTTCATGACAGCAGAACTGCACAAAACAGGCTTTTTTTGTGCTTGCCCTATGCCGCTGTCAGCACGCTATCATTTTCTCACCTGGACAGTTCTACATGTTACAGGAAAATCCCCTAATCTGATATTATTATTTTGTGTGTGCCATGAGAACCCTTGTTTAGAAGGGCTACTGGTTGTCCTTCCCCAGGAGGCCGGTGCAGCCACGTGGGCTCATCTCTTCCTGGGCAGGCTGGGCCTGAAGAGGCATAAAATTCTCTCTAAGCCTTTCTCTAGAAAACACTGAACATGCTGAATTCCCCTGGCTTCTGTAGGAGCTGAAAGTATTCAGCACCTCGTGGGAGGTTGTTGGTGTTTCATCAGATCCAGCTCTCCCTTATCAAAAGGGACTTGGAATTAATAGTAGATATTTTATGCTAGTCTACACAAAAGTAGCTTACACAGTTATTGGTTTTGTATCAGCTTCTCATTTGATTTGGTTCTCACTGAATTGAAATCCTGCCAAGTTTTGAGCTGAGGCTTGAGTGTGAGTGGATTGAGGTTTTTTGTTGTTGGTTTTTTTTTTTGTTTTGCTTTGCAGGCTGGTGGTGGTGTGGTTTTTTTGTTTTGTTTTATGACTTGAGAGAGGTGACCTGTGCTTCCAGATTCTACTCCTTCGAGAGACTTAATATTCTGCTGCCTGTCAGCTGTAGTGTTTCACACATGCAGATAACTTTGGTGATATACTGGTGTATACAATGTGCCTGTTGTATCAATAGAAATGGATTTCAATCAGATTTCAAGCTTCAAGGGGAATTTAAATCAAGTTTGGAGCAACTTAAGTGCTCTATACCTTTAAAATGACCTGAATTCAGTGCTGAATCTGACCAGCCTTCTGCTGTGGGTGCATGGGACCTGGAACTTGTACTACATTGAAGGAGGGCCAGGGAGTCATGTTAGGGTGTTGTGCCAGATGCCATCGTAAAATCAACTAGCTCTCCTTTCTCAAGCAGACAGAAATAACAGGGAAAGCCGAATGAGTGACATGTGATTTGGCTCAGGACGGCAGAAATTTAGCCTTTCTGTTGTAATTGCCAGTTATCATTGTGCCAGTTCCCAGACTGCCATTGTCATGCTCACTAGCTTGAAATTAGTTTTAGAACATAAGCGAAGAGGAAGCCAAAACAGTCATGGTACTTTCTATCGCTAGGATTAGAGATTGCATCCGTTCTGTGGATCTTCTTGTTTGCGTTTGCACTGTTACTGGAAAGCAAAGTTGAGGTGAGGAACCTCTTACCTCTCTGGTGTTTAGATCTTTAGATCTTTACTCCTCAGTGTTATGTAGGTTTTAAACATTCAAACTTGATCTGCTTTGCGAATTGTAAAAGTTTACTGTCTTCTGACTCAGAGCTTTGCAAAAGTCTGAAAGGGAATTTCAAAAGCTGGTAAGTACGAACCATTCTTAAAATGCTTATTTCCATGTTCACAAGAGACTGTTCTGAGATTAATGAGGAAAAAAAAAGTATTTGGACAATATGAGCCCCCTGAATACAGTGCTTTCTGAACAAGCTTAATTAGAAAGATATGAATTTGATGTTCCAGGAGTGTTTTTGTAGAATAAAGCAGCTGCTGCTCTTTCCCACCCTTCCAAATTAAAAGTTGTTTTTGGAGGAACTGAGCAATCTTTTTGTCTTCTCTCAGAACAGTGACACCTGCCAAGTTGTTTTTGGATCCCAAATGAAGGCAAAACTTGCAAGAATCTCAACTTCTTGTGACTATAGTCAAAGTAAGGCGCCTGCACCTGGAGAAAAAGCTCATATTTTTTTGTAGCACAAGCTGCCATTAAAACTTCTCAATATTCCAGTACACAAGTGGTTTGCAATAGAGGGGAAGAGGAGGGAGTAGGAAGAAGAGTGAAACACTTTAGTAACACAATTTTTTTTTCTTTTTTATTGGCCAGCATGGGTCCTGCAGGCTGGGGAGCAAAGCTGATTGGGTTTTTAATTTGAATTTAAACTGCTATTAGATTCACCCTGAAGTAGAGCTCGAGGCTGTATCAGCTATTTTTTCATATTCCTTGCCTGATGGAGTGCTCCAGGGTGACCTAGCTGATATTTCCAGGGAGTGACTTCTGCAGGTGGCTTACACTTGAGGATGATCTAACTTGCTGTGTGAACAGGTCGGGGCACAAGCAAGCTGTTGCCCACTCAACCTGTCCTGGTGGGGATGTCGCCTTGCTGACTTTGGGCAGACGAGGCAGCCTCAAGGGCTGCAACATTGCCCTCTCCAAAGACAGAGTGGACTTGTCAGTAATCGAACAACAAGGGAAGTGCTGACGAAAGGTGTCCCAGATCCCAGGAGTGCTCTGGGCTTCAGAGAGCCCTTGGGAGTCCCTCTCTCAGCTGTAGTGTGGAAATCACAATGGCAAATAGAAAAAGGGCTCAAACTGGGATCAAGTTAATGGATTACGAGTCAGCTGTGCCACGCTATCTCTCTGCTGGGTGCTCATAGCCTGTAGCGAACATAGGCTTGTTTCAATTTAAGCAGCGCTGAAAGTTGTATAAGATTTATTAAATGTCATCTTTGCTGTAGTTTAAAACCATAAAAATGGACAGTTACTGTATCTCTGCTAAAGGACAATAAATTTTTTCCCTGTTTGAATTTAATGGTGTGTCTGAGATTTAGATGGAGCAAAGGAGAACAGCTCTGGCTTAAGCAGATCAAACAGGATATATTTCAAAAAGCAGAGGATGAGAATATGGAAGGAAGCAGATGGGAGCTCTGGGAACTGCACAACATGAAGTGACAGCTACTGGGGCTCTGTGATACTGTTAGAGATGTAGAAGCTGTGAAAACACCTATTTTTCATGTTCCTCATGAAATACTGGAGGTCTCAAAGCAGAAGCCTGTACAGAAACTAATGAGATTCTAAGCAACTTCACAGCCAGATAATAATTGTCGTCTTTCATTTAGGGAGCTTCTATCATGAGAGAAAAGACAAAATATTTCTGTGATGCAAATCTAGCAGTGGCCAACAGAGTATCAACAAGGGCATGCATAAACGAGATTACAGACTGACCCTTCCAAATATAACCAGCATAGAGTCAATACAAATGAGGGTAGTAGGATAGGTGATAAAGACTGATAATAGAGGAAGCCATGACTTGAACTGTGAACAAAGATGTCTTTTAAAATTATGTGTTCTGAGTTCTACTCTTTTATGTGAGTATGCTCAACTTCCCAAAGAACATTCCAGTTTTACAAGGAATTTCCTGTAATGTAAATGAACGTAAGAAATACAAAGCTCACAGTGGGTTAGAGATCTACTTTCAAAATCATTCTTGACTATCAGTATTCCTTGGCAAGCCGTTCCTGGGGCACTGCAAAGGAACAGATGAACACAGGATTTGGGCTGTCTGCTTTTCTTGCCCATTTATATAAACGGTGGAATTTTAATGTGGTGTTATCTTAGCTCCTTTAAATGTCTCTTAGATAACTTGAATGAAAGTCCCCATCTCTGCTCAACTGTGGGAAGAGAAAGGGGTTTGTTCTGCTCAAATCCAGTGAAAAGAAGAGATGGGGTGGAGTGTGGTCCCCAGCAAGCTGATGCTGTAACTCCAAGTATTTCTGTCTCCTCCCGTGTTTCCTGTTGAGAACATGCTGGAGGAGATGCCTAACAAGGGGAGGGGACCTTGGTGAAGATAAGTGCTTCCTCATCATCCTCACTTTCTCACAGTGGACTGAAGCGCGCTCGAAATGATTCTCTGCAAAGTCTCTCAGCTGGGTGGTTCATGTCTTGTAAATGGTTGTATGTTAGCTGACAGATATGACCCTATAGACACCCGTGCTGACCTCTCTTTTGCTCAGGTTGTGTCGCCAGCCAGGAAGACTGTTCTCTCTGACGTATCCAGGACTGAGGTGTGACTGTTAAGAACCTAAGAACTGGAGAATATTGGACACTTCTCCCCACTCTGATACCTTATTTTCTGACAGAAAAGTCCATCTTGCAAATGTGCTGTAAAGTTGGTTTTGCACTAATTTTCTTTCGTTTGTTTTCCTCCTTTGGGTCTGATTGAACTTTCCGAGCCTACGTTGTGCAGGGCCTCACTCTGCATATTTCTGCCTAATTTCTGGTTTGCCTCTAAAATGTGCAAGCCAGCAAGCATGACAAAAGAGCGTAAAATGTTTTGATGCGATAGGATCCTTCTCCACTCACCTTGTCATCTTAAAAATAAGCTGTTTTAATTTTGGACCAAACCAATGTTAAACCATAAGGCTGTGTTCCATTGCCTTAGCACCTTCTTCACCAAAGCCTGCTGCAAGCATCCTTGCTTTCTGTAAGACTCTGAGAGCTGGGGTGTTGGCCTTTTCTGTGGACGACATGCACAAAAGACTCGTGCCAAATTTCTTGACATCTAAAAGATAATCAACATTTCAATCTCCTCACTTTCGCCTGAGCAGCCGGGTGGCAGGTGCGTTTTTTTGCAGCTCTAGCCGAACACGAGGAAGTTGGTGAAAATTTAGCCTGGACCCTCGTGTTACTGGGCTTGGGTTCTGGCTGAGATAGCATCAGATCATGACTAAAGTAGAAATATCCTTGGGGGGGGGGAAAAGAAGCCAACACACAGAAAGCAATTAAATCAGAGGCTGAAAAAGGAAAATAAACTCAGCATGTGTAATGTTGTAATGTTTACAGATAATTTATTTCACCAGTTTGATTTTGATTATTTGAGGCTTAAATTCTCTGGTAAAGAATGTGGGAATACATCTGTTTCCTGCAGCACAAACTTTTCCTTTTGATAAGAAAATTCTCTTACTCAACTGAAATTCTCTTAGCATGCCTTACAGTTGCGATAAGCAAACAGGGCAAAGTACTCAAGGGTAAACCCAGCATCTTTTCTTTTCATTTTTGTATCACTTCATTTCTGAAAGCTCTCCATGTTTTCAGAGTCTGTGGCTGCCCTGTTGTCAGAAATATTGCAGTCTGTTTGGGTGAGCAACACACTGTTTTTGCTACAAATCCTGCTCTTTTTTTCTTTTTTCTTTCTTTTTTTTTTGGCATTATTGTCAATATAATCAGTAATATGGATTTAGATTGGAAGTTTGAGTCTTGCTCACAGCGGTTTGGGAGCCTCTACCCTCTGGCCCCATACTCCCACTAATTCCAACCCCTCCTTTCTGGGATAGCGCTGCAAAACTTAGCTGAGGCTACAAGCTGCCTTTTCCCTTGCCACAAGCCTCTGCTTCAGTTTCTTGTGTGGGATTGTTTGAGAAAATTCTGCCAGAAACTATTTTTCTGATTAAAAAATTTTTTTTTAAAAAAATCTTTTCAATTAATCCAAATAAATATTTTGTGAAAAATATCTGCTCTCTGCTGGAAAACTCAAAATTTCTGCTGAAAATCAAAAAAGTTGGCTGAAAATCTTGAGTCAGAAATGTTTTAGTACTGCCTCATGATGAGAACCATGCATGTGGGAGGTGCAGTCTGTCCAGGGAGCCTCTGCGGGGGGGGATGGGGATGGGGGAAGAGGCACTTGAACTAAAAATTTATGGAACAATGAGACAGCTTTTCCAAATACTCTCTGGGAGACACTTCTGGCAAAAATATGTCAGAATTTGTAGGAGGTTTTCTGAAGGAAAAAAGAAAATGACGAGAAAAAAATTCTGTGGTAAATTTTCTGTGGTAGGCAATGAGGAAACCCCCCATTTTCTGGCCATTTTTATTACCATTTTATGCAGTAGTTTTTCATAAAGAAGTTTAAATGATGGAAACTTTGCTTCAAGCATTTTTTTTTTCCTGGTAAAAACTAAACATTGCAATCTGGATTTTGCAATGAGCATAAATAAGGCTCTTTTATTTATGATGAGGCTTTCATAATGAGGCTCATTTATGAGGAGGCTGTGTGAATGCACTCAGAAATAGTGGCATCATCAAACATGGATATCCTAAAAAATGCATATCTTATGTGTATACAGAGCTTGAAATCTGATGGACTTCTAAATGAAAAATGTTTGCTGTTATATTTGCAACTCAGGAAAGAACAAATATAAAGAGCAAATCTAAGGAAACACTTAAAACAGCAAAGAGAATTTTGCCACTTCTGAATGCTATGAAGTAAATTTAATGCTGAGATTGTTGATGTTTTCTTCCATTTGGTCTCATTATTTCCTTTCGCAGTGTGTAGCCTATGAGGAACCAAAGGGCAAGTGCAAAGTGCTAGTTCAGCAAGTAATGAAAGTGGTATGGAAGCTGGTTGAAAGCACATCTGCATGCTGGAAGCAGACTTTTACAGTTGCTTCATCCCAAGCAGCACTGATGAGCGCAATGTTTGCCGCTGTGATATCCTGATTTGGCTTGCCCATAAATTTACACAGGTGTCGTGCTTCTCATTAAGACAGCAGGAAATTAAATTCATAAAAAATATTTCCCTGGGAAGATTAGCATTTGAAATGCAAAGTATTCTTTTTTTTTTTTTTTGTAGTAATAGGCTATTTCTAACACATCCACATTTCTCAGAGTTAAAGGTGTGATAATTCTATTCGTTATTGATAAAATATGGGGTCTTTCTATTTCTAGCTGATATATCATTTAATTGATAAATTTCTTATGTATGACTAAGTGTGTAGCCTGTGTCTGCTGTTCTTTATAATTCTGGGCAGGAATGAAAATCATTGTTTCTCCATGACAGCTAATCGGTCAAGAATAAAATACTTTCAGGATATACAAAACAAAGATTGAGGATCTTGTTTTAGAAGACCTACCGATGCCTATTTGGTGTAGGCAACGCATTTCTTGCTGTGGAAAGCCTTTATGGAAAGAGAACAATTTAAGAAGCCTTGTGACTGAACTGCTTTGTAATTGTTCAGAGCAGTGAACTTCTGACCTTGAGACGGAAGAAATCTTCTCCAGCAACTTGTAAATCGTAAAATAATGCACTGTCATATGTGACAGCTGAGTTAGTGTTGGATAAAGTTCGTTTGTTAATTGCAATAAGTAAACTTTAAATCTGCCCTGTTGGCAAGAAATAAGAGTGATCTCTCTTGCAAGGTTTCCCATACTTCTCTTCCCTTCACTTCTAGGAACAGTTGTGAGAAGAGCTTTTCTCCTGGAGGGTGTCATCTCCTGTTCTTGTTGCAGCTTGAAAGTGGAACTGGCAAACATTTTTAGGCATTTAAGAATTGCGTGGTACTAGAAATAAGGGAAAGTTTTGAGGCAGGTTCCGGAATTGATCTATCCAATGCTCTTTCACATGAACTAATTATTGTATCTTTTCCTTTTCCTGATAAGCTCATGCATGCAATGCAGCCATTTGTAGATGATGAAAGTGGAGCATGTCATAACTTTTTACAGGTTTTTTAGAAGATATGGGGTAATACACATTTTTAGTATTGCTCTTAAGTTACCCCTGCAGTCACAGGCATAATACCAATGGATACGTCTATGCCAAAAGGTTTACCACTCCTGAGCTTGCTTTCTGTCTTGAAGTATGCTAAATTCGTACCTACATAATATTTCTTATTGTCCATGTTTCTACATTGCTGGCAATTTTAAGCCAACAACAATTTTGAATTTAGCTGACATGCAGTGTTATAACCAGCCCAGGCAATCAGTGTTGTGCAAAAAAAGGGAAACAATTTTCTACAGCTTTCTTAAGCCACCTCAAGCTATTTGGACTTAAGACATTTTAAGTGAATGGATATAAAATGCTACCTTCTTTCCTACCAGTTATTGTAGTTACTTGTTGTGCATCTTTAGAGATCACTGGCAGTGCATGGATCCTGGATATCATGTTGCATCTCCAGTAGCTCTCAGAATGCATGGGGTCAGCATGCTCCAAGCTGCTTGGGTATTCTTACCAGAGTGATGTGTCTGGCTAATGAAAATGAAAGACAAGCTGATTCATCCTTCAAGACTTTTTGATCTGTTTACAGAGAGGTTTTAGTAGCAGGTAACCTTTGTGTTTTTAAATTTTATTCTAAGCAGATAGGCAATGAAAAAATAGATGCCAGTAAAGGTAAGACTGGAGATAAGGCAGAATGTGAGCAGAATTACAGAAAACTTCTGAGAACAAAATTTCAACAGCCCATGTTGGAGCTCAGTGAAATGGTTTAAGGTTTGGCTTCTGGACCACTTTCATGTGAATCTAGCGTGGTAGGAAGTCCTGATGAGGGCATGAGTCCTAGCTGCTTTATCATGTCCACACTGAACTAAAGGACATGTCAGAACTCTGCATTGGGCACAAGTTTTAAGTAAGATAGATGTGTAGGGTGCAAGGCATGGTTGCTTTTACATGGTTTCAGGTCTCTTTCTGGGGGATGAGAGAGGGTTAAATCTTTTTTTGTAGATATACTGGTGGGTGGAATCTGTGACCACAGTAAGGCTTGTGCTGTATTTTTTCTTTTTTTTGGGGGGGGGAGGGGGTGGAATATTGTGCTGTCAGTAGGAAAACAAAGGATTGAGGGATTTTTAGGGATTTAGTTGGATCATAACCCTACAGTGACCTCAGGTTTGGTTCCAAATGGCTGGTCCATTTTCCCATCATCCTGTTGAACTGATATTAAGCAAGGACGTACAGTTATGGCAACAACATTATTATATGTAGAAGGTAGTATGATATATTCCAGTGCAATCTGTTGCTGAACTGCAGTTCTGTTTCTGATAATTTGAGTGTGCTTTCACAATGGCATGGAGTTGATGCAAAGAGAGAAGTATTTGAAAGTATATTTAAGGGGTGCTTAGCATCAGTGAATGCTGGAAAGGGAGAGAGCCTCTCTAAATTTGCTTTGGCTTATGGTGCTTGCTGCTGAGCACGCCTGAAACGACTGTGTGGCTGTGCCCAACAGTATTGCCAAGCCAACCATGAAGAGCTGTGTGACACCTAAAAAGGTACTTCGGGTTCTTTCTGGTTTATTCTGAGCTGGTAGCAGTTCTATCTCTAGCTTAGTTTTGCCACTCTAGGAGTGTAAATGTTTTTCAATAGTAGAGGTTTTCTGCTAGTTGCACGGTGTCAGGAGCTGTGCAAGAAATTGCAATTGTGACAAGTCAACTTGTGAGCTGATGACACTCTGCAAAGTCTAGAGTGTCTCCTTGAGCAGATGGACCCTGAGACTTCTCCTTCATGCATCTAAAGAGACTTTCCTATGGACATTGAGTTCATCATCAGTCTTTACCTTCCTAAATTTCAGTAATCTGTAGCCAACAAATACAAAAGTTCCGGCTGTTATCAGCAGCGTCTTTTAAAGAACAAAGTTACCATGTGAAAGTTATTCATGTCTGAGGTGGCTTTCTTTGGGAAAGATCTGACACACAGACATGGCCACTTCTAGGAATTAAGGAGCATCACAAGCTTTCCCTTTTCCTCCAAAAAGTACAGGAGGTGTCTTTTGGACCTTGCCTCACATAACAAAGAGGGGACAAGTAGGAAGGTAGTAATTACAGCACAAAGAAGCACAGTGCTGCTGACTGCGTCGCTGCTTCGCATGTTCAGTTATCCACCCACAGAAGGAACAAAGAGCATGTGATAGAAGTGAGTCGCGGAACCATATGTACTCCTGGAAAGTGCTGTGATGACACTGATAAGAACAGTATAAGCGCTAGTGTAGGTGAACAATTATGGCAGAGGACAGGAGGAACACGCCTAGGTTCATCCCTGATCTAGAGGAAGGCTGGTAGGATTTCTACCTCACGTGGATGGGGTAGTAAGGTCATACTGCTGAACTTAACAAATGATGTCCACAGAGTCCCAGGTGGTTTGGGGTGTTGTGGGTATATTGGAACAGAGATGACTTGGGACAGAGTTGCTATGGCAAAAAAGCCGTAAGACTGAGAAAACAGATGTTCTATACTGAAAAACAATAATGTTTAAAAAAAAAAATTAATGGAGATGTCTGAGGTCATGTTCTGTATTAACTGTTTGGTGGCTTATTGGACAACCTTTATTGCTGTTTTTTTGTATGTGTGCACAATGTGGAATATGATAAATGTCTGTTTATCTTGCCTTGTAAAGTGTGGATAGAGAGCTGAATTTTTACATGCAAGCGTTGATAGGGAGAAGTTTTGGAAATGAGGTCGCTACTTATATAAACCATTTTTATATGATTGCTTTTCTTTTACAGATGCAACTTTGACACAATAACCCAGTGACTAATCAACCTGCCTTACAAAGTTGGGGTCTGCAGTGAAAATAGCTAGTTCCTGCTGATTCTGAGTTAAAAACACAACAGAAAAAGTAGGTCAAAGTGACCCAGACTTTCAGAGTATCAAAGAAGGATTGAGTTCCTGTGGAATGAGAAGAACTGGGCAAGGATTTGTACTGATACTTTGATTCCTTGAGCAGCAGGAAAGCCACATCTACTGAACTTTCTTACTCTATAGATTCGTGCTTGCTTGACATCTTTATCCATTCTGAACATGGGATTTGTTGCTTTTGTAGTGCACCTCAGACTCAAGTAGCCTTGATTTATAATTTAAAAAGCAACCTGAATTTTTTTGGTTTCATGTTTAAGAATTAGAAGGCTTGATTCCTTTTTTTTTTTTATTAAAAAAAAAAAGAGAGACAGCGAGAAAAAGGGGGGGGAAAAAAAAGAAAAAGAAAACAGACCAACAGGAACAGCAAACCTTTGTGACTGAGTCCTGAACCTGTGAAACAGCATGGGTTTAACCAAGGCTTCAAACCAAAGACAACCTCTGACTTTCAAATTTTCACTTGCAAAGGAAACCTGGCAGGAAAGAGTTTCTACTTTTAGGAACTGATAGAGATTCTGTGAAAAGGCAGTCAAAGTTTCATGTTTGGACAAATTTGGTGTGGGACGTATTGTGCTGGTGGCAATCAGAGTGGAGGTAAAAGATATCTGTTGGGAGGGACTTTCAAGCAGGTTATGTGGAGTTCTCACTGAGCTACCTGTGGGCTGCTAATGCATAGCCCATTGTTGCTTATTCTTTAAGAATTGCTTTTCCTCCATTCCCATGATCTCCCAATTCCCCTCACTCATGTACCGGCTTTCCCGGCTATCCAGGGAAACTGTAAGACTTGTGGATTTTCAAAGGGGGGTTCTTGTTTCTATCCTTGTGAGTCTGAATGAGGAAAAAACTTCTTCACTGTGAGGGTGACAGAGCACTGGAACAGGTTGCCCAGAGAGGTTGTGCAGTCTCCTTCTCTGGAGATATTCAAAATCCGCCTGGGTGCGATCCTGTGCAATGTGCTCTAGGTGACCCTGCTTGAGCAGGGGGGTTGGACTAGATGATCTCCAGAGGTCCCTTCCAACCTCCGCCATTCTGTGAATACAACAGCTGCAGAAGCAGTGTCTCTGTTCTGTTTTCCTGCCCCAGAGCAAGTTAAGAAGGTTGTACTGATGAGAGAAGCTGAAGAGGGGAAAAAAAGCCACAAGAGGGAGATGCCTAATCTCCCATCAGGTGCCCTGTGTGGGTCAGGCAGGACTGTGTTGTTAGTAGAGCCTTTGTTTTAGATTTAGCACTGCTCTGTGCTAAATATATATATATATAATATATATATATAATGTATGCCAAAGTGGAAGGGCTATACAATGCTCTTGCAAAGTTAGTAATCCCTGCAAAAAATGCTAACAAGGACACAAGGGACTGAGACCATGTCCAGCTGTCAAATCCATCCCTTAGGTCACAGGGGAGGGAGATGTGAATGAATCCTGTGTAGTCCAGATGGATATCAAAGGCCCTCTTGCTCAGTCAAAGTCAGGAGTTTGGTACAGAACTTGTAGCATGAGAAGTTTACAGCCTTTGCTATGCAGGTCTATTTTATGATCACAAGAGCTTGTTAAAATGTGTGAACAGCTGCTTGCTTGTTCCACTGAAAGCCTGGGGCCAGAAGGTTTTTGCACTCTTGAGACGCGAGTGGACCACACAGCTCATCGAGTCTGAAGTGTTGTATAATCTGACCATGGAGTTTCAGCTAGGAGCAGAATTATACTTTCCATTTATGAAATAGCTTCTATTCAGGGTTTGTTCTCTGGGGAAGAGATACAAAAAGCCAGAAGAACAAGACGCAACTCTTTCTAGTGCATCGTGTGTGACTAATTAACTTTTGACCTTTCAGCAGCTTTGTACAAATATGGAACCTTTGCCTCAATAAACTGGATTCCAAGTTATTAGAGAAAAGATATTTTTTACATTCCCCTTTAGCCTGTTATGCCTTTGTGAGGTACAAAGCAACCTTTATGTATGCAGCAAAATAAATGCTGAAAACCTGTTGTTTTCATATTTTGATGCTGCAGTGTAATGGCTGCCTTAAGAGAAAAGCTCAGAGATAGTGATGTGAACAGAGTCTATGTTCTTTTTGACTTCCAGTACTGGACAATAGAGATTAACTATTTTATGCTTATTTTCAGACTGGATATTTCCATTTGCCCCATGGGGATTACTTCATTGAGCCCATTAAAAAGCATCCACAGAAAGAGGGAGCACCTCATCCCCATGTTATCTATGGGGCGGATATCCTTCAAAATGCTTTAAGGAGAAGACGGGCGATCCCTGTGGAGAAAGAACAAGCATGTGGATTAAATGGTATAAATATTTCTGAATTTCTGGCTATTCGCTTTCTGCATCTTTTCAAGCAGCTTTTATTTTATTTATATGTCTATGCCTTTCCTTCTGCCAGGCTTGTTTAAATTCTGGAAATAGTATAGAAAACAGGAGTATCTCAGTCAAAACACCTCTGTGTTTCTTTCTGAGAATGTGAACCCAAGTCTCCCTTATCACTGCTGGAATATGGTCTTTCATGGTCTTGACACCCCTGATCCTTTCTACTCACTTTTTTCTCCAACCAAAACTATTCAGGGAATTTGACTTGAATAGTTCCAGGATGACAAGAACTGCAGTCATTATTATTTTTAACAAAGTAGTCTCACTCCATACAAATGCCCTCCTCAACATAAAATTGCCCACCTCTAATCTGTGGTTTAATTTTAGGATTTCAACGTTCTCTGTGATTGTTACCAGAATATTTGAAGACTTTCAGCTGGTTGTTCTGAAAGTGGGGTACACTGTCGTATCAAAGGCATAAATAGCAAAGTGTTTTTTTGTAGAAGCATAGGTAAAAATGACTTACATAATGTTGAGTGTTATTGCACCAATGTCATTTGAGAAAAAAAACCTATTAGACCTGGAATGAGGAACACGTCTGGAGGGTAGTTAGCATCTCCTGATTACAAAATGTATTCCTTTAATTCATTAGTTAAATCATGTATTTGATTTCATAACAAAAACTTAGAAATATTGTTTTGATTCTCTGATACCTCAGCCTTCAAACTGAGTCTGCACAAAACATTAGTAAAGGTACTGTATTGGTAGGGAAAATGAATAAATAACATAAGAGATGAATCCCAAGTTACATACAAAAGGAGCTGCAGAATATTAAGGGATGTGTGTCTGTGCGTCTGTTTCACAAGTTAATGGTTAAAGTAAGTTGGTTCTTTTCCAGGGGTAAAAAAAAGGCTATATAGGAAATTTTAATGCTCAGTCATGACTGCTGCTGAATTTTTACTGCTGCGTAATGCTAACTGATGAGTAAAAGAAGCAAACAACAGCTCAGCCCCCACCACATTCTAGTCAAAGGCCTGGATGGCACTTACTGCTTGCTGGCAAAAAGCAGCGTGAACTGATAGTTGGGGGAAACTAGAAGGCTGGTGGTTAGGGGGGAGCTATTAAATCTGTAGCGATGTTGGCTAGGCCATGATAAGGGATGCTGTAAGAATGAATATGAATGTTCTTTGTTATCTTTTATCAGCTACAAAATGTGTCTACTTGCTTGACAACGAAGCCTAAAATTGACAAGCCATCAGCATCTAACATTGGCGCCTGTTTCAACTTAAATCTAAAATAGCTCTCTGATTTATTTTATTTTATTTTATTTTATTTTATTTTTCTCTGATGACTGCTGGGATAAATGAGAGGAATCAGTCTGGATTTGCCTGTGATGAATGAGAAAATGTTCTTGCCTACTGTCTCCCAGGTTTCTTTTTGCATGAATAATATCTGTAAGCAATAATTTTAAGTACAGAGAGGAGATAGAAGATACAAGGGATCAGGCTGTGTGATCACTTTGGGTAGTTTGAGTCACCCTGGTATATTCCTTCAGATTACTGCAGAATAAGACAGAAACAGACTGGCTGTACCTGGATGTCAGAAAAAGTTGAGCATAACTTCCCTAAGTTTTCATCACTTTGACTAGCTAAGTTTGCTGTACTAGGCTTTTGAATTTAAGCTCTGTCTGATGTTATTCATTCTCATGTGACAAAACTACTACTAGCAAAAATATGTTCATGATACTCCAGGCTTACAAGAAAGTATCTTATGAATTAAGAATGTAATACATAATCATTTATGTTTCTATGTTTAATTGACTTGATCAGACTTTACAGGTAATGTCTGCTTTCAGTCAAGCAGTAATCTTCTTGACTTTCACAAAAGTAATAAGTATGAAAAAGTGCGTGGGGGAAAGAAAGCATTTCCTTCATGACGTTCTTGCCCTTTGTGTGACAGGATGTAACAGTCCTTGGTTTCTATAATGGCCTTAACTCTTGGCTTTTTTTTACTTCACTTCTATTGTAGCCGACTCTTCAACAAGTGTACAAAAGGTAAGAAATAAGTCAGCATCATTTGCTGTTTGTATTATGCATTGTTAAAAGAGCAGTTGCTCTTCTTAAAGGTGGAATATGGAACAAAAAAGGAAAGCGAGTTAATTATTGTGTTCTGTACTAAATATCATTGCCACACAGGCTGTGGGGGACCTTTGGTGCATAAATTGGTTTTAAAGGTGGTAAGTTGACTCTTCTCTCTTTTGAAAACTGTAAGCACTTCACACTGTTAAGTTTGATGTCAGAAATCTGATATGCTCACACGATATCGCGGATGGCCCAGATTAATGCCTTTTGGGATCACTTTAAAGCAAAATTAATTTAATTTGAACTTTGCATTTAATTGTAGAAACAAATTCTATTTTATAGCTTTTAATATCATGGTCATTCTTATGTATTCCCAAGTCCCAGCTTGCTTTCATTGGGTTGGGGAGTAATTGCTGAAGAATTGACTGCTGTATCTCTTGTAAGACCTGGTTTTCGGAATCAAATATTTTAACATTGTGGGCTGAGATTTATCATATGGAGCGTCTGCTTTTTTTGTCTGAGCTCTGATTCTGTTTGTTTTTTACACTTAAGCCAAGACAATTGAGCCATTTCTAAGAATTATGACAAGGAAACACTTCTTTTACTTGAGTTAAAATGTAGTGATGATTTGGAAATAGGTTTGTACATGTTTTAAAAGAAAAAAAAAATCTTTCAATTCATAGAGTATCTCCTGATAGCTTAGATGTCCATGGACTGCAGAGTGAGAAATATGCTCTCTTCCACATTCTCTTCCAGAGCCTGAATAGACAACCAAGGGCAGGACTCATCTCAATTAAACGGAATTGTCTGCCGTGTGGAGATCTGTATCTAAGTCAGCTGTCCAATACGGCCTTGGAGTTTAGGATTCAATTCATCTAATGAAATCGGTTGTCTGTTTCGAATTGGATGAATCTTTCCCTAAACTCCATTAACTATATTGACCAGATCTCTGGTGACTTTACAGAAGCCTTAATCAACTATAGAGACCCCTATTTAATCAGAACAGACCCACCCCAAACATTCCCTAATCTTTTGTTGCTTCCAGCAAAAAGCTGGGTGGTGGCTTTCCAGGTTCCAACCCTACTCCTCATTTGCGAGTATGTTAACATGATGTCTTTGATAGCCATTTTTTGCTTTGCTTTTTCAAGGCCTTAGGAAGTCGCACACTATTGTGCAATCGCTAGAAGACTGTATAAAGCTAACAGAACTAAGAAATATCACATAACCTTAACCTGGCCCTTTTTTTGTGAATACAATATAATATGGTTTTAAACTAAATGATTGCATACTCATTTTCCACAGGACCTTTGCCTCCTTTGGTTCCCAGGATGTTCTGGAATTGTGCAGTGAATAACATGTTCATAGACCTCTCCTCTTTGCTGAGGAGAGCAGTGAGCAAAGGAGAAATGTGGAAGAGGACTAAGGAAGATCTTGTTGCTAAGACTTTTATCATTGCTTCAGGCACATGGTGGTTAGGTTGGTCAAGTTATTCAAACCAAGCTTCTTCCAGCGCCTACTAATTGATTTTGCCACTCTTTCTGGATTTCTAGCTTAAGATCTTCAGCTTGATGTCTGAAGAAGCGTTGGGCACCTGCAAGAGCAAACCTTCTGAAAGGGAAGTATGTGCTATGTGAGAAGGGAGCTGAGCGCTATGTGTGAATTTGATGAATAAAGTTTCATCTTACTGGCTGAAATGAAAAATCAGGGTTTTCATCAAGAATGAAGATATTTCTTCCTGTTTGGGTTTAACTGCAGGTCATTAAATATCATTTTGAAAGGGCACATCAAAGCATAAGGTCATTCAGAAAAATCTGATTTTTAAAAATTCTTGCTCTGAGCCTTGTGATTTTGTGTACCAGTTCTTTTGGCATCCTGGTTTGAGGTTAGTGAGACATCTGAGTATGGCACGTTGACCTTCTTGTGTTCTGCAGCCATCTTTTGGCTCGTCTCCCTTCAGCATCGTTTTCCTTACTGAAAATGGCAGTGAAATATTCAGCTGGGTTTCAACCCCAAATTGGCTGTCTCAACCCCTCCACCCTGCATCATGGTCCTCTTTCTCAGCTTTTCTTTATATGGTTACAAAGCCTGTGACTGTTTCTTATAATTCCAGGTTGTAACGCATGAACTGTCACATCTGGCAGTTTTTGTTATCACTATGCTTTCTGCCATCCAGTGCATGAGGTGTGTTGACACAGTACAGGACTATAGCTTTTTGTTCTGTGTGTTTTGCGTATCTGCCTTTTACCTGGTCCGCCTGTCCTGTTTGCCTCTAATGCAATTCTGGTACTAAGTGATCGGTTTAAGATGAAGCTTATGTAACTTCTGTATCTAGTTATTCTTGCAGTCGCATCTGTCTCTTCTTTCATGGCTGTCATTCCTTCCTCTTCTCTTTTCTTACAGAACCCACCCTCCTCTAAATTGCCATGCATGGTCTTTTGGTCCTCTTAGTTTATTCTTCTGGTTAGTGGCCTCTTTGCTTTTAAGGCTTTTTACCTACAACAGCTGTTTTCTGTCCACAGACCCCAGAACGGGGTGCTCTTTGGTCCCCTGTGTGTGGTAGAAACTCAGGACAAAAGGGTCTGTTTCAGAATCAACATTTCAGGCAGTTGCATACAATCATCTGCATTTCCAAAGTATTTAGCGCTGGACAATTTTTAAAATGTGTTCATGTTCGCAGCATGATTGTGGTATCTCCTAAGCTTTCTGTATTCTGTGATATAGATAGTTCCTGCAGAGCAAAAGTCTGTAATACTTGCATAATGTATGTAGAGAGAAGGTGGATTCAAAGGTTTCCTTGTCTCTGATCTACCTACAGTAATACATTGGCATCAATTACATTCCCGTGGTCTTGCAATGATTATATTAATTTGTTTATGATTTGTGGTATCCTCAACAGATTTATATTTTTGGAGAAAAATCATTATGCTGCTAGAAATCAAGGATGTGATAAATGATATAAATTAGAACTTGGGTATGTGCTGTACACTTCCACTGCTGCTTAGGCAATTGCCAGATGACTCACTCGTTAGCTGCATGCAAAATTGAGTGCTAATCTTGAAAATACCATTATGATATTGTACATGGCAAGCTGCTAGCTTACAATATAATTGGAAATCTGTGTGAGAAGTGGCAAAAATGACAAATGAAGAGTGGCCCTGATCTTTACAAATTGCAACTGTTTTACTCATTTGTGCTTGTAGGAGAGGAAAACAGAGGGTTTGAGGGCTTGTTTTGTTTCTTCAAATAGGTTATCTTTAAAACTTTCCAGCAGTCCAAAATATCATGTAATAGATGAGACATTGTCCTCCCTTTTACAGGATTAAAAAAAATACATCCTCCTGTTTTTTTGTGTGTTTTGTTTCAATGCAGTCTGCCAGAAGATAATGGTATGTTTATGAACTGTAAAATAGAGAAGCTTTGTGAAGTCTGTGGATGAAAATGGTGTGATACAATGGAACTCTTCCTGACTCGGCAGTAATACAAGATTACAGCACTTTAACTGATTAGGTGGTCGAGTTGCTGCAGTTCGGAAGTAGGATATTTGGGTTTTATTCAGACTGTCACTTGGTGATTGCTGCAATAGGCAGTAACATAACTAAGGCGACAGAGAATAGATTTAGGGTATTAAAATAGAGGTCCACTTTTATACTTTTCATTGGAGCTTTAGGTTGTACATAGTTGTCATATATTTAGACTTCATTTTGGCATTGAAAGCAGTTGGTAGGTAGGTTTCATGCATATCGGAATTTAGGGTTAGTTTTCATGGTTTTCCATGAACTTCCAACTCCTTGTCTGTATTGGTATTATAAGTCTTATAAATAGAAACTTTTCCATAATATTGAAGGTATTTGTCAGTTCCTGGAAGCTGTGATGAGATAAGTCTGGGGCAGGAGGGAGGAGACCTGGGAGGGAGGACACAGCTGGCTCTAGAGGCCTGGTGCTGTGTGGAGTGAGTGGAGGGATGGGAGGAATTACAGGAGCAGAGCAACACCATCTGTGCAAAAACTGTTTTAAAAGTCTTTTGAATGATGGCTTTGTAGTGTAATTCATTTAATGGGCGACTAGAATGCCACTAAGCTGTTTCAGACAATAATTATCTGTTGTTCTTCCTAAAGGGAGACGTCTGAGTGCAGGATTTTATTGAATAATGGTCTTGCTTTTTGATGATTAATTTGCTACTGCCAGAGGAGTCTCTTCAAATTTTCTGTCTTTAAGTGTACAGCATAAACTGTTGGTCTTGGCTTTTGACAGTGAAGTCCTTTGTTCCTCTATGTGGAAGAGGAGGGGAGGAAAAAAGACTCCGGACACTATTTTACTCTCAAAGGAAAGCCTGTCTTTTGTTGGAGGAACATCATGGCCAATATAAGCAGTCTTGCTGGCTGGCAGAACCCTGGTGCATGCTATATAACTTACATATCTTTTAAAGGAATGATGCTGACATTTTTCCAGTATTTATTTCTTCTGTGTTTAACCACATCAGTAACTATTCAGCTTAATTTGCTTGGTTTCTGCAAAACACAAGGACTATTTTTCTCAGGATTATAAGTTCACATATTGAATTGTAGTATCTGAAATGAATTCAATGTAGAGGATAGAGCAACTTTATCCTGGCATCCCTCTGCTTTCTATTTACTGGGTCTTCTAATCTATTTAAAAGAAATTTGCCATGAAAAAAGAGCAAATGAATACATTCAGTCAGTGACCTCTATTTTAAAGCAGGAACAACAAAACAAACAGCCTCTAGAAGCATGCGGAGTCTCTCTCATTTCTGGAATAGTTTGCACTGAACTGGATATTGTGAATGCCTGCTTGTGCCCGTGGCAGTTCAGGGATGTGGTACCTGGGAACAGAGACGACATAGCTGATTTGTTCTAATAGTGTATGAAACAGTTGCCCCTGACTGTTTAATATCAACAGAAAAAATTTCCCAAAGAGCTTATAAGATAAAGGGGGAAGATTCTAATATTCTTTCAGGTTTCAAGAAGGGGTTGTTTTTTAAAGTTGCTCTTTGGAGTTTGTTAGAAGCTTATCAGAAATAAGATGGATTTTTTTTTTTTTTCCCCCCAGTGTCTTTTACTTTCCTTCCCCAGAAAAAGGAAGAGTCTTCTGTTTGTAAAATTTCTGGATCCTGTACAAGGGAGATAAGATTGGCCTTCAATTTAGAGTTTCTGACATGTCTGACATGAATTTAAGAAGATTTCTGTTCTCTTCACTTTGCTGTCAAAAATTCTGTTGCTAGAAGTGCGCCTTCTAACAAATGAATAGGCACAAACGTTAAGTCTTCTTGCTAAGCAGTAAAAAAGATTCTAGATTTCATGAACATATGTCTGTGTTTGTATGTAGCATAGTTCATGGATATGTTTAAAATATTACTTGAACTTCAGGGATTAAAGACACAGGATAAGATTGATATCCCTTAACTTCAATAGCCTAGAACTTAAACACTGAATTTAAGCTAGTTGTGTTACAAACTAGCTCCTTTCATAGTTCTTGGAGAAAGATGGTTGTTATCAAAGGCGGATTCATCCTATCCTAAGATGTCTTCTCGGAGCTTAGTTGTCCTTGGGAGGTGCCTAGGCTGTAGTTACAGGTAACAGAAATACTAGTAGAGAGGAGAAAGGAATAAAATAGTGTATTTTATGGGTTTCCTCCTCTGCAGTTAAACGAGTACAGAATCAGAATGAAAACCTCCTCCTAATGGATCCCAAAATCTATGTTGAACAGTGGCCAGAGAAGGCTTCAATGCTGGCAGAATTTTCTTGGTTTCCTAGTCCCTGACAGTTTTCTCATCTTCCCTTTTCCTCTGGAACCTACCTTTGGTATTTCATTAGTTTCTACTAACTGTAACAAGCTGCCTTCTCTGAGTACATGTATTGTGTTGGGGGTAAGGGAAAGAAAAGTGGAAACATCAGATCTCTATTATAACTTGATAATAGTCACCTGTTGCTACCAAAAGGCATCAGACACACGATACACTTCCTCCCTCAATGACTGACTAAGGTCAGGTCAAATTTTGAGGTTTTACGACAGACTGATTTCCAAATAAAGCAAGTCAAAGCCATGAGGGGAGAAAATCACCTTCACTAACTTTCAGTAGTGTCCTTCTGTTCAGTCCTGTGCCACTGAAAAGAAATAACGTTTGCTACACAGTGCTTGCTTACTTTGCTTGCTTTCATGTAGTTTACAGGATAGACTGCAATCTCTTCCCATGTCTTCAATGAAACTGTTTGCTTAACTGATCACCAGACTGAGGAGTCTCATCTGGGTCCAGACTGAGCTTGTGTTTGGCATTTCTAACCGTGTTCTGTGGTACAGGAATATATTCTGCTCTTGCTTTGTGCCTGCAGCTTCCCTTGCCATTTTGCTTTTTGAGTATTGAAAGTCATTTGTTGAGCAAGTGCTTTGTTAATGTAAATGTTAAATTGCTGCAGTATTTATTTGGAAAGCAATAGCATGCTTTAAAATTAAGCTATGATGTGTCATATGCCATTCCTTTCTCTTTTGTAGAAGAAAATTAGCCCTGAACAATTTTAAGCCTTATTTCCACTGTTGGAGTAGAAAACCCAGATATCTGCATTTGGGAGATATATTTGTTACAGGAGTTTGAAAATTTGCTCAGAACACCTCCCCTGCCTGTGGGGAGGAATAACTCCATACGCCAGTACAAGCTGGGGGCCAACCAGCTGGAAAGCAGCTTTGCAGAAAAGGACCTGGGGATCCTGGTGGACAAGAACTTGACCATGACCCAGCAGTGTGCCCTTCAGCAAAGAAGGCTGATGGTATCCTGGGCTGCATTAGGCAAAGTGTTGCCAGCAGGTCGAGGGAGGTGATCCCTCCCCTCTACCCAGCACTGGTGCAGCCACATCTGGAGTGCTGGGCGCATCCATTGCTGAGCTCCCCAGTACAAGAGAGATATGGACCAACTGGAAGAAGCCCAACAAAGGGCCACAAGGATGATTAAGGGACTGGAGCATCTGATAGACAAAGAGAGGCTGAGAGAGCTGGGGCTGTTTAGCCTGGAGAAGAGAAGGCTCGGGGGGGCTCATCAATGTCTATAAATACCTGATGAGGGGAGTAAAGAAGAGAGGCAGACACTTCTCAGGGGTGCCCAGTGACAGGATGGGAGGCAATGGGCACAAATTGAAACACAGGAAACTTCATCTGAACATAAGACAACACTTTTTTACTGTGAGGGTGGCTGAAGCCTGGAACAGGTTGTCCAGAGATGTTGTGGAGTCTCCCCCCTTGGAGATATTCAAAAGTCGCCAGGACATGGTCCTGGGCAATGTGCTCTGGCTGACCCTGCTAGAGCAGGGGGTTTGGACTAGATGATCTCTAGAGGTCCCTTCCAATCTCAGCTATTCTGTTTGTCTGTTCATTTGTCCTGTTAACAGAGTATTATTGGCAGAGCTGTTCAGCCTTCAGTTTGGGCAATGCCAGATTTCTCAGTCATACTGAACTCTCTCTGAACTTTATTAAAACAAAAACAAAAACAAAAAACCTACAATTACCTTGTTATTTCAGAGTAGATCACACTGAGAAGTGCTAGACCTGTGCTTTTCACAATTAGTTTCTCCCAAATCTGCATATCCCTAATGAGCCTCTGGCAGCCTCCTGTCATCTGTGACCCACTTAAACTGGGGAAGACTCACAGTGCTCAGACACCTGTTTATCTTGCATGAAACACAATGTCCTTGCAGCTTGTTCACTCCCTGCTTTGGTCTGCAGTTCTTCACTCCATGCTCCCATCATCTACTTGAATTTGAATGCATTTTGTATAATTAAAGCGAGTTCTCTGGATGGTTTATAGTTAAAAGGAGATCATCATCTCCTTACAGAGACATGGTGGGATAGCTCGCATGACTGGAGTGCTGTCATGGATGGCTACGTGCTCTAGGTGACCCTGCTTGATCAGGGGGGTTGGACTAGATGATCTCCAGAGGTCCCTTCCAACCTCAACCATTCTGTGATTCTGTGATAATACTCTTCCCAGGATAGGTGATAACTTTATGGTTCTCTGGGAAGAAGGGGCACTGCATAGCTTGAGAGATTACACGATTTTTCCTTATCCATCGTCTTGTAGAGTTTTCTGTAATTTCTGCCTATTGTAGGGAGAAGTAGGGCCACATCCAGACTTACCCTACTTCTCACCTAATTACTTGGTAGTGTATTCCTGAGTGCACAGATCCTATTCTCCGCTCCTGGTTTTCTGATGAGCGTAGGGTGGAGTTCCCACCTCTACAATGTTGGTGACTTGTGGGGACCATTCTCATCATGGCTCTGGCAGTATTTGAGTAGCTGGAACCATTGCGTTGAACAGCAGCAGTTTCACTAGGCAGTTAGCAGTCTGCAAAGGACATGTGTATCTTCTGGAGTCCAGGGCATCACTTCTAACACAGGTCTTGAGCTCTGGACTGATTATACGTTCAGTTGTTGAGAACAAAGATTTGCCTTAATGCAAGTATAGTGAGCTATTGGATTTTGTTTCTGTAAATGACTTTTCCTAGGGTGAGGTTTGTTCCTCTGTTTCACAGTGCTTATGCAAAATTTACTGGTTGCACTGTATCCTTGCAAATAATATCTCTTTCCTATATTTCTGTGGAAAGGACTGTCCTGACAAAGCTGTGTATGAATAACAAAGAGACTAGAGAAACACTGTTCATTTTAAAGGTCATATAGGATTACACACTGCCTTTTTTCTAGAAAAAGGAATTGTCCAACAGAAGTAGACATCCAAAGAAATGCAGTGAAAAGTGGCTGGAAGATTGCTGTGCTAGAAGGTACAGCAAATATTGTTAGGTGTTGCCCATAAACATTACAGTTGCTGGAAGTCTTGATGGGACCATTTGTTGCATGTCCCGTAAAGGCTTCTGTATGAAAGAACATAGAAGAGAATATTGATTTTTGCCATAACCTCTTCTGTACTTAATTTCTGCTTGCTTTCTCATGCAAATGTTCAACTTAAACTTACTTCAGCAAACAGTACATAATCAAGTGGCTGTACTAAGCTGAATCAAATACATATTTCTATCCTTTTTAAAGAACTAGTGAAGACTCTGTGCATGTAATTTAGACTGTTGAATTAGAGAAAATCTCTTCTAAACTGCTCTTGTCTGTCTCAGGGAGCATTCTGCCGGAAAAATGAATTTAGTACAAAATAGAAAGTGGAAAACCTTGATGTCCTTTACTTGTTTTGTCTGTTTTGTACTCACTTTTGGAAACATACTGTCTAATATTTTGCTCAACTGCAAAACATTTTGTTTGGGTTGAAGCTTCAGAGAAATTGATTTCTGCATTTTAAATAATTTTTAAGGCAATTAAAATATAGCCTTGGTCCGACCCTTACCGCTCTGCCAAAGTTAGAATTAGAAGCATGTTTCTTGTCTGCCTGATCTTTAAAACAAGCTTGATCAAGTTCTTTCTCCTCTGAGCTTTGCTCTTGTCAGTTGAGCCCCACGTCTAGATGCCCCTCAACTCTGTAGAGATTTGGATTTGGATCAAAGTCTTCTGTCAAGTGCTGGAGAAGTTTTAACAGGGGATCATTCTTGGTATTTTCTGTATTATTTGCCTGACATTCACTAGGTAAAATACTTGCTGAACCTCTGTCTGCAATATGGTATTTTCTTTCCAGCCTCCCCAGCTACATCTATTGCTGTTGTGAGATATCTCTGTCAGTCAAGTGTTCCTCAGAGGAGCTGCCTGGCATGAGAGGAATGAAATTTCATCTGCTGGGAGGTAATGGGGAAGAGGAGATGTACAAGAAGAGAATTTCCTGCAAGCCAGTACCAGTAGCATCGACAGGCAGCTGAAAGTTTCCCAAGCAGAGAGAGCTTTAACATTAAGGAGGTGATTACTGAGCAGCCTCTTCTCCTCGGTCCCCAGCTAATAAATGTGTAGCCCATTTCTATCCATCATTATCTCTGCAGTGAGGTATCTCCGCACTCAGATACACTTAGTGAAATGATTTTTTGGGGTATTTTTCTCTCTTTAAACTACAATTAATCGTACTACTTTATGATGTGTTTGAACTAGACGTTTCTTTCAGGCAAAACCACCTGCATTTTTCTCTCTACCTGGTCCCATTCATTACATATCTTTATAATTTCAAGGCTACTGGGAAAGAAGAGCCAGGGACTTTCTGCAAATAAAAGCCAAGATTGTCATTTACAAGGTAATAAAGGCTGAGTCTGTTAACATGGCTTTGCTTGATTTTCTTTGCACTGGAGTGCAGTTTTCACAGCTCAGACCCCTTTCTGAGCAAACACTTTAAAATGCTCTGGCATTTTACTAAGGGAGTCCCAACAACTCCCATCTCTGAAGGATTATGGACTAGTTTTCTATAGCCAGCGAACCCCAGGGAGCCCAGTTAATTTTACTCCTGTTCTGGTGTCACTGGTAAACCTCCATCCCATTCATGACAAAAATGGAAGCAAATTAACCGGATCATGACATCCAACAGGTTATAATGCCTCTGACAACCAAACTGTGATAAGAAACAGGGCTCAAAAGGAAAAGTTGCTTTCAAAACTCTGGCTAATACCAAAAACATCCTTTGCATGTGCAGTGGTATTTGTGAAGAGTTCAGAATGGCAGCAGTCACCTGCATGAGCATCGTATAGTAACAGGGCTGCTCGTGCGAGGTGTCAGGAGGCAGGAGTTCATAATCTCTCACGTGCAGAGGCCCTGTCAGCCGCCTGCCCTGACTCCCTTGGTTTCATGTGCGTTTTTCCCCCTGCTTGGTCCTTCTAGCAGTTTACAAAGGCTTTTAAGTGCTTTCCGTTAGCAGAACTGAGTTTCTGGGTGATGGGCTGTCCCTGTTCTGTTGTTTGAAGCATTCGTTTATGTCTGTGCATGGATGCCTCTACTCCAGGGAGCTTAATCGGGCAAAATGAAAAGTTTGCTTGCTGCACCAGAGCAGGAAAGCCTCCATGGTCGTCTTGAAATGTTCTGAAACTGAAAATTTTTGTTATCGGGACCTGCTTTTAAGAATAGAAAGTATTAAAAGCAGCATGTGCCAGAGATTTTCAAGATGTCATGTTAGCGTAATTGATTTCAGCAACTTGCAGAGTGATACCCAATCTTTTATTAAGCTTAGGCTTAGAGGGGAGTCCTCAGCTGGGACAGCTGGTCTCATGCTGTTGGCATTTGCTGCAGAAACGTAGCAGGGTTGGGGCTGAGGCTTTGAAGACTGTATTACTCTAGTAGCATTATCTAAAATACAAGTTATTGTGCCCCAGCCAAGAGTAAGGAGGCATCTCGAAAGTGCTGGCTTGTGGTTTTTCCTCTGAGCACATTGGTGGGACTGGTAAATGTTACACAGAGTTTTCTCAGAGATGCAGGTTTCACTGAGAACTGGAATGGGAAAAAACAACATCCGGTCCAGAAAAAGGCCAAATGTCCTCGGTTGTATAAACCCAGAGATAGGAAAGTTACAGCATATGCAGCTTTTCTAAAAAGGTATCATATCAATCTATGAAATAATAACTGTTCATTTCAAGATTAATTCCAGATGTTCTTTCTCTTATTCTCCTTTGCAGTCTAACTTAAACCAAACTAATTAAAAGGCATAGTTTAATTACTACTTCAAAGATCTATTCCACGCGTAGCCATTTTTCTTTCACAACAAAGACATCATACATTAATTTAGTTGTGGTAGTTTACATTTCTCAAAGTATCTTTGAAACGTTTAACTATTCAAGTTTCTGGAATTATTTATGTACTGCTGTGGCTATTTTGTATGCATAGCACATTGCTGTGCCAGAAATGTTCACTTACTGATGGATGGTGAATTCATGAGAAGTGGGCTTATGTGTCATGAAGGTCTTTAAGCAGGTGCATGAAGATTGGGAGATGGGAAAAATGAGGTGCAGAAATTAACTGACTTGGTAACTGTCACCCAAGGCTATCCACTCCTCCATTCTGCCTTTAAATCTCACATCCTGCAGTGGTGCCAAAAAGATTCAAAAGGCTATATTATTTTAGAGAAGAATCTATCTATTTGGGGTATTTCTAGAATGGCCAGTGAGCAAAGGAATAGGATCCACTCATTCTCTCCTGCTTTGACCCTTGCTTCCCCATAATAGCTCACTGGTCATCTTGCTCCTCACTGTCCCTTCATGATGGAAATCAGTCATCGTGGCTTTAAGTGATATCTGGAAAAAAATACTGTTTTCCCATAATTTGTGAGACTGGAAAAAGGAAGGAAAAAAGTGGTTGAAAATTAAATCCCCCTGAAGTAACATTAGAAGACAAACAGCAGGATTTGTGTAGTCCATTTCAATGGCTAATTAGTTCTGTTACAAAGTTAATGACATTAGCTATTGTTCTGCTAGTCCAGATAAGTGCCTTCTGGCTATGATTCTCTGTTGGTGTCTTCAGGCTGATCTGTCATTTCTAGGCTCTTATGTAGTAAAACTGAATTGTAGTAAGGGAAACGGTATCACTGTGTTAGAGATGCTTCTGAGTTTTCTGCTAGGGAAACAGCTTTGGTACTGCCCTATTTCTAGGGGATGTGAACCTGTCAGAGAGGAGAGTGGGAAAGGAATAGCGGTGGCACAGGAGAAGTGAAGCTGTCCTTGTCAGCTGAGATGTGTTTGCTGGGAGGGTGTTAGAACACACTTAATTTTGGAAGAGCAAGTCGGCTTTATTTACTCTCTAATCGTGCCATGTGGTCCATCACTGTACCTTTTATACCCCCTGGAGGGGGAAAGGAACCAAGGCAGTAGTTCCCGCCGGGGCTGCAGAACTTCCTGAACTCACAGGTAGTTATTAGCTCGCTGCTCGACACCAGGAGCGAGAGGCAGAGCTGAGCTTCCCTGATTTAGAGGTGGTTGCATGGGGACGCAAAAGCTATGGTGAATGAATGGCTCTGGGCGCACTGCTAAGCTGGCTGTAGCAAAATGTGTAGTGTCTGAGTGTTGTCTCGTTTTCCTTGATTCTTAAGCAGGACTGGCAGCGTGATTTGAGTTTTGCGGCGTCTCAGCCAGTCTGCTGCAGTTAGCAGTTAACACCTATGGCTTGTTGCAAACATTTCTGTTCTGTTCAGTGTAAACTTACTGTAGCTGAATGAGAGAGAGAAAAGTTTGTAGAATGGGAGCACTGAAGAGTTCACAGTAATGGAGATAACATGTAAAATAGCTAATCTAAATACTGAATTGGGGTTTCACCTCTGTTTTGCTAACAGCCAAGGACGCTAGTCAGTCCCTAGCCCAAAGACTGGAACATGGTTACCAGTGCAGAGCTGCTGTTTGTTAACAGGGTTTTGGAGTATTCGGAAAGGACTGCTGTGCTGCTTTGCTTTTTAAGATCTGAAAATGTTTTCCAGTCCTGTTAGCGCATGCTATCCCTTAACTCTGAGAAATTGTTTCTGGGAAGAAAAAAAAAAAAGATGAAAAGGAATGTGTTTACATATGTGGGCTAAATGAAATGTCAAAATGTAGTGCTAAAACCTTACAACAAAACCTGGCGATTTATATAAGGAACACTTAGACCTTCTGTTAAATTCATTGGGTGTTTGGAAAAGTTTTCTATAAAAGTTAGCAGTGATACTCTGAATACTTTATATTGGGTTTTAGAGTATTTTTCAGTGTGTGTGGGGGTTGTTTTTGGTTTTGTTTTTTTTCCTTCCTGGGTGTTTTGCTAAAATTTTGAATGGTGCGTTGTCTTTGATGTAGCTACCAGGTATAGTAGTCTTATTGCTGACATAAAATTTGGGGATACTTTCTGGTAATTTTTGAAAAAATGGGGTTCTGTCTTCTGGTTTAGCAGAGAGTTAAGCTAAGGTGTAGAAAAAAAGGAAATGTAATACAAAATATTTTCTTAGTATTCTTCTGTCCTTTCATATTAAAAGTCAGGATTTCAAGGCAGCTAAGGGTCAATTTTAAAACTATTAGGTATAAAACCAGGAAATCCTTATTGTCAGTGCTCAATGGAATAATCCCATGTGTATTTTATTGGATGCTTTGTTAATTTATATAAGTAAATGCATTCTCATGCATTTTTACTTAACTTGATCCCTGTATCCTAAGTAGCTATTTCCTGAACTGGTCAATTCTGCAAATACTGAGCCAAATATCTGTCTAGGACCAAATTTTTTTTTTTTTAATTCTGACCTGTTTCATGCTTGGACATAAATTCAGTTACCGTCTAATGCTTTGTAATGTGACTGCAATGTTACAGCTGGAGAAGTCTCTCAAATCCAGTCTTGAAAATATATTTCTAACCTAATTCTTGACTGACTTTCACATCTGGAAAAGTTAAGGTAGGTGAATCTGTCTTGTTGCAATCCAGCAAAGGCTTCCATGGAGGCAGTGCCAGAGCACAGAGAGATGCCATCTGGGTTGACTTCAACTAAGTTCCCTAATTCCCATACATATGGGGTATCAAGTAACTTCTCTCTTGGCATCTTGAAGCAGACAATTTGAAGCATGTCCCTGTTTAAGCAAGACGTTTTGAAAGCTGAAATAGAAACTGTTATTTCTTAGAAATGTAAACATAATTGAGTACCTGAATGATAAAATTACACTAAAAATGTTAGGCAGTGCCAAAATGTGTTGCTAAAACCTTACATTTCAAAGGTAGAGGATAGCCACAAAGGCAGACAGTTTATATGAGGAACATGAATTGACTTTCTCTTTAATAACTTTAGTTGAAAAAGGTGTGTGTTTGTGTGTGTGTTTTTTTGTTTTGTTTTGTTTTGTTTTTTAAGATGCCAATGGGATTCCAGACACTTTTTAGTGTGTTTTATGGTATTCCTTTTTATCTGTTGGGTAAGTGCTGAGCTGGCTTTTACTTTTGTACTGTAGCCCCGTAGATAATTGTGCCAACTGCGGTTGTTGCTCAATGAGACCACATTTGTGCTAATAAATGAAATATGTGTGTGTTCTTTGGCTTTGCAGCCCAGTAGCACAGAACGGTCTGTGTCCATACATTCAGTTCTCTTCCAAAGCCTCTTTCTAAAGCCTCCGAAACAGAGTGGCCACATCCTGACTACAGAGAAGGATTCCTGGCCTGTGTCCCCTCCTGTACCAGGCTTGGGAACTGTTTGAGAGAGTGCTCGTCAGCCCCGGCTGAAGCCGTGGCAGGGACCGTCCCTGTTAACAGGGCAGGCAAACAAGTTGCAGTGCCTGGGACTGTTCCCTCCCTCTTTAATTTGCTGGAGTAGACCAAGCTGTACAGTTTACAGTCTGATAGGGCAAGCTCTCATTTTATCTTTTTTGGTGAGAAGGAGTGGACCTAAGAGTATGGAGTGCCATTTTGTGCCATGAAGCTGCAGCAGTGGCTTTATATATCGTTGATACGCAAAGGGCAGGTCGTCTGGAGAGGGACCAGGTCAGTGGTACATGTTCTGTGCTCTGGCAGGATCATCTTGCTTGGGGCCGCGAGGCTGCTGAGCTCTGCCAACAGGGATGGCTTAGAAAGGTAAAGATGCTACTCGCAGAAAGCCAAAGGTGTCAGTGTTTCCTAGGTGAGGTTCAAGTAGGAATAGGGCAGCTGTATCAGCGTAGTGGAGTTCCTCATTATTCCGAAATATGAAAGTCAGGTCGGAGTGAATAAGTATTGCCTTTCCATATGGAAATACGGAAGCAAGCTTTCTGCAGCAATTTCTGCTTGCAGCTACTGAGGTTTGCCCAGGTGATTGTGTGTTGTTTAAAAAAGTTTGGTTCATTGGTCAAACTGGAAAACAAGAGGGATTTGAGTTTAAGGGGGAAATGACAGGTGTGTTGGGATGCACTCTGAAGCATACTTTGTGATGAAAAACAAAAGCAAAATTAGAAAGTTGTTTCAGGTTTAAAAATGTCTTGCGCAGGCTCAAATTAACCATTTGCAATTCTTAGGCTTAAATGAAACATTTATAGTTTTTATGTTCTTCAGGCTGGTTTATGTAAACTGAACTGTATTCAGTCTGATGATGGTTGCATAATTTAAGAAAAATCAAAATGTCTCATTTTGAAAATGTTGAAGTGAAACATTTGACTTTTATGGCATTTCTTTGACTGAATCAATTTTAAGGAATCACCATTAATTTGTGAATAGTTTTAGTTGACATGGATCTGTGTTGGTGGTGACAAAAGTAGCAGACTGAAAAATGTCATGCAGCTCTGGAGGGTATCCGTGAGTGAGTGTAGCATTTTCTTTGTCATTTGGGTCTACAACAGGAGAGACAACCAACTAAACATTGTAATAATATCAGAAATGAACACTGTAATAATATTTCAGTGAATACTCCTCATGCTAATACATAGCAAATCAAGAGTGCTAGCCATTAATAACTGCTGATGGTGTTTTTGAGCCTTTTTTTAGTTGCAGGATCAATTGGTTTGGGTAAGAAAATATGACTGTTTTGTACATACCAAATAAATGATATCCAAATAAAAAGTAGGCTAAGCTTTGAGTGATCACTTACTATTCTTACTTTGTTGGCTTGTTCACGTGTGTAGAAATGTTAGGTTTTTTGAACTGTTTTGTTGCTGCCTCGTGGATCATCAGTGGTCCAAAAACACTGCTGTGGAAGTATGTGTTTGAACTGCAGGGGATCAACTTGAATAGTTAAAACTAGTAAAATAACATCAAATATGAGCTATACTGGATGTCACTGCTGAGTTTAACCTCTTGCCACATTTTTCCCGCTCTGCTAACACACAGATGCCATCAGTGTTTGTTTTCTTCTGTCTGGGAGTGAATGAACCAAGTACTAGAATTATAAAGAGAAGTCAAACGTAATGTCTTTTAAGGTGCTATTGAGAATAATCTGTGTGTATAGAAAACAATGAGATAAGTAGCCATAAAATGGAGGTCCAGTGCTCTGGTAATATTGCCCAAGTGCAAAGAACTCTGCAAAATTACTCTTTCTAGTAATAACAGTGGAGAAGGGAAGACCTGACTTTGACTTCCAGAAGTCAAGGGAAATAATGAGGAAAGGAAGAACAAATTTGCTCAGTGTTTTAAACAGACAATGTGATGTAGAAGCTAGTGAGAGTCAGTTAATACAGAATACTATTTTAATTTCTGTTTCTTTACAGAGCCTCTGTAGACTCTACAGAGGGGTGTCCCCCATGCATTTAGGACAGTTTGGGGAGATAGAGCTCATATACTCAATGGTAACCTAAGCAGTTTTGGCACAACTTAGAGGACCTGTTTGGGTCACTAAATATTCCTGGAGTCTGTTCTATCCTCAGCCCGTCCCTATATATAGAAGTGGGTCCTATTCCATTATGTGCACTGAAGTGATTCATTGTGTGGTTCACCTACGACCTGCTAGGTATCAGCTCAACCTTTTAACTTAGAGTCATAACCTTAAGTCTTGTATTTTGTAATGTTCATGTCACAAATAAAACTGACAAAATCTGCCACCTGTACAGCAAAGAAAATGCTGGCCCTCAGCTGAAAAATCTCTCCATGATTTAACTTTCTGGCTAGGAGAAAGTGGCTAATTAATTTGCAAGGTCAAAGAAGGTCTGAAAGGCACAACTGCCTGTTCTCTGGTTCTGAATGCTCTGAAGATGTGGAGCTTCCTGGGGGATTAGGTGAGCAGCACTTTGAGCTGTCTTCGACCCAGAGCCCGGCAAAGCAGGATGGAGGAGGCGGGAGAGCGTGTGCCAACAGCTGAGAGCAAGAGCAGGCCATAAAAATGGTGTGAAAGGTTTGGGACACTCTTGATCTCACACGGGAGTTGCAGCTGAGCTCGCATCTTGAAGAGTACCCAGTGAAGAGTGTTTGGGGCTACAGGAGGGGAGCTTAGGGGAAGAGGTGCAGAGGGATGCAGAAATTTGGCCAAGCAGGCAGGCAAAGGTGGGTGACGTGGAATAGCTTTGGTTCAACAGCCACGCTTTTCAGACAGTTGCAAACCAAACTGCTGAGATTCAGTAGCTGCTAACTTGGAGATTTCTTTGTGAGGCTGAAAGTATGAGCTGGAGCAGGGTCGCAGCCCGCAGGGAGGTTGCATCCTGTTTTAGGACCACCCAGCAGGCTGGGTAACAGCAGTGGCACCTCGCCGCTGCTGTGCTGCCGGCCTGTGCTTGCCTTTCCCTTCCTATCCCTCTGCCTCCCTGAGGAGGCAGGAGCAGCTGATCCCAGCTGCTTCTGTACCATTTGCAAGCACAGAGGGAAGCAAGTGGTTATTTTTGCTGTATTTACTGAAGGGAAATGATAGTGAGTCAGATAGGAGTTCCTGTGAAGTACGTGTTGAATCTTGGAGTCGTAGAGAAGCAAAAAATGGAGGCTCTCGACCCCACCCCCCACCCCATGCTTATTCTGATTCTCATGTATAGGGGAATATAAATAGGCAAAATGTCAGTGCTGGGCATATTGGTTTTATGGCAATAGCAACAGTACATACAGGATTCTCTAAAAGTATCTTGGTGGGGGGTTGCTTTGGTGTGGAGGGAGTCCTTACTCAGTTGTTGCAAATTTGAAGTAAACAGTGTGGGAATGCTGGATGTGTGGAGAAGCAGGCAGTCCTCTCCAGGGCAGGCAGGGAAGGCTGAAGTTTTTTGCAGAGAGTTGAGCAGGAATTACAAGTGGAAGAGAGGTCTCCTGGTTTCTCTCCAGGGGAATCCCAGACTCTTCCGTTTTGCTCTGCAGCTGTGTGTCCCTGGTCAGACCCCAACAAACTTGCACCTTGGCTAAAGGATGGACCAGTGTGGAGGGAAGCACACGCTTACAGCCCTCAGGAGAGCGTTATGCTAATACGATACCTCTCTTCTTTGCTGTACCTTGGCTCCTGTTTCTATTGGGGAGCAGAGCAAAACACTTGTTCTTTTTAGGACTTTGATAGATATCTGTATCATGCAGAATTCAGTGTCTGAGAAAAGAGGAGTTGCATAACATTTCTGAAATAAAATGTTTACACAGGGTGCACCAGTTTACTTAAAATCCCTGAATGAGCTTTGATTATGTTCAGTGATTCTTTTAAAGAGAGGACTGCAAATGTTCACTAGAGTTTTAGATGTAGTTAATATTGTGCATTTAAATGTATAATATAAATGTGTGTGCATAAGCTGACGAGTGGCTTTTCTTCAAGAAGAGCAACTCTCCTCCATCCCTGTGGCACAGCATACAGGTACACAAGCTCATCAGAGCCCAGGAAGCAGAGTCCCCTCTGAAATGCCTCTTGCACCCTGTAGCAGCTGTCTGCAGTTGGCACAGCTTGCAGGTCTTCTAGCACTCTTCTGCCCATGGGGGCGAGTGGACCTGCTATCTGAATCACTCAGACTGCCCAAATCCTTGGGATACGATCCTCAGCAGACCCTTCTGGTCCTTCGCCTCCTCCAGCATTGTTTGCTTTTCCCTGGCACCTTTATTTTGATAACTGATTGATATTGATAATCCCCTTTCACCGTTCTTAAGTTCTCATCAGATCTTGAAGCGTGGCTTTAGGGCAGCCAGCAGTGGGTGCCTCTGCTGGAAATCACTTGGGTAACTTCAAAGAGCTAATGAGCCCTCCAGTGACCTGTACTGCCAATATCTGGATACAGCTAGTTCATTGCTGCCCTCCTGTCTCTACTTTTAATATATTCCACAAAATATGTATCCTTCCAGAGTTTCAACCCTTTCTTCCCCCACTGAATGCTGCAGTGCCTACACATACTTACCTGCAGCGTACCAGCTTAAGGAATATTGCAAGAATAAGATTCTTCTTGTAGCCTTTTAGCTTTAGTCCCATTCCTGACTTAAGCAGGTATAATGACCCCTAATCACCAACATATAAGCAGTTTGTTTTTCTTCATTCCAATGCATGAAACTTATGGAACATTAATAGAAATTTTTGGAGTCTGATTCAAGAACTTTTGGATGCTGTTTGGTTAACCTCATTGGAAAACAGATCAGCCCTGACAACGTGGAGACATCTACATGAAGATGTCGCTTTTAGTTTTTGCCTTCCTTTCATGCAAGTGAATTTTCCTACAGATACATATAAAGAAGAAAAATATTAATAAAGACCATATGATTAAATTCTCATTTGCATCATATTGGCTCCCAAATCTAAATTTTTCTTTCATTCTTAGGTCAACAGTTCTTAAATTATTTGGTTGCAGACTTTAAGGCATTGACATAATTTACTGGGAATTTTTAGTTTACAAGGCTGCTTTGTATTGAGATATTCTTTTCTAGAAGATACTTGTCTCTCATCATTTGAAAACAGAATTGCACTGCAAATTAAATTGTTTTCAAATGCTGATTTACTAAGTACTAGATTGAATTCATAGAAAAGTCACCTTGTTTTTCTCATCCATCACATTAATATTATCAGCAAAACAAGAGGGACCAACCACTAAAGTTCCTAAGTGAATGAACATGGAAAGTTCAAGCCACATTGAGTAATGTAGTCATAGAAATGCATCTTATACAGCTGTAGTTTTTTGTTGTTCCTGAAGTGTTTTGCTCTTATGTGTAACCTTGACTGAAATGTGGTTGCTAAATGTGAAGGGAATAATTAATCCACCGCTTCTAGATACTTCACTGTCTAGTAAATGTTAATATCTAAGGGAAGCCAGACACAAAACAGGCAGTTTTAGGAGTTCACTAAAATAAACATTAAAAAAAGAAGTGATAACTCTAATCTTACGGAGAAACTCTAATCTTACGGAGACTTAAGTATGTGCAGGACTCTGTGCCTTACGACCGGTTCCATTGGGGTTAGTGAAGTTATGTTGTACTGAGAGATGGCAATCTGATGTTTCATACAATCTTTGTTCACAGATTATTTCTAGCTATAGTTTGTACTTATTGCATAATTATTACAGTGTTACTCTACTGCAGCTCGGAGGGAGTTTCAAAGTCTTTGAATTTTATAGTTGCTGCATATGTCCTGTTAATTAGCGAGTACTTTTTTCTAGTTAGAAGTTTTTTAAAAAGTGTTAATTTCCCTACTTCATATTTTCCTGATAGGAAAGGGTAAGGTTATTTTTCCCTGTAGCTTCTATTCTTTTTCATTTTTAACTATCCTGGCTGTCTTGTATTAATGGGAGCAGTACATATACAGTGTGGTAGGATGGCAACAAAAAGTGCTAGAGTTAAGAAGGAAGGAGCAGGGTTTTCCCATCAAGAAAATTTGAAAAACTTTGGACTTGTTTTGCTTGGGTTCACCCCTGGGGAAAAAATATATTAGAAGCTTCAGACAGAAGGAAAATCTTAGTTGTAAACCATACGCAGGCTGCTCTAGATATAGCTGTTTCCCATGATGTTGTTCTCTGTACGCCTCCTGATGCCAGGGGCTCAGGACGTGTATCGTTCCGTCCTTCCAGCCTGCACGATGATGTGTGCCAGACATACTTAGCAGCAGTATCTGATTCAGTGCATCAGTCATCACAGATCCAATTTTAGCTTCATTCTGTGTAAGTGGTGTGACTCCACTGTTTCATACTTCATATTTTTGACAGCAGGAATGTTGAAGTTAAAGCTTGCAAATTTTCTTCTTGCAGGATGCAAGTTTTCTTTCTCTATGTTTATTTTTGTTGAGTCTTCATGGGGTCATCTTTGCTGGTTTTGGGGCTTGTTAACATAAGTGAATAAATAGCTGTAATAGTTCCTTGTGTGAACACTGTTGTTTGACACTCAGAAAGCAATTGTGTGATTTGGCTTAGTCTGTGCAGAAATGTTCAAAAAGGAGCTGGTTTTGATACCCATTCTGTTTTAAATTCACATTCTTTCTTTCTTCCTTGCTTTACAACAGCTTTTCTGTGTAGTGTGTGAGCCCTTCCTCTTACACTATCAGCATTCAGAACTAGTTTTGTTCTGCCTTATTTCAGCAGACAGAGTTAGAAAAGGGGAAAGAGTTCATATATTGTACTGAATAAGCTGTTGCTTTTCTGAATTTTGTGGATTAATAGGAAGTTCTTACAGTAACTCGGAGTGATGATACTGTGCTGCTCAAGACAACATATATTGCTAGCAACCAGTCTGCTGCATTTTGGAATAGAGCAAGCTAGGAATTTGCTTACCAAACATACCAGTTCACCAGTATTGCAAGTGATCCTAGGAAAGGGTAGGTTTGTATAAATGTTGCTGCTTTCCTGCCTGGAAGGCAAGAGACAGACCTCTGATTCTGGAGCTGCATGTGAAACTTGGATAATTCAACCCAAATCCCATGTTGCGCCTGCTTGCTGAGTGCGGGCAAGAGCCCGGGCAAGAGCCCGGGCAGGCTGCTGGGTTATCTGGATCGCTGTCGGCCGTGGGACGAGGAGAGGCAGCCATGGCCGTGGAGGCTGGCCTCGCTAGGCCTGTCAGGGATGAGATGTGTGGTCCTCCCAGCCCCGGCTGTTGGAACGCCGAGGGGGACCTGGTGTCATCTGCCTGGCACCAGCTCCTGCAGCCCTGTGCTTTCAGGGTGTGTGGTATGGGCCCTGTGGCTCGAGGCCTTAGTGGCATTTTGGTACAGGGCTACCAGACTGGAAGGGCTGGGCAGAAGCCTGTGCTGGCATCTCTCCCTGTGGAGATGGGGAAGGTTACTGTTTATGGGTAGAAACACAAAAAGGCAGCATGCTATTTGGGGAGTTAGCCACTGAAAAATGCTGAGCGGGTGCACGTCTCACCCTCCACCTCTCTCAAAGATACAGGCACCTTGCCTTGGATTGCCCCTGTCGGAAATGGGGATTCAGACCCTAGAACCAAACTTGCTGTCTTTCACAAAACATGAGTGAAGGAGGAAAGAGTGCCGTCCTTCTTTGTCCAGAAGCGTGGTGGCTAGAGCACTTTCCTTGGGCATTCCCAAGTCCTTTATTAGATCTGACTCAAAGGTTGTTGGATAATACTTTTCATAAAACTGTGATTTCTTTTGTCTTAATTTTTATTAGCTGCATCACTCCTCAGCCTTTCCTTTATTTAGTCTACAGTTGGACTTTCTTCTCTGTTCTTTTTAGCACCAGGTTAATCTGTTATTAGTGATGATTTCATATGTTTATTCATGTCCCATTATACAGTGGTTGGGTTTCAATGCTTGATGACTCCTTGAATAACTCACTGCTTTTCCAAAACTACAGTCTGTTTGTTTATACTCAAACTAAAGACATATCTTAGGAAAAAATCCATATAGTGAAGGTTATGAGAACAACCGTGATGTAGAAATTCCTGACAGCATGGGATTTATTATTCTAGCATCCCTAGCATTTTTCATACCTCATGTCTGGAGCCCTAGCATTTTGCCTGTGAATAATAAAGAGTGGTAAAAATGAAAGAGCTCTTGTGCAAAGAGAAAGGAGGTGGAGATAGGAAGTGAAGATATAAATCCGTGCCGTTGTATTATGTCTGACAACCTTCAGACATAGGCTTCACTCTCCTCTCCTGAGAATTTACAGACATTTTCACCTTGCTTCCTGAAAGTGCCCTCTGTATCCCAAGGTGTTAAAGGTTGCTGTGTGCAGTTAGCACCTTGAGGTCTCCTTGCATTGCACTGTATGCTGCTTGCATTTTTCTATGAGCAACACCTGTAGGAAGCAGAGGTGAAAAAGACCTTTGAAAATGGAAAATTCTATAGAATGCCTTTAAGTGAGGTGAGTCATACCTGTTCTTTAAGGGACTTTGGATGAAAAAAATATACCCCAAATGGAACAAAAAACCTCCAATCGAGCAAAATTCTTCAATCTGAACACCACATCTGCTCAAAATTTAAGTGCTTTTTGTAGTGAAACTATCAGTGTTGCTGTTTAAAGGTTAGAAAGCTCTTTTTTTAGAGAGCTAATAAAATAACGATATATTTCTTTTGCCATCTAATGACAAATTAAGTTGATTTACTAAAAGAATGTAACTTTCCTACATAAAAGCCACGCATCGTTAACCTGTGCTGTAGAAGTTGTTATGCTGCTGTTTCTCCACACACAGTTCAGGCTTACAGATAACAAAAGTCTTTCCTTGTAACCGAGAGTTAAGGGTACTAGATGTTGAGTTAGGCAGGTGGCATTTGTATGGATAGTTTCAGGGGACAGTATTTTTCAGTAAAAAATAAATAAATAAATAAATAAATATTGGACTTTGGGTTTTTAAGAAAACAAAACTGTTGGCTGAAAATTTTCAGCCAGTTCTAACTGGAAGTTGATGAAATCTTGTAATCTGCCTCATTTCTGCTGGATATGTAGTGATATGGCTGGATATCACATATGACCTGTGTGACACTGTGTGTGACCTACTTGGCTGAATCAGGTTTTTTAATTAAGAAACCTGATATCTGCAAAGTTTTCTCCCACGATAGATAGAAACATCTGAATACTTCTGCTTGCATTTCATGCAGTTTATTAGCTGAGTCCCTTACCAACCAACTTTTTACTTTTTTTTGGACTATCCTGTGTATCCTTTCAGCGCTACCTTTGTTTCTGTTGCTCATGATTCAAAAACTATACCTATATTATATCTCCTTTTCAAACATTCATGGAAACCCTCAGGGTTCAGGTATCCCCTTTTCTCTCTTCTCCTGCTTGTGGAGTGTTCTCTGGTCAGCATTTATCGTGGAAGGGTGTGGGGAGGAAGTCTTTTGTCTTGGCTTCTCCTGAACTCGTGGGCTCCAGGTTAGGATTTCCTTTGCTGGAGAACAGAGTGCCTCTGACTTATCAGCTAAGCAGAAATCATTTGCAGCACTTCACTAATTTAAGGTAAAAGGAAAGTGAGTTTATTTTGCTTCGGAATGAAAAGCTTGATAAAGCAATCATTTGTGGAGACATAACAGCAGAAATAGAACCATGCTTTATAGCTGCCTATATGCTAGTGTAGCTCCAAGAGGTTCTCTCTCTGCTTCGTCTAACTCAAAAGCTGTCAGGAGACTTAAATGGCTGGGATTCAATCCTTAGGTGAGTCCCTTGATCCCTTCCAGCGCAGGCACTACTCAGAACGTCATTGAGGAGAGAGTTTTGCCTGAGGCACCCTCTTGTTCTCTGGCATTAATTTTCACAACTCAGGTCTCTCTTCTGAGGCTTTGCAGTAATTCATAGCCTCACACTTAACTGGGGTGTTAGTTCTCCACACTTCCCTGAGGGTTGTTCACCGCTGCAGTCTGGCTGGCTTTAAACATTTTTATCTCCCTTGGGCGCAGAGCAATCACCTGTCTAGACAATAAGCAAAACTCCTTGTTGGATGCGAATACAAAGCCTGACAACTGATGTGATGTTTCCTTTGGCCAGAAACAAATCACTTAGCAGCCTGGGCAAAATCTTCTGTTCAGGTAACTGTGGGGAAGGTTTTTCTTAGTATAAAATGCCTTGAAAAGACATAGATACTGAGAACTGCACTTCATTTAAAAAAAAATAAAAAAAAAGTTGAAAACCACACAAATGTGCAAAACAGAGCAATGAATGCAGCTCATTAATAGCCCCTAATAGAGGTAACTATTAAGGTAACTGGACAAAACTTGAGGGTGACAGCAGGAATGATACTGCAGCTTGGCATTGTGGAGTTGCCTTGGCAATTATAGCAGTGGTAGACCATTCTCCTACCCTTGGAAAAACAAAAAACAGAAAAAAATCAGAAAAATATCTTCATTTTCTTATACTGCAAGGTATGTTCTGTGTATAAAAGAAGCTAGTTTTCCATGCAGCTTATTTTTCAAGATTAATGCAAAGATGCATGCCTCTCATTGCGTTCCTTGACTTGGTGGGAAGGGAACTTTCTTTATCGACTAACTATTTTACTAGTTGACATATCTACAGGGTGCAGTCTGTGTTAGTGCATAGGATGTCACTAACCAATGTTTTGGGTTAGAAATTGCAAAGGAAATCAATATAGTTATGCTTTTATTTTTACATTGTATGGATAGTAAAAGATAGAAACTTACAGGTTTATTGAATTCTTTTGCGTTATTCAGACTTCTCTTACATTCAGTCAATTTTTATGCTGTTTGCCTTGCCAAGAAGGTCGAAAATCTTACTGTTTTTTTTCCAACTAGAACATTTATCATCTTTTTAAATGCAAACACCAGTTTACGCAAAAAGAAATGTACTTACAACTATTATTTGTTAATTTATTATATTCTGAATCTGCAATATGGAATACTAGACATCCTGCTTAGTGTATTAATTCAGCTTTGTACAGTATACTTTAAAAAGCTGTCCAAGAAGGTACAGATTTCCATTTAATAGAATGAACCTGGCTGGAGTACTTTGTATGTTTGTATGCTTCAGTGGTACGTGCCTGGTGCTATCTGAAGTCCTTAAATGGTGCTGCAACGCAATGCTAACTGACGGTAATGTGTGTTAACTAATGGAGCTCTTGTGTAATGTACACTTGTGTATGGTAGCTCAGTTCTAAACGTGAGTAGTGTAGCTGCTGTAGTTTTGATGATTAATATGGCATATTCCAATTTTATGAATAATGTATTAACGGTACCAGCATTTCTTTTTCTAGGCAACTTTCAGACTCAAAGCTGCATGTATACCATAAGCCAAGATACCAATCACCTTTCGTCCTAACAGATGTACTGTACACATTGTTAACAGTCAAATGGTGCCACGCTTTGTAGATGTGTAAGCTGCAGTGATACCTTCTGACTGGACTTAGTTAGTTCTTCTAAAGGGCAAACAGTGCATTCATGACACAGGTGTAACAGATCTGCTGGTGTGAACCCAGGGGTTTGAGACCTAGCTGCAAAGTCATTCATACTTCAAGGGAAGAGTGGTCTGGATAACTGTCCTTCAGCACTCGGTGGTGCTGGGAGGTGCAGGTGATGCTGAACGGCACTTTGAGGCAGGAGCCACCCCCTGGACAGCATGTGTGCACAGTCTACAGTAAAGACATCCTATTCTGCAAATGAGATGCCAAAGGACTTCTGCAATATCTATCAAAATAGCAAGCATTCCTCATCCTTCCTAGGACTCGGGAAATCCCGGTACCCACAGAAGCGTTTCTCTGGCTTCTTGGCTAAAAAAATGCCACCAGTTGCTGTCGAACTGACATCTCTCACCTCATTTTCAGGCCTAGATGTATTTACATTCCCATTATTTCCCTGTTAGCACAGACAGCTGGCACTTAAAGCTAGAGTGAAGGGAGAGTGATTAGTCCCACTGAGCACAGCACAAGGTTGCTAGCAACTTTAAAGAGCAAGAGCACTTTCTAAAAAGATTTAGATGCACAGATCCCAAAATTATAGTGGAAGCACTAAGCTTCTCACCCATCAGTCAGACAACATGACATATGCAGCTGAGGAGCCTGCAGTCGTTTGCCTTCTTGGTATTCAGACGACACCTGCTGGTGAAGCATTCTCGCTCTTCGGGGTTCCTGCGGTGATATTTTTCATGCACGAAACAAATGGCATGTACTAAGCTTAATGTACCGTACCATTGAGAATAAGAGCGACATGTGGAGAAAGTGTATCCCTTATCTGAAACTATGAACTGGTGTCATTAGAAAGTTCTGAACCAAACCACAGAGAAGAAACTCCTTCAAAAGGGCATCTCCAACTTTTTTTTTTTTTTTTTAAGCTTGGCTCTGTGTCTAGCATCTTAATCCCTGGGGTTTTGAGTGGGGATAACTTTTGGATACATATTTTAGAGCACTGTTTAGTCCATGCTTGGAGGATAGACCTCAGCCAACTGATGTCACCTTGAAGTTGGTCCTGCTTTGAGCAGGTCAGGTAGGTGGCAGCCAGCAGTCCCTTCCAGCCCATGGCCCAACCAACTCAACTGTCCCATGATTCTGCGTTGCTGCCATTCTATCTACAAGTAGTACAGCCATACACAATCTAATCGGGCTCGAAAATGTTTTGAAGTCAATGTTTCATGTTACCTTTCCAGATACCTTCAGCTTTTTCCAAAACCAAGAGCATCAGAGGGAGAGATGGGAACGAAATCACACGGCTGTCAGAAAGGTTTCTCGGCGCTCTGTCAGCAAGGAACGATGGGTGGAGACGCTTGTGGTTGCAGACAGTAAGATGGTTGAATATCATGGAAGTGACCATGTGGAATCATATATCCTCACTATAATGAATATGGTATGTACAATGTTCTCTTTTAGTTAGACGAACGAAGCTAATTTTAATGATTATGTTACTAATCACCCTGAAACAACTGTAACAGTGGTTTACTGAAAGAAATAGAGTCTCTTTCCTATATTTTAATTAAAAGTATCCTTTTAAGTGTCTTTATTTTTCCTTTTTATTTTGCATAAATGTTATTTTCCTGCGTGGATTTTAAGTGAGAGTAGCTATTACAATTCTTAGTCATGGGGACTGTATTATATAGCTATAAATTCTAGCGCTAATTTTCATTCCACTGAAATTACTGTTTTTGAATCTCCTGCCTCCCTTGCAGCCTGCTGCTCATTGATGATTTAGGGTTAGCAGTTGCAGCAGCAGATTAGTGCTATGGTTTTAAGCATGTGAGTTCTTTTCCATGTCTGTGAATGAGAGGCACCCCAGAGCCCACTGGAAATTGTAGTAATTTTGAGCTCCGTTCTAGCATTATGAAGGTTGTTCAGTTTGGAGAGATATGCTTTTATTAAAGTTCAACCAAGACAGTTGGTATGTAGGTTTGTACCTAACAGAAATGATTTGATTACTTGTATAATTGGTACTTGTTTTTTTTTCCAAATGATTATTTTCTTTCTGCCACTTCCACTGCAGACTTGAAAAATTACTGTTTTTTTCCAGACAAGTAATGCAGTATCCTGCCTCTAATAAAGTCCACATTAAAAGAAAAAAAGTTTAACTTTTAACGTGTCCTTGTGTGGCAAGTTACAAAATATATTGACCCAAGAAAAATAATAGTGTTTTATGGTGCTGTCTACAGCTCATGTTTTATGTTATTTTCTATATCATAGTAGGCATTGGCCTTGCAGAGTCTGTTAAGGTTGTCTTCTCCTATGTCCTTCTCCTCTGACTTGTATGTTATATCTATGAAATAAATCACAATGTAAATTCTGGCATGGTATTTGATCTGTCCCTCATGTTTATACAATATATGCCTGGCTGTGTGCTGAGCTGTCTGACTAGCTAGTGAGGCAATGAGCCTGAGTAAACAAACACCAGGCTCATTTGACTACGTAAGGTTTTGTCCACACAGGGACAATATGTGGAATAAAACCTTATCATTATCAGATTCAGGAACAAACAGGTATTACCATTTTCTCTACGGTGTGTACCTGAAATGTTAAGGTTACCCACAGTGATTCAATTTCCAGTCTAATACCATGAAAAAGATCCATATCTAAGTCAGACCTCAAAAGCAGCATTTCCACTTTGTCTCAATAATGCCTCCTTTAATGGTCTTCTCCAAAACGGTTTTGACACAAACACAATCTATTTATCTATTTGTATTTCTTGTGATATATGAGGTATTTCATACAGAGAGATTCTGGCTATTTCCTGTTCTGGTTCCCTTTCTTCCTGCCTAGTTTGACATTGCTACGATACTACTGTATTTTGTTTGAGCCAAGCTTTTGCTGAGTTCAGTTCTCGTCCTAATGTTTTGGGGTTTTTTGTGTGAATTAATTGTCTTTCCTTTTCCTCTTAGCATCCTCTTCTATGCTTTGAAAACACAACTGTATCTATCATTTAACTGATAACCTTTTGCCTAATACTGGCTTCCTTTTGCTTCATTGTGGCAGAAGCTGCTTCTTATCAAATTAAAACATGAAGATTTGATATGCTGCTCTTTTGCACCCCGAGTGGACCTCTCCGTTAGTATTGAGTGACGGTAGATGTTGCTTTCTTTTCTGCTAACGTTTGTCAAGAACTTTGAAGTGGCTGAAATGACAATGAGGGATACAGGCCCAAAGCTGATGAGTTCTTCTACAAGAGAAGTGGACGTAAAATAATCTTGGGTGTGGAAGTCCATGCTTTTGCTCCTTAAATTAGTAACATCTGCCAAATCCTGTATCTTCACTCATTTGGCAGAGCTGTCCATTGCAGTAGTTTGTAACGGTTGTTGCATTTCCGTAAACTTTCAGTGAAGTGTGTTGAGGATAAAAACAAAGAAAACCCCAAAACTCAAAGGTAAACAGTGTGCTTAAAGTAAATGTCATATTTTCTTTCTGAAGTTCTGTTCTACTCTAGAGGATTCAGTTAATCTCATACCTCCTGGCTCTGGCACAGGTCACAGGGCTGTTCCATGATCCAAGCATTGGCAATGCAATTCACATTGTGCTGGTCCGGCTCATCCTACTTGAGGAAGAGGAGGTAAGGTTTTTATTTTCCTCAAAATGTCAGTTAAGAAACTTGGGATTTCAATGCATAGAGGCATAATTAGGGTGAGGAGGGTTTGTTTGCTTGAAATAATTTGTTCATTTGATTCTTCTATTAATCTGACTTTAGTGTGTCTGTTTTTAGGATAAATGCTGCCTTGGATAGCACAGTATTTAGCTTATGACTTCAGGTATTTCTGCATAAAATCCCCAAGGAAAATGCAATTAAAATAGAATGATTAGGAGCAGGGAAATGGAATCTCCCCACTGTCAAAAGAATATGGGCTGATGAGGAAGAGTAGATGAGAAACAGAAATTAATGTATGCGTCATCACTCACAGTCTGGTCACCCAGCATTGCCTATATTGTATTTATAAAGTATATTGCTAGAGTGTTTACAGGTCTCTGAAGAAGTAAATCTATTTTTCTGCAGCTGCAACACACATTTTCCTCTGCAGATCTTTTTCAAAACTCCGAAACAAGGAATAAGTAGATGCTAATTGCTCTAAACTAACCATGAATTAGTGATTTGCTATGTCTAGCATTCACAAATGTTGTACAACATGCTTAAATACATGCTGATTGTTATCATTTTACTAGTCAGTTTTTAAAACACTGTGCATGATGTAGCCTGCTCTGACTGAAGAAGCACAAGAAGGGGGTTTTCTTAGTGGCTCACAGTTTAAGACCACAAGCCAAATGGATCCAAAGCTCTTGAAGGCAGTGAACCAAGCTATGGAGGCAGGCTATGCCTTGTGGAATACTTAGTAGAACAGAGCCTAATTTACACAGCTAGCCCTCGATGTAAGGATATGCAGGCAAAAAATGTAGTTCACTTTCTGTCAGGACAATTAGGATCTTCAGTCCACAGTGTCCATCAACAAAACATAGTTGCTGAGTTTCTGCGGCAGCTTTGAAAATGAACAATGGATTCCTGATGAGCTGAGCACAGCAGTGTTGGAAGCAACAGTGGTGGTATCTTTAAAAACCTGATTTTAAGATACTTCTGAAAATGAATAGCTGGTATCTATGTTATTTAGATGCTTTGTAAAAATTTTACTTTACTTAAATAAACTGAGGCAAGATATAATGGATGTCAGAGCCAGAAATAAGAAAATATGCTTCTGGATGAATTTATTTTGCATACTTTATATCGCAGAAGAAACTTCTGTAACTTGAATGTATACTATATAATCATAAGATGGGGAAGAAACATCTATGAAGTGCATTGTTTCTTTTTGCAATTGAGCAATATCTGGAAAGAAGTACACCCTTAAACATGTAAATTATTCCCTAACTATGCGATTGTTTGCACAGCATTAAGAGTGACAAACATGAAGTCACACACAATCTTAATCTTTACCTTCTTTACACCAAGAGAAAAACCTGCTTTAAAGAGAAAATAAAATATTTCTGTTGGGAAATTTCAATTCAGTTTTGGGTTTTATGAAGCTCACTTGCCAAAAAAAATGAATTTCTGCCTTTTTTTTTCTTTAGCAACACCAGTTAAAAGATAACAAAATTTTAACTTAATATTCAAGACATTAGATAAATAGATATCATTGTTCCTAGTGACAGCTCTAGCTTTAGGCAAAACTGTAATCAATTGCATTTCAATGACATTACTCAGCTTCACAGCTAGCATCACTGGCGTGTTATTGCAATGCCATGCGGTCTTTACAATAGTATTTTCCTTCATTTCCCATTAGCAAGGCTTGAAGATAGTTCACCATGCTGATAAGACGTTAGCCAGCTTCTGCAAATGGCAAAAGAGTGTCAACCCCAAGAGTGACGTCAACCCTGCACACCACGACGTGGCTGTCCTCCTAACCAGGTACGATAGTAGTTCAGCAGATGAGTGGCAGACTGTTGTTCAGTTGTGTTTCTTTTGCTGATATTTTTTGTTTATAGGCTCATATCATCTTTTAGTTCATCCTGCACTGAATCCTGTAGAGAGACCTGCCTGATGAAGACGTGCTGTTTCTGAAACACAATGTTAATACAAAAATAACCTAACGTGAGTGTGCGTGGCACTCATAGAGGCGGAGTAGGTGAGCTACAATATAAAAGCATGTGGTTAAGGTTAGACCTGCTGTACCTTTTAAAAGGGCTCATTTTCGTTTGTTTTCAAAGTACATATAATGCTTTATGTCTGTATGTGGGTGTTTTATTGGTGATGCATCTTAGTCAGGAAATTGAGATCTGTATATCCCCAGAGATTAGCAATCTCTCAGGGACAAAAGGACCTCAGGTCGTTTTTCCCACTTGATCCTGTCTCATTTAGTGTTCAGTCACTTCTTTATTCTTCATAGAGGGAATATAACAAAGCAAACTAGCATGTAGATGAACATAATAACATAATGACAAACCCTACAATAATAAAGAGGTGCACTTCAGAGTGGAAGTACACTTTGTGAAGGCACTGCAATTTATTTTTAAGCTTTAAATTGTATGATTTTTAGATATGAGTGGTACTTAAAGATATTGCATGATCTTATATTTAAACAGAGGCAAAATATTTTTTTATTAGTGTAAGGAACTGAGGCACAGAAAACTTAAAGTTGTTGACTGAGGTTACACAAGGAGTTTGTGGCAGGGCATGAAACAGAAATTTTACAGGTCCATTAAAAACTGATCCAACCAGCACACAACTGGGAGGAAAGACTGGGTCTGTGGCCTTTAAACAAACAAACGAAAAAAAGAAGCCTTCAGCTAAAAAAGTCTGCCAGGCCAAAAAAAATCCTAAGTGGTACAATAAAGAAGAGGGCCAGCAAATAAGAATGGGAAAAAGAAGTCTCAAAATGATGAGTGATTTATCTCTCCAAATAAACAGGCTTCAAACAATTGATTTGAACGAAGCCGAGGTACGGTCGCGTGAGAGGTGCTGGGTAGATTACACAGCCAGTCCATCGTCCCCTGAGTGGCTGCACATGCATTGCACTTGGCAGTGCCAATATACAGGATATAAATCCTTGCTCTCCTTAATAAATCAGCCATTTACCCTAAGAGAAAGCTCTGTCACGGTAGGCTATTCCCCAGCTGAGGAGCCTGGCATTAGGTTATACTCCCCTCAGCCTGCTCCGACTGAACTGGGAGGAGGAAAACCAACCTAACCCTTGCGGGGGATCTGTCTCATTTCCTCCTTGATAGCTTATGGACTTTGGGGTTGGTATTAGGGCTTTTCCTGTCCAGGGCAAAACACACATTGCTCTTTTTCATTTCTTTTAGCAGACTAGAAGGCATGCGGCTACATTTTTTTTTGACTAAAGAGCCTAGTTTCAGCCTGAGCTCAGTTGCTTAATCCTGGCAGTGAAGCAGCACAGTTCACTGGTTTCCTCAGGGACACAGCCACTGCTGGGGGAAGGAAGCTGTTGGCGTCAGCAGCTTACAGGGATTTGGGCACCACGGTAGCCTGGGGCTGCTTCTGCAGCAGCACATCAGCCGCCGGTTGCCCGTGGGTCCCATGCCCAAGTGAGACCTGCTCAGACGGAGCAAACAAAGGCAGAGTTTTCTTAAAAGCGTTTTCAGAAGACAAACAACAGGAGGCTCGGGGAAATTCTGCTCAGAAAGTTAATGGCAAATTAAAGAGGCTGAGAAGGATTGTTAGAGGTAAAACTATCCTCCTGATTCCCATAAATCCTTGTGCAGAATTAGAAGAAAGGAAATTCTTCATGTCATTCACCATCAGGCAGGCACTAGCAAACTTCAGATGTGCTGTAATCAAAATGCTGTCAGACCTGGAGGTTTTAAAGCTTTTTCTTACGTGAGCTGGGAACAAACATTTATACTGAGGCACTATCACAACATAAATATAGTCCATTAAATGACAGCAGTATAATACTGTAATAGCAGTACCAGTGCATATTGTTACAGATATATTTGTAAAAACGTTAACAAAACTATGCTTTGCCTAAAATGCAAGTTAGAACTGATACATTAGGAGACAGAGACTTACTGTTCAGTGTAAGTGACATTCTACAATTGTTTTTAAGCTCTTTTAATGGCAGGTCTTTGTTGTGATTCTAGAAAGGACATTTGTGCCGGCATGAATCGTCCGTGTGAAACCTTAGGTTTGTCTCATTTATCGGGCATGTGTCAACCTCACAGAAGCTGCAACATTAATGAAGATTCTGGCCTTCCGCTGGCATTCACTATTGCTCATGAACTTGGACACAGGTATAATTGAAAGTGGAGTGACTCAGCTGAGTTTAATTTATTCTTTGTATACCACTATTCAAATCATGTTTTTTTTTTCCCTCAAACCTATGCCATTAGTCCATCTGCACACCCGAGAAAAACAATAGCTTGTAAGTCTTGTTTTAGCCTCCTAATGAAGAGAATTTTTACGTCTCACTTATCCTTGGAGAGGTATTTTTTGTAATAATAACTATTGACTGGTGCATTAGATTGAGATTATTTAGGAACAAATTGAATATTTGTTACTTTACAAATACTGTCCATATGAGCAGCTACTCTGTAATTCTCACTGCAAAATTGCATTTCTGCCAAACAGCAGCAAAACAAGGATTGAGTTACTGTCTCTTTGTTATTAAAATCAAAACTGTGTCTATTTTTTTTAAGCAGAAGAATAAGAAAGACATTCTTCAGCCTTTGAGCTTTGTTTATACTTACAACTATTTAGTTTACCCCTTTTAACAGGGTCTGTCCGGACAGTACCTCAGGATGAAATAATGCCTTAACCTTTCTCACATATTCATTTTTCCAAATGTATATTGAATTATTATTTGAATACATGATATGATCTCCAATCATTCCTTTACTTTTGCATAAAACGTGCATTTCGTTAAATCATTATTAAATGATTTATAGTAAATCATCGTATTTCATTATTGCAGATTAGCTAGAAACCATTTCTAAGTCCAAGCAATCAAACTTTACAGAAGCATCAAGTCTTTTGTCTCTTTTCTAACTAACAAAGTTGCTTTGGGTTTTTCTTAATAATTGGGCAGCTTCTGTATATTAATATTCCCACTGTGGATTCACTTAAGTCAAGTTCCTATGCATTTAGTTTTAGACATGGCTAAATTTTTTTTTGAGTTTGGATTTTTTTGCTAGAAACTTGATTCCTCAATATTTCCAAATTGATGGGGGTGTTTTGGTTGGTTAGTGGGTTTATTAAACACACCTGAAACACTCTGGTTTCAAATCTGTTTCAAAATTGAACTCTTTTTTTCCCAGGTAGCATATTGTCTCATGGGTACTCCAGTTTGGGTGTGATGCCTGCGTTTTTCAGCTGGGCCATGCTCCTTGGCTAGGTGACATGTTCATTGCTATATCTACAGTCACATAACTTTCATTATGCACCCAACCACTAGTCAAAATCAAGACTGGATTTCCTGGTGGGATATAAAATCTGATAAAAAGATTATTCAAATATTGATCCTATCGACCATTAACTGGTCTGTCTTTATTCAGCACCTCAGTTGCCAGAAAGGAAGTAGTGTAATAACACAATGCTGAAATCATTTGCTATCAGATCTAGGTCCTTTGGGATTTAGTCACTTAGTCCCCGCTATGGTGCTGCTGACAGGACAGAATACTGGTGAATTTGCCTTTGCAGGAATGTTTTAGGGCCTTGCTTTTGCAGATTATCTCCACACACAAAAATTGAGTACTGTAGGGTTAGGAGTTAACCTGAAACCATCCTTCACCCAAGCCAGGCTAGGATAAGTGTGTTACAAAGTTCAAATGCAGACAACAAAAGTATGTAGGACTTGTAGCTGAAACAGAAAATGATGGATTCCAAAAGTAACTCTTCCTCCTACTGTCCCTCCGGATGTTCACCTCCCCTGTCAACAGACCCTGTTCATGGAAAAGGGGCTACGTGTCACTAGGGGGACACACTTTTATAGCTCAGACCCATTGCTGGAGTTTATGCATACTGAAGCTGTGCTCTGCTTTTGGATCATTAGGATCATGGTAGAATTTTATTTTCCAGAAACAAAGTCTTAGTGGTTTGAACTCACTAGAAGGTCTTTGTGTAATCCTCAATTAAGAAATGAGCTGAAACTTCAGATGTTAACAGTGCACATGTCAACATCTTTGTAGATATGTTGCCTTTAAAGTAGGTGGTGAGAAGTAGGTGCTTTTAGAATGTGGTTTCCCTGACTTAATTCAGATAATCTCCTTTAGGATGAGATGACCTGGAGACATCTACGTTTAGTCAGGTGAATCCCACACAAAGTTTTTTACATTCCTGACTCTTACAAGCTGTTGAATAGGGAAATCTCTTAAATAAGTCACAGAACTCTGAGAACACCATGTTGGGAAGACCTCCTGTGGAGGACTGTCTCCTTGTCTCTAAGGCACAGTATGAGGAAGTTAAATAGTAGGGAGGAGTGGAGATTGGCAGCTAATTCACTGCACGTTCAGCAATGTGGAAAACAGTGTCTCTGTCCAAATCCAGCAAAAAAGATTAGAGAAGATACAAGCATTAAAGGTGTGATTGTAAGACAGTATAAGACACAGTGTAATAGAGCCTGATCTTGGTTAAAGTGGTATGAGTCTGAGATAACTGTGCTAGTCAATAGAATTGCTTTGTCCTTAGCCGAAGGAACAAAGAGTAAAGTTTAGCTAAGAATTTTAGGAACAAGTTTTGCTTTTGATTTTTGCATCAGCATCTTATCTGGCCTCTGCAAGCATCCCACGACCAGCGTCCCCTGTCTATATGACAATTTCATCAGATATCCCATGCTAGGCAGGTTTTAGCCCAGCCAGGGGTAGGTTAGAGTGCTGGAGGAACTGAGGCCTAATAACTCTAATGGTGACCTTTCCCTCTGAATCGTTACCAAATTTACATTGCAGCAGGGTATTAAAAGATGTTGCCTTGGATATAAAGCTTGAATATCTGATTGTTAAAAATCTGATTGCCAGATTACAGCTACATTCGACCGGTAGAGCAGGTGAAGAAAGGGATCACACACCTAGCTAGAAGGCACTGAAGCTGAGATTCCTCCCCTATGGTGGGCAGTGAAGAAGGAAAAGAAGAGCAGATGGCATGAGATACCAATTTCCTTTGAAATTTGAGAGCTGTTAGAACCAAGAACTAAGAGCTGCTAAGAACTAGCTCTTGGACTGAAAAGCTAAGAAGTGCTCTTAGTTCTAACAACTTTGACATAACCTTGTGGTTTAAACTGCCTGCTTCAATCCAGCCAAATTGCGCAAAAGCATTCTGATTCCCTTAAAAATACTGCAAAGATAGTCTCTGACAGTGTGTTGTTTTCTGCCTGATAATATTGCTTTGCATAACAGATCTGCTTGAAAGCCTGTTGGAATCTAGAATTTTTTGTGGGTTTTGGATCAGGTCTTCTGTGCACTTTTTGGCAAAGAGGTATCTACAGCTAACCAGAAGAGGAAGCAACTCCAGTATCTGTTTACACATACTGTTGAATCTATAGAGGTGATATCACCAAACAGCTGCAATTATTAACTCTTGTTTTCTATCTCTAGTTTTGGTATCCAGCATGATGGAAAAGAGAATGACTGTGAGCCCATTGGAAAGCGTCCATATATTATGTCCCGGCAGTTGCAGTATGATCCCACTCCCCTCACCTGGTCTCAGTGCAGCAAGGAATACATCACGCGTTTCCTGGAGTGAGTGATCAGAGTGTAACACTTCCTTGGAATGAGTACAACTGTATATGAGACATCTAAGTGGAGTTACTTTAGATTTACTTTTTTTGTAGAGTACTTGAGTTAATTCCCATGCAGGGCATACCGCAAGCTTATTGCTCACTTAATAATTGGGGAAAGCTCCATTATATCTTGTGTTTCTAAAAGTGAACTGCAGTCTCGCCTCATGTCATGTCAGCTCAGGTTTGGTGCAACCTGCAGCTTCTTGCAGTTACTAGGAAGAAAGAAGCCTTTCTGTCAAGGACTCTGATGAGACATCAGAGATGTTCACTTTGGCCACAAAAACGTGTGCTTGACTTCAGTGATTTGTCCAAATCCAACCAAATTCAATTCTTTTTAAAAGCATCATTGTGATATAACTTTGAGCAGAGGCTGACGTACGCTTTGAAGTCACTCTGCAAACCGTAATGACTTCATGATATTTCCAATTTGACAGGCTAGATTTTGCCTCTATAAAACCCTGCTGCCAGATGGAGAGTGGTTAGAGGGATTTCATCTGTCAGGTGTAGAAGGAGGTGATAGCAGCTGAGAGCTGCTCGGTATCGGGGCCATCAGCACGTACAAGGACCACATATGTTCCTTTGCTTTTGCAGACTTCAGTGGTTCTTCTCAAAGTGTGGAATTGGAACATTAGTCTAATTGTTACTGATACCTGGGCTGCTCCTGAGCAGGCAGTTTGTTGTGTTTTTTCAATTATTTTGCTATTCTCTAAGGTTCCATGAACTCTGAGAAATGAGTTAGCAGCCTTGTTAGCAGCACTTCAGCATAGCTTAGCTGGAATCTGGAAGCATAGTTACTAAAGGCCATATCAAAAATTATCGCTAACAATTAGATATTGATAGTCAGTATAAGAAAAGGTTTCAAAAAGGTGTGGCTGTGTTTTTTTAATTTGCAATTTTCATCTTTTAGCCGAGGGTGGGGATTCTGTTTGGATGATACACCCCAAAAAAAAGTTCTGAAGTCCCCAGTCATTGCTCCTGGAGTGATTTATGATGTACATCACCAGTGCCAGCTTCAGTATGGTTCCAATGCTACTTTCTGTGAAGATGTGGATGTAAGTGCTGTATGTTTTTCTTCGTTGCACTAATGAGAGCTTAAGCTTCTTGAACGGTGTGGAAGTGCAGCTGGTGAACCTTGGTTGCTAAGTACAAATGCAGCATGTCCAGAGTCTCATAGACTAGATGTGCAATGCAGACATACCCTAACAGAGTGTTTTGATTCCAGTCTGGAGATCCCAGAAGTGAGATGTTGCCCTGTTTGCCCTGTATATTCCTTGTCCTTTATGGGTTCTGGCCTCATACCTATTGTGAGATGCTTGCCCTTCAGTGGTGAAGTAATTTTGGTTTTAAACTTATGATATTGATCTTAAGTAAATTATCAACAGAGATTAAGTCCCATCTTCCAAAATAAGACACTCTTTAATATTATAGCTTTTGACTGACCAATGATTTCATTGGGAACAAATCTTCAGTTCCAGGAAGAGTTGTCTGAAAAAAATCAGGGCATTGCTCTTTTCCTATATATCCTGATTTTCACACTTTTGATAGTCTAACTAATGAAAAGAAATTTCAGTCTATGTACCTCAAAGAACCTTTATGTGGATTAAATATAGATAGATATTTGTAAGAATCTTTATGTAGATAAAATGTATCTAAATATAGATTTATATAGATATTTTTATATCCAGTCTTGGAGAACATAAGACTTTCAGTGGCAGTGGGTAATTTAGGTAGTCCAATATTGGCTCCCTAGGGTTCATCTTTACAGCACAGCAAGACAGTGTTGTGTAGAGATGCATGGGAACAGTACAGTCGCATCAGCACAACTCCCTACAAGACCCAGGCAGCACTGTAGAGTAACAGGTTAAATTAGCTAAGCTGTAGTGCTATGCTATTTTAACTGTACCTACCTTGTTTAGAGCTATTTGGCTCAGTGCAGCATTATTCTACATAGAAGAACACTTCAGAAACTGTGATTTCAAACGCTGATCTGACTAAAAGATCACTAAGTTTTACTGTCTGTTGGGCAACACTGTTCAGCAAATGCTGCAGGCAGCATCCCGGTTTGCTCTCCCTGTTAAATTGGACTGTGGCAGAAGTAGTGCCTTGTGGTTACCAACAATGCTGGAGTGTGTTTTAGGCAAGGTGTTGTGTACAGCTGTGGACTGGGGACTGCAGATCTTGATTGTTTATTCCACTGTGATAATTATGTGCATCCTCATCTACCCTCTTAGAGGAATTATTTAGGACTGATCTCAGCTGTAATGATCAGCAATGTTGAACCGCACCTACTGAATCTGAAGCATGTATTGAAAGATTGCTTTCATTACCTGCTCTTCCAGTTTTCTCAGCTGCTGTAATTTGTCTGTTGGTACAGATAGAAAATTAAAGTGTAATTTTGCAATATTGGTTCATTCTGTCTCTCCTTGAGTGTGAACCTAGTATGCCGTTACATTCAGCATCTCCTGGTTGACCAACTTACAGCTGGACAAATGTCAGTAAATTAATTGGTATCATTTTATTTTAGTTTTTACTGCAAGGCCTGTGTTTTGCAGGTAACTGCACTGGCAAGGAATTGTGATTAGTGTAGTCTGCCTGGTGTATTGGACAATCAGTATAGTCATTTTGTCTAAGAAGTCTGACTGTTCTTTGCCTTGCCATTATTTACTTAACACTCACTTACTGACCAAGCTACATTTGTTATAGCATGTATGGTTGAAGTTTATCCTCAAGTTCTTTTTGAGAGAAGAATCTGCATTTAGCTGAAGGTGCCCAAGGGTTCAGTGATTACATTGAACGAAGATAGAGGTTTAGAATTCATATGGTGATTTCCATTTAGGTAGTTAGTCCTCTAAGCATCACGTGAAATACATAAATATTGTCCTTCTAATAAGGAAAAGAAAAGCAAAATATAAATTCTGGGGGGGGGGGGGGTTGAATATTCCAAGTGGTAGATGGATCCATAGCTCCCTACAGGCTGTAGGAGTTCAGAATCCTTATCTTATTGCCCTTTCCTTATCTCCAAAGCTTTCACTCACTTCAGTTGGACTGGGATTGTTTAGAGTGGTCTCTCTTTAAGGCACAGATCCTGATCTCACAGGTTGGGTGTATACGGTATTGCTGATGATAAAATCACTTGCCTTGCAGTGAATCCATGTTACTCATGAATTCCTGACTACTACCTCCAAAAACTATGCAGTAAACAAAGCTTTTTCTTGCACTGCTAGTATTCCAGTATTCTTAAATATGGAGAAAAGCCCTGATGCTTGGGGATTAAGATGGAAAAAAAATCTTTTAAAGCTAATGAGTTTCCTCCATTAACACTTGATTTTGGAATCTATGTGTTTCCACAGGGTAAACATATAACTGCCTGTGAAAAGCTGCATTCAATTTAAATCCACATCGTGGTACTCACCTGTGCCTTTCTCTGGGCATTTGAAACACGGTGGAGGATGCACTTCATGCACTAAAAAGCACAAACATATTTTGTATACAATAGCTAAAAACAAGCATGAGGTTCCCAATGAAAGCAAATTCATCAGCGAGAACATTTGGGTAGCTCTGCCTTTACATCCTGACAATGGTGGCTCCACAAAGAGTCGCTAAATAGTGCTGCTCTTGAACTATAAATAGGGAACTGCAAAACAAGCTCTAACATGTATACCTCACCAGAAAGCAGCTAAATGTGAGCAGAGATGCTAAGCCCCAGACACTGTGTTCCAATTTGAAACGTAGAGCACTTGGAGACAGCACTCTTTATGCCTGAACTTAGCTATTTTAAATACAAGTAGGTCAGAAACCAGCAGCCAAATTTTGGATTTCAAACTCAGCCAAATGTTGCTGCTAGCTTATCGGGGCTGGATTTTTGCAAATACCCAGGTTGTTTGTAGGCTGTACCAGCTTTCATCAACCATAGCCCTTGCTGCTCTTGGGCTACTAGGCTTTTTTCCCTCTGCCAGATGTTCTGGACTGCTTGTTTTAGATCATTCCCTCCTGTATCTGCTGGGCTGATGTTTTGAGAGCGCTGCATTTTGATCTCTTTCTCCTTATTCGGTTTTGGGAGTTGAAGGACATTAACCTGGTTGTCATACTTGGAGATATGGTATAGTTTTTGCTTAACAGCTGGGTTCTCTAACCTTCTTTGATTTCAGTGTACATGTTTTCAGGCAGACAACAATGAAAAATTGAACATTGTATTCCTTACTAGTCATCTGCCTTCACTATAAACAGTAGTGCACAAACTTTGTAAAGTCATTTTTCCTGTGTGTAGCTGGGAGCTGAGCAGTGAATGAGGGGAGCATTTAAACTTACAAGCATAGTTTGGTTAATCCACTTGATATGAAGTATTTACTGTTTTGTGTTTATTAAATAGTTGTACAGAGTTGTACAATAATGAGGAGTACCTGAATTTGAACCCTTGAAGGGTCCTAACTTGTGGAAAACTGAACATCTCTCTCTGGAAGTACAGTCCTTTGTAAATTGATATACAAAATCATGGGTGACTTTTGAAGATTTTGGCCTTAGGCATTCAGCTCTGCTTGAAACTGCTGCAGTTTTCTTTCTTCCTTTTCCAGAATCTTTGCCAAACACTCTGGTGCTCAGTGAAAGGCTCCTGCCGCTCCAAACTGGATGCTGCTGTGGATGGCACTCGATGTGGAGAAAACAAGGTGACTGTGAGCTTCCATGCTATGAAGGGGCAGCGGGAATACCATGAATGGCTTTGCCATTGGGTAAAAGAGGGAGCATTCTGTGACATCTTCATTTAAAGCTCCACTTAAGTTTTAACCTTCAGGGGAGTTCATTTACGGTAGTGGTTTTCTGTGATGCTAATCTTGAACTGTTTGCCCTTTCTCTTCTAAGTGGTGCTTCTCTGGTGAGTGCATTACAGTGGGCAAGACTCCAGAAGCAGTCCATGGTGGATGGGGTGTTTGGTCATCCTGGTCCCATTGCACAAGGACGTGTGGGGCAGGAGTTCAGAGTGCAGAGAGACCATGCAATAACCCGGAGTAAGTTGAGTGTACAGTCTTTCCATTCCCTTTATTCAAGACCTTGAGATACTTAAGAGGCTGGAGAAGCTTTTTTATGATACAGTTTTATCAGTAGGTGCTAGAACAAGACAGTTATTGAACACCTCTCCTCCCCAGTTGAACATATCTGTGTGAAATTCACTTGGCTGAGTTTTTATAATCTTCATCTCCTTCATTAATCTTTATCTTCCAGGGAGCTTATTTCTACACACAATATAAAAATCCTGATATTTGGCCTGCAAGCTTTGTGTAAATATTAGAAATGCTGCTTTAATAACACTGCCTTGAATAAATACAATGTCCTTGAACACTGGGTGGGAATAGTAGCTAGTGATATGTTCCTGAGGGAAGTCAAGGCCCCACCTTTCATGTTTTATTCTAATCATTGATTTAGTTTGGAGCTTCAGATACATGGGTCGATAGGTACAGAAGAGGAAGGGCAGAATTTTCTAATATGTACCTGAGTGCATAAGGACCCTATATCTCATTTTCAAAAATTGCTGCAGGGGTGCCTAACAGCTGAAATTACTTGGCTCTTCTGGTACGATTGTCAAACATTCTGGAAAAATTTTTTTTTGAGGGGAGGGAGTTTTTTTAATAAGGTAGTTTGTCATTGCCAGGCAATGTGCCAAGCATCTCTGTGAGATGTAAGGTGCTTCTAGATCACTGTGCTCCATACTGTGTTATTTGGATACCTGGACATGTGAAGAGTGTCTCTAACCTGTCAAGGATTCAGATTCACCTTGTTAACCCATTGGAAAGACGTTGTCTAATTGATACTATTGGAAAATGCAAAAGTTAAAACTATATTTTACTGAGAATCTCACATCCCTGATCTCAATGTTTCCTTTCTAGACCACAGTTCGGAGGAGACTACTGCACTGGAGAAAGGAAACGCTATCGCATGTGTAACATTAGCCCCTGTCACAAGAGCATGCCAACCTTTCGTCAGATGCAGTGCAGTGAGTTTGATACAGTTCCCTACCAGAATGAATTCTACCACTGGGTTCCAGTTTATAACACAGGTACAAAGCTATGAATTTTTGAGTATCTTGTCTTAAGAGTCAAATTTACAGACATATGGGAAACCTCTATGAGGAAGAGAAGTCACTGAATTACAAGTCTTAATTAACTAGAGGGAAAAATCAGATGTGACCACACTCTCGTGTGCCTGATGCATATACATGAAGGCACTGGTTTTGCTTTACACATTGACGTTTTCAGAAAGCTCTAATAATAGTGGCTATGAGTTGAACTAGCCCATCACTTGGCAGGATATTATGCTAATAAAAGCTAGTGAGGATACATCTATGCAGGTCTGGATAGATCTGACCTGCCTTTCCCAGTATCACCCCCTGAACAAGAAGTGCAGTAGCATGGTGCAGAGCTGCATGCCTGGGCCTGCAGGCATCACTGCACCTAATAAGCAGGGCTCTTCAGCTGCACAAGTGTAACTTTACTACTTCCAAATTCAGACCCGTATGGGAAGTGTGCCTAGCACAATGCTGGGTAAATAATACCTCAACAGGCTCTGTAATGTACTCCTCTGTATTGTAGAGACAGGACTGATATCTCTGCCTTATAACTTGACTTGTAACAACTAATTACTAAATATAGGGGTAATAGTTATTACCACGAAGTTTAATTCATGGTGAATGCATAAATGTAAGGAGTGGATTATCCAGTAGAAGCTATAGATATAATTTCTTTAAGAAAATATAAACCAGTTAGGGAAGTGAAGCTCAAGATTCTGCTTTCGATTTCATTTGCCAGTAGTATTTTTCAGCCATATTTATTGCATTTTCATAGTTATTGAAGCACTAAGTAGGTCTCCTAAATAACAGCTACTGCCTCGGTGCCATATAATAAATACATCGTTGAAGATCAACCTGGAGCATACAGCATTCCAGGAGAATTTCTGATCAGAGAAAATATGGGTGATAGACTCTTTCAGAAAGCCATTCAGTAAAACAAACCATGGTAAAAGCTAAAAGCCTATGGCTTAATCCAAAGCCACACTCATAAATCGTTTTCTGCAATGCCCTGTCACTGAAATTGGGATTTCACTCCTCTCTGTTACTCGTATAAGTACTTCTGCTGGGTACAGCCTTGATTCAGTTAGTGTCCTCTCCAGGGCAGTGGTAACAGAGCTGGTAATTCTATATGTGCATTTGTTAGTGAAGGTCTGCTTTTAAAAAGTGCTATAGATATGAATCAAATGCTTCCTGCACACTGAAAGGCAGGCCTATGATGATGTCTCTGCCATATTTCAAGCAGACCTGTTTATAGCTTTACTGACAAAACACTTGCATTAAAAATGCTGGTTTGTTGAGCCTGAAATATTTCATTTGGAACATCCTGGGTTTGGTGACCTTTTGCCAAATCCTTCAAATACCAAGCAGATATTTCTTCTGTGGCTTAAAAGGCTTTTCGTCTTACCTGTTTTCTTAACAGCCAGGATTTCAGTCTGGAGTTACCTTGCTCCCTCAGGATTTGTGAGGTCTGTAATGTTTGCAACTTTATTCTTATGTTCCATTAAGAACATCTGAAGTGTTACCTTGCTGCTAAACTCTAACTTAGAAGAATCCTGGCACAGACAGACAGGCTCTCCTGGGAGCACTCATCTGGGCAGAGAGTTGGCGAGGTTCTGTGCTAATCCTCTGTCTGCCAGCATCACTGTATGGGTGTTTATGAGGGTGGATGGCTATCGTGGGCTCACAGCTTCCAGTTTTGTCCAGCCATGGCATTAGCTACTGCTCTGAGGTACAGCTGACAGTTGTCCAACCATCTCTGATTCCAGTTTTCTGTCACCTTCCAGTCAGTTGCTAAAGATGTCTGAGGGAAATGAAATTGTCTCTGTTTTCTCTGCTTACAAATGGCTCGGTGATTTCTGATGGAAGTGTAGGGAAAAATGTGACTGAGAACAAAAATACTTAAAGGTAGCTAGGAAAGTAAAACTTGGAGAAAGATACAGCCATAAGCCATGACTAACAGGAGTACTCAAAAGGAGCTCCTCAGCCCTCCAGTGTTTTGCAGCACGAATCTCTGTTTTCATCTCTGTGTTACCTCTGGGCAGAATAACTTCAAGTAGGCTCTCAGGACAGTGCTCTCTCTGTGTGATAAAGCAGTTTGAGTCTTTCTTGTTTGTCTTGAGCAAACCACAATGTTAAACAAAAGCAAAGCAACAGCCTTATGTAAATCCTGCATGGAAAAGAGCTGACGCTACAGGGCTCTGGAGACTGAATCACCATGTCCACCATATGTCCACCAACCTTCATCAGTGTATATCAGCTTGCCTTGCTTCACCTTGCATGACTAATGCCATCGAATTTCAAAGACTTTTCAGAGCACTCCGTTACTATGTTAACTTGCTGTCAAGATGGTTTTGGCTTATGTTTTATTAGCAGGCATTTTCAAGCCTCCCCCACTGTGTATGTGATATAGGAGAAAAGAAAATGTCCTGAAGCTTTCCCAAATCCTGACTGTGCATCATAGTTTTGTGTGGAAGTGCTTAGTCAGGGAGTTGAAATCCTGAACTAGAAACTTTCTAGATGCTGATAATCTTTTCAGTGTTCCTTCATCCTTCTGGAAAAACAGTAAATGGTAAAAGAAACCTAGATGATCACAATTGTCTCTCCTGGCTTTAATTTCATAGCTTCCATAACCCAGTTCTAATGATTGTCACATAATTAAAGACTGTCATAATGTCCTTTTCTGCTGTGTAAATTGTATATTCATAGGAGGACAAAGACTCTCCTTTAAATAGTTTATGACCTAATATAAGGTGAGATGAAAGAAGTAGCTGTAACAAGCAGCCAAGAAGGAGAGCAGTGAATGATATTTTGCTGTTACCTAGACTAACTACATTTAAGATTCCATATCTTTTGAGTTATTTCCCTCCTATTTCAAATCCTTGTTTTCCTCCTGTTCCCCCTTTCTGAGGAACTTGCACAGCCTTCTGATGCCTCCTTACCTGTCATAGAGTTGCTCTAGAGCGTAGAAACTCCTGGACTCAAGCTGGGGTCTCCTGAGTGTCTCTGGGAGTCTCGACAGAAAGGGAACTTTCAGGTTAAAGGGTAGTTAAAGCATCCAGCAGCTCTGGTGAGTGCATTTTCTGAGTGCATTCTTATGACTTAGGCCCCTACTTTGACACTTTGGTTGGGCACTGGTACAAATCTTCTGTTTTGCCATCAGGCAGACCCCACATTAATTTATTTCATGCCTTTTGGCAGGTAACATTTGTCTGGATCTGATAGCTTCTCAGAACTTAATATCCATGTAGTCAGTGTGAGTTGTACTTCGAATGATGGAAGTAATCATATAAATACCTTTTTTTCCTCAGTCAGTGCCAGGATTACCTATGTATTCATCTCACATACTTGTGGATAGGGGTTGTGTAACTGAAATGCTGTAGATCTCGTATTTCTTCTGAAATGTGTCTGTGTATCAGGTAAGATCTATACTGATACAGCTGCAGGGTCTGAGCTAACGGCACAGGGTAACATTTCTGCTGCCACTGCTTTGAAATTAAACTTTCTGTTAAAGTTCCAAGTATGGTTAATGTGATAAAGTAGCTTTGCCTCAGCTTCTTTTTTTTTCCTTTTTGTCTGTGTTTGGTAGTTGTCTCTTCTGATTTTCTTTGTTTTGGATTTCTTCATCCTATTTTGGGTTCTCACAGATGCACAGAGATGAGGACTTCAGGAAAATAGGCCCACCTCTTTTATTCCTTGTGTAGTAGAGAAAAAGTACTGAGGCCTTATCTTCTGCAGGCAGGCACATTAATCACATCCCTCTCAGCTAGGTTAAGGCAGATCCTTCCTGCATGCAAACTCGTAGGATTCAGCTGTGAAGGAAGAAATTTAAACTCAGTATTTCTGCTCTGAGAAGGGAGTGTGTCCCTTTCTGGTTATCTTCATGTTGTTCTGTTTACACTTGCTGAATCTGAATTCTGTCATAATATACACAGAAAAAAAACCCTACACACCTTAATTTTAGGAACTTTATTCAACTTTGCTTGCTTGCTTCCTTGATCCCATTCTAATTCAAAGTAAATCATTGGGTGTTTATGGAAGCTCTGTTGCTTGGTATTCCAATACATCTGTGGGGTTTTTTTGTTTGTTTGTTTTCGTTTTTTTTCCCCTGTGTATCAAAGGATTGATCTGCTCCTTGTTCAGATCAGCAGTGTAATCTTGGTGCAGGATGAAGGCAGAATACATAAAATGGAGGACTTTTCTGGTTTACTGAGTGCTGGTGGCACTTCAGCTAAAATGTTATGTCCAGCTAGGGGCAATGCACTGCAGGAAGGATGCAGACAAATCATCCCGCTGCCCTAGAGCTTCTGGCTCCAGCGTTGGCTTATGCAGGACAAGCGCAGGACCCCCTTCACTCCTGTAGTAGGGCCTGTCCAAAGGAGCAGGAACCAGAGGTCCCTCATGCCCACAGAAGGTAGGACAAGCAGTGACAGGCAAAATGGTACAGGGAGCCTTTAGGTTACAAATCAGGAATTCTTTATTGCTGTATCCATAGTTAAACAGTCGAGCAGGTGACCTAGGGGGAGTTTGAGGGATGAATATTATCATTGTAGATTTAAAAACAAGCTAGGCAGGAGTAGCCTAAGTGTACTTGATCCTATTTTCGTATGGAGCGATGGACTAAAACTCTGTAGGCTTTACCCAGGCAGAAATCAAGCTCTGTTTAAATTAGAACTCAGAGTGCTGCCTTTTTTTTTTCCTGAACAAGGATTGTGGCCTTTACTATATCTGGCCTTTACTGAGTGCTTACAGATTGGACCTAGTATTTCATGTGTATGCTGGACTGCAAGAGTTTTTGTAATTTTTGGTCTAAAAGTAACTAAGATGGCAGTGTCTTTGGTAAAGTCTCATCATGAATTAATCAAATTTGCTGAAGCAACAAAAACTAAAACAGCTGCTTTAAAGAGTTTCTTCTGAGAAACCCTAATGTTCATATTGATCCTGGTTTAGTCTTTTCAGTTTTTCAGGACTGAAATAAGATTTAGAAAATCTGAATTTAAAGCCAGTCTTTGCTTTTGAGTTTTTTCCATTGTTTCAGGCAGTGTACTTACTTTCTGCATATGTAAATTCTGTATCTGAAAAAAGGGGATAAAAGAACTTTCTACATATTTATATGTCTCATGTTTAAAATGTTAAATTTTTGACCAGTTTTTATCTATAGTCCAAGAGTAATGGAGCCCTCATCTTTGGTCAGGTCCCTGGATTCAGCTGTAAGAAATAGTAATAGATAAATAAACAGTTTTAGAAAATGAATGGCTAATGCAATGCTTGGATAATTTCCTCAGTTGTGCCCTAACCAGTTTTCTCTGCAGATGAAATACCAAAATAGCTTTAAGAATGATGACAAGAGTATAAAATACTAGATAGGATCGAGTCTGTGGGAAGAGAGTGGAGATGCTCTCATTTTCAGTCGGGTTCAGTAGAAAACTGATAGGAAGAGAAGTAACACAAGATCTGTGGAGAGAGGTTAGGATCTCAATTTAGACCAATTACTACAATTAGGAAAACCAGGAAAGCTTTCAGGCCTGGAAAGCCCTTCTTTGAATCATGAGGCTTGTGAGTCTGAAAGTTTTCTTGTTATTTATTTTTACTTTATCAGTTGGCTTAGTAAGGGAGATTATCTTTCCCTACAAACTTTTTCCAAGTTCTATGCCCAGACCATCCTAGTCATGACAGGAATATGTCAGCAGACAGCACTGCCTGTTTCTTCTTGCTCAGTGATTTCTGAAATGAAGTTGGATACCATCTTGCTTTTTATGTCAACACACAGGTAGGGAGAAGGTGCAGATGTCAAACTGCTGCTGTGCATATTTCATTGTGAACTACGTGAAAACTGAAATGGCACTTGGTACAAAGTCTGTGTCAGGCAGCATCGGTTCAGAGCAGGAAACAGGCTAGCAGCGAGTCTGTGCTTCTCCTTTCCGTTGTGCTTCGTGTTTGAAAAACAGCGCAGTGAGAGGGTGAACAAGGTGCAACAAAATAGAGAGCACTGATGTCATGCAATTAGCCACATGGCCAGAAAACATTTGTCCAGATAAAGGTGAAATAAATTTTATCACTTCTCATGACAGTTCTTACCAAAACAGCTGATGGATGTTATGGCTGGCAGTCTTCACAGAGTAGTTGAGGGCTGATAAGGATTACCAATTTTATATTCTTGCTTCAAAGTCTTTTGTTAACTCCATCTTTGTCACTGTTCTTGAATATGACTCACATCACCTTGAATTCCACTAGTTTCATAACCTCAGTCCTCAACCTCTAACCCCTCTGCTGCCCTTTACAAGGGTGGAAAGCACTCCGCTGTTTTATTTGAGAAGCCACAAGTGCTTCATTATTTTCAGTTTCTCATTACCTCTGCCCACGAGAGGGAAAACACAACCCCCCGCCCCTTAAGGTTTAGGATTTCCTTGAGTGTCCCTTTTTTTAATGTTCTTTTAGATTCCAATCCTGCAAAAATAATGTCTATGTGAATGAGTTTATTAATTTTAAAACTTAGTCTGTGTAGGATTCAGTCCTTGAGTTGCAAGGAGTTTGGGGCAGGAGCTGCTGTGACTTAGTGCACTGTACATCTGTTGGTGCTGTACAAACGAAGCAACGAAACTGAATTTCCCCCTTCAAAGGCAGAAGCCCTTTTATGCTAATGCAAAGAAACTAAATCATATCTTAAAAAATGAATTTCTCATTACTAGAAATGCCTCTAATTTTAAATGCAGTTCTTTTTATGATACAAGGAAGAGAAATAAAGGAGAAAAGGGAGGAAGGAGGAGAGAGAAGTTCATTAGCCAGGATACAGAAGATTTATAGTTATCCTCCATCCCCCTGAGACCAATGGAGGGGCGTTTGCTGGCTCAGTCAGGCACAGGGTGAAATTATCACTCAGCAGAGGCACTTCTGCAGCACACTGGAAGACTTTGTTAAAATGGCTTAAAGAGAGTGCCTTGAAGTCCTCCTGGCTGGCTCCTTATGATCACATCTGGAGTAGATTTAAGCTTTGCTGCAGCAAAGCATTTCAGCTGGCTGAGCATGAATGAATTGCTCTAGCAGTTGGCTAAACTGGTGTCTTGGAATAGATCGGAAAGATGAGACAGTTCCTCAGCTATCATCAGCTGTGACTATGACACTGGGTGATTTTTCTTTCAATTAGATGGCTCTGGCTTTGCTGGATGGCTTCTAGGGGAATGGCATAAGGGCATAGATTGTGTCTTTTTTTGCTTTGATCCTGATTTTAATTCTAATGCTGCATTCAATTTATACAACTTGTTTTTCAAACTTGGGCCCTTTGACTCTCCTAAGCCTGAATTTCAAAGCTTCCTGTTCCCACGGGCCAGAATCTGTGGGGCAGAGCAGGTTTGCGTTTGGCTCTTTATAATCCATGTGTGGGCTAGACTAAGAGTGGTCCATCGTAGAGAACCTTGCTGCACTTGCAAGTGCTTCTGCTGTACTTCTGCCTTCCCTGGTGCTTTCACGCACATTTACCCTGGGACAGCTTAGATCTCTCAGACCCACTAATATCATCTCCCATTTCATAAGTTGCCAAGCAGAAAAAGAAATGGCCATGCCTGAAGTGTTTGAAATAACTTATTAAGTGCCATGAAGTAGCTGAAAATTAGCAATTCGGTGATTCTTTACTGACATATGAAAGATCAGAAGCAACTGCTTCACTGCTCACCCAGAGAGGCTGGCAGCACTGATCAGGAGTTATAAATTGTCTCTAAACCCACTCAGTCACAGCCGACTTGTGCTTATCAGTGTCCTTGGCAATCTCATCCTGAAACTCCTCCTTTCCTCTCATGGAGGGCAACCATTTTTGCTGGTTTCCTGTCCCTTCTGCCATCCCAACTGACTGCGTAGCCGCTGCTGTTTCGGCTCCCCCAACTGGATGGTCACATATCGGTGATGGAAGGCAAGGAGGTGCAAGGGTGCCAAATGCCAGCTGCTTCCTAGAAATACCCTAGTGACATTTATCAAGCCTGTGCCGTTCTGTTAGCAGTACTACCGTGGCTTTGTTATCTGCTTCTAATTAGGTCATTTCTGACAGAAAATGCCAGGGAAAGTGAGTGGATGGTGCAGAAAAGCTATATGGTTATTCCCTGCTTGCTACAGTTCAATGACCCTGCTGAAGTATTTTCTGAGAAGGTACCTATGTTTTCCCTTCAGCTAACCCCTGTGAGCTCCACTGTCGCCCAGTGGATGGTCATTTTTCAGAGAAGATGCTTGATGCGGTCACCGATGGTACTCCTTGCTTTGAAGGAAGCCACAGCCGAGATATCTGTATTAATGGCATGTGTAAGGTATTGGGTATGTTTGCATGCTTCTTTCTCTACAGTTTACTTTATAAATTTATGGGAAAATATTTAACACATTTCTTTGGAGGATCCAGCGAAAGGCACTCCTAACTCCATTTTATGGCATTTTTAGTAATCACAGAACAAAGTCACAGAAACGGCTTCTCTAAGTTGGACGTAAGAGCCCCCTTCATTCTTTTTAATGAACCCATCAGCCTGAGCGCTGATTACTTTTGGTACCTTCAGGCTCTCCTTTTCTTCTTCCTTTATTTTAAAACATCAATTTAAGAAAATCTGTTTCTGATGAAGGTGTTTTCACCCAAGATTATGGCTTTGGGTGTCACCACTCTGTGGTTCACCCATTATGTAGCAGTTCTGAACTGGAGCTTGTTGTAAGATCAGACACTTGCACTTAAAGACAATAAAAATTCTTGCAGTTTACAACAGTAAATTGAATAATGCTATACAACGAGGAAACTGGCAATCACAGGATATATATTTCAATAATGTTCTGTTTATTGAGGAATAAATACAAGGTTTTCTGCATGTTAATAGCAGGTTTCCAAAATAATGTACTTAACTGTGACATTTGAAGGTGTGTTCTATAAGTAACTGTAATGCCCACGGTCATAGTGTTGCCTTTATTGAAATATTAATAAAATCAAATGAACATTTTATTTGTAGGGGTTGTATTTTCAAGAAAACAAGCTGTAGCTGTAATTGGGAATTTGGATCCTGTACCCCCTTGAAACCTGATGGTTGTTTGGCTTTTAACATCTTTGGAAACAAAAGCAGGAGTCGGCGTTTTGTAGAAATTATGTTAGCTTACAGTAGGGAGCTTGGTAATCCCATGCCATAAGCCAATGAATCATAGAAAAATGCAGCCAGAAGGGACTTCAGATCAACCACTTCATCTCTTAACAGAATCATGTACACTTTTGTCATTCTTCATAGATATTTGTTTTACTTAGAGACTTCCAGTGATGGAAGTTTTCTTAGGTAATTAGAATGCCCTCTTTGAAGACTTTCTATTCTACTGGAATGCCAGTGCCTCAGAGAGCAGCAGTAAAAGATTTAAGTTTTCCTTGCACGACATGCATTTGTAATAGAGAGTTAAGGAGATCCTGTTCAAATCCACAGTGAAGAGATTCCATTTGACTTTTCTGAGAGCTAGGATGAGTCTTTTGTGATGAGGAAAGAGCTTACCTGAACATCAGCAGTTTAAGCCAGCTAGAAACAAATATCTAGCATATCGGAGTGTGTAGTAAATGTTATATACTGTAACAGTTCTTTTGCCTTCACTCAGAAGAGGCCGTGCTGAACTCAGAAGACGCTATTCATGATGTTTGCTTTAATTTTTTGATTTCCAACCCATATGGATTTGGATCACTATGACTACGTTTTAGCTTTCATATGTTTTCTGTATTTAGCCCTGCTTGTGACAGTTCAAATTTATACCTATTTCAGAAGGTGCAAAACTTAATTTAGCTGAACTGATAGACCAGAGTTGAAAGCAAAAATAGTTTTAATGGAGTTTGTAGATATTAAATATATGTTATCATAAATAGTTCTGGGGACTCAAAACCTTTTTTAAAAAAATTCCTCCGAAGTACAGGTGCTGTCATAAATACAGTTTTGTCAGAAATTTCACGTGTGGAGTGCCACTTCCCATCTAGCAAACAGATTTAGTTGGAGTCAGAATCATGGAGTGAACAATATAACCGTGCAACTGCCACAAACTAGATCAAATGGTGAATAGGTAACCCAGATAGCTGACATTTCTGAAAGACACCATGATTTTATCTGAAATAGGTACACAGCACAACACTTGAGTGGAAGCTTTGTCTCTCTCAATAAAATTCACTAGTATTTTTGTCCAGCTAGTTAAACACAATACGCACATTATGGGTCACAAACTTGGAAATGCATTCAATGTAATTAGTCTGATACATCATTCTTGTACTTTTAACAGCAACATGCACTAATAATGTGAAAAAGGAGTTCACAAAAATTAATGGCAGTGACTAATAAAGCCCTATTCAGGTTTTCAGGACTGTATCTCACAAAAGCACTTCACAGTTGTTCCGAGTACTAAAATAATATTTCACTTTAGCCTGAAATTGAATAAAAAATACAAAATGGTAAGATATTGTATGTTAGACCCACTGTCTGTATTGCTCTCATGTGTTTAGCTTGCAGAGTAGCTCTTGTTTAATGATGAAGTTCAGAGTTTTCTGTGTGGGTATGTAAAAACAAGACATGTAGACCCAGATTCAGTCACAAATTTATTCTCCTAAATTCAACTGATTTTAATCTGATTTTGCAGATTGCCATGATTTTGCATAGAGTAACCAGGGAAATTGCTCTTATCTAGATGTCTAAATGTGGATTGAGATGCTTTATTTTAGCTATATGAGGTCTACTGATTGCTTTCCTAGCCACCTTGGCAAGGCCAAAATGCACATCTTCAAGTGGGAAGTAAGGCCCCCACTCAGGGCTGGAACCAGTGGCTGCACAGAGGAGTCACCGATCCTTGTGCCTGTGATTGCAACCATGTGTTGTTCCAGGTCGTGCTACCCAGGGGGCGAGAGGTGCTCTTAACCCTCTTATATATTTGCACCTAGCTGTTCATCTTCCTTCAGATATCTTCTCAGACCCACTCTTGCCATGACGCCCAACTTAAACAACTTTGTTTGGAGGGAGTCAGGAAGATCCATCAGTAATTTTGTCTAAAATCTTCAAGATATCATGACTAGTTTGCTATTCAGCCATGTTCCCCTGCACTCATCCTTTGGATGTCACTTTTTTTTTTCCTTTATTTATAAGATCTTTAAAGCACATAATCTTTCTTCCTATGTTTTAAATTATATATCACAAGTGGACTCTGATTCTTACTGGAGCCTTTGGTTGTTCCCACAGTGTTAATAAGCAAGGATCTTGCCACGGTGGTATGTATATTGGGCTGCAATGCAGGTATGAGTTTTCGAGGCTGAGGTATTTGGTTAAACATGAACTACAGAATTGTCTAAAAGTGAAAGCTTGTGTGGTATATGCACTGGGGGTGTGTGGACACTGACAGTCACGGACCTGGCCTCCAGCTCCCCATACAGAGTTTGAGGGCTCAAATGACCTTCAGTCATGCAAATCCATGAGCTGTTCTCTGTGGTAATTCTCAATTGTTATGTTGAGAGATTATTAACATTGTATTGGAAATTGAACTGCTGTATGGTACTAGGGAGGAAAGTGGGTTTTTTTTCCTCCTGCTAAAAAGTAGACTACACATTTATTGTAGTAGCACAGCTATCTCTTACTATTGCATCAATCTCTTCCTCCCGCTGCTAGCCCAACAGGACATTGTGTCAAGCCCTTTCTGGATGAGTTATAAGAGAAACAGGCACATCAGGACACATCTCTCCCCATTCAAGGCAGTGTCATAGCCAACACAAAAAGATCATGATTTCTTCATTTGGAGACCAGTGGGACATGGCAGGAAGACCTTAAAAGCATAATGTATCATTCTTGTAATTTGGATATTCAGGCAGTACGTCCTGGCAATACCCTTCAGTGACAGCAAGGACTTTGCGTATCTGCTGCCCAACAGCCAATCTGACACAAAGGTCTCCCCCTGGAAGTGGCAAAAGGATCGTTTCCTTTTAGTCACCAAACAGCAGGAAATAAATTATTTCTCCTTCCTGCAGAAATGCAGGTGGGCAGTTCAGGTCTGCCATGTGATGGGACCAATAATAAAAACTAATCTCATATGTGTCAAAAAGGCTCTTGGTGAAGGGGGCAATGACAAAGGCTGCATGGGGTGATGCTGATTAGCAATGGGCATGCCACGGGCTGCTGTAACGCTGCATGCTTCGCTGGCAGAGGGGGCACAAGGACATAAGTGTGCATTAGAATCAGAGCCTAATTGCTGCTGGTTTTTTCTTGTCTTAATAACCTTCATTTGGTCTCCACGTCCACTTTCACATGCAATTTGCCAGAGATTTTAGGCACATTATTAAAAGCAGTGGTAGAAAACATGGCTGCTTCATATCTGGGATAAAAGAATGAGGAAAACAACTAAAAGGGAGGAGGAAGCATCTAGAAATAAATCTAATGAATGACAAAAATAATGTAATGTTCACTGGAGCAGTGAGGTAAAGCAGGGCCTGGAAATTAAAGTTCATGTAAATGTATTTCTAATGAATGACTGCTGGAGCTGTTTACTCTGACGCATAAAAATACGTCCTACAGTTTGTGATGGTCATTAATGGCCTTATAACATGATGGCCTGTTGCCGGATACAAATGTCTTTGCACCAATGGCAGCAGGGAATAAAATGAAGGCTTTATTTACTGCGATACAGTGAATTACCTGCTCTGCAGCATTTGTCCAGATTGCTTCACTTGTGGGGATCCCCGCATCACACCCTGGTGCACGTGTAGAGAAGAGTGGTGATGTCTGATTGGATATAAAGAGTGTTTCAAATGTCAGAGGAAAACCAAAATACAAGCTTCTATGGTTGTAACTGGAAGGGACAAAGGGATTCCTTTCATGTCCCAGTGATCTCTTATTTTGATGATATGGGTGTGTTGCCAAGGGAAATACAGAACCATGTGAGAAAGTTGTAAGTCGACTCTGAGTGAGCTGATACACAGTGCAGCCCATGTGGAGACACTAACTGACCCCCCATAGAATAGAAAATAAACCTTAACATGCAGGACACCCCAAAACACCAAGAGCCTGGTTCTTGCTCTGGTCTAATTATAAGCCTGGTAACACTGACTTTGCTAACTGTTTATTGACAGTTAACAAATGTGCTGATAGTACAGTAAATATAGTGCAGAATACATCTCTTTTTTAGGAAAATGGCTACATACCTACCTATTTACATTCTCAGGAATTGCTAAGGATGAACTACAGTGCGTCCTTGACTAACAGGTGAAGAGTCAAACCTGAACTCCTGGCAAGATAAGGGATCATCCTGCTCTTATCGCAGTGGTATCCAAGTACTTTGAATACTTCATTAAATCCATCCTTAATAGAATAGCTGCGTGCTTGGAAGCAATAAATGTAGTCATGAAACTACTTAGCATGTGCTTATCTCTGTAACATTCTGTACTGCTCATAAACATAGTCCTTTGGTACTGAGGAATGCCTGTGTGAAAGACATTACAATAACAGTGAGAAAATTATTTTCCCTTTTTTGAAAGTGGCCTTCTGTAAAGAAAGAAAGAAACAGAGAATGCTGCAAAACTTTCTGGCACAAGTTTTGTTTTCCGTAGCAAGTATCAAAGATGTTGTCTGGGTGTTGGCATTAAGCGATATGTTAGTCTTTGGAATAATCTGCAAAATGCAAGTGACGTGGTTTAACACACTTATTAACTTGGGGCCTTCTCTTCCTTCCATTTTTGCATCTTCTCTAGCTGTTCTTTATATCACTGGTACCCCGAGGAAAAGTTTGGGTGTTTCTTGCACTTAAAAGGTCAGAAAAATATTAGAATATAAAGGATGTGTTATGCCTCGATTAATCTAATGGATGCATTTTCCTGTCAGAAGCTTACAGAACATTATGGTAGCTGTTGTGCTGAAGGTAAAATAAGATCAGAATCAAAAGAAGGGATAGCTAGAGTTTCATACTTCAGGAAGGTATTAGAGAAGTTAGCAGGTATCGCATATAAAAGTTCATTTTGAGAAAAATCAGCAGAGAAAAATTGTAAATACCATTCCTGTGGCTGTTCATTTAAATCCCAGTTGTCCACTGCTGAAGGCCTCCAGGTGTCTTAGATACTGTTAACAGCCATTAAGTGCTGGACAGTAGGTTGCATTCTGCAGCTTTAGCCCAAAGTGAGGGTGGCACAGAGCATCTCGAAGCCGTGCTGCTAGAAGCCCCCTTGCTAAAAGCGAAGGTGCAGTCTGTCCGGTGTAGACACGGTTCTGGGACTGCAACGTGGGTAGCAAAGGGGTGCCTCGAGCGCTTGTGCGAGTGGCAGTATTCGTACACTAGCCAGAGAGTCCAGGCAGGACTATGCTGTGAGGCAAACCCTCCTATAAGCACTCCCTTGAGCGCTAACCAGCACTTCCCTTCAGTGGACATGGGTCTGCAGAAGACTTGCCCAGAACTGCCTCTGTCCTCGCTGAGCTAAGCATGATATTATTTTCTTAGCAAATACTCAGTCAAGAAATGTAACATGTATGGAATTGAAACTAATCAGTAATTTATATCAAAATTTGAAAGTAGTTTCAGTCCAAAAAAAAGATTATGGAAAGGAGGGGACAGAGAAGGGAGAGTGTCAGAAAACTTGGCACGTTTTATTGTGCAGTTTTGGAAATAAAGTATTTTGACCCCTCTCCTAAAAACTTACTCTGAATTTTGGGGAAAACAGTTTTAAAAGATTAAATGATTCCCCAAAGGCAATATTCAAGGAGGAGGGAAGCAGACAGCATAATTTGGTTGAATATTCTTATAGTCCTGACTTCACATTCTTCAAGTAGAGAGAAGAAATCAATATATCTTGTTTTTTGCATGAAGAGAAGACTGGAAAATTAAGTTGCAGGAGAATCAAGACAGACTTTGTAGCATGCTCCTTGGATGACCACGTTGCCCTATGTTCATTAACCGCATGAGGACATGCTATGGATGAAGCTAACACATAGCGAAAATGAAACAATGGAAAATTATATCAACTGGAGATTCAGTTAGCTGGAGAGCCCCAGCCAGCTCCTCTGTAATGATGACGGGCTCTGGTACAAACCACTGTTAATATATTTTAAAATTCGTTAATATTTGATTGTGATAACAGTAGTTAAAACACAGATACCATTTAAATAACTTTACAATATCAAGGAGCTCAAATGCACCATTATGTAGTTTAGGTGGCAAGGCTCCCCTCCAAATAGTTGTAAAGCAATTGTCTATAAAAAATAGAAGTGCAAAGTTTAACAGTACAGTACATTTTCGCTTTTGTTTTGTACTATAACCTTTTCTAAGCTTCCAAATACAGCTTTTTTTAAATCAGTTTAAATGAACTGAATATATTTTAGAATCCTTTCCTTGGTATATTTTTATAGTATTATCTTGGCGGGAAGCCTTTAGGGAAGTTTGGGGAATGATTCTCTGCCTGCAGCTGAGCTCTGTGTCAAGAAAGAGACGCTGCGGCGAGCTCTGAACCCGTGCACTGCCTCACACCAGTGGCTTTAGAGGATGAAAGGTTTTTCTACTTTATACACTGACAGGAACCAAACTCTGGTGCACATTTGGCTGAGCGCTGACTCTGCCATCTTATGCCCCCACTTCTCTGTCTAGAGCATGTGCTGTTTGGACTAAGTAGGGCCGACAGGTAGGGTTGTTGTCTGAGTTCCACAAATGGATATAAAATTCAAAGTATCTCAAATCATTTTGATTCCATGTTCTAAAAATGAAACATTTTATTTTTTAACTTCAAAAACCTTGCTAGTTTTTAAATAGAAGCAAAAAAGACCCTAAAACTAAGTGAAGTTTTTGTTCAAGTTTAAAGGAGTTTCAGTGCACGGAATTCTGGGGTTTTGGCAAGGAAAAAGAAGTTTTGTCATGCCTCAAGGTGAATGAATTTCTCTCTATCTCCCTGTAGCAAGCATGAACTGAAAAATAAGTTTTTACCAGAACTTTCTCTGTGGCACGTTTCCCGGTGTTGGTGAGCTGGAGAAGCAGGCCTTGTGGGTATAAAACCTCATGCCCATTTGAGAGTTTCTCTTCGCCAGGGGGATTTCTCTACGGTTCTGGTCCCGCACTGGCTGGTTGGCACAAAAAGTGAACATGGAGATCAGACAGCGATCTGTCATTTCTTGAGTTTTCTGTGGCTTTAGCTGGGTACAGCTGTATAAAGTCAGTGCGTTCAATGACTGAATCCCTGGCATGTGCTCCCTGCCCTAGGTCCCAGTGTCCAAAACATCCATTCCTGTGCAGAGCTTGTGTTTTAGATCTGTTGGAAGATAGCCTGGAACTGTGAAATATTTGCAAGGGTCTGCGGGTAAAATACTGGGGTTTCCCTGAGGCACTGGTGAGAGTCGCTGTTTCTCAGTTGTGTTAGTGCACTGTATTCCTGGGAAGCCACGGTTGCTTCTGCATCATAAGAAAGCAGGGGAAAATCTTGGACGTATTGGCCAGTTTAAGCCATTTGTGAGGCACATTTCTATCTCAGGTAACAGTGTCTGGTCACTACTGCAAGTTTCATGATATGATGTGTTTTTTTACTTCCATACAATACATGGTGAATTTGAGATAGATATGACAATCTCTACTATTAGTTTCTGTATATAGAATATGCACTATTCCATGGAATTGATTCTCCCCCTTCTTGGAAGAGCAGAGTACGCTGAAGGCAGTGAGATGCGAGTTTTGGAGTATATCGATATGGAGGCCACGTTTGTTCTGAAACTATTTTTCCTTCTAGACTGTTGGCTGCGATTATGAGATAAATTCCAATGCAACTGAAGACCAGTGTGGAGTTTGCCTGGGAGACGGCTCTGCTTGTCATACAGTGAAGATGATGTTTAATCAAAGTGAAGGATTTGGTAAAAAGAGTTATTTTTTAAAATTTTTCCATTGCTGAAATCATTTCTCTCCATAAAAAGGCTCGAGAAGCTCTTCTCATTGCAAATTGAGCAACTGTGCAAACTACCAATCTGTATAGCAAATAGCAAATGGATGCTTCACAGTGAATCATGCTTGATCCAGAAAAGATTAGTTCACCTTGTCTAATAAAAATGCTGTTAGAGGCCAACAGGTGCCTACGCAAGTTATGCAGATAATAATAAAAGCCAAAATAGCAAGTGCATTTACAAAATGAATGTAATTAACCACCAAGGAAAAAACTAGACCAAATCTCTAGGCAGTGTAAAGCACCAAGGAAATGCTGGAAGTGACTGGCTTGGGGATTAATTTCGAAGTGTCATATATGTCTGATACGAACGGCTCCAGTGACCGTTTGCAACACGGTCACTTCCCCATGCAGAGCTGTGCCCATCTGATTGCTGTATGAGTTTCTGCGGGACGCCTCTGGGGTGGAAGGCGAGAAAAGTTAACTCCCTGCAGGGTTCATGTGGTCCGAATCAGCACTGGGAGAACTGAGCCTTTCTTCGCTGATGGCAGCAAGCCACTTAGGCTGTACGATGCCTAGTATGGGATGTATCTGAGTAAAGAGTCTAGAACAGAGAGTGGGAAACTAAAACTGAATGAGAGCATGGCAGTGAGTTGGAGATGGAAGAGTTGCTGGATGAGCAGCTCTGAGTGGGGAGCTGGGACAGGAAGGGAGAGGCGAGGTGACGGGGCTCTGGAGAGCCTGCGTGGAGCGAGGTCTGGCTGGAGCCAGAGACTGGCGGGCAGACGAGAAGCCTCCAGAGCAGTGATTGGTACCATGTTAGTGAAGTGGGGGGACTGCTGTGAGGATGTGGCTTTGGCTAGCTTTTGTTTTTCATTGTTTTTTCATAAAAGAATTCTGATTTGCACAAATATGATATGTACTAATAAGTTAGAACTGGTTTGATATCAGATTTGCCAAAGTTTGGAGGGAAAACACTTATAATAGTTCAGTTTTTTTCTGTACTGCAAGCTTAGGTTTGCCTTTTTAATCTTATTCTGTTTTTATTGCACCTGTATCCCACAGGTGAACTTTGAAGGCACCTACAACCATGCAGCAGTGCAGGCTGTAGATGTATGTGGGCCCTACAAAGGAAAATCTACCTCAGAGCTCCCTCTCCCACAATAATCCTCTACCCTCCGATCTTTTGCTCCTGCTAGCCTAAAACTCACTCTGCCTCTGACTGTGTTTGGGTTTTCCAAGGATGCAGATGATCTGAAGTTTCTTTTCAAAGAACAGAACCCTTTCTCAGAGGGTCCGGGCTAACTGAAGCAGTTATACATGGGAGGATAAAGTGGCATCTCTTATATTTTATTTAAATTCATACTGTATTGTATCTTCACTTCATTTTCCTTGCTCCAGGATTCAGTAAGCCTCACTGACAGAAACCACTGAGGGATTTTGAGCGTTAAGTAAAATTAATTCATCGCTGTGTTTAGATTCAATTGGAATGGATTGCTTCTGCAGATTGTTTCACTCCTGAAAAAATTGAATCCATTACAGAAGAAATGAGGAAAAGTGTCAGGAAAGGCGTGGGTCTGTGGGCTGTTTAGCTTTTAAGACGATGTATGGTTTGCACTGATGTTCCACAGGCAGTAAAGTGGGAATAGGAAAAACTTTTTGTTCAAACCGTCTGGTTCCTTTTTGTCTCTAACTGACAAGTATTGTGAAGTTCTGTCTTACAATTCAAATTTATGGCAGAATGGCTACTGTATGGCTACTGTATGGCTACTGTTTACGTAAGCATAAAGACTTCAGGCTCATGAATTTGGGATGGCTAACAAAACTGGACCAGAGCACAAGGTACATGCTGCCAGTCACTGGAAACGAAATTTTGAAGAGGTTTTCCTGTGTTGAATAGCACAGAGAAATACAAAAGCAAAGCTAGTATATTTTGATCTAAAGCTATCTTCAAAACCTAAGCCCAGCAGGGCCTTTCTTGGTTCTGGTGCTGTAGCAGTGTCTATGCTGTCTGCAAATCGACTAGTTATCAGATCAGACTAACAAAACATTAGTAAAGAGCTTTAATAATTCAGCCTTTCATAGCAGGGCAGGGAAATCAGTTTTACCTACGGTTTTACCTGCTCATGTTCAAAAAGAAAAACTTTAAAATATGTGTGGTTACTTGAATTTCCTTTAACATGCTTTGCCTTTCCTGTGGATGCAGAATGGGAATAGTGGTCCAGAGGCTCCCAGCACAGCTGCAGGAGTGAATATTTCATCTGTGTAATGGATTCCATTAGTGTTTTATGGTGGAAATCAAATCAGATTTGCACAGGTGGTCTCAACTATTGACACTAATGCTAACGAGTACCCAGTCCGCACTTCCTTCTCAGAAGTTTTGTTTGAAAATCATTTAAGTCACTTGGCTGCTTATGGCCATCAAGATTGCAACGTGGGCAGGACCATGAAAGGCAGGTTCTAGGCCTGGGCAAAGAAGTCACGGGCTCTTCTGTGAATAAGGTACATGGGATCTGCTTTTATTTTAAGGTAGAATATTTAAAAGAGGGGGAAATCCCTGTTTTTATTCACATTGTTGTGATGGCTGCAGAGGAGTATTATCTGAGTACAGCAAAGCAGTCACAAGGCATACAAGCTACCCTGGAAGGAGAGTGAACTGCCCTGCTGGTTGGGGAGAAGCATGGGAGTAGAAGAAGGACTGAGGCGGAAGGGTCAGCAGTTTGGCACCATGGCAAGTGAGTAAGTTGTGGAGTAAGTGGATAACAAGAAAGGGAAACAAGACAGTGGGGCTCAGACAGAGGAGACTGCCTGGAAAGTGGAAGAGGAATGGCTAGGAAAAGAAGGATCATGGCCAGGAGGGCAGGAAATTGAGAGAGGGTGCTCCATCTCCCTTCTGTGCATGCAACATGCTCTAGGTGACCCTGCTTGAGCAGGGGGGTTGGACTAGATGATCTCTAGAGGTCCCTTCCAACTTTAACCGTTCTGTGATTCTGCGAAGGGGAAATGAATTTTTCAGCTTTAAGTAGCAGGGCAACAATACATTTAAATTTCTGAAAATGAGAAAATGAGGGATTGTACATAGGAGTGCAGATGTAATACTGCAAATCAGAAAGCGAAATTAGGTGCATATCGCTCCTATGAGGCTGAATTTTAGCAAAGTGGTGGAGAAATGAGGAACCATGGCTGCACTCAGCCAAACCTGGAGGTTTATCCTGGGACCATAACTTCCTGACCAACCTGATCAGGACTGAAAGCATGCCATGGTACTCTTTTACCCATGTTTTCCTTTTCATGTAAACCAAAGTGCAGGCAGAGGTCTCTTATGTGCCTGAGACTAGCCCTGAAATGGAGCTTGGACATAGCCATGAAGCAAATATGGATCCAAGAGTCTGGAAGTTCTCCTGGATCCTCACTTTAGAAACTGTCTCTGGGCTGTAATTTTTTCCCATTACCCTCATACCCTTCAGTACTCCATCCGTTCGATGGGAAGGCTGAATGCAACCATGCCTTGACTTGCAAACCCAATATCCCACTGGAAGCCTGTGCTCTTCTCCATGCAATATTCATGCGTAGTGCCCAAAGCCTGCTGATCAAGCCATGTGAAATACAGGGGGAAATCAAGCCTCAGAGAAGTTGCATTTTGTAAGATGTAGAAGCTTGCAGGTATGACAGACTGGAGAGCAGGATGGGAGCTGATGTGATAAGGAGAAACAGCTGGATCTGAATATCATCTGATCTGCAATACTGTGCTAACCACTTCTGTGGAATTACTCCTGTCTCACAGCAATGGGAGAAGAGAAGAAAGCCCTTCAATCACAGTAGAGTTGTAACTACAACAGGGGTTGCATGCATTTATTCTTCATATTGCATTCTCGGTGGTGGTTAGGAGCATATAGAAATTAGTGTGAGATTCTGGGAAATCAAGAGATGATTTAGTTAGTCAAAAAAAAAGGGGAATGTAATACACAGACCAAAATCTATCACCAGACGTTTAAAATACATTTAAAATCAGGTTTATGAGCAACAGTGAGTGATTCAGACAAAAATAATTATGCAAAAACTTGAGAGGACACAGACCTTTGTGTTCTAACAGAAATAAAATTGTATTTTTTTGTTGTTATACTTGTGTTTTGAACAAATGTTATTCTAATTACATCCAAAAAACTACTGGAAAAAGGCACCAAGGTTGCAAAGCCAAGCTCTCAGGAGGTGACACAATTGAAATTTTCTATGCTGGCTTAATTTGACACATTTGTGAGCATGCCTTCTAATCAAGTCTTTAGTTACATTATCACACACTGTGTTTAATACATCTCCACTGCACTGAAAGAGTAGACTATTTGGGAGAATCATTAGACCTTGTCTCTGGTTTCTTATAATAGAAGTTACTCAGTAGCCTTACAGATTTTGTTGGTGCCTTTACTTATGAAAGACTTAAAATGTTGAATCTCCACGGTCAGTCTTGGAAGCTTGCAAAACATGGCAACCAGAAAACTCTCTCTGTTGAACATTATCACAGGAAAAATGTGCGGAATTTAATTACAAGGGGCTGAGGTAGACAGATCCTTTTTTTAACATAAGCAATATATGATGATGGAATCAGTGTTTGTCACCTCACAGAAGAGCTGCAAGAAGAGTTAAAATGTAAAAGGCTATGGGGATACTGCTGTTTACTGCAGTAAATTGTTGTAGTGCATGCAGATATTTCTGATAGGTTACTGAAAATACTGAAGATAACTTAATATGCCCGGTGCAGTTTGTCTCACTCGCATGAGTGTGTCGTCGAAGGTGACAAGCTGATTTACACAAGGCAGGTGAACAGGATGTAATTCTCAGAATTGAATTCATAACCTCAGCCATGTGGGGTAAGGACTGAGGCGCCACATTCACACCCAGTAGCCAGTCTTGAAAAACACCAGTACGAGCTTCAGCTCTCACCCCAGTGCTCCTGCTTGTAGAGCTGTCACCCACCCAACTTCTAAAGCCCAGCCAGGAGCAATAGCAAGAAAGCTATTTTAGTTTCTGGTAAAATTTGTATGTGAGCTTTCTGTTTTTACAGTTTTCATTCAGTAGCAATAGCAGTTCCCTGTAAGGTGAGAAGCACTGAGCTTCATGTCATGCTGCCTGTTGCACACACAAAACTGTGATAAATGCTCTGGTTTCATTCTTAAAACACGTACAAATAATCTCAGCTCCTTTTATAGATAACTTTGTACATGAAGAGCTATTGAACTTCCTTATGAAACTCAGTAGTTTACATAATCTGTTCATCTATTCTTAGTAATATGAGGCATTTGAATGGCTTTTAGTTTGCAATAACAAGTCTATAGATGGCAAACAGGCAGTGAGAAGTTAAATGACTTAAGAGAAGGGATATGAAGTTAGAAATAAGTAACGTGCAGTGACTTTTTTGTTTTTCATTTCCATGAACCTGTATTGTCTCTTAGGATACGTTGATATTGGGCTAATTCCAAAAGGTGCAAGGGGTATCAGAGTCACAGAAGTGGCAGAAGCAGGAAACTTCCTTGCTGTGCGAAGTGAAGACCCAGAAAAATATTACCTGAATGGAGGTTTTATCATCCAGTGGAATGGCGAATACAAAGTGGCAGGAACGGTATTTCAGTATGACAGAACAGGTGATCTGGAAAATCTGACTGCTTCAGGACCCACCAATGAATCAGTATGGATACAGGTAAATAGGAGACCACTAGCACAACTTGCTGAGTTTAGATGGCAGCAGAATGCGCTGGGGTATCTGAAAATTAGGCTGGAAGAGTGTCTATTTTGATATAAGCCATGCTATTAGCACTCTTGCAAAAATCAGTTGAGGTATTTTGTAGAGAAAGAAACCCCTTGCTTGAGAGGGCAATTCACCCTACCTGAAGATCACTGTTAGGTGTCATGGTTTCATGATTATTAAAAACTGGTATAATCCAGCACTGCCCCATGGAGTAGTGATTTTATGCCTCTGGTTGGTCAGTCCTTTGCCCAAGCTTCCCCGTCTCTTGTGCTGGTCTAGACCAACACATGTGGCTGTGATGTGCACTGCACCCAGAGGAAAAGTAACCCTTTATCACACACAAGGAGCCGATGTCAAGCAGCAGTGACAGCTAGGGAAGGGTGACAGTAGTGTCAGCTTATGCTGAGCATGAAATACAGCAAATAGCTTATGGTAAGTGAAATGGATCCACTTAGCATCCACTGACTAACATTGCTCCTTTTTTTTTTTTTTTTTAATGTTGCTTTATCAATTCTAACTTAAACGTGACCAGCTTCTGTAAATTCTTCAAAAATGTTTTGAAATTGCCCTTTTGTTCCCTAAATGTATCTTGCCTGATTTGTGTCCCTGTGTATCCAGTGAGCACTTATAATCAGTATTAAAGGTGTGAGGGGGGCCACTCTCACACCTTGAATGTCTAGAGAGAAGGTGCATGTATGGGTGGGTGCTCCACCTCCACTGTCAGGAACAAAGTCAAGGAAATAATCAGGAGGAAGAGTAGAAGTTCATTACTTCACTGTTTTATCCCTTGAAGATGTTCTCCTTTCCTCCCTCTCATCAGCCAATGGTAAATGTCTTGAGTGGCTCTTAACAACTAGAATTTTCCTTCTGAATGACAGAAACACTGAAAAAATAGTACTAAAGCATATCTGAATAAAGTCTGTTGTTTGCTGACCTACTGGATATTTTGTAACAGCTATTTCATATGGGTAGGAAAATTACCATTTATAATGAGGATAGGTAATAGCCCTTAATCAAGGGCACTTCTGGCAGTCTTGGATGGACTTTGCATTATCTTTTCTTACAGTCAATAGGATACCAATTATGCTGACCCAGTTCCTTCCAGCTGCGCTTGCAGAAGTGCATGGCAAACGACTGTGTTTTAGAGAGATAGGCATTTGCACCGCTGCCAGCACACAAATTAAAGGTTTGCCAATCTTCATTTCTGAACTGGTAGTAGGCTCCAAAACAGGAGAGTTGCTTTACAGATTGCTAATTCTTCGCTTTCACTTTAAGAGCTTTGGGTCAGTAAATTAATATAATCATAAGTAATTACATAAACCATACTTTTTTTCCAGCTGCTTTTTCAAGAGACTAACCCTGGAATTATGTATGAATATACTGTGCGTAAAGAAGAAAGTCATGAGAATGAGATTGGAGAGCCGGAATATTTCTGGCAGTACGGAGATTGGACAGCCTGCAGTGTTACATGTGGAAAAGGTAATTCCTCACTTCTTTTTTCTATTACTCTTTGTCTTCATTACTGGCAAGTTTCATCTTTGCTTTAAATTATCCTGGCAGCATTCTATTTCTCAAAGAGATAAGGTTCTTTAATCTGCATTTGGTGGGAAAGCAGATCAGGTAGTTATAGTAACGTATATTGGCTTTAAAATAAAATAAGCTATTTGGTGGTTTAAGGCAACTACATTTCTATAACACTTGCCCTGAAATTCTCAACTTCGATGAACCAAAATGAAAAGCTAGTTTTCTTTTCTTTATAATTTGTTGCCAGGATTGTTTGCACTATTCCCCTTCCCAGGAACGCTTAATTTACAACCTACTCTTGCTTCTCTACTGAGTTTTTCCGACATGTTAACTACAAAAAATAATCTTCATTTCTGTATCACCTTAAGAAGCAACAGTGCCTTTTGTGCATTTATCAATAAATAGTTGATTTAAGTCTGTCTTGAGCTTTTGTACATCTTTGCCACCCTCGATACAATGTCTTGAGAACAGTTTTACTTGTATCAGAGTTCCATGCCACATGTTAAACCAAAAATGTAGAATGACAACCTGGAAGAGTTCTAAAAACAGGTCTGGACGCTTGCCTTTGGTAACACACAGCAAAAACGTTAGGAGGGCAACTTTTTAACAGAACAGATCAATGAGATGAAGTTAATGCTAGGAGTAAGCCAACATGATAATGATAAAAGGCCTGAAGTTGGTTGGGTTTTGTTTTTTTTTTTGCGTAAGCAAATATTTTTAAGCCATCCTTTGTAGGAGTATTTTTTTTAAAGAAAAGAAGAATGTTGTGTGTGGAAGGAAGACTGCGCGGGGGGCAGGAGATTGCAGCATTCTGCGATTTATCAGATTGGATTCTGACGTTGTTTGTGGTCTGAATTAGTTACTGAGTTTGACTGGACAGGAGAAAAGTCGTGGAGATGAGATGGGAACCTTATTCGTTGAGACATGTATGTGCAAATTACGCAAAGCAGTAGAATATCTGTGTTACAGCCAGGGACAAATGACATGGAATAGGCCTTTTTTCTTTCTAATGCTAGGGTTTTATAAGTGTTTTTTGATAATTACTACTTTTTTTAACTGTTTTCCAGAAGGAAAGAAAAAAACAATCAAACATTGTAACCAATCAAGGTGACAGTGAACTCTAGAATATTATGGTAGTAATGGTTACATGAGTAACAATATTAAAGTCTTTCCTATCAGGAAAGACACTATAAGAATGTATTTTCAGTGGTTTGAACACAGGGCATTGTATGGTCTTAATTTTAAAAGATTAAAAGTATAATTTTAGAAGAACAGTGTAAATTACCCCACTCCAATTACATGTTTCTGTACTTATAAATATATATATATATTTTTTTTTTTTCTGAAGACAAGTCTCAGCACAAAATGCTGTATGCTTCCTGGTTAGCAGAAAAAATCCATCTGAGGAAATTACTTGTTTCAGGAATGTACTTAATGGCACACTGTAAGTTTTGGCTCTGTTTCCCTGTTGTAGATAATGTTTAATTTAACAATTGGCATGATAACAAAAAGAGGAAAAAAGTGTTATTAGACTGCTTATTTTGTTTTCTTTGACATTAGCTGCACTTTTCCCAGAAGTGTTTCTCACTAAGAAAGCGACAAGAGCAGAGAAACCTTCTCAGGTCTCCGTATGCCTTCACGGGAAGGAGGAGGGAATGGACCGACACTTTACTCTCTTTCCCCTTAAATACGTACATTTACAAAAGTAACTGTAGAGGCATTAAGGAGGATGTAATCATCTGCTAATATACACTGAAGGCAGGTTTTTGTTGCTTACTCCCTGCCCAGAAAAAAGGGAAACAGTAGCATAGAGCTTCATGCGTCACTTGACCCAGGGGTGCTCTGATGTTGCACAGTTTTCCGCAGGCACCCGGTGCCGGTTCTGGCAGTGTTCCAGGCTGTCGGAACGCGGGCCAGACCTGCTGTTGCCATGTTAGCTCGGCACTGAATCCAAGCGAGCCGGCCCTACTAAGCCCCGCGCTGGTGCGTAATACAGCTGGCTTACAGCTGGGTGAGCAGAGCACCCAGCTGCATCAGCAGGACACCCTGGAGCTCTGCTGCCTGGAGAGCAGGGAGTTGCAGCGGGAAGGTGTATTTGGGAAACGTCAGCTCTCCATCAGCACAGAAATTTGGAAACTCTAAAGCCTTGCTATGTTTAGCAAGGAACCGGCATCGTAGTAGCTGTTGACCTAGAACTGGGATGTCCCAGGTGGCTGCACATTATTGTGGTTTGATCCCCCCGAGTTTGGTTCAGGACCAGGAGGCAGAATAAAGGCAGAACTTAATGTTCCCAAGCGGCATTAAGCAACAGAGCTCTCCCACTTCCGCACAACTTCCTTCTTGGTTTAAATAGAGATTGATTTTATCTGAACGTACAATCTTCTTTAGATTCAGAATTTAATGCCATTGGCAGTAACAGACCTGGTGTGCCAAATCGCAGGCATTTGAAGGTTTTTGAAAGGTCTCTAAGATAAAGTGTACTGAAGTTGGCAAGAAGATTATCTTCTCCTATCGATGTGCTACACAACAAGTCTTGCTGAAAGCAAGCCCAGACTGGGGGTCAAGGAGATAAGAAAAGTTGCATTTGTTTAGACTAAATGTGGTAGTAAAATAACCTTCAAGGACTTCTGCAGTCACTGTTTAGTAAATAATAAACTAGTAGTTTGTCAGGATAAAAGGGAGGGCTGGAAAGGTGAACTACTGAACCAATTTGAGTGGCATACCCAGTAGTCCTTACCTGCAGAGATTCTTTCCTTGGCAGACCAGGGCCAGTCTGAAGACTCAGCATAGGACCCCTAATCACGATTGATCAATGTGGTAGCAGTAAATCCAAGGGCCCTTCTGCCTTTTGGAGCCAGAGACATCAGGACAGTGCAAACAAGGCTTTCTGGAGCCACAAGAGTGAAACTGAGTTAGGGAGTGATTAGATGGGACTACGGACACAGGATGGGCTGATTCAGGAAAGCCTCATCTATCCTAAGAGGAAAACAGTTTTAGCCACGTGGTACAACTACTTAACCAGGAGAACTGTACCTGGGAAAATGTCTTTATAGAACAAGGCCATCCCTTCTCAGATTCCCCCAAGGCAGCTCCTTCCAGACATTTTTAAAAAGATTCTTGGCCTTAAGGTAACATCACCTACATAGCTGTGCCCTGGCTCATATCCTTCTCTACTGCTTTGCAACCCAGAAAGAGAAGCTGTGGTTTTCATAATACGCTAATGTTTTTCGTTGTCCTCTTCATGTGCCCCTGTCTTGTGTAGTCTCAAAGAGAGAGTGGCTCTGGTCAGTCTGCAATAACATCATTTAAGAGGGAAAAAAATTATCTGAAAAATCAGTGTATTCTTTAGCAGACAATACTGCATTGAAGAAAAGGGAAAACACAGTGCAATGCCTGATATCCATTTGCAGTGTAGAAAATAAGCCAGTAATTACATTGCAATCCGTTTCATGACTCACAAACTCTGAAAGGGATAATTTACAACAAAAATCATGAGTCTTGCTCTGTCCTCATTGCAGGCTAGTTTGAATCTCTGTCTACCATTTGCTTGATGCAGAAAGGGATTGTTTTGCAGTCAGGATATGTGTGCAACAGGAGGTATCCTGCAAACTGCTGCACCATCTAACTGGCTTTGCACATGGCATCCTTCTAGGCAAGAGCCTGTCCCTCCAGAGCCTACTGTCAGGGTTGCATGTAAAGCCCTTAAGTTTTTCTGTGGGAAGATTAATTTAAAGTTTTCACTGAGTTTTCTTTTCTAGACCAACTACCCACTATAATAGTCCATTAGAAATTACAAGTGTAAATCCTTCATTCTTGTCTAAAGGCTGTAATTGTGTTTCTTAGAACTAGATTTGAGTGGCATTGAACATAACAATAAACATAACACAGCACAGCTGCAACTAAGAGAGAATTTTAGGTAGCTTGCAAAAATTTATTTCTCCATAGATAAGACCAGTAACTGGCAAATTTTCAAAGCTTTGCAAAAGGACTTAGCCAGAAGATATGTTTGGGGGTTAATTGGTATGTGCCCTTTAAATCCTTCACAGCACTTATCAGGGGTATTTTGCAAAATTACCTCCAGGTGTTTCCAAACTGAAATTTAGTCCTAAACTTGTAGTTTTCCTTTTAAAAAATAAAGGTCAGTGTGTTTTCCTTCAAGATTATGCGTCTAAGTTTTAAAACAGCAAGCATGTCGAGGCTGGCTCTTGTATTGTGTGTGTAATTTGTGTGTGCAGTGAATATAATTTGTTCATTCAAATACCAAAGCGCTGTTCTTACAGAGTAGCTGATGTGATGCGCAACTGTGACGGTTACATGTTCAAATTAGGTGCACAGTCAAACATGCTCTTTTGCGTACACATTTTGTACATCTGCTTTGGAAGTGCAGGATCTTCAGCTGTTTTGTTCTCAGCTCTAATTTTGCCAAAACAGAGGGCTGTTCTGCCCACAGATTTCTAATCTGTGTCTCAAAAACCCTGCAAACCCAAATGATCTCTAACTGGCACCTTTTTGCAAACTAAGTGAGAAATCAGAAGCTGAGCATGTCAAATTTCTATCTCCCATGTAAAAAGTCTTTCTGCATTAGAGCTGGCACAGAGAGGCAGAAACAGACCTGAGCACATTTAGGGAAATGAAGACCATTCTTTGATCTGACTGTTGTCATACTTGGTTTGTGGATTTTTTTTCTTTTTTTTTTCCCAAAAATATTTGTAGTTTTGTTTTCACAGAGCCTAGATGGTGTATGTCTGTGTGAAGACATGTGTAGGAAGGGCTACCACAGCCAACTTTCTATATTGCACTTGCAAGTGAGAGTCCCGCGGGAAGGGAGGCTGCGATGGCTGGTGGTACCTATGTCGCAGCGAGCGCAGAAGGGAACAGCCGTGTTCCCACGCCCGGAGACAAAGCAAGATGTTTGCAGCGGGCATCGGAGCACAGGACAAGGTCCAGCTGAACACAAGCAGCACCTTCGCGCATGCCCACCACAAACTGTTGTCAATGTGGACTAGTTAACGTGAGGTCAGAGAGAAATAGCAAAGGTGAAGTGAAGAAACCAGCACCTCTTTTAGAGCCCTTTAGGAAGAGTGTTAAAAACTCATTAAAACTGAGATCCTTAAGCATATTTAGAATTTTTAATCTGTGACTTAAATAGGATTGTATGTACTATTGAGTTATGTAAGTGCGTAAATCTTTGATAGAGGAGTGTCAGTGTGGGATGACTAGTTTTCTACTTTTGCAATGTTTTCTAGTTCGACAAACTCGAGATTAGGAACCCAACTGTATTTCATTATTCCTTTATGAACATACTTATATCAGTCTATGCATATATAAATATATATGTGCATACAGGATTCCTTCCAACTTTTGAAATGAAGTGTACGCAGTCACGATGAAAAACTGTGTATTTATCAATTCTTTTAACATTTACACCCATCCCAGAACTTTACTGATCTCGAAATTACAGTGTGAATTCACTTAGTCATACAAATGCTATGGATGTTAAAGGGCTGAATAAATTAGCTTACTGATGTCAGTGATCAGCAAATGTTTTATGAGAATGTACAGCCTCTAAACAAGACTTCTGCAAAGGTTCATAGCAGTTTTAAAGTGAATTACAGCAGCTGAAATGATGTTCAGAAAAGATTTATAGCAGTTTTAAAGTGAATTACAGCTGCTGAAATGATGCTCAGAAAATTTATCAGAGTGAAAGAATTCTTCTCTGGCTTATTTGCATTTGTAACAGCAACATATTATGATTTTGAAAGGGGTGGAAACATATTTCTATGAACTTCCTTGTCTACACCTAGCAGGAAGATTGCTGACTATTCCAGTCAGATTTTCAAAGCGTGAAACAGCGCGCGGCTCTGAGAGAGTCCGGCCCTGAAGCAGGAAGGTGCCGGCTGTGGAGAGCTGGTCGTGCAGCTGCGGCCGCGTCACGCAGCCTGCGGCGGGGAGCTCGCGGCAAGCAGCGTTAATGGGAGCGCAGGGCTGCGGGCCCCTTGATCCCCCCTTCGAAGAGAAACTAGTCCTTGTTCTAGAAAATAAACCTCACGTGTTGTGGGAGGAGACTCAGTGAGCAAATCCCGTGCTGTCATAGGTAGCTGTCTGATATGTCCCAGTCGCAAGTTTGCAAGTGAAATTGCAAAAAAGGTGAGATAGCCATAATTCTAGCATGAAATTTTAGGAAATATGTTTTAATTGCTATATATGGACACACTGTCATATAGGGAAACATATGTATATGTCATACAGAGGAACATTTTCATATTTCCCAAGTATTATTATCTGAGGATTGCTGCTCTTGTTTTCCAGGTAATTTCCCATACTAGTCATTAAAGAAAAGAAAAACTTCATTCCTAAACATACTGCAAAATGTGATAGCACTTATCCCTGAGACCATAGTAATAGTTGCTATTGGGGCCATTTCTTCCCTGGAGAAGGATAAAAGTCACAGAGATACAGTAACCTAACGGCTGCATATTAATTGCTGTGAGTTAATAGCACAGTTGATTTAATTGGGAGTTAATAAACAAGGTTTCTTCTGTCTTTTTAGAGTCCTTGGGATTTGTTTGAGTTTAATGCCAGTGTTGCAGCTGTATCAGCTGCAGCCTTGTAAATTATAATATTGCAATACTTTTTACACTGGATTTGCAGCAGAGGACCTACCTCAAATTATTGCAAAATTCCCTGTGGAAGGCGGGCGCCTGGAGACTGGCTTTCTCTTGCTACACATTGGAGTGATGCAGTATTTTGGTTCATGTTTCTTTCTGTTAGTTGAGTGGGAGTTTTTGTGGGTGGAACTGTTAGTAAATAACCCAGACTGTATGTCTGGGATGTGTCTCTGTCTCTCTGTGTTACCATGGTTTGTCTCATGTAATCAGTGCTACATATCAGTCATATAGAAAACAGAAGATTTTCTCCCTAGTATTATAGCATCATCATTTCAGGTCAAGTTCTGGACCAAAACTTTTTAAAAGTGTAATGCAGCATTAATGGTCACAGGATTCGATTTTTAGTGAAACACTCGTTTTTTGTTTTTTTTTCCCTGCTTATGTGATCTGAGAAGTACAATGTAAAGATCAACAAAAACATCCTTGCTGTGAGTAGCCTCATGCTGCTCTGTGTTGCCTCTTGTCCCCAAGTAATCCAAGAAGCATTCACAGCCCTTTAAACCCCAGGTTTAAACCCTTAGGTTTAAACTTGGGTGTGATTTCAAGGCATACAGGAGCCCTTTATGAGGCTGACAACTTAATTGTGATAAAGCAAAGTGCATCTAATGTGTTAGTTGAGCTAACAGATTCAGAGGAGCTCTGCATAACACTGTTTCAGCTCAATTAAAGGATACTCATGCCTGTCTTAGCTCAGGCGTTCAGTAGAGCTGGCTTTTGCTCCGATGAAGTATGTGCATCCGTGTTTGCCCTGCATACATGCTTAAATTTATATATTACCGTATGGCTGCATCTCTTTGTCCCACAGCTGTTATTGCATTCTCGGATGTAGAGCAGAATCTATGTGCACTCCCCGTGCTAGAGGATTTCTGCAGTTCATCTGCTACCTTCAAGGATTACTCCTCCTTTTTGTCTCTCTTCCAGGGGTGCGGCGCCAGATTGCCCACTGCATGCGGAAGGGAAGCGGAGCAATCAAAAACTCTTTCTGCGACCCAGCAACACAGCCGAATGGGCGGCAAAAGAAATGCTATGAAAAGAACTGTCCACCCAGGTAACAGACACTGGGAGGGCTCTCGTAGTGTTAAGCAGGGGCCTTATTCGAAAGAGGAGGTTGGTTCTAATACCAGATCAGTGTGCTGCCTACAGCCAGCTACAGTGACGACTCCCAAATATTTCAGAGGAAGGTGTCAGAAACCCAGTAATGGACAAATAAGGAGTGAGCTGCCCTAAGAAGTTTCTGATACGAGTTACTGAACAGTCTGTGCTGTGAACGGCAGAGGTTGCTACGTCTCATTTGTGTAGATACTCTATCCTGTCAAGGTTAGCTGCAGATGTGCATGCAAGCCATACAAAATTCTTAATCATTTAAAAAACCCTATTCTCCTCTTAGTAAGTGATAGTGTATTACTTTGTGTTCCAAAAGCTTAGTTGCAGAGAAATCTTTTTTAAGCTTTCGATGCTGTTTTCCATTTCATTTTTATTTTTGGGTACTCTGTCTTTTTGTAGGAGCGAATGGGTGGAAATGCCCTCTTTTTTATAACTAATTGTTATACCTTCTTCATAACTCTTATTATTTGACATCTTTTTATCATGTCCTTCAGTATTTGTTCCCTTCCATGAAGGGCAACTTTCTTCCTTCCCTGTTCATTTTTTTCCGTTTCCATAACATTATTTTAAATTCTGTTTGTCACTGTTTTTGTTCTGTTCTACTACTTTAGGGAGTAGGGTAAGGAAGTCTAATCACTGCAAGCGTTGCAGGTGAGAACAGCCCGTGGGCTTGTAAGATAGGCACTGATTTGTTGGAAGGGATCAGAGGTGCAGGCGAAGTGACATGACATCCCCTATATTTGTTGCTACAGTACAGTATTGTTTTTTATTTCACACTTTAGATACTGGAACATCTAACTTTTTGTCTTTTGTTTTCTTTGGAACCCTTTTGTCATGCTGTTCTGACATGCTGTATCACATAGGGATACACCAGTCTGTCCTTTGTAATTCTAGTTAATTCAGAATCATATCAAAGTCATTATAATTATTTAAGTGTATCTATTACGTTTGCCAGCAGTGAATTTCATGAAGTTTTAATGTAAGAAATACTGCACAGCTGTTTTATTAATTCTTTTCAAGTTTGTTTGCAACAGTATATGATGCCTCCTTTAGGAATTGTCTTTGCTGTTGCAGCTTGTATAAATAACTGTTAAAAGAATAAACCATCAGCTTTTTGTAATTCTGTATCGATTGCCAGGAAACCAATTGACAGTAAATCAAACTTACTAACAAATTGACTTTTAAGAGCTGAAGGCATCCACATGCATAGGGATGCTTATATTTATAGCAAGTATAAACTGTGCTATTTATTCCAAAGTTCCAAATAAGCTTGAGTTATCCCCCTTGGGTCTAAGTGACTGCATTATTTGGGCCTGCTCGTGAAAGTGAGGGAGCTGAATCCATCCCTTATTAGGCAGAGCACAGAATTACATTAAAGGTGAACCAAGCTCGCTCATCCGCAGTCCAGGCAGAAAAGCTCTCAAATGCTGCCAGTCTGAATGATCTTTCTCAAGATCATTTTTCACTGCAGAGGAAAGGACCATTTATCCTGCTGAGGTAGATGAGGGTAACAAAATATTGACAAAATGGAATGCAGCAAACACATACAATATATATTTCAGGAGTCAATTTGTGTATTTATTTTTCTCTTTTTAAAAAATCTGACCATAGAGTTTAATCAAGGGTCCACCTAACCCAGTGTTCTGCTTCCAGCAGAATAAATGCATAGATGCGAGCCTAGGGAAGAATAAGGACAGGGCAAGCATAAATCATGCCTCTTTCTAATACTCTTCCAGGTTCCAGCTGTTTTCAACTCAAGGCATTTCCAGAGCCTTTTATGGCTTGTCTAATCAGTAACCGCCAATGGTGCTGTCAATACTTGTCCAGCCTCCCCCTGCAACCATGTAAGACTTCTTTCAGGTACAACTGCTTGTGCAAGAAGTTCCACAGGTTTATTGCCTAATAGGTGAAGAAACACCTCATTTCATTTGTTTTGAACCTCGCTTTCACTAGCCTCAGTTGGTGGCGCTTAGTTCTTCTTTTGGAAGAGACAGTGAAGAGTGGATTCCTACCCACCCCTTCCCCTGCTATTCATTTTGTAGATCTGGTCTCTCAGGCTGTAATCCTGGCATGAGATTTAGTTGGTATGCCACTTTTCTGTGGCAGGTGTCATCTCTAATCCAGACAGACAGTTACACATCTCTATCTGAAAAGCAAGAAGGAACTTAGAGCACTCGGGATGGTGAAATTTGGTGGTTTGTTGGTTCTAAAGAAAATCTGAGTGTTAGAGAAAGGTACGACTATCCTAATGATCTGGCATAGCTGAGAATTCATGTAAAGCTGCCAAGGAATAAGTGTGCTGCAGAGAGAGGTGACTGAGCTCTGCGCTGGAGGCAAGGACGGTGCCATCAAACACAGCACTGGTGGGGACCTTGGGTCAGTGCTGTAGCCACAGGCCTGGAATTGCTGGATGGCCTCACGCTTCCCAACAGTGAACTAGTTGCTTTGTGGGAACATCCTATCTAAAAGAACAAGGATGATCTCTTGCATAGCCCTCGTATGATCCGCTAAATCCCATTAACGGAAAACAAGCTACCACAGAAGTCTAGTAGTCTAGCTACTAGAGCACTAAATCAAAATGAGATAACATCAGACAGTAGCTATAGGCAAAGAATAACATTACTAAAATGATTGTAACACACAAACCAGATCTTATCTTGCTAATCCATTTCAAGGAGTTAATTATAAACAGGTTAAATGGCAGGTTCCTGAGAACTACCAAGTCTTAACAGTCTTGTTTGTTAGCTGATTTGGGCTAAATTTACTTTTCCCACACTTTCTACTAAAAGAATCTGGAGCAAGACAAATAAAACATTTTAAATGTTGCAATACACACGTGCAACATCTTGGCTTAGAACAAACTAACACTGGCTGGACTGTTTACCTTACTCAGTTGAAAGTTTGAATGTGATACAACAGCTTATATGAAGCTAGAATAATGTTGCTATGCAGGAATGCAATCAGACTCTAGTTACGGAGTACTGTTTCCAATTATATGTTTCTTTTATAAGCAGGTATTTAGCTCCATAGGTGTTCATAATAAAAATCAACAGATATTACTTGAAGAAAGAGAGATGAATTTTAACTGCTTGTACTGTTGTGAATAGAATTTTTGTTCTCCTCTGTAAAGAAAATTGCCTGGAGCCTTTTTAACCTGACTAACCACTTGCACAGAATAACAGTAAATAGATTATTTTAAAAGTACTTGGGATCTGTCATTTCCAAATTTATCTGCTGTTCTACTATAGTCCTGCTTCCAAACTTCTTAGTAAACCCCAACAACATAGTAAGAACACAGAGTGTTATTTCTATTATTGTAATACACACAGCCAAAATCAGAGCCCTGTTGAGATCTGCTGTGCCTGATGCTGTATGAATACATAGAAAGAAGACAGTCTTTCTCTAAGTGTGACACAATACGGTGGGAGGGAGGGAGCATTCAGCCCTTAAGGAATGTGTATGGCAATCTCTGGTTCCAAAATCCCATACCACTATTTTTCCAGCAGGATCCATACCTCATTCAGCAGGCAGCTAAGCATAGATGAGGATTGTATAATGAACAAAGCTAAAATTTTCACAAGTTCTTCTTAGTTGTATGTTCCCCATTTTGTGGGTGCATGGTTGGGCGCTCCTCGCTGGATTGCGGAAAAGCTGAGCGCTCACAGCTGCAGCTTGAATCAGCTGAAGTGATGCTTTCACCCTACAGACTGCTCTTTAGTTCAACAGGCTTAGGAAAACTAGTGCTCAGGCAAATTATTTACCCAAATCAGGTGCTTTGTTTGTTTGTTTATTTGTTACCACAATCTCTCCATGCCATGCCTGCCTATGGAGATAAGACAGTCCTGTAGCTTCACAGGGGCATAGTGATGCAAAAATATTTAAGAACTATTTAAATATTAAGAAATATTTAAGAACAGTTTCTTTAGTTGTAAATGCCGTGGGAAACCAGAGGTAGGAACAAGAAGTTTTGCTGAAGAGTTTCCTTGTGTTCTGCTCTGAGCAGGTGTTGTCTAAAATACCAAAACTGAATACAAACCCTCACAGAGCTCCAGGAAGGATTCTGAGGAGTCCATCCATGCCATGACAACAGATGAGTCTGGTGGTGACTACTTTTTCCAAGACAGGTCCTCCTCCAAGGTCTCAGAGAGCTGGTGTTTGCCTTTCATTACTTTTCAAGCCTCACATCTTGGAGGCTCAAAGGAGCTGTGTGCTGCAGCTGTGGCACCAGTGCCCAGTTCCAGGGAGTCTCTCTCTCTTTAGCACTCAGTGCTAAATTGCTGGGGAGACATCTCTTTCTCCCCGTGAGTCCTAGAGAACATAAACCCAACTCCCTGGCAATGTTTTATCCTGGGTGCTCAGACACCTGCTCTGCTACCAGTGTTCAGTGCACCTCAGTTTCGTGCCACCCCATCCACTGTCACTTTGTGGCTCCCTGCCCTACTGGACAAAGACTCCCATCAGGTTCAGTTTCTACCAAATCATCACAGTCTCTCATCCAATCAGCACAGCTACCTACTAGTTTTCTTCCCCGAATCCTTTTCTTTGTCGTGATCTGAAAAAAGCCGTGTCTTTAACCTGCACAAAGCTAAGCCTATCTGGCAGTGCCCCCACTCTTTAGCAGACACTCGGGAAGTCCAACAGCTGGACCATTTCAACTCAGTAGTTGCACGTTTGGATCTCAGATTGCTGCGTTGCACCTGACTGTCTGCTCAGCAGTCCCCTCCAGTTCCAGCCATGCCTCTGCAGTGGGAGTCATGCCTCTACAGAAGCTCCTAGATAAATAGTGTCTTGCAAAGCAGTCCCTCAGGTGTTGCTCCCTTCTGTGTGGTCCAGGACCTTCTTTGGGACCCCCATAATAGACTGGACAGATGGATGATAAGCATTCTGGTGTCCTCACTTTACCTTTCTTCCCCTTCTGCTGGGATGCTGCAGTTCAGAAGTCCTCACCACAGAGCATGAAGGGAGGCAGAGTGCATGATACTTCCACGTTCAGGTTTCTCATGCTTGGGTATTTAAGGCACACGCATACACACTAGAACACATGCATCAAAAGCTCTAGGCTCTGATAAGAATAAACTTTCAATCAGAACAAGTTTCTGAATAGTGTGTGATAAATAAGGTGCCCGTCAATTAACTACTTGGCTCGTCAGTCCTGTTACATGCATTGAATGAGGAAGGACTCTTTGGAAAAAGTTACAGGACTACGTGTAATTTAAGACTGACCATGAAGCCGCAAAAGGATAAAATCTTAATTCTGAGATGTCCTAACTTTGGAGTACTTAACTTTCCTCATGACTTTTTAAAAATGTTCTGCATGCAATAGCTTATTAATCATGCATCATTACAGCTGGTCAAGGTAAGTCCTTCAGTAAACTTGGATAATTTAGTGCTAAGAATTCATTGCTCAAACCTGCAAACTCCTGAACTCGGAGTAATTTGAAAATGGTGGCAGAGAGAGTGTCAGACTACCACGTCTGTAACTTGAAATATGTGGTCTGGTGCCATTAAAATTAATAGGTCAATTCAGGTTCTTGAAGTTACTTTTGTGATGAAGCGTCAGCAATTTACAAGGTATTAGAGATGGTAAAGAGAATTGGAAAGCAGATGCAAGAGATGAAAACAACCCTGAAATGGCTTGATTCAGGTTGCCAAAATGTGTTTTTTGCTTCTTTATTGCCAGTTTCCAGAGGCTCGCTGGCTTTTCAACTGCTGGTTAGTTTTGCGGAAGCATGAAAGAGCAAGAAACCCTCCAAAGAGAGAGGCAGGAGAGAAATAGTTTGTTCTTTTATTACAGCACTATCCAAAGGCCTCGACAGGGTTGTGGTGGCAATGTGTTAGCCTTCTACAGCCTGTAGCAAACAGTCTGTGCCCCAAAGGGCTTATAGCATAATTTATAATGAAATGTGATAAATATACGTACCTAAAGAGATGAGGGAAGGTGTGTACCTCAGAAGAGACCAGATGGTTGCACAGATGAGCTGTGTGCATAGCTTGATAGCTCTGATGCCTTTCTTTTTAATAATTACAAATAGATATTAGTGTCTTCCACATCAGTGACAGCTCTTTTGCAATTGAGGAATAAATTAATTGGGGAAGAGGGACAGTCAGCAAATTGAAGAAGCTAGAAATGCAATATGATGGGGGGAACAAGCAGGAGATTGTGACAGAGCAGGATATATGCCAAAAACTGGAATAAAACCTAACATTGAATTTTGATGTATTTATCAGAATGGGATTTCCTTGCTCTAAGCTCATTGGCCTAAAAAGGAAAAATGTGATAGAATAGTGTTGGCTGTAAGCCAGAAACATATTCTCATGTTTTTCTGTCTAGAAAGGCATTTTCTGAATTATCCCTCTTTAGTTTTCAACATAAGGCTCTGTCATGATCTGCCTGAAAACCAAGGAACAAATAACATTGTCTAGCAACTTTTGTGGCTTAGAGTTCACAGCTGAGCCAGATTTCTCATTCAGCAGCTTGGGGCTATGTTTTTGCCAGGGGCACTGTAAACTGGAAGGTGGGTTTTTTTGTTTTTTTTTTCCCTTCAAAAATACAAAGATGCATCTTTAGGCAAGTGGCACAATTCGCGGTTGATGTCAGTGCTTCTAAAACAGTAGAAACTTAGAAATCTCTGCCCTCCTTTCTCATCACAGACAACAGGCATGTGGATATTGGGTCCACTCTATTCAGTGTGACAAGAAACAGGTGGGTGAAGCTGGGGAAAGGCTAAGGTAAACTGAATGTAAAGGGGACAGGTCCTGTTGGTAACTGGAGGAAACAGTTATCTTCAGTTCAGTGAACCAGTGCATAGTATGCTGCAGAGGGCTATTTTTAATCAACAGAGAGACACGTAAGGGTCTTATTTTTACTTCATGAAGGAAGGCAGTACAGAAATGCCCACTGTAGTCCTGAGCACCTAGCTAGGTCCAAAGACATAATGCTGCTGTGCAGAGATCCTACTTGGGTGAAAGCAGCATAGCTCTGCTTGTAGCCTGATCTTTTGGGTGTTATTTGCCTGGTTGCTTCCCCTTCTGGAGGTAACACAGGATTCTGCCAGTTTGAGCACTTCTGCAGTATAAGCTGCACAGACACGTGTGAGATGATCTTTTCTACTTCTGTGCTCTAACTACAAACCCTCTTGTGATTCTCATTTGTTAGCTCTTTTTGTACTCAGGAAACAATAAGCAGATAAACAATAGAACAGAGTAAACTAAGCTTCCTAGCTGTTCATCAAATTTAGGTTTGAAAGATTGTCACTAAGTGGGTTCTTATTTATTCTAGAAACATAATTGTCAGTGCCTACTGCTGTTTGGAAATCAGTGTCTGTCAATGACTGACCAGTATCAGAGCATGGAGCAGATGTCCGAACCCAGAACTTTAATTACTGTGCTACAAGAAAAAGCACCAGTATTGAGGTTCTGGATTGGGTTCTCTGACCCTTTTCTCTAAGAAAGGGTTCTCTGACCCTTTCCTTAATGTGTTTGTGATGGATTATTTTCTGCTAATGTTTCTCCCCACTGTGGTTTTCAGATGGTGGGCAGGAGAATGGCAAAAATGTTCAACTACATGTGGCCCAACAGGACAGAAGAAGCGGACCGTACTTTGCATCCAGACGGTGGGGTCTGATGAGCAGGCGTTGGCTGTCACAGAATGCCAGCATCTGCTTAAGCCAAAGACCCATCTTTCATGCAATAGGGATGTCTTGTGCCCTTCTGACTGGACAGTGAGCAACTGGACTGAGGTAAATTCAAGCCAACTGTAGAATTAAGTATTTTTTTCAGAATGGCCTATTATAGTCAATCAGAAGGACCAATGACCTGCATTTTTTTCCTGCTTTTTTTTTTCTTTAACATGTGTTCCTGAGCCCTTTGTGCAGAGGGAAGAAAACCACACTACGTGTTAAAAACCTCAACACGTGTTGCTTGTTAGAAGTTTCTGAGAGTTTTGCTTGTTGAGCTTTTTGTACTGTGGAACACAGTCTGTTTGCATGCTCAAAACTTCTGTGCAATTCTCAGACATTACTACTGCTGTGGACTGGATGGGAGAGGCCGTGTATCATGTATATAGGCATACAAAAAAAACATTTTTATGTTCACATTTTTTACATTCATATCTCTTTTTCATTCATCTCTCTGCTGGGTTTACAGCAGCATGCAAGCTCTTTACTTATAGTATTAGTATGAACCCCTAACAAACACTGCGATATCTGTGCATCCTTAAAGTGTTAAATAAGTATTATGTAGTTATTTCACTGGCAGCTGATGAACTGCAGAATATGAAGCCATCAAAATGGTGATTGCAGTATACTAAGTGTGTTTAGGTATAGTGCAACATACTCTGCTAGGTTTGCTAGTGTTAATAGGGAGTACTCATTTGATGTGCTTTGGTGTGGAAGGACCTCATACTTCTTAGTTTTCTTTAGATGATGGGCCTGATATCAGCAGGTGCTTCACAACTTCACTCTCCATTGAGGCCAAAGAGGGTTCAGGTTCCCCGACACTTTGAACAGTCTTCTTCTCCATGAAATCTAAAGATGCGCTAAGATATTTGTTCTTTTGGGGGAGAGAAGGAGGTCTTGAGTGATGTGCAATTTTAAAACTGTTTTATTATGATTCTGCTAAAGTAAGGCTTGCTCATGGTTCAGTTCGCAAACGGGCAGTTTTGTAGTATATCCTGAGATAAGAAGATGTAACTCTAATATTCATGACAGCAGATGCACAACAAATTCCATTTTCATTTCCATTTTCAGATGTCATGAAAATGAAGTTTACTGAGTTTTTCAAAACTTCCAAGACTTTTCTTTTTTTATGCCTCCTCTCCCTTCTCTCTCCAAATTTCTGCATGCAGTTACTCACTAATGGGCTTAGCAAGTTTGATATAGCAGGTTCAGATAATGAACTAATTGAATTTTGTGACAGTTTTAATTCAGCTTCTGCTGCTTACAAGCCATCATCACTGAATGTTGATTGTTTTGTAAATTGGGTAGCCAACATATTTTAACTACCTGTGAAACAGTTGTCTGGGAGTTCATGGCCAGCAGTATAATTATACAGAAACGGCATGCTGATACTGAATACAGCAAGTGCTTGTGTGTTGTTGAGTTATATTTGCATGTTACTGATAAGAATAAATTTCCACCCGCGCAGAAATTGGGGAGAGAGCATAAGATGGTTTGTTTCTCCAGCACAAATTACAGTGTTGTCAATAGACTTGTAATTGCAGAATATCCTTTGCTGGTGACCATAAGAGGTAGATTTTTTACAGGCAAAGCTTCCCTCTGCTCTGAACTTATCTGGCTGTTAGAAAATCATCCTGTATCTTGTGAAATGAACATACTTAATTAGGCAGATAATGAGGATGCAGTATTATAGCCATTCTGAAATCTCTTTTTAGTACATGGCCATAATCTAAAGCAGAAATTTTTTCAAAGTTAATTCTGTGAGAAAGACAGCCATCTCCCAAAAAAGTTAATGAAGTTGGATGTCACTTGTAATTCACAGGAATGCTAATCTAAATCATCTAAGTGGCAAAGTCTGAGAAAGTTGGCATGTTGTATTTGTCTGGAAACAGCAACGTAATGTCAATAGTTGATGTCCTTCTCAATAAGCAAAATTCTTTGCTGGCAATCTGAATGAATTCAGAAGCTAAATTGCAGCTGATGTAAACTTGCAAAGCTCTGAGTATTTTAATAATGCTATACTGCTGGAAGTACAAAGACGACAAAATACCTGCTGAACTTACCTACTCTGAGGTTACTCTGCTTTTCTCCCCCCTCCTGTTGCTGCAGAGCTGATGTTATTCTACAGGTAGTCACAATACAGAGAGCACCAGCAAGACAAGGTCACTGGTGTTTCTACTACCACGTGACCTAGACTAGCTCTGACAAGGGTGAGATATCCCAGGGGTTTAAAAGTGCTGGCAGTAGGGGTGTTCACTGCTTTAAGTGTTGAGCACCTGACTTAGGCCAGCTGAATTAGCTGGTCAAGCTCCCTAGCATCCTCGGAAGGCTTCCTCCAGTAGGATACATGGAACATCTTCATTAATACCCAGCTAGTCAGCCAGCCTCAGCACCTTAAAACTAAGAGGTGTATGTTGAAATTTCAAAAAATCCTCAGTGGAGCTGCAGCTTCTAAAGGCCTGATGATGCCTGTGGGGCTGAGGAGGCAGAACATCACAGAAAAACTGAGTCTCCTTGGAGTCCAGCACCCTTTAAACACTGCAGGGCTCCCATTTACATAGAAGCCACATAGGTTAATTCCTGCCAGGAGTCTCTGATTTAGGAGAGACATGCAAGCAGCTCTAGCAGCATGTGATGGTTGCCCTAAGGCTGAATGAAAGATCCATTTCATAAATTCAGCAAGAATCTATGAGCTGCACAAAGCATCACAGCAGGTTTGGGGCATTGAGAGCAGTCAGAACTGAGCCGGTCAGATAGGTTTTTGATGGCAGCTTTTTTAGTCCATTTTTTATGACTCTGATGGGAGAGGTATTGGCTAAACAACTTCTGGGATTGTTTCACTGCAGAAATCAAATTCTATCATATTGCATCCATGTTCTGTCTTTATCATGTAGTCTTTTATCACTGCTGTATATTCAATGACACATTTACTCTTCTAAAAGCTCCATGCTAGCAGAAAATCACTAAAACTAAGGGCTTAGTCCTCAGGAAAAGCTTTGTTATTGATTATTTATAAGGATGCTTTTGTTATAAACTTATACCATTTGGTACTTATTTTCATTAATATGTGGAGCAGAGTGAAGAGGGGAGATGTATTAATTTTGTTTCTTTTGCAGTGCACAGTTACTTGTGGTGGTGGAATAAGGACTCGTAATGTCACTTGTGCCAAAAATAATGATGAGCCATGTGATAGTTCCAAGAAACCAAACTCTAAGGCCCTGTGTGGTCTCCAGCAATGTCCTTCTGCTGGAAGATTTCTCATACCCCCACTGGCACCCAGAAGAGGAAGGATTGTAATCAGAAAAACAGCTATTAATCCCAAACGGGCTTCTCCTGGAAGAATACCTGTCCCTGTACCAAGCCCAAGGTTCCACACAACAACAGAAATACCCAAGTCTGAAAGTGTAACTGCCCCTTTGCCTACCTCCTCTGGTTTGGGTAATGTTTCAGAAAAAGAAGGAACAATCAATGAAACATTACAAAATAATTCTGCTGCATCAAGTAATGTTTACAATTATTCTGGTGCTTTTACTGAAACTAGTTCACACCAAAATACTACTTCATGGCCTTTTCATAATAACTCAAGTACTGAAAATACAAGGCGTGCTGAAAATGTTTCTGAGAGTGAGCCAGTTTTTACGGTAAAGAGTGAAGCACCAAGAAGTGAGGACAGCCATGCATCCTCATTTACCAAAAGTCCAGAGATAACTCCTAGCTATGATTACTTAACTGAAGAATCTGGTGACATCGATGTGTCAGTAGGAAGCAGTGAGAAACCGACTGAGCTCCTTTGCAGCACAGAGCTCAATCCCGAAATCAGAACCAGGAGCGTGACACTAGATACCAGGTCTCACGTCCTTCAGCATGACAGCGTGACATCTCAGCTCTCCCCAGCCTCTCATCACCAAGAATCTTCTACGCTGCTTCCTGTTAGTGGAGCACCACAAGGAGTGGCATTTCCAACAACAGCAAACTCTATCAGTCTGCAAGTTGATGTGCCTGTCGTGGAAGTTACCACCCAAGAAGCATCTGTTACAGTAATGCCCACAGTGTTCGGTAATCTCCTGAGAGACCAGACTGACAACAGAGCAGAAATAAAGCTACCTGACAATATCACCAACAGCACGCGATCACCACCTCTCGAGCGTGCTCCCGGGAACCGAAGTGCAACATCTGACGGGGTCCTGCCGAATGTCCCAGGAAACGGCCACCTAATAACATCCAACAATTTGCGTGCTGAGGCCTACTGGGTAGTAGGGAACTGGAGTGAGGTAAGTTATTTTTAACTGGATAAAGTGCATTAATACTTTGGTTACTTAAAAGTATTTTTCAGTTGGCTATTAACAGATTTTTGTGGTGCTTTTCTACCTCATACTACCATGACCATTTGTATCCGCCATGAAGCAAATGCCTCCTAACTGAGAGCAGCATCCTACCTGGTAAAACCCCTTTGAATCTATAGAGTCAAGACAAGGGTATTAATCCAAAGTTAAATTGGTATCTTTGGGGAGCTTAATTTGTTCAATATGTCTGTGAAGAGGTATCATAAAGAGAGAGAGAGAGGTGAGTTCTGTGTCTCTGAAGTGTTTTGGGTGATCAGATACTGGAACTGGATAGTAGCAGTAAACAAAAAGCATTTTTGCCTGACTGGAATAGAAGTTAGAATTGTCAGGCCAGTGGTTGTGGTTATGACAATATCTTTGGATACAGCAGCTGATTGTTACAGTGTAAAAACTACTTGTCTTGTTATTTGAACATAGAAATGAGCAGTTATTTTATCTGCACTGATGGCTGGGCCAAAATGGACGTTTTAATCTCTAACAGTAATGCAAGTGAATCAAAAGAGGTGTTAACATCCTGCAGTATTTACTTACTTCTTATGAAAGTGCTGTCTTGTTTGATTCTTCTGTGATTCATAAAAATGACAAAAGAGATTATATGAAACAAGTTACAGCTCACAGGGAGTTTGAAAGCTCTTTTGAGGTGTTATGTAAGGAATGAACAAGCGTTTGGAAGCTGTCTGGTCTGAAAAGTGATGATTTGTCCCAATTTTCCAGCTTGTCACACAACAGAGGCTTTGAAAAGAATGGTTTTGTTGAACATAGCTGTTACCTTGCAAGGATGCCACGTGCTGAACAGGGCAGGTGGAGAAGCATGCTTCCCTGACCGGATACTCACATTCCCTGATCGTTACTGAATGATTATAACGCTTGCATAATTTCTGCTTTCCGTGCAGGAGCAGTACAGATTGCCAGGTTTTCTGTGGCCTCTGAAATGTGGTTGCAGCATTTGGTATATTGCTGTTGACTTTCCTTTTCCGATCCCCAGAATCCTGCTTTTTGACGAGTAGGTTTCTATGCAGCCATCTTGCTGCGTTCAGGGATGGTAATTACCGTGGGGTCGGGGCTCACTGGGGGCAGCCACCCCCTCCTAACAATGATGGTCAGAGAATATAGTCAGCAAGAGCCATATTAAAATTTTACGAAATTTTATTTAACGTCCTTCCTATTGTAAAGTTTTGTCTGTATGTAAACAGAGTTCTTTGTATCTTAATGGATTTCATGTTTTTAAATTGTGATTCCTAAAGTGAGAGACTTTGGTATCTGAACAAGTTACCTCATCTTCAGAGGGATTGAACAGGCATCTTTCTTGATGGCCATCTTTAAACAATGTAATCAGTAAAGCCTATGGTTCAGAATTGGAAACCTCCTTGCACTGATCTGCCTCTGTGTGCCAATGTCGATGGAGAAGAAAGATCTGTCTCCCCATACCTACTTGCTCTCAGGTCCACCTGGAATGCTGCAAATTCATGAAAATGTAGAAACGCCATGTTAAAAGGGACAGCATGAGATGACTTAGAGTATCCCATGACAGTGGAGTTAAAGCCCAGCTAGACACCACCAAGATGCTGCTGGCGGCCTTCAGTCTGGCTGCAGCCTGTGGGTCAGACCCCTGCTCTGTTGCCACCACCTCCATGGCTGTTCATGAAGCAGACTCCCTCATGCAATCCAAAGTTGCCTCTTTTGCCTCTAGCAGCATATCTGAATTTTAATAAGCAAATGAGAATTTGTCTTGTAACTTACAAATTTCACTTTGCAAAAACTGAAGAAAAATGTAGTAGGGAGAATGCCTGTTGTTGTCTTATTCTGTCCCAGGTACATACACAGGCCAGGTCAAGAGAAGTAAGAGTGTCCAAGGTGATAAGTGTAACCCAAGGAATTGGGTTTGAGTTCTTTTTTGGTACTATAAGACATATGATGAACACCTGGAAGGACTTTGAAAACTTTTTGAAGCTTGTTATGTTTTGTCTTCAGGCTATCCAGAATTAGGGCTTTAAACACTGGGCTATTTTTCAATACTCAGAAGGAAAAAAAATACAAAATTCTAATTGAAATAATACAGATTTAATAAAGAAAAAGAAAGATCTCTCAAACTCTTTCCAAACATACTGTTTTTGCAGACAGTGTTGTTGCCATTGGACTAGAGCATAGATTCATACACAGAAGACTCAGCAGAAAAGGTTATAGTTACAGAACTTGCATTATGTTACTGAGCTCTTTGACATAGAAGTGATTTATACATGAAATACATGCCTGTGTAGAAAGTCCAGGCAAGGCCAAGGCGCCACATAACCACATTTAAGCTTTCAAAATTCATTTTAAATGATGCATGGACATTCTGCAGTCCCTTTGCACTGGGGTGCATTTCACCTTCACTTTCTCTTGATAAATGTTACTGCTCTTGCAACTAGTGAATGATAGTTGTTTCACAGAAAGTAACTAGATGTCAGGTTTAATGCTAAAATACTATAGGCAACAGGTATTTTAGAGTGTCAGTCCAATTCTGAGGCCAATTTGCGGCAAAAGTCCTTCTGTAACAGATTTCTGTTGTGTTAGGCACCCTTATTTTCCAGCAAGTTAGCTATACAAACCTAATTACAAACCTAATTACAATCTCATATATAAAAATGGCTATTTTTTGTTTGCTTTTGCAAGTGGCAATTGTTATTCTCATTACTTGTTTCAAATGTTTGTCATGCACCTTTATCACAGCAATATGGTTATAGTCCACTGCCAGCATAGTGAAGATTTCTGTGTTCCTTTGCTCTGGGCTAAATCTTCTCCTCCCCTAACGAAAGATTCTTCATTGCCCTTAGACTGGAGCCTACATTCTCAGTTTAATGCCAATTATAATTTGAACTCATTTGGGGGTTGTATGTACTGTTTCTTGCACAGTTGCTTCTGTTTGTTGTTTCTATCCACTGGGATAGAAACTTCCGTGAACAGGAACACGGATTCTTCTTCTGTCCATCCTTCAGTGCCCAGAACAAATAATATATTCAGTTTCTGTGCTCAGCTGAAGAATGATTATTTATGTAGAGGACAGCAGCAGCAGTTGCTATCCTGCAACATGGTGATAAAGAGCAAAGGTCGTCTGAGATTATTCGGTTGTGTAGGTGGAACTGGATGAAGACAAAATAATTAATTCAAAGTATATTTGTTCTTATCTTTGGGGTAGCAAATTCAGATCTTCCTCAACAGCAGGATAGGTCCTGGGCTCTGGTATTTAGGGACAGAAGATGGTACTGCTGCTGGATGAGGCACTGGAGCAAACTCTGGGAAGGAACAGGAGCCTGGAAGGTCTCAGTTGGGTGGGTAGGAGCCAGGTAGGAAATGGGGCTGGTAGTGTTCCAAGCGGAGAAATGATTTCACAGGCTGCAAATGAGGCTCAGGGTCTCTCCCCCTCTCTCCTCTGCTGTTCTTTCACCCCAGCCTGCTCTCAGGGTGTGGATCCCTTTTTCCCACCCTGCTTCCGTTTGTCAGGTAGAGGACTGCGACCCCCATCACCATGCCGCGTCCCAGCTCTCTGTGCCCTCCTGGGGAGCTGTTGCTCCTGCTCCTTCCTGCACAGAGACAAGAGACGTGTCTTCCTGCAGCCCCTGGACTGCTGCTGGGTGTCAGATCCCCGTAGCTCCTGCCGTGCCAAGAGAGAGGGAGTGGAAGGGCAAACAGGTGAAAGAGAAGGCAAGATAGGGGCTGAAAAGCCAAATTGCTGCTCCTACTGCTGTGGAGGTATGAGGCAGGTAAGGGTGGCAACTGCTGCTGTGGGATGAGTGCACCATCTCCCGGTGGTATCATCAGTAACTCTACTTCGTACTCAAAGAAGAGAAGCACTTTTGCCAGCCTGAGCAATCTGCTGCCGTGGATTGCCTCTTCCATGGCTGAACTAGAAATCAGTTACTCACACAGCTGTGCCACTTTCCTGCCTGCCTGCCTGCAGCAGGAACAGCTGAAGGGCTGGCTGTTTGCTCACATGCATGAGATTTCTTTTTTTATATTTATTTCATTATGACTTTTTTCTACTATGACATATTTGGAAATAGCTGGCAAGATTTCCTAATTAAGTCTGCATCTGTGTTATTAATGGATGTTCCAGTGAAGAAAGGGAAATACTTATATGGCGTGTTCTGATTTGCGATGATGAAAACCACAATTTTTAAGCCTAATAACAAATTGCTCTTAGGGCAAACTGGAAGTTACATCTGTGAGTCGTGATGCTGAAATCTCATGCCCGTCGTCCTCCTCTGAGACTGAGGAAGGGGCAGCCTGTCAGAGGACCATCATTGAATATGTGTCCCTTTCTGTTTCATGTACAGTGCTCTGCTAACTGCAACGGTGGTTTCAAGACCCGAGATGTTCACTGCGTGGATGTTCGTGAGAAGCGAGTTCTTAGGCCTTTTCATTGCCAATTACTTGGATATAAACCACAACTCAACACTAGCTGTAATGTGGAGCCTTGTTTGCAGTGGCAGGTGGAGCCCTGGAATGAGGTATTGTCCTTTGAAAGAAGCTTTTTGGAATGAGCAATTAGCTGTCAGATAACAGTGACTGTTGCGTCTGATGCTGTCCCTCAAAGGAGGACACACAGCTGTGACTAATCGCAGCCTCTGCGGTCCCTGCCTGTGGTTAGAGCAAAAATTACTATAGATAAAGACCTGCCAGGATTATTCCTAGGATTGCATATGATATACAGCTAGGGCTGTGAATAACCATACCCTGAAACAGAGTAGCAAACAGCCTTGAATAACAAGTGGATTTGTCTCAGGTATCCTGCTGGATCAGTAAATGAGATTCATTCAGACTGATCCCTTTTGCTGCCAGTTTTTACGTTGCTTTCTTGTTATGACCAATTTAGAATTTTCTTAAATTCCTAATTTTCCTTTACACTTTTGGGCTGGAATTTTATGGGGCCAGACATGAGATTAATTTGATTTGTGGGTCACTTTGTGACATATATCAGGACCAGCAGACTTTCATAGGCATCCAGGCACATATTTATTTCAGCTGGAGCACGTGGTATGATGATTCCATTTTAATGTTTGCTCCCACTAAGAAGAACTCTGGAGAAAGTGCCACACTGCTTGCTGCACTGTGGACCTGATGCTTATGGATTTTAATGGAAGGTGATCACATTGCTTCCTTACAGGCCACTGACAAACCACACTTAAAATAAGAAATAGGAGACCTCATCCTGTGTGCAGGATGCAGGTTTCCTGTCAGATCAGTCAGCAAAGGTTGAATGATAAAAGACTGGCCAAATGATTCCACCGTTTGGTCTTTTGCCACTTAAAATATCTTCTAAAAGCTCCTGGCCATCCCTGGCAGTTGTCCTCATGTTGAGGATACTGGATAGAATTGGATTGAAAAGGAACATTTATCAGAAGTCAGCTCTGATCCTGTGTCTGTCCATAGGGTTGCAATTCCACGTAGAACAGCAGCAATGCGTTACCCAAAGTATATCTGGCCCCTTACTGCATATGAGTGCACCAAACCTTTTGTGCATTTCAAGCAGGCTGTACTGCAGACCTGGTGAATAATAGTATTCAGTTGAGCAATGATAATAAAACAGGGACAAAAGAATGCTTAAAAAGAATCTGGGTCACTGTTTTTGTGTGATGCTTTTTTGTGCCGTGCTGTAGATAATATATTGAATGCATTGGGTGAATATTAATGCCCCCAACTGCCTTATAAAAATGAGATGTTGCATCTCATGACTTGTACTGTCTTCTATAAATATTACAGATTGAACCTGCAGACGTGTGACCTGCATATTCATTTTTGTTGGAGAAGCTGTTGCTGCCAGTAGTGTTGCATCAGCTGCTGTGGCCAATCTCTGTGCTGTCCTGTTTTATATTCATTCACACAAGGCAGGAACAGTTTTCTCTGTAGTATTTTGGACTGATAACAGCTTCTTTCTTGCCTTTATTCAAGCAAATGATGAAATAAATGTGTCAGTGCAGAGCTTATCTTCACATCTGGACTGTCAGACCTGGTGTGCAAGCTGGCCTGTACATCTCCTAAATCACATGAATGAATGACACGCTTCCTGTGACCTGTGGTTCCTCATTTCTAAGCAAAGAGCATTTCCTACTGTCTTTACTCTCTGTTTCTGGGTTGTGTTGCTCATTCCAACCTGCCCCCTGATGGTTTGTGCACCTCTTTTGTTAGTGTTCGAGAACATGTGGTGGTGGCCAGCAAAAGCGGCGCGTCTATTGCCCAGAAGAAGGCTACTGTGGCTGGACAGAAAGGCCTAATGCCACTGCATCATGCAACACGCAACCTTGTACACAGTGGATTAACCAGACGTGGGGCTCGGTAGGATTCAATTCTTTGGTTTGGGGATTTTTTTTTATTTTTTTTTTTAATAGGGTGAAAATATACCAGCTCTACTCAGGAAAACCACCTTCTGGCATTCAGCTAGCTTATCTGCAGGCCTCAGAAGCTGTAGATTGCTAAATCCATTCTTACATTAAATCATGAGCTGGTCGTATTAGATCATATTTAAATTGTTGCTGTTAGTTAAAGAGTAAAGGTCAAGTTAAAGTGAGGAGGGATCAAGCAGACAGTTAATTGTGAACCTCAGTGCCTCTGGCAAGTTTAGTTTCTAATGCACAGCTGAAGCTGTGATGGGAGATCCTTTAAAAATATCGACCAGACATTTCAGATAGCTTGTCTCAGTTCCTTCAGGTGGTAGACATGATAGCTTTTACTTTTAGTTGCCTCATTATATAGTGTTGGAGGGAGGGTTTTTTTGTTCTTTTTTTTTTTTTTTTAACTCTTTTAATGGAAAAGGACAAATTATCACTGACATTCTTTCCTTATTCATTTGAAATTTTCCACTGAAAAAGGCTGCCTTGGTAGTAAATTCAGCCACGTTCTGTTAGGCATAGAGCCAGGTAACATTTCAAGAGGATGACAGGACAGAGCATCTTGAGAGAGGGAGGGAAAAAGCCTGAATTTTTAAGCGCAAGCCTGGCTGAGTCTTTCCAAGTACAATCAGGCTTTTTGATTTCTTTGTGCTTTTGAAGCATTTCCAAACAATCAAACATTTTACTATTCTAGACTTTTTTTTTTTTTGGTAGCCCTGAAAGCAAACTTGTGGAATATTGGAGTTGCCCACGCAACCAGACATCCTGAATTTTGACCAGCAGCCCTCTACCTTGGCTTCTGGAAATCTAGTTGAAAAATACAGGATGTGCGTGTGGGGAACCTTCTAGTTCTGCAATACATCTTTAACTATAAAGAAACTGGTTTATCTAATAAATCTTTCCCTCCAGTTTCCTTAATAAACCTACTCATACATACATTTTATTACATATTTTAAACATTAATCTGAAGTTGCAACAATAATACCTAAGATCTTAGCTATACATACTTCACACCAACAGTATTGTGCCTTATGCACAGAGATATACACTAGAGAAAGGATGATTTGAGGAAAAGATAGAGAGGTACCAGTCTTGTCTTTCCTTGCACTTCATTAGCTGATATTCTGTACTTGTTTAAGTGTTTATCTCACTGGCTACTATGTATTTGAAGACAATAAGAATGTAAAAATCACTGGAATTCTCATAAACTCTGTGATGTATGAAGAATTAAGTAAATTTTCAGAATAGTACAGGAACATGCTGTGAAAATCTTTCTTTATGGCCATCTGTGTATGGCCAGAACAAGCAGCTGGCAGTTGTTTCCCTGTCATAAGGAAAGGGTAATCACAGTGTAAATATCATCAAAGAAAAAACATCATCTCACTGGGGTTTTTTTTAAAACTGTTTAAGACAGCCAGTGAAAAAATGCAGGAAATGAAAAATGTCAGCTTGGAATACTGATCTGGATTATTGCTTTCTTACGCTGTAGGATTTGCATTTCAGATCCGCCTTCTCCTCTGGAGAAAGCAGTTCTCCCACCCTGGCTACACATGCCAAAATGCTGTATTTGTACTATTTACCTCTCCACTGTATCCTCTCAAGCCTGGCCACGATGCTCCATGGAGGTGTCCAGCTGGGAATGCAATGCACACCATACTTTTGTGCTATTGGTTGTGAATCATATGGCATTTTTAGCTTCCCATTGTTTTACAGCTCAAATATTGGCATATTAAACAATTCCAGTTTAAAAGACTTATATATATGTTAAAATGACTCTCTTTCAGTGCACTGTTTCTTGTGGAGGAGGCATTCAGCAAAGAACAGTGAAGTGCATGAATACAGAAAGCAATGAAACTGAAGATCACAGTATGTGTGCGGATAAGCCCAAGCCAACGGAGTACCAGAAATGCAATACACAAGAGTGCGGGAAAAGTACAGGTATGACAATACACCTCGGGCAGGCAGTTTCCAAAGAGCTCATCATTTGTGCTGAGGGTCCTGCAAAAGCCTGATGCTGACCTAGCCTGTTGGCTTGCTGGGAACACTACAGGCTCAAAAATTACATGTTAGCATAACCTGCTACAGCTCAGCCTTACTATTGGCAGGGTCATATTGCCATGTTCTCCCTCCCCACCAGCAATGTGTTGTCATGATGGGGAATACAGTTCTCTGAGCGTGCGTCCCTAAATTTCTGATGCTACAAAATGGATGTTTCTGTTTGCATGGACCTATTAGTTAACTCACAGCCTGTTTTGGGCTGTGAAGGAAGGGTTGCGAAAGGACATGCTGTAACTTGGAAGCCCGTTTCTTGGCAGGGCAGAGTGGCTGTGCTTGTATGCAGCTGTATTCTTGAAGCTATGAGTGCACAAGTCAGCAGACTGTGCTTGATTTGACGGAGGCAATGGAGGGCTCAAAGCATGTCTAAAAATATTGCTGTTAGAAGGCAGTAGCAAGTATCTCAGAGGTTGTTTTTCCCTTGGAAGAGGGGAGGCAGCTGTTTTTGAAGTAGAAACCCAACAACCGTAGAATAAGACTGTGCCGTGATGGAGGCCAAGTCCAAGCAGATGCTATTTCTTAAGACAGATCCCCCAATAGGAACTGCAGATTCTGGGCGGAGAGTACAAGCAAGCAAAGTGGAAAATACAATGTAAGTAAAATGTGTCTAGCAGTGAACACAGACACAGTCTGTCTCTTGACACTATGAATTCAAGTGTCCCACAGCGTGAGACTGTCCCCGAAATGAAGAAGTGGAGGGAAGAAAGCTCTTCTTGCAGCTCGGGTGTCCTGCTGCTCTCTTCTTCAAGGGACCAGGGGTGCCGTTAAATAGATGGTAATTTTCCAGAGAAGTTGTTTGCAGATGAGTATTTTTATCCTGTTCATGATGACTATAAAGTGGAGGTAAACCAAAAGTTCTGTAGTCTGTGTACTGCAGTACAACAGGTAGCCTATGGTAAGCACAACACCAGCTCAGAGACTTTCTGGAAGAGCCTTAAAAGGCCTTTTGGAGGAGGATTCTTCCCTCCTAGCTGGTCAACAGTGTGGGTCCAGCAGGGCAATAAGACAAGAGGTTGACTCCTCGGGCAGTGCAGATCTGGCATACACTAGAGAGTGCTATGGGTCACCCATCCTGCTGTTCGAAGATCTTTAGCGCATGTTTTGTCCTAGAGTTGAATTGCTCTGTTTCTCTCCTGTCCCTCTTATGTTCAGGACAGCACATGCTCAGATAAACAGCACCTACACAGATCTGTTAATAGTTACCTCTGTGAATAAAAGCTCAAGGGGCCAATAAAACATAAGAAATGCCCACTGGGCAGACCAATGGTCCATGCAGCCCAGTATTCTGTCTCCAGCAAAGGCATTAGGAGATGCTGCTTAGGGAGGACGCAGGAGCTTAGTTGCTTCCTGTGATTCATTTCCCTTGTGTTCCTCCAGCATCCCCAACTGTCGAGTTAGGGCTGTTAAAAGCACCCCAACCCGGTTCTTTCAGTTTACATTTATGGAACTTTTTCCAAGAATTTGTTGCATCCCTTTTTGACCCTGCAATTGTGTCTGCTTCCGTCACCTCCTCTGGCTGCAAGTTCCAGAAATTCACAGCCTGCTGTGTAAAGAAGTGCTTTTATCTGTTTTTAAACCCCCTTTTTGCTAGCTTCATTGAATTGCTGTATTTCTATTGTTGAAGGATTTGCTGAACAACAGCCCTGCGTTCAGCTAACCCACCACCTTCCTGCTTTTGCAAACCTCGATCATGTCCCTTCTCAACCATCTCTTCTCCCAGCTGAGGACCCCCAATATTTTTACGCCTGACTAAATCTGACGCACTTCACTTTATTAAAGCTACTACAGACCTATCAGCACCATAATACAGATGTTACCAGTCCCTGGCCTGTTCTGGTGCTGCAGTGAAGTGGAGTCAAGCTCAACACGTAGTTGCACATGCCTTGTTTGTGCCCTCCCTGCTTGCCCTGCACTGCTCTGCAGCCCTCAGCCAGCCCCCATGGGCTGGTCTCCAATGCGCTGGTACGAGAACACCAGAGTACCGGACACAGAAATCATTGTTACTGGAATCTTTCTGGCAGTTCTTAAAAGCAGAAACATTAAACTGAAAAACACAGATCAGCTACGTCTGCTGCAAAAGTAAACGCTCACTGAATAATAAAAAGTGCTGTATTTTCCAAGACAGAAGGTCATGTGAAGTTTAATAGGATCTTTTCACTTAGGAGTGCCAAAACTTCAGGGGGATCAAGCTGAAAACTAATACAAAGGAAGAGAAAGCCATCATAAAGATGAGCCTCAACAGACATGACTGTCCAGAATAAAGCAATTGAAATTCTAGAAATACAGAAAATTTTTTAGCAAAATATAGCTAATTCTTCTCATCTTCTCCACCACAGGCCTATCCTGCAGCAAAGACCAGCTGTCAGTTCATTTCTGCCAGAGGCTGAAAAGCATTGGCAAATGCTTGGTGCCGTCAATACAGACTCAGTGCTGCTTCACATGTAGCCATCCCCGAATTCGTAACAAAGCAAGATATTGGAGTCAGCGAGGCCTCAAACAGCAGCATTACTCTAAATCTAGAAGAAAATCACCTCAAAGCCAAGAAACTAACAACCAACCTGTTCAGCACTAGCTGTTTTTTCTATAGTTAATTTAAACAGGGCTTCTGTTTACAGTCTTTATGTTTCTTTTTCTTTTGAACCATCCAATGTAAATGGAATTCTGTGATCCAAACACATCCCTTAGGGTTATCAATCCTAATTTACTCCTCCAAATTTTTCCTTTAATGGTCCAAAATTTGTAACATAACTTGACATGTACCAGCAGTTAGTACTTCTTAGGTATGCATAGAGGCTAGAGACAAGCTTGCAAGAATTGTGTTTTTTTTTTAAATGAATGTTTAATTTGTGCTTTCTTCCATCTCTTTTCTGAAACCCCCTTGAAACGGCAGCACCATGTACCCAAGAGCACTCAGTGAAGGCGGCTGGCTGGGCAGGCCCAGGACTGCCCTGTGTGTGCAGCACTCTGGACCAGCTCCCTCTGTGCTCGCTCACTTTTCTTTTTTTGAAGGAATCAAGGTGAAGTGGCAGTGTTTCTCTAAACTGTTTGCTCACTTCTGTCCTGATAATCTAAATTTACAGGCGGAATTTTATAACTGATCATGATATGTAGGCCAAATCTAAACACTGTGTTTTTTTAAAAGGAAAATTGTTCACTTAATACTTGACTGAACCTCTAAAGGATACCTCAGAAATATCCAGTCCTGGCCAGTTTTCTCCTGCTGTAAATGTCTTGCTCCAACCTAAAGCCCCACCAAATCTGGAATGTTAAGTTCCAAATACGTTTTAAGTAGTCAAGAAGCAGCATTTCATGGTACTGTAAAAGCAAAGCTATTTGCATCTACCCCATTACCAGATAGGTTGTAATTCACACTGATATTCCATGGTGGAGCAATTATTTAATGCAGTATCTACGAGTAGAGTCTAAGCTCACATCTGCAACATTACTCAATCGTTTCACTCCCAGCAAACCTTTCCCCCAGTGCAAATCTTTGACCTTAATGAGGGTGAGGGCACCTGGGATAGGAGTTTGAGACCTGAAGTATCTGCCTAGCTCTGGGCCTCAATCATTAGGAGAATATTAGCCAGACAGTAGATCTGTTTTGCTGTTGAAGAAAATGGCAGAACAACCTTTAAGGAGACCAGACTGGACCCTTTGAAGCGTAGCTGGGCATTTCAAAAGAGCTGGACTGACTCTGACATTCAGATTCCATTGAAACTCAATAGGAGTTGGACACGTTGGTCCTTGTGCTCTTTTGAAAATCTCAGATTTACTCTGTAGCTACCTGACAATTTGAGGTTGTAATACAGGGAGATGACACATTTTACACAACGTAGAGTGAGACACATAGCCATGAACGTGTCACTATGGATACAGAGCTAGATTAGCAGTAGTTTTCTTTCTAGACAGACCTTTATGAAAGTTAATGGAAATGTTTGGGCCTGGCTATAATGTATTAATCTAATGAAGGCCACAAGTCTAACTGTCCTTTTTCATAGACAGGTTTGAGACCTTTGGCTAAGGGTTCACTTCTTCACTTGAAGTCTCTGGGAGTTCAGGATATGCAGCATGGTAAGGTTAGACTTATTAACCTCTGTGATGGCAATGTAACCTCAGTTATAGGTGCTGATAAAACTTAAAATCCACTGTTAAAAATATGGTGCTAGTACAATAGATGTGGAGGGTGGCTTACAGCGGCGCGTGTGCATGCATGTGTGCGCACATAGCCTATATGCACATACAACATAATACATATCTATGGTGTTGCTGGCCAATGCCAGACATACTGCTTTTTAAGTATTACAGTATGCTTACATCCTTCTGAAGTCCTGAATGGTTGGTAACCCTCTGAGCAATAGGAACCAGTTCAGTTTTTCTTCCACTGACCCTAGCAATATTGAATTATGTTATGGGGCAGAGGTGTACGTACCATCTGTGATTCGGGAAGCATTTGGCCAGGGTTTGGCCTCAGGCTCCAATGTGTTGAGCAGAGCCTGTACAGCTAAGTCCGAAGCTGTTCTCTGATGGCCAAACAACCTAAGCTGGTGGACAGTGCAAATGCATCCGATGCGCCCAGAGATGTCTGTTAGGATTTGGGCACGACAATGTTAGATTCACTTTGGAGTGAGCATCTTCTGTGCTCAGAGGTACCTGCAACATTTATCCACAGAGAGCAGTAGAAGTGGGCCATAGGGCATGTAGGCTAATGAGCAAGGAGTTGACTCAGTGAATACAGTGCAGGTGGAAGGAAAAGTGCCTGGGGGGATGTGCCTTCCAGTCTTCCTTACAGCTTGCATGGAGTAAAACCATTTCTGGCTTCATTGTTTTCTTCAGGGAGCTGCAATTTCATTTGAAATTGAGAAAAGTGAATTAAGTGATACCGTGAACATTTATCAAAATGATCTTTCTACCCAGGGAAGTACAGTCATCACTGTTGCTCAGTTTAAAACTTTAGGGAAAAGACTGTGACAATAGTAGGAACTTTTTTAACAAAGCGGTGCTACTGCAGTATTTTACATGGGTTTTTACATTGCATTCATCAGCCTAGTATCTCCTCTATGCCAATGTTATTTGCAGTCATCTCTTCCATCCATTTAGCAAAATTCCTTTCTTATGATATCACTCTTCTCAAGTAAAGGTGGATCTGTGTTCCTAACCCAGATGGTCACTATTTTCAAAAGTGAATAGAGAGTTAAGTCCAGAAGCATAATATCATTATATTATCATATTAGCCTGAGACACATCAGCTTCTTCAAGTGGCTCAGGAAAAATGTTTATTTGGCACATTCACTGCTTGTTCTAACATTTCAAATTTTAAAAAGCAAACTATGACAACTTCTTTGTTAAAGCTTCAATAAATGGCATTGCTTATGTCTGATGTCTCTGGTATTTTATGTTTCTAGCTCAAGAAGATTCATAAGATGGATCAGTGAGGGGAAAAAACTCAGAAAATGTCTTTCTGTGTTTTTTGTATAATTGTTACAGAATTTGTAATGTTAGGAGAAGCCTTGTCATTGAGGTATTTTAATGCTTCATATTCCAACACAAAAGAGATCATTAAAAAGGGACTGGAGAAAACGTAGTGCAATAAAACTTGGTGCTAAGTAAAAATATACAACATTACTAAGATTATTTAGTTATTTCATATGAAATAGATGCTGTCTTACCACTACCAGTCCAATTAGATGTGCCTTACCTCTTTGCCACCAGGTGTATGCATGCTTATTATGGGGAGTATTTGTTTTGCCAGAGAGCTATATAAAACATTCCCTCCCTCCCCCCCTAAAAAAATTATTTTCAATATTCAAGTTTTACGGATATTCTCCACTGCTCATGCTGTCCTGCCTAGCAGTTTAATCAGCTAACTTGGTTCCTTGACATGCAGGCTAGGGACAGAAGCATCACTGTTAGGCTGATCTGCTTGGGTGGAGGGCGTGAACGTTTTGCACTCAGTTACTGAACTCCACGCACACATCTGTGGATTCAGCCTCCTAACACCCCACGCACACCGGGAATTTGCTGCTTCGTGTGTCACAAACCAGGTAGGGATGTCCAGCCCACAGGTGCAGCATCCTGCGCAGGTGGTCCAAGGGAGAGGAATGAATTGAATGAATCGAGGAGTGAGTCGAAGCTCTTCCATCTTGCAGGGTTCATTAAGCATTTGCGGGGCGACATGCTGCACAGCACGCAGCCTTCTGCTGTCTGTTGTAGTGTGCGAGGAGAAGTGGTGATTTGGCTCACGGTGCTCCTTGGTCTGGCCAAGCTCGCAGCACCCAGTAAAGGAACTGCCTTTTGGCTGCCTAGCCTGTAATGAAACCAGCATGTAGGTAAAACCTTGTGCTTATGGTTCCAGTGAATCCCTCTGATTTTAATAGTAATAAGGTCCTGAGAGTGTGGGTGGATTTGGGCGATCAGTTGCCCATTTTTCCCCATGACCTCTGTAGAAAAGTGGTTGTCGGTAGATGCTGCACTGGTAACTGGTGTTTTCTGAAAATACGTGAGGAATGCTTGATATTACCCAGACTAAAATAGCATTAGGTGTACGCAGCAAGAGAGGTAGGCATGCAGGGATAGCTACAGGGGGAATTTGTATGCATTTCATAAATAATCACTAACTGATCATCTGCTAATTGTTACATATGCAGTCTCCATCTGTCCATTGCATCAGTTGTTTTAGGGCTCTTTGAGATCCAAGGCACTGCTCAGGAAGACCCTAACTCTCACACCTAATGACACAACTCTGCATCATACGTGCCTCAAAACGTCAGGTGTCTGACTCGCCACATGCTGGCAGCGGGCTGTGGGGCATTTTCCTTCTCTAAGCCTTTTCTAAGGCTGCTGACTGCAAGGGTGAATGCGGTTTGCAGCACCTAGTGACTATTTACACCTACCAGACCAGCAGCCTTGCTGTCACCCAACTCTGGGTAAGCCAAGGGCCAGATGAGTGTCCTTACCATCAAACTGTGGGGAAAGGAATAATTTCTTCAGTTAAATTTCACATAGGGTCTGATCTAGTGTTCTGCAACCCTAGTGGACCAGAAAGGGGAACACGTAGCTGTGGATCTTATTAGTCCCTAAATGTGAAAATAGTTAGCTTGTGCTATCAAGGCGTAAGCACAACTAGACCTATTCAGGAAGAGATTTCTAGGTTTCTGGGTTTCTAGGTTTTCAGGGTTTCTGCCAGCCGGAGCATACTCGCATGATGTTAGGATGAGGTGAGAGAGAAGCAGGGATTTGAGAACTAGCATTCCAGACAGAGAAGCTTGAAGTAGCAGCTCTGGTGGATGAATTCTGTGGACACAGAAACACAGTTCATTGTAAATAACATGTCAAACTGCTTGCGGATGTTGAGATAGAAAGGCTTCTACATAAGCTCAAATATACAAGCAATCTCAGTCCTAGGGGTTTCAGAAACATGGTAGAAATGCTGGTTCTGGTTCCACAGGCAGCTGAACCTCTCTAACATCTCTCCACTGTGGAAAGAGCTCTCCACCATGAAAAGATCTCTCCACCCTCACCCCATGCCCACTTGGGCCATCCCACCCCTCCCTCAGGTGTCACTTTTGAGCTGGTTCGGCTCGCTAACCCAGCAGAAAAAGAACCATTTTTTGTGGCTGTGTTAGTTTGCTGTCCTTCTAGTGATTTAACGTGTCCTTTTGGAGAGATCAGAGACTTCTCAGGTAGGTGAAGCAGCGAGCAGACATAGCCCAGAAAAGGACCTCTTTTGGGGGAAAAGGAGCTGTGCAGCAGTGTCAAACTCTCCTGGTGGTGCCCAGCTCAGGGGGCCCAGCGATCTCCTAGGGAGAACCCAGCCTGCCCGGCCTCCATCTCTGCCAACACCCTCCATCGCAGGGGTGTTAATGATCCGCCAGGCACAGGGCAAGAGAGAGCTGAGGCTGCAAAGATACCACCTTTCTGGAAAATCCTACATTAAAAGGGAGCACAGAAGAAGTGCTTGGAGAAACTTTGGCTGCAGGTAAGAAATTGCTATTCAGTCCCAATACAAAGCTAGGACAAGGTTTAGAAGTATGGCATTTGATAAGGGTGTTTTTTTAAAGTAAATGTCTGTGTTGCTGCTCTGTTCTTGGGCTCCGGGTTTGATGGTCTATAACACAATAGGCTATACAAAGCAAGGAAAAGTACTGACAAAAGGGTAAGGATGCTGGATGCCTGTAATAAATCCTTAGCTGGAGCGGGAGAATGACACCTCAGCGTTCACCAGCAATTATTAAGTGTTAGGGACTATAAAACTACAACATGAAACATAAATCTAAGCTAGTCCGGGAAACTGAATTGTTGGCATCTTCTGGCTAACAAAGCAAAACTGAACAGTGGGGAGATATACTGGTGTCTAAATAAGCTAATAATTCAGCCTGATAACTATGCTAAAATAGAGCAGCTATAGTGCAAAGTCTGATAATGTTCTTTTTGGAAGTCGTTACTTGTGCTGGAAGGTATATCTAAAACTGTAGAACTATAGCATTTGCAAACTAAGCCTTTTGGCTTAGTCACAATAAAATTACTGATGTACTTTGAAAATCACCCTGGGCTTTGCTGGAAAAGGTGGCAACTGCGAAGGGGGTGTAATTTTCCTCCTCTCAGGACTGTTGCACACTCTTCAAAAACAAATGTACTCATTGTCTCTGAGAAATAACAGTTTCTTTCTTACTCTGTTGTTACCTTGTTAAGCAGCACATCGGTGTTAATGTGCAACAGTGATAGGTGGACTCTGGTGTGGAGTTCTTTGTAGAAGGGCATGTGGTGCACAAACACCCATCCCGCAGCAGCTGACGGTGATGGGCAGAGCTTAGAAGCCCGTTATCACTCCTCTTCACCCCCTGCCCTACCCTTAAAAGTGAACCTGAGCACTGAAGTGATTCTGAAAATCCTACTCAAGCAATATAAAATTAATGTCAGGGTGACTGGACAAGTGGCAGGTTAAATTCTGATGAACAGTGCAAAAACCCTCAAACAGCGACCATGGTCCAAAATGAATTAATGGGAGAGCCCAGCTCATCTGTCTCCTACTACAAGGATTTTGGCAACAAAATACTACTACATAGCTCATCCCAGGAAAGAGGGAGTTTACTATATATGGTCACAGTATGATGCTTTCACATATGGCTATATGGCCTTTAGAAAGGATATGACAGTCACATGTTCCCCAAAAGGACAACTGTCCAGGGCAACCGGTGAGCCATGGAGCCTGGGAGGAACTCCAGTGCATCAACAGGTCATGCAACAGGGTGATGCAGATAGGGCATGGTTAATGTTAAATAAATGCTGGAAGCCCGCTTAAGCCTTTCCTAAGGACTAAGAGATTTTAATGTGCAAATGCACATCCCTGGTTTGTAGAGCCGCCCATTGTGCAAGCTTCTGGGGGAGTTCAGGCTGCCTCACGGTACTGCTGGGTGTGGAGCCTGGAGCAGGAGAGGCTGCAGCGCCATCCAGCCCTGTCCTCCTGTGCCTGAGCCCAGGAGGACACAGAGCACTGAGCGCACATTAATTACGCTCAAGTGTTGGCAAGAGTCAGCTCTTACCATGAAGTAAAGGTGGAACAGAAACCCCAAATTCCTTCTTGTTTAGCATGCTAACAAGAGCCTGCATCAAAGTAACAGTCCTTGAAGGCTCAATAAATGAAGGAGGGGGTGAACTTTGCATTTTAAACCCTTAAGGGTTGTCTTGGATTTGACTAAATACTATCAGGTAGCAAAAGAAGATGGTCTGTGTGTAGAGGCTGGGGAAAGCTGGAAGCAAGAAAAGGCTTTCATTGCAAATGAGAGAGGAGTCCCAAGCAGACCAAGGCACTGGATGTATGAGCATTTCAAGGCAGCTCATGGAATCCGGCTTTCTTTCCGCAATAATCCTTGGGATATGAACAGGAGCCCATGGCTGCCTTCTCGTCATGCCACATCTGTGCTCCTGCTTGCTAGGCCACTTTGGCAGAGGGCACTGCTGTTTCCTGTAGTTTTGGTATTAGGGGAAATTCCCACAGGGCATGCTAGAACGATGGCAAATGTGGCATTAATGGGAAGGAAGGAAAACCTACCAGAAGGAAAACTCCAGCGAGACGGAAGTTGATTATTCTAATCAGCTGGCACAGAGGGAATGCTTTATTACAAGCCCATGATGACCCTCTGTAAATTGGACCACCGTGAATTTTCAAACTCCCCATACAGTTGTTTAACCAGATGGCAGGCATGGAGGGACTATGTTTTCTGGCTATTCTCCTGCATCTGCTATGTTTCATACAATAGCTGAACTAATGAAGCTTGAGATTAAATTATCGCTTATTCACTGTGTTCACTTGGAACAGTATTATTTGGTTGCTTGGCTCTGGAAGTAGAAATATATTGTCATGTTATAATATATGGGGAGCCTGAATCAGACTCATAACAGATAATACAAGATTACTGTCCTTTGCTGCAACTTCTACTATCTGAATGCTAATTGAATGGCTTTCTTCTCCAGAGGAAAACTGCAAATTCATTACCATGCACCCCTGGCCTTAGTCCTCCTAGACTTCATGGGAAGCAGCCCTGGGCCTGCAGTCAAAGCAGGTCACTGGAATAACTAATGCACTGAAAAACCAGCAGGATTCTGCCTGCTGGCGCAGGTGGGAGTTTAAAGATGGGCTGCTTGAAGAGGACACGCTGGTGCCATGCTCCCCAGCACTCCCTGGAAGCGGGTACTTCGCAGTGCGGGTGAGGTGGCTTTGCAGGGGCAGCACCAGCGCCCTGCCGGGGCCGCAAGGAGCCCTTCCCGCAGCCTGCCTGGCGGGGGAGCAGGCAGCACTGGCGTAAAGCTGTAGGGAGATGATGAAGATCCATGTTGAAATTTTCCATCAGCTCCAGTCAGTAGCCATTGTGCTTGGCGCAGAATCTGTGTAAATGTGAAGTTTGCGTTGAACAATGATGGAGACAAACTATGATAGAAAGTTTATTTGAGGAAAAGTGGAGTCCTGGAGTGTTTGAAACTTTTTGCCCATTAAATTAGATTCAGTGAATAAGGCCCTGAAAGAGTGTTTTACTCGCTGACGGCCAAAGCAAGTTGGAGCTGAATTTGAACAGTGAAGAGTAAGCAATTGCCAACAGTCCCCAAACAGATTTATAGAGTGTGTCTCGCTGCCTCCCATTGTTTCCACACGCACAGAGCTATCATGTGCTTGAGTCGCAGGAACTTTTATAGGGGAAATGATAAAATAAGTCTCTGAGGAAAGAACATTGTGTATCCTCTGTAACAGCCCATATCACCTCTCCCATGCAGAAAAGGAGTTGTCTTCTGAGATGAAAATATGCCATATATGGAGCACAAAATCTGCTGTAGACTAGAGCTGCAGGGATGACTGGTTTCCTTCTCTTTCATTATCTTTATTCGTTGGGTTCCTTTACATTTGGTGAATGAGTGTATATATTTACCACCTAGATTAATGAGTTACGGTTGCAAATTAGAGGACTGCTGCATCTTCAACAGTACTTGTTCCAATCAGAGGAAAAGCATGTGCTTAATTTGCACTATGCTGAGGTTGTATCCCAGTGAAATCAAGGCATCTTGTTTTCTTATGAACTGGGCTGCTAGGCTCCTGAAACTCCTAATTAACCTCAAGGTTCATTATCACTCCTGTTCAAGCCTTTTGCTGGCTGAAATTTTTCTACCTTCTACTTCCAAACTCTGGACTGTGCTGATCTCTCTGTGCTAGGAAGCCTCCATTAGAAATCTGTTCCACATAGAAACTAGGTGCTTGCAGACTGTGGTCAGGTCACCTCTCCGCCTTCTCTTGAGTGAAGTAAATATACTGAGTTTCTCCTGTTATTCCAAGGCATATGTCATGGGCTTCAGTTTTTCCTGTTTTGTTTTGGAACCCTCAAATTTTCCACTTTGAAGTATAGACAACTAAATTTGCTACAGTATCTTGTCACTGCATGCAGCATCGGTATTACTTCTACTCCTATTTTTTCAGGATCAAATTTTACTTATTACAGCTGTAGCATTAGATCATAACCATAAACTCAGTTGTTAGTTTGCCATTACTATGCTGCCACTTTCCAATGTCATGGATTTCCAGCATACAGCCCCTGTAATAAATATGACCTGTCACCTTTCCTTTTACCTACTCTTGCTTTATGAAAACAGATCTTTAAATTGCACTGACTTTAGTAAGTAACCCTGTTCACTCTGTCAAACTGATCTCTCATCTACTGTCCCACCAGTTTTTGTGTCATCTGCAAATTTCCTCAGCACTGATCTTCTGTTTTCTTCCAGATCGCTGATAAAGATATTTAATGGCAAGAATATATCTCTAAAGGAATGAAAGTGTTTTGTTGATGTTCCCCTTTTATAGTTATTTTTATTGTCAGTTCTGAATATGTTTATTTTTAACAGAGTGGTAATTTTTACAGTCGAAATATTGTGTGGAAATAGATGAAATATTTCACAGATATCTTGTGTCCAGTCCAACCAAGCTTCTTCTCTCATGGGGGAAGACTAGTCAGGTTGGTTTGACAAGGACCAACCTAGTTGAGAACACAACCCTAAACTCTGTCTCGTTGAAGTTCTAACCTGAAAGCACACTCAAAACATGCCCAGCAGCTTTGAAATCTCTGATCGAGGCTTCCTATTAGCGTAACCAGTGAGACATCTTTGGGTCAGCTGGCTAGTTGCCCTCTTAAACATCCAGGATTAGAAGAAAGCAAAAGAAGAAAGTCGTAGAGTCTTTGTTATTGACCAGTTGAAACATCTGTGACTTCACACTCCAGAGCTCTGAAAACTTCTGCATGACATGCTTCTATATTGCCTTTTGAGACTCCTAATCGTGCATCTGAAATCACAGGAATTAATCTTGGAAACTATGCAGCTGCTGTTCCAAACAGCTACAGATTGGTGCATGGGAACAGTGAAACTGCTGTAATTTGATACAACAGAGGAAAAATTTCATCTGGCTTCTCTTCACGCTAATGACTGATGTGCTGACTGTAAATCTTCAACTCACAGATATTACTGGGGCATTCCCTGAAGCTGTCCGCCAACAACCTGCAGGCCCAACGTTTGCAGCTGGTTAAAGCCTGATGGACTCTGGTCCGGGAGCTGCCTTTGCCTGCAGCTCTTCTGGAGATAGGCAGGAGCACTGTCCCCCTGCAGAGCACAGGCTGAGCAGTCTCTTAGCACATCTGAGAGGGTTACAGTGTGGAATAACCTGGTTTTGAAAGTCCTTCTGAGCCAATACTTTGATGAGCCTGAAGATCTGATCAGCAGGGGAGCCTGCAATGGGAGATGCTTGCTCCAGTTTCATGTTTGAAAAGGAAGGTACCTCCCAACTCCAGGCTCCTACCTTGGGGCACGCATGGTTTAAGCCAGAGCCTTCCTAGGCTTCCCCAGGGACCGTTAGTTGGCTGTGGCTCCTACAGAGTAAGACCAGGTTGAGGGAGGGCGGCTGCAAGGATGCTGGCTATCATGTATGTGATTTTCATTGGAGGAGGAATTTTGATTGATTCAATGAAGGGCTTACCACTTCCCCCTTGCACCAGCCACTGCATAAACTTGTGAACAAGGAGGTATTTGCCTCTGAATTCACAGTTTGGGATTGCTTATCTTGATGATCTGAGCTTACTCTCTGCTTAGCCATTTTATGACAGAAAATGCCACCTTCTGTATGAAGTAATATCAGATATTATTTCAAATGTCAGTGGTTTCTAGCTTATAAAATAATGGCCTGGATTGTGAATCTCTAGACAGTTCAGGACTGGAGCTGCTCAGGAGATTTTGAAAAGACGGAAGAAAGACTTCATTGAAGATGTTTGGTTCAGCTCCTGCGGGAAGCTCAGAATTCATTTTAAAATGACATTATATTTTAGGATAAGTGACATTTTATTATACGAAGTGATTTTTTTTCCCCATGGAAAAAAATGAATATTGTCATAGCTAACATTTTGCTTTAAAGTCTTGATGAAGCTGTGTTTTTTAGTGGAAAGCTGACAAGGAATCAAAAAACTTGACCTGTGTGGATTTGTTTGACCCTTTATGTCTGGTCCTAGCAACTGCAGAAAATAATACTTACTTAGCATTGTTCTGAAATGATGGTGTTAAAACTCTGGTGTCCCATCTAATTTCCCTTTTGTGACTACATTTCCCCCCGTAAAGATTGGAGGAATACTGCATAGTAAGTGATGAGCTATGCTGTCATTCATTATTATTGTTCATTTTTAAATAGCCTTTATATGCTATATGATATATAGCACTGATTATTATTTATTAACATATGCAACTTCTAATCATGATTCATATGAGATTGCTCTCACTGAGATCTAAAGAGAGTCCTAAAATGATGGGTTGAGCATGATTTTTACCTCAGATAGCAAGTACAGCTATTTTGAAGGCAGGGCTGATAAAACCGAACAGGATTGTCATTTACAGTTTACCCTTCTCCCATTTTTGAAACCAGAAGCAAAAACATAATTGCTTTTCAAGTTGTTTTTCCTTGAAATTCAATCTGTGTTCACAAAAAAGTTTTGCAAAGCTTTGGATGAACCTGACTGAAGCTTCAGGTGTTCAGCTGAGTGCCCCTTGGATGAGATTTGCCTGACTGTAAGTTTCTGATCTGAAAACTGCTCTGCTAACAGTGCACCTCTTTTATCTGACAAACATCTGTGTACGCATCCTTTTACAATATCCTTGTCAGGCTCCAGCTCAACCAGCTGAAACTCGTCTAGCCACCTGCTGCCGATTCCTGTCCTATTTCCGTCACATCTAAAGCAATACGTGTGACCTCTCCCTAATCACCTTCTGGGAAATTCAGGTAGGTTAATTCAAAACACTGATTTTCTTGACTGAGGCTAGATCAGCAGGTGTTGCCTGCAGCAGTTTAAGGTGTGCTCACAAAAATCTCTCTGCTGGCAGTGCCCAAGGTTGGGCTCCCAGGGACTCCTCTTGCCATTTGGGCAGCGCTGCTCTTGCCAGAGGTTGCTCTTTCCTGCAGGCTCTGAGAGAGCCATTAGGGACAGGAGGACCTGGTGTCGGTGACAGTCCCCTTCTGACACCTGTCAGTTGTGCAGGGCCGTACTGTGGGCTGACGCATGCGGGACCTCGCGGCAAAGGCCTATTCAGCAAGTGTCGGCCTTGCTCCTTTGCAAGAGGCAAAGGTCCTGCAGCCAGCATTAGTAGCGGTAACTCTACCCCTCCGCAGGGGCCCAGCGCTTGGCCAAATCTGGCCACAAAGAATGAAGGGATCTTGTGAGTATCTGTGAATACTATGCAGCTGCTGGGCCAGACCAGCATTTGAAGGCTGGGGGAAAAAGGCATTAAAAATTTGAGGTGAAGATGGTCACGCTGAGGATGGAGAGCCAGTGTCTCGATCTTCCAACCAAATGCTAACGCAGAGCTTTGATGCAGCCACTCAGAGCAGGGCCTTTCACAGGGGCAGTTTAAACAGCAGGAAGCAGAAATCTTCATCCTTCTCAAGGTAAAAACCTTAAAAGTTTTGACTGTGTTTCTTTTTCTGTTGCTGATGATGTGGTTCACTCATTGCTCTGATGTGAAAGATGTGTCATTGAGTATTGGCAGCTGGTGAAAATCAGTGGTGCCAGAAACAGCAATCCCCTTTTGTCCTGCTTGTCTGCAGTGGTGCAGAAAGACTATGCGCGTGTATGTGTACACACATGCACCGTCTCGCCTTCTTCTAACAAATCCATTCTAATTAAAATTGCTACGTGGCAAAGCCTGCGCAAGAGGCAGCGTGGTTTAGTGAGCAGAGCACACTGTTTTGTAAGCCTGAAGGTCCTGTTCCTTGCTCTTCCCGTAGTTTGCAGGGTGACACTGGGTAAGTCCCCTCAGTGCTCTGCGCTCTTGGTGCCCTCTCTAATTAAATCGCAGGCTCATCAACACGGGCTGCCTGTGTACAGCTTTGAACAATGAGGTTTTGATCTTGTTTGAGGTCCCTCGGCACTGCATTAATACCATTATATTAATCATATTATATGATTTACTGGCACATCACAAAGACAGTTTTGAAGAAGAATGATCCTGTGATGAAGGCAGAGAGCTGAGGATGAGAAGTTAAAAGTTCTAGTCCCATATTTCTGTTATAATTTGGAGCTGATCATTTATTCTTTCAACTGGCATAAAACCCTGGCTTGCACAGGTGAGCCATCAAGATTCCCAGTGAACTAAGATTTGTAGAAATTCTCTTTAGATCACTCCATTGCTGTTATTTCATTTGTCTCTAGTTGTGACATAGATAATCCATTTAAAGTCATGTCAGAATGTTCAAAAAGAGGCTGCATAACAAAGCCAATAAAATGATCGTTCTTAGCAAACGGTATTCTTCCAGAGGTTTGAATCTGTGAATATAGAGTCAGGCTGGCCAGCCTAAGGAAAGAAGAGAAGCGAGTTCCAGCGAGGATCCCTTGGCAGCTCTTTGCGGATATGAGAATAGAGATTTCACTGTCACTACTGGGGGCTGACATGTGCGACCGAACTTCCAATGATCATTTCCTTTGTCAGCTGAGATAGATAACATCGGTGTTAAAAGAATGGGGACAGCAAATACCCAGCCCGTGAGCACTCACGCAGACACCTGTGCTTTCCTAGCAACCCCCTAATACAGCAAACCCAGAAAAACCTGTCTGAACAAGGATGATTAGCTATGGATGTATTCTAATTAAAACATGCTCAGGACATTGGCTCAGGCACTGGTTCATGACTGGCTTTTTAAAGGTTGTTAAAGGACTGTTTAAAGGTTGGCATATTCTTTGGGCCTTCTCAGGTAGTGGCTGAGCATGGTTTAGGGGAAGGCACCCGGAAGACACTGCTATTAAAAGGCAGTTTGGACTTGGTGTCTTTGGTTGGGGTGGGAGCGAAATGGTGTGTCAATGTAAACAGGCAGGTAACATCTCTCCTTTCCCCATTCAAGTTCTGAGGAAAAACACTTTGTCCTTTTCTCCATCCTGTTGTCTTCTCCATTTGTCTGCCTTCTCTTACACATTTCATGCGGCCCTTTTCTCTTCTCATGATCTCAGCTCAAGCCATGAATTAAATACCGCATTTGCCTCCTGTTTATTGTTCTGGAAAACACAGCTAAAATGCTCTTTGGTACAATTACCCAGCAGTGGCCGTGCTTTATTCCACAGTTACAGCGGGATGGGATAAGAATACCAAGTGTCAGTGTTGGGACCTTCAGCAGGCTCTTCATTTACACTTGAACTGCGATGAGACCAGCAGTGTATATGGGATACATGCTGATACCTCTCTCCATCTGAAGTTTTAATGGGTTGTGCAGGATAAATGTTTCTAAGCAATGCAATATTTTTCTTCATTGAAGCACAAGGCAAATTGCATCATTCTGTGTATCTTAACTGATATGAAGATGGACATCTCTATAGATGTCACTCTCTTCCATTCATTTGGAAGCACTGCTAGAAAGAGAGCAGCAGCTTGCCAAAATCACCCCATGCTATCTTCTGTACATAGGGATGACTGAAATGATCCTACCAACATTTTATGATGCCTGTTCTGACGAGGTTGTAATTTGGAAGATGCAGACTATCATCTTGTAACAAATCACTGCTTTGCAAAGTATTCTTCTGCTGAGAACACAAAGTCATACACCACAACACTGTGCCAGCACTATACAGGTGGGGGGACTTGAACATAAATATGAAATTGCCTCTACGATTGAGATACTTCAGGGCCAGGCAGCAGCTGGGTGCAGAATCAGAGTTATGGACTGAGTCTGGGCTCTAGTTTCTGCCTGAGTCCCACTCCAGATGCTGAGATCTTTCTTGAGTTAAGCTCCAAGAGCTAGTTTTTTTAAGCAGCTCATTTTGGCTGCTTTCCAGGTCACTGAGTGGTTGGCATTTCCAGATCAGCTGAGCTAAATACTGGATTCCTCTGAAAGTCTGTACATGAAACCTGAAGGAATTATTGAGCTCTGATTTGAGGGACAGATCTGAACCCTGAAAAAAACAGCTCTGAATTTCTAACAAAAAATTGCTTCTTGTTTCTCCTTAAGTCTGAGTTCCCCATCTGCAAACTCAGGATGTAAAGTGTTCATTTATCATATGAGGAAATTAAATTTGGTTGTTTGATGGTCATCTCTGGTCAGAGCTTGGCAGTCTCAGTCTGTGGATAAAGTCTCATATTAAAAAATGAAACTTACCATTGGAAACTAAAGCTAAATATTTTTAATTATAATTAACAATTAACAATTTCAAAAACCTCTCTGGCAATAAAAGATAATAACAGCTCAGCTACCTGATGCTAAGGAGTGTAGGAACATCTACCTTTTACATGTGAGAAGGGGGAAGCTGGATAGTAAAGTTCTAAGTGGCCACATTAGAGATTTCCTTGTTTGGACTTGCAGTCTGTCCAGGAATGCCCTGCTCAAAGGTTGTGTTACAGTGGTTTAAAAATCCCCAAACAACCTGCTACTAAAGAGAGTCTCCATTTGATGATGTGTATGCAGCTTCCCTTTGTCCTCTTGGTATGATCTAAGGGTATCTGGACTCCACCTGATCCCTCTGCAGACACCATCTAGCTTGATGTGGAAGCCAGGGCTCAAACATAATACATGAATGATTTAATTTTCCATGTCTAGGTGGAGTACTTATGAGTGAATGTCATTGTATGGTTGTTAGCTCTCAGCTGGTAATGGCTTCTTGGAAAGATATGCTTTGTAATTTTGACAATTCAGTGACCACACCGATAAAAGGTGTCTTTCCATTAGCATACATGCATGCATATATATATACATATACATATACATATATATATATATATATGCACGCACACATATATATATATGCTTATGTTTATTCAGTTTATTCATAGCTATTCCAGTGTGCAGCCTGACATCCCTGCAGATACACAAGGGTAGAAATTTCACATCCTTATGGAGCTTCAGTCCGTTAAATAAAAACAAAGATAAATTACCTCTCTATTGCTAGATGTACTGTAGACAGGTTACAGTTTGTCCCTTAAGTGTGCAACTGAGAAATCACATGTTTAACATGATTAGATTAACGTCATTGTGCATTTAAGCTCTTGCAGACTATTAAGTTAACTTGTCCTGATGTTGGCATACACATCCATGTACAAGGGTTAGTTGTGAGTATTCCCAAAATGAAGGATGGTGTTTCAGGAGGGTAACAAATTAATGAATGCCTGTTTTATAAGCCTGCTGGTTCCTGTGATGGTATAGCAAAATGTGCTTTAAATGTCAGCCCCAAATTGGCATGGGATTAATATATTTTCTTTCAAGCTAGTGAGATAAACCCTTCATAGGCCAGGATGCTTGAAACTTGAAGGAGTTTAATTGTACTTTGCACATGGACATCTTTGTTCCAGGCTTTCCTGCCTAATCACTGCTGCCCATCTGCCAGCCCTCTTGTCCCTGTTTCTGCTTCTCTTTCCTTTAGACCTACACTAACTACCTGAAGAGGGTGTTGGCTTTGCACCAGACTGGGATGATCATCTAACCTTAAATCTTTCTCTTCATGTTCTTCTCTGCTATGCCCACTCCCCCACCTAGGGCCGGCTTTTCGAGTCAGAGGGCTTTACTGCAGCAGAGCCAGCGGGGTCTGTGCTGCTTGCTGTGCCGTTTGCGTGGCTCTCCAGGGAGCCCAGTTCAGCGGCAGGTTCTTGGAGCCTCTGGAAGGTTTAACGTGTGGGTGCTGAGAGGGTCTTGCCTGGGGCGCAGCCGGCTCCTCACTACCCCATGGTGGTCTGTGCTGGCCACAGGGGTTGTCATTGTAATGGGGATCCCAAAGAGAGGCAGTTCCAGAGGGTTTAGGAAAGCAAAGGCTGTTTGGTGAAAGGCTGTGGCCTCCATTGCAGTGGTCTGTACTCCTTTAATACAGCTAGGTATATACAGCCGACTTGTGGAAGCTCTGTCATGTTCAATTGGCATGAATGTCTCTGCTTTCCAGCTGCTCAACCCTTTGGCTTTTTTTTTTTTTTTTTTTTTTTTTAATTATTATTATTTTCATGCATGCACTCTGTGCATTTCATGGTTTCAAGAGAACTCTGTGATACAGCTGAAGGGAATTCTTTTGAGTGGGATGCAGAAATCTTATTTATTGATGCTAATTATGTAGCCCAGATGATTTACCTTGAACACTACATTTGAGAACATTATGAAGGGTCTTCGGCTGCCCCTGCTTATCTGGGCACGTGTTTCTTTGGAGCAATGTCTCTTAAGATTATTAATGCATACTCTGCTCCAAAGGTTCTCCTACTCCTGTCTGAAGCCTATACAAAAAATTAACTTTGATATAAAGTCCAAATGTAGCATATTCCATTACAGTGGCTAGCAAGGCATCCAGCATAACCAGACAAGTATGAAGGAATGTTCCTGTCCAAAGCAGCTGGAAAACACTGGCGTGTAAAAAGGTGAAAGTGTTTTGGAAATACTCGTAAATACCAAGCAGCATGTGCTGTCTTTGTTTTTATAAGCATAGCCTCTAGCAATACGTAATTTTCATATTATCAGTTTACCGTTATTTGATTCCAGAGCCAATTGCTTATATCTTTGCCAAAAATTTATTGTGCAGTTAAGAAATTGTAGCGAAAGCTAAGGCAATCATGTACCTACATAAGATGAAGGCCTTAATTTTGGTCTACTCTAACTTGGGAAAAGTCAGACTTGGCAAACTAATACTTTTTTTACTATGAGGATTTTTTTAATTTTCTGGGGGAACTGCAGTGGGCTGGGTCTGGATGCAATGGAAAAAATGTAGTCAGGTCAGGACTGACTTTGTAAAGGTGCCTACAATAATCAAAAATTTATCCTATAGATGGATTCTCCCTAAAGGTGATTCACTGGTTGTGGAGGGAGTTGGCATATTACTGAATCTGAATATTGAAACTTTATCAGTTTGTCCCAATGGTCAAAGACATGAAGTACTATTAGCTATAGCGTGGGAATCTCAAGACTCTTAGTGGAATTACCCTCATTCACTGTAGTGTCCAGATGACTCTGGGAGAGGTGAAACTCTTTCATGGGAGTTTGCACAACTGAGGAATTCACAGAAAACTGAAGGCCTGTGCAGTGACCTATCCAGGTGGGCATTCCTGCCAAACCCTATTTTATATTGTCCAGTTATGTCCCTGGATGAGCTGTCAGGTTAGGTATCATCTTTCTTCTCTGTCATTCTGTCTTCCTCCTTCAGCAGTTTGCACTGAAATTTGCTTTAAGGTATGAGCAAACAAAAATTCCTGTAAAATAGGGTGTGAGCTGTATTTTATCAGCGACTCCACAGGAAATACTCATGGCATGGAGTAGTCTATCGTAAACAAAGGACAAGCAGACCTTCCCCTGAAAAAGTCCCTAGGGATGTACAGGCTAAAAACCAAGCTGCAGAAGTTGTGTTTCTCTTGCTGAGTGGTGGTAATCAGAGCACACTCTGGAGAAGTGGAATGGGAGGCTTTAAGCCCCCTCACACCCTGGTAAGAATTAGTCAATGCCATTTCTTGGCAAGTGGTCCAAACATCAAGCTATTATACAAAAGTTGCATGGCGTCCTCCTGCCCTAAGAGATGGCCATGGTGCTTTGTCAGGAGCTTGGTCCTGCCAGAGATGATCAGCAGTGCCCCAAGCCTGCTCTTCAAGGGACTTCTGGTTGAACTGTGAGCGAGACGGAGAGAGAGGGAGGGAGGGAAGGGGGGGGAGGGGGAGGGGAAGAGAGAGAGAGAGAGAGAGAGAAAAAGAGAGAGAGAGAGAAAGAGAGAGAGAAGAGAGAACATGCTACTCAGGCCAGGCCAATTCTGTTTCTGCATATTTCTACAGTATTAGGTACCCAGAGAACTTCTACAGTCAGAGAAACAGAGACCAATGAATTTAGATGGCACTTCAGTGGATTCAATCATGGTTTAGGTGTAGACACAGTTCTGCCCCCATTCTGCTGAAGTGGCCCATGTATTTTACTGGATTGTACCCTTAGGTGCTGTTTCTAATAATACATGCATTTATATATTTCTACCTACATAATTAGAGTTTTGAAAGCATAATCTATTTAAATGAGGTTTCTGTAGCAGGGTAACCTGTACAAGACCGACATCTACTGATTTATACACAGTAGTGGCTAGCATTTTACAGAACCAGTCTAATTTGAGAGTATCATCTCTTTACAGGAATTTGGCAATTTAATGCTTCTAGAATGAAGTGCACATACAGATATGCCTACAACATGAAATGCAGAGCTTTGTGAAACTCAGCAAATACACCAACCTAGTTAGAAGGTAGTCTAAAGCATGTTTTCTAGAGAGGGAAATGAAGCTAGTGGCTCCTTTTCAGTCTGGGACTGGTATCTATCATCTGCCCTATTTTTGCGTCAGCATCTACATTTGATTAAGTCCTCCTGCCCCAGGGATAGCTGACATATGCTTCTGCTCTGTTTGTTTGCACCAGCAGCAGTCCCATCACAGCAAAATAAAGCAGGTGCAAAAATACTAAAAAATCAGATTGAGGCATTTTAAACCCACTTCACCCTCACTGAAATAATTTTAAAAGCAGCAAGTCAGTGGAAAGTAAATCTCCCCTTTTATCACAGCACTTAGATGGAATGTAATTAGCCTAGATGCGCCAAAGAGGCAGGAAATAGATTTTGCTAAAATTTGCTGGGGGACTTGGTAAGACTAAATTCAAGATGGGTTCAAATCCTGATATAATGTTATCACACCTGAGAAAGGTAGGTGAGAAAAGGCTAGATGAAAAGCTTCTGCTCAGATGGTAAAGGAAATGATGAGACTTGGAGGCTTTTAAAAGACGTGCTGATTGAAACTTGTCCTCAGATTTGTGTGAGAACGGTGATCTTTGCTAAGGCTATAGCAATAACAACTTCATTTTTTTTCCTTTTCTTTCCTCTTTCTAGAGGAACAGTAACCAACAGCCTTTGGAAGCTGTTCAGATTGGTTAAAAATCAACAAAAAACCTCTGATTTTAGTTTTTTGTCAATGCCAGGCATTTGGCATTTGCTGCTTCTCAGCCAGTGTATGTGGGGGAAAAAAAAAACCCGAAGAATTGATGAGGTCCTTCAAATGGCTTCTAATTTGATACGGTCTCTTGTTTAACTTTCATGGAAACCATTTGTTATCAAAATGAATTTTATTCTTAATTCGGTAGTTAGAATGTTATAGGCATCCCTGATGAACACTTCCATTTTCTCTTGCAGCAGAAAGGGTCATTTCACCTAGCTTCATCTGTCATTGATCAGCAGCCAAGAAATTTTACTTCACGGTTTGTGAAAAATTGATTTTACAAAGAGATATGTTTGACTAAGAAAGATCTCTGCTAAAATAAGCATGAGGTCCAATATGAAATATATGTCAAATCTGGATCAGCACAAACAACTCTCTGGTTAACTGCGTAAGAAAAACTAGAATCTTCTTTATGCCAGGTAGACTAGGTGGTGTTAAAATTCTTCTTCTGCTTGTTTGCAGCGGGACCGTTTCAGTTCCAGCAGCCTCTCCACAGTGTCAGCAATTGTACGCTCACCATGCACCTTGTTATCTCTAGTGCGAATATTAACTGTTCCACTTGCCTTCTCCTTTTCACCAACAACTAAAAACAACCAAGATGCAAAGAGATTAAGTTAACATTTCTCAAGCATTTTTTTGATTCCCATAAAACACAAAGATATTAAACAGAAATTCTGAAATGCTTAACAACCAACACAAGCAGCCAATAGCCTTCTTATTTAATCACATCTTATTTAAAAGGTTTTAGTATATTATAAATAACAACTTAATAAAATATGAGCAAGGGGAAAAGTTAACTGAATAAGCTCAGCTTGGCTTATTTCCTATTAAAGAGAGCCACAAGGCTGAAATCAGAAATAAGTCTAGGATCGCTCCGTGGACAAAGGTTAGAAAGACAATTTAATCGTAAATAACCAACAGCTATTTTTTTACTTTATAGAGACAGCAAGATATTTTATTGGAAAAGCTTAGTTATTTGTTTAAATTAAACATTAAGATATAGACACCAAGATAATATCTGTTTGTCTCATTACTAATATAAATTTTGTAGGATATACTTGGAGGTAGCTACAGAAGTAGTCTGTATGACTAAGACAGTACTTCAGATCATATACTTGAAGGTCAGTTTCTAATTGTCCCTGCATCACCCTCTCTTGCAAGACTCTCAGCTCTCAGACATGCATGCATAGCTCAAAAGTGCACTACAGCTGAATGCAGTGAAAATACGGCACTTCTTTTGTCACACTTCAATTAGGAGAGCAAAATACTGAAAAATCACTTAATCTACCTGACAAATGAAGGGAGATTCCACACGCGTCTCCATACTACTGACCAGAAGAGAGCAAAATACTTTTCCTAAAGCAGCAGTAATGCCTTGGGCCACTCAACAATCGCCTCCTTCCACTAACAGCTGCACAAGCAAGGAATGCCCATCATGCGGACAGTGGAGGCTGAGACAGAGATTCTTAGGAGTAAAGCGGGCTAAAACACTGACTACCAGTCTCTGCCTTGCTCACGGAAGAAAGAGCTAGATCAAATCCTACTCTGATTCAAGAAAGTCAGCCAACATAAAATAGCACATGCCCTATACGTTACCCAGAATGAAGTTATACTGTGCAAGCTGAGCATTCCTGATCTTCTTGTTCAGTGTGCACCCAGGATCTACATCAACATCTGCCATTAATCCAGCATCATGGAATTGCTGTCTGACCTAGAAGAAAAAGTATTTAAACTGTCATTGAAAAAGGATATAATATTTCATGATGATGAACTATTTATGACTTGTAGGCTTAACAAGCCAGTCAAACTTGTCTAACTCCTAAACCAAAGACACCATTGTTGGCTCAGGCCTTGGAGATGAGCCTAGTTCAAGAATGTGAAAACATGTCAGCTATCATAAGCTCATACACACTAAATCACTATGCAGTGCTATGAATACCTGACACGTTGGGCCGAATAGCAACTTGAATTTGGCATGGAGAAAGGCAGCAGAATGATGGAGCTTTCTGATTAGAAGATTTTATTTTGCAGACTGTTTTTTTTTTCCTCTCTCTCTCTTTTTTTTTTTTTTTTTAAATGTACCATGGGCTTGAAAGAAATACAGAAGAACGTCAGCTGGATGCCAAAGACGCAAAGACCCAGCTTTATTTTTCTTATTACTCTGCAAGATGCACATGGCCATGGGAGATTGGAACCTGAAGGGTAAGAGTTTTTCCTCTGGCTGAAAAGCTAAGCTTTCCAATAATAAAAGCATCACCAGGATCAGCATTTGTTGCTTGGATACCCAACATCTGTTTCAGGTCCTCTTTAAGAGCCATCTACCATTTCAGCAGCTTAATTTGTTGTCGTCGTAATATACAACTGCTACAACATAAGATGCAAAGACTTATCCTATTTATTTCAAATAAATAGTATTAATCATTAATAACTGAGTAGCCCATCTAAATACAGTATTTCTGGAACTAAAAAAACACACACAAAAAAACCCCGAAACGCATGCTACTTCACCTTTTGAGCATATTCATCACATGTTGGTCCCACTGGTACCACCATTACCTGCTGTGGGGAGAGCCAGAGCGGCCTTCAGAAAACAAAAACAAGTTTTACAGATTTTAGTATTTTTCAGTATGAAATAGTCTATCAACAGATAAGACTAAAATCTACACTACAGAGTCATGAAGCCACTTGCTTAGGTTGGTTTCAGAGGTGATGACAGCCCTAAACTCAAGTCACAGTTTATCTCCCCCAAAACCTGAGTGTCCAAAGGAAAATTTCAGCGTGGGCAAAAGTACTTCTTTACCTGAAGTTTCAAGTTGTGTTTTACAACAGAAAAACTCGTAACTGAGCCGTTATGCTTATTATTAACTAATCATGGAAAAATGTTTACTTTTGAGCCTCCCTCGTAGTCAGAGAGATCATCCCTGTCAGGTATCATACTGCAGCAGGTTAAGGACCTACAAAAATGACCCTCCAAGGCAGCCCAGCTGCAAGACCAAGATCAGAGATGCATGGCTAAGCTGTATGCTGCACCTGCAAGAGTAATACCATGGACTGGCTACCATATTTGGGATTACTTAACATCCAGTGAATGTAGTTTAGGAGGAATTACCTCATGATATACCTAAAGCACAACTCTGTAGCAAGCAAGCAGAAGCAGTCCTTTTGACTCTTGCATACTTGGGGCCAATTTATCTTCTACTACATAGAATGTTTGCTCAAACGGGAATAATAAAATCTACTTTTCAACATTACCATTTGCCTCCATAGTTTTCAGTTAGAATGGCGATCATTCTTTCCACAGATCCCAGGATGGCCCGGTGAATGATAACTGGTCTGGTCTTGTCATTACCGTCATGGCTGTGAATAAAGGGGTTTTTTTTGTTGTTTTTTTTTAAATCTAAGGCTGTTTCTTTTTTTAAACTTATGCCTGTAAGTGCCAGGCAAGCTAGATTATATAGCAATTAAAAATACCAGCTACTTTACTCACCTGACAAAAGTAAGGTTAAATCTGACTGGTAGCTGGAAATCTAGCTGGATTGTAGCACACTGGTGGTAGCGACCAATGGCATCTTTAATCTGAATGTCAATCTTAGAAACAAAAGACACAAACTTTTACTAGAGTTTAAGATACAAACATTTTCCTCTGAAAGCAAACGTGTTTTAAGACAGAAGCTTGCACTCAGAGCTGCACAGAGGAACTATATACGATTTCAGACAACATACTTTCACTTTGGCCTACTTTAGGATTTAAATGATTTGCAGGATTTGATGTGGATACCTGTCAGAATGAAAACTGAGGTGAGCAAGTGGAGTGGCATTACTTCCGAGGGAACCACATTTAATACATCACACTGTGTGAGTTTCAATCTGCTTTGCTCTTCTGGGCATTTTTACTGAGTAAATTCAGCAGCACATCAAGGGAAGAGTGCATGTGCGTTTTGGATCAGAACTGAACACTTCTCACTCAAAATAAGACTTCTTCAACCTGCAACTGGAAAACTTATGCTTGTTTATTATGCTATATTGGAATATTTGGTAGCTTATATCATAAATTCAGGGCCCAGGCACAGGGATGAGAATCCTTGTGTTAGATAATCTCCTTTCTAATAGGGATTGCATTAATTAGCGACACCCATTCTGTCTATGTGATTATCTACAAATCAAGCCTATTCTTTCTGTTGCATCTTATAAGCTTTAATCCTGAGCACACCTGTGATAAAAAGTTGCACAAGTAGACAGCTAGCCAACAGCAGATTTATAGTATCTGGATGTACTTATTTAGCAAATTGCTCTCTTAGTCACTGTTTTACCAGTATGACTATATGTTGGGTCTGTGTTCCTTATTTTAGTTTATATATCAAATAAACAGATCAGTGTTTTATTCACTGAAATGCTAAATGTCTTTCAAAAGTAATTGGGCTAAATATGAACTGTTAAAAAAAATTCATTTAGAAGCTGGACTTCATCACAGGTCAGTTATTCATCAGAAAAGCTTCTATCAAAATAAACTATTTACAACCTTCTATTAATTTCAAATCATCCAGGTACAGAGTAGAAAAAAAAAAAGTCTTAGTTTAAAGGTACCCTAGATGTGTAGCTTCACTTAACATGTAATTTTAACCAGTTTCCATTAAAACCAGTGCAACAGGCTACATGTCTGCTCACTTCACTTTAGCTGGAGTGTACTAGAACTAAGTATAAGGTTAACTAAGGTTAACAAAGGTAAGTGTTCCTGCAGATATTTGCCTCCTCTCAAATCAACTGCGGAAATTACTAAATCTTGTTTGCCTTTCACACTGTGAATGATTAGCTGCTATAACACATTCCACGTACAACCTATAAAATGAAATTGATTCAATTAACATACAAAGACAGAAGTCAGAATCAGTTTACTAAATGAATTAATGTAGACATAAATGTAGGCTAGGTTTATTAGAGAAAGATTTACAAGTAATTTTGTAATGCTCTATGTCCTTATGTTCAGAGATACAAGTAAATTTCTAGAGAGCCCTACTTAATCTGTGCAGGCTGAGGAGACATCTTTTAAAAATACAAAATCAATGCAAGGTTTTTTTTTTTTTTTTTTTTTTTTAAAATACCATAACCCCGTAGCAACTCAACTTAGCTACAAAACTGTGCCAGTAAAAGGATTTTTTCAGAAATCTGTTTAATCAATAAGATGAAGTTAATTTTTTTCTCCTTGCTTGTTTTATATAGGAACATAGGGTTAGGATTTCTCATTGCTTGTTTTATATAGCAATACAGGTTTTATTTATATAGGTTATGATTTGCTGATTGCTGAAAAAAGTATTTCTAATGTAGCTATTGCTCTGGTAACACAGATCTGACAGTGCCACCTTCTGTTCATGTCTCTCACTGAATTATTTGGCTGCTGCTTAAACAGAGCTGATTGATTGATTGATTAGTTTGTACATGTAAATTGGGTTTAATTAATGAAGAGAATGTTAAAGGTATGTGGAAAATAGGATCACAGATTATTTTTCTCTCTCCCATGAAAGTAAAAGCTTATGTAGCTGGTAAAACACATGGTTTCAGTCAGACAGCATCTTGAGACAGATGACTAAAAAAATCCTCCCTCCTTAATTCCAGTCTTTAACAATCTCAACATAGACCAATTTGTCAGTTCAGGAATCAGTTTTGTCCTGTACCCTCTACCCAAAAGTAAACAGCACCAGTGCTTTAATGAAGCGTGTACTAACACTGAAAAAAGTCAGTTATAATGTTACATTGCAAGGGAATGTGCAGGATAAGTGAAAAAAAAGTTGTTTTTTTATTCCTGATTTGGAGTCAAGACAAGAGCATCACCACATTATTTACTCCCCCTTTTCTCACAATAGTATATGAATGAAAAGTGTTATTTATGTATTAACAGCATTTAGTGCCATTTGTACTGGTTTAATTAACTTAAAGCAGAACATTTACTAGATGAAGCCTTTGTCTCGCTCAGGTATCTATTTGAAGACATCTGGCAAACAATCTGCACAGACAGATGCCTAACACTTGTCCTTCTGGGGAATTCATACATTACCAGACTTTATAGAGACTAAAACCAATGTAACATCTAAGCCACATGTGAGGACTGTTTTTTGGTTTTTTTTTTTCTTCTGCTCATTCACTATACTGTGGGAAACTGCACTTGCGCGCTATCTCTATTGTCAAGATTAGAGTAGCAACAATGGAGAACAAGGAACTGTATAGCTTTTTTTCTACTTCAACCAAACAGAATTAAAAGCTTAATCTTCTAGAGGATGATTGTAACAAACTAACCTTAGGTCCATAGAAAGCTCCATCACCAGGGTTTAATTCCCACTTCTCACCAAATTCATCGAGGCTGTTTTCAAGTTGCTAGAGATAAAGGACACATACATTCAGCATTTTTCCCCATCATTTTCATTTACTCTGTTTCCATGTTACAGCATCAGGTCAGCCTGCTGCTGGAGACATCTAAAACTACCAGACTCTCAATGCTTCTCAGTTACTGCTGCAACTTCTTTACACATTCTTACTGATTCATTTCTGTTTGGAAAGGGGAAGTTGTCAGGGAGCCCAAACTAAAATAAAAATTAATTTAGTCCAAATTTAAAAAACAAGCAAACAAACTAATACATACATTTTGGAAGAGGCCAGTCAAGCAGTATTGGCTATAATGTAAGAACTTTTTATGCTAGATTCAATGTTTGTAGATAATATTGAGAGGTAATCCACCCCAGCACATCTAATGTCCCTTCCTGCCCCAACTTCTCCCCGTCAGAGCAGCTGCAAGGGCTTAACCCTGTCCCTTTAATCATGAAAGCAACCTGGCTTTTGGAAGGTGGCTCTAAGACTTATTACAGTGGCTGGCAGGATTGGTTTTCTTTCTCCTCTTAGTGTATTTTTTGGCCAATAAAAGAAAAAGAGAGAGAGAGGTAGTTTGTTTCTGACATGCAGATTGTACTGAGAGTATAATCTCCATACAGAAGGACAACATAAAATAAAAGCCATTTCTAGCAGCCAGACAGAATTAAAGAGTTATTGAGTTATAGTTCTCATGCCCAGCTGTCACTCTTCCTCCCAGAAGACAATTTGTCCTCTCAGGTGTTCCAACTGCAGTCTAGTTTTCATATAAAAAGTCATTAAAGTTACTGTTTACCTTCTCAGCTTGATTCCATACTTCAATATCTCCAAGATACTTCTCAGGACGAGTGGAGAGATTCAGTTTGAAGGAAAATCCAAAAACATCATACACAGTACGCAAGAACTGCAGACAACTCTTTATCTCCTCTTCGATCTTTACGAGGATGGAAATAAAGTGTCAACTATGGGAAACTGAGTTACTTGGATTTTAATACACAATTTCATTTAACTGCAGCCCATACCTGCTCCATAGCACAGAATATGTGAGCATCATCCTGCTGGAACCGGCGTACTCGAGTGAGTCCTGTAAGAGCTCCTGACAGCTCATTACGATGCAGAACACCAAAATCAGCCAACCGTAATGGCAGCTCACGCCAGGATCTTGGACGATGATCAAACATAAGGCTGAAGGAAAAGTTTAGTAATTGAAACTCATCCAGAATCAAAGTTCTGCAAAGAGCAGCCAGTACCTAAGCAGATGTCCATCACTCCAACCATGAGATCTGAACAGTGATCACTCATATCTTTTTTTTTTTCTTTTTTTCAGGAAAACAAATTCAGATACTGTTTATAGCTGATAGGAGCTATTGTACCCTCGGGGGAGGGGGAGGTGGGCCTAAAACTGAACACGAAGACCTGGATGGCTAAATTGCCATAAAATGGACAATGCCCAGGCATCCATTTGGATATTCAAGTTTTGTAGTACCAAGATAAGCTGTTAGTAGGTATCTGTACAATTAAGCAGGGAAAACAAACTGAGCATTTTTTGAAGCAGCAGCATTTTTGATAAACTGGATTTGCTATGTATTTACCAGTGTCCTGGGCAGTTCATAGGTTTCAGAGCAAAGATTTCTTTCTCCACTTCAAAGGAAAACATGTTGTCACTGTAATGCTGCCAGTGCCCTGATGTCATCCATAATTTGCTATTGAAAATATTTGGAGTAACAACCTCCTGGAATCCACGTTTTCGATACTCGCTCTATAACAATAGACCCAGCATATAAAGTAATTTATAAAACAAACAAATACATCTGCAGCCACAGAATATGCAAATGCCGCCCTCCAAAAGTCTATGACTCAATAAAAACAACAACAAAAAAACCCAACAAAATCTGACCTTTCTATTCCCTTCTATCTGTAAGGTAGTAATGATTCAAGCTGGACATGCCAGGCTACCTCCATTCCACCAGCACCACCCTCCCCCCAAACTTTTCATCTGGGCTAAACAAGAAGAACAAGTTTCTTCCTTGCAAGCAAAGCAGCAGTCTCTAATTATTCAATGACACTTCATATTACCCTGCAGCCCAAATATATGACTATAAGACATAGAGATTTTAAATATTACAACAGGAAGGTCAGGATATTTTTCTTACACATCATTTTATAACAGATAGCTCTACAAGGCCAAAAAAGCGCTAATAAACATGCAGCAGTGGAACAGCTGTAGTATAAGCTCAACTGTACTATTAGACCTCAAAGAATCCGTAATATAGAGCATCATTATATGGCTTTAAATGCAGGTAAAGTCTGATAAAAAAAAAACTTAACTTAACAGAGAATTTGACATGACCAGTTCAAAGAAACCAGTTACTTTAGTTCATTGCTTACAGAATTAGTAGATTTTTTAAAACAGCACTTCACTTTAAGTCAATCCCATTTATACTGTTACATATTCTTCTAAAATTGAGAAATTTCTTCTGTAAGAAGATTTCCAAAAGACATTACTTACCCGGATGAATTCAATTAATGTGTTATAAATGTAAGCTCCTTTTGGCAAGAAAAAACAGCTACCGGGGCTGAGCTCATGAAAGAAAAACAGTTCTTGGTCCTGCAGAAAAATAGTATTTGAAAAAAAAATTATTTGTACAGCCAGTACTTTCACTGACATTCATAAACGAGTTACTACTCACTGGGCATCACTACTCAAAGTTAAAAAAAATCTGAAAGTAAAAAAAAAAAAAAAAAAAAAAAAATCAACAGCAATAGGCAGATGCTTTTCCATTGGTATTTTTATCTCCTATTAGTATTGATTGTTGAAGGAGATTGTCCAGTTTCCTATTTCATTACTGATGCTCCAAATTTTGTGTTATTCCTGTGTTTATGTGTAACTACTAACTGTGCCTCCAAAATTCACTTGGTCCGTTAACAAGTAATAGTTAGTTCTGCTGCTGCAGCATACTAGTAGGTTGCACATGTATTAGAAGTGTGAAGTGTACTCAGCTAATTTGGTGGCAAACTGGGCATGTACTTCGGGGTAGCACATACATAGTGAAATTCTGCTCTATGTTTTCCTGATGCCCAAGCAGCAGACTTTGCACCAGTGTGTCCAGGACTATCAATTACCTGACAGGGGTTTCCATCTAAAAAAACCCAGCAAAATAAGCAGAAAGTACTGGAAGAGAAAAAACTAGCAAGAACACTATCAGCACAAAAGGCATGTCAGGACTAGGGAAGAAGAAAAATGTAGAAATGTATTATTGATTCTAATGTCACACAAAAGAAAGAACTGTGAGTGAGCAGGCTGCAGCAGCTTGTATAGCAATGAACTTTTCCTGCAGACTGAAGGGTTCATGTTTTGTTATGTTTAATCTGTGGAATAAGGATACTGTAGTGTTATAAAGACCAAAAGCTCTAAATAGGAGTTCTGTTTGCTTTAGGACTTTTGATGCTCAGTTGTTAGAGAAAAGTGTCCGGCTTTGCAAAACTACTGAAAATACAATTATGTCCATCTTGGTTGTGCCAGCAAGTATCTGCAGTCTTTGAGATGCTTCTAGTTATGAGGTTACATTCACATGGTATTTGTGAAATACATTACCAGAAAAGCTGTCTCACCCGCCCAATCTTTCTGTGATCTCTGTTTTTAGCCTCCTCCTGGAATTTCTCCCATTCCTTCAGCATTTTTGCATCTGGGAATGAAATTCCATAGATCCGCTGAAGGGATTCCATATCAGCCTTGCCTTCCCAATAGGTAGAGGAATTCTGCATGCAAAAATTAAACGATACAATAAGAACAAGGAGGAGACTCCGTATTTTACTATTACTGCCTCCTGTTAAAAGGCATGAAATTATTAACAGTCATTATATTTAATGTAGCACACCATGGCACAAGGAGAGTTTTAATTTTAAAATCAAAACACTGATGAAAACTAAATATATGTCAAAACTTTAAAAAGAACCAAACTGTCTGTAGAGAAAAATGCACAAAGGACAGGTGAACAGGTTCTATAAGAAGGGTTTTGAACTCTCCTTTGTCTTTTTTTAATCCCACTTGCTCTCTCTGTAGCCATCTTCTTCCAACTGTTCTCATTCTCACTCAACTATAACCATCAGATGAGCAAAAATTATAAGCTCCGATTGATACAGTTCAGCCAGGCCCTTTTCTTAGGTCCTGCTCACTTTCTTATCCACTGCTGGCAGTGCAGGCTCTGGCCACCTTATTGGGCTTCATACCACTTAAGATAATAACCACACAACCCTCTCTCAGTTGGTTAAACTGAGTTTATGGCCAGGTTATCCACTTTGCGTTATGCTCCTGGATATCCCAAAAACTTATTGCCCCAAGACAGCAACATGTTTTCAGTGAACACATTTGTCTCATGCAGTTTCAGCGCTTACCTTATGAATTTTTATGGTTTTTATCTTGCCAGTGTGTCTGACATGAGGCCCCCTGCACAAATCTATCAAAGGGCCACACCTAAGAAAAGGAAACATTAATTTAGCATATTTCATCCTAGGAAGTTATATCCAGTAGCATTAATGTGCATGCATTGTTACCTGTACACTGTTGTAGTTGGAGTATTGACCTTCTCATTCAGAATCCGACACTTAAATTTATTATACTAAAAAGAAAAACAGCACACACATTTGTTAACTACTTATTAAGCATGAGATTTGAAGAGCAGTTTAAACTATTTGCAAATCTGACGCTCTGTTTCATCAAAAGAGGATTACACAAACAGGAAAGGGGAGGGGGTTGGACAGCAGAGAGAGGGAGTGGGACAGGAAGATGCTCCAGTCATGTAGTGAAGCAGGTTGCCCAGAGAGCAGGTTGTGCAGTCTCCATCCTTACAGGTTTTCAAGACCTGACTGGACAAAAGCCTGAGAAACCTGGTCCAATTTTAGTGTTGACCCTGCTTTGAGCAGGAGGTTGGATTGGAGACCTCCTGAGGCCCTCTTTAACCTGAAGGATGCTATGATACTCCTGAGAGATACTCCTAGAATTCTTGCAGGTGTAGAACGTCTAATCTGCATTGCTAAAAAAACCAAAAGTTACACCTTTGCTCATTTTTTTACTGTTAATAATGCAAATGAACTCATAAGAACACAACATCTTTAAAAGTGTAAATTGACATCTCTTCCTCTGTTGCTAATCAAACTTGCAACTAAAGCTACATATACTTAAAGCGTAACTGTGTGATGCTAGAAACCACCTTCTAAAACAGCCTACCTTAAACATTTCGAGCAGTGTTTCCTTCTTAACTTCCAGTCTTTCAAAGGCTTGTTTTTCCTTCATGATCTTTTTGCATAAGGTTTCCAAAGCAGAGAAGTCATTACTTGATACACCCCTAAAATAAAGGCACATGAAAAAGTGAATCATTCTTGCTTTCACTTACAATTTCTGCCCTGGTACTGCCTTTGCAATGCACCAGCTTGTGGACAGGACGTACTGCAATGAACAAAGCAATTCGCATCTGTGACAGTACTGATGACTTTGTCCCAGGAGTAAGCAGGTAACAGAAATTTTGCTGGGCCTGCAGTCCCCCCACTCCTAGGAAAAAAAAAAACAAACCTACCCATCCTCAAGAAACATGTCATAATAAAATCCATTTTCTATCGGCGGGCCATAGCACAAACATCCACCATAGATTCGCTCCATAGCTTCACCCATTATGTGAGCGCTTGAGTGCCAATATACCTAATGGAAGTCACAAAAGAGGGGTCAGTCTGAACATGCACAATGCATTTCTGAGTATTTTATTTAAAACCCTTTCTAAAAGCTTGCTTATAAGGATACACGATGCAGATCCCTTATTAAAGCAGCCTGCAGAACAAAAGCAATCTGCTCAGCAACCCCCCCCCCATCCAAAGCATCAATATTTCTGAAAAATAACACTGCAAAATTATTTACAGCGTAGCAATGAATTAGAATAATTTTCAATTACTGTTCAACTACTGTTGACATAATTCAATTATTGTCAAGAATTTGGGAAACTAATTCACCAACTGTTTTTGTGAACTTCAATCAACCAGCTCTGCTGATGTACAGCCTAAAGACCATAAAGTGCACTTACAACATCAGGCTGTGGTCCTACAAGTATTTTATGCATGGAAAATCTTGCACTGATGTAGAACAGTTCATAAAGTTAGGAATTACCCTTCATCTTGTAGTGCACCTTACATTTTGACAAATTAAAACCAAATCTTTAGGACCTCAGTCTGCTTTTATTTGCACATATCAGAAAATATAAATCTCAGAAAATATAAACGCAAATGCAAATTTTTAAAGACTGCATTTAAAAACTTACTGGATATCTACATTTATCTGAATGAGTAGCCAAAATTAAGTATGTACTTTTGTACATATGAAGTACAAGCACAGCTTACTCAGTACTCTCATGTTTGTACGTATTCTGTACTTTTGTACTCAGTATTGCTTTTGCAGTCAGTGCTAAACAGCTTGCTTCAAAAAGAACCCTACCTTACATTAACAAGAAGGCTGCAAATGTAAAATCTTAATGAGAACAGATTTGACATAATCTATAGCAACTGCTAGCAGAGACTCAGCTCTGAATACACAGCAGAATGTGTGTTATCTTCAGTATCACACCTCCTTCCTAAGGAACTAATATAAAACGCAGATGTACCTACATGGCTAACCCATTCTCTCCTCTTCATCTTTTAAACACATTAAAAATGTTAATAACTAATGGAGGCTGAGTTTAATGCAAATCCAAGGACAAACAAGTTTTAGAAGATACTCACTGCTTGAGCTTCTTCATCTTCAAACTTGAGCAGCTCCAGGGTACAATCCTCCTCTAAAGGACGGTCTAGATCCCAAACCACCTTGTTCACTTTAGCAATAACAGTGTTGTCAGCTAAGCCCTGACTACAAAATAAATACATGGTACATAAGCTTTTGAAATCAGCAGGTAAAAGTTCCCCAACTGCCCTCCATGTTGAGTAGGGTTTTCAGCAGTGCTCAGAGTGGGTATAATTCCATAAAAAAATTCCAAATAAAAAAAAGCAGTTTAGCCAGTCCTGAACATTTATGAAAATCATACCCACATCTCCAAGAGATGTAGGAAAAAAAACTGTGTGTCCTGGATGTTCATACAGTCTTTAACATATTTCACTTAGAAGCAGCTATCTCGAAGTACTGACCTGACCTCAAAATCCTACTGCAATGAAAGACATATCTCACATATCAAAAAGACAGATCTCAAATATCAGAAATAAAGATATCAAATACCATTTCTAAGATAATGCATTACCTTAACACTTTCATTTCCACTAGTCAAAAAACCCTTTCCTTGATCCTAAATCACAAAAGCAAAGAAGGTTCCAATGACAAGGCACCTAAGCATCCCAAAAATGGCATTTCATCTCTAAGGATCACCCCTCTTTCATAATTTTAACTCTTAAGGTGACCAGGTGATCAAACCCTCCCCACAGAAAGCTTGAGTCATCCAGAGGGAGGGCACGCTTTTTGATGGGAATCTCACACATAAGTAAAAATGCAGTTAAGTGAAAGATACTCATACTGTTAACACTCCCTGAAATCCATTGAAACATCACCCATCAGTCCTCCCCAAGTCCATGCAAACTAGCATGTGCTAACATTCAATCTGACAGAGTAAATTTGTTAGCAAATTAGTTCTTAAGGCAACTGCGGTACTCACTGAGAAAGATATGCAAGTTACGTGTCTAAAGGATCCCACCTATAGTCTGGAATTAATTTTAGAATCTGTATCTTCATAAGGCAAAACATTAGACTTCAAAATTAGAAAGCTTTTGCTTACTTCCAGTTTGTTAATAGAAGATCCCTTAAAGAAAATTGGGATGAATGACTAAGATCCTAACATTAATGATAGCAGCCACAACCTGCAGATATAGATCTATCTGAAAATTATTGAACAAATCACAGAATAGAATCATACCTAATTCCGCAAGCAATTTGGTAAGGAGTAGTCTTCCAGGACTCAGCATCAACCTGCTTGCCATCAGGCAATGTAACTTTAATGGGTTTACTGTTATTAGCAGCTCTTTCTGCAAGAAGTGCATCATGTTCAGCTTTCAGTTTATTATACATCTCTAAACGCTCATTGATAAATGCAGGCCAGGGATTCAACTACATACAAAGAATAAAGAGAAAAAAGAATTCAACAGATTATTGAAGTAATCTAATATCACATTATGTCAAGAATGCAAATAAAATGGATACACTTTTCACAAGGAGCTAAGTGATTTAGGAATCTCAGTCCTTCCAACTTTGGAAGTTGTATGCAATAATCCTTTCAAAAAGGGAGCATGGGTGCTGCTGATTTTCTTATATAGAGAAGAAAAATGGGAACACTTTAAGCAATGCACAAAAATTTAAGGAGAAGGACCATACCAGGGGCAATTCAAGGTAATGGAAAAAGGGCAATCTGTCACTTTATCACAGTACTGAAAACACTTTTTCAATTACAAACCAAAAAATGTCTTTATGTATTTCCACATATTTCACTGATGCTTGGAATATAGCATCAAATTATTAAAATTAATTTGTACTATGCATGCCAGCTAATCAGCATTTACATAGTCTAACATATCTCCCCTTTCACATTTTCATCTGTCACTTCGTCTCTTTTTAGTCTTTACTCCTTCGATCTCTCTCGGATAGTAAGGCAATTTAAATTATATATCTAACAAGCAACAGTCACCATTACACTTTAATTATATATTAACATTATAAAAGTTTAGCTTAATGAAAATTACTACTTTCAAGTGTACCACCATACACCTTCTTAATAAACTTTGCATAATTCTAGCAAGGGCAAAAATCAATTTGAAAAGACCAAAGTTCAAGATAAAAATATATTTCCATTACTGGGTCAGAAAACTTAGGGAATGAGGAAACTCCACTCTGAGCCACCTGGACAGAAACCAGCTCCAGTCTACATGTCATATAATGACATCAGGGCTATCAGCTTGGGCATAACCAGGGCTATATAGCTATGTGCATGGCTTGGGATTAGTCCTGGCTAGCATCTGGCCATCTCAGTGCACAGTTGAAGGGATCTGTTTACTCATACCCACCACATGAACTAAAAAGACAGAGCATCTTACACATGCCTTCATCATCCCAGAGAACTGCTCCCTATTTCCTGATGCAAATGGGAGGCACTGTAAATAGCATCTATGGAAACCTGAACTGCTCTTCCAGTACACAGATATAACTTGCTGTCAAGAGCAACAAAGTCACTTCAGCACAAACTTTACTAAAATCAGAAGTAACAGGAAAAGGAATGGAATAACCATATTACTAGATAAAATACTTTAGAGGGACAAACTGCAGCAATACCATCAGTACACAATATACCAGCCAAGAGACTCCATCTTTTAATGCCATACGAACCCAAGGGAAGCTCACCTCCGTGCACCCTTCATCGCCGGCCCCTTCCTTCATTTTCTTCTTTCCACAGTCTGCCTTTTTTCCTTCCTCAGCATTTACCTAGGGAGGGCAAACACCCATTTCCTCATTTTCCAGAAGTCACTCTGACGTGCTCATGCTTTTACCCCTGCCCAACCCCACAGCACAAGGGAGAGGAGACTTGGTCGCTTCGGCCCAGGACCCAGCCCCAGGAAACTCCTCACCTTTTTTTAGCTTAGCTTAAAAACACATCGTCCTTCTACCGCCGCTTCCCCGGAGCCAGCTGGGGAAAACCCCGGTGACTTGCTGTGAAGGAGCGGGCAGAGGCCTGGCTTTGCCCGCGGCTCGCTCCCAACGGCCGCCGGCTCCCGGGGCCGCGGCCCCCACGGGCCCGGCGCAGGGAGAAGGGGCCTCCCCGCCCCAGCACACCCCCCGCCCCGCCTCGGGGCCCGAGAGCCCGAGGCCGCCCCGAGCCGAAGCCGGCCGCAGCGGCGCCATCACCCACCTGGCTGCCAGTGCCTGCCATTGCGCCCGCCGAGCCGCCCCGTCTGCGAGGGGAGGGCCGGGCGGCGGAGCGGAGGGGAGCGGCCCCGCGCAGGCGCCCTCCGCCCGCGGCAGCTGATGCAACGAGGGGCGGGTCGGGCCGCGCCATGCGTGGCGGCTTGTGAGGGGCCGACGCCGCCGCCGCCGCCCGCCCAGCGGGCAGGGGCCCCCTCCGGCCGGGGGGCGGCGGCCGAAGACGGCAAAGGCCCCGCTGCGGCCGCCGGGGCACTGCTGCCTTTACCCACCTCGCCTCTGCCGGGAGGGGAAATAAAAGCAGGCTCCCCGTGCGCGGCGCGCTGCGGCCCCGGAGAGCGCCGCCGAGGGCCCTGCCCAAGGGGTGGGCGCTCTGGGGCCGCCTCCCCCCCCCGAAATATAATGCTGCTACGGGCTTCGCCGTGGGACTTTCCAGACAGGAAAGCAGGGACGTTTCCCTGTTTGATGCAATTTTTGTCCTGTGAAAAGCCCTCCTAGCTCCCCTTCCCCAGAGGCAAGGGTTCAATCAGGAATGAATCAACTAACTGGAGTATTCCTTGCAAAGGAGACATGAAGCCAGGCTGACCAAGGTCTGATCTCCCAGCAGGGAAAAAAAAATAGTGGAAGAGATTTGGGGAAGTCCATCTAGTAACTTGGGCAGGAAGATGCTGACTGGAGGGTCGGACTTTGACTGCGGTCATGTAGGCTGCTTTGCTTAGCCCCGTCCTGAGGGGAAATGGGATGAGAGAGTCCTGGTATCTGTAAGAAAAGGCTACAATATTCAGCCACAGCTTTTTGTTGTTGTAACCTTCCTTCCCCTCTCCTCCTGGTGTTGCTTTTATGGAAAAATAAATAATACTTCAATTTAGGAAAATTGCTTTTTGTTTCAGTACGTTTTCATAGCAGTCATGGGCTCCCAGAGGGAAGGCTGTTGCAAGGCCTTAGGTGTGCTCGGTAACCTCATTCAGTAGCCAAGTGGCCTAGTTTAAGAAAGGTGTTTATTACAAAATTTTGCATTTGAAAGGAATAGAGGCATAGAGCCATGGCTTGGAAGGGGCCTTTGAGGAGTCTAAATCAGAGGTCAGGAGTGCAGCTCGTTTTGGACCTCTGCCATTTGCAGAGCGCATGACCCCACTCCTGCCTTGCATGCAAAGTCTCCTGTAATAACTGCGTCCTGTTCATCTGCAACAAAAACGTGGGATTTTGGAGTGTTTCATTTAGTTAAAATGTTCTTAGATGAACATCAGAGCAACTCAGGCTCTACAGACTTAAATGATGCAAGACAAAATTTAGGAAAGATGCGCAATTTAATACAGCTTTCTAATATTGGTTATGTAGAAGTAAAAGGTAGTTAAGAGAACGTTACCACCTCATTTGGTCACAAAAATAGGAGGTTAAAAATAAATGCAAATATTTGTATATTTTAAAAATATTAAAATGGAAAGGTGTAGTAAATATGGATTTAAATACTTTTATACAGAACGGACTTGAAGAATTTATTTGTTGTGTAAAAACAAAATATAAGTAGCATAAATATTGAAAAATACCCTTCTTAAACAGCTACATTTAATAATGTACGATGTTATTTAGTAGCACAGTGTTTAGTAATACAAAGGTTATTTGTTTTAAAATACAAATTTATAGATTAGCAGTATCTTCTAGAATATCTTTTCTGTGTGAAGGAATTACAACTGGCTAAGAGACAGCATGCTGCAAAATTTATAGATAAATTGGCTTGCCCAAAAATGAACAAAAAACTTTACTGATACTGTTAAAGCAAAGACAAAAGATGATTCAATATTTCAAAAGCAATTAGAAGTGTAGCAGAACTGTCTGTTTTGCCAGAAGATGGCAGCAACGATACACGCCGTGTTGGTGAAAAAGTAATTCCACAGGATGTCCTGTTCACAACTTTCCGATTCAGATCGTGGGATTTATGGCATAATCTTGTGTCAGGGCTGTGAGTTGGAGATTCAGAGCTCCTGCATTCCATTTACTATTCTTTGGTTAAGATAAAACAGATATTGTTCTCACATTTAACTGATAATATGTTTCTCCTTCAACCTGTATTAAAGCATTTCCATTCTATGACTGCTTTGTTTTACACGTGCCAATTTGCTGTGGCAGTGGATTTTGTTACCCAACAGTAGAATATTAAATAATTTGAATAGTCCCATATAGAACATGCATAAGGTGTTAAAGAGGAATCATGCTCGTGCATTAAAGAGAGATTAGGAGAAATTCTCCAATGTAAGGAACTTCTAACTTTCACAGTTTTGAGGACAACTCTACGCTCCTGTTACTCGACTATAGTAGACTCCGATTTCTAATCCAGGAAATGGTGTGTTACTCTGGACATCAGAAGAAAATTTATCTTCTTCAAACACGTTTCTGTTTGTTAAAAGTACCCTACTGCGTATGTGTGGCCTGCATGTGTGCATGTGCTCTCTTTATGTGAGAGAGCAACTGGAATGTATTGAGCTGTGCCTAGGGGTGGATGAAGAGCGAGTCGAGAGCTTATGGGTAAGGATCAAAGGGCAGGCTAGCATGGGTGACACTGTTGTGGGTGTTTACTACAGGCCACCTGATCAGGATGAGGAAGTCGATGAGGCCTTCTACAGACAGCTGGAAGTAGCCTCATGATCCCAGGCCCTGGTTCTCATGGGGGACTTCAACCACCCCGATATCTGCTGGAAAGACAACACAGCTAGGCACAAACAGTCCTGGAGGTTCCTGCAGAGCATTGGTGACAACTTCTTGACACAGGTGGTGGAGGAGCCAACAAGGAGAGGTGTGCTGCTGGACCTCGTACTAACAAACAAAGAAGGACTGGTGGAAGATGTGAAGGTTGGGGGCTGCCTTGGCTGCAGTGACCATGAGATGGTGGAGTTCAGGATCCTGCGAGGAGGCAGCAGGGCACCAAGTAGGATCGCAACCCTGGACTTCAGGAGAGCAAACTTTGGCCTCTTCAGGGACCTACTTGGAGTAATCCCATGGGTGAGGGCCCTAGAAGGAAGGAGTGTTCAAGAGAGCTGGTTAATATTCAAACATCACTTCTTCCAGGCTCAAGAGCGGTGCATCCCTATGAGTAGGAAGTCAAGCAAAGGAGGCAGGAGACCTGCACGGATGAGCAAGGAGCTCCTGGCAAAACTCAACCAGAAGAAGGACGTATACAGAAAGTGGAAAGGGGGACAGGCCACTTGGGAGGAATATAGGAATGTTGTCAGAGTATGCAGGGATGCGACGAGGAAGGCTAAGGCCCGTTTGGAATTAAATCTGGCTAGAGATGTCAAGGACAGCAAGAAGGGCTTCTTCAAATACATCAGCAGCAAGAGGAAGACTAGGGAAAATGTGGGCCCTTTGCGGAATGGGGTGGGTGCCCTGGTGACGAAGGATGCAGAGAAGGCAGAGTTACTGAATGCCTTCTTTGCTTCAGTCTTTACTGCTCAGGCCAGCCCTCAGGAACCCCAGATCCTGGAGGCAAGAGAGAAAGTCTGGAGAGAGGAAGACTTTCCCTTGGTGGAGGAGGAGTGGGTTAGAGATCATTTAAGCAAACTTGACACCCACAAATCCATGGGCCCTGATGGGATGCACCCACGAGTGCTGAGGGAGCTGGCGGACATTATTGCTAAGCCACTCTCCATCATCTTTGAAAGGTCATGGAGAACAGGAGAGGTGCCTGAGGACTGGAAGAAAGCCAATGTCACCCCAGTCTTCAAAAAGGGCAAGAAGGAGGACCCAGGGAACTACAGGCCAGTCAGCCTCACCTCCATCCCTGGAAAGGTGATGGAGCAGCTCATCCTGGAAGCCATCTCCAAGCATGTGGAGGACAAGAAGGTGATCAGGAGTAGTCAGCATGGCTTCACCAAGGGGAAATCATGCCTAACCAATCTGATAGCCTTCTATGATGGAATGACTGGCTGGGTAGATGAGGGGAGAGCAGTGGATGTTGTCTACCTAGACTTCAGCAAGGCTTTTGACACTGTCTCCCATAGCATCCTCATAGACAAGCTCAGGAAGTGTGGGCTAGGTGAGTGGACAGTGAGGTGGCTTGAGAACTGGCTGAATGGCAGAGCTCAGAGGGTTGTGATCAGTGGCACAGAGTCTAGTTGGAGGCCTGTAGCTAGCGGTGTCCCCCAGGGGTCAGGACTGGGTCCAGTCTTGTTCAACTTCTTCATCAACGACCTGGAGGAAGGGACAGAGTGCACCCTCAGCACCTTTGCTGACGATACAAAACTGGGAGGAGTGGCCGATACGCCAGAGGGCTGTGCTGCCATTCAAAGAGACTTGGACAGGCTGGAGAGGTGGGCAGAGAGGAACCTCATGAAGTTCAACAAAGGGAAGTGCAGGGTCCTGCACCTGGGGAGGAATAACCCCATGCACCAGTACAGGTTGGGGGTTGACCTGCTGGAGAGCAGCTCTGCGGAGAAGGACTTGGGAGTGCTGGTGGACACCAAGTTAAGCATGAGGCAGCAATGTGCCCTTGTGGCCAAGAAGGCCAATGGTATCCTGGGGTGCATCAGGAAGAGTGTTGCCAGTAGGTCAAGGGAGGTTATTCTCCCCCTCTACTCAGCCCTGGTGAGGCCCCATCTAGAGTACTGTGTCCAGTTCTGGGCTCCCCAGTACAAGAGGGATGTGGCACTACTGGAGCAAGTCCAGCGAAGGGCCACAAAGATGATTAGGGGACTGGAGCATCTCTCTTATGAGGAAAGGCTGAGAGAGCTGGGCCTGTTTAGCCTGGAGAAGAGAAGGCTGAGAGGAGATCTTATCAACGTTGTCAAGTATCTGAAGGGAGGGTGTTGAGAGGATGGGACCAGACTCTTTTCAGTGGTGCCGAGCGACAGGACGCGAGGCAACGGGCACAAACTGAAACACAGACACTTCCATCTGAACATGAGGAAAAACTTTTTCACTGTGAGGGTGACAGAGCACTGGAACAGGTTGCCCAGAGAGGTGGTGGAGTCTCCTTCTCTGGAGATATTCAAAACGCGCCTGGATGCAATCCTGTGCAACGTGCTCTAGGTGACCCTGCTTGAGCAGGGGGGTTGGACTAGATGATCTCCAGAGGTCCCTTCCAAACTCAGCGATTCTGTGATTCTGTGTAATTACTTTGCAGTTGTATAGTTTATGCCTACCACAGAGTAATAACAACAAGACATCCTTCCTGATGCTGTTACCAGAAAAAGCAGTGATTCACATATTATGGACACCAAACTGTTCCTTATCTTCTTCCTGAGCAAGGCCCTCCACATCATGGCTGAGGTTTGATGATATGGCACATGGTGGAATTGCCTACGTAATGCAACAAGAAGCAAGAAATGCTTTCCCAGAGCCATTCATTTGGTACATTCCATAAGCATTGGTTTTCCAAATTCAGTTTCCTTATTATACTTCACAGTACTGGAAATGATCTCCAGATACCAAAGAATTCTTTAGCTTCTCATGCACATGCCCTCTCAGACAGTTTTCAGGGAAAATGGTAGACAAAGCAGGGAAAGCAGATGTTGCAGCCTAGGTTTTTGTTTCCTTTGACCATATTTTTCATTGCAATTAGAACTTGATTTCATACATTTTCAGTGAAATTTATTTTATTTTATTTGCAAAGTGTGTTCTTGGGTTCTCTTTTTAGCCATGGCTCAAATGTTTTGGTGATCTTCTGAAAATCCCTTTTTAATGACGTTTCATGGACACAATCCAGTGACATTACTCAAATAAAGAAACACAGGAAAGCTGAAGTAACACTTCTGTTAATGTAACAGCATCATATTGTTCACTCGCTTCAGTTTTGTGGCTCTTTAGAACAGTCAGATTCTTTTCTGCAGTGCTATTGCTTTTGCATGTATGCTTTCCTGAAGGGCAAAGCACTGCACATTATTATTAAATTGATTGTCTGATTTTAAACTACCTCTCCAATTTGTTAAGATCATTTGCAATTTTTCAAAGTATTTGCCAACCCTCTTTCATCTTGACAAGTTCACAGATTTTAAACATGTATCCTTTCCTCCTTCACACAAGCTAATGAATTTTTGGACCAGAACCAGACAGAGGAGAGGAGCTACTTAAAATATCCTTCCAGTTTAGTTGAGGCTGACTGATAGGCTGTTCTCTAAGTATATTTTTTTCAAACACATATGCCAGTTTCTGCTAATCGTGCAAGCATTCAGTAAGCTAATGCAGACTGTACTGCAGATGTCTTTTAGTTTCAATAAAGTGATCGTTGTCAGGGCTAGCTACACTTCTGATAGCTCTCAGGTCTTGCTGATGTCTCCCTGTTTCTCTGGACTCCAGGTCTGTCCTTACATGACTCTCTCATACCCAAAGCTGTGCCTGGCAAGCAATACATTGTTCATCATACCTAGCACATACCAACCCAGCCCGTGCTGCTAGGATCTTTACTTTAAGCTTTCCTTTCACAAACATTATATACCCTATACAGATAGGGTCAATCACCCCTTTTACACAACAGTACAGTTTAATGTTGGCCCTAGGGGTGAACCACAGTAGAATGAAAGATTTTTTTAAAGATAGTGTCTACCTATATGCTTATTTTATCTTCCAGATCACCTGAGCCGAATATGCCATCTTGGGTGCAGCTGCCTTGGGATAAGAAATTTGTTACTGCAGCTCACCTAGAGCTGCATTCTTCACTATACCAGAAATTATCACCCCCTCCAGTCTCTTGGCATTTCTTTATATGGAGACACTCCCTAGTCTACTTCTGTCAAATGACCTAGTTTAGCAGAAACACCTTTTTAACTCAAATCATACTGACAGAATGAGGGTAAGTAGCAATTACACATGCAGTTGCCCTGGCAGATCTGGTAGAGCAACAAACTAAGGCATTAGGAACAGCCAGCCAGGTAGATGCTGGAGACAAGTCTCCAAAGCCCCTTATTTTGGATCAGCTGCTGCCAGAATGGATGCAACTTTGAGCCATTGATTGTCCTTTTTTTTTTTTTTTGATTCATAGCAGTCCAGTTGATTTAAGCAAGCACAGTCATACACAAAACACCTCAATAATCAAGTCTACCTACTTACTATTTCCGCAGATTAACCCAGAACAGTTCCACTTCAGCTACAAATTACATTATGTTCATTCTGCATCGTTTTCTGATACTACCTGCAATATGGTCAAAAAAGTTTGAGACTTGCCTTCTTAGAGAGTTGGCCTTTCCATAAGTTGCATCTTCTCTGTCATCCACTCAAACACTTCTAGTACCTGCCTGATGTTATCATGTTCCTGAGAGTGTTCAGTGTTTTACAGCACTCCTTGCAGTGAAGAAAGTCCAGTACAGGCTTCTGATCATTTTTTGAGGATCAGCAACAAATAGACTCCATGTTCAGTTTTGGTTCTACATATATGATCTAATCTTGATGCTTCAGATTTGATGCCTAATAAAGATGACAGTTCCTCCTATTTTACTTTCCTCGTTCAGCTTCTGTAGCTCACCATCATTGGCCTGTATTGAGAGGATGCAGTCTAGATTAAAAAAAAATATAGAAATTATTTGGGTTTCTGACTGTGCTTATTCTTTCCTTAGACACCTCTTTCTACTGTTGTGAAAGCCATCTTGTTTTAGATGAATAACAAGGACTGAAATCTTTATTCTCCATCTTCAGTCACATGCCAGGGATTATGGACTATAAGAGAGATTTTTCAGAACTTTCCTACTTGTTTTTATCTGCACTGCCTGGTGTGGTCCTAGTGTCTTTGGAAAAAGAATGAACAACCTCCTGGCAGAATCATGTCTGTGCCTTGGGTTTTGCTCTGCTCTGTCCTACACTGGACTCCTGACTGCCTTTGAGAGAACAAAGCTGGCCAAACTCTTGTTCTTCTTAAACAGTTCTGTTTGGTATTAAAAAAGAACAGTGTAACCGTTAAAGTTGAAAGAAAGAATTAAAAAGCTCATATCTTCTTTCCATGCTTTCCTATCTGAAAAATGCTGGGAAAATTTAAGGGGAGAAAAGAAATATAAAACCCCTTTCTTCTTAGAAAGAGGTCTAACTCCTTCTAACCTTTCCATAATTGCATATGTTTGCTCTTTCTGTCTGCTTTGGCAGCAAAAGACATGAAAGAGTGGTTTTTTTTTAACAAACATAAGGAATGTTTCTGTCCTTTTGACCTTAGTCTGCAAGTGCACACACAGGAGTTAAACTTTTTCAAGCAGTAAATTTTTTGTGTCATAAAAGCACTTATGCTGTCAGCAAAAGCAAAATACATAACTAAAGAAAGGAACAAGCAGGCTCTTAGGGAATACATGGTAAAGTCCATATAAATAAAATGTCACTTTCTAAAGGTGTCTGTATCGTCAGTACACAAATGAAGTCACACTTCCCAAAGGCCTCTCTGTCTTTGCAGGGTGGAGGAGGACACCTCAGTTTCCTCTTCCTCTGCTTCTAGCAGCTTGAACAAGTGATCTGGTCTGCACTTCCAAGTTCCTGCTTCCCAGACTTTTCTGTGGACCTCTGTCTACTTTGTTTATCGACCTCTTGTTCATCTCAGTCCAGTTAAATGACATTCACTGAAATGGCCAGCTCCTAATAAGTGTAAGGTGTTCTCTTGACTTTGCTTTGGTGCGTCCTGATTCATTGATCACTCTGCTCTGAGCTGTTTCCATTACTCTCCCATGTCTTTCTCCATCCACCCATCTATTCCTGGAGCCTTTGTTCTTCTCTTCTGCTCTCTTGGTAATCTCATTTGTTCCCATTCCAGTGATAAGATGATAAATGACAAATGTGTCATTCCACCAAGTCCATACTTTCATCTCCACTCATTCCAATATTATTTATCAATATTTCCAGCAGTTTTCATTTTCTCTCTCAGCTATCTCACCTGCATATTCTTTGCAGACCCTCCCTTTATTCCTCGACCATCCAGAACAACACTGAGATCACCTCCTTCTTCCACTGCTGTGTTCCTCAAGCTGCCATGTCGATTTTCATTTTTTCCTGTATTAACTGGTGACTTATTGACTTTGTGCTTTTCTACACAACACACGGTATTTACTCCTATATCCTCTACTAGCTAGAGCAGCGGACAACTGTGACTGCCTGCAATGTGGACTCCCTCTAGCCTCAGCAAGATGTCTCTGACTTCTCCCTCATTTTTTTCAACCATAAGATGAGGACTGTAATACTTACCTTAATAGTAGAGTCCTTAGAGAGGTACTGATGACAAGTACTATCAAAAATGTAGATTTTATAAATCCCTTGCTCACCTATCTACCCAAGCCTCTTGACTGAAAACAGTCAATTTTGTCACCTGTTGTACCTTTGTTACCTTTTGAATTGTCATCATGAATTGCCATCTCATGAAGCAGACTGAATGTGACAAGCTTCCGTTCTACAAAAGTTCCTGAAGACATACCATTTTTGGGAAGTCTTTGTATTACACTGACCACACCACTTTTGTAATAAGTAAGAATGATAATGCTGCATGCCCATATATTCACATTTCCCTGTGCCTTTGCATGAATGTGGCTTTGCATGATCAGGCATTATGGGCTTTTTCCTGGAAGCTGCTGCTTAGTTTCTGAGTGACCGAGTCACAAACAATAGGATCACAACTAAAATCTTTCACCAGTGTTCATATATGAAACCATATATCAGAATATTATAGTCTGATCTGAATATCATTTATGGTATATTAATAGTTTTGGAACAGAAGCTGACATTTTTCTACATTCATATAGCAAAATCTTATGAATTTACCTTTTTCTAAAACGGGACCAAAGAGCAAAGAAACCTTTGATTTAGATTCCCCAGTGTGTATCTTGCTGATCCATGCACAAGGCTGATGCAACCCTCTTTGCTGCCCAGAGAGAATTAAACAATCTGGTGTTGGTCAACTGCATCAGTTTGATGCTCTTGGTACACATGAAGGAAGAAGTGGCAAACATCTCCTTTGGATGTGGCAGAACCACAGAGCAGTCCAAACCATGTTAACCATGTTAAAATGATTAGCAATTCCACTAAAAAAAGACCACCACTCTCCTGTGAAGTGCATGAACTTCCCTCTGTTTCTTTTTTGCTTTGTATTACCAATCACCACTTTTTTCTTTTACGATATTTTTATTCAAATGAAAATATTATTTATACAAAGTTTTTCAAAGTACATAAAACTAAGAAGTTAACAATAAAAAATCAGAAGAAAAATATTTATTGGTCCAAAGGCATATCTTTGCCTTGAAAGCATTGTAACACTGATTTTCCTGTATTTTTGGTAGTGGATTTGTGTTCTGTTTTCAATTAGCACATCATGATATCGAGGTTCATATGTCTATAAACCTCTATTTTTGTCTTGCAACTGAAATCCTAACTGCTGCAGAAATGGAAACAAATTAAAACTAATAATTAGGACAGTTAAAATTTTAAAACATCTTATAAAAATGGCACTTCTGTCAGGATTTCTCAGGCTGCTGAGAACAAACTGTCTGTTATATACCTCATTCTTTCAAAGTAGGAATTTTTAAGCAATGTTGGGATCATGGTCTTTTAATTTCCAAGCTGATAGCCTGCATGTTCTTCCGACTTATTACTAAGCAAAACAGAACAAAACTAAAGATTTAGATGTTTTCCTGTTGTAGGTCCACTGACATCTTTTGTACTTGCAATTGTGTGCTTTGGATGGATACAGTTCTTCTAAGTTTATGGAAGAATTGTTTCTGAAGGAGTAGTATGTGTGCGTGCATATGTGTTTGTCAAATGATTATTTACTAATTGCTCTAACAATTCTGTCACACTAGCAGTTCCTTTGCAATATCAAACTCTGGGGAAAGAACAGAGTAAAGACTATGGAACTGGGCACCTGTGAAATACTACTGAAATTAGTATGAGATATATTTGAGTATGGAGAGTAAGAAGTAACTGTAGGTTCCTGTTCCTGCACACTTCCATGGAAGTTTTTTTTTTATGACAACCTGGCAGATATAGTTACTGTATTGTGATTGTGTCCTATGGCATGATCTAAAATAATCCTTTTCTGTTTCCTCTTGTGTCTGCTATTTTCAACTGCGTGAAATTGCGACTGCATTTTTCTTTTAATGAGTGTGGTCCTTAGTTATTGCAGTATGGGCAAACTTTTTCATCCAACTTCCCATTCAGGAATATTGAGATGAATAGCTTTACAATAAAGTAGGCTAGTTGCTTTTTGTTTTGTTACATCTTCCTCTGCTGAAGTGAGTTCGCAGCAGAGCTAATGTTGTTCTGTTCCTTCAGTTATGATAGGACCTGTGACTGATTTGGGAATATCAGTAAAGCAGTGAGGCTCTGACCACACGATGGGATTTCCATGAGTGAACAGAATGACTCTGAGTTGTCCAGAGAAGGGACATCCATCCATGCACAAGGCTTGCAGCAGCTTGATGAAAAACTTGGCTGTCTGACACCTCTGGGACAGCAGATATAAATGGGACTCAAACTACAGAGTAATTCTCAGCAGCTGTGGCGGCAGAAAAGGTAGCATTGCTTGAGTGAAAGAGGTGGCCAAAGGAAAACAGAGGAATACCAAGAAGCTTTCTTCAGGAACTGGAGGAATCAGAGGAAATATGAACCTCTGTGAGAGGAAAAAAAGGAAAGAATGCATAGGAGAGATGTTGAAGTAGAGAGAGAAAGGAGCATGGATCTTCCCAAGGGGGATATGGAAAGAAACATAAAGCAATTAATCAGTGACTTAAACTTAGATGATAACTGGTTAGGCATTTGCAAAGGAGAACTATGCTGATCTATAAATACACTTGATGTGTGAAAAGCACAGAAGAGGAGGAATTAATTATGAGTTTTCCTCAGAGACAGGGGTAAGGAATGGTAATTAGCAACAGTAAAACTCAGACCTACTGTAAGAATAATCTTGTTGACTGAGATAAATGAATGAAGCATCTCAAGGAAAGTAATAGCTGACCAGTTGCTAAGGCCTGTTGAAACTATCCTGAATTATAGCAGATAGGGCCTTCTTCAGATCCAGCCTGCACTGTCCAGAAGAGTATCTGGATGCTTTAAATATGCCTGTTCCATTTCTACTTTCTATTTCTGTATGAATTCAGTTTAGATCTTAGCAAAAGTAGTTACACTTCACCTCTTAACTGTAGGTGGCTAACGATGACTTGAAAGAGCCCCCCACTTATAGTCATCTCTGATGTCAATTCTGAGTTGTATGCCTTTTGCAAGAAAGAAGATATATGTAAACATAAATGCAATGTCAATAAGCAGTAAGAAAAAAAGATGAAAAATAAATATATAAACTTCAGTGACTTGAGGTTTTTTACATAATTTAGCCAGGAACTCACCAAATTAAAAATCTTCACAGATTTATATTGTCCGTCATGATGTCTAAGCCTGTAATGAATGTATTCTGCTGCTATAACCTTCAAAATTGAGTTAGTAGTTTGTCTAGGCAATAAATTAAATGGAAGTTAAATTAGAGAAAATCCTTTAAATAGGAAACATGGTTTTTATTGTGTTAGCACTTTAATAAACTGGAAATGACAGAACTCCTAAGCACATATTTTTATTTAATTAAATATTTGGAATCAGTATTTGTTGTTTTAGAAGAAAACTTTACTTCTGACAATGCAAGCTATTTTATTTCATGCTTTCATGCCTAGGTAGTAATAGTATCCAAATCTTGGGTGCAATTTTCTGAATTAGAATTTGGATGCTTTCATGGAGATTTTACAAGCATTTTCCATTCATCGAACTGGGCTCTGACCATACAGTGGACTACTGCATGGCTATCTGTTGGACCCAGATCTTAATACCCTGTAAATCAGTCCTTCATCTGAGTCTTATATCGTAGCTGAGGATCACACAAGAGCAGTCTTATCTGCATAGCTTCAGCTCTTCAAGCTGCCAACCTGGCTAGAAACTAGAATCTGAATGTTTCACTAAGTTGTGCTACTAATAACAGTGGTAGACACTATGAAGCTCTTCTTATCCTGACTCAGTTTGGTGTTTCCACATTAATCTGTTGAAACTTTACATAAAAAAGGCCAAACAACCACTACCTCTTCCCACATAGAGGTATACGAAATGTCTTCTTACTGTATCTGGACTGATATCTGATAAAATATTATACAGCACATTTACCCAAAAATTAAGTAGGTATTTTTCAGCTGTGGGGTGAAAAGTGACCTGGTTCCTTTTTCACTTTTTTATGAACTGAATTTAAGGACCGTTCCTAGCAGTCAGAGTGCTCTACTACAGAACACCCTTCCAAAAGAAGAAAGGGGTGGTCAAGACTGGAACTAGGTTTAAAACAGAGCTGTATCCATCGGTAAACGCATTGATTACATGCATTTTTTCCATGTAAGGGCATATGACTGTTGTTTATATGACTGCTGTATAGCAGAGAAAGATGTGATGAGCTTGGAGACCTATTTCAAATCTGCGTTCCCAAAAAAGCCTCTGATTCACGCACTCACTCATTCACTCTCTCTCTCTCTCCCCCTCTCTCTTTCTCATTTTGGGAAGGGACAACATAAGTAAAGGGTACTTTATAAGGTTATACTTTTAAAAATAATGCAATTTAATGTTTGCTTTCTAAATATTTCTCTCATCTCTGAAAGTACTTGGAAAATCAAAGGAAGTGCAGGGATGCTTTGCCTGAATTGAAAAAATACAAAAAATCTTTATTCTTAGTAATAAAAGGTATATCTGAGGTCCTGCTGTCAACTTGTGACCAGTACTTCCTGCCGTAGAGTTCAGTGGAACCATGCATGTGCTGTAAAAGAAAAATGAGTAATGTAACTAATAGCTGCTGTGTTTAAAGTTGCATTTCGCCCCATGTTATATGTTGTCTGGGATGGCAGGCAGAGGACAAGAAGTATTATTCTTTGTGCTCCTTGAACAGCCATCACAGCAAGTTTAATCTTTATTATTTATGGAAGAGAAAGGAAAGATTGCTTTTGCTCTGTGAAAATCCAGTGCTTCCAAGGAGTAAACTTGTAGAGCTCAAGTAAAGTCAGCGCAGTCTGGCGATCTGAGCTCTTTTACCTATGGAGCTACAGTTTGTTTACTGGAGGCACCTCTTCCAGCTGTTTAGGACATGGGTCCCCTTTTTATAGAAAAACAATATGAGTGCCGTTGTCCACTTGTGTTGTGGGTCACGATCGGCCAGTCCTTCATTACAAATTTCCTCTTGGTCTTTGAGTGAAGCTTGCAAGCATTGAACTGCTTCTAAGAGCTTGTCCACGTTGTCCGGCTGGACGTTGGCACCGGTTCAACACTGTGCAATCTCTTCTGTAGCACAACGTCGATGCACAAGAGCCACACACCAAATTCTGTGGTGAGAATTCAGTGAGTTGCGTCTGAATGGTGTTCTTGCCTTTTATCGGCAGCTAATTGCCTTCAGAGTCGATGCTGACAATCAAAGCTCAGCTGGTTCTTTTTAATAATGCCATGTTAACAAATTAAGTCTATGTTTTCAAGCTGGCCTCTGAACTCTTACACCTTTACTTGCTCTGCTGTGTATAATTTCTGAGCCTATAGTTTGTGGATGTTGGACTGAGATTATCTGACCTCAATAGATATATATATATACCTTATAATAAGACTAAATTCTCCCTAGCACAGTCTTGTAATTTAAATACCATGCAAGTATAGCATACTTTCTTATTATTAATCATAACTTTTTAAAAAATTTGTCCAAATTAAATGTTGTGCAAGCTGAGTATAAAATGTTAGGATTGGGTCCTGTGACCCAGGTTGTTTTTTCTGTGAAGCAAGTGAAATGCTGTTGGAAATCTATGGTCGAGCATGGACAAAAATCCCTATGCCCAGCTGACTCCTGGAGCATGTCTCGGAGAAGTGCCAGTGCCACGACGTCTCAGGAGGAGGCAGAAGAATCCGTCCAGCTTTCCTCTGGCCTATACAGAGAAAACAAAAGGATCAGACCTTCCAATGTTATTTCTGGTGCCTTCACCCAGCACAGTATAGAGCAGCTGGAGTCCCCCAAAGTCCAGGACCGAAGCAAGTACCTTCATCCCTGTGAAGCTGCGTATGTGCAGCTGGGTCACAGCTACGGTAGAGGGTCAGAGTGCAAATACGGCTCGGTCGCTCTGGGTGGACAGTGCAGGTACCAAGTGATAAGCAAGTTGCAAGGGGCTGGCGCATACGCAGGGCAGATGAAATCTTCTCGGATGTAAGCTGTTACCCTTTTGCAGGCCTTTGCTCTGCTTGTAGGAACATCAGTCTTTCAAACCTTAGAATTTGCATCCGGTTAAATGCAAGCACGTTTTCATGTGCCTGCCCTCACACACAGGTGACCCCCCTCCCCCCCCCCCCACCTATTTGAAGGGCTGAATTCAAAACAAAGTTGCCAAGATTTTTTATGTGGGTAAAAACAATGACTGTTTCCTTAATCTCTTGAGAAATGGCCAAGATTTTAGAAGAACAAAAAGCAGCCTAGGGTAGACCCACATCACAGAAACTTGAGCCCAAACAGTTAATATTTGGCTAAAATTACAAGCAACTGAAAACAGTGTCATTTTATGCATAATGATCATACATAATGCCATTACGTAATTGACAATATCAGACAGGCTGATTGACAGGTGGAGCTAACAACACTGTAATAGTATGTTATACTTATTGCTGCATTTGTTGAACATTATGGGCCTTTTTTGTAGTAACGTCTTTTTTAATCTTCCTTCATTTTGGAGATGAAAGGTGTAGGTGTGGCAAAGTTACTGTTGCAGCTGCAGACCTGCCTTGACTGCAGAAGTACGGGACATTATTTTTCTCATGAATATTAGTCATAGGAGGGAAAAGAAAAATGTACTTTGTAATAATCCCTAAAGCAACTATTTCCATTTGGGACTACTAAAGAGAAATTAACTTCAAATAGAAAGAGAATTTTGTGCACATTGTTCTCTCTTATTTCAAAATGCTTGAAAAGATGATTTGGTCTATTCCTCTTTGAATTTACAGTGTTTCTTCCTGCATTTAGTAGACAATAACCTTCCTGAGACGGGTGATGAGTTATTAGAAACTGAAAAATACTACATACAATTCCTGGTGATTTTAGTAGCATCATAGAAATGAAAAACTATTGCCCTGTATTTTAAAACTGACATGAATCTTTCTGAGCTAGGCCTACAGTTCCTTGGCAATGTATCACATATTTAGATGCGTTTAGGCAGACAATTTATTGTCCACACAGACTAGGGTAGTGATTGGAAAGGCAACACAGAATATAATTGATATATGTCTTGATGTCTACTAGAGTAAAATAAAGTTACTCTCGTAACTTCAGCAACTGCAAGGTATTGCATATCTTCAGAATTCTTTTATATGAAATATGGCAGGGCTGATTTATCCCTGCCATAATGTCAGATGGTTTGATGTGAAAAGGAAGGGGAGAAGAAATGAGGCAACTGAAAGTGTTTCATGGAAGTGCTAAGGAGACATCTCTAGTTTAAGGTCGTTAGAGCTGTTCCTGCATGCAGCGAAGGGCAACGCATCAGGGAGTCTCCAAAGTCTTTGGATGTAAATGAAGACACAGATCCAGTTCCTGTGCTGCAGCTGCGCAGGGCACAGAACTGACCCTGTCACAAGACACGCTTGTGGACTGTGATTTATACCCGAGGTCAGTCCCAAGGGATTATTTAGGACCATCCTGAAGCTGCTCTAACTCATACTAGTTGCCAATAATCTAATTTTGATAAATTCGGATACGTCCCTAACATGCATATAGGAAATACATAATCTTGCCTCTGTAATAATTCTTCTAAACCCAGAGTGGAGCCTCCTAAGACAATTCTGAGAGCAGGGTTTTTCCCTAAGCCATGGCAGCTCTCCAGCATTTTGCCTTAAATGTCACATCTCTGCAAAGATTTCCTGATTTATTGTCTTTCACCATATTGCCTCATATTCAGTATTACCCTTTAAGTGTGAGGAAACACAGCAAGTACTAATTTTTGGTTTTAACACCCTAATTTTTATGCCGTAGAAGAGTGTGTACTCTTGAAATATTCCTCAGAAACATAAGAACGATCTGGGAGAACATCAACTAGACTAGTTGGGGGGTTTCCAGCTGTTAAGACAGCAAGCAAAATAAGTTCCGCAAACTTTCTAGAATCTGCATAGTATAACTACTGTATGCTCACATTTTCTGTGTGCAATTTTAATCTGTCATTTTCTAGTTCTTAGAAACATATCTACACAGAAGTTGGTGTCAATTAAAAAACAGAACAAATAAATAGATTTTATATGACCCCTTTCCATTCACTTTTTTAAGGATCAGATCTGCCCATCTTGAGTTTTCATGTTGCTATATTTCCACCTAAAAGCTGTGCAACATTTTAATGGAACATAAGTATAGCAAGTTAAGACCCCAAAATGCAAAAAGAGACACCAAGATGCGTCATGTAGCAGTAAGAACTCCATTATGTGTGCTTCAGAAAAATACAGATTTCTTGAAATAAAATCAGAATACATTTCTAGAAAAACAAGGAAAGATTTTGAAAGTCTGAATGGCAGGATATATTTGCAGTACAGATGATATTAAGATATTTCACCTTTTCAACCTCTAGGGGGGACTATGTTTTCAGCAAACCTGTCTGTGAAGAATTTTCTTAATCTACAGCAGGCAGTTCAGACTGTTAATGCTAGTTGGAGCGAGTCAAGTGATTCTTGATTTGTGCATGTGTTATTTCGGAGGGGAAAACAGCCTATGTCTGAAATGACCTTGGCCCTCAAGGGCCAGTCTGAGATCTTTGCTCTTGCTGCAGTCCACAGGCAGTCTGCCTGCTACTGATTCAAGACTGCAGGATTTGCTCCTATTAAAAAGCATTTATGTAGCTGGAAAAAAAAAAGTCTGTGGAGAAATGTTGGATTTATAGCTATGGAAAATCCTGCAACTGAACCAATGATGAGGTGGATTAAGAGATATTTTGAATTGGGATTAACAAGTCCATTTTCATACATAATTTTTTGGCTCAGAAAAAAATAAATGAATCACAGGCTGGAGTTATTCTTTATAAAATCTCTTTAAGGTGAAGGAGAACAACTGAGAAGTTCGTGATGCTTTGGGGCCTGCAGAGGCATGGTTACTCCCGCAAGGCTGAATGCAATTGCTCATGCAAGTAAGAACCACATACTGTGGGCCAAATCCTTTTCTACAAGCATCACAATTGGTCTTTACACTTCTACTGCTAAATAATACTGGCTCGATGCCCTTTTCCTGCATGTTGGCCCTGCTTCTCCCACTCTTGCTCGGTCCCCGCAGTACTTCACCTCCCGAGGAGCAGCCAGTGTGAAGGATGGCAGCCTTGCGATTTAGGCGCTTGCTCTCTCTGCCTTTGCGTCTGCACAGCTTACACTCCGCTACAACAGCTAGGACAGTATGGAGCTCACGCGTAAAATGAAAAAGATATTCTGGTGGGGGAAGGAGGAAATCAAAAGAGATGTTTCCAGATTTCAGTGTTGTAAACACATCTGTAGGATCACCATAAAGCAGTAACTACAAAGGTCAGCATTTCAAAATGTGTCTTAAGAAAATGTTTTTGCAAGCTCTGTGGTGAAGATGGCTGACGTGTTGTATATTGTAACATTCTGCTTAATCTCGACTATGTTATACGTAGTCATTTACAACAAAAAAATGCCTGACATAACTTACAGTACAGGAACATACAAAATGAGCTTCACCAGGGTGGATGTTTATGTGATCTTCAAGAACACTCTGAAGTTCAATTCAGTAAGCAAATAAAACTACTTTAAAGGCACATTTCTTAGAGAAGCTACCCATCTATGAATTTCTGAGCTTTATTATTTTACTGAGGTGTGTTAGATAAATGATCCCCCCCAAAAGATTTTTTTGATGCTTATTTTTGTACACAGTATTATCCGGTGTTTTCATTCCACTTCGCAGTTGTAGCTGCACAAGCACTTCCAGCTTTCTTGCCTTTTCAGTTGAGTAATTGCGAAGGTGAGCAGATGGGTCACCCCCGGAGCCCATGTTTCCCTTTCAGAGGTTGCATGGTGAAGGCAGCAACAAATTTACACGTAACTGCCCTGACAACGAGAAACCCCCTCCGTAAAGCGAGGAGCAGCTCACTCACCTTACTAATTCAAATCCAGGGCTGAGTAATCACGAAACGTGACCGCCAGCCGCCTGCCCAGCTCTGAGGACGCGTACCATGACGGGACCCAGAGGCACCCACTGAGAGACGGCCCTTAGGATTTCACTGTCAAAACGCGTCGCAGATCCCAAAGGCTCTTTCACAAAATATTTCACGTTTCACGCTGGCATTGTTCTTTATTCCAAAATATGAGTGTCCGTTTTAAATGGATAATACCAAAATCTAAGCATAGGAGCTTTACGGCCGGTAAATACAGCGGATCAGGGATGCGGTTAACATGCCGCTGCCAGGCAGCGTTGTCAGGCCAATTCAAAGTTATTTTCCTTTTTTTTTCTCCCCCCCCCCCCCCGAAAAGCATCTCAGAGCAGCACTTGTCTCCCCGCTTTCCCCGGGGAAGCCTGTGCTCCTCGCGGCACGGCGGGGAGGCGAAGGGGCAGAAAGCGGTGCCCGGGGCGCCCCCCAAATCCCCCCAGCCCTGCGGAGCCCCCTGCCCCTTCCCACTGCCGGGGGGCCCCTCTCCTCCGCCCGGGGAGGGGGCAGCTCGCCGCCCCCCCCGGCAATGAGGGTCCGCGTAGCCGCGGCAGCGCCCGCGGGGGCCCGGCGCATCGCCGGCGCCGCTCCGCGCCGCTCCGCTGCCTGCAGCGCGGCTTGCGCCCGCCCGCCGGGGACGCGTGAAGATTAATGAAGATAAAAAATTAAAATAAAACGCAGTGGGTTCCTTTATCGCCGCTGCGGTCCCGCTTCTCAGGAGGGCAGCAGCCCAGCAGGGATAAATCTCTGTGTATAGGCGCACACATGCAGGCATATATACACATATTGGCTAACCGGCGGGCTCGGTGCGGCGCGGTGCGATGCGGTGCGCGGGGGTGCGCGGGGGCGGCGCGGCGGTGCGCGGGGGCCGGGCCGGGCCAGGCCGGCGGGCGGGCGGGCGGCTCCGCCCTGCGCGCAAGCCCGGCCTCGCCGCGCCATGTGTGCGCCCGCGCTCCCACCCTATTTAAACAGGCGGGCGGCAGCCGCGGAGCGGCACGGGGCACCCCGCGGGGGCGGCGGAGGGCGAGCGCGGGCGCAGGGGCGGCGATGCTCCGCGCGTAGCGCCAGCCGGCGGGGGGCAGGCTGTTAGTTTGTTTTATTTTTATTTTTATTCTTTGCAAAGCACCTGAGCAATAAAAGCACGAAGGGGAGGGAAGGGAGGGGACGGGACGGGACGGGACGGGAGGGGAGGGGGGCAGCCCTCGCGGGTGCGCGGCGATGCCGCCCTGGCTGCTCGGCGGCCTCTGGTGCGTGCTGGCGGCGCTGGGCGGCGGCGGCCCCGCGGGCGCGGAGCCGGCGGCGGCCGAGGAGGCGGCCGAGGAGGAGAAGCTGATCCGGGTGCTGGTGCTGCTGCCGCAGGACGACGCCTACCTCTTCTCGCTGGCGCGGGTGCGGCCGGCCATCGAGTACGCGGTGCGGAGCCTGCGCGAGAGCGGCTCCGGGCTGCCGCCGGGCTACGCCTTCCAGCTCACCTACGAGGACTCGGCGTGCGGCAACCGCGCCCTCTTCAGCCTGGTCGACATGGTGGCCCTGCAGCGCCGCCGCCCCGACCTGCTGCTGGGCCCCGTGTGCGAGTACGCGGCGGCGCCCGTGGCGCGGCTGGCGGCCCACTGGGACGTGCCCATGCTGTCGGCGGGCGCCCTGGCCGCCGGCTTCGGCGCCAAGGGCGGCGAGTACTCGCACCTCACCCGCGTGGCGCCCGCCTACGCCAAGATGGGCGAGATGCTCCTGGCCCTCTTCCGCCACCACCAGTGGAGCCGCGCCACGCTGCTCTACAGTGACAGCAACCCCGAGCGCAGCTGCTACTTTGCCATGGAGGGCGTCCACGTGGTCTTCCAGGAGGAGGCCTTCCACATGGCCGTGCACAGCTTCGACGAGAGCAGCCGCCACCTCGACCTCGACGACGTGGTGCGCGCCCTGCAGGCCGGCGAGCGGGGTGAGTCCGCGGGGAGCGGCGCGGGCGCGGGGGGGGTCCCACCTCCGCTCCCGCTCTGCGTTGGCGAGAGGCCAGCTGCACTCCGGCTCTTCTGTCGCCCGTGGGTCTCCTGGGGTGATGCCGGGGCGTTGGGGCATGCCGAGCTGGGCTTCGCGCCCAAAAAGCGGTCCCACCACCAGTTGGGATTGATGCCGGGACACCGGGCAGGGAGGGCTCTTCAGAAGGGATGTCACCTCTCCACCTGTTGGAGAAGGTGGCCACCGGAGCAGGACCAGCCATGCGTGAGCTCAGCCCATGAAATCTTGCCCGTGCGGGATGGGGAGGGAGTTGCCCTCGGTGGTTTTCGTTAGGATGGTTTTGCGGTATAACAAGAAATCAGTTTTCCACGGCGAGCTGTGACAGCGACCAGACTGAAATCGCCTGCGTCTGCCTGCAGATGCGGAGCAGCAAATCTGTTGCTCGTTCCGTGGGATTTTTCTAAGTGACTCCGTGTAAGTTCAAAGGCAGAGCGGAGATGTTTTCTTCTCACCCTGCTGAGTCTTGCTGTGGTGATCCTTTTCCCCACTCCTGCCATTAGGAGCCCTGTTGAGTGCTTCATAAATAACAAATGCATTTTGTGGAAGCAGTCGTATCAGGGAATGTGTGAACTCTAAACCCTTGAGTGCGTGCAGTAATATTGCCACCAACTGTTAGCAAAACACTGCGGAGATAAATGGCTTGTAAAACATATTGGAAAGTCACCCCTGGGCTGGATGCATGAAGTAGTAAAATGCTTGAAGTACTTTGGAACGTTTAAAATACATTTAATTACAAATTTGAAATGAGATATTGCCAACTGATGCACAGATATGGGGGCTCATCAAAAAGGTATTTTCAGTTAGAGGTTTTACCAGCCATAGAGTTCTTTAAGTTGCTGCAAAAAAAGAAAAGGTGTATTTTGGTAGTGGACTCTTAGAGATCAAGTTAGAGAAAGTTCTTAGCTGTGTTTCAGTAGAGACATAAATGTTAAAAATATTTTGTACTATTTTTACATCCTCAGTTTTAGAATCTTCCAATAGTATGAAAATTGAGCAGATATAAATCATGTTCTATGTGGCTGACACAACTCATGTCACTGTGCTGTAGGCTGGAGTGCTTTAACAGTCCTGCTTTGCACTAGTGATGTAGTTATGTTGGTGTGAAATTCCTTAATATGCACAGGACCGTATTTGTCTAATAAGAGATGGATCTTTAGTCCTCTTTTTGTGAAAATACCTGAGCAGGTGCTTGAAATGGAGCTTTCCTGTAAATGCTGTTTGGGACAATGTAGTGAATGAAGAGAAACTTGTAAGTGCTAGAGGAAACTGCTAAGTATGGAAAGAACCACCTAAGTTATGTGCATATTTGCCTTTCCTCATGTTAAGAGCATAAAAATAAGATTGTAGCAAGAAAAGATAAGAACCCTTAGCTGAAGCGAGCTCTGTCTGTGCTGTCGGATCATGAGCCATGGCTAAAGGAAAGCTCTGCTCTCTATCCCCATGCCGAAAGCCAGTGCAGAGAGGTTTGCTTTTTACTAAACTTAAATGCTTTGTTGAGCTGGGACCTTGTTGAGCTTGGTCTTGCGTTTCAGTATCATTCTTTAACTTGCTAATAACCGTGTTAAAAGCAGCCCTCCGTGTTACTTCTTTCTCCCTTTGTGCATGGGGGGGATCCTCTCCCTCCATCTCACCTGTTTCATTTGTCCTTTGGTTCATGCTGCTACTGCTAAATGCAGTGAGACCCTTCCACCTCTGTTTGTGCCTTTCTGACTTTATGGACGGACCACATGGCTTGCCTTGCGTGTCCCTTTTGGTCTAAGTGGTGTTCCCGCTGCCCACAATGCTATGACTGTCAAAATATCTTTTAAGTCATTTATCATGACAAGGATTCACCATGCACCTTAGCTTGCCAGCTTAGGTCTTCGTTTCTCCTTGGGACTCCTCAGAGGTTGCCTGATGGGGTAGTGTGCCTGGTGGGCAAGGTATTTGGGTGGTACTGTCCAAATCACTTCTCTACTTCTTTTAAACAGTTTTTAGGGGCTACTGTATCACACCTTTGGCAACATCATCCCGTGCTCTGACTCCCACCCTCTTGCTTGCCTGTACAAATGTACAGGCAAGATGTCACCTCGTATCCCTGCTGGTAGTGATCCCACCTGGATGGTGGCCTTTCCTTTAGTAGCAAGAAGTAGGAGCAGGCTTTAAAACAGATATAGGATACATGCTAGAAACTATCTTATGGCTGAGAAAGAAGTTGCCCCATCAAATACGAATCTTGAAGCTTTGCTAGCCATCTTCTAGTGAGTCTGACTGGAGGAGTCTTAAGATGTCACATTCTCTGTGTGACCTGCCATTACCCCTGGCTGGAGCTGCCAGGCCTGCGAGTGGCCCAGGCTGGCCCAGGAGGTTAAATCCCCACCGGATGGGGCTTTGCGCTGAGCTATCGGGGCTGGAGCCGGGGATCGGGAGCCAGGGACGCACCTGGCCGCACGAAGTGTTTGCCAGCAGATACCTGTCCAGGCCCTGGAGCCATTTCAAAAGCCTTGAGCCTTGTAGCCACGACAAAATCATGATGAAAAATACAGTCATAAAAGTTAACCACCTCTCTTTAATGAATGTCATTAGTAGCTGAAGCTCACTTTTGAAGGCTCAGGCTAGCCGTGATGGTCACGAACCCCATACTGTGCTTAAACACACTTTTTGTGTAAGGAGGCAAGTGCGTAGCAAAGGGAACGCTTACTCCTTTCAGACTCTTTTCTTACTGGAATTAAACACTAAGTATTTGCAGAATAAGTCAATAATCTTCGTCAATAAATTCAAAATATTAGTATTAGAATTACTTTGTGTATACTATACCAAAGGGAAAACATTTTGTGTGCACATGTGTACATTTGTTTGTATACAGTAGTAATGTACAGCTGCAGATTAAGTAAACATAATTTACATTTTTGGAAGATTGTAAGAGATCTGCCCATAGCTAATTAACCTCAAAATCTTGAAATATGTAATCTTTGCTCTCCTGCTGGGTTAAAAACCACATCCAAATAGTTAATATCAATTCCCTTACATTCCTTTAGAGGTTTACAAAATATGACTTAATGTATTTTAAAGTAGACTTTTTCCACCACTTTTCTTTTTTCCTTTTTGTTCAAGATCTTTTACTGGTGTTATGGGAATTGCTTTGATTTCCATCTATAGATTATAATTTTATGATGGATATGAATTATAAAGGCAAAGTCAAGGGAGAATTGGGAGGACAGCAAGGAAACATTTCAAAAGGAAATCTCTCACCTATACTGAAATTAGGAACAGGGAGACAAATCCATTCCTGATGTAAGTCTGGAAAAAATTTGATCCAAATTTTATTGTAAGAATTATTTTTTTTTCTTTTCCTTCATGTTGATACCTCACAATAGTCATGAAATATGTCTTGCTCTGTTTCTCTGGAAATTATTATTATTACTCTGCAATAATCAGTTGGACAGAGGTATGCATGGTATAACTTTTCTGAAGCGTGTGGATTTAACAGAATGTGATTTACACCAGGGCCGCATCTGGAACTTTATGCCTATCATGGCATAAAACCAGAAGAGTGATGGGAGAAGATTCATTGTGTGAGAAAGGATTTGGCCTGTTTGGCCTTTTTTAAATAATACCAAACACTTCTAACCAGAGAAGCTGAATGTGGTTTTGATTCAGTTTTTTTTTGTTTGGGTGAAAATATTTGCGTACATTATTGTAGTTTTTAAGTCCTGCCATGCATGACAGCATTCCTGGAAGTGTGTGCGCAGTTGGTTTTGAATCATTGCTCTGACGAGCTCTCTTATGACGAGGCTATAGGATACAGCCACATGCATTGATACAATACTTCACTGCGCTCTCTGATGGTAGTAGCTTCATACCCATAGTCCTGTGAATGCATATAAAAGTTTGATTTAGTGCTCGGTGTGGGAGGTATCTACCCACTGCCGAGCTCTAGCATGAGAGTCTCCTTTTTCCTTGCACAGGGAAGAGTGAACAAGAGGTAGTTTGCCTTGCCCAGCACACTGGGAAAGTGAGCTCTCAAAGAACATCCTTAGATTAATATAGAAGAACACGTTGGGGGTCTACTACCTTGTGGAGGGGTCTTGCACAGACCAGCTAACTGGAGTGGATGTGGTGGGCAGCAGTGGGACACTGGGCTGCGCAGAGCCCTCAGCCTTCATGTGGTGGAGAGCAGACCACCCTGACTTCCCGAGTCCCTACTGCAGCACCTTTCAGGATAGGACATGGTGAATTTGGCTTGCATGCTTGAGACTCATGGCTGAGGTACCAGGCAGGCTTTTAGTTGGGTAGTCTGAAGCTCTTTGCACCTTTGAGAATCGCTGACAGCTGTTTTGGCAACTGATAACAATATGTAGGGCTGTGACTGCATAGTTTCCTCTCCCCTGCCGGGCAGAAAGCAAACTGGGCTGCTGTGCTAGAGATCTGCAGTGATGTGGAGGCTGCTGGGAGGGTACCTGGAGGCTTTGTCACCTGAGCTTTGAGCTGTCATCGTGTGGATCACGCTCCTGCATAGAGCACATCTGCAGGCTTGTAGATCCCATTGCAAGACCAAAGCCCCTGTTCAGTGTTTGGTCCATGACAAACAAGGCCTTGTGGCATTTAATCTTGTAACCACCTTTTGTCTTCATGCACAAAAGGTGGCACTCATTTTTTTTCCCATTTGTAGCTACCTGACAATTAAGCATCCAGGCAAAGGTAGTTGCCTAAGCTCATTGTATTGTTGAAGAGAAAGTCATCTGCTGGAGAGATTCATATCATTGACCCTAGACAATTGCCTTAGGGTGAAGTAAATCAACTGCAGAAATATTGCTCTCCATTGACTGTGGGGGACTCCTGGACAAGAAGTTTTACACTAGATGTCTACACTTTAGGCAGCTAACGTGTAGGTGAGATGAATCAACACCAACTGTTCAATGGACTGGAAATTACAATGGTAATATCACTGTACCATCTTCATTCCTCATCTTCAGATTGTCTTATCTTCACTCGGAAGCCACCAGTGGCTTATTGTTGCAATTAACTTTATGAATATATGCAGTTGAACAAATTCAAAGCCACAACTTCATTGCATGTTGCAGGAGTAAAATCCTATATCTTTTTTTTTTTTTAATTCCTTTTCAGAGGAGTTAAGGGAGTATGAAGTTGCTTTGTGTTTGGGACCTGCCTTCTGTGGACTCTTTGGGAAATCAGCTTTACTTGCTAGCTGAGCTGTCATGTTTGTTGCAACATAGGGGGACAGTTTGGGTCACTGTCTCTGGCAGTGTACACATTTAACAGACTGTTCTCGAAAGCTCTTGAACTGCTTCTTATCTGTGTTTTCCATTTTTCTCCACCAGTTGTAATCATGTGTGCCAGCGGTGACACAATCAGGAACATCATGTTAGCTGCTCATCGACAAGGAATGACCAATGGGGACTATGCTTTCTTCAATATTGAACTCTTCAACAGCTCATCATATGGTAATGTTTTTCCTCCTTAAGTAAGTTGCAAGGTCTTCTGTAAATCTGGTAATATTTTTAGATCCATTAGCCTCAAAATATGCCCTACTGAATCTCAGAATACGCTACCATCTCTCCCTGTTATTGTAATTACCTTCCACTTGGGTTATGATATTGCAGGAAAGAAAATAGACATTAGTTTTTATTTAGCTATAATTACCACTGGGTGGATCACAAGATGTAGTATGACTATAGTATGGGCATTATTTAGTTAGTTTTAGTCTGTGCTGGGATCCACCCATCTCATTTCTTTTAGCTTTTGATTGCTAACTGTTTCTGCAAAAATATTCAGCATTGAAGGGGAGATACTGGATGGGACACAGGCAGTCCAGATATCCTAGAGTGGGATGGATGGATAAAAGTGGCTGACTTCACCCCTTGTTTTCTAAGGAAAAGTGATTAGATCTGTGAAGTTAAAATGGGACTTTAAAAAATTAAATTCATTTGCTTTTTGAACTATACCCACATTTGATATTATGGCAGTGTGTGGTAGAGCCAAACCTGCTGTCAGCTGTTAACAGCTGTCTCAGTTAAGTTAAAGTTAGTACTTGAGCAACGTGTTTGCTGACAGTTTTAAACAATGTCAGACTGCTGAAGCTGAGGGAAGTGCCTTCCTGAGAACTAGATTTTATTGAAGTGCCAAAATGGCTTTTGAAAGAGCAGTCTCTTTTGCAGGTGCAGGGAAAATAATTTCCCCCCTGCAGTCTGCCTTAACTAATCCAGTACAATAACAAATTCATTTAAAATTGAAGACCAAGTGGGAGCTGAAAAAGAAGGAAAACTTGTTTTCTTCTTTTAAGCCTTAAAAAACTTGATGAACAGAAACAATTGAATTCACAAAAGGATGATGTGCTTTGTTTTAATAGATAAGTTATGCTTAAGTGAAAATCTTTTAAGTAAACTTTTGATTATCCATCTAGGACCTCTGAGATCACGTTACAATAAATAACCCTCTTTATTGAAAAACTCTGATAAGCATATGTTGTTTAAATTCAGAGGGAGAGATACATACAGAAGTACTGATACAGCTACATATCTCTTCCAGGTTAGCTAAAGAAGTGCCAAGTTCCACCAGCTAATTAGGAAATTAATGAAATAACTAAAAGGTAAAATTACAGAACAAGATCAAAACCAATAGTTCAATCACGATTCTGTTTGCTGATTTAAATTTGCAGTGATTTAAATCCCTCATGACATAAAGTGAAACCATTTGGCATTGCAACCGTAATCAGGACCAGGGTAAAAGCTGAAGGTTTTACCCATATCATCAGTCATAGAACCCTGAAGTTTCAGCCCTTCTGTAGACCCTGGGAGTTTGGCAGACTTGTTTTTTACCTGTGCCTAGACACCACTGATCAAATAACTGCTCCAGTTTCTGGTGGTGTCTCATTACAGCTGAGCTACTGCAGCATTTCATCTCACAGAATGAAAATGTCAGATGTGATTTGTCTGACCTCAGATACAAGTCTGCCTCTGAGCTGGGCTCCCTTTAGAGTCAGTCACAGGAGAGAAACAGGCACTCCTGCACAGTGATTCACCTCAACCTTTGATGTCTGAAATGGCTCAGATGAATCATTCCCTAAAGCTCACCGTTTCCTTGCCTTGGCTGTAAGCAGAGCCCAGGGTGACTAGCTCAGCTCTGGAGGTCTACCAGGGAAGTGCTGAAGCTGGCTGGGACAGTTGTTACCCAAAGTTGTCTTTAAGCATGGAGATGCTCAATGCGTGCAGCAGCTACGGGAGGTGAGACACTGCATTTTGCAATCTGTTCACGTTTCAGGATGGTATTTGCTAGGAGGTAGCGGTGGTTGCAGGAGGCAGTGTTGCACTGGGATGGGTGTCCACAGTGATGCAGCCACTGGTAGACAGCACTTGTTCAGTCATTTGCTGGGCGGTGCTGTGCTGTCCTGGTGGGGGACCTCCACACGGTGCTGGGCTGGGTGGTGGTACTCGTTTGGCCTGTGGTTGTGTGGGGATCTCAGCATTGTCCTCTGCGGGTCATAGGAAGTCCAGTCTACTTGTAGTTTTTCGAAGTAAATAGTTAAAACTGTCTACCCTCTGATGTTAAATTGTGGCATTTCCTAACACTTACAAATTCTTTAGAAACAGTCTTTCTGTTTCTTTTTGGATGTGTTTTCCATGAGGAGCAAAATGACTTTTTGTCAGAAGCTGACTTCTGTGCAGATAGTCATCACATGCGAAAAGCAAGCATACAGAGAAATGTAGAGAAATTCCCCCCCAAATTTCCTCTTCCCAGTGCCTTGAGATACTGAAATTACAAAAGGTACAAAATCTAAGACTGGGTGTGACTGACAAATCAACATTCCCCAAGCCAAGTTCATATGACTGTATTTTGTTATTGCCCTCTGTTCTGAATGTTTTTAATTTTTCAGAAGAGCAGACTTATTAAATGTCAAGGCTGCAACAATTTCAGTTAAGTATTGGAGCAGGACTACATCCCATAAAATTATCCATGGAGGAATTTAAATATGTAAATTATTCTAGGAACTCTGTTTAAATTATTCTAGGAACTCAAGTTTAGCTTCCCTGTTACCACTGTCAATTTGTTTAAATAAAAAAAAAAGTAAGTATAGCATACAGGATAGAAATTTATTCATGTTCTGAGCTTCAGTGCTCTGGCAAGGCTTGTGTCCTCTTGAAAGGAAGCCACCCATAGTTACACTGCTGGCTCGATGGCCTTCCTTCCTTGTACAGACTGAGCTCTTCAAGTATTAGCTTTGTCCCTTGAGCTAGGATACCGTTGCTGGACGTGCATGTCTGTCTTTTGGAAAACAGGACCAAGGACAAAGTGTGTGTATTGAAAGGAAGAGCACTACCCTGTACTGCGGTCATGTTAATAGCATGTTAGGCTGCGGGATGTTAGTTGTTGTCCAATGCCAGGTCTGATGAATGGAGTTCCAGCATAAGTAATCTTGACCAGTATCTTTGAATTGGGATGCTATCCCAAAAGGTAGTGCTTGACCACTATCTTTGAAAGTATCTTTGAATTGGGAAAGAAATCCCTAGATCAAGGCAGAAGTATCTAGAATTTCATCATAAGAGAGCAAAAGAGCTCCAAAAATAGCAGGCAAAAAAAAAAAAAAAAAAATTACTAAGGTCATGTGTGAATTTTGTAAAGATTGCAGTCCTTCCCAGTGCTGACCTATGGTAAATAAGGTTTTCCTGGGGTGGAAGAGAGCTAAAGGGAGTTTCCATTTAATGTGAATCTTTCTCATGGCTTAACTGGGACTGTGCCTTGCTCCCTGTGTTGAGAGTGACAGGAGCTGCTGTAGAGGCAAAAGCAGCACGAGGAAAGAGTTTCTCTCTTGAAGAGTACAGTTCCTTCTGTATTTCCCCTGTGCTCTCTGAGGAAGGAGAGCAATTCCCAAATTGCTTTCAGTGCCAAAAAAAAAAAAGTCCTACCAGCAGTGTCTGGGTACCAGAGGGGGTGAAACACAGGCTCTGTATTCACCTGCTTTGGGAGGGCTTGAGGGTCTGTCCATGAAGTCTTGCTCCCACAGATGCCCAGGTGCAGCCTGGAGTGCAGTGCAAGGAGCACTGAAGGTTTGGTGCCTGGGCTCTGTCTCCATTAACTTCTCTCCTAAAGCATTCAGTTTTCTTGGTCCAAACAGCACCATGATTAAGGTCCTTTAACCAAGCAGGGTAGCCACATCCTCCCTCATCTCATGGGTCCTGCAGATCACCCTTCAGAACTGAGTGTGTTCCACAGTCTTCACTTTTGCACATTTAACCCTGAGTTTTTGTTGTTACTGTTCCAAAAATAAAATCACTGTCTAGCTTTTAATTGTTTGTAAGTATTTAGAGACACGCTGTTTAGGCTACTACTGTTCTACTCCTACTCTAGGCCCCTCTGTTTATCATTTACATAGAATAGCACAAAACCTGATCCAGGTCAATGCAAATCTTTCTGCTGATCTCATGAAGCATTGGATCAGGGTCTCAGGACCTGTTAGGGTCAGGCCCCATTGGGCAGAAGGGCTTCTTCTTTCAATTAACAACCAGTCAGCTGTTCTGCTTTTTAAAAATCTGATTACTCTATTGGTGTTTTGAGTTGAATCATTTCCCTGCTGTGACGCAGAACACATGTAAATACAGCATAGGCAGAATCCCATTTATTTGTAAGTGTTTCTCTTCCATTAGGAACAGGCCTCGTCTGGCAGCCACCGCACACATGGCTTTCTCCTTGACTGCTATGGGAGAAGTAGCTATACCATCTGCCTCCCATGCAGGGTGATGATCACGCTATTGTATTTTCTGGAGCCTTTCTGACTGCCCATGACTGAAAAGAGTGTCACCGATGGGGTGATATGGAGTAGTAAAAGCTTTGTGGTCAGACCCTCCCTCACTTGTTCTAAGTTAAATAGCTCTGTGTTTGAGATCTGGCGTGTTTTTTGCTGGGAGATGTCTTCTCATGCTTAGACTTGAATCCAACCTTTAAAAATAAGCAAGCACATCATGGGAGTAAAGTTGTCTTTCTGTTTGCACATTTACTTCACAGTCGTCACATCAGCTGTTCCTTCCTGCCCTGCTTCCTGCACTTCCTCAAGTGGGTTCAGTTCTCCCTCATACTTTGCTGTCTCCCCCAGGCAAAAGAGGGGACTTTTTGATGGAAAAAGGAAGATTGTCCTTTAACGGTGCCCGATTTGGTACTGGAAATATGTTTGTTTTCCCCCTAGGAAATGGCTCTTGGAAAAGAGGAGACAAACATGACCTTGAAGCCAAGAAGGCGTACTCATACCTCCAGACCGTCACTCTGCTAAGGACAGTGAAACCTGAGTTTGAAAAGTTTTCCTTGGAGGTGAAAAGTTCTGTTCAGAAGCAAGGGCTGCATGAGGATGATTACGTAAGTACTTGTTTACAGGCTTCAGGTTTTAGCATCTTTGAAAACACTCTTCTAATTAAAGCAAAAGCAGCACGCAGCCCTTCTCAGGTCAGAAACACCTGGTTTCATTTATGAAAACTCACCATTGCCCATGTAATCTCCTTTTGCTTTGTTTGGCAATATGTGGTGCTTTTTTTTTGGTTTTGTTTTTCTGTGGGTAAAGCAAATGCCAGCTAGAATAGACCTATGCACAGTCATCCATGATCAGTTGTCCTGTGTTCAGGGCAACTTTTTTTGTCTTCTCCCAATACTTTTCTTCAGTAAAAAGAGATCTCAGAAGATGCACAGACTCTGTGTATTGCATCCGATGATGAAGTTTTTCTTAACGATAGTGAGAAATATGGTCTTGTTTCCCTTGTGAGCATATTTAAATTGTTACTGTTGTTTATTTTAAACTGTCCAATTGTATCACTGTAGTCCTTGCAAGCCCTTTTAAATCCAGGGGAGTTCCAGTGTCCTCCAGAGGTGGATGTGGGAAAGTGTACATCTTTATTTTTTCTCTCTCCAAATGTAGGAGGAAGATGCCTCTGAAAACTGCTTCTGAGCTACAGCAAAGCTAGTTCTTTAGGTATATTCATAGAAAAGTCTTCTGTGAAAGCAAGAATTTATAGCACATACCTATAGGGATTTCTGCATGCTGATACAAGTACTTGCCTGATAGTCAGCCCTCCCCATAATGGAGAGTAAACTTTCCAAATGCACTTAAAGAAAAGAGCCTTGAAAGGGGTTTGGTCACTGCTTAGCTGTAGGAAACGAGAGTTGTAATACAAACAATTCTATAAGAAAAAGGACTGTCAAGGGAAAAACTTGAATTTATTGCAGTTAAGAGTGTGGCACAAAACTTCTTTCACTATCACACATGCCTACCAATAGAGGAAACAACAAACTGGTAATGACAGAAGACATTTTGGCTTCATAGAATAAAGTAGTATATTATGTTGTTTTTTCAAGCTAATTCAAATGTTGCTGTGAAATGTATTCTGTGAAATTAAGATGCTGCAGCAAGGGTGGATTTGCTTTGAAAGCTGACTCTTGAGTGAAAGGACAGGAACTGAGGCATCCAGAGCACCTGCTTTAACACCTGAAGTGAGATTTGAGGGGAATTTAGGTCCTAAACTCAAAAAAGCAACCTGAACCCCTCATTTGCCAGCTCCCACTTAGGCACCTACCTTAGTTCTTTGCTTTAAGCATTGTGTCCGCCCCCCCCCCCCAGGTGAAGGCATCGTCTTTGATTCAAAGCAAAAGCTGGTGAACTTGAAGGTTATGCTAATAAATGACCCCTCCTGCAGTTTATTGCATAACCTCAGCTGTCTTCAGAAAACCTGTACGAGTTAGAACTTTGATATATTTTATTTAAAATGTAATGTTGAGTCACATCAGTGGCTTGCATTTTTACTGTAAAGCTTCTAGAGTCTATGCAGGCAGAAACAATTTTTTGTTGGCATTCTTTGCCTCAGGCAAATAGAGACACCCCAACTGACAAGTTCAAGGTGCTGCTTTCTGAAGAACCTGCTAAATGAGTTTTGAACAAGGCAAGGGACTGTGATTTGTGCTGTTTTCCCCTTTTCCCTCTGTGTGCCCCTTTGCAGATGTTACTTGGCAGAACATCTACCTTGAAAACCTGCTATCTGCTCTTGGTTGTAGTTGTTGAGAAATGTAATTCTGAATATTTAAGATCCAGTCGCCCCCAAAGACTTCCAGCTGTAGGGTTTTGTAGCATTTCTGGTTTGGGCAGCGTGAAATTTTCCCAAATGAGTAGCACTGTTAAACTGGCCAAGAGCTCAGGATCCTGTGTGCCCAGCTCACGGGTGGTGGGCTGTGTTAGGGAGGGCAGTTTGAAGCAGCAGGGAGGGATGCTTTGGTCTTCTGTAGGATGCAGACCCACCTCAGACCATGTGCCAATTCAGCATTGGTGCATGCTGAGATACAGCAGTGTCACTGGATAAATACGAGCCCTGTTATGTTCAACCAGACTTGGATCTGCGAGAGATCAAATCCCCCAGTGCTGGCAGGGGAAGGTTTTGCTAGCTAACATGCTTGCTGGGGACATTCCTTGCAAGTCTGTGCACCTGCTGCCAGAAGTCCTCAACTCTCTTTTCTTCAGTCCATGCTTGCTTGTGCAATCAGACCTCTGTGCTGGCAGCACTCCTGGCTGTCCCAGTGCGGCTGCATGGGCGCCTGGCTCCCTGCCGCCTTCCCTTCCTCCCTGGCTGCAGGTGCCTCATCCTTTTTCTGCCTGGCTCTGTGGGCTGCTTCCCCCATCTCCCCTTCCACCTGGCTGGGCACCTCTTCTTGCTCCAGAGCTTTTCACCTTGCTCCAAGCACTGCCTGCCCCCCAAATGTCAGCCTTTTTTAGGGCCAGGCAGTGCGCTGGATTCCTGCTGGCATTGCTACAGACTTTTACACCTCTCCCCACCCTTCCTTTCCCATCTAGCTTTCTGCACCCTTCCTGGTCTCTTCTCACTGCCTTGGGGCAGAGAGAGAACTTGTGATATATCTATGCCTACTGTAGTTTCCTGCTGTTTGAAATGACAGTTCTTGACTTATGAGATCTTGAATAACTCGTGGTGGAGGCCTCAGGGATTTGGGGCTCCTCATTTAGGAACTACGGATCTCAGCTGTTGGGAAAAGAGGTTTGGTTTCAAATGCAGAATCTCCTGGTATTGCACTGATGCTTAACACACAGATCTCAGTAGACCCTCCCATACCTGCTTTCTTATAGCCTCCTAACACAATGGGAATATAAAACCTTTTTTTAGAAGGGATGTTCTTGGGTTGAGTATAGCAAAAAACTATGATACTTTGTTAACAATGTGTGAATTTTAATAATCTGGTCTGCTTTTCACTGTTTATGATGAATTTTACATTTCCTCAGTTTGGACAATGAGAAAGAGATGGAGCAAATTCCCTTAACTGATTGTCTTGCTGCCACATTCAGAGGAGAAACACTTTGGGGAAGTCTTGAGGCTTAATCTAGCGAGGAGAAATAAAAAGCCAAACTGAGGTCCAGTCCCTTCCTCTCTGAAAGATGTCTGCATAGTGGACATCTCATTAACAGTGCTTTTGGCAGCATGGAAAGCAAGTGGCCCTGTTAGCCTCATGGCATGCTGACCATGGCTGTTTTCTTCAGGGGAAGCTTGCTAGGCAGAGGTCGTTCAGCTGAGTGGGCTGGGAAGTGGGAGAGACTGATTTTCTGTGCTGGATTCTGCTCCTAAAAACAAAACCTATGGGGGAAGACAGTCTTTGGTACAGTCTATCTCAAATCCTATCCGCGGGTGTTGAAACAATCCTCATCCTTTTCTGCAAGCCCCTGGAGGACAGATTCGGAGAAATTTGGATTTGAAGCATTCAGCGTTTCTGCTACTCTGTGTGGATTTTTCCAGTGTTACGGGAAAATGAGGCCTGGATATATGGCCTAAATTATCTCACAGTGACCCTAACTAAAACAAAAGCAGTTAGTGCTGCCATTTTGTCCTGCCCCCTTGCCAACATTAATCCTAAAGGCATTATTATCTACCAGAAAAAGAACATTATAAAAATGGAAAATAACCAGATGACAGAAGGAAAGATAAGAACGACGGAAAGGGCAAAGTCCTAAAAGAGCAGTTGTCAAATTGCTGGACTGAAGAGCACATATGGCCCTTGGAGAAATAACGGGTCAAACAGTGTTGGCCATCTTCATTTCCAGCTGTGAAATTACACAGAAAGAAGTGAAATTCAGGGAACATGTTCTGGATACTTCTTTCCCAGGTCAGAAATTGCTGTTGTTTTGATAGGGATGTTATATTATAGTGATGGGAAAGGTAGAAGAACCTGCACCTTGTGCATGGGTAGGAAAGTGTTGGAGAGGCAATTTCTGATTTCTCAAGGAATCTCTGTTCTGAAGGAATAAACTTCCTTAAACACCTTTTAACCGACCACCAGTGAAAATAAGAGTGTAAAGGGGTTCAGAGAAGTTCTGAGAAGGCATCTTAAAAGTATTTGGGTACGCAGTAACTGCACAAGGTAAGGCTAAAAAGAATGATGTTCCCTGCCTGCGACATCCCACTGCAACAGTTGCTTGACAGTCAGCAGTGCCTGTTAGTAAATATTATTAGTTTGCTTTCTTATCACTTTCTGAGTCTGAAAGCAGTTACTGTCATGTTAATATAAGCCAAAGGACTGGGCTGAAGCATCAGATCTGCTCAGCTCTCACTTCAGCATTTAATAATGACCTAATTACTCTTTCAATAAACATCATGTTGTTCTGTAGAAGGTCTGGCCATTTTTTATACCTTCCTGGAGGCTGACTTCTTTGATAAAATAGCCAAATGTGGAATTCTTTCCAGAAATCCCTGTAGATTGGGTGTTCAGGCATAGGAACAGTAGAATCACTTTAATGTTGTTACAGAAACTACAGCATTTTTCTCACTTCTATAATGTTAATACAGTACCAAGATATTAACAGCAACATGTCCTGGAATTTATAAAGCAATTGAGATCCTCTGTTTAATAACAACTTACAGGACAAACTCTGCTCACAGATCTATAGCAGAGGTCTGGCAGACAGCAAAGGGAATTGCATGCATTTGCTTGAAGGAAGAATTTGAAACTGTTTCTGAACTGGTGTGTGAATAGGTCCCAACAGATGCTCTAGTTAAAAATGCTTATGAATAAATAGCATTTCAGTTAAAGTATATGCATAACCCATTTTTATTAAATAATGCCCAACACTAGATGAATTGGTGGTAGGCTGCAGTTTGAAAGTTCTTAATGGACCTTCTGTTCCTGACTCAGGTCTAGAATTCAATAAATGCTTTTTTACGTCTGACCCAGTATTCTGAGTGGGGATGATTTTTACAGCCCAGGATATTTGCTCTTCTGAGGTTACAGACCACCCCGGCTTGTTTTTTTTTCTTCTAATTTAAAAGCTGAAAATTTAACTAATTAAACAAATATCTCTGCTGTGTTAACTACATGGCAGCATTGTTTGCTAGGTAGATATGTGGATTTTATCCTATCCACAGCCTTTTTCACAACACTGAAAATGAACAGGAGGAAGAGGGAACTGGAGTTTGATTTGCCTGCGAAGTTATCTCAGTGAAAGAATGTGTACAGAGTCACAGCTACGTAGATTAATTAGATAGCGAGATGCTATTACCTATTAAAAAGGGCAAGTCTGTTACTTTTAACATTTTCAGCCCTCCTAAAGGAGAAACGGCCAGCATAAGAGCAACTGTTCGTGCTCCAACAGTTAACTACAAAAGCTACGTGGGAGGTAGCTGTGCTCATAAGGTTTATCATCTCATCCATAACATCCGTGCCAGACTCTTCCCTATGTGTATTCCTTACGTCAGCCTTTTAATTAGGATTGTACACCAGCTAGATAAGGGTTGAGAGAAGCAAGCAATTCAGTAATGTCACTGTGAGAGATGGTAGAAATGTAACATATTCAGCAGCGTATGTCCCACTTGTCTTTTTTGGGCACAGCCAGGCAAGATTAATGACAGTCAGGCTTTTGTGTCTCTTCTGACTACACCAGAATGAGAGTTTTTTGGAGTGTGTGGTTCTTTTTTTTTTTGTTTTTTTTTTAACTTTGCCAGGGAATAATTTGTTCAAATGAATAGATCTATTCAGCTGCTGGAGTGCTTTGCTAATTGTGTTTGAAAGAATAAAAAGCAAACCACAAGCTGCTTTCAGCAGCAGGAAAAAATGGGTTCACATGCCAGCTTATTAATAAGATGAATTCTATTAGTAAAACATATTTAGGATTTTTGAGCCCAGCTCTATACCCTCTGCAATTAATGAGAGTTTGTTTAATTTCCGTAAGAGCAAAGTTGAACTCTGGATTACTGAATTGGTGAATATAGCAGACATTTACTTATTTATTTATTTGCTAAAGTTAATGCTTTCTCAGTGGTATGAAAGACTAGTGTCTTCCACATTGGGGTCTTAGGCAAAAATATGGAGTAAAAGTATGTTATTTGCAGTTAACAGATATCATAAAAGACAGGAAAAGAAAGAAATTATTCTTCTCTCTTCCAGTGTGTTTCTGTTTAGTTTTTCTGCCCTCTCTAAGCATATTTTTGAAGGTGTCTTAAACCATGAATGAGATAATATAAAACTGTAGGTATATCTGAAAATAGTAACATCTGAACTCCGTGGGAATGTAAAAGTTTAGAATTGATCTTCGTATATATGTTGTATATTTTCCATAGCTCTGTGTTTTTACTTTGGTTTCCCAGATATTCACATTCCACTTTACTAAACCGACACATAGACATTTATGGGCAAGGCACTCTCCCTTTGAAGTTCTTGCTAGAAATATACCTTATTTTCTACTAAAAACGTGTGAAAAATGTCTTCCAGTAAAGTTCATAATCTGTTTTTGTTTGTGATGTCTCTCAATGTTATTTGCATTGCTAAGCTAATGAGCATAAAGCTAATGTGTCCAATTAAGGTCTTGTTTTTATTTAAATTCATAGGAATTTTGCTGTAGATTTTAAATGGTCCTTAGGTTTGGCTCTGTGGTGTTTGAATGAAGGCAAGAAAAGACTATGTACCTCATTCTGCACAAAATTACATTTAAAAGATGGAAGACATTTGCAGACTGACCTTCCAGCAGCTAATACCTTTCTCTACAAGCCATGTTCTCTGTAACTTGTGGAAATAGCACTCAATTGGAAGTTTCTTTTTTAACTGAAAAAGATTCTAAACTAAGCAAGGCATAAAGTAGAAGGTTTGGGTGTGACTGGCCTGTGTCAGGAGGCTGTTGGTAGCAAGCAGCAGGGCACAAACAGGGTCCTAGGCCGCCAGCTGGAAGCCCTTTCCTTGTCCTTTCTTGGAAGGTAGATTGGCTGCTCCAGCCTCAGCATTTCGATCACTGCAGAGGATTGCCTCTACTGGTAGCCAAAAGCTGCAGTAAAATATACTGGGTTAAAATTTCAGTATTTGAAATTTGCAGCAGCCGAACAATTTAATCAGAGTTTGATCAGGAGGGTGACAGGCATGGCAAGAAAGGATTCTCATCTTGTTTCCTGTAAGAACATGGATGGAGGGGCAGGTGATATTTCAAGGCCAGAACTGCATATGCATCGGTTTGAGAACTCAGAGAGGAGACACATCACCTCCACAGAGGCCTTCTGGCTAGATCCCACATGGAGATTGTTCAGGAAAGCTTTCCTGTACTCGTTTTAGCTCTAACTTTGGTGAAGGCTGTCCCGAATGACAGCAGGAGAAAGTCTGACTTTGTGACATTCAGGTGATAGGGTTCCTGAAAGAATAATACGGGTGGAAATCGGTAATACCCCAAGTCTGTGATCTTCTGCCACATTGGCACATTCATTTCTTATTGCTGAGTGCCAGGAGGTTAAACAACCTGAATATATCACTGACAAAGATCCACTCTCCAGAGCTGCAGATCAAGTATGAGGACACATCAGGCCCTGTACGTGTGTGAGTGAAGTTACCCAGGTGTATGACTTTGCAGAGAAAAGGCAGGTAGCAGAACTTGGATCTAGTCAGCCTGGGATGTGAAATAAGATCAGCATACAGCTCTGCCAGCTGGTTTTTTTTTTTCCCCCCTCCAGTGAATATTTAGCAAGTCCTCTAATGTGGAGGGGTTAATTTGTGAGGATGGACTGTGAGAATAAAGGTAGTCATGTCCTTAGGTACAGAAGGAGCGGTAGGAATTCACTTGAGGAAACTCCCAGCTTTCCTTCTCTCTTCAGTAGAATTTTTTTCATCAGGAAGAGAAGTCTGAAACAAAATCCAAAGGTTTAGTCCATTCCAAGAAGAACTAATACATCAAGGCAGATTGGAAAGACAAGAATTGTCTATGTCGCAGAAGCAAATGAATAAGAGGGGGCATGAGAGGCATGTGGGACTATGGGAGGAGGGTAGGTGAGAACCTCTGGTCGCCCTTTGCTCAGAATACAACAAGGAGACATTCAGTAGGCAGGATATGTGCATTTGGTGGGACATGCGTTTTCACAATGTGTCCAGTTAGCCCACCAGACTCCAGACCATGGGATACCTTAGGAAGTAAAATCTAGTGGGAGCTCAAGGACTGGGCAGTTAATAGGGAAACAAGAATGCCTAGATGTATAAAAGGAGAGCTAGAACAGAGCAAGGATTTATAACCTTCTTGGAAGGGTTGAAAATCCTCAAATTCTGAGGCATAAACATCTTGCTGCTGGAGGTTGGGAGGACATGTTCCAGCTGCATAGCTGGAACATCACTGTCCGCTGACCGCTACACATGAACATCTTTTGAGGTAGCTGCTGTACCTTTCCTTTTGCATGCTAGTGAATTCCTTGCAGGTATGCCAGCAGAGGAGGGGTGGTTACACAGCCAGCTGAACACCTTCCATCAGGTATCCAGTATCTGAAAGAAAATAACAAAAACAAGTCGTCATTTTTTTTAAATATTTGGAATGGAAACATAATTAACAGCAGCCTGAGGGTTTGCATTAGTTCCATGCCATTAAAGTTTACAAGTTAGTATGCCCATTTGCCCTGGTATTTAATAAAAGGATCATTTGTCATAGCAACCTCAGCCTCAGGTAGGCTCTTCTGGCAAATGATTTACTTCTAGCAGTGAGGTACCCACAGGTGTTAACAAATCCTCCTGCTCCCCCAGCACCTAGGTCTCCACTCCAGGGCACGCACACCCCGGGATGCCCTGCAGCCAGATGGTTGATGCCGGGCAGGGGAAGGGTGGAGTTCACATTCTCTCAAAAAAGGGATTTCATCCTGAATTTCTCTCATGCTGGCACAGCAGTCTCAGCCCTGGGGCTTTTAACATGAAAGGGGGCAGGTGGCGGTGCTTTCTTTTAGGGGATTTGAAAAGATTGGCTCCCTGTGGGGTTTTTGTACCAAAAAAAGAAAGGGGAAAAAAAAAAAGTGTCTCCATCCAGCAATGTAGTTCATTACCCGAGTGTATGAGTAACAGGATAAAATCAGTCCCTCCTTCTCCACCTTCTCTGCTGGCAAGGGTGAGGCAATGTGTTGGTGCTTTTGAATCCTGTTTTTATGTGCCTAAATTTCTCCCACTATTCAATAAGAAGCTTAGATGACTAATCCTGGCTCCAAGGGTACTTTAGAGCTAAGCACCACGTTTGGCAGTGCCTAAATCATCTGTGTTTATCCAGCCCTTAAGACTGTGTTTAAAGCAAACGCTCTGCTGGACAGCTTTTGCTAACCTATTACAAAGCACAAATACTATGGTCCTTTCACAGTGCTGCGAGTAGACGCTCTTGATAACCCTGTGTGGCTTTTTATCCTACCTACTGAAGACTTCACCAGCCTGCACTCATTTATTCGGAAGCTAGCATAGCATAGTTAAATTCAGTTTGAATGCGTGATTTTCCACAACAGTAATTTTTCTGAGTTTTGCATGAGAACTGGTGTGATCTTGAGAGTTTTCAGTGGAGAAAATAAAGTATTTTGATTTTTGTTGTGTGATGATAAAGTTAGAAATCCAGAGTCCAAAACAATCACGCATGAATGCCCTTCCTGTTTGTCCTAGCTCTGCATTTATTTAAACCAGTTAGCTTATTTTAGCAAGTGGAACTGATTTTTTCAGATGAGTGACTCTGTCATCCCTCAAAACTGAAATATGTTCCTATTGCAAAACAAACTTGCTCGCTGACATTTTAAACTTAAACTTTAATGAAAGTACTGTTTTTGGTTTCAAGATATTAATCTGCAATTAAAATGTTCTAACTCTTGTGTAATGCTAACTTTAAAATGTAAGCATTTGTTCCAGTGGTAGAATAGGTGATTGTCAGACTATCAGTGGGGTCCTTAGGAAAATCTATATAAAACAGAAGTGCTTAAATCTTTGTGTATGTTCAGTTGAAAAGAATAACTTTTAAAATATCCCTCCTCTTTTGCCATTGTGAATAGAGGTATGACTTCTAAGTATAGTTTTGTAACCTATCACAAGAATACCTCAGTAGTTAGTTATGACATGAAAACTTAAATGTAGAATGCTTAATTTTTAAATGATAGCTGTAACTTTTTTGGTTAAAATCCCTTCAGTGGTCAAGCCATGATATAATACTGTTTACTGGAGATCCTTTGCATTGGTCATTTATCTAGAGTTGGAGACTTATTATAAATATGGTGAAGCATATTTCACCTTAGCTGCAGGGAAGTATTAATGCATCCTCTGATTATTTTTTTTTCCCTTGAGATCTGGTCTAGGGTCCTTACAGCTGAATTATAGATATGAATATTATGTATGTAAAGTATGCATACAGGAAAAATTCCCCTAACTGATTATTATTTGTGGTTAGTTCAGTTCTGGTATGAAACAGTGCTACTCATTAGCTACATTGATTGCAATGCTTTGAGACTAGTGTTATTGTTCCAGTGAACTTCCCAGTCCCTGGAATGGGGCAGTTTTCAGCAACCTGTGCTTTGGACACACTGTCGGAGGTCCGAGGGGAGTTCAAGGCCCGGTGATGTCAAGCCGTGACTTTGGTCCAAAGTTCATGCAAATCAGCAGCACTAAGAGCCCCTTGATGTGAGCTGACTGTGGATTATGCTCTAAACGTGCTGAGGTTGAGATTCCCCTTTCTGTGTTTATTGGAAGGAACAGTTTTTGGCTGTATCTAGAAGGCTTTCTGCATGGCGTGTTGACAGCAGACTCTAGGGATTTAAGGCTGTTTTCTGGATAATCACACAAGAGGCTTGCAAGCAATAAATAAACAAGCAATGGGGGGCACTCACCAGTACTGTGTTGGAATGGTTCTTCCTTGGACTCGTGTATCAGTTGTCGCTGTGCTGTTTTAGCTGGTATTTTACAGTGCAGCTCCCCTGCAGCCTAGGACTGAATAGGTTTGGACTTCAATTCACAGCTGAGACAAAAGAGCAGCTTATGGCTGCCCTGGCTGGATGATACTGAGTAAATCTACCAGCTTTTCAAGAACTGGGTATTAAGAAAAACAAAGAAGAGAGCATGAAGAATAGGTAGGAGATGCAAGGGGAGGGGGGCAGGCTTTGCATTGCTTTTCTTTCCCTAACAAGAAAATAACCTTCACTGACAAAATCCCTGAGCTCCTTGAAACTGGCAGCTTTTTTAAAATAAATTCCAGACATTTTCTGTTGATTTCTTTTTATTTCAGCATAACTTTTTGTGGAACAAAGGGTCAGCTTATGGTCCGCATCTGACTTTAAAGCCAATGAGGAGTTTGTTATGGTATTTGTTGTAGGCAGTATTTCAGTCCTATTGGATTAAGCATCCTTTTGTTTAGGTGTAACAAGGTCAGCAATGGCTCGGTGTGCCTGGGGTACACATCAGCCCGTGTACCAGCTGGGTCAGATGCACAGGTGAACGGGGCAGGCAGACAAAGGCACGGTCGCTTCCTGAAGGAGAAGGGCTTAGCCATGGTAGAGTATCTTTGTGTCCAAATTGCACAGAAAGCAGTACCGGGAGAGGAGCTCTCTTGGATCTCCTGGCCATGCACCTCCCATAGTTAGTGCCGTTGACTTCTGAGGAGCTTCATGTGCTCCGGCACATTGGTAAACCCCATCGCAAAGGACCTCCTACAGCCAAGAGCCTGCGGTGCTTCGGTCTTTCTCTGCTTTAGGCTACAGCTGCCGGCAGCCACAGGGAAGGAGGCGTAAGCACTGTGCCCAACCTTGGGGACTGCCTGGGAGCACAGGATACCTGTGGTGTGACAAGCTACCCCCAATTGATGTTGCATGCTGAAAAATACAATAGCATTTGAATAAATCTTTCTAAAATATGCATAATTTTTTACTGTTCCGTAATATCCACCTTCCCATTGCCATTCCTGCAGTTTCTTTCTACGTAAACACCTTACCCTAGTGAATGCTTATCCTCTTTGCCTAAGGAGTGATACAGGATCCAGCCCCAGATAACAAATGAGACGTGGGACAGTTGCTTATCCTTTAGAAAACACAGTGCTGAGCTCGGGCCTAATGTGTTTTTGAGCAGGCATCAGTTAATTTATGTATCTATACAGAGCTGGCATCAGGGAATACACTGGGTGAGAGACTGTCCTTGGTTACATCTGTGTTGCCGTGAATTTGGTGTAATGCTGTATATTCTTTTTCAGTGGTGAACTAATATTGAGGAAATGGCCTTCTCTGGACAAGACAATTTTTTCTGTTATTTTTCTCTTTCTCCTCCTGTTTCTTTGAAGCTCTAAGGTCCAGCTCCATTAGAGAAGCAGTCTGTTTGCCCAGGAGAACAGGCTGTGTTTTTAACATGTTGGAATTTAAACATACAGCTCTGATTAACTGTTTTGTAGCTTTATTCTGCTTTCTAGTGCCGGGCTGGTTTCAGTGATATGATTGCGGTGGGAGCAGGTCAGGCCCCTGGTGGTGTGTCCATGTCAGTGGGCACCATCCTGCAAGACATGACAGCTGTTTATGAGAGCTGGATGGGTGAATCCTATGGCTTTGCCTTTGTTACACTTGGGAGTCCTTGAAATCCCAATCCAGATACATAGAGCTGACTGTTAGCTGTAGATCAGATTAGGAACTCTGCGAGTGTCTGCTGCATAGCGGCATTAAGAAATCATGCAAGGATGTGAGGAGCTGGACGGTGAGTTAATGAGGCAGGCAGGCAGGACAATCTATGAGAGTGTTAGAGGTGGTAGGACTAACACGTTACTCCAAAGATGAAACAGGACATGGCATTACTGCTTTGAAATGTGCTTCACATACTTGCAGGTAATCCTCAGATGTAAGAGCACTCTTCCCTCAGCTTCCAAGTCACTGCATCTCACTTCCATCCAGAGTTTCTTGTTAAGTTTATGCAAACCAAAAATTTAATGGAAAATTATTTTCCAACAACTGTATTTTATCTTTTTTAAAAATAAAATCATTAAAACCAAATCAGTTTATATCTGCCAGTTGTCTACTGTATGGAGATCACAAGCACTTTTGTTCTGAGTTGGGGCAGCTCAAAGCATGAGCAGAGCAACTGATGAAGGAGCTGCTGAGGGCCTGTGAATGTCCCAGGAGCAGAAGGAGCGCTTGGCTCAATGACAGCAGTGGTAGCAGTGTGCTGAATGGGAACGTGTGACGTCAGCGAATGGCATCAAAGATAAAATGAGGAGTATATTGCCAGGTAGTGTCATTCAGCAGTAAACAACCGAAGATGTGTGTCCAGAAATGGATGAAAAAAGCTATTCCATGAGTTTCTTGCAGAAGCTCATAAAGCAAGGACAATAATTGGCTTGTTGAAGAAGGATTGAGAAGAGAGACCTGAGAATTAAATTACAGCTGCTTACAGAAAGACTATTCCATTGAGATATGTTAAAACAGAACAAGGTAGTAGAAAAAACGTCACGCTAAAATGTAAGATGTGTTGCCATGCCACAGAAATCCATGGTCAAACAAAGTGGATGAACCAACTTGGCAGGAGACTAGTTTGAAATGTGATATATGTATAACTGAAATACAGCTGCTATATTTGAACTATGTTGCTGTTATTTTGGCTGAGTCATGCCATACTTACATAGCATGGTACAGCATTGTTAAAATTCACAAGAGTTCGCTTACAGCATTCATAGTTCTGAAGTTTTATGTGATTGTAGCATCAAACTTCCAGATCTGATTGCTTTTAAAGTTTCATCCCTGTGGACTAATCCAAAAGATACTGAGCATTAGCTCACCTGAGCATTACCTCAAGCTGTGGTATCATTGTCAGGTACGTAACTTGGTAAGACACCTGCAAAACATTGGGATAGACGCCATGCGATCCCCCAGAGTCCTCAGGGATTTGGCTGGGGCTATAGTTTGACAGAACCTGAAAGTCACTGTGGATGTCCTGGGACGTATGTTCAGACAGCCAGTTTGGGGGATATTAGCTGTCTGACTTTGTAGGAGGAAAAAAAAGTACAGATCCCCCTGCCTAGCACTGAGGTGGTATGGATTGCTGTAATTGCTGTGATTCAGAGCTGGGCAGCTCCAGATGGAAGAGAGTAACGTTACTTAACAGTCAGTGGGCAGGATACGGAAAATTATGCGTCCTGTGTAGCTGTAGCTTGGCTGTCTTCCATGTCGGTAGTATTTTGCATTGCTGTGTATGCTGTTAACACCTTGATATATATGAATGGTGTGGTCACACTATAGCTGCTTGGGGAACTATAACTTTGAACCGTGTAAGATTTATTCATGTGATTTCCATGGAGAGGGTTTTTCTCTAATGGATGGTGGTTAATTAGAGTAGAAAGGTAGGAAAATAAAAAGAACAAATGTATGTTTATCTCATTCAGTTTTCCAGCTATGCAGTTAGCTTATCTGCTTTTAATTATACTGTAGCTTGAGTGGGACGTGAGTGTGATGTGGAAGGTATTGCAGGACGGGGAGTTTCACATATTTGTGCTGCAGCCTCCAAAGAGGTTCAGCAAAGTGGCAGCTTCTCTGCTGCTACTCATATTGCTCATGACACATTTTGGTGGGGTGGCTGTGCTGCGGAGTCAGCAAGACTTTAATAGACCTGACTTGTCGATAGTATTCACAGCATTTGGAGTTAACCTCTCACTTGTAGTTTAAAAATCAGCATAAAACGAATTGGAAAATACTGTCATCAAAAATGTCTGCTTTTATTCGAGCTCAACTAAAAGAATTAGTAATTGCCTACAAGATTAGGGGATCTTTAAAATCTTAAGCTGTGTAGTGTCTTCCTGAGGGCTATCTAAGGTTGAACCACACATTATTAGCTACCATGCAGACCTTCGAGCAACCTATAAAGACATCTTCACAATTATTCTTGTCCCCACTTGACACATTCATGGAAAGTCCACTTCTTCTAGCCCTTTAAACCTTTCATTCCCACAATAGTATATTTCTTGCAGCAAGGGAAGAATATATTGTTTTTTACAAGTGTGATCTGCTTTTACTGACAGATATTCTAAAACCTGAATAAACACAGACCAAAAAAATGTAAAAATTGCGGAGAAAAGTTTGGTGTCAATCTGGTCATTTTTGATAGGTTGTCAAGATTTTCTAAAGATATCAATCATTTGGGTACTTCAGTTTTGGGATATGCATCTTGAGAAGCTTTGGTGTCCTGATAGAGTGATGTCACTGTCTGCAATTCAGGCCTCTCTTTAAGTTATTTCATACAGCACACTAAGTCTTGTTTCTTTTGAAAATACTGGCTATTTTTTTTTAATTTTCTACATGCACATGCACACATGCGCGCACACACAGATTTAATGCTTAGATACCTAAATAATGCTAGACAGAAATTATATGAAACTTCTCAAGTATATGTAGGCTGAAAATTGACAAAAAATTATTTTTGAATTGATTGTAGAACGGAAGCTATGTTTAAAAAAAAAGAAAGGAGGGGGGAGGAGAAAAATAAAGAAAAGTCTTCTTACCCATGAGATACATGAGGTACAGTAATACTCAGAGCTAATCTTGTCCAAAAGGGAAGTCCTGGGACACCATTCTAGTAAGTCAGGAGTGGTATCGGATTCACCATCTGGCACAAATTTTGGACTCTTTTTATTCAGCAGGTTTGTTGTAGATGATCTTAGTCACAGCAACAGGTCTGCAAAATGAACCTGAATAAACTCTAGGCAAGTAGAAAATGAAACACAGAAATAGAAACAACAACCCCTTCAAAATTATCTCAGGTTGTTAAATAGCTATTTCATACTTGAATATTCCTCCTGTCTCAGATGTTCTCTCCTTTCCAGCTTAGAGCAGTCCTGAGCTCTGATTACATGTCATGCATCCCATCCTCAGTGCAGGACCATGCAACTTCTGAATGACCCAGCAAGATGATAGGCAGGAAAACTTTATGCCCTTCATGGTATCCTGTATCCCTCTTCAAAAACTGGTGCTGGAGAAATCTGAAGAGTAGCCAGTGTGCCCAACATTTGCTTGGCCGGGGAGTGCTTTCCAGCTGCAGTTAGTAAATACTACTCTTTTTCTAAAAGACTTGAAATAGCATAAATTGCCAGTAGTTTCACCTTCCTTGAGAATGTAAGGGAAAATGCTGGATTTTGTACTAGAGGAACTGCGAGGTGGCACGGATGATTTTCTGATGATTTGCCTATGCAATGTCAGGACTCCTGGCCAAGGGGCAAGGCAGGAGGCTGCAGCAATACCCTCCCAGACTGCCAGGCGAGTTTTGCCAAGGCTCATCTGGCAAGTCTTCTGTAGCGTCTACAGGAGGGTTTTCAGGCTGGTTGCATGGGTAGATTTCAGATTGAGCAAGTTAGCTGACAAAACAGATTTTGATGGTTGCTGTGTTACACTGAGAGGTCTTTGCCATGGACAAAGGAAGCGACAAATAGCTTTCCTTGAAACTCATGCCAACCACAAGCTGTAAATCAGTCAGCAGGCAATCAGAGAGACTCATTCCTTCTCCTCCTGAGAGAATGAGTGTCACATCATGAAAGCCTGTGTTTGATCATCCACAGGTCACTTGGATTCTAAGGCTGGCACGTAAAGCGGTGGCCCAGCTTTGTGAGTTGCTTTTTTGTCTGTTTGTTTGGTTTTTGTCTTGAAAAATTAAATCCCCCACTGGCAAAGCCTGTCCTAGTGTGCACTTTCTCCATCAGCTCTTACTGTTCTACCAAAAGGTTGACTTTCACCTTCTCTTTTGTGCTTTCTCTTTAGGTCAAAATAACTTCAGCTGCATTTTAGTCTTTGGCTGTCTTACTGAACTGAGCTGTTCTGCGCCTTCTGTTACACTGGCTTCTTTTTCCCTAAATTTTGGTGAACTTTCTTAATGAAACATAGGTCAAAGTTATCTAAAAGTCCAATTTTAAATGCCAGAGAAATGTAAACTTTCATATTATCAGTGAGTGGGTTTAATTCTCCTTACTGTTGGCAACCAGTTTAAGAGTGAAAGAATGTCTTGTATGTAATTACATAACCGGGAGCTTGGTTAGTTCAGCTCGGCCAATCAACTATGTAATACTTTTTATCTATGGAGCAGTTATTTACTTAACTGGCTACATCTTTTTGCTCTTTTAATGTCCAGCTAAAACTGTGGGAGTTCAAGCAGTGCTTTATTTACCAACATTTTTTAGTTGTTTAGATATACTGAAATTGAAGATAAGCTAAATATTGTTTCTAACCAGGAGAATATTTATAGAAGGGTGTTGTTCACTGGAAATGGCAATAAAAGGCCCCATAATGTGCTACAACCTTTGCTTACACCTTTGCTATTTCCAGCACATCAGGCACTTTTCCAGTGTAACTAAACTGTGAGTGAATGGGAACATCCTTCTTTCAGCTGAAAAGATAATTAATTCTGAATTATTGCACATCAAGCTGGGATGTGCATCAAACAGGACGGAGATGTGAGTTGCTGCTTAGAGGAGAGGAATACCTGTGCTGTTCAAGGCACTTGCATGTCTGCTCCTTGGTGATGGGCCCAGATCTGAACTCAGCACCTAACGTTCCTTGCTTCATCACTGAGGTGCACATGGCTCGGGTGAACAAATCCGTAACGTTTGTGCAGTGCTCTGCTTTTAACTATTTCTGATACTCAGAGTGTTGCAGGACAAAAGCTGCAGGCTGGCTGTATTGACTCGTGGAGGACATCACCAATTTGCAGCAGTCTCCTTATATTAGTGTTAGAAAGCGACATTTTGTGTAGTTCATGTCATTTACTGAAAAAAACTATTAAAGATAGGAAACTGTTCTCCTGGCAGTCCCAGAGAATGCATTACTGTACAGGGTAAGCAGCTTCCTCCATTGCTCATTCACTGGTGGAGAGATGCTCAGCTGAGCAAGGGCCAGAAATGGAAGTGGTAATCATTAAACAAGCAAATCCACCAGTCAGTAAAACTTGTGCTCTCCAAAAAAATCATGGCAAAGCATACTTCCCAATCCTGACAGATGCTAAGTCCTTTGTGCAGAGGGGGGAGGACGTTCTCGGTGCTGCGGGATGAGGGTGCTCAGCACCTTACGGAACCTCACATGATCAGCAGCAGAATTTGTGCAGTTTGGCATGGAAACTGTGATCAGCAAATTTCTCCCCTATCTGCAGAACTATTCAGACACAACATTAAAGTGCAATTTGAGCGTTCAGAATAGCAGATAGTAGTTAACTGTTTTTAAAAGTGGGTCAAAAGTTACCCTTTTCCTCTTGCTTTTTTTTTTTTTGAAACACATTCCTTTGTGTTTCAGCAGTTGAGAAAATAACCCTCCAAATTGGTTATTTTGATTAATCTGGAGATTTTCTCCAGTTAAGCAATTCCGTAGGGAAGACAGATGTTTTTCATGTGTCAATTGCCATTGCTTTTTTTTTTTCTTTTTAGGTGAACATGTTTGTGGAAGGATTCCATGATGCTATTCTTCTTTATGCTCTAGCTTTACAGGAAGTCCTGAAGTATGGTTTCAGTAAGAAAGATGGGGAAAAAATTGTTCAGCAAACACGGAACAGAACATATGAAGGTAAGACGTAATATGGAATTCCAGTTTTCAGAGTCAAAAAAAATGCAGGTCTTTAGTGTGTGCAGAATAAGGACCAGTGCCTATCCAACTCTTAAATGAGAAGCAGATATCCATATGAAACCATGTACATTTTTAAGGCTGCCTCACATACCAGTCTAAACTTTTTTTGCACCATCCCTTGAGGTGTTATTCAGTTCAAAGAACTAACAATTTAATGACCCTCACTGATGTTGTAAAGAAATACCAATAATTTTCTCAGGCTCCTTTGTTTTTGAAAAGATTACAGCTGCTCACGTTACTCAAGTGCATCTATTAGCTCTCAGATTGCCTCATTCTTTCCATTTGACTTTTTTATCTTAAAAGGCTGGGAATGGATCGAAGCAAGCAGGTGCCAATTTTTTTTGTTTCTTGACAGGCTCTTTTGGGCCCTGGAAGGATTTCCTCCCAGCCTCTTTCATGACTTTTGCATGTTATCTCAGAGGCAGCAGCTGAATAGTACTGTGACTTTCTGTGCCTAATCCTGAAGGCTGTGATTCCGCAGTGCAACTGGCACGTGTTTGCCACCTTACTGATGTAAAGCTATGTGAGTGCTTTTGCCAGGCAGGGTTATTAATAAAGAAACAGAGTTCTGATATTGTTGGATTCATCTATCATCTCTTATAATATTCCAGTCTTTTGGAGTACAACTGATGAGATTTCCAATGGAAATGCCTAAGAGAAAGAAACATTTTCCCTTGATAAGAAGCCAATTATTAATTTAAACATCTAAGGAAAACTCAGTGGCCAGATTCTCTGCTCTAAGAGCACACACTGGACATAGTGGAGGAAAGCAAGAAGGACAGTGGCTGAAAACCTCTTACGTTCTCAAATTATGGCTGAACAGGAGGCAAAACAGCCCACAGTGTGGCTTTAGACAACCCTGGGTTTGCTTTAAATGATGTTGGCTGCAGTCATCCCATAAGGACACCTGCACCAACTGCAGACTGTGCTCAGTGCTGAATGCCTTGTTATCTCCCGTCTCATCCATGGCTTCCCAAAACATACTCCTTTAACAGAGGTAACCTGCTGTTTAAAGAGTTGCCTCACTGTTTGGCCATCCTATGAATGAACAGATGCTCCAGCACAGCCTGTCTGTGTTTTCTTGCCTAATATTCTGCTCCAGAAAGCCACCAGATGATGTGCCCATGCAAGACTTCTCTAGTGCCATGTGCTCCATGCAGAGGAGACCACAGGTTACACAATAGGTTCTCACACCTTATTTGTAAAACCAGCCAGGAGGAAACGAATGTTCTCTTTCCCCACTTGTGAAAACCAGTTTGTTGTTGCTGGGTGACCTGTCACAGCTATTCTGAAAACATAACTGCCAAGTTGAGCTGTGAGGGCACAGCTTGCAAGGTCAAAATGCCATATAAGTTATATGCCATCTCCTCCCTGTGGCAGTACTTTGCTGAACTTAATTTTACAAGGATAGGCCTGATTTAAAAAGAAGCCTTCAACCTGGCTTCTTACAATCCAGTCCTTTTAGGAAAATCACATCCCTTTATCCTGTTTGTAAGCACCTTTCTAAAATAAATACAGCATCACAGCATACAGTCCATCCATGCAGTTACCAGGTCTGTTGCAGGGCTGAGGCTTTATAATTCACTTAAATTTTTGCAGGCCTCGATCATCAGAAATATAATTGCTGTCATTAATTTGTAATTGCTGACATATAGATCTCTAATTGCCTGTGCACCTCGTCTTACAGCTGGCTCTGAGTAGGTGACCCATCAGAAACCCGACTGGATGTGGATGCCATTTCACGCAGCATTCACAGACAGTCCCAACTGCCAGCCACAAGTGCACAGACAACAACATGTACTTCAGAAAAGAAGGCTGAAGTGATCAAAATATTTCTTGGGTTTACCAAATATGGGGAATACCAATATTTCTGGGTTATTAGAGACACCTTGATATGACTGAAGTCAATATTTTGTGGGCAGTATTCTTGTTCCATTAAGGTTTCCTCTGAAACAGTGGCAACATTTTTGGTATGTAAATATCTAACGTAATCTAACAAAAAGATAGTCCAGATAAAATTCTTCTAGATTCATCCAAATGTAGTACTACTTTGAGGTGTCGTAAAATTTCCTAAATATGCTTCTTCAGGAGGAATGTTTTAGGAAATATTGAAATTTCAACTCTTTGTTTTGATTTATATTGCAAGTCAAAAAATTAGTGTTTCCCATTAAAAAAAATCCCATAGGAAATCTGAATTTTAGCAAGTTCTAGTACCTACTCCAATAATTCAGTTTTGGCTTGCTTAGGCCAGGAAAGTGTCTGTTCCCTATAAAGCCTCCTGCCAAATCCAGCAACCTGATTGCCATGTAGGCAAGGACATTGCAGCTCTTTATAGCGGTCTCTTTCAGTGCTTTTGTAGCCAACTGGTTATGCCCATTCTGTCCTCCTGCAATAATCAAATTTGCAAATTTACTGTACTGTTATACTTAAAACTAGATGTTTGACAGTAAATCTTTTGATTAACAGTACATATGCTGAAAATCACAATAGGCCTAAACATTCCTGATATCACTATGTTAAAGTGGGAACAGAGAACAGATAAATGTAGGTGTGTTAATCTGTTGCAGGTTTATTGTTATTAGGTATGTTGAGGGGAATTTGCACTCTGGCTGAATAGCTGACTTCTCTTTTCTGATTTACAGTCACTGGCAGCCTGATTCTCTACTGCTTTGTGCCTGGCATAATCACGTAACCTGTGTAACATGGATATAAAGTGATGCTTGTTTGACTTGCACTGGCTTTGCACAGGTGTAAATTGCTACATTTGGTGTCAGGCAGTGGAAGATCACATTTCAGCAGCCTCTCAGCATGAGGACAGTTAAGCATTGAAACAGAGGTTGTACAGTCCCCCAGCTTTGAGGTTTCCAAGACCATATAAATCCCTGAGCAGCCTATTCTGACCTCCTAGCTGACCCTCTTTGAGCAGGAGGTTGGACTAGAGACCTCCTGCTTGATGTCCCTTCCTGCTTGAATTATGCTATGATTATAAGTTTTCCCAAAGTTTCCTAGAATATTAGTAGTAGTTACAGATACAGATGGTGTCTAAGACATGCACAATACATACCAGATGTTTAATTTATTCCTCATTATTAAAAACAAATTCTGAAATCATCAGGAATCAGACATGATTTCATGTATAGAATTTTTAATGTGACTTCATTGTATGAAGGGCTGCTAAGATGAAGCCATGACCTGTCAGTTAGAGTGGTCTTTAGAAGTCTAAATTTTGTTAAAGTATGTGAAACAAGACTGGCAGCTGGCCTAAGGGAATGTCAGATTCTACCCTCAAACGTGTAAAGGAAGGAAGTGCACTGGGGTCAAAAATATAAAATGAACAGCACCATATTATGCAGTTAATCATATGTAAATGAATGCAGGATTTAATGTACATTTAATGTACAGTATGTGGTTCCTCTTTTCTCCCTTCCCACCCCCCTCCAATATCCTATCAGATAGGATACAACGCTGGATTAGCTGCATGGGTGCCCCAAGCTCCATCAGGCTGTGGGGCTTCTGGCTGTGCCCTGGAGGTCTCTGCAGCGCATGAACTGGACTGTCTTTACTGAGACATCTTTAGCTATTTTGGGGCTGAGCTCTCTGTAGATAATTTGCGTTAAAAGTATTTTTGTTTTATTCTGGCCCACTGGCTCTCTGGATAAGATTTTTCTCACATATTCCCTAGTCTCACACATTTGATATTTAAAAAGGAGAAATGTTAAGAATTCAGGAATGCAGACACCGAGCTGAAATTACAATTTCTTTTGGAATGTCAACAAAAATGCTGGGAGACTGATGAGATTTCCTGTCATATCAGTCTGTAAAACCTGTCCACTGTTTTCTTGTTTTCCTTGGAAAGGCTCAGTATTTTAACTAATTAATTTTCTAATTCCTCACATGCCATTCTTTAGGCATTGCAGGGCAGGTGTCCATTGATGCCAATGGAGACAGATATGGGGATTTCTCTGTGATTGCAATGACGGACCCAGAGGCAGGCACACAAGAGGTAAGGAAACAAACACTATTTCAATTGACCACTGATGAGTTAACCAGTTTGATGTAACATCATATCATCTGTTTAGTTAGTGGGCATCTGTTTATTAAATATACACATTAAAATGGTATTGCTGAGTTTATTAATACATACATTGCCCTAACTCCAGCTGAAGCATATAGGTACCTTACCATTGCACTGTTAGTTGCAATGTCAGCATCAACCCGAGCTTTGCTAGCCTTCCCCATTTTGTCAGAGGCCAGCAAGCTGGACATTTTTGTGTGTGGATTTGAATCTAATGAAGGAAACTCTCAAATTATTGTTCATGTCAGAGCTGCAGTAAATACAAACTCAGGAAGTCTTTTTAAATGTCTATGATCACTAGTGCATTTTGGTGGGTAAAAATGGCTGAAAAACACCAGCAGTGACTTACAGACACTCCCGGGGTAGGAGTAATGATCATTACTTAAAGTTAGTAGGACAAATTGATTGGGATAAGTTTGATAGGAACGAAGTGTATCTCTTCTTTTTGCTCAGCGTGTTAGCTTTTTGTCATGTTTATCAATTTAGTCTAATTCTTCTAGCCTTCCTTCCTTTGCTTTCATTCACTTCCAATTCAGACTATCTTTCATTTCTTTGATGTTGCATTCCTCTTCCCCTTTAGTATATTTCTCATCTTAATTTCTCTCTGCTTTATGATGATACATATAAGTATACTTACAAGTAACATATTCAATATGCAATTATTTATTACTTGTTTCCGCTACATTCATTTTTGCCTTCATGCTTCACTCTGACTAATAACATGGTTTCTTTGATGTCTTTGTTTTATTCATTCTGCTGATTCCTTCCATGTCAGCATGAAAACTTTTGTTTCTCAGTGGAACAGAGCCAGACAAATCCGTGTTTGGTCAGAGCTGTTTTCCTAAATCCATTCATAGAGTTTAAAGCTAGAAGAAAACATCAGGTTACCTAGCGTGACCTCTGCTGCATCACAGGCAGGCACAGTCTCTTACCCTTGTATGGAGCCTGGTAGTTTACATGTGAGTAAAGCTCACCCTCTCAGAGGCATTCATTTTTCATTTGAAGACACTGAAAAACAGGGACTGTCTCACTTGTTCCCTCAGTGTTTGTTCCAGTGTTTAACCACTCTTGCTCTTTAAAAATGTGTATCCTATTTCTCATCTGAATCAGTTTGATTGCTGCTACATATTTGTTCTTGATAAGTCTTCCTGCATCCTTTTATATTCAGTAAGTCCTCTTGGTAGAGGAGAATTACACTGTAATAAAGACACCTCTCCCACTCCTGTTCGATAAATGAAACAGTCTCTCAGTGAATTGTGTGCTGCCTGCAAATGGTCTCCAAGGCTTTTTTTCTGTATTTTTTCTAGTTTACTGAATTTGCCTGTATTTTTGAACTAATATAAAAAAGTCTTTCTTTTAAGGTCTTAACTTGCAATACTGGGAGAAGAATCTGCTCCCTTATTTAATGTGAAATCTACCTTTGTGTACCTAACCAGGGCAAACGTTACGTGCCTTCTAAATCTTTCTCTTCAAAATGGAGTTCAGGTGTAAGATTTGAACTGGTTATCATTAGCCTGAATAAAAGAAGTGTTACTCTAATATCTAAACCCAATGTATTTATAGATATATCTTATCCATAATTGGAAACTTAGGCCTTTTGATGTGCTTCTGCCATCCCTGCTGACTACTTCAGTGTCTGTGCATCATATATGGCCTTTTACCTTTATTAGAGTGCATAGATTTTTGGGAACTACTTTCAGATGACTGACCTACTACTGTTGCCACAATTTAGTCCTGCAGCTTTGTAGTAGATCCAGTGTATCTTATCTTGAATAAAGCCTGGATTTACCTTTGAGGACAGGATGTAAATTCTAAAGCATCTTGATGAATTGGTCTGAAATAATAGCACGTTACCAGAATGGTAAACCGAAAATGCCTTTTCTATATAAATATAAACGACTGCAGAATTACAAGGTAGAGAATAACTGACTCTGTACTAATTCTGCAGAAGATGTGAAGGTTTTAGCTGAACCTCAAGTACCTCCAGGTCCATCCAAAAAAGAAAAGTCCATTCAGGAATGTGCAGTCAGGAACATCAGAACTTTAGTTGGCTGGGTGTCCTGAAGACCTCCACTGCAGTACAGCCAGTCCTGAGCACTCAACCCATGGTGCAGCAATTTAAGAAAGTCCAGGGAGAGCAGCAGGAATATGCAGAGGGCTAAAACACTTGTGTGAAGCAGGTTTATACAGAAGAGAAGCCTGAGGGGAGATATTATAGCAGTCTATGAATATGTAAACAGACGTTTCAGAAAGGAAAAGCCTCTGTGTCCACTGGCAATAGAATAAGTAGTGATGGATGATTACAACAAGGGAGATCTAGGTTGCATGTTAGGGAAAACCACTAACAGTAAAGATAGCTAAGCTCCAGAATAATTGCCTGCAGGAGCTGTCAAGGCTCCATCTTTGGAGGCTTGTAAGAGCAGGTTAGATAAGCATCTGCCAGGAATGCTTTCGTTCAGCTGATCCTGCCTTGGGGCAAGGCATGGACTACATGACCTCCCAAAGACCCCTTCAGCCCTATTCTCCGTCATTCAACATCCTGCCGCAAAAGTTCGAGTGATGCACCTCTCTTGTTTGCTTTCCATAGTTAACAGGAAAATCCTTTCGTTCCTTTCTTTTTTTGCATAGGTGATCGGGGACTACTATGGAAAGCAGGGACGTTTTGAAATTCGATCAAATGTGAAATATCCTTGGAGTCACAGCAGGCTGAGATTAGATGAAAGCCGTGTTTCAGAGCACACAAACAATACACCATGTAAATCATGTAAGTTTAGCGATGTAATGCTTGCATCCAGGCTGTCCGAGAGAGGAATCCATGCGGTGATGCAGCATAATGGGCTGTATTAGATTGCTTAGCACAGTTGTCCAACTGAGACATCGTGACTATGTCTCTCTGCTGACCATTCGGGAAGCCAGAGTCTGACAGCCCTGGATAGTACGTGGTCTGAATCACTCTCCTGAACTTAAATATGATAGTAATCATGATGCCTGCATGAGGCACTGGCCCAGTGTCCTGGAGGCTCTGGGACCTTCCAGGGGCTAAAAGGTAAAATCTCTTTTAGTCAGAAAGAAGCAAACGAAGGATGTAGCTGAACCTTTTAGTAGAGAATAATCATGTTGATAATTAGAACTTGGGGAGCCCAGTCTGACAGGAGCAGTGTTTGCTCTCCCAGTGCAGAATGATTTTTCAGTGCTGAGAGGAGGCACTGTGAGGAGTCCAGTAAGGTGAGAAGAAGTAAAGTAGGTTGAACAGGCTAACCACTGGGAATCCAGAAGGTTGGGACTACTCTCCACAGAGCAATGTCCTTGTTTTCCAGCATACTGAGTCTGCAGACCATGTCATACTGAGCAGGGCACTGCAAGGAGATAAGGGTAGGAAGATGGGGGTGCCTGAATGGCAAAGTGTGGTCTTAGGTCTTTGCAGGAAACAAATTGCTAGCCCTGCAGTGAAAAAGTATTCACAGCTTGTTAATTCATCAATCCCTCCAAAACCCTATGCATATAAATGCTGGAGAGACTGCTTCTAGGCCATGCCCTCCACGCTCAGCACAGATACACAGTGTAGCTATGCACCTTGTTCCTTCCACACATCTTGGTGTACAGAGACAATCCCCTCAAAGGGTCAAGGATAAACAAAGAGGAGGGAGCTGTTTAATTTCCTTATTTCTTCTCTGTTCCTTTCCACGAACCTGGGTTTAGGCATGGAGAAAGGGAGCAGGCTGCACCCACCTGAAAATGCCATTGTTGTTTAGCTTCCCTGTGCTTCCCAGAATGACAGTCCCTGCTAGGGTTCCCCTTTAGCCACTGTGTCCCCGCTCTGCCCCTGTTCAGACTTGGGGCAGGGCAAAGCTCATGTGGCTTTAACTTGAAACAGCATAGTTTCAGAAAAAGTCTGTGGAGCTGTTGAATAATCATACAGTCATTTTAGTAAACCTGGCTGATAGTTGGTTATGATGCTAAACCAGGTGAAATAAGATTGTTTCTTAGGTGATATTCAGTGCTGATTCCTATTACATGACTTGTTACAATCACAGTCCAGGTGGTGTGATTCAGATCAAGCTGTCCAGACCAGTTTCTTAACAACATTTCTGCATATAACATCTTTACGATTCTGACTTCGTTTGGCACTGACCTTGGGGGCTTGTTTAACCTCAAGGAAAGCAGGGACAAAAAATAAACATGCAGGAACTGGAACTGAAGAAAAGATTCCCACGGAGTCCTGAACTCTGAATGGCTTTCGTTATTGTCTGATGCTGGTCATTCATTTCCTAGTCCTGTGTATTTTCGAAAATGTGAATGCAAATAGTTCTCAATGTGAACCCTGATGGTTTATTTTTCCCTTTTTCAAGCAGGTGGTCTAGGAGAATCAGCAGTTACAGGAATAGTTGTGGGCGCTTTGCTCGGAGCAGGATTGCTAATGGCTTTTTACTTTTTCAGGTCAGTCCAATTAATTTAAATTTTCTTAAACTCTTTACTCTTTTATAAACCTCTCAGCTCTTGGCAGCACATCCTTGATGTGAAGAAGATGGGAGACAGAGAGGCACCATAATCATCTGTGGTAAAATTCCCACCAAAGACAGTGAACATACTTTGACTGTCCTTATCTTCTGTGCGTATCCAAATCATTTTATGGATTCAGAGCCTTGTCCTGTAAACGCTTACATCTCTGAGTAACTTTACTCGAGGAAATAATTCCAGTGTGTTCCGTTCATTCACAACTCCCTTGATAAAATGTCTTGGCCTTAAAAGCCGCCTTTCTTTGGTATTCCTTGCCAGCTTAATTGTGCAGTCTGTGATCGTGCAAGAGATTTATTTCACTTGCCTGGTACCATGCTTAGTTTTGATTATTGAGCAGAATTCTCCTGAAAGCTAGAAGGAGATTTCTGTTTTGGTTTAAGAGAACATTTGGATTTCAAAGCCGTACGTTTAACTTAATAAACTGGTGTCAGGGCTGGGTGATTGATGTTTCATGCCTCTTTAAGAAAAATAATGCTTATGTTGTTGGTCAGCAAATCTAAAGTGTTAAGAGTTGATCCTGCACTAACAGACCAAATTATTATAACACCTGTTCAGCATCCTATATATGGTGTGATTTATCCTCTTATGGCAAGGAACAGAAAAGACAAGTAGGAGAATAGAATTAACCTCTGCATATAACAATCAAATCATATTCTTCAATGAAAAGAATTACTTATAAAACACATTAACAAAATGAAACAAGCAAAACCTGCTTTAATTCACCAGCCTGCGTCCAAGTTTTCAAAATATCTCAGAGCCCAGGGTTATTCATCCAGTATTTATAGCTGAAATCTATAGGAAGACTGATGCTAGTTGCATGGCCAGTTAATGTACTGTTATAAGAGGAGAGGACCTTTGCTGTTCATGTTATAAAAACTCTATGGCTAGAGAAAAAGGGGTTTTTGCATGTGTTTAGTGCTTATGTTTGCATAACATAATGTAGACATTATTTGGGTCTAAGACAAAGCAAGATAGTTGAAACTGATTTGTCTTTGAAAAACCAAAAAAAGAGAAAAGATGTGTGTCTATATTGTATGTCATCATAGGCTCTTGCATTTTTTATACCTTCCCAATCTGAGATGATAACTTTTAGGTGTTTTTTTTAGCATAGCTGATACTGAGAGGGAGTTTGTGGGTGGGGACAGGAAATGTGGCAAAAGACTCATCCTTAGCTGGTATAAAAGTATATGAAGCATTCAGTGTAGGAACAGCTCTTGAACTCTTAAGCATCTGACACTAAGATTTGGGATGGAAATTTATGTGAGCAAAGCTGGGTGGATATCCATGCTTCAGCTCAACACCTAGTCGTCTTATTTATGGTCAAAGGGGAGAAATAGGCACATTTTTGGTGCAGTTCATGTCATCTTCATGTAAAATAGGTCAGAAGAATGCCTCCTAGAAAGGCCTATTTCTCTCTGACTATTAAGGAAGGTGCAGGTATCTCAGATGGACCTGCACATTGGAGACGTCTAAAAGCACGCAGGTGAATTTAACCCTGGAGATCTGATCGCACCCTTTGAAAGGAGAAATGTGGTCCTTTCTCCTTTAGAATAAGTGTATGAAACATGTCGTATCAGGATGTATGGCTCAGATTTTCAGAAAATGCAGATCTGGGAACTGTGTGCCTGGAAGCGATTGGTACCTGCAGCTTCTACAGTGTTTGTACTGCATATTCACCTTCTGATTGCATCTCTCTGATCATTTGGATCTATAATCACCACAAATGGACATGTAAATACTGTTTTGAGTGTGCATATGAACTCTGTTGAAGAATCTGTGTTGTGCTTCTGATATGTAGCTTTGAAAGGATTTAAAGGTGAAGAGCTGCATTTCTAAAATGTGAGCCTGTCCTTGTGCCTGAGCTACTTCTGTGCATTCTCTGACCTGTGAAAGGACTGACTTGAATAAGCATAAATGAAGAATATAGGTTTTTAAAGTTTTTTTTGAAGCCTACAGATACAGACACAGATGTCTAGGGGAGTTTTTCAGGATGGGTAGGTACCCGCTTTCTATTGAACCACCTTATCCGGCTAGAAGACCTTTTTAAAAATCTTGTTTTGAAAATCCTTCTTTCATCGCTATATGTCTGACTCTGACTCCTGCTACACATGCAGATGGAACAGAGATATCCTTGGCATACAGACATTTTGTCCTGCATCTGCACAAGCAGTTCTGTATGCAGAGGGGCTGGACTCTTAAGGCCCTTTTGAAAAATTGGTCCTGAAACCCAATAGATGCATAAATGCATAAAATATAAACGTGGGGAGTCTAATGATTTTTTTTTTTTGAGATCTGAGTACTAAAGAGGAACAGAAAAGCAATCTGAAGGCTTCTGTTTGACATATAAATTAGCATTAACAGAATTCTTCAAAAGGACATGGAGGAAGATGCACAGGAAAAACTGTCTGATGCATGAGCAGTTGTATTTACTCCTTATCTATCCTCTACAGCCCACTTCTTAATTCATCTTACTACCTCCACTGACATTATAAACATAGTAGTTTTCCTCAGAGGGAGATGGGAGGATTAGTTAGTTAATAAATAGTTTCAGTGAGAAATGCAACTGAATAAAGAGTCAGCTCCATTGTTTGAACTCTGCAGAAAGTGCCCCTGAATACAGGAAAGAAATTTGGCTTTGATCAGTATAAAGCAGTGATGTGACACAGTTCACATGCCACTTCACAAAAACTTCCTAATCACTTAGATCAGAAATTTTCAAAGAAACAAACGTCTGTGTCTTGATGCTTTGAGACTGCTGTGTAGAAATTAACAGGCATTCTTGGGCTTGGGTAAAAGTTTCAAGGCAAACTACTTTAATCTTTGACCAGGGCTTCACATTCTGTCGCATTTCATTTTTCAACTGGAACCCAGCTGTCCCCTACAGGCATTCTGTATAAGGGAAGTCCTGTTATCCTATAGCAGGAGAAGGATTTATCACTCTGTTCTTCTCCTTTCATGCAGAAAGAAATACAGAATAACTATTGAAAGACGAACTCGACAGGAGGACTGTAACATGGGGAAACATCGGCAGTTACGTGAAGACTCCATTAGATCTCATTTTTCTGCTGCATAAAGAAGAAGAAAAATAATCCCATTCTTCCTGGAAAAAGAAATTAGGGAAATGGACACAACCAAAGACATCAGTGTAAAAAGAAGAGGCTCTCGAAGAACTCACTCTTTTAAGCAGTAATTTTATCTTAATTTCTTTCAGAAGCTCAGGAATGATTTACTAATTACATTAAGCCACATGGCCTTTCATCTCATGAGAAAGGAAAATGACACAGTTTGATCTTATAAGACGTACTTAATGTGTAAAGACAGTATTTCTTAAGGCATATGCTAAGGGCAGCAGATTTGGGCTTGGTTGATGGGGATGCCTCTTTCTGTTCCCTTTTTTTTTTTTAGCTCCTACTGCCTCCTTCCTTAATGACATCTCCCTTGTGGGTATCGAATGTGGTTTCACAGACACAGGTGCTGCTTTGCTGTCAAATTGAAAAAAGGGGTTCCCTTGGGGTTTGATCCTGCATCGCTGAATGATTGCTGTTGATTACAGGGGATGCAGGATTGGATATATGGAGTTCATTCCTGGGAGGGAACTGGCGCTTGGCTGTAATTAACTCCACTGAGAAAGTCAGGCAGGTGGAAACACACACAAATCATCCCTTCCTTGTGTGTACAGTACTGCAATCAAAAGCACTGATTCTCCCTTGTACGCACTGGGAGTCAGGAACAGCTCCAGTGAAGGACGTGGAGTTTCACTGGTATAAAATAGCATGGGAGAAGACAATCAAGCCTCCAGAGAGGACTGGCTAATTTTTCAGTCTTATATGTGTTTTATCGTGCTCTTTTCTCTCCGCTGCCATCACCTTTCAGAGAGGCAAATATAGTCCATGAAGAGCCTGCTCCTGTTCCCAGTGAAGTCAATGGCAAAGTCCCATTAACTTCAGTGAGTACAAGACTACATCCGAAATATGTAAATATGAAAGATACAGAAGTGTTTGTATAGCAGAGGCAATTCAAAAGAGGGTCTTTTTGTGTAAAAACATTCCAAGCTAACATTTTATTTTTAGGATAATTTTTATCTTGTATTTTTCTATTAAAATATCTATTTTTTGCTTTGGTAGGATTAAAAATTAAGGGGAGTGAACATTTGAAGACATATTTTTTATGATAGGAGTAACATGCAGGGAAAGTCAATAGATGTAAATACATTTTAAAAATCAGTATTTGGGGAGGAGAAGGGAGTTTATGGATAATAACAAGCTTTCTGCCCCACTCTGTTCTCCAGGCATGTGCAACATGCAAGTAGTTATTTAAACAATATAAATGTGCTTATACAATTGTCCATATGATGGCCCTGATCCTGAAAATAATTAACTGTTCCTATGTTGGGTAGTCTCACATTAGTCAGTGAGACTAATCATTCATGTATGTACAATTAAACACACAAAGAACTACCTTTACGATTGGGGTGGTAAAACACTACTTAGGGCTGATTTTAATCTTGCTGCCATCAGTAGTCCTGGGAGTTTTGCAATTGACTTTATTGGGAGCAAGACTGAATCTGTGATGAATTAGCTACTGATAGGTTATTTTATATTAGACAGAGGAGAGCTCTATGCTTTCTAGTCAACAAATGGAAGTGAACAGTACATATTATAAATGTGATGAATAAGACCCATAAAAATATTGTCTGAAAAAACCCAACTATGACTATGATTCTAATGTGGTAAATCTTTTGGTTTATCCTGTTCTGATTTCATAGGCAGAACTTTTGGATCCCACAGTTATAATTTACATGAATGTTATCCTCAAAACTGGCACTGAAGCCCATGTTCTACAAAACTTTTACGCTCTGAGAAGCTAGAGGGCAAATTCAGAGAAACCATTTTGAGGTAGCTGGAAGTGAGTGAAGAGCAAAAGTTGGCTCTGTCTTCTTTCTGCTGTCTTTTATCTGTTAATGTTATATGTGCAGGTCCCATGGGATATTTCCTTGGACTGGTTTCACTGTTTTTTACATTGCACTGTCTCTTAACATATGTAGTGGTTCATTGCCTGCCCTTTTGAAATATTGTCCAGTGTCCCAGGGCAGGGCTTCTTGAATCTCAGGGCTGCTCCAGAGTAGCTGATGGCTGTAGAGCAGATAGATGTGGCGTCTTTAGGCCTCATGGTTACAAAACTGTCATTCACATGGTAGAGTCACATCATCCCATTTCCCTGTCTGGACCTACAGCGTATGACTTCTACAAAGGTGCCTTGGCCAAAGTAACACGTAGGCCAATGGACACTGTTTTCTGGAGTGGCCTCCTTAGCCCATGGGCAGCAGAGAAGGAGACAGGCTAGAGCAGCAGTCATACTGCTGCAGTGTTGGAGTGGAAAAAAAGACTTTTTAATTGTTTTTTGGAATTTTTTTCAAGCAGTTGACTTTATTTAGCTTGAGGGAGGGAGGGGTGTGATTAATTTTTTTTTTAAGCTAATTTCAAAGAGAGTTTTATGTTTCAATTTGAAAATATGCCTTTCAGTATTCTTACTTTCTTTTATCCATTTGACCAATTTGCCACTGAAAAAGGGAAGGAAAATTTTAAAAAATGTAGAGAAAAAAGGGTATGATTTCAAGGATAAACTTTTTCAGAAATGTTTGCTCTGACTTGCCTTGCAGTCTGAACTCATACTCCCCCAGTCCCTAGTTAGGGAGCATCGCAGTAGTGTAGATCTGTTTTTTTTCCTGTGCCAAGCACTGTTAGGTCAAACCAGAAGATCTGGGCTAGGACAAGAGATCTGGCTGGGACAACAAATTGTTAGGACAATTTTTTTATTGTGCCATTTTACTCTAACTAAATTAAAAATAAAAAACAATCAGAACAAGTATAATTGTATAATTAAAGGTCACTCTTAAATTATAATAATTTTGATCCCCAATTATATGAAGTGTTTTTAATCATGACCTCAGGAAGTGTTGTCATGAGATGTCTGCTGGTGAGATGCTGATGGAGGTCTGGCCACAACTTTACATCCCAGCATCTCCCACCATCCTCCACAGGTGAACCATTCTTGCTCAATTAGAACATTTTAGATCAATGGGTTGTAATCTTTCTGAATTTGGGAACACCTGTACATTTTTGCCATGGAGGTGTAGAGATCATTTAAGACATTTCACATAAGTAGATTCCTGTATAGCATAAATAAACTTGCTCTTCTTAGCTGCCTTTCACAGGCTAATAGTTCCCAGATCTTCCAAGGACTATAGATCACAAACTGCTTTGAGTTTAGATTGTTCAGCAGAGAGATTCTTTACCATCTCATGCACTTTTCCTTTCTGGCTCATCTGCATTAGCTCAATGCCACAGTGTTTAGGTTTCAACCTCTGTAAGAGAATGTCTAATCAAAATAATAATAATGGATTCCCTAAAGAGTTTTCAAAACCTACATTTTTGGCTGCAACAAATCGCCCATATTACAAACATACATCTGTATTATAGAGCAGCACAAGGAGGGCCTTGACTCAGCCCAGTACTTTAGAGCACACTTAAAATATGCTCAACTTCAGCTTCTGAGTGCTTTGCTCACATGGGACCAAAGGGAATCTCGCCATGTACTTGAACCAGAAAAAGGTTGGCTCCATAGTCCGTATGTTTATTGCTAAGTCTTACAGTTGTGGTTGTTAACTTGAAACCATACCTGTGGCTTTGCTTTCTTTTGTTTGTCAAAGTGACATCTGCTAATTTAGCATTTTTTTAAATTACTTAATATTGTTCAGCTTAATATGGTCTCTTCTTGAGGATTCTAGGGACAAGTTATCTGACTTCCACCCCCTTATCTTCAACATGCAGACTTCCACTGCAAGTTAGCTATTGCAGACTACTCTCCAAAGACAAAGATGAAGCAGAACTTTCAACAGTACCTCTGATTTAGTATGCTGAGACCCACAGCTTTAGAGTCAGATGTCCAGGTACCTTAGTCTGGGCCATAGGTACTTCTGGAAGTTTTGCTAATGGACGGTTTGTCTGTCCTGAGTTGTCTCAGAAGTTTATAAGCAGTTCCTTCTGTGATGTGCTTCACTGAAGACCAAATGCAGCCAAGTTCTGAGAATGTTGAGCCATTGCTAAAAATTAGGATTGAGGGTGCTGTGCACCTTGCAGGATTGTGTCCAGAATTCAGTTTATTAAAGAGGTATATTCATTCACTTCTGAAAATAAAATAAATTTTAATGATCTATTTTCAGATTGCTTTTAATAAATGCTTTCTTGCATTTTTGAAAGTCTTTTGTTATTTTTTAATTGAGAATTATTAAGATGTGGCTAATGCTTTGAAAATGCTGGGAGGATGAGAGTTGTGCAGGACAAAATAAGAATTTTCCCTCACAGGGTGTTTTACTGAGAGATTGATCTCTAATTCATTTCTTGACTTGGAGATCCAATCGCACTCCTATTAAGCTGATGAAAAAAACCTCTCATTGACTGAATGGAAGCAAGCACAGGCCCTTAGTGAAGTGTCTGCAGGCTTTAAACTCAGCATCTTGAAGCAGTTCAGAGTGAATTTCTCAGCTTTGCAATAGAACAGGCTGCATCAGCCTTAGCTGACCTGGCTCTGGAGCGATTTTCACCTCATGAATGCCATAATGCTCCTGGAAAGCCAAGAATAGACATCAAAGACAGGAAGCTAATAGTCCTGGCCATAAATTTTGTTGGCAATTCAGTCCACCTTTTCCGGAGCTCAAGACAGTTCCACATCCTTAACTATCCTCCTTTACGCTTCAGAGTAACCATGTAACCATTCTGTTTCTATAAATAATGCAGAGGAGATTTTTTTCTCAATTTCTCCCAGGGTAGGATGAAAACTGTTGAATTCCCTAGTTTTTCATGCCTTTTTCTCTAGCTTCAGAAGTACTCTGAAGAGAGACAGCCATTTTCCATCATTTATTCAGAAACGCTTCCTCTTCACTGAGATGTGGCTTTTATATAGCTTCAGCCTTCACTTGTGACTGCCACACTGGTGAGCTGCCGGCGCAGCTCACGTTGGCCCTCTTCCATGCCAGCTGTTATCTGAGATCTAGACCCAGAATTGTCAGATGTTACCTGTCTTTAACTGACTAAGTGAAGTTGAAAAATTGGCTTGACCAAAAACTTTCTGAAGTTTAATCTGAAATTTGCAACTTGTGTCCTTTCCTTTTAAGAACACCCAAGACTAGTACTGCATATTGCGAGTATTGGAGTAGTCCCATTAAAGCCAGTATGATTACTGGGCATGATGGGGCTGCAGAACTGGGCTATATTTCAGCCATGGTTGGATGATGTCCATTTGTGTGGTGATGTCAGCTGATGTCTTTTGTTTTTGCCCTAATTGTTGATGCTATGTAATGACAGCAAATTTGGTGACCCTCAAAGCAGGACAGATAGCAACAGATAGGTAAGTTCTAATGGTGCATTACTTATTCTATTGGTCAGAGACATGTCCTAGTAACTTCTGTCACAACAGTGAACAATCAAGGGACAAATTCCAGCAAGGTGCATGCATTGTAGGAGGCAACTTTAGTCTTTTTCAGAAACAAAGACATATAAAAGTTACTTTTTGGAATATACTTTTAAAGAAATGCTGGAAAAAGTTTTGCCTTCAGTATGTGCTGCACATGCCCCCCATCCCTCCCTCCTTACTTTCTTGCTGTTGAAAGCACAAGAAGATTTGTGGGTATGTGAAACCTTTCAAAGGGAAAAATGGAAGTGTTTGCACTGTGCGTATCCCTGCTTAGAGGCAGAAATGAGTTCAGATGTTAAGGGGCCTGTATTTTTTCCATTCTCAGATACCTTTTAACATTGTAACTCTGAGACTGATGGAAAATGATTGCTGAAATTAAAACAAATATCTACTTGTGAGAGACCTCAGATCTGGCTGTCTACGGGGTCAGCAAGCTGTGCAGTAGACTTTGATAGTGTCTTTTTTCCTCTAGAGAGTGACAGGAAGCCTAAGCGCTTTGGTTTGCCCCAGTAAAGTCTTAAATCTGGCATAGATGCAGCTCTCCCTTTTTCTCACCCATAGAAGAAGAAAGGATGATGGTTATGGCTGCTGTTTTTACAAGGATATTGCTGGTTTTGATCAAGAAGATAATGCTGCCATGGCTTTGAGGCTTTCTTGGACTAGTGCTAAATTATGTCCAGTATATCATTACATAGGTTTTTTTTATTATGCTATTACTTCTTCCAGAATTTACATTTCAGAGTGCCTCTTAACTGACATACACCAGATTTACAGCATACAAAACTGGCTTTCAAAAGGTGAGGCTTAGAGTTCATTCAAAATCTCTCACTAACCACTAAGTTAATATTCTACATCAAAGCCAAAATATTCTAAATAATCTGACACTGTTAAAGTTTGTATGTTAAGCTATAGTACTTCTGAAATCTTACGTGGATTCATTAGGTGTTAAATCTTTGAAAGGTTAAAATCCACTCTCTGTGAACTGTTGCTTGGTGTTTTTGTCATGTGAATGTTTCTAGAAGACACTTGAGCAAACAAAGGAAATGTACCAAAAAGGGTTTTTTAAAAAAAAAATATTTTAATGTTTCTTTTGTAATTTTAACCAGTATGCACAAGGAACGCACAATTCTCTCCCCAAACTCTGATCAGAGGTTTTGCTAACATTACACTAAGCCTTCAGCTGATATAATCAGCACAGCTATGCTGACTCATACTAGCTGATGATCTGGACATTTCTTTCTCTGTGAACTGCATATGCAGTGTGACATAGGAGTGAGCCACCACTGAAAAGCCAATATCACAGTTACTAATCTGTGGACAGTTATTTTGGTGCCATGTGAGGTGATTAATGTTTCCTCTCATTTAGTACCTCCCTATTGTAGCTTTGTGGCAGATGTTGTAATGACTTCTGCAGCAAAGGATGCAAAAAATGGAAAGATCTGTTGAAAATAAAGGGGAAGTATCTGTGCAGTTGACTTAGGGAGAAGGAAGAGGGAAAATACTCAGGGACTGATTATACTCCCATGAAGATACTGTTGACTCTGGTGAGGGTGGGATCAAACTCTTTCTGTACAGTACACTGTCTTTATAGTTCCATACCTAATTTCTTAAAGGCTCAGCAGAAAGCCTATTCACCTTTTAAATCTCACATAGTCCCCTTACATAAAGTTTAAATGGGATTTAAGTGGTGCATAGGACCTGGCCAGGGTGCACTAGACCAAAAGTTGTGGTATTATCTAGTAGCAATATCTCCTTGACTGCACAGATCTAAAAGTGCTGAGAGCACTTGGGTAGAGTGGCAGGATGAAGGCGATGGGTAGAATTTGCTGTGTTTCTTGTGCATAGGCTGTAATTATCACAAAACTAAAAGGACTCAGGATAGACACTGTGGACGTTAACTCTGTCCCCTTTTTTGGGTGATGCTGTCCATTATTAATGTAAAAATACTGGACAACAGAAAAACCTAGTATCAGTCTAGTAGAAAACGAATGGAAAGCTGCACAGTATATTGTACTGATGTAAGTAGATCTATCTGCATATAATGTGATTTTATTTATTGTTGTTTTTGTGTAGAGGAGAGTGAGTATTCATGACTGTGGATATAACCTTTGTTTATTTGTGTAATGTATTTTATTTCTTTTATGACTTGATCATTTAAAATATCTACATTCATTGGTGTCATTTGACTTTTTATTATGTACATTTTACTTTAAACATTTAAAAAATGCAAGAATATCACATACCCAAATTGTAACAAAATGTTTCCATTAAAGAAATAGGAATCTGACATCTCCTGTTTTCCTGGTGTCTTTTGTCACCTGTTCACTACATTCTTGGTCTGTGATGTGTGTTTTGTATAGAGGGTACTATCAGATTGTAAGAAGTTAATAACAGGAGGATTCATCTGGGTCTAAGACACCATATAAAACCCTGATTTTAATGACGACTAGCAATTAATTAAATTAGGAATCTATTTTAACCTTTCTTTGGGGAGAAAAATCCCCCTAATGTTTCAGGGCCTGGGAATGGTTTAGTCAGTATAAACACACATAGAATATTTTTATATCTATTCACAGTCCTCCAGAAATACAATTAAATAGGAACAGAATTATTTAAATACACTGGGACCTTAACTAGTAAGCATTAATTCTTACAGCCTGTACAGATGCAAAACTCACAAATTTTACCAACCTACAAGTTAATTTCTTTGCAGCAATCTTATCAAATTGGGGACATTTCATTCTGTTTCTTTCCTGCTCTTTTAAATACAGTCTTTATTATCCTGTTTTGTCTAGCCTTCTGCTTTCTTTAAGCATGTGTCTGTTGTAGCGATGTTGCCAAATTTAAGATTTGTGCTTGAGAGTATGCCAGGCCTTTAAAATCTAAAATACCTTGGAAATGAGTATGAGGAAGAAATATCTGATCACACTTATATCAAAACTAAAAGTACCAAGAATTCACTGGAGAGTTGATGCAGAGATGGAAACATCCTCTGATTTATCCACCAACCTAAAATCTCTCTGCAGCCAAGGAAAGGATAAAGCAAAGGGTAGAAATACAGGCTTGCAGGGGCCCATTCAGTTAGGAGAGGGTTGAACTACTTTTCTAGCTGCAGTTCCTTTCACTTGTAAGTCTCCAGATATGTCACTAAATTAATTAACTCCATACTACCAGCAAGTAAATGAATATTGCCAGTTTGTACAGCTGATCAAACCATAAGATGCAAAAGATTACCTAAATTTGTATAACATTCCTGATATATGTTAGAATTCAGATCATTTTAAATCTGCATCCTCAGAGATACACTTCTATTTGTACAGACAGTGTATAGACACATATTACTATTTCTCCTGGTTTTGTTTGTTGGCTTTTGTTTTGTTTTTTAGTGGTCATATATCTTTATCCCATTATAAACAGGAATTCTCTGGAACTACTTAGGGATTTTCCAATGTTTCTTTATAAAGAATTGTAGAAAAAAAAATTATGGAAGTATGGTTTTGTGTTCCGAATAACTGCTGCAACCATTAGAGATCTTCAGTGATCCCTTTAAAAGTGCACACTTTGCGTGACTCATCTGCAGTTAATTTAAGACCCTAGCTAGGGTAAACTAAAGATTAGTTTAATAATGTTTACTAATACAGTTTGCTAGAACTGAGATTAGTAACCATACACGCTTTACTGCTGTTATATTCCAGGGATACGTTGTCAGGGATGACAACAGAAGCTGAACTTTTGACATCTTGCCTTCATTGATGGCCATGAAAAAAAAGCTCCTTGTCTTCAATGAAATCAGATGTTCACTCAGGCTTGGGAGTATGGCATGAGACATTATTGACTGAATTTATTGCATGAGAGATTATTGACTGAATTTATGTTCAGTGTATAACCCTGAGGCTATTACTGAATGCCCAACATTTAATTACCTCCATACTGGAAGGACTTCCTTCCACTGTTACGGTGATTTTTTTTTTTTTTTTTTACTTTTTTAATAGTTTATCCTTCCAAATGAATGCTTGAGAGTTGTGTGATGAATTCTGTATGCATATACCTACATCACTATTTATGCAACAGTTCACTCCTACATGTTAAGAATCTTTTTTGTCTGAGAGCATCAGCTAGTCTGCCAGGTAAAAAATTCATTTGCTGAAATTACCTATGGCAATTGATCTTCAAGGGAAGCAACTTCTGGATATCATTCTAGATATTCTGTAACCTGGCTGGGCACATTTTTGTGGCTTTCTGAGGAAACTATTTCTTGAGGAACATTCATCACATTTCTCAAAAATTATAGTGGCAGTTGAGCCAAATCTTGGTCTTGAACTTCAGCCAATGTTTTCTTGACTTGAAAGAGCACTGCCAATAAAAAGTAATTGTACAGCTGACAGAACCTCTTTTGTTACCTCCGAGGAATAACCATAATTTACAGCCTGTAATGCCAAAAGGGTCTCCCTGTGTACATATGCTACTCTTGGTAAATTTTCCTGAGTCATTTTAGGGCTGGTTTGATGGCCTTCAGTCATCTGTCTCAGAAAAAATATTTTATATTTCCCTTTCTATAAGTAATTTTGCTGTCCACTACAGCTATTTGTTCTAGCTGTATACTGCTTTATTACCATTCTCCACTGCTTCTTGACGCTGCCATTCAATTTACACAATATGCCTCTGCTTTCAAATTATATATATATGTTTAGGTGCTGGCTGATGGTGAAAACTGTCACCATGGGGTTTGTCCAGGCTCAGCTGCTAGATTTACAAGGGGACATAGGAAACTCATATCCTTGGAAGCCCTATTCTTCTCCTGTATTCCCACAGTACTAAAGAGCCAGCCTGCTCTATTCTTAGCACATGCTATTTGAACCACCAAAGAACTAATGCTGCTGCGCTGTCTATAAGCTGACAGGCTTCACAACTGGTTATTTCTCCATCACCCAGGCAGTGCTGGTCCCTCTTCCTCCTGCCTCTTCCCTAGTGTTAGATTAGTAGTGGCATGACTAGGGAAAGCCGGTGTCAGTTTTCTCTTCTACTGGACTTGGATCAGGGATAGGACCCCAGCTCTTCTGCTTCCTAAGGGAATGCCCTAAACATGAATGCTATTAGTGAACTGGTGTCTTGCTGAACTCATATACTGTTACATAAAAAATGAAAATGCCTCAGTAAAAACATTTTAAAATAATTTTCCCATAACCTAAATGCATGCCTAGACTACCAGACCACAGCAGGGATGTCTCACTTCTTATTTCTCTTTCTGCAGCAGAACATTTCTTTTATTATTTAGCCTTCAAAAGGAAAGAGTGAGAAGACAGACTATATACCATAGCCTAGGGGCCTTTCTGCCAGGAATGTGGATTTCTGGACTTAAAATGCTGTTCAAATCAAGCAGAAGAAAGATTTGATTTGAGGCTTCCTACAACCCTGGTAAGTATTACTGATTAAAAGGACATCAGTGAGAACAGTCCCTCTCAGTGTGATTTATATGTACTGGCCAAATTAGATGCCCAAATCCAGGAATGGACTAATGGCTGTGAAACCTCAAGAAAGAGAAAGCTGCTCTCAAGAACCAGCTAGAGAGACAGAGCCCTGACAGCACTGTCTGTCACTGAATTTGTGTAGATGTATAATATGCCCTTGCTGAAAAGGAAAGATTGCCAGTAAGGAACAATTATGTTGAACCAGTGCTTGGGCAGCCTTAGAGTGTGGATTTTATTGGGAATCCTAAGCAGCACATTTCTCCTGGGAAGTCAAAAGGAAACGTTCGCAGCCCCTGACTGAATCCTTTCATGCAAAATCTCTCCATGATAAGAGAGGAAAGGATCCCACTTGCTCCCATTTGATTACCACAGTGTTTTATGGGATATCAACTGGAGCAACAGCTTAAGAAGGACCTGGGTATTCCTTGGGCATCAAAAAGGTATATTACAGATGAAGGAGATCAGGGCTTTGGTCTCTGTTCTAAGAAGAGATTTACCAGAGCAGAGGACTGGCCAGTATCCAACCTCCTACCCTCCTAGGATAGAGGGAAACAAGGCTTTCTACTGGGACTTGGGCAGTTTTAAGGAAGAAATAATGGAGCCTGTCAGGAAGGCACCAAAAGGTTTAATGAATGTGGACTAGTTCCTGCCCTTTTGCGTGCCTACTTAAACAGAAATAAACCTCAGTACCACCTGGGATTCACCCAGCACTAGTTATAAATAGGAATAGTGGAGTTAAGACATCAAACAAAGGAAAATGTAGGCCATGTATCAGGAAAAATTGCATAAGAGTGTGATCTATTAGCTCTCAGACACCCCTCCCAAAGGGGGTGGGGGTTGAATTTCTGTTGCTCAAGGCATTAAAACCCAAAGCCCTTGGGAGTGTGCTGCAGGAACAAACCCGCACTGACTAGCGGGAGGATGAGGTGATTTAACTGGTGGTCATTTTCATCTCCAGATCCCTTTAATGTACATGCCAGGATGCCTTTAGTGACAAGCTCCAGCTCAACGCCAGAGCTGAAAGCAGCCTGGACACAGCTCGAGGGAGTGATTCAGAAAAAGTAGACAGGAAAGGAGGTATAGAAAGAGTGGCGGGAGGAAGGGGGGTTAATTTAATTGAGACAAGCCAAAGTCTATAAAAATTTTTCCAGTTCACTTTGGGATGGGAGCTGAGGTTGAAACAAAGACAGAGTGAAGTGATCCCATCATTCCTGGAATATTTATAGATGCCGGTCACATGGCAGTGGCAAGTATGTTAAGGCCTCATTAACTTTGCTTTCCTTAGTCAGAGCCTGACAAATTAATACAGATATTAAGGGCTCCTGCCTCCAACACAGACACCACTGCTCTCTAACCGCTCACCTGGGCCTGACCAGTCTGAAATTCTTCTCCTGCCAGAGTTGCAGCTGAAACAAAAGTTTCCATCAGCACCAGCACCAAACACTTAATTTCCTCCTCCCTACAGCTCCCCTTTCTCTGCCAAGGAAATAAAAATGAAGGAGAAATAACCATTCGTAATCATGAACGTCTGTACAAGAGATCGTGTTTTATTTTGCCCCTTTACGTTGTCAGTCCTTTCTATAGTCCCTCCTTTCATCACTCGTTTTCACTTGGAGGTCATTTTTTTCCTCCATTTCCTCCATAGTCCTCCCTAGTCCCTCTACTCCACACCTAACCTCCTTTCCTTCTGCCTGCCTGCCAGTTTTCCTAAGTGCTTTCTTTAAAGCTATTTTTACATTTTTTGTTGTCTTGTTTTAAAAAGTCCACCTGGATTAGCCAGCCCTGGAGAAAAAGCCTCAGCCACCCCTGCAGCCTGAGGCAAGCAAACTTGGGCGCAGGGGCCGTTCCTTGGGTGCAACAGGCTGTGCGGACGAGTGCTGCGTTCCACTTTTCTGTCATTCACCTGCTCCTGTGCCACTTCCCCCCTGTACTTCTCCCGCTCTCTGCCCCCTCAGCTGCTGAGACTGTTAGCTGGGTAGAAATACCTTTCCCTCATACTACGGGGCTTTGATTTTATTTCCGGCTCACAGTGGTGATAGAAATAATAACCACAAATCGACTGCATTCCTCCAGAGGACATTCCTTATGCCACCTATCAGTTAGTGAATTCCACACAGTGTCTTTTTTTTTTTTCATAAAAGGTAACACAACTTTCATTAGGACATTTTCAACATATTTTTGTAGAAATAGCTGGCTTCTCTCTGAACTCTCATAGCTTAACCCTCCCAGCCTGGAAGAATGACTGAAATCCATAGCATTGTAATGTTGCAGCCTTTAACCACGTATAGACCACCTGTTGAAAATAAAGTTTACTGTCTGTCAGACAAATATTATTAGGAGTCTGTGTTCTGCTAGAACATAATGTATCTAACTTGGCAGACTAATGTTAACAGGATAGTGCCACTGCAGCGGGAGGAGGCAAAGTCACACCCTTACGTACTCTGTGACGCCAGCACAGTTCTTGCTGTTCCTACAGGTCTGCAACGCTTGGAGCTGGCTCTATCATCTTTAGACCTGTAGCCCCGTGTTCAGGCGACGATGAGCGGTACATTGTCAGAGAAAGTCTCTGAACACCGATGGTAACTACCTCTTACATAAGGCTTCACAAAGGTAAAACGTCCTGCGCAAACGTTAACAAAGCCACGCAGCACGGCACTGACGATGAACAGCGCTGCCTCTCAAAGACGGTTTTAATGTTCCGGCCGAACGCCAGCTCAATTTTCCTGGTAGAGTAAGTTCTTTGACTAAAACTCTGTGTAACTGGAAGTGTTCCATGACAGATCGGACAGCTGATAAAGCCCCTTCATTCTCCTGTTGATTTGGCTAAATACTGAACCTGACTATGGGACACTCCCCATAACCTACATGCAAATGATCTTGTTGGGTTAAGATACTTCCAGATACTGCAGTCAAGACTTCGAAAAGGGACCAGGGATTTTAAATCTCTCAGTTCAGGGGTGCCTAATTTGGAATTCTTTGGAGTAATATGACTTTGGGAAATGGTAAAACCTTGCTCTGGGAAGATCAGATCTTTAGATTGGCTCAAGCAGGCCCACCTACAAACATGGCATCCAAAATCACTAGTCATTTGGAAAATAGAAGTCAAAAAAAAAAAAGTCAGTCCCCAAACCCTCTTCATCAACCCTCTTCCTTCCCTACCCTAAAAATTTGACTATTGTTTCCTCTTATTGGTAAGCAGTTTATTTTCACTGGTTGTTTTACAAGTGCACATCAGTTCCATAAGAGGAATTAGGTGGAAACAGCCAGGAAACTGTATAGGAAAGTTTGAAGTATTGGAAAAAAAGAAAAGAGAGAAATGATTTTTTTTACCCAAATTCAATACTAATATAGAAACCCATGTGCAACTTTCATTAAAAAGTCAAGAATGTTCCTAATTAATTTCCTTTATGCTGTTGTGTACTGCTATAATTACAGACCGGAGTTCTGAAGCCCACTAACCCTGTTGCAGAGGTAATGAACTTGAAGTCACTATCTGACTAAATCCTGTATTCAAAAAGCAATTTGAAGCAGGGTGTTCACTCAAAACATCACCTCTCAGCTCTGCAGCTATGGTAAACTTAAATGCCCACACGTTTACTTTACATTTACACTGCTGCAGTGCTCTAGGCTTCACATATGGCTTAGGTTCCCTTGTGGTTGCAGAGCTAACTGGATTAATTCAAGCTTCCCAAGAACGGTTGGTTTCGCAGATGGGAGGCAGGAAGCCTCACTTTGCTAACAGCCAACAGTTTGCTATCAAGGTTACAGTGTCAAAATCAAGGGGGTAATGTTAATGTTATACCAGCTAAATACCGCATTAGCTGTGACTTAATTAACCTAGCCAAATTGTATCAACGCATTCTCATGCTCAACACATTGTCTTCTTTTAGCTTATACTGTATAATTGGAAATATTAAAAACATGCATTAACTGTACAGTGGAAACAGAGTTAGGTTGTGCATCCACGTGTCATTTTCAAAGGGTCAGGGTTAAATGCTTTTCTTTGTGGTAAGAGTCATGCCTCCTATGCAGATTTACAATCATCTGCACTGTTTGCAGAGAAAATTAATAGTTGAGAAGCAAGATTTGTTAATGGAAGTGATGGCTCTTTTTTCTCTTCTCTTCCCCGACCATCCTTCTTTTCACAACCCTCTTTTTGGTATTCACAACCCCATTTTTAGTATTCAGAAAGGGAAAATAAAGCTCCTAGAATGAAGAAAAAGCTTTAGAAATTATTCAAGACATGATCTGCCAACATAAATTCAGTAGAATTATCATCTCCACTGTTCCATCATTGTATATGGATATAATACATATAAGATTTAATACATGTGATATAGAATATATCACAATATATCACATGTATTGAGATATAAGATTGTATTAAGATGTATTAAGATATAATACATATGCAAGATTTCTCACAAACACTTGCATGTAATATTATCAAAGCAAAATACATTTGAGGGTGAAAAACATCTTTCCGAGGCCTATTCCAAGTTATGAAACTTCTTGATGTATTTCCTATTTGTTGCCATTCTTCCTCCCAGTTTGGTGATCACATAAGAAAAGCTTTATAAGTGGTGTGGATTGAAAAATGTTCATCAGTACTATCTTGAATGGAAAATTACAGGCTAAATGTTGTTTGAAAAGAACCTATTTTCTGAGAAGAAATAAAGTATCTCACTAAAAACACCTGAAAACCATTACTTCAGTTTGACGTAGTCCCAACAGTTTTAACTGGAGGTTTTCAGATATGTTATGATGCTACCTTACAATATTTTCTTCTCAATATTGGCCTCTCAGAGCAGATGGCATCCGAAAGTTTTTCTAGGGTTTATAAACTGCACATTGTGCTTTACAGAGGAAAAAACGGAGCATCATGAGAGACAGAAGCCTGGCCAGCCCCTGCTCATAATACTCTGCTTCAAAACCTTGAAAAACTGTTACATCATCTTGAACTGATAAATTTGTTTTCTCTTAGTCTTTTAAAAAAACCCAGTATTTTCTGCAGGGAAGATAGAGCCCCTTTTGTTTTGACCAAGTCTGTTTTCAAGCATGCAGCACAAAGAAATTACTTAGAGGCAAGGTAAATATTAGATAGTATTACCCTCACCAGGCATTTTCTGCTGAAAAACACTCAAAGCTTCAACCAAGGGTTCTGTAGCAAGGCAAAACTTTAAGGAAGGGTTTCTGTAATTAAGGGCCTCATTATGCCCTCTCCAGTGTTTGCCCAGTTTACTAAAGGAATGGAATTATGCACTCCAACAGTTTATTCATCTGTGGCAAGTTTTGAATTAGCTGGCTAATTTCAACAACATTTGACAGGGGGATGGAGGGAGCTGAAAGATATTTTGGGCCCAGAAATTTCATGCAAATGATTAACTAAATAGGAGAGACCTCAAGGGAGAGTGAGCAAGAGAGGAGGACACAGCTACTGATGGAAGGAATAAAAAGGTGGGTTCAACATTTACCTGCTCTGTTGGCCTGATGCGAGCCAATATAAACCCATGCACTGAGCTGGTGATCAGGCACGCTGCCTATGCCCATTTCATAATAGCAATTTTGAATGGTAGTATAAGCTGGAGTCATTATTTTTCATTTGGCGTTGAAATAAACAGAGGAAAAGGACATGGAAAAGGGAAGGATAAATATTTTTGCAAAATACATCTTAAACACTAATGAACATTAAATCATTTCTACAGGAGTTTGCAAACCAAAGGAAACAAGGAAGAAACCCTCCTAAGTTTGTTAAGTTGAGAACTCCACTTATTTTTGTTTTGGTACTATTATCTGGAATTGTCCTTCTTCCTAACATTATCATTATTAACTTACATTTAAGCTTATGCTAAGTGTGATTTAACACAGGAGATAGAAAGCCAGAGAGGTCTGGTTTTCAGCATCAGAGGCACCTTTGTTGTGGAAAGTTGTCAGCTTCAAAACGTTGTCTATACTGCATAGATCTGTGTACTTTGGACAGGTTTATAGCTCAAAATCTAATTCCACAGAGACTTACTGTAACTTGTAAATCTGTAAGGAATTTTTCAGACCAGTTCTATGTTCAAATTCATTCATTTGTGAGAACAGATCCGCTATGCCATTTTTAAAGGCACTTTCAAATACCTGGTTTTCTTTCCAGCTGAAAAGTGGGGAAAAAACGAACAAAATAATTGTCAAATGAAACATTTAATCTTGTATTAATCAGTACATTTTGGGATGAGCTGAAACATTTTGGAGTTTTTGATTTTGATCTTTTGCTGGGGAAAAAAAAAAACGTTCTCATTTCATTTCAGTCTGAATCAGCTGCTATCTCTCTGGAGTTTTCAGTTTATTTAAATAACCACTAACAAAACAAGAGCATGAGCTGGTCTGTATATTAAAGTATTATTTAATCCTATTCTTTCATTAAACATCTAAAAAGTTCCCACTTTTTTCTGCGGGAAAAATCAGCTTCTTACACAAGAAATTATTTGGGAACTTCCAGTACTATAAAAATGTAGCTCGGTAAATTACTTCACACTTTGTCCCAGGATTATAGTTTCTCTGGCTGCATGGATTACTTGGCTTGGATCTTTTATCTTTTTTTCTCACCAGTGCCTTCCAGTCTTCTCCTCATAGCCTCTCACTCTTACACTATCATGTCCTCTTTTCTCCATCCTTCATAAGCTTTTCTTTATGCTATTAAAGCCACAGATACAAGTCCTTTTTTGGAAGACAAAACCCCACTCCTTTCTGAATGCCAAGAGGACATTGCAGCTGATTGCAGACACCATTCCCGGAGGCCCACTCAGCACTGAGATGGGCCTGCCTTCCCAAGGTAAGACGTATAACAGGGCTGAAAGATGACGGCCAAAGCTTTGCTGTACTCTAGCAGTCCCTGCCTGTGAAATGGCTCAGAGGGGCTGTTGCAACTGGAAATAACCTTGAAGCCCTGCAAGATCCTTCAAGGTGCCTCCATTCCAGCCCTAGGTGAGAGAAGATGGAGGCAATTTGGTGATGCAGTTGAGCCTGTCACTTCCTTGCAGAGCTCCAGCACGCCTGAAGTCCTGTCTCACTGGGACTGGGAGCGACTGGGAGCGACTGGGAGCGACTGAAATCAGTCTCTGGAGGATTGTCCTCCAAATGATTCAAATAGCACTGTGTAAAGGCACGTTTCTGATAAAGTATTTATACACCATTTTGTAGTGTTTTTATGTAACCCATACTTCCTCCTATTCTGTTCGGGTTCATTTACCCCGTCCACCACTATGGTGTACAAGAGTGTTCAGAGAGGATGTGATTACATCTGTTTTATCAATACACACCATTCTGTGGAAAGGGGACCAGCAATTAAAATTAAATTATGCTGCTTTTCCCCTTTGAAATCATTGATGAAAAAAATAATCTAAAAATATTTTCTTAACCTTTTGCTAATATCACTGTGAACCTTTGGTTTAAGTTCTCTTTATTTAACTGTTTAAAAGAGGAAGTGATAACAAATGTTTCAAGTAACATTGTTTCCAAAGACGTAGGAACTCTGTCTCCAAGCAAAATACTTAACTACTTCTTGTTTACAAGAGGTATTTTCTAATGTTCTTTTCTGGTCTGAAAAGATCCAAAACTCACAAAAAAAAAAGGGAGAAGCACCTTTTTTGAACTCACAAATAAAATCCCACACTTGCACTGTAGCTGGTCTGATATAGAGATGGAACAGAAGAGGTGAAAAGTACTCAGCAATGAGTTTTCCCATAGGTCTCTTGAGGAGCACATAAGCCCAAGCGAAGCTAATGATATCCAGCCACATCTAAATTGCAGAGAAATTAGAGCCTTCTCTAACTGTGAGAAATAATTTAGCCAGTTTTTCTAACAGATTTTAAAAATTGAATCAACATAAAGAAATTGATGCTGCAAAGTATTTGATACATTATTAACCAAAGAGAATTAAGAAAAAATCACATATTCTATTACCTAATTTTTGCCCAGTGCTGAATGCTATTTTTATCCGCGTTAACTCCCTGAAACTGATGGAGCTGACTGAGAGTAAAAGTGCCATGCAACAGGATTCGTCACTTTTATTTTGATTTATTTCACAAAGCACATCTAGGTTCCTACCTGCACATTCAAGAGATTTTTGATCACAAATCTTTAGTTACAGAAGTAGTACTGCTGCAACCAGAAGAGATGCAAGTGCCTCATGGGCTTTGCTGGCCTGTGGAGTACACGCTAAAAGGACTCAGCACTTCTGGAAGGCAAAGAGCTTATGAAACCACTAAATATTACCAGTTGAAATGATTTTTAGGATTTGTGTTGCTGACATGGAGAGCATAACCTGGCCTGCAAAATTCAGTTGCTTCTTCAGTTTTCTGCATCTGTCCTGGACAGTTGCTGGATCTGGTCTCTGCTGGGAGTTTTGTTTAATGCTTTCTGACAAGCGGACTGAAAGACCCTTGTTCAGTTGTTTCCCTCCTTGCAATTGAAAGGAAATTCGCTCTACCAGCTAGTTTGAGGAAATCTTCAGATTAAAAAAAAAAGGGCACAATTTTAAATAAGTGGATATATAACATTTTTAAAGGTGAGGAAAAACCACCAGCTGAACCGTCTGACCACTGGTATTCAGCATCAAAGACAAAACTAAGGAACATTAATTTGTCTGGAGTTTTACTTCTTCCCTCCAACAAAAGTAATTACAGTGAAGTCAATAATGTTACCCAATTGACTTGAAACAGGTTTCATTTTTAAGCCTGGATGTGGATGTTGGGTTAGTATCAAAGAAGCTCTACAGCTGTAGATAGGAAAAGCAAGCAGGAAGGCTGATTCTTCTTAGCAAAGGGCATTATGACTTTTATCATGTCCAGTGAGATATATATGCATTACTCAGGAGGTGAATAATAATAAAACAGAGAAAGAAGCTAACTTTTTTTGAGTAAGGTTCACAGCATTTATCCTACGTTCTGCAGTAATCAGATAATTTAAGGAAAGCTGAGAAAAAACGCATAATAGGAAGCCCAATTTATGTTAGTTAGTGATTATTTTGTGCCCTGAAGCAGTGGAGTCATATATAAACATAAATCATATTTTATATGCCTATATTAATGCCAGATTCCTATTTGAATTCATGGAATTATGTCTCTGTGAAAAAAATAGCATTTTCTGTGATGGGTTTTCAGTGTATTTCTGTCAGATATTCCTGTCTTGGGTATTTTTGAAAGGCAGATTAGAGCCCATCACCTAGTCAATTCGTGTAAAAGGGCCATCACACAAACAAATTTTTGGCTCTCTGGACTTGCTTCCTATGCAAAAACATCACAGTAGATCTAGGCTAAAGTTGCCTGGTGCATAATACATGTAACACAAAGAGTAACAAAACAAAAATTACGAGCTGTAGCATGACATCCATTATACAGCTCTCCTGAGAGACAGATACTTCATCACTATAACAAACACAGTATGAACCTGGCAATGACCACAGCCATAACTCTGTCTCAGGGCAGTTCACCGTCAACTTCCTACTGCTCCAATTCATTTGTGACTCTGTACAGTTCTGAAAAATTATATTTGGGTATGGGAGTAAGACTACTGCTGGGCTGGATTTCCACTGTTGGGATATCCATATGATCCGCAAAACCTCCTGCAATTTCCTTTTCCTCTTACTGCCTTAACACAGCATGAAGCGTATGTACAGCACCTCCTGCTATTTCATTAACACAGCCAGAGTAGAATACAACCAGGGATGCAAAACCCGACTGATAAAGGCCTTCCACACTCAGATAGAAATAACTGTTTTTAAGCCAGATTTAGAGCTTTCACAAGAGTATGTGGACATGAAGCAATGCAGCTTGATTTTTGCCAGCACTTTATGTCATAAGACGTCTTTGTCTAAGCATACCAGGAGGAATTTTGGAGGTGATCATTTCTCACATAATTTCACAGTGAGAAAATACTTCTCACCTCCACGTGAGTAGAAGGAGAATGACAGTCAGGCGAGCAGGCCATGCAACAGCAAGTTGACCCTGACTGCGCTACCCGCAATCATACTGAAGTGCTAACCATTTCTCATAGAAATTATTTCCTGTCTGCTGGATGTATTCCCACAGCACTAATACAGGGCTGGTATATTGCTCTAACTGGAATAGCTTAGATCGTCTAGGAGGCTTGCTTTGTATAAAATGCAACCTAGAATGTTTACTATCAGATAGTTAGAAAATACAGAAATTAATCCAAACTAATGGCTATTTTGCTTTCAGTTTTTTTTAAAACTTGTTCCATGAGCAACAAAACTAATAAATACTGGTTGCGGTATGCAGTATGCTATGCTACCCTTTAAATAATCCTGATTCCCTCACCCCTATTTGCCTTAAAGCATCCCATACATTTTCCAGGGTACCTCCTCTCTTTCTCACCTTCTCTAATGCCTGCTTATGCAGAAAGCAATGCCCGCTGTAATGCATTCAAAGCAAAACAGGTACTGACTAGCCAGACAGTACAACTAGGCTGACTGATCAGCTGGGAGGCAAAATAGAGCAGATGACTGATGAACTCACACTGCAGCATTTCTCTTGGTGGTGGCACTAATGCACAGATTTTCAGGAAATGTATAGGAATGTAATTTCTGTCCCTTTATCATATATGGCTGAAGTGAAGCAACAGATTTAAAAGTTCTTAGTGGAATGCCAGGTGGACCGGCAGTCAAAGATTATGCATGGTTAAGAAGCTAGACTAAAAAAAGAAACTGGAGAAATAGTGCACGTTATACACTCCTAATGTTAGAAGTGTGATACGTATATTGCCTGCACAAAATAAGTATTTACACCTATTGAGTAAGGAAATGCCTGGTTTTGATGAACATTTCCACATATAAATATCTATGTCTAAGCATATAATGAGCTATTTTTGTATCTCCTGGGAGTGCATGCAAATCATCCAGGCATCATTTAGGGTGGACTTAGAACGGACTTCAGTGTATAGCTATTTCTTAAATCTGCTGCGTATTTATTAATCATTATTTGAAGCGCATTCTATAGCAATCAGGCAGGCCTGTCTGTTTGCAGCAACACTGTTCTAAATCAACCTTAAAGCCAAACTTAAAGCTGTGGAGAAAAACAGTTCCTTCTCCTCAGGCAGAGAATTGCTGAACACTGATCAAAGAGTACTATCCTGTTCTGCAACCATAAACCCCTATCTCATGTGCTGCAAATCAGACTCCATATTCATATATTTGCAAGCATCCCTTTTATGTCATTAAAAAATAGAAGAAAAAATTAAAGGGGCTGGTCCTAAATTAAAATGGGATTATGCAAAATGTGTGTCATCATAGAACTGGTCAAGCCACCCCTTTTGGACATTCTTGAGGTTGCTGAGAATAGTAAAATGATCATTCTGTTCCTCCCTCTGATTTTGGGTACCTAATCACCCCTTTCTGGGATTTGAAAGCCTGCGGTCCATGAGTTTATACACTGTGATTAGTACAGCAGCCACAGACTCCCCAGTGTCTTAGCATAACCCTTCACAGAGTTCCCTTTCGTGGGCAGTCTGACTTACAGTTCATGTCTTCAGGGACACATGATGGTGGAAGCAGACAGACACAGGCCTTGAAAAAGATCCAGATCTATTAATCTTTACTTCTAGTAGCATAAGTGATATCCAAATCCAGACAAACAATAAGCCATCTGTATATATTTGCCTGCTTCAGTTTCCTCATACTTAAGCATTCTTTGGGGTTAAGTCACTCTTCTAAGGAGTTCAGCATTTTCTCCTTCCTACTCTACCTCGACTTTTCCATCAGAACACAGAGCTGAAACAAGCTCTTCTCCGAACTAGCCCAAAATATCCAAAGAAAAATGTTTTCTTTTATAACTTACTTTATCCTGGCTAGCTAGCTTTGTTTAATCACTATGTCTTAGGGAGCTCAGACATGAAAAACTAGTTTACTCTGAGCAACAGTTCTCCCTTTAGACAAGGCTAATGCCATCCGAATGAACAATCGTCAAAGTTTAACACATTATTATTATCTTCCATTATTATCCCAGTAGTCAGTGGGAGAATTTCCTTAACATTGCTACTGGGGTTTAACTTATTGGGGAAGCAAAAGATAATAGTGAAAGCAATTGAGCTCCACCTCCAAAATGGAAGTTGCAGGCTGACAAAGTCACGTGCATATGGAGAGCTCATTTCACATGGACTTTCTCAGTGACCTTTTCTCCTACCCTATTGCAGAAAAGATATTCTGCAATAACTGTGTCTGCATGGCCAGCTGTTTCATACTTCATTTCTACAACAATGGCATACAGACAGCAGGGGCCTTTTTCAAAGTAAGCACATAGCATTCTGGGCAGGAATCCTATGGTGCTTTTTCCAGATGGTGAGCTTGCTGTCTGTATTCTGGATCCTTTCTGGTGGTGTGTTGTGATTATATAGCAGAGCCAGCTGGAATCAGCTAGAATTGCAGGACTCGTGGTCAAACTGCACATTTCCACTAGATCATCTCCTTTTGATGTACCAAAGCATTTTCAAGTTGCTGTCAGCTAGTGTGAAGGGAACTCCTCCATCTGCCATGACTCTAGGAGTCTCTCATGCAAAGACACCGAGATCTCCACACTGAATGCACTGGAAAGCACACACCATTTTGATATACCATTTAGCAGCTCAAATGGGGTGATGGCACCAGGAAAAAGAGGAGAATATTAAACAGGAATTAACTCCTTTTGAAACAATTTCATTTTATGAGCACAGGAAAAAAGTAGATAATGCTGGGAAAGAATTACTCTGATAAGATACTCCCAAGATCTGGGATGCTTAGTGGAGGCTGAAAAAAATGTTAGTGCTATGAAGATCGCTCTTCTAAAGATCTCTGTCAAGCCAACCTCATGGCTACAGCAGCAGCACAACAGCATGGGAGCTTTCCAACTCACTTGGAAATGTCTGACTGTCCAACAGTCCCTCCTTCCAAGTGCTACCAGATGGCAGTAAAACAATTTGGCATGGATAGAACAATGCTATCCGAGGTTGCTATCACTGAAGGATGAGCTTTGCATGAATTTTCATGGGCAATGAAACATGAAAGCCATTATATATTCTTAGCGGCTTTACACACTTGTTCCCAAGTGATACTGATGTATTAATGGGACCCATGGGCCTACACTTTCCCTGCTGCACCACGATGAAGTGTTCTAAAGAAATGTAGCTAAAGAGATGTTTCTCTCCAGTTTTTGATGGCCTGGTTGCACAGCATAGCAGTTTCTCCAACACTAGAGTCACTCATGTATACATGGAAAAAGCTGGGAGATTTGCTTCAAGAACCACCTTGCTTCAAGGACCATATGCTCATAGTGTTCAAATCCTTGCCATTGTTTCGGAAAACAGAGCTTACTGCCATTCCCCTGACCCATGAAGCCTTTAACCGGAGTCCTGCATAGTAGGAAGTATTTGTTTATCCTAAGAATATGAAGGTTGACAGTGGAGTATGCATTTAAAGGACTGAATTGGGATGGAGGAGTAATGTGGATGACATTGAACAGTACCTGCCTTTTGTGTGCTTGCTTGCTTGCTGTAGTTTCAATGAAATCTACTTTATGAGAACAAAGGAAAGCTTTTCTCATGGAGGCAGAGGGGAAAGACTGAGAATGAGAGATGTTCCTCTGCAGATGGCAACTGGCAAGGACAACAAATTCAGAGAGGACTTGTGTTCCTACATGGCATGTGAAAATAAAGTGACTTCACGCATCAAGTCTTTTAAGCATGCAAATTATACTTTTATGAAATAGGGAATTACTTTTCACAGATTGGCATATCTTAAACATATTACCTTGACAGGAGAGACCCGTGTATGCACTGTATTTTGTTGACGTGCGTGAAGGCCAATGCTTTTATGAGCCATTCATTGTGTTCTCAGCCTGGGGTATTTTGCCTTATGAGAATCAAATCAGTTGTTAACAGAAAGGTTCTTATCAAACAAACAAAATCTACTTACCATCATCTGACATGTATAAGCTTTTTAACCACTGAAAAGATAAAGATCTGGGGAGGGTCAGGCGTTCTTCCTTACCAGTTGTTCTTGTACAGTCCAGTAGTGTGCTCAGACTTTTCAAGCAGAGGGTCATGTCTCATCCCCAGCAGCTCTGTGTGCCCCAAAGGGCACTGCAGATGTGTAGAAGAAGGTGCCTACAGAGAATTTCTGCCCCAAGCAGGCAGTATTCTCAATGACTTGCGTACGTGACTGGACCATTGAACTGCCTGAGGCTACTGTGGTCTCTGAGGAACTGACAGTAATAACTTGCACTCCTGCAAAATCATTTGTCTCTTCATCAACTCCAAGAGCTGCCTCTGTCTGTCTCTGCCCCTTGGGTACTCTTCTGGAGCAGGTAAATGCTCTCTCATGTCAGGACAGCACTGCCCAGAGTGAAAGCAAGTCAGCTTAACTTTCTTAATCAGCAAGACAGCTGCTTAACTTTCTTTCTTCCTTTCTTCCTTTCTTTTGTTCTTTTGTTCTTTCTTTCTTTCTTTCTGAACAAAATGTCAGCTGTTTTTACTTTCTTCTGGGACATTGATAGATTTCTGGCCCATTTTCTCTTCTGTCATTTTTTCTTACTCCTTCTTGTTGGGCCAATGCTTAGCAGATAATAACAAACCTTACCTTGAATGTCTTGACACTCTGTTTATATTGCTTATAGGAAATAAAAAACTTAGCTGTGGGTGTTAACTTTTCCTTGCTTAGTCTCCATCAGTTAGCAGAAGATGACAAACTGTGCTTTCTTTGTGCCAGATTATGAATCTTGCTGTAATGAACCATATGCTGTTACTGAGTTGTGTGAAGTCATGGTCTGGACCAGTGGACACCAGCATCTGTCTTTACACTGTTCAGTGGGACATGTTTAACATTCAAGTAATGAAGCATCCATAGATCATAAACTCGGGCTTTTCAGTTAGAGGCAATGGGAGAGTGGACTGGATGGGAGCAGATCAGCAATCACACCTGCATGTCCACAAACAGCTCTTACAATGTCAGATATTACATTTTCAAGGTTAAGAAAATTAGAAGAGATTGTTCACAAGACTAAATGCAGATTGAAGAGATATGCAATAATGTTGAACCAGGCGAACTCCTCCAAAATCTTGCTGGACTGGAAATGCCTCATTACATACCTCATTGCTTCACAGTTCTGCCATGCTGTCCATGCTGTGCACTGAAGCAAAATTGCCCTTTGATTATTCAGAAGACTAAAGAATCACTGCATCTTCCATGAATGTCTATATAGATGTCCTCAACATTTGGGATGAGTTGTTGCATCAGCAAGAAACATTGGCTTTCAAGGGGGAGCTCCTTGTCAGCATCAAGGTCGTATCTCATCAGTCTCTTTAGTATTGTCCTCCACAATCACCCCAAACAAGCAGAAGTTGAGGATCACTAGGGTGCACATAGATAAATATGCAGGAAGGTACCAGAGAACAGGATAGCTCTGGAGGACTATTGTGAAGTACAAATACATCCATGCCAACATTAGTCAGGAAAACACAACAAACTGGAATCTTTTTCTAGGCAGACAGAAAAAGTCACATCAACTGGGAAGTAAATTCAGAAGGAAAAATATATTAAGTGGCACAGAAAGAGTAACTGTGGACAAACAGTCTGATGCAGGTATGCTCACAGATAGTGAAACAAAGTTTCCAGTGTTCAAGATCCATGAACCATGTAAAAATTTCTGTCAGCATTAAGTATGAAACTATTCATCTAATTTCTATGTATAAATACTACACAAACTGGAGCTCAGGTTTTATAAATGAACACTTATTTAGGTGCCTTATTTGAAGCACCTCTCTTCAAGCTCCTTAAAAATCTAGTTTCTAAAGTGTCAGAAGTTATGCTTTCAAAAATGAACACAATTACGCTCACTAATCAGGTTTGAAAAATATGATCCTAGATATTTGCATATAGCACTGTGCAAATAACTGATTTTCCAGTTGGTTGGCTCAGCATTTCTGTTTGATTTCACTTGACTGCACAGAAGAGATACAGTCTTCTCATTAGCAGGTTAAAAAAGAAGAAACTTTTCTTAGACCTTTTATACCTCAAGGATTCTTATCAATAAACAGAGTAGATCTACACCTTGATACAGTCAGAGTAGGAGGTGAGGTTTAGTTAAATATGTTATTTTGTTTCTCTCTGTCTTTATTTTTAAATTTACAGATACGATTTTAGTTTTGGAAAAAATGCTATGTTGTTAATTTCTAAAGAAAATTATCTAGGGAGAGATGTGACAGACAGCAAAGACATGTAGTCTTTGCTTTAGTAATCCTGTTTTTGTGAGTCAAAATTTTCCTAAGAGCTTTTCACTCATGTTTAGGTTGATATCATTGAAAGAGAGCATCAGATGCATTGCATTTGTGTTCAAAGAGAAGAACACTTAAAGAGATAAAGAGTTGCACCAATACACAGACAGATTCCAGGTCACTGATTTTGCTTGCAGTAAAAAGCCAGCAGCCCGTCATGTACATTTGTTACCACCCAATAAAAAAATTGCTTTTTTTGTGTGTGTGAAACACAAAAATTACTTACCCTATGATTAAAATACAACTTCCCACTAGGCTGGAAAGATGTAAATGTCTGGATGTGCACCAGGATAGGAAGTGAAAAAGCGCACACTGTCCATCACTAGTTACGAGGAAAATATTTTTATCCATAAGGTGACATTCACTCTCAGATATGATCCAGATACCAAGGTCAATACGCTGACTTTTGAGAACACAGTCATGGTCTTTAGATAAAATTTAGCTTTAGATAAAATAACTCTTGGTGGCTTGGTGTGTGTTTTCATATGAATATTTCATTCAGTTTCACTTTGCATCTGCAGAAAACAGCATTTCACAAAAGAGGTTTTGAAATGAGCTATGTAGGTAGACTGCAGTGCTGGAAGTTTGCAGCCTGAAATTTGCTTAGAAGCCATCATGTTCAGCTGACCTTTGGTGTATGCACAGGGGGACTCCAGAACTCACGCAGAGCGCAAGGCAGGAGGGATTAAAGTGTTTGCCAGCCTTTGCTCTGTGCATATGACCTCGGCTGAACTGAAGTTTCACCTGTATGGGATGAAGTTCACATACACAATCAAACTTCGATACTATCTAGAACTGTTCCCTGAGATTAAGCCAAAACCACACCAGCGTGACATTTAATTATAACAAATATTGAGTTGAATTGTTGTAGTTTAATAGATGTTAAAGCCAGAAAGGATTGCTGTGAGCCTTAGCCCTGACAGCCTGGACAACACAGGATGATCAGGTTGCGACGATTAGACTCTAATTCACATGAGTATTAAAACAAAAGGGCCACTGACTTTAGTGAGTTGGTGCCTTTTTAGTAAATACGGTGGATTATTTTTCATGGTCAAATTCTCTTCTTAGGTCATGGAAAACCCACTCTGACGACGAGCTCTTGAACGTCAAGAATCTTCTGCCAAATTTGGTTATGCCAAAGCCAGGACAGGGACAGCCCTAGCAGTCAGCAGTTGCCCAGGACAGCAGATTGCCGGAGTGACAAAGTGGCCATGGCCTCATTGCTCAGTCTCCCTGTGCTGCAGGAGCTGTTACGGGTCACTGCTGCCAGAGGTGAGTGCCAGGGCGGAGGGCAGCAGCCACGGCCCAGGGAACCTCTGCCACCTCTCAGCAGCAACAGCCACGCAGCAGCTTCCCCGCGTTGTGGCAGGAGCAGCAGCAAACCCTTGGCTTTCTGCCCCTTTCCCTCCCACCCTTCCCTTTCCACGTGAGAGCAAGCTGACCCAGGTCAGGAGCCTGCCCCTCCTCCTGCAAGGCAGAGAAAACCGATACAGCCTACCCTGCTAAAAGCCTTCAGCAGCCTCTGAGTCAGGCATATCATACTCGGCTCCTTGAAAGTCTTAAAATGTGTAGCTAGATTGCTGACAGGAACCTCTACGCCCTGTATTAATTATTATTTATTAATAATCCTAAATGAAAATCTATAGGAACATTAATTCATTTTTTTAATCCCCAGGGAAATAAAGCCAGGCAGTTAGTTTTCCAGGATACTTGGTATTCTACTTCTGCTTCCTATTGCCCTTAGGTTAAGCATAAAGGAACAGGGAGCACTCACATCACCACCCAAAGGACTCAGACCTCCTTCTCCTGTGTACTGCATGCAGTAAACCAGAGAATTATTATGCTATATGTACACTGCCTCAGCAGTGTGCTCTAAAGCAAATTCAGAAGTTCACTTAAATACATGAGGATCCTACAGTGGAATTTTGTGAGCTATTTCCCTTGGTGTATGTATCTGTATGTATCTGTTAAACAACAGGTGAAATCCTGGCCCCTTGGGGAAATCTTTGGCTGGCTTTGCTCCTTGTCGGGGTTTTCTCCAAAGTGGTATGTCAGCCTGTGTGCATGGTATTTCTACAGTTCTTTTACATGAAGGTACATCCCAATGAATATAGTGTAAAAGTGATTTTTTTGTCCAAGACACATTTCCAGGCGCAATACAAGGTTTGAAAATACTGTGGGCTACATGCTGGAAGTGAGGCCCAGTTTCTGTGGCATGCTGCCACATCTCTTTTGATTAGGAAGCTAAAGGCTGTATAACTTCTGAGAACAGGAAGGTATGACAGCAAAACTTTCTTTCAATTAAATAGCTCCCATATAAACACAGGAATTCCACTGTCATCCCTGCTCCCTTCCCTCAGCAGGTTTTGCAAGGGCGGACTGGCTGGGTGACAGGCCCAGTGGCTACGCGCTGCCCGCAGGTCACAGCAAGCAGGTCTCTTATCTCGTTCAGCTGGCAGCCGCTTTCTCCTGACGTCTGCCCGGGCAGGTGGACGCTTGGTCAGTGCTGGGTGAGGCAAGCGGGAGGGGATGCTGGAGACTGTGGCTCTGGGCGCGGGAGGAAGGGGTTCATTCAGGGACCAATAATATTCCCAGCTCGGCAATCTTTGAAGCTACCACCTGAACTCTCTCACAGACATTTACGGTCTTCTGCCAAAGCACATACTCTGAAAAGCTGCAACACATCTGGTGTTAGCAGAACTTGCTGTTTTGCTGCAGATCTAGAGAATTCTTTAAAGTTTCATGAAAACATGCAGGAAGGCTTCCAACACGTGAATCTTCCTGTATACAAAATGGCCGCCCTCTCCCATGGCTGCCGATGGGAGGGAGGCCAGCGAAATGGCCGCCCCTGCCCGTTGCTGCAGTGGCGTGTGGAGGAGGGACTGCTTGTGAGCCAGGTGTGACTGCCCTCTCTTTTCCAGTGAAGGGGAGCATATACTCGAAGGTAAACTGCTGCAGTTGCACAGTTCACGGGGTAGTAGCCTGTCACCGCTGAGCACATGCCGTGTGAGGATCAGTCCACATGCGCCTGGCGCGAGCAGAGCAAGAAGGAGGCACCAGAGGAGAAAGAGGCAGGCGAAAGCAGAGGTGTAGGAGCAATGCCGGTGAGCGTGGGACACGGGCCCGGCAGGCAGCTCTTCTTCCTGGCAGCAGCACAGAGGGAGGGAATCCCTCCTGGTGCTGTGATTGTGCTCGAGGCTGCATTTCCACCACAGAAGCTGATGGACGCTTCGGGGGTATGTATCATTCACCACGAGCTGAACCATTAGCAGGAAACCGAAAAGCCCTCAGAATACCTTAGTTTAGCCTGGCACATGGTTTTTACTCTGACCTTGTGCTTACTGGAGGCCTAGCTGATCCCCCTGGGCTTGTGAGGTCGGCAGTCGTGAGCGGTGCCATTTCTAACACTGGCGACTGCTGACTGGCGAAGCGTGCTTTTTCTGAATTATTTTTTGTTGTGCTTCAATGTCACAAAAAAAATTCAAAGATGTCTTTGAAGGCCAAAAAAAAAAAAAAAAGAAAAAAGCCAGTTTTGTTCTGATTTCTGGTGAAAGAGGTCGGCATTCTCAAGTATCTTGCCTCTCTCCCCACAGGACAGTGACAAGATGGTGGCAGGAGAGCTGCGCGGGCTGAGGACCCCGAGCGGGACACAGCGGAGAGGATGGATTAGGAAAGGTGGAAAGTGGCTTGAAGACCTCAGAGTGGAGGTAGGGAAGCGGCAAATGACGGCGGCGTTGTAAAAAATCTCTCATGTGTGTACGTGGATAGAAGGCAAGCTAGAGAAAAAACACAGCAAGTGTTTGATCTAATGCAGGTGATGAAAGCAGTCAGTCGCCATTGTGCTTGCGCTCATTTTAATGGTATGAGCTGTTATTAGCTTGGCTTATTTATAAGCCAGTTTCCCCTAAAATTCTTAATGAGGCTTAGTAAAATGTGAAGTATGAAAGCTTAGTAAAAATATTTGTTGAGTAAACAAAGTGAAACTTAGAAATACAATTTCTTAGGAGACGGGTTAAATTAATTTTAACTTAAATGATCTGCTCCCACCCCCCCATAAAATTCAATCTTTAGTTACAGAAAAGGTGGATTTTGGAAAGACATTATGCATTCTTCATATGAAATAATGTTATTTAATCTAATCCCCACATTTAACTCCTCTCTTAGCCAGTGTTTATATACCTAAAATTTATTGTAGCTTCAACAAGTCACTGAATAGACATTGCAAATATTCAGGTGAGAATCGGGTAGAAAAAAATCAAAAGGATATATTAGAATTATTATTTAAGATCTACTGTCTCTTGTACAGAGTTTTAGAAAACAGGTATGCATCAATGGAAATCTGGTATATTCCACTAATCAGCAATGTCTGCCATTAACTCTCTCCTATGCAGTCCATAAGTGACTGGGAGTTAGACTGGGCTCATCATTGCTGTCACGAATCAAGCTGGACTTTAAGTACAGACAAGCCTGCATATTTTCAGTATCTCCACTGTTATGGGCCACACACTTCTGACAAATTCTGAGAAGTACCTCACACTGATAAATTAAAACTCCATCCTCAGGGTTGCCTTTAATAGTTATACATTGTTTAAACGTACTGTGCAAACTGTGACTCCTTAGAACAATTACACAGATCAGTGGCTTATGTTCCTTTATAAACACTACTGAGATTAATTAGTTGGAATGGCTTCCTTTCCTTCGCCTCTGATGTCATGAAAATGCTATTACTAGCTCTTCCTTGGACAGAATAAACAAGCATATCTGATATGCAAGCTAATATAATGTCCTTTATTTACATGATTGCAAATCCTGTTAGCTCTAAAACAATTTTGAATTTAAAAGAGGGCCAAAAAGGAGAATAACAAAGGAGAGAAGTGACCTCAGTGATTCCACACTGACGTATCTTCAGCCTCAGAACTGGCATGGGAAGGTTGTGTTATCAGTTGGCTTGGAAAACCTGTGTGATGGCTTTGCCACTCTGCCCACAGTAGGATATAAACAACCATTAATTGTCTCAGGAGTTCATAGCTTTTACCTGCACCTCAGTTAAGTTTTCTAGGTAGCATGCACAGGGTTTAAGGCACTTTGAATAGAGCTAATCCTTTAAATAGAGCTAAACTGGGATTTTAGGACTTCATTTTCCAAAGAACTTTATGTCCAATTCCAGGTGTTTTAGGCTTCCATTGTAACATCTATGAATATTTTTTCTGAGGCTGCACATCATATTGAACAACCTGTTTATTTAAGTATCTAAATGGGAAATCTAATCTCTTTGAAAAACTGAGACCGTATCATCTCTGAAAATGTTGGTACATGGTACAAAAATGCCATGAAATATCAGCCAGTTGGTGTTGTGCTTGTGAAGCAATGAATGTCACTGCACAAGCTTAAACTGGTTATCTAAGCACTTTTGCAAGGGTATTTTGAAAGATATAGATGTTCTTCCCTGGTTTCATCATGGCACCTACTCAAGAATGAACATATATATCCTGTGAAAATGATGAGCATTTAGCACACTTTGTCTATTTAAACATACCTTTTCAGCTACATTCCTCACTTCGTTGTGAGCTTTGTTACAAGAGCAACTGTTAAAAGATCACAAAAAAAGAACAAGGGTAAAAGTCAGACCCATAGAATGAATGACAAAACTTCCACTTATTTCAGTGGAACTGAAGTTTCAGCCCAGCCTGTGTCAAAGAAGAACTCACAGAGAAATAGCTAGGACCTTTTCCTCATAACATACTGGGTTTGGCTCACCAGTAATTGGTTCAGACCAGGGCCCCACATACATCCAAATCAAAGTTTATTTTTAGCACTTTGTGGTACTTTATTTAAGTTTCATAATAGCCCAAATGATGTAAGGCTGGAAAATTGAAATTATGTTCAAAGATAACCAAACAGAGCAGTATTCAGTTACAGCTGATTTATAGTAATTTAACTCATAGTGTTCTTGCACCATCAGATGACCAAAAGAACAGAACAGCCATCCTGCCCAAGGTCAATCCAAGCCAACTGTCATTGTAAGTGGATGCCTGGAGAACAGTAGAAGCATGGCAAACATTTCTCCAAGGACTCCAAATATTTTCAGTTCAAGGACTTCATAAATTGTTCTACTCCCAAAGGCAAAGATTTCCCCAAAGGAATGCATAAGCTACAAATGGATGCTGAGCCAATCTCCCATATGTGCTGAATCAGGACCATTAGAGCAATTCGTTTAGCCTGTGACCCATTTGTAATGGCCATATTTCTTGTGGGCCCCTCACACTTTATCTGTGTGAATGTATTCTGTAACACATGTACAGTAAGCTATTCTGGGTTTCAGGTACACATGTTATATAGTAGGTCTGTGCCTGTTCAGTAGGTCTAGTCATTTGTCAGGCAAAGGATAGCAGCATTCAGACTCTGTCTGCCTGCCTGATTGGAAGGGCTGGAAACCACTGTTTTCAGAAATGCATTCCCATTCATTAGTGAAAATGTTATTTATGGAATCAGCTTCACCATGGTGTATGCAGGATTAGCTTTGCTGAAGTCAGTGGCATTCATCCCATGATTTGGCAACCTTCCTTTCTTTAAAAACCTACAAGAAAATAATAATAGAAAAAGCAACTGATTACTTCTTCATCTCAAAAAAGAAATCAATATCTGATTTATGATTCATCTCCTTTCTTTCTTTTCATGTTTCTGTGACAGAAATGAATAGAGTAAACATATTATCAAGAAATCATAAATTTTTCAGGAACTCATCTTAAGCTCTCAGCAAAAACCTGAAACAACATTTATACATTTAAAAGCTTGTAATATTTAATTCTGTGTGATAAATATTATTCTAGTTTAAAAAGCACTAGAAATTTCCAAGTACAATATCGAGCCTGACCTGGGACATGTTAGACATAGGAGTTGCCCCGAAGCTTCAGATTTAGCAGAATGAACAAATTAAAATTCGATTCACTCTGTATTACTTTGCTGTGAATTCACCTTCTCTTTCAGGGCTCCAGATCTCTTGAGTATGCCCTAAAATAATATCATTCTTGGATAAATCATTGATAAAATTATCAAAAACCTATTGTATCTGTACAAATTAATGTAATTATATTGTAATTGTATATGTAATGTAATTTAATGCAATTAAAGTGCTTAATGTACATTAAAATGCTGAGCATTTAGCTAAAGTTAGCCTTACTGTGCAAACTGGTTTTAAAAAAGGCAACCCATAGGACCTCTAAATGTACAGCTTTCCATTTTGCTATGAATTTTCTAGAGGAAGAACTCCTTTACAGTTTTACCTAGCTCAGGCTATACTGTCAAGTCTGCATGACCACACTATTACTGGCTAGCAGGTTTTGGAAAAAGAGCTGCTGGTCAGGTAGAACCACTAGTGAAAGAACTAGTGCTCTGCATTTCCTCATCCTGATTAACATTAAGCCCATGTGCAAACTTTTCTCCCCTCCTCTCCCAGCCCATTTCCGACAGAGGTCTTTTAACTTTCAGCTTTGTTTTCTTTCTGTCCTGGACACAGAGCTAGTTTTCAGAGTCCTGTGAGCTCTTTTGGCTGCAAGGAGAAGTGGATGCAAGAATCAAATGGGTTTTTCAGTGCATTGTTTTTATTTAGGAAGAGTGTTTTCCTGAATGAGGCAGGAGACAGTTCTTCACTTACTGTAGCAAGCCGCATTCCAGCCAGCTCTAAGTTCCAAAGCTTGCTTGTATCGCTTCTTCTCAGGGCTGTGCTATCTGTGTTTCTGTAGCTGAGCCTGGCCCTTTTTTCCAACTCACATACAGGCAGGTGTACGTATACGTCTCCATCACTTAACATCCCAGGCTTTACATTTGGTCTTGCAGTCTCCAGGGAAATTTCTGAGTCAGTTTGTAGTCAGCTCTACTGAGTTGCTACTTGTCTCTGCTTTCTTTCTGTTCTGAGTTGGTTCCTTTTAGTGTACTACTCTTAATACCCCACAGAAGAACATCCTTTATCTTTACACACATCCTGAAGGAAACATCTCTTGTGTTCATTAGCTTCTATAAGGTTTAGCTCAACCCACAGTCACTTACTCTGGGACATGGGGTAGATAATAAAGTATATAGGCAGAAGGCCGTGAAGGGGATACTAGAAAGTCTTGAAATGTACAGAAATGTTGCTGTTCAAAACAGTCTGTTCTGCTTCATGTGCAGAGCAAACATTTTTGACAGCAGTAAATTGTCTGAAATTTTCAGGAAGCATTTACAATATGAAATGGCCAGTTTCACCTGGTATTTGGTGTATGTAAAACTTGTTCTATTTCATACCAGGCTTATTTTTCATTTATATGTATGTTTTAATATTTGCATTATTTTAATATCCTGCCTTCTTTTATCAGATGATGAACTGCATTCTTTAACCATCTGATTTATGTGGAATTTTCACTATCCTGACCCAGCAGCAGCCAAGCACACTGTCCTGAGGGCTCATAATTAGTGTAGGACACTAGTGATTAGGCTGCCTAAGTTCTCAGCATTTCTGCTGGTGTGCTGCATGACCTAAGACAAGCTTTTAACTTCTATACTTCCGTTTTCTAGCTTAAAAAAGGCAAGGCTGCAGACCTATCCATTTCTACATGAAAAAAAATTCTCAATTTCTTGGTGGTACATCAATGACAATTTTGTGTCCTCTCCTAGAACATTAGAAGGGACAAGGGAACAGAATCTAACAATAGAAACGTTGCTCATTCAAGGCTGTTGAGTGGTTAAAGCACAGGCCTGAAACTATGGTTCAGTTCCTTGGGCAAGACTCTAAATGTCTCTAATACTCCATCTGTGGAATAGAGATAATGTAGTTTTCCTTCTCCCATCTTTTTCCTGTCATTGGTTATTTTTACCGTAAGCTTTTTTCAGGCTGTCTCTTACTACATGCATGCACAGTTTCATAGCTCTCATGCTAACTGCAGCTTTGACTTCTCAGTACCTCTTGAGATCTTGGTACTTTGCTGCAGAATTCAAGCACATTTCCTCCAAATGAGGGTCTGAGGCTGCAAATGTGTGATTTACAATAGAAATTTACTCAGAAGTTTTGACTTCAGTTCAGCACCTGTAATTCTGCCCTGCCAGAGACAGTCAGTTCTCCTAAAGCAAAGTATTTTTTATTCAGAACAAAAACACTGAAGAGAAAATGCACCTCTTAAGTCAGGCTCAATGTAGCTACTTACCCAGCAGTCTGCCCTCCTGCACATGGACACCCTGGTAAGCACATCGCAGTCTGAATTGTACCACTTTTCCAGGTGACAGTGCTTGCTTTCTCCAGGCATAGGGCTGTTGTTTTACACAAATTCAGGTCAGTCCCGTTCTTAGTCTTTTTGAGCATAATCATACTTGCTTATGCTTCTATAGGGATGATAAAAAAGTTCAGAACATTTATTATTTCTGTTGTTTCACCATAATTCAACTAGCTATCACCCCTGGTGATTTTATATCCTGTGGAAAGCAATGAGCTAGAAACAAAGGTGCCTATAAAGATACATACACAGTTTCCAGTATTAATACAATCATCTCCAAACAATCTTTGAAATTAATGCAAAGTTCATGCCTTGAGGAATGGGACTCATTTTTCAGGTGTGGCTTCAAATGTATGTTTCATAAAAAGGTGTTTGTGTAATGCAGCTGGTTAGATTCTAAAAATGATGCATCTTGGTCTCAGAAAAGGAAAATACACTGCAGTATGCAGCTAAAGTCCCTGAGCAGGTGAAGTTGTGAGACTGAGAAAACACTGTCACAATCTACTCACTCTTGTTGTTGCTGAGAGCAAAGTTAAAATATAGATTTCACATTAAAATTAACATTCTCTGCTGAAACCTTAGAGAAAATATTGCTAAGTGCAAATCCCATACCTAAGCTCAGCACGTATTGGACATGTATTGGACAGAGTTCAGTTTCAGTTTAGAAAATTCAGATGTTTAGCTCTATAGTCGGCATAGCACAGCTGTCTCTGAGCTGTTCTTGCACTGCAAAATCTGCCTCCCCTTGGTAATTAGCTTTTTTTAGGAGAGTCTGCATTTCTATCCAGCATTACATCTTGTCTTCAGAAGTGAGTCAGTTGAGCATCTGATAACTTCTGGTGAAACTAGGTGTTTCGCTGTTCCAGCTGTGTAAAAGTGTGAATAGATGTCTATTTACACCCAACATATGACCCCTTTGCATTGCCAATATAGAGTGGAAGGCTCTTGGAGAGAATCAAACCAATGGTCTTCATTTTTTTAAGCTTCTTGTACTGCAAATACTGTCTAGCCTCAAAGCATTTGCACTCTCAACGACTAAACGGCGCCACAGTGATATAAAATATTATTTCATTGCTATTTATATTTTTTGTTGTTATGATAAATACAGTGGTGAGATCAGTGGAGATTTATGTCTGACAACGGTCCTTGGAAAGTCATTTTGTGTTCTGGTAAAGTGTAAAAGCCTTTTTCTCTGTCTTGTCTTCCATTAAGGCTAGCGAACATAGCAAGCATGACAGGGCAAATTGCAGGGCATGATGAATGATGACTTTTCCAGTGACACTCATCGTCACTTGAAGCTGGAAAGTAGGATATTTAGCTGTGAAACAGGAGGCTGTAAGATGGGGCTGAATAAAAAATGTCAGGAGCTAAGGTTTACATATCATCCTACATCTTTTAACTATATGCTTCTAAGCTATTTTTTAAACATATTTCTCTACTCCATAAACTATTTTAAATGATACTTGGATTGCATTATGTCACATTCCTGTAAAGATGCCGGTAGCTTAGTCTAGTAATTCATTTCTAACAAAATTTACTGTTCAAGTAATATTATTTGTCTCCTTTCTACTTCTTCACCGATCTTCACATCTTGCTTCTAAAATCCAGTTTGCGTCTGACTTTTTTCATTACATGATTTTTCCCAGGGGTGCTATAATTTCAGAAGACTCGGTGTATAGGAGTGTAATGTCAGCTGCTCAAGACCTGACCTTCAAGCTGCCAATCCTCTGAAGACCAGGGAAGGTGAAGGGGATAAATAAGTCTCAAATTTGGGCCTCTGGAAAGTCAAGGGTCTGTAGCGTGCAGTCACAAATCACAAAATGTGCACGTGAATGCCTTAAGGGAGCTTTTATCTGTTCTGATCTGAGTGCTGCTTTGCAAATGGCCCTCTCTAACATACACTGTGAGAGCAGCCAGAGTGCTAACATTGCCAGGGCATTCATATTCTGATCAGTTTGAGGCGACCAGCAAAAAAGGATGAACAGGATATGACTGTCTACAAGGTTTCAGGGACAGTCAAGCTTACACCAGGGTGAGCTGCATATGAATACAAATTATTAGTGTTGGTACCAAATACTAGAAGTAATTTGTTCTGTGTTTTCAGAAACCATCTGCGGTATGTACTTGAGATGTTCATTATCTCTGCCTGGTAACCTTATCTATAGCCGTTCTGCCTCACTTGTTACTTTTGTAACTTTCAGGATATATATATATATATATATATATGTGTATATATATATATATATATTTGTGTCTGTGTGTGTAAACACTATAAATAGCCATCTGCATTTTCTGTGCTGAAGTCAGATTTCATTCTAGATTCCATTTATTATCAAATTATTTAGTTGCTCCCATAAAACCTATGAGCCATTTTGCCAAGTTCTTCAAAGAACAGCTGCTACTTCATAGTGCTCCTAAAGACATCAGGAAGCTGGGGAGGAGGGACCCGCCAACTTACAGTCTTATAAGAATACCCCAGGCTATGGTCTTGACCTTTCTTCAAGATAAGGTTATGGGAAAAGGTTGTAGATCTAGTGTCAGTCCTTTGTCAAGTTGACACCAAAGATTGTGGATCCCTGCAAGCTGTTTTTCAGTCATCAATGGGTGTCTTTTGTGAAGAAAAGAACTGGACCACAGGGAACTCATTCTCTTCTTCCTTCCTACCATTCCTTCTTTCACTCTGTGTCCACCTTTGCTTACTCTCCCCATTTCCATCAGATGAAAACTAAAACTTACTGAAGGAGGAAGAGGGATAAATCTATTCCCAGAATTTCCCATTTTTAGTGGTAAGGAGGACTGATTTAGGACTGTGCAGTACCAAAGTGAAGAAAGGAGAATTTGTCAGCAGATGAACCCAATGGAAGAATCTCATCTAACTCCCATGTTGTCAAGAACCTTTCCCCTGATGTCTGGAAATGCTGGATCAGATGTCAAATTAAGCCGTGAAGATCACTGTGCAGAGATGGTTCAGCTACTATTTGCTGTTCTTACATTCAATTCATCCTGGTGCTAACTAGCTTAGAAAAATTAATGTAGTTTTTCTACACTCATTCTCGGAGTTCTCTTTGGGCTTTAGGAACCTCCCAGATTTTAAGCTCCCAAATACTTGCAGTTTTTATGAAAAGGGGCAGGTTATGGTATAGAAAATATCACTCTTCCTTACAGAATTTGTGCCTGGAATTCAAACAGGAGGAGATTTAGAGTTATTCCACCATTTCTATCCCTGTCATTTTAGAAATTTGGATAACTCAAACTCAGAAATAGGAACTGATCTTTTTACAGCTATCTGAATGAAATTTTAGCTCTGATTCTCTGGATGCTTTTCGGGCTTTTAAAACCTCTTCTGCATATCTCCATAGATTGCAAGTTTGGCTTCTGAGAGTCTTTCCATTTCTTACAAAAGTAGTAAATCTCTATAAAATTTAAAAAAATCAGCTTGATAAGGACAATACACCTTTGCTCAAAGATTTGCTTGGTTTGTTTGTGAAGTACCTTTTATCCTTTACTGTTGAAGTTCATCTAGCACGTTTGTTAACTGGCATGTGGCCAGCTTTCTCACATAGACCACCCACCCTTTACAGTGACGTCAAGGAAGTCCCCAAGTTTGCATTATTCAATAGCAAGGAGGCCTTTGCTATCTTTGACTACACACATGGGGAGCAAAAGGATGGGAGTCTTTGGGTTGGACTGCATCCCTTGACTCTAATTTGTTTTTTCTTCTCAACAGAGCCCCTCTGTAACAAAGAAATCTTCTGTTTGGCATACTTGCAATAAGAAAATAATGTTCCAGTTGATGACAGGTACTTTAGCTTGCAGCTGATTTCAAAGAGTGTCATACTGCTATGAGAAAAACCCAGCTGAAGAATGCATGGACCTGTAACGAGCCTTTCACAAATCCTGCTGCGGGATCACCAGGGAAGTCTTTTACCCATATGAGCCCAGTGCAATGCTCAGTGCACAGGACTGCATGCTTCATCCTTTACCACTTGTTCACTTAGACTCCAGGCACTGTCAACTACCACATCCCAGCTGAGATCCATACCTGACTGTGGTCACAGCTGGGAGAGGTAAATTAGTCACTAAGCCAAAAGCCGAGGGCTCAAGCCCAAGCTTAACACAGAAGGGATTTATTATTATCTTAAATAACGACGGCTGCTGGAAATGTAAGAATAAACCAGGTATGTCTCATTCTCCTGTAAGGATTGGAAAGATGCTAGAGAAAATAGACCTTTGCTTGATATCATATTTTGGCAAATGAACGTTCCCATTCTGTTTAGAGTGCTGTTTGGTCACTACCTGCCTCTGTTCAGTGATTCCAAGAGCTGCAGATTAGATCCGCAGAGCAGTAAACAGTTAGTACAAAGGGCCATAGCCTAAGAAAAGGAAAATTGCAAATTTTAATCTGAATCATTTAAAATATTAAGAGCTGTGGGAATATGTGTGGAGAGAATGGGAGGAACTAAGACAAAGCTATCAGGATGGAGATCATGGGGTGGTTTGTTAGGAGGATTACAGTTAAGTGCAAGAGGGAACTTCACTGACCTATGCACCCTAGCATGTGTCATACTTGATCCCTTTTTATGAAAATCATAAAACCTGTATTTACAGAGTTCCCTTTTAAGAGTATAACACCTTTTGAAATTATTTGCCTCTGATCACACAAAGATTTGTGAGAGAAGAGGGGGCAGAATGGAAGAATCCTGATTTACTTTTTAAGTTCCATCCATTAGCATTTTATCTCCCTAAACCAAATAGGAAGAATTATTGAAACCTGTTACATCAGTTAGGAATACATTTGGGAAAATTTGCCTCTGAGTCTAAAAGTGGAAATAATCCACCTCAAGTTTACTTTTACATCTTTTTCATAAACATCTGCATGTACAATTAATATGGTTTATAAAGGGAAGTCAAATTTGCATATATACCTTGGACAGATCTAAATTTCAATATGCACAGTTGCATGAGGAAACATTATTTACAAACATAGATTTTGTTTATAAATGTGTGCAAATTTTGAGCATACTGTTGAAAATGGCAACTTTCAGTTTAAATGCCACTGCCTGAAAGGACACAGAAAAAACAAAAGCTACACTTGGATGAATACACAGTGAAATTTAACTCTGGCCATTCTAAAACAAATAAGTTTTCTAATTTTATTTTCCGACAGAAACTGCATACAGGAAAAAAAAATAGATGGTAGGTAGGAATAGATTCAGTAGTATAATAGAATCATTTATTAACTTTAAGTACTTAACGGAGTTGCCTGCTAAAGAATCTTTTTCCTCAGGCTGCTTTATGATCAACAGAGAGAAGGGTACCATGACAGTCCCCTTTAAACCCAAATCGTCCTTGAAAGTCATCTAGGTATCCATTAGCTATAGACCTAGCTATAAACCTGTTAGCCTAGAGCGACTACCTGGCAACTTAGGCATCTTACAGAAAACTTAAAAGTAGGAGGAATGAACCCAGACCTAAATGGACATAATAACAAAAGTTGGAGAAGAAACTTGTCTTTTCCTTTCACAGATCCAAAAGTAACAGAAAACACCAATAAGTGGATTGTCCTCTTCCAATAATCTTTGGAGTTCTCTCTCCAAGCCAGTGTCCTCTGTTCATTTCTGCAGGAATTGAACAGAGGTGTGCAATTTTACATCACAATCTGGTGACACAAGTGGATGTGACATCACATTCTGCATTTGTGCTTTGATCCCTGGTCACATACTTGCTCATCAAACACCATTCCATGAAAAGGAAACAAATGAGAGAAAAATTCTGAAAAATGCCACAAGCACAATTCTACACTATCCATAAAACATATTTCAAGTCCTGGTAAAACTTGGATCCTCCATTAATTTTCAATTATTTTTCCCTAACAAAACAACCCCATCTTTCAAGGAATCTCTGTTTTGGAACTACTCTATTTTATGAACAAAAATGTTGAAAGAAATCCAACACTGACATTTTGGAATTGATTTATTTCCACTGGATTGAGTTAAAAATTACATATGACATATTTCATCTGTTTCTTCCAAAAAATTAGCAATTCCTTCCAAACTGAGGACTGAGGGAATTACTGTGCTTCTACTAAAAAATGGGGAAAAAAAATTCTGAACCCCAGCTGAACAGCCTTCTCCTTCCCTTGAAACACTGGGTCAGCTTGTGCATGTAGGTACTGTCATTTCTGTTCCCAAGGCTCAGCAAGGTGAACTTCAGGACCGAGAGCCACACAATAAAAAAAGTTGAGTAGTCTACTGTCTTTACACCTACAAGTATTGCCAGAAATTAAGGCCAGCAATCAGATGCTGATTTGAGTTACATTTGCTGCCTTATAGTAAGATGGAGAACAAGAAATCCAGGGATCCCTGGTTATTAAAAAAGCCTTTCATAAAGGCTGTGATAGCCAGCATAGCTTAAAGTCAACCTGAGGCTGCTGAGGCTTGTGCAGTAAACCGAATCAGCCTCCAACATACCTTAAGAGGAGGGTTTCTGTCTCTGAGTTTGGCTAGACTGAAGCTAATAAATGGCCCATAGAAATCTTATTATTTATGAGATACCAGAGGGCAACCTTTTTATGGAAAAGTGTGATCTTTTAATGTTTAGGATAGTCACTATTTTTTATTCAGAAAGGAACACCAGCATCATACCTACTTACCTACACTACTTAATGGTTTTACTAAGTCTTTTGGGGGGGTCTAAAACAGATGTAGAAAATTCCAGTCAAAACAAAAATTACTGAAACAAAAATTATGAAAAAAATGAGAAAGGCTGGTTAGAGAAGGAACTGGAACTCAGTATTAGAAAGAAAAATGCTGATATCAACTATGAATGGAAGAGCAGAGATTTTGTTTTTCGGGAATGACATCCTTTCATAGAGAAAAGGCAGTAAGAGCCATAGTATAATAAATACAGCTAATGGTTTATCATAAGTGAAATCAAAATAGTTATTCTAGTGAAAAGGATACCACTTTATTTAAAAAAATCAACAGCCAAAACATGGATTTAATAATAATGACAAATAATACCTGGTAATATGTCTGTTAATATAGAATTAAATGTTATTGATACACAGTGGAAAACTACAGAAAAGTTGTATATTTATTAGTATTAACTGAGTAAACAGAAAAATATGTGAAATGCATCATCTTCCACAAGTATTCCAATTTTTATAAACTTGAAAATAAAACAGCAAAGCAAAAAGTGAAATTTCGATATATTAAGGAAAAACCTATGCAAGTTTTCAGAGCAATTTTAGACTAGTAATTGTTCTCTATAAACCCATAAAGCATTTTACCCTACTTATTTTGCTAAGATGAAGTTTTCCTTTGCAATTGTAAATATTCTGTACAAATAAAGATTGACATCAACAGATTTGGACTGGCCAGCTGATATTTATCATAGTCTCCTGTAACTGCACAATCTGATGCAAAGATTTTAAGACAGCGATAACAAACCATATTAAAGCCGAACATACTGCAGGCAAGGAACAAAAGCAGAAAAACACTGTCTTGGGAGCAGGCGCAGGACTCAGACTTTGAAAACCAGCATTTCATTCCTAGTTCTGATGCGGGCTTTCTGTATTATCTTTGACAAAGCAGGTAAATTCACAAGGCCTTATTTATAAAAATAAGTTTATAATAACATATTCCTTGGGTCATATATATGGATTGAGACAAAAGCTCTTTCATACGATGTGTACATTTTCTTTTTTCAGGCCATACTGTTTATAAATTCTAAAAGCCCTTTAATAAAACCCAAATTTTCGCTATGTACAAAAAAAAAAAAAAAAGAGAAGGCATGTAAAAATGAAAGGAAATTTACATTTTTTTGCATGCTGCCATTGTTGGTGCTGGCTGCACCATTTGAAACATTTCTGCAGTGATTTGGCCAAAAAAATCTCTCTCTCTTAGCCTGATGTGACAAGCCCCCAATTGTTCACTTGTAATTGGGGTTAGTGTACAAGAGAGGCAGTTCAATAGCACTGTGTCTGCCCCTAACGTAAATGAAACCCTGTTACACTAATTCCATTTGTATCAGATTCAGAGACTGATATTAGCTTTACTGATTTAGTCCAAGATCTGTGACACTCTGTTTTATAAACATGGACTTTTTCCCCAGCTTCATTAAATCTGATCTGTATGTTGGACACAAACTGTAGTGTAGTTTTATTAGCCTATAGGTTTACACCAAGAGCTTCTGTAAAAAAAAAATGACTGAAGACAAAATTAGTTAAAGGAGGGAAAGGAAGAGAAGTATTCTGTTTAGCTCCTGTTTAGTTTAGTCAATCTGAAATTACTGCTAATATTTTATACAGTGGGGTGCGTGTTTGCAGTGCCTTACAAAACTATAGTTCAATCTGCAGTCACTCTGCCAGTGCCAATGAAGAGCAATAGTGAACCACCTGAACAAAAATTAGTTCTGGGACATAGTCCCTAAATGATAGCAGTTCATAAGAAATTTCCACGTGTGACGTTCTTTTCTATTGACTATGGTGGAGTTTTCCCATTGGATTCTTGCTGAGACAGGAGACTGGATTAGCTGGACTCAAGTTCTCATGCATGGAAGTTTCATAGTTTGTATAGCTATAGAAAATGCTTTGATTTTTGCTTCAATTGAATATTGCATTCATCAAGAAAGGTTTCAGGGAAGGATAGTGTCCTTTAATAGACCAACTAATACAATTGGATAGAACGGATAAGGTTTGGGGTATACGAAGCCTTTTTCAGATGAGAAAGAGAAAAGCAGCTTCTAATTCAAACCTGAAGAAAGGCTTGTTTTGCTTTTTTTAACTGTGTCAGTTGGTGTCATAACAGATATTACTTCTCCTTTCAAATCTTACCTTTTATCCTTGGACCTTCATGGCTGTGGTAGCAGTGCTCCCACTTTTTTGTTAAGCAATAGCAAGCTCTTTTCCCTGTACCTATCTGCCAGCCGAGTAAGTGCAGCATGGAGCAGACGAGCTTATTTAGCAATTCTTCATGATATATCCACTGACACCAAAGACCTGCAACCCAGGGCATGTGAGGAACCAGCATTTCCTGTCTTTGTTTCGGTTGCTCCTTCAGAGCAGAACCAGTTTTCCAGCCAAAGGGCTTCCATGACCGATGAATCAGCTGTCAAGGCTACCTGTTGGTTTGGCAGAAGAAGTTTCTTGGTTCTCAAGAAACTGAAACTCGCATTTCCATTGTTAAGAGCTGTATCTGTGATTGCCATGGCACAGAAAGTAAATGTGTGGTGTAGATGTCTCTTTTAGAGCTACCCTTATCACCTAGAACTGCACTCAGCTGCTACAAAATGGAGACCAGAGATACCTCTTGTTCCAATACATGTTCCTAGTTCGTTTCTTTTTGAGTCATCCCCTGCATCTATGCTGGCTAAGGATAAATTGCTACTTTTCTGATTGTGCTGAAATTACATTTAGATTGTCAAAGTCAGTAACAAGCCGAACAGATCAGATTCTCATTTTACTTATCCCCAAGCAATCCTAGTGTGTTCAGCAGGCTGACAGGGAGGTGATTAAGAACCAAGTTCAATCTTTGTCCCTTTAACAGGGTTATGTGCAATCTGTCACACATGCTTCTCTTTTTTCACACAGATGCTCTTTGTGCTACACTTCTTGGTTGTTCCCTGTTCATTTGTTTCAGTCTAGCCGCAAACACCGGCTGACGAGGAGAACTCTCTGAGGAGTTTATTGCTTACTCTCTCCTAATATGATCTATACCATACCCAGGTTGAATGGTTTTTTAGTTTTACCTTCTTGTCTCTGAGAAGAGTAAACAAACTACAGTCCATGTACTCATGAAATCTGATCACCGGTTTGAGAAGAGGGCCTGTAAACTATGTAACCTAGGTTGGATTTAATAATTCTGTAAAATGTATGCTCCTTTTTTTTTCCATCTACTAACTTGTTCCTTTAACAGGGGAAGTTTATCAGCTTTGTTTTCAAAAGACATGAGTTTTGGCTGTACAACTTGGAGAATTATTTTCTTAACCTTAAATAAGAGGAGAGCAGAAGTCAGCAGGTCAGAACCTCAGATGGCAAAAGCTGATGAAACTATAGTGATTTATAGGAGCCATGGACCTGGCCCAGGATATCAAAACAGACAGTGTAGCACAATCTGATGCAAAGAGCTGTTATGTAACATACCAACTAGGAAACTTCAGTTCTTGATTTCCAAGGTGTTGTCAGGCAGCATTTCTTCTAAATTAAATCCCCTGTAGCTGGGCTGAAAAAATAGGGTTGAAGCTTGAGGGCAAGGCTGACAGCCCTGTTGAAATGTAGCCTTCCTTTTCAAAGTGTTTTCCCCTAATATGATGAATTTGATTTTTCACTGGAAAATCTTCTGCCAGAAAGATTGCTTGGGATTCTATGGGAGTTCATCTGAAACACATCCAAAACAGAGCTCAAAGTCTGAATACACGTATTGTATATTAAACTGCGCTAGGATGAACTTAGAGGGGAAAATTAGTAGACAGCTTCCATCTTGAGATTGGCTACGCCAAAAACTTCAAGCACCATTTTTTGTGTGTGAAGACTGGGCTTAGGGAAACATATGGCTTGTAGAAATGGTCCATGCCAAAAGCATATTTGACAGAGTTTGAAGGCAAATATCGTTCTAACAGCAATTTGTGGTGGTCAGAATTCCCATTTATAATATAAGACAGACGGTCAGGCAGGAAGAGTTGCTGTAAGACATAAATCTAAATCTTATCTTCCACGGATGACATGATATTTCTAGAAATTAACTCCTAGGAAATGTGGGAATAAATTGCCCTTTAACCTTCACAAATGAATCTTAAAAGAACAAATATAAATAGAATTAGGGTGTTTCTATCTGTTTATTTTTATATCTTTCTATAACTGCTTCCCAGAGAAAAATAACCCTTTCTATATGCCACAGTTGTCGAGTGCTGTATAGGTAGAGTTTTGCACCTGCCAATGTACTAAATGCACTGGAAACATCCTGAAAGTGGCCAATTTATTTAAGTATTTAAATATTTGGCTTGATATATACCTGAATGAAGCAGTATCCATACCAAAATACTGAGTGGCATTTAACAGATAACGAGTGGTGACAAATTACCTACTTTTGAACTGTCCCTGCAGATCCCCTGCCTAGGCAAGACGCACATCTCTCCTGCTCCACCATGTTCTCTATTTTAAACTGCCATTTCTTGAATTCCATCACCTGCTCCTAATGCAAAGCAAGATTTACACCACTGGTAACTATATGGGCATTCCTGGAGGCTCTTCTTCACTGCAACGGCAGAAGTTCCTTGTAAATTTTCCCCAAAATTGTTTTTCTGATAGCGTAGTAATCACTGCAGAAGGATCTGCTCATCTTTCCCTGTGATTGTTCCTTACAGAAGCTCTTCTCTTTCCCCATTTTAGGAAGTATATCTTATAAGTAATTATACTTTCATTGATAAGCAGTGATTATACAAGCTACCTTGCTCCATTCCTTCTTTTTCCAGATAGGTGGAAAATTTTCCAGCTAGGTCTTTTAATTTCTTTTCAATTAGGGACTATTTAGTGAGTTATTGGGCTAGATCTACAGGAAGAGTCAGATGTTTAAAACAGGATTTAAATGCCTAAACTGCGAGCTTAGATCCACAAACTCCACTCTACTACACCTAGTGGAAGACTGTGGAGTCTGTAGGCACCTCAGGTTATTAAAAGAAATCTCTAGAGGTATGTCCTTCTGGGCATGGCAGTTGTGAATAGCTCCTGCTTAACTCATGCCCACAACCTGTTGGCATCTACCAGCTGGGCATTCTCCAACCTCCTTCAGTCTCCATCAGGAGCTTGGTCCTAAGGCGTTCTGAGGGTGAGCCTATCAAGTCGGGTACCGCTCAAAATACAGCAGCAAAAGCTGCTTTTTTTCAACACACAGGTGAAGGTGATGATTCCCCAGCCCTTTTATACATGAGCTCACTGGTAGGAGGACTTGGTGGGTGAGAGATCTACTGACAGTTCTTCATCTGACAGATCCTCTTCTTCCTACATCCCAGAAAAAAAGCTCTGTAATCAGTCCATAGACTACCAGCCATAGACTACCCAGGGTGAAGCAGGGAACTCTTCTCAATTCTGGCTGGACCAGTTCTACCTTGCAGAAAAGAATTACAAATGATTGGTACAGACACAGAAAACAATACTGAAAATGATCCAAGCCTCCTGCAGTTCCTTCTGTAATGATGGTTTACATGCGTAATTAATCTAATTGCTCCGTATCGTAGAACACATAACCCCTGATAGCAGCAAGGACCAGAGTGCAGGTCTGCCCACTCTGTGGAACACCCTCATTTCTAAACTGAAGAGCCAGGTGCTCGCCAGCACTCTTTCGTGACCCAGTGACTGTAAAAGCCTGGAGAGGGCGAGGTTTAATATGCTGTCTTGTCCTCCCTTTGCCCCCCTCAGTACCCTCCTTCTGATGGTTCCTACTGTGAGAAGTCCAGCTTTTCCCTGATACTAAATAGGGGCCTGAGGTGAGAATATCTTTGTGAGAACTGTGTTTAGCAGGTCATTGTCCAAAGCTGTCACTGACCTGGCCCTTCGGTCACGTGCATGTAACCAGGCATCACAGGCTGCCTGTGCATTCCCACTGCCGACATGCCAGACACCAGCTGGTTTGTATCACTTCAGCAGTCACAGCTAACCTTGAATACTGACATGGCTTTTACCCTGCTATTAATACCTGATACAGTTTCTAGCAGAGGTGAGAAGCTGGGTGTCAGACCAGTATGCTACTATATAAGTGCAAATCACTGTGTGGATGCTTCATGACAAATGAAGTTCCCCTCACAGGCCTCTTCCTAAGCCAGACTCAATCTTTTCCCCAGACTATATCTGCCTTTTTTTTAGATCCATTAGTATCTTTTTCTCCTCAGTGTAGTAGATTCCAGCAGTAGCTACATTCCAGGTAAATGCTAAATATTCTCCTCTGAGATGTCAATGCTGTGTGTTGCCTTTCTAGTGCAAACCTCCTTTGCTCAATGTCCTTTTGTAAAATTCCAGGCAGAAATTTGGGTTGGATTTGGTACTGGTTCCTTTACATTTCCCTCACAGTCTCATTCTAAGACTTAGAGTGGCTCTCTAGCAAAGAGTCACTGATGTTTTACAGCATTGTATTCAGTGCGGTTGCACAAAACATCTCCATTGTCTTTGATGCTCTGAGTACAGCCTAGTGATTTATTATAAATATAATTCGACAATAATTTTCAAACACTGTAAAATACCAAAGTGATACTGACTATACGTTATTTTCAAGACACCTCCCAGAGGAAAGCTTTGGTTAATGATACTTTCCATTAAATATTGCCTATCTGATCTGATATTTTTAAACTATAAAGTGCTTTTTCCAAAGCAATGGAAATGCTATCCAGAAATATCTAATGAAAACTGATGGATGTACACAGATCTAGTTTTACATGCTTTATAATATAAAAATACAGATCTTATAAGCTTCGGTAAACAGGAGCAAAATATTATCTAGTTTTCATCTTGCATTCTGTAAATATTGTTGTATTATCAGATGGATTTTTTTCAGTCCCACAAACGTATACTACGAAGAGTAATGATGAAGAGTGAGTATCCCTTACCAAGTACACTCAGTATAGTAAAAATACGCAGGGAAGATAGAAAAGACCAACCAATTAACCCAGAGACTAACTTCAGCAGATCTGAGACCTAAATCTCTTACAGCAACAGTACACTAGGGGGACTAGTTTTACTCTTTCTTCAATCCTGGACATATGTCATAGTCACAAAAGAAAGTGCAGCTTCAGGGAATTAGTAATTTTGGCACTGCTAAAGGTAGACTCTGCACATAGCGGGCCAAGTATCATTACTGTAACTCCTCTAAAATCAGGAAAATAACTAATACCTAGAAGTTGTCTGACCCTACAAAACTTTTTCCCTTCTGTTCAGAAATACATTTGCCTGACTGCAAACTGCATTTGTTAAATATGAACATGGCAGGAAAGAAGAAATAAATCCTCATAATACGGAAACTGATAACTCCAGATATCATTAAGTAGACCAGACTAAATCCATTTCTGCCGGAGTAAATCTGCAGCATTTTCACTACATACAACGAACTCGCCTCAGAATGAGGGACATCCAGCTCCTGGCTCATTTTGTATGGTATAATTAGAAAAGCTGGGGTTTATGCCACAAAACATGTTTAAATTTTGACTTAAATAGAAAACTTAGAAGGTTTGTTAAATGCTTATTGGTTTATAGAACTCAGTACCAGAGGGAATTAAATATTTTCTTATTTAAATATTTTATGTTCAGCAGAGAATTGATAAGAATAAAGCCAGGAACTCCTGACTTCTAATTCTGCCTTTGATACTGCCTCTCTTGTGTCCTTTGACAAATCAGTGAATATCTCGGCTTAATTTCCCTCTTCTTTATGTATAACCCTTGGTATGCTGCCAATTCAAAAGGTAACATTTCCCTAGGACAGTCTCAAAAGGCTGTATTGTATGGGCTAAACTTTCGAGAGTTCAGCACCCAAAAGCTCCTGCTTGAAGACACAAAAACCGACCTGCATTTTCTCCGCTGGAGTATCATTCTCAATAGGAGCTGTAATATGCTGGAAATCTCTTTCTATGTATGTAGGGCTCTCCATTTTTTCTATTTTAAATTCCTCTTTGTCTTGCTAGAAAAGTACTAGAGAAAAGGAGCTTAAATAAAAAGGTGAAGGTTGCCTGGTATTCAACCTTTTCAAAATCACATTCTCTATAAGGTAGTTCTCAGGAGTGTCTCACCTGCACAGTTTATGGAAATCTTCAGTGATACTATCTCAAACCAGTTCTTTAGGAGTCCAAGGCTATTTGAGTTACGAACTTTTTACCACAGCCTAACCTAAACTTTCCCTTCCTTAGTTCCAGGCCATTGTTCCATTGTGGTTGTAAATATTTCTCTTCCTTCATTTAAGATAAACTTTTAAGGAAAACATCAAACAAACAGAAAAAGAAATTAATCTTCTCTCCTTCTTTATAAGCAGTGAAATGCTACAGTGCAGTTCAACTCTGGGCAGCTTTTAATATCTGTGTAATACAGCAATCCATCTGGAAATTCATAGTTGGAGAATAATCTTACGTGTCATTATAAAGGCTCTGAGCCTGAGCAACTGAAAAACTCCCAGGGAGAGAAATCTACTATAATCAGAGGTTTTCAAATCACAGTCCAAACTGCACATGCTGGTAGCATGCTGAGAGCCAATTCTCCCACATATGTTGCCTCAACTCCTACATTTACATCTGGCCACCAAATTAGAGCGTTAATATTAATGTAACATGGTTAGACTTTTGTAAAGCATTTGATTAGGTACCCTCTGGCATTTTGATTAAGGAAGCAGAAAAATTAAAATATAAATATTGCGCATATTTAACAGAATAATAGCTAGCAAACAGATAAGTCTCAAAATGTAACTGTAAGAAGAGAATCATCAATGATCTGGTGTTTTTTTTAGTGGGAGCCTGAAAGCCTTGTTCTTGGCTCTGAGATAATTGTCACGTTTTTTAAATGGTCTGGGAGAAAACATCATATTCCTGCTGACCAAGTCTGCAGATGACACAAAGACCATAGTATAAGTAATGTAAGTAGTGAAGAAGGCTGTTTAGGGTAATTGAATCATTTGATAAGAAAGTCACAAGCAAATTCTACACAGTGCAACCACAAAATCACAGAATCAATATGGCTAGATGTGCAGTCATACACATGGGACTACTGTCGCAGGACATGGGTGATTTTCCTGGGAAAGAGCAAATTGGGGTTCATGGCAGACAGCTAACTTGGACATGAGCTCCCATTAAGATGCCATTTCCAAAAGTGCTAATATAGCCCTTGGATAAATAAAAAGGGGAATCTTGATTGTAGATAGCAAAGACATATATTTGCTCTGTATTTGGCGCTGCAGCTAGGAATATTCTGTCCAGCTCTGTCGTCCAGAACTGGATAGTTGTTGTTGTTATCTATGTGTTGATAATTTAGAGAGATCTCGAGCAGGGTTACAAAAGAACATGGAAACATAATACAGTGACAGATTCATGAAGCTCAGTCTGGTTTGGTTTCATCAAAAAAGTTACTTGGTGACAGCAACTGCCAATCAGTATCTAAACAAGAAATCAGAATGTGAAAAGAAGAGGGGAAGACAGACTTAAGATGAGCATTTTTTTATTGATGGTTATAATTAGTTACAAAAAGTTTAATAAGAATCATAGTGGAGTCTCCATTCCTGGAATTTTTAAAATCAAGATTGGGCCTAATTCAAATGAAGATTAATTCATGAGGCCCTGAGCAACCTAATCTAAATTGGCCCTGCTTCAAGGGGGTTGGACCAGACGATCTCCCAAGGTCCCTTCCAACCTTCTGACCTAAAGCATACTATGATTCTATGGCCTCCGCTTTTTGGGAGATCTGACTAGGTAACCCCCATTAGCCTTAAGGTACGTCTCTACTTGTTTGGAATGTAGTGTAGAGACAGCAGCAGCACTGCGGCTGCAAGGAGCACAGCTCAGCAGAAGCAGTTTATCCAGTGAATTGTATACCATACCTTTCCTCCAATAACCTAGGTGTAATCTGACTTTCAGTTGTCCAGAACTGAGGTGTGCACAGATGCCAGTGGAATCCAGACACTTCACTTGTTTGACGTTAGCCTTTAGTTTTGGTACTTGTTTGCTAATAATAAAATACAACCCGTTTGAAGTCAAGTTAGCACTGGCATAGCATTGGGTACTTGTAATATCTTTCCACCTTTAGTCCCCATGAGAAAGGGAGGAAGAAAATAGGACACAGTACCACCACAGCATTACCAACACAGAGGAAGTGTGGTCCCTGTCCTAGGAGAAGGAGTTGTAACAGGGCTATAACAAATTAGGAGATGGGAGGAACAGCACTGAGAACCCCCACCACCACATAAAGTAATGAGTTGCTCAGTGAAGTATTTCTGAACCTTGTAACGTTCATTTGCAGCATTAACAGTTTGTGTTGTTGGTATTTATTCAGTTATTAGTATCCTTTTGATTTCTGTAGCTATCATGATAGAGGAGGGATGTAAGTGAATGTCTTGCACATCAGGCTGTGTGGGAGTGACATGAATCAGGGCAAGCTTGGAGAAGGCACTGGACCACTTGCAAGAGAGCCGAGCATAGGTTCACTGTTTGGGGTAGAGGGGGCCAAGGAAATACAAGAGGCAAATAAAGAAGAGCTGTGGTTTTCACAGTTATTGCTTGTTCTTGCCTTTTGCACTTTAATAGGTTGTTGTATGGTCTATAATTTTTCTGTTTGGTAAATGGTGGCATTAGAATTTTTGTATGGTTATTACGTTCCACCTTGCTGCTGCACTAATATTAGCTTTGCATCTCAAATATTTGTATTCAGCATTTTACCTGGCTATCTGATGGATGATGGCTAGTCTCAGTGCTTTGCCTTTGAAACTTTCCTTATACCCATGCAAATTATCATCAAGGAGTAAATCCAAACCAAACAGATCAGCCTAACAGATCAGTATATTGACTGATATTGCCCTAATACAAAAAGGGTAAAATCGAGATGGAAACGAGTTAAACAGTTACTGCATTTGTTCTTCCTGGCCAACAAGTCTGTTCCTTCCAGTTGTCAAAATTAGTCTGCTAAAAGGAGTGAAAAAGCAACTGAGGAAAACTAAACATTCAGCACCAAAGTGTGTTCTCTCTTACAAGAGAGCAATCTGCATGCAAGGACCTAAATCTTTGCTGTCTGATCCTAAGGCATCTTAGCCCCAGCTTTGCTCCTGGATAACAGCACAAGAAGTTAAATATCCATTTTACTTGGGCCAACTCTCATTCTGCTTTTTAGGATATAACAGAAGAATTTGGGATTGCTGTGCATAGGTCTTACAAATCCTTTTTTAAAGTACATCATTTTACCAGAAAAACATTGGCTATTTACCTAGCCCACAGTACATGCATTAAATGGAACCTGAATCTGGCTGAGGAGAATTACTGGACCAGCAGCAAGATCAAAGAAGTGGGCTCCTGAAGTGCACCACTGAGGTATAACTGTTTTTTATTTTCCTATTCTTTTCTCTTTGCTGCAATAGCAACAGCTGAAAAGCACTGACATGAACCGAGGTTTCTGCAAGAAATCTAGGAAGCAAGTCTGTATAATATATTTCCTATTGTTAAGACAGGCAGCACATGCCCAGGTTGGACGTGAGGTGCTTGTATTGTTAGTTTGAAGAAAACAGGGAAAAATGAATTCTTTACTGAGAAAAGCTATAATAAAAATATCAGAAGGAAGGCCCAAATGATGACATCTTTTGTGCTTGCATGGGTAAGAATAGTGCTGATGGGGGAAAAGAGAAGGAAGAGGTAAGAACACAGAGGTTTTCATAGTGCTGCTGTGTGCCCATGGGTAGAGATTAACCCGTTGTTATTAGCTGCCCTGGCTGACTGCACTGTAAGTGCACTGCCCTGAACTAAAACAGCCCAGTCTGCTCTCCCAGGGCTCTCGCTGCAGCCATTTCTGTAGCTAATATGGGTCAAACCAGCCTGAAAGCAGAACTAACATTAAGTACGCCTCCAATTGCTCTTTCAAGCAAAATGATCAGGTTCCAGACAAAAACCAACAAGGTATTTGCCCTTTTCTCAGGGAGCAAGCGATCCTAACAACAGGAGAGAGAGCTGCATCAGCATAAGGCCAAAAGTTTCAGAGCAGGGAAATCTATAATCAATAATTAGTGCCTCAGTTTCCCTTTTTATGAGGGGATGTTACTGTGGCTCTTCCTCACAGGAATGCTGATGGATAAATAATCATAGTAACACACTATTGGGAGGCTCTAAAGAAAGAAGTTAGATAAGTATGAAGGATTATGCCAGAGGATGATTGAATTTCCAAACGCAGAGTTAATGGAAATCTCATAGTATACCTATTAATCAAGAGTTTAATGTTATGGAAGAATCTGTGATTACTGACTAGCACTGGGTCCTTTGAGGAGAACGTGAACATTTGTCATGTGAAAAGGACAACACACACAGAGTACAGTGCGTACTTATTTTTAAGTGCAGTCACAGTATAGGTCAACAGAGTACAAAAAGCATGTGAGAATGTACATGCTCCTTCAGCACACAGGCTGTAACCCACAGTCTCAACACAAGGAGCGCCAAGCAACTCTTTTTTCTCTCTGTTGGCACAAACACACTTTTGCCTTCACCCCTTCATATCTCTTCTACATTTGTCACATTTACACAGCTGGATGTGACTGGACACTGGCTGTGCCAGCAATGTCAGCCACAGGCCCTCCTCCCCTTTTCCTCCTGCTTTCACGCCTTGGGGTAGCTACACAGAAATGCGGATGGGCTTGCAAAAACACTCGTTATGTCTCCTTCCTTAACAAGACAGCCCGTTTATTTTAGATAATGCTACTGCTTTAGTTGATGGAAACAGAGAATGTCAAAGTGGTTCATAGTGCTTATATCTTCATAAACATGAGATTTACTGACTAGATATAAAGCAAATGGAAGGTGAAATCATGCGTCACAGAAATGAGAGCTAAAATAAATACAAATAAGGGCACTCATCTTTCTCTGAAAAAAGCTGAATAATGACTTTTATGCCCAAAAGCCTGGCTTTTTGTTCCAGCTACCTTAACTAGTCTAATGAGATATATGATATTAAATTACAGATTGTGTGTCCTTTTCTCTTTGTCCCAGGTAGGGATTTTCTTCATAGACATATGCAGATACGATATTTGGATAAATATTCATTATGAATTTGTGAACAACTTTTTCAAGAAATATATCAAAGAGCATATCAGCAATCTCAGATAGTAGGCATTCAATCCCCCCATCCTGTTTATATAATGTTTTTATTAAAAAAATTAAAAAACGTACTTCGTATCCTATACACAAGTCCCTGCCTCTTCCTGCCCTTATTACAGGGCTACCAACGATGGGTGATAGGTATGGCGTGACTGTTATGATTGTTACAAGAATTAGGATTAAAAACCTCTGATATTTTTCATTTTGGAAGACTGAAACTCTCAATAATGTGAGCTTTCCATCTGGAAAGCTCCCACAGTGTGATCAGGACCCCAAGCATGCTTGCACAGTCAATTAAGCATAGGTTATCTCCTAGCTGTATTGCTTACAGGTGGAGATTTAGGCCAAGCTCCACAGTGGTGTAAGGGGAAAAGTCAGAATTGTGGTTGTACAACCGTAACTTGAATGGTTTAAGTCTGGAAAGGACCAACCATTCTACATTGCAGTCCACCAGGAGATAGCTGGCACTCATTTCTGTCTAAGGACAGCGTGTTTGCTCCGAGTCTGTGCTACCCTAAAGTAAATTATCAAAAACAGATGGTACCACAAATATTCCCAGCACAAAGTCTGACGGGTGCTTGAGGTCATCAATTCTATAGCACACACAGAAAAATTACATAATATAGCTTGGAAGAAATGCACAGTTCTTAGTAATCTGTCTTCAAAATAATGTTTTAACCATCATTTGGCAAAATACTCTTCCTTCTCTTTCTTTATTTCTACTTAATAATGTGGTTTTGTGATATAAAAAGAACATTTCATTCAGAAACAATAGTTATTAGATGAAATTACCATTACTTGTTTTTTGTACCCTTTTCCTACTTTCAAAGAATAATTATCTTGGCACTTTCATGACAAAGGCAAAAAGCATAGAATTGCATGGGCTGTCACATATATATATTGAAGAACAAAGGGACCTCAGAACTTAATTCATATTTTAACTGAAATGAAGGAGAGACACTCTGATTTAAGCATGTTTTCGTACAATGTGATTGAGCATATGAAAGGTATAAAATGTAAACTGAAAGGCCCTTCTGCCAAAATGTGTCCCATCTAAGTCAATTTTTGCCATTGCTTTCAGAACTCTGTATCTTTGATATTAATTTTCTGATGGAGTGTCTTCTTTTTAATTCCAGCTACATTTTGTCTGAAATGTGAGGGCAGAATTATTTAAAAACTCTTGTTGTAAGTGGCTTCATTTTATCTTCAAAGGATGTCAGTAAGAGTTAAATATGCAAGTCTGAAATATCTTAAGCAGCAGACACAGAAAAGAAGGTGTATCAAGAGTTCGTCATTGTCACAGGAGAATAAACAGCTTAGCATGATAGACAGTACTACAGTTATTATTTACCATGCAAGCTAAGGCATTTTCTTTTATGGTTGATTTATCTATCTGGAAAGATTAAAGACTGAAGTAGCACTTGCTTCTCAGTGAGAACCTAATTTTAATCAAATCCCAAGGCTGTCTTTAGCATAATACCAACAAACTTTCTGCATTGCTAAATCACCCATACGGTCTTAAATCATTTCATTAAACTATGGTAACTTAGACAGTCACTTATGATATGTCATAGATCTCCTGTGTCTCCATAACATCAATTCCAACTACTATTTTTGCTTATAATACCACTAGAAAGATTGCTTTCCCTGCGCAGGATTGGATTTGAATATGGAAAGAGTTCTTTTCAATACCCTGTGCAAGCAGCTTCACCTCTTTTATTGTTCAGCCTACTGATCTTAATATCCCAGTTATTTCTTGCTGACCCAAGTTTAGAGTTTGGAGTTTGTAGATACTTAGATGTGCTCCAAGTTTGCAGTAGGTGCGATCTTATCATTTGCTGCCCTACTTTCTAGGTGTTTCTGAGAAAGACCAAGTTGAAAATTCTTGCCAGGACATACCTTCTCACTCTATGTACTTATATAGTTTATTCTTTTAGGTCACATCCATATTGCAATCATGAATGTGGACACAAGAGAGGGATTCAGATCCAGGTTGTAGATATCTGTATTTAGGTGTCTAAACACCAGACATCTATGTGCAAGATAGGTATCTAAGCTACCATTATTATCAGTATATTAAATCTAGAAGACAATTCAGCTGACCAGATGTTGAAGCCTGCTTCAAGGGGAGCTGAATAGCCCTCACCATTTCTTTGACTGTCTTGACTAGGGGCTTGATTCAGCTGCCTAAACATAAACATCTAGTGCCAACTGAGATGTCTTGGAGTATCTGAAAAAAACACACATGGGTGGGCACTTGTGACACAACATCCATAGGAAACCTCTGCTCTTCTGGAATGGAAGCTGGGGGCCACAGGGAAAACCTGAGGGTATCATAAATGGCATTTGATACCCATTTGTGGCCAAGGGTAAAAACAGCTCTAAAACTCCTCTGTCTATAATAGAATCTATTATCTATAATAGAAGATTGTAATAGAAGATTCTCTCTAGAGTCTATAATAGAAGATTACATACTGAGTTCATAATTACTACATCTAAGTATCTGCAGTTTGGATTTGAATCCTATCCAGTCAGAAGTTAGCCACAGAAGAGAAAGTAACAGGAGTTTACTACCTGGAAAAGACCTCATTTCCTGGAGAGATTTGCAGCTGTGAGAAATCCCATGCTTTTGTGATCATGTCGATGCTGTCATCCAAACATACCCAAGTTAGGTTGAATGTGGGCACATTATTAAACTGTTATTTTTAACCATCTATACCAAAGTGCATCTGTTGAAAGAGTCAGGAGTTTCATCAAAATTCTCATCCAGTTGCCACTGAAAATAACATCAATAACATTGATGGAAACTGAATTAGACTTTGACTATACACCATTATACACCACTATACACTTCTAGATGTCAATGAGACAAAAATAAGCTCCTTTGGTTCATATGTTTATATGATCACACTGTCTGTCAGATGTAAGCCTTTGTGCCATGTTGTGAATTATATTACTATTCCTACTTTGCAGAGAGAGAATTGAAATACAGGGATATGATAGCTTCCTCAAAATCCCAAAATAGTCCATAGCAGAAAGAAAAAATGAACTTACTTAAGACAGGACTTAATGTCCTGTCTAGTGACTTAAATTGCATGACCTTCCTTTTTTACAGGTATAGGAATATGTTCTCAACTGGAAGAACCAGTCCATGCTTTTTTTCATGGCAGCATAAAAATAAAGCTGCCAGAGCTTCACTCTGCATTATGCAGAATCATATATTGACAAGAAGAGCTTCACAACTTATATGAAAAAATTACATTTTGGTCCTTCCATTTATATAATTTTCTTATCCTAAATAATAGCTATTCTTAAGAATATGGATTAGTTGTTAGCTTTGAGGTAGTTTTGGAGTTATCTAAGTGTGAATAAAAAGTTATAGGGCCAACTTCTCCCACCTTCTCTAGTAAGAACTCAGTTCCACTGAGTTCAGTGCATGCAACTCAATATTAGAAGCTATAATTTTTAAAGCATGTTTGGGAGAAGCATGGACTCTTAGGTAGTGAAAATGCAGACACCAGAATAATCAAGTCAGAGACTCAAGGTCTGCAGTATTAGTTTTATTGCTCTTAATAGGCACTCCAATATCAGGATAATTGAATAAGTGGATAAAGGAAGCTTTTTAACTTTAACTGTGAATTTTAAAATATGGAAAGAGTTTAGAACCAGGAAATGCATATGATAAAATGAAAATAACAAAAGAAAGAAAATAAGTTACACTGTTATTGGTTAAACTGAGTGTGATTGCATCAAGTTTAAATATGCACTAACAAATGAAAGTATCTAAGATGGTAAAACAGATTACAAAGGCAAATTCAGCTTGTCTCCTGCTTAGGAATCTTTCAAGTAAGTATGATGTTATTTGCAAAAATACTGGATTTAATTTATTTCCCTGAAAGCTTAGTCCAGATCTCAATCATCACTTTGATGTAAATAGTTTCCTTTAAGTTCAATGGGTTTTAGCCCAAACACTCTTTGGGCATAAGAACATCAACATGTCTAATGAGGCAAAGCTCATAGGAAGAAGCAATGGTTTTTTATCAGACTAATTGATAATTTTGAAAAGAAAAAAACAGTTTAGCTTCCAGATGCACAAGTCTTTCCTCAAGTCTGGAAGGGAAGCAGCAAAGTAAGTACTTGATAATATAAATCAGATGATTTGGGAGAAAATGTCAGTGTTTGTGGAACAGGGAAGATGTTAGCAATGGAGCTTACATTGGTGCTATAAAACCAGTATCTTTGGTTTCATACTGAAACATCCAGTTACTGGTGAAAGAGTACCTTTCACAGAACAACTATTACAACTCTGACCTCTCACTCCCTCTTGCCCTGAGTGGAGACCTACTTCCAGAGGATGGTCTTAGGAAGAAAGTTCTAATAGATGCTAAAAGGCACAAACTGATCAGAGATGCTGGTTTTATGACACAAGATACACTCCAGTATCTCCAGTCACCCTCTCAGCATTCAGTGGCAAGTAATTTCCTGTATCTTTCTTTGGTCCTGTTGAAAATAACTATATGATCACCTCTCCCCACACTAACATCTCCCAATCCTCCACTGCTACTAACCACTATTTCTTTCAAATTATATGTTTAACACAACCAAGTTAAATTCAGACCAATTGTTCTCAGCATCTACTCTTGCTTAAAAATCATTGCTTCAGTTTAAGAATCTGCATGCCCAAAGCCTTGACTGTTTCTTGCAGCCATATCAGTTGCTCTTAAAAGAGATATTATCTCCCTCTAAAATCATGGCTGCAATCAGTTGTCTACTACAGCATATCCAGATATGAAGAAACAAGCTAGGATATTACCAGATTTTCTGAACAGTGATGGTTGTATATTGTTTGCATTGTTAAAACTTGCTGTTACAATTCAGAGCTACAGTTTTGTTCTGAATGTCAGAGTAGTGCAATTCTTTATAAAATGAAACCTGGGACTACAGAGCAATGATCTCTAATAGATGCACAATCCTTTAATCCCTCAGATAGGGCTTACATATTTTCTGTGGTTACTATTATCTCAAACAGAGCAGCTTTCTCACTAAAAGATTACCAGTCTGGCTATCAATCATATCTTGCTACTCATAAATAACTAAGATTATACCCTGATGGATCATAAACTTTAATTAGGAAGAATGTCATAATAGAACTAGAAAGTTGTGGTGGTTTAGTTGGCATTTCAAATAACAATTGCTCATGTCCTCCTAAACTGTCATGTTTTAGTGGACTTTGTTCAGCTTCTGGTAGATTTTAAGGAAGTTGTTTTATCCTGTAATTGGTTCCTCTAGCTATTTTCTCTCTCTAACAAAGATAGTTTAGCTATCTGTAATCCAGAGTTCTAAAAACCACCATGTAAAGTGGTATACTCCATGCATAAAATAACACTTATGTAGTGTCATTTTCTTCCTCTGACAGGCACATCTGGAATAGGCACGAAGTGAAAACATTCTGGGTATAGTTTTAATCATTCCCATTTAGGCAGAAGGGAGGATATAAATTCCTGCCAATATTTTCACAAAGATATAAAGGGTAGTATTTTCAAATTTGTCGTGGCTCCTTGGACATTGGAAAGCAAGGAATGGATGTCACAGCTCTCAGAAAACTAATCTGTTTTCTATTTTTATTTTAAGGATCTCAGATTTTCATTGTGAATTTCTAATAAGGTAGAATGGATCATTTCAGGAAGGTGGATAGCTGAAACCTGAAATTTCCTCTCACTTAAGTACCAAAGTCAAAACCAATAATATGTAACCTTCTGAAATGTTCTTATTACTTTTCCAACTCAGGTAAAGACAAGACAGAGGCATTCACTTTCTTACTTAGTTCACTAAAGACAAAGAAGATATATACATTGTAGTCTTTCATGGAAACTTTGCCTTGTTCCTTGTTTTGTTGTTCTAATCTAAAATAAAAATTATGCTAATTGAAGGCATATGGCTACTCTTTCTACACAAAAATATAACAGCCTAGAAACAGAATTACTGTATATCTTGCAGTTAAAAAAACTCTTTCTTATAAGATTTTTGGCTCAGTTTTACAGACTTACAAGATTTTGTTCTTCCTGATACTTTGGAAAAATATCTGAAATTTCTAATGAACTCCAGAACTGAATTTGAACCTGGGTTCTCTGAAGTTACCCCCAGTAGTTGAATTAAATTACAGAATACTGGTCTGTCACATTTGTTATGCAGAATCTGTCCTTCCTCATGCAATACCATGGAAAACAGGAACTGAAAGAGAGCATGTGTGTGCCAGCATCCATGGAGCAGAAGAGAACCTCCAAAACCACTTTCTCTTCTCTTCCCTCTCTAAAGTCATACTGACCAAGAGGAGCATCAGTTAGTCATGGAAATGTAATAGTCACAGGCCTGCTTGTACATACCATGACAATCCTGTAAAGACAGCTTGTACGTACCATCATGATCCCTTAGAGACAACAAAAGGTAGAAAAGATCAATGAACCAATTAAAAGGAGATAAATAATTACTTATCATAATGTTCAGAACTATACAAGAGCTGCTACTCTGAAATGAAGTTACACCGCATTCTCCTTCTCTCTTTCTCTGAAAAATTTAGGAAATACTTCTTGCGTTGTTACTGAGGCCAGGCTAGGCAAATTGAATCATAGCTTCTTTTCACCTGTTTTTACAAATACACAAAATAAAATTTTAGATAAAAATAAGATGGAGGAGAGAAAGTGATTTTAAGATATATACATATGCTCATACTGTATAATGCCACTTTAATTATAAAAGGCTATTTTTAACTGAACATTTACAAGAATACTTTTTTTGAAATGTTATTGAACTAAGGGTTTAATCTTATTCTCAGTGAAGTCAAGACCTTTTGTTCCTGGGGTCAGGACTTTGGGTCAGGACTTTACTTATCTTCAACATCAAGTTATAGCACATATTATTTAATAATATTTCCATGGTATTTTTACTATTAGCTACTACAAGCACATTTCTTTAGCTGTAGAAAATTGTTTAGGCTTCAAGACTTCTCTGATTATTTGTAAAACAGCAGAATCAAGAAAATTCCCTGAGGTTGTGTTTAATTAGAGTACAATTTGCAGCAGGTTTGACCCCTGTGACTGAATAAAAAAAAGGAAGAATTTTTAAGGACTAGCTGATGGTTTCATATTTCTGATACCAAAGGACCTATAGTAAAATTAATGCACGGTCTAGACTACAAAGTTTTGCTGGCATATCAAGCTGACTGGAGAGTAACACAACCATACCATGGAGTCAGAAAAATATGCCAGCAAAGCCCCAAGCAGAGATGCAGCTACAGCGACAAAAAGCAAGCTTTAGCAGCTTGCAGTATAGTTTCACATGGACAGTAGAGCTACCATGATGGAAACCTGCCAGCAGACTGTATCTCTGCTAGAGGACTTCCCCCAGACAGCTCTACTGATAGAGGGTCTGTGACATCAAAAAACCCTAAGGCTGAGGTCTTAGGCCTAGACCCATCAGGGGCACACATGCCTGCTTCTGAAATGCAATCCAGAAGACTGAGCTAGGCATTCTCTAGCCTACACGAGATGATGATTCAAACAGGATCCAGAAAGGGCAAACAGACTGGAAGAGGAACTGCCTTATTTGGCATGCTTACATTCCAGCTGCCTATGGTTAGCCTATAGGAAACAAGGGTCTGTCCGAATTTTCTCTGTTTGATTTCCAGAATGGATGATGGAGGTACTTCCACCCACTGGTGAAGACAGATGCTTGTAACCTTCCTTTCAAAGAGCTGTGCTGGTATCGGAAAGACACAGCATGTTTGGAAAGGGCAAGCAGTAGGGGAGTGCTGCCTCCTTATGCTGCTCCACCAACACAGCATCTGTAATACACAACAGTACAGAGGACTGAGGAGCTGCCTTTCAACACCCTCATGTCAGAGGAGATTGTAGATAAAGCCTTGTTCTCTCAGTTGATGCACTAAGGATAGCAAGTTCCTCGAATCAGTAAAAGAGGAAAGATTTGGGACCTACACAGTAAGAAAAGTTATGTAAGGTTTATACATGTGATCCGGCTGTCTTCTGAAATGCTAGGACCTTAGAACAGCTGATCATCTAAAACCAGATGTTTCAAATGTAGCAACCAGTTTTCTATCCAGAGGGAGTAGGCAGAGGGAAACAAAGGAATGAAATCTGCCTAAAATTTCTTTGTGAGTCTTCTTTGTGTTTGTCTTCACAGCACCTCCTTGCATGAAAAAATGCTGTTTCATATTCTTCTAATTAATTGTTGCTATACATTTCAAAATAAGGTGGCTGAAATTATCATTCTGGGATTTGTGCCCATTAGTCAAAGTTTTCAGCACTGTTATTTTCTCTCTTGCCTTCAAATTGTTTTCATCTTTTCATCCCTAGTGAAAGGACAGTCTCTTCAAGTATATTCACCAGCCCTACCAGTAATACTGCTCTAAGAGCAGGTTTGTACTATAGAGTTTTACCAGCAGAGGTCCATTAGTCAGGAATGTGGAGAAACAACATGCTCTAACAAGGCCAGAAAACTCATGATGCACATGGAGGTTATGTTATTCATGGAGGAGATGAATCTTTGCAATCTGAAAATGTCCTTTAGAGAACATAATATTGCATCTCAGATGTCACTGCCAGCACCACTGTATAAGCCCAGATTTTGCCATATTTACTCAAGTGAAGTGGTAGCTAAGTTCTCAGATAACGTAGAGAAGAAATTCTACTTATTACAAGCAAGAGTAACAGAACTCATCTCCTTGGGCTTTATGCTCTCTGGAGCAGTAGCTACACTTTCTTCTGAGCTTTATACAGCAATGAGCACACCTTCGACTGCTTTAGGATGACACAAGTATTAATTTTAGACCATTCTTGTGAACTGAGGATTTGGCTTATTATTTGTAGATCAATTTACTAAGCTGGTAAATGTTACAGGATTTTTCATGACAAAAGACACTCCCCATACAGTCATACCAGCTCTTCCCAAATCAGAGTTTGGCAGTGCAAATGGAGGCCAATAATGACATCAGAGTTACAGTCACAAGCGGAGAAGTTTAACATAAGTATGACTGGATTGATTCAGACCAAAAAGCCCTCTACCCAGCATCTCATCTCTGACAGCAACCAGGATTGCACAGCTAATGGAAAGAGTATAATAAAGAGGTCAAGTGCTAAAATGATTCTTCCATAATACACCTTGTCTGCTGCTGGCATTTGGGAGGTCATGGACTTTCTCAATCACTGAATTTGTCTCCTCTCTTTCTTTGGGAACTGCTCATATTTTTTTGAGAATTGCTTATATATAAAGATACTATCATCATATTGCTGTTTGGAAAGCTATGCCAAACATGCTATATATTTAATCTCCTTTTACACATCTTTCGGGTTGTATTGTGATTCATCCACTTGAGATGAATTCTCTTCAAGAATGAGGTGCTTATAGAAAATCTTTTATTGTAGCCATCCAAACCCTCACTTAAAATCTAGACACCTTCAAAAATGTACAATAAAGAACAGCAATTTCAAGCTGAAATGGAAAGAAGATTGAAAGTAATGCCTGAAAACACACGTAGTATCAAGGGCTGATAAGTAGTTTAAAAATTTGGGAGAACCAGATACTATTTAATATCAAAACTGCAAAAAAGAGAGAAGTGTAATCCAAATCAAATCTGAAAGGAAGCCACTAAAGAAGCACCAGTAATTTGGAAGTGCAGTTGCATTTCTGTTAGACAGATATTGACAAATATATGTTGAGAATTAAGCCAATATTTTCTTGTTTTTGTTTTGCTTCATGGAAAATCAATATACGTGTAGCCTGAAAATGCATTCCTGAAAAGGTTTATGTGTATTTCTTGCATATTTGTTTCATTTAAAATTAATCTCTGGATAAAAGTAAGCAAAGAGCAACAACCCTTACCAGGAATATGCACGGGATTTAATTTCTCTTTCTTCAGTGTTTTCAGGGTGACTCTTTGTTATCCATACGATTGCAAAGGCTATCCCAGTTTTTTGTGTCCTTTCTTTGCTCCCCGTTGAGATTTGGATGGATTCACTCCACCCAAAACAAACTTGTTCCTCCACCCATCAGAGATAACTTTTGTAATTGTACAAACTTCATAGTGTAAATCCTGTTCTGATAAATTTGAAGCACTGATTCTGTGAATGAAGCTTCACAGTATGTTCTTTTGAGCAGTTATAAACAAGATACGAATATTGTATCTGACATAACAAAATCTGTACCTCGCTCACAGCTTTCACAAGGAAAATAAAACTTTCACATCCTTACACAGGGGACTTCTTGGAACTGCAGTTGGAGATGATGATTATGGGGAAACTAAGACTTATAAATGCTTTATTGTTTTGATGGAAATCAGCCAAGAAGGCAGATAAAAGACTTTAGAAGAGGCTAGCTAGGAAACAAATCAGAGACCTACATGACCCTACTGGAAAAATAAATTCTAGAACTTAACATCTGGTTCTTGCAGTTGTCAACTCACTCAGCAAATGGTCAGACTGATTAGCTGCTTGTCTGCAGAATATAGGGAAGGGAGTAAAGACCACATCGTATCAACAGCAGCAGGCAGTGCCAAGTGAATGCTTATAATCTACAGTGATACTGGTAAAGGTAGCAGACAGCAGTGTCTAGATAAAGCTTAACTTTTAAAGTCTGTGCCTGTGTTGCAATGTGACCCCTTGCTGGTACAGCAATACAAACAATAAATAATGATGACTTGGTTGTTAAGGAGATGACTATGGAATCTTAAGCGTCACACAAAACATTCAGTAGCAAATAATGTTGGACTTTTTGTTGCAAGTTTTAAACTGAGGCCAGGTTTGTTCAGGTCATGAACTGTTCTTCCAAAAGTTTCCAGTCAGCTTAGACTGATTTACAGTTACTGCCTTACTGACTTAGCTCAAAACCACATTTTGATGCAAAACCACAGTAAAACCAATGGCTTTTTGTAGATTTTTGTTTGAAACAGAACTTCAAAATGAAGGATTTGGGAAGCCCTTTCAAAATGGAAGAGAAATACCTCTGCATGCATGCCCTGAAGTTGGGAAAACACTAGGGCTGTTTATTTACACCATGCAATAAAGGGAAGTTCAGGGAATTACTGCACTTGAGGAACCTGAGACAATAAATCCACACAATGCAGCTTAACACAGTGCAAACCCAGGCATACAGATCAGCTTGGGTCTATACACATTCATGTAGTAATGCCCAACCTGATAACCCTTGTAAGTCATGCAGCATGTATGTACCAGGGACAAACCATTTGGCTGCTTCCAGACCACAGCCGGCCTCCTCAGAGTAAGCATAGGTGTCTCCATCTTGGCAAAGTCCTGAGGTTCTTGGGGACAGAACCAAGCAGCATGTCTCTGAACCAGAAATTACATGTGTTTGTAGTACTGGTGACCTGGAAATTGCTCAGTGTCTGACACTTTTAGGTACTAACCAAGCAGTGAAGAACATCAAACAGTTCTCTTGTTATTTAAGGAAAAGTAAGTGAAATTCAAGTGTCTTTGCTTGGCTGCATAAAGTACACTAGTGTGTGTGAAGTTTGCTTCTGTCTCCGCTAGTCCACCCTTTGTCCATGATGGCAAATCTAACAGTAAACACTATGTCTCCCTAGGAGTGTCATTCCCCAAAGTCTGGGGGGATGACAATCTTCTTGCATTATTAGCCATTCTTACTTTCAAACGCTTCAGCATATTTTGCTTGCAGAGTTCCTCTGTAGAAACTGGGCATGGGTAGGGTTCTTCTGTAACATGCTCATTAGTAAAAAACAGTCCTCTTTCCTAAGGACTTAGCAGCAAATTAATGGGGCAGTTTTGGAAGATGCAGTGGTTAATATGAATGAGAGACAGGCATTTTGAACACACACACACACACACACCCCTAAATAGAAATTTGACTGCTATTGCCTCAGACTTCTTCATAATAAAACAAGTAGTTGGAAAGGGATAGAACTATCTTGAAAGGATGCTGGTGTACCTCCAAACCTACTCCATGAAAGTGCAGGGAATCAAGCCACTATGGGCCAAAACATGCAAGCTTTCCTTGGGAAAGCAGGAAAAAAGCTAGGATTCTCTTGTTTTCTGCCCAGCTAACATCCTATGAACCATACCAAATGCCACACAGACATTTCCACAGGAGCTGCATTTACATCCATCAGATTTGAATGTGATGGTTTGATTATAAAGATGATCTGTTTGTCGCATTCCTTTATATAAACATAGCTATATTTCATCTTTGCTTTTTTTTTTAATTTGTATTCATGTGGTTCCATAATAGGTCCAGCAGTTTGAGATGCCTTGACATGAATTATGCAATACTCTTGGGCTAAATCCTGATTTATACAATCCAGTGAAATTTTATAGTTGTTAATGGAGGCAAACTATGGCTCCAAAACTTTTTTAAGGAGCTCAAGTATTCACCCTTTATCTTGTCACCTCCTGCACTCCCTAAAATAATCCTCCTTTTTTCAATAACAAAAAGTGCTACAGCACATTTTAACCATCCATAAAGGTGACTGGACCATGCTCAAAAACCCAGTCTTTATATATCACTCTAGGTTACTAATAGCAGCTGTGACAGCTGATTATCAGGCAGCATTTCTGAATGAAATTCAAATGACTTGCAATTTTAAGACCAGAACAGGGACCATAAAAGGGCACTTCAGGATGATCAGTATCAAGTATTCAAGTACAACTTTATGTTCATTCATTGTGATTGCTGGATTTGATAAATCATTGACTTGGATGGAATACATGAAACCTTAACATTTTCTGGGACTATTTCACAGCTTGAGCTGGGCAATGAAAATGGAAAAAAGTTGATTTAAAGAAACACTGTCTTGTTTCAGGGTCTTGCACTCTCCCCATTAAAATTCTTTTGTAAAACAAAAGCATACCATTTCATTAAACAAAATAACTACGTAGGCTCCTCCATATGTTATTTTCTTTTAAGGTCGATGCATGTAAAAAATCTGTATTGCATTAAATAGGAAGCGAATGTAAATATGACATATGGAAATCTTCCAGATAATTAAACTGTAAAATATGATTTAATGCTGAAGAAAATTTCTCTTCTCTCTCAGCTGACAGCAAGCATTTCTATATAGATACAATACAAAACTTTTCATGTGCTTACTCTGAAGAAAATTAGCTAGCACTTTTAGCAGAAAAATCTCATGCTATTTCTATGTTGATGTATTGGGATATTTACTAAAATTAACAGGAAAATAATTTCTTTAACAAGAGGTCTAACTCTGTTCTCATTCAATCAGTATAAATCAAAATCAACTCCACTGAAGCATGTGAAATTCAACTGATATGAAGTTATAAGGTTAGACTCATTTCCATTGACTTCAGCACAATTACCTCTGATTTGCATCAGTGTGATATCAGATTCAGTCCAATATGGATGGACTTACACATTCAATTTAACTCTAGGACCGGGCTTAAATGCACATCAGCCCGTCCCAAAAGGTAAGGTATTTGTTCAACTCAGCAACCTTAGGCTTGACAAGAAGAAAAATAGGAACCAGCTGCAGAGTTCAGGATGCTTAGATATAGACACATTTCTAATAAATTTATTTTAAAATGTAGTGACTGCAAATCAGCATGCCTGTTTTTATTGCTAGGACCTAATTGCATGTCTCTGGATTTCTACTGCATCAGAAACATAAAGCAGAGTAAGGAATTTCATTCTTTATACTATGCTTTAGGTGTGAGCAAAGTTATCTGCTCTTGCAGAAGAAACCCAGAACTCTGGACTGAATTCTTGGCAGGTAAAAGTCACTTGATTCATCTTTATACCAAAACCTAATGTTGACATTAAGGATGGATAAAATGAATAATGTTTGGTGTTCTAACTGTTCTGAATGTTCAGCATGGGTGAAGCTAAAAAAGATGACTGAGTAGTGAATGGATCTGGTGATAGAGGGGTTTGACTGGGATGGTCACTTGAAGACTGGTGCCTGTCTTTCCCATACTCCTTGAACCTTCCCCATTTCTACAGCTACCTCCAAATTGCACTTTTTTGAGGTTTAGAACCATTTTAATAAGTCTTTTCTACTTTTGGTTTTTGATTGCGTCTAGGAGTGCCAAATGTCCTGCAGAAGGCTGTTCTCTCCTCCCGATTTATTCAAGATGTTTGAATTCATTTTCAATCCATATGGAAACCCAACCTAAATATAAAACCTCCTGAGTTTTGCACCTCATTACCTCCTACAGGTTCCAAAAAAGCAGTGCCAACCCACCTAGCAATGCTGTGAATATGTCTGCCTCGCATTGCACACTTGTTACATTAAACCAGATAGCAAACTGTTAATAAATATCACATTTTCAGTGGAGCATTACGGACTCCTGTGTAAGAATGTATATTATGGTCTTGTTCCCCTTTTATTTTCAGAGCATATCAGCAAAATCAAGAAGGAGCCATGACTTGCATTTTAGCCCCAAATACCTTGTGCTGCTTTGTTGTTTTTACTTGCAGTAAAAACCAGCGTTAAGGATGCTAGCTGAAATCATGCAGAAGGAAAGGGAAAAGAGCAAAACCTGGCCAATCTGCCACCTGTAGCCTGTCCCAGGACTGGCCACAATTTGAGGTGGATTCAGACCTCTTCTCTTCTACTGTTCTCATATGGAGGGAGTGTCCAAACAGAGGCGATAAAGAACAAAGTGGAGGCCAGGTGATGGTCTAGTCATTACCATAAAATCACAATGTGGCAGTACAGGGAACATGCTGCACTCTTTGAGAGGCAGTACAGTGCCACATAAACATGGTATTTTCCCTGGACACTCTTTCTTAATGTGTTGGAGTAGCAGGAAAGTTATAAAACGCATTAAGACTTAGACTGGTGAGGGTTTAAATTCCTGGAAATCCACATAGCTGGACAGATTAAAGAGCAAAATCCAGAAAAAAAAACTGCCTACAGGATAGGAGCTGGGTGACAGGCCAGCAGCCTAGCCCTTAAAGAATTAGAAATATGGCAAAGTTGCCACTCTGACTGACAGCACAATAGATAGGGATGGCAGCATTTTGTTCAAAACCTCTGAGCAACACTTGATGGTACAAGAAGGCTTCAAGTGTATGCAGTAACTATAGACTTGGTTTGGTGTGTTTTTTTTAAGTTTGCTTAATTTCCAAATTGCAGCAGTAGGATGTGTAATTTGAGATAAATAAATAAATAGGTGATTAAAATGTCACATTAGGTTTACTTGTTTTTTTAAAAAACTTCCAGGAAAAGATTTATAGATAGAACAAAATGCAAAAAGAAGAGATTATTCTAAATGAAGTCTTCAAAGAATGTAAATTGTCTGTCTCTGCTGTGCTGCACGACATTTCACAGAATGACAGGTCATTCAGAGCCATTTGTGCTCAAAGGAGATTAAGAGGTAGCAAGTGATCCCAACAAGAATTCCATGTGTTTAATAGAAGGGCTCTCTGAGATGATCTCACCCTGGTGCAATTACGTCCTGTTGCTAGACAAATGCCGAAGTGTATTCAAGGCACTATCAAAATGAAATGTCACGGAAAAGCTGAGATGTTTATTTTCAAAACTGGAGACTCAGCCCCAGGAAAGCAACCTGCTGAATGACCCTGTTCTTCCTGACTGTATCAAATGACAGATGTAGGTGTAGCGTCATGTCATCTGATAGGCACTGGAACAGACGGGTGACGTTTCTCCATCATGAAACAGGATACATAGATGTTAATTATACAGTCTATATCTATTAAGATTTTGATGGGGTTTATGGCTAAAAAAGGCTCATGGGGATTTAAGATGCCCAGTGAATAAAAAAACAAGGCCTTGAGGAGAGCCCCAGTGAACGTATCTCCACTGAGCACTGGCACTAGGCTCCTGTGATAGTACCCCGTCAGCCTGGTAAATCTGCACAGGGCACTGCAGCCTGCAGCGAGATGGCAGCCCACAGCCACACGCAGTGTCTTTGCAAAGCGGTGCCGGTCAGGAACCTGCATCCCAGCAGCACTGTCCACTCATGTTGCCACGCACCGATCCCGCTCCCCTTTCGGATGGAGGGATGGTGGCGGTAAAGTCAGCACACACCAGGACAGCACTGGGGTTTTGCCTCCACTCCCGGATAAACTAAAGGTAAAAATCAATAGTGGGATTCCTATTTTAAAACATCTACCTTGATGGAGCACTCCTACCAGGTCTAAGGGTAGTTCAGTCCGTTAACACAGATATAGATTTCTACTTCTTAAGCATTTATCTGTGAACTGATGAATCCTACTTCCACTGGCAGGAATTGATGGGGAATAGGGGGACATTTTCTTTTTCTACATTGAAGAACTTTTGAAAATTTATCCAAAAATATTATTCTGAGGAAAAACCATCAGGGTCTTCCAGTCCTTTGAGAAGAATTTACAGAAAAACAGCAAATGCAGAGCAGCAAACAGCTCAGTGTCAGGGCACTCCCAGAAATATGGAAGATTAGTCAGGTCACTAACTTATTCATTTCTTACATTTTTGAATAAATATCTAAGTTTGGGCACTACAGAGTATCTCTCATAGTCCTCTTGTTCAGTGAATACTTAAATATTCCTAAGCATTGGAATAGCTTTAAGAAGAAACAAACAGAGGAACAATCTGAGGGTGAAGGCACTTGGGGGTAACAGGAGACAGGCTGACGCAGGTCTTATTTATACCCTTTTTGCCCCAATTTAGCTTTTTTGCTGATCTGTATTGATTTCTGTGTGATCAGAATTAGGATCATGTAGTACTGCTTTTCATGAGAAAGGCTCTGAGTTTCTTGGGGAGTTTTATTTTAATGAAATTTAAAATTTTGTTTTGAAGCTTTCTATTGTGAACCGTCCTAAATTCTGCCGAAAACTGAAAACAGTTTTTAAGGACTTAAACTGTCTCCCCTTTTGGGATTTCTCTTTGAAGGAGGTTCATGGTGATGATGTTTCAGTATTATTAAAGTAGGGGAAACTGGTCAACATTTGGATGCATGGAGGAGACAGCATGTCTTTACAGCCTACAGAAGGTACCAAAGGAAGGAACCCAAGCTCCAGACATGCATTTATGATTCATTCAGCCTCTACAGCAGCTGAGCTGCAGAAATCCATGAAATTTCCAGATCAGACCTATAGAACTGAGAAGTCTGCTGAACAAATTCTTGTGACACATTTTGGTTTAACTCTTTCAAAGCACTGTCTCAGTTTAATTTGATTTAAAAAAAATATTTGCTTGCTTTTCCACTGTGTTCTTTTATCATTTCCCAGTAAGACAGCTGGAAAAAACTGATTATCCTGGGATGGTGGAATAAGTATTGAAAAACAGAACTGTTTGGCTTTAGATCACTGATTTGAACTGGAAAGGGGCAAAGCATGTCAGGATTTAGTGGTTGTTCCAGGCTGCATATAGAATGAATTAGTAACTTCAGTTTAATTCTCAGTTGCATAAAGATAAAAAATGCTACTACCATGATTTATGCCTTTGTTGGCAATCCCAGTAGAACAAGATAGGTCAAACTTGAAAGCAAATGAGTGCGGTGGGGTGGGGGAAATTCCCTCTCAATCCTACAGGTGCACTATCTAAGCCAGAGCTGGAGCACGTGGAGGAGGCAATATGAGGAGTTTTGTGCTGCCAGAACACCAGCTGGATCTCCTCTGCGCTTAGCCAACAGACCCAAATACACAGATCCAGGTTAGAATGGCCCACAAACACTTCATTTAAACAAAACAGATCTGCAATGTCTGTCACTAGAACTCCTGAGTCTTCCCAGGCCTCCACTGGGTCCTTGCTTAATACTGCATCTCTGTTGGAGTATTCTCTCTCATGCACCAATAAGCCAGCTGACAATATTTAAAACATTTCAATTCCCTAATGCTTTCGTGGATGAAAATGATCTTAGCTGGATGCTTCTCAATTTTGCTTGTTGTGCTGGTTACTCTAAAGTTTGAGTTTTATCCTATTTGCTAGTCTATCCCCTTCATCTCACACGAAAATCTTAATAAGTCAACAGCGAGTGGACTGCAAATGGAGTAAGCCTCTCTAGCCCCAGAATACAGCAGAGCACTAAGAATGGTGCATTTTAACTGCTTTTGACAGAAGGAAAGCTTTCAGCACATTTTTATCAGGGCATGTTTTCTATTTGCTCATTTATAAGGTTGCTGATACTAAGTTCATCTTAAGTCAAACATCCACTGTACTCTGATAACAAACTCAGGACACTTTGCATTTGATAGTGATAAAGTAACCCCTTTCTTCCACAAAGTACAAAACATATTTATTTTAGCTAAGATTGCCAAGAAGATTAAGACTATTTATCCTACAGTAAAATGAAGAATAAACTTTATTAAACTACAAGAAAAAAGATCTATATAAAAAGTTTTGCATGTGATATTATGAAATCTCTGAATCACTTGAAATGCTATCAATACAGAATGGTAAATATTGAATGTTTTCCATGTGAAAAAACATATAATTTTATGCTTTGTATCTTAAGAAATTACTGTTTGAATTTTATAGTTACTAAAACAAAGGAGTCAGAATTGCAGTGAACAACTCATTAACTAGATTTTGCATTTTATTTTTTTACAGATAGTAAACCAGCTGCCATTTCCAGGAAACTGACCTTTCATCATCATCATTCAAATCATGCCAAAACTGTCAAATTATTCTAATTTGAGAAATTTTTCAATGTGAGGGAAATTTTTCAATGAGGACAGTATGAGAAGTATTCAATATTAACATTTGGGTGTTCAAATGTCTATTTCATATATCTATCTATAAATATCTTTCATAAATGCATATTTAAACACACAATGTGCTTGCTTCTGTTTAAATTAACTTTACTCCAATTTAAACTCCAATTCTTGATCTATCATACATTCAGAATTAAATTTCCTAAATATTTTGTAATATTTGCTTTAAATGTGCTGTCTTAGTTACTATTCCTGAAAGCATGCTTCTTTTCTAGCAAATTCACAGAAGGTAAAGCCAAAGGAATAAAAGCAGTACTACTTGATTCCCTTCAAAATTTGCAGCAAATGTTCCTTTTCTTAAAAAAAGATAGTTTTACCTCGTTCTAATTGAAAAGGTGTCTTTGACTGACACATTTTATCTAATCCTGCTTATTTAAAAAAATAAAAGTGCTTTATAACTTTCCAGTTCTATGGCATTAGAGTGCTTGCCAAGTTTTTCTTGGCTAACACTATGGATAATTATTTTTCAACTATGTGCATTTTAGCACTTAAACCACAATATTTACCTACATAACAACTACAGTGAGAGTGCAAGTTTCCTCAAATCAGTGTGGTCCAGACACTTCTGTGATTAAAGGCCATGGTGATAAGAGACCAATATATATGATGGTTACATCGACCAAGCGAACCAGTTTTAAGATCTACTGTAACCACAGAGTTATGCTTTACCGTAGTTTACACTTGTGGTACCGAGCTCAGAATCTAGCCCTGGCTATCTCTTTAATTCTTGACGTTTTAACAGAAGTTGCCAACAAAGCTGGCAATTAGTGCTATTAGCAGTCTAGCATTTTACAGTGAAGCACATTTTTGTCCTCTAGGAACAAGACAGAGACTGATTCATTTTGCACGAACCACTGAACGGCTTTACACAGCACTCTTCTGCCAATACAAGCTGTACTAGCAGCCTGAAGTTTAGAGCCTTTCCCTTCTGATCACTTAACCATGAAGGCCAGGCAGGAGGACTGTTTAGTGAATGTATCTACCTGCTGGATCTAGCCTATATGTGATCATCCCATCATCATGGTATCTAGACATACAGAAGAGAAGGGAAATATCCATCCTTTTAGGAAAGAGGTACTGGCTAGCTCCCAGCAGCTCTGAAGTACTTTGACTAAGTAGTCTCCCTTAGGACTGCTTCGATATTGCACAAGACTTATTTAATGTCTGCATCAGTCGGTTTATTTGAAAACCACTGACCCATCTTATGTAGTCTATATGTCCCAGGAATGTATTCAAGTGAGATTTCACATGTCTACTTTCTTCTGTCTTTAGTCTTTGCAGATCTAAATAATAGAGGCAAAAAAAAAATCCATCTCTGGAAAGTTTCAGCTCCTCTGGCTGCCAGCTCATCTAGCTGTAGCGGTAAATACTGAAATGCACTAGCGCATAGTTGCTAATCTGAAGACATCTAGGTGGGATGAGCTGTTTCAAGAATGATTACATTTTCTTTACTTTTAAGGTGGATGTTAAGTTCTTGCACCGACCCCAAAAGGTAAATTGTGTGGAAAAAATTGTGACATGTGAAAGGGACAGATTGGAGTGATTCTTGGTTGAGTCATGGCTAAAGGGCAAATAATTATGTTTGTGTTATGCTTCTTGCTATAAAAAGCAACACTGATATTAATTATGTTTGTGTTATGCTTCTTGCTATAAAAAGCAACACTGATATTGATGGTGGAATATTCCTTGATGTGGAAAGTGGGGGAAGAAGCTGTAATGGAGTGAGGCATAACAGCGTTCCATATTAGTGTTAGTCGTACTGCTGCTTGCAAACAAAAATTAGGAATATACCAGTCTGTGGGACCCATCATGAGCATATCCTAATTTCTTTTGAATCCACTCTTTATTTTTCAATTGATAGCCAAGGGCTGTGCTAAACAATTTTTAGTGCATCTTCTCAAGCCATTCTCCATAGATCTTTCCTTTTAGTTGGCTGGTTGGTTGCCTGAAATTTCTGATGCAAAATGAGAAGGATATTTAACTTGCAAAGAGGGGCAATGCATAACTTCACTCCTGTGGCCATGCCTCAGGGAAAATCTTATGATTTCCTACTCCCTCCTTGCATCTGTTGGGGGAGTGATCTGTTCCTTGCCTGCACCAGTTCAGCACTTCATTCCCTACCCTGCCAGATGCACCCCAGGTGTCAGCATGCTCTGAATCCCCGACAGCCTTGGTGGCCCAGTTGATGTGGCCCAATTAATGTCCACAGTGAATTAGAGGACATGAAGGACAACTGATATTTTGCACAGGATACTTGTTTCCTGATTAGAAGATGAACCATATTAATGCTGAAGAAGACAGAACACATTTCTGCCCTCACTAATCATTTGTGCTAAAATCCACAACTCTTTTATGATTTGTTAGCATTCTCAGGAACAGTGGAAGGTTGTCCAAATAATCATGATTTACTAATGTGGTAATTTCCTACCAGTCACCCTGAAAGCTAAACTTGGATTTTGTATTTTTGTAGGGATTCACCTAACAAGTTTATATATCATTTCGTTACCCAGCTAGCTCTCTCTTTATGGAACACGCTGAACAAAACAAACAAAAATAACCCAACCTTTATTATTCTGTTTGCTTTTGGATGCATTGGCAGCCTGGATCATTTTTACACCACACATAAACACTCCCTAGGGACAGATGTCAGAATGGTTCAGTCTTAAAAAAAACTAGGCTAAAGGTTCAGGTCCTGATACTTGGTTGTTGAGGCTTTTATTATACAACATTTGAAAAGAAGAAAACACAGCAGAAAGAAAAAGACCTCTCTACCTTTCCACTCCTCTCCTTTTGTCTGCTTTGAATGCTTGGGCCTGCAAGTCCTTAGAGCTGTGTGAAAAAATGACAATTCCTGCAGCAACAAGGCAAAATGATTCCTTCATCATTTTTCAGGAAGCCAGAATAATTTCCCTGAACTTGAGTTCTTGTGGCAGAAAGTCATGGGGAGAAGGTTTCTGTGGTTAGAAGCTGGCAGGTTTTTTTTGAAACTCCAGTAATGACAATTTGAAAAAGACATGGTTTTGCACACACACGCAGCCTACTACAAAACTGATGGCCCAGCTCCAGGCCTGGTGCTGTCCACCTGGTAGGGTCAGCTGTCCTGATCAGGCTGCCCTCAAATCAAGATGCCTAAATGGGCAAACACTTACTACCAGATGTTCATGGTTGATGTGGGTAATGGTTACACAGCTACAAAGAGCTCTTCACATCCATGGAATAGCTGTGTCCAGCCTTATTAATACTATGATATTAATTAATTAGGTAATGTAATAATAGTCCCTGGGGCAACGATTATGCTTTGGTCTGTTGGTATTACAATGGTGTTTTAAAGGATTTATCCAGAAGACAAGCAGCATTTGATTAGTGTGCCAGCCTCTAGAGACTATGTTCACCAGGACAGATTGGGGTTAGGAAGGAAAATTTCTGGCCAACTCCTTACTTTCTCTTCTGCACTGCAGATCAGCCCAGATGTAGTTATATGGTGTCATTCGTCATGAGCAATCCTGAACAATCATGTTGCTCCTCCTTGATTTCCAATCTAGAGCTTCTGAGAGGATGTCCTGAACAAAATATGGCTTGTTGATTTTGCTGAAATAATCTAGAAGTAAAATATTTTGTGGCTGAATGTTGGGATTGAGCCGTTGGCTGCAAAGTGATTTCATTTAACATGAGGCTTCTCCAGACCCCCACCATCCTAAAGTGCAGACAGCAAATCATTGTTCCTGTTAACAAAACCAGTCATCCCATGCAAAAACATCACAGGATGCTTCTCTAACCTTGACGGTCCCAGGGGATTTACACTCCCCCTCTCTTGTCTGGGACCCCTTGACTTTCCTCTCAGCTCTGGACCTTTCATAGCCTCTACCAACGCCCATTCACCGACATGTCCGACAGTCTGGCTCTTCTTGTTTCTAGGTGGCCATTACTTGCCTGCACTACTCTTACTGGCTGCCCTCCTCCTCTACAGGCATCTACGTCCTACGTGTACAAGCAGCACGGTGATGCCAGAGTAGCTAGAGGCAGCAGGCTTATAAGTCTGAGGCCACGAGTAGGCCCAAGCAACAGGGGGAACAAGCAGCCAAGAAAGGTGCTGCTGCACTCGGAGAACAACAGCCCTCTGCAGCCAGCAGAGCTGAGACATTGGCAGGGACCTCTGTAACCGATACAAAGAAAACCTGTCCCAGCCAAAGCCGGACTCTTGGCACATCTGTAACTGCCGAAAGAGTTATACAATTTGAAACAAAAAAGCATTTTTAAGGCCAATGGGGAGGAGGAGGAGGAGGAGGAGGCTTCTTCCTACATAAAACCTGTCATGCACTGTGTGCACAGACATTTATATTTTAGGGGCGTTCGTGATATAACTTTCCTTTCTGAAAATACGTGCATGTGCTGTAACAAGAGAGAGTTACTGGGAATGGATAACCAGCTGGAAAAATGTGGTCAGGTTTAAAGTTTTCAGGTCCATTCATGCCTGTGAATTAATTTAGCTTGCCATTTTATGATCTTAAGTTATGAAATGTTCTTGCAAAGCGTTAACAACAAAAGCAATCCAAGAGACAGCATATTACGCCAAACTCTAATCACTAGACAGTAATTAGGCTGCCAGTTACAAAACATAAGATTGTGATGTTTCCAAATCAAGCAGCAGCCAGTGCCATGTGTCAAAAACCGGGATTGGTTCTGACAGGTAAGAGTCTTTTTATCTGACAGTTGCCAACTTAATTTCTGAGCAAATGAAAACCTTGTCCCATTGTGCCAGTGAATCCTGCTTTCAAAGAAGAACTTACAGAGACATTCTCAGTGCGAACCCACAGATAATAAAAGAAAAATTTGCTAAGCATATAGAGAGATTTTTCCTTGAATTTCGACACAGTGGCAGATTCTTTATCTATTTATCTGAGTACTCAAGGCATTCCTTTAACACACACACCAGCAGAAGTTAAATATCACAACATCCTGGAAAGTCTAGTGAAGCCCATTTTACGGCTGTTGACAGTGAGGCGCATGTTAAGTCCAGCATTTTGGAACAACCACCATGAAAGTCATAAGACAACATCCATTTTCAGGATCTTAAAAGCCAAAATCAATGGTGCGCTATCTTAGGGGCCCAAAAGTACACTTAGCTGCCTATGTGGCCATATGCCTCACTCCTAGGCTCAAGGTAACCTTTTACGCACATTGCTACCAACAGCTCCCCAGAGCCTGCTGCCTGGGAGAGCTGGAATATTAAGAAGCACTTATATCACTGCACTCTTGCAAATTATACTACTAGCATAAACACAGAAAAAACGAACATTTAAGCTCAACTGTACCAGCATTAACTGAAGCTGACTTTGAATGATACAAACAAAGATGCTGATATTTTATGTTCAAATATGCCACTTGGGACTCACTCAGCAGCTTGTTTGTGGCTGACCTGTCCAATCTGACATTAAGAAAAATATCTCACAACCCTGCAACTAACCATTGTAGCAGGCACTTGAAATTTCAGACACTGATGATGAAACCTTTGCAAACGACTTGTGGAGTAAGAATTATTTACAGAAGACATGGATGCATGATTTTCAGCAGGGAGCTGGCTGCTTGCTGTAATGGGCAAAACAGCATGGTCCTTCCTCATTACAGGAACCACACTCTTTTTTCTAAGAACATCAGTGTAAACCTACATGTTTCATTCTGGCAGCAGCAAAACTCTCTTTAGGAAGGATTAACATTTAGTATTGACAAAGGAAAGACTTATCAGAAGTCTATATTATCTTTTCTTGTGATTTTATTACAAGTTCTGCAATATTTTATTTTTTCTTATGGGACCACTCTTGGAAGTATGCATATGGCACTCGGAGTTTCCATTTAAAGACAACTATGTAACTAGATCTCCTGCCTGCAGATGGGCTTGAATGTCTGAGCAAGAGAGCACCTCCCTCAAAATATCAGAAAACATTTTTTCTTATAATGGTTTTTGAATGCTGATAGCCAGTTCTCAGGCTCACACCCCTATACACAGAAACACACGCACTGTACATATCTACTCTTAGATGTAGGTGTGAGTTTGCCTGCTAAATAGATAGCAGGAGCATTTTCTAGCTTGATATACTGGAAGCAAGCATTAATGCTTTGGCAATCGCTACCAGTAACAATCAGCCCACCACCATAGCCATTTCAAAGGCTAACAGATACAACTGTAAGTATCAGTGAGCTATGAGATAATTTGAATAATATTACTGTCTTGCACAAGACCAAGAACAGTTGATAGTGTCTGTGTTTCTCGGAAATGTTTTATTAGAGACACAATTGTTCAGATGTCCAGAGCCTATATAAACATTTGGGAATTTCTTTTCTTTTGTCAACATGCCTTTTGTTTTATGTATCAGCCTATCCAGAGTTATGCTGAACCTGTGCAAATATTTGGCAGGTGCTTAGGAATAGATTTCATGAAATGCCAGATAAATTGCTGGGTAAACACTGTGAAGAATAGAAAATATAATACAAATATTTAATTAAATTGAAAACATGGGAAGAAAAAAGTGACTATGGCACTTAAATAGCCCCACTGTCAGCACATCTAGGCACCTTGCAGTGTTGAAATGCCCTTAACCTCACAGCACTATTTCCTAGTCATAGGAAGTCCTGTTATCCCCCTTTTAAAAAAGAGCAGGAAAGTAAGCCCAGACCTCTCAAATCTTAGACTAGTATCTTAAACCATCATTCTCCTGTTCTAACTGGGAACAGACACACTTTACACTTCTGGGGAATAAATTATTGCCACCTGAGGACAAAAGGAGACGCATGAAGAAAGAAAGAGAGGAAGGGAGAAATATGGAAAATAACTTTGAAGAAGACAGACTAATGTTAGATATGGCATTTGACACGACTTTTCAGGGCGATATGGTAGCAAGAAAATATGTCATTGCAGGCAGTGGGGCATCAGGTCATGGGGAAGAGAGGTTCTGGTGAGGCCATACCTAGAATAAAACATTCAGTTCTGAGCAACTGATTATACGATTTGTGCCAAATTGGAATGGATTCAGAGAACAGCAAAGCAATTATTAAAGGGCTGAATTTATGAGGAAAGATAAAACAGCTAAATATATACATAGCTTGGCTAAGAGATATCTAAAGGGAGACAATACTTATCTGTTGTATTGACAGTATTCAAAGGCTTAAATGCCAAAGAGGCTGAAAAATTACATGAATTATTTAGTGAGATATTAAGAGGATGTAGTTAAGGCTAATGAAATGGCATAGTCTCAAGTGATAGTGCCTGAGAGAGGGCTGGCCCTCAACAGCCTAATATATGATTATAATCGTTAGTTTAACTTCCATGTTAGCAGTCTGTAGATTTATCAAGAGTACATGTGTGTAGGCTAGGGAGCAGAAAGGAAGGCAGTAGAGGCAATTTCACTCTAAATTAATTTATGATGAATAAGGTGCAATTTCTGTTCTGGATGAACTAATGGTTTGCTTTAAGACTGTAAACTCTTCAAATCCTTGTGGAAACAAAGTGTTTGGTGTAAGGACTACAGCATTTAGCCATCACAAATTGGGAGTTTCTATGCTGCAATCTGCATGCAGGCTTCATGCTCATTGCAAACTATGGTATTAACCTTTCTATTATTGATTTACATCTGCAGAAAGTACATATGTAGTACAACTGAATAAACTTAAAATGTTCAGTGGATTTACAAGAATGTACTTTCCTGCCTACTGAAGTTTCCAGTATGAGAAAGAAATCTCCAGAGATTTTGCTTTTGTTTCCATGTGAGATGGATGAAACTACACAAACACAGAGACCCCAACCTTATTTAATCTCCCCTCATTCCCTGGCAAACAGTGCAGAAAACTCTGGAGACCTTTGGTTCTGCTAAAAAAATAGACTTCATCCATTTCCGCTGTGCTGTTACGGTTTTTATCTATGGTGCTTTGTATGGAAGTTGCCTTAAGTTTTTGCCAAACAACATCTGTGTTGCTCATGAAAAAAATGAAAATGTTTTCAATTTGTTTAGACCAGCACAAAAATATATTTTCACGTGAAACAGTGCTTGTTCTTGCAGCTATCTGATGAAGAATTGACTTGCAAATGCATGAATCAGAAATGCCCCTGGCATTTTGCTGCCTGAGGTGAAATCCAAGCCTAAATACCTGTTTGGTCCTTTATCACATTTGACAATGTAATTCAATAAAATGCTTTAGCAGACAGCCTTTTGTTTAGTCCGAATTTTGTAAAATAATTTGTCTCCTTTGTTTTTGCTGTGCTTTATGCTCTCATCCTATTGTCTTCAATCAGCTTCATGCTTTAGCATGTCTTCTCCCTCGTCACATTTATTTCCTTAGGATGTAACTTTTTTCTGCCATTCATCCTCTCTTCATGCATTTCCCTGTTTTTCCTTCCCACACACTCTTTTCTTGGAGTCCCACTTCTTTCATTTCAAGCCAACCCACTTGTCTATTCTCCTGCAACATGCTGCCCACCATGTGGCTTTCTGTAAGCAGGGAGTTAAACAAGTGGCACTAAATCATAGGCCTTAACTCAGTACCTTTGAAAATTGAGATGAAAGCAGAGCATTTATAATTTAGAACAAGCTAATTGGATTGAACTCAAGTCCAGCCTTTCAGTTTTAAATCCAAGTCCTGGGAAGCCATGGCATTTTACTACCCTACAGCAGTAACTCCTACAAATACAAACAGACTGTGCCTCCCTCAGCCTGTCACACCTTAACACCCAATGATGCTGCAGGAGCATTTACAAATGCAGGAGCATTTCCTTGCCTTTGAAGGAAAAGTTCTTTCTGCTACACACCTTGGCAGTTTTAGGGCTGGGGATTTACAGGAGGGTTGAAGTGATCTGATGCTGATAGAGTGTGCAATGTCTCTAAAGAAGATGGAGAAAAGGCAAAAAGGTCCAGCTGCAAGACCCTTTTCTTCCTTTTTTTTTTTTTTTAAACCAATTCTTTATGATGGAGCTTTAGTATCAGCAGTCTTTGCTTCCTAGCTTTGAAATGTTGTCTCTCTGAATCAGAAAGCAGACAAGATCCTGCAAAGATATCTGCTGGTGCTGTGGCAGGTGAGCTCTCCTTCTCTGTCCTTCACTTGTAGGACAGGAAGGATCATCCAGATAAGAAAGCGTATCCTCACCTCTTTGGTCGTGCAGGAATAGCTGAGACACAGTTAATGCAAATCTTCAGTGCACAAGTGTCCTCTTTTGAACAAGCTTTAACATAATTGCTAGCAGGAAAGCCCTGCTTAGTCCCAAAGGATTTCAGTTTAGCAAAAGCACCCATGCTGCTGATCTAGATGATGAGGGTGTGAGGCTGATGTGGCAGCACAGAGTCTTCTGGTTCCTACATAATAACTTCAGGTGAAAGGCCTAAAACTCATGTGCATTCTGCAAACAGAACACCTTCTAAACACTTCCAAAAAGTCCAGTTCCTGCAATCTTTAAAAAAGTGCCTAAAGTGGGCAAACTTCACATGGAATATGCTCCTCTCTTTTCCCTTGTTGGGAAGATAGCCTTGGCGAACCCTAGCAAACTGAAGTGCCCCTTTGTCACTCCATCATCTCCATGAACTGTTCAGGCTTACATTGAGATTCAGGAACACTTCAAAGAGCAAGAGTTATGATACACATGTGTATTTTATATATACATATATGCATGTAAATATACACATATTAAACCCTTTGAGTGTTTAACTTGCCAGGAGAGTGGAGAGTTTAAAAATTTAAGAAGCCATGACGTTCAGCTGGGATTCTTTCCTAATACCTTGCTCTGCTTGTTTCTGAACATAACTTCTCCCATTCTACTTTCTACAGTTTTCAGCAAGTGTTTTTGGTAAGATGTCTCGTGTGAAAGTGAGAGCTTAAAATTTCCGGATGACAATAGTCAGACTGTCTAGGGGAACTGTGAAACCTGATGCATGAGAAATGGGATGCAAACTGATTACAGAGAAACTAGAAAAGTATCCAGGAGTTTGGGAGTGTAGGCGTTTTTTCAAAGTACCATAGAAGCCCTTAACCATATTTTAGATGGAATGTATTACTGAAGGAAGTTGTTCCTTGATTTACTCTTAGAAAAATACTCAGGAAAATTTGGGGCCTCTCCAGGACACACTAATTTTTGGTTTTTCAATTGCAGCTGTCCACTGAGATTAAGGGACTTGAATCAGTTCCAGCCTTCATTTACACATGTTGAAATAACAAAATTGTGTTTGCTGTGTCACATGGTCATGCCTTTAATGAAATGCATGAATCTATGTGTTATAACTGCTGATGTAGAGATGAGGATAGAAATGTAGAGCCAGAAAAGCATTCTCACACTTCCTTCCTGTTCTTATTTTATTAAACTAAGTTATGGTAAACTTTGAATATGAAAGTGCATATATGACTTTCATTTCAACATGTAATCCTGATCCTAAACACTGCCTCAGCTATGCAGATTCCTGCATCCTCAAGAAGCACAGAGACATGCACACCCACTTGCATACATATACACAAACAAGGGCATAATCTTGTATTGTTCGTAATAACATGATAAATGAGACATAGATATTTGACGCATTCAGAAGAAAACAGAAATAATCCAGCATACAACTCTTTACATATTCAAAAGGAAAAGAAAACACCAAGGGCCCTGGGCTTGCTGTTCTTACCCACATGACTAGGCTGTCCTCCTGGGAATGGCTCCATTGTCCTCACTGGGAGGGAAGTACTGCACAGAGGCTGAAGAATGGAAGAAATGTTCCAGAAGTTATTTTGTCATCACCAGTTGTTGAGGTGTGTTTGAAAGAGGGTATTATGAAATGCAAATAAATGTCCCAATTAAAACTTCACCAGGCCTGAATCTTTGCTGAGCCTATTATCAAAGAATGACTAATTAGAGGTCAGCTGTGGAAAAGAACCAATTTCTTAATACTGTTCCCAAACGTGTCTATAACAAAACAAAGGATGTATGAAACTTTTTACTGCCTCCCAGCAGGTATCATCAACTACTAAATTCTAGGCACTGTTAATGACATCACCAGGGAGCATGACTTAGGTCAAAAGCTTGGCAGGAGGTGTTGGCAACTGTTAAATCAACAGCAATCAAAACTGGAAAACCAACATACTTGCTACCATCAAATTTAAAAGAGAACTTATTGTGCCTCAAACACAGCAGCAGGTTTAATAGAAAAGTAGACATGTTTATGGTTTCAGATTTACAACAAGACTTATAAACACCTTATTACTCAGAATCCAGTCTGCTGCCCTAGAAACTAAGAATGTTACTTTGTTGAGAAGAAGGATCTGTTGACATAAATGTCTTGCCTAAGTTTGCCATTGTGGTTAACCAAAATACATCTACTACTGAGAAGGTAAATAAAAGCAAACAAGATGCCTCTTATACCACAATACAGTAGGGTTCAAATTGACCAAGCTTAATGCTATGACATAAATATGCTTAATGTTTATGGAATTTTTCTAGAAGCTATTTGCCATGTTGGGCTTAACGTCTTATGAGAGTCCTACTGAATGGGAATGTGTTTTCGGTATTACATGTACTTAAAGACTTCATCAAAAATATTCAGAGGAGCTGCCATGAATACCACAGTTGACCATGTTGCAAATAAAATGGATCATGGTTTACTCTTACATTAACATGAATAAATCAATCCTGTCCCATATAGTATATGTACACAGAAAAGGTTACCGACAATTAAAATGATAACACTAATGGGAATGATTTTGTATAAGTCAATATAAGTCAGTGAAATAGTGCAGTGTCTCTTAAATCTGTAGGAAAACTAAGAAATTGGGGAAACCGAGGCCTGATAATCTGAGCTTCTGTACAGACAGGGCTGCAGGGTCTCACACAGATGCTGGGCTGCTTCTCCAATACATAACCAAAAACACGCCCAGCATCATATGGTGCTAATGGAGAAACACCAGCTCCCAGAGAGTCCCACAGTGTCCAATCTTGTATTGCTCCACTGCCATGGGGTACAGCGTGGCATACGGGGATATGGGGCATGCAGGGAGATAGGATGCAGGGATACAGGGAGAAGGAGGAAGACAAGAAGAGGCAGGTGGAAACAACTGAGAAGAAATAAGGCCAAAGTATGTCTATCTCAATTTACATTCTTAAACTGGATCAGCTTGGTTTGCAAATCTAAGTAGTCTTGAAAGGCAATTCCCTTTCATCTGAATTTCCTTTTTGCTATATTCATGCTTTAACACCACTTTAATTCTGTTTTTAAAGTTGAACTACAAGTCATTAAAAATAATGCAGAAGACCAGCCTCCAGTGACTTTTCAAAACGTCTGTTATTAAGCATTGCTCCAGAACACCTCGATATAAGTAGAGAATGCACATTAAAATGAGACTTTGCTTTCCCAGCAGTAAATCTTTCTTAGAATCTAAGATGACCCTCTCATGCACATCTGTGAGCAAGACTGGAGCCTCACATCAGAAGTGTTACAATTAATATGAAAACACAAAACAGTCAGCAGCTATTGAAGAAAAAAAAAAAAAGGCCAAAGTAACAAGATCATGTGATTGCTCAGTAAGACTATAATTTACACCCTGCCACAAAGCAGCATCAGAAGGGCAAATTTTGCTCAGAGATCACAGATTCCTTCCAAGAAGATCCCCACTATGCTGTTGTAATTCATGACAATCTGTGACAAAACCACTCAATGGAATAATGTTGACAGGTCAGTAGAAATTCTCCACCTCTACAGAAAAAAACCCCTAAGCTCTGATTTCTTCAGTTTATACCTACTTTTTCAGGCTTTTTTTCCTTCTCGGTGGTGGTGGTAGGGTAAAGGGGAACATTTACAGTCACTCTCTATTTAAAAATATTGTGCAAAAACTTATGAAACAAGCTTTCTTACATTATATCCTGACAGAGTCAGGGCTCAGGAGTGAGTTAGTTACATGTTTCATTTGTGGAAGATGAGTGCTGCTGCCTTGAGCTGTTACTCTCCCATGACTGCTCCCATGACTGCGCCTGCTTAGATGAAGCACAGAAAACACTCTTTGTTTGTATCATTGCAAACTACACCAGATTCAGTTCTACTAGAAGTGTTCACATGGCCGCATACTATGTCAGCTAAATATCAGTAACTTCTTGGAAGACTCGGATGATTCTGTGATTCTGTGAACTGCCTGGTAACTCAGAGATGAAAAGTCAAGAGCAGGTATTACACCCTTCTGCTTAAAGGTCAGAAGCCTTTGTCAGTTAAGGCGTGAAAAAATGCTTCAAATTAATAGTGAGTAACTCCACTTATACAATCTTCAACTCAAGAAGTCCACAGCCACTAGCTTCTGAAAGCTCAGAGCAGGCTGGAGAGAAGACCGGGAAGATACTTACACTCTCACCATAAGCATTCACTGCCGCTGCTGTCAGAGACGAGACAGCAGGGCAATTCTTACACGAATTCATCCATGTTTACAAGATTGTTGGCCAAAATCAAGCCATCTCTCAGCTGTAACAGCAAATTTGTCATTCAGCTAAAGCTGAGTTATTGTTTATTGAAAAATAACATGGGATAAAGATAAACAGATAAAGATAAGGGGATAAAAATAAATAAATTATAATTAAACTAAACTAGTAACACATCAGCAACTGGACTTTTGTATAGTGAGTTTGCAAAGTAAAGAGGGTTAAAACATTTTCTTTCAAATTTTGGCAACAGAATTCAGCTTTGAAAGTTAGCATAACTCTTCAGAAGAAAAAAGGAAAAAAAAACTGATTTTTCTACTGTGCTCCTATGGCACAACGATCACTAATTCTTACAAAAGCAACATTTGCAGATTAATCCTTTTTAAAAATGTTTCCTCAAAGACCTTAATTTGCACAGAATCCAGTAGGTAAAGTACAAGCATCAGTCTGTGTACACATATCTTTAACTTGTGTTTCAGACCCTAGGCACTTTTGGAATTTTGCAGTGAATAGGAGTTCTCTCTTGTATAGGAAGTGGAGATGTGAATTGTAGATCATTGTACGTCGGCATAAAACTAAACTTGCTGTGGGCCTGAGGTGTCTGTGTGGGTGTTCGGATATTATGATGTTTGGTTAATAAAACTCATAATTTGAGGTTAGTACTCACAGTTTGATGCCTATATGAGCAGTTTCCTGGAATTTAACTATGACATTGATAGGAAATGCAGCTGAGCAATTCTAACTCTAAATTAAAATCTTCATTTTAAGGAAATAATTCACTCTATATATTTATCATAAAAAGAAACTTAAGTTTATGAAGAATTATGAAAAATACAGTTACAGAAAAATTACAGAAAATCTGTTTTTCCAGTGAGATCACCAGATCTTATGATTGTTCCCTGATCTACTTGCCCCAGATATTTTAATTGAAATAAATAATACAACCCGCCTGGACGCGATCCTGTGCAACATGGTCTAGGTGACCCTGCTTGAGCAGGGGAGTTGGACTAGATGATCTCCAGAGGTCCCTTCCAACCTCAACCATTCTGTGATTCTGTGCTTTCTGTGATCTTTATCCTAGTAACTAGCTTATTACTGAGACACTTACAAAAACCATCTCTGGCGGTTTAAAGTCTTTCAACGCAGAAGTACTCTATTGTCTGCTGAAAATCTCTGGGAATGTGGAGTGCCTTTTCCTGGGCCAGGTATCAAGGGAATGCCATGCTTTTAGCTGCAGTATCTTGGGACAGGTTTTTTGTTCCTGATTCATGACCCCCATGTCAGATGCACCTGATGAGTAGATCATAGTGATAAACATGAGCAGCACCTGCAGAAAAGCAAACAGGTAGTTCAGTTGTGCGTATCTCATGTTTGATATGTGAGTCTTAATTAATCAAGTTCACAGTCATTTGGCATCACACAGAGTAGTTGCAGTGCACAAGTGAATCTCGCCATCAGTGTTAAGGAGCTCTACTGGTTTTGATGAAGGCACTAAAAAAATTTGTTCATTTTTTTCTTCTTTCAGTTCTTTTTTTTTTTTTTCTTGGAAAAATGTCTTCCTAAGGTCTAAGGCTCATGTCTTTATCAAGATATTGCAGATCAATGTGACTTGATATACTAAATTTAGAGATAGGGAAGCTCTTTGGCCTCATAAGCACATTCTGTGCCAGCTAATTCAGTGAACAACTCTATAGAGCCTCATTTGATCTCTCGTGTAGTTTTATCCCTTCAGAAACAGTTTAATATGGAGACCCACCTAGCTGCTTGTGATCATCCTGTTGATAGAGATTATTGCTGCAAAAAACTTAGGGCACACTTTTTTTTTATGCTTTTCCTGGTTGCTTCAGTACAAAGTTAGCCAAATTATCAGATGCTAGCTTCACTGATAGCTTCAGCTGTGCTGCCAGCCTTGGTATTAATTCAAATGAACTGTGCTCACTTGATGCTATTTCTTTACTTAACTAAGGGGCAGTAACTTCTAGACCTTGGAGAAATAACATCTTCTATTTCTACAGCTTGATCTAGAAGAGACTGCCTGTCTGTCTGTTCTCCAAAATGTGTATTGAGGCTACAATTGTCCTGTTTAAGTGGTTGTACCACACACATTTTTAATACACGGATTGACACAGAATGTAAGTTCCAATGAAAGACACTTTTAGGATGCTGGTCAGGATATCTCCTACTTACAGAAGGAACAGAACGAGTTTCAGGGAGAAAGATTAATTCCTTGTAGAACTAGTAGACTCCAAAGGCAAGACTGGCTAGAACCGCTTAGCATGCTCCATGAGAAGGAAGGCATGTGCACAGCCTGCAACTCTAAATGCCAGCCGGTCCAGAGGCAACCAGCCAGCCAGCTGCTGAGAGTCTTTTCTCAGATAAATTTTGTTGATTTTCTTTCATTTCTTCACCTTTAAAAAGCATTTTAACTGTGCTATTTTGAATGTCATGGGTGAATGCTCACATTTGCATTTTGTCTCGACTTGGCTTAAGTGTGATTTAAGGTAGGTGGAGAACAAGATGTGATGAATTTATAAACCATGGCCCTGGGACTTATTAATTAAGTTTCCTAGTTCCACAGCATATCCAAAGGGTAACACAGTGCATTTGCCATGTGGACTTTGATGAGTAAGATGGAAAGCTGGTAGCACAGCATTGGGGGTGAGGGCAGGAGCAGAAGTGTCTTCCAGCAAATGCTGATGACACCAAAGGCATATTAAGGGCCCAGGCAGAGTGTCACAGCTGCTAGTTTAAATTCTGTGTTCTCTGCTGTAAAAATGGGAAATCCAAATTTACATTATTTCATCAATAGAAAAATCAGATTTTTTTTCATAACAAGAGGGACTCTACCCAATCACAGTCTGAATATGACTCACATTAACCAAAGTCTCACCCCGTAAAACAAATCTGTACCTAGTCTGAAGAATTTCCTTTTCAGCCTGAGTCAGAGCAAACAAGTTTCAAATGATGACAGCATTCCTATTTCATAGCCATGAAGCCCATTAACTCATTTATCAGCCTCCATTTTCTGCTGCTTATTAACATTCACTTCAGGTTTTTCATAAATAACATCCAGCCTTTTTGTAAAACTGGTCTTAACTATGAAGTGTAATCTAAACACTGTATGAGCTTGCAGCTTATTTCTTGGTATAATTATGATTGGTTTGATATGGATTATTGGGAATATCATCTCTTCCACATGACTTCACCAAGGCATTTGAACCATATGTTCATCTTGTTCAACAAGAAAAAAAGATTCCTTGGCTTTGGGACTGTTCCTTTTGGTCTGACATTACCAAGTATCCTCACATCAAACACTTGTGGAAAATCCATTTATTTTCTTAGGTTTTTTAAAAGGGACAGAACAAAAGTTATCCAAAGATGACATGTTGGAGTGAAGACAGGTTCAGTTTTTGTATGACCTTTTATTAATTTAAGACCTACACTTCTAGCACAGGTGTATAAGAGCACCATGAATCAAACTGAATACACTTATCAAGATGCAAATGCTGAGTTCAGTGCAAGAAGCCTCCCAGGAAGGCTAAGCGAGTGCTTGTATCCAATACTACTCTCTCGGTTTACCGGTAGATGTCTCTGTGCCAGCTTCTCCCTCTGTCTTGCCTCAGATAAAAATCTGCATTTGAAGACTATGCTGCAAAAGGCTGCCTAGCATTTTTCACTGCATCTGGTAATCTATGTCTATATCCAAGTGATTTTGAAAGAAATTCAAAGAATCAGGTTTGTTTGGGTTATTTTAAAAAGGTAAAACAAGCATTTTGTTATAGTTAAACTACCAACAGTTATATTACCATTAGTTAGGGTATCTTCATCTTGATTATCTACATGTTATTTATGAACTAATCTAATACATGCAATGCTAATATGTGGCAGAAACACATCACAACAAAACTATTTAAATAAGGAAAAACAGAGTTTAATCAAAAGAAAAAACCTACATTAGGAGTGGATGTAAATTTCAACATTAATTCAATTCATTTTTATGTCAAAACAAAAAAGAAAGGCAGAAATATCACCAGAATACAAATATCTTTCTCTCAGAAAGTTATTTATCCTTAACAAAATTAACTGAGAAAAAAAAGGCTACTGACCAATAACAGGAATTCTTTGGGATGTGCAGTCCACATATGTATTTGACAGTTTGTGTACTACAAACACACAAAAACAGAGAATTATTTCTCCTACTGGATAATTAATCTTATTAACACTTGATGGGGTGCACCAATCCTGTATCCCTAGACCATGCCTATGCAGAAGCGGTATCCCATGCATTCAGTTTCTCTCAACCTACAATCCAGTCAAAGAATTACAGGACAACAGTATAGAAAAGAATGAGGTCAGGAAGCAAAGGTGTGTATGAACTATACATCTTCAAGAACTCTAGATATATCAGATACCTCTTTTTTTATCTTCAGGTAATATGCTCATGCTCTGTTAAACTGTGAGCAGTTGCAAGCAACACATTCAGAATCACCTTGTGACTGGTGTCAGTGCTGCACACAAATTAGGATGTTAGCAAAGTCCTGGTGTGCTTGGTAAAGGTATGAATGGATCTCCAGGTAGACACCCTGCACTGTCAGAGATACAGACATGTCATAAGAGGGCTGTGAAAATGGTTTAGACTCCAATGGCACATGACATAATTACTGAAAGCAGCTTGGCGTTGTCTAACTTGCATCATTTCTGATGGTCTATGTGCAAGTCCTTCATTCTTCATGTAATGGAGTTTGGCACTATAAGAGACTTTCTCAAAGGAGAGGGAAGGGAGAAAAGATCAAAGGCTTTCAGTAGGGAGGCAAGGGGCAAGGAAGTCTAAGATGACAGGAATGATGGAGACAAGCAAGAGGAGTAAGCAGAGAAAATAAGCAGAGAAAATAAGCAGAGAAAAGAGGAAAGCAGAGGACCAAACACATTGTTATGTTTCCTCATTCCATGGGATAAGAAAGATGTGTGAGGGTGAATGTGAGTTCAGCTTTTCCCTGCAGCAGAATACCTACAGCCCTGTGGGAGTCCAAGGCCACTGATTTTGAGGTATTGCCTGCCACAGAATAGATTCAACAGGATGAATGTTCAAATCTCCATTGACTGAAAGGTTAGTATCACTTGAGGCCATTTGCCACAATGTGCCATTCTTCTGGAAAGTAAATACAAAGCTTTGTATACATAGACATGCATACATAGAGGTGCATTATGGGTCCAACAACTCCAGAGATCAGTGAGTGAACTACAATCTTATCTTACCTTTTTTGGTAAAAAAAGGGAAGGGAAAAAAGGAAAAAAAGACAAAGACAAAGAAAAAGAAAAAGAAAAACTATGAAGGAAATTAAGGTGCGGTTTGGAGAAGAATAGAGATCTACTGAATACTCTATCTGGTAGGGAACTGAGAGGAACATACTGTGTGCTGTGACCTCTGCAACCACTTACCAATATCAGTGAGGACATGAACCACACTTTTAAAGGCTAGTGCCATTAGGAAAAAGCAGTCCAGTCTCCTGCACAGCCCAAAATCTGAATGGACACACTCACTATCACTCTAGGCGATCACTGTAAGTACCTGTAGGACACCTCCAAAAAGATAGTTAAACTATAGCAGTAACAGCTTCTGGTCTCTGATAGTTTCATAGTTAAACAAACAACTAAAAAAATAGATCTTCAAAGAATTCCATGAAGAATCCATTCAGTTCTCCATGGCATGCTGCAAACCACTAGAACAGACCTCTGCTGAAATAATCCAGGGAATTTCTCCATCACAGCTTTTGTTTTTGAAGACAGGACATGAACATTAAAAAACTTGGCTTCAAATCATGAAAGATTTAGGTATAGAAATTAAAGCTTCCTGGCATAATACTTAAATGGAACATACTCATCTTTTATGGAACAACTGACCCACATGCACTGGATATGTGAAAACATAGTATTTTCTCACAGGTTAACTCTTTGCTGTTTGAACTAAGGTTCTTCCTTGAATTGCCCTGTTTTTCTTCTTCCAAGCACTTTTAAGGAAAATCTGCTTGTATCAATCCCCCTCTAAGTGTCTCAGATGGCTGAGCACCATCCTTTTTTTTTAATTGCAATACTCCAGATGTAATGTTGCACTATATATAAGGGGCTGAGAAGAAAGATCAGGTATTCATCATCTGACTTTCCTGTGCTGCCTATTTCTGTTTCTGGCAACGGGATATACCCCCATAGGGTTGCTATTTGCCATGCCTTCAGCAGACCAGTTGGAACAGCTGAGTTTCATGGCAGGAGATGCAATCTTCAGCTGTAGGACTGACAGACCACTCCCTCCCTACCTAAAAAGATGAGAAATGGAAAAACTGCAGTTCTAAGTTGCAGGCTGTTTTGTGTTCTCCTTCTAAGAGAAAGCCACTTAAAAGAGAATTCCAATTCTAAACACCAAAAGAAGGTGTTCATACTGTTTAACTTAAGGTAGGCTCCAAAGAATAAGGACAAATACATTAGAAACCTCCTTCCTTCCATTGATTACGAAGAGAGGAGTCTGGAGTCTTAACTGGGATGGCTCAGTTAGATGTTAGTGTACTATTATTAGAGTGAATTTATCTCCTCCAATAATGTTTATGCCTGACAACACATTCAACTTTCCTGGGTAAACAAACTGTAAACAAAAGAGAAGAAGAAAACACTAGGGTCTACAGTTGAAGAGGGTCAAATAGCAGAAAGTATTGCTTTGAACATGGAGTATTAAAGAATTGTTGCAAATAGGCCACACAGACATGGTTAAACAGGCTGGATTTCAGCATGTAATAACTAAGGAATTCACCAAGGTACAAAGAACAATGAAGCTCAGCCTCTGAGAAGAAAAGATTTAACATGTCGCAGGAAAGAGGCAAGTTGCCAGCTACTGGACATTATACATTGTTTCATGTTAATAGATTTTTCTCCCCCTGAATAGAGCCTCTTACATTTCATATCAGTTCTGACTGGTTCAGCCAAATAAGAATCAACCCAAATTCTGTTGAAATGAAAATCAAACCCATGAGTTCAAGTACATTCATTAAAGAAATACATCCATTCACCTTTCTTGTCAAATATCGTTAGCTCCATCACGATGCTTCAGATCCTTCTATCAGCGAGCTCCTCCTGCCTAATAGTTAGCACAACGCTTTCAAAGGCTTACTTCCCAAGTATCGTCAACCCCCCTCCAACTTCTCCATGCAATCAGCACATACTCTTTCCTCCTTTTTCCTTCTTGATTTGCAATCCTGCCTTCAGACTAGCTTTGAATTTGTGTGCCTCACATGCTCTGTAACTTCTTCTAATATATCCACATCACTCCCAACTGCAAAAATTTAATTCAGCAGCTGTGCAGTCTCACTGAGGTTGACTTCCACCCTACAGCTATTTTTAAAGAATGACCTCTGAATCCTTCCTAGCAGCACGTTGCTTCAAGGTAGAAGAAACAACCTGCTGAAGAAAGGTTGGCTTCTTGGTATAAGCCATCACATTTCCATCCAAAGCAGAAAGAGGTTGACTGGCTTTCTGTTCTGTACTGTGGATGAAGAAACCACTCTTCTTGAGCAGCCTCCATAAATCCACAGTATAGTGAATTTTCACAGGAGAGTTCTCCTGCCTTCAATACAGATCTACTGCTCTTCCAGAAAACTTGAAACAGGTTCTTCTTCTCGTTCATTTTCTCCCATTGCCAGATCACGAACAGTTCCTGGTGGCATGAGGTAAACCCCAACAATGACTTACTATTTTCTCAAGGTGAGCATAAAAACGGGAGGGAGTTCCATGCAATTTCCCGGTCTCATTATGAACACAACTTTCCTGCCTCTTTAACCAAAATATTTGTAGCTCTTCACATGCTTTATGGTGAACGGGAACAGAATTTTAGTTTTGTTTTGGGACTATGATCAGGTGAGCACATCTAGTGGAAAAACAGTAATTCAGCAATTGAAAACAGTCTCTCACAAGCTGAACAAAAATGGCGACATAAGAAGAATGGAGGAGAAATATATACGTGGTGACAGTGGACAGCCAGTCATTTTAAATATACTTATCCATAACATATTTGGAAACACACAACTGAGGAGAAGAGTTTGTGTTAACCTTCTCTAGTTAATTAATTTATGGTGAACAACAGGAGTGAGTTAGCACTGTTTTCCTGAATGCCAATCATTATGTTAATTGCAAGTGAAGTGTACTGAGCAGGACAGCAATGAAATTAAAAAGATGAGAGAGAGAGACACTATACATGCAGCCAATCAGCTTGCAATTGGTGGCAGCCAAACACTGAGATCCCATAAAGGAAGGCAGCTATCCTGAAAGGTAAAGTCATTAATGTTTCATTTCATTCATTTAAAAATTCATAGGGATCCAATTACCTCAATACCTAGAGAACAGTGTATGAACAATGCATTTAGAAAGCTTTCCAAGACACTTTCTTCTCTTCTCACTAAAAGCTTCAAAGGGAAAAAATAATCAGAGATACTCTAGGGAATCTCCTGTAATTAAAAGAAATCCTACTTATCATAGTCAGTTCAAGAGCTCCCTCATTGACACTACCTGACAACAAAATAGCAGAAAAGAAATCATGATTTATTTCTCCTCTTTTATTATAGTCATTCTTTGATGAACAAACCACCATGCTGCTTCTGTCACTGCTTAGAGCCTAAGGTACTCAAGAGATTTTCCTTCTTGCAGCACTGTATAGCTAATTTTCTCAGCAGAAGATAGATATTTTTAGTATGTTTTCTTCTTGTCTTCTTTCTGCATCTTGTTCAAATTTCCCCCCTTGCTCTCTCTTTCTTCCCCACTGATATTACTACCACGTGTACAACCTTCTCACACAAGGGCTTTTTTTTTTTTGGCCTTTCATACTAAGTGCAAAAATGTAAAACCTGCAGTTCTGGGTATGTTACCAAAGGAAACAGTTTTACTTAAAATCTTGTTTTTGCCAAAATATTTTCAAAGTATCTGGAAAGAAGTCAAACCACAGTGGCTCTCAGTTGTATTTCCTTTTACTATTTCCCCAGGTACTCTCAGCACAGCACTAAGTAATTGGATATTCTTTCAGGGGAAAAAAAAAAAAAGAGGCTGCACGAGACAGTTTGTAGGTTTAAGAATTATTCTTCTGGGGCCTATGGGTATGAATACAGGGCACGGTTGCCAAACTTAAAATCCTTACTAATGTTAGTTGTTCCTGAAGACAGGAATCAAATATGACAGTTTGTACTAAATACACTGATTATGTTCAGCTTTTGTAATGCTGTATCAAATCTGCTTAATTTTTAAAAATTAGGAACTGGAGATTGAACTAACGTGGGATTTTACTTCATTTTGGTATCTGATTCTGCCTCTATTTCAAATCAGCCTTTTCCTATAATGTAGGTACAGAATATAAGTTTAGATACAGGTTACTCGCAGAGCATTAAGAATGTAGTGAAAAAAGAAAATAGTCTCTAATGCAACTAGTTTCACTGAATTAATCATTTAATTATTTTCTATAACTGCTATCATTCCATTTTACATGCCATCTAACTAAATCTTGTTACATCCCAGACTTCAGCTTATATTAAAAACACAGCTGCAAGGCTTCTTGGTATAAGCCAAACACATATTCCTTGTGTACTGGGGGTCTTCCCACAGGCTGCCTGTAGACTATTATTTTAAGATTTTACTTAATTCTTCTCAAGCTATTTGTGGTCTTGCTGACATCTCCAGAAGACTTATTCCACATCCCCCTTTAGGAGTGCTAAGATCTTGAGAACACAGGCACTTCGCTTTGGCACTAGGGATTCTGTCTGCTTCTCTTGATGGTTGCTGAATTCTCTCCATTAAAACTGGAAAAATGTTTTGAAGCTGAAGTAGGAAAAGTCTTTTTAGTCCTGTGCCTTCATTATCCTCATAGAAAACTTGATGTGAATGAATTCTCCTTATGTTTTTGTTTCTTTGCAAGATGATCATTTTGGGGGAGGGAGGCCTATCAGACATTGCTTGGTGAAGGGCAGATGACAGATTGGCAAAGGGAGCAGGAGAAAAAACAGAATTCAAATATTACAGCCCACGAGATACAGAGTTTATAGTTAGCCCCAGAAGAATGTCTGCTGTATATAGTGTATGCAACTAGGGGCTTGCTGGATAGCTCTTCCAGGGAGTCAATCATTCCTTTACATCTTTGAGCACACATAAACAACATATACACAGCTGGAACAATGTCCAAAACATGGAACCTTCACCTCAAACTGGGATTCTCTCATCACCCAGTATGAGAGACAAACTCCCCTTTCCAAAAAGTGTTAGGAAAAATTATAAAGTCTGCAGTTATAGTTGAAGTTCAATATATTTACACTCTGTGGGATGGAAACTGATGTGATTTTGTTCCATTGCCCTGAGTGGGAATAACCAAAAAGTGCATCTGACAGGAAATTATTTGCAACTACAAATACTGTACTACCATGCAGTACTGGTATACTACAATGTCACAATGCCTTATTGCTTCTTTCAGGTCTGTAAAGTCAGATTTGGTCACATCACTGAGAGCAGGCCATACACAGAAAAGACATTTTGGATGTATGTGTGTAATAGGAAACAAAAAGCCATCATAACTATTCAGTCTCAAATATTTTTAATAGATACCTGGTGCCTGGGAACATACAACAGAATATTTCACTTCAAAGCGTCTTTTTTCTTGCTTTACTAGATTCACACCACCTGTGAAGCAGCCACTCTTGGAGAAGGTATGGCATATGGCAAAATGTCACAAGCACTGCCAGTAGGATTATTGAATCTGAGGAACATTTTTCATCTGCTGTTCCAGAAGGAAAAAAGTCATCTGTCCATTTAGGTCTCCAAAATGAAGATGCAAAATTTCTGCCATAATAGTCCACAACTACCTGAAGGTGAGTTACAGAGACAATGGAACCAAGTAGTGACAGATTACAAAACAAAGCCAACAACCACAACTTGTGGTTTGGGAGGTTCATACCGGACATTAGAAACACTTCTTCACTAGAAGGGTAATACAATATTGCAACAGGTCACCCAAAGAGGATGCAGAATCTCCATCCACGGAAGTTTTCAACACTTAGCTACATAAAGCCAGGGCTGATCTGATCTAGTACTGGCGAAAGTCCAGTCTAAGTGGGACATTGGACTGGATGACCTTTAGAGTTTCTTCCAGCCAATTCTATGATCCTATGATAAATGATGGATGCAACAAATGCTAAATGCAATAATGAGAAGGGGCAGCAGAATAAGAATCAAGCCAATCCAGCTTTGCAGAGAAAGTTATAGGAAGAAAAAATGGGCTTGGTTATCTATGTTCTTATACTTCTTCAACACCAATGAACCTAAGCAACAGCTAAGGGGCATTCAGACACAGCCCTAGAAAAGACCTGGAGACTAAGATGAAGAGGACAAGACAGGGGCACAAAACAGAAGTCTGCAAACAGCTCCCATCAGCTTTATCTGAAGTAGCAGCATTTCCAGGCATAACCTGGCATTCATGATTTGAGAACACAGTGAATGCAAAGATGAAGTAAAACAACAATTTAACCCTCACAGAAGCTGGCAGAATGGCTGTCCTGAATACTGCAGTCTTCTTTCCCACTACAGGCAAGTAAAACATAAGAAGCCACTAACCAGTCTTCCCTCTAATGCCCTCCCACAGTGATCTGAATTAATTGCAGGGAAACCAGTACTGGTGGTCAAAGAGAGCGTTGCTCTACCAAAACACAGTAACTCAAGAACATTGCCTTGTCAGCTTGGCTAGGGAGTCACTTTGAAAGATAACTGTTGATGGGCCATCAAAAGAAGGAGTGGAGAAGCTGTTGCACTTTTATATAGACATGCTTGTGCACTTCCATCCTGAGATGTTCAGCAAATGCCTACAATGAATGCTGGGAGCTTAGTTGTCTTATGATTTGAATTGCCCTCTCTCCTCCTGTAGGGGAAACAGGCTCATAGTGCAGGCTTAATAATCCCCATAACAATTCTATTTCCTGTGTTTTGCCCACTAACACATGTACTTTCTTTTTTTTCCCAAGGATGAAAAGGCCTGTATTTCTTTAAAAGTAATTATTTTAAAATATTCCAACTGCTGCCTTTTCATTGGTTGCTAAGCTTAAGGAGAAGGAATTCACTCAATATCATCCTGCAGTCAGACTACGGACTGAAATAAAAGTGTTTATTTTTGAACATCATTGTTTTTCTTGAAGGCACCCCAACTTATAATTGGTCCCAAGTTGTTTCTTAATTTCTCCATATTTGTTCTTACTATGTTTTATTATCATGAGGACAGGAAATATGAGTCAGTAACCCTAAGATCATCCATTTCACTCACTTATGGGGGTTGAAGCCCAAGGCAAACAAAAAGTGTCAAATATTTCAAATAAACTGAAAATACCTCTACCATTTACCACCCACAGCTGAGTTCACATTTTCAGCAGAATCATAGCTGGTCTAAAACATATTTAAAGAATTAAGCATAGTAGCCCCACAGAAAGGAATGTTTAGGCTCTCAACAGTTACTCCTGAAAAGGAATATATTATGAGGTGTACTTTTAAACAGGACATTTAATGTCTCTAGATAAATTTTATATGTTCTTTGAGGCACATATGCCTTGGACTGTTCAAAACATGACCAGTCCATATTTTCTTGTTTAAAAGATTTCAATATATTATTTTAATTTTTCATTTTCCCAATCTTGTCTTCTTTTTTTCAGCTGAATTATAAGTAACCACAGTTATAGAAAGTCCATTCTTTCAACATTTCCTGTCTGACAGAAAGCACTATTTGCTGGGCTTCTCTACTGCTCATCTGTTCTCCAGAGGCTTTCAGATCTGCATTTAAGGTCAGAGGTTCTGAGCATTTAGATAAGTTTATATGTGTTTCTCCAGACCCAGCTCAACACAGCTAATGGGCTCCAGTGATCTAGAGTAGCACGCTTGCCTGGAAATGGCAGCTGAAGAAATGTGAAGTGGTAACTGCTGGTCTTCTGATTTATTCACTCTATAGCTGAAGTGCCTTAATTCTGAAGTGAAATCAGACACCAAATGCTGGAATTGCAGAATATAGCAATACCACTGTGCTATGGGTTACGTGCTTGATAACAGCATTCACAGAAGCCAGCACAAAGAAGGCAGGAGCAATGACAGAGAAGGACATCTTAACAGCTACCTTGCTTTTAGATTAGGCACTGTCTGAAACGCTGAATCAGATGTTTGTGTGAGAATGTGGGTAATAGTCTCAAATCCCTCCTTGACTTAAATTGTTCAATTTGGTGTGGGAACCTGACCATTGTATTCTTTTAAAGGACAGTGAGAGATCCTGGTAGTGCCACATTTTTTGCAATAGCCCAGTGCTGAGACCACTTGTGCAAGAAGTGAGAGTCCTAGGCTCAATGATAAACTGTGTATCCTGAAAATATCCATAAATAACTTATTGTTATTGACTACATCCCCATGACCATTAACAAATTCAGAAGAAAGTGCTGAGTCTGCATTTTGGCAGATAGTGGCACCATGAATCCTGGTTTTTGTGGTAAGTTTACAATATGTCCAGACCATTGCTGCATGCCAGGCTGCCACTCCTGGATGAGTGTTTTGGCCAACTGGATTATTATACAAGAGGGTGGTGGAACCAACTTCATCATTTTCATGCTCCATGAAAAGTGGCTGAAGTTACTGTGGTTGAGCTGTAGGTATGCAGTAGCTGTGCTCTTAGCCCAGCTCTGGGATTAGATCACTCAGGAGACTGGAGCATGGGACAACCTACTCTGGGAATTCCAGGTGCACACAAACTGATGAGTGTCATTTAGGTGACACTCTAATTAGAAACACCTCAGCATATGAAGCAGCAATACCTAGATGACTAGGTAACTTCACTGGTTGTGAATAGGTGCCAATGGTCCTTCAGTTTAATTAGGGAGGCAAGCTTAGGTACCTAAGACACATGCTACACTTCTAAATGCTTCATTAGATCTCTTAGGTTTCTGAGAGCAAATCTCCCTCAAAATTGATGGAGTTTTTGTTCCTTCAAAACTTTTGAAAAAGTTATCGCACTTCTCATGTCTGATATGAAGAAATACTATTATTAGGTCATCACATATCTTTCTAAAACAGAGTTAGTACAAGCTCACCTGGGAGAGTTGCACAGTAATGTGGCAGAGGGAAAACACTATTACTTTGTTTCTGTACCTGTTCATGAGCGTCTGGTAGTTGGCAAAAAGCAATCTGTACCACTGGGTGATTTTCAACTTTCTAACAAGTTCACTAGGCAGCTCTTCCTGTTGATATAAAGAAAATAATCCAAATTTAAAAGTGCTCTTTAAGTCAAACAGTCTCAGGTCATTTTGCTGATTAAAAGAAGATGGAGGTATCTGGCCCCTCTTTACCTCTAAAACTCTGTGTGTCATACGTTAGAAAATTCAGTCAACTCAAGGCACAAACTCTTTGTGGGAGGTTTGCAGGATATCCACTGCATCATTATACATTTCCTTGCTATGGCCTAGACTGATTTGTATCATGTTCTTGCGGTGCTCAGCAAGCCTGGCAACTGAGCCAAGTATCCCGTTACACATTTGACTACAGAAATTAGTGCATTTGGGAAGAGAGACATGTTATTAAACTGAATTATGTTGTGCCTTAGTTTTTCTACTTTGGAGCAGCATAATATGGAATGAATTAAGTCAGGTTTAGGGCCTGTACTTTAAGGCAGTGCCTTAAACATGAATGTGGTAGAGTCTGAGAAGTGATTTCTACTAAATTTCAAAGAAATTAATTAATCTTAAAAAGAGTCATAGTTTCCCCATAGTCCATCTCTCCAAAAAACTCTGTTAGTCTGATTGCCTGTTGATCCTTAATACAGTTTTATACATTTATGCTTAGCTTGGCTCAGAATCACATACAAGGCTTATGCAAAAAGATGGCTCCTCTAAATATTAGCCCTTCAAATGCAATCTGATCTAAAGGTCAAGCTAAGTTCTTTCTTCTGACTCATCAAGAATAATAATGTTTCTGCAAGCCAAATTCTGGCCTTAAATTCATGGCCTCAGATTCACCTGTGCAAATCAACTAAATGCAGAATTTGATCTCCAAACAGATTCCTTAGGAAACTATAGTGTCTTTTGTAGGGTTCTGCAGATGTTCTGTCCAAGTTCCCTCAACCTATGTCTTGCTAAGTCATTTATCTTCTTTTTTCTCTAAAAGAGAAAAAAAGTTTTATTTTTGTTTCTGAAGCATTCAGAGAATTCCCTCTCATAGAATTTTTGCTGAGTCCCTCCACATTCTTAGCCACAGACCAGAATTGCACATTTGTTTTAATACAAATCAGGGTTGGTGAATTGCCCGACTTTCTGAGTATTTTGATATGATGTTTTGATTCAGATCCATCTCTAGATATCTGGAACATGAAAAATCTTAAGCATAATAGTCCTAAATAAATTTTTTTTAAAAAAACTTTTCCTTTCAAAACTTAGACATAAATATGTTTAACTTTTTGTTTTACTGACTAAAACTCTCCAATTTATGTGAGGACTTTTGAAAACAATAACTATTAAAAGAAAACTGTATAAAATAAGAACATTTTAAACAGTTAGAAAAATTATTAAACTAGCTAGTGAAAAAATGGCAGCACCTACAATGAGTAGCAGTAGCAATGAGTCTAGTGGGAATGTAGAGTAAGTTGAGACAGGTTAGGTTGGCAGGGGTGAAAATACAGCAAGAGATTTCAAACAAAAGATATGTTTGAACGGTGAGAATATATTTTATGATGAGTAACTAATGCAGAGGGAAAAATAAAGAAAAGCATTCAGTGATGTAAGCCTGGAGGAAAGCTGATACACCCAAAAGCTTTTCTAACTTCTCCATCAGTAACAGCTAGTTTAATAAAACATTTTACATTTCCCTCTAAATCCTGCCTTTTCTAATAAAAATACAACTAACATATTTGCAGTAAATGCTTTCACACAAAGGAAGTTTTTAAGATATTTTGTGAATATGACCAAACCCTGGATTTGCCTGATGTCTTCTAGAGGTTTCTTCCACTCAGAATGTCATAGAACATTTGTTCCTGATCACACATGCTTCCTCCTCAGTTATGTGGTCTGCAATGCCCTAGAGGAACAGAGTTGTTGGAATGGCTGAGACTCTGAAATTTAAGATTTAGCACTTGATCTATTAAGTTATTACAGAAATTATATCCAAAACCTTGAACTGGCATCAGAAGCAAAGCAGAAACCAGCTGTCAGCTTGAGCACAGTACAGGTGAGGGGTCTTCATAGCAGTCAGTCACAGATCATGAGCCACATTGTATATTAACCTCAGAGTCATCATCACATTCTGATGCGGCAAGACAGTTCTACAGCATGGATGTGACAAACACATGGACTGCTGGGTCCAGGCCTTCATTCTGAATGAAGTTTCCTAGAAAGCCAGAAACTAAAAACCACATTGATAAAAGCTGACTCTCTAGTCATTCAGACTAGACAAGAAGAGTATTGCAAAATTTTTGCACTGTTGTGGGGTCACCGTATACAGGCAGAAGTGTAAACAACATCATGGACAATTACTTAATGTGTTTTTCCTTCCAAAACATTGCTTTCATCTTGCTTGTTTCCGCTTAAGTGTGTTGGTTGTCATCTGAAAGGTTCTGCTCTCACACAGAATCACAGAACGGTTGAGGTTGGCAGCAGCCTTTAGAGATCATCTAGTCCAAACCCCCTGCTTGAGCAGGGGCATCTAGAGCAGGCTGCCCATGACCATATCTCCAAGGATGGAGACTCCACAATCTCTCTGGGCAACCTGTTATACTCTGATACATACTCTGATAAATACTCTGATGCATTAGACATGATGACAGCTGCATCAGCAAAGAACAAGATGAATGGTTGAGTGATCTCAATCTATTGTTGGTAGCTAAGACCATGGTGTTTCTCTCTCCCCTTCTCCCAGAGGTCTCATGTAGATTTTGAAAAAGAAGAAAAAAAACCCAAGGTTGACACTGGTCTCTGCAAGATGTTCAGAGAGAATGAGCAGTTGCCCATTATTACTAGAAAGAAATCAAGTAGACTATTCCTATCTATTCCTGCTACATGACATAGATGCTAGTGTTAGTGCTACAGTATGCTTTGCTGTGTTAAGGCTACAGGAGAGTGCAGTAGTTTGACCAGGAGTATTTCATATATACTTTTGGCCTAGAGGAAATCAACTCACAGAAGTTTTTAAGTAGCCTCTCTGCTCTGTCCTAGTTTAAACTCTGTTTGTGAATCTTCCATGAGGTCAGCTAATATCATTTGTTATTGTCTGATGGGTACTTTTTTCTCAGTTATTTACCCAAAATGAGAGGCTGGAATCAGGACAGTAGCTGGAGAATTCTCTGTCTATCTGTAAGCTGGAAGATGAAACCCTAGCCTCTAAACTCAACTGATTCAGCTGTCAATGCCTTCCCTAGCCTAAGTCTTAAGGAAGTGGTTGCAGCTGCTATTATCACATTTTGAGTAAGGGAAAGATTAGTCTCCACACACTGGAATGTCTTTAGTGTCCAGGTATTTTCCAGCAACAACTTTTCAAGAAAAATTAAAGCTATTATTCAGAATCCCTAAACCGCAACTCAGAGACTGAAGTATTATTAAATGCTTCCAAAACTTTAAGCAACTTTAATGTCCATGAAGGGAGAAAAGACCTTTTGGTTTCTCTGCTTTGCTTATACTTCATTCTCAACTCCTTCTTTGTAAGCTTTATGTTCAGGAAAACAATACAGCATTTTAGCAGTATCTCTTTGATCTTGCAGGTGACTTATTAGCTGTCCTGTTTATCACTATAACAATATAACTATGTGATTACATCTCTTGAAGTAAATCCTCTTGTAGGCTGGGGACCCAAGTCAATAATAATCACTACAGATATCCAGACTTTGGATTTTCTTAGCTGATCTGAATATCTTTCTAACTAAGGAAATCTTTCGAAGACACTCCCTATGGCTCCTGGCAGAATGAGCTGCTAATTAACAAGGTTATAACAGACCTAGGCCTTTAGTTATCACGTCTTATCTCACGCAGATAGAGATTCATACTGTCTTCGTAGCTAAGGACAGAGTTTGATCTCTGGATCTACTAATAGTTGGCTTCCTAATTGTGAAATGACAGCTTTTACAGGAAAAGACAAGAAACAAAGATTCCAAGCATTCACCTGGAAGCTGCCAGGTGCTTCATGGAGTGCCAGTTAAACAGATTTGTCCTCCAACTTGTAAAGTCAATGCAGTCAAAGAAAACACAAAACAGGACATTTTAGAATGCCTTATTAATACAGACATCTTCAGAAAAAAAGGGCCAGACACAAACTCATCTCAACCTGATCTTTTTCAAAAGCCTTATTCCCTGCAATGATCAGATGGAATGTGTTATTTCCATAGCAATTTGATTTTTCTAGGATGATTGTGATTTTAATTATTTTATCATTCACTCTCTTGTAATCCAAAGCTCCATGCAATGTTCTGCTAAAGCTGTCTCTGAACAGTCTGGGTGAGTTTTGCATTTCTGAAAAGCAGAGTGTTATCGGAATTCCATTCATTCCAGCTAGGGAACAGCAGACTGTGGGAACCGTTACAGAGAAAGAGATTCCCCCCCTTCCTTCTCTCTCTTTTTCTCACTCTCTCTCTCTCTCTCTTTTTTTCTTTTTTACCTTTTTTAAGGATAAATATTTAAAGACTACAATGAGGCAAAACTCCCATAGGGCTGAAAACACAGACAAACTAGCACCAGACTAGTCTGCAAAATAGCTTTTTTGTTTTTTCTTTTCAATGTCCAAGCTTTAAAGATTTCCAGCTTTTAAAATGTCTTTGAAAAGAAGAGAAACCATATTACAGACTCTTTGGTGAACATAATGTATTGGGTATGACTTTTAGTTCCAGGAATTTCATACCATGCAATTACTAGAATGTGGTAATCCAAGACAACAACAACAACAACAACAACAACAACAACAACAACAATAAAGAAAGAAGAAGAAACACATTGAGAATAAAAGAACAAAAACCTGGTGTTCACTTTACCATCAGAGGTACAATTGCTCACACAAATGAGTTGTCACTGTAGTTTTGCCACCTTTCACCCCTCTTGTCCTTTGGCCATATAGGCTTAAAGTCAAGTGGAATCAATTTCCCTTCTTTAATTGTTTGCAAAATATTATAGAGGCAATGACAGTTCTAGAGGTCTTGGGCTGTCCCATACAACACAGTACAGTTGGTGAATGAGCTCTAATCCAGGCAAGCATCTGCCAAGTTTCACTTCGTATGTCAAGTTTTACTTAGCATGACCAGATATTCTAGAAGAGGTTTTAATAAAATTTCCATATCTCCATACCTTTTAATCACTCATATAATACAAACACTTGCATCCTAGTTCCATCAACATCAATTATCATTGCTGAGACTTCACTCCTGTTATCTGAACAAATTTTTGTAGAAGGCTAGGTTTCTGATTACTGATAGACTTAGTTTAGGTTTAGCATGGAAATGCTGAACTCAGTACTAGGGCAGGCTATAAAGAATAATTTTTCTAATGTGACTTTACTATACAGAACAAAAGAAGAACAAATGAATGGACTTGTTGAGAAATTGTCATGGGCTATGTTTTGATTTCTATTACTAGTGGAAATTCATGCAGAGAACATAGTCTGTTCTCTCTGCAATTCAGTTTCCACTTTGATCTATCAGAAATTCATATATTCTTAGTTCTAGTCTCACAGCAGGTAGAGGTGACTTTGCCCAAAGTTCCTTCACAATTTTTTCATGCAGTTTGAATTTCACTTTTCATTAGAAGTACCTGCTTCAGTGTCCTTTTTGCCATCCATGTGTCTACCATTTTTTTCCTACTTCTTCTCTCTTTCACCCACTACCAACATAGGAATTAAGCTGCAGTAAAGCTTGTTCAGTCTCAGAGTGTTTTCCACTGACTGTGAGCTCAGAAACTGGACCACATTCAACTCTTCTATCCATGGTGGAAGAATGCAGTATATTGATTCTTTGGGTGTAAACTTGTTTTATTTCCCAGCAACTTCCATTGAGGATGGAATTAGAAAATACCCTTCCAAATGATTCAAGGGTAATTTTGGCTTAGACTGCAAGCCATTAGAGGAAAATAGATTTATGTCTATAGCAGGACACTGAGTATGCCCAAGGCTGTTTTGCAGCACTGAGCCTAACTGGCATGCAGCACCCTGTGTTGACACCAGTAACATCTCTTACCCAGAGAGGGTGGCTGCCGGCACACATCCTATTGGGAATAGTGAGTCCCGGACTGTGAGCAGAAATTGTTTGGGAGATTGTAAGTGGCAAGAGCCAAACTGTGCCAGGTACCATCCTGATGGTGTACCAACACCGTTAATCAGCGTGCCCTGGCACTGTTTAATTTGCTAGTATGGATGTAGCCACAGAATTTTCTGGGCTGATCACTGAAAATTTCCCCTGCAAAGTTATGTCCAGGTCTTCCAGTTTCCTACCATTCTCATTAGATAACAGCACAGCAGCAGCAGCTGTTCTTGACCCCCTTCAGCTGCACGTGACTCTTCCCATCTTTTGAGCAACTACTTCACTGAAGGTGAACAGGGACAGCTTTGGCAAAACCATCTTAGAAATCCAGTACAGATTTCCCTACAGAGAGAACAAGCTGTGTCAACATATTTGGCAACTATGAAGGGTCCTGCTTTTTTTGGAAGTTTAAAAAAATATATAAATTCTGCACTTCCAGGTACAAACAAGATAAAGAAGTTGTTCCCTGGCTGTGTGCTGTTACTAGCCAACAGGGCTTGCCTTATACACCTCCTCAAGGATAACCAAAGGAGGAGGTTGTCCTTGTCAGTGCAGATACATTATTTCAGTCTTGGGGGAAGTGAAGGGCTTTTTTCAGACCACTTTCTAGGAGAAAATCAGTAACAGATTTAGTCCTGTGGACCTCTTTCTAATTTCAGCCCACCTCTCTCTTCTCTTTTCTTAATACCTAAGAGATTTATTTTCCCTGAAAGTCATGGAGTAGGATTCATACATTGTCTCTGATGCACTAGGCTTCAAACATGCTGGCATTTCAGTTGTTGTATGAATCTTACATTATCTGAATAATGCTTTTTTTGCCTGCTGTGATTTAAAATCCAATATTATCTGAGAGAATTATCTGAGTAATGCTTTCCTTTATGTGCTGGACTTACTATGGTGTTTTGTTGCATTGACCTTATTTGGCCCTGCCACAGAAATAGCTTTGTTTCTGTCCTACGCTTTAAAGTTTATCTGCAAATGAAAGAATTAAACTGTGACTTTTTTGCTTGATATATAAGAAAACCTAAGTTGTTTGCAGGTTTCTCGTCATATCATTTTTACTCTGTTTTTTTTTGGAAAAAAGTGATGGATTGCAGTGAGCAGGAGAATTTGTAAGCAGCTGACATCAGAAAATCTAAGAACAGAGAATATAAGCTATTGAGAGAGACCTTCCAAGTTTTGAAATCTATTTGTTTGTTGTTAAAAAGCCATTCAAAATCTATGTTTAAAAATAGTTAGAAGATAAGTCTCTGACCTTTCCTCCCACAAGTGGAGCCAAGAAGGTTTCCATTCCACTTCTCTGATCTTCTAAGCTGACTGTCAGCAATGCTAAAGAAAACAAGAGTTGAATTCTTTGCATTTCTGAAGGGCATTATACTCATTTTTATTTCCTTATAGCTCACCTTCAAATCTTAACTCTTATATGTACAAAGCAAAAAAAAAAAAAAAAAAAAAATCCAAGGGAAAAAATATCAAGGTTTCTAGTTCATGTATGCAGTTTCCCTTCTCTCATCAGACTCCTTGCTACTGCACTTTAGAATTCCTTACAGAAATTTCAAGGATAAAAAAGGATTCTCTGCTACATGGAAAAGATGAAGAGGAACATGTTTCCTTATCAAAACATTTTGAAACAGAGAAGGAAAGTTCTTGTCTTCTTTGCTTAGCAATCTAAACCTTCAATTGCCTACTTGTTACTCCCACTGAAAGTAATCCTGAAGGGCATTATAAGATATGCATTACATAATCTGTGAAACAAGTAACCATTGTCTAATTACAGTTTTCTTTCCAGAAACAGAATGGAAAGGTTTCTGGGGGCGTTTCTGGACATTCTACATTTTAGAAAGAAAATATTTACCAGATTTATGTCCCCAAATTACCAGGGATAATTATCTGGTTCACGTCCGTACCCCAACTGAATTACCTTTTCAACAAAATCAGAATTAACAAAATAAACCACCAATATTTTTCCTCTCTTCATATGAATTTCACTTCTCTATAGAGAACCCATGCAGATTCTATGCACCATTTCAATCCCATTTGCTCAGCTGGGGGAGAATGTCACCCTCCAGAGTTCAGGTTTTTTCTTCATTACTTAACAAAGAACTTTAGTTATTCAGTAGAATATTCTTCCATCAGCAGGGCTCTTTTGTTCAAGGATTTCAGAAACAAAAGTAAAGTTAGTTAATACAAACTGCTGTAGCACAAACTGATCTCCAGGGTTTGGCATTTAATCCCATTTTATAAACTCTTGGTCTGAAACTTGACTTTTTGAAAAACATTCTTCCACCTTTGTTTCCCAAACATCCATTCTTATAGCTCACTACCTACAACATGTGGGAAGAACTGATCTACCACTAAGCTCATTCAATAAGAAACAGGTAATGTTCCCCTGTATCCTAGCATAGGTAGTACTAAACTGTTCAGGCAATGTTTTCTTCGGTATTAGTGTTCAATGTAAAAGGTTTCTACAGACCAAGTTATACACAGAGTTATCATTCTTCTTATTAGTTACTTCATCAGCTTCTCTAGTCTAACTTTCTGGAATAGAGTCATGATAGAATTACACTTTTAAAACTATCTGGCCTATATTTACTTTATTGTATTCTTAATCAATCCAGTCATTTGCACAAAGGTATTTTAAAACCTTAACAAGCCAGATATATAAAACAATAGCCACAAGCTAAAAAAAAAGGATATTGGTCCAAAAATCACTCTTATAAATAATTTCAGTTATAGTATTTTTCCAAAAAAGAGATCTTTTCCCCTCACATGTATGCATGTAGTAACCATAGCTATATCTCTGATCTGAGTCATTTTTGTGCAATGAGCATGTAAACTCAACTATATCTTATCTACATTCACAGCATAATTATTCATTTAAATACCACTCAGAAAATAAATCTGAAACGTAGCCATGATTCAGCAATGCCCTTAGCTTGTACTTAGATATTTTATTAAGTCCTTTATCCTTGTTACTTAGATGGTTACCTCTTTGCAGCTAAAATGATTATTTAATTACATGTGACTGCAAATGCTGGCCTGTAACTTTTTCAATACCATTAATGATAATACCCCCCACCGTATGGGTTTGAACAACCTTTTTATGTTTAGCTTCTATCTATTTTTAGGATGAGGATACAGATTCCGGGCAGAGCACAAAGACATAGTCTAGCCCAGCTTTATTCAGGAATCCCATTTGCCCCAGAAAAATTTAACAGGGATCTCTCTTCTTTCCTTCTTTTACGTTCTGTCCATTTCCTTCCAAAATGAGGCTCCCATGTATTTCAATGAGACTTGGGTCAGGATATATTTTTGTTTGATTGCTTTAAACTATTTGTACGTCTTTAGCTGACCTGAAATTTTACTACTTTGCAATTAAATTAATGAATACCTGACAAAAACATTTTATGGCTCTGAGTCATCTTTCTCCCTCTTTAAAAGAGGGACTAGTAGCAAGCAAACAGCTACATTCTGAAATGCTAGTGTATTTCTTGTTGCTGTACTGATTTCTTTCTCTTCCTGAATATTGCGCAAAATGTGTCTAATCCAAACTGTATTGCAATATCTATTTTATTGGGGTCATTCATGCAATAAAGCAAGTACTTTATCTGTACACAGACACTTTTATTTTGGGGGCTGGAGTGCCCAAGGCTTTCATATACTAATTCCCTCTTTAAAAAACCAAACTGTTCCCTGGAAGTTGCATGTGAAGCTTCTGTTGTCTTTAGTGGGTCAGTATTCCCAAGGACACGAATCATGATGCAATCACCACTGACAAATCAACCTCATAGACTCAAGCTGAGGTCACCTTCCAGGCTTTATGATGACAGGAAGTCCAAGCAGAGTTCATGCTAATGTGACACTGTCCAAAATGCCACTGTGAAAAGGGGTTTCCTATATTTCAGCTGTGAAAAGACTAGCCATAGCCATTTCCAAAAGAGAAATTTTGTTTTTTGTTTTAAAAGTCCAGCCTCCTTAAAAATTAATTAAAAAAAATGAAACACTTACATTATGGAGTCTAGCAGCAACATCAACAAAAGAAATGATATTAATCCCAAATGCCTCTGTAAAAAAATATATATATAGAACAATTTTACAGAGACATGAAAAATGAACTTGGATTTGAATACTGTTTCAAGGAGCCAAAATAGTAAACTTTAAAGGTTATTTTTTTACAATGGAGACATCAACAATGTTAACAATGGCAGCTCTGCTTCAAAGTACTAATGAGAACCTTAAATGCTTGTAAAACGTTAATAACTACTAAGCCCATTTGTTCAGTACTGGAAAAAATCATTTTATTTCCATATTTTCTCCTCAGATCATTTAGGTTGGGCTATACTAGAAGCGCTGACCACAGTAAGAACCCCAGACATATAAAAGAGCCTGAGCAGTTATACTATCTGCCAAAGATAACTGTTAGTTTAAGCAGCCGTATGGTGAAAGCACATCACACCACTTGCTGGGGTCAGACAAATGCACACGATTTAAAGAGAGAGAGAAACCAGCCTTAACTTACTACAATTTTGAGGAGCTGGCATGGGTTTCCTATCTATTTTCTCTTCAATTGAAAATGTGAAGATATGTAGTATTCCTCCCTCTAACCTCAGTCCTATTAATTAGGAATGAAGCAAAATCAAAATGACATTTTCCTAAGAAGAGGCAAGCACATACCACACCAGCACATGGAGCAAGAGGTACCTGAAGCGCTGCTTCACACACCAGCAGCTCTGCAGCAGTTTCGTTTATAAATGCTCTGAGGCAAAGTGAAGTTCCCCCACTGCAGAAGCAAAAGGGGATTATGCTGAACCATCATAGTAGTGAGACCGATCTGTATCCTATGGGCTTTCTTCTTAATCATTTCAGGAAGATATGACTGGCTTCAGTGAAGTTGTTATGTGAGGAAGGATTAAAAATCAAGAAGGAACCTTTGTCAATACCTGTCGCAAAAGGTGTTCACTCTTGGTGTCTGGAGATAACCTGAACAAGCTCTGATGTATCACAGGCAAAGCAGATGCTTTAGGTCCATCTATTCTTCTCTCTTTCAGTGCAAAACTCCTTCTTTAATCTCTGATTTTGTTCACCTGGGTGAAAAACAACTGAATTGGCTCTTTTTGCAGACAAAGCATAGAGGCATTTTCCAGAAACTGCCTTTCTGCTGACAGGAAGAAACTGGTTAACACAGTTTCTTCTTTATCATCCTGCTGTGCCATGCACTTGTGCATCTGGTGTCTCTCCGACACTGGAAATCATATATACAGCAAACTGAGGCCATCTGGGCAATCCAATAATCATATACAGTAGTATAGCGGTATTAGCAGTACACAGCTAATCGCAGGGTTTGCATGAGACGAAAAGTGAAGGACAAGAACCTAGGTAGATTCTTACTGAGGAAGTGAAGTGAAAAGGGACCTTACTGGAAAAGCCTAACTATTTATTCAGATAGAGAGACTGTAGAAAAAACTGCTGTTAGCTCTGAAGTCTGCTATCGTCCTAAGCTGAAAGGGGATAAAGTTATGTAAACAGACTAACCAGAGTCCTAGTTACCCCAGGCCTTCCAGGAGGAAAAATATTTACTGATATCCAAAAACAAAAAGAATTGGGTGTATACTGGGAAGTTGTAGAAAGTATGTGATGGGAAGGCAGAGCTTTGCACAGACAAGAGAAGCCACATTTTCTGTGACAAAGACCATAGCCTCTTCCAGCAATAGATGCAGAATTGTCAGTGGAGCCAACCTTAGGAAGCTTAAAACACCCTCATATCTTAGCTACCTTCTCTTCTTTTTGAACTGTGGTGAGAGATATTTTACACATGATTTAGTTTTTCTATAAGGGATCTAAATATGCCATCATTTCCCTTTAACATGGATTTATAGGAGCTTATAACTTCACTGAATCCTTTTACAGGCTGGAGCCATTTTGTCGTCAAAGAAACCAGGGTCCACTACTCACACGCTCTTTTCTAAGAATTTAAACTTTTGCCCCAGCAAAACAAAGAATAGCCAATGCAATGCAAAAACATTTCCCAGCTTTGGTCTTTGGCCTCAGCTCTAGGCTAAAACAACAGATTTCTCCCACTTAGTCCCTCCCTTTCTGTTTCTGGAGCTGCTGCTACAGTCATCCTCTGCGGGACACCTGCATGAGCCAGAGTTGCTATTAATTTCACTATTTGCCCAATGCCATCCTCCTTCCAATGTCCCAGATGAAGAGCAAGATACTGCTTATAAACAAAACATTTCTGTGGTACCCCCCAGAAAGCACAATCAAATTGCTGCTGAAAAAGCATTGTAATGCATAAGGAACTGAGAGCAGAAGAGGGAGGCTGAAAGAAAAGAGATGGTAGCCGGCATCTGGGTTTATACCAAGGTAAATGTCCAGTTCTCTCAGTTCAAAATACAGCATGAGCCACCCCAGGACATGGAATACATGTCTTTATCGAGATATGTGTTGGAAATGTTGTGACTCTCCTAGAGGAATCGTCTCCAGTAGGTTACAAATATTTCAGATCTGGCAATGAAATTCCCAGTATCGTGCTGACACAGACGGTTTCAACTGGCTTGTGCTTAATAACGCCATGCTGCAGCAATCATGAGTACAGTAGAAAGGTGTGCAATAAGTTGAGCTGTGGCTGTTTAGTTTTCACTAGGATTTTGAGGGGGGTTTTTTCAAGCTCTAAGTGTGATTTTTGCCAATAAAGGTGGATGAGTTGTTGGTTCAAGTTATCTGTAGTTATCTGTACTCCTAGATCCTGTTTACATAGATCAGCCTCTTGCTTGAATGAACCCAGAACACAGTGAGAAACATGGATAAACTATCTATTTCTAAACTGTCCGAGGTCATCAAACAAAATCAAAAACATCTCACAGAATTTCCATCTGGAAGCATAAATTGGCAGGGCTAGATGCACAAACCCTGTCAAGCCTTCCCTTAAGTCTGGCCAGGATATTAACTTTGAAACAAAGCCTAGTTTTTTTGGGTTCTGTTTTGAAGATTTCTGCTCTATTCAGAAAGTCTTTCTTGCCATCATTTTTAAGAAAGAGGTAAAAGCCAAAGAATGGAATTTGGAAATATATGTGTCATCAGCTTGGTTATATTGTTATCTAGAAGTGAGCCATGCTGGCCAGAAAACTAAATTATGGTTGTAGATATATGCATGGGGCACTCATAATACCTTTGCCTGATCCCTCTAGCAGCTATGGCCACTGGAAGTACATCTGTCGCACTTAAGCTAAGCTATCAGAGGGAACCTCTGTAAACCTTTCCTGCATCCTGCCTTAATATAACATAAAAGCAACAGATCTGGAGTGTCATGAGGAACATTTGAGACAGCTCTAGTTTTAATAAAGGTTTCTAAAAACCCATGCCAGGTTTCTACCTTCAGGGCCACATTACTGCCATATATAAATTATACCACCAAGTTATAAACCACTAGAAATTAGGGATTTCACTCAGACCCAACATCAACAGTACTGAACCCTCACCAGAAGTACTATCATACAACAGGAATCATGAAAGGGCTTGGTCCAGTGCCCACCCAAGCGAATAGGAATCTTTCTGTGGGTTTGAGGGAGAACTGGTTGGGGAACGAAGAGAGGTCCAACAATGATTTAGATATTAACATGGCTAGGTAAATTTTCAAACTTCTGGTCATAAGACTTCATGTTTTTGTTGAGAGGGCATGTGGTTTAGTGACTAAACAGCTTTATTTCTTTTTGTTCCTAATAGCATGAAAATACTTATGGGATGAGGATAAAACATACACATACACACAAATAAACAAGCAAAACTTGTCACAACATTTATGCTAAAATCTTGAGGTACATCCATTTGCCAGTCTTTTAAAAATACTAACTTTTAGAAAAAAATTTTCTGACTGATTTTCCAGTGCTCTTTGGGAAATGAGGTCTTATATGGCTCACATTTTGCACTATGATTCATCACTTTACAACATCAATCATGTCTAGATTGTTGAAAAGCATGGTGTTTAAAAAGAAAAAGGAAAAGTTTTGCCCGAAAATTTCAAGCTGGGTGTTCTCTGCCCACATGTTCATGGACATTTTTCTTTACACACACTGCTAAAAAATATATTCAATCAACCCCTTCACCCACCCAAGATCTTCTCTATTAGTTGAAGTGAAGCAACATCCTCCTGACCCATTTCAAGAGTATTATATTTCAGCTGAATTCAGATTAAGACATCAACTGGAAAAAGATATGATGAGACATTATCAGAGTTAGTAACAGAGGGCATATCTGGCTGACTTTTGAAATGCAGACTAAACACATGACAGGAAAGCACTCCTGAAAAAGCAGTAATGATTGGAGAGCAGGGATGAGCAACATGGACTGAATACTTGTATGACTGTCAAGAGTTTTTCATGAGGTGCCATCATCACCCTCCTAGCAACTGCTGTTAGTGAATCTTGGTTCCAGTGCAACAGCAGTCCCTGGATGAAGAAGCTGAATTGTCTGTGCTCCTTTGTTGCCAGCTGCTTTTACAGGCCCCCAGGCTTTTCCTGCAAGCAGCCACATACCTATATTAGCAGCTGGAAACATGGTGAGCCAGTACACCACAAGAACTCAGTGAACCATCGGTGGTTCATTTATGAACCGCAGCATGGAAACCTCTGGGTATACATATAAACAACATATACAATTCATAGATGGAAACAGACCAGTCCAAACAGGGTAGCAGGAGCAGCACTGCTGCACAATAGCTTCATGTGTGAAATGTGAGCACACATGGGTCACGCTGACAATTCTGGGTCAATGCAAACTGATATAGCCTGTCCCCTAGCAAAGGAGTCATTTGTATGGGAGCTCAGCAAAACAGCTCTGCGTTGCTAAACTTCTGAGCATCTACTCTAACTCTGTAGCAGCACAAGTGAATCGAACCAAGGGACTACTCAGGCTCTGCCCAAGTCACAGAATCACAGAATCACAGAATAGTTGAGGATGGAAGGGACCTCTGGAGATCATCTAAGTCCAACTCTCCTGCTCAAGCAGGGTCACCTAGAGCACATTGTACAGGATCACGTCCAGGAGGGTTTTGAATATCTCCAGAGAAGAAGACTCCACAACCTCTCTGGGCAACCTGTTCCAGTGCTCTGTCACCCTCACAGCGAAGAAGTTTTTCCTCATATTCAGATGGAAAGTCATGCAGACCATACAGTGAAAGCTATAGCTGTCGCAGATGAGTGAGGAGTGATGCACTTCACTCGTAAGAGAGAAGCAGCAATATGTTTTATTGAGGTAAGACAGTGATTTAATAGAGTTCAATCGTGAATAAGACAGTGATTTAACAAGGGTCGACGGCCAGGTTCACTGTTATTCACTGTGTGGAGGACAGGGTCAAATGAAAATGTCAAGGAGACCCTCCCATTGAATCACGAGGTTCAGAATGGACCCCCTTGCTTTCCAAGCTCCTTCTCAGGGATGTCTGGGTGCAGCTGGATCCAATCTTAGTCCCAGACTTGGTTAACAGTTTATGTCTAAAGGATTAGGTGCACAATCAATCAGAGATGCAACTTAGCAAAGTTCCACGAAGTTTTGCAAAGTTTCAGCATGCTATTAGTCCCTTACCGAGGATCTGTCACAGGTAAGGAATCTCTCAGCCTCGAGGAGTAGCCTTGAGAGGCGTCCCTGCTCAAGAGGAGGTTCTGCAGTGCAGCCCGCTGCTGTGCAGGAGAGCTCAATGGGCTCTGGGCTGCCCCCTAGTTATGGGGGGAAGATGATTGACTCATAGTCATATTTGCATACTAGACGGATTTTAGTTGGCACATGCTCAATTAGCCCCTGCCTATGTGTTGTTTACGGAGAGGGCGGGAGGGCGGGGGGAGAGCTTTTTGGTGTGGGGAGGAGGAGCACACATCACAATGGCAAACACTGCTTTTCATCTGCCCAGTATTTTAATGTTAAGCTATTTTAATGTTTCTCCTCTCTTAGCAGGAGTATACCCGACAAGAACAATATTCCAGAGAATTATTTGATCTGACCTAAATCCAGACCCCAGCAAGATTTCTTCTATATTCTAGGTCTAAGTTTCTGTTGTCAGGCTACCTTATTCATTCATTTGAACAACTGCAGTATAGGCAGGCTCCTTGGAAGAGTGTGCTAATATGCTTGTGCGTTGTTACTTCATTAGCTTTTTCCTCCTTCGCTTTCAGAGGTCTTTTGGGAATGATTCCCATGATTTCGTCTCTTGATTTTACATGAATATTATTACAATGTCTTTCCAAATTCTACAAGTTCAAAGTAAATACCATTTATGAGCTCTTAGACTGGGATTCATGGCACCTGTTTTTAGTTGTAAAAGTGGAGCAGTTAGTCTATGCTAGCCATCCAGACTCCTCCTTCAGGGAGGGACAAGGCCTTCTGAAAGACAACTCACCCTGGCCAGCAATGGATGCCTAGAATAAATGGGATGAATCACCACCCAGAAGCTTCTGCTGTTCTCCATTGATAGTAGAGGGAGCTTGGGCAATTAGTTTAGACTACAAACCTAACTTTATCTAAAGTTAGCTGAGAAACAACACTAGAAACAATTTACCGCATTTTAAACTGCTCACTGTGAAGAGCTTGAAACTCTTTTCCAAAGTCTCACTGACAACTTTGAAAAGCCTCTGAATGAGGTGAACTCCTCTGCAACCTGTATATTTACACTAGAAAGCAACTTACTGTTAGAAATCATTCAAGAGACAAACACTGAACAGACCAGTTAAAAGGAGATAGAACATGCACAGGTTACAGAACCTTTTGCCATAGCATGTTGTGGATGCTAAAACTTTACACGGACTCAGCAGGAGACTAGAAAATTCATGGAAGAGAAAGGCATGGAGAGTTACATATATGCCATAAACTGTCAGGAAGTCACAGAATCACCAGTTGTGACTGGCTGGGAGATTGCTCTAGAGAGGCTTAGCTGTATGTTTGCTGAATTTATATCCTTTTCCCTAGACATCTGCTTTTAGTCACTGTTGAAGTGGGAGTATAGAGGGGGTTGGTCTGACGCAGGATGCCTGCTCTTATGTTCTTATGCATTTACCAGTCCCCACTACCAGTTCTTGATTTACAGACTTCCTGGCTAGGAATTACCAACTTCTGAAGAGCAGTATCTGTGAGCCTAAAATTAAAATACTTGCCAATTTTATAGGGTAAAGCTGTTCCTGAAACTATATCCATAAAACTGGTAAAGCTAATTGGCTACTTATGTTGACTGTCTGTACTCTTTTGAGGCTCTATTTACCCCCATTTATGCTTAGAGGATCAGAAAATATGCTCAGCTCAACATTTCTTTACACTGGCTCTTTTTTTTATTAGCATCCATTCCTTTTTTTTTTTTGAAACCAAATACAGCAAATTTGGATGCACTACTTAGCCGCATCCAATAACATTTATTGTCCAACCTAGTAAAAAGCCACATGAAACAGGGAAAAGCTTATAGCTTTTATGTGGTCGCCACCACCTGAGCCAAACCAACCTTTTGGTATCTTTGGACTCTGAGCATCTGGGTTTTAGCTTTACATCCTGTGAAGGAGAGAGGTAACATCACAAAGCACAGATGAGAAAAATAGGAGCAAAATAACTGCTTTAAATATAACAGTTCTGAATCAAACTGTTGGATTGTAATAGCCCTGTTAAATGATCGAATTAGTTTTCAGTAGAAGTTTGTAGGATGTTGCAATGACTGTAGTACTGCGGCTTGTGGGAAGTTTCACTTTTTCTCTTTAGACTGATAATTCATCACAAATATGTTCACAAAGACTTTAAGTACCTGAGTATCAGGGGTTCCCACTAGCTGGGACTGGGAAGCTGTTCTGCCCCTCACTTCTCTCTGTGTACTGTGACAACAAGGTACTGAGCCCATTTTATCCCTGACAGACTGCAGCTTCTCTCAAGTAACTTGATATACCTCCAAATGAAGCTAGAAACAGTAGAAATAGAAAGGGGCAAAAGAACTGGCAACTGACCACAATTGGATGCAATTTCTATGCAAAGAGGGAAATATATTTAAACAGTACCGGGAAGACTAATTGGATTTTTTTATTTACTCTCTCCCATAATACAGAATTAAGGAGACATATGACAAAACTGAAAGGCCATTCTCTTAAAACCGTTGAAAGCAAGAAATACCTAAACACAAGCATTTTTTAATAATAATCCCTTAAATATTACCAACTTGTTATCACAATATTCACTGAAGGTGAAAGGTTTTTGTAGGACTCACAGAAAGGTTAGATGAATGTGATTAGTACAAATACCCTCTCTTGCATAAAATATGATTGAAACTTGGGACCTCATTCCTCAGCGAATAAGCCAGCCATCAACTAATAGGGTTAGGAAGCAATTTCCCTTTGGGCATATTATACTATAATTTTCTATTTCATGGTTTCCTTGTACATTCTTCTGAAGATTTTGCTAATGGCCAGTGTTGGAGACAAGATGGTGGATTAAGTGGATTCTTGTGCACTCTGACAGGATTGTGCCTAAATTCCTTAATAAGTTTCTCATTTTCTTATCTTTTATGAACCCTGCTTAGCACATTTGTAATGACTGCTAAAAATGCCATGGAGGTCTTCCAAAGATACCTGAATTTGATCCAAAGAAAAAACTCCTCTCAAGTAAATGGCAGTACCTATGTGAGAAGTACTAGAGAATGAACAAAGAGCTCTGGTTTTAGTTAAATGCTTTTATACGTCATATCTTGCCTATATTAGAAATTGTTGAACTGGATTACATCATCAGTGAGATCCACTTGATTTTCAGTAAGTATTTCTAGGTAAGAGAAACACTTAAATTTAACTCTTCAGTAAGACTAGACACCATTTTACAGCCATATTCAGTATTAAAATAGAATAGGTCTAAGCTAAGGACAGCGAGATACACATCCAAGAGAACATTAAATGAACTAACTTAAATACAGGAAGCAGTACAGCCAAACCAACACAGACCTTAACGATGGCTAATCCACCTTCTTTTAGGGGATGGAGAGGCCTGATGGTGTTCTGTATCCAATTTTAAGCAGCATACTTTTGGAAAGATGTAGATTATCTGGGAGAATCCATAGGAGACTAGAACAAACAAACAGTATAGAAAAAATAAATTATGAAGAAGCTTGAGGACTTGGATTTGTTTAGAAGAAGACCAAGAAGGACATATTAGTATCCCTCTAAGATACAGATATATAAGATATATAATATAAAAATATATTAAAAAGATATATATAAAAGATTATAAATATAATAATGAACAACTGTTTTACATGCTCACAGAAAAAAGGGCAAGAAGAAACCTTACTGTGAATACAGAGAATTTTTGTTTGGATATTAAGGAAAACATTTTAATCAAAGAGTGTTAAACGCTGGAATGGGCTACTTCAGTATGCTGTGGTATCTCTTGAAGATCTTTGAGAACTGTTCAGAAAAATATCTGTCCAGTAGGTGCAGGGATATTTGATTCTTTTTCAGAACAGTTTTGGACAAGATGATCTTTCACTGTCCCCTGTAGCCCTCCATTTTTATCATTTTGTGATATTCTCCTGGGCAGATGAATCCCAAGACTTCTTGTGCTAAATGGGAAATCCCAATGGGCTTTGCCAAGGAGCCCAACAGACAATTTAGGGTGTGGACAGCTCAAATACTTGGAGATACACTGGAAAAACTGTAACTTACCACACAAGCAGCTTTTGTAATTCCCCAAACTGGTATGTATTCATCACTCAAAACTAACATGACATGGATGCCAAAACCTACATTGTTTTCTGTGCTGATTTATTTTGTGGTTAAAGCAGAGAGAGTGCCTAAATTTTCATACAAAATGTTGAATTCATATACAAAAATCCATTTTTTGTCTTTTGAGTTAGTGGAAAGCAAGGTCTTTTAAAATGTTTTAGGAATGTAATCCAGCCACCTTCAGGACTGACAGTAACTGGCATTCATCAGCCTTAGCTAAGAAACAAAGAACTGAAAAGGCCTAAACAATGAATTACTCTTCCACTGGGAGAGAACAAGACTCACTGGCAGAGGACAGGGACACCATTATTATGATAATGATTTTTCCAGAAGGGCCAAGGGGCTGTCAGGTACTACATAAAAAGAAGAGAGGACCCTGTTTATCTGAGAGAAAAAAAAGTTTGTTTTTTTTTTAATGAGAGCTTCTACTCTACAACCGTATCACTTTGGGGATGTTTGGTTCCTTGTTAGTCTCTTGATGGCACATCTGGTAAAATTTGGACTGGGACCACCACTACAGAAAAGGGTCTAGGTGGTAGCATCAAGGACATTGCAGACAACAAAAGTCATGGTGAGTCTGGCAACAAAAGCAGGATAGCAGGAACAAAGAAGATGATTGCAAAAAGCCACATAGACTGGTAATTAGAAAGGGTGAGAAAAAAGTGTGGAAGGTGTATGTGAAATGTACAGTTCCAATGAAACTGCTTTATCTGCCAGGCCATAGTGTCAATAAAGTGCTGGTACTTCAGAGGCCATAACTTCAGTTCTCTGAGACATCTTTGCCAACTTTCCAAGTTACTCACCATATATAGACCATTAACAAATAGTCTATATATAAATTATTACATACAGCTTGTTTAATCTTTTACTTAGAGGAAGAACTAAAAAGTGCAGCAAAACTGTCAGTTCTAATATTCCACTGAGATTTGCGTTGGTTACCTTGAAGGTTGGCAAATCTGAATGGAGACTTGGGGAACACAATTATCTTGGTCACAGCCAGCTCTTCAACCTTCATGTTTCAATCTACAGCCAGATAAGGGGCAACTCATACGACAGTTTGGCACTAAAATATCTGGTTTAGAAAACCAATAACTGCATACCCCATTGCTATACAGACTTAAACAAAACAGATTTAAGAGGTGACCATGTCTTGTAATATCATAGTTTTGAAATGGTGATAGCATGGATTGTACTAAGGAGGACTCTAATTGAAGAAAAATGCTATAATTTCCAGAGTAAGCAAATTAATGAATTAATTTGTAAAAGTTCTGTAGGGTTGCTCTGAACTCCTTCAGCTCCCTGTTAAGTGCCTTCAACTCTCTTCCAAGTCAGTGGGCAAGGAGGGCACTCAGGGCCTGATCTCACTAAAAGCTAAGTTATAAAAATATGCATGTTTTTAGAATGCCGGGAATGTGTAAAGATTTAAACTTCTAGGATTACATTTATTAACCCAATTAAATCTGACTGTGCCAGATGCAGTAGCTGAAATTATAGATTTGGAACAGTTATTCTAAGGATGATCCAAAGTATATGTAAATCAAGCAATGTGATTATTTTAAAATGAACCAAGAATCTCTTTGTTTTGTTTAATGAAAGATTTTTAATACCCCAAATTCTTATATGTTTGCATGTGTCTGGGTATTTAGCTAGGGGCTGGATTACCTCTACATTGCAAAATAAAGCTCCCAGGAAGGAACAAACATGTAGAGAGACTGCGAGGCACCATTGATGCTTCCCAACAACATGATAACTGAGAAAGGTATTATGAATTGTACAGCATGCTCAGATGCTTAGCTGAAGTTTACCCAGATTATGTGAACCTCTTGAGTCATGGGCTGAAAATATCTTCCAAAGAATTTTGCTTCTGCAAAGTCCCTCGGCTCATTTCTAGGACCAACAGTCACACTGAGCATACTAATCCACTAAACCCATGAAAGTCAGAAGACCAAAATAAGAATAGATATATTGAGATTATTTTGATACTTCCAGTTTGGGGCAAAGCTGTATTATCCTATCACTGAGGCAATCTCTCTCTTGACAGAGGTTTCTGTCACTCTCCCCACTCTATAATATCAGAAAACACAATGAAACGTGTCAAACAAACATTTTAAACAAACTATCTGCAGATGAGTTTTCTCTCCTTTAGTCCGAGGAGTATTTTCATTGCAGTCCAGGGTAGGAGAAGGCTCACTGCAAAGTTGTGAGCAAATTCCTCAGCTGAGTTTGCCAAGACCCCAGTTTGCCTGCCCCTTTGAGTTGTAAAAACAAAATTTTAGTACTAAGTGAATTACTCAGGTATAAAAGTTATCCCTGCCCATACTCTATCCTTCTGTAACATTGTGGGAGAAACAGGAAGTGTGAGAAGCCAAATAGAAGTAATATCATCAGACTTTGCAAGAAACTGTTCACCGAACTGGTCACCTGAACATGACTAGGTAGGAGACCAGAATTCCCAAGAGATCCCCCAAGGAAATGGATTTACTGTGATACCATTAGTTTCCTATTGCACAGTTTTCATTTCCTGATAATAATCCTTTGCAATGGGTCTTTACAGCTGATGAGACTTGTTCTCAGACTGATACGTCCATCACCATGCATCTGTGTCTGTCCCAAATCCAAAACACTGAAGGCACCATATCTCCCTGGGCCTTTTCAGGAGTCTTCTTTCTGTATAGGCCACTGATAAAAATAAAAAATACTATAAAATTTTTAAAAATCCAGGAAAAGATAAGTAAATTTCCTCCTTTGCTAAAGCCAATATTATTGCTACAGCAACCCTGGAGAGCGACACTCTAGGAGCACATGCAACATCAAATGGTAATTTTTTTTTTAACTGGGGGGGAAAAACAAACAAACAAAATAAAACGCAGCTGCCATCCAGCTGCCTTGAAGAACTTCTTGAAGTTTGCACAAATGGGAATGCTTTGAAGAGAAGACTTCTTTATGAATTTATTTAGCTTTTTCAGGCAGGGCTCCTGCTCTTCTTTTTCCAGACTCTCTGAGGTGGGTCATGCTGAAAGAGATTAGTGATCATTTCATTCATTTCATGGGCTTTTCCATCAGCTCTGAGACTAGGAATTGGGTAGACTTTGTTCCTGAAACTCTTGCCCTTCTCCACAGGGTACTGTATCCAATGACCCTCCTTTAATCAAAGCTGTAGGTAGTCCTTTTGTTCCCAAATGGAAAGAACCTGGCATCAGTTAGGTCAGATAAGGCTGCCTGGGAGAGCTGTAGAAACTTTGAGGTGACAAAGGGCAACAACTGACTGCGCTAGCTGTAGCTACAACTTGCAAAAAGAGTTTCTTCTCATTGTGTTTCATGCATGACTTCAGCTTGTACTAGTCTTTTTCATAACATCCATCAGGGCACAGAATTATAAAACTCCTTCTGAGGATTATGAGTAGTCCCATCTTTCAACAGTTTTTTTCCCTGTACCTGTAAGGATACAGAGAATTAATTTATCCAGGTTTCCTTAAGAAGAAAAAATTGCCTGGAGTGCATGGGAGGAATGGATTGTTAGAGGATTTGGGAGGCTTCCATGATTTAGTCTTTCCTATCTTGCTCTGCCATGTTGTACTCTGTTTGACTAAGCAAAGATGACAGTACTGGTGATTATCAGGAGGGCATGCAAGGAAGAAGATGAGTAGAGGAGCTTTTTCTCTGTTGCCTAATATGATAGTGAAACAAAGGACCAGCGAGAACAATGTGACCTTCCATGTCACTCATTGCAGTGTTTCTTTTAGCTTTGTTAAATTTGTCAGAAGGAGCACAAGGTCATCTTCTCTGGCACCTTCCATATCACCATTTTACCTAAGTACTCAAGGCCAAAGACTCAGATTTCATTCCTAAATATATTGTACTGTGTGTCCTCATCAGCAAAAGGGAGGATGCAAAGTACAACCAGTCACCAGGGCTCTGAAATGGCAGGGAATTAATTGAGTAAAGTATTTCCAAAAGGGCAACCAGACTCCAGGCTACTGAGACATGAAACACTATGTTCATGCCAGTCTGACCTGAAGAAAATTCCTTTCTGATCCTATGCTTGGTGGAGGTCAGCATAGACAATTTGTTGGCCTTTCTGCCCTTACATTCTGTGAAACTGCTATGTTCTCATTAGGGGCATGTGAGGAGACAGGCAAGCCAGGCATCTAAGAAAGAAGGCTGTTACAACCCAAAATGTTGGTCCACCTATAGGGTCTTCTTCAGTGGCCTTCCCAAAACAAGCCAAAAATAAAGAGAATATGTATAGTTAGTTGCACATTGGAGGGGAAATTCTATGCTAATCCTCAAAGCTGAAGCCTAAGACTGTGAGAATTTTTCTTTTACTCTATGTATTATAAGCAATACAGGCAACCCTCTCTCTTCAGAGCTCACATCACAAAAAATGGAATGAGAGAGCTTACAAAGTCATAAGTACAGAAGATCCTCTATGGTCACTCATCCAATACAAACATATGTGCAGGCAGAATTTTTCACAGGAGCTAGACAAAAGTACAGCTCTTCAAAAAAGATAGTTAATATTATAGGAAATAGATATGTCTGTCACCCCACTTGTAAGTCATCTGAAAAGTTTTTTCTCTTTCACCAGAGACTCACATGGAGCAGAAAAGTCCATGAAGACTTCAAGGTTTTAAATCTATACCTGCAGCCAAGATGTGACTAGAAGGATGTTATTGCATAACATCCCCAAAACAGCATTGCTGAGATGGATAGAGCTCAGCTCAAACTGGAAATGCAATCTATGGAGCAGTGCTGAACAGCCATACCCTCACAATTATTTGCACCAAACTACATTTATATAGACTATAGTCATGTTTTGACTGCAGTCATTAACAAACACTCACTCTGGAACAGGGGCAGACATTCTTGATTTATTACAGTTCTTGAGTCGTGGCAGAACGGGTAGCTAGGAATGGGGCTGCATTCACAGACCTGTTATCTCATGTACTGGTTTTGTCAGCCAAAGAAAGATGGAGGTGGTTCACCTCTGGACCTTGTGGGCATGCTTGCTGATTGGCCTCCAGGACCTTCATTCTCATATGGAGGCCTTCCAGAGTCATACCTGTGACAGAGAAGAGAAAGGAAGGCTGCTTGCTCTAGAACCAGCTTCATCCCTAGCCTGCTTTACTGCCAGGGAACCCGATAGAGCTGGTGTATAAAATGACAAAAATAAATGGTAACTCTCCTGAATGACTGATAAACCTCCAAACTGACTGTGGTCTCCATTTTCTTTTGCAGCTGGCCATAGAAAGAAGTGCAATATCCTCTCAAGTCCACATTCCAATCGTGAGAGCAAGCAACCCACAAAACATCTCTGCATGATGGAGGTGAAATGTATAGAGGCCAAATTCTTACTGAAGTTACTGAGATTTTTGCCACCTCAGTAGGATGGTAGGATCCAGCACTAAGCTGATTATTATTTCAGGAGTAGGGCAGAAGACTAAGACAAAACGTCCATTTTCTCATTGGAGCATGAAATATACAAAGACATTGAACTTTATTCAGATGCCTGAGAGACTAAATTTGTGATATGCAGTGGCATTCTGAATGACCACAAAAAATGTTCCTTTTACACAGTAATGTGCATTCATGTGATCTTTATGAAATAGAGATCATCACATCCAAATCAGAGCATGGCTTGTGTGCCTAGGACACTGTTTTGATAGCAAAAATTAATTGGAATATTTTGCAGATGCCTCACTGGAGATGAGCCAGTAAAGGAAATAATTTGTTCTCTCAACAGAAGATCCCTGTGAGGACATTCTTATTAGTTAGTTGATACCAGGCTAGAAGGTGGGTGGTAATGTGTGGTTCTAACTCTCAGTAGCCAATTATGTGCAAAGGTAAAGAAAATATCTAAAGCAGGCTGAAAAACATAGCAATTCACTATTGTATTTTATCATTGGATCATATTTTACTTAAAGACACATAAAATATTTTAAATTCTTAAAAAAATACTACAGGAATCCCAGTATATTTTTTTTCAGAATAAGCTTGTGTTAAGTGCTTTCTAATTTTGCAGCAATTTACCCACTGAGCTCTTTCTGCTCTTTCTTCCATGCTGCATGAAATGCCCTCCAGAGAACCACTTTCCTCTTTTCAGAATTTACTTGTGCTCTGAAGACTGAAAAGAAGCACGGTTGTGTGGTGTTTACTTATTTATATGTATGACTGCCAGAAGAGTAGAAGGAGACAGCTTCAAGCAATTCAAGTATCCAGTTTTACTGATAGCTGACTATTGGTTAGTCTTACTCACTCTCATTTTCTTCTTCTTTGATGGTGGTAGCTATGTTCTGTCCTGTACCATAACCCTCTATTCAGCTAAATTGGTTTAAGTGGGTTTGAATACGATAAAGAGGAACTTGCTGTGATCCTAACAAAATCAGCTCTAAATCTATTTATTAAAGCTGATAAAGCCCATTCGGAGCTGTGAGCTGAGGTTTATATTCATCTTGACTTTCAGTGTCACCCTACATTTTAAGTATCTTGGAGTATCTAGCTATATGCCTTTGTAACACCTCACACACTGTCAAGGATTTTTTTAATTATCACACAGAAGACATCAACAACTGAAAAAAAACCCTGTCATGTTAATACAGGAGGGTATCCCAATATATTCCGCATGAGAGCCTTTGAACCGAGAGCTAGGAGTGTTTAATGCCAAGACCCAAAGGCAAAACCTCTGCTGAAATATTTTGTGCTCCTCTCATCCCTCATGGCTCATACACATGAATTCAAGCCAAAAGAGCTTCAGTAAAGAGCTAGCAATAGGATCCAAGGGGAAACAAAGGAAACTGAGTTTGTCTTGTCTAGCTTTGTCTTGCTAAGACTGAAAGGGGGTAAGATTGCACTCTATAAACACACAGATGAATGAACACCAGTTATGGAGAACAGCTATTTAAAATGAAGGACATTTTTGCAGTATTTATACCATGACATACAAAAAACCCCAGCTGGTAAAACCCTGCAATTAATGACTAAATCCAGACTGGAAATTATAACTTTCACCTCTAAAAGAGGGCACAGGTTTTGGAAAAGACTTTCAGAAGAAAGAATTGGGCAAAAAACTTAGTTAGTTTCCAGACAGGGCTTGATAAAGTGCTATTGTCTGCCACTGTGTGCTGTAGTTAGGAACTAGACTTCATGATCCCTTCCTTCAGTGTTCCTACCTTAACTTATTCACAAATCCCTCCTTTAAAACCTTGCAACAGATTTCACATTTTCAGATGGATTCAAGTATTTCTTTGATATTACAAGCTGAGATATGGGAAGGTTTTTCTTTCCATATTTTAATTCAGTTTCTCTCTGTCATTTTAAGTACCAGGAGTTATTCCTGTTTCTGGATATAAGTTAATGACATACAGGAAAAGAAAAAATTCTGCTTCTTCATATGAAGCCAAATAAAAAGTACAGGCAGAGGTTAGGAGGCTATAAGACAAGCCCAGCAACATGACAGCTCTTCTCTAAATACCATTTTAACCTTGCAGAGTAGACACCTCAGTCCCATAAGCTTATGCAAACTACCTCAGCCCAGACTGGATCTCTGGTCCACACTAGTTTCTCCATACAGATTCCAAATTAAATGATGAATTATAATCCTATATCTTAGTTTTTAAAAAGAATGCTTCACATCCACCTGACCAATGAAAATACAAATCCTAGCAGAATCTTGTACCTACCTCTCTGTGTTTTATTCTCACAACGTGGTCAATTCCCAGTAGTAAAATGTTTTTGTAACAAAGGTGTCTCCAGAGAGCATATTTTGGCAATGACTATTTCACTTATGACCAACAGACACAGGTCTCACCTAGCACTGATGTTATGGTACTGAGAGCTTGTATCACACTGTGACCTGAATTGTAACAGTGGAATCAGAGTAAAATTGAAACCATGAAAATGAGTTTAGCTATAGCACTTTTCTTCACTAGAAACAATTTTCAAAGTACATCCCTTGATTGCTCAGAAGACTCTTCTAGCTGCAGATTTTAAAGTTCAGAAGAAACTATTATTATATACTCTGAAATTCATGTAGCGCAAGTCATAAAATTCCACATGCTGATTCCTGACCTAAGACCTTAATTTGTGATGGAGCTAGAGAATTTGTTCCAGGGAGAAGTCCCATCTAAGTTTTAAGAGGTCAGGAATCCAGAACATCAAAATTAATTGCCCTCACAGTGAAAGTAAGGACCAACCACAGCTATTTCTTTCACATAGCACCACTCAGATTTTTCCATGTCACTAGTAAGGATGATAAGAAAGGTAAATTAGAATAAACTAATTCAGAGAGCACATTTCATTTGGGAAGAGGTGGGCAAGATGACCCTGTTTCATTACCTGCATGAATTTTATTACCTTTTTGTATTTAGATCTAAAACTAGGTGGAACTTCCCCTCCCACTGCCTTGGTGAGAAACTGGCTATATTATAACATCTCAGTGTCTTAACCATCTTCCAGAAATCTGGAGGTAGGAGGAGAGGAAATGGGATACAATAGCAAGGTTTCTGCATGATACGATGTGGATGAGCAGTCCAGCAGAGCAATGAGAAAGGTGAGGTTTACAGCTGCTGGCAAGGATACTCAAACACTTTTTCACACCTGTATCTCAAAATATAGTCCTGTGTGATATGATTTTTTTCATAGCATTGAGCATCACAGAGCCATTGGGAAAAAAATGCACATGTGCTTTTGAGAAAATATTTTGTTTACTACACAGAAGTCTGACCTCAAAGAAAAAAAAGGGGAGTCAGAGCCAGCAACGCATGTGCAGAAATGTCCACAGGAGAACCTGTGAAGTCAAGTAAAGACATTACTGTTGGGAAGTTAGGCATGTGGACACTGCCACTTTTCAGTATGGTTCATAGCTATTCACACTGCCCAGCATATGCAAAGGAGTGAAAAGAGAAACGTGTAGCAAACCACTGTAATAGGAGGCTGAAATCTGCTAGTTCTATGGCGTGCAGTATCTAGTCTTTGGCAGTGACAATGCCAGATACTTCATGAAAAAAAAGGATCTTACCCTCACTCCCCGAAATCCTCCCCTAGGTAATTTGGATGATCAGCTAATTTTAGTAATAGTGAGAAAGGAATAACTGTGACCCCTGTCGAATCTGTTAATTCCCTACAGCATAAAATGTAGGTTTTATTTTAACAAACTGAGGGCACTTATGTCTGGGGTGACAAGCCAAGTTGAATTCATTTGCAGAAGTGGGATTTAAAAGTGGGCATTAGTCCAGAAGAGGGAAGAGTTCCCTGTGGGAACATTTGCAACCTGATGCTTTTGCACATAAGAAAAATTAACTCTGCTACCAGTAAACCCACCACCAGTTCTCAGCTTTGAGGAGGAGAAAAATATCTTCCTCTCCAGGCTCTTCCCCTAGAGATCCAAGAAAAGCATGCTGGAAATGCACAGCCACACCAGCACGCCTCATCAACACCATTCCCTCAGACCTCAGCTCTCACACCAGTATGAATGATTTCAAAGCAGTTCAAAAGCTTATTCTGCAGATTACTGACATGGGGGTTATATACAGGATAGGCAGCTCTGACAAAGGCACTACAAATTACCTGACACTTAATTTGCTGCTGCTCCAGCCAGGACTGTTTTTCTAGTAAAATTAATGGACGGTTGGACCCAGTGAAAGCACCTAAGGACACCATTAGCCACTATGTGTACGGACTTACCTAACTCAGGAGTGAAAACTAGTAGGGTTCTGTTTTGTTATGCTGGGCAGCACAAGGGAACCTCGGGTGGGCCGGCACCCTGCTGTCCATCACACAGGTCACATCCACAGCCCCAGCAGACAAAGTCAAAACAATATGGTACGGCATGCATGAGGTGTATAAGACGCAACAGCAAGATGTGCATGGACACAGCCAGAAAGGCAAATCCTCTTTAGATCTTTCAGATTAAAAAGAAGCTTTCTGGCCAGCCTATAGGATAGAAACTGACCTACTGGCATTTTTTGTAATCACAAAGGGTGAAAAAAGAAGTGGAGGGTTTATTCTATTTTAAATAATTGCAGGATTACATAATTGTTTGATGCTGTTATTTCTGTATTTGAAAGATGCTTTTCAATAATGAACGCACATTATGCTTTGCCTCAGTGTCCATATTATAATTTTATGAGCTGTAAGAACTACAATACCTGGGAGCACTACAGGGCTTCACTTGAGAAACCTTAACATTATATGGAGCAATATTCTGTGTTGCTGGCAACAGTGGCTTCAAGGGACAAAGAGGAGTTACAGTGATAGCCAGGGAATTCAGTTCCCATGATTTGTAATTTGCAGTTAATGGAATGATGGGACAAAGATATTCTGCAGCACATTCCAAATAGGGCAAACCAAGGCTTTGACATAGTTCTGGAGGAAGCAAGTTGCAGAGGAAATGATTTTCTATGAGAAGATCCCTGTCTCCAGCTTCTTGGAAACTTAGTACAAAATGCTTTCTGCTCTTATGGGGAGTGGGGCTTGCAGAATAGAGAAGAGTTAGATGCATCAAGGAAGGCGAAGACTCCTTAAGAGAATGAAGTAGTACTAGCTATTATTGGCCCCATGGCTGTGTGAAATGCTGTTGACTAGCACTTCATTGCTGGCAAAGAAATGGAAGGTTAAGTTGCCCCTGCTAGAAGAAAAAATGACAGTCACTGATAAAGTTACATCTGGAATCACAGCTAAAGGTCAGTTTTAAAGATGACCTACAAAGTAGAAGAATTATAAAAATAAATCATATTTTTTTAAAAAAGGTAAAAAAAAGAAAGGGCGTTCTGCCTGTTATTTACATGAGAAAATATACCCTATTTTTCCTGGAAGACCATGGATGGCTGGAGAACAGGTGGGATTATGGCCACAGTAGCATATAAGTAAAACCTAAATAATAGAGAGGGGAAGTGGTTTATTTTGTTTAATGCTTTGAGCTATTTTTGTTAACACCTACTTAACTGAAATACTTGAGAGACACCTGGGAGAAGTATCTAATCCATTCTGCATTTCAGCAGGGACTGAGAAAGTTTATAACATGCATGTGGGACCTCCAATGAGCCTTTTAGGGAAAGCAGGAGAGATCAGATTTAATATTACTGATCATTCTAAGAGAAAAAGCCTCTCTGACTGCGACACCCTAAAGACGCATAAAAGACCTTAAAGTTCCTTTTTCCTTTTTTCAGTTCAGTGGCTGAGTAATAATATTCCAGGAGGAGCTAATGTCCTCTGACAGGATAAGGACACAGCAAGTTCCTACACCTACACAGCACCTCCAGGACATCATTTTGCAGGGAGCCACTGTGTTTTTGTTTCATGGAAGAAGCAGAGCACACCCTAACTAACCCAGCAGTTGGAGGATGTCAGCCGGTCAGATTGCCCGTAACAATTTCTAAACTGACCTGAGCATTTTGGTTGTAGGCTCCGAGTTATACACACTGGATTTAATAATTTCTGCAAGGCCAGGGTCAGGAGAAGGCTGACAGCAGAGAGGAGGAAGGAGCGAAAGTTCTGTCGAAAGGATATTTGAGGACTCACAGTTGGCACTGGAGAAGAAGAACCTTTTAATAGGATAATATTGAACTAATTGTGCAGGAATGGATACAAAAGAGACAACTGTTTAAATAATACAGCGGAAGTAGGTAGCAATATTAAAAAACACCTGGCTAAGGATTAAAACCAGAAAAGAAGTGGAACAAACATAAATAATGTCAACAACCTTCAACACCTAAACTAACAAATACCACTTCACAACCATCCATTCTTGCATGAAGGCAGAGTTTTAGATATGAGACTAAATCCAGTCTTAACATGAAAATAGGCCCAGGTTAGAAACTAAAATCTGAAGTGCAGCTACATGTGAGGTAAAGACGTATTTACTACCCCCTAGATAAGAAGCGACATGTTTCTAAAGACATTACTGTCAATATGTATTGCTTCCTTTTGGCTGTGAGGATTTTGTCAAAATTGCAGGCTCTCCAAACCATGCACACAAGAAGACACTAAATATAATAACTTCCTGAGTTATTAAGAGTATTTCTCCAAACCACAGATCCAGATAGTGTGAGGTACAGAAGTCAGACACTACTAGCAGGATGAAGAAAGGGCATTGCTATCACCAGCACCTTTTTGCCCTTCAGGGTTTGAACACTGCAACTCTGTAGAAAGTTGCACTGCAGTGAACTTCTATTGGCACTGCAAGTGTCTCAGGCCAAGAGTTCATAGCATCTAACAGAAAATTTGAATAATCAAAACCTAGTGTTAAAAACAATCCCAACACCAAACCAAACACAGAGATTTATTTACCAGTTACCTCAGCAGGACTGCCAAACAAATTGCTTTTTCTTCCCAAAGGACCCGAGCTGTTTTGGTAACAGAGACAGGCCAGCTCCTCTGGTTATTTGTGTCCAATTTACAGGAACTCTGCTGTCTACCACTATTCAGTTTTCTCAGCCTTTTATTATATCTAGAGCCTTGAATGAACCCCACAAAGTTTTTAGGCTAGAAACAGCCATAGGGCATTTCTATTTCCTTTTTCAGAGAAACAGCATTTCCTAGTTAAGGTCAATATGCCACCTAGCATTGATAGCTGTCAAGTTTCCCAAATTTTTCACTTTGGACTCAACAGTTTAAAAATACTTAATTTGAATACATTAAAATAAATTTAAGAGCCCTGCCACATATTAAGACCCTTCCATGATGTATTCTTCCAAAAAACATCATATGGCCAAATGTGTTGACATAAACCAAAAAAAAGCACACGTGAGCTCAAAAAGTCTGCAAGCATAAGATAAGCTTCTGGCAGACCTGATGGTAGACTCTTTATACGTTTTCTAGTCTAGTGGTGTTTTAATGTTTCTTGCCTCAAGAGTTACTTCCTTGTAATCTGATCCTCCTCTCATACTGCTGCAACATTATTTCCTGCATGAATGCTTACGTTATGGGGCTGAAGGAAGTACAGAGAGAAAGACCACCTCTCCAATGCCTCCCCATGTAGACAAGATTTCCTGCCATAACGGTGAGTAGAGAAAGTGTGAGTTAATGAGACAGAGCTGGAAGAGGAGTGGTAAGATCAGTGTACCTTGTCTTTGGCTGTCATTTCCAGATAGGAAGAGGGGGTTTTTGGAAAACAAGAGATGTGTCACAGTGGTTAGATAGTTCCTGATAAAAAAACAAACTTTATCGTCCTCAATACTCTATCCATTTGTCTGACTCCAGATATGAAAAAGGAGAATTTGAAACCCTGGGATGTGACAGTAAAAAGAATGATGATGGAAAAATGGAGGTGGGATGAGAAAACAGAAAAAAAAAATTGGAGTTTCTGGGCAAGGAAATAGAAATTGGCCTGACAAAGAGGTAATGTTGAAGAGGTGAAGTGGGAAAGCAATCAACAGAAGTGTTTGGGATCATTAAGTTTATTTCTCTCAGTGAATCCCAACATCTCAAGTGCTCAGCATTCTTTTCTTCTCACTTACTAGCCAAGAAATACGCTGCAAGAGAGTATATATATTTCCCATCAGTGTTGGTCCACATAAAAGATGTGCTGCCTTCCACTGCTATCTGCCAGGCCATTCATTCAAGTGGCAGAAGTTTGTACAGGAGAGAGAAGAGTCCCAGCTCTACTGATAACTGCCAGGATATCAGCATAATGCTACTGCACAGACTTGGTTTGGTTCATTTCCAGGGTTGCTAAAAAAGAAAGTAAACTCATCCAAAATACATATTTCTGGGAAACATAACTAAGATGCAAAGTTAAAAAATGATGTAATTAACCTTCCTGTGCAAACTGCAGTCAGTCTCACTGAGTGTAACTTCAGCTTCCATTGCTGCCCCTGCCCCGGAGTTCCTATCTTATGCTGGGCAAGTCACTGAAGCCAAAATTTTCAGAGCGTATTTCTCATTTCTAAGATCCTTTATTCTGCAGATACATTCAACAGTAACTGGTCTTCCAACCTGTTAAGCAGTCTGCAGTGCTAAATGATTTGAAAAAATTCATCTGAAATTTCAAAACTGAGCACCCCAAATTGGGACACACCATCTCTGGAGTATGAACACTATCCCATCCTAAAGCATTCTGAAAACAGACACCCTAATGGTGCTTGCCAAATAAGAACCTGCAAGTAAATTCATAGTTACATCTTCAGAGAACAGTGTTCAAGAAGCAAGACACACACAAAAAAAAACAACCAAGGATAAAGCAAGGTACTGAGTAGATTAGTTAGCACTATATTATCTACCACTCACTAGAAGAGGCAGAGTCCATACGAAAAAGAAAAAAAAAAAACACTCCATGATCACATATGTAAAGAGAGTCTCACAGTGAAACACCCATGAGAATACCAACCTCAAGTTTCATGGGCTTTTATAATTCTACTGTTGCCTGCCTTCACAATGTTTGACTCACTCTGTAACTTTAATAGCGTCTTTTACAGGAGATTTCTGTGTGGATAAGTGATAGGTAATGCTTGTAATGATGAGGTGAAAAAGAATAATGAAGGACTTTTAAGTAGGTCTACTATTTGAGATAGCTCAATTTAATCAGTTTTTCAACTTGGCTGCATTTTACATTCACAGACATTTTTACTGATGGTCCAGCAGAAAGACAACACACAGCACAGCAATATAGAGGGACCCCAGCTACTCCCTCCATTCAAAATCTACTGTGAAACTCTCACTGAAGGCAATAAGGGAAGATTTAGACCTTCTAATTCAATTGTATGTATTTGCTGCTGTTTTTACCATCCAGTTTGCTTGCTACTATATTCAGATGACTGTCATTTGCTAATGCCAGGACATTGGAGGACTACAGGACTATGGGGAGGTGCTTCTTTCCACCACAGTTTTCAGTGTCCTTTCCCTTTTCCTTCTTTTCAGATAATTAACCCAGACTCAGGCTTCTCTTTCATGATATATCTGGAAGCGAAAATGGTACAAGTGAGTAAGCAGACAAGCACATGGCCAGGGTTGTTATAGCAAGAGTGATGGGTAAGCCAGTGTCCTGGGGGTAGGAGGATGGGGAGCTGAATCCCTGCAGGACGAGGATGGATTGAACTTGGTCCTCTGCCACTCTCTTCCCCAGCATGCAACCGCTGAGTTACTGCATAAGGAACACTTCACCACTCTGGAAGAAAGAAGATGCTGCATTTGGTGGAGCCAAAACCTGCAAACATGCTCTGAGAATGCCTACATGAGCAAAAAGCAGATAAACACCATCTGAAGCACTTCCAAGTAAACAGAGCTGCAGGTACTGGGGAGGTTTAATGTTAATATCTTTGGTGCCTACAGATTTTAGGCACCTACTGGATTAGGCAACAACTGAATAGGGATTTGGGAGATCTAGCTGTTGGGTTTAGCCTCCTAAATTCCCCTTTAGGCATCTAAGGCCTTTTGTGGATCTAGGCCTTGGTCCAAAAGCATGCATTGCTGGGGAGCACAGCAATGTTCTTTGTTAATAATAACAGTGAGGAGAATTATTGCAAAGCAAAGATACTTTTTTTTACCTTACACAGGAAGTAAAGAGAAACAAATGTATTTTTCAATCAAGCAAATACAGATTAATCTCAATCTTCTGATCATCTGTAGTGCATAGTTTGCTATTTTCTCAGGCCAACAGAAACAGAATGGAGAACTCTTCCAATCAGTTTCGCAATCAGCTAACTGAATAGTCCTTATTCTTCACATTAGCAAAATTCTTACAACCTCTGTTAAAACTAGTTTGTTGTTTCTTCAGTTTTGTATGAGTCAGGAATACAAAAAATCAGTCTCTAAATAAATATCAGAAACTAGTAAAAACAAAGCTAGTCCAGAGGGCAAAGTGCTCATAAAACAGCCAGACAGAACAAACAGGTAGATTTTTTTTTTTTGTAAAGTAAGCCAGCTTTAAAGCTCTCTAAACTTAGCAGTATAGTTTGAAGAAATTCCCCTTAAATTAATTTTTAGTGAAATAAAGTAGAGGAGAAACAGCCAAACATCTTAATGTGACAACAAACTGCTATCATTGTATTTATCCTAAGTTTCATCTCTTCTTTTTAAGAAGGACCTCTGCCCTTTTACTGTTTCCTAATATTTTACCAATTAAAAAATTACGAATATTTAATATAGCTAAAAGATTCAAAATAACTAAAAACTCAAAATATTCAAAATATTATTAGTGCTAACCCTCCCTGTAGCTTTCCCCTGAGTTCACCCACTCCATAAGACCTGCCTGGTTAAATACTTCTTTCCAATGCATTTGGAAATGTGTTCATTAGAGCTCACACTGCAACAGTTTCCCTGAGGGAATAAGAACCTGGAATTTAAAAGCACTTTAACACTCGGCTCCATTTTTAAAATATGATCATTTTATTTAGGTGCCTAAAAATATTCTTTTTACATTAGCAGGAACCCTTTAAACAGCTGGAGAAGTGATATCATGAGGGGATCCTGGAGTCGGACCCCCCTAAAGCTAAATGAACCTGCCAGGACATGTTTGGTCTTTATGCAAAGCTCACAATAAAATTGCTATTGTAAGCCTAATAGGGTGACCGTAACAGGACTGCCCCCAAAAAAATGGTTGCAGCAAGTGAAGCCAGGCTAAAAGATGTGTAAATTAAGCAGCACAATAGAAATGTTAATTAAGAAAGTTTGGAGAGGAGGTAACCCTCAAATGACATTATTATCTTCATTACAATGGTGCTAGGGCACGCTCTCCCTATCGTTGTGGGAAAGCTGTTATGCAGGAAATCAGGACAGTCATCTTTAATGATAAGAATAAGAAAAATGAAGATAGGAGAGTTCTCCACACCTTACCAGCCATGAAAGGGTTGGGGATGCTAAACAAGCAACTTCACAGCAGAGTGTATCTCGATCAAGAAGTATAATCTAGAACTGTGCATTCTCATAGCACACACTTCTTTTATAACTCTGTTATTGCAAAAACTTTACAGTAAGGGCATCAAATAGAGCTGTTTGTTCTTCTGTAAATCTTGTTTGGTAGGAGTTGACTCTGTGTGACCCAGTAACAACCCACTATCCAGGCAGTGGTGAAGATAATGATAGGGACCCCTGGCCTACTCAGTTCAGGTTTCCCCAAGAGTCTTTGGACTCTTTTTCACTTAAACAGCAAGAACATGGTGTAACTCAGTGTCATGCTGCTATCTATGGAGAGAAAAATTGACTTTGGTAGGTGTCAGCTGGAAATTAAGGGAAAAAGCAGAAACTGGGAGAGGGTCTGAAAATCAGAGATCATCCTCAGCTTCTCATAGATGTGCATTGGGGTGACAGCCAATATCAGGTTGTCACTATCATTCCATACATGACATGGAGTGTGATCCCATTTTAAAGGAGGAAAGAGAGACATGGCAAGGTACCACTTGAACTGCAATGGCCCTCGATCTTCAGTGTGCATTGCAATACACATAAGTTTTCCTGAAGTTTAAGATTATCCCATGCTAAGGTAAGCATCTATCAATAGCCAGATGATTCTGTCTCTCCATTAATAATAGTATTTACCCATATGACTTAGACCAGACTGTTAACCCTGTATGGCTGAAGTTCAATGAGATGCATCCTTTTTGTTTGACTCTGGTTTCAATGAACGCAGGCTTCAGAACATCTAGACCTTTTCCTATCTTCCTCTGAAGGGTGGAAATACCTTTATACAAATTCACTAAAATAATTTTTTCGGAAGCTTTCTCAAATGCCTCTTGTTTCCAAGGAAAGGATATCTTCCATTGTTTCAAACTGACCATATTTCTCAAAAGAATTTGCAAGTCCAAAATCTTCCTGCCATCATCCTGCCCAAAACTGTTTCTTAGGAAAGAAATCTTTCCTGTATGTAGTTTTATTGTTTCTCCTGAAAAACGCTATTTATTTTTTTCATGAATATTTATTGCAGCACAAACACAAACAACACATCACAGCTAACACATATTACCTACATTTGAAATATTTTGGTGGATCACTTCTCTCAGATGTTCTTTTCCTAAAACTTATTCAGTGAATCTGCCCTGATTATGTTTCTTTCTCCAGTTTTAACGCAATTTAGATAAAATGGAAGAAAAAGTACTGGATTTGTCAAACTGCATGAATTATTTAAATAAAATTTTGCAATAAATTGGTTTTATACAGCATGGCTAGCCATTAATCTTTGCAGATATTCTTCTGCTTCATTTGCCTTATCCAAACTCCCCCTCCCCACAACGATACTGTGGTCTTTGTTTCTTTGTAGCTAAACTGCAGCTTTCATTTTGGAAAACAAAGATTTGTTGCTGGACATTTGGGGCACATGTATGTGAGCACATTCCTGATATTTGCACCCAAGTACCTGCCAAGTCTATTAAACAGTAGAATAGTTTCTTTTGCTTTTTCTGGAATTTGCAAATACAAGGCATTTGTCATTTTTTATAATCCTCCACCTCCCCAGAACTGTCATACTGGAAAAGAAAACATATTAAAAGACGCATCTGTACAAGTGTAACTTTAAAACAAATTGTAAGCCCACAATAATACAAATGGAAAATGTATTTCTCTGTAATGAAAACCTGCAAGTTAGCTAATGAGAACTTAGCCTAAGGGGTTCAGCAAGGTGTCACTTAGGGCTTTTAGTTTGCATACATAAAGCCAGACTCCAAAAATAGCAGAGGTCTAAGCCATAAGCCATAGTGCAACTCTGCTCTGCCTTGCCCAGATGCATGTTTAAGCGTTGTCTGCTCTCTAGACTGCAGTGTAGTGTAGAAATAGCCAAGCTAGCTTTAAACCGACTTGTTCAGGCATCAGAATCATTTTCGGCTCAGCAGCACTATGCTTGGCAAAAACTAATTTACCTAAGGAGCAGGAAGCCAGCCAAGGACATTTTAACAGTTCCAGACTCTTCCCGTTCTATACATATCATTTCTCATCGCTTTTTTAAAGAAACATTAGTAAAAACAGGATGTGGTATCTTCCCTGTGCATTGGAAAGCTGAAAAAAAATGTTCTGAAGTTCAGGGACAACAGGTTTTAGTCCCTTTTTTCCATATCTCAACACTGATGCTGATTTTTAATTTTCAGTTTGAATTGCCGTAGCAGACCGCATCTGGTTTCGAAATCAGGATAGAGACTCCGCTTGCCTCACTAGCAGTGGGACTCTTCTCACCTCAGTTTAGGCAGCCAAATGTTAGACCTCTGCCTCTGAGCTTGCTGCTGAAGGCTCCTTTTCAGTCCACGCAGAAAAGCTGGTACCTCTGACTGACCACCTCTCCGTCGACTGGAGAACAAGCCTGGAGTGATTATTTCAGACACAAATGTCTAACTTCCCACGGGTACGGGCCAGGAAACGCTAGCCCAGCCGCTACCCCAGGGCGACTTCAGCAGTATCAGGCGCGTCTGCCCTGCCACCACCGCCAAGCGAGCAGACACGCAGACGCCCTGCGAGCGGCCAGCAGCCCCACCAGCGCGGACAGTCCCTTGAAGGGATCATTTACGCCCCAGGGCCTGCTGTTTTTCCAGGTGTGCAGCCTGCGAAGGCCTGCAGAGCCCAGCACCGTCCCCGCTGCGAGTCCATCTTCAGCAGGGACACGGCGGCCGTTCAGCCTTTCCTCTGTGCCCTGAGATTAGTGTCAGTGTTAGCTCACGGTCAGCCGAGGGGCCGAGGGGCCGGGAGGGGCCTGAGGGGCCTCCAAGGCACTGTGGGGTGGGGGGGGAGTCAGTGGCCGAGGTGGGGGGCATTGCCATGGGGGAGTGGGACCTGGAGCCAGGCCCCGGGGGGTCAGCGAGGAGCCTGGGGCCGGGCTGGGGGTCGCTGGTCTGGGGGGGGTTGGGGAAGGGGCTGGGGGTCAGTGAGGAGCCTGGGGTTGGGCAGGGGGTCACTGGGCTGGGGGGGTTGGGGAAGGGGCTGGGGGTCAGTGAGGAGCCTGGGGTTGGGCTGGGGGTCGCTGGTCTGGGGGGGTTGGGGAAGGGGCTGGGGGTCAGCGAGGAGTCTGGGACCAGGCTGGGGGTCGCTGGTCTGGGGGGGTTGGGGAAGGGGCTGGGGGTCAGTGAGGAGCCTGGGGTTGGGCAGGGGGTCACTGGGCTGGGGGGGTTGGGGAAGGGGCTGGGGGTCAGTGAGGAGCCTGGGGTTGGGCTGGGGGTCGCTGGTCTGGGGGGGTTGGGGAAGGGGCTGGGGGTCAGCGAGGAGTCTGGGACCAGGCTGGGGGTCGCTGGTCTGGGGGGGTTGGGGAAGGGGCTGGGGGTCAGTGAGGAGCCTGGGACCAGGCTGGGGGTTGCTGCTCTGGGGGGGTTGGGGAAGGGGCTGGGGGTCAGTGAGGAGCCTGGGGTTGGGCTGGGGGTCGCTGGTCTGGGGGGGTTGGGGAAGGGGCTGGGGGTCAGTGAGGAGCCTGGGGTTGGGCTGGGGGTCGCTGGTCTGGGGGGGTTGGGGAAGGGGCTGGGGGTCAGCGAGGAGCCTGGGGTTGGGCAGGGGGTTGCTGGGCTGGGGGGGTTGGGGAAGGGGCTCAGTTCACAGTTCTACTCTTCTGGGAAACAAAAATAATTAAAAAGACAGTCTATCAAGTGTAATTATCTTTGGTACCAGCAAGCACCAGAAAATGAGAGCAGAATAGACCTGTTACTTTGAAAAGCCATTGAATACCCTTAGAAAAAAAGGAGCAAAACAGGCAAGCCAGATCTCTATCCCAAAGCGTCTGTGTTGCAGATAATCAGAGAGCAGCCTTCCTCCTGAACGCAGGCAGCGTGAGACCAGGCTGTTTCACTTCAAGGAATGCCGAGGCAGGCACCCCCTGACAGAAACGAAGAGTTTTTGAGAAAGGAATGGAAACCAAAGAATATTTGAGGCTACAAGATGGGCTGAGAATGCAGAGGGAATTCGCTGCCCGGCACATTCTAACATCAAAGCACCACTGTTTGCTTTGCATACGCACTGAGCAAACGTGACGTCTGCACGTTTTTGCTGTGACATATCTTTCCTTTGCAACAAAACAAGACTCTGCTGCCCCACGGAACAAAGTACTTTAACAGAATAAAGAAAAGGCAGTGAAAGGTCTTTCTCTCTCTCCCCCCCCCCTTTGCCATCTGACCAAGTTTTTCAAATGTTTAGAAGCATGAAACAGTAAATATGAGGGATCAGGCTTTTCATATGTTTATACTGGAGCCAAAGCTCAGCACTTCCAAATACCATGTCCAAACTCAGGTTTCAGATATAAAGAATTCAACTGTTAGATTGAAGTTTTTACTTTGCGTAAGAACCTGTATGACCTCCAATACACCTTTTCAGCACCTAAACGTATATCATTTTAAGAACTAAAATTAGAAGATTTCTGTGATGTTAAAAGAAAAGGCATTCCAAATAGACTGAACCCTGGTCTCATTGGTTTGGTTTACATTTTTAAGTCATCTAATACAATATACAAGAATTCTTCCTATGTTTTTTTTCGGCAGACACCTGCTTCCATGCACATGGACTAATACATTCAGCTGTACCTTTATAGATATCTGAGGACATTTAATGGATAACAGATGAAATTGGTTTCCTTATGGAACATATAACATTCAGAAGCTGATTCACCTATAGATAACATTAAAGTAAGCCATCAGGGCCACTTCCAATCCTTAGGAGGTGCAAGAATTTAGATCAAGTCATTTGGTGAAAACCTGATTCTACATTCCTGATCTGAGCACAAAAAGCTACAATAGTGATATATTTTTATGTCCAACTTTACCCTACTTCTTTTTCATTTCCAGCAGTGAAGCAGATTGACATAGCATGATTGCTCTGTTATACTCAGCATCTGACCACAATCTGCATAAGTGTATTCATGTAGTGCACACTTCCCATTGATGCCATCCTTTCTCATGCCCAAAATCTTTAGGCTGAGTTGCCATTCAGCAGCAACTACAACATTTAAACTTCCACATTATCCACAGGGCTTTCTGTATTTCTGGCTATATTTATATATAAGTCTGCATCATTTGGTGCCGTATGTCACACGCGTTAACAACTTTTTTTCTTCCATGATGAGTTTAATTATCCCAAGATCTTTCAGTCATGACTCAGCTTGATATGACTGGGCATAGAAGAGCATTGCTAACCCACATCAATGACACAGTTTGTTTCATCAAGCCAATGGTTCAATGTTTTCAAAGACCTCTTTCACCTCACAAGTGTTGTGATAAACCTTCCCAAATATTATCATTACCTGATTCAGGAGGACTTGCTATTGGCAACTTCTATAGCTATATTAGGAATCTAGATATTAAACATGTATACTTATTTCATTTTTTATGATTAAATCATTCAAACTTTTAATTATTTGAAATAGTTTGAGTACACTTGCAAAAGTATTATTAGAAAACCTAAAGATGTGTGTGTGTGTGTGTGTATCACCTTTTCATAGAGAAGTGCAAGAATAGTTCTAGTTTTAGAATAAAATATGCAAGGATCAGATGATTCACAATAAACTGGGAGAGAATATTGTTAGATCTTAAAGTATCTGAATACCATAAATGCTATAAATGTGGATTTCTGCAGTTGAATTGTATTTGTCAGTCACTGCCTGGCAATTTCTCACATCACTTAACATGTAGATGCAGGCAGAACCAGCACACAAATCCAGCTCCCTTCTGATGCAACTGCCATTGCTCTGAAGCTGGTAAAGAGGCAATCATTCACAGAGAGAAATCGTCTTTCTATTGCATACACGTATTGTGTCTAGACCAAGGAGCCTTAAATTATGTCTGATGATTCCAGGCATCACTACAGAAGCAGGGATAATAATACTGCTTTGGCCCTAAGATGCACTACTTATGGTTTGATGAGAATTACAGTTTAAAACAGGGATAAAATTTACTTGCAAAATGATTTTAATATATTTCTTCTTTTTGTGTCTACTATAAAAATTTTACTTACCTGTGAGAGAGGTAGTTTCTACACTTATGCAAAAAAACAGTCTTTCTTGATGAAGGGACCCTGACTGCAATACCTTCCACCTATCTCCTCTACAAAGATTGTTTCTTTGGCTGAGGACAAATAAACATCCTATAGATTGTTCCTAACAAATGCTCTGTTTTCTAATTTTTCACTGATGGAGTGGTTTGTTCATGGCTATCCACATGAAAAGACTATGCTAACAGTTAAAGCCCAGGCCTATCAGAGATGTGATCAAAATCCACAGGAATGAAATGGAGCTCCAGAGTTCTTGAATTCCTCAACAGTTCTTCTCCTAAGAGAAACTCAGCTACTCCCAGCTCATACAGTCAGCCTTCCTCTTTCTCAGCTTCCCTCCCACCCTCACTCAGAGCAGGGCTGAAACCTGTATTCCATCAGTATGCAAGAAAGCAAGGAGACACCAAGAAAGTGACTTGCAAATTCCACGTACTTTAATTTAAGTATAAGAGTAACACTATTTGATCCCAACCCAGGTTCCAATAAGCCAACCCATAAAACAAGTGAATACAAATCTAGGAAGCTGCTTCTGCCAAGTTAGAGCAGTTCCTTCCTTTGCTGGGAATCTTTGTGGCTTTATGATCAGCCTCAAGATGGGCCAAACCCAAACTCCTGTTTCTAGCAGCTCATAACCTGAGTTGCTTGTCCAGAAAGGAACATACATCTGAACCCTGTCTACTGGTGGTTTTGCAATGTCTGGATGAAACTTCTTGATCCACTTTGAAAACTGAGCCAATAATAAGGTGGTACCTGGATCTGAAGGAGAAACAATAGTGTTTTAAATTAATTTTATAAGAAGGTGACAAAAAGAAACTTCAAGTTTCTGAAGCCACCCATGAGACTGTATGCACTCCAGTTAACAGTAACAGAAATCTAGATGAAATAATGCATAGAAATATATATGTCACAGTTCTTAGCATTTTTACCTGTGTTTTAAGAAATTTTTATCTTAAGTACATTTAAAGTTCATAGTGAAATTCAGTCTCAACTGTTCTAAAATTTTTTCTTGCCTGCAGGAATACTTGGCTGCAGGTTAACATGGACCACTTTGAGAGTTCAGAATGGAGAGAAATCACTGGAGACCATGCAGCCCTCCCTTGACAAGCCTGTCCTCCTTCCATGGCAAGCTCTGTCCCTTTATCCTCCTGAGAATGAAACCAGTATGGATGAAGGAGAGAGAGGGCAGTCCCTGAAGGCAATCACATCCCCAATTGCCCACTTTCTGCTTGGGGAAAAATTCAGGAAGGAAAATGACAAGGTCAGGATCCACTACAAAATAATTCTCCCCTCTTATTGATCGCTCAAGACTTGTCTTTTCAACATGACACTATCTTTTTCTGGTTCGAACACCTATAGATGGGATTACTATTCTCCGTTGCAGAGTACAGCATAAAGCCACAGTGTCTCTGCCACCTGTTCAGCCAACAGATCAGAAAAAGTGGCCAGCAGCTTCTTTCACTGCCTACATCTGAGGCATGAGGTCGCAGAGCTGGAGAGATGCCGGAGAACTGTGCTGCAGCTATGCATGTGCTCCACCAGCACCCTGCACTCAGCGGGGCTCCACTCACTGAAATGGCAGCTCAGGACCACATTCCTGCTCTTCACAGGACCCAGGAAAGGAAGAAACTGGAGACTAATTGTGTGAATTCTCCAGACAAAGGCAACACTAGCCAGCGTGGCAAGTGCTGCTTCAAGGTCAAAGACCATTTAAGCTGTGCTCCTCCCTGCATGAGGGAATATTAGTCTCCTTTAGATCCAGTTTGCTCACTCAGCCTTAAGCAGAAGGTTTAGGATTAGGCCTAAATGAGTTATTTACACTAAGGAATAACTCATGGGTCAGGTTCAAGAAGAAGCATTGGAATAAGCAGTGCAAGACTGCCACAAAATTGAATAAACTCAAATGCTACCATAATTTCTGGGAAGAAAATAAACATCACCCAAGAAAAAAAAGTGGTCAGAAATCAGAGATGTGTTTGACCTGAATTGTACATACTGCGGTGTTGTTCCTCAGGTCAACTTTCCCACCAGATAACTGGCCAGAATAACATTGCTGCTGAATTCAGTTGCTGCACTGCTAACCCAGCCATTAAATACTGGGAACTCAAACAATGATCTTTCTAATACACCGAGTTAGTTTTGTTCCCACCCAACTTTCCTCTCTCCCCTTTCACTTTATTATTTAAGGATCTATTACCATGGTACAGCAATTTAATAATTCAAGGCCTGATCCTGTGAGGTGCTGAATACCTTCAGCTACCTCTTACCACACATCACCAGAGGAATGTTTTGTTCTTGGCTATAGATTTTCAGCCTGGCTGTTTCCCATATTTTTTCCACACATAGTGGTGCTACGCAATTCATTTAAAGGGCACTTTCACTGTCCTTTATATTCCTGATAAACAGAATTATTAAGGTAATTGATTTAGTAAGGTAACTGCTTTAGTGGGGTAATTAAGCATCTTTATGAGATGAAACACAGAGAGTATTTTCATGGACTTCAAGGGAACTATTCATATGTTTAACATTATTAATCAATTCAAATTCCTACCAAAATGTGGTCTTTACTCTGCTCCCTGTTTTCTTCATATTGGTCCTGAGGAAGTGCCTATTGTTAAGGATTCATAAAGCTGAAAGGGACCCTGTGACATCCATTATGTCACACAGCCCCTACACATCAAAATAAACATCACTGAGGCCATAAAAATAAATCTTCATCTTACACTAATAAGGCACTTCACAAGGGCTTTCCAAAAACACTGTGCAAAGCAGATGGATTACATTATAACATGCTGTTTGCACAGCAGCAAATGCAGGTAATGAAGATCAAGTCCATGTCCCCAAGAATTTATCACCTGAAACACAAGAACCTCGAGGGAGGACCATGACAGCTCTTTAACAGCTTTGTCTATGCATTTCAGATTCTCCAAGGACAGAGGCAACTGCTCTGTCTGTTAGACTTATAAATAACAATAAATAATACACATTTAAGATTCTGTATCTATTTTCATAAAGAACTGTTCAACTTCCCTGATTGTAAAATTTCCATTATAAACCTGCCAAAATTCATTACCTTTCTATTTCCAATCAAGCCTAAAAAGGAGGTGCCAGCCGCTCAGTAAGAATTGCCAGGTTTCATCAAACAAAAACATCAAAATACAAGCCAGATCCTTCCAGAGTTTAATGAGAAGAAGGATCCTAATAAAACATTACCACTGAGACAGGAATTTTCACTCCGAGAGAAGATCTTTAACCAGAGAAATTACAGACACAGAACGGCAGGGTGGGATTGAAGTAATTCAGACGGTAGGTCTTTTGCTTAACTGACCCATTTTGAACGTAACAGATTAGAGTTGCCACAAGCGGACAGAAGGACAGGCCACAGCTGTGTGCAGCAGCAGAAGGAAGGAGCAGCCCTGAGCAGGGGAAGAGTCATTTCTCCAGCAGCCGCAGCTCATGCCCAGGTCCTTTTAAAGCACAGTATAACCCATCCACACAGTTCTCCTCTGAAGCTGGAGCAAACTTCTCTTGCTTGCTTTCTGCTGTAGCATTCCAGCAGTTAGATCCACCAGCAGCAGCTAGTCAAACATGTATCATTTTTCATGTGATTTTTGACAGAGAATATAAGACAGCGCATCCTCAGGTGCCCTCATTCAGAGTAAAGTACCACTGCTCAAAGCAGATTTCAGGCAGTCAAAGAGCTGTGCCATGGGCTCTGCAAGCCAACATTGCTTTACAAAACTTCCGTGATTTCTATGGAAAAATGAACCAAAATATGCTCTTCAGGCTTCCTGGTGAAGAATTCAGCATCCTTAAGAAAGAAGATAAATACAGTCAATCACATTTACCTGAAAGTCAGTGAGAGGAAGGGCTGTTAAACTGAAGCTCACATCTGTTGCATCAGTCAGGCTGGAGTCGGTTATTAGATCCCCCTTAGACAAGCTACCAAAGAGTTTCATACATGCAAGTCTTCCACCAACTTCGAGAACCTGCCTTTGTGCATAGGGGTATCTTATACGGGAAAGACTTCCCAAAATCTAACCAAGACCTTGTAAAACCATTAGCTGAAGAGGTGTGCTAAACAGTATGACCTCAGACAACAGTTCATATGCAAGTTCATATACATATTTCCCCCCCATATTATTAAAATCAGTATTGGCATGCCATCTGTATATTAGGGTGTTCTGGTCTCTGGTACAGGAAGATGTTAAGCTATCTTTTTAATTAAAATTAATTTTATTGTGTTTTTATTGGCTGTTTGAAATAGCAAATGTCTATATGAGTAGCACAGCAGTGTTTAACCAGTAACTAATTACAATGTCTGAAATTTGACAAAAAATTAATTCATGGAACAAATCCTCCAAATGAATTTCTAAAGTGGACGCTAATTTTCCTGGCTATAGTTAAGAAAAAAAAATTTAACATTTACCAAAGTCGCTGACAAAATTCAACTCAGCACAGAATCAGATTTTCCATGAATATTTGTGATAAATGATTGATGGCTTATATTATTACCATATGCAGTAGTTAAACATTTGAAAAAGCAAACCTTAAAAAGAAATAACATAGAAGATAATATTTAATTTTCAGTGGGAAGAATTTAAGAATTTTCAGATGAAAGTGCTCCATACATGGAGTGAGTAGATTGATGCAGACATGTTTAAAATGTTCTTAAACTAATAAATACTAACAGAGTGGTTGTGTAAAACATCTAAAAACTATCTAAAACAATTATGAATGTTTGAAAATAAAATAATAACCAAAGGTTACAAGTTGAAGAATATCTTAAAATAATAATGCCGCATTATTAAGTATATGCAGGAAATATTTTAAGGCACTTTGAAAATGCTACTGAAGATCAGACAACCTACTATAAAAGTTTTGTTTCCTGAAGTGATTTTTATAAAGATAAAAGTCTACAAAAAGTGTGTATTTTCTCTAAACAATATTCTTCCTGGATCTGTTTTTCACACAAAGTAATTTCACTTCAAAAGCTATAGGAAAAGTTGATTTATATTGAGCCTTTGCTTTGAAACATAACAGATAATCACTGTTTAGCTCTCCATTACATTGGCTTTATTTCAGATGGGGGAAAAAAAACAGAGATTCACTCTTAGGAGAATTTTGTCTTGGTTGTGCATCAACATTCAACACTTCCATCATAACGAAGAAATCTTTTAACTTAATGTAGACCTACATCCTCCTGTATTTCTTCCATCCAGTCCTTCATTTAGAATTAAATGCATGTAACTCATTAATAGTAGAGGAGAAGCTGGACTGGAACACTCGTATTAGAAGGGAGAACTGTGTATAATTTATCTAGCTTTTGTCTTTGTGAAAAAGATTCGAAATACGCTCAGAATACGGCCTATTGTTGGCATGCAATAGAACTGTGTGGAAAAAGAAATGTCAGATCTTCTTTTAATGATCATACATCACCAGGGTGGCAAGCCAGATTCCAAAGAAAACAGAGCAGCATTTTAGAATGATGTGTATTCAAGTGGCACAATTTTAACTATCAGTCTTTTTAAATTACTCCATCCAGGAATGTTTTCATCTGAATAACTTAGTTTAGTAGCTTTATTCTTTTTAATACACCAGTAAGAACACACAGGGGTATAAATTTCATGAGTATTACTGCTGAATTTGCCTCTCTTTGTAGCCTGCATGAAGACATTTGGGGAAAAAATAACAAATACTTCTTTTTCATATCTCTTTAATGCTGGGAAATCTATCTTTTTCTCATAAGACATATTACATAGGATACTTTTTATTCTCCCTCAGTGACACCTGATTTTAGATAAATGAGCCATTCATATACAAGGTGAAACCTTGATTTTAATTGGACAGAATCCTAGGTACACACTCATCCCCTGGAACTGAACACTTATTTAGAAAAAGATATCTTTATCTTTCTTTGAAGACTGGAATGACGGGAGCACTGACGTTGGTAAGGAGAGCAGGGCTGGGAGACAGCTGTTGGACTGACAAAAATAAATCAATGAAAGCAATTTATAAAGTCTCGCAGCCCAATGCCATTTCCTCCAATGATGACAAAGACACAACAAACCTGTTTTCATCTAGGGAGAGAATGGAAACTGTGGGGATGCAGTGCACTTTTAAAAAAAACCAGCTTTGTACTTGGGCTGGCCAGATTGCTGTCTGGGCCAAGGATGTGACATTTGTACAGATGAAGCTGGGAACTGGGAGTAAAATTGCTTTTATATCTTTTACCCTAACCTGGAAATTCATTTTTTTTTTGGTTTAGATATATTGCATTAATCTTTTAAGCTGAAAGAAAAGTTTCCAAATCCATATATTAGAAAAACAACTGCCTAATCCCCTGGTGAGTGAAGCTAACGCTCTACACTCTTGGTCATTTTATCATCTAATACTTCCTCTGCTAGTCTGCTGTGGGCAGCAGCCTGGATGGTGGGACGAGCATTATCACTCACTCTCCCCCTTCACGACGAGCCAGAGCTTGATGAGAGCTTCACGGAGCAAGGGTTTAGCAGAGGTGCTGTGAATCAGTAGCTGAAGGAGCTGCCCTTGCTGCGCTGCCTGCGCAGAGCCCAGGAGGGCAGAAGCACCAACAGCAAATATGGTCCCCGACTCCCTCTATTTGCCTTGGCAACATTTTTCACACTGGCCAGATATGAGACAGAAAGAATCCAGTTGGTCATTCAGAGTGAAATCATAGTGCCTATGTCATTTTATAGATACATTTTCAGAGATGATCCTAAGTTTAGCAGTGTCAGTGGGACTGGGAATAGAGCCAGCACAAAAAGTGACCCTTTAATCTGCCACCAGAGTGGTGGCATTTGAATTCCCATGTGAAGTCTTTAAGATTTTAGCAAAACTTGAGTCTCCCCTGAAAGAAAAAACACTCTCGCAAAATTTTTGCAAATTACTGTCTGCAGTTGTGCAGAACTGCACAAGAAAAGGGAAAGCAGATTCTCAACAGCAGGATTAGCAATAAGCCTTTGAGTACACTCACTGATTTCAGATTAAGTGTATGTAGAAGGGCTTTGCTGGTTGGAATGGTATGGAACTAGAATTTTTAATTTTTTTTCCCTTTATTTATTAACTAATAATCTAAGTGCAAGATGATGCAATCCTAATCACAAAGTACATTTCTTTCTACAAACATTCAGCATATAGTGCTGTATACGAGTAGACTGGTTATCAAAAAGCTATTCAGAAGAAGTAGAATAATGTACAGGAGACTGTTTCAAAAGAAGGAGATTGGGGTATGAGGGTCTTAAAAGAGAGCAAAGTAATAAACATAGAATTCATGACCAAGTACTCCTAATTGATGCTACCCAGGAGTATTCTTCCTGGAATAAATCCAGACACTGCTCAGCAGGCAAAGTTATTTGTAACTCAGACTGCACCTTTGAAACCTCACCTTTTCTTCTGTAGGTCAGTTCAAAAATATTTTTGCTCATTTTCGTACAGTGGGAAGAGCCTGGTTTACAGAACACATCCCCAGAACATTTTTGCCAGCCTCAGCATCTTCAAAAACTTTCAGAAGAATTATTTCAAAGTGAACTACTTAGTACTTAGGGTACTAAGCTTCCTTTGAGAACTTCTCCATCATATTGGTGTATATGAATTGCATTTCTGTGTGAAATTACTGGTGAAACTAGATTCACCACCATTCCCTCACCTTTCTCTTCACCTACCATCGGTGCTACATTTTCATTTTAACTCCAAACAGCAAATCTTTGGGAAAGTCTGCTTACCAATTTGGAGAGAAACTGTTATAAATATTAAATCAGAACCTTTCACTTAAACATACAGATTCACTTCTGAACTGAAACTACAGATTTCAACCCAAATGGTGAGCATTTCACAGATTCTAGTATCCTGAATCTGGCTGTTGTGAGGGAATAGCTTTGGGACCACAGAATTACATTAATTACTGCTGCTTTTGAGAGAAAACACTATGCAGAAAGCAAATACTCATATGCCAATGTACAGGAAAATTTGAAATAAAAGCACCATCATTCTAGTTGTTTTCAAATGCACTTCCTTCTGCCCACCCCAAGTCAAACAGTTTTTCTTTACAGAAAAAAACAAGTTTCACTGAAGTAGGCCTTTTGATTAGAAATGCTGAATATTGCCCTGAAACAGTAGTCAGTCAGCTTCTCCCAAAAGCCTTCATACTCTAATCATCAGTGTAGATGGAGGTATTTTCTCCAGGCTATCAAAAGGTAGGCTGATTATCAAAAAGGCTGATGAGTTTTGAATTGTTGCCATAATTGTATGTGCTTTAGAAGATGCTGCAAATGATTTTGATTGCAGACCACTCTACTCTCACTTTCCTAGTAAATAGGCAGTGCAGGAAGCATGCTAGAACTGATCTTTTTTCTTTGCAAACTATAATACCCTAATTCAAAACTTCAGGAAGGTGATTTCAAAACTTTTCAGCTGTTCAGGAACCCAGACTAATCTGCTGAAATCTACTGACCTCACATATGGAAAATAACCAAGTAGGAACTAATGTGTATATCCTCTTTGAACTTCCTCTTACAAATTTCAGACTTAAGAAAAAGGCTGAAAAGGAAAAGCATTCTTTCCTATAAACATGAAGGTTTACAATATCATTTGCTTTCTGTTCTCAAATTAAACTGGAGCCCATGTTTTGTTTTGTTTTTAAATTATCTGCAATAATAACACCTTCCCCCTTTCTGAAATGTAGAAGAAAAAACATATCCAGAATCATAAAGTCTGGACTGCTCTAAATTATTTAGGAACTCTGGGGAAACTGGACTCCCAAAACTGCTTTTCACTGAGAAGAGAACAGGTTTCCTAGAGGACACAAGAGGTCTTTATTTTAGGTTAAGATGCAGAACAAAGGAAACTCTTCCACAACAAACAAATTTTAGCAATCTGTAGAAACAACAGTGATAAGATCACCTTTCTCTTACAGAAGGACAGAAGGAAAGGAGAAGGAAAGAAACAAATCTCATTGCATTCCTCAGGCTTCCTATGTTTCTTCCCATGCACTACTTGATATGTTCCCAAAGCCACAAAGGACTCCAGCCTAAAAGGTGCTGAGCACATTCAGCTCCTGCCCACTTGAGCGGCCACTGAAGCCGCTCCGTGTCTCCTAGGAAGTGTTCAGAGCACTGCGGATTCATGCCAAAGTTCAACTTCCCAGATGCCAGTGTCCTGCTAACTCTCAGCAGACAGTTTTTCTTCCATAATGCACAGCTTTCTCCTGTTAAGTGTGATATGTTTCACTGAATACATCCTTTTCCAAACATACTTTTTTCCTGAAAGATCAAGCTTTCATTTGATGTTTTTGTTCCAGTCACTGAGAGACCAGCTGAGTGCCTGATACTTCTCTGCATCATATTTCCATTGTTTTGGAAAAGGCTTTCGCTGCTCTCTTGTCTCAGGGGTTGGTCCTACACTGCTGAAATGGGTGGGAGTTTTACCACTGAATTGTACGGGAGCAGAAGCAGACCCTCAAAACAAGGTAAGCTGTGCCAAAGCTCAACTGAGTCTCCTTTGTAAGCAGATAATGCACTTACTCTTCATAATAACTAACTGATTGCATTTATAGGGTTCATTCTGGTTTCTAGTAAGCATATAATATGCTTTAGACATAGAAATATGCAATAGAAGTGTCAGGAAACAGCACACAAAACTGAACCCATATTTTTTTTCAAGCGCAGTGTCTTTTATATCAGATAAATACATAAATGAAAATATGGAAGCTTAAAATATTCTTGACTTTTGCCTCCAGAACAGTATTTCATGCAAGTGAAGAAATCTGCCATTCACATCTGAAATGTCTTTGAACTGACAGAAAGCTTTCAATGAAAATCCCAAAACTCCTCCACCCTAATGCAAAATTTATCACTGTATTACCTTTGCTTGCTTTCTCTTTTATAGGAACTAGGAAAATGTTATGTTCGTTATGAATAAATGGAACGAAGGTGAGCTGCTGTCACATAAATGCACTGGAGCATGAAGGGAGCCCATTTCCCTTCTGACACTTCCCACATCATGTAGACATAACCAGAAAAATGTATGTGCATGATTACTGACGTGAATAGAAGTGCTGGCATGGGTCTGCACTCCCCCAAAATAGCTGGTTTTCAAAGGCCTTCAGAATACGTTTCAAGAAGCAAATTATGCTTGCTCCGAGATCTTAAGATGGGCAGTCCCAATATTTCTAGAGACTCAAAGCCAAGTTTGCACCAAACCCTCACACAAGCACCTTTTTCCATTCATAATGATATATAAATAAATATTCATTCGTGTATTTCTTTTGCAGGTTCTGTGATGTTGGTGGAGTCGTGAGATAAATATATAAGAAACAGGCATCTAGGTACTCTCGTCACAAGAGCTGACTTGATACAAAATACAGAGCAATAGCTTGAATTTACAGAACTGACAAAGATTGACGGGAAGGAGAGATGAATGATACCACAGCTGCCAGTTCTGTCATCTGTATTATTAAAATGTCCTGAGGAGTCTCCATAGAAACACAAGCTGTGACAGAGCCAGCATAGAGGGACAGATGATGCATTTCATGCTATGTACCTCTGGTAGCATGAAGCTATGAAAAATTTTGCTATGCAAGACATGACCTAGGAAAGACTGCATCTGATGACACTGGAATGCAGTCAATTTTCTCAGGAATAACAGATTAGCATCTAAAAGTCCTTGTATATCTCACCCCCAGACAAGACCAAATCACTCCTTCACTTTGGTTCTCACAAATGCCCCCAGCTAATCAAAGCCTAATGATCATGTAATTCCATAGCTGGGTTTTATTCCTGCCTCTTTGGCTGGAGACAAGCCCGTAGTGCTCAGACCGTCATGCACAGTTTCCAAAGTAGATAATATTGCTTGCCAGCCTCGCCAATTGCAGAATAATTTTGCAGAATGATCACATCAGCATTCCCTGCACTTTCTGTATGAGACAACAGCCTCACTCTCTGTAGTCCGACTGTTTGTTATACTAGCCAGTGGGTTCATATAATCTCACCTAACCATTTGTATTGGCTCCTGTGAGGGACTTGTTAATAATTAGAAACCTTGATTCAAATCTCCTGTTCTATGGCAGAATGAGAACTCTGTAGGTACAAGAAATGTGAGAATGGCCATGTTCATGCTGATTTACTGAGCCAAATTCAGTTTAAAATCATGCAAATATTGGAAAATTCTGAAGTTTTTAAAAGTGATGTGAGGCTCTGCTGTGCCCAGCCAGAGTCAAGGAGTCCCACCGAGACCTGCTTCTTGTGATATTGCAGTCCTCTGATCAGCACCTCTTGGCATGAGTTCAGCATGGCACAACACCCAGTTCCAACCAGCACACGCCAGGACTTCACAAAGGCACAGTTCCTAGTTATTTCCTTTCTATAACTGTAACACAAGATTTTAAACACTAAAAGCTCAATTCTGTTAACGACTCTGTCAAGTCTAATTAATCTCTCAGGTGTCCTGCACTGCCTGGACCAGCAAACAGTAGTAGATGGCAAAGACTTGGGGCTCAGACCTCTCCTGGCCTGTGGTGGCTACAACCAGGCCTCGACTTTCAGGCAAAGCAGCCGACAGACTGCCCCTTTTCCTCTTCCTCTGTGACATGAACAGGGAAGTGGCAGTTCCCAGGATCCTGCATCATCCTAAGTTTTCATTTTGCCTTCTCTGCCCCTCCCTGGATTCACAGGTCCCCAAGGATACTAACAGAAGGTTTTGATGCTGCTAATGTTCAGCTTCTGCCAAACAAAGTGGCTGTGGTTAAACCTCATACTTCACTGAATCCTTTCTGCTACTTCTCAGGTCTGAATATCATCAGACCATAACTGAGAAGCCAAGTTTAGGTGTGTTTTATTCTGAAGCCCACATAAACAGACCTACAGCTATTGCTATACCTGCAGTGGCAACCTTCCCTCTGCCTTCAGCATGCATTTTTCTGCTGGTATCTTTTAGCCCATACAACAAGCCTGACAGCACCTCCGTTTGGTTGGAGTCATTATAAAGCAATTCTTGTCCCTCCCTTATATATATCTCAGCCCTGAAATGTCCCTCATGCATGGATTTAACAGGAAGCAAAGGAGACATTAGTCCCACTCTTACCATAAATCAGTGTGGCCTGAGATCCCACATTACATGATAGGGTTGTACCTGGCTTATGCACAGCCCTTCTGTCTCCTATCACAGCAAGACCCTATCTGCACTTGATTTTTTTTTTTAACATATTTGTCTCTAACTTCACAGAAATTACAACACAGGTACCTTTAAATAAAACCTTATTTAATACCGACAGCTCCACTTAAAAGTGACAATAGGGAGTGGGAGCACACTACCTCTGTTACTCTGCAGTAATAGCTTTCATTATTTCTGAACAGTGACTGATAGTAACTGTCTATTGCAGTATAGATTTGTTAGCTTCTTTTTTTGTGTGCGTACAAAATCTAACTCTGGACTTTGCTACACAGTATTTTAATCAAATTTCGCAAAACTTACTTTTGTGCCTGAGAAAAATACCTCTGTATTATCAGGGGATGAATCTGCCATACTCTTTCTGGCAGTGGGAATAAGCCATATCAACCAGTGCAAATCTCTTATAATAAGATATTTTTGTACCAGTGGACAAAAAACAAATCTTCCTTGCAGGGATTCAGTGTTGAATCAGCAGTCCATATTTGGGGTGATTTGAACAGGGACAAGGAATTGAGAATAGAGCCCTCACTATTTCTTCAATGTTGATAGATCATTAATAATTTTTGCTTGTCCTTGAAGAATCAAATTATGGCCTGAGTAAGCCCCGTGGGTCTTGATCACAGCATATCTGCCTCCCTCAGAACATGGTGCCCAGACACATCTAGACACAGACACAAGCCCAATGCCACACTGTGGGTGTAGTAGTCATTAAGATTTTCCGATTGGGTTTGTTATTACGGTTCCCTTTCTCCTACCCCATCCAAGCCCAGGAAAGCACTATTAACATAAACTGCTTTGTTTAACTCATTGTTTGCTAATAAGGAAGAAGTTGCCCTTTCTAAGTGCTCAGATCTGTGTGTTTGGTTTTCCCAGGCTCTTGGAGAGGTGTGCTTATGTTTTACATGCCTTGTTAAGACTAACAAGTTCCTGACAGAAAGGTTACACAAATAAAATCGCTTTATGGAGATGAAGAAATGAATCTTCAATTTAGAGTTCAAGCCAACTATACCACTGTGGGTGCAGAGATCTCCCTTGACATCTCTCAAAACACCAATTTAGACTCCTTCTTTCTAGCATCTGTGCTGAAGAAAGAAGGAAAAATTAAATCAAGTCAAATCTGACAAAGTATGTGAGGGCTGACACAGCTGTATAATTTCATTATACTTTGATACATCTCTTTGCAGTCTGCAAATTCTGCTGTTTACCTACAGAGTTTTCCAAAGACCATTAATAAAGTCCTACAACCACTTAAAAGCAGACTGAGACCTATAGTCTCTGCATCCACTTTTTTCTATAAACTGAGCTGTATTTCACTAAATTTTATACTAGTCAATTACTTTTCTTTATAGGAGACTAAAGGCAATCACATTTTCAAATGAAAAGGGCTTTCATGCTTAATGAAAAGCTGCTCTGGCTCTGACGGTACAGTAGAATCTGCCCACACCGACATTCACCCAGGAGCCAGGGAGGAGTGTTCATTTTTCACATTTTATAGCCTGGCAGCTTGGCAGTGACTGCATCCAAGTTTTATTTGCCTTCATTCTGCAATCGCTGTCCACATCTCAGTGAGCAAGTGCCACAAAAACACAGTAGGAACCTCTGAGTATTGTCTCAGCAGGACAAACCATCGCACTTCACCCTACAGAGCCCCTCAGACTGGAAATTTGCTTGACCTCCACTGCCCCTTTTATTGTGTGGATAAAGCGAACATTTCACTTCCCGCGCTATCAGACTTGGCCTTTTGACAAGCATTTGTCTGCAATATTAAGGCAAGATCCTGTTGGTTTTAACAGCTTTTCAGCCTTGTATGTTTTGGCATCATGAAGTCCAACCAGCGGTGGTGATCTGATACCATCTCTGAAACACCTCTTGCTATCAGAGAATGCCCCAGTCAGGGAACAGCAGTCGTGTGAAGGAAGGCACTTCCTCTCCCTACCCCCATCCCAGCATTTTCATGCCAAAACTAATGAGAAAATACATACACTGAAAGGTATCAACACTTGTCCGTATAAATATATTGTTGTTCAGTAAACTATTCTCTTTGCATATAAAGAAACACCTTGCTAAACGACAATAGCAGAGATGAAACTGTGTTTGCATCAGCTGAAAATGACGATGCTTTCTTAATTCACATTGTTCACTCTATAGTAGCAACAAAATGTAAGTTTTTGCGGTGGTTTTACTCATGTGAGTCTAGCAAAACACACAAATGTTGAACAAGAAATGCATTTGATATTCAGGGGTGACCCAGGAACACAAGGAGCCTAATTCCAGCCTGATTGGAGTCAGGAGGAAGATTCCTACTAAAACATTCAGGTCCCCTGGGACAGGCCCAAGATGACAACAGTGAGATAGAGAAGATGGGCCATCTCCCATAATCTGCCAAGCCTTTGCTGCCTATAAAAATAAATGCAACAGCAAGAATCGTCTGTAGTCTTAGTCCTCATGCTGAATTGTCATGACTGGCTGCCAAAAAGACATGTTGTAATTCACTGACTTAGCAATTTTTTGATGCACACTAAAATGACCAGTGACATTTTTACAAGTGTTTCCAACAGACCTTTAGGCTACATCAATATCGCTAAGTGAAACAGGGGCAGGGAGCGAGCCTGCATGCTGGACAGTTGTGTGAGACATGCTCCCTGGCACAGTTTCAGCCAAGGCCAGCTCCACACGTGTATCCCACATAACAGTATGGGTAAAACTGCACCTTATTTGGCTCCCTCCCCACGACACAGCCCTCCTGCACTCTCCCGGGGGGCTCGGCACCCTCAAGCACCCTGGCTGCCCTTGCGCCGCGTGTGCAACACGCACCCGTGGTTTCATGCAGTGAGAATACCACGCTGATGGGCCGTAACACAGTCCTCACATTAGCTCAGGCACTTTGAACTGTGACGAGGGGACAGAAAAAATCATTGCTAAGTTTAAGTTTGCAGTGACCTCGCATGGGACCCAGAGAGCCACAGTGTACAGCAACTTGTGGATGAAGTGAATCTCAGGGCCAGAGAAGAGCCTCGACCCTGTTTTATTTAGCAGGACAAAAGTAGCCCAAGTCATCCGTCTATGGGACCAGGAAAAATTGGAGTTATAAAGGATGTTCAAATCCTCTGCCTTATGGTTTTTCATATCTGCCCTGTTCTTTCATACTCCTTTGTCAGTAAACTTTTATATAGCACTTTCAAAACCACCCTGCTTGCCACGTCTGTAGTGTTTGCTACTACTCTCACTAGCATTTGTTACAATAAGCGGTGTCTTTCTTCCTCTGCAGTTCGTCTCTCTTATTTTCATGCTTTTCACTTTTTTCTTTTAATAATGAAATATACATATTCGGCAGCCACAATTTAATGCAATATGACCAATTTTTTTAGATTGAGATTAAGAATTGAGAACGCAATTAAGCCCAACAAAGTTACTGGTCAAAAGTATAGGAACTGTATATTCTGCTTTCTTTAAGCACAAAAACAAGCAATTTTTTTAGCTCCAGTCAGGACCAAGTGCCTGTTCTCTCAACAGATTTGCAAACATTTTGATCTGATTTCAGACCTCTGTAACACACCGTGGTGGTGCCTGCATGCCAGACTCCTTGAGCCTTGACTTTTTTCCTTAAATACTGGAGAACGACAGGCTAAAAAGCCAGAGTCCTAACCAGAGGATCTTTTGCTCATGTGCTCTCTCAGTGTGAGAAAAGGTGAACAAAAATTGCTTTATGTGTGAAAGAGAAAAAGGAAAGGATGTCAGTTAATTAGAGGCAGACCCACTCCCAAGCATGTTGCATGAGCTTGAGGGATTGCTAATTGCAAAATTCCTCAAACGATAAAACGTTTCCTGTATGTAACTAAGCGTACAGTGCAGCCTACAACAGCTATTGTCAAAACACAGAACAGGCCTTGAATTCAGCTGGGGTTTTGGATGAACAACTGTCAGAGGGAATCAGAGAAAAGCCTTATGAATGGCTTGAAAGGCCAACAGGAGACGTGAACTCCAGAGCTGAGGAGTATGTGGAGAAAGAGATGTTTCATTATGTAGCCATGACCTTGAGCTACGCCTGAGGATTTCTTGCTTCCAAACTAAAACTAACTTCCGGCTTGTGGGTGAGGAGTGTTAGAGAAAAAGGACAAACACATAATTAAACAACAGCATTTCCTTCCTCTTCCCCATTTCTGGTATTTCTGGGCTTGAATTGCTATTTATTTTGGTCCTTGTTGCTGAGCCAACAGGTAGCAAAGTTGCGATACAAAAAATATAACAGTACGTTCCTCCCGTCTCTGCTTGTTTATGCATCATTCAAAAGCTTCACCAACTTTCATAAAACTGCAGCAGATAACAGAATGGCCCAGAAACAGTTTTTTTGTTCTGGGGAGTTGAATATAGCTTGACGTTTGTTTTGTTTAGGCTGCAGACAGCACTATTAATGTGCAGATTTCTTAGCCTCCTCTTCATTTATCCAATTCAATACAATAAATAGCAGAAATCTTTTAAAAAAGGAAGTTCACTGGTTTAAAAATGTCTTGCTTCTTCTGCTTAAGGCTCAGACTCAGAACATTAAGCATCAAAGGGCAAATTCTGACTTACCCAAACATCCATGTCATTCAAGCAATGATAGGATGACTATTCAACGAAAAGCAGGACAAAGCTTTGCAAGAAGAGGTCCTGGAGCGACTTACATGAAGAAAACCTTAGAAGAGACATTTCAGAGATTTTTAATTGTTCTAACAGAAAGTTGAGATTTGCCTGTTACTTCTGTGGATTAAAGCAACAAGGCTCTCTGTCAGCTTCTGGGAATGGGAAATGAGTGTCCTCAGCATCTGCTCCTGCAGTGCGACACCAGCGACTCCCTGCAGCAATAGCTGGCCTCCAAGCACCCAAAAGAGGACTATTTGCAACAGAAGGGGAGCAAATAAACCTTAATGCTTATTTTCTTCTGCAGACTCCATGGGGCTGGTGGGGAATCAACATGTGTTCCCCATAGCTGCACTTCTGGGATTCCCACACTTCTCTTGGATTTCATCCATTTCCCGCCCACCCACCCTCCTTGGAAATGAGGACATGTTCTGAACTCCCTGGAAAGTATGGAGGAGAGCTGCTGGGCAGCTTGCTGGTCATAATCCAGCTTCTGCATTGGAGGGAAACTAGGAAAACCTCTGGGGTAAAATCAGGTCTGATTTTTGAGCCCGAGCTTATCATGCTTACTTGAAATAAGTTTGCTGAGTGTATATCGACCACAAAAGCCAGGCTATTAGTCTGAAAGAGACAAGCTACATTTTACCTCATTATCTCTGAGAATAAAAGCCTACATAGATTTTGGCAAATATAGCCCAATATTTTAGTATCTCTTTAAATCTTGCTTATTATATAAATGACACTTGAAAGCACTTTTTATTGCAGTTGGCATTTTACCTAAGGTCATAACAAGTTGCTTCCCTAGTAAAATGTCTTTTTTTTCTAACCACAAGGATATAATTCAGACTTTCAGATTAAAAAAAAAAAAGTTTAAGTGTTAAAGCAACCCTCTGGGAATAAGAAGTAGGATTTCCCATCGAAGAGAAAGCAGTCACTTCAGAGTGCTGAACTGGCAGGACACCAAGGCCTGTAGTACTTCCTACAGACAACTTTCCAACACAACCTTTGAAAGAAAAAGTCACTTTTTCACCCATTGAGGTAATCTATGATAACAGCAAACTCTAAACAAAAGGAAAATCAACCAAAGGAAGTCTCTGCTAAGACATGAGGTGGCACATTATTTAGTGGGAACGAACAAAACTAAAGAGGCAGCACTGGCTGTGTACATGCAGATACAGGCTCTCCGAGGTGCAGAGCCTTATGCCTGCGTTCACACTGCGTGACTCATTTGACTCCAGAATTGATTCCCAAAGGCCTTCCGTGACATCGCATGCAGGGATTAGGGGTTATTTGTTCTGATTAATGGGACAAGAATCTGGCCCTATTAAAAACAATTTAGACCCCCGAATTTATCTGTAAATAGAAAATCATCTTAGAATTTAGCTGGTTGCAATCTGGCTGCTGGTTTAGGTCTCCTCCATGGGGTTCTCTTCCTGCAAGCCAAATTTTTGTAATTGCTTTCTATACCTTCTAGCTGTTCCTCTTCTCAGGTTCTAGTTTGCCTATTGCATTTCTTGTATGAATTTGTAGGAAAACAAAGTCAGTAATTAGCAGGCTGCAGAGTGGCACCTACTTTCTGCGTGCAGCAAGCTCTTCCTGCATATATGCATAGCATTCAAACCTTTCTTTCAAATCCACTATTTTAAAGCTGTAATTTCTACGAGCAATTGGTTTGAGCACTTGAACTGCAGCATATACATCCAGGGAACTCTTTCCTACTGTTTGTATGGATCTATAAAAACCGTGAGCCCGTACAACAAAGGTAGTGAGGAATTGAAGCCATTTGGACTTTAGGCAGCTGGCCTACACCAGCACTGTTGAAAATCCTAGTAGGTGTTTATCTACAATACGCAGCTCCTAAACACCTTTGTAAATCTGGCACTATTTGTGTTGAAGAGAATATTTTGCTGGCACACTGCAAATACACTGCCTTTTTTCATAAAGGTAATGTACATTCATAATGGTAATGTACATCTTGTTTTTTTACCCCCTGGGTAGCTATGGGAGTTCAAACAGCACAAAACTCTTCCCACTGTCTAGCCCAGGAGGTAAGGGGGAAGGCTGCGAAGATTTTACCCACAAGCATGAGGGCAGGCAGTGGCAGCTAGACTGGGTGACCATGGCAGCACACAACCGCTTCACCTCTGTTCTCACTGTGCCTGTGAAATCCGGGAATCCCATTCCAGGGAAAATCCAAATTTCACGCAAGCAAATTGTCTAAGAGAAATGTGAGATGTACCTCAAGCACACAGACTCAACGCCAGAGAACTTTGGCCTTTCTGAGTCCCTTGAAGACAGTTGCTGGGGCAGTGCATCTGGTCTCTGCTGCTGACTAGCACCAGGCAAATCACCCGTCCGTCCAGTTCGTGCTCAGACAAATTGCCACAGGAAAGAAACCAGATGCACTGCAACCATCCTGGCCTCATGTGATGTACAGGAGAGGTCTCCTGGTGTGCTGCCCCTTACCCTCTTTGTAAAGGCCAAATATGTGTTCCCCATGCCTTTATAGGAGATCACTTTCTAACCCAACAGTTCTATAATAAAACTGTGAAATCTAGATTATTTCAAACCATCAATGAACCTGTCCTTCCCACTATTGTCGCAATAATAAAATGCTTAAATACCTATAAAACACAAGCTGAAAACACAGTGTGTCCTATTAACATTTTTGATGCAATGCCCATCTGGAGTCAGAAGAATGCTGTACAATTCTCCAGACGAAGGAGAAACCACAATTATTTGACTTAGAATGTTTCCTTTTTCCTGTAGTTCTTGTGTACATTTCTTAGCTCATATCCCTAAAAAGTTTTTGTTTTTATTTTCAAAATCTACATTCCCCTTTACCTACCTACCCTCCTCATCACGTAATGGTTTTCTTTTCCTAACTTCCCCTCTGGAGGAGCATGCCAAGAATGTACTCCCTGCAGAATTTGTGTAGGATTTTATTTTCATTTTAGTTTTTTTCAGTCTTCCAGGGTTGTACATTCCAGTCATATACATTCTTTACACCCCTTCATTATTTATATTGAGCCCTGGTTATTACTGAACATTTCTCTTATTCCCTGCCATAGGCTCATGTACTTCTGCTCTGCTGTGGAAAAAATGAGCTCTTCAGAGCAAGCTCTTCAGAGTAGCTGCTCTTGATGGTCCTGATTGCTCCTGTCTTCTTCCAAAAGCACACTGTAATTGTATCTTTTGGTCCTTTGCTGTTGGGACTTCACCATGCTATAGCAGGTTTTTTGATGCTGTGTGGTGTGGGAGGATGTCTGGTGCAGATGTTCTGCGGGGCTGTCTGGGACTAAACATCTGTTGCCTGATCACCTCTGAAGACAGCAACTTTGATTCAGCAACCCATGAAGTTCCCTCTGGCCCTAGGACGCTGCAGTCTGACCTGCAGTTCTGAAAAACTTACTTCTGACTGAAATATTACCCATGCCTAGACTTTCTCCGTGACTTACAGTAAGGCTTGGTAAGAAGGTTCAAAAGCCGTTAAAATAGAAGCTTTAAATTACCTACCACAAGCAGAGAATATCACAGCCTTAATGTCTTTGTAATTTACTACCCACTTAAAAAAATGGAAGTTAATAGCAAATTTTATGGCTGAAAAGTTCTTCTCTGGAAGAGCCAAGTCATGGACTGTTGTTTGCATTGGTCAATGAAATGCTGTATATATCCCTACATGTACATTGTCTCTTACAGAGTTCACCAGACTGATGGCTTTTGCCTGCCAAAGGGAGTTAAGTGCCTTCGCAGCGTAATTCCTGCCTTCCTAACTCAGTCCGTCCTCAGGGTTTCAGGGGGTGGGAGGACATGGGGGGAAGGAGTCCTGGGGGAGCGCACCGCCGCCTTTTCACTCCTGGCCCCAGAAAGCCTTGTAGGGCCTCAGCGCGCATTAAGTTTTGTACAGCCTCTCTCCCGAGATCCCTGGGCTCTCCCGAGCCAGCGGAGGAGCTCGCGGGGCTGCGCCAGAGCAGGGAGAAGCAGGTCTCTGGGGAAAGGGCAGCCGTGGGGAACGGGGGGCCCCAAACCCTACTGCAAAATGGAGTGCCAAGTCACTCCCTGCATAGGTTTAAAACTCTCTCTATATATTAAAATATACAAAGATATAAAAAACATATATATAAAAAACATATAAAATAAGTGTATATAAATATTTATTTTTAAAACTATGTATACAGCGGCGCCCGCGCAGGAGCGGCCCAGACCCCACGGTGCGGCCGTGCGTCGTACACGATCTCATCCCGCGCGGAGCAGGGCTGGCGGCCCGCCGCCCAGCACCGGCTGGGAGCTCGCGCAGACCGTTCCCGCGGGGCGTCGGGCAGACGTTAACCCGAGGACGGCAGGGCCCGGCGAGCCGGATGCCGCTTCGGCGCGTGGCACCTCGGCGCGGAGGGCACCGGCTGCCGCTGCCTCCGGATTTTCTCACCCGGGGGGCAGGTTTCCAGCGCGCGGAGCCAAACCGCGCCGCGGCGGAGACTCTGCGGAGGACGCTGTGGGAAGGGGAGGTCCTCCCCGAGACTCCCGGGCAAAACGTACAGTCTGTCCTCTGGCATCAAGAAGGGAAAGATGAAAGCACCCCATTTCCAGTTCTGACGTTCATGGCTTTATTTGAAAAGCTCGCCCGTTCCAGGTGACTGTTATTCCCCCTGGTGTTTGTAGGCTTTGAAAAAAACCCTCACGAAATACTAAGTTAATTATCGTGGTTATTCAACGTGCCTGAGAAGGGAACCACAGTCTCATCCCTCCCGTTCCTCTGGCTGCAAATCTGTTCTCTCAGCTGCTTTGAATTTTCAGATGGTCTTAGCCAATTATGAAGATATAAAATGATGCAAGGGTTGTAAACTCTTTTTACAGAGAAACAAATTCAAACACTTGTTTCTTTAAAGTTAAGAAACAAACAAACATTTAGACACTTGTTTTAGACAGAATAAATAAATGAGGTACAGTACATCAAGCCTTACAAGATTTAAAGTATGTCTTTATAAGGTGTAAGCAGGACATTGTAAACCAACTTCCTTTGCTAAAATTCCCAAGTAGGAATTTTATGTGGCTTGTTATTAAATGTTTAGTCTGAATAAGACTAAGGAAGAACTGACTCCTCACATGTTCTTAATGAAGCCTGTAAAACAGTTGAATCATTTTATTTCTTGTGCATCCTGAACTGGTCAAAGTGTACTGAAAAAGGAAAGAAAAATCAGAACAGAAGCTTTTAGGACAATGTTATAAACAGTCCTTCCATTCATGACAGAAGCCTTCAATATCTTGCACACATGATGAAAATGTCTTAGTTTCCTTGCAATCATATCTGTCAGATTTTATTGCAGTTTTACCAGTTACTGTCTCTGTGTAAGCTCCTGCAGAGAAATTCCAGTTGTGTTTCTATGTATTAAAGGAGCCAGTTACTATTTAAAATTCTACAGAGTCTCGAACTTTAAGTGAGAGGTCCTGCCTTTCCCCATCATTACTCTTGGCTCAAATGCAATGCTTTTGTGCTCCACCAGAGCCTGGTCTAGCAGATTTAAAATAAAATAATGCAAACCGTATTTGCTTAATATGCTGTTTTCTGATTTTTTCAATAGTTGGGTGGCCATTTGTCAGTAGGAGGCAGCGGGAATAATAGTTTGGTTTGTTGGGAGCCCATTGCTTATAAAATGTTCTAAATCACAAACACAGCCAGGGATGTGGATGGACGTGGTTACAAATTAAAATGCATGTAAAAATATTACACCGAAGAGAGTGCTTGTCGTGTGTACCAACACTGGTTTTCTCCTCTAACGAGCAAGTTTGGACAGGGTTTTAAATTTGGCAGTTTTGCTTATCAGCTCATCAGAACATGGAATGAGAAAGCCAGTGGTACCAACACTGTGCTCAGCTAGTAAGTTATAGGACTAATTAGTAGAGTCCCGAGATGACCTGAGAACATGCTGGGAGAGCCACTCCGACTCACAGGCCTTCCTCGTATTCCTGGTTCGGTCAGTGGGTCACAGCCCCATGCACGCAATGAGGGACCAAGTGAGCTTTCCTGATATACCTGCTGGAGAAGAAAGAGTTGTCAGGAAACAAACTCCATGCATGTACCCCGGCCTCGTCCGGACTTGGCTTGTTAGATCAGGTGCTGTGCAGCTGCTTTTCCAGCCATCTGACAAAATCTTGCCCATCAGGAGGCGCAGCTCCCACCTCGGCCATTGGATAAGCTGTGCCTGCCCTGGGCTGGTCTTTTTGGAGCTCCCGCTGTTATCCCTGCGCGTGCAACTCCAGGGGTGCAGAGCAAGTATAAACAACTAATGGAAACCAGAGTTTTAAATTGGCTGTGTGTCCATTCAGATAGCACCCTCCTTTAAATGCTGTCTTCCACTTTCTCTAAAGAAAATACCATGAGGCTTGTTTTGAAAAAATATTCTGACACCTAGTTTGGCGAAATGAAATGACAAATGCTCGTAAATATGTATACATTTTCTTCTCTTTCTTTTTCCTTCCTCAGAATAAATAAATCAAAGCTCCAGGTCTACCTACAGCTTTCATTTCTTCAGTACAGTTGGTAAAGAAGAGAACACATAAGCCCCCCTCCCTTAGTTATTTGTACACTCTTTAGATTACCTCCCACTTGTAATTTATAGTATTCATGAAAATTACCCTGACATTTTCCTATTCATCTATTAAACCCCAGGAGACCATTATAGTTTCTAGCCATTCAAACAAAAAGTCACACCATTTCTCACACATTCCACATGGAGCCAAAAGATGCTGGCAACCCATCAACTGCAGAGCAAGCCCGTTAGCCTATTTCCTCCAAAATGTGTTTTCCTTACATTAAGATGGTGTGAAGATTTCTAATTCTTGCAGAGAAACAAAAACATTCTGTAAAAATCTAGTAAGTCAGTAATATTTCAGCATTGTGATCTGAGTCAAAAAAATTCAAAAGGCTGGGCACCTTTGCATGGAAATGAATGCACTATGTGCGATCTCCAGGGATAGTACGCAAGGATCTAAAGAAAGGAAACTAATTGCAACAGCACCTGCTGTCTGAAGTAGCCTTGGAGTTATACAGTCGGAAGGAATAACTAAATCCTGTCCCAAGTAACCATTTTTAGAGTAGATGATTGAAAAATGAAGACAGAAACTGAATTACTGTACCCACAAAGGCATAGGTCTGGCATCAGCAACAGAACTGTCAAAAGGCAATAGGCAAATACTTATATTTCAGTGAAACGCAGGCAAATACAAAGCAAATATAAAATTACTATTATGAACTGGCGGGTGAGAGGGAGAGCTACAAAACAGAGGAGAAGCCAGAAAACAAGGACTGCACAACTAGCATGGTGATAGGATATAAATCCAGAAATCTGTTTTGATTCTACTGTCCAAAACAGCAAAGAGGATCAGAAGGAGACTTCTTCCAAGCATCACAACTCCCTCAAGGCATTGTCAAAAGCTTGGGAGAAACTTTGGCTTTCATCAAACATTCTTCTCTCTTCCACTTTTCCTGCTCAACAGTCCTAGCGCCTGTGAAAAGGAGAAAGGGACAAGAATTAGTGAATACATTAACTATATCCATTTCCAGTCAGAGATTAATGTAGTTTGGCAACCTTGCTAGCAAAACAGCCAAGAACGGAACATGGAAAATAAAAGGCATCATCTTACCCTTAAATATGGCCATTCCACATCTTGGCTGAGGCACTGGAGCAGGACATTGTGAAGGATATGTCCTGTGTACTTCTGTACTACTGAGTATTCATTTCTATGCTTTTGTTTTACTACCAAACTGGGGACTGGTCACCTTAGGGTCCCGTTGCAGAGCTAGCTGCATAGAAAGCCCACTGGAAAGAAGAATTACCAATGGCTCTTGCCTGCCTGCACCCAAGTTTTCCTCCTTCTTTTGGGTTTGACTGTGAAGAATCTTGCCACTTAAGGAAAGACATGCAAAGGCCGTTTCCATAGAGGGACAGAAGCAGTCAGGAAGCAGAGCCTAAAGTGCTTTTTTTTAACCAAAGGACTGAGAAGTTTTCAAGTCAGCTGGAATGCCAGCACGAGCTGGACCTTAAGGCAGGTGTATTTGAATGCTAGAATTTGTCTGTGCATTGCTGGTGGTGGTAAAATGATGCTCTTAGCAGAAAATACAGAGACTGTGAGATAGAAAACATATTACATTTATTGAAACCTCAGTGTTTAGCACACAAAAAGCCCCTCAAAGTCACTAAAGTGCATCAGACCTTATTCATAAACCAGCACAAGAATAGAGTACTGTGTTCCCAACATTATGGATGGAAAAACCTCCCAGAACAAAGTCCCAGACTTTATCACAATTGCTTCCTGATAGGAAGCATGGATAAACAAACAGAGCCCAAGGCCAATCGAAGGCCTGCTTGGAAACCTCATCTCTTTTTGCTGTAGGTATCAAAATAGGAAGTAAACAGCTTAGAAACAGTGCTGAGAATTGCATGGAGGAAGTACAGTTTCCTCTCTGTACACTTGCTAAACTCGCTTATCTTTCATGCTCTCACCATCCCCCCCTTTACTCACTGCAGCCAGCAAGCGCTCCAAAGACCTTGCAGAAATGACCTAGAAAAATAACATTTATACAGAAATCTATCACCAGCTTGTGGCTCTGAGGAACTTTGCAGTGCTCTGCCTGAGAACAAGGGCTTGGAGAGCTCTGCTCTAATGGGAATAACTATAAATCACATCCCACAGATCCTCTCCATCTGAGGCTCAAGATTTCCACCAAGGGTACACCTCAAGTAGGAGGTGGTCTGATATCTTTGCTGAAGGAGCAATCTGTGTCTGATTTTCACCCTATTTATATTTATATGATTGCAAAGGATAAAATCCTTTGAAATACATTATAGGCATCACTTCATGGGAAAATGTTGTATTTGTTTAGTTTTCTTTGGATTTTCATTGGAAGGAGTAAAAACAAACCCAGAGCTTTCCATAGGCCATAATACTCACCAAATGCATATTGAAGATACTTTCCTGGACATACAGATAAAGCCTGTCTGATCTCCTAAACAGAGATATGGCTTTGATGAAAAGACTTGGAAACAATAAAACTACTTATGAGAAAGAACTCAGGACTATACAAGTTCACCAAGGCTTCAACCCTACACATGGAGGGCAGGCCAGAGCTCATACTTGTCCTATCACAGTTTCACTGTTATCAGGATCTAAGTGACCCAAGTTAATGCTAGTACATTAGGTCGTTCTGTTTTTTTGTTTGGTTGGTTGGTTGTTTTGGTTAGGTACAATTAGAGGATCTTCCTGACTCAAGTTCATTGTCCTTTCTCACCAGAGAAAACTTGCAAATTTGCTTGATCTGTCAAGTTACATAAAACCTACAGATTGTCAGCACTACTCATTCTTTTTCTCGCCCTTGTTTTGTGACACTTTCAATACAACTTTAAAGTGCTCAGGGATGTCCCAGTTTGATTGAGGGCTCTGAATATTAATGACAGTAATAAGCAGCAATGAAGTGTCTGTAGGATTTGGTCCCAGAGCTAGGAATCTGCAAGTAACATTCAGAAATATCAGCAAAGGACACCAAATGTAACAAGAAAGTGGATTGTAAGTATAGTATTATTAAGAAGAAGATCAAGGAAAGAGTTAATCCATTACTTAGTGAGAAAAGAAGAGCTATGAACAGATAATGCTAGGAAATCTGAAGTTTTTAACTGTTTTTTTCCCAAGCAGGTTCTGAATACAATAGACATCCGTTATGGAAGTACAGAAATTAGGTTAGAATGAGGAGCAAATGTATGTTTTTCACATGAGCTGGCTTGATGAAATTCGCATAAGGAAGAGAAGTGGTTCAAACAGCTTCAGAGCTCTAGCAGCTCTTGCTGAGAATGCCTGTTAGACAGAAGAGGTCCCACAAAACTGGAAAAAGCACAAACACAGTAGTTTAACAGGGAAGAAAGAAGAAAAAGAAGACAGAACCCAGTCAGCTCCATTCCAGTTACTGAAAAATACAAGAACAAATAAGCAACTGTTTCTAAGATAAGTAGGCAATAAATTGCAGCCAACACGGAACTGCTGAGAACAAATTGTATAAAATCCCTCCAGTTTTCTTTATGACAATAACAGGCATTGTGGGCGTAAAGAAGCCACAAATGTCATTTATATTGATTCACGCACAACAGTGTCAAAACCCTCGCTAGGCATTCTCAGAAGTTAACTAAAGAAATGTTTTCTGGATGAATCAACAATGAAGTGGGTACAAAACTGGTAGAAATGAGATGCTTAAGGTAGGTCTCAGGTTTTCACTACAAGGAAGCATCAAGCAGGATTCCCAGCCAATCTGCGCTATGTTGGGACCGATTTGACATTTTAATGAGTCATTTGGCTAGTGGGATATAAAACATTGTTATTAAACTGTCACTGGCATTAGGCTGGGAGAAGCAGTGGGACACGCTCACGAGAGCCATTGGGAATTCCCATGGGTAAAAGCAACCGAATGCACAAAGAAAGGGAAAAGGGGTTGCTTAGCCTATAGAAAAGGAAGGGCACCTGAAACATGATAACTACCTTCAAGTATGTGAAGCGTAATTGAAAAGCAGAAGGGCAGAGCCTGTTCTCCAGGCCTGTCTGCCCTCTAGAACATGGCTTAAAAGGCCTAAATTTCAGCAGGGGAGATGCCAGTGAGAATTTGTTATGTCTTTATGAAGATAAGTTAGATGAGCATGTGTGTATAATTGACACTGCTTGGGGATAGACAACTGGCTAGAAGAGCAGTCATCTCCCTCCTAGCTCTGGATTTCCTCCGATTCTAATTGCAATGGAATATTTCTGTGAGTTATAAAAAGGAAAGCAAAATCTGGGATGAATGTGTAAAAGATGTATAGACATTTTACCTGGGCTGTTTTCATCTGGAGGTTGAGACTAGTTAAATGAGAGGTGAATATTTTTTAATTTCATTTCAAATTTTAATTCAAGATCAGTTTTTCACAATGATTCATGCAAATATTTGTGACTGACTGTTCAAACACAAAATTAGCTATTTTGGAAAAAAGGGAAAATATGATCAAGAATTTGTAAACTTTTGTATCAGCCTTTCTTCATCAGTGCACTCACAGATTTTAAGATGAAATTTAACACTGGCAACCATTTGGGAATTCCAGATGTTTGTATACCTGAAGATCCAACAAGTAAGCAAAAAAAACCCTAGCAGCTGCAGACTATTATAATCTCTGGGAGTGGGAAGGACAGACAGCATGATTGCCTTGATCCCATTTTTTAAGGAACCAATCTAAAATTGGCCAAATTATACAAAAGAATATTATAGAAAAAAAAATGAAGAAAAATTTTAGAATACGAGGCCTTTGTGAATCCTGACGTATTAAAGAGACAGAGGCTGAAGTGCCTGTGAGTTGAATACAGAATATTAAACCCATGTTAGCAAAATTATGTATTTCCCACACACAGACTGAATCTCCAAAGACCTGCTGGAAACAAAAGCTGGTTATTTATAAGGGGGACACGCTCACATTCTTCTCTAGATTCAGTTAGGAGTTAGGGCATGGTAAGTACTCAGAGAGCACTCCCAGAAGCCTGAAATTTTCTATCCAGCAGAGATTAGAGAGACATGAAAGATGAGAAATTGATTTTCACTGGGAGGAAGTGGTGGAACAAATCTTTGTTTTTCCTCGTGAACACATAGATTACCATAATAACGATGAGAAACCAAAGGAGCAGAGGTTCAGATGCTGCTGGACAATGACACCTCAATAAGTAGGAGTACTTGGCAGTTGAGGTGTGAATCCTGAATGAGTATATGCAGGGATGAACTGATAGTATTTTAAAGGTGTTCCCACACATTTATTCCCTCTCACCCCCTCTGCGCTGCCATCCCAGCCCTTCACTCCTTCAGAGTCCCCTCCTCCAGGCATGACCACGTCTGATGGAGGAGAAAGAAGCATCCTGCAAGGCAAGGAGGTCTCATAAGCAAGAGATTTAATAACGAGCATGGGGAGAAGAGTGTTACCTCTCTCTCTTCTCCTTAAAAAGTTTCAAATGGTCTTGGTTCAGCCCCCTGAAGAACAGGAATATGTTGAAATATTTAAAAAGAAAAGGGTCGCGGGATGGAAAAATAGTTTCCTGCCAAGCTTTAATTTCAAGTCCATTGAGTCAAGCCATTCTGACCTCACTGTTTAAATTTCAGATTTACTTGGCTAGCCTTTGGGCTTTTGAACTGGAATTACTTACCCTGTCCAAGCATGGCTCTGCAAAACTTCCTCCAGGAAGTCTCAATACTGGTATCACGTTGAGAACCTGACTTTCCACTGGGTCAACGGCCAACACTTGGTGTCAGTGGGAAGTTTGAGTGCACATATAAGCAGTTCTTTAAAAATGTTCTTTTCTCTCAGCCTAAGCCCGTGGTGAATACTGTTCTCTCCCTCTTAGGGCACTGTAGTCACTCCATTGGAGCTAGTCCTACATGGCTTTATTTGCAGTTCTTCTATATGCAAAGAAAGTTCTTAAAGGAATGTAATTTTTGCCATGAAAGTCACAAATCTTGTGTTGGGAATACATGCATCATTTCAGTATTTCAGCTGAATAACAGTTTTCAGCATATTTTTTATGGCTTTGTGATAATAAAGTAACTTTTACTATGGAATGGAAGTTGCCCTAGAGCAAAGTAAAACAAGTTATATTTGTATTATGTAAAGTGTTTTGTGATGTGAGAAAATATATATAGACTTTTTTTAAAAGAAGAGAAAAAAATGTTTTAGTTCATGTTTGGAAGTTTGGATTAAGTGCCAAGCTTTGATTGAAGGGAGAGCTTAATTTGAACACCTGAACCAACAACGGATATTTCAAAATCCATCCATACATATTGCATTGCTTTTATTTGAAAGTTCAGAAAATAATGGTGGTAAGAATTTAAGTAGCATGTTAAATCTTCAGCCAGTCTTTCCACTCAATATATTTGTTAAAATAATGTGCTGAAGCAGCAGGAATTTATTATTGGGCTTTTTCACACAAGACACACCTTGAATTTTTCCATTCTAAATCTTTTAACAGATGCACAAAGTGGTGAAGTGCTTCACAGAAAAAGTTATATATGTAATTGAAATTCAAATAGTCACATAATAAAGATATGAAATATCAGCTGTTGAACTAGATCTTAATTAGTTTCAGATTTCAGTGTAACATTTTTAGGTGTTTTTGAAGTCAAGAGTCCTATAAAATAAAACCTGCAACAGACATTAGACTAAGAAGAGAAGTCATATACTCAGTAAGTTTCTGAATTTTGAAAAAATAGCTGTTTTAAGAATCGCTTTTACAATTTCAAAACACTGGTATACTAAGTGTTTCATGTGTATCCTTTTAAGCAAATGTACCACTGTAGTTGACCCTGCATTTACTGATAGACTGACTGAAGTGGTGTCAGAGACACAAAAATCTCCCTTACTTTGCACAAGAAGTAATGGGACATAAAAATGTATATTTTGTCTGGACAGATGAAGTCAGGTGACAGTATAGAGAGCTTGTAAACCTATTGCTTGACCAGGATGTACAATGTCTTTGATTTCAGAGATGTGCATACAAAACACTAGAAGAAATGTGCGGAGATCAGGTACCCACATTGCAAATACAGCCGTGTAGCGGGTGCTGCACCATCCAGCGCTGGCCTCTGTTCTTGGCATCGCTCGCGGGCTCGGATATCACCTCTGGCATAACGCAGCTGACACATGAGCTGCTGGAAGGGATTCAGTCGGACTTCCTCTTTTCCTTTTTCCTTTCAGCCCAGGACCCCAGCTTTTTCCCAAGGGCCCCTTGCCTGCACCCTTGCAAAGTCCCTGCCACCCTCTTTACAGTGACAAACCTTTGCTCAGGACCATCCACATCAGCTTTAGCTTAAAGAAGATATCGTTATATTACTCAAAGAAATGGCTGATTGGTTCAGAGATTACATTAAAATTGAAATACTTTTTTTTGGGGGGGGGGGGGTTGCAGCATGACAGCTAGTTCTCTGTATACTTATTTATAACCCTGTCCTTCCCAAGAAGCATCCTGTCGTTCATTCTTAGACAAAGCACATGTTGTTTGTCACTAGCTCAATGCCTACCTGGATCAGCTTCGAGGCTCAAATCTGAAAGAGGCAGACCCCTGTGCAGCTTGAAAAATTCTAGTAGTAAGTCCTGGCTTTTAAGATGTGCCTAGCATCTTTTGGTTTCATCTCATAATATCGGGGATGTAAAAGAGCATGTGAGCTCTTCCTAGGAATATTGAAACAGAAGTAACTGCACACTACAGTCCAACAACTGTTGAATCAGTAAAGCTAAAAGTGACTCACAATCTTATAACAAGGTTTGCATTTTTCAGATTGGAGTATGCGTATGGCACCTAGTTAGCTGGGCTGCGTATTCTAAGTCCTAGTATTTCATCAAACTTCTGAAACAGCATCTCGGGCAGTGAAATAATTGTTGGCTACAAACTGATATTAAAAAATTAAGTTTCTAAAGTGTTATGCTCCACAATGAAAGGGTTATTTTTGTGGAAAGACTAGAAAGAATCTTTTGATAAGGAAATAAGCCAAATAGCAGCAGAAAAATAATGTGAATTTCACTGTTTTGTTATTATGATGTTCTTCTGGAAGCATGTCTTATTTCCCAGCAGACTGCATACTGCTGAGCAGAATCCACTGCCTGTGGGCATACTGAAAACATTCCTGCCAGTTCAGGGCACGTTTGCCAATTCATTCAGCTCGCTGTTTGAACAAGAGAAACCAAGTGTGAGAAATGCAGAACAATGTTTGCACTCAAACAAGATTAATCCCATTCATTTCTGTGTTTTAACCTTGTCAAAGAATTTCTGCCTGAGTAATTAAAGTTTGGATAAGGTTTCACTTCCAGCTAGGAGTTGTTTAGAAGACAAATTGAAGAACTCTGGGAGTATTTGGTAACAAGACTAATTAGGCAGTGAACTCAGCATTTGCAGAAACAAAACAAATTTGTTGCTGCATTGCTGCTGTTAGAATCCCTTAAAATGCAGAATTTGTGCAAAAATTTCATCTATCATTAATTTAAGTAATCCTTTAAAAGAGTGGATCTGTCACAAGATTTGATAGCACTGATACTAGAGAGCAGATTAAGCTTTTAAAGGCAGCTCAGTGAAGAGCTGGACTATCATCAAACATGGGAAGAAAGGATACTTTAGAATGCAGGTGCATCTGAAATGATTCAAGAAACCTGGAATGGCAAAAAATGTTTGATCTGGTTTAGAATCTTTGAACACTAATGGAAGGATGAACGCAAGACAACTTTCTTGAATCATTGGAGGATACTGGAGAAGAAAATTTGTGGCAGGAAAATGTCTGTGTCTACAGCAAATGCTGAAACTACATAAATGAAAAATGGCGCATTTTTAGTGCAGTTAATTTCAATATCAATATATGTCATCCTTGGGGAGAAAAAGGAGGTCTGCAAATGTATTTTATTGTCGTTAAAATGTGTACGCTCCCCCAAAGCAGGGCAGATGGATAGCTTACAAGTCCAACAGGTAGTCTCCAAAGAATGCAGCAACTGGGAAGAACAAACACTGCTCTGAACAAAGGGCATCAAGAAGATCACGTAGCTTTTGCATTAAATGACCCTGGCGGATTAAATACCTAAGATATGAGCATTTTCAAGCACAGCAAACATAGTCAAAGAAGCTGACGTTTAAAGCCCGTTTGTGCTAATGCCTGTCACAGATCGGCTTTTAGCCATGTGCAAGACTGTACTCACTTGGGAATCAGGTATGGTTGCACGTATATCTTCCCTGTGAACTGCTCACCCTGTCTCAGATACTACACAAATTTGATCGTTTCTTAAAATGCTCCAGTGTAAGCTAGGAGCCCACATCCTAGTTTCAATACAGTGATTTGCTGCTTAGGAACGTAAATCACTTTGCATCATGATCTTTGAGAAATATAGGTCAGCCCAAGGGGTGAAAGAATAATCCTTATTGTCCCGAACTGCTCCGAGGGCCACAGGGCAGGTGACCTTCACCCACATGAGCAGAATGTGTCTAGCCCAAGGAGCAGGAGAGCAAATGAGCAAAGGTCAGTTTGGACTGAATGCATTTCATTTACACGTAGGGGAGGCATGCCCGCAGCCAGGCTGCTGGCGAGGCCCAATGCTGAGACAACTGGCAGAACGTATCACTGCCTTTCGAAAGAGAGCATTCATTGTTAGGGGCTTTTTTGTTCCTTTATTTCATATACATAGGCACCATCTATGCAAAGGCCTGGGTTGTTGGACCCTCCTGGAGGAGTGAAATAGTAGAAGTAGTATCAAAGATTTTAACCCACTAATGCAAACAAATTATTTCAGCTGTAATACGACTCAATTTAATTACCTGCAGTTGAACTGTTTTTAAATAAAAACATTTTTATGAGGTAGATCTATCTAGACACATGCCAGAAATACCACCTCACAGGAGTGGAGTTAATTATAGCTAGCAGTCTGATCCCCATCAAGGAAGGACAGTGTTGGTTTTAATCTACAGCCATATATCAGCCCATATGGATCTGTTTCAAGCCAATTTTTATGCAAGTACTACCCGGGGAGGGCTCTGGAAAGTCAGATTTGTTCTCATCACCTTGCAAGCAGAGTTAGGAAACGTGGAGAGCATTAGGGAACCAAGGAGATGTGGGTCCAAGAGACAGATGTTAGCAATGTGAAGACGAATAAGGACCACTTGCTGACCCAGGCAGTTTGTAGACACTTGGCTGCCTACTTTTCTCAATCTTTCATTTTATTTTGCAAGATAAATCTTCTATTGCCCTTCTTCCTGAAAATTCAATTCTGGCCTGCTTGCTTGCATGCAGATGCAAAGGCATTGCTAAGGAGGGGCAGATACACAGACAAATCATGCAGTATTTCCTAAGAAAGTTTTTCACCCAGGCATAGATTTGTAGCATATTACTGTGAGCTCCTTAAAGTAAAATCTACACTTGAGCATTGTATCTCTAGGGGCAAGAGAATATTTCAGAGTTGAGCATCACATAATTTCCAAATTGTCAACCCAAATTTTAAAAGTTTATAACCAGTAAAAATTATATTAAATTTAATAATTGTCACTGGACTAGTTCAAGGAAAACATAAGTAAACAACGGAATTACCAATAATTATTCTGAAACAAAATCCACATTCCCACCTAGCTCCTTCACACATTTGGGACTGCCAAATGACTTGATTATTTACTTTTACTAGATAGCATTTACTGATTCCAGTCAAATCAGTAAAAAGCAAAGAACTCAGTTGTGCAGGCAAACAAGGGGAAGCAAATGAATAATATGAGTTGAAAACATTATCTACATTTATAGCATCCATATTTTGGCAATGAGTATCGATCAGCAATATCAGAGTGCCTTTAACAATGAGAGTCAATTGTAATCAATTGCTTGAAGCATGAAATTTTGAAATCAGGCATTTATTACTCAGCTGAAGTACACTAATCATGAAGTCAATTATCATTACTATAATATGCTTAAAGCCAAAAGTAAATGTGATTATGAAATTATGCCAAAGGATTACATGATATTTCAAGTAAGATTCAATTCAATTAAAGGAAACTAAGATGTAACTTCATATTCAGATCTCTTAGACTAAAGACTCAAATGAATAATTAGATAAGATGGTAATTGCTTAAAATCTCAAGACAACACCCTGTCAAACAACTAGCAATGCCTCTCAGTGCTTCTTCAAGGAAATCTTGCCCTAGGACTAATGCCAGGATTAAGAACATAACGTCATATAACAATTACTGCTCAAGGCTATGGAGTAGTCCTATTTACAGGTATAACTGAACATTGGTACATTGTAAATGCTGGATTAAAATAACTCCATCCAGATGATTACAGATCATTACAATAACATTATGGAATGAGACCAAGATAGTGTTGCACACACTGCATTTGTTGGTTACACAGGCTGGTTTTATTGAACAAAGACTGGACCTTTAATTTTTTCAGTATTCAGAAAAACATATTTTTGCAAGAGCACATATTTATTCCTCTTGAAACTCGGGGGATTGCTTGTGGTATCTGCAGCAAAAAGCATTGATTTTTCTGGTTTCTCCAGCACTGGGTCAGCTGGGTGGACTCCATCTGTATGCCAGCTCTCCGAGGGATCTCTTTCAGGCCGTTCAGAGGAAGAGTAGAGAAGCTGTTGGAAAAGAAGAGGTCCTGGTCACTCTGATCTTCAGAAAAGCTGATTCTTTCCCAAAGTTTTTTATAATTGTGATATTTTACTTAAGTGTTGCAGCCCAAAGAGCTCCTGTCTTCAAAGGATGTTTTGGAGAAGCACATCCTGCAGCCATGGAGTTCAGTCCCTGCTCCACAGTCTGCCTGAGAAGAAACTTTGGTTTCAGACAAGGCCGGGTGCTCGAGCCAAGCTCAAGCTCTTGCAAAGTCCACTTTCTTTTATTCCAGCTCTTCCTGCAATCCTGAAGACTAACAAACTAGAGCATAGGAGATAACCTGCCTTAGTAGTTCTTGCCCAGACGCAATCGTCTTCTTGTATCTGATAAATTCTTCCATCTTCCCTTCAAATGTAGGAAGATTGTATTCTCACTTTGTTAAACAAGTCTCATATTCATTTTTAAGTATCATAACTATAAATAGAATACCCTACATAGACTGAAAATTCTGTTTGAAAAGTCTGTATGCCTAGAAAATTTTGAACATGTAATGCAAAAGAGTATGATTTCTAACTAACAGCATCTTCCACCATTGCTTCTTTCAGGAGTGATGCAAACAGATATTTTGATATGTTTGTTTGTATTAGCAGCTAAATAATAACTCTTACCCAGCAAAAATGCCACATAGTTAAAAGCTGTAAAAAAAGTTAGCTCTGCATTCTTTCAGAGTTTTTAGCTTTCTTACAAAGAATAATTGTAATTTTCAATCTTTGGAGAAACTATATAACTCTTTTTTCACTTTTTAGAGGTTTCTTTTTCAGAATGAGAAAAAACTCTCAGTGTATGCATGTCTGATTAAAAGTCTGAGTAATCTTTTAGGAAATCTCCTGTATATATTTGCTTCTTTCAAGTCCTTAGCAAATGTATAAGTTTTAAGCATGGCACCAAACTTGCTGATTTGTGCGAAAATAAGGAAATACTCTCCAATACTAAGTTTCAGGATTTGTTTACTGTCAGCAGTAACAATAAATTCATGATTTCAGCCTTCCTGAGAGAGTCATAAATACCTTTTGTCAATGCACAGTTCTAGCATTTGCAACATAACATTACACTCATGGTAGTATTAAAAAGTTCAAATTGCATTATCCTCTTAGGAAGCTTTAAAGCAGCTCTTGGATCGCATTAAGATATCAGTTTTGGCATCAAACAAAAGATCAATGGTTGGTCGTTCCCCCGTGGACGACTATTTACTAAGCTGGTTTTCTGAATAACACACAGAAACAATAGAAGATGCCGCTTACAGAACATAATTGCAGCAGTTCAGCAAAGCTAATGGAAATAAATGTCAGTGTTCTTTGTTTGATTAAAATATTTTCTGGTTAAACCAAGCAAGGACATCCATGCATGCACAAGGAACAGATCTGTGGGGAGAAGATGTGGCTGTGACACTGAAGCCCAGCAATGAGACTGTAACGGTTGTTGCTGGTGCTCTGTGTGTGCCTGCACAGCTATGACTAGCTGTCAAAAAGCAGCATGTAATCCCGGGAGAGGCTGAATCCTCATCTGAAACTGAAGAAAAACATGCTGAGAATATGTATACACGTGATTCTAGCCGCAATATTTGTGAGATAGCTTCTACATATCATATCAGATTTTTTCCTGAGTACAGAATGTAGCCCCCTCTTCCTCATATTATAACCCCAAAATATTACAAGGCTGATAAATTAATCCCTGTCAGCTGTGACAAAATATGCCATAAAACTTACTGAGTCATAGGTAGCACTCCTCCCTTCAAATTAAACAAAAGTTAGGCCTGAACTTGAGTTTAAATGCTCAATTTCAGATTTTTTTTTATTGTTCCCAGACTCATTGTATTCTAAAGAAGGAATTGCAAAGAAATCAGTAAAGCATGTTGCGAAAGATCAGAAACATGCGATAAAGTGTGAGAACTGGGATGGAATAATTTTAATGAAAATCATGCTTTTCTATCATTGTTATTCAGAGGAACAACTAAAAGGACATAAAATTAATCCTCTCTGCCAAAATTAAGCAATGAATCTTCCTAGGGGAAATCCTCAGTGGAAGAATATACAAGCAGAAAAGCACAGTGTATTTGAGGCGGCTTCTCTAACTTCTCCACATGTGAAGCTGTCACATAAAGTTTTATGGGCCTCTTTTGAGACGCTATAAGGAAGTTTTTGTTAAGTGTATTGGAGATAATCTGAAGTCTTAAAAGGGCTTTCTTAATACAGTGAACATCAGTGCCCTCCATGCTACCATAAGTGTGTTGTAGAAACACAGCAGATTCTCTTTCTCTGTTTATACATAAAAAAGCTGTATTTTCACATGTAGAGTGACCATGGCCCTCTTCAGACTGTGTATATTTTTTTCAGCATCTAATACAGATAAATAGCCTCTTCATGGAAAGGGCAGGCCATTACATTGTACAGGAAAAGTGTAGAAGCTCCTGCAACTTATAAAGCTTTTCTGGATACTTAGTGAGGTTTCTCCACTCTTGATGGAACAGATAGATAGGAATTCCTGCCACTCTTACAGCTCCTTCCTCCCAAGTTCTTTTGTTATCTCCTGTTAAATTCAGTCCTTGACAAAGTTTGAAACAAACTGAAATCTCTCTTCTCAGGTAGCAGTCTTCCGGAGGGTTAGGAGTTCATGAGTTCACTACTATTGCAGCAAAAACTCAAGTCCCCTTTTTCCTTAATGTTAAAAATATGCAGAAGAAAAAAAAATACCAAAAGGCAAAATACAAAGCTTGCTGACGCCTTTTAGGTTAAAAAAAAAACAAAGACGGCATAGACATGTTCATTATTGAGACTGCGGCCTCTCAGTCTGCCAAACCAGTGTTTATAAAAAGATCTTCTACACCCATGTAAAAAGTTCTTCTCTGGTTCACCTTCCCCAGGCCATGGCTAGATAGGGAAAAAAACAGTCATGAGTAAGGAAAAGACCCTTTAAATAGCCATTACCCCCTGCAAATGGGGTCAATAAAGCAATAGCTTACACAGCATCAACCAGTAAAAAGCTTTGGTAAGAAGTCAAGCCATAACCACACAACAGGCTCCATCCCCTATTTGAATTTCTAGCCCAACCACATCTCTCCCACAGGGACAACAACCGGCAGGAGTGCTGTCCTGGCAGGGTCAGCCCTGAGTCACCCTCAAGCCTGCGTACTCCCAAGCACCGAACGCCCGCTTGTGCTTGGAGCTCACTAGATGCAGCTTAGTATCACCTGAAAGGAGCCCAGTTCACGGACTCCAAGACTCCTCCACAATGCCAACCAAAGCACAGTGAGTGGGGACAACTAGGAAATTTGCTTGAAAAGCATACTTTCGCACTAAAATGCTAATGGAGAGGCACCCTTTGTGCCTAGAGACACTGTAGTCTTTCACTGTAGTCATTTCATTTGGTACCAGTACCACATTCAGGGTGACAATATATAAAAGATGGGTACCAGCAGCTGTTTTTCCTGCAAAGTACTCTCTCTTAGAGGCTCAGACCTTGCCTAATGGGTGAGAGACCTAGGTGGTATTTAGCTGCTCATTTACTAGCCCCTGGAAATGACAGGGCTTCACAGTCAACCAGCTGAGACTGAAGTGCTTCTGAGCACATGTGAAAGCTTATTTCTGAGCGTACCAGGAGATACAATACAAAATAAATCCTGGCTCACACATCACAGAAAAGCAGACAGTCTGAGCTGGAAGGTGCTGCCCCACATGGTATTAACTATCACCACCGGTAAGAAAGAGGACAGCCAAAATATACCTTTATTTCTGACAATACATCTCAAAGAACTTAACTTCTTTTTGGTAGTTCTCAGTTAACTCAGCAGAGGGTGGCCAGCAGGAATGTGAGATAGTGAATCCTACACAGAAATAAAACCTATCAAAGGTGGGCTTTAAAAAAAGGACTGCAAACAGAAAGTGACACCAAAGAAGAGTCTGTGCTCACACCTAGTCCAGAATTGCCCACAGTCCAGAATTAAATGTAGGAAGGTAGGTAGCCATTTCATTTTAAAAACAAGACTGAGAATCAAAAATCTTGAAAAGAGACTCAGTGCAGAAAAGCCTGGACTGCCCCAGGTGAAACAAGACGAGCACTGCAGGGGTCTGTGGCATGGCTACTGGAAAGGAGGGACAGAGCAGCAAACCTGGAGCCTGTCCAACAGTGACTGGACAACATTTTGGGGTAGGAACCCCCCTTCACCCGTGTGCTGCCCGAAGGAGGCCGTCTCAGCTATGCTGGCCAGGAATGGGCAGGCTCCTCCTCATTGCCAGGAGTGTTTGAAACATAGTGGGACAGGAGCAAGACTTGGAGGTGCCACAGCAGGCCCAGAGGGGAACGAAGGGGCAGGATCATCACATTACACAATCAGACTTTTATATATCCACAGTGCCCAAACCACACCATCCTTTAAAAGAGGATGACCTTCCAGGAGGAAAGCAACCAAAGGTATGGTCTTTAAAGGAAGCCAATTTACTTCACAAGCTTAAAAGAAGACCGTACTGCAGCCTTTGGGCAGAAGTCCGACTGCTGCAAAACAGCAAAACAGCTGAAATGCATTTCATTGTAAGTAAACAAAACCACAAACCTAAGCATTCAAAATAAATTTTGAGAACATAAAATAAACCTTTGCCAACAATCTGGTGCCTATTTAGATGACAGTCTTGGGCTGCTGTTATTTTAAAGAGAAAGTTTTCACAATATACAGTGATATAATACAAACACCACAATAAGCTCTGCTTTAATTAGGAGCTCTGAGCTTAGTCCCAAAGAAAAAAGAAAGTCACGTTGTGCTTGAACAGAGAAGCAGAGGAGAAAAGCAGAGGAGGAATTCCTGGCCCAGGGAATTTGCTCCTTTTAGCATGAGATGCATAAATTGCATGGATAATCCTTCTTGGATTTGGTGACTTGATCACTTTGGTGACTTGAATGGAAATGTCCTTCTTATCTCCAGGGACAATCTTGACACCATTTCCTTGTGCACGATCTTTGATATTTTTGTGTGATTCCTAAAAATCTCCCAGCTGCCTGCAGCATCTGTCTCCTCTGGATATTGCTCACCTCCAAGAGAAACACATCTGCCTTAACTATCCGGTTTAAAAACATTTATACCCTGCTCCTGCACTCATGTCCCAGAGTCTCCTTTCTCTGTTTTGCTGCCCTTACAGGCACAGGCACTGTGCAATGTGCCTGGAGCTGCACCGTTGTTCCTGGACAGGAACATGCGTGGTGTGAAAGTGCTCCATGGTGAAAAGGGGGAATAATTTTAATTCCCTGAAAGAGGAAAATGTGAAATCCACTGTGACTCAAAATGCTTCTTTGGTAACAAATCCAGCTGATATAAACTGCTCTGGAGCAAATGACCAAAGCCTTCACAAGAGCTGCCTCTGCAGTGGACAAGTACACAGGGAGCTATAATATCCCTTTGTTTTCCCATTCCTTTCTCAACCTGTTCAGCCCCAGCATCAGGCAGAGAAACGTACTTACTCAGTCCTGTCCCCTCCCCAAAAGATCAAGGAGGGCTGCAATTACCTCCATGCAAACCTTTTGGGTTCAAAATGTTTATGGTTCAAAAGGCGCTGTGGAAAGGCACATAGCAAAGCACATCCCACCATACTTTTCCAGGGAATTTAAAACATTTGCTTGTAAATATATCTGAATTTTGTTACTCAAGCTGCATTTACAGCAGAAACACAAAAAAGCAGCACACCTTCCACTTTCCCTTTCCACGGGTCCTTATCCACTGCTGTCTGGTCAGGCAAATATCTCCCCATGGGTTCATATAATGCCTTAGTGTCTGGCTTCTCAGAGATGGACAGCAGTCTGTCCACTTCCCTCTGCTACCCCACAGCAAGGTTTTCTCCCTCATTGTACAAAAGATGATTGTTCAAATACATACTCTCAGTCCCTTTGCAGTACTTTGACCCTTTCATGTGATTTAAGGAGATGGGGGGAAAGGTGAGCATCTCAGTGAAGTTGTTTAAATACTGCTCAGATGGGGGAAAGCTTAGTTTTGTTGTTGTTTTTTAAACGGGAACAGCATTGGTAACAACTCAAAGAAGGATTGAGAAGCAAAGCATCATTTGAACAAAAAACAAAGATTAATGGATTATCTATTAAAAAAGAACAATTCATGGAGCTGTGGGAATAACACAGCAAAGCAAAACTTTAAGTTAAATATCTGTGGGTTGTCTCTCAGGCTGGTCAGTCTTGGAAAGCAATAAACAAAGATTTTGGTCAATGCCCAAGAAAAACTTTACAAGGTTTTATTGCCACATTTTCAAAATGGGGGAATCTCTGCTGAGATTAAGAGGACAAAGACAGAATTTACCTCTGTTCTGACTCTGATTCAGTTTGGCAGTGTAAAAAAAAAAGGCGTAATGAGAGGCAAGGATATTTAACTGACAGAGCCCACATGCATGCCTACTGTTTTTCTTCTCCGAGAGACGTCATAGTGATTATGATGCTGTTCAGGAGAACCTTTGGCTTGTATTGGTTTGGAAACAGAAATTCTTTGCATATCATAGGCATTAACTAGCCTGGCTAAGAATTACTCAACGTTAACCCTGACCTATAAGGATTGGAAACAATTATCCCCTGATACCAAGAGCTTTTTCATTCAATAACAAAAAAAGTTATTTTTCACCCTGAACCACATTAAAAAAAAAAAAATGCTTTCCCAACCAGCCTAAATGCAAAAATGAACATTTACCCTAAAAGTAATTTGTTTAAACTGATGCAACATCATTTCTCATAATATATTTGGACTTATTTCAATGATTGTTGGAGAAAAACAACGCATCTTGGAGTTCAGAGCGCCTAGGGGCTGCCACAGCGAGTTTGCGCCATCCCCTTGCTGTACTCGGAGAGCATTGCCTCATTGGTGTGAGGTACAGCTGCGACGCTGGAGGGTCGAACACGCAGAGCTGGGCTTGGCTGCAGCCCTTGCTGCCCCCACCGCAATGCAGATGTACACTCTTCCCCCCTTGTAGTAAATGCTTGAGCCACAGCCAGCATCAGGGAGTTCCCCTCTTCAACGGGAATCGTTCACAGTGTCTCTCTGGCCTAGTTAAGAAAGTGAGGAATCCAGGATTTAAGTATCTCAATGTAAGAGATTAGCACTAGAAGAGCTTGGTTTGCAGAAACAGGAGTTTCGGATAGCAATTTGAAGCAATGATACAAGGTGCAATATGAGGAAAGAGCCTCTATTCACTTCTTTCCCAAAAATGCTTATTCATATCCTCATGTAAAAGTGCCTGAAGCACATCTCTTGGGTATTTAAAAATGAACATTTTTTTCTCCACCAACTGAAAGTGATAAAAATTTCCTATAATTTAAATTGTGTAATTCCTATAATTTAAAAAGTGTAATAAGAGCATGACACATGGTATTTCTGGTAAGAAATGGGTGTTTTGTTTTCCTGCTCAAACCACAGGATCTCATTCTGAGCTAAGGATGTCAGTAAGGTTCATTAAATGGCAGGTGTCACTCCCCAGGGGATGTGTTGGATGGGAGACCATGGGGTCACACCTGGGAGGGGGCATGGGAGACATGAACACTTGGACAGCTGGGGCTGAAACCATGGGCAGGGTTGCAGAAAGGCTCAGTTTATTAAACCGAGGATCTGAGTTTATTTCTGAGAAGGATCGAGAAAGGTTTTTAAGCTAGGCTGGAGGATTTTCTAGCCTGTAAAGGAGGGTTTCTTAGCTTTCTGGGGAAAAATGGTTGAACTGAGGAACAGAGGAGGAGGAAGGAAGTTGGGTTGCAGGAAGCTGCAGAGACATAGAGAGATAAGTTTCTGAGCCAGAAGGGAAACGTGCAGAAACTTTGCCTGGAAACTCCAGGGAAAGGCAAGACAGTGGTGGCAAGTGGTGGCACAGTTGCCAAGCACGTTAGCTGAGCACCATGAGCAGAGCTGCACTCTTCAAGATGTGCTGCCGGTGTTGCAACGAGTGGAGCAGTGACTTTTCTCCTGCAGGCTGGGACAGACAAGTTTGGGTTTAGTCACAAAGGATTTGGAGGGACGAAGAAGGAAGGATATTTTCATTCTGTTTATCATTGCCAAGAAAATCTTTGAATAAATGAGAAATCATTATTTGTTTGATATCAGACCAGACTGCATCCAGATTCTTCCTCAGTTGGAGCTCAGTTGTATTTTATTTCACTTGTCTAACGATCCTGGCCCTATCTCTGAGGGATGAGTTTGCATTTTGGGTAAGTGCATGATAAGTAGTAGGATGGGACCCCTCAACATTTCCCTGAGCAGTGCATGTAGCTGGTACCACAGGGCTGTTTTGGAGGGGGTGAAGTTGTGGGAGAGAGGGAAAATATTACATTTTTCGTGATACTTAACACACTGACTCAAAGACCATTGGGGTCTCATTTTGGCTTCATTTTTCAATTCAGCCCATAATTAATTTCTTGCCCCTTTTTCTAAAAGTCACGGGTGGGCGATCCCATTCTGCACAGAGCAGACGGCTCTGGGATATTGCTCAGACTCGTACTACCGCTCGAATTTCTTAAGTTAGAACTGAACAAACTATATTATAAAAAGCAAAGCCAAGCTTTATTTTTTTGAGGACTTCCCTGTGTAGGTCCATCCTGCCACTGTCCCACCTTCTCTCCACTTCAGAGAGAGAAAAAAACACTCAGACCAGGGCAGTTAGCAGAAGTAAAGGCATTCGGCTCCTGGCTCCCTGTCCTGCAGGGAGCCCGTGCTGGCCCGCACAACGCCTGGGCAGAAGCCAGAAGATGCCGGCCTGATCCCTTTCTTGTGCGGCTTGTTTTGCTTCCTCCGGAGCAATGCCTTTGCCAGCTATTGGGCCTGTTCTCTGGGCTGGAAAACAAGAATTTGGTTTTGGTCTGGATTTTCTGGATTCTTCACCTTTTCTGTATCTGACTTCAACTTGCCAGCCAGTTTAATTGCAGGTTTTCTACAGTTGTGGATATATCAGGTCCCCTTAAATTCTTTCACCACCTAAAACAGTTGGTCTACAAACTGTGGGTAGATATGGGACCCTCTGCCCTTCCAGCTCACGACCTCAGAGGCCATTTTCCTGGTATCACTGCTGCTTGGGGGGGATCAAGAAGCAAGAGCTGCCCTGGAAGGTCAGCCCCAGAAGGGAACCAGGCTGGAGCACAGCATGGCACAGAGGCGCATCGCCTGTGAGGCACAGCTCACAGATAAGGTGCAGAGATAAAAATAGTTCCTGGACAGAAAGCACTAATCAATCAATCATCAATAACACTCCCTACGCAGTATGATGAGGATGACTGTACTTGCCTCAGTGGACCAATGCAGGACTTCTGCATGCATGGCTGAAAGGACAACCTGTTGAGTTAGCAAGTTGTTACTATGGCTCTACTATTGGTATAGTAAAAGCTAAACAGAGATGTAAAAAGAACGATGGGACACTGCTCACTTCCCTCAGTCAGATGGGCAAAAACAAATTCTTGTCTTCATAGCACCAGAGGGAGGAAGCTTGTTTTCCACAATAGCAATATTTCTTTTAACATTTTTACAGCTCTTTACAGTAGAAAACACCTGTGGTCCAGAGAGCACTGAAGTCACTCAGCAAGGACTGGAAACATGGGCCTTTCAGTAAGCTTTCAGGACATTTGGGATCTTTCTTTTCTAAGAAAAAATTTACAAAGTTTCTAAATTCTAAAATTTATCATCTTAATATTAATCCAAATTCATAGCCTTTAGCAAAAACAATAGCTGGGAAAGCCAAGCTGAAAGAGTTTTCATCAAGCCCTGCTCGAGCTGAAAGGCAAAGTGAGATAGCCCAGGCGGCGGTGCCATCTAGCTGCTGCAGTGCCTCCAGGTGCTGCTCTTCATTGTGGTGGTGCCGTCATGTTGTTCGGCCCTTCCTAAAACAATTCAAGTTATTATTCCTGCCTCTGGAAAACAGGTTTGTTTTTACGCAAGGCACGGGATAAAAGGCTGGTGCTTTCACATCAGTTGTGTTTTATTATACTTTTGAACTGTCGTTCTTTTACTCATCCTGTTTGCCTACTACTCTTTAAAATCAGAAGCTGCTCTGATTGCTTTTGTTCTGCTCTTTCCACCAGTACTGGAAATTCTACCTGCATGCCTACACACCTTCAGCCAGTTTTCCCCTCCCTTCGACCTTTGGCCTTCCCAGTAATAAATATAATTATTTATTTCACAAAAAAAGACACAGTGTTCCTGTGCGGTAGCTTCCAGCACCTTTAGAAAAATAGATGGACAGGCCCATTCCTCAAACAATCCAGCTAGTCCTGGATTCCACACAGAGCATAATTGCACCGTTATGCCTTTGTCCTCTCTGATGTCCCAAGAATTTGACAATAAGGAATGCATTATCTATAAACTTTTGATATTTCTCTACCACTATTCAAAAAGAATATGTGAAATACTTTAGGTGCTAAGCAAGTCTTTTAATGCAGATGAGGACTGTTATTTGCAAGGGTTTCAGCAATTCTAAAGAGGATTTCATTCTGAAAGTGTTCACCTCTTAGCAGGCTCCATAAGCCACGGAAGATCTCCTGCACGCTCACATCATCCAGAGATCCAGGCTCAGCACTAAAGCCATCCAACACCTGTGCAAACACAGCTAGTATTGCACAGGCAAAGTGCCCTGCCATAACATCCACTATGCTGGGCTTCATGCAGAGGACACACATCTTTCCCAGGGGATCCAATGCAGCAGTGGTCAGTGATGACAGTGTATCTACTTGGTGAACAAACTAGCATGAAGTGATGTCAGATAGGTCTCAGCAGCAGCAGGGCATGTCCTAAATTGTGCCATGTGACTCATTTGTCCTGAGGTATTTTGAGCTGCCAACGGTCTGGTCATGGGGAGAGGTACTGCGTTCTAGTTCATTCACGGGAAATATGAAATATCTGTAACTCAGTTGGAACTCATTAGCCACTCATGATTCCTTTGCCTTTTCCAGGAACCAGAATATGCATGCAGAATACAGCTATGATCCTACATACCTGCCATGGTGTATGAAATGCAGCCAAACAGCCAGGGACTGCACTTGGCACTCAGGAAAGGACACGCTTGAGAAGGTTAATAGGCTATCCTTGAAAAATACCCAGCATCACCATCCGCCTGCTCTACCTTTGCCTGGGGGGAGTCAGTGTTGATGGACTCCTCCCCCCAGAACTCAATGAGGGGGAGGTGGTGATGCTGTGATACAAGAAGGAAATGTATCGATGAGTTAATGGCAATGACAGAACAACCTGAGCTTTTTAGAAACCAGGACAATACAATACAGAATAAGATGTTGCTACAAATTTGTCAGTAAACTGAGACCCACATTTATCTGAAGAGGATGAATGCACATAAATGCAGACAAGCAGAACTCAGAAAAGAGCTCTGTAAACTGCATTGTCTGTGACAGAGTATTGAATGCCACAGACTGGCTCGTACTCATAGATAATGAGATCAAAAAAGACTATGAAGCCCATCTGTATTATACCTTATTACATTTCTTGGCTATTGATCCCAACAATTTGCTTCTGGCCAGAACAGGATCCTCCAAAAGGCATTCCACCCTACCTTGAGTGCACATCATTGCTTTGTTTGCAAAGAGTTCGTTATGGGTGACAAAGCAAGGTGTTGGGCTGTGACTGGAGGCAGGGGTTGTAGCTTGACCTTTCACATTACAGGGAAAGTTTGATCCCTTGCATTGTAAGACCCTATTTTCAACTGCTTATAACATTGCCAAACTATAACCATTTGGAATGAAATTTTCCATGCCAGGTATCTGCCTCAGGCTGAAACTTTTGGAAAACGTCCACAAACTCAGCCGTTTCCAATAATGAGGGTAAGAAAAAATTCATTGTTTTGTCCAAGTTAAAAAGCAATTATGACCTTTTCTTTGAAAAGCTCTGGCACCCTTCTTCCTTGGAGCAGGAACTTTTCAGGGGGTTGCCTTTCATCAGAGATATGCCTTTTGCCCTTCTGAAAATCTGCCCAAATTTGGCTAAGTTATAAGTCTTTGGAAAACTGAATTTGCACATGCTCAATGGATATGTAAAAGATTCCTTTTATTTTAGAAATTGAACTCCTGAAGATTTCATCTTTCCTGAGCAGGTTTCAACCTAAGGTCACTTAGGACTTTCCTTGCAATTTCAGCTGTAGATTTCCACAGCCTACAACAGGGCCAGACACCTGAAATGAGAGCCAGGAGTCTGTCCCTTTTGCACTGTCAGTGATATTCATTGGGGTGAGACAAGGTGGAGGAGAAAATTCCTGAATTCAAATACAGAAGGGATGAGAGCCAGACGTGTGGGCAGTGATGAGGGAGGAGAAGACTCAGGAATCCTCCTGACAAAACAAGGAGAAGGAATGGGGACTTGGGGGTGGCACACAGATGTTGAACAAGAAGCCAAGGGGGAGAGTGTTTGGAGGCTGGTATGGACAGGAGCCATCAGTACAACGGATTGCCAGAGTATGGGTGAGAAACAGAGTCACCAAAGAAGCAGAAAGGGAGAGTAGCATTAGGATTGCCTGGGTAAAGAAACAGCCAAGGGAACAGGGAAGGCTGTGAAGGTGTTATGGAAGGACACCAGGACAACAGTAGAAGGATAGAGAGAAGGGCAGTGAGATGAGGAGACAGAAGAGCATGGTGGTTATGGAAGCTGGGTGAAATGAAGCAGAAGGGAAGAGGAAGAGGCCAGAGAGCCTTTTCTTACTTGAGAATATGGTTTTCTGGCACATGTCTTGGAGCCCAGGGTCAGCATCTTCATGTGCCACACCTAACGTGTGAAACGCATGGCCTCCCCCCAGACACCAAAATGTTCCTTATATTGATCTTCATGGTCATACAGCAGAAAAATTCTCATTCCCTTCACCTCAGAATGATGCTGTAAAAATGACTTCATTATCAGTTATGGCTGAGAGCTTGGCTATAAAAATAAGGTGCTATGAAAAAAAGTGCATAAGAAAATCAATAATTCCTGGTTTAGGGAAGAGCTCAAGTGGCAGGACATAGTAAAAATGGCACTTTTATAGCAAAGGACAGAATTAAAATTGCAGAAATAACTTTAATTCTGGTATTTCCTTAGCTGCTTGCTGTTAAGGTATCAAAATCAGGTGTCACACTTGCAATATTGTCTTTTTTATTAGTATCTGTTTTTCTTGGCACTGTTGACATTGTCCTTAGGAACTGACTTGTGCTTAGGTACTAACTTGCATTTCAAAACACAGAACAGCAATAAGCATGGATAGCAGTAGAAGCTGGGATCTAGTGCTGGGTCTGGTTATTTGGAGATGAAGGATCAGAGGCAGAAGTTGCCCAGCAAAGGAAGCAAGGCTAGACTGTATCTTCTAGGAGGCTAAGTTGGACTGGAGAAAAGAGCTGATTACTGTGGAAGAGGGGGTGACCCTGGGACCATTCTCTCTATAGCATTTTCTTCACACCTTATTTTCAGGGCTGCCTAGAAAGGTACGTGGAAGAAGCACATCTACTACCATATTATTAGATTTGCATTCATTGTTTGCATTTCCACTGGAAAATTTCGAAGCTCCTGCAAATTAAAAACCATTTGAAAATACTGACTAAAATTTTTGGAAGAGAACTTTTGACCAAGTGGCATATGTATGCTGGCACAAGGAAGCATTACAGACCTGAAAATATGTTTGCCTGAACTTATTTTTACTGTATTTCCTAAACATGTATTGTGATGGCCTTACCATGGGCATGCAGTTTCTATGCATGAGATTTGGACTGGGAGGGCTAAAAAAACCCAGACGCCTCAGACTTGTAAATTCTGGGATAATGGCAAGATCAACACCTTGTTAATACATGAATGCTGATAGCATAGTTCATGTTTGATACTAAAGAAATAGCTGTATAACGAAGGTAAATCCTGGTATTTCAGTGTTGCGGCTGTCTCATGAAGGGGACTTTCTCATTGCTTGACCATCCGTGGGATGTCTGTGTGTCCTACCTCAGTGACTGGTCACAAGACTCCTATCCTGAGAAGTGACTCCATTCAAGCTCTGCTGCCTCTCTACAGCCTCCTGGGCAGCAATAATTCTTTTAGCCATTTGCTACCTGTGAAAAAAGCCACCTGTTTTTCTTCAGATCTCTTGCAGTGGCTGCCTAGACCACTAACCTGATTTATGGTCTAGAGCCAGATCCAGGCAGAAGAGAGTTGCTTTGTGTCCTGACAGACTTTTCCAAAGGGAGCAAGCTTCTTTGTGAAGCCACTGGGCATTATTTGAGGAGTCTGGCTTGGAGTCTCAAATCTCTTGCCGAGAGGTATAGGCTGACTCAGAAGTTCCTGTGCAGCCATTCTGTATGCTTTGGTCACTCAAGATTTCTTTGAAAACCTCCAGACATCATTAGCATACGTTAACGACTGCTTAGCATATGCTAATAGTTCCCAGATGGGAAATGTTGCTCTGCATTGAGTAGGTCCAAAATAAGCTTAGGAGATTCTGAGCATTACTGAGCTGCTTGACACGTATACCTTATCGGCCCAGACACCAGAGGGCATTTTGACATGTCAGCAAATGGGGTAAGTCAGAGGCAGAAATGACAATTGGGCAAAACATGGATTCAGAGACACACAGAAATATGCAGTCCCGCTTTCAACCATAATGGCACAAGGTCAGAGCCAGCCTGGGAGACTGTTGCATTTTTACCAGTCTGAGAAAACACCTTTTCCTTACATTTATTTCTTGGTTATTTCTGACTGCTTGGAAAGTGCTCAAATATTAGCGTGATGGGAACTATACAAGTACCTAGGCTGAATAGGGGACACATATTTTCTTGTGGCAGGCATGTCTTATATATGCAAGAGTGCCAGTAATTACAGGCAATTTTTACCTTAAACCATCACCACCAAAGCAGCCTTTGTAAACTATTATTTTCCAAGAGGTCTCTGGACCCGGGAGGCTTTCATGGTTACTTATTTGCGTGCCATTGGTAGGGGACAGTAACCATGCTGAATTTGTTCTATCCATCAACTTTTGGGCAACCATCTGGGCTTCTCTTTACCCAGAGGACTAACTGCAGAGGGGCAACAGTTTTTCCTCACTGTCCTCATTCGTCCAGAGTCAGTAAAATATTTCAAAGAATTGAAAGCTCAGAAGTGCAGGAAACTGCTCACACCACAGTCTGGAGTGTGGGTTCAGCTTGAGTGAATATTCAGATGCTTCTCCAAAGCTTATCTGGCCTAGCCAAAACCTCCTGAATTTACAGAATTGGGCTGGGCATTTTATGAGAACAGGATCTCTTACAAGATTTTCAGTATTTCCTCTACTGACTAGAAAATACTGAGATCAGCTTGAAAACCAAAATAATTTATTTTGATTAAAAATGGACCATAATTTTTCCAGATCCTAAAAAGATTCAAAGTGAGTTGACTTCTAGAAATTGGTTGAAGTTTGAGAAGGACGGCTTCTTTTATTCTTCCCTCCTTGATCCAGTTTGCTCTTCTCCAACGGCATGCAAAGAAACTATACCCTTGGCAGTCACCTTTCTCCTTTCAAACCCAGCTCTCTCCTTGCTCCCACAATGCCGTGCTGCTGCAGCACCTTCTCCTAAACTAAATTATTAACAACCTGTAAAGTCTAAGCCAGCAATTATTCTCTAAAAGGTCAGGCAGATCAAATGACTTCCACATCAGCTCAAAGCTCCTCCATCAGAAATGAGACGAAAGCACTGACATGCCTGGTCCTCATTCCAGTCCTGCATCCCCTGGCTTCAAAGGCCACCCTTTGTTTTTGCCCTTAGATGAGGACGGGCAGTCAGCTATCTTGAAGCTTTCCATCCGAAGGGTTTTCCTACAGGGCTGATTGTCTGTCTTCTCTTTTGAGCATATACTTCAGGTCTTTAGCATTTGCAGCTGTGAGGGTGGCCTATTTACTGTGTTCACAACTGTGCTGGGTTTATCTCTGCAGCTTCTCTCTCAGTTCAGTGTCGGGGGAGCTGAAATGTCACCGCAGAGAAGCGCGGATAAAGCTTTGCTGAGAGATGTGGCTGGTATTGGTTTGCCAAAGAGTAAGTGCAGCAGGTATATCACACCACTCGTTACATCTTCACCTTGCACACACCACACAGTCTCCTGGGGTGCATTTCAACTGCAAAAGTTTCTTGCAATTCTGAGAAATGTTCCCCAGAAGAGGCTATTTTCCTGGCATTGCCTGTGAGAAGGAGCAGAGACATGTAAAAGCATAAATCCCAAGTGTGGTGGAGGTCAGCCTTGCTGTGACCCACAGGATGGGGCCAGGAAGTCTGCAGTGGCTGCTCATACCTGCTCTGTCTTCCTATTTTCAACTGGATTTTGTTATTTGTTCCTCTCCTGGTGAGTGGTTGACTTTGATGACCAAGTTGTCCCTTTAATGACCCAGGAATTGGTCAGTACCCAATGGTCATCTGCCCTGTGCACACACTGTAACATTCCCCTGCCAGTGCCAATGGGGGTTAAAAAAGGCGATCAGAATCGGGCTGATTCTGCTTCTTTGTTGGCAGTTGGGTGTGCTGTAAGGAAGGACAGGGATGCATGTATGTACATCCCCTTCTAGGAGGTGGTAGCGGCAGTGTTTGAGCTTTTTTCGCACTCCAAGCAAAGTCAGAGTCAACTGCAAAGAATAAAACACAGCGCTGTGACTACTTCAGAGAACAGTGAGATCTGGCCAGACCTAGGCTGTGTCCACACATCACAGCTAGAGAGGCTGCAGCACTGCCGTAACGAGAAGAAGCAGCCCCTGACCCCACAGAATAAGTTAATGTGTGAAAGCTGCTTGAATACTCTGCTTTGAACTACAACTTTTTATTTTAAAAATGCTGCTCGATTTTAAAACTTGCAGAGATTTAAGAATTTGAGAGGGAAATTGTCCCAGCAGCAAATATGTCAGAGAGCAAGTTTACTGGCCATTTTAATGCATGCAGTATAAGATAACTGTTCAGCAGCGTGGTTAAGCGATCTGCAATCCGTCTGCCAGTGGTTTCATCTATTCTGGCTATGGAAATGCTTCTGCTGGCTAGAGATGAGGGTACCCTGTAGATGTACTTCACTCCAGTCTACTTTCTACTCAGTGTAGTGAAGCAGCAAACTGTAACATCAACAGGTGGAAACCCAAAAGATGGTACACCACCAAGCCTTTGGGAAACCACTTTGATGTGTGTGTTGGGGGGCAGGGGGCAGTTTGGTGATGATAATTTAAGGTGAACAAATTGCCATGGGGTTAATTCCACTCCCACATATGCAAACCAAGTTTTTCTTAAGGACAGCAGGGCTAGCTAATGATATACATATACATATACCTACACCTCTACATACATATTTATATATAAAAATAAATGGGGACTCTTCTGGCAAGAAATAAAGCAATAGGGGAAGCTTCCTTCAGCCAATGGAAGGGTCACCCATCCTCATCCAAAGCTGAGGCCAAAGGGATTAACTTCATTATTGGATGTATAACCTAGAATAAGGGCATTATACTGACCTATTTTAGACTCCTATCAGCAGTGTGGAGCTGTGCTGCCTGCAGCCTCAGAAGGAGAATAGAAAAAAAGCCTGGAGAAAGAAATTCAGTGGAAAAAAAAAATTCACTGTAAAATGACCAGACAAAGGGAGAGCAATCTGTACAGCCTATTAAAGAGAAGGTTTGGGGAAACTTCAGTGCAATCTATAGCTGCCAGTGTTAACATGGAGGGTAGGCATTTGAGACAGGGCTGTTCAATTTAGTTGAGACAAAATGAAACCCAGTTACTGAAAACAGATACTAAACCAACTTCTATTGGAAATGGGGATAAAGGTTTAATAAGGAACACAGATATCCACCAAAATGGTTATATTAATGAGGTGGATTCTGTGTCACATGAAATTTAAAATCAAAATGATTTTCCTTTAAAAATATCCGCTAACTCAAGAACAGCTAATAAAAAAATATTCATACAGGGAGTTTTTAAAATATGAAATAAAATGAAAATCTCAACACTTTCTAATCTTAGAAAAGAAATCAGTGAAAGAAAGCCAGCAACAGAGGTTGGTTTGGGTTCAGGTTGCCTGGTTAGTCCCTAATGCTTGATGCTGAAACAATGATGTCTTTAAAATTCAGGGGGATTACGCTGCTGAGTAGGTGTTAAGAAGGCATGTAGCTAAATACCAAGTATTTATCCAAATTCCATCCCGCTGTCTACTTGAACCTGGTATGGCTCAAGCTGTTAGACAGAGACACACAGCATTCCCTATATATGACAGTGTCATTTATAAAAAACTGTCAGCACATAGCAAATAACTGCTGGCGACAACAGAGCCTCAAGTCAAATATATCCGGGCATGATGAAGTCTCAGTAGAGGTGCATTCTTTCCCTTCTTAAAGTTTAGATATGAATGCTTTAAATATGCAAGTTAACAGCAAGTCCAGTGTCTCTATTCTGCAATCATTCCCTTCAAAGGTAAAGAACTGCGTCCCCTCCGAAGAAATGCGAGCAAGAAAAAGGCAAAGCTTCAGCAAGCAGAGGCAGCTCAAAAGACAGAACTATAAGAAGACAAGAAGAAAACAAGCAGAAATTTCACTCTGAGGCTTAAAGGCAAGAGGGGCTGTAGGAAACTATAAGAAGGTATTTTCTGCAGTTTCCCCCTCTATCAGTCCCAGAAAACCTGTTTCAGCAGAAGCGTGAAGCCCATAGGTGCAGCTGGGAGCAGCGGGCTGAAGGTAGCAGGCTGCCCCGGGGACCTTCCAGTGCCAGGCAGGGACCTGCGGCTCTTCCCTGGTCCCCTCGCCCCTGGGGGCTGCTGCACAGAGTTGCCTTCATGGAGGAGATCCCACAGTCGCACACAATTTCATTTCTCTGGGCTTATGTTGGATTCTGCTCATTATCAGTAATGCATAGTGAGGGCATCAAGGAAAGGAGCCCTTAAATAGACCAACTAGCCCTTTGTTTTCCTTCCTAAGAGTATGGAGATTGAGTTGCCTTTATTTAATTATGCTTTGTAGAATATGTTTATACATAGTATGGCCTATTTTGTATCCGAGTCCTGTTAGTTACTCATCTGATTAGAAATTTCCATCTAATTGGGTGAAGCTAGAAGAAACTTGATGCCTTTGAAACTTCATCTTCCTTTTGAAAGGGATACAGGCCTGGAATGCACTCCCTAGCATGTCTGAGCAGATCTATAAAGCCTTGGTCCTGCTCACCCCACCAGTGCACTTTCAGTCATAGTGGGTAGATGTATATGGAGTGATATGTGCATGCACAGTGGCCACTCCAATTAAAACCACAGTCCAGGTGAGTTTTCACACATTGGAGGAACAAGTACAATTCAGGAAAAATGATGTATTTGTAAAAGTGTTATATGAGGGAAAGAAATTCTGTCACAGAGGTGCTGAGTGATAAATTAATTCAGATAACTGAGGGTTTTTTCCTCATAAATGAGGGAGCCATCATGGTGGTAAGGCCCTAGTAAAATCTGTCATTTTCATTTCCACATTAAATAAATCCTTTTTCCTGAAATTATAGTGTCCAGATGGACAGAAGGCACTTCATGAGATCGTGGAGTTACAAGATTGCAAGCAGCAGAATATAGAGAGCAACTAGTGGAAAGTGGGTGTTTACAAGGCATAGGGACATTAATATAGGGCAGCTAAAATTTCCCCTTGACCAAACTACAGTGAAAAAAAATCTAAAATATTCAGAAAATACCTGCAAGACTCAAACAGAAAGAAAGAGAAGAATAAATTAATCCAACGAAATTAGCTACTAGTGGAAATTAGGACACAGTGGTGTGATTCAGTAACAGAGCTGCAGAACTTCTAGCTGCATGCGCATCTTCTCCTCCCGGAAAGTTTTGCCGGTGGGATGGCATTATCATAACTAGCTGTCTTCAAACCTGTAGACTACTTTTATGCACTTTGGTAGCTAGCAGAGATCATTTCACGCAGGACTGCTTTTCCTCCACAAAGCTATCTCACCAGCCTCCAGGGCTCTCCACCACCATGCCGAGCTGAAGGTATATCTAAGTGGCAGTGATTACAGGGTGCTAAAAAAATTCCCGGTCAGTTGTTGAATTAGGCAGCCGGAGTACCAGTGGGAGTCTAGACAGAGCGCATGGTGTAGTTTAACAAGGCGCTCAGCCTGTTTGCAGCCTGTGCTGAGCCCTGTGTTGTTACGGCTGGATTGCTACCAATATCCAAAGTAGCTGACGTAAAGTTAGCCTGGATCTCACTGCGCCGCAGTTTCTGCTAAGCTCAGTGTAGATATATGTTGAGTTTCCATAGCCGGCTGCCTGCTTACCTACAAAATCAGGACAATTGTTCTGGAAAGAAATCTTCCTTGTAGCACGGCCGGACCTGCGTCACCCTCCCCACCAGCTGCCTGTCGTGTGTCCTGTCTGCACACAACCTGAATCACCTCCCTGCTCCTCCTCTTCCAAACACCTTGGCAACAAAACTGGTTGACCAGTTTAAGGATCCAGGTGAAGTTTTTGGGAAATGACATTTTTTGTGCCCTCAGATGGTTCACAAACCTCACAATTTTTTTGCTAATGTCCAGCTGGGACCTTTTCACTGGGAGCTGATTGTTAATGTGGATTTCACACCACTGAGAGAATGTGCAAAGTCTACAAAGAAAGACTTTGTCTGCTTTGTTTAACAAATGACATTATTTCCCTTCTGCCTAGCAACCCATAACAGGGCCAGAGGATTTGTAACAAGGGCCTCAAATGAGCTAGCAGGATAGATCATTTCAAGCTAACAAATAGATCTCATGCTTTCATTGGACTTTATAGCTTAGACAAGAACTTGTAAAAGGATAAAAAAAGAATGGTGTTCTTAATCTAATAACTGTAAAAGAACTCCATAAACTCAGGTACTAAGCATTTCATCAGAACTATAAGACAATATAGCTTTCCACAGCATTTCAAAACACATTTTTTGGAAAACCTAATTGCTTTGTATATATTTTTCTGCAGACAATAAGTTTGCCACCTTACTATGCCCTTGATTTCCATAGTTAGAACTAGTATAACAATATAATAGTGTTACTGTAAACATTAACAGATCCATAGATCCGGGCTGTTTTCTCACACTTCCTTATAATCATCATAATTCCCTCTGACATGCTGAAACTGAACCGATACCTGCATTTTATGCAATGGTTGAATTGGTGGTCTTGCACATGCGGCGGAGTTGGTAAGGGGAAGGGGAGGACATCACTGTGAGACACTGCCATAATATACAGCTTTGTTAAGCATCCAGAGCGATTTGACTAGCTGATCATGCACTGATGAGGCAAGAAAGCAGGTGTCTGGGAGCAGCCAGAGCGGGCTGCCCTGTAAGGGACAGCGAGCCGGGAGCCAAAGGTGACGGCGAGGCTGGCCGGGCAGTGACCGCACCGGTCACACCAGTCCCAAAGGGCCCGAGCCAGGTGAGCAGGGCGGGTCGGGGATGGCAGCCAGGCTCAGCCCCAGCAATCAGAAGAGAGCTGGGCTTGAGCCCAGGCAGCAAAAGCCCCAGGAGGTGGGCAATGAGGCTGCCGAGCCCCTTGGTGCACGCAGGGCACTGACAACAACTACTGTTTGATGCCTCTCCAGCTTCTTCCTGGGATGGAAAGGCTAAAGAGGGACTAACTATGTTCACCATCTCTTTAGGTGACTAGACTTAAAGATGTCAGATGAGGTTCCTGGCAGCAAGGTTTAAAACACTGACATGGAGGTGGTGCTTGATGCCCCCAGAGACCTCATTGCCAGCAGATGCTGTGACACATGTGAACATGCAGCTGGCTCAAGGGGACGCCAGACAAGTACATGGAAGAGAAGTCCATTGGGGGTTACTAAATACACAGAAAAGATGTCCAGCTGAAGAAATTCCTGAGCTGAAGACAGAGGTTACGAGACTACTCTGGGGAAGCATCATGTTTGCTTTTTCTGGCTTTGCTCTTCCCTGTCTATCACTTACAGCCCCTGCTGGAGACAGGATACCGAGCTGGATGAAACCTTGGTCTGACCCAGGACAGCCTCTTTGATGAACTTCCTAGACATAGAGCACGCTAAAGGATCAGATTCATCCTTCTTAAATTAGGAGCAATTCAGGCTCCCTACACAGCCATTAGAGAAAGATGCAACTGAGAGAAAGGCTCAGCCTACCCGAGACCAGGACCACGTCCTGGAGACAGCTGTCTTCCTCCATTCATCACAAGCACTCCCTCAGAGCCCTGTGGCTATATAGGATGAATCTGGGTCCTAGTATCTTTTTCAATCTTAGCATTAAAAATAGTATTAATTTTAGCACTAAAAACTGATTTTGAAAGTCTTTATCTCTTTGAGAATACACACGGTAGTTTAAAGAACTTATTTTCTCAAACAACTGCAAATTAGGCACCAAATTTGACTCCTGGCATAAATGGTATAGTATTGTAGAGAATTCATCTGAGAAGAGGTCTAATAATAATGTTGATACAAATGATTCTTAGATGTATACATAACTTATTGGTTGTACAGACAAACATTCTGCTTTCATGCACAGCTCTATATGTGCAGCTCAGAAACTTTTTGCAGAGATATGTCTATATGCTGTATGCATATTACTTTATCTCCCACGTGTTACAGATATGTTTTAAAGCCTGACATTGTGGTTCTTCAGGAACACAGTAGAAGTCATGTAACAGGCCAGTCTATAACCTAGCATGTTTACAGATTTGCAGTGCGTGTTTTGTCAGAAATGTGCACCTATATTCAGAAAAATAGTGCCCAGTAGTCAACACTCAGTCAAGCTTTCTGTGGTTTTCACTGGTTTGGCGCAAAACTATTGCAATGGATCATTCAATTTATATATGTAAAAAGGAGATGGACAACTGGTGGGTAAACCACCACTTATGACTTCTCCACTAGACATGAAAAAGAGATAAAGGTCCTCCCACCCAAATTAATGCTCCTCAATTCAGCTTCTCAGGGCAAGGAGCTCTGTTCACAGCCTCAGCTTCACTGTTGTTTACTTCTGCTCTCAATTAAAAAACTGAAGTGAAACCAAATTTACATGACGTGGAGGTAGATTCAGAACCAAAATGGAGCCCATCTGAGGTGTGATCCTTTCATGATAAGCTTGAGTCAATACGATAAGGTGTGCTTTCTAGCGGGGTTATGTGCGGAAACAGAGAATATTAGATAGTGAATTATTAAAGCGTCGTTGGCATGATTTGGGATGACAGTATCCCTCAAGCAACAAAGCTAACAATTTAAGTGGTTCAGCCTTAAGGTGTAACAACAAATAACAATACTGCATTAAACGGGAATGGGCCTGTGAAATATTACAGGGTCCCTTTTACCAGAACTGCTTCTCATAATCCTCTGCCCAAAAGACCAGGTAGCTCAGTTGCCCCTCACAGCAAGCTGCATCAGGGGCAGGCAAAGCCCAGCCGCAAACAATCAATTAAAAATCTTGCTACACATGATCTAGTGCAGATTCCAGCTGGTACCCTCTGCACCTGCTAGTCCATAAGACATCAGAAGGCATCTGTAAAACAGCTAGAAAAAACAAGCAGCACAAATACGTACTCACAGACACACACAAGCATGGAAACAAAATGAGGGGAAATACAAGTATTAAACAAACATTCAAAGCTTGCCCCAACTTTCCTTTAATTGTACATGAAAACTATTATTGCAGTACTGCACAAGATGGCCTCAAAAAAAAAATTTTTTTTCCAAAATGTAGGACAGTCCTGTGGGGCTTTTATGCACCAAAAGAAAAATTAAAACAGAAAATCACAGCGTTCAAGTTCTCTCTTAAAAATTGGGATAATCTAGGTCAGTATTTCTCAACTGTTTAAAATTAAGGAAAGTTACTTACTCAGGAAGGTATCCTGAAGTCCCTCTTATCCTTATCCTCAAGCAGTGGTAATTTTGGAGGAGGGAAAATGCCAAAAACAGTTGCAACAGGGTGAGTTTAAAGATATATATATATATCTATAAAAAACATAATGTAATGTAAGAAAACTACAACAACAAAGCAAACCAAAAGGCTAGTACCTGTTTGGAGGAACTCACTATTCAGAACCTTAGATTAAAGTCGAAGTAATGCAGCCCCAGGTGTTTGATAGTAAGCCTTTTACATTTGATTTCTTTGTCACGTTTGTAACACAGCTATAAACATGGGTCTGGGTCCTGCCCATACACGTGAAGTAGTGGTGAACTTCATTTCTGTCCCCCACATCACACAGACTCTGTGATTATTTTAACAGCACATTTGTTTTTCCATATTTCCATTGTTTAATCGGAACAAAAACAACCTGCAGCCTCATTCGCAAAAAATCATAAATCTCTCTGTTGGGTAGTCTGTTCAGTCCGAATTGTGTTAGACCTCCTGGGCAGTATGAGAACTGGGGCAGGCCAGGAAATGTTTGTCCAGATAAGAGACTTGCAGAGAGAGAGAGAAAAAAAAAAAGAAGAAGAAAGAAAAAAGAGCACTTGATTCACGTGGGATTTCGGTGCCTCGGTGGCTTGGAGGGACACCGAGCGCTGTGTGCCTCGGCAGCAGGCATGGCAGCCCCGCTCCGCCCCAGCCCTCTGCCTGAGCCTTTCTCCCATTTAAGATACTGGACGGACGCACGGTGTAAGCAGCTGTGCAGGTTTGGTCTCGTGTGCATGCCTGGACACGAGGCTGACGGTCCCGTGGCGGAGTCGGTATCCTGCAGGCGGATTAATAGCGGCTTTAGCAAGCATCAAATAAAGACTGAGGAACAGGCAGCGCGAGGGCAGGTGAGCACCTTTCGATTGCCCCGAAAGCCTGTGATGGAAGAGTTAAAGAAATTGGCAGCATGTTGCGTGGCTTACAAACAAAAGCCAAAGTAAACAAACAGCAATAATTTATCTCTCAGAAGTCATTGATTTCCCCTATTCTCACACCAAGCGCTGCAGCGTCAGGAATTTGCTGCTGCAGCCAGCACCAGGAAATCCTGACTGCCGGGGTCTAAAGCTCCAAGGGATCATTAACTTCAGGCAGAATAGCAAATAGACGGGGGCACGGCTGGGAATCAGAGATACGCAGGAACCTCATGTGGGCAGAAGGAACCCTATAGAGAGGACAATACAAGAAAGAGGACATCAAGCTATTCCTTTGCTGCTTTCATACAGGGAACGTGAGTCACAAGTTAGAGGGAAATGGGCAGAGGGATCAGGAAAGAGCTGTAAAATAATGTGTCAAGGTGCTTAAAGCTTGAATTCTGGGACATTGATTTTATGCAATTACATTTGTACGCAGCAGAGAAAAGAGGACCTGTAGCTCTTTCTAAGCTGGCAGAATACTAAAGGAAAGCTTAATATCAAAGGAAATGTAACTAAATTAAAGGAATACTTCATCAAAGTTTCTAAATAAAGTTGCACTCTGTAAGAGCAGAGGATTCAGGTGACACGGGCTTCTTTCCTACTTGCACATGGTGAGCAAGTGCTTTAATTAAATGCAACTAATACAGGAAGTTTCTTTAACCCAGCCAGAGGACATGTTGGGCCCCTGAAATGGAAGATACTGAAGGAACACCAAAACTGCATAAATTCCTGATTTCATCGTCCCTTTTAAAGTTATTAATGGCCAACTAAACAAACTTGTTTTCCCGATAGCATGACTATAGTGGGAAGTGAAAAGTTTATTTTGATTTAAAATGCACAGAAACACTTAGAAACTATGATAAGGTCTTTGCCCATGCAAATGGGGTATTTTTAAAAGCATAGGTCCTGTAGCCATGTTGCCTAGGCTGAATGAAATGAAAAGTCTTTAAGGACCTGCCAGGATATCTGGTTCAAAGGTCCACCTGGAGATTTGTAGGTGTCACATATATAAGGCTGCCTGATGTCTTTCAAAAGCAAAGGTTAAAGTAAGTGTTGGCTGGATTATCAAGATTAACAGGGAGGATGTTGAGATGAAATAAGAGCACCAAAGGGTAGCACAGAATCACTAGGAAGCCCTGGCTTCTTTATTTGTGTAACTAAATAGCACAAATGCAAAAGTAAAGTTTCCGGTTTTGCTATTTAGACACAGCAAGATTTCAGCAAATCTCTAGTCAGATATAAAAGGATTTAAAAGTCTATCCAAGTATTTGGACCAAATAGCTAACAAATATAGTCCAGAAGAGATAATTGGGGGACAATAAGGCTGGAAGCAAAAAGCCGCAACAGGAAATTTATGCTTAATACGCAGGTGCTATATCTGATCGACTAGGGACATAGATTGAGTTATTATAGACAAAGCCCTTAATTCAGTGTACAGCTGCAGAACAGAGCTACTCTCGAGATGATGCCAAAGATATTAGATTTTTACATTTAAAGAGATAGGTTTTAAGTTGATTAATTTCAACTGTGTTTTTAAGGGTCGTCACGCCATGAATCCCACATTATGGCCTTCCCAGACCTGTCTCACTGTAATTGGCTCCCTTATTTATACAGCTGAAATGAAATGGCTGGTGATCCAGGACATGTCCAGGTCACCCTCTTGAAGGCCGTCATGGGGCTCCTGGATCGTTTCAGATCAGCCTGTGACTTTCAGGCAGCAGCTTGCAGTGCTGCCTACATTCAAGCAGGCCCCATTTCGCATGGCCAGCACGAGGACCAAGAAAAAGCCAGGCTCTTAATCAGAGAGCTTTAGCGGACTATCATCTTCTCTAGGCTGTCCACAGGGAAGGGGGCAAAATGCCTGCTGGCCTCTAAGTTACATGCATATAGGTTTTGCATGTGTCTCAGGAGCAAAGCAGCCATTTTACTTCATCACCAGACTTCCTCAGCTTTGCCTCGCAAAGGAAATTGGCTGGATGGGAAAACAGCAGCCACGATCCCCCTCCGTCTTCAGGACGTTCCTCTCTGCTAGCTGTGTGCAATGGGTCCCCAAACTCTACCCTTCACCCACTTCTCCCCTTTCACTTCAGGCTGGTGTCTTCCTTCCAACCCTCTCCCAGGTCCTGATGAGGTTGGAGTGAACTCCTTACTCTTCAGCTGAATTGCAGGGACCTCTAATGCACATATCACCTAGGGCTATGTTTCCTATGCTGCCTTCTACTTTGAAGGTCTCCAACTCAAAGCAGTGACTGTTACAAGACACTATCAGGAATACACACCTAAGAGCATGCTTGAGGCCCTGCAGCCTGTGACCTGCTGTTGCAGAGTCCCTGGCTCCTTGTCGCTGGCTCTGGCTCCTTTTCTCTAAGTCCATCTTCAGGCTGGCTTTTTTCTGTTTTACTGTTTACAGAGCAGCCAGTGCATCTGTGCTTTCCCCATCTCTAGAGCAGGAAATTACCCAGCACCTGACTGCAGAAAGGACAAAATTTAGTGTTTGTCAAGTGCTTAGAGAGCTTACAGAGGATCTACAGAAATGCCGCAGCTCTTCTGCGTTGTTCTGGATAAAACCAGAGCCTGGTAGCTGAGCCCAGCAGAACAACTCGTTTCATTTGTGTGTTAAAAAGCATTCAGCCTGAAAATCCAGGCAGCAGCATGCTGCTCCTACCACTAACATCACCCTGCAAATGAATGTGTTCATTGGCGTGCTCGCCTGTTTATTTAGGTGTGTGACAGGCTTCCGTTGTTATTTGGATCAGACCTGCCTCGTTATGTTCATTCCAAGGTCTGCTTGCTTGCTGTTTTGTAGACATCTCCTAGACATGCAGGGCACCAAGGGGATTAATAACGTTCATCCAAATGTTTTCCCAGAGGTAGGTGCGAGAAAGAAATATTCGTATTGACCTCACAGACTTGGGATACGGATAAGATGGATTCAGGATGTGGAGGGAGCTAAGGCCCAAGGCAACTGAGGGAGAATATTACACTCCACAGGATTTCAAGCTGGTTTCCTTTTCTGGAGACTCAGAGTTAGTCCCTCTAAGGCAGGACTTCAGGAGAGAACTGCTCTGTGCAGTTTGCAGCCTACGAAGACAAGTACTTGAACATTACAGAAAAACAACCTACGTGCTATGTGTCTCTTCAGAATATCACCTCACTGTCACCTCTGATCTTCAGACTGTAAAGATACGCTCATCCTTCATCCACGCTTTTGGTCTGCAACACCCTAGGTAATACCAATGACATGGCTGTCTTACTTCAAGAGCTCAGTGTTCAAGAGCTTGCATCTCCTGTAGCAGAAACTGCTACAGACTGATCTTAACTTCTTGGAACCGGCATTCCAAAAATGTCATAACTTAGATGATCATTAATAAGACCTTGAGCTGGGACTCATAATACTGTCGTGTCTCTAATAAGAGAAGTAAACTAACACTAGAGTATAGAGCTGATCAAGGAGGAAGATTTATCTACAAGTCTTCAGCCAGGCTCCCAGCATCATCAGGATATTCCTGATGTATTTCAGGACAAACCTTTTAAAAGGCCAGTTAAATTTACTGGAGATGAGTCCCCAACATGTGGACAAGGGTACTCATCATTCTCTTGTTTTTGAAAAAGAAAAGGTTCAAGAGGAGTAGCATGAAGTTGGGATGGATGATCAAGGACAGACTTAAACAGGCAGGAGAGGAGCGTGAAACACTACTGAGGCCACGCAGCCCAGGAAGGCACAACAGGGAGACTCCCAGCTGGTGGTAAAACCACCAGGAGAGGCTGAGCATGCTGTTTGGGGCCCTTTGAGAAGGGCACCCCTAGGCCTGCTGGCCCTGGTGGAGCCCATCGGTACCAAGCAGGGAATCACAGTCAGAAAAGCATTTGAAGAAGTCATCTGAGCATGAATGCAAGCAAGATACAGGAAATAAGAGAAAAACAAGAATTTGTCTTTAGCAGGTGCACTTAAAATCAGCAGGATGGGTTATAGCTTGACTAAGAACGTTTTTCTTGCTCTTATTGGATGGATGTTAAACACTATTTCATCCCATGGAGAAGGAAGAAGCTAGTATGTAATAAATATAGCATCCCCCCTGACTCAGGAGAAAATTAGATGGTGGGGGAGTAAGGTTTTGAGTAGTTCACTTAACGGTCTTTTACTTGGACAAGCACAGTTTAAAGGTGGTTGCTCACTTTCCTTACTGTCTGTGTACAATTCCAGGTCTGCCATTATCAACTCTAGAAGAGAAAGAAATATTACTTACATTATATGGTCAGGTAAGGTTCATGCTATTTTTGGATGAAGACAGGGTGCAAAACCCATGAGTGACTTCATTAAAAAAATAAAGATTTACAAAAGATTTTACCAACATATGGGTGAGTGCAGAGTTACACTCCCAGTGCCAGCTGGGCATGGGAAGTAGGGAGGTTTTAAGCAAAGGGTTTTTGTTTTGTTTCTAACAAGAAGTAATTCAACAAGTGGAAATCATGTTTATGACCCTTTTCATAAGCCTTTAAAGCCACTTGTTAGTGTTGGACACTAAACAGGATTTTGGCAAAGGAGTGACACAGGAATAAGCTTAACACTCAGTAAAAAACACTGCAAGAACAGGATAAAACATATATACCTTGTGACAATTATTAGCCAGAAATAGGTTATTTCAAGCAACAATCCCAAGCAGCAACCATCTGCACTGACAGCTATTAATAATTCATCCGCAGTTAGATGAAGACAGGGACATCAGACCTTTAACTTCAATTCAGTTTCCTTTCCAAAATCAACATTCACCAAACCCTTGTTGAAATGAGCAGGCACAGAGCCAGGATCACACATTCATACAGCTAAGTTCAGCTCCCATTAAAGTTAATGGAAGATCTGCCATTAACCAAAATTGGAGTTTTTCACACATAGCTGATGTCTGGTGAGATTTGGGAGCAGTGTTTGAAATCAGGCAACTCTGAATTTAGGTGATTTGTTGTACTGTTAACATATTATGCTCATGCTTTTGCAATCTGCTTGCAATAGCTGACAAACCGCTGTTTTGCTTCCCCTTTCATTTCCCCCTTTTAGACACCTATTGGCTGTGCTTGCCTGAATCCATAGAAATATGAAAGTAACCAATGCAAAACAGAAGTAACTGAGAAAAATTCCTTTAGAAGTGGAAAGTCAATAATTATCACTATCATCACACTTAGCACACACCTCTTCGAGATACGTAGAGGGCAGAACAGGAATGAACTAGGCTGAAATGTAAGAATTCCTCAATTTAGTCTTGACATGTATGGGTTCCTCTAGTGTATTGGCACTATATATTCAACTGTGACAGCACCATGCTTGCAATTCATTCCTGGACCTCAGCTTTCCCAGAAAAGGCCTAGGAGGGACTGGTTTCTTTAGCTATTTGCTTACATCAAGCAGTGGGGCTCTAGAAGAAGATGGCTCTTCACTGCAGGGCAAGTGCTTGGTTGTTCCCCAAACCTGCCTGTGACATCTGCCTTGTGGAGCCACAGCTGACACCTCCAGCCAGTCTCACCCTTGCTGGCTGGTCTCACCCTTCCTAGAACCTAGAGCCGTTCTAGGAATTGTTTCATGGAACATAAATCTGTCCTTCCAAAACTGCTGGCAAGAAATATCCCAGCCCTTCCAGCACATTGCTGCAGCACACAGGGAGTGGGGATGCTGCATGCTCTTGTAGCTCGTGGCCCAATGCATTTTCCATTGCTTTCATGGGATTATAAGGGATTGAAACTTTATTAAAGCTTCTAATTGAGCTTCCCACCTCTTTGTTTTTTCCCCAAGGACTCACACACTGATGTAGTTTACAACCAAGAACTATTAGAAAACCACTGCATTAAGGACCATTAAAGACATCTCAGCTGCCAGAAAATGAAGTGTGAAATGGTAATAAAATTCGGAAGCGCAGCACACATTGTAAACTCTGCTGCTCAGGGTCGTGGCTCAGCCTGCCTCATGGTAAAGCTATTGCTCTGCTGAGGCCTGGGACATTTATGCATCAGTGAACCGGGTTCATCTGCCTGTGCATGTTTCTAGCTCAGAAGTTTGTGGCAGGGTTTTTTGGGCTACCTGGTTACCCAGCTCGCAAAGTCTCTGAAGTGGCAATGAGAGCTTTCAGCCTGTCACTCCATCACTACCCACCCTCTTTACTCTTCTGCCATGCAATGTCTCTTTCCCTGCCCCCAGGGAATCTGCATTTGGTACCTTCAAACTACAGCTTCAGATAGTCTTTGAACTACAACTTCAGATAGTCTTTCTGCTTTCTTAGAAGCATATCAGTTCATGCTCAGGCTGAGACCTGCACAAGGACTAAAAAAATCCAAGATTTCAATGAAAAAAGGAAGTTCTGTAAAAGTTTGTAGCTCCATAAGTCTAATGGCAACATGACCTGCCATTGACTTATGCTGCACCTTAAACTAATAACCACTTTGCCAGGGAATAGAGTTAATAATGTTCTTCCATCACTATACCACAAGATTTGAAAATTCCAACAGGCAGCATTTCTTCCTGCCACTACATAATTATTTGGTTGTCAACTCAAGGCTGGAGAGGTGGTGGAATGCTTTTTTTCAAAGCCTAATCTTAAAACCATTGAGATTTGTACAAAGTATTGGATCGGTACTGCAACCTAATTCCAGAACTGGGCTAAACATATTCTAAGAGAACACATTGGAATGTCATAAGAAGCAGTAATGAGTAAAATTTGTTTTCATAGTGAAACATTTAATATGCATGACATACACTACACAATTACTCACATTCTTAAAATGAAATGGATAAATGTTTCCAGCAGGCATCATCTTCTAACAATTCTTTCAAGTTCATGCCAAAGAAAAAAAAAAAGAAGCTAGTAAAAATTGTGTACAGAACATACCAATATTGTCTCCAAAGCTATCAGACATGTTTTCATGAAAATTGAAGTCAGGTTAAAAGAAAGGCATCCAAAATATATTTTTAAGGGTGGGGATAAGTAAATAAGTGAATCACATGAGACCACTGTTTCACAGAAGACACTCTGTTTCTATTCGAGAAGGCTGTGGAAGAGAACTGCCAATCAGTATTTATCTATATTTAGTATTCCAATCAATATTTAGCTCAGGCTAAATTCAGATCTGATCAAAAGTCCCATAAGATGTGACCCCAAATGGCAGAACACTTGCAGAAGAGTTTAAAAGTGTGAATGGTGTGTCCTGTTAGCATAGCTGTCAACACCAAATCTGTCCACATTTAGAAAATGTGTTTACCTCCCAAGTTTACAGAACCAAAACTGAAAAAGCTGACCATCTGCTTTCTGGTCATATTTATGACTAGTCCCATCCTTCTTACATACATAACACTTGACCTCCTGACTTATCTTTCCTTCCTGCCCTGAAGCCATCCCAGACACTCTTGACTCCAAAGGCCTCCTCATCTTTCTATGCCCCTTTTTCTGTCGCTTCAGCCACTACCTCTATACCCTTTTCCATGTACTTTTAAAAAGCTCACTCCAATCTTTCTACATTAAGACCTTTGCTAACTTTTCACTGAAAGACCTGTTGTTATTGCCCTCCCCTTGTAACTGTCTGCTTCTCTGTCTAACCAAGCAATAAAGTTTATCATTTCTTGTTTGTCTACAAAATGCCTGATGTGTTAGATGCTGGCACTGACTAATAATAAAGTTCTGTTTTCAGGCTGGGATCATATCTATGTTTTACTGGTGAAAATAAGTCTTTAGCTGTCACTCACTATTACTATATCTATTTCTGAGCAACAGCAACGATTTCAGATGGCGTCTTGGCAATCTTGCAAATGCTTGGACCAGGAACCTTCAAAACATACACATGCCATTGCCAAAATAATAAGTACAGGTAAGGGGGCAGCTGAGCAGCAGTCAGCAGCCAAGGGAAAAACAGGCCATCTTCTGAGAAGCAAACTGCCTTGGAGATATACACAGCTGTGCAAAACCAGGCAGTGATGTGCAATCTCTCTTAATAAGATCTAGCAGTGGGCAGGCCTGGAGACTGCAAGGCTTGGTGCAGATTTGACTAAGTTCATGCATCCAGAGTGTTTATAGGTTCTTTGTTCTGGTCAATTTTTATAGTTTTTCCAGACTTTAGCTTGAGATTGGTAATGTTTTTGCTTATTTCAGGATCTGTTTTATTTTCCCCCAGCTGTTACATTACTTTGTGCATTTTTCCAGGGATACTTTCTTCTCCTTTTCTGTCTCCTTCTGTTCCACTTAGGTAGTCTTAATTTACTTGATGACAGCCACTCTACTCACTGCCTGGAGACCAGTCATGGGTTGTTACCTACTGATTACAGCAGTGATGGGTTGCTTGCCTACACTTCCAAGTGAACACTAGTATAGAATTAAATCATCTTTGCTCTATCCACTGGCCTTCTCCACATGGAAAAGAGGCACAGAGAAATCGCTGCAGTTTCAATTACTTTGACCTATAGCTCTTCCCTTGAGGGATCATCTATCATGGATAACAGCAGGTAGCTAGGTCACCATAGAGATCAAGCGTAAGGTATCTGGACTGGCATAGTGAAACATCTGGTTCTATCACACACAAACAAATACTGAAGTTATCACCGTGTATCATACATAGGTCCTTTTATGATACCTCAAACACTCGTTAGGAGCAATTAGTAGGTAATACATTGCTGAAATCAATAACTAGGAGATATCGCTAATGACACTAAATCATTGTAAAAGTGAATTATCTCATGCTATAAACAGTTGGGTCAGCTGGACCTTTCTAGCTTTATTAGTACAGTTCTCGGCATGGCTAAGGACATGCCCAAAATTTTAGAGAAATGAATTGTCTGTAATTTCCTTCAGCTTTTCTCACTGTAAAAATGCCACATCATAACATTTCTGCAATGTCTTCCATTGCTGCGATGACTCACTATAGCCATGTAAGTAACTGTCTGTGAAACACTGACCTACTCTGTTTTCACCGCATCTTGTTCAACCATGTTATCTACAAAGGTTCATGACAATAATGTCTCCCTGATCTATATTGTTCATTAAGACTACTGGTTTGCACTACTGTGATTCATCCTTAAGTGCTCAAGGAAAGGGCAGCAAAATGTCTAGAATCAAACAGTAATTGACAGTCTCTGCTCAAAACCAGATCTCCACTTCTTCATTAAAGGGTTCAGAGATAATTTCACAAAAGACATGCAAAATGCTAGTAAAGCAGAAATGATCTAGTAAAGGTTGCCAACTGGTAAGAGGCAAAAAAATTGGAATCAGCCATTCCTCCTCTGCTGGTAGTTAACCTCATCGAATTTTAGACCACTTTGATTATAACCTCTACCAGAAGGGCATTATCGCCTTCCTCTGCTAGACTAAAATTCTTTAGCCAGGGAGTATCTTTTATTTCATGTAAGGAATGTGCCTCCTACAACCGTGCCCTCAGGCCACCATCTAGCTTGAGGCCTCCAGACATAAAGAAGTGCAAATATTATTACTAATAGAATAATGAATTGTCCCTAGAAACATCATTGATGCCATATGTCCCACTGCATGTCCTATTTTTCTCACCTCCTTCTGAAAGATGACTGGGCATATAGAAGAAGATGCTTGATTCAGAATTACTCTGTGGAGAGTGGTTTGCTATTTGAATCAATTCTGGGAATTCTAGTGCATTTTTCATCTTGGAAGAACAGGATACAATAACAAATAATACTAATCAAATATTTTGTTGTTTTCTCATCTTTGTTGAGCCTGAAACATTTTCCACACTAAATGAAACTGAATAATCAATAATGAAAGCTTTTTTTGTAAAGGAACACAAGCTAAAAAATGTCCTTTAAAGTTGCAAAGTAAATTGCAGTGTATTTTTTAAGTCACCCATAAAATGTTTATAAGTATTGTTTATTTTCAGTACCATGGACCACTAAATATACAAGAGATGGCAAGGCAGTATCTGGCTCATTTTTATAGATATTTTTCTCACAAAACTTGATTGCATATTCATCCAAGCAAACCACATGCCAATTCTTCTCTGTCATAGTAACCACAGCTGAATGCCATCTCAGCCGAAGTAAAGTGTCCTATGAAGACTGGAATGTATCACTCTACTCAAAAAAATAAGGGATTATAATGCCAGTGGGTTCACTGTTTTTGAAAGGAAAAGCATCATATTTTAAAGTATTCGATACATGCAGGAAGCATACTTTAGGACGCCTCTCACGGTGTTTTTTGTTTCCATTCTTGTGCTGCAGACAGCCCCATGTTGTTATTCCCCCCCTTTTTTAAAAATCCTAAGTGTAGTTTCCCTGCTCTAGATACATTCCAGCGCAATGGGAAAAATATTTTGTCATGTGTTATGTATAGTAATTTCCTCTGAAATGCCTTCCACTGCTGGTAAAGAGAAAGGCAATAAACCAGCCTCCTTGCTGGTGACTGCCCACCAGCCCCAAGGCCCACGTCCCCACCGTCACGCAGAGCAACCAGGGCGCCGGCTGGTTCACAGGCTGTTCATCCAGAAGGAAAACTGGTGTTATCAGTGTGAATCGTAGACTCCAGAATGATGCCAATAAGTTTGCAGGAGCCATCGTCTCCCAGCCCAGACACAGTGAAATCAGCAGGTTAACTCTGAATTTGGATTTTACGGTGGTGGGAATGCGCTGATGATGCAGCTCATCTAGGCTTATCTCCTCTGCCAGGCCAGTTCAAACACATGTCTCTGTGCATGACAGTATATAAGTAAACACATAAATTAGAAATTCTTGCTAGTATGACTCTGACTTCCAGAGAAGCCAGGCCCCAACACTACCCAAATAATCAGGCACTCTGGTCCTCATTTTTAAAAACATTCAAATGCCTAACTCAGGCTCTAATGTGCCTCCTCCTTTGAGACGTGAAGCATCTCCTGGAGGTTATTAAGCAACCTTTAGATGGATCCAGCTGGGTTAGTTTATTTATTATTTGGTTTCCCAAACAACGAGAGCACAACCATTCTCCAGTGTTTTAGAACACACTATAGCAAATATTTAAGATTTAAACCGTTATACAAAATTCAGGGCAATGGATCCTCATCTCCTAAATCTCCTAGATCATCTCCTAAATCTCAGATTTGCCCTCTTTTATCTATGTGCTAGTCATCTGGCAAAGGTTATAAGGAAAAGATTTTCACCTTGCACAAAGCATTTCTACTTTATTATATTTTGTTGTTAGAGTTTTAACAGTTGATTGAAATCTGTGGAGTTTCCAGATTCTCTCCTTTTATTTGCTCTTTACAATGAAGCATAGCTGCACATAGTGAAATGATTTAGCAGCGTGCTTAACTTCAGCCTACTCTGCATCTGTTTTTTTTTCCTGGCGTGCAAGGGGTTGGCCTGGGTGAGAAATTAAACTCTTACTTGGGTGCTGGGAATGACCACTAACATAAAGTGGCAAGCAAAGGGAGACAGAAATGAGATTACAAAGCAAAAGGTAGTATAAACCTATATGGGCTGTATAGAGTGGCAGATTTATCCAAGTGTCTGAGGACCTGTAGCCTCTTTGTTAACAACAAATCTGGGTGGCAAGTGCTCTGGGATTGCTACTAAATCACCCCTCAGGGGACATTGTGGCTTTTGCCAGCCTGGATATATGCTCAAAGCTGACCTAAGATACAAAGGCATTCAGAGCCTGGCTCTGACCGCCCTTACACGAGTTCAAATTGGCTGCTGGACTTTGTGGAGCTATCCTGAGAGTCTACCAGTGCCAGCGAGCGCAGAATGGAGCTGTAGGGTTTGAAGAATTAATGAAGGCCAAAGTTATCTTGCTCAGGAGATAATTAGTCACATCAGAGCAAAAGGTTATACTGCTGCGTAACTGAATAAAGGATTCGCCAGAGGTTGGTTTGCATTGCAAATCTAAATGCTTTAACTCACAAGTCAGAGGATAATGATATAACCTTCACTGGGGGGTGAGCACTGCACCAACCTAAAATTGCAGGCAGCTATGATTATATCCACATAGACATCAGCTGTGCTGGTGTAACTCTCCAGTTCCATCAAAACTCAGACTCTCTGACTGAACTTAGACTGAGGGAGATGCCAAGACATGTGAACCATCTGCAAGGCTCCAATCTTAACTTGTAGCTAAAAACCACTCTCCCCATCCCCTGCAGTAGCCAGAATTCAGGACTCAGCTCTGCATCTGTTTGGCCAGTAATATCAGTAATAAACATATTGTATATGCTATCTACTGCTAGATATTTATTTGACAGGCCCTCTTGCAAAAACTGTAACGTAGGCACTCCAGCAATACATAGCAATATACTTCTTGGAAAGTACATTTTAATCAGATGTGTCTAGGTCCGCAGGCAGAGGGCTTCCTTGGCCAGTGGACACCTTCTGAGCCGGTGTGTGCACCTGGAGGATCCCCAGCCTTCCTATTGCATTAGGAAACAGATGAAATCAATCATCACTTGGAAACAACAACAACAGAGAAGAGACAAGAGACACAGGTGCCAGTTGAGAGATGACAGGAGCTTCCACTGCAGCCATAAATACTGGGGGAAAGCAGATGCCTCACTCCACTAAAACTGACTTTTTCTGATGTGACTCAGGCCAGGCTGTCTCTCCTCTTTTCAAGTGTCAGAAAACCTTTCAGCTGCCTACAGACAGGGCACACAGCAGGAACTACCTGACACACAAAAAGAGAGGGCAGAGGAGAGGTTTGTGAAGCCCCTGATTCCTAGGGAACCTTCTTGTGCTCCCAGATTCTCCACCCAAATCCCATTCCTCCTTCTCTGGGTCTTCTGAAATCCTCCTCTCCTGCTCGCTGGCAGGAGGCACCAAAGGAGGAGAAACAGGAGACGGTGGGAGAATTGTGAAATGCCTCCCCTTTCCTACAAGAAGGGGTCTTACAAAAAGAAGTTTCTTAGACATCTGTAGCTTCTTCTTTTGCTGAATTAGAAGAGATAAGGGGGAACCCTTCTCCCCTCACCACTGTTCAAAAAGGAAACAGAAGCAAAGGGGAGGGAGGGAAAGGAAAGGAATCATGTTCAGCACAATGCACAGAGTGCACACACAATCTCTATTTTGAAATTTATTTGCCAGGCCTAGGGATATTGAGGGATTTCAAGGCTGTCCAAAACAGGCCTCTGACATCAAGGCCACCAGTCGTGGTGCAGCTCTGCACGCTCAGGGGTCACAGTCACAGGGCAGCCCTCGCTGCTCAGGGCACAATGCCACTGCTGCAGCATCTGGAGTTCAGCCCTCTTCCCCCACTCACATATACCTGTACATTGGTACAGGCTGTGCTCCTGCTGAATTTTCAAGTATAGACATGCCCAAGTTGGTTCACTGGGGTAGAAATGTTCCCCACTTCCATCACAAACGACTTCACTGATTTTGATAAGCCCAGAGGACAGTGTAGGGCATTGCTTGGACACTGCTGACATCCTGGAAACAGCTATGGTAGAACAGGTAAGCGATAGATACTGCAGTTTAACAGGGAATTAGAAGTTACAAAGGATGCCATAACAGAACAAAATCATGCAGAAATCTTTACATACTAGCCCCTTCCTTGGATTACAGAGCCTTTTGCCCCATACTGCTTGCCTAGTTTGTATGCTCTCACTCACATCATGACGTCCAGTTTCTGCTTTGCTCTATCCTGCTAGTCTGATGCAGAGAGGAGGCAGAGTCCTATTTGCTCCTCTGCAAGTATACTGCTTTGTTTCTGAAATCTCGCATGGCCTTGTGTCAGCACGCCTGCAAGGGTGCCTGAAAACCTGTGACTGTTGTTTGCATTGTTTTCCCCGTGTCCACAGCTGGCACACTAGCAGTCTACAGCTGGCTTGAACTGCTGTGCACGCCTTACTAATCTTATCTAGCTGATTCATCCTCGTTCAGGCTGTCTTGGTAGCCTATGCAGGAGTGAGTAGTTGAGGGTGCATTGCAACATACCCTAATTTTTTGGTCTCCTGGTCATTGAGACTGAAGATCTGGCTGGAGCATACTGTAGTTGCTTTTTGGCCATGAATTTGGGTCGCGCTTCAGTGCAGAGTTGGAATGTGACCAGGGCACACTCCTGCATGTGGGAGTACAGAAATGCACCTAGGCTCTCTGGGTCAGATTTAGCCTGAGAGCCTGGTTTCCCAGGGAGGGGAACCCAGGAAAGGTCCTGAAACCTGGGCTCAGGAATGAAAGGAGGAAGCCTGGAAATTAAGCTTCCCTGGGTTTCTTGCATGAGAATGCAATGCAATTCCACTGCATTAGCTCTAGTCCGATCTCAACGGCAATGCTAGAGACTAAGGAGAGCCAAGCAAATTATCTCAGCAACAGAGGTATAAATCTGAAGTAAGCTCAGTGACTACGTTCTTCTGACAACTCAAATTACATTGCGTTTCAGTTACTCTGTGATCGAAAGCTGATTCTACTCTCTTAATAGCATTAGCCTGCATATGGGAACAACATACATTTTGTTGCAGGCTCAAATATGTAGGTCATATTAGAGCAAATACAGTGCTGAGAAACCAAAAAATTATAGTATCTTTGAAATATGTATTAAGTAGATAGAATAAAGGCAAGTACTGTAGGCAGTTTGGTAGAGAAATCAGAGTGAAAACATCTTTCAGGATTTCCATTCAATCCCCCTACCAGTGAAGAGTTACTTTGTCATATAATCTAATACTAGTATTCTCTAAACAACAAGACGTACCACATCAGTTGTTATCTCCAAAGACAGAACAAGACTACCATTATTTCAGAAAGCATAGGATTTTATCAAATAAAAATGAAAAAGGTGTTTGAAAATATTTAACCTCCGATTAAGTCTCAGATTTCATAATAAAAATCAGTCATGAGGCTTATCAGCTGGAAAAAGTACTAACATAGTCTGGGCATAGTTAAAGTTCAGTGTAACCTTGGCTAAAGAAAGCTAACAGCCACTTGAACAGTGTTTCAGACAACCTTGTACCCTTGGAGACACATTTCCAAAGAGCCTGGTTTACTGTGCCCAAAGCAGCACTGAAGGCCAGGGAAAATAAAATAATAACCCGAGAGACACCATCTGTCACTGACTTCTGGAGATTCATGTGGCCCAGAGAGATTACATTAAAAACTGCAGCAACTGAGAAAACAAGTTCTTGTTTCAGGAGCGTTTGACTGGAATGGCTAATCAGACACCCGCTCTGGCCTTCCCCGCTGGAACTGCAGCAGATTTTGGTTTCTTTATTTATGTAAAACAATGGCCTGTAACAGGACCTATTTTCAAAGTAGGTAACATAACACCTGTTGCCAGAAGATGAACAAACAATTCTGATCACCGAGGAGCTGTTCCTGCAGCAATACAGTATTTGAGTGATTTAGCTGGTGAGGAATCAAGTGGGAGTGGTGGGATTTAATTCTGAATTCAGTGCTGCAGTCCTGTATGCCGAGTTTGCTGATTTCTTTGAAGGAATAATATTATTAGCGTCAACAGGAAGTCAGGCAATTGGAGACTCATTCTTAGTGATGAGAAAAGCAGCTCTGATACTATTAATTTTTACTTTGGAAAAAATTAAGAAAAATCATTGCATTTCTCTGCAGAGCAATAACTAGAAGGATAAATCCTTTCTCTGGGATACAAATTCTAGACACTAATAAACAGCTGTCTAGGATTACTCCTGACATTTGCAATAAAAACAAATTTAAGTAGCACACTTTAACATGCTAAAAACAAAAGCTATCCATACATGAATCAGTTATTTTACCAAACATAATAGCAAATAGGGATTGAAATCTGCAAGAGATTCTTGAAGAATTAGATGCTCAGTCCCCAGTGAGCTCCACTGCGGTTTGAGCACAAAAGTCTTTTGAGGTCCTTTGGTAAGGGAGTTGAAGATTAGCATTTTAGCTTCTGTGAAATATCTCATTGACCTAAGACCATTCTTAAAAAAAGAAGGGTATACGGTGCTATGTGGCTAGAATTACATCAAAGTAATCTTTTGACTGAAAGAACTGTTGTTTTTTTTCTCATCCCCACTTGAGTCCACAACTGAGTTCCCACACATCTAAGGTGTGCTGGAGGTCAGAAACCAACTGTGTGGGAGAGGGAATAAAAGCAAGCACACTATTTCTCTGTCTTTAGGGATTTCCCATACATAAATACATAAAAGTTTGAGAGATGTCCAGATACACACTTTTGCCGGGACAACAAAACTTCAGGCAGATAGGAACAGTCAAAATACTTAGTTTTTCAGGTTATTGTGTTCCTTCTAAGAGCTTTTATCCCTCTAGCTATCCAAAATATACTATGACAAAGTTGGATTTTACCCCTCCTTCCTGTTTCTTAAACAGATTGAACTTCCAGATGTGGAATACCTTATCACCATGCTCTTCTACATCACAGGGTAGAAAGAGGGTACTGGTTTGTCTATGAGGCATACCAAAATTCTGATACATCTATCAGAATAGGCCCAGAAATGGAGTTTCTGCCTCTCTGGAGCTGATGCTAACTCAGCACCTGCCCACAGAGGTTGTATTCTGCATCTTAATGTTAGCAATCCCTTGTTAATTATGTTCTGTAGACCTGGATAAGAAGGCGAGTCATGGAGCTGTTCACACAACAGCTACAAGCGTTTACGGACACGTGTTAGAAAGGGCTCTGGGAATGTTGCAAGGGATAGGTTCGGATAGCTGCTTTTCAGAGAGAACTGCCTGCGTTGGGACACGCAGGTGAACCTGCAATGCTGGGGAAGTGCCCTCATGAGCAAGAGGAAGCACCAGACTATAGCAGTCTCATAATGGTGGCAATTGAATTGCACTAACAGCATTGTAAATGCAGTCTGCGTGATTACAAGCAGCACTACAAAATTTGTAAGAAGTTAGAGACAGAACTTTCTACTTTAATCCTTGTCTTTTATTGCAATATTTGAGAACCTAAGTTATTCATTTAGGTATCTTATGTAACTGAAGAAAGGAAGGGATTCCTCTAGTATTATTCCAGTATTAAAAATGGACACACAAAAGATTCCTATGAGTCAGATTATCACACAGCTGATAAACTTATTGAGAAAATACCTAAGAAAATCACACAAATAGGCAGTGGTTAAATTCCATCACATCTGCAGATCAGTTCTGCACAGGAAGCTGAATGGAAAGAGCAAAAGACATACTAGTTCAAATGAGAAGAGATTTAACCTAAAACTGGCTATAAGCAAAGCCACAGAAATGCAAATATACATCTGAACATTATTCCATCTGTGTTTAGGATAGATTTTGATGCTTGTTTGATAATATTATTTTTAAGAATGAATTAAGACATTGCTCTCTAGCTAAGTAGGCTTATATGTAATCAGTCATATGTTGCTTAACTTGCAGATCTTCCAAAAATAAGGAAAATATTATTAAAAGCTGAAAGAAAATAAGTTAGAATTATATTTCAATAAGCTAAGAAAAGATATACAGGGCCAAATTATTCTCTGTTGCCATCACACTGACCACAATAAAATTGCATCTGGAAAGTTTTGCATCAGTAGTGCCAGCCATGTATCTACGTCTTAAAAAAAACAAAACTAATGCAATGAGCCAAATTTCTACACTATCTACAGCCCTGCAAATTCATGCTTTCACTGCCACTCAAAGGGAAGTGCTGTACTTCAGTCCTGTCGCTGAGGAGCCCCAACCCACCAGTTCTTACACACATGGACCTCCCTTCTCAGCTTTAGCGAAGAGCGAGCAAAGATATGGGAAGAGATCTTTAACAGCCCCAAGCCCATTATGAAATTGCCCTCCTGGGGCAAATCAAAAGTCCATTTAGCCCAGTATTCTGCATCCAGCAATGGAAAAGGGGAGGCTGTTTAGGGCATGGCCTCATGAGTCTTTCCACTTTCTGCTGTTTCTTCCCAGACATCCAGAAATGGGGGTGTTAGTGGGTACATCCCTCCCTGGTTCTTCTAACATCCCTTTATGGACAGGACTCTGTCCATCCCCTTGGGCCTGCTGGTGCTGCCTGCCTCCACCACCTCCGGTGGCAGCAGGCTCCAGAATTGCCGTCCTTTATCTGTTTTAAACCCCTCTCAAGCTAGTTTCACCTAGTGCCACCTAGTTACTGTATTGTGGGACTTACTGAACAGCAGCCTGCATTTTATTTATCCACTATCTTCAAGTTTCCTAAATCGAATCACAGAATCACAGAATCACAGAATCACAGAATCACAGAATCACAGAATCACAGAATCACAGAATCACAGAATCACAGAATCACAGAATCACAGAATCACAGAATCACAGAATCACAGAATCACAGAATCACAGAATCACAGAATCACAGAATCACAGAATCACAGAATCACAGAATCACAGAATCACAGAATCACAGAATCGCCGAGGTTGGAAGGGACCTCTGGAGATCATCTAGTCCAACCCCCCTGCTCAAGCAGGGTCACCTAGAGCACGTTGCACAGGATTGCATCCAGGCAGGTTTTGAATATCTCCAGAGAAGGAGACTCCACCACCTCTCTGGGCAACCTGTTCCAGTGCTCTGTCACCCTCACAGTGAAAAAGTTTTTCCTCATGTTCAGATGGAACTTTCTGTGTTTCAGTTTGTGCCCGTTGCCTCGCGTCCTGTCGCTGGGCACCACTGAAAAGAGTCTGGCCCCATCCTCTTGACACCCTCCCTTCAGATACTTGTACACGTTGATAAGATCTCCTCTCAGCCTTCTCTTCTCCAGGCTGAACAGGCCCAGCTCTCTCAGCCTTTCCTCATAAGAGAGATGCTCCAATCCCCTAATCATCTTTGCAGCCCTTCGCTGGACTTGCTCCAGTAGTGCCACATCCCTCTTGTACTGGGGAGCCCAGAACTGGACGCAGTACTCCAGATGTGGCCTCACCAGGGCTGAGTAAAGGGGGAGAATCACCTCCCTCGACCTGCTGGCACCACTCTTCCTGATGCACCCCAGGATACCATTGGCCTTCTTGGCCACAAGGGCACATTGCTGCCTCATGCTTAACTTGGTGTCCACCAGCACTCCCAGGTCCTTCTCGGCAGAGCTGCTCTCCAGCAGGTCAACCCCCAACCTGTACTGGTGCATGGGGTCATTCCTCCCCAGGTGCAGGACCCTGCACTTGCCTTTGTTGAACTTCATGAGGTTCCTCTCCGCCCACCTCTCCAGCCTGTCCAGGTCTCTCTGAATGGCAGCACAGCCCTCTGGCGTATCGGCCACTCCTCCCAGTTTTGTATCGTCAGCAAACTTGCTGAGGGTGCACTCTGTGCCTTCATCCAGGTCATTGATGAAGAAGTTGAACAAGACTGGGCCCAGTACTGACCCCTGGGGGACACCGCTAGCTACAGGCCTCCAACTAGACTCTGCGCCGCTGAACCTCCTCAGCCAGCTCACCTCCAAACACAAGTCCCAGTCCGCCCGGGGGCCTCACACAGGTACAGTAACACCATGGAGCACGTCTAGATGTCACAGAGCATCTGCCTTTGAACTCTAGCAAACTACATGTTTTGGGGTAAAAAGAGAGATATGAAATGCAAATCATCATCATTAATATATATGCAGGATGAAACCTAGATAGAGAGTTGACAGGCATAAGGTTTGAAATCTAAATATTTAAGATGACATTACTTTGCAGTATTTTTTCTGATGGCATACAAAAAACCCTCTCTAATTATGGACTTGCACTAAACACAGATTTTGAGAGAAGTTTTATGGTCTTAGGCATAGATCAGATGGTTTTTAGCTAAAACAGCAGGTTTGACATCTCCCATAGGAATGCTGGAAAAGTTGTGATCACAAATGAGTGAGTGGGAATGCCTGCTCTGTTTCAGATCCTTTGGGATTAGATTGCCTTCCTGAACCTGAGTTATGCTGTCAAAGATGATACTACAGTGCCTCAAATGCTAGTCTTGCCCTAGGGAACATTCAAACTGTAATAAAAACCTCCCAGTCCTCATCTTGTCACATTAGGCCTTTGCAGTTGGAGCTAACTAGGCCTTCAGAATAGCCAGGCTCTACCAGGTAACACACTCCCAATAAAATATGATGTATAAAGGTCTAATTGAAACTACTGGTTAAAAGTTTTCAGTGCAACTCAACTATATGGCGTACAGGTTGCAGAGTAATTAACTCCATAGCCATTCTAAAACATATCACAAATGTCTTGACATGGTCCACAGCAAGGAATAAGAGTCTAGTTTAGCTAAATGACCTTAACCTTTACAATATTCTCCAGCTTTTCAAGTATAAAATATTATTTTGTAAAGCAAATGAGAAACCAGCTGGTATTTTTTCCCTTCCAGATTCCCTGTAAAGCCAAGTGTCTAAACCAATTGTACTCACATTTCAGAAAACATCGGCCTCCCAGGCTGAAAACTCATCTGCCAAACTTTAGTCTGAAAGAAATTTGGGGGTGGGGGGCATGATACCAAATGTAAATTCCACTGGGGTTTTTAATAGAAGCACTGACAGCACAATATCATATATGCAACCTTATCTTCCTGGATGGCCCATAAAACAGGATCTCTTTCTCAATTGCTGGTTTGCTTCTGATTCAAAACTGGGAAGTGCTGAGATGTAGCATTTCCTAACATTGCTTGTATTACTTGCACTCAGTGTAAACGCTTCCTCAGGATTTGGGGCCCCATTCCTACAAGCTGATGCCTGTGAGCTTGCACAAACTCCCATTATCTTCAGTGGGCTCTGCGGGGGTGTAAGAGTTTGCCTGAACAGATCAGTTTGCAAAAAATCAAAGCCTAAGAGACTACACTTAAGCTCATTCTCATCTCTGTCTCCTCTCCTCCCTGCAGCTGGGCCTTAGTTATCTCTCCCCCTAAGACATCTCTCCTCTTCAGCTCAATCAATCAAGGCTCTCTTATCCCAACTTTCTCTGCACTGAACTTCACATTTCACAGTCTCCATCTTTTTATTCAGCAGGCAAGATGCTTTACTCACTAAATTTTTCTTTTCCTAATTACCAGCCGCCTCTTTACCCCTATTAAAAGCTCAGTCTGCTCCCAAGCAGGATCATCCTCAGCTCATCATAACTTTCACTCATGAAGGAAGCCAGGCCTGAATTACAGCTGACATTTTCATGAACTAAAACAGAGCCATGATATCAGAGTCCCGAAACAGGATCTGACTCTTCAGGGATATGTTTATGGTCAAATTCTGTACCAGAATAAACTTCCTTCTATGAAATTGCTTTTAAGCTTAACAGCAAAAACAAAAAACTTGTTTGTACTAAATGCTGTAAAACACATTTCTGAAGAAAAACTAGTTGTAGTGTAACCAGCAAGACTGTTAGTCTGTCACATGCCTGTTAAGCCTGGCATATCAGTCTTCTCTTTGACTTTTGTTTCAAGGCCAAACTTGCAAAATATAAACAATTACACCACCCTGAAAATCCTTGATTCTCCATGGTATCTGAGCCTGGTTTTCACCTCCTTACGATGGTAAGATTCAGGCTGGTTTATTGTTTTTATTCACAGAAGTGTTGTTGGAAACTGTAAACCTTTAGTAGAAATTTAGATTTGTTAAATCTTTCACAAAGGGCATGTCTGGCCCCAGCCATTGGATATACTTTCCAGCAAGTCTACATTTTGCAGAACCACAAAAAATGAATGAGGTTGGATGTTGCCCTCTGGCAATCACCTAGTCCAAACCCCCCCCCGGCTCAAAGGTGAGTCAGCTAGAGCAGGTCACCCAGGGTTGTGTCCAGCTGTGAACATCTCTGAGGATGGAGACTCCACAACCTCTCTGGGCAACCTGCTCCAGTGTTCATCAGCCTTACAGGAAAAAAAAGCTTTTCTTATGTCTAAATAGAATTTCTTGCATTTCAGTTTGTGCCTGTTGCGTCTTGTCCTGTTACCGGGCACCACTGAGAAGAGTCTGGCTCCATCTTCTTTACATCCTCCCATTAAGGTATTTATAAAAATTGATAATACCCCCACAAGCCTTCCCCATGCTGAACAGTCCCAGCTCTCTCAGCCTCTCTTGGTGTCAGAGATGCTCAGTCCTTTAATCATTTTTGTGGCCCTTTGCTGGACTTGCTCCAGTCAGTCCACATCTCTTGTACTGGGCAGCCCAGAGCTGGACCCAGCACTCTAGATGTGGCTTCACCAGTGCTGAGTAGAGGGGAAGAATCACCTCCACCATTTGCCATCATTAATAAAGCATCTTCTCGATAGGAACAAAGCTACATAACTGACTCTACCTTGTGGTAGAAGTCCCTATTCTCTTCCTATTAAGACCCTGAAAACCCAGGCCTACGACTAGTCCTTCTGGACACAGCTATTTGCTGGTGTATTACTGGATTGGAGGCTCACACAAAATATTTGCCATTCAGTCTAATCCCAGATCTTGCTTTAATCCAAAGAAACTGTGTTGGCATAACAAATTACAGAACTGTGCACAAATCCAGCACTCCAAGGTGGAAGGCAGGCATGTTCACACACTGTTTCCCCAGGTCTGCTCACTCTTAATTTGCATTCTCAGGCCTGCAGCTCTTTTTCTTTTTTTTTTTTTTTAAACCCACACACATCATCTGCTTTTCCCTTAGGATAAGGCTTAATTTCATTTTTTGATGGGATATTTTTCAGTTTGGCAATTTTAGAAGATATTAGTTTTGTACTTGTTTTGAAAAGCAGAATGAAAGACCCAATACTGTTTGATATGTCACACTGTATGCAAAGTATTCTTCTCTCTCCAGATTGTTTAGAAGCTGGAAAGCATAAGATATTCTAAATCACTGGGTTTAAATGTGGGGAGAACCTGCTTTAGTTTTTCATATTTCACTGTGACAGGATAGTTGCTTTCTTCAGCTTAAAATCTGTTGATCAGTAAAGGTATTTGCCTGGGTATCTTCAGCAATTACTACTGCTAGAATTCCTAACTACTTGGACTACCTGTTTGCTGAAATTCAATATGTGCATCTTTGGCATAATCCCGATTAATTTAACGGATTGTCAGAGTTGGCTCCTAGATTTTTTAGTTTTTTTAAAAAAAGGAATTATATTATAGAATACTTTCAGAGTAGATTGTTTAAAAAAAAAAAAAAAACACACATCTCTTCCTGCTTCTGTTATAGAAAACACTCACCTGGCTTCCCCACAGTATTTTATAGTTAATCTGTTTCCTGATGTTTTATAAAAACTTACATGGTGAGATATACATTCAGCTTTCATATCAATATAATTTTGCTTTCATTGGACTGTGGCAGTGCTTTTTGAAAAAAATCCAAGCAACAAAATACTGCTTTTGTAGCTGTCATCCATCCTACAAAACCCAAGAGTAACTGGAACTGCAGTAAACCAGTTATCACTACCAGAATAGATTTACTTGGAAGCCCTACAAACAGGATCTTCCAACTACAGTTCTCCAGAAACATGCTGGGACTAAGTCTGCAGAGCTCTAAAAGAGCAGCCATAAAAAAGGGCATCCCCCTCCCTTCCGTCCACCTGCTCCTCCCAGGCAGCCTATCTACATGGACCTACCACACAAAATAAATAAATAAAAATATATATAGCAGGGTTGCTTAGTTACACTGCACCTTAATTCTCCATCTATATAATAGCATCTTCCTGCACCGCAGGAAAAGGTACATGTGTTATAAGTTGAAACACGTAATAAGAGGTGCAATAAATTCAGTAGATGGAAGCACTTTCAAATCTCAAATGATGGGATTCGAAGTTCAAAGGAGAGGGGTGGATTTGACATGTTCAGTCCTCACAGGTTTTGAAAAATGCTAATGGGATTACACTTGCAGATCCCCAGGAGCAGGAACTAGATGCGTCGTCTGCCTTACATAATCAGATCTATTTCTCTCCATCTTTCTACCTAATAAACCTATAAATGTACTAAATAGGTTTCAATATTAGAATTTACTACAATTGAAAAAGATTGACAGGTTTTAAGTTTTCCATCATTTAATTAGTCAAAGTATAACATATTATAAACAAGCGCTTTTCCTTTGTTCAGAGCAAAGGTTTTTTTCTGCCTTCCCCTCCCAAAACAACAACATAAATTTTATGGAAAAATCTGTATTTTTTTGTAATTCTGGGCTGAGACCAAGTTTCCAAGTGGAAGCAAATTTCTATGTCCAAGTTATAACCTCTGAAAAACAGCTTATAATGAGAATGCTGACACAATGTTAAGTGGAGTGACATGAATGGCGCCAATATAATGTAGTCAAAACATGTGGGAAATAAAGTATTTTGTTCCAGAAGGATATGAAATTCCCAACTCAGAATAAAGTATATGTCTGGTATTTACTGGATTCTACCAAACATAACTGTTTTGCAAAACATACAAAGGCTTCAGGGAATACAGAATTCAATCACAATTCAAAACCTCTTCATCTCAGATACACTTGAGACAAAGAGATTCACAAGCCACAGGGGCCAACTCCTTTTCCTTCTTTCAGAAAACCAAAGAGGATCCATCCCAAGTGATAACGGTAATATGTAAAATAGGAGTTCAGCAAAAGATCTGCCTAGCAGAAGTAAGTGTTTGAAAGCCCACATAAAATACGAAATGTTACAAACCATTTTAAATGATGAAGTATGTAGCATGGGAACCATAACAATCTACCAAAAAGGAAGAGGGGGAATACATCCTTTGCAAGTCAGCAGAGGTGGTTTCAACACTGATGCGATGCAGAACATTAGATCAGCTATTATCATGTTATTCTTTATTAGTTGTTAAGCACTGATGTTAGTTCAGAGAGCCCATGTCCTAATGGATTTACAGTTGCAGGCCCTCTGCCATTTGTTCCAGCCAGCTCTTAAGTCCTCTCAAAGTCCTAACATCAAGATGGATACAGAGATCTGCCAACACAAACCCAACAACTACACCAAAAAGGCAATGAAGAAATTGTGCGAGGCAGTAAGAAATACACAAAGAGTTAACTGCACTTTTACAAGTCACTTACTGCGGGAAGCATAGAGAAAAGGTCTTTAAGTAATTTGAAAAGGAAAAGATGACTTGGGGAACAGGATGAGGGGTGTTCTGTGCCCCACAGAGGACAAGAACCTGGCACAGACAGGCAAGAAGACACTCGCAGAGCTCTGACATCTTTGGCAAGGCAGAAACAAGAAGGAACAGCCATGAAAAGCAAAAGGATCAAGAGGGGTTGGAAATCAAGGCTCATACAAGACAAGTTAATATTTTCCCCCTTGGGCAATGAAAACCTGATGTCTTGCATTTGTCAGAGTTGCTCCTCTACCTTTTCTTCTCTTCCTGTCCTGGCTGCAGTCTCACTCTTTCCTTGTTGCCGACTCTGGCATTTGTCTGATCAGAGACAAAAATTTTCTTCTCTCCAGAAGAAAACTATTCATTTGTTTTTGATGGGCTAGTTTTCTGACAAATTAATCAGTCAAAGAACAATGAAGGGGAACAGGATCACACCTTCTCTGCATCAGTGAGCCATTAAATTGGTTTAGCCGACTCTCCCCTTAGATGCAGCCCTAATTTGAACATAAAGGTTATTCAGCTTTGCTACTGGGCTAAAGTGATGCAAAAGCATTTTGCCAGCAGGGAGCTACTAATGAGGTGGCTATAACCCCCTTCAGCTCTGATGAATCCACACCTGAATACACGTATAACTGAATTTCAAAAGTCTTATTATTAAATCTTACTTAATTTTGAGCTATTTTAGCAGGCAACAAGGCCTATCTTATGAACGCTAAGATGTGAGGAGTTATTAGGATGAATCACCGTGGTATGCTGCTAGCAAAATGGGTTTCACCAAGAATTTCACAAACATAAGAGTCTGTATATCTTGGTAGCAGTTACCAAGGCTCATATTAAGCCCAGTAATCTAAAAAAACTTTACCTATTATTTTAGCATAATAGACACCCACAAAAACAGCTATCAGTTACTTACTTTTAGCCTAAACATACAATGAAACTCCCACTACTCACAGTCAGAATTCAATTTCACATCAGCACGTTTTAAGCAGTAATGGCCAAGTGTTCTTTCAGTTGATAATATTTAAAATAATGCTGACATCTAGTGGCTGAGCCCTGTCACAGACATCATGGTAGTCCTTAAAGGTACTGTATTGTGCATATATCATCATTTATTAACCTTCAATGGCTAGAGGCTCCAACTGGAAGTGACATGCCACTCCCCATCATGCACTATTCAAACAACAAAAATGGATCCTAGTTCTACGGAGATTATAAATTCAATAGGATGGACAAAAAAGAGGAAGAAAATACCACTTTTCCCATTTTGTACATGGAAATTACCAGGAGGTAAAAGAAATTAGGAAGCAAGATGATTAAAAGCTGATGGGGTCAAGACTGCAGCCAACTGGAGCTTAAGAGAGCTAGAGAAGAGTTCAGCCTTTTCCAGAAATAGCAGGTACTCCAAAATTGTCAGATCTGATGAACTAGAGTGAAGGTACATCAGGCACTAAACCCAGCCCAATTTCTACAGAGGCTCAGCTAACAGATCCCATCTCAGAGCACAGCTGGTGGCTGGCTCTGTACTAGAGCATCACTGCACCTGGTTTGTGAGGGCAGGAGGCTTTCTGCACTGGATTGTCTTAAGTGTTCCATACGCTAAGATAACACATCTGGAAGAAGCAGAAGGGACTTTGGGAGACCCCAAAGACAGCCAAAGAAGAGCCTGAAAACTGGCCAGGGCAATAAAGATGAACAATGCCTTGTCCAGCCTTACCTGGACAAGGAGTCTTCTGTTGAGACCCCTATAAGCTTCAAAGCAAATAGAGCTATATTCTGCAAAGACATCTGAGTGAATCTCTCTTTCCAGTCCAAGATTACAGTTCTGCTAAAATGATCTGCCAGAAAACTGGAAAAATCCAAATAGGTATACTTCCAACAAATGAACATCACTGCCCATGTACCACTCCCACACCACATTTACCTCATGATAGATTAAAAAGCAAGAACAAACCCCTTGTTTACCTAGTACAGTACATTTACACTTTCCAGCATAACCTAAATGAGAAGCCCTTGAAGATGAGACTAGAAACTATACAAACATTTACAATATGTTGACTAAACTGTGAGATGATTCTGTCTCTTCAGGGAGTTATACAAAGACTGTCTGAAATTCTCAAAATCTGTTAGGAGAGCAATTTGGTGTTGAAGATAAGCTCATCCTGTGTCCTACCCAGTGCAGGAGTAGGACAGATACCAGAGATGAGGAAGCCAGCTTTCCTCATCCCATGAATAGGGTTGTGTCATTTCCTAGTGACAAGGGACACACTGTTCCTCAAAACAAGTATTTGGGCTAAAGACACATTTGGCACAGCTGTTCTTACATTCTCTTTCCTGTCAAGACAGGAGTCCAAAGAGAATATTGCAGTACCTTGTAGCAGTACCTTGTCCCTTTTCAGAGCAGACTTCAGTGGAGAAAGGCTCTTCTTCCAGGTGCCAAGGAGTGCTGGAGATAACAGGTACCAAAGCAGACAGCAAGATTTCATAGGCACCATTAATGCTGGTATCAATATCCCAGGTATGCTGGAGGAATAATCATTGGCAATGTGAGAAGCTAACAAGGGTGAAATATATTTTAGAGGGAATTGCAAAAGGTAGACTCATAGTAAGATTGCTGATCATTTAGGAAAATGTGTATTTAGTACAGAGATGGATTCACACTTCATGTGACAAATGCCAACATATATTAGTAGCAGAAGAACAATTATGATGAAAAGAGCCCACCTTGTCACAGGACAAGCCACAAAGCCCACATATAGCAACCTATTTTCACAAATTTTGCAAAGGATTTCTCAAATTTTCGTATACTTTACAGTAGTAAATGCTCAGTGGTATCTGAAATAGTTAAGACCCTAGGTGATAGAGGCAATGCGTGGCCTGTGTGATCTGTGCTTTTTGTCTCATTGCTCTGGCAGTTTCCTTACAGGTTGAAACAACAACAAAAAAATTAAGCAACTGTAAACATTTATCTGTTATTTTAAATATCTTGAACAATTAACATTGTCTTCTTTGAATATACTGCTCAAAATAGTCATATAGCAAAACAAAAAAGCATCAACACAACACTGACCAATTGATTTATCAGATGGAATTGATACAGGAACATTTTTCCTGAGGGCTGAAGACAATTGCTTTCTAATATCCCCTGTCCCATCAGTAACACAGTAAGAGGGTGTTTTCTATGACAGTGCTTTCCATTAGCAGCTGTTTCAACTCCTGCTATTGTAAAAACAACAGCTAAAATCCTTGTCCCAAAGTCAACACATTGACCGAAGGTTCATGTGTCAAGAAGTAAAGGAAAACTCTCTGTGTAACAGATGTTTCATTTCTAAATGCTGCAACTGCCTCAAAGGCTCTGTACTCTTGGCACCCAGCACCACAGAACATACTATGTTTTCAAACAAGTATTCAAAACCATATTTGCCATGATAACCTAATATTCCCTCTGAGTTAACTTCAGATTGTATCCTTCTCGTAACATGATCCTCTAGAAAACATGGAGGTTGACCCCCTCCCCCCCCCCCAAAAAAAAGAACCCCACAAAGTACAGAAAGTATCTAGGAAGTTCAGAAATACCTTCAGAAGGGGGAACTGCAGGAAACATCTAGCATTCCAACCCCATGACAGTCTTATCACAGGCCACACACATGGAGATTTTCAGTTCTGAAGGCTTGCAGTGATCTTTTTACTCTATAACATCCAAGAAATCCAGGTACATAGATTGAGACTTAGTACCGTTTACAAACTTACAGTTGCAACACACACACGCTGCACTCATCTACTGCATTATTACTTAGGTATTATTGTCAACACAAAACTTGCAGTCGAGAGCCACTTATTTTTATAGAGAGATTTATATGGGTATTTATTAGAGAAAATACAACAATCATTAAAAAGTAACTATTGAGGTTTACCCAGAGGTTTACCCAGAAAAAAACACTCACCTCTTTGAAATATCAAATACACCATAAAAGACTTACCAACAGGTTGTCACATAGCGTTACGAGAACAAGATTTTCAATTCAAATCTTGTACCTCTTCAACATGAAAGGCAACTTGAATTCCTTTATTGCACTTCATTACACAGCCCTTCCATACACCTTGCACTCAAAAGTTCCACAATGGAAAGTTCTGTTTGGCAACAGAGATGCACCAAAAAGTAAAGAAGTCAGCTGTGCCTTTCCTTAAGGCAGCGTACTGCCAATACTCAGGTTTTGAGGCAATACTGACCTAAAGCAGATCAAACTCATTGCACAGGGCACACAGCCTCTTTGCCCAAGAACTTCCATGTAAAGTAGTAACAGGCCTCTTCCTTCAACCAAGGATGCAACCTTCATCTCTGCAAGGCTCCAAAGTTATCACACAGCTTTATAGAACTCAGTCAAGGTAAAAGCTTCAAAGTGCCAAGAGTACGAGTAAAAACTCTTTAAAATCATACACTTACAGAATCAGCCTTAAGTTTGTAAACTTAACGTTAGAAACACTTAACGGTGTTTCTAAACACCGTTTATCTAGAAAACGTTTAATTTCATCGTTATAACTTTTTCAAAAATACTGCACAACAAAAGGGCACATCTGATGAACTCATGTTCGAACAAAAGCAGTTCCAAATTTCAATTTAGCATTTTTTTTAAAAGTTTGGGGTTTAGCTTTTCCCTTCAAAACTAGAAAAATAGTTTCTGGAATGCATCCTGGAAAAGCTCAGAAAATACCTTATTTCATTAGCTGCACATTTCCCTCTCCTCCTTGCCTTTTAACAAGGTATATCAAGCTTACAATTTCATAGTCTTGAGAAACCTTTCTATTTCCTTTCAGCAGGTGCTCAGACTACAAAGCACACAGTCTCATCAAGATAACAATATAGGAATCTAAGAAGATCTAGCAAAAAAAAAAAAAAGCATCCAGCCTGACTTTTACAAGCTCATTTTAAAACCTGTGCCTGAAGCATGTTAAAAATTAGGAGCTGCAAAACCCTGTAGCAATCACTGAAAATTCTTCAGTTTTCTGCAAACCAGTGAAACAAAATTAAAATATCAAGGCATAAACATATTTATAGCAGGAGTGGAGAAGAGAGCTAGATAATCTATCTACAAAAATTAAGCATCCTCAAACATTTTTAACAAATAAACCACATTTTCCACAGGTTACTGCAGCTTGTTTTGATAGAAAAATAGGTATTTTCTTGTAGAATAGTAACATAATAGATGCTGTGCCAAAAAGAGAAAGAAAAGATACTCACTTTCCCCACAGCTGTCTCACAGGAGTGATTCACACAGACTGAATAAGGACTAGTTCTCCTAGTACTTAAACAGGACTGCAGAACATATGGTGACAGATCTCTTAATCACAAATCATGCAAAATAGGGTATATGCAAGAACAAGCATGCAATAAATTAATATTGTTCAAAGGTTTCTTTGAACACACAAGAGGATAGTCTTTATTTGCACTGTAAGCACTACTCATTTCTACATGGTATTACAGCACCTTAGGATCTTCTTTCAGGCTATCCAAGTAACTGAGTTTTCTTTCCATTAATCAGATCCAAGTTTGCAATCACGAACACTCACTTATGACAAGGAGATACCTGGAAGATTATTTTCCCACAGGAACTGCCTCATTTTTGCATTTTCCAAGTTGTTAATATTCACTTGAGGGGAAAAATCATTTGTCCAGTACTTCATTATAGATAATAATTAAAACCACCATGACGAAAGCTATTTCCTCTGGGAAGTATGCACGTCTCCAGTGACTCCATTTGGCAAGAGTAATCCAACTAGTTTAAGTGTACTATGTTGCAATGCTTAAAAAATTAACATATGACCATTAATTGGCCTGTGTTAGGAATAGCAACTATACGTTACTATGATTTTGATCCCACTTCTTTAGGTATGTACAGGCAATTTTAAGATATTCCTTATTTTGTGATAATGTGACAGTAACCAAAGATGCTTAACTGTTTCAAGGGATAGAAAGAAGCTTTCTGTCAGAACAAGTGATATGGGGATTGTAAAGGGAGTTGTTCAGTCGGGTCTCAGCTAACTAATGGCAAATAACAAACCAGAGGACAGAGTCTGTAAAGGCATTTCACATTGAGATAGCTAACACAAGGCTTCAAGCACCATGTTAAATCAGTACCATGAAAAGATTGCAAAGTTCAATTGCTGTATACCAGGTAAGCTTTAGTTTCAAGTAGTTGCTTGTTAGGGTCACTTCAATCCCAAGTTTGCTCTTAATAGCCAACATCATTTTCATCTCCCTCAAATAACCTGTGTGATGATACTTTAGTGAGAACAACCACTTAGGTCTTTTCCTAAAATTAAATTAGCTTTATCTTTCAATAGCCTGAAAGTTATTCTTCAGGTATTAGCCTAAACATTTAAATTTGTAATCTGTGAGACTGGGCTATTTATACAGCTATTCTTTACGCAACACAAGAACTAACAACGTTGTGTACAATCTTACCATTTCTGTACTTCAGCAGGTTTGACCTCATTGCTTCTGCTCAAGTGAACTGATATCCAACAATAGTCTACCAGGCATGCCCAGGAAGCATAAAATGGTTTTCCTATTTAGCCTTAAGATATCAAGTACACCTTGAGATTGCCAAGAATATAATCTGCTCATTCCACCAAATTTTCCATTTTTACAGCAATCTATTCACTTTTAGAATTATGGAGAGCCTACCTATTCACAAAGGACAAAAATGCTTTTAAAATTTTGACTCTTCAATTCAGCCTCATAGTTCCTACCTCACTCTCCATCCCACCAATGATTAAAAGGATACACATTCATTCAAAGCTAAAAGGAAGTGACAACAAATATGATTAACTCTGAATTAGGCAGATCTTATAAAAAATAATTTTTGGTTTAACAGTTTTGTTCAATGAGCTGCGATACCAGGGAAGAGCTGCACTTAAAAACCAAGTTCTCAGCCTCCAAGTCAATGGTACATCCCTCTCCTCACAGTACAGCATTATTTAAGCTTCCCTCAATCACCAAGCCAAGGACCATTTCAGTTCTTCAGCAGGTGTCTTCACACTCTTGCATAAAAATATTAAGCTGAGAGCAGGGGGCAAAAGGTTTGAGTCACAGCAGAAAAAACATTGCCCAGATTCCTTGTCCACACAGTCACTGGAGCTACAGCTGAAGACGAATCCTATCAGCAAGCAGAAGGCAGTAACATGAACTAAGCACAACATAATGAGCCTAAGCATCCTTCATCAACCCTGGACTGCATTTCTTCCCTCTGAAAGGCATTTATTTCTGTTTTTATGCCTATATAAAGTGAAATCAGAACTACTTAAAGAAAAATCTGTATGGCTCATGGCTACAATTAATTCACTCCCTACAGATTGCTTCACAGCAAGCATGTGAAAAACATCTTTCCTAAAGAAGCCTCACTAACCTAATTGTGACCAACGAAAAACAAACAGGTGAGAAGCTTCCCCCCCCATGTAATCTATTGTTAATTTATATTGTCAGAGAAAAAAACAACACTGAAAAGATAGTCTTCCATTTTCTTAACAGTAGAGACTTTCATGCACTTCGTTTGGTGTTTGAAACAGTGTTGTATCTGCTACTTCTGCGTTTACACAATCCTTGTGCTTCTCTTATAAGGAAAAACTTCCAGCCTTCTGGGCTACACAATCAAGCCCCCCAGCCCCAAACTTGGAACAAATAAGATGAAGTGTTCAAATTTCCAAATTACAACAGTTTCAAGAAATAAAAAGCAGTTTTCACAACAACTTGAGAACAATTAAGTTTTAGTTCATAGAAATTTCTATTAAAGATAACACTATGCCAACAGAAGTCTTAATTTATTTCCGGGTGTTCAAACTGGTATTACACATACATCATTTAATTATTTTTATTTGAACATTAAGATAATTACAGTTGGAGGGTTCAGATTTCCAGTGGCCTCTCTGCAGAAGATACCACCAGAACAAAACATTCAACATTCCACATGGTTAACAACATGACATTTGAGTTACCAAAATTACAATTACCAATTTTTTTTGCTAACAGATCACATAAAAAGTACGTAAATGGGGCATTTCCTTTAACAGAAATATCAAAGTACTGCATTTGTTTAATTTCAATATGGACATCTGTACATAAGAGCAACATTGTACGTGACAGCTTGATTTAGCACACATATGGTACTTTGGCAGCTCTGTGATGCCTTTTTCTCCTCCTAAGCTCCATAGTAGGTTTAACTTATAAAACATATTGCTAATATGCCCTGCACAAATATCAATAATCAAATGCATCTATCTTTAGCCACTTCAGTGGGAAAAGGGAACAGTGTTTATTTTTATCTCATATTACATATTTGTCTTTTAATATATGCACAATTTTCTTCCATGGACACTTCTGTATGCATCCTAACTACTATTTTGCCTGCAAGAAAATAATCTTCATTCAAAAAATTTTGCATTTTCTTCTCAAATTAGAAAACTACAGCCATAGACAGTACTTATACAACAAATCACAACCAACTGTTTATATCAAAGTAACATTGAATGTGTCAAATTTATAGCAAGTAGACAGTCACCCGATGCTCAATGAATTCCCTCACAATTCAGCATGTCCCATTTTGAGTTCCTTTGGGAAACTGGTTTATTTAGTTACCTTTTTTGTTGGACATTCATGCAGATGTTGAGAAAACTGGCTTAAGTAAAATATAGGACATTATCAATATTACAGGCAGAAGTATAGCTGGCAGATGAAAAACTATTTCTAAACACACAAACTAAGTAAAACCAAACTGCCCCAAATTTTATCAAGTGTCAAGGAAAATGGGATGAACAGCTCCAGTAATCATCGCCACTAAAATTCAGCAAGGCATTTATCTAAGAGGAACTAATAGTTCTTGGTTAACAAATATTTATTTCTTTGAACATCTCTACCATCAGTTTCCACAACAGAACTAGTCACTATATTAAAACTTTCACTTACTCTCCCAAAAAGAATGAATTTAACTCTCCACCTTCCTGAACACAAGTACATTGTACTCTGATTCACAACTGCCATCCAATGACCTGCTACCACAGTAATCTAAGGGAGGAAAATGTTCCCTCTATGATAATCATGCACTTTTAAGTGGTCACATGAAAGTTTTGAGGTAAAACAGGTAAAAATTGGCTGCAAAATTTCAGATTCAAAGGAGCAAATTTTCATATGTACATACTGCAAATAAAGACACCTAGAACTTGTCAATAGTGACCTGAAGCAACTTTTTCATCCACTCATCTGTGACGTTTTAACAGTTTTGGTCCAGATATTTGGACCAGTTTTGGTCCAGATATCCCTACAAGTCAGAGTCATTCAAAAAGGTGCCCAAAATGCAGCTGCTACCACAAAACATCTCTTCACACTTTTAATCACCCTCAACAATTCCTAAAAACTCAGATTTCCTGAGTCATAGAAAACCAAATTTTAACTTTATTTGAAATTTCTCAATGGGCAAGTTAAAAAGCAGGTGGAGATATCTGACATAACAGTTAAATAATTATATTTAATTTGATGAAGTCTCCTTTCCTCACCCTTCATATACCATTTGCATTGAATTATAAACTCTGCAGCACAGGAACAGTCTGTGTATGGCACGTAGCAGAACAGGACTTCCATGCATGTCTGCAATATAAACAATTATATTAAGATATCCCAAAATTAAACAAATAGCAAATCCAGTTTATCTATACAAAATTTAAAAAATACACTAAGTTTAACATCAATGGGAAAATTACAGTAGAACCAATTGTACATTCACTATATGGTCTTGAAATGTCATTTTTCATGAAGCTGTTTCATCTTCTTCCTTCGATTAACTGAATTAAGTCAGAAAATGAACTCTTCTCCAATTCCACTAACAAGTTTCTTCACTGTAGTTATTGTCAGCTAACTTTGATCCTTCACCTTTAATTTCTGCACTGGAGTGCCCTTATCTCTCCAAATGCTACTCAAACATCGTGTTTTCCCCTCTTCATTTGTCTCACAACACCTACCATAATTCCCTTGAGTTGGGACAGCGTTTAGTCTAATACAGCTTCCACCGAAGAGAAGCTTCTCTTACCAGAAGAGTATACTGACAGGCAAGTGAAGTTCGCTAGAACCATGATCTGCTATGTACCAGTGCTCCACTGTAAGCACTAAATATGTTCTGTACAAAAGATAAGAGTTATGCACATGTAAGCCACACAAAGCAAGCAAAGTTAAATGGTTTGAGCAGGCAGTAAGGATAGGGCAGAAGCATGTTAGCCAGCCATTTTGGCTGAAGCAATTTTAACCCTGTTTAACTGTTTAACCTGTGATACAGTCTAGTTCAAACATCTTTGTTTATGCAGTACTTTCAAACATGAACAAAAGCCCTACAAAGGCAGGTTAAGTGTTCTTGTCTATAGAATAACTAGTCAGTTCATGTTCAAGAATGAATTTAATGCAGAGCTTGGAAAGGTTACCCAAATAATAACCAAATTGGGAGCTTTTAAATTCTATCTTACTCTGAGGTATATGTCTATTACTATAAAAGTTTATCCATCACCTTCTAAAATCTAGTGTCCAAGAATAAAGGCTAATTGTATTTTCTAAGTCAAGCAAGCTATAGAAAAATGGGAAGGAATAGTGTGTGGCTTGTGTTCAAGTGTTATTGTTTACCATAATACTTCATGCAAGTAATTCAAAAAAGTCTATATACTCAGGACTGTTTACATCTGAATAAATAGGGTAAATTAGCAAATACAGTATTTAAAATTATCTACAAAAATGTGTTTTACCAGGTATTCACTGTTTGTATCAAGTCTTAAAGAAAAGAACTTCTAGAGAAATACGAAAGAGTATGAAATAAAAGAAAAAAATGTAAATGGAAACATTTTAAGAATCTCCTCAGGAAACCAATTCATATGAACTGTTAACTAAACCGAAACTAAAACAAAGATTAAAACTATCAGGTGGCCTTCTCAGCAAATATCTTCAATCAAAAGGCCATAAACAGCTATGCTTTACATATTATTGATTTGTTTATTTTACACCATGAGGTGGAAGCAACACATTTTCCTTTTAGTAAAGTATACACAAATAGCCTCACTCAGAATACACTTTTAATGCACATAAAAAAAGTATTCATCTTACAAATTGTTTTGCAATCCAAATATACAATAGCTTGGAAAACAATATTTTAGAAAACAAAAGCCAATGTAAAAAGACTGCTTAAAACAACTAAAATGATAAACATTTCTGTATGGCTCTGTCTTTACAGTTTTCTTACTGCATCATCAATATCAGAAATCTGTTCCTTCAGCTGGTTCCACTGTTCTGGATTTAAAGAAATACCTGAAATGCATTAAAAACAAATACTTAGTACAAAAAGAAAATTGAAGCTCAGGATCTTGCATACTTACTATTAAGACTGATTTCATATTCAGACTGTCACAAAAATGTCACAACTATTAATGTTTCAGCTGCTTCAAGTGTAATAGCTATCTCATTAAATTACATAGTAACCTATTTCAATTTAGCTTTAATCCTTAGTTTGCCACTGGACAAGTTTAACTTACAAAGACAACGAGTACAATACAACAAGCTCATTCACAAATGTTATGCTGAACACAGGATGTGAAATATAGCTCTGGCCCTGATAGGAAGCAGCACAAGCCCTGGGTGAGATGTAGGTACCCAACCCTATTTCTGTGGACTATTAAAAGCCATAGCTCTGTGGACTGAACTTCTGTGTATTTGCAAAGTACCATAATTCTGCTTTTATTTTTCTCAAAGCACTGTTCTAAATAATACATACTATATGCAACATCTTGGATATAATCTGTTCCATTCCCTAGAACTCACAAACCAACATGGAAGTTTGGTTTGTTTTTTGTCGTTTTGTTCTGTTTTCCTACAAGTCCACTCTAACTTCTTGTGACATTCAATGTATAAGCATTGAAGTTTAGTCAAACAGCCATGCAGTATGCTGGAAAAAGATTACAGCTATATCCAAGGTCATGAAAACAGTGTTCTTCTAATATATTAATCTTCCCAAATAATTGCTGTTGTGCTAATCATGTAGTAAAGTCTTTTACTGCATTCTTTTTCCATTGTCTCAATGTTAAAGTATCCTGTTACACCAGATTTGCATACTGCCTTCCATTTAAAGAATCCTTTATTTACTAAAATGTGCCATAAAAACATACCAGCTATAACAAATAGCACTAAGGCTTTGCAGTAAGTTTCCTTGCTTAAAAGTCACAAGAGTTTTAGGATAAGTTATCTACTTTTTAGATTTGAGTGGTTAATTTCCTTTAGATCTTAAATCTTAGCCTAGAACTACAGAAATATATGGAAAGTATTGCATTACTCCTTGACCCTGCCTTCATATTTTCAGTAAACTGCATTTAAATAAGAAAAGCACTGAAAATTGTTAGTATTTTTATTAGTCTTCACTGAGCAAAATTCAGGTAGCCAAGGAATGTTTCTCCTTCCTCTTCACCCTTATCACTTATTCAAATCAGCAAAAGAAATATAAATTGAGCAAGTGTCATTTTGATACTGAGTTTTTTCCATTCTGCCACCATTTCCAAGAAAAGTTACCACCCTGACTGTCCAGTCATTTTAGTCACATTATAGATTCAGTTCAGCTGATTTCAGCAGCAAACATCTTGCTTCATTGTTTTCCTAGATCTGCCACCTCCACAGTAGTCATATGACAGATGAGTTTTGTTCAAAGATGTTCATGGCACAGCAGCATTCACTTTACTTGTATGCTTCAGAATTAGTGGGTCTTTTGGATTGACAATACAAAAGAGAAAATGGGTCAAGTGGTTGAAATTCCCAATTTCCCTTTCTTCCTAATACACATCCCTATTTTCCTCTAATTTTTAAACAACAATATATGCTATTTCTAATTTCGTCAAAGACAACAGAAGTCATCTAATATATTCAGCTTCAAATTCTACAAGTCTTTGGTTCCATGTAATACAACAATCACCACTTCATCAGCCCTGTAAAAGCTTGAGGTCAGCTTGGAAAGAAACAGGAGACAAAAGCCACAGGAGCAGTGGATGAATTCCGGTACGTAAATTCTGTCCTAGCCTAACACCAGTTCTCAGTCTCTTTTGAGTGCAAGAGCACAGGAATGAAAGATATTTCCCTGGTGTCCAGTTTAATTTCACCCTAACCTCACATGGCTTAATCCCTTGCCAAAAATACACCACATTATCAGGCCTCTATATTATCACTCAACATGACTCACACTTGCACGAAAATTTTCTGCTTTCTAATCTTATTATGGAGAAGTCTTCCAATAAAATCCCCCAGAATCTTTTCCCAGCTGTCCCTCAATCACTAAGCTAATTCCACAGTCATCCTCATCTAGTGGTGAAGTTATGTCAGTGCTATAGAGTCCTAAGATCCAGCATTACTTCCCAAGCCAACTTCATCACAAATCTGACAAACATACTCCTGTTGCTCTTCTCCCCCTTCTCCTTGGTTCTAAATTCCTAATTCCTCAAGCTCCAGTCCAAGACCATATTTCCTTTGTGCTTCAGTCTCCTCACTCCTCCCCTACAATCTCTGTGCCAACTCTATAGCAGTACAGACTCCCAGGCCTACCCCTCTTATCAGCCAGGCTCTTCTCTATTACCCCCCTGCAGCGATCAGGCTTCTTTCATTGCTTTCTCCCTGTAGGTTGAACAGGATCTTAAAACAGCTGAAATGGAATTCAATTTTTGGGGCTCATTATCTTAGTTTTCTCTATCATTGCTTTATCAGAGCACCACCACAATGATGATGAAGCCAGATGAACTGCATGGAGTTTAGACCTTCTAACTGTTTAAAATAATCTGGCACCACAATTTTAATCTGTATTCTGAAGACAAAGAACTTGTACTTTAATCTTTATCATGTGAAGCTTAAGCAAAGTATTTTACAGCTTCAACTTCTTACATGGTTTTTAGGATAGTTAGATAAGCAGTTCACATGTGCATGAATGGAACATTACATTTATATGCTGTATCAGATTTTATTAATTTTATCATGATAAAATGCAGACCCTTCTGCCACATTGATAAATACCTCCATCTACATCATGTAGCTTTTGATCAGAGTCTATTGAACCACTGATCTGTAGCATAGTTATCAAAAATGAAAAGAATAGGCACAGGACAGCCTTGTCAGCCAACAAAATAGCTTCAATTGATCTTTAGTCACTTCTATGCATTACTATCACTTCACCTACCCATCAAGTCTTAATGTTGTTTCCCATTCAAGAAATAGCATGTACTTTTGATCTCCACCTCTAAACACAGCAGTTTAAAGTCCTTCAAAGAGTAATCTTTTTTGTGAAATAGCAGCAACACATCCAGAACAAGAGGTTTTCCTGTACAGTATCTGTACACACTGTAGGTCCAAACCTATTACCAGTGGTTATCTAATTTTGAAAATACTTCAGGTTTTCCAAACATCTATTAACTATGTTGCTCCTATTGACCATGTTGCTGCTGGACACACTACAAGATTGTAATAACAAACCTTATGTTGATTCTATATTAAATGTCCCCAAGCTCCAAAACTAAGTGTTCTACACTTGCCTCTTTCCTTGGTGTAATATGAAAAAAAATCTGAAAAACTAAGCTTTTCTAACAAAAGCAATGCAATGTTAATAGTTGCACTACTACTGCAACTATTATCTCATCCCCACTTTGCAAGTGGCAAAAAAAAATCTGAAAATGGTTCAGTAAAGGCATGCCATTAGAAGTAGGTAATAAAAGTTATTAAGCATACAATTGCTTATGCTGTTCTGCAGATTGGATTTACAGTACTAAACCTCAAACATGTAAGGTATTTCCACCTCAACTAAAGTCTCAAAACATTTTTTCCAGTTAGTCACACCATTAGATGTTTTAATTATTTTAATCTGAAGTTGGAGAGAAGTTGATGAACATAAGTGGTTTAAAGAAATTAACATTTCTTTACACCTTAATAACCTTAAGAAATTAACCTTTTCAATTAATTTTGAAATAAGTCTTACTGTAATGAGGGCAAGAAATGAAGTAGATAAATGCTAAGTTCATTGTGGGGGAGGAATGGCCATGTTTATATTACCCATAATCAATTTGCTTGTATCTAATGCTTTTTTTCCATAAGCCATGGAAGATTCATTTAGAAAAAATACTCAGGCAGGCAGCTGGAAAACAGACTCAGGCTAATGAAACTGTTTTGCTTTTGATTATAAACTATAGGTAAGACTCATCATTTAAAAAATAAAGTACAGGTATCACTCTAAAAATATATGTTTAGTTACAAAGTATAAGAATCTGAAACACTGGGTTCTCCAGTAAACTGCACACAATATTTTAATATAAAATGGCACGAAGCAAAAAAATACCTTTTCTGCCAGGCTTCATTTCACCTTCTTGATCCATCCAATATTCTCTAATATCAATTAAGACTTTCCCTTTAAAGTCACGAACACTGACATACCTCATTTTGCCAATCTGTCAAAACACATGTAAAGATCTATTAGATATTTTACATAATACAGCATTCACTTTTCCAAACAGTACTATACTTGGACATGTGACATTGCATACTGCAGCTTATTTTAGACACCAGAGAAACAACTAGTTCAAGAGCCTAATCCAGAGTAGTTTGTAGGCTAATAAGAAATGACAACATAAATAGATGAAGGATTTAAAACCCGTTGAGAATTCAATATTCTTTTCTGCAAAAGTGGCTGTCATAGAATAAAAATAATTATATGCCTAACAAGCTAGTTTCTTATAAAAAGGCACTAGTTTACTGTTTTCTGGAATAAAATTTTGCCTCTAAGTTTTTGCCAGTGGTAAACAGAGGGAAAGCAAAAACAGCTCTATTCCCAAATCGAAGCTTTAGTCCATTCCATATCTACAGAAATCAAATTAGATATTCATGTATGAGAAGTACAATTTCTGGAGCCCCCCTCCTTTTTCCCCCACCACAGTAAATACACGTGAAAGTGAAAGGAAGACACCAACTGTCCCATGCCTGCTCATGAGTCCTCATGATATTTTGTTGGTACAGTGGGTGCAAGAGTATCTTGCCGCACGAGATGTCCAAGAACATCTGGTCCTTTAAATTTACCAGCATGTAGCATACAATGAAATTGTCTTGGTTAAAACATCACTTTAGAATTTCATGATTTCTGTAGCACAAGAGTATGCCTGAACTATGGGTTTTGCAGGCTTCTCCCCCCCCCCCTTTTTTTTTTTTTGGGGGGGGGGGAGGATAACTATGCAATACATATTTAGGCTTATTAAAGCTGTTTTTAAATTTGATATCAAAAGGAGTCACACTAATTCAAAGTCTAATGTGAATTTGAGAATCAAAAATTAGATAATGAAAACACTGAATCATGGACAATACATTTAAGAAGAGCTATACATTCTATATTCAGTCTCTGAAGAAGGAACAGATATTCTGAAGTAACCAATTTTAATATAGAATATTTCTTCCTGATAGAACATTAGTTTTAGCTTTCAATTGCCTTAATGTATGCATGTATGTATCCTGCACTTTCACATAGTTTAATAGAAGGACAAACATCTTACTAGCATTAAGTCTGACCAGAAAGCATAAAAAACTCTCCAACCAACTAAAATCAGGCAGAGGTTTAAGTAGTAAGCTGTTGTCTCCAGAATAAACAAACATGCTTTACTTGCTTAAAGTAATTTTTTTCCTTACACAGATCACACTGAATTAATTCCAGAACTGATTTAAAAACAGTTGGCTCACTTTTAGATACTATAAGCCTGAAGCAGTTCTTTTTCCTGCTTCCAGGCGTATTTAAAAAAAAAAGAGGTTACTGCTTCTAAGATAATATTTTGTGATTTATTACTTTCACAGTACTACAAACATAATGTTCCAAAATAAGGTATGATGTCACAGTAGCTGTGCTCTTTCAGACTTAACTTGCTACCATGCCCAAATTTGTCAGCACTGCTGGCACAGGATATCCTAAATGACCTGCATAAACAACGTTCTTGGTTTTACACCATAATGCTTCAGTGATTTTTAGGTTTCCTTGAAAAACAGCTTCTAGTGATACATTCTCCAGAACATCTTGCTCCCCAGGTCTATCAAAGCATGTCAGTGCATTGCTGACAATTCCAAATTTGTTTTAAAAAATACAATGTAGATTAGCAATGCAAATACTGTCAAAGGGTTTAGGATTTGAACATTAAGGATGAGACTAACCATCTTAACTACAGTAAGACAAGGGTCAAGAATATAAAGTGCACATTATTCACTCAATCAGTAAATTTACTTAACTTGAAACAAATCCATATGAAAATCCTGAAATAAAGTTAGGCTTTATACCTCTGTCTACATTTCAGCTGAATGCTCACATTAAATTTAGAACTTTTAGTTGAACTCTATACAAAATGGTTGTCACTGCTAAAGGCTTTAAATAGATTTCTGAAGTACAGTTTTAATTAGCATCTAAGGCTAGAAGACACAACCAAAATCTAGATTAACTATACTTGACGTTTCTTAAAGTTCAGTTGTCTCTATTTCTGGCATTGAATCATTTCTGAACCATTCTTTTTTCACACAGCAACTGATGTTCCTAGAATAACTTCACTGGTGTAAGACACCTTTGCATCACTGTAATCACAGTGGTGTTCTAAGGGTTATATTGCTTTATTTATAACAGTGTAGTTACTGCTGTATAGTCTTCATAGCCAAGTTAATACATTCTTTATTAAATATCACAGCCCTTCAGGTTGAAGATACACTATTCTATTGAATTAATAAGTTAGAGGACATTACAAACATTATTTCCAGGTTTCCACTTCTTAGAATAAAACTCACTGAACTGTGTCTAGGTTCCTTTCACAGCTATGCAACTGACTTCCTGTGTCAGCTTAAGCAAGCATCTTCTTCACAATTTCCCCTCCTATTTCTAGCTTGCTTTGATTAAGCTTTATACACTCTGTGGAAGCAGAAACAACAAAAAAGCATCTTATTCTTAGTTGATGACAATACGCATAGTTAGAAGGAACACAACAAGCTAATATAAACTCCTAGAATACAGAGTCCTGTGAACAGCTGAAATAAGCATCATATCAATTTGGTTTAGCACATTAATTCTGAAACTTATGCGGTCACCAGTTCAGCACTATTCATTATTTCACAATCACCTTTCGAGAGTGTCACAGGCCTATATACTTATCCACTTTCAGGAACCTGACATATTTAGAGATATTATGCTGCAAGACTTAAGAACTTATTTCTCACAAGCCAAACAGCAAATGAACCCTATATTTTCCAAAAAAATAAGAGCAGGCACTGTTTTCTTCTATATAAAAAGTAGAAATTTCTGTCAAATGCTTGATCACATCATGCTGCTCCACTCTGAACAGTCATTAATACTGTACCCAGGCAGCATTAACAAACCTTGTCCAAATCAAGCATAGGTAGACGATAGGATTTGTCAAACTAACCAAAGCACATGATGCAGAGCTTATGTTGGCTTGATGCCATACACAGGAATCTAACACACTAATGCTAAATCCTTCCACATTAGCATGAATTATACTTGTCCAGGACCTCTAGTAATGCATTACAAGTGGAAGTAAGGTAAGTTTTCCACCCTCTTCCCCAATTACATCTGAATCCCATTATCAAATTGAGTGTACTAGGCTACCTATAAAGTTTAAAAAAGGTCAAGATATAAATAAAATATTTGGTCTCTTACACTGAATTAATTACCTACTTACATTTTATTCCTCATACTTAATTCCAGGAATGGTATTACACCATTAGTTTCAGACAAAAATAATAAATCCTAGATCTCAAATGCTAGATCTTCTGAATATGTTGTTCTCAAAGTATACAGCTTCCCTTATTGTAGAGCTCACTGCGAACAAAGCCTGAAAATGTGGAACATTAAGCCACTAATAAGTTTCTCATCATTCGCTACCGCTGTCGCACATACTGAAGTCACAGAACTGCTGACCATCCTATGAATGCTTAATATAAAGCCTGATTTCTATCAGTTCAAGTCACATTTGTAAGTCACACTGCAGAGTCACTTGCACAGAGATCATTTTACTACCTGGAGAAGCAGAAAAGAAAGTTTCTAGTATTACTAAACTGTAATAGGAAGCTGCTGTAAATAGTCCCAGAAGAAACCAAACTGTACCTAAAAAAATAAACACACAACTAGAGCTTTCAGCATGCTCTGCTGGGTAGAGCAGAGGAAGGGAGAGCATCCTCAGGTCTGAATGCTACTGAACAGTTACATATTAGGTAACTCATAAGTTGATACAGCATAAAACTGCTTAGTGCTTAGAGAATAATCAATTTAAAAAACATCTGCTGTTGAGTAACTAGAGGGTAGCCAGAGACTAAGGAGTATCGATGGTTTAAGCCAAGGTGATACTCAAACATTTTTTCTGTATTATACCCCACACTGAAAGGATCTTCCTATCAGACTAATAGGAGCCTGCTATTGACTGTTATTAGCGGTTTATTATCTTAAGTCAAAAAGTTTGAAAGAAACCAGTACACACAAATACTTTTGATTTTATAAAAAAATTTTATTGGAAACGAGGGGACATAAGTTTTAACTGTTTTTAATCAAGGCTGGAATTTGGGAACATATTAGCCACACAGCACAAAGCCTATATGTAGTTTTTCAGAATTCTAACTGCAGTTCACTTCTAAGTATAAGACGCTATCCCTTTTTTCCTACACAGTTCAAAGCATGCCACAGCTGAACTAAAATTATTACATCCTTCCTTTGATAAGGAATTCCAGACATTAATGCCCAGTGCCTTCAATGCAAGCCCTTCCTCCAAGTACACATCAAGAGGGAACTGAACACTGATACACCAGAAACAACTGCCCTGTATTACAGAATCAGTCAAGCAAGCCCTTTTCAAAGCACTTACACCACGTTAATCTCCACAGCTACAGCCCCAAAGCATTTCTTTTGCACTACCCAGTGTTACACCATCTTATTAGGTATCTTTCCCATACCCTTCCACAAACTGAAGATTCTAAGAATTTAAGTTCCTTTCCTATCTCCCGCCCCTTTTGAGCCAGCAAGATGCAGACATTTAGTAACTCTTGACCCACTCCCAAACACTGCCCCTAAAAAAGGTAATTGAGCTACATGTTCTCAGTTTTCAGCACACACTGCTGCAGCCTCAGCTAGCCCTAAGAGCTACGATACCCTGAATTCACAAATTTATCTTGCTACTGAAAAGAAAACATATATCTGTTCCTTAACTTGTCTTAAAAATAAGGATGGTTTGAAAATTACAACCTTCTCAGATGCTCAATGAGAGGAAAACCTGCATCATAAAACAAAGGAACAAGCAAAACTTAATCCAAGATGCTGTTGTATAAGCCAAGAGCGGAGTTGCCCTTGACCTAGTTAAATAGGAATTGAAAAGTCCATACTTCGATTTCTGAGAACACTTCTTCCAAGAGGCCTGATTAAAGAAATGTTTGCATGCAGAGATTGTCCTGATTTAATATTACAATGCAGTCATCAGTGCTGTATTTACAGACAAAAATGACTAACCAAAAAGTTACCATGGGCAAAGACATGAGACTAGATCAATTGCCACAACTCAGATTCTTTTACTTTACTGAAACCTGACTTTGCTTTTTCTAAGCATCTCATCTACATGCTAGCACTGTAATCCTCTTTGGCCAAAGCTTCATGAGACTGAACACTACACTATCAAGATATACAGACTGCCTCTAAAAGATTTATAAAGAATAGGATGTAACATGCTACCTCAACCAAATTCTAAAAGAACAGTCAATTTTACCTGAAACATATTCTCGTCTCTGTTACTGCTTTGCTTAGAAGAAGCTGCACCTTTTGAACTTTCACCAGTCTTTTGTTTCTTTACAGGCTTTTCTGGAGCTGCTTGCTTTTTCCGCTTTGCCTTGGAGCAAGAATAAAAAAAAGAAATGTTTAAACCACAACTCATTGTTGGTTACAAATAAGTTTAAGTTAGAGGCTTACTATCATGCAATACACACTATCACCTTCCTTCCACAAAGGCAGGACTCCAATACTGCACGCTTACACTAGAATTTTTTAAAAATGCTCCAGATTAGCCTAATTCTGTTCCCAGTGAAGTTTACCATAATACTTTGACTCTAAGGAGAGTTGAATTGGGTCAAAAATACATTTCAAAAACCTTACCCTTTTTGCACAGCAATACTGCCAGTTTAGATTTTTTAATAAAAAATTGAAAATCAGATGAAAGTTTTAGCCACCTTTCCACCGAGTACAACAAAAATTACATGACAGCTAACAACTCTTCTAGAAAAGAACAAAAATAATGGATGAGATAATGAAGAAAGGATCTGGAAATCACCTCCATCAGAGGAGCATGTTTGTTTTTATATCAGAGTCCAATCTCAGACCACAACATGATAAACAAAAGTGTTCTTAAACTGCTTAGATGATATCACCTGTGAATCAGATTACTCTATTTGCAGATGCTACAAAGTTACTGTTTTCACTAATAGTTATATAGTAATCATGCTGGGCTTCCTTGGAAACCAATGATACACAGATATGAAAAATTAGCTGCATTAGATAGAGACATATATAGAGGAACAGTTGCAACAAATACAGGAGGTTACCACCAAAAAAAAAAAAACAAACACTGTCCAATGAAGACAGCTGTTTGACTATAACTTTGAGAATACATTTGCCTACCAAAAAAACATTACCTGACCATTTTCTTTTATATTAAGATTTGACATAACGCCTAATTTGATAAGTGCAACTGAGTGACATTTCAACCAATTCAGTAGAGGTACAGACTGAGCCTCTTCACATGTCACATAAAAGACCTGATGACTGCATTACCACATAGTATTTTTTAAGATAAATAGTGATGTATTTGTGTTTTTGTTCATGATTGGTACACCTATGAAAACACAAAGTAAATAGCTATTAAAAATAATTGGGAACACTCAGTTTCTGTGTTTAAAAAACAGTTATCAGCAAACGTTAAAATTAATCAACTTAAAGACATTCTGGTTGGCTTGGCTTGTAAGTGAGAAACTAGCAGATGGTATTACAGTAAACAAAAGAAACTGAAACAGAGAAAAAGAACATGCAAACAAGATAAGCAAGTGGCAAGGGATGACGAGGCAGGTGGAGGTTTTTTTTGGTTTGGACTTGGCAAGTAATCCAGAAACCAAAACGAGGGGGCCTCAAAATTAGTCTGAATTCTTGCCACCAGGGGCAGCTTATACAGAACCCTTCTATCTCTTGCTGCAAAGAAGTGAAGAATTCCAGGAAGCTTGTGGCTAGATATACCATATGGAAAATCCTGAAGTCGTCAAAACACAAACTTAAGAAAAAAGTTCACTTCACAGCAAGAAGCATCTTATCTACAAAATCCCTAATCTTGGTTTTTAAAAGGTCTGATAAGTCATATTTAATGGCATGTGTTTTGTGACATAATGCACACCTACTTCCTTTACCCAAGCCTGGGGGGAAAAAAGTTACTACAGTAGCAATCAACTGCATATAATGTTCACCTTTTTGTCAACTTCACTATCTGAATCACTGGCAGATGAGCTTGAAGACACAAGTTCCTTTGACTTAGGCATTCTAGGAAAAAAAGATAACATTAGAATACCATAGAAGATATACATCCCATTATGGCTGGAAAGCACTCTTCAAACCCATTTGGAAAGTCTCTCTCATTCAAATCCCTCCTACAGACTCGACTCTGCATTTTCATATAAGCTTCAATACATGTTATGGATGTGATCCCAAATGTCATCCTTTTTTATATCTCTTCCCTTTTTTTGCTACAACTGCCTTAAACACAGAGTTTTAGTTTCTGAACTGTTTAGAAAGAGACAATTTTTTTCACCAGGTTTAAGTGCCCCAAGTATGGTAGAAACCACTAAGGAAAAAGTACAGCTCAGCACAGTACTATTCTCAACTTGAATTTTCAATACTACATTCATAAATATAAATTATTGAGGGCCACACCATTACCTACATCTTGTTGGGTATTTTGCTTAGTTGGATTTGCAAGTAACAGCTGTGTAATCAGCATACATGAAGCCAGAAGTTACTAGCAATAACACAGAAGTCTGAAAAAACACCTTAGATTACAATGAACTACAGCATTGCAAATAATTTTTGTACTGCAGCTTTAAAACTTCAGTCACTAGAGCCTATTCATTTGCCAAACAAGCAGACGTACAGCTTTCCTTGAATGCATGCTGCCAGGTGTACTTCCACATCTCTCTACTATGCAAACATGTGGTTAGATACAGCAGTTGAACATCTTGCCTACTACTAGAAACTCTTTGTGACAAAGAAATAGCTCGTTTGTTCTTTCAGCATAAAAATAAGCATCACAGAGAGGAACAGTCTATTGTAAAATACACTCCAGCTAAGGAAGGCTATGAAATGAGTTAAGTAGTGCATGTCAGGAGAGGAAAAGGAATACCACGTACAAAGAAAAAGACTAGGTTTGAATAAGGGCAACGGATAAATGCTGATCTAAAGTAGGGCAGGTTCTAGCATAACAGCTTCGAGCACAATGAGGGAAGCTGTAGCACCGAGAACAAAACAGGGTACAGGAAGTGCACACAGGCCACACTGCAGGATGGAGACAGAGGAGAGCTGGAACGGGACAACACAAAAATAAGCACAGCGATGCCAAGAAATGGGGGAGCCAGACAAGACAGAGACTGATACATGCAGCATTAGCAGGGGATAACCCCAGAGCCCGCCTTAGGATGAGAGAGTGACAATATGGAGGAAAGTGGGGGCGGAAATTGGAGGAAAGAGAAACGGGGGGGGGGGGGAGGTGGGAGCCCCTCAGGAGAGGCTGGCAGGCAGCGCGTGAGGGGCCAGCGAAGCACCGGGGAGAGCAAGGGCGGAATAAGACGGGCCAGACAGAGGACGAAGAAAAGGGAGAGGAGGAAGACAAGCTAGGACGGGCTGGGAACACCAGGTAGGCGGATCCCAGCCGCCATTTTCCTCCCCTCTTCCTCTCTTTTCTACGGTTCGCTTTGCCCCCCAGGGGAAAGGGGCGCGGGCCTGAGGAGAGGGCGCGGGCAAAGACGCCCCACTCCTCCCGGCGCAGGGGGGCAGCGGAAGGGCAGCGGGTCGGCGGCGGCGGCGGAGGAGGAGAGACGGCAACAAAGACGAGGTTGGGGGTCGCCAGCAGGCAGGGTCAATGCCGGCGTAGGGGAACAGAGCCGGGCGAGTCCCCGCCGCCATTTTCTCCCTTACTCAAATCCTCTTTTTTTGCCCCCCCAACATGGCAGCTTCTCCTCGGCCGCGGCTCCTCCTCCCGCCCGGGCCCCTCGCGCGGCGGGGCATCCCTCCCGCGGGCTGCAGCGGGCACTCGAGAGAAGCGCGGAGGCCCGCAGCAGGGCTGCGCAGCGCGTCGCTCCGCGCCGTCCCAGGGGGCGGCGAGCCCCCGGCGGGCAGGCGGCCTGGGGCGGGGGGGTGGAGAAAAGGGCGGTGGCTGAGGCGGGGGGCGCGAGGGGAGGGGAAGACCCCGACACTCACGTCCTGCTCGGCGCGCGGCTCCTCTGCACCACGAGAGAAGCGGAAATGACGCACGGCGGAATCCCCGCCCTTGCCCTGCACCACGTGGGAGGGGCGGTGGGTGGGAGGCGTTTAAAGGGGACGCGTCTCTTTGTTACTCGCTCCCGCCTCCCCGCCCCCTCGAGGGGCGTTGGAGGGGGGCTGCGGCGCGAGGCGAGGCGCCGCCAGGGCTCGGCCGCGGGGTGCCGGCCCGGCCCTCGCCAGGGGGCTGCGTGAGGGGGTGGGGGGAAGGACACTGAGGAGCCTTGATGTCTGTCAGGAATCCTTTAAAAAAAAAAAAAAAAGTAATTTTTCTTTCTTTCGTTCTGTCTTTCCGCGCCGCAGCAGTTCCTCGATCTGCTCGCAGCGGCCCCGTGAGCGGTCGTGCCCGAGGGGGTGAAGAGGAAACGCTGCGAGAGGCCATAGCCGCGCTCGCTTTGCATAACGCGACCGCAACCCGGGGCTGCCGCCCGGACGCTGTTCAGGAAAGCGCCGCTTCCCCTTTCTTAAAACGGGGCGGGGGCCCCCGGGGTTCCGTTTTCTTCCTGCGGGGGGAGGGGGGGGGGGCCACGGGCTTCCCCTTCACCTGGGGCCAAGTGCGGGTCTGGTGAAGCAGAATCTCGGCCTCTGCTCTAAACACCTAATTTCAAAAAATCCGCCTATCTGAGAGAGGAAGGGGGAAAAAAGCTTGAAAACATAACCTGAGTACAGTTAACATTCTGCTCTCTGACGATCTTGTCTATCGCTGTAGTGTGCTAACACCAAAATATACTGCATTTAAAGCACCCTGCCGATGCTGTCTCTCGTGTCACAAGTGGAAGAAGGGCAGTAGGCTTATTTCATTTCAACAAGTGTGTGACAGCTTTTGAAATAAACCAAAATGGCACTTTTTTGGAGGAAAAAGTATCCCCTGCCCCAATCTTTGTGAAAGTGAAAAGAGGGCTTTCAGCAGCCTTTACAAACGGACAGGCCAAGTATGCTGTTGGAGCACCAGTGGTTTCGTGCTGTGTCTTCCTGTATTGCCTAGCTGGAGCATCTACTTTGTTTCAGTAGATGATGAGATTTAATAACGTTAAAATATCGTTGTAGCCAATACAAACAACGCAAAACTAACATAGCCTGTCATTGTTTGCACCAACAAGTCATGTAGTTGTGCTGTAAGCATTGGGATGGCAGTGCTTCAGATACCCTCTATCAGTTGACTTTAGTGCTTTTGTCATCGTTATTACTTCTAGAACTGTGTTTTTGCTACCAACAATGGGAGCTTTTCATAAAAAGTGTAAACAAGCTATCAGAAATAGGAAGTGGACCAGGCCTGGTCTTAGCTTCCAGGTAGATCTGTTGCTGGTAGAGATGGCAGTGGGGTGGTAGGTGATCAGCTTCTGCAGTTCCAAGAACAGACACCTCTTAATGAGGTAATTAAAATCAAAAGTTTTGGCCTTCCTAAATTCCAAAGATGGCTGTTCATCAGCCTGGGCCAGCAGGATATATATCCTCATGGTTCAAGTGGGGATGATCTCCAAAAGTCAGCGTTAGTGGCTGCAAGTCCTGAGCAGTGTTTCTGGAAATGTACTTTCTATAACCATAAAGGGAGGCAGAAGAAGAGGACTTTGGAAGAGACCCATGAGGCCTGTGCTGTCTTCACAATGAGTTGAGGCAATACATCCTTCTGCCCTTTTTTTAATTTAGCAGCAGGAAAACAGGAATACCAACAGTTAGAAGTACCCCCTTTTAACTAATTCTTACATATTACTTGTTTCATATTGCTGTTATGTGTCTTGTAAAAGGGAAACAAAAAACAAAAAATATACAGCTGCTACCACACTCTCAGTCTTTGGAAAATAAGATGTTTGTTTACACGGAATTAGAGCATGGTAAATCATATGCATGTAAATATAATAATTATCACCACTAAGCAAATATCAAACTTGTGAAGACATGTAGTTGTGGAAGATGAATCGGTGATCTTATAATACCACATACTTAACACCAGCAATAGAGAAAAGACGTATTCAACAAAAGATGGTCTCCATATATAAAATATTAATTAGAAAAAAATATTCTCAGACCTTGACATAGCTATTTTTTTAAGGCCTTTACTAACTTTCATACTAGAACAGAAATGGCTGTTAGGGCTTCGTAATCCCTTTCTACTTTGCTTTCTTACAGGTCAACACTTGGTACACAAAGAATGCTAAGCTTTTAAGGGCATCACATACAAATCAACAGTTATTTGTGTATTTTTAATCAAGTTCTTCAGCTTTGAAATAAATCAAAATGATTAAAAGAATTTTTTTTCTGCTGGATCTTAATGGGTTAAATTCTCCCACCTGCAGCATTTCCTCCAAAGCAAGCACCAAATTTATTTTTACAGCCAAATTCCCAAATATCAGGTCAGCTGGAGGAAGGGAGGATTTGCTATGACTGAGGACTTAATATTATCTTTTTCTGTAAAGATGAATTTCTTTGATAATTATTTTGGTAGTAAAGTTTAATGGCTGTTTGAGCTTTTCTGTAAATTACCCTTACTATATGTTATTTTATTTAAAAAGATGAAAAAAAGATACTAGGAAAAGATGCTGGCTTTAGAAAAGTGGGGAAGGAGCCTTTATCTTTTTTCCAAGGTAAATTTCTTCTGTTACCTTCTGAGTGAGTCATCTATCCACCCAAGGGGTATAGTTCACTTTCTGAGCTCTTAAAATAGATTTTTGTAATGGGTTTATTCCCTGCTCAGACACTTTCCTTCAGTAGCTGCCTTAAAAGGACTTAAATTCTTCTAGTTACTGCCTGATTACCTCATTTCATATCACAAATGTCTTTGGCTGAGAAAGATGTTGAAACGTTAGCTTTTTCTTCAGAGAGAAATTTTAGCATGTAGATTGGAACAGGAATGCTGAAAAATGCAAGCTTGTGCTTCTGATCATATAGCAATTATTAGCTCTGTAATTGTTGATTCCTCTAGTTACAAATAGTATAGCTGGCATGAAACATTTGGGGAGGGGAAGGAGGGGCAGCTCTTTTCAATAAAGTTTTAGCATTCAGAATGGCAATAGTATAAAAGGTGGGGAAAGAAACTGGATGAGGAAGGGAAGGTTGGCCTGTAATAAAGATACTAATTTTACTACAGTGGCAGGAAAGAAAGGGTAAAGGATATTACTAGGCTATACTTTTGCTTCTGGACTGTAACCGGTTTGTTTCCTGTGTGTGTATGACATGTATTTGGAGTTTGCATTATCACTTAAATAATTTTGTATTATGCTTCAATATTGGGACATTGGGTTTTTTTTTTTTCTGTTGCACTTTGATATTATAAACACTGATAACTTTCCTATATGATTTAATAAATTGTTTATTTTATTAAAATATATGTTGGTATGGTCACCATTCAGCTTCCAAACCCCGTTGTTAAAAGGTAACAATTCTTTTGTTTTAATCATTTATACCTGTGCTGAAAACATCTGGTCTTTTTCCTCACTGGTTAAAGAGTAATTTAAAATAATAAGGTTGATAAGGCACTGAATTCCTTATGTGTGTATAGCTATCTGAAATAGGTTCCAGGTGGGAAGATAGTACTGGAGTCCTTATACTGATATAAAAAACTCCTTGAATCTAGAGCGTTTACAAAGAGAGCACTAAGTACTGAATTACCTTTTGAGGAGGAGATGTGCAGCTTTTGTTAGGATGTTCGGTGCTTGCTGCGTAGGAAAGCTTTAATCTTCTGCTACATCTGCCCTGCCCTCTGGTGGTCAAACAAAGTCCGGCTGAGACTCTAGTTTTTATATAATCTGCAAGGTTGCCCCTAAGAAATCTTACCTACATCTGCTACAAAAAATGTCTAAATTTGCTCAGTTTTAGTGGCTTATAGAGAGGGTGGAAGAGATTTAGAGTTTTACCCATTGCATTTCAACTGCCATCTTGCAGTCCTGTGGTACAGCAGCAGAGACTTACATCCTGGACATTAAAGTAAAATAGTAGGATTGATGACACTGCATGTTAAATGTTGCTTTCTTTTAACCATACATTGGAGATCTCCTTTCATATGGATGAAATGAAGGCCAAAGATTTGGTTTTCTGAATGTTAGCTTGCCATTTTTTGTCCGTGATATTTTTAGATGCATTGAACTTTGGAGAAATGGAGTAGCTTTACTATTACTACTGAAGTTTTGTGTTCTGGTGTATGTTTTCATTTTGGGAATTCTTGGCTATTCTTCTGTAATCTTAATAGGGACAGAGATGGAGAAGTTTCTTCTTCCTATATGAAAAATTCTTTTGAATGTTTGAGTAAATCTTTTCTTGCCTAACTCCCTCTCCCACGTGCTTTTCACTTTATCACTCCTTTCATTTTCATTCCAGTTAAGGATACAGAAATAGGTAAAGTTCAGAATGCCCTAAAGGATCCAATCTGAATTTATGACTGTTTCATTTTGAAGCAAATCTGATACACATGTCATATAGAGATGCAATCTTGTTTTATAAGCTACTGAGGTTTTTTAAGTATAGACTATGAACCTGATCCTGCGAGCTAGTAGTAACATAAATAGATGTTATGTAATGGTTCACCAAGTCACCAAGAAGCATCAGCTTCTTATTAGGAAGCTGCTGAGGGGAAAGACTTCACCTGCAATAATGCTGTTTTTCTTTCTTTCTTTTTTTTTTTTTTCCAAGAAGAAGGGAAATCTTGAATGTTTTCTCCTGTCATCCTTGATAAATGTGACTTCTTGTAAAGTGTTATGTTATAATCTCTTTAAAGTAATATATGCACTGAGGATTCAATATACAAAATTCAATTGGAACAGTAATCTGAAATTTTTGCTGAAATTGCAGCTGTATCAGGCTGCAAAATGGGAGGTTATGCACAGATATACGCAGGGCTGAAATCACAAAATATAGAATGGGATATCTGAATTAGGACTCCTAGAAATGACTTGCGCTGAGAAGTTACAAAACCTAAGACAGAAATCTGTATTGAGACTAAGAAAGCTTTTTTTTTCCCTAGCTTTTGGAGCTAAAGATTGAGAAAGGGTAAATGTTCCCAATTCACCCCATCAGTTCTGAAGAAATATGCAATTGCAGGTCTACCCACTTTCAAAATACAACTTTAGTGGTATAGTTTTAAAAGGTGTGTGAATGGCCGTGTGTGTGTGTGTATATATATAAAGAAATATGTATTGAATGTTGTATATTGCTGTATATCAGTATACAAGAAGGTTTATAACTGAAAAATTTTGAAAGTCTTTGAAACAAAGAAAACTTCAATTTCTATTTTGTCCAAGTACCATGATCCAGTGATTCAATGTGAACATTTTTTTTATCAAAATGGGGGGGAGGGGATAAGTGTCTCATTTATGTGTTCTGAGCCCCACTGAGGATCTAGTGACATAGGTCATGCACCTGTAAGTTCTTCTGTGAAAGATTTGTTTAGAGCCCTCCCTGGAAGTACTCTTGGGTTTAGCTTGAGGATTAGGGTTTTAGGATTTTATCTTTCAAAGCAATAGCAATGAAATGTCTTTACCCAGCAGCTGCTTTTCTTCCTAGAAAAAGTACTTTGACCAGAAATGCACCATATGTTAGAGAGGTTCAGTCCTTTGCCAGTGCAGATTCCTTTTCCCATTGTGGTTGAGTAGGATAAAAAAAGAACAAGAGGGACAGTACTGTGTAGTTCTTGTGCGAAGCTAATAATCACAAAGTTATGTTCAGTGAATTGGCAAGGATGTTTGGCATGTTAAGGAACTGTACATCATATGTCTGCAATAATGTAAAGTTCAAGTGAGGAAATGGCTTTCCTTGTCTTACTTGCTTTATAAACAAAAATATCTTTGTTGAAGTCTTACTGCCTAAGAAGGCTGCTAGTATTTTGGGATAAGGGAAGGCTGTGCTTTCATGAGAATTGTAGAAGATCCCAAGTAGGGATGTTTTTGAACAACTGCGACTTATTTACCAAAAGCACTTGCTGAAAAACAAATACTTCTGATATCACTTTTGAATTAATCCAGAAGTGAGTGTTTGATGAGTCTTGATTGGTTTAAGTGCACATCATAGTGTTGATGGAGTACACAAATGAGCTGAATGTATTTAAGGACTTTATCTAAATGGCCCCTGTATACGCACATACATGCCAGGTTTTACCTCCCGCACACAGTATGCAGGCAGGAGACATTGCGCAATTAATTTGTGCACGTGCAGCAACGGTGATATCTTGGGGGCAATTCAGACTTGATGTGCACGTGCTTTAGTTGGATGACAGTTATGTTGCTCTTTGCATGTGCTGTTGTGGTGGTGGTACGCCCAAGGGTTCAGGTGAACCCAACAAACTTGTTGCACGTTTTTGCAAGTCTTGGTAAGTCTCGCTGTGAGCTCTGCACGTGCGTGCTGACTGCGCACACTGCCTTCTAGCTCTGTGATCTGGCAAGAATGATGCCTGGGTATTTGTTGTGCATGTCGAACTTGGGTGGGAAAGCCAGTAAGCACTGACACGTGCAGTATGTGCATGGGGACAGACACCAGCATATGGCCAGGGTGGTGGTGACCTAGTTGGCCTCCCTTCTGGACTGCTTTAGCCAACCTCCTTCAGTGTGTTGTGCGTTTGTGTGCAAGAGTGAGAAATCAACCCTGTATTTGCATTGTAGGTACACGTGTATGGGGGTGTGTTGGGGGGGGACTATGGTGCAAAACGCGGGGTAACGCGGGGAGGAAAGCAAGGCAGAGGAGCAGCGCATGGAAGGCTCTTCAGAGCGCCGCGCTCCTCCAGGCCTGGGCCCCGCAAAGGGAAACTACCTCTCCCAAGAGCCTTTGCACATCCCGCGCATGCGCGTACCCGAGACTCGCGCCCTCCCGAGGGCGGGGGCGCCTCGCGCAGCTCCAAGCGCCCTCTTCTGCAGGCGGAGGGGGGGGAGGCAGTCACGGGCCGGACTACAACTCCCAGCGGCCCCTCGCACATCTCGCGCGTGCGCACGGCGCCGGCCTGGCAGCACTCCGCCGTTGTCGCCGTAGGTGGGTGGGTGGGGGGAAGGGAGCGAGCGCGGCGGTGAGGAGGAGGAGGAGGGAGGGGGGGGTGAGAGTTGAGAGTTCAGCCGCCGCTGTCGCTGCCAGCTCGGACTCATGATTCCCATATGCCCGGTAGTTTCGTTCACCTATGGTAAGTAACGGCGCTTCGCGTGTTTGTGTGCGCGGGAGGGGGGAGGGGGGCGGCCCTGAGGCGACGGCGGAGGGGGGAGGGGATGCGGCCCGCACGCGGGGCGGGGGAAGGGGAGCGGGAGGGGAGGGGGGTCCCGCGACGCCGTGTCTGACCTGGCGCTCGCGCGCTCTTTCTGTCTGTCTGTCCCCGTCTTTTCCTCCCCCTCCTTCCCTCTCCTCCGCCTCCTCCTCCCCCCTCCTCCTGCCGGGCCTCCTGTCATGGCCCCGACCGCCGCTGCCGCCGCCTCTCGGTTATCGTCGCCACAGTGCCCAGCCGGCTGGGAGAAGATGCCAAAATGGCCACCGGCAACTACTTTGGATTCACCCATAGCGGGGCTGCTGCCCAGTATAGGTAACGGCCGCGACCCCTCCCGGCCCTGCCCGGCCCCTCCCTCTGTCCGGGCTCGGAGCCCGCTCCCCCCCTTCCCCTCCGGTCCCGTGTCCGTGACTGGGATCTCCCCGCCCCCTCGGGGGGGTGAGTGCCTGCGACTGTTCCTGCCCCCGCCCCGCGTGGGGGCCTCTTCTGCACCCCGCTCCTCCGGGATGCTTCTGCCGGGGACCCCTCTGCTTGTCTGCCCCGCCCGCGGGGGTGTTTTGTTATCCTCCCGGTACGGGCCTCCCGGTACCCCCTGTGGTGTGAGGGCGGGGAGATGGAGCTGGGCTCCACGGAGGAGGAGGAGAATCAGCGGCAGCATCAGGTCCCAAGGCCCTTAAATTAAAATGGCCACTTGAAGTCAACATCACCGGCGAGTTACCGTCTCCCACCCCCGGGCCCTTCTCCAGCTCCAGGGAAGATGGGGCTTGCTCCCCAAGTCTTTGCCCCCACTCCAGTCAGTGTGGGAGGACAGAATCCTTGTTAACATAAGCTAAAATTACACCTACACAACCTCTGGGAGATTGGGTGGATACGGGGAAAGCAAAAGCACCAGAAAATTCAGGGGACTTTGTCATTCCACTGAAGCGATGTTAGAATTAATGTTCTATCTAGGAAGCTAGATCAGGTACTGCTAAGGCCCAGCATCTCTTAAAAAGATTCCCTACTCAGATATCTAAGACCAGGGGCAGGTCTTACAGTGGAGTTCAGGGACCTGTAACTGTACATCTTGCATAGATATACTGCCTTAGTCTTTGTGTGTCAAAGATTATATTTTAGTGTTAAAAAGTGATAATAAGTACCATCTGTTATCTTACTTTTTGTGAATGCAAATTACTAGATTTGGCAAAAAATAGATATTGCCAGGAAAATTTTTACGTATTTGACTGGTATTGGAGTAGCATCTTGAAGCTTACATATGAATCTATATTATTTGTTTCATAAATCTGTAATAAAGACCGTCCTTGATTCCTAAATCTTGGTTAATGTAAAAGAAGAATAAAGCAAATGTATGAAAGTTTATTAACAATCAAATGCAAATATATGCTGCTGTTAACTACATAATCAAACTTGCCCAACTTAGGTAATTTAAGGAAGATACAGTTTTATAGAGGTCTTGGAATGACTCTGAGGATTGTGCTTGCATTCTTTCCTGGAAATGGACTTAAAGTACATTATTTTCATTTACTCACAATATTTAATAGTTAAAGTGGAAAATCAAACTTAGCTCAATCTTCTAGTTCTTTTAAGATGAGCTGCTGACAGTATGTTTATGTTTTACTTGACAAATACAGTGAAATTTGGATTTGGGTCATCACTGGGGATGGAAGAGATTCTAACTAGCAAAGATGGTTTTCTTTTTCTCTGTGGGGGCAGGTTTTGTAAGGAAAATGATCTTTAGGAGAATAATAAACTACAGAGATCTGTATGTCTGCAGCTGAGATATGGAGTTTAATTTTTAAAAATTATTATTCCTTTTAATTTGGATCTGGGAAGTCCATAGACTTCAGAACCTGAACAACTCGTAAAACAACAAGTCAAGTAAAATTTCCTTTTGAGTTGTTATATAAAAACTTATTGCAATAATGCTTAAGTTCAAACCTGTTTTCATAGTTAATCCTAAATGTGTTCTTGAGAAAATGGAAAAACTGATCAAAAGAAGTTTTTTCCTTTCCTGTCACAAGTGCAAGATACTGTTCTGTTTATATATGAGTGAAAGACTCTGTGTCCTCTAAATGATTTGTATATTTACCGGATCTCAAGTGAAGAGGCACAGCAATCGTTGTTAAAGCACTCCTTTCATAAAATACGAAAGACCCCAGTATTTTGAGCCAAAAATACAGGAATCACTTGGAATATCTCACTCTCATGATGAAGTTTTAAGAACCACAGTTAAAATGAATGGCGGAAAAGGGAGCTTACCTTCTTAAAACAGACTTGGCGGGTCCATGTCAGCTTATTTACTGAGTGCCTCAAAGTGTATATTCCACTCCAGTGTATTTGAGAAAGAGATGGCGGAGGCAGAGGAAGATAATAAAAGATTTAATATTACAATAAGGCCTGTAAGATTGTTTACAACATTTAAAGTACCACAGTTTATGGAAGAATAAAATTCTTGCTTTGTTGGAAGCCAGGAACACAGGGGATGATCTGTCCACATCAGTGGATGTTTATGTCCTAAATAATAGGTACATAGGCCTCATAAATCTACAAAATTTTATAGTTTTGATGTATGCCATCCAGAAGTCCTAATGCTCTAGTTTTTATAGTAAATAGCAAAACTGGCAGATTTTTAGATTGCGACTTTAAAGGAATCTCATTCAGTGCTCCCTTGTATATAGAATCCTGTTAGTTTCAGCACGTCTAAGAGTGCAAAAATCTGTGTGGAATTCTTTTTAGGATATAGGCCTTCTTGAACTATCTCAAAGTATGAAACTGTTAAATATTCAGTTGAAGACTTGCAGAGGAAAATAGCTTCTTAACAGAAGGAAGAGAGTCTAAATAGTTTATGAGAAATGATTTCAAAGAGGAGAGTCTGCCCTACCAATTAAATGAGGTTTGAAAGGAGTTTGTAGTAGTGTTTTTCCCTATTTAATTCTGGACTCATAGGAGACCAATATAAACCCTATGAGAATTTCAGTTTCTCAAACTGACAGTATTCTAATTTGCATTAAAAGCAGTGAAGGCACCACATATTAGAACTATTGGATTAGTGGAAATAACATCTTAAAATCAACAATTAAAAAGACAATGAAGTTGTTATTGAGTTAGAAATCATTTTACATCTGGCTGTGAATCTAGTTTACCTATGGCCATTGTGGACCGTTTAAATATTCACATGTTCTTCATATGAAGGGTAAATTAAAATTTATCCAAGGAGTATAGTCTTAACATTAAATACTGAGATTTGAAGTAGGTATAAAGGCCAGATTGGCAGTTGCTCAAATGTTAGGTCTTGGATTTGGAAAATTCACCAGTAGGGTGTGCAGGAGTTGGTAAGGTATTTACTGTTGTAACAGTGTAAGCACTGTAGTTCCCTGAACTGACTAGGTAAGTAAGAGAGGGAAAAGATGTCCCTTTTATTAGTTCATAAATACTAGTTTTCATATAGCACGTTTGAAATCTTGCCTCACTTCATATTTAATCAAAGACAGCAAAAGAGCTGAGTGCCCTTTAAATTTATAAATAATGGATTAGAGGCATTCTTGTTCCTTTTAGTGTTGTCACAGCATAAAATTTCCTGCTGCCCATTCATACAAAATTCTTTATGAGAACTATGGAGTAATAATATCATGACTTAATGAGAGAAGCATTAGATTATGCAAATACTGATAAAGACAATTTCTCTGAGTGTTGTGTTACCTTTACAATTTGTACTTTTTGCTAATGGTGGTATTAGAATGTAAGGTTACAGACTTGCTTGCAATGTTAAACTCATCTGTTACTTTTTTAAATAACTGTATTAATCTATTTGTTTAGGATTTCCAAATAAATGTGGAATTTGGTGATACCAGTCTGCTGTGGGTGGGTGGGTGCATGCATGCTATAGACCACCTGAGCCACTGTGGTTCTGTATTCAATTTGAAAAGAACAGCCTGATTTTGGAATGTCTTTCATGTGTAAAAACATCAGTATTCTTAATTCAGTGCTGGAGAGAGGCATAGTTATGCTTTTATTTTAATGTTGCCTGATTGGAATGTGGAGATACTGGTGGAGAGATGGGTGTATTGAGAAAGGTTTCGACAAAGAAGGGAGTTTTTATTTGCCTACAAATGTGGTGGTCTCATTTAATCAACCTTGTGCTAAGGTTTTGGTTTCTGTTAAGAAGATAAAAATAACTTTGAGTTTCTTCTTAGTGAGTCACTTCTAATGAGGCAGGTCATAGATTGGAGATTCTTGGGTAGTTAGAACTGATTTAGTAACTTTGAATTGCAGTATGTGTGCCCTTAAGTAGCATGAATATTAATCGAGTGTCATGAGCCTTTGGAGCCTTTCCAGATGAAAGCAATTGTAGCTATTCAGGCCCAGAACAGATCATGATGCGTGTGAGTTTAGGATAAGATGTAGTCTTTAGTCAGCCATATGAAAGTGAACTCTTGCTATTATAGCAAGCTTGGAATTCAAGCACAGTGCAAGATGTTACAGGATATTCAAGGATAAGGTACAAATCAGCAAGGGGAGGTGAAATGCTGTGGATGGATAGGTTTGCCAATGACAGAAGGTTGGGCGGGGGGGGGGGGTTGTTTGTTTTGTTCTCTTATGTGCTAGTACTTCTAACTAGCTTTACTTTAGTCTTATCAGTGTCTGCCCCAATTACCTGTTCTTCAACGGGATCATGATTCCAAAAGCTTTCAACCTTTGAGATGTTAGGGGTGTAATCCACACAGGCCTACTAGCTCAGGTTTAAAGTATCACTAAACGTAATTCAGACTTATACTGGTGGACAACAGGAAGATAGGGACAATACTGAGAAGGAGTTATGGCTTATTCTGAAGTGAAGATGTACTACTAGACTTGAACTTATGTTAGGAAAAACAGATATTTGTTCATCTTATGATGGTGTGTCATAAACACCCCACTCTGAAATGCGTGGGGAATTAATTTATTCCTGGTATTATCATAGGATAAACCTACTCGTGTCGTAATGTAAAAACTCCAAATGCTTTCTTTCCATGAATTGTATGCCACTGCTATCTTGAGTTGCATCCTATTTTAAAGGGTATGTATTTTTAACAGAAGGGACTCAGTTGATACGGGCAGCTGCATTGTGTTGCTTCTCCTTTGTTCAATCTATGCTAGTGTTAAGTGCCATCTTAAACATGCTGGTCTAGCTTACTTAGTATACACAAGAAAGCTCCAATGAGCTACTGCTGTTTGTACAGAGATTTTGATAGACTTATTTTCAAACCAGCGAGGTGCCACTCTCAAATGAGATGGCAACATTAGAGAGGAGGTCAGGAGCTCTGGGTTTGTTAACATGAGCTCTATGCCAGTGTTGCAGTGAACTAATGACAGGGAGCCAGACGGGGATGGTAACTGGGGAGGAAAGGTGCCTCAGTAATCAGAGTAGCCTCTGTCACTTTTAGGAGGGAAGTCTGCAAACTGGTTTAAATTTGCAACAGGCTCACATCTTTAAGGACCAAGCATTTGGGGAAACTTTTCTGTTAAAGGTATTAAAGTCCTTTGTAGTTGTAGTCTCAAAATAGACTGATACTTGTAGGCTTAGCTCTGTGATAGTGAATTATGTGTGAAGTTTTGTCTGTTACTTAAATGGAACAATGGCAGGGTAAAGGGTAGTTGCATTATTGGTACCTGGAAAAGCTAAGTAGTGGCTCACGGCAGGAAATACGGACTGTTTTAGGAACTGAATACAATTTTCCATGCTAGTGAAGTTTCTTTGCATTTGTAGAGACCTTGCCAATTTTAGCAATTTTTCTAAACAGGGAAAATGTTAATAATTAGTAGTTTTTCAGGCAGATGTAACATCTCATTTGGCTTGAGCTGTCGTTGTGAACACAGCTATTAACTACATTGTTTAATAAAAGCTATGTTTTGATACAGATAAGGGACAGCAGTGCAGACAATTAGGTGACCATTGTGTGTAACTGAGTAGAGGGAGGTTGATACAAAGCATGTGTAGCACCACCGCTTTAAACACTTGTATTGTGATGTACAGCAGGTGTCACGTGAGGGAAATGTTGCACAATTTGCTTGGATTTAAATCAGGTAGTGAGAATAAATGCGAAGATTAAAAAACAGTAAGGATGTGTTGAAAACATGAGGATATTCATCTTTGAGATGAGTAATTGCTAGTATATATTGCTAGTATATCCAGTTGGATTCAGTATTTTTTTGTTTGTAATGGAATGACACAAGGAAATTTTGAGAAACAGGAAAGAGGAAGGGAAACTTAAAATTGCTACCAGGGGCTTCCTTTTTCAGGCCAAGTGTAATTAGGCCATAGCATATGTTAAATAAATGATGTGTGTTATAAACATGAACTGGTAAAATTTAACAGGATGCAAGAGAGGACTGCACATGCATATACGTTCAGATCTCCCTTGGGTATCCCAGTGAATTGCATTATGAAAAATGTTCTATTCACAAAATTATTATAATAGAAATTGATAATTTTTAGTATAGTTATAACAAGATGTATTGTGAGTACTTCTTACAGGTTTTGGAGAGTTAGGTCATACTTGTTTAAATCTTCATATTCCAGTAAGAAATACTGCAAATTGTATTTTTAAATAGAGCTTTGCTATTCTGTTACTAATAGAATAGCCTATGAAGCTTTGAGAAATGCTGCAGTTATCTCTTAACAAATATATTTTCCATAATACTAAAATGATCAAATGTTCTTAGAATTTTGATTCCAACCAATAAGGCTTGATTAGTCTTTTTTTTTTTTCTAGTTCAAGATACTTACACATGTTACAAATTAATAATTTGTGTGTGTGAGTAGCTTAAATGCCTTGCTAAGCTATCCTAAAATTCACTTCTTTGCATGAAAGAGCCTGGAAGAAACATATTTTAGGAGCTGTGATTTCTGAGGAAGCTGGTAGTTCAGACAGAGACAAAATTGGTTTTAATCCTGATCTTAGCTATAGATCAAATTATACTCTTCAGAAAATTAAATTCTTTTTTAAAAAAAAGGTACTTTGCCTCTAGCAAGAGAGTTTGGGGCACTGTAAAAGCAGCTGGAGTAGCAGCAGCGTTAAACTCCTTGTGTTGGTTTTAAATAGACGTGCTGGAGATCCATGATTTTGTATGTCTTGGGTTTATGTGCCCAGGAATTGTACTTTTTTTTTTTTTTAACAATTATATCAGTTGGTGTGATGAAAAGCAAGGCTTATAGGGAACTTTTATATGCTATGCTGCATTTGGATGCTGTATAAATACCTTTTACATGCTATGTATCCTCATGGAAATAGACTGCATTCTTCTGGAAGTGGATTCCTGTGGTAATAATTGCTACAGGTACCCTATTAGGTTTCTTAATGCATGACCTACTCCACAAATATGCTAACTGTGGGAAATAAAATATCTTACGATCTCAAGTCACCTGAAGTTATTACCTAGCAAAATAGATAGCATTACGTCAGTTTTGCATTCTCTTGATGTTGTTAACTTTAAGGCTTTCTGCCTTCAATTAATTTTTTTTACTTGTTTTTTTTTTCTCTTTAAACAAAGAAAGTCTCAACACTTTGTTACTAGAAAATGCCAACAGCTGGAAATAAAGGAGGAAAACAGGAGACCTCTAGAGGAGGATCCATTATTTGTTTCTCAAATATAAGTGCTCTTTATTCTCTGTAATTCTTGGGCTGATAAGCTGTGGGAAATTCAGACCTTCTATCAGTGTTAGTAACTAATATACTGGATCTAATAATTATAATACAGGTTTGCTTCTAAGCCCTACTTTGTGGAAAAAATGTCATTTAGTCACAAACCTATTTTATTTAGCTATTTAAATTGGACAAACCTGTGTATTTTAGGAAATGGAGAACAAAGATTTGCTAAGTGGACACCAATACTTCAATAATTGCTGTTGATCAGCAGCTTCTGCATCCTAGCCAACTTCTGACTTAAAATAATTTTAAGCATTCTGCCAGCTTTTTTCATTTTTGGAGTCCATCAGAAGTATTTCAAAATATAGTCATATATATCAAAGTATATCAAGAAAACTGCTGCAGTTTCCTTGGCAAAGATCTCTTTCTGCAGTTCAGAAGAGATTTTTAATTGCTTCTTGAATATTCTGTTTTTTGAAAAGGGAAGTAAAAATCTCCAACAGAAATATGAAATTAATCTAGTTCTTCTAATAACTAATTGGGGGGTGTGGGGGGAATAGTGCTCACTTCCAGGTAAGGTTACCTAACACCTTCTGTTTTGAGAGCTTGTTCTTAGGATATGGGTTTTTTTATTGCTTTTTAAATGCACCTTAGGCAAATGTATGTGTTCAGGCTGGAATTCTCCAGGTTAAATATCTGCCTAGAATTATACTTTCTTCTTGTTGTTGTTTACACTATGCTAAAACACTGCCACTGTTCTTGCAGTGTAGAACTGGGCAGGGAGGTCTTCGTAGCTACTTCACGAGAGTCACAATTCTGAATGTACACAATGATATTAAATGTTGACATGGTGAAAGTAGCTGTGGTCTTGGTCTTATGTTTGGGTTGTAAAGGATCGGAGCAAAATACCCACCTGTCCTGGGAAAGCTTTCTTTTACATGATCAAAGGAATTTCATACCCCAGAAAGCAACAAGGATGAGGCTAGTTTTTGCAATGGTCTTTGCTCTGGGATGAATTTTCCAAGATTGTGGTCCAATACATCCCTCCACCCTGCAGAAAATCAGGTTGACATGGGATTGGAGATTAGTGGGGAGAAACACGCATGCAATCACAGCTCACTGCAGACAGTCTTATGTAGGAGATTTAATAGTATAACGGTATTTAATAATATGTGGCACTCTTTCCAATATTAATGTATCAGAAAGATTCAATTAGTGCTTTTCATCACTAATATTAGTAGAAGCTAGTATAGGTGTTTTTCAAAGATCTAAGTCATATATTTTACAAAAAATACTTTTCTCATGCACTGTAGTACAATAATTATGAATAAAGAATTAATTCTCTTGATCCTGAGCTTCCTTAGGTAGGATGTGGAAGACAGGAGCAAGCTAGGTATACACCAAGATGTAAAATGATTAAATAGAGGCAATGTTATTTGAGAGGAGGAGGCAAAGAATATGGGGAAATAGAGACGTGCATATTAGCAGTTTAGGGCAGGTAGGGAGAGACTAAATAAATCAGCTAAGAGGCTGGACTAAGATGTGTGACTAAAACACACATTTACAGAACCTGGAGCAGAACACTTGAGGGCAGCATATAGAACTGGCTGCAGCTGGCATAATGAAAACACAGTGAATAGAAATAGAAATACAAACCAGAAGATGAGTATTGGAGAGTGTGTGCTGTTCCTAGAAAATAGAAAGAAAAGTAAGTGTGGTGCGGAAGCACTCTTACTATTATGGTAGGCTTAAAAAAAAAAAAGGTATGTCATGAATAAAATGTATTGTATTTGAATCAAAGTCACTGGAAGAGGAGTTATTACTAGAGCAAAACAGCAGGAGTACAGTTTGAAGCTGCAAAGTCCCTCACCATTGATGTCTTCAAAAGAGTGGTGCTTATTTTAATTTTGTTCTGACAATCAGTTAAAACACTGTAAGAATTGTAATATGAAGTTACCTTGAATTGAGTGGTCACAAAGTAGGTTGACTTTAAGCAAATAAATGTCGGTCTAGAATTCATTTACCTTTGAAATTGTAGCTTTAATCGACTAAGGAAAAAGTCTTCACAGTGAGAGTGTTCAAACACTGAAATAGGGTGTGTAGAGAGGTGGTGGAATCTCCATTCTTGAAGATACTAAGAACCTGACTAGACAAAGCCCTGAGAAACCTAATCTAACTTCGAAGTTAACTGTGCTTTGTGCATGGGATTAGACCAGATGACCGCCGAAGGCCCATTTCAGCCTAACTTGTTCTGTGGTTTTAAGCTCTGCCTAGTTAGTGAAGCCAGTTGGACTGAGCAACCTTTCATATGAAGAGAACTGGAATTCCTTGAACTCCAAGATGCTAATAAGGATATTAGAATTTCTGTTGGGGAAAAGAAGAATTGACCTTCAAAGAAAACTGATCAAGTTACCAGGTCAATGAGTTCTTCTGTGCCCGCTGTGCCGCTGTAATTGTCCTTTGCGTGTTGTTAGCCCATAGAACGTTCAGAGTAATTTGGTTCAACTTTTGCCCGCTGTGTTGGAGGATTAAGCTAAACTGAATTACTTTCTTTGTTGTGATGAAGAACACACGCATGGACTGTTAGCATAGCTCAGCTGACATACTGTAATTCATTGTTGCTCTGATAACTTGATCATGTGCCGAAGTCTTTTGTAGTTTTATTTATCTGGGCTAAGTTGAAATAATGTGCTGCAGTATGGAAAAATTTAAGGTAGAGATTAGTAGAAGAATTGTAGAGAAACTGCTGGCTAGAGGTGATTAATAGAATTAGAAGAGTATTTATCAGATGGGAAAAATTACCAGTGGGGTTCCCTAGGGATTGAACTTGAGTCTGTCTTAATATTTTCCTTAGTACATCATGCCATGATATTTGATGCAAAGGAAGTATTGTCAATACAGAGGTAACTTTACAATAAGACTGCTCTGAGGAAACTAGGCTGGAGAGAAAGCAGTGTCTGTAGGGGGACAGGTAGCACAGCTGAAACTTCATCTGAAAAGGTACATATAGTTCTTGCCATCCATGTTCAAGAAAGAAGAATAGATAGTACTAGAATGGGTAGAAAGATGTACTGCAAGAGAGAGGGAGGAACAGGGAGCCTGACAAAATAGTTTGGGTGGAGATAAGTTGATGTCAGCAAATGTAATGAGGCACTAAACACCAAACAAGGATAAAAACTTGTAAATTAAATAATAGTTGGTGCAAAAATGTTTTGATATAAAATAATTACATGGAAGTGTCTAGTTGTCTTAGTGATGGAAGTTTTTCAGTGAGACCATGGGGAGAAAAAAGAACCTCATAAATGTAGAAAAGATTGTTCTATGTATTTCTGTAACATAATGAGCAATTCTTCTAAAAAGTAAGAAGCAATCAACTTAGAATATTTTTCATGTAATCTTGCAAACTCGATCACTAGCTCTGCATGATGTTGCAGAAGCAAGGGGAACAGGTTTGCTAAAGTAAACATGGTAATAGAACTATATTAGCCTTAGAAATCAAATGATTGGGGCTGTTAATTCTATACCATGATAAGGAAGTTCGATGATGCGGAATAGCTCAGAAGAATTGAAACTGTCTGTAAGAGAATCTTGTTATAGTCCTGGTGATAATGATCACAATCTTATTACAATACTAAATAATGAAAACTGTTGGGTGGCTTTAATCATACATTCTGAAAACAAAAGCATTTTCTTTGATGTACTGACTGGTATTGCTGCTGCATAGTGTGTGAGCACTGTAGTATGTTTTGTAATACTCACTTTATCATGGTTTCATGGACCTTGAAGAGCCAAATTAATGCCTCCTAGCAATGTCCCTATTGTTTGTCCTCCTCTCCTTTTTCCCCTGCTCTCAGATGTGCACCTTACGCTGATTCTGGCGCTCATCAGACTGTTTTGTGAGCCGGTTTAACTCCAGTGTGTCTAACATTTCTACCATGTTAGAAAATGAGGCCCCCCAAAATTCCTCACAGTTTTCTGCCACATGAATTGGTTAAATCGGTGCACAGCGTAGCCTGACAAGCACCAGAACTAGCATGAGAGGCAGATTAGGATGGCATAGGCAGGTTTGGTGTATGGGAGGAGGGAAGAGTGTGAGTGGACATACAGCAGAGCAGGACTTTTCCTTTTTGACAGTATTGGATGACTAGATCAGTTCAGCTGCAGTCTGAGTAATAATATAAGACTGCCCACTCTCTTGCTTTAATATATTTAGTAAATGTCTATGATACTGTGAGAATATTTTACACTTCTATACTGTTAGATATATAGCTATTGCAGTCTAATAGGTTATCATTCACTTTTACCATCATAAAATACTCTTCCTGAGTTTTCTGGTGGAGTCTGATTTCTTACCTTAAATTGACAAAACGGAGAAACTGTCTGTGTATGTCAAGTAGGAGAAAGTGTCTCAAGCAGCATGGGAGCTACACCAAAGGTTTTTTTAGGTCTTTTCCTTCCACTGTTATTCTAAGAAGCTGAAAATAAAATGAAATATAGTCATGACTCCTGTTAAAGTCTGTGCAAAGAGTCTGAATTAAATTTGAATGGAATGCAAGTGATCTCTTAAGTAATCACATGTCAAGGGCTTAAGATGGGAGAAAAGATGGAGTAAAGGCATGTAAGTCCAATAGTAATAAATTTTTTGTCTGTATATTTCTGCTGTTAGAATGGCTTTTTAATATATTAAAGTTAATGGATTTTTTTGTAATTATGGTGACAAAATCAGATAAAAATACTAGACATAGAGGTAGAAGAGTCATGAAAACATCTTTCATAAGCATAATATCTGCAGTAAAAAGTTACTGTTGTTTCTGGTGGTTGTGTCAGAGAGAATATTGCAGTCTTTAGGAAAAATGTTTTTAATTCTTGTGCCTTTTGGTTTTGAGCATAAACATATTGCAGTTCCACTCTGCCCCAAGTATATTTGCTACAAATGAATTTCTTTTTTTTAATAAGATGGAGGGTGGCGGTGATTTTTTTGCCCTGTTTGCTGTTTTTGTTTAAAAAACAAAATAAGTCCTCCAAGCTTTTGAGCATAATGCCTGGTTACAGGTCAAAATAGAACAATATTATTTTCTGTTCAAATAACTAAAACTTTGGAGGCCATAATTTTCTACTTCCACTGTTAATATTTACTCATTCTTAGTAAATATCCATATATTAATGCCATACCTGCAAATTTTACAAAATCAGATTAGCCTTAACATGTGTCCGAAAGATTGCCAGGGCTGTGGTAGCAGTCTTCTTGCTTAATCTGGCTGGCTGTTTTTCTGATGTTTTATGTTGTGGGGCAGTGAGCTTCTGTATGAATGAGGCCAGTTTATGCTAGTCTAAACTTTTGTGGGAAAAGCCTCTTATCAGAGATTTTTTTTTAAAGTGTCTCTGCCTTAAGTCTAAGAGTTCTGAGCTAATTTTCATGGAAGTCTTTAAAATCTCATTACCTTAATGGTTTATTCAAAAACATTACGCAAGTGCAGCAGGTCAGTAATGAGCTTTCACAGGAAAGTAGTGCTTTTCTTAATTTGACAAGTTAAGTCAATTTTATCAAAGAACTACTGAAGCACTTAACTTGCTCATCATGAAAAGCCCAACAGTTTAAGACTTTTGTGTTATTTTAGATGAAAGACTTTTGTTCCTTTGCTTAAAAAAAAAAAAAAAAAATCAAAAGAGAACTCTCCCCCCACCCTTGGTATATCTTTATGCACAGAAACTTCAAAATGATACAGCCTTTTTAATGGGGGTGGTAGATAGGTAATAAAAGCCACTGAAGTGTATACACAAATAGATAGCTGTTCCAGGTACATTTGTAGAACTGACAAGTGTTAATCAAATTGGGGGGTTTTGAAATGTTTAGGCATTAGCTTAGTATGTCGAATCAATCTAATTATTTGCTTACTGTCCTCTTCCAATATAGCCAGCAGCCAGCTTCGGGTGTAGCCTATTCCCATCCAACTACAGTTGCTAGCTACACTGTCCACCAGGCACCAGTTGCTGCGCACACAGTTACTGCGGCCTACGCTCCAGCAGCAGCTACAGTTGCGGTAGCTAGGCCTGCTCCAGTAGCTGTTGCAGCTGCTGCAACAGCTGCTGCCTATGGAGGCTACCCTACAGCGCACACAGCTACAGATTATGGTTATACGCAGAGGCAACAAGAAGCTCCACCACCACCACCTCCTGTCACTACGCAGAATTACCAGGTAAGTGTGTTTTAAAATATATATATATATACTTGTGCCGTATGATTTTTAAATTATATCTTGTTAAAAGGAGGAGGCCTGTTGGGTAGTTTGATATTAATATTCTTTTTATTCCATGAATCACAGTTTGAGAACAATTCAGGTTATTCAGTACCTGAAACTGATAGAGGGTGTGAAGTGACTGCAGCATCATATGGCCCATATAGAGGATTATCAGCAGTAGTACTGCAGGGTCTAAAATTTAGACATTCACACAATAAGCAATGAACTGAGATTTACCTCCGAGTGGTTTTTGTGAATTGCTGCTGAAAAGGGTAGTACTGTCTCCTCGGTGCTAGCCCAGATATTCAAGTGGCATGCAGCGAACTGGGTCATGGAACTGATTCAGCTGAAAAACCTATTCCAATAAAAATTGTTGATGGGAGACAGAAATATTTCCTTCATCAGAGCACTGGCTGCCACAGGAATTCTGGTATCAAACAAAAGAGGTTAGAAGTTTACACTAGGAGAGGAACTACCCTTTTTGGTGGCTGCCCACACTTGTGAGCTCGCTGCCTAACCTTGTGTGACTACGGGCTGCTACAAAAGGGAACTGTTTGTCTCTCTTATTCTCACCCTGAGCTTTGCTGACACTTCCCTTTTGTTGTGGATCTGGCATTCAGCATTCATTGTCAGCATTTGGATGGGTCAGTTCTGCGTAATGATGCAATGGAAGACTAACCAACCAAAACAAGAGTAAGTAGCTTTCCGTTGGACTGACAGGCTAAGCCAAGTTTCCTTGCCTCTGCACAGCTCTGGAGCCAGTGTGAGAGGTGGAGGTGGAATCATGCAAGGCTGTGAGAAGAGATGCAGTGGTACCTTGGGTGTCTTCCTGTAGTTGCACTGACTTGTGTAGTGTGAAACATTTTTTTTTGAATTTTTAGGATTCCTATTCTTACGTTCGATCTACTGCCCCAGCTGTAGCTTATGACAGCAAACAATACTATCAACAGCCAACAGCAACTGCTGCGGCCGTGGCTGCTGCCGCCCAGCCTCAACCTTCAGTAGCTGAATCGTACTACCAGACAGGTGGGTGGCGTGCTTCAAACTCCTGTCATGCTACAATCAGTATACTGCTTTTATACCTTTAAAAATATGTCTTTATATATTTCACATTATCCTGACTTTTTTTTTCCTCAGTTTTATCATGTAATCCCTGACAACACGTAGAAAAACCTAGAACTTGAACATTAGGTACTTATGCAAATGTCTCACTATCTTTGAGTTTTGGAATATTGTAAAATACACTCAGAATGTATTTCCAGGAAAACTTGACTTTGTTAATATGCCTGAAAAATTTGCTGAACTAGATTGAAATAGTCCGTGGAAGGTTCAGGTGATACTTTGGTTAGAAAATTTTTTTTTCTTTTTCTTGGTAACTCTGTGGTTATTTAATGTAAGTAATTTCTTAATTATCAGTATCTTGAGTGCTACAAAGCATAAATCATATATACGTAATATATATTTGTTTATTTATTTTACATTAATGATGTTTTAATAGGAAAGTTTAAATATACAGTGTACTTTAGTAAAACCATTGAGTGATCAAGTTGTCTGAGAAAATGACTGGATAGTTTAAAAAGGGCTGGGGGGCAATCTGAGGCTTATTAGTGTGAACTGTGGTGTGACTAAAAATTCAGTATGATATATGGCTATGGGACACATAACCATGACTATAAAAAGAAAAGTCCTCATTTGTTATGTGTTTATTTCCCAGCATGTCATTAAGTACCACTTAATATGGTTCACGCTTCACTTAACTAAAATATATGTATGTTTGTACCCTTTTATTTTCTGTCTTAATTAGCTCCGAAAGCAGGATATAGCCAAGGGGCAACTCAGTATACTCAAGCCCAGCAAACACGACAAGTGACAGCTATAAAACCTGCAACTCCAAGTCCAGCTACAACTACATTTTCTATATATCCAGTATCCTCTACTGTGCAGCCAGTAGCAGCTGCAGCTACTGTTGTTCCATCCTATACTCAAAGTGCAACATACAGCACAACAGCGGTTACTTACTCTGGTAAGAATTTTGCATGTTATTTTGCTGGGATCTTTGCAGTTGTTATAGGAGAGGATTTAAACCCTCAATGTTTTAGTAGTTTGTGTTCAGTTACATTGTAGTCTACTGAGAAGTATTCAGCCATTTAAATCATTATATTAGCAGAATATTTTGATATATCTGTGGAAGAGGTTTGTGATTTTTTTTTTATGTGCCTATTTTGTCACATGTGAGAATATACAAAGTGTTGGCATTGTGACATGCACAGTGTTTCACGACTTCCGGTAAGGGACTGGAAAAGAGATGGGGGATAGAAAAAATGAGAAGACACAAATCTAACCTAGTGACATTGGAAGGGAGCATGCTGCCATCAAACAGCAGTTGCAAAGATAGGGAGGAGCAATCCACTTGCTGCAATAAATTTTCCAAGTTTGGTTGCTTTGACCCAAAATGGGAGGAGAATGGGTGCTAAGAAAGGACTTTCCTTCAAACGTCAAAATTCAAAACCTGGTTAAAGATGAAAAAAATCTTTGTTAGCTTTATGGCCAGATGGTTATCAACTGGCATATTATAGCTACCTTGAACTTTTTGTTTTGTTTTGTTTTCTGTTTAAAAAGGGATTTTAATACTTCCTTGAAACAGAACCTGATCAGAGGATTAAAATAGTTGAACCAGTAGATGTAAAAAGTTTATGGGAAAACTGGCTCAAAGGTATGAAAGCCCAGTTTCCTTGATTATTCAACTTTGATAACAAAAATCAAGGAGTGCGTAGTCAAGGTGTGCTGCTGAGGTTGTAGTGGGCAAGCAGCTTCTTTGCACTAAAACAATTTAAATCAGTGGAGTAGGATGTAATAGCACTATCGGTTTGTTTGTTTTATATAAGGTTATTTTTTGTTTTTCCTACATCATGAGTTTCTCTGTCTTCCTTTTCAGTTTGGAACTTGCACAGTAAATCTGATTCTAAAAGACTTTGCTTCAAGTGGCCTTTGATAAATATTTTATAAAAAAATTAGTTAACATCATACTTAGTCTTACCAGATGTACTAGGAAATTTCATGTATTCTATAGGGAAGCTTTGATATATCTAACAGCATAACTGTATGTCCACAAAGATATGTCTAAGATCAAGTATATTCCTGATACAAATGGTATGCTTTATATTTGTGTACTGTGAAACATATAGAAAAATTCAGACTACATAAAAAGATCATGATAAATTGTTTATATCCTGCCCCTCCCCCGACTCTGTTATGCAGCATGCTTGGCATTAGTGTATTATGTAATTGATACATAATGTACAGTGATGTAACATTTATTTTATTTTGATCTTTGAGGTACCTCTTATTCTGGCTATGAAGCCGCAGTATATTCAGCTGCATCGTCCTATTACCAGCAGCAGCAGCAGCAACAGAAACAAGCAGCAGCAGCTGCTGCTGCTGCTGCTGCAACAGCTGCTTGGACAGGGACCACCTTTACTAAAAAGGCACCATTCCAAAATAAACAACTGAAACCAAAACAACCTCCCAAACCACCCCAGATCCACTACTGTGATGTTTGTAAGATCAGCTGTGCTGGACCACAGGTACCTGTATTATGTAATATTCTGCTATATATGTTAATCATAATTTCTTCTGCTAAAAAAAAGACACCTTTAAGACTATTTGTTAATTTTTAAAGAACTGATTCTGTACTTTTACTAAAGAAATAGTTAAATGAAAATATGTGCTGTTATAGAAAGAATTACTATTAGAAGACAAAAAGATGCATCCCCTTAGCTCATACAGAGAAGCTTCAGCTATACTTTGGACTCCAGAAATATTCTAAATCTAGCATTTGATTTGCTGTTCTATCATAGTAAGCTTCCTTACTATCAGGAGAATGCTTTTTTCAAAGCTACAGAATTATTTACATTTTGTGAATGGTAACCCTGAAAATTTACTTGCTTTATTCTTCCTTGTATTCCAGCATCTCAGTTTAATTTTGCAGTGGATACAAGTGTGTAAAAAGTGGATATCAATTCATGCAAAGTGTTTGTATGATTCTTTGGCCAAAGCAGTTCTTGTTCTTTAGGTAAAGCTGTCATTACTTCCCACCCTTTCTGCTCTCTATATTGCCATTGTTGGTATAGGGACAAATCTCAACTTCTGCATTTCCATTTCAACATAGCTTTATTTATGCACTACCTTGTTTTTAACTGATTTTTTTTTTTCTTTGTGATGCACTTAATCACTATGGCCTTGCAGTTTGGGGAAGATTCAAAATCAAGAATAGTTCAGCGCAATGCAGGAAACTGCAGTTGAGATGCAGTTTTCTGATTGTATTAGGTTTTCAGTGGTAATATTTGTAGACCAGTACTTGATTGAGGAAACTGCAAAACAGAGGCGAAAAGCCCATATTGTATTACCTATAAGTGGAATTCTGATATAGGAGAAGAAAATTTCTAGATCTTGCAAGTGGTCTGCTTATGCCTTAGAGCATGGCATATAGCATAAAATGCATGCTTTGTATGAGAAATACTTCCTATACTGAACATTTATGCTATGTTCTATATTACATGTATTCACATGAATGATAGACAAGCAGTGCAAAGGCAGCTTACTGTGTACGTGTTTTGTCATATTTTAAACAGACTTATAAAGAACACTTAGAAGGCCAGAAACACAAAAAGAAAGAAGCAGCATTAAAAGCTTCCCAGAACACCAATAACAGCAGCGCTTCTGCTCGTGGAACTCAGAATCAGTTGCGCTGTGAGCTTTGTGATGTGTCTTGTACAGGAGCAGATGCTTATGCTGCCCATATCCGTGGAGCCAAGCATCAGAAAGTAAGTGCTTTCTCTTGTTACAAGTCAGATACATATATATATGTATATATTTTTTTTTCTCCACAGAGCAGAGAAAATTCACAGAAACAATATAATATAAACAATTATTTTGTTTGGAAATGTTTAGTTCTGCTTTTTGTTTCAAACTCACCTTTAAGCTCACTATTAGGAGGGCCTTGATGGGGAAAGGGGAAAAAATACTTGGGGCACTGTCAGTAAGAAGAGGATGTGTTGAGGCAAGTATGAGAATTGTAGCAGGTAAGTGTAGAATAAGATGAGGACAAGAATTGGTAAGGCCATGCAGTAGCATGCTTGTTCCCCTAAACTCTTTTCAAGTGCTTTCTTGGTATTTGTCTTATTTGTCCAGTACTGTGAAGCTCTCAGAGCACTTTGGACTATTCTAGGCCGAGTCAGTGCCAAGGGGCAGAACAATTACACGATGTGTTCTGCAGTTGCATTACCAAACAAACTCTGGCCATGTCTTGCTGTCATGTCAGGAGAGACTGAATTACACGCCATGTCTGGTGTTCTTTCTTCCATAAATAAGTTGAGCTATTAAATTTTGCGGTAGTGCCCAGTAATTCCATATGTGTATTATTAAACCATTGTTTGTAAACTTTAATAGTACTTTATTATCCCAATATATGTGAATATAGCTTTCTCTTCCCTACAGATAGTTGCTAACACCTGCTAATTTAGGTTGTCATCTGCATAAAAATGAAATCACAAAGGACTCTATTACTACTTTTGTACACTCAGAAGAATCTTGTGGCTTTTACTAAAAAAGAGTTCTTTTGAAGATTGGCTTAAACTTAAATTCAGAGTATTACCTGACACTAACAAATCTGTATTCCAGTGGGAAACACACACACAAAAAAAAAAATCTAAGAGTATGTATACATACTCTTACATATTGTGTACATATTATGACTGTGTATGTGTGTTACAAATCTGCTAAACACGCCATTAATGCATTTTTTTCATTCTATTTTCGCACCTATCCCAATCTTTAATTTTCATTTTGCATGTTTCATTCTTATGGACTATATGCATTTCAGGTGATGGTCAACTGTCAGCAAAATGAAATGTTTTTCTATCCTAAGCATGTTCTGAAAAGGCTTCTGCTTATTATTTTTAAGAATAAGCATGTTCTGCTTATTATTTTTAAGAATAAGCATGTATACTTTTTGCTTTTTTGCTTTCTATGGGGTATTAAAGAGCTCTGAAATACACCTCTTGACTCCTCCTTCACATGCTTTAAAAAAAAACGACAAAATGAAACAAAACCTTTGTCTGAGGAATCTCTTTTCAGTTTTGCTAGCTAACCTACAAATTCTTTCGGTATGAATACTTCTAAAATGTAGTTTTCAAATGAGACAGTGTTGTTGAATCTTAATTACATCACTCTTGTTTATAAATAATATTTGGAACCAAGGTAGTTTAACATACTACTTTTTGGAGGGAGAGAAAAAAGCCACCAGGCAACAAAACCCTCTCATTGAAATGGTTTGAGCAGAATCCTTCTTTGGGTTTTGCTGGCTTATCAGTTCATTGGTCTTCTGTTCTCATCTATGCAGCTTTTGGCATAAATATCTGAATTTCTAATGGGAATAAGTAATCTGAAATAAATGTCAAAGATTATCTAACTATTTACATATTACAGATGATGAAAAATATTACATGTCCACTTTTTTCTGCCTGATCGCTCTTTGTAAAGAAACAATAACTAACTGATTTCTGTGTTACTGTTTCCATAGCTTATAGCAAGGTAATTTTCTGTAGTTGTCCCAGGGAGATCTTATTATGAATTACTCTTTATTCTTACAGGTAGTAAAATTGCACACAAAACTTGGCAAACCCATTCCTTCAACTGAACCAAATGTGGTTACCCAAGCTACTTCCTCAACATCCACATCTGCTTCCAAACCAACTGCCTCTGCTTCAAATATAGCAACTAGCAGCAGTACCGTGAACTCCTCTGTTGCATCCTCTGCAGTGAAAATTCTTACTCCCACGGCAAACACACCACTTAACACGGCGTCCAACAACAAAACATCTTCAGCTGCTGCTAATATACCTGTAAAGAAAATATCTACACCGAAAATAAACTTTGTTGGCAAGTACAGAAGTCAGTCTTTATTTTGAAACCTAACCTATTCTATAACTTTTAAGATCTTAGTGCAGCAAATAGAAATGTGTTTAGCTAACTTTATGCATGAGTAGCTCTTTTATGTTTAAGAGAATTACTGATGGCTGAAAATAAGAATGTATATAAAAACTTTGCTTCACAACTGGTGTTTTCTGCCCTGTTTTTTTTTCCACCTGGCCTCTCTTGGAGGCTTTTCCCTCCTTCATAAGAGAATCTCAGTTTCTTATGTAGTAGCTTCTGCAGTACTGCAGTTTACGGTCCAGTTGGTTCTAATTTCAATTTACAGCCTGGACTATTAAAGCAGTCTGCAGTAGGTCAGCAATTGGTAACTGGGCAGCTGAAACATCCTTGCAACAGTGGAAATAACTTTTGAAACGAACATGACAGACATCTAGAGATGGGAAACAGCTGTTCCAAAATAAGCTGTTATGCTCTTGAAGGAGGAACCTATGCATTTACAACACTGGGGACATAGTACCTTTGTTAATACAAACATTATATGGTTTTGAAGTACTTTTTTGGATCCACTTCCAAAAAAATTATCTGATTATGAAAAAGATTATTAAAATACTTCTTCTGAGTTGTTTCCTTTCGGTTCTGTCTCTTCTGAAAAAGCACAAAAATGAATGATAAAAATCACAATTGCATAAAGCAGTAAAGTTTTTCTTGCTAAAATCGAGAACTAGTATTAAGTGTTCAAATAATTTGAATGTAGTAAAACTTAAGAAAAAAAACTGTTTAAATGTATTTGAATGTGTTTAAATTGTACCTACTTTTAGAACGGTAACACTTTAGCCAGAACATTGATACTTGCACATAAAGTCTTCAGTGTGCGCATTATGTACAATCATATCGTCATTTAATGAAAATTAACAATTTAAACTCTTTGATTTGTAGGTGGTAATAAGCTTCAGACAACAGGAAGTAAACTGGAAGAAATGAAATCAGCTGAAACTGTTAAAACAACTCCTGTTGCTGCAGTACAAACACAGGAAGTAAAACCAGACACAGCGTCTGAACCAGTGACTCCCACAACTCTTGCTGCCTTGCAAAGTGATGTCCAGCCAGTGGGCCATGACTATGTGGAGGAGGTATTAATATGAAAATGTGTATTATCTTTTTAACTAACTTAGTGAAAATTTGTTCTTCAGGAATATGAAATAAGGTGTTGACCCTTCAAAGACTTGTACATATGTGTGCTTTTTTATATTCTATGTGTTTCTTCTGAGCTCAGTTGGGCTTCTTCATTTGGGTGGTTTGAGATATGTGGATGAAGTCTGGAGGATCAGAATCTGATGTAAATTTTTCATCGTTTGCAGGTTTGTAAGCATTAGCTGTAATTCAGTATGTTCATATTGCAGTTTAAAGCTGTGTGCTCTTTGGAATGGAAGAACTGTTACCTAGCACTATGGGGTGTCTGACAGCATTGAAAGTTCTAATTTGAAACTGCCTTCTTTTAATTATTGCATTAAGTTTTTAGCATGTTTTTAGATGAGTAGACCTTATCCAGAGTCATTTGTATGTCAGCTTTGGTTTTTTGTTTTTTTGTTTTTTTTAAAAAAAAGGCCAAATGTGTTATAACTTTATTTTCCAGGTACGAAATGATGAAGGAAAGGTGATCCGCTTTCACTGCAAACTTTGTGAATGCAGTTTTAATGATCCTAATGCCAAGGAGATGCATTTAAAAGGGAGGCGGCACAGACTGCAGTATAAAGTTAGTAGAAATGCTAATGCTTGTATCTGAAAAACTAACAGATGTCAGCTGACTAATTACACTCTTGCATTGTATTTAAAGATTAGTCAAAAGAAGGTACTCTGACTAAACAGTATGTTTAAAAAAAAAAAAGTAGAGAAATATTTACCTGCTGGTTGGTTGGTTGATTGATTGATTTTAGGAGATTAGTCTTTAAAGAAGTAATACTGACTGTGAAACTGTGGTTTATTTTTTAATTGAACACTTTTTGTTTAATTGAACATTTTGAACATTGCTCTTGGGCAACCTTTGCAACATTAAAATGTGGTACAGCATATGCAAGTAGCAGTATGTTCTTCTATGTCATTTACCATGAATTACAAGTAGTGTGAAATACTGGTGCCCAATGTTTTTGGGAGAGACCACATAGGCCCTTTGTGGAGACACTTGAAAACCACATGTTGCAGGTTTTATCAGTCATGATTGGAGAGAGAGCTCTACCAACATACAGTGCGCATTTTGATTATTGTAGGATTATATAGGAAGAATCTTCTCTGGTCACAGGAGATGCAGGAGGCCTGCATAATGATGAAAAGAATGAAAGAAGAGAGAAAATTGCCAGATAAATGTATTTGATAACTCATATTTCTGCCCATGTCCAAGGGACCCTTGAGGAACAGGGCATCAGGAAGTACCTTGCAGTTAAAATAAAATGTTTGTTCAGGCTATAGAGTAGGCTTTCTGCTATAGAATTAACAGCAAACTACTTAACATTTTGTGTAACATTTTATTTTAAATTACTTTTGTACTGATATAGGTGAAGAGGGCATTTATGCTATTTGTAAAAGTTTGTATTTGTTATTTCTTAACTCTAAAATACTTGATGCTGATTTTTCTTCAGCTACTCATTCAATGCAGTTTTAAAACTGCGTTTTACTCCTTTCAATTTTATTGTAAACTAGTTATGTTTGTTAAGCATGTCAGAAAACTTCTGTAACCTTGAGATGACAGGAAGAGGAAAACCAACATTTCATTCATTATATTTCTGAACTAGAAAAAAGTAAACCCAGACTTACAAGTAGAAGTAAAGCCCAGTATTCGAGCAAGAAAAATTCAAGAAGAGAAAATGAGGAAACAGATGCAGAAAGAAGAATACTGGAGAAGGCGAGAAGAGGAAGAACGCTGGAGGATGGAAATGAGGTAATGCATGCTGTTTTATCAATAAATGAGACAAAGCTGCAGTCAGGTTATCTAAATCAACTCTGCTTCTGTGATTAGTTCTCTTGAATGCCTGTTGCAGGAACTCTGTACTGTCTTGTTTTAAATCAAATTGTTATAACCCTTCTGTTTTGGGTTTTTTTTTGTTTGCTAGTATTCAATCCCTCTGAGGAATGTAGACTTATTAGAATTATTTTATTATAAATACAGGCTTGCTTTCAAAATAACCATTCATTTTACTTACCTTGTGGAGTTTGCTGGTGTTTGGTTATGACTACTAGAAATGGGTTAGTGAAGAACATCAAAAAATTCATTTAGAATGGTTGGAAATATTTATCTGCTGTGTAAAGAGAACTCTTTGGTTCATGCTCTTCAGACGATATGAAGAAGACATGTACTGGAGGAGAATGGAGGAAGAGCAGCATCACTGGGATGACCGTCGCAGAATACCAGATGGAGGATATCCTCATGGTCCTCCAGGACCTCTAGGCCTGCTGGGTGTTAGACCAGGAATGCCTCCTCAGCCCCAAGGACCAGCTGTGAGTTTCGTAACTTGAAAACTAAAAAAATGAAAGCTTACTTATCAGGAGGCACAGTTAAGGAGTATAACTTATTCAATGCTGCTTAAGTTGTCTTCAGCCTTTTTTTAATAAAGGATTTGAAAAGATGAAAACATTATATGCTAGTGAAACTGTGTAGATGGACTGGTCTTCCACTGTAAGTCCACTTATATGAGGGGAAGTAAAGGATGTGTTGAAGACAAATATTGATTCTTCTGAAATACGGTCGCTCTGTGTAATTGTGTACTAGGTCTTTTTAATTAATTGCATATACATTGTTTTCTCAAGTGTGGACAACTGGATGGGTTAAAAAAATGGTTGTATGATCAGTCTCAGAGGATAATGGGTAGTGGGTCATACTCTACGTGGAGGTCAGTAACAAGTGGACTACCACAGAGGTCTGTCCTAGGAGCTGTCCTGTTTAGCATCTTCTCAGTGAGCTGACAGAGGCAATGGAGTGCACGCTTACCAAGTTTGCAGTCAACACCGAACTGGGGGAACCAGTCAATACACTTGAGAGCAGGGCTACTATCCAGAGGGACCTAGGCAAGGCCAGAAGAATGGGCCAACAGGAACCTTATGGAATTCAGCAAGGACAAATGCAGACTGCTGCACCTGGGGTGGAATAACCCCCTACACCAATACAGGCTGAGGACTGACAGCCTAGGGAGCAGCTCTGCTGAAAGGGACATGAGGACCTTGCTGGACAATAAGCTGAATGTGAGCCAGCAGCGTGCCATGGCAGCAAAGAAGGCCAACAGCATCTTCGGCTGTATTAACAGTAGATGGAGGGAGGTGATAGTACTTAGACCCCCTCTAAAATAGTGCATCCAATTTTGGGCTCCCCAATACAAGACAGACATTGATTAAACCAGAGTGAGTTCCGCATAGGCCGCCAGGATGGTCAGGAGCAGATGCCATGCAAAGGAGAGGCTTAGGGATCTGGGCTTGTTCAGCCTGCAGAAGAGATGCCTTCAAGGGAACCTAGTAGCCTTCCAAATACCAATGGGGATACAAGAGAGGTTCAGACTGGATACAAGAAATAACTTTTTCACCATGATGACAGAAACATTGGACACTGGTTGCACCAGAGAGGTTGTGCAGTCTCCGTCTTTGGAGATTTTCAAGACCTGACTGGATAAAGCCCTGAGCAACCTGGTTTGGTCTCATAGTTGACCCTACTTTGCACAGAAGGTTGGAAAAGAGACCTCCTGAGGTCCCTTCCTACCTGAATTGCTCTACGATTCCATGACAGCAGTTATGGATACTTTATTTTGCATCAGTGAATAAGTATGCAGCTATTTCCCAGTAAACAGAAAGACAATAGATATATATGCCGGGAGGGGGGTGGGGGGTGGCAACACACTTCTGATCCTGGGACTTCATCCTTTGATTTTTGACACGCTTCATGTTTCTTCAGGTGTGATTGTTTGTGACCAGCATTAAGTTATTAAGGACATTTCAGTTTGTGTTTTGTTACGTTTAATGATTTGAGATTTGAATATCTGTTGTTTAGCCACAATGTTCAGTTTTGGGCCACATGTCTTCTGTGAACTTCCAAATATACACAGATTTCAGAAATGTACTTTTTCTCCATTTAGCCTCTACGCCGCCCAGACTCCTCTGATGACCGCTATGTGATGACCAAACATGCAGCAATATATCCAACAGAGGAGGAACTTCAAGCAGTCCAAAAAATTGTTTCTATTACTGAACGTGCTTTGAAACTTGTTTCTGACAACATGACTGACCATGAAAAAAGCAAGAGCAAAGAGGGAGATGATAAAAAAGATGGCAGTAAAGACAGGTGTATATATATATTTTTAAGAATTTTCATCTTTTGTTTCTGAAGTCATCTTATGTTTTTCCTTGCACCATCCTCAGTGCTTTCAGGGATTCTGTTCTCTTTAGGTTTCGATACAGCATATGTCACTGTGGCCTCAAGAGTGTGTGGAATACTCTGTTTTATTTCACTTCTCTATCTTCAGAATTATTTTTAAAATGTTTATATTATTTTAAATGCAACTTTTAACTGTAATTCGCTTCACAGAGCTTTGAAAGGAGTTTTACGGGTAGGCGTTTTGGCTAAAGGTTTACTACTCCGTGGAGACCGAAACGTCAATCTTGTTTTGTTATGCGCTGAGAAGCCTTCAAAGACGTTACTCAGTCGTATTGCGGAAAGTCTTCCCAAACAACTTGCAGTAAGTAGAGTTTAGATTTTGGATTCAGATTTTTATAAAGGTATTGTAAAAATCTGTCCTAAAGTCAAATACATCTGCAGGGCTGACTCTACTATGTTTCATAGTTCAGGCTCAGTAACTTTGTTTTCATTTCTGAGTACTTCAATCTGAATTTGGTGACCATGCTCCGTGTTTTGCTCTCTGTATATTGTGTGTTAAAGGGATCAAGTTCACAAGTGTGTAGGTGTTTATACTAGTGGTTTAGTATCAGTTGCCGCTGAATAGATTTTATTTAATCTGGAAATAGAAATTAGCACAAGCAGTACTTTCTTTTGTCCAGACAGTTATGACCAGAGACTGAGGTAATTTGTGTATTGTTGCAGCAGTATCAGGAGACTTACTGACTGAAGGTCACTACTCTGTTAATGCCAGTCTCTATGTACTTAAATCTTGTTTCCAATTTGTACATGTCAGCGCTTTGTAGTTCCACAGCTAAGTTAACAAAGCAAGACTTGCAAGTTTTTTAATTTGGCATCTTTAAAAAAAAAAAAAAAAAGTATGGGCAATCTTAGACCATTCCGTTGAATTCATGTAAACTATTTGTTATATTTCCACAAGAAATGAAAGTACAGAATAAAGTCATTTTCTCCATTACTCCCTACTGTACAAAGCCTGTCCACCATTGTTGTAAAGTTTTGCCATACCTTCACTGTCTTGTTGCAGTGTGGTAAAATGCTTGGCAAAATCAGTGGTGTGGTAGAAACATTAGCAGACACAGATAATGAGAAAATAATGTTAGGTTCACTCTTGTCCAAAGTATCAAAGCAAAAGAAAATTTAAAAAGTGCACACTGGTCTTGCTTTACGGAGAAGCCACTTGTCCCTCTAGTTTGTGGAAGGAGGTGACAGAGGTGCCTACAGCTTTCTCTTAAGGGTATTTGGAACTATTAAAGCTGGTTGTAAGAAGCAGCTCAGAATAACCACCTTGTTACGCCTGCTCTATCTCTGGTATTTAACTCGCCTTTTGTTCTCATTGGAGCGTGTTGTGACAGTCAAGGATAGGATGTGCTTAGCAATACCCTGTAATTGAGAGTTGGAAAGAGAAGAATCACTGCAGCTCTGTGCTTTTTTAAAGGCTCCTGTGTTCTAATGAGAAACATATCCCGCTGACATTTCAAGTGGCTCTGAGTCTTTTTTTTTTTTTTTTTTTTTCCCTTCCTTAAGCACTGTCAAGATTCTGGTTATTTAATTTAGTTTGTGTATGAATTTCCTTTCTGGGTAATTTTTTTCCTTTTGCATGCTTGGTGACTACTATGTATTTTCATTAATGATTTGGAAACAGTATGCGAATTCATATATATTTTAATTACTTATACTGTTATTTCTTAGAATATAGAAATGTCTGCTTCATGTACTTACATTGCATTTCTGTCTTTCTGTTAGAAAGACTAGGTTGAAAACAGTTTTCTTTCCCATACTGTTCTTGGCCAAATGCTAATAAAAATTTGTTTCTCAATATTTAGGTAATAAGTCCTGAGAAATATGATATCAAGTGTGCAGTACCAGAAGCAGCAATAATTCTAAATTCATGTGTGGAACCCAAAATGCAAGTTACTATCACACTGACGTCTCCAGTCATTCGGGAGGAGAACATGAGGGATGGAGGTTGGGAAGTTGTTAAAGATGTTGCTTCTTTCTTACCTGTTTTCATACGTTTATCTATTCTGCTTAAGATGGCATTAAGTCCTGGAAGGCAACATGCTGGCACAACTTACTTATTGATGGAAACCTTGTTTTTCAGCAACCAGTCTCAGTAGAGAACAGTTGATTAAAATAAATGCTTATGTGATGCATTTTTTTATTTTTTTAAATTCTACCTTTATGTCCAACCTCAGCTTTCTGGAAAAGGTATAAACTTGACTATTTTTTCCCCCCTCTTATAAAATTATGTGGAAAACTAAATATTTTACAGCAAGTGGCTATAAGCTGGCTTTCTAGAGCAGTCTTGCCCTAAGAGAAAGACTGTACGCTTTAGAAAACCAAATCACAGGTATTGGGGTTTACACTGGATCTGTATTACTATCACTTGCACATTCCAAATGGCAGTGTCACTTAAAATGTGCTTTTATAATATAATACTTTTGATGGTACCAGTGCTTCTAACTTTAAAAGACGATGCGATTTTTTCCAGCTCTCTGAGGTTGCTCTTTGGTCTGCAGTGCTTTTTGAGTATATTTAGGCTCCTGGCATTACAATCAGTATTCTATCCAACTGGCAAACCCAGAATAGTACAATGAGAAATGGCTTTGTCGTTGAGCTGAAGCAGAAGGTGGAGCTTGTAAATCAATTTACATTCCTGAAGTTCGCAATTTCTCTGGTGCCAGCAGTGTTGCTTTAGGGTCTGTTCTGTAACACTTTCAAAGCTCCAAAAGCTTTTAAGCCAACAAGCATGATTAATGTCTGCAGTACATTGGTTCTTTTTGTTTATGGGTCAGATAAAATTAACTTTTGTTTCCTTTTAATCCTGTATTTTCATAGTTGAAAGAGATCGTGGCAAACAGGGTTCTGGTGTTTGACTATGAACCTACAAATAGGAAATCTGAGGCTATCTTAACACTTCTCATGCAGGTTGAAAAAATTGTATGTGTGTATGTATACATGTGCTTGTGTATATACGTATTTATATAAGCCACAGAATTTTTTTTATTTCATCTCATCATTACATGTCCTCTAAAATACTTGAGGTTTTATATTGTATTAGTAAACGTTCTGTAGCTGTGACTAGTGCATCGTAAGCACGCTGTGTTACCAAAGTCGCCCTACGTAATCGGAAAGCAAAATTTCAAGATAATGTGTTCTCTAGTTTGGATGACTTCTCAAAAGTCTTTGAGTGCTGTGTACATGATTTTTAAGCTGCATGTATCATTCCTAGCTATAAACACTTCGTACACGTACTGTCACACCCAACCAATTCTACTTGTCTTTGACAAAAATGAGTGTAACATGACCTTGGTTTGTCTGTGCTGAATCAGACTTAGTGTATCACATAAAGTTGTAAGGAATACTTTAACTTAATAACTTTGATTATTAAATTAGATTAACCGTTAAATGAAGTTAACTTTAAACATCATTTCTTTCTTTATGTGCTGTGCAAAAGTGCAGTATTGATTCCTGCTGCAGTACTCAATTTCAATGAAATTGTTTCTGGCCTAAAATTCTATAATATGGAGTGTAAATAAATTTTAAATGCCTACAATCAATCCCTTAATTTAAGCCTCCTAAAGGAAACAAATTCTATTTTTGTCTGACCCACACTTGAGTTAAAATGATACATTCTGAGTTTATTCACTGCTGAACGCAGTGCTGCCTTTGGGCAAGCAAAATCAAATTAGATTTCTCTTCAAGACACTGAGCAGTATAAAACGGATATGCAGAAAAGTTTACTTTTGAAACTAGAGGAAAATAGATGACTGAACTGCAAATTATGGCAGCAAAGAAGGCTCTGTTATGAAGGTTACTGCTTATTTGCTGCAGAGTAACAGTATGGGTTTGTGTTTTTTTCTTACTGCAGATTCTAATGCTCTGTGTCTTACAATGGTTTAAAGTTTGGGGGGTTTTTAGCTCGCTTGGGGAGCTAGTTCAGGTGATAAGGAAGGCTTTACCGGAAGAACCAGTTTGAACAAAGATGAGACTGAGACTTGCACGTGGAGTAGAATCATGTTTGATGTGTGATAATACCATTACATGATAAAAGGCTAAAAAATACAGCGTAAAATAAAATTGTTAACCGCATAGCTACTGTTCCTTACAGTGTTGTGCGTTTGACAGTTTCCTGAATCTGATATATTCAAAGCGCTCTAACCCCTGCTGTGGAATCCTTCCTTCAGCAAACACCATGTATATATTTATAAACGCATATATGTGTGCGCGTGTGTTTTTTTTTTATCCTTAGCTAACAGCCCCGGTCCAAAGCCTTCTAGCAGAGGGACTTGATTCCTGTCAGGGGTTGCTGCCAAGACATCGGAAGGATTTTTGACCAAGGTTTTCTAAAGCTCAGTGTCACACCTGCCATGCTTTACAAAGGAGGGGGTTTGGATGCATAGTCCTAGCATCTACTGTTACTTTGTGGTTTTTTTTGTTTGTTTGTTTTTTTTCTTTCCGTCTTTGTCTCTCTCCTAGAATTAAGCAGTGTTCACACTAGTCTTGAAATAGTTGACTGGGTAATATGTATTTCACGTAATAAAACTTAACAAAATTGATATACCTGTTAACTTTTAATGAAGAAGTAGTGTGGACACAGCATGTCTAACTGAAGATTAACCCCTTATTTTTAGGCTAGCAATAAATTAAGTTGTATAGGGTAAGAATTTGCACTCGAGTTTTGTAAATTAATTTAGTTTTTGACTTATCTTAAGAGGGTTGTAGGTTAGGAGTCTGAATTTAGTTAAATAGTCTTTAAGGGGTTAATCCTGAAATGTGAAACTGATGCAAAAATCCACAGATTAAATTTTACAAGAGTCTCCGTAATAAATTTTTAGTCAATTTATTCTCAGTGCAAAAGGTGCCTTGGCAACTTCCGACTTTCACAGTATTTTTAAGTTTCAAGGTTATTCACATAATTTCAATTACTAATAGCACATTTCAGATCTGCATTTCCAGCACTGAGTAAGCTTGTCTTCTGTGCACTTAAAATGTAATTGTTTTGTAGTAAAATTATTTTCCAAATTGAAGTTTTTCAGAGCTAGAAATCAAGTAATTGGAGTCTCAAATTATGTAGCAAATTATTGTGCTAAAAGATTGCACAATGTCACCTATTTGCATATTAGTTTTTAGAAGAATATAAATAATTGATTAGGCTACTAGGCCCAACAAACCCATGTTTTTGTTTTAAATTTCTCAATCTTACTTTGCCACTGTATTCCTACTGTGGGTTTTCTCTAAATGTATTCCTTGTCTCTTGTATTCAAGTTGTACTCGTTTCATCAGTTATCTTACCCGGCACTGCTCTTGCATAGGTTTGTTATTTTTTGAATGAAATATCACTTTAAATGTCTTCATTTGGTCTGTAAATGCCTTGTTAGTGCAGTTTTTCTTCATTCCACTTTAACAAATAGTCCATTATTTTGAGTATCTCTGTGAGAAGATATATTTATATGTTCTTCTCAGCTTGGTTCATATTTTGAAATGTTCCTTTTTTAGCCCTATGCTGAGCGATAAAAATATCCTTATTAAAAAAAAAATGCACAAATCTGAATGTAGTGCTTCGGATTAAATATAATCATTACATTGCAAAGTTACAGCACCATCTTTGTAGCTTTTTAACTCTTGGTATGCTAAAGTAGCCTACTTTGATTTATTTATTTGATATTTGTGCATAAATAGGTGGTTTCAGAGCTTCTTCTCTACAGCATCCTTAAAAGCTGCTCCTAGTTGGTATGTTTCATGAATCTCAATATACTTTTAAAAAACTTGATTCTCTGGCTTATCTAAATTTGCATTTTAACTGCAGTAAACTATATTGCTTCATTAGCCCACTCCTGTGAAGTGAGTGCCATTGTGTGAGGTTTTCTGGTTGTTTCTCTTTGTCTGGTGCATCACCAAATATGCTGCCAATATACTTTGTTCCTAGTGACAACAGCCATTTCCATAAATAACAAATCACAGAATTTTTAAAGCTTATCACTGCATTAATATCCCTTTTTTAAGTACCTGAAGATACTGTTTCAGGTTGTTCAGTGGTTCCTGTTTCATTGATTAAACCACTTCCAAAAGGACTTTTGGTCTCTCTCATTTAGTGTAAGGTAACAATCAGCTTGGTATCTTACTTCAGTCCTTTTTTGAAGATTTAAATACACAAGATCTAGTATATTTTCTTTCTTTCAGACATTCTGCTTTATTTTTAAACTATGCCTTGCTTTTCTTTTTCATGCTGAATCTTAAGTAAAACAATCCCTTTTCACAACTTTCTTTGCATCCTAAGTAATGTTGGACCACACATATCATGGGTTGAGGAATTTATTTACACAAGTTAAAAGATAGGGCACTGTAAGGTGATAGAACTCTAATACTAAAGAGTGTTTCACATTCCTTTAGTCAGTTTTTAAAGCAAAATCATTTCCATTTTAAGATTAAATTACTACAAAAATAACACCACTACTAAACATTGAGCTCTTTTAAGACTTCTTTTACTTAGTTCATCTTTCTAGGACTAGGTCCTAAATAACACGTGACCATTCAAATTTACAGCAAACTAAGTTTGAATGTTTCTACTTGGTTAAAGTGGATTTTTGTGTTCCTTCTGTCTTGTGTTCTCTGTGCTGGTGCACTGTGTCCAACCATCCTTCCTTCAGTATTTAATTTTAGGGGAAATGTATTTTTCCAGTGTTAGCTTAAATAAAGAAGTACTAAGTATTGCATAATCTGCAATGCGTTTGATAATATTCTGAGAGCTAAAGTATATTATGCTCTTAATCTTCATACTGGGTTGATGCCCTAATCTTAATTAAATGGATGTTATCGAACACTTACATTTGTTGGTCAAGGGTTTAAGCTTTAAATGGCATGTGTGACACTGAAGCTACTTTAAGGAAGTGTCTTGCTCACCTGGTCAAACACCCATTCCTCACTGCATTTTGCCAATTCAATCCATTTTAGATGTAACCTCGGGTATGGTGAAAGACCCACCGGACGTCTTGGACAGGCAAAAATGCCTTGACGCTCTGGCTGCTCTACGCCACGCTAAGTGGTTCCAGGTTCGGAACATCATTTTACTTTCTTCTTGTAGCCTTATGAGAGATTAGTTCAGTTGCAATATAAATGTTTAACTGTGTGAAAACACTCAGCGTTGTTCATGCTAATAATACTTAATATTTTTCTGGTCCCTAAATTTAAATGTAGAAAGTTGAGTATGGAGGAACTGCTTTATGCAGTTATTGCTGATTTGACATGATTTTTTTTTTTTCCGGTCATGGAGAAGGCGATGTTGAAAGCTTGACTCGCTTGGGGTTATCATATGTTGTATATTTGTTATATATTCCATAAGGCTGCAGAGTAACTTTGCTTTAAATAATGGAATATGTGTTTAAAGCTTTGTGTTTAGATTTAAGACTTTTTTCCTATTTCTTTAAGTGCACTAAGTGTAGGGAATGAAAGGTGAGAAGCAACTGTTTGGTTTAGTGACTTTGCCTTCTGGCAAAGGCACAATAAAGAAACCAAACAGATTTCCTTGACCTTTCAGTCTCTATACCTACTTCTTAGACCTTTACTTTATCCTTTTTATTTCTAATATAGAAAGATATTGTATTTATTGTTACAAGTGAACATAGGTCAAAGTGTACAGGGGATCAAGAAATGTTATTCTTGTATAACCTGTGCACTTTGACTTCTACCACCTTAAATTACTAACCCTGTATAAAATACTGCTGTAAATGGCAGCTCATGGAATAAAGTTGTAGAATGATTTGTTTCCATCTTGCATCTGAGCTTCCATTGAACAGTGGTGTTTTAGTCTTTCAACAAGTCCTATTTGCTGTAGGTGCTGGGATTGATTAATTTGATTTTGTATTGCTCTCAAGGCTAGAGCTAATGGTCTGCAGTCCTGTGTGATTATCATACGTATTCTTCGTGACCTCTGTCAGCGAGTTCCAACTTGGTCTGATTTTCCAAGCTGGGTGAGTAATATTCTTTTGAATGTGCCTTTTTAAAACACATAATACTACAAGTAGAGTACTGGAAAGTGTTGCTACAGTTTTCAAATGAAGACTCTTTCATGAAGTAATGTAGGCTTTATATAGCAAATGATCTAGATTGCCTCTAACAATTTCATTTAATTTACTGAGGTTTTGTCATTTGAAGCTGGATTTTTTTTTTCCAAAGGAATTTTCATTTCCTTTTGAATTCTTCGTGAGCAGCATCCTTATTCTGTAGTTTAACACTTTTTCCTTTATATAAAGGGATGTAATTATTTCTAACCACCTCCTCTGAATTGCTTGGACTCTGCTGAAACTTTTTTAAAAAAATGTGTGAAATATACCTAGATAGCTCTGTGATAACAGAGAGGCTACTTTAAAGAATAAACCTCAGTAATTCCTGCAGTCATTAAGATGTTCCTTCTGCAAGATGAAATACCACAATACTAATCTGTGGATGTCTCAACATTAGCTCTGCAGGAGCCCAGCTTGTGCTCCTAATGTTAAATGGATGTTCAGTCCATGGGACCAGGCAAAGTTAGTCTGAAATAACTCTGAAACACGTATACTGTGGGGGTAAGGTCCTCAGCACTGACTGTTCTGTTTCACAGACCCAATCCTATTGCACCATGCTGCTTGTCAATGTAGACTTTTTAGTTTTGGCAGGAATACTTTGAATGAGAAATAAGTTTTACAAGTGTATTATTAGGCTTGCAGAGAACTTTATTAAATTGTTTCTGGTAATACTATTGATTGCTTCTGGAAAAAACACAGAACGGTTACACTTCTGGTTTCTAAATATTTAACGTGTGTAACATACAATGCCAGTTTCTGTGCTACGTTTCCTGAAAGATGCAGTGTACTAAAAAGAAGGGAGAAGTACCTAAGTGCCCTCCTCATTACCTTCATGATTGTGAGTTTCCAAAGAAAAAAACCCAGCATGCTTTTAGAAAAGCATCCTTACAACTGCTGCGACATACAACAGCCTTTCAGGTGCTAGAGGATGGCTACAAGGCCCAAGAGAGAAATAAACGTCCCAGTAACATGCCGGACTGCAGCAGGGAGAAGGATGCAGTCCATTTGATTTACTCCTGTACTTTCTCTGAATATGTCAGGTGAATTAGTGGGGGTAGACTCAGCCTTGGTTTCCTTTGTTGCTTAGCATCAAGTTGACCTTACTGACTGCAGAAGGTGGTGGTGAGAGTTACTACTTAACAGCTTGACTTTCATCAGATCTTACATGTAAAATACAAGAATGAAGCTTCAACTATTTAAAGTAGAGTTTGTATATGGAAGGTCAAGGAGAAGAATGTTGTTAGGCTTTTTGGACTTCTCTGCAGTTATTGATAGTCTGTAATAGGCTGTCACCCAAAGCCTCTAAGGAATACAGAATCACTCTTTATTCATACATAGTGTGTGTGTGCGTGTGAATCTTCTTTTCCATTCCACTCCTTAACGTAGTATGGATGTACTTTATTGACATGACAGATGTGTTGTTTTCTGAGAGAAACAGATGATTTTCTAGTTGCAAATCTGAGACTGACTGGACTGAAGGCAAATAGTGAATAGAACAGGAGTAAAACTCAGGGATACTCGCTTGCAGCTGACTCATTCCTTCACGATGTGTTCCCTTATATATGGAGTTTCTACTACTGCCATTAACTTCAGTTGAACCTGCGAGTGTTCCACAAGTCTGATTACTAAGCTGCAAGTATATTGGAATAGACAGATCAGAAAATGATGAAAAATTTTAATAACTGCTACTTAATCGAGCAGTGATTTATCAATGTTGTATTGAGAGATGCTGTCAAAGTCAGCAATATAGATTTTTCCAGTTCTGTTTGCCTAATTTCTTAGAGCATCCTTTCTGTGGTATCCTGATGACTTATCTGCATGGTACCAGCCGCTGAAACAAATAGAGCAAGACTCAGAGAGCCTAGGCTGCCACACATCTCAGACTGAGTGTTTTCTAACTCTCTACCCTACTCACTGAGTGAAAGCCCTCTGGAAAAGAAGATGATACGTACTCAAATGCATGCTATGCAATGCATAATTTTCAAGCAGTGATATATTTTACCAGACAACCATGTGGATGAAGAAAAAGGGGTGTCCTTTCCTGTTCCTTACATTACCTGCTCTAAGGCAGGCTCAGAAGGGAAGAGACATATGAAGCAGTGTATCAGGCCTGGCTGTGTCTAAATTCTCTCCAAAAGTGCTCAGTACCAGCCTCCTTACACACTTAAAAATAAAAAGTAATTTAGAGGAATTTTGTCAAGTATCTATAAGGTATAAGGAACTATTATTCAAGGGTTTTTTGTTTTGTTTTGTTTTTTTTTAACTTGAAATCCAGTCTTTCATGCACATAATAACCAGGGCACTGTAATTCACATCTTCCTAGGAGCAAGTTGTAGACTTTATATTAGGATCCAAAAGAAATAGATTTGAGTAAACACAAAAAGAAGAGGCCTTTTTTTTGTGCTTTATTCAGCTTCAAGCTTGAAAATAACTAAATTACCTTTGTGAAACTCAAACATTTGATCCTGAGTGATAAAGTGGGAGTGTGGAAATGCCATGCTTGAAAATTAAAATTTGTCAGTTAAATGGAGCTCAAATGGAAAGAAATGGGCATCCTTAATGAAGGATTGTAATTAACACTGCCTATGATTACTTGCATGCATCAGAATGGGCATATCCTCTTAGAAAATAAAAGTAAAAATTTGAAGAAATGCAAACTTTGCAAGAAAAAAAAAACCAGGGAGATTGTTTGAAAATGAAACTTACCAAGACAATGATATAGAAACATCCATTTAATGCTGGAAAAGCTAAGGAAAACAATTCTTTACTATTGCAAATATCATTTACAGTTCTCTGAAAAAATTAGTAAGTATTTAATAAAAATAAACAATGGAAATACTGAAAATTTGAATATTTAAAGTATAGCTAAACATTGAAACATTTTAATTAATATGAAATGATATGTAAGTTTTAGAGAATCTGTTTATCAGCAAGGTTTTCTGCATGTGTTTTATAAGTATTGGTAGTGTTAGCCTGTATCTGGGAAAAATTTGCAGTAAACTTGAAGCACTATTAATTAGATTGAACATTAAGAGATCATTAAATTTTCCATGCTTTGAATTTCTGTATACTTGTAAAAAAACATATTTCTGTAACATTGTTAATTTCATTGGATATGCTATGTGCTGTTGTTGGTTCGTGTGGCTGACAGATTCAGATGACCTGCCCTGTTTCATGCTGTCTCACAATGCTGTCACATTGTCAACCTACATATATAGGCTACTACTGTATAGATTTCTACAAAACGTTTTGACAACTTGTGATGAAAAGAGGCATGTCAGTAACAGTACTCAGTGTTATTTGTGCACTAAATTTCTCTGTATTCACCTTTTTAAAATTGTTTTCCGTTTTAACTGAAATTGTTTTATGATGTTTAATGTTCTTCAAATTCCTGTATCAAAAGTTTTGTATTAAACAACAGTAGCAGCTGCTTCTTGTTTTAATCAGGCTTTTAAAATAAATGGATTTTCTTGTTGTTGGTCTAGGCTATGGAGTTGCTTGTGGAAAAAGCAATCAGCAGCGCTACTGGACCACAGAGTCCTGGGGATGCACTGAGAAGAGTTTTTGAGTGCATATCTTCAGGAATCATCCTTAAAGGCAAGTTGCCTTTGTTCAGTGTCTATATATTAAGGCTTAACTAATGTAAAATTTGTAATCTTGGTTAAAATAAGGTAGAGATACTGCTAATCAACCTAACTATTGTAGGTGGTCCTGGCCTTCTGGACCCATGTGAGAAAGATCCTTATGATACACTTGCTGTAATGACAGATCAACAACGAGAGGATATTACTTCAAGTGCACAGGTAAGGAAAATTTTGTGAGGTAGCTGAAATTGACAGCAGTTATTTTTAATAAAAAATGGGTCTGTATGGTGAACATGATTTTTCCCTTTTTCAGGAGAATATAGTCCACTCTTTCACATGATCAGTCTCAAGTTAGGCAATGAAAATGTCGCAGAAGAGGGTGCAGAGTAGTACCCTGTTTCACATTAAAATTAACATATTGTCCTGCCAAGGTTGGAGCAATGACCACTGCACTCCCGTCTATACTGACCCATAAAGATGCTCAATCTACAGTAGTACATTACTAGACTTAAAATTACGTTAATTACATTTAAGACGTTACCACCCCTAACTGTTCACTTGATCCTTTTGCCAAGGGTTGCTAACACGTAGTAGTCAGTGGAATGCGACAGGTGACAAGCCTTGGCTGCTTCAGGGCAAGCCCAGCAACTAAAACCCACATACATCATTTTTCAGCTAAGGTGCTGGAGTTCTGTACAGAAGCAGTGACTGTATGACATGCACATTTTAATGTGTTGAGTTTGGGGGAAGGTAGAGGGTGGATAACAAGACAGGTAAGGATGATATCATCTTATACCACTTATACAAAGTCCTCAGAATTAACATTTGTTTCTAATAGACATATCTTCTCTCTCTGTTTTTTCCAGTTTGCACTGAGACTCCTTGCATTCCGTCAAATACACAAAGTTTTAGGAATGGATCCATTACCACAGATGAATCAACGCTTCAACATCCATAACAATCGTAAAAGGAGAAGGGACAGTGATGGGGTTGATGGATTTGAAGCAGAGGGAAAAAAAGACAAAAAAGATTATGATAACTTCTAAAAATGTTTGTCATCAGTGCTAAAATTGAAGGTGATACAAGTCCATTTGTTGCCTTGCTTTTATTTCATTCATAATAATGTCTGTTTAAAACATCCAAAAACACCTGGGGAATTAAGTTTGGAAGAGAACAAGCTTTCTCTTCTGTAAGGTTCTAAACATTTTAAAGGATGTGCTGTATCAGACAAATTATGGATGGAAGGACTACAAATGGAAACTCTGTCATTGGAAAAAAAAAGTTTGAGGTTTTTTCCCTCATTGCATTTTCTTTAAATGTGTTGCTAACTTTAACTTTTCTTCTTCTTTTGTCTTTTTTTTTATTAACAAGTGCGTTGTCTTCTTATCTTGACTGTATTTAATGCAGCATTTGTGCTTCTGTTGCTCTGTGTATTTTGACATTTTATTTAGAAGGATTTTTGTTTGCCTTTGACACTAGCTGTATAAGTTACTTTGTGTTAGATGGTATAAACTGTTCCCCTCCCAATTAATATTTTACAGAACTTTTTTTTGTAAAGTGAGACTGCAGGATTATGTTTTTTCTAAATGTGAAGGGGTTACAACATATAGTTATCCTGCCATTTGAGTGCTCAGAATTAAATGTTTTGCCAATCTTGTGGCATTTGTCTCCTTAGTGTGATATAACGGTGTAATTAAGATGAATTTGTGTTAATCTAATCAAGTTTGCTGTTAGTTGTGCATTAGCAGTATAAAAGCTAATATATACAGTATGGTCCTGCAACAGTTTTAAAGCAGCTGCATAATTGATCAAAGTTTGCATGATGTTTTTGTTTTTAATAGAAGGGCTTTTAAAACTATCATTTTAGGTTAAATGTGTAGGTCTTTGTATGATTGACTTTGTGACATAGCAAGGCCAAAAAATAACTTTCTGAATTTCTTTTCTCGAGATACAAGCAGAAGCGGGCATTTCCCATTTAGACAAAGTCATTCTTTTCAGTCAGCTTTGTCAATGTGATATTAATGCCTCTCAGCCCTTAAAATAAATGTTTGTCATATCAGTGCCTGTGAGGTTATTCCTTATAGCTATTCCTGTATAAAATTTCTGTGATTTTTTTCAATAATTCAAATTTTAAAAGTGAAGTATTACTGACAAAGTGAAGGTTATCAAAGAAAAAACCCAGAAAATTATTTCATGTGGCCATAGTGTATGCTTATGTCTCTTTCAAAAAGCTAAATATAGCAGTGGTGTAAGTAAAGTTACATCATACTGTTGATGTATGCTCTGGTACACAGATGTGATTTGTTGTCACAGCACTACAGTGGAATACGCAAATAAAAACTAAAATTTATTAAATGACTAAAATTCATTATACACTGGAAACTGAAGTTTCACTCATTCTGTTCGATGTGTACTATGCGTTGTTGCAAACCCATGAAAACACACAGAATTAACATAGACTAACATTCCTATAACTATTTTATCAATGGCTGTAGGAGAGTATCAGACATTACAGAAATTGTTTTTTCTGATACCATTTATTAAAAAACAACTTTTGTTCCAGTTTGAGGTCGAATTTGTCTTTGACCTTTTTAACAAATAACTATTGGGTAATTTTGTTTTGCAACACTCATTGCTAACAGCATGGGCCTGTGGAATAGAAATACAATATTTTAGAAAATAGAGGAAATCTTAAAAAAAAAAAAAATTTAATACAGTGTTCTTCGAGCATCAGAATGCAATTTTTAAAAGGAATGGGTAGTAGTGGTTAGTAAAGAAATGGAAAGCTTTCCCGTTGTAGGAAAGTTTTTTCTTAAATAATTTCAGCACCAGAAGTACAGTAATTAGCATGTGCTTTAAAATTACTTTAAAAAAAGATTACACTAGTTTGTTGTCCAGCCTTGACGCTTAGCTTCCATGCATGCGTTTGCTCATACTTTTTTTTTTCTTTTTTTTTTTTTTAAGAGAAAAATGTCTTGCTGTCATGGTGTATAGTTAGCCATTACTATTTATTTTGAAAGCTACAGGTGCTATTCATGTGGCTAGTTCAACTCCATACCAAAGTTTCTTTCCTCATAAAGCATACTTGTCTATTCAGACACGTGACCCTAAACTTCAGGATTAAAAAGGTCAAAGATGTATTTTGGATTTCCTGTATTTTTGTTCTACTGGCTTCTATCTCTTAACCAGTTTCTGGATCTTTTGAAATATTGTATATTTAAAGTGATTCCACATTAAATATGAAGCTGTGACCATGATTTTTGCGCTGTGTGGTGAAGAGTGAATTTGCAGTTTCTTTCTGTTTTTCCTGCCCATTTTTATGGACTATTTTAACTAGGTAACTTCTGACTTCTGTAAAGTTAAGAATGGAAAAAGAAAATTAAAAAAAAGTACAGAACTAGCTTTGACTTTAAATATTGCAATGTGTGCTTAGGAGGGCAAAACTAAGACTAGTTTGCAAGCAAATAATCATTTTAATATCCTCTGTGTTGATAATGCCAGCATTTCACATATAGGCAGTTATTTCCCTTTTTTATTTAACAACCTCATATGTGCTGAATTGCAAAATACTAGACACCATAGTCATAATCTACAAAAGAGAAATGTACGGAGCAAGAGTTTTCCCCTCAGTGCTCCCCTTAGAGGAACAGTCCTGGAGAGTGGGAGCTGGTCTCTTTTGAAGCTTCTTATTCAAACTTTGACTTGTCTGCTTAGTTCTCAAGTGTGTCATCTCTGTATATATAAACGCATCCACGTTGGGATCTTAATGAGCAGTATGGTTTCACGTAGGTCCCTGTAAGGAGGCACAGCCTGAAGTGAACGTCTCATTACCCGGTTATAAAATTGTATGTATTATATATGAATTGTTAATCTTATAGAAACTATCCAACGTGATGGGTGCATTTGAGTTTTGTTCTGTTTTTAGACCTATTTCACATCTAAGAAGTAGTTTACTAGTGCTTAAAATCATTGTACCTAGCAACTTTGTGAGAGTTGGAATCAACCTTAAATATTCCTACTACAGTATGTATGTATGCGTATTTAACATCCTTGTTGAGTATCAGTTGATGGTAATCCTGTTAAGCAATTCACACAGTGCCCAATTCATTTCTTTATTAAACAATTATGACTTGTTTGGACAACCCAAATGGATTTTATTGGCATAGCACTAACAGAAGAAATTATGAGGCTCGATTTGTGATGTTTTTCCACTCATATTGTAGGTTTACGAAGCGCAGTAATAGATTTAACAAAAAGATCTATTTTCCTTCTGTTTTTTTCTCTGAAAGCTGTAAGCCAAAGAGCTTTTTAGCCAAAAAGGCTAGCAAATTAAATTTCTTCTGAGAGATTCTTCTATAAATCTTCTCGAGGGTGGTTTTTGTTTGTTTTTTTATCTTCAGTGTGGTATTTCTCAGCCTTTTGAAAATGAAACACCCTCCTGCCTTTTGGGGAGGGGGAAAAACTCCAAGCAGTGTCATCTGTAGAGTTATCACAAGGGCTTTCATTTACAGCCCAACAAAAAATCAGGCTCAATTCTGAAAATATCTATTAATTTATACTCTCCCATTTTGTTCATTGTGCAGATGTGCATATATGCACAATGCAGGTCAGAACAACATGGAAGAGATTCAGGTGCCGAAGTACAGAGGTTTAATGCCGTTTTACATATTGTAGGGTATGTGCTGCTGCAAAAGGGGACAGATTTCTCAGAGGCCCAGCATCATCTTCCAGCCCCATATGGATGCTTCAGCAGCATTAAGTTCAGGTCATGTGAAGCTACAATCTGAGGTAGCACAAGACAACGGCATTATTTGGTGTCCTGTGGTTGAATTCCATTTGCAACTGAGAATTTATGCTTCTGGTGTCATCTGAATTGCTCTTTGGGCTCCAGGGACTATAAGGAAGAGTTTAGACACCTACTTCACATATAGACACTTGGGGCTCAATTCAGTCGCTCACACATAGGTGCATAGCGCATTTGCATTTCCACAAGTCATCCCCTTGGGACTGGCAGATTTGATACAGGCTCTAGCAGAGATCCACAGCTTCTCAGAATGGCACCTAGAGGCCGAGCTCGATGCCTTAAGGTGTCTCAAGTGTAACCAATTTAGGCAAATAAGTAAAGCCCTGGCACAGAGACACCTAAATACAGTATTTTAGTCTGAATCCCATCACTAATTTCTAATTGATTTCTTTAGCTCAGTTATCAGTATATATTTTTGGTTTGATTTTTTCCCAAATTTTCAGCTACACAGTAGTGTTCTTACTTAAATTAATCTTATATTTGCATTAAAAAGCTATTTCAATCGTTTGTATGTTTATTGCTATTTTGCCAGCCTTATTTCTCTGCCAGTCAAAGGAGTGTGCTTGTAGCGGTAGGAGAAGCTCGAGTAGCTAGGAGAATTAGGGGCCATCCTAATTTCTCCTATTAATTTCAACAATTTTTTTTAGCATCTGTTTCATATAGTGATTTGCACCTGTCTGAGGTTTTGCGAATAAGACATAGGAGGAATTTACTTCATGTCTTTCCCCTCCAGTCAATTTTAATAGCTTTTTATGTGCAATGGTTTTTTTTGGTCAGATTCTGTCGTTACTGCTAAAACAGTATAAGAAATCTCCACTTTTTTCATTCCCGACTGTTTTGCTTCAGATAACGTATCTTCTTTCAAGTTCAGCATAATTTTGGTGCTTTCTTACAGAACCAAAGGCACACACATTTTGGTAGGAAAATGTCTGTTCTTCCCAGTCTTTTTCCCTTTGTTTGTCAATAATCTCAATAGTTGCATTTTCCCAGAGAAAAGAAGTAGTCTTTGAGTGAGTTACAATTTTGAGAAGAAAGGGAAAAGAGACCAAGGAAAACCATGTCAGAAAGAAGAACAGAAGTGGTTAAGTGGGTCTAGCTGAAGAAATAAAATGAGGAAGGCTCTTCGTTAGAGAATTAAAAATCAAAGCTAAATGAAAAATGGAAGAAAAAGTATGTCAAGCTGTAAAACAGGGTAAGGCATGGTTGCAACAGGCAACTACAAACTGCAAAAGTAAGTAGTGCAGAAAAATGAAGAGGAAAGCCCCATTTCATGGGGGAGAGGACCCAGTGCAGTATGCGATTTGCCACCAATGCAGCAGGACCCAGTGCAATACATGGTTTGCTGCCCTTCCAGGAACTGCACTTCTCCACAAAAGCATGGAAGAAAAAATGTGCCAGGGGATTTAGGAGGTGAAGGTTGAAATGTTCTAGGCCAGTCAAACTGAGAAGCTAATAAAGAAACATTGCATGAATTGTCATTGTGCAAATGCGCTGAGGAGAAAGGTGAAGGGAAAGATGAAGAGAAGGGACTGATGATTAATGCAACTACCCTATTTAATGGACACAGTTGTAGCTCTAGTGTTCCTGCCTTGCCACATTACACTTGAATGAATAGGAGAGTATTGGAGCGTTCATGAGCACTGTGTACAATAACTGGGAATCAAAATGAGGCACAGTCAAAAAAAGTACACTCCTCTTATGCAGCAAATAAACAGGCTCAGCTGGGCTAACATTTCACACGGGTTTTGTGTGCTTAGAACAGCAGGGCGCGCTGTGTCATTTGCAGCAACTTCCAGATGGAAAGGCTGAGTTAATTCTCACGTTGCTGTGACAAGCACGAAGCGAAATGGTGTTTCAGCTACTCCAGAAGCCCTCTCTATTGCCAAAGGATGCATAAAAAAAAAGAGAGAAGAAAAAACTTGCTGCAGCAAAGTTGCTATGGCAGCAAAATCCGATATATAGTCGCTGCTCATGCAAAAGAGGAGAGCAGGAGTTAGAAACACCATTTAGTTGGAAGAGTGTCAGGACTATTTCATGAATAAATTGAAAGTAAATAATGTAGGGGGTTAAGAAATAAAACATTTCAGAGAGTGGGAATAGGAAAAGGAAAAAGAGATTAAATTTGTCCAAAGTCACTGGAGGGCTGCAAAGAGGAGATGAGCTCTACGAGTTCTCCCGGGTAAAGATTCTCACTGCAGAAGGCAACCTGAGAAAGAGAAGATATGCGCTAGACAAGTATATCTTGCAACTCGTTTGGGAACAGGAGAGAGACCTTTCAGGTGTAATTCTTGTGTGAGTAGATGTGTGTATTTTTTTCATTCTTGCACCTATTCCTTTAGAAACTTTTTGCAGCCATGCTTTGTGCTTCTGATGTTAAAGGTGATTTCAGGTTAACAGATTCAGAATAAGCATTCCTCATGGGGCTTTGGTAAATCATAAACCAAGATTGTGGATGCTTTAACTAACGTCCCTGTTCCCCAGCACATTCTCCAGCCTATCTGGAGGAATACGAGTGTGCCAACTTTCAAGCTGCATGGCCAGTTCAGAACTAGTATTACTGGAGCTGCCGGGGCAGAAGAGTTTCCCAAGGAGCAATGAAGCAAAGTGAGAGAAAACAGACCAAATACCAAGGGCTTGGACTGAAGTCCACACGAGAAACAATTCCACAGCCCCTCTGCTGTTTTACGTATTCTCCCTGAGGAATAGTCCCTCTGCAAATGTCACTCACATATCAGAAAAGAGCAGATTTAAAATACTTTATTTCCCTGGAAAAATGTTCTGGAGTTCTGGAAGTGCAGATGAGTTCTGGAATCCCTGAGAAAAATGTTTCCATATATCCAGCTGATATTCAAACTCCAGTGTGAACATCAGCATGAACACATTTTAGTTCTAGAAAGTTTGGTCAAGAAACTTTCCAAAGGTCCGGAGTTGAAAGCCACCACAATTCTGGAGAAAAATATTCTAGCAAATTGAAGACAGTTACCAACATGGGAGAATACACTGGTTTTATCAGATTTCTTTTACAATTAGCTATTGTATGGCACCCATGATCCTCTGAGTGCAGAACCAAATGTACAAGAGAGTTGTTTATGGAAGTATGAAAGTGATGCACTGCTTGCTGCTCCAAAGATTCATTTGTCTTAGCAAAATAAAGGTTTACCTTGCTTAGACAAAGGTCTTTTGGGAGCCAGGGGCAAAAATGGGAAGAGTTACAACCAGTCACTAGACTCATCTTGTGTTTCTGTTAAAGACCACACAGCTTTTCTTTAAGGGTGGCTTTTATGCCTATTTCTTACGTTACACTGCGCTGGAATTTTTAGTTAAAGCAGCTGTATGGGAATTGGGGATGACAGCACATTCATTTAGCTGGATGAGTTCTGTCAATACCCAGGATACATGATTAGTGAGTCACGCCTGCATTTTTCAATAGGAAACCAAAGCCAAGTGTATGTCAAGAGCCTGGTAGGCAAATTAAAACAAACACATGTTTTATTTTAATCGTGTGCTAGATACAATTTTCACTGCTAAAGCAAAGAACAAAGGGGACAGGACATTGCTAGCAGAAGTTTCAAGTCTCTACGTACATTTCACAAAGAGAAGAGGCTATGGTCTAGGCCTAATAGTGAGTATTTCCCCGTGCTGATGCAAGGTGAAGGGAAGAGCCTGCACTGGAACCCGCCCGTCCCGTCCTGTGTCGCCTGGATGCTGCACGTGTCCCCCCGAGCTCCCTCCTCCCCGGTGAGGGTGTCCTCACAGCCAGTAGAAAGAGTCCTGCAAGGAGCAGCTATTTAGCGAGGTGGACCAGGTTCTCAGCCTGGTGATGGATGATTGCAAATCTTCCCCAAGGACTTCCACCTGCATTATGTTTAGGGGTAGCTTGGGCAGAAAGAATCTGGGCTGTCCAGCAGCTCCAGCAAAGATCCCTTGGCAGCTACTTCCACCCAGGGCAGCGCCTGGCATCTGAACTGGGAGCTTAATGTTGCTGCTTTCTTTCCTGGCATTAATGCCAAGACGGAAGAGTCAGTTCAAGGCCTTTGATGTCAGGAGGACCATATACCCATTTGTCTTCCCTCTCCTTCCTTTCTAGTTCACGCTGCTTCGCGTGTCCCTCCGGATTGCAGGTCGAGAAGAATTGAGGGTGAGAGGTGAGCCCTGATTTAACTACATCTCACATCCAGCCATGGCGCAGGCTTGTTCCTGATAGGGATGGGCTTTGACTCACCCTTTGGGTACTGTTAAGAAGTCATCTCGAGGTCCATGCAGTTTTTTTATTCACAGCCTTTTGGAGGATGAAGTTTGTGTGTGTGCATGCACATATAATTGTGTTTGCTTTCAAGAGAGCTAAGAAAAGGTGGGGAACTTCCCTAGGGTTTTTCTTTTTGAGGCCCATGCTTCCTTGGTGATTGGAGTTATTAATTACTCACTTCCTCTTCTCCCACTTAGAGCTAAGAGGAGGAGGTGTTTTACATATTAGCTGCAAGCTGCTTTCTTCCCTCAGTTTTCACAGCTCTCATAGCAGTTACTTTGTTTTCCATTCACAGGTTTAAAATATGCAATTCCCTAGTATGTCTCTATGAGCAAAGTAAACACTGTTCCAGGATGTGTTCTCATCAGTTAATGTCTCCATCCTACTCTTCGTTATGTTTTTGTTAATAAAGCCTTGCACTCTTCCGCATTCATGTTTTGGTGCTTTATGCTGTCAAAGGCAGAGAAACCTTCTTGGTAATTGGTGGGATGCGCCCACAATACGTCTCTACTGCCCTTTGGCGTATAGTTTTCTACTTGACCAAGACCGAAAATTTCGCAGTTTGCTCATTAGCTCTGGAAGGCCCTTGGAAAACAAAAACATTCTCCCAGTAATTCGGGGATGGGCAGCCAGTGGCAATCGTCTGCATCGCGTGGCTGCAGGAGCGGCTGTTTGTCATCTGAGCAGCGATCACCGGCCGTGTGGGAGCTCCCAGACGGTTTCGCTTAAGAAGTAAAATGCATCTCTTCAGCCGTCTTCAGGGAGGAGTTGGGCACATCCTGTCACAGGATAAGCCTGAGTCACAGGATGGTGCAGGAGTCACGGTAGGAGGTTTCAGCTAAGGAAAACTGGGTATACAGCTCCTTTCCCATTACCGGGGGAGATTTTTTTCCAAGCTCTGTGTAGTGTTGGCCCTCGGACATGAGCACAGGACTCTCCCCAACGAAATTAGGTTCTCTCAACAACAAACAGAAAACTTTACTTAAAAATTAACATACACAATACAGCTAGTTAATAAAGAACTGTGCGACACTGATAAAACATAAAGAATTCATATATGATGTCATTACACGATCTCTGACTACATACTCAGTAAATGAGAATGGAAATAAATGCTTATATTACAAAACTCTAAATGTTACCTTGAAGTTCACTATGAAGGTGCCAGACTACGAAGGAAGAAATCCGAACCATGTTTGGAAACTAGCTCCCAAAGGATGTCTGAAAGTATCTGCAGATGAAAACGTGAATGTGAATCCAGTACTAAAAACACTGCCCTAGAGCCCTTTTTTTATTTGCTTCTTGCTTTTTTAAAATTGTATGTGTATATGTGTATATATACATACTATATATATACAAATATACATATATATGATTTCTAGTAGGAAATTATCTTAACCTCTGTAAAACAGAGATATCTGCTGGTTGTTTATAGACATACCCCTTTGCTGACTTTTTCCCAAAGAAAGTCACAGTTCATTTCTCATTTCCAATTCTTTCTCTGAATAGTTTCCAGTAATCTTACTTCCAACTTAGTCTTAAGTCTTCTACATTTCCAGCATACGTATTTCAGCTACTTCAATGTGATCTCCTACTGTTTCATACGCTAAGGCCTAAACTGAGTTATTTAATTGAGCAGTACAAACAGGGAGGATCAGACCCCTCACGCACAGCTGCTCTCTGCACACTCAGAGTGCATCCCACACTTCTGGGATACCTCCTACCTCCTGAGCATGCCCGGCCATCCGTGATGCTCTGGGAAGCGTCAGACTAATTACGCATACACTACAGAGACGTGGGGATTTCTACACCTGAGGCAGACTGGTCAGGGGGACTGATCAATTATTCTGCTAATGTCCAGATAAGGGTAAAACAAGAAAAATCTTTGAATTCTACCCAGGTAGCTTTTCTAGGTAGAAAAAGAGGATCAGGAAACCTTGACATTGGTAACTTTTTGTGTAATTCTCTTTCCAGCTACTACTTCAAAAATCTATATCTGTGTCACCATTAGAATGGCGTTTTCTGAAAGCAGTTGCCAGACCTGGACCCAGCCATGGTGAGGGGCCCAAGGGGTTGCACAGCGACCGTGTCCTCCTACCAGTGATTTACCCCCCTGGAACGGAAACAGCACATGTGTCTGTGCCTGTTCAGGTCTGCAGTAGGGCGAAGCCTCCCTTTATTTTCTTTAAAATGAGGAAATAGGGAGTAGAAACTTAGATGTAGCCATTTGTGTTTGCTCAACACTCAGGAATGGTTTTTAACATTTAGTTTACGTATTAACCCACCCAACCTACACCAAAATGCTCACAGCACACAGTGACCTGCACCCCTGCCCATTCGGATACCCTTGGGACTCTCAAAGGCATCGAGGTTTGCAAAGTGTAAGGGAAGCACGTGAGAGCAGACAGGACACCCATGTCTATGTGGACCTGCATGAACAGTTGATCCCAAGCTGGACTCAGTAATGGCCAAGATCAGATCTCCTTTCTGGATCTCCTTCCTAGGAGTCCTGAAGAACTACAGGAAGGTATTTCCTCCATCGCAAACAATTGAATTAACAGATCTTCAACTTGACCTGATTTGGAAGGAGACACATTCAGATCCCTCCAAAGAGTGTCTCTGTCTCCCCAGCAGAAGTGTTGCCACACCACCAGTTTTAAACACCCGGAGGCTGCTAAGCCATGCCGCAGATTGGCTCGGCTCATAAATGGCTCCAGAATCAGAAAAGCAGAAATGCAGAATAAAGGCCACTAGTTTCCCAGAGCCAAGGCAATCCTGAGGAGCAGGACTGCTAAAAGGGAAAATGTGAGATACAATTTGTTGTAGTTAAGAGGATCACTGAAAGAAAACTGGTAGGAAAGCTGAAAACGGCTCCTTTGTGGCTCCCCTCCATCAGCTGTTCCCACCAAGGCCTGGGCACAGCTGAGAATTCAGCCCAAAGAATTACTCAAATTAATGGCATGTAAGTTTTTTAAACAAAGAAATCTCCCTCCATGGGAAGAGCAAAGCTGGTCTGTGAAATTGTCTCCTGCAGAGTACTTTAGAGGTAAATACTGTGATTATATTTTTAGAAAGAATGCAAGATATCAGGATTGGGTTTAAAAAAAGCCCTTGATAAACTGGGGGCAGTGAAATGCCATATGTTCTTCACCCACCACAGACAAAGTAGAGTCTGACTTTTTTTTAAGTTTTCCTCTTCTACAGTTTTATGACTGTCACTGACAAAAATTCATGATTAGATAAAAGTAAAATGATGGGTAGTAAAAGTAAAATGATCACAAAGTCCTTGGAAGCCTGCATAGTAACATAGGAAGATAGCTTGTATTAATACAGAATCCTGGGAACTTTTATTTGTTGTAAAAATGATTTTTAAAAAAAATCTTCCTTAGTGATGGGATGATCCCAAATGATACAACAATGAACTCCCACATGTGTATTTGGAAAAATGTTAATGAGTAAAATCACTGGAGGAAGAGGACACATCAAAATAAGACAAAATTCATAACGGAGAGGCCGTAGATGACTACAAGTGGAGTATAGAGATGACAAGGGGAAGGAGGGCACTCACGAGGGCTAACTTTAGCCTAGTAAAGCTGATTTCCCAAGGTGCCCTGAACACAATGCAGTCTCTTGAGGCTGTTTCTGAACAAGAAGCTTATTTGGTTACCCTGATTACCTTCAAAAGGAGCCTGTTTTTTCTCCACTATCTATAGAAGGACTCTAAGGAGAGATTCGGTTTCTGGGCTGGAGCTGGCTTTTGTGAATACTCCTCAAAGACACTTGAGGCTTTGAAATTAGAGAAAGGGAGAAGAGCGTGCACAGAGATCATTCTGCGGAAGCTAAGATCATAAAGCCATCGGTGCTCTGTATCTTTGGGTTGCAACAGGCCTTTTTAGCCGCAGACATACTTGTCCGCGGTAAGTTAACTTGCACATGCAGTAGCTTTGCTTCTTCCATTCTGAAAGCTCGCAAATGCTCACAGATGAGGCTGGGATCTCACGATGTGGCCCTCAAATTCCTGGAAAAGAGCTTCAGATCTGTGCCCCAGCGGGTTCAACCCAGCACCACTTGGCAGCCTGGGGAGCAAAGCAGGGGAAGGAGCACGTCCCACTCGCCGGCTCTTGCCTAAGTACCAGCTGCTGCGCCTTGCCAGAGAGCAGGCATGGGGCTAAGCGCTATGCTGTTGATGCAGAATGGCAGCTACGTTCAGTTGACTGGATTTCTTGGATGCGGGGCTTTTTAGACGAGACGCTGAAAAATGAATTCCCATGTGCTATGTGGGAATTAGAGCTCCTTTTGCACTTTCCATCGGAGTTGAAAGAGTTTGGCCTGCTGTCAAAACATCCCTTCCTCTTTGTTACATGCTCTGCCAGAAAATAGCTACTTTTTGCCTTAGCCTGCTGTAAACTTTAGGGAATACTTGGGGGTAATCCTGCTGTTGCCACTGTAACCTCATATATTTAAAAAGATGTTTTGTACTGCTATTCCCTTTCTTTGTGTACTTTAATACACTAGAGAACCCGGAGGTGCTGTCCCAATATTCCCCTGACCCTTGATTTACACCAATGTAATTTCATTGACTGTACTTTTGACCCATGCAGCTGAGATCAGGTCTAATGTAAAAGAATGATGTGGAAACAGCTGTGGAGTGAAGCATGAGAGCTCTTCTGTGTGGGATGGCGCTCCAGAATTGCCTTCGTTGTGAGACTACACAGGAAAATTAATCTCTCGGTTTTCCTGTTTTCAGGCAGAAGATGATTAAATCAAAAGACTGCTCATTCTGTGAGCCTGAGATTGAAACAAGGGAAATCAATTTATTTCTGAATTACAATAGTTACTTCGATTTATTTTTATAAATGCTGTCTCATGACTCTCTGTTCCTCTTTTTCCTTCCTTTTAGTTTTCCTGGGACTGGGTTTGGAGCAAGAAGTATAAAAAAAAGAAGGGGGGAACACGATAGTTGCTTGTCATTCATATTTGAAGGAGCTATTGATTCTCATGTCCCATGGTCTAGTAAAATTTGTATAGTATGTGTTATTTTTGGTAAAAATATTTCCATAAAGTCAACTTTGCGTGCAAACTGTCGGCTTGGTTACCATTCATCATTTAAATTGCTGGGGAGTTCTGCTGTACTGCAACAGGCAGTCCACAATATTTGTATTGTTCTGTATCTGGATAAAGGCTAAGCCTTTGAACGTAACCTAGATACCTGGCAAACCTGGTGTTTATTAACGGCTCTGATTATACCGTGCCCAAAGACGACATTCCAGAGAGGCCGCGGCCATAACGTCTTGGACAGAGAACTCCTCGGGACGTGTTAGCGCTCAGGTCTTAGAGAATGACTCTAGTTTATTTTAATGGAGAGTGCGTTTTATGTTTTGCTTGTATCCTGCCCTAAGGAAAACAGCGTCCCAGTGTTTTCCTTGGATTTCACTTAACACTGAGTTTTATTCTGAGCGTGCACGGATGCACTGTGGGTGTTTTGCAGATGAGTAACAGCGCAGTGGAGGATCTACCCAGAGCAACAGCCCAAGTGAAGAGCAAGCACAAGCAGGAAGGCTTCACTGGGAGCGGGAGGCCAGAAAGATGCGGTTAACCGGAAAAAAAAAAGAGTTCAGTGGGAACCCGCCGAGCGCCTCCCCGCGCCGCTGTATCCGCGTCGCGCCCCGGCGCCGCCGCGCCCGCCCGCGGGGGCAGAGCCGACAGCGCCCCCCGGCGGCCGGGGCCGGGGCCGCGCCGCGCCGCGCCGCCATTGGCTGCTCCTCGCCGGGAGCCCGGCGGAGCCACGCCCCCTCGGTCGCCGAGGGGGCGGGCGGGCGCGTGAGTGACAGAAGCGCTGCCCAGTGGCGGCGGGCGCGGCGGAGCCCCAGAAATGGCCGGCGGCGCGGGGGGCCGCTGCCGGGCCGGAGGCGGGGATGGGCGGGGTCAGTTACGTGCGCCGGATACCGCCGCCCGCGCTCCTGCCGCCGCCGCCGCCGCGGGCCCTCCCCGGCCGCGGGCTCGCTGAGGAGGCGCCCTGGGAAGCGCCGCCGCCGCCGGCCGGCGCCGCCGCGGGCTCCTGGGGCGGACGGGAGGCGGCCGGAGCCATGTTGGGCAGCGGGGCCAAGGCGGCCAAGCCCTCCTTCGTGTCCTACATCAGCCCGGAGGTGCGCGGCGGGGGGGTGGCGGGCGCCGTGTGGGGAGCGGGGGCGCCGGGGCCGCTCCGCCCCGCTCCGCGGCCTTGACCGGCGCCTCTGCGCCCCCGCGGGACGGGAGCGTCCTGCCGGCGGCCGCGAGGGGCCCGGCCCGGCCGGGCCGCGGCGGCGAGACCCATGGCCGTGCCGTGCCGCCCGGCTGCGGGCCGCGGGGGGGGGACGCGGCCGCCCGGCTGGCCGCCATGGGGCTCCTGGGCTGGTGACTTCCCGGTGCTTCCCTCGAGCTGCCGTTTGTGAGCCGCGAGCGGGTGGTGGAGCCGCCGTCGTGCCCGGTCAGCCTGCGCGGCTTCCCGAGCCTGTTTCTCGGCGTGCTGCAATATTAATTTTCGGGCTCTTTATTTTTAGTTCTTCTGCCGGAAAGCCCGGACCTCTTTCCCTAGCAGTTTAACGCCGAGCTCGCGGGTGTGCGTGTGTTTCACGTGTCCTTTCTGCTGTTCCTGCGCTTATTTATCAAACCTTCTGCAGCTGGCTTGGTTGGAGCGGCTTTAGATCCGGCTCGCTGAGGCCGCGCTGTCCGGGCGGTGTTGGTCCAGTGCTCGCTCGCGTTTCCAGTAACCAGCTATCTTTGGCCTTAGCTTAAATTCTTGGAGTTCTTGGATCCTTGAAGTAACTCCTTAGGAGGATTCGTCTTCATGAAAGCTAGCCATCTATGCCTTATTTTTCTTTATAATTCTTAATATCCTGGGACAAACTGGTGGCTCTTGGTTGCTCAGTCCCTTTGATAGCTTCTTAGGGAAAATATTTTCCTTATCTTGTCAATTAGCACGGAATTTGTCACTATGAGGACCTTGAGGAACCTGCTCTATTTTTCACCAAGTCTGAAATACTGATGTAGAGCTGTATCAGCCCATTTAAGTCAACTGTGCTGTTCAAAACTCATTTCCTTATTTTGTGGTGGCAACTCTGTTTTTATATGTTACTTGGTCCTAGTGACTTGTAGCAGTTTACTTTTTAAAAGCTTTCTGAAACTCTCTTCCTTCTCCTTAGCAATGAAAATGCATATGAATAGTAGCTACAAAGATTTCTTGGGTCATGTAAATTGTGTCCGCTAAGATTTATCTTTTGCCTTAGGAAAGTGTGTGCCTTGTACAAATGTGCAAAAAGGTCTGGGGACAGAATTTGTGAAGGTGGGTCATGTAAATTGTGTCTGCTAAGATTTATCTTTTGCCTTAGGAAAGTGTGTGCCTTGTACAAATGTGCAAAAAGGTCTGGGGACAGAATTTGTGAAGGTGGGTCATGTAAATTGTGTCTGCTAAGATTTATCTTTTGCCTTAGGAAAGTGTGTGCCTTGTACAAATGTGCAAAAAGGTCTGGGGACAGAATTTGTGAAGGTAAGAACTTCACTTGTTGGGCCGGATGTTCAGGTATGGGTTTTAAACAGCCTCTTTCAAAGATATCCAGTTTAAATGGGGAAGTGATTGAAGCTGACTGAAAAATGAGTCAGTGGAGAAAGGTACAAGTCAAATACATGCAGTGTGGTTGGGTATCAAGTAATAGAGTATTTTAACTTGGTCACAACTGCTGTGGTGTAACTCTTTAACTATGACTCTGGCTGCAGGAGGAATAATTGAGGAACTTTAAACTTGAAGATGAAGCTTGTAATGAAATACCCTGGTGTATCAGAGACTGCAATCATTTGCTTTTTATCTACTAATATTGTTTTTATCCATCTTCTTGATGTACTTCAGAATTTTGCAGGCTCTTGCCATAAAAGCTTTAGATACAGAGCTGACTTCTGCCATAAAATTGTAGTATCCTTCTCAGTTTCAAAAGTTTAATAAAACTGAAGTCAGATGTGAGCTGTGAAGCAACAGAACAATGATACAGAGCAATATGGTAGTGTGATATGCTGTAGTCCTTGCTTGCAACCTTCAGAGATTCACTGGGCACATATTTTCCCTTGTTTGCCTGGAAAGTTGTTTGAGATATTAGGCTGCTGCTGCTTTCAGATTAGGGCAGCGATACAATAAGAAAGGTGTAACAGGCACCCCTGAGTCTTTGTTAAAGCCCCAGCTTGTTTAGCCTCCGGTGGTCTATCCTCAAATACCTGAGGGACATGCTAGTAATGTTCAAAAAAATAAAACGTTAACTTTAAACTGCTATTGCTGTGGGTTTTTTTGCTGTTTTTAATATGAAGAGAAATCAGAATCCTATTCATGTTCACATGCAGCAAGATAAAAGTAAGGTGTGAACAAGAAATGCTCTTTATTAAAGGAACGGAAATGACTTCTGCTGCGTTTCCCAGAGCGTCTGGAAAAGCAGAGTTTTTGACATCTGACTAAATATAACCTAGTTATGCTCTGCTATATGGAACCACAGATCAATCAATGGTCTGTTAAGAGCAAGACCATAGGATGTTGATATTAATGACACACTTCCCTTCAGGACAGACTTGGCTACCCTGCAGGAAATGAGGGTGAATACTAGGGTATAAAAAGTCAATGTTTTGACATGTCTGATCATAGACTAGGGATATTTGCATATGGAAGCATAGAAAATTTGAAATAATTCATGGGTTCTTGTTTCTAACCTCTAAATGTTTGCTGTTTTGAAGTGTTAAGGGCTAACAAGCTGGATCATATTTTTCTTAAGTCAGTCTCAATTTGGATGAAAATTGAGGTGTTAAATGTGCTTCAAAGCTTAATGTTGCTTTTTGCGTGTGCATTTGTAAAAGTGAAATCCTCCATGTTTATTCTTCTAGGGTGTTAGTTTTTGTATTAGCCCTTAAATGTTTCGAAAAATCGTGAACTACGTGGGAAGACTGCAACCCATTGCTTCTCGCTTGTGAATTCTGGAAGTCTGCTCCATATAATTTCAGAACAGCAGTAATGATGCCTGGCCGTTGCTTTGTGGGGTCGGAGCTTTCTTTGCATCAGGGAAGGGATGGGGGCAAGAGACAAAGCAAGCTTGGAAAGCAGCCCTCACTGCCACCTATTTGGTAAATGCAGTCTGTGCCCTGTACAGAATATAGGTGAAAGTTAGGAGCATCCAGGAATTCATGTTCTGCTTGATGCTGCTTGTCCCTGCAATCCTAAGCACACCTCGGGACACCCAGTTTTGAGAGTGGTTTGCATAGCTCTTGTGCTTTCTCTCAAATCTTTCATTCCTATTAGCTGATAACTACTATAATTATTTGTTCCTTATTTCTTGGTACAATATCACAGATTTTGTTTTGATTTTTTTTTTTTTTAAATAGTACGATCTTCCTCTAGATTAGAATGATGGAATTGAAGTGTGGTATAATGAACAAAAGTTGCAAAAGTAGACAGCTGGGCTCTGAACTGATGTGGGGGAAGCAAGGAACTGAAGTCAGAGGAGATGGACAGAACAATGTAAGGAAAGAGGAGAGATTAAAAGATGTAACAGACATGGAAAACATGTGCTATGATCTAATGGGGCCAAGAAAGGAAGGAAAACGAGCGTTTAGAGATTATTTTCAGCACTGTTTTTAATTCAAGTGTAGTAAGTATCTCTTCTGGATTGTATGAAATGCCAGTGGAAGATTAGGATTATTTGACCAAGTTATAGTCTTTCAGAAAATACAGAGTATGTATGCAGGTTTGCATCTGAATGTTAAGCATGTGCACAGGTATTATCTTTTCTGTAGGAAATGCCAGTGTAACTGTTAATAAAAATCAAACTTTTTTACTCAAGAATATTGTATTCATTCGAGTACTAGTACTTTACAAATATTTTGGTATACAGTTTGATGTTTACAGTTGATAAAGATAAACGTATGGTTAAGAAAGCTATTTCAGCTGTTAGTCTTATAGTGAAGTATGGTTAAATATGAAAAAGCTGAGATTCAGGGCAAGCCTCACCATGATGTAGAGCTTTCTTGTGGAGAAATTAGTTATGAGAACTATATTACAACATTAAAACATCTTGCATTTTCACAGCAGTGTTATCTGCTGTCAGCCTTGAAGAATACATGTTTCAGATAGTGCTCTTGAAACCTTGAAAGTGGTAGCCGTTTCCTTCATGACTTCAATCTAATAAACACTTTTCCTCCATATGTTTACTAAAAACCTTGTTTGCCACCGTTGGAACTACCTCTAGCAGAAATGTCTGGCTCTGGGCAAATGGAAGAGTTACCCTGGGGTATGGTAGGTTTTGAGCTTACAGCATGTCTCTCTAATTTGCAGTAACAGACTGAATGCACTGCCTCTCTGCTGAGAGTGAGCGATATCCTGTATCAATAGGCCTATATAAATATTTTGCAATACTGATTCAAAAAATTCTAATATCTCTGATAAGATTAGAGTAGTCTGGATGCTAGCATGCAGGGAATGTTTTTTCCCTTTTTTTCTCATTCTCTGTCCAGTTGTCTAGCTCCCTGTGGAGTGGGATGTGAGGAAATTTTGTCTATTGTGATGAGGCTCTAGGACAAAGTAGAGCAGGAATCACTTGGGATCCCTCTCCTGCCCTACCTGTTAGGACCCTAACAATAAATTAGCATGGTGTGACATGTTGTCAAAATGCAGTTTTGGTATGACTTTATACTCTGTACAGTTAGAATTGATAATCATTGTCTACCACTGTTTACTAAGGTGTCCTGGAAAAAAGCGTGTAGTACCAGGTAGGTACCCAGGTGGGAAGCTGTCTCCACGTAAGTTACTAAAAGCTTTAGCAAAATGGAGATCTTTGTTCCTGTTGGTCCTGAATCAATTCAAGCTTAACTGTCCTCTTTTGAATGGTGTCCTCTGGCTATCTGCTCACAGATGTTGCTGCTGGTAGGGTTTCCTGTGTTGTATCCTGAGTAAGAAGTGTGAAGTGCAAAGCAGCAGCTTAGGGCATCCAGAAAGGAGAAGCTGCAGATGAAGAATCTAGAGATGCATGTGGCTTTTGATGACTACCTTAGATAGCAAGTGTTTGCATGCTTAACTTCAAGTGGTCAAAGGGTGAAATTTCCTGAGGTCTGAGGTGATCTGATAGTTTGGTCCTGTTGAAAGGGACAAACTTGCTCCTGCTGCTTATGCTGCTGCTGTTCGGTGCTTGTGTGACCTGTTGATGAGTCAGTTCTGCTAACAACGGGCTATAACAAAACCAAACCCTAACCTAGCAGAAGTAAAAAGTTTCCAGCAGATCTTATGAACTGAATTTCCTCAGCATGTAGCCAGACAAACGTGGGTGCAAACAGGTGGTGGTGGTGGGTATAAACTATGTGATTGCAATTAAAGGGGTGTTGAGGAGCATCCAGCTTAGAGGCAGCAGGCTCTCAAGTCAGTCTGAAGACCCATGTGTTGTTCAGTACTGAAATGCTGTAGAAAAAATAAAGATGGAACAGTGGGTGAAGAAATGCTAGCTGAACTTCTGGGTTCCCACATAACTTGCAGTGACACATGGGGAGTTAACAACTTTTCTTCATAACGATCTTGGCTTTCTCTCTTAGAAGAACAAATACAAATGTAATATTTGCAGAATTGTAGACATTTAACACATCTTTATTTTTTACTTGGAAAATGAGATCAGTGAAATGAAATTCTTCAGCAATGCTCAGCTGTTCATTGCTTGCATTCTAACTATCCCTAGTGAATATGTAGGAAAACTGTCTTTAAAATATTTGCACTTTATTATGGGAATATAAATGTTGACTTTCAAGTAGAATTCAGGCTACTGAAGACTCAGCTATTTGAAACTGTTGTATGTTACAGGAATTCTCCTTCAACTTCTGTGTGTGTGTTGTTTTTTTTTTTGTCGAACAAACAGTGAAATTAGTTGTGTGCAGGTTTTTTGGGGTGTTTTGTTTGCTGATTTGTTATATATATGACTAAGATCTGCTATGGCAGTATTTTAATTAAAAGCTTAACTCCTTCCAGGAAATACCAATTTTTAATCAAAACACAATTTTTAAAAATGGTTTGCTTCTATGATGCTTGTTATGGAAAAATTCACTTCATTTTAACAAATAGAAGTATGTTCAAAGAACTTCTTTGGCATCAGCTATTTCTCTGCTCTAGAGTTGTCTGCCAGCACCAGTTGGCAGGCTCTCCTGAGTAAAATGATACTTAATTTTATTCTTATATTGATATGAGTAATATATGTACACATAATCGTAAGAATCTCTTATGGTATCTCCCAAAGTAAAGGCTTAATGGGAAATAGTATACTACTTTGCTATTCTGTAGCAGTGATAGTATATGGCTTGTAAGTGAACAGTGTCCTATTTGGTTGCACATAAATAGTGACAGCAGAAGGCATAGCTATAAAGGCATTAGTAAACCCAGAGTTTAGCTTAGAGCTACCAGTGGCAAAGATGTAACATTGGGAAAACTTGCATGTATTCCTCCTCTGAATGCAGCAGTGTTCAATGTTAACCATGGTGGTGGGGTTTGGGGGTTTTTTGGGTGTGTGTGTTTTGTTTTGTTTTTTTTGTATAGTAATTTCCTTAGCTGAAAAGTGTGAACTTTGCTTTAAGTTACTTGTATAAGATCCAGACTTAGAAGTCAAAGGCAACAACTTGTGTTTTGTTTTCTGTATTAGCTGCCAACTGCAGTTACAGATTTCTTCAGGACATCACTGCTTTCACTTTAGAACTGTTACCTCTTTTCAACCAGTCTCGGAAGTCTCTGCTTTCATGCCACAGCCTCCTGGTGTTTTTAGTGTTGCTACACAGCCTTAAAACTTTGTTTGGGTCCTCAGAGTTTTGAGAACAACTAATTATATGAATGGCATAGGGAATTTATGCCGCCAGAGACTTTTGTTTCTCTGTATTTAATCCACTGAAACTGCTATTGCTCAAGTCTACTTCTGATAGCTTGCCTTGATTTGCAATATCTGACTTTGGATGCTGGTCGCAAACTAATTTTATTCGTCTTACTGCTGCGCCCTTGGGGCGGGGGGGTGTTTCCAGTTAACTAATAGTTTTCCACAAAGACTCTAATGCATGTGAAGTGATTCTGACTTGGAGAGGGAAGTTCAGAACTGGCTGAGCAGGAAGGGTATAGCATGTCCTCTAGTTTAACAGTCTTTCAGCTGGAGATTTTGCCCTAATTGTGAGTGCCACAAACCTAGAATAACTGATACTGAGCGTTTAATAGGTTGGTTTTGTGCAACTTGAGTCCAGAATCAAGTATATCCTATGACTTCTTTTACATCTTGACTTTGAGATTCTGAAGTCCTTTTCCCTATGGTGTTAGTATTGCTGTTTAAATAACTTGCATACTTTGATTGGAATAATACATAATATAAGAAAATCAGAAACATAATGAAGTGCAAAGCTTTAAAAATTGTGAAGGGCGTATTAGAAACACATCAAGTCATATCTTTGATCTGTGTGGAGAAGCTTGTAAATGAGCTTTGGGACATGGAAATGTAACTCTAACTTTAAGCTAGTCTATTTACTTATACTAAAGGAACTAAGTAGCATCTGTAATGCTTTTATTTCTGTCTGTTATGTATGCAAACAATGCATTTCCTGTTTTTGTGTTCAGAACTGCATGAGTGATGCTATGGGTGTCAAAGCATTAACTTAATTATTTAGCTGTAGACTGCTGACCTTAAGTGATTATCCTCTTGGAGTAGGAAAGGAGTGTATTGCAAACTGAAATAACTCTCACTGATTTAAATGTTCCTATTTGCTAGAATATGAGGAATTTAAGAGAGAAGCTGTTAATACAAGAGTGTTATTTACAGCATATATTGGAGCAAGATATTTGCAAAGAAGTAATGACTCTTTTTCTCTCTAGGAAATACACATAAAGGAACCCATAGAAAAGGAAGTAAATCCTCGCTTGTTACCAGGTAACTGTTGTATATTTAGAATTAAAGAAAAAAAAATCATGCAAATATGGTTATATATATTCTCATCCATTTGCTTCAGCAAACACTCAAGTGTCAGTGTCTTGTAGTAGAACAGAGGTTTGGGAGTAAGTAACAACACAGGTTGAATGCATTAAATGTCTATATCTGCATGGATTGTTATAAAAATTAGTCTTCACAATTTTTTCAGAGTAGATTATCTTTAGGTAACCTGCATTTGGAGAACTGTCTATACTTCAGTCTGCCTTGTTTCTTAAAGTGGGTTTTGATTTTTGTCTTAGAACCACAGACAAACTGGTAGAAACTTGAAGTTAAGTTGCTTTGCTTCTACTTTGAGTTATTTAGGCCTTTCTATGCCTCATTTGCTGTTAAGATCTTTAAAATTTATAACTCTTTATTAGACTTTTCTAAATACTGTTAGTGCTCTTCAAGTTCAGGAAGGATGAGCTTACTGTTACTAACACAAAATACAAGCAAAGCTTAGAATCATAATAGTGTTCTTTTCTGCAATTCATATAAAAGGCTGCAAGTCCAGCTGTTTGAGCCTACTAAAACTTGTCTTTGAAGTAAATACTTTCTTAAACTTGAAGTTCAGTTTCTGTTAACTTTAAGATATGAGCTTCATTGACCACTATTTATGCAAACATGTGTCTGAGGACTTTAAAATGATCCTGGAACCTGTAAAAAGTAGCATCTCTGGTCAAAGCTATGAAAAAGTAACCATGATACATTTGTAACAATCAACTAACAAATGTGTCAACGTTCTTAAGAGTTTGGCAGTAAGGAAAAGCAAAAAGGTTTTCAGCTTGTTCATTGACCATACTACCTATTCCTCAGTGGGATTTGGGGTTTTTTGAGTAGGTGCTTGTATAGTGACTCTTTTGATTTGTAACTCCATGCATTGTTCTCCTGCCACTTAGAGGAAGTTGTGGTATGGATGCTTCTGGTCACTGAACTTCTAACCATGTTCATTTGAACACTACAGAACAGTTTTCAGTCCATTCTGAGTAATGGTGGTAACCTGGAAGGCAACCAAGCTACTGATTTCAGGAGCCCCTTTAGGCTTGTTCTATAACAGTGATGATAAATCTTCAGGCATACAGTGCATGAGAAGCTGCCAGCAAGTTAATGTTGAGTTTAAGAGGAATAGTTCAAATATGTTTTAATGCTGTTAGTTATGCTGCAAGCTAAATGTTTGTTTTATACAGGTGAACTGCTGCTTTGTGAAGCAAACACGGTGTACAAGTACATACAAGAAGATGGGTCAAATCGCGGCACCTATGGGAAACTCGTATGCACAAACTTCAAGATTGCTTTCCTCGATGAAGATTCTGCTTCAGACGATAATGTAGGAAGACAAGTCTCCTAGTTGTGACCAAACAGGCTCTGAAGATGTAGTCTCTTGTACTATATAATCTTTCTTTCCCTTGCATAAGAAGAAAGACTGAAAATAAATCTATAGAAAATTTTAAAGGCCACAGTCATGTTAATCAGTTCACATCTGCTTGGTCTATATAGATCCTTCCACAAGCTCTAAAGACTGTTTCAGTTAAAAAAAAGGTGCAAGCCTGTTTTGGACCTTTACAGTTGAATGTAGTTTATAACTCTTCCTTGTGAGTTAGTAATTATATAAGGCATAAGTTTAAAGGAATTAATTGGTTTAAAAGTTAAATGTAAAGTTTATTGAAACCTGTGCAACTTCTAATACTTAACTTCTTATCTAGCAGCAATTACAAAAGTGTGAATGCCACGTGTACTTCTAAGATTGTAAAACATCTGTCTGACTTGACTTTGGGCCCCATCTGCAGAAGCATTTGAGGGTTCCACAAGACTGAATAGGTAACTGTTCAGTGGAAATACCCTAGATAATTGTCTGTTTGCTGTGTGGCTTAATAAATCTCTGATTTATTGTGTTTAAAGTCAGCTGTTGCTAACTGCAAAGACATAAGAACCTGACACTAGTGAGCTGACAAACCTTTTAACCCTTTTGCCCCCCCCCCCCACCGCTTTTAGAAAAGATTTGAATCTGTTCTTTGTTCTAGATGCTCAAACTGAGTTGTCTTAAAGGGGAATGGTAGTTCCACTCCTTTTTGGATGTGCTCAGGCTTGCCTTAGTCTGGTCCATTCAGGTGACAGCAGTGGATGACAGCCTAGTATATGGCTCCCAAGAATGCAAAGTGGTCTTGACAGGGAAGAATGAGAAGAATATGCTTTGAAGCATGTAGACTGTGGTCAGAAGTTTCTAAGGGTAAAACTTCAGGGAGCTGAATATTGAAAACTGGGGCTTCTGCAGCCAGATAAAAATTGAGTGGACATTCTGGAGTTCCTTGGGACAAAGCTCTAAAGCCTTTCCCACAGATCACATGAGACTTATTCTAAACCTGGTAGTGACCTTGTTCTGTTCAATCACTAACTTGTGAATCCTGGGTTGATAACATGTCAAATCAACTATATTTCTCTTAACAAATGTTCAGTGTGAGTACCTGTCCAGAGTAGTGCCGACCTGGAAATGACTTGAATAAGGTTAAGTCTGCTCACAATTGTCTTCATGTAAAACTTAATTTGCTGATGTAGTGTGCATCAGTCTTCTGATAGTAAAATTTAACATACTGGTTTATAACTGTGGTATTACTCAAATGTACTTTTTTGTACACTGAATTCACAGAGTAATAAACTGAAGGGAGCTTTAATCACCAAGTTTGACAAAGCAATAGACATTAGAATTGTTGTGCATGTCTTCATTTCACCCAGTGATAAATCTGACTGTTATGTTGGAATTTTCTTGGGATACTTGTTGTCTTAAGAGACTTTCTATTTCCTGCCTGGTTCCCACAGCAAGGAAACTTATCATAAAAGGGCTTGGATTCCATCAAACTACTGTATTTCCTGTTTATTGCAAGAATTCTAGTTTGAAAAGTGACCCTCAATAGAACTGTATGCTTTGAAGCTATTTGAAAAGTGAAAACTCTTAACTGCCCACCTTGCAAGCACAGTTGGGACCTTAAAATCTAAAAGGCAGGCATAATTCATCTGTATTTTAATAACTGTTCTTCAGTGTTCTGCCTTGCAGAGCTTATAAGAAGTAAAGCTGATATTAAAATATATACTGAATACATTGTTTACTGGTGAGAAGGTGCTGCTGCTTAGTGGCTTGAGACTTATGAGATTTTTTTCATGTTCTAGGAGCCACAATTCAAAAATAAGATTGTAGGAGAAAATGACATAACCCTGCAATGCGTAGATCAAATCTATGGAGGTAGGTCTTTTTTCCTTTGTTTAACATACCAGCGTTAGAAGATACTTCTAGATGTAGAGCATTTTTGGTCTATATGTCTACATCCTTTTTAGAAAATTGATAGTTTTCATTTTTGAAACTTGGATTGAATAGTCTGGAAAAAGCAGCTGCAGTTATGTACAATGATGAAATGACAGGTAAGAAATCTGTCAAAGAACTCAGTTTCATCCCTCAAGCTTGTCAAAATCTACTTTTTTGATTAAGTATCTTGCTAGAACAGATCAAAACAATTGCTTCAAAAAGTGAATTGAGTCATGATTAACAGCAAAGGGAAGTGTACTCTGCAGTGTGTTTGGTTAAGAATGGTGCACAAGTCTCTTATTTATAGAAATAGTTGGAAACATTGGAATATGAAGAGTGACTTCATTTGAGCAGTTGCACTGCAGGGTGGTTCAGATACCAAATTCCCCCTAAGTACCTTTTGTTTGTCTAAGGGAACTCTTGTTTTATGAGAATCTCAATGTTTTTAAAATATCAAAGGAAATCAAAAGCAAGCTTTTACTTTGCAAGTAAATAGTGAACTCATTGTTTTGCTACAGGACTTACAGGTCTGCCTGTATGGCTAAAAAAGGTAAATGAGAACTGGGGTAGTGATATGTAAGCAGTAGGGAAGGCTTTAGTGGGAAGATGGCATTTAGAGGAATGTTAGAGCATTATAAATTGTGGTGTGGTTTGATGGAGTGGACTAGGGAGAGACTAGTGGAGACTAGTTATGAGACACTGTTTGGTTTCTTGTACAGTGGCCTAGCTGCCAGTACTTCTGTTTGAAAATGTATCATTTCATATCTTGAAGTGTATGAAGGGTTCTCTTGAAGGCATTCTGGCGTGGGTTTTTTTTAATTTAGGATGAACTCAGTTGTATGGGGACTTTGCCTTGGCCAAAACTACTAAATTATGTTCTATTGCACAATCAAAACTTCAGACTTACTATGCAGTCTGAATTTGAACAGAAGTAATCACCGAATAGCTTATTTGCTATAAGTTCAGTTTCTACCTTGCAGGAGGTAGATTCAGTGGGACCTTTTTGGGATGGATGGGATACTGAGTATATAAGCACAAGAGCTTGCCAGTCTGTATGGTAGGATGATTGTTTTGACTTGAACTTAAGTTCTTTTCTTGAGGTTCTAGAAAAGATAAGTGTCAAGATCACTTGACAAGTGATGGCAAAGTTCTCTTTGTTTATTTAGACTTTTTACTTCTGCAGTTTATGATGAGAAAAAGAAACTTCTAACTGGACAACTGAGAAAATACCCAGAGAAACTAATTATCTATTGTAAAGACCTTAGAGTATTTCACTTCTGCCTCAGATACACAAAAGAGGAAGAAGTAAAAAGGGTAAGTATATTAACTTCATTTATTCATTTTTCATAAGCATGATGTTGGGTGTTAGTTTAACTGTAGGGATGAGGGAAGGGTGAGAAGTTTGCTTTGAGAGATCCCTCAAACTTGAAGTGTTTGGGGAAATGAAGAGTGAAAGTAAAAGGAGACTAGCTGATTTTTAGCTAACAGTGTTCATTAAATGTCTTCATGTATAACAATTAAAAAGATCAGTTGCGATGACTCTTTCAAGAGAACTGAAGCTTGGGAGCACTACATGAAACTAGCCTCAGCTCAAGCAGATGTTTAAATCTATTTTGTGTTTATTTGTGGTACTATTTTATTAGGTTTTGGCCTTAAACCTTGCTCATATATCAGCAGTTACATTTTTGAGAATGTGAGTTCTTTTGATAGATCAAGCCGAACCCCAAGCTGGGAGGCTAATAACTCTATTTAAATAACAAAATGCAAAATAAGAGTTGTTCCAGAAGCTGAACGCATGTAACGCTTCTTATTGAGTAGAGTAGGCATAGTATTTGGCAAACAAGGGAGAAGGCTTTCTAAGAGTCAGTTTTCAACGGTTGGGAATAGAACCCAAATTTCTTGACTGAGACTGTACACGCCTGTAAGACTATAGGTATCTTCTAGAAGAGGCATACTTCAATGTGTAAGAACTTCAATTTTGACCTTGAGCAAAACTAAACCTTAACTAAAGGCTTAAACCACACATTAAACCAATATGTAACTGATGTCCAAGCTGGCACAATGCAAACATGAAAATATCTTGGTAGCATAAATGTCCTCCTAATGAATACATGAAAACTTTTCTGCCATTGAGAGAAGCAGATTAATGTTTGAAGTATAATCTTCTTCCAGTTCTGATATCCTAGAGAAACTTGAAAATCTTGATCAAGTGTCAGGATGCTTCATCTCAGAATTTTTTGTAGTTAATGTTCTTTCTTCCTTTCTAGCAGTAGTTCTGTGCAATGTGCTAATGTAGTAATGCCTCTTTTGTAAATCAGATCTTTACTATCCTATTCTGTCAAAACTCGTGGAACAGCTTTATACAAAACCTGGGAGAGGTGATTAAGAAGTTATGTTGTATACATTGACAGTTTTATTCGTCCATATTTGGGTGTTAATTATTGGTCCTTTCTTAGATCGTCAGTGGCATAGTTCATCATAGCCAGACACCTAAGCTGCTTAAACGCTTGTTTCTGTTCTCTTATGCATCAGCTGCCCCAAACAACACAGGTAAACGTTTTTATATTTTTTTAGGTTGTATTTGTTGCATACTCTTCTCTAAACAGTCTGGGATATTTAGTATCTGAGTTTTTGCTTGTCTCATGACTAACAAGTTGATTTACGTCATTTTCACTTGTTAAGCATTGTTAGACTCACTGTTAAAAATCTCTAAACATTCTGCTGCTGATTTCCATGTGTTTTAACACAGATGGACAGAAAAAATTGCCAACAAGAGTAACATCACTGGATTAAAAAATTACTGTGGACAATCTGAAAGATGCTTAGCCTGTGCTCCTAAGCAATGTGCTCGCATATCTAGAAAAAATATTTTGTTTTTTTCTCAGTATTTTTTTCTATATTGTTGCGGTGAACTTCCTGCTCTCAAATGATAACTGCTGTGGCATCTGTCAGAAAGGATGTCCCTTTTTGCCCTTACTTGCAGGCAATCTACTTCTTCCAGGCAGATGAAAAAAAAAAAAAAAGCAATGATTTGCATAGCAAGGTTCCAGTAGGTGTCTGACTTCCTCACAGCTGATAGTTAAGTTATAACATAGTCTTCCCACTTGATCAAACCTGGCTGAATAATAAAATATGCTGTGAAACTTAAAATAAAGTTTTGTCAGTGCACTTTCTAGCACTTCATAGTTCTGAATTCAGCTGCAGTGATAGTGCTGTCTTAAACTACAATCCTGATTCTTGGTGCAACAAGAACACTTCTGCCTTTCACAGGGGGGAGTTCTGATGTACCCAAGGTGTTAATCATATTTCCTAGAATCACAGTTCTTGAGATTAGAAGGGACCTCTGGAGATTGTCTAGTCCAACACCCCTGCTCAGAGCAGGGTCAACTACAGCAGGTTTACCAGGGTCACGTCCAGTTGGATTTTGAATATCTCCAAGGATGGAGACTCCACAACCTGTTGCAGTGTTTGACTGCCCTCAAAGTGGAAAAGTGTATGTGTGGTGTGTGGGTGATGGGTTTTTTTATGTTTAAATGGCATTTTCTTTATTTCAATTTGTGCCCATTGTCTCTTGTCCATTCACCGGATACCACTGAGAAGAGTCTGGCTCAGTCGTCTTTACTCCCTCCTATCAGTTATTTTTGTACATTGATAAGATGGTCCTGAACCTTCTTAAGGCTAGACAATCCCAGCTTGCTCAGCCTCTCCTCATATGTCTGATGCTCCAAACTCTTCATCTTAGTGGGCCTTTGCTGCACTCACTTCAGTCAGCCCGTGTCTGTCTTGTACTGGGGAGCCCAGCCCTGTCACAGTACCCCATATGTGGTCTCACCAGTGCTGAGTGGAGATAAAGAATCACCTTCCTCAACCTGCTGGCAATGCTTTTCCTAATGCAGCTGAAGAGTACGTTGGTTGCCTGTGCTGCAAGGACATATTGCTGGCTCAGTCTGCAGCTTCAGCTGTAACTGGTGTTCAGTTTGAAACGCAAACATCAGAAAGATAGCAAGCTTTTTCCAGGTAGAGACTAAGAAAATGCAGAAGCCTGGTCTCTATAGCAACACTGAAGTGCTGTGTTGAATTCTTCCATATTTTAAATCTTCCATAATAAATGTCTAGTTCTTATTCTTTGAGCTTTCCGCAGAACAAACCAAGTAGACTTCAGAAACTGATCTTGTCTTTTATAGTCTATCCTTCAGATCTTAACTTGTCCCTTACAACTCAGCAACATCATTCTGTATTTCCAGCTGTACGTTCTTCATCTACTATATCTTCTCCCTGTGGAAAGTTCAAACTTGCTATTGTATCTTCCATGGAAACTCTAGCTCTTTGGGTATTTCAGCATCAGCTGATGCTGTAGGATACTTGATTATGTTCAGTGTCTAAAGTTATTGACTTTGCTTCATGAATTATATGGTTTTGATATGTGTGGCTAAATTAACCTGATGTCATAATTGTTGTTGAGGTTGCTAAATGGAAATACAGGGGAGAAATCTCAGTTGAGAAGACTGAGACACCTTAATCAATTTACCATTCTTATCAAGTGCCTGAAATGTTCCATTCAGTGCAGAACTTTTATCCATGATGAAAGACTGAGCATTAAATAAAAAGGGATATCTGAATTGCAGAGAGACTTCTGGTATGATTGCCAGTTCCACCCCTAAGCATGTATAATCAGACACCAGTCAGCATTACAGTGTACAAAGCTATTTGCTGTACAGTATGTGGGGTTTTAGGCTAGATGTGAAGAACTGTGTGGAAGTTCCATAAGGCCTAGTTAGTGTCTGTAGGAGAAGCTTTTCTTGAAGTTATTAGTTGAAGCAATAGTTGACAGAAAATGTTAGAAGAGATCAGATGGAAGCAATGTGTTGCACAAATGTGTTTTTATCTTAGGCTCAAGACTCTCTGTACACAGGAACTTTTGTTTACTTGCCTTTAAGTGAAGTGGTTACTGTTCATTAGGAATACTTTCATGTTAGCAAGTAACTAATACTCTGCAAAACTAACATAACTGATGTCTGACAGATGGAAGAAACCAAACTGTGATGTTTGATACTCTTGAGGACTGGCGTGATGAGTTGGAACGGACTAAAGGGAATGTGAAATATAAAGCAGTGGTCACCAATGAAGGCTACAGAGTCTCTGAAAAGTAAGCTTGCCCTGGCTGATAGTAAACTTCTGATATATATCTCATCAGTATTTGTAAAAATTAATGCTCAGCATTTAAGGTAGCACTATACTCCTTTGTGGAGTCTGGTTTCCATTTTTTACAGAAAAACTTGGTTTGGGACCTCGGGAGGTGATCTTCTCCACTCCCCTGCTCAAGCTAGGCTAACTTCAACATTAGATTAGATTGCTCAGGGCCTTGGTCAGTCAAGTTTTGAATATCTTCAAGGATGGAGAATACCACCTTAAATGGTACAGGAAATATGAGTCTAGTAGGCACACTTATTAGGGTGAATTTTTGCTAGTCCTGTACTTTTACTCTGACAAAACTTGAAGTTACATGCAGCTGCGTGTTTTTTTTTTTTTTAATAAAACTGGTTTAAGGTATATCTGCAAAAGTGCTAATTTAAGTTAAATTGCATCTGCTTTAGTGGAAGAGTAGAGATGTATAGTTCTGCCATTTTCACTAAGTGGTATCAATGATCTTTCAGAGGTATACAAGGCTTTGTGTAGTACCCATGTTGAATAACCAATTCTGAAAGGCTTTTACAGACCTTGGAAATAAAGTTTCAAAATAGAACTAAATTTTAACTATGTATTCTAGAACTGTATTGAGAGACCCAAACTGAGGTTAAGTATATAGTCGCTTCCGTGGGCCTTGAACATAGGTAGTGCTGGTTGATAATGGGAACTGAGTTATACTAAATGATATCCTTTAATTTTGATGCAAATTACTTACAAGGCATGGAAACAAAATTGATTATCTGATATTATTAAGGGTATCTTTGAAACTGCTAAGAGCCTGAGAGAACCGAAGCAGTTTTAAAGATCAGTCTCAGATGTTACAGTTAAATGTGGGACTTAATTGCAGCATTGGAAAGGCAGGAGAATATTGCAGTGAGAATAGTGAACGGCTCAAGATTGGAAAAAGATACCTTTTCTAACTGAAAATAGAGGGAGGGTTTTGAGGTTGACATAATTACCTAGTAGGAAAGACTTTTGTAGCTCTAAGAGTGAATATATAATTAGCATGTGGGCTAGAACATTTGCCATCATTAAAAGGAGCACAGAGACTGTTCTTTGTTCAGCTCTTAAGTGAAAGAAGCTTTTTGTCATCTTAGGTTGCCTTTGTATTTTGTTGTTCCCATATGTGTCTCTGAAGAGAGTATCTTGAAGTTCCAAGGCAGAGGCATTCCTGTAAGTATATATGCATTGTTGAAGGATAATAAGAAATCTTACGGAGAAGGCAAAACTTCAGCTGGTGTTACAGATGTTATTGCATTTTAACTTCAGAATTTGTTTTTAACAGTTGACACACAGTACACTACTTCATCTGTAGAAGGAGAAATAGATGTTGGAAGGAGAGGTGCACAAAGCTTTCCTGTATTCCCCTAAACAGTGTAAAGCAAAATACATGGCTTATTGGTTCACAGCCCCCATTTACTTATCAAATGTCTAATGTCCTATAGTTGCACATGCTACTAATGTCTTTCCATCTGTATTTTTCATGAGACTGACTATCTGACCAGCATCTAGGTGGTGCAGGATGTAGGGCTTGAAATGCTATTAGATACTGAGCTGAAGACTACTCATGTGCAGATCTGGGTGAATACCTCCAATTAGCTAGCTTGAGTATCAGTAATAGTATGGCTGTGATGATGCAGTATTCTTGCAAAGCCGGGTAGCCTAACTGGAAAACTAGTTCTACCAGTCTTGACGGAAAATGAAATTAAATATGCTGTTCTGCTCCCTGTAGCAAGGTGGATCTGACTTCCTACATAGCATTGCAGTTTAAGAACTGGTAAGACAATGTAGAAACAAGGAGCAAATAAATATCATTTATGAGACCTTACCTTAGTTGCTGAGTGTCTATCAAATTTGCCAGTGAAAACAATGTGCATTTCATGCTCTTAAATTAATTGGTACATGGTGAAGATACTGCTGTATTGTCCTGCCTAATTTGGCCTTTCAGACAGTGAAGTTCAAAGTAGTTCAGTTGACTTGTTCTCAAACAGTCAACCTGACAGATACAGTGGCTGTTACGTAGGAGAAGTGTGTGTGTGTGTGGGTTTTTTTTCCTTCCTTCTTCCTTCCCCTCTCTCTCTCCTCTCTCCCCTTAATTGTGTCTTGCGGTGTTCAGAGGCCTTGTAGAACTTTTCTAATTACTTCCAAATCCTTCTTGGGAAGCTAGTGTCAAAACAAGCTTGGCTATACTAACTCTGTTTGAGGTGGAAGTGAGGTGACAATATAGCCGCTTCTTCCCACCTTGATGGTGGTCGTATGGTTTTTGCATCCTTCTGAGGTATGCCTCTTGGCTAATATAAGTTGGTAGCACAGAACTTTAACTTGCTTATTAGGTTTTTAAAGCTGTCTCCAAACTATAGGCTCATCCTAGGGAGTGGAAGCCAACCTGAATTCATTTCCTTTCTCCATGAGTAGCCTCAGACTAAACTGATTCTTTCAGCAGTTATTGGAGAGAAACAAGGGTGTATATAGATGACCGAGTCCTAATTTGGCTTCTGTAATTTTCCTGATGAAAGGGATACTGACCTTAAGTTTCAAAGCAAGTTTAAAGATCTGCTTGAAAGCTGCAAGCAGATGATGTGACTCAAGAAATCCTTAGTAAGTATAAAGGAAATGAGAAGCTTTGTAGTTGCAGGTGTTCCTTGTAGCAAGTCAGTCCTCGGTCTGGTTTAGTTGTGGAGTTCTTGTTTAATATCTTATTTCATATGCCTAGATGACACTGACTTATGCATAGCTCATGTGGGAAGGCATGACAATGTATTTTGTGAGATATCTTGAAGCTGAGATATAAGAAAAACACCACTATGTATGTCTGTGTGGAGAAACTGTGTACTATATAAAAGCTGCTTAAAAGAGCTGACTTATTTTGGCACATCTCCAGCATAATTTGGCAGTAGCCATTTGGATCAATTTTTTCACCTGTGAGCAGAGTTGAGAAAGTAGTGTTTCAATATAATCTGACATCTTATGTGTTTCTTCTGTCTGCATAAAGCTCTGCTTAAAGTTTGCAGCTGATAACAGTGTGCTGAGGCATTTAGTTTTGGTGCAAATGTAGAGGTTTGCTACTGATGGGTTCACTGGATACACCAAAAAATCAACAAAGCATAGCATGGAGAAATCTATTGTAAGGACTCTGTCAATCTCAGCAAATGCTTTGTACAGGACAGTTGACCAATTATTACTTGATAAATGTCTTTCTGCAGATTTGGTGTTGGTCTTGTCATAATGGGGCTGCTCTTCTCAAAATGTCTGCATTTCCCAAAGAACAGGATGACAGCACTTCACAAATGCAAAAAGCCTTCTTGGATGGGTCAGTAATAGCTATTCTGTCCACAACACTTTGCTTGGTATGGACCTTGCTTCTCTTTTTCCATATATGCTATGTCTTTAAGCTTGCACGCATCAAGAAACAAGTTCTAGATCTAGAAGTAGTTCTTACAGTGGTATTGCTTTAAGCCCTTGGACTAACAGCATCACTGGTCAATCTTGCAGGACTGTAACATCACTGAAGGCTTATTTGCGAAAATATACGTACTAGATGAATCTGTACCTACTGTGGATAGGTGGGGGCAACTGGCTTATTTCTAAGTAAAGCAGCTCCAAACCCTGTAGGTCTTAAGTGCAGTGAAAGTATCATTAACTGAAGGGTTCAACTGTGTTTGCAAGTAAGTGAAGTCCAGGCTTTTCATTACTAAACATTAACTTCCAAGCTGAGTTCTAAACCTTTCTGTAAGCTTAGCTGCTCTCTCAGAAATAGATTTTTGTCCTTATATGTTTTTATCTGAAGTGACCTAAAATGGCTGAGACAATCTAGCAGTTCACTCCTGCTGCTTTCAGGTGTAATGGCAGACAGTACGTTGTTTCAGCTGAGTTAGTGAGGCGAGTAGAAGTCTGAAAAATGTCAAAGCTAACGTAAAGGGAAGAGCACAGCTGCCTGGCTGCAAGTTACAGCAATGACTTGCTGCTGCTTTTTCTAGTTTACCTACATAGGGTCCTGGAGAGACTCTTAGCAGCAGCAAGATTAGCTTGGATCAGTATGTACACATCATATTGCTTCACTGCTAGCTCTTTGTGCTTCAGAGTCTGTTAATTGCACAGAATGGATAGATGGTAGCTTAATTAGGCACTTAAAACATTTTTTGTTTTTGAAGTTAAATATACTTGCATGGGAAAGGCTTTTAACTCTTCCTGCAGATTCTCTAACATTTCCCTTTTGAAATGAGGATGTTCACATGATTTATGGCTTTTTTATAATGCTATTTCAAAATATGAAAGTAAAAAACTAGCAGTAAGCTTTAACAAGATATAAACTGATATTCTGGGCCCTTGTCTTTGGCCATCTGAACTTGCTGGCCATGTTTTTGTTATGGAATACTAGTGGTTAACCACTAATGTTTAAAAATAGGTCTACAAATTGTGCATAAGGGTATGTTAACATGCTATTGTAATGGTAATCTGAAATCTTAACCACACAGCATATGTGTACTATTGACAGCTTTTCTTGTTGAAAAGGTTTGTGTGGAGTCTGGGCTTCTGGCATAAACTGCTCATTTCAGTTTGGACCAAGTGTCATAGCTTACAAATGATTGATTTCATTCCATTCTCAGACCTGATGCATCCATGCGTAGGTCTAATGATCAGTATTTGAGGTGGACCCCTGTAATTCTCACTTAAAGCAGGCTTCTGTGTTGCAACGTACAGCAAATTGCTTTGTCCTGTATTGGCCAAGTGCCTGCGAGGCTTCACTCTGAAGTATAAGCTAGAGCAGCTTTTCCCAAACCTTAACAATAAAAAGCCAGCATGACCATGGAGGGGTTTACTAAGCTGATGCTCATCTGGGATGACATTTGTCTGAGTACTTGACTCAGAGACAGCCTCTGGAGTCTTAAAATGAGAGGATGTTCTGGATCCAGACTAAAGTTCATCTAGCCCAGGTTCATCTCCACCTCCCCGCTGCTTCCCCCTCTCTGAGGGGAAAAATTAGCAGATATGCAGTGTAGGGAAGTACAGGGGGAAGTGTACTCTTGTTTGAGTCCAAATTATTTCTTCTTTCCTTTATTCGTGTGTTTTGTGAGCAGACCTGGCAGCTAAGTGTCAGAATGCAATTCAGTTGGTAAAAGTCAACAAAAATTTGAAGTGTGTTGGAAGGTTTGGCTGTTTCTGTCCATCCCTTTTCTCTGGATTCACCTCTGTGAAGACAATACCTATTAAAGAAGCAGTAATACAAAACTGAGTGATCTTTGTAATATTCATAAAGCTCCACAAATATGCACAGACATCGCATCTTTTATATCAGTGTAACAGTTAAGAGCAGCAAAAGTTTTTCTAAGCTTGTAGGCAAGCTTCTTGCCAGTATTTTAAAATGCATGGAGAAGATTAGGTTTCCAGTGTGTATATTGCTTAGTCTTATAGCTGTTTCCCAAATCATGAATGTTAACTTTGTTTCCGGAGATAATAGTTGGTGCTTTTGTGTGTGAAGCAGAAAGCTTAATCTCTTGATAATTTGATTTAGAATCTATAAGACAATTAGTAAACCTCCCTATGAGCTCCTGAAAACAGATGACCTGTCCAGCAGCCTTCCATCTCTGCAAGATATCCAGACTGCATACACAAGATTTAAACAGCTGTTTTTGATAGGTAAGTCTAACTTTAAAGTAGTCCTTAATCTCTAAAGTGACTGAGATGCTAAACAATGAGTTTTGTCTCATGAATGCAGTCCTCGTCTTTATTGGTGTTTTGCTTTCGATTGTAGTTAAAAGCAGCCTTCTAAACATGTAACTGAAGGCTGTGCTTATTACTGGTGTGTTAATGGAGTTTTGTAGCTTTCAAACTTAATGTCTTGCTAAACTGTCACAGTATCAGAAAGTGGCTTTTGAAGAGTTAAAGCAATTACTGGAGTTGAAATGTGAATTATACATTAGCTGGATTTGAACTATCATGTGAGAGATTTTCAATCTTGCCTGCTTCATTTAAATTGAATATTAAGTGTTAAGCTTGTAAGCCTTTGGGCTATATCAAGAGTTGAGACTAAATGCTAATTGATTTTTTTGCCCTAACTGTTGTTATGAACCAGTTGTGCTTCAAAACATCTGAAGCATAAACTTGCTTAAAGTTCTGTTGTCACTCTCATTGCAGAGCTAAGATAACTACTGTAAATAATGAGTCCCCTTGAAAGGAATAAAAATGGGGGCCATGTGCAAGTGTAATCTAGGCTTTCAAGCTCTCTCTTGTAGCACCTTACCTATCTTGTTGTCATGAAACAGTACTTTGGCCTTACCTCTGGGAAGAAAAAGGTCCAACTGCATGTGCACAGTGGCCTATCTTAGAAAGTGGGGCCTTTACAGTAAAATATCGGTGCAAGTGTTGCAGTACCCTGTCTTGTGGCATGCTGAACACTGGCCACAGTTAGCTCAAGATTACTGATGTTGGACATGATAGAACTGGTCATCAGTGAGAAGTTAACTTTTGTAACATAGCCTACAGGCTGTATTTAAGTTCTGTGGGTTTGAGGTTGTTTTTGTTGTTGTTTTTAATGGAATTTAGCTGATAAGTTGATATTGATTGCAATTTACGGTGCATAGCTTCTGGTAAATTTGCAGTGAAGACTTTGGTGGCACTCTGAAGAGAAGGCTGGGATATATGGGGAGTAGGCGGAGTTTCACACTTTTTTTTTTGCCTAGAAATTAATGCTGTTAGATCTGCAATGAATCTTTCATACTTGGGAACTAAATTACCTGTATTTTCATGTGTGTTTTAGTAATTTACCCTTTAGGGGAAAAAGGTGAAGGCTGAACTTGAGTTTAAGTCCTTTTAACATCAGTCACTAAATATTGCATATTTAAATTATTGTCTGAGTATTTTACATTATTTGAAACTAAGGAGAATGTTAAAACTGCATTCCAGCAAATGTTTTTCTCTTACAGCTTTTTAAATGAGCTTTGTTAATAGACAGCAGCTCACTAAATACAGCACTACACTAGCAATCTGAGAACTACTCAGATAATTTTTTGCAGGCATATTAAAACCTTACAGGAATTCAAACTATTTTACTATTATGTTTCAAAGTCTTAACCCATTAACCACTACTTCTGTTCTTTACATGCCTAGCTAATTTGATGTAAGTAACTTTAAATGTAACTTACATTTCCTGAATATGTCCAAACTGAAAGGAAGTTTCAGTTATAAAAACCTTTAAATGAAGCAGGCAGCAACCTATGGTTGAATCCTGAAAGAGGATTTTGGGAAAGCTAAATTTTACTCCTCTTATTCTTTGAAATGTTGCAAAGGTAGCTACTTGTTTTGGTGGATGGGTCACAAGTCTGTGTATGCCAGTTCCCCACATGCCTTAAATGAGGCTTTAAAGCCTTCTTTTGGTCCTCAAATGCTACTGGAATATTTCTTTATTGTACTAAAAGTAGGGAGGAAGGGAAAGCTCCATCTCTATTGTGATGTTCTTAAGCAAAATACCACAAATAATAAAACAAGCAGAAAATGTCTTTGTCTTTTAAAGTTTCTAGTTTGACTTGAAATTAACTTTGGCTGGCAGATAACTGCCAAACCAAACAGTTCTCCGTAATGGAAAAGGGCTAAAGAACACTTCAGTAAGGAATATAAATGTCATCACGTGGCAGGGTAGGGAACCTGATCTTCCTACAGGCAGGAAAGACAGATCCCTTTTCCTTGATATATCATGAGGTGTGGGGTGTTTTTTGTTTTCTGGCTTTTTTTATTTGTTTTTATGACTAAAACTGATACTATAATTTTGCCTTGATTCAGAATGGATAGATGTCCTCTGAGTGGTGTGATAAGCTACAGAACATGAGATTTGGGTGCAAGGAGAAATTCTAAAAATTGGATGGAAAGAGCATGAATTGGGGAGCCTAATGTGTAAAAGGCCTTTTACTTAAAGGCCAGACAGTGAATTTGGGGAAGCTAATTGGGAAAGACTGGAGAAGACTACATCTAATGTGAACGGAACAACTAGGGACCTTTGAAGATGCACTCTAATGCTTAAGGTGCAGAGGACAACTAGCTTCTATGGCCAAGGTGAAATGAATTGGGGGAAGAAGCATTTTAAATGTGAACAGAATGAGGGGGGAGTAAGCCAGGAGGCAGAACGGTTTCAGGCACAATCAATCCAGACGCACCTCTGCACTTAAGGATCATAGGTGAGAGCTGTAGAAACCAAGACGGAAGTGAGTGTGTGCTGGCAGTAAATATCTGAAGCATATGGAGAGACTTTGGGAGGTGAAAACAGGAAGTTATACAGAAGCATGGAGAACTGAAGCTCAAGAGCAAAGGAGGAAAGTGTTGCATACCTCAAACTGTTCTGTTGTAACAGAATTGTCGTATACCTGGGGCTTCCAGGTTGGTAGCTTATGCAGGAAAGGTGATCTAGTCTGGTTTTAGTGGACCACATCAGCTTATGAAAGCCTTTCAACTTCTGAATACTGGCTTTAATAGAAATAAGAGTAAGTGAGACTGACTGCATTTCACCAGTTATAAAAATCCCAATACCTACTGAAATTCATAAGTGTAGGAACTTAGAGGTGTTGCACTGGCCTCCTTGTTTGTCTTGATTCCCTTTTTTGATGTATTTTTTCCTCTCTTCACAGTTGGTGAAAGCTGTCTAAAACTTTTTCCAAGTATTCTTACACCAAATAATTCTATCTAGCCCCCTCTTAAAACCCATTCATGTTTCTGGCTCCAATGGCAATGACTTTCAAAATTCAGCCTCCTTAGGTTGGGCTTTATACAGAACGTGCTTTAAAGTCAAGACAACTGGATCTCAGAAGTAAATATTCATCTCCTGTGATTAAACTTCTTTTCCTTTCCCATGTTGAAAAACAAACTTCTTGGTTTGGTTACTGCGAACCTACAGCATACTTTCTCTAAAAAGCCAATGGTGCTACAAAGCTGTATTGATATTGGTAAGACTACTTTGCTTCCTAGTTTAGGCATAAACAGGGTATCTACTTCTTAAACAGTGATTAGGATTGACTCCTTAGTACTGGTTGTTTCAAAACTCTTCATACTTGAAGGCTAATACAACAGATGGCTGTAATAACAATTCAGCACTGTGTATATGTGAACAAGACAAACTTTTTTTTTGCAGATAACAGTACAGACTTCTGGGCTACTGATGTGAAATGGTTTTCATTGTTGGAGAGCACAAACTGGCTGGAGATCATCAGGTTTGCTACATATAATTTTCTGGGTTTCAAATTGTTAAATGAATTTGTAGTGGGTTTTGTAGCTATTTTCTTGAAACACAAAGGCATTCTTCACTTCCAGTAAGAAAGAAAATAAGACACTTACCCATTTATATCTTATTTTCACAACTTGAGCCTGTATTTTTACAGGCAGAATTGTGTTAAGCTTCCCACACTAAAACATGCGAGAAGCAGCAGATCACTCCGATTTAAAACTCTTCCAGCAAACCTATTAAAGTCATAGATCTAGTAACTTCCCTCCTGTTCTTAGTCACCTTCTTTCCAAACTGAAGAATCCTGTTTGTTTCTTGCATGAAACCTATTCCATGTCTCTGACTAGCCTTGCCATTCTTCTCTGTACTCCTATAATATCCTTTAGGACGGGATGAACTGCAGTACTCAAGATGTTAGCCCACCACAGATTTATAAAATGACAGTTGTTCTCAGTTTTGTCCCCTTCCTCTACTGATTGTTCCTCAAGTTCTTTTTTCTTCTCTCAGCTGTCCACAGTGAGTAAGTCTTGGCATGGTATTGGCTAACTTAAGGCTTGTTTTAGTGGAATATTGAAGTTATTTTTTGTCTTCAGTGTTACTTTGTACTAGCTGAATTGTCTGCCAGTTTATTATGTGATCAGCTTGCTATCAGGAAGAGCTTCTTCAGTCTTCTGCAGTCAGCTTTAGTTCTTCCTGTTCTGAATAATTCTCAACAAATGTTGCCATATTGTTGTTCATTCCTTATTCCGGAGTTTACAAATATGCTGAATGAGAGAGAGAGGTTCTAGTGAAGATTGTATGTTGAGGAAAGCAGTGATGTAACTACAGTTGTAAGAAATTAAATATCAGCCCAAGTTCTTGTCTTTGCTTTGTTTTGAGACCAGTCATTTCCGTACTTGAATCCAGCTACTTCCTGGATCAGCCTATTCTTGGCTCTCAGTCAGTAGAAATGCCTCTTCAGCTAGTCTAGACACTAGAACAAAGAATCTGACAACTCCACACTTATGAAATAAATTGTCGACTTCTTTTAGTGACCTAAGCAGCTGCAAAAATCCTCGTTTGTGTGCAAGATTTTGCTGAAAATACCAACGTTGTGAAAAGTTAGGACTAGAAACCAACTGCATTACACGTGGTTTTGTGTGATCTTTAATCCCACTCAGTTGTCCTTGTGCGATAATCTTTGGAATAAATTTTGTCTCCTTGTTAACAAAATCCAATTGCTGATTCTTCACTCTGCCCCTCAAAAACATATTGCAGGAGAAATATACTGTATAGGAGATTAGAAAATAAGTGTGGTGATGTTGACTCTTTCCAGGATAGAGATCTGGACATAAGGAATGGTAACAGTTTGTATGGTGACTGGTACAATATTTTATTCTGGACCACTATTATGATTGTACAGAGAACAACTGGAAATGCAAGGCTGATTGCCAAATAAAAATACCTTTTTGAAAGTTTTGCTCTTGAAACTAAACAACTTCTCATTTATACAAGTTGAGCATGATTTCATAGTCATTTTGAAAGACTGGCCAAATTTCAGTAGTATGAAGTTCCAATTCCTTTTAGGGAAAATTGTAAAAATGCTACTAAAATGTCCACTTATTTTTCCCTATACCACAATAGGCGATTCTTGAAAAAAGCAATTGAAGTTGCTGAATGTCTGGAAAGACAGCATACAAATGTTCTCCTTATAGGTAATAATTTCATGAGTTTATCCTTTTTTTTTATATATATTTTAACTCTTTTTACTCTCTAAATGTAGCTTAAGTTGTCAGTTTAATTATGGTAGAGGCTGCTAAAATTTGTAAGCATTGGTACTTTTAAGTACTTAAGCCTCATACACTCCTGGAATTGCTTTCTCCAGTTAACTTGATAAGTATAGTCCCAGACTAAGAGGATGTTGTGAATGTAGAAGCTGATGATGAATTTGCATGTGAGTTGTGTTATGCATTCCTGTCTCCTAAATCATTTTATTAAAGGTCTCCTAGACCTTTTGCTGCACTTAAAATTATTGTTTTTCAAAAAAAGAGAAATCTGAAAAGATGTTTTAATTTTGGTTCTAGAGATAGAGTAGTACGTAGTACCTTTATTAAAAATGCATGAAAGAGGATGCTTTTGTATACATCTTGAACAGTTTGTCCTGGACTGGGGACAGTAATCAAATGGAGAAACAAACTTAACGTTAACCTTTAACCTGTTTTCAGATTACTGATTTAGGCTCCCCCCCAACACGCATGCTGCCATTTGAGAAACTTAGTGTGGGGAGAGAAGATGCTTCCCAGAAGGTGTCTGAAGGGTGGAGAGCGCATGTCGCATAAGGAGGCGGTTTCAGTGCTGCCACGTGCTCCTTACCTCAAGTCTCTTGTGCATGTTCTGAGATACGTCAGGTCCCAGCGGCACCTCGTGAAGAGGCGCGTGCAGGGCAGGAAGGGCAGGGGTGGATCCGTGGCCTGGTGGCGTAGGGCAGAAGGGGCAGCATGCGCATTGTGGGAGACTAGAGGGAGCAGGGGTCAAAATTATAGCAGTAAGTGTTTGCTTTTGTGGTTTTTATTGTCAAAATATCCTGGTAAAAGTGTACAAAAAACCTTCAGTTTTTACAAAAACAAGTATTGGAAACACTTCTCTCTGACAGTATACCGCTTGTAAGAAATTGTGTGCTTCTCTAAATTTAATGTACAATTCTGTTTACTTAGCCAAAGTTAGCAATACTTTTATTATGTCATTCCTAAAACTTTGGGGCAGGGAAGTAATATGGCTTTTTCTTCTCCTCTGTAGAAGAGAGTGCTACTGATCTGTGCTGTGTAATCTCCAGTCTGGTTCAAGTGATGATGGATTCATACAGCAGAACAAAGTCAGGATTTCAGAGCCTTATCCAGAAGGAGTGGGTAACTGGAGGACATGGCTTTTTGGATCGTTGCAACCACTTGCATAAAACTGACAAAGAGGAGGTATGATTTCTTTAATTTCCTTACATACTATTTAAAAATTTACTAAGTATGAAGAAGGACTGGAATATCAGTCCAGAAAATCTAATTTTCCTGAGGATCTTTGTTTTGCTTCATGGGTTGGTGTTTTGTACAGTGTCACTATTCTTGTTGTTTAGAGTTCAACCATGTCTTGGTAATGAAAAAGAAAAAAACCATAAAATTTCCCACACACTCTTTAGGGATCTTTCAAAAGACTTGTCTATCTTGTCCTTTTAAACTTCATTAAACTGTAATGACCGTGACAATAATACAAGTGAATTGCACATTCTTGTTGCATCTAGAGTTTATTTTTATATGATATTGCTGAAACAGCTGCAGTCTCATGTACATTTTTGTTCTGGGAATAAATCATGCTGGTATACAGAATGAATATCATAGCTGTAAAGTGATTATAGGAATTCTTGATCAGAACTAATTTAGCCTGCTTTGCTAACTTCAAAAGACTGCAGACTTGTAGCTTTCATAGCAAGTTATTATGTGCAATTTCAGGTTAGAAAGCATTCATCTTTTTGTGAACAACTGCATTCAAAAAAAATAAACTATTGACAAGGGATAGCTCAGACTTTTTCAGAGTTCAGCTAAAGTTATATGCAGCAATTCTGTAGTTCACCAGAACACTTTGAGACTTGTATTTGGAGATACTAAATACTGTGAGTACATGGCTTGCATGATAGAATATTTTTCTTCAAACTGATGCAATATTTTCTTTATTTAGGCTCCTGTTTTTCTGCTCCTGTTAAACTGTGTTTGGCAGTTGGTTCAACAGTATCCTCCCGCATTTGAGTTCACAGAAACTTACCTGACTGTCTTGTCAGACAGCCTTTATGTACCTATTTTTAGCACTTTCTTCTTCAACTCACAACATCAGAAAGACACTAATACGGTAAGGGTTTGTTATTTTGGGGGTGCAATGTGTTGGAGAGCAGTTTTGACCAAGGAGTAAGGGACACTTAAATTCACTAGCTGTACATGAAGGATGATGCCTTCAAGGTGAAGGCGAGCAACTTCCAATGTAAGGAGTCAATTTCAGGCCTTCTGAGTCAACATGTGATGTGGGAAATCAAATTACTTGCTTCATTTTACAAAAGGGAGGTAACTTAGGAATGTATTAGCTCAAGTGTGTGGCTTTAGGCTCACATTTATTGTGTTTAGATGAAAATGAAGGTCCTTAACCTAAAAGGAACATCCTGCTGTCCTGCATAATAAGTTATCTTCAACAGCCTTGTGTTTTACACTCATTCTACTCCAAAAGCAACGTTTCCTGAATGCTGATTTACACTTGGTTCATGTATATCTCTAGTCTAAAAAGCTGGAAGTAGTGGAGGTATTCTCTGCAAGGCTGCACAAAGCCTGAAAAAGGCGAAGATCATTGTCTCTTAACTAAGGTGCTGATTTTGAAATTAAGTATAAGCAGTTATGCAGTGCTGACAGTTGAGAGACTTGGAGAGGCTTATCATACAATCCTAATGCCCCCTCCCTGCACCTCCCCCCCCCCAAACACTGGAAGAATCCCAGTGTCTGTCCATTTGCCCAATTTTTAAATGTCTTGTTTTTCTCAGATCACATCAATTTCAACATGTGAAATGCTTTCTTGCAATGGTGCTGCCTAATTGCCCTGTAGAAATGGAGTATTAAGTAACAGGGGATATCATATACATGCAAGTGAATACAGACCTGAAGGCTAATAGTGTTGGCCAAATATTGAATACACAGAAATCAAGAGTGCTATTGCAACTCTGTGAACTCTTCTATGGAAAAATGGGTTCCTTAATTTCGCCTTGACTTGGTCAGGATTCCTTTCTAGCAGCCTTAATTGTGACCTGTTTATTTTGGCAGACTGGTGAAAGCCTCAAGATACAAAGTGGTCCTTTCAAATTTCTTACTGTGTGGGATTGGTCTGTGCAGTTTGAGCCCAAGGCCCAGGCTTTGCTGAGCAACCCTCTTTATGCAGAGAAGCCCAAACCAGATAAAAGTCAACGGAAAACTACCAGATTCAAAGTAAGATATCTGCTTGACTTTAAGTGATAAAAACATTTTGCAGAAGTTAGTCATACTTCAAATGTACTTACAGTAGAAGCATTGGCTCCAGGTTTTACTTGACAATGCGTATACACCTCAGACTCTCCTGGGTTTTAAGAATGCAACTTGCACCCTTCTCAAGTTATAAATCACTGTTTTAGTCATGCACAGCCATGAATACAGGGTTTTTTTTCTTAGTACTTCTGTGCAAGTGTAGTGATAACTTCCGTATGGGACTTAACATCTAGTGTATTGTGGCAACTCACCTGGAAGTGATTTATTTTGTTGTTCAACAAAGTACCTGATTGAAAGATATAGCAGGCTTATAACTGGTGCCTTAATTTTATCCTGATGAGCGTAACGGTGTGTGCTTCTTTTCTAATTGCCCAGGGCAGTGATGATAGTGGATGGACCACCTCATTACTGGAAAGTAGCACAAATTCAGTAGCAAAAGCTTGTTTGGGGTAGCTTTTCTCCATTGTAATCTCCCTGTAACAGGGAATAAATTCTGTTCTGTAGAAAGCATTCTCAGCTGAGACTGCCAGCACAACCTACAATATTATGTATAGAACCTATATGTGGTGGGAAGCAATGAGAAACTCATGGATTAAAAAATTCTAAATCAAGTGCTCTTTAATTCTTGTGTGGCTAGCTTAAATTAAATTTAGTAATATTTAATATTTAAATGTATGCAAAGTTTTATTTTTTCAAAGAAAATGCCTTATTCAGTGTTACTACTTTGCTATAGTTGCATTGCAAGGAAGGTATCTTGGAATGTTATGCTGTGTGAAGTGTTTGTATTAAACACTGAGGAATAATAGTTTTAGACACAACCACCCTTTTGCTATATAGTCTAAGTGACTTTCTCACCGGTAAGTACTCTCTGAATGCAAGTTATATTTACCTTCCTCTTGATGTTGTCTAAAGTCCTATCAATATTTATTTTGGTATATTTGGTTTTTTTTCCCTCCCCTCCTAAGCATCAACGGCAGCTTTCTTTGCCACTGACACAAACGAAATCTTCTCCGAAAAGAGGATTTTTCAGGGAGGAAACAGATCATTTAATTAAAAACCTTCTGGGTAAAAGAATTGGCAAGTTCATAAATTCTTCAGATGAACCTCATAATAGCTTTAGAGAATTCTATGATAGCTGGCATAGTAAACCTGTTGACTACCATGGTCTTCTATTACCTTGCATCGATGGGCCAGAAATCAAAGTCTGGGCTCAACGGTATTTACGATGGATTCCTGAAGCCCAGCTTCATGGTGGTGGTACAATAGCAACAGCTGCCAAGATTTTGGACTTGATGGAGGAAGTACAAAGCTTGCAAGTGAAAATGGATGAAGAACATAGTCAAGCTATTTCTCGAGATGTGCAAGCTGTCCCAATGCTGAGAAATTCTGCTCGTTTGTCATCCTTGTTTCCATTTGCTTTACATCAGAGACAGTCTATCAAGCCAGCTTTACCCACTAGCACTTGGAAAGACTTGGAAGATGAAGATGACTTGGTCAAGAGGGATGATGAATTTGTTGACCTAACTGGTGATATGTTATAAAATATATAAATTAAAGTATGATTTATATGTGGCTAAGGTCTGTATTTTAAATGTTTTGCTATATCCTAATGTAAGGAACTCACTCAAGCATCTGCAGCCTATTTAGTCAGTTTGTGGGGGTTTAAAAAAAAATTAGTTGGAAAAAAAAAAAGCGGCCATGATTAACTGAGCATATTTTGAACTTCCATTTCACTCTAAGTGTTGCAAAAACACATTTTTAGCATAGGTTTAATAAAAAAAAGTCTGATAGACTGGCCATATGGCCACTCTACAAAAAATACATGCTTTTCTGATGTAAAGGTGGGATGCTAAATACATGTACAACGGTAATCATGAGGAATCTAGACATCAATATTTTCTTATCACCCTTCTTCCCCTTGAGCTAGAAATACTAAGATTGGAAGTCACTGTCACTAGGAGTTAATACATCTGCATTTTCCCCCCCTTTCCCCATGTGAAATAAATGGGGGAGGGTGGTAACTAAATGTGCATTTGTGAGTAATCTTTTTACAGCTGAAGAATAAACCTGTTGTCACCATAACTTTTCTGTCTACTATGGCATGAGCTGAAGTCATGCGCTTGTCAGCCTCATCTCTTCTGACAGCATTCACCACCGGCTTGCAGAACTTCTCCTTGTGTAGTGTTATAATAGCAGCTTGCCTGTTCTCAGCCTCTGCATGCACTTAGCATAGGGATCAGATGCAAGGGCTTAACTACATGTTGCTGTTAATTGTAGGAAATGGCCTGCCAGACTCTAATTTGCCAGGAGTACTCTTTTTCCTTTTAATGGAGTGAGAGGTTTCGTTCCAGACTCCCAGGTTATGCCAATTGCCTTTAAGGCTTTCTGTAGCTTGCACTGAGACCCTCCATATAGAAGGGAAAACAGTTTTGTTATCCTGCAAGGAAGCTGGATTTGCAGTCTCTTGCCACTTGTCATGAGTTGGTGGTATAGCTCATGAATGTGGCTTTCATATACCATTATGCACACTTGCATCCTGTTTCTGGATGTTACAGCAGTACCTCAGTGAAAAAAGCCATAGAGAAATGCCTGTCAACTTTTTGATCTACTGTGTGTGTATGTTTATATATAAAAATATTTTTACCACAAATAGTTGTCCTTTGTAAAGTTGTTTTGCTCTGTCAAATCTATTTTGAATGCTTAAATTCTACAATACCCCAAGAATGGATGTAAGTCATAAAATAGTTGCTTTGAGAGGGCAGAAATTGAATGTTTTCTCTGTAGTCTAGTACAAATTTAAAAATCCATGCTGGAAGACTTAAGTGATGGAGAAACTGTCACTTAAATTGGATCAGCTCACTGTAATCAGGGATATTAAACTAGGTTACTGATCAGTCACTTCACACTGAATTATAGTTAATATGTATAGCAAAAACTATCTGCAGCCCTCTAAAAATAAATATTAATCTGTTAAAATAAATGTATAAAGGGGGGGGGAACTCAATGCAACTCAGTGCCAAACTGAAGCTTCTCAACTCTTGATTGCCTTAAGTCTTAGTGGTGAAAGGACAATATTTAAGTTCATAGCCTTTTATTTAAAAAATAAATAAATAAATAAAATAAAAAGGCTAGTACTTACATTTACTTCCATGATATGTGTGATCTTAAAGCTAACACTTGCTAGAATGGGCTGTCCTGCAGTTGTCCTTCAGACTTTATTACCATAACTCAAGTGACTCATATATGCAATAATACTTTGCATGTGATATGAGCAGTGCATTATGGGGAAGAAATACCTATCATTCTAAGGTGTGTTTTCTTTTTTTAAGCACTACCATTGGAAAAACTTAAATGGATTTTTCTATACTTTTGATCAAATTGTTGTAATGTTTCAGTCATGAAGATAATGTATTTATATTAAAAAACAGATGTTGGACATCTTATTTGTACATAAGTTATCAAAGTTTATATAGAAGAGAGACATATATGTGGAATTGAACATGGGAACACTTCTAATGTAGACTAAATACCATTGTTATGGGTTTTCTGCACTATGGGTTTGGGAATATACTTAATATTTTTACTCCAGGCTTCTGTTTATACCTCCAAGTTTTTACACTGAATGCAAGCTAGAAGCTTTACAGTTCTTTTTAAAATGCTGTTATTTCTCTAGTGGGCTGTTTGGAGACTTTCAATAAAATATACTTTGACATATTTGTCTTGAAATAAGAATGTATGTTTAAGCTCATTTTGCAAAGTGACAATCTGCTGTGACGGGGTATTCTAGTTATACACTGGATATTTAAAGACTTTGTGGGAGGAGACTGTGCAGAAGTCTTGGTTGGGCTACTGGACAGGTGCTGTCAAGTCAAGGAACAGACAAAGTCAGTGCAATGTAATAGGATAACTGTGGAAGCCACCCTTTCTTAAGGTGGTCTGAAAGTGCCTGCTGAACATCAGCTTGGGGAGGGTTTATTAAACACTGGCTATTTCAGTCTTGGCAATGTATTTGTCTCATGAAGTGGCCCCTCCAGTTGAGAGGAGGGTGTATGTTCTTACCATATTAAACTAGGCAACTTCTTGAAATTAGTTACTGCACCTGAGTATTTCTTAAACCAAATGTATTGAGCATGGATTGGGGGGTGGGCACAGTAAATCATGAAGTACAAATGAGAAAAACATAATTTTTGCTGTAGGTAAACTGCTGGCTTCAGTATAAAAACAGCATTAGCACAAATCGCACATTCAAAAATCATACCACTTTGGATATTTCTTGAAGGGGATGTACAAGACTGAGATTTAAGACACAACCATTTTTGAAGTCTGGTAGAGTAATACAGTTAATAGCTTATGCAGTGGCTAGAAAGTGCTGGGTCATGTTGCAGCATGAGGTGTGCCCCTGCCTCATGCATATCTTCTGAAGATCAGCAAGTGTACTTTGACTGTTTGACTTAGGTTCAGGACAGCATTCACTATAGTGAAAACGTTTGATTATTCATGTATAGCCTAGTGGAATGCAGGGCTGTACTCTGTAAAGGTAGTCACAGCCAGCTTGGCCTCCTGATCCCCTGCTCTGTTTAAAGCTTTTTTTCTGTTCGTGCTCAAAACATAAATAAAGCCCTTCTAGGAGGCAGCAAAATACCTTCAGCAGTAGCTGTCTTGTGATGGGTTACTTCTGTCACCAGGGATTCCCTTCATTCCAGTCTTTAGCTGGAAACTTCATATGCAGTACTTACTACTTGGTACTCACTTGAAAAGAGCTAGGTTTTGCATAAATCTCAATCTAGAAATTATGCAGAATGGACTTAATTTTCTGGGACAGTGAAGAGGTGGATGAGTAAACTATTTTGAGTCTTAAAACAAAATTCCATATGCAGAACTGTTTGATCTTCCAGGGTGAACTTAGCAGTGGGAGGGAGGCAAAACCCACAGCCCTTCTGATAGTCTCAGGTCCCTTATCTTGGTCTTGCCTCAAATGTTTGCATTACTTTCATTTTTTGGAACCTTTTGGTACTGAAGTATTTTCAGCAAAGCGTGATTACATACAGTACTCCAGTTTGTTGTCAGCATTTACAGAAGGGCAGAACTCTTACCTGGTGGGTGAGCAGAGTTATCTTAGGAAAGGAGTGAATTCAGAAGATGAGGATGGCTGCTGTTTGAGCTGGAGAAACAACTTGTGGAGGGCACCTCCAAACTGAACGCAAAGGGAGTAAGAATGGGGTGGTTCAGGCTTCATTAAGAGAATGTGGTGGAGATGACAAACAGTTCCAAGTTCCAAAGAGGGACAGGAGCTCGGGAGGGCTTGGGAGTTAGCTCTGACTTCTGAGAGCAGCAGCTCTCTCTTGTTAAGGAGGCTGAGAAGAGATTAATAGATGACTGCTAACTTTTTGACAAGTGTTTCTACGGGCAAGGGATGCTTGATGCTGCCATGTTTTGGACTGCTGTGGAGCCATATCCTCATGTGGAAACCCTGCAGAACAGTAAAATGCTGTTGCTGGATTGTGGTATGTTACTTCCGTTCCAGTGGGTATGTTACCAACTGATAGATTTAGTTTATCAGTTTATTTATTGCAGTAATCTAGTAAAATGAGCTAGGTATTTCCCTCTTGTGTTGTCTGGCTGCTTAAGACAGGTAGATAACATTTATACAGGAAGTGTATTTGTTAAATCATTTTATGAACAGCAGAACTGTGAAGACTGATTTTTCTACAGCTTTTTCTCTTCTGACCATGTCCCAATTCCCTGAATATCTTTCTTCTGGTATTTCCTACGCTTGCTCATACTGAAACATCTTCAGTCCTCCCTCTCCATCTCTGCTCTGTTCTCAAGTTACATGCTGTATTAGTAGTTAGTAGGTTTGTCACTGCTGCTGGACAAGCCAAACTTAGTATCTCTGTTCCTGAGGAGCGAAGTAAACAGATGTGGCTTGGCCAGGCCATATATTCTCCAGATGACTTGTTGGAATTTAATAACTTTTGAAGCTTGTTTCCATCAAATGCAATCAAAATTAACTACTGGTTTCCAAAGCTTTGGTGCAGGTGGATGGAGAGGAAACTGATTAGCTAAACCATGTGGTCACTAAGGAAATGAGTGGAAGGAAACGAAACTAAAACACCTGTATTTGCAACTCAGGCAGGATTCAAGTCTACAGTTTTCAAGCTAAAAGCAATGTAACTGGCAAATAGAAAAATCAGGTCATTTGGAGTCAGATCAGCCATTCTGGTTTTCTCTTAATGCAACAAAATTTTTATTTTTCTTTATTTTGATTAATGTCTATTTTTATGTGTTCTGAAATATATTTTCCATTATTCTATACTGTAGGAGCCAATAATCAGGCTTGGGCACCTTTGAGTTTCTTAGAAATCAACTGGCATTTTTATGACTTCTGAAAGGTCACTTTTAATCCTCGTTGTTAATCTTATTCACATTCTGAAGGAAAATTTCAATTAACAACAGCTAACACAGCTAAAATTAATGTAGAGTTTTGCTAATTATGAATGTAAGTCTTGAAGTATTTCATAAATATTACCAAGCCTTTAAATATCAGAGAGCCTTGTAGACTAGCTAGCTAGCTAACTTTGGAGCAAGCAGGATTAATTTTCTTCTTGTCTTTCTACAGGCATTGTTTTGAAGTATGTTTATTCATGAATGTGATGACAAGAAGATTTTATGCAGAGGGTGTAAATGCTCATTGCTTCGTATTTTGATGATGATGCAAGAAGATAGTTTAACTTTCACTATGACCCCGATTTACAAATCAAAACAGGATGCTTCCCACCAAGCTCCTTAAGTTCTCTACACAAATGAATCCAGCTTATTTCCTATAGGCCACTTCCTGCATTTTTCCAGTTTCCCAGCCTATACTTTCCACTGTGGGTTCACTCTTAGGAAATCTTTCTTGACATGGATTTCTAATGGCTGTTCACTTAAATCTGGGAAAGACTGGTTTTATACCTGCTGTCTATTCTTAGTTTCTTAGTTCTTCCTGTTGCATTCTCCTGAGGTAGCAGGAATATCTATAAGCCAAATAAGAAGTTCTATAGATAACTAAACACTTAACAGTTAACAACCAGTCTTTCCAAAGTACAAGGTCCCCCACTTCCCTGTCAATATGGAAAATTGCAGATCTGGTGATTAACAATAAAAAAAATTATTTAGAATAAATAAAATCCCATTTGCAGCCTTTTTCACAAATGAGAACTGTTTCAAGAAAAAAAGCATGGTGATAACCACAAGCTATCCTTTTTAATATAACATATCTCCTGTAGATTTCAGTAATCTGCTGCACTGATGTCTGTACTGAAGAGTTATGAGCAACTGAAGAACATTCCCTCAGCAGGGTCAGGTTTTGCTTTTGCTTTTTGCACCTGGTCTGGTGCAACAGCAGACTGCTGCAAAGGATGGTCCTGCGATGCACCACCCCAGCTGTGCACTCGCACATCCTTCTGTGTGTTAATGTCATGTAGCCAACCAGCTGATTTTATGGAAATACATATTTTGCTTTTGTGGCTTAGTTTTCTATCAGATCAGCTTGTTGATCCAAATCACCCTATGGCGGCGCAACGGAAACAACAGGAACAAACTGTTTGAAGATGTTCTTCTCAATAAGCAACCCACAGTTAAACCAGATTAGGTGCTTTGAAGTAAATCTCACTCTTGAACTGCTGTGTTGAAAAAGAACAAAATCCTGGAAACCACATCTAATGTGCCTGCTAACTGAAATGTTGTAAATAACATGCACAACTTTAACTGGATATTTAACACTTCTGGAAAAAAAAACAGAACCAGTTGTGATTAGAGGTTGCCTGTAAAAGCCTTACAAGGTGATTAAAGAATAGTTGTGTTGGATCTGACCTGTTTGTTATAATAAGAAGATACGGTCAGCAAAAACAGCTAGGGCAATATATGGCCATGAAATAAATTTTGATGCTTTACAGACCTGTTGTTCCTCTGGCTGTAGTTTGGACTGTGAGATTTTTGTAAATACCATCATGCTGCCTGGGCTGCGATTAAGCAGTGTGCCACCTGCAAAGCAAACATCTTTTTTTTTTTTAACTTGTCATCTGAAAGCAATCATTGCTCTGAAAGTAAATTTGTGTCCCTGATGCCTTCCTCCTTTTCTCTTTTAAGCTTCAGGCATACATAGCTAAGCTGATTGGTTACTTGTTTTTTCCCTTCCCTACTCACTTTTGTTTAGCTTTAATATGGGGTGATGTGTTTTGCCTGCATGCAGCCCATTATCTGTCTCAGGTGTAGGATGGAACTCTCTAACCTGACTGAGAGACCCTAATTTTCAGGGCATATTTATCCATCTAATACTGTTCTGAAGGCAGTGGCCCTTTTTGTGATTGAAATTGCAGCTGAATAGATATCTGGCAGACATGATGATAAAAAGGGCTAGTTAGTGAAATGAAATGCATTAATAGAGAAACCATTACTTAATGTCTTTGTATTAAGTAGAGGCCTGTGAATATGCAAAGCCTCTGGAATTCTGCAGGTAAAAGTGGATACTGGAAACAGCTGAAATGTAATTATCCAGACCCAGCCTCATTTGGTCAGGCAGCAGAAAATGACTGAACAGAAACATTTCTTCATAATCTTTGTGTCTTATTAAAGTAACAACAGCTTTACTGGTGCTAGCTGCTGACATTAATTTTCTTTTTAAACTGGTAAACATCCTTCCTCTTCTTGATCATTTTTTCCTTCAGTTATCAATATACAAAGTGCTGCATACCAAGCCTACCCTCAGAAGGCAAATGTTTTTCCAACTGAAATGTGCACCCATAGGGAAAAGTTGACTTCTGTCTTTGTCAGAATAGTATTGCATATGGCTCTATGCCCCCCTCAAAAGAATTTTTTTTCTTTTGAAAAGTAATATTCAGTTAGTTAAATCATTTCCAAGTGTGCTGAACTGGAGTTTAAAAGGTGAATTTAATCACAGGACTGAGAAGGAATTCTTTAGTACACTTGAGCTCAGATTTTTTTTTTAAGTGAGGAAACAATGATCAGCTGTTCTTTAGAAGGACATATGGGGAAAAAGAAACACTTAAATAGTTGTGTCCTTTAACACCATTTGTTCAGCTGTATGAGTTTACAGAAAGCTTTTAGTTGGTGGGATTTTTAGTCTGTATGAAATCCCTTTAGATATGGCTGAATTATAAAGGCATAGAAAATGTATTTCATGCATCTATACTATTTTTTGTTAAATTCATTTAACTATTGGTTTGTCAATAGGTAAGATGCAGACAGCTCCACTTGTTGGAAAATCTTAGTCAGTTAAAATCCCCCACTGATTCAGACTTCCCAGGTCCCCTGAAGTTCTACCTGTGCCTCCGTAAGAAGGTAAGAGAACTGCATTAATAAGTGAGTAACCGGTGCTTGGCTGTCAACAAATCCTCTGTGCTGAGCTACAGAAGTCCAAGCAGTCTCCCCATGTTGGGGTAGGCAGTAGCTGTGTAACAAGACATCAGCAACTTGGATTTTGAGAAGTCCTAGATACACAAAATTTATTGTTCTCTGGAGAACTGGTAGCAGAAACCTTGAAAAGGGGCTTTTGGGTCAGGGTGTTGGCTGAAAGAGCTGTATTTAAAGAAATTGTCCTCAGTTGTTTGATTTATACTGTGCTCAAAGAAGCAGGGCTGTACATTCTTGTAAATAAACCAAACTGCATCAAAGACGCTTTATTCCTAGCTGGAGTAACCTACATGCCTCTGAGTTGGCCAACTGCCCAGGTCAAGAAAGATCCCTTCCTGCAGAAGGGAAACTGCCAAATGGAGTAGATTTAGGAATTCTGGTAGTTTTTTTATTTTATCAGCTGTGCTAATGACATATTAAGAAAGTTTACTTTTAAGTAATTTTATCTATGCATTTGTACAGTGTCAAACATAAGGAGAGATCATGGTACTCCACCTTGTTAAGTAATCACCGCTGAGATTATTTCACTTTTAAAATATTTGAAACAGAGTTTTCAGAGTTTTCCACTTTGATTCTAGCTAATTTTCAAAGTGCCTTTACTAAACGTAACAATTACATGTTTTGTGACTATCACACACAATTAAGTGGTATTTTCAAATCTGAAAATGTTTGCTGTGCTACAGTCTCCTTCAAATATGATCTTGCCGATGAAAAGTGGCTAGGTAAACTGGTAAGTAGGAAGATGCCATTTTTTGGTCCTCCTGTATATTCTCTTCTGTATTTCCTGATGCTAATGGCAAAAATAAGTCCTTGCTACTGTCAGCACTCCAGACAGGGGAAAGGAGCTGTGAGTACACCTTCATATAAATCATTTGCTGAAGCTTTTATTTCAGTTGCAGTAGTATAGATAAGAGCAAAGTGGCCTTGTCAAGCATTAGAAATGTGTCAGAAAGCAGGAGGTTAAAAACACCTTGTCTTAATCTTATATTAACAATGACCAGTGAACACGTATTCAAACATGACGTTCATATCTGAGGCCAATTTACAATCCTGGGGTTGTGCAGATGTAAGTAATGCTTGGTTTCAACTGCAGGATGTTTATGACTGATGTGGAAGTGCCAAGTTGGTTCTCCAGTTCCAGGCTGGGTTTGCAGTTAGGAAAACAGAGCCCATTTGATTTAAAGAAGAGGGAACCTCCAAAAGTTCCCTGAAGAGCAACTACAGAGTTGTTTTTTCGGAGTGGGACCAAGCTTTCAGGATAGGGAGTGCTTTCTTTTCTTTGGCATAGTGCCTGGTCCTGCGCTCCTACAGTAACATTGGCAGTGAGAGATCACCTCTCTGGATTTAAGCCACATCCTCATAACTCTCACCTCAGGTGCATTTTGAGGCGTAAGGCCAGTAAAAACTTAAGCGTCTTCTGCCTGTGTGTTTGTGCTCCAGAAACATGAGAACTGCATGTGGCGCTTCATAATGTAGGATATGAACAATGAGATTATTTTTAGTTTTGGGAGATTTTTTAAGGATTTAAAAAAAAAAGATCTCTGAACAACTTACTGGGTAGTAAACAGCTGATAGATATAATCATCGTTTTAGCTCCTGGCAAGGAGAATTAAGCTAGTTTTGGTGCATAAGTAAACAGTAGTGAAAACATTTAGTGAGAAAAGTCCATACGTGCTGAAGTAGGACACCTTGATACAGATGGTTGACTCATCAGTGTGACATATTCTGTTTTAAATATGGAAAGCTCATATGTCACTTTTGTATCTCAGCAAGAGCAACAAGGGATTTATTTTATCTTCCAAGTTTGACTTATAAACCAGACAGGGATCTGGACTAACTCTCCATGTGGGTGAAAATACTGATATGCTGTGCAGCTTCTCTCTCAATCCTCACTGCTGGCCAAGGCCTCTCCTTGCAGATGCATCAGTAGTGCTGGGAGATTCCTGGACCAGGCCTGGGCCTTCCTCTTACGCTGCCAAATGCATCTCCATTACCAGTCATCAGCTGAGTTTCTCCACCAAATTTTTGCTTATAACTTCCATTCTGATTTGTGAATGGCGTTAATTCAGCTGCTAGTCCTTTTCTCTCCCTCATCCCCTGGGAAGTCACTGGAGTCCCGAAGGTCTAATCCTGCCTTCAGTGATGTAGCTCCTCACCGCGAGCGTCAGACCAAGACTGGCAGCTGCGGGAGGCAGATTTTCAGGAGGCCCAAAAGGTAGGCTGCGTTCTACCTACCTGCAACTGAGTCTGATGGTCACTCGCCACAAGTTGTTGTTTCTGTACTAGCGTGAGGCTTGGAGGAAGACAGCTATGAATGCCCTGGCCTGAAGTTGTAGTTTGACTAACAGTGGATGAATTCAAGAGAACAGGAAAGCCTCTTCCAATCTGTTCAAAGCTAGCTTTTGCAACAGCTGAGTACCTTTCAAAACAAAACAAAATACAAAAGTGGCCAGCAGTAAGACAGCAGTTCATGTAACTGAACAAGCAATGTAAATATTCTTATATACTGTCTCTCCTTTTCCTCCCAACAGTAAAAATGTATTTGGGGGAGTTTTTCTCATGAGAGGTTTTCCAAAGCTATTTCATGTCATGTCAGGCTCACTGCCCCTCTGCTGCTGCATGTCTGGGCATGCAGGGAAATGCACTGAGCTGCCAGTTCACTCAAGATCTTGTCAGCGAGGCTTTCATCTCCCAAGTTCCCTTCCCCATTTGATGAAAACCCCTGGATCACGTACATGTCTGGCTTGTCGGGCTTCCTCTGAACATAGAACTGCAATGCTACTGCCTGAAGTGCAGCATTCCGAAACCTCCTGTTCAGAGATCCCCCCCGCTTCGAACTGATTTCCAGTTTGGAGTTTGAGGGATGGGAATGTTCAGTAAACAAATGAAGGAAGCGTGTTTTACATCGGTACTTTACTCTTAGATGACATGCATGCCCTCAAAACTGGACAGAATCCCTAGAAAAAAGTCACATCACTCTTGTCCAACTTTTCCAGCTGTATTTTCCATTTCTGGTGCTCTTTTTAGCTCTTTTCGGCTTCAAGAATGAAGCCCCAAGTCTCCTCTTTTCTTCCTCAATCTAATTTCTAGGAAGAAAAATTACTAAAAGGCAAAAATATCTGAACAGGTGAGACATACAAGGTTGATTATAACATTATTGCTTTGCCGTGAGTTTTCAGATAGTTCTTTGCTAGTCAGGTTTTTGCTCTGTTCTAATCCACCATGATTGCTACAAATACTAATATTAAAAAACTGGAGACACTCTATAATCACATACCCTCCTGTCTCATGATCAGGTACTGTGTATCTTCTTTACTTAGTCACCTGCAGGTAGTCTCCTTGTGCTGGGTGCTATCCAAGTACACAGCAGGAGGCCGTACATATTTATAGGTCATTAACGAACTCCTAACAGTGCAGTCGGTATTTATGAAAATGTATTTATTCAACTGGACAGTAACATTCTTTTAATAATTGGCCAGCCTCAAGGACTAGGTTGTGTTTGATGTTCAAATGCTCTTCAGTCTATATAGCATGTAGAAAACATATCATAAATTGCCTTTGTTCCAACAATTCAAATTCTTAAGAAACTAAGAATAGAGTCTTCAGCCTAGATTTCATTTAAATATGCCTTGTAAATCCCCTGTGAAGATATTGCTGTTTGAACAACAGCTCTTTGCCATCAAATGCATTAATACATGTTTACACTGATGGTAAAGTGTTAGTCAGTGAGAAGATCCCTCTAATAGCAATCAGTTAGAAATGAGCTAGCGATAACATTATTTTACAGTATTGAAGATAGCACAGACATAATCCAGTGCAGAACCTGCCCAAAGAAAACCAGGCGGCATTTAGCTTGTTTTAAATTTGTGAGAAAATGTTTGCAGGCCAATCTTCTCAAGCTTTCTGTTCTGCAGCCAGTGGAGGCACCTGGGGTACAGGTCACAGTAGAAAAGTGGCAGTGCCTCGCAGGGTGCTCTGTTGCTGAGCTCGCAGTCCCGCTTCTGAGCCTCCCTGCCCTTCCTGCGAAAGCATGTGGGTGGTCCTGCCTGTACGTGCCCCCACTGAGCAAAGTCTTCTGGAATTTTGTTTCTTGCTCAGGCATAAACAAGTCCAAGTTAGCATCTAACAGGTTGTGATGGCAAGGACTGTGCAAAGAAGTCCACAACTTAGTAAGATACAGTGCTCTGGAGCACTTGGGTACAAGTGTGGCATTTCACTAGATTTCATTGCTTCATGGTTTCAGAGCCAACTTTAAATGTAATGGATCTAACTAGACAGATGTAGCTTGCATTCTGTTTTCATTCTTGGATGAATTGGGGAGAACCGTAAGCCAGAAATGTATAAATGCTTTATCTATGAATGCCTGTCACAAGGTTTGAGCTCCCTGGATAGCAGGTATTATGGAAAGTATTACCATCTATGCCAAACTTAAAAACCTTCTGGCATTCACAGATTCCTAATCAGAAACTCTCCTGCGCACCAGTGAGTTAGATGTGATGACAATCTCCTGGCTGCCACTGGAAGTACAAACCATCTAGCGTAAGCAGGGTCTACAACCTCTGCCAGGATTAGAACAGGCATTTCCATAAACTTGGCTGATTTCTCAGGCACAAGGTAAACAGAGAACACAGCTTTAGCCCCTTTGCAACTGTCTTTATAGAGGCTTGGAGATGGCTGCTGCCAAGTATTTCCAGATTTTTCTTCCATTTTCCCTCTCCCAACTGCTCACCCAGCTTTGCTGAGTACATATGACCACTACTTCCTGGAACTTTGTGTTTTTCTCCCTAACTGACCCCGTGTCTCTGTTTGCCTCACGTTTACTATGTTCTAAAATCACCACTGATTATTTGATTCTCTTTGTGTGGCTCTTCAGTCATGGACTGAAGTAATGGACATTTATTATATACACACTTGTGAATGAACCAAAGTTCTCTCTAATTAGACAAAAAAACCTACTGTTCTAATCACTATTTATCTTGTGAATTACAGCTCTGTGGAAACATTTTCTTTTCACCATCTGGCTTTATGTATTTTTTTTAATGAGTTGATGAGTATTTATATACTTTACAAGGAACAGATAGGGAAGAATTTGTTCCATTAGGAACTGAAACAAAGATTTTTCAAAACTGAATTTATATAAAGTTCATGGCATTAAACATTGACAACATTTGACAACAAGTTGTCAAAGTACTAATGACAGGCAGTTTTGGTGGTGGTTTCATGACATGGGGCTTCCACCTCATTTTACTAAATGAGCATGTATCAAGAAAGCTGCACATTTTTCCTAGTGATGCTGTTTGAATTGAATCACTATGTAGCAATGGAAGCATTTTTATTACAAACAGCACCTTAACTGGTATTTTTGTCCTTATGATTTCAGTATTGTAATATTAAAATTGCAAGTACAGATTCTTGCTATTGAATAGTATCATTCCGATGACAGCTATACAGGGAGGAGGATGCTATTAAAATACAAAGATTATAGGAACTAGCAATCATCTGAACTCAGCAGGTGATGAGAAAATGAGAGGATCTGGAAATACTTGATATAAAAGGAAACCTTTTTGAAAGGAGCAAATGTGAATACCACCTTTGCATGTCTACCTTTTGTTTTCCTAAAATGCCTGTCACTCTGTCTCTAAAAAAACCCACAATTTATTGTTTTTGTATATATGAAAATTAAAGGCAGCACTAAATTTTTAACTCAAAGCCCCTTGAAGTTAAAAGAAATCTTTTTACTGAATTAGTGGCTGTATCTGATTTTTTATGGGGTAGGTGTTATCAGCTGGCACTGTGCCACTGAAAGGGATCTGCAACTTCATATTATCCTGAACCAATCTAGGTCAAATATGGAATAATTCTTCATATTTTTGAGAGGCCTAAAACATCATCCTTAAATCATTGCAAAGAAGAGGCTTAAAAAGAGGCTTATTAGAAAATATGTATTACCAAATTTCTGCTTTGTAAAGTGATAACTTAAACAATGTCTAACTATTGGCCATTAAAAGCTGTGAAAGCAGGCCTTTGCTGTATGGACAGAAAGAGCCATTTCAGTGGGTCTTTTTTACTTAAAAAGATTTGCTGCTAGTTTTGGAAACTTCAGTCCTAAAACCACCAATAAAATTCCAGCTGGACTGAACAGCCAGTAATGGATATATTTGGTAACCAGAACAACAGGACAAGTAAAACAGGTACAGCTGAAACTGAAAGAGAGAAAAGGCTAGAGAATATTATGCGAGCACTGTGTATTAGACATTATTTCTAGGGTCAGATGATAACTAATTTTAGTTTCTTTTCACTTATAATATCAGTCTATTCATTTCTCTTGTCCAATAATTTCTTGTCTCCTTCTGTCATCACTCTGTACTCCTCATCTTGATTCTTCCTGGAAGAATTCCCTGTTCTTGGAGATCACATTGATAATATTGGACAGAACAAATCTCAAGATATTTTGTTCCTTCAAAACGATTTCTATCATTAATGTCTACTCTAGCACTTAAGCAGCATGGCTCTAATCAGGAAGTTTCAAGATATGATGGTTTGACCTTGAGAAATTCCCGTCTCCCTTTGCTTCTGGCCACTGGTTTCCACATTTTGTATGACAGCTCAGTGCTCCTTCACTAATGGTACTATGCCCATTTGTGAGGCTGCCCTGTTGAACAGATCACTGAAATAATACAGGTTAAAAATAACCTTTCAGGGATCTAGGCCACAGCCCCACCTGACACTTGTTTGTAGTGGCATAATTGGGAGTGGCAAACTCTTTCACTGAAAGGGAATGTGAAAACACAGGTAGGAATGTAAACAAGCTTTACTGGTGAAACCAGTGGATGGTGAAGCTGTATCAGAGTCAGCAGCCTCTTTCTAGCTTCAGTTTCCTCTAGAAAACAAATTCTGTTTTCTTGCTATCAATTTCAAAACATCCACAAGGAATTAATCTAATCATCCTTCATGAGAGAAATCTGCCTAGCAGTACCTTGTTATGATTCTGTGACAGTAGAACTAGGATTTGTCCACTAAATCTTAAGTTTCAGAGGATGGTACATCTATTAGGTTTAGACTTTTACACATGCTAGACTTAATCAGCAATATGTCATAGCTGTGACATTCAAGTTACAACACCTTTGTCAATAGTTAATAGCTGCTTTAGGCATTAAATACAGTTACTCTTGGTTTGACCTGCTATCCCAACAGACATGAGTTTCCACTTAGTCTGTTAATCGCAGAAGTAACCCCTGCTTCCACTGTTAAGTAAATCACAAGACCTGCAGCTAGCGCAACCCAAAGGAAGAGTCCAAGATTCAAGCCTCTGCTATTTTCCTCTTTATTTCCACTTATTGGGAATACCAGCAGTTCAAAAAACCTATATACTTTTGGAGTCTACTGCATCTAGTAAAGATAACTTAAGACTCAGCAGCCACTGTTAAAGAAATTCTGCCAGATACTGGCTTAAATTTAAATGGGGAGGTGTGATGAGGTCCAGCAAGTCAAACAAAGAGTTTTTTATAGACTACAGCCCTTCTTTATGCATTATTGCGTATTCATACAACATTTCAAAGATTTAGCCCATCAGCGCACAGGCTGGATGACACTGTAATTGTGATGGGGGAGGAAGGGAATTCAGTACATAGGATCCAGTGACAGCTCAAATGACATGAGGTATGCATAGCACCAGCCAATGCTAAAGCTAAGGGTAGGGGGTTACAGCCTTCTAAGCTCCTGGTAAAGCCACCTATGACTCAGAAATATTTTTAAAATACAACTTGGTACTGCAAAATAAATTGTAGATAACAAGGTTGTGACACAGTACATAGGATCTCTTATGTGGAGATTCAATAAGAAGTTAGGTAGAGTCCAATAAAACAACAGCTCTCAGTAGTGTACAAAGAATGAACACCAAGGAAATCTGATGCCAGTATGGGTCTTGTCTGCAGTCCTTTTGATGCAAATGTTGGCTCTGTCTATCAGGGTTGCACTGATGTAAAAAAAAAAAAAAAAAAAAAAAAAGTAATTGGCTCAAAATTCAATTATAGGCATTCTTAATTTGATTCACACTAAATTTATTAGTTTAACTTAATGATAAAGAATCAGAACTGTTATTAGTAATGAAAAACTATATTAGTTTGAAGTCACACCATTAGTCAAACTCATGCAATTCTAAAAACTACCAAATTCTCCAGCAATACATTTATTTTGTATATAATTTAGTTGTATTTATGCATATATTGTATAATTGTTAATCTTTTAACTTTTACAAAATGATAGAATAAGTTACGTTTAGAGATTAGACTGATTCAGTTCCCATTAAATAGAAGGTATAACCCCTATTTTACACAATATATGTGGTATTAGACTTTCTTTCAAAAAATTTGAACCTGGCCTCTGGGTTGGCACTATGATACACAGTATTATTTTTATTTGGGTGAATAGCCCAGATAACATCAGCAGCATCACTAATATGTTTAGTGTATATGCACATGTAAGCATCTAATACCCAACTGTAAAACCTACAAGTCTATTACTTATTTAGAGCTTGAATATTTACTGATCCACTCTTCAACTGATAAAACAGAAAAGGTATTACTTGGCATTTTACAGCTGTAGGCCTCCAAACTGAATTATATTACAGGATGATTGCCCATTAAACAACCATCTGTAATATGCTGAGGGAAAAAGCCAAGTTATTACAGAGAAGTGCAATCTGAGTGAGATGCTGGAAATCTCATGTTGTCAGTATTAAAATGACATGTGAGATTCTAAGTCAGAAAAATGACTACTTTTTAATATATCAGTATTGTGTCAAATATAAGGAATTTCACAATACACCTCATCTTAATAAAATGAAATTAAAAAAATAAAATTGATCAACAAAATTAAAAATTCTGATTAACCTACAAGTGATCCTAACTTGATCACTTCTGAAATAAAAAGTAGAAAAGTGGGCAAATCATATATAGCTACTGCTTTTAAAAAGCTATTTTCGCAGAACTGAAAATAATAATTACTCATTTGAGTCTAAAGACCCTTGAGAAAAGGACCCAAACAGAAAAATATAAATGATAATTAGGAGCTGCTAATGGACATTCAATCAATTAAGCCCCAAAATGCAATCAAGATAAAAGACCAAACTAGTTGAAATGCCATACTAGTGTAGTGGGAGAGTGAAAATAATTGTAACAGTCTAGACAGTGCATTTTATCGGTAAGAAAGGAGAAGATGATATTGCTTATGTAAATCTAGGAACTGAAGAAACAGTTATATGAGAATTTAAAAGCCATAATGAGAAATCTTTGGCCAACAGAAAGGAACAGGAAGTTAAACACCACTAGGTTCAAGGAGAATTCTAAAAATGATATTACTAGAGAGAAGTGTAAGAATTGTCAATAATAATACTTTTAAAAAGGCTAAAGTATTCAATAAATATCTTTGCATTTTGGGGAAATAGATGAGTTTTATCGTATGGGACAAAGATGAAATACTTTCTATTAACAGTATATTTTAAGAAGAATTTAAACAGCAGTAGTAAAGCTAGGTAATTTTTAATCAGCAAGCTAGGATAATTTGTATACAGCTTTTTAAAAGAGCTTTTCAGAGCATCTTTTGATCTCTGATTATGATTTTCACTAAATCTTGGAACACTAGGAAAGTTCCAAAGAACTGGAAGAAATGTAATATTGTAACAATATTAAAAGAAAGTAAAAGGGATGACCAAAGCTCATTAGAGGCCTGTCATCTCAGTCTCCATCCTCAGCAAAATATCTGAATGGCTCATATAGGATCGTATTAATAAAGATGTGTGTATAATTACTGTTTCAGAAAACAGATTTCCAGAAAAAAGATCTGGTGATGCTACTGTGGTATCTGTTTTTTATGCAAATGTTTATTTGATAAAAGTAATAGGGTTCATGTTATATCCTTAAGTTTTGTTTGGGCATTTGACTTGGTAGAGTAAAACATTCTGATTAGAAAAAGGTGGAATGATAAAAAATCAAAATGGCAAACAGTGCAAAAAATGGACTGTGAGTAATTGGCAAGCGTCAAAACATAGAAGAGGAACGATCAGCAACACCAGTGTCTGTGATTCAGGTCCTCCAGGGGATCAGTTTTAGACCCTCTGCTATGCATTTTCATCAGTGATCCTGAAGAAGATGTACAGAATTATCACTAAGTAACATTAGCAGGTTATGTAAGAATTGGGGAAATGGTAAATAACGGATGCTGAAGTCACTTACAAAGTGACTTGGAGCTCTTGCTGAACAGGGTGCAACTAAAATACATATATATACACATCTCAATATGGCCAAATGTAAAATCCTAATCCAGGACTAAAAGCACAGGCCATGCCCGCATCATAAGCACTTTTAACATGCAATAAAATACACTATGAAACGTATATGGGATTCAGCTTAGATAGACAGGTTGTGAGGTTTTGGTGTGACACGTTCAGAAGGGCTAGCACAGTCTTTAAATATGTAAACAGAAGAGAAGTGAGTCAGAGGAGAAGCTGCACTGCCTCTGATCAAGTGTCACTGGAGAACAGTGTCAATATTCACAATTCAAATGGAGGGTGTTACAACGAACGGTGTTCAAAAAAGACTTGCAGGAATGATTAAAGCATTAGAAGAGACGCCTTCCAGAGCGGAGGCGGCTCCGTCTACTCAGCCTGGAGCCGGGACTGCGAGAGCCGCCCGTGCGCCGGGCCCAGCCACCAGCACCTACGCGGAGAGGTTTATTCGCGGCGAGCGGGCAAGGCCTCGCGCCCGAAAGTGAAATCCGGGAGGTCTTAGGGCAGCGAGCAAGGCCCAACTCTGGCCGCGCCACCACCAGCCTCCGGAACGCTCTGCAGAGGGTTGCGACGCTCCCAGCACTAGTTTTGGGGTGATGCTGTGAGGGGACGCGCGTCCAGAGCCGCCCCTCGGTGCGGGGATGAGCGCGGGGGCCCGCGTGGCACCTGGGGGAGGCCGCACAGAGGGTCACGGCCTCCACAGCCCTTGGTTTGGGGGGGGGGGGGTTGTTTTTCCTCTGATACTTAGTTTGGACGAAGGGAGGCCGCAAACTGAGCGCCCAGGCGCCGCGCTCGAGAAAGCGCTGCAGTATCGGCAGCGGCTCTGCGGCCGCCTTCGGGCTGACGGAGAGGAGACGCCCCCGGCGGCCGCAGGCACCGGCCGCTCCCTCCCGCGGGGTCGCCACGAGCCATCCTGGCCCGAGCGGCCCGCTCCGCGCCGCCCCCTCGCTGCCGGGCCCCGTCCCGTCCCGCTCCGCCCCGGGGCGTCGCGCCGCGCCGCGCTCCCTGCTGCCCGCGGCCCTTTCCGGTGCCCCCCCGCCGCCGCTGCCACATCCTCCGCTGACATCAGCCCGCGCCGCCATATTGGAGGAGAAGCGCCGCCGCCAGCTCGGCCGCCGCAGGGGGGACGCCGGCCCCCCGCTTCCTCCTCCTCCTCCTCCTCCTCCTCCTCCTCCTCCCCCCCCCCGCCGCGGCCGGGCCCCGCTCCCCATGCCTCCCGCCGGCCCGCCGCAGCCCCGGCGCGCCTAGGGCAGGGGCGGGAGCGGCCCCCGTCGCTTCTCCTCCTCCTCCTCCTCCTTCTCCTCCCCCCGCGCCGCGCCGCCGCCGAGCGCCTCTGCCCTGCCGCCGCCGCCAGCCATGACTTCCCTGACCCAGCGCAGCTCCGGCCTGGTGCAGCGCCGCACCGAGGCCTCCCGCAGCGCCGCCGCCGACAAGGAGCGAGGGGCCGGCGGCGGCCCGGAGGACGAAGGCCGCCGGGACGAGCCGGGCGACGACGAGAAGGGCGACTCCAAGGAAACGCGGCTCACCCTCATGGAGGAGGTGCTGCTCCTGGGCCTCAAGGACCGTGAGGTGCGGCCGGCGGGGGCCGGGAGGTGGCCGGGGCACCGGGCATGGGCTGCCTGAGGGGTGCGAGTAGCTGAGGGGGCGCTGGAGGTGGGGGGGGGGGTGGGCGCTGGGGAGAGGGTGCTTGAGGGGGGCACTGGAGGTGGGGGGGGACCCTGGGGAGAGGGTGCCTGAGGGGGGCACTGGAGGTGGGGGGGGGACCCTGGGGAGAGGGTGCCTGAGGGGGGCACTGGAGGTGGGGGGGGGACCCTGGGGAGAGGGTGCCTGAGGGGGGCACTGGAGGTGGGGGGGGGACCCTGGGGAGAGGGTGCCTGAGGGGGGCACTGGAGGTGGGGGGGGGACCCTGGGGAGAGGGTGCCTGAGGGGGGCACTGGAGGTGGGGGGGGACCCTGGGGAGAGGGTGCCTGAGGGGGGCACTGGAGGTGGGGGGGGACCCTGGGGAGAGGGTGCCTGAGGGGGGCACTGGAGGTGGTGGTGGGGGCACTGAGGAGAGGGTGCTGGTGGGGGCACTGGAGGTGGGGGGACACTGGGGAGAGGGTGCTGGTGGGGGCACTGGTACTTTGAGAGCTTATAGAGGGCATTTATGGGGAGGGGGGAACTCTTGGGAGGGTGTTAGCAGTGTGGAGGGGATGTGTAGGGTGCAGGTGGGATGGGGGCGAGGACACTGCTGGGTCAGGAACGGTGTTGTTATGGGGTTAGGCTGGGACAGAGGCGGTGCTGGGGATGGGGACAGTGATGTTGCTGGAGGTAGGGGCACATGCTAGAACAGGCTTGGCATTTTGGGGGAGTGGGAAAGGCGCTGGGATTTGGGGGAATAGGGAGGGCTGAGACTTTGGCTGCCCTTCAGATGAGGGATTTGCAGAGGGGGTCTGATGTTTGTAGCATCTCAAGAAAGGGAACTTCGGTTTGGGGGAAGACAGGTTCCTAGAGAGGAGGGCGAGGACCTCCAGACAATATTGGTGATTGACTTGGAGGCTTGGCTAGACCTGTGATATTTATACTCCTCCTGCAACTTACTTGTGGTTCTTGTGTGGGAGACTTGTCCACTTTTGTGTGTTTAGTCAGACACAACTATATTGTATTTATAGGATTCCCAGATACTTTTGGATGCTTAGCAACATTAAAGTCTTTAATAAGACTTTCCAGTCTTCCGGTCTAACGCACGTGAAAAATGTGTTTGTACCTCTTTCAAAGTTCGGGGAGATATATTTGACAAAAATGGGACTTGAACAATAAGAAGTGTATCTAAATGTGGAAATAGCATTATTACATAATTTTTATTGAATTTATAGCTTAATTGTTTGTCACAGAGCTGTGAATAACATTCATTGAGGGAGGTGTATTTCTACCTGTGTGTTGGATCTTTGCTTCTCTTGGAAGAGGTAACCAGTATAAGAAGCATGCCCACTATAGGAAGCCAGTCCTGTCAGAGGAAACTGTTTGGTTTGATACAGTGCATGGTGAAGTAGATCTCTATCTTAGGTATGAGTTCTAATATGAATGTGATTAAGGGACCTGCTCCTTTTTTTTTTTTTTTTTTTTGAGCAACCTAATGAAGACAGTTTGTTGGCATGGGTGGAAAGGAGGTATCTTAAAACTGTGCATGTTCATGAGTGCGGTGTAATGGGAAATAAAGCTGCTAAGTTACGTGTTCTTTGACAGTGCATTGCATCTAAAATAAGTTTGCTGGTTAATAATGGATAGGTTGAGGAATGCTTTTTCTGTTTGGCGTTCTATTATTAATATGTGTAGGTGTACCTATATCTATTTATCTGCCAAAATAACATATTTTATAACATATTTTATTTCTCTCTCAGACTATGCTTTTAGGCCATATTCTTGTAATCCCATTTTTTCAGACAGACCTTGGCATGACATCCTAATAAAGTCAACAGATATTCAGTGATGTGTGCTTCCACCTGTTGAATCTGATGATAAATTCTAAGGCTTATGCATGTGCGCATTCCTTTTTGTGCTCAACTGAATAGTTGCACTAAAGTAAGTTAGGCATGACAAGACAGGACAGACATTTGGATCAGATATCTGGACAGAATCAGGATTGCTTTGGAGATCCTGCCTTGTGGAAGATGGGATAGACTGGATGATCTTTCAGTTCCCCCCCCCCCCCCCCCAATCCCCATGATTATGTGCTAAATTGGCTGAATTTGGCATTAGACTGCAAGGATTTCAAGCTAGGGAGTGTTCTGTCTCCCAAGAAAGAACATGATAGACTGCAATTGTTCCTAGTATATAAAAAGTTAATAATTAAAAGGGGGCATAAACAAATCTTGCTTTGCACTGGTGTACATCAAACTTACAAATCATCCAATTTTACCAAGTCTAACAATGGCATGTACTAAAGATAATCTTAGATTTCTTTGTATGGAAAAAATAACTAAATGAGTACGATGGCACAGATATTCATGACTCTTCTGGAGATCTTGCAGTGGAGAGACCAGACAGAAAGAATGATAACGTCATCTCTAGGAGAGGGGTCTTATGTGCACAAATTATAGCACACATATTTTCTGAGGTTTCTTAGACAAGAATTACTAGGGTTTGTATTTTGATTTTGTGTCTACCTGTGCCCCTCTCTTTTATACTAATCAAATCTCTTTGTCTTCAGGTTTTCTTTTTTTTTTTTAACCTGAAAATAAAACTATGAATTCATTTTAAAAGATGAATCTTTTTGTTCTCTATTGTTCTAATGATAAGTAAGCAAAATAAATTAATTTTATGCATTTGGCAATACTTCTTATAAAGTTTTTACCTCCAGTAGATTTGATTTCCCCTGACATTTATGTGAGACTTTCTAATAACAGCAAGCAGAGGAAAACAATGTGAAGTATAATAGTGAAACTGCATAAAGTGTAAGGGAGAGACAAGTATGTGAACTGTGAACTCAATTGAAAGCCAGTAAATTTAAAGCTGACAGTCCTATCTGTTTATTTCAACAGAATAAAATAATTTAGTGTTGAGTTTAAAAATAAAAAATTCCATGAGTCTGTATTGTCATAAGAGCCTCTTTCCCTAAAAACCCTAGCTTTGCTCTCAAAAAAGGTCATTGATAACTGCCTTTTGTAACTTAGAACAAGTTTCTCCCTCCAAAAATTCAAAGCTAATATTCAACATCAGTCGATATAGCTTTACACCATATAAACTGTATATGAAAATGGCTTGCATTTGAGTAGATACCATTTATAATTGTAAGTGTAGAGGCCAGAGCCTTTACTCTTAGGAGAGAATTTTTCAAGAAGATTCAGACAGAGATGGGATTGATTGAATCCCACGTTTCTAGGAGGTTGCTAGGTATTTAGGTATTTATATCATGCTTTCAGAATATTTCAATGACTGAACCATAGCAAAACTTTTGAGTTGTTGCCCAGTTGTTACTGCAGCATTGGTTCAGTGATGTGAATGTCCAGCTATCTTAAAACAAACACAGTGCTCCTCAGTCCCATTCTTACCGCTTGAACACAGTTAACTGTGTTTGTATGGTTAATGCTTTTTCTTTCTTTGACTTTATTAAAATGTCATTTATGTATGCCAGCTGTTTGCTCTTTTTTTCCACTGATTGTTCCTCTTCCGTTTGTATGTTCTATGTATACAGAGCTATTTCTGTATTCTGAGGTCAAGATAGGTTATGAGGAGTATATGCTGAAATACGTATGTACTTGCGTAAACACGATGCTTTCTCATATATAAGATAATGGTTGTACTTGATGCAAATGCAGCTTGTTCAAGTGTAATCAAACACATGACTGAGGAGAACTTGCATTTTTGTTTACTTGCAATGGTAGTGCATTTTGTGGTAACTATGAGTGTGGAATGATAGATTAAAAAACATCTGATTTTGGCATACGTTGTAGTGATGTAGAAAAAGGGGCTTTACAGATTAACAGTACACCTCATGTCAAACGACAAAAGAGGAGGGCTAAAGGAGAATGCATGCATATGCTCGTGTGTTTATATTTGAACTAATATGCAGAATTTTCAGTGCAATTGTTTAATTACTGCAGTATCTCTACTCTGCTGTTGACTAGTTTTCCATTATGGGCATACTTACACTTCCTGGAAAAATAGTCATTAAATAGATGTCTTTCTTTTGAATATATACATTATGAAATTCTGAAGTCTTTTGAAACCTTCTGATAAATTCAGATGTCCTTAATGTACAAGGCTGGTAGTTTAGTTACATATTTCAATTAATAATATCTTGATATGCTCTCAGAACAATAAAGATTAACTGTAATTGACAGATGTGGTGTCCTTGGGAGAGTAGGTAAGATACTGGAGCAAAATACATTACTAGGATAGTTCAGGGAACATCACAAGAACACCTGCAACTAACTCATTTGGAAACTCTTCAGAAACAAAGCTGGTAAAGGGAGTCCTATTCATCCATTTCAAGTAGAGCAATAGCCTGTTGCTATAGAAATAAAAAAAAAAATCACCGAAATACTTTGCTGTATTAAGTTAAAAATAATACTGCAATAGGGTAGATCAAAGCCACAATAAAAGAGGGGAGGTTGGTCTCTAGAACTACTGAAGTATCTGAGGTTATCACTCCCAAAAAGGATGGAGTGATAAATATTAAAAGCTAGCTTATTTTAAAAACTGCAGCTAAAAGATGAGCACAGGCCGGTTTGTTCATTACAGCTTTTCCAGACATCTTGTATCTCAGTCTCATAGAAAACTGAACGGTTGCTAGCTGGCTGTGCTCTGTAACTGTTGCTCCATTAACAGTTTTTTGTGCATGTGATTCATTTTCTCTTGGAGGTCACTTGGTAGAAGTTGGGGACCTATTCAAACAGAGCAATGCACACAGCTGCTGCCATACTTTACACAAATGTGCCACCACTAAACAAATTGCAGCAGACTACAGAGACATAGCACCTACTTCTGTAGTTCAGATAAAGTACTTATTTGATCTGTAACTAATTTCTGATTTGCTGAAAGAAAGCTAGTGTAAAGTATGATGAAATAATAGTCATGTACTGCAATCTGCTACATCAGTAAATATTTCTGTTTTTATTTAGCCTTTGCTGAAGACTGAAATATCGTTTGTGAGAGAAAAGTAATAGTAAATCACTGTGAAGTACAGAAGCTCTCTTGGGTCTTGACTACTTGTGTTCAGCCTTTGAAAACTTAATCTATTGATGAAGTTTTAAGGCAGTTTTAGTGTTACAGTGTAGCTTTCTGCCTAATTAATTTATGTGAAGGTCTCGAGTTTGTGATATTTTTAATTGTATCAAGATAAACAAGCTATTAGGGAGCTGGTTTGCCTGCTTCAAATGTATAGTTTTGTGTTGATCAAATTAGTGCTAAAATGTGGTTCCTTCTTTATTGTTCTGACAAATCTGAGTAGTAGGCCTTGTTGCTGAATTTTGTATTTTAATCCTAAAGAGAGATTTTTTGTTGTTTTTTGAGAAGTGAAGGAAGAATTTTAAAACTATTTAAAATATAGGTGGTGATTCTCTGAACTTAAGATTTGGCCTTGTGAAATTTTAATTAGGATACAGAAGCCTGTCTTTTTGCGTGTGTAACAAGTAATCTAGTTTTGAGAAGTCATCTTGGTATCTGAATGTCAACTTGAACGCTCCCGAGTTTTGCTGGAAATTTTCTGGGACAAATAAGTGAAATATGAAGAGGCGTTTACTGGGAATTTGCATTTCAGTTGAAGAATGATGTACGAACGTGTTGAATCCTTGACAAAGATGTGCTTTTTCTCAAATGTACAGGGCCTAGTAGCAATGAAGTGAGTAATGCCTGTGGTTAAAAATTATTTCTTTCATAGTTGCCTGCCTTTTTGGTCCTTTTTTATTTCATGTCCATACATGAATTATAGACTGGCGGAAGATATGGGGTGTGGGGGAAGGAGTAACCAAGTTCGGTGTACTGTGGGATGCAGTAAAGTGCCTCCTTACTAGGCTTCTGAGTAAATCCTTCTCTGGATTCTTTGGAGGATGTGTTGATTTGGAAGCAGCATATCGATCCGATTTGGCTTCATACGTTCAAATGGTGTTTATTTTTTTTAATGGTTCTGAATGCAGCCAATGTGGATATCTGTGTTCTTACAGTATCGTTAATCTGTAATCTGTATCGCTTATTCATGAATAACTTGGCATGTAGTGTAGTTCCTTCTTTTATATCAAGCTCTCTAGTGTAGGAAAGTCGAACAAAAACTCTTTGTCAAAGCATTCCTAGTGACACTTCTGTCTTTCTAAATGCTTTTAAAAACAGTGCAGTAACTCTTCTTCCTCTCCTGTAGCAAGCTATCTTTATTAAAATTTTTGCCTGAAGTATATCTGGGAAAGTATTACTGATTAATCACTGGGAGGGGAGTAATCAGGGAACTGAAAATTAAAATTTTAGATAAAGAAAAAACATGGTATTTCTTATGTTTTAGGGAGGTTTTGATGCTAAAATGGTTCAAGTACTGCTGCTTTTATCTCAGTTAAATTACCTGTAATAGGGCTTCTTTGCATGGTTGAATTGACCAGCATGACTGTTGCAACCAGTATATTGTAGAATGATTTTGACACTCACAGAGGAAATAATTATTACAGCACATGGTCATTTCTGTGTTGTGTTATTGGGGGAAGGTGAAGCTGGTCTGGAGTAATGATGTGGCTCAGTTTCATAGACAGTATTCTCGATCTCTTTTGTCATAACTCTTAATAAAGAAAAAACATGAAATAACAATCAACCTATCCTGTGACGCATAACTAGATTTTTTTCATGGCTAACCTGCTTGCCAACAGGTTTTATGTCAGCTAACTTATTTTCTTTCCTTGCAGAAATATTAATGAATTGTTACTGCAGAATGGTTGAACATTCACAAATTTCAGACATAAGGTTACACCTGAAATAGTGCACAGCTGTTCTCTTCCTCTAAAGTGCAGAGCATGTAAGCCTGGATGAATAGGAGCTCATAGGTGTGTGTGGTACTATCACTAAGCTATTATGTATAATACTGATTTGCACCAAAACTAAGTCTTTTCAGTATATTTTATACTGAACTGTTGTATTTTAGCCAACTTTTTTTTTTTTTTTTTTTTTTTTTTTTTTTTTTTTTTTTTTTTACTATTTGCAGTGGACCATTAAGATAATAAAATAGTATGCCTTGTAGACTGGCTCTTTTTTGGAAAGGTGTTAAACACTTTGCTCTTTGTGGAATTTATAGGATTTATTCATCACATTAGGAAATCAGGCTTTTTGTATATCTTTCTATGTCTCTGATACTGATTTTAATCACTTGTAAGCTGCTTACTGCTATAAACTTTCTAGTCATCTGTCTTTAGGGTCTTGCTAGATAGCATCATGTGGCTAAATTAGTTATGGAGTCCTTTATAGCTGTTAGTTGAGATGTCTTTTGTACACAGGCTAGTGTTGTACTGTGGGTTTTCTGTTTAGCAAATCACTTTTGCATGGTACAGGACTCTGCACTTCAGCAGATGCTTGATTTTACTCTAGCACTCTTTTACTCTCATTCAACAGCCTCTACTGTCAGAGGAGCTTTCAATGCATACTAAGTTGCCATTTTAGTCTGTACCCTGTATTGCAGAGTGGAGAAGGCAGGTATAACGTTTATTAATTAGTTGAGGTAAATGCCAGATGGTTGTTCAGTCTACACTAATCAGTTATGCGCTAGTTACAACTGCTTTGCCTATGCTGGATATTTAAATGTGACTTCTGCTTTAGACTGCAGTTGCAGTCTTTGTCTGAAACTGTAAATTGACAATTAGTACATCTTAAATACTAAACAGAAGAAATTGTTTCCTTAAATGTGAGAACAGTGTGACATGAGTGGATTTTTTTTTTTATTTCATAGTGAAAATCTTGTGATGTGGCATTTTTGTGAGATAGCCTCAGATTCTTGCAAATTCTTTGCACCTGGCTAAGTGAAACATTTGATAGACCTGTTCTGAAAGGAACAAACCGAAAAGAAACTGTTGATGAAGAGAGGAGTAGGAGGAACGCTATCTAGTATGTACATGTCTTGTTTAAAAAAAAACTTTATTCTGGAAATTCATCCTCATTAATGATGTGAAAAGTGATGCAAATCCCTCAAAATGAAACCTTTTACTGCTCCCCAGTTGGAAATAACACATTGCTGTACTTAATGTTTTAAGATATGGCAACTGTAGGAGAAAAGTTAAGGAGAGGCTGATCACTCTTGTATTTGGGCGCAAGTACAGCATGCTTATAGGCCCCAAGGAGGGAACTGTAGTTTTAATTGATTTTGACCAAAATAGCATTAAACTTTGACCTATTATTTAGTCAGCCAATATTAGTCCTGCTTTGTCTGCATTAGAATGGCATACTTGATTTGTTACTATTTTTAAGAGGAGACACCTAGTCATTTGCAAGTTTCTGTTGTAAGTTTCTGGTTGTTAAACTTGTGTCTAAGCAGGATGGGAGCTGCTTTTGTGATCCTGCTGTATTTACTTACTGCTGTAGTAAGACTTGCTTCTTCAATGAAATATCTAATGTGGAGGATTTGAGCACCAGTTCTAATTAAACATTTTTTTTCAAATACATGTCAAACCTTATGCTCAGTGACAAGAGCTGGTAATGTAGGAGTTAATTTGCAGGTTATTTAAAAAAAAATCAGATACAACTTTATTTCACATAAACTAAAATATGGCTTCTTTAAATACATCAGTAACAAAAGGAAGGTTAGGGAGAATGTGGGCCCATTGCTGAATGGGGCAGAGGCCCTGGTGGCAAATGATACAGAGAAGGCAGAGATATTGAATGCCTTCTTTGCCTCAGTCTTTACTGCTAAGACCAGCCCTCAGGAGTCCCAGACCCTGGAGACCAGGGAGAAAGTCTGGAGAAAGGAAGACTTTCCCTTGGTCGAGGAGGATCGGGTTAGAGATCATTTAGGCAAACTGGACATCTACAAGTCCATGGGCCCTGATGGGATGCACGCACAAGTGCTGAGGGAGCTGGCAGACATCATTGCTTAGGCTACTCTCAATCATCTTTGAAAGGACATGGAGAACAGGAGAGGTGCCTGAAGACTGGAAGAAAGCTAATGTCACTCCAGTTTTGGAAAAGGGCAAGAAGGAGGACCCAGGGAACTACAGGCCAGTCAGCCTCACCTCCATCCCTCTGAAGTTCAACAAAGGCAAGTGCAGGGTCCTGCACCTAGGAAGGAATAACCCCCTGCACCAGTACAGGCTGGGGGCTGACCTGCTGGAAAGCAGCTCTGCAGAGGAGGACCTGGGAGTCCTGGTGGACAACAAGTTGACCATGAGCCAGCAATGTGTCCCTGTGGCCAAGAAGGCCAATGGTATCCTGGGGTGCATCAGGAAGAGTGTTGCCAGCAGGTCGAGGGAGGTGATCCTCCCCCTCTACTCAGCCCTGCTGAGGCCACATCTGGAGTACTGCATCCAGTTCTGGGCTCCCCAGTACAAGAGGGATGTGGCACTACTGGAGCAAGTCCAGCGAAGGGCTGCAAAGATGATTAGGGGACTGGAGCATCTCTCATATGAGGAAAGGCTGAGAGAGCTGGGCCTATTTAGCCTGCAGAAGAGAAGGCTGAGGGGGGATCTTAGCACTGTGTATAAGTATCTGAAGAGAAGGTGTAAAGAGAATGGGGTCAGACTCTTTCCGGTGATGCCCAGTGGCAGGTCAAGAGGCAACGGGCACAAGCTGTAACACAGGAAGTTCCCTCTGAGCATGAGGGAGAAACTTCTTCACTGTGACAGAGACTGAGCACTGGAACAGGTTGCCCAGAGAGGTTATGTAGTCTCCATCCTTGGAGATATTCAAAAGCCATCTGGACAGGGTCCTGGGCAGCCTGCTCTAGGTGATTCCTTCTTGAGCAGGGGGGTTGGACTAGATGATCTCCAGAGGTCCCTTCCAACCTCAACCATTCTGTGATTCTGTGAAACTATGGAGAATAAAGATTGGACCCTGATGGAAGGTGGCTTTGCGAGAACTGCACAGATATTTGATGTAATTATCTGCATGTACAGATCATGCCTAATCATGCCAAAAGTTACATTTCTAAGCTAGTATTTTGATACCTAAATGAACAATTAGATTCTTAAGCGTTGTTTTGTTCAGGGGTCTCTTAAGTGTTCAGCATTGTGCATATGTTGGTTGCCTCCGCTTCAGCAAAGTTGCATTTTTTTAATATTTTCGTTTAAGTGAAGAGGTGTGTCTGTATAATATATGCCTGTGTACATGCTTAAAATGCTGACCCATAGTATTTGGCTTTGGTGCTGTCAGTAGTTGACAGCAGTTGCTGGTTTTTATTTATTTTTAAATGCAGTGGCAGGTTAATCAAATGCCTGACAAATTTCTTGTCAGCAACGTAGCACTCTGTAGACTATGCTTGCTTTCCTAAAGTGTCAGAACACTTCAGAGATTTTCCTCACTAACTTCTCTTCTGTTTATAATCAGACTGTAATGTGTGTTCCAGTAAAATAGCTAATGATTTAAAATGCATCAAAACTTGAAAAAGAGGGACTGCAGTCAGACATCTGCATCCCAGAATTGTAGGATTCAAATAAAAAATGGTTCTGTAATCGAGGTTGCTTTTTTTCTTCTTTTTTTCCCTTTTTTTTTTCTTTTTCTTAATACAGATGTTTATTTTTAAGGATTCTGTAGGCTAGGATGTATCACTAAATGTTCCTGTGCTGAGAAGGCTATGACTGACTTGAAAAATTAGATTTACAGCTAAGAGCTAACAAGGTATAGGTTGCTATAGACCTGTATTCTAGTGTGAAGTGTAGGCAGAGGAATTCAGATTTTTTAACTGCAGATGAAATGTCTAGACATGAAGTTAGATTTTTCCCTTTAATACATGAAAAAAATCTTACTTATCCCTCTAAGGAAAAGCGTCTTACTTGAATATTTTAAATAATTACCAATTCTACGCATTTTTTTTTAAATTATTATTATTGAGGGATGACTGGTAAGAGGCATGAATATATTTTCCAATTATTTTGCCTTCACGAAAACATCTTTATTTTTTCCAATTACGTAGATAGATAGCGCTCTTTCTTTTACTGAATTTTTCGTACTCACTGAAAAGAGCTATTTGAAAAATGAACCGTAGGGTTTTGGTTATTAAATATATATACAAAGTAGCCCTCTTCCAAATGCATTCCTGTCAGGAGAAGCTGGGTCCTGTCTTTCACTAAACATGTTTTAAAATAGATTGGTCCAGAAAAGCAGTTAAAATCAAGATCTGGCAGACAGTAGATGTGAGAACAATTATATAAAAAAAAGGAGGGTGGAAAGTGAGCTCACGTGTTTGGGTCCTAAAACCTCCCCCCCCCCCAATTTCTTGTCTTTTTATAATTTTCTAGATAATCATAGATTTTATTGAGGCTTTTTTCTGTTAAAAGCAAAATTCAGTTTTTCATTTCAGGGATGGTTATTTTCTAAATAATCTAAACATGAGAAAAATTCCAGCACATTTCCATCTGTTATTGTCATTCTTGTATCCCAGAGCTGTGGAGGCTTTTGTTCTTCTCTTGGTTTTTAGGGTAGTAGAAGAGGGAAGGAAATAACTTGTCTTTTCTCCTTTCTTTATTATTACTGAAGAGTTATTTAAAAAAATGTGTAACCCTGAACATTATATTTTCAGCTGAATATAAATAGGATGCGGTAAGACTACACAATTCCTTGCCAAAGAAAAACAGTTTGGGTCTTGCTAGAGAACACTGCCACAGAGACCCTATCTGGCATGATGCAGTATTGTACTGTCACGGAGGATAAAATTTTCTTAAAGGTAACTAAATCTGTAGTTACTAGACTTTTAGACTACTGTATGGGGTTTGAATATTTCTTAGAAAGTAACAGAGATTCTCTAGGTCATTAAAGCACATGCAAAGTTTAATTGTGTCAGCTTTTCTTGTTTGAGACTTTTTCACTGTCAGCTGCAAATTCTCTGCTGTGGTTATGCTCATCTTCAGGGAGATTCAATTACAATAACCTGCACTTGAAAGAAAAGAATATATCTTCTTTGATCCCTGGAAGCTGAAAATGGATTAATTCATATAATAAAAGATGTCTGTAGTGAGAAGAGCCCGATATTACCTTGAGACTTCAAATAATTTTGGACATTTCAGCCTGTTTTCAACTAAAATCCTGGTGAAGTTTTTCCTTTTTCCTCTTCTTCCATCATCATTTTCTATTGTTTGCATTTTTTTCCCCCCAGCTTCTTATGAATGTATTTAGTTATATGCTGGTAATAAGACTTTTAATTGGTTCTCACTGGAGTTTATGGTGCTATATGTTTACAGTCTCTCTAAGGTCACTCAGATAGCTGGATAAGAACAGTGAGCTTTACTGAAGTCCACATAAGGAACTAGATGAAGAGCAACACATACAGGCTGACTACATGAGAGGAACTGAGTTGAACTGGTGTAGAATTGCCCATTATGCTGCTGTTAGGTCTCCCACACCTGCAGTGTGCCCCTAGCTGTTAGAAACTTCCTACATTCTAGCAGAGCAAAATTCTGTATGCGTTGCCTTTTTACCAGCTGATAAAACTAATTTCCTGTTTTCCTGGTTGTCAAGGATTAAATTATCTTGCTTTAGCAGCTTATAAGAAATATACAGAAGAGTTATTCAGAATATTTGTTAAAAGATTAAAACGTAATTAGCAGGTTAGGGAAATGTATAGTTTTATGCAATAATTAGCTTTGAAAAGCAGCATGTATTAGCCAATACGTCAACCAGCATTATATCCATTTCAGTTTTTGGGCAGATCAGAGATGTGAACAGCATGTTTGCAATGTTAGTTTAGCTGTAACAGCTTAATTTTAAGAACCTCTGGATCTGCATTTCTGGAATTTCAGTATTTAGACATGTCACTCCAATCTTCAAAAAAGGTAAGGAGGAGGATCCAGGGAACTACAGGCCAGTCAGCTTCACCTCGATCACTGTGAAGGTTATGGAGCAGCTAATCCTGTATAGCATTTCCAAGGACATGAAGGACAAGAAGGGGATCAGGAGTAGTCAGCACGAATTCACAAAGGGGGAATCATGCTTAACCAACCTGGTAGCCATCTTTGATGGAAAGACTGGCTGGGTGGATGAGGGGAGAGCAGTGGATGTTGCCTACCTTGACTTCAGGAAGCCTTTTGATGCTGTCTCCCATAACATCCTCATAGGCAAGCTCAGGAAGTGCAGACTAGGTGAGCAGGCAGTGAGGTGGATTGAGAACACTCAGAGGGTTGTGATCAGCAGTATAAAGTCTAGTCGGAGGCCTGTAGCTAGCGGTGTCCCCCAGGGGTCAATACTGGCTCCTGTATTGTTCAAGTTATTCATCAGTGACCTGGATGAAGGGACAGAGTGCACCCTCGGCAAGTTTGCGATGCCCAGCGACAGGACAAGAGGCAGCAGGCGCAACCTGAAATGCAGGCAGTTCCGTCTGAACATAAGGAGAAACTTCTTTACTGTGAGGGAGACTGAGCACTGGAACAGGTTGCTCTAGGTGACCCTTCCTGAGCAGGGGGGTTGGACTAGATGATCTCCAGAGGTCCCTTCCAACCTCAACCATTCTGTGATTCCCTACAAATAATCACCATTGCACGAAGGCATACAAGTACTTTACTGTTAGCCTGTAGCGGTAGGGTCACGTTAACAGTTCCTCATTTTCTTGTAGGCTTTCCATGTGACTATGTCACAGGATGCAGAACACCTGAGTTGCTGATCTTATGCTGGGGGACAGACCTGACAGTACACCATAGCTAAACTTGTGTCACCCAAACGGTTACGTAGGCCACAGTTTGGGAAACATTGGTCTAAGTGATTCAGATCATCAAAATGATCATGCAGTTATTTTTTAATATTGACCAGCTTTTCCATCTGTGTCACTGAGAACTTGGAAAAGTTTTTTGTTGTTTTTTGTGTTTATTTCTTTTTTACAAGACCTGTTTGCTTATTTTTATGTTGAGAAGCTTCTTAAAACAAGATGTTGGAAGATAACCCTCAGTAAACTTTTTGAATTGTTTAATTATTTCTAGTATAAGAATTTCCTGCTCTGTGAAGAAGGATGTGCTTGAAGTTTGTATGATTGGCTGGAAAAGCTAGTTATCAGATTTGTTGGGCAAACACTTTATAAATATGCTCAATAGTAAATTAAGTATAAATTGCATCAGTCTGGTTTATTTCTACTCCACGCCTCCCACCCCCCCAATTCAGAAAAATTATTATTTTTTTTAATCTAGTAGTTTTCCTTATAGAAAGAGGGACTTTCTGGTGTTTCTAAATAAAATACTAACTTTTAAGATTTTTTCCTATCTAAAGAATCCATAAACTTACTACAGTAACTCAGTTATTGGCTTTGCTTGAATCACCTGAGATTTTTGCTTATAGTCAGTTATAATATCACAGAGAATAGATTTCCCTATCTGACAGTAAAGAGCATGCAGTGAAGCAGGCAATATTTCTTTTAATCAGTGGTTTTACTGTTACCCAAAAGGATAGGAACAACAGAATTGTATAAAGGTGTCTGAAGTTGGTGTCTTCACTTATTCTGCTTTTTTGTCCTCTCCTCCCTATATCTGCTGGCATCTCCATTTGACTGTATGACTTCCCCCATGAATATCCAAGACTAAATAGTGTTTCTGTTGTGGAAGAATGCTGATAATATGTGCATTTTGAATTTATATAATTATTAACCTTTTGGGTCAACACAAAGGAATGAATTTTTATGCTAAAACATAATTTGTAATAAACCAGATATTTTCATTAACTTTTTTTTGTATATTGTTTGTATTTTATATTTTACCTTTTTGGTGTTTGAGAACAACTTTAAGGAGATGTTTTGTAGAAGTTCTTCAAATGATTCTTACTGCTTTCAAAAATTCAGAATAGTATTAGTAATTGCAGAGAGCATTTTTAAAGGAAACATAGTATGTTACGATGGATCTCCTTTTGTTGGGGGGAATGATAGTTCTGTGCTTCCCAATCTGCCAATACTCTCCATTAAAATCAAAATACCTTAACTTAAAAACAGTGTTTGTCATCAGCACTCATAGCTGTGAAGCAGACTAAAGTTGTAGTTATTGGCAGCAAATTCTTATATTGGGGTTACAATGCAAGAGGAAACAGCCATCTTTGTGAAAACTGTGGCAGATAAAAATCCCTGTTATCCTTTAACCTGTCATAGTGCCCATGGACAGTGTATGCTGTTATTTCTCTCCCCTCCCCAGCTCTCTTTCTGAAGATACAGAAATTATTGCCTAAGACAGGAACTCCTTGACTAAAAAAGTGAGAGTTCTGTTACAATTGCGATCAAGTCCATTATGAAATATAGCTCACTACAGCCCATATTTCAAGATAAATTGTCCCTGCCTGTCTTTGCAGTAGGTTTCAAATGGGTGACAGATGATTTTGGATTATTATGTTCTGTCTGTGCTTTGTGCTGGCTAATAATAGGCTAGTAGGCACCTCTGAAAGAACTTGCTGTTGCTTCAGAGGACCAGAAAGAGATGCGGTCATTGTCCCATCAGATTTAAATAATATAACTTCAAATTTATGATGATCAGGGTAATCATTACTGAGGTCCAAAACAGGGAGCTCCAGGTAATGGTGGATACAGTCCATGATACTGTGCGTATTTTGTCCTTTGTGTCTTTTAAGTGGATGGTGCTTGTGAATGGCTTCAGTATAGATAGCCCAGTAATGTATGAATTTTGATCTTTTCTTTCTGATTCTCTTCGTCCCAAAGACTAAATGAATAGTTCTTGCCTTAACTCTTCAGGTTGTGGTTTTGAAATGAGTTTGTCAAGTGAAGTGTGGGTTGTCACTGATGGGGGTGCTCTTGCCTTTTCCCCCTCTGTCCCAAGCACCTGGCTTCCCTTCCTCCTGCTGCCGCTACCACTCGTTCAGCTGCTCAGTGAATCAGGTGAAGGGTCCGACCATTAGCTTCCAGCCAGACTGCTCAAATCTAGCTGACTGCACGAACGCTACTGTGGGCTCAAGAGAGATGGCAGCGATGAGCAGCTAGAGGGAGGAAAAATAGGTACCTTTTCAGCAGCAGCTCACACTTGGCTGGACTACATTTGCAGGTTTAGCCCTCAGCTGGCTAAAAGGAAGACACAGGGGAGGACTTACCTTCTCAAGTTACCTGATTTTGTGCAAGGTTAAAATGAAACGCTGTGGAGAACTGACATTGATTTGAAAGGTCAATAAAATTGAAATGGTTCGCTTGAAGGAAGAGTAATTGAAATTGTGCAGAAAGGTTAATGCTAACGTGCTGTTGAAGGTAGTGGTTCAAAAGAGATGCTCGTGCTGGGGAAGTAATTAAACCCCAGGATGTCATATTGTCCTCAGTGTCTTTTCCTGCCTTTTTTCCCCCCCAGTGTTTCTCTCTGCCACTTTAAGTACCTCTAATTAAAAAATATCTGAATTAACATACAAAGCTTGAGTCTTTATCTTGGTGTTGAGATAACTATTCAAGATGAGCATTTGGGTATTTTGCTTCATGATGCATCATGCCATATGAATGTTAAAAGTAAATAAGCTCTTTGCCAATTGTGCTATGCAACATGTAAATCAGTCCCCCACAAAATTTGTAGCAGCAGACTACTCCACTTACTTAGCCCAATCCTACAGATAACCAAAACTGACTTTCAAAGTTCTTCCAAGCTCCACATTTTTTTTGGCTAGGCCATCTCAGGATATACAGCAGGTGACAACTATTTCTCTTTGTTCTTTTAAAAGTAGAACTGAACCTTTGTGGTTTTTATGTCTCCAAAACCGTGGTCCATGAATAGACCATGAGGTTTCCAACCTGACTTTTCTGTTGTTGTTGTTGTTTTAATGCTGCCATGTAAATTTTGGTGAGGGTGATGAAGGAAACCTGGAGATTATTGACCTCAGTAACTTCCCATGATGCCAGCAAGCATGGAATGTTTTCCAGCTTGTTTGTCATCAGTCATTTCTGAGAACATATCATAAAAATAATCCGCCACACATCAGAAAGAATAGAAGGAAAGAAAGAAACCATTGTTTGGGAAAGCTAGATATTTGTTTACGTATAAACATAAGTTTAGTCTTAGGGCTTTTATATTGTCAACATTGACACAGTATTTGAATGCCACTCATGTAAAAGTAATAGCAGGGTCCCCAGCAGAGTAATGGAAAACAGGCTTCCTGTAAATTCAGAATTTACTATTTGCTAAAATGAAAGCTTTCCTTAACCTAGGTTGTGCCTCTTAGCTGAGAAATCCTGAAATAAGGGTTTCATGTCTTCATGGTAGCCTAATCAGATGTATTGCCCTGGAGCCAGGACTTCCAGACTCCTCAGGTGCTCTGTTGGTTATCTTGCCTTTCTGCTGCCTTCCCAGTTGGCCAGCTCCCCTTCTGATGGGGCTACCATGGTTAAAAAGGGTTAAAATAAAATTTTCTTTCTGCTGTCTCTAAATGAAGTTTCAGAAATTGCATTCTTTGGTAAATTTTCAAGTCTGTCTTTTTGTTTCATTATAAAACAACTTAAACTTGGAATTTCCTGTGAACAGGAATTTCAGTTTTTGTATAGCTCTAATAATGGTTCTGGTTCTGGTTTCCCCTTAATTTGATTTATTTCAAGAGGTCTTTTGTTTTGCTTTTATGTTGAGAGTGGTAGGTGAGGCTTAAAGAATACTATTAAGCCTGAATATAAAATGAAAAGGCTTTAGAAAGAGAAGTTCAGGCCAGGCTGTGTTACGTGCATTATCCCAGCGAAGCGCTACTGTTGTTCTTCATGAATGTAGATTGAGTCTGAGCCAGTGCCAAAACTTTGACCTGACACTGACCTCTAATATGGAATACGAGCGTGTGTGGATCCAAGGATGGGCCTGAGGGGTCTGTTCCCAAAAATTTTGGGGCAAGCAGGCTGTTGTAACCCTCAATTATTTTCATGGACTGTTGTGTGGCTTTATGATGTTTTTAATTAAAAGGCTTATAAAGCTGATATTCATTTGCTGTGACTCTGTGGTCTGCAAAGTAATCTGTAATAGCTTGAGACTCACTGGCTTAGATCAGGGAATATATTGGCAGCCACAGTCTATATTGTTTTGTAGAAGGTGCTGTAAACTGGTAGCCTTAGCCAAGTAAGTTAAACACACTCTTTTTAATTGCCACACGTGTATCTTGAGGCTTCAGGATTGGAACTATGCCAATGTTTCTTTTTTTTTTTTATCTGAGATATTTTCAGATTTTTTCCACTCTTCCCCACCCTTTTCTGATCTGGGGCTGATATAGTGAGAAGAGAATTTTAGTAATTAAATGTTATGGATAAGAAATAAATAATAAAGTATTCTGAAATAAGATATTATATGGTCTGTGCAAGTCTTTTGTCCTCATCTTTATGAAAGTATTTTTTAACCTTCACTCTGTAATCTATTAAAGATACTTTCTCAGTAAATATTTTGAGGTAATGTCTATGAATGTGAAATAGCATCTTTAGCATCAGCAATTTAATTGTATTTTTGCTTTGCTACTGCTAGGTGACTTTAATTTGCACTTGTGGTAGAGAAGACTGAACTTTTTTTTTTTTTCCTAGAAACTAGCTTGACTGTTGCCTGGAAGCTGAATGAAGTAATGTAAATCTGTTGGCTGTTTTAAGCTTAAGCTAAATTATTTCAGGTTTCATAAAAGTTCTTAAAGCAGCATCCATTGTGTAGAAATGTCCAACACATTTGACACTGATCTTTGCCAAATATGTTCAGATGGGCTGGTCATGTTAGAGACTTCTCTTTCTGATTGTTTACATACGTACTAAATTACAGTGGTTGTTACCGCAGTGTTTTTTGGGACCTGAGATGGAGAAGATGATGACCTCATCTGTCGTCTTTTAAAAACTTTTTACAAATATTCTTTCAAATCTGAAATCTCTCAAGTAATTTATGGATTTTAAGTATTCAGAAATTTAAATTTTGAGTGTATTGAAAAATTGGAAATAAACGTCTTCTGTAGGAATCTACTTTAATGCCTCTGCAGCAGCTCTTATTCTGCAATTCCTAGTACTGAGTGCTTCAGCAAAGTGTTTGAATAGCTTCCAAATTCGGAATGCTGTGATGTTGTCAGTGCTAATATGTATGTTTTCTTTCTACTGTTTGCCCTTGTTGTTACAGCTTTACTATAGCATAAACAGAAGATCCCACTAGCTTTTTCATAACCGGTAATATATTTGATAATATTTGAGCTGCTGAAAGACATGAGTTCTTTGTCTGTGCAGGAGTTCTCACAATTTCTAGAAATCCTTATAAACATTTTTTTGCAAGTCGTGGGCCCCTATTCCATTTCAAGTATGAGGATTCTGAGGTTTGAGAGTTGGGGTCTTGGAGGCAAGCTGGGGGGTAGGATGGTGTTAGGGAATAACATAAACTAAAGTTTTGAGGGGCATCAGTAGGACCTTCCCAGTCAGAACCTCTTCCCTGCTCTTCCCTTCCCTGCAGGGCATATGTAAATCCTGCTTCCTGTTGCACTCTGCATGCAGCATCTGTAGGATGCTGGATCTTAGTATATGCTTACGCCGTAGTTTGTATGCAGATCTGAGCTTGTGAATTCCTGTTGGCAAGTAGGAAGAAACTGCGAGAACTTGTGCTTTGCTCAGCAAAACTAGACCCAACCTCTCAGAAAGGCTTGCTTGCACGTGTGCTAATCATGTGGCTTTTTCTCCTTCTCTTAGAGCAGAACAAGAATAAGATGCCTGCGCACCACATACAGTATAAATACTTCTAGTGTGCAATCTCATCAGCCTCATCTGTGCAAGCAGAGCTAAGGGAACCCCTGAGGGTCACAAAAATTCAGATCTTTTTGAAGCTGGAAGCACCAAGTTATATTGTATGCCACAGTAACACTGGGTGGGGAAGCAAGCCACTGGGTGAGAGTGTCACGGTTGGATGGTGGGGAAATGCAGTTGAAGAGGCAAAAGGTTGAAGAGGTAAAAGCAGGGAGTGAAAGATAAGGTAGGTGGGGGTCACAGTGAGGCACGGGGCCATGGTTAGGAGACAGACCATATGTAAAAGTGAGAGTCCTGTATTTTAAGTGACTAATGGCTTTCCGAACAGGAAAACCTGGGTGAGCTATGAGCTGGATAAGGGGCATGGGAAGGGGAATAAATGCTGCAAGAGATGACAGGAGACATGCTCTAATGAACATGGATTTTGGATAACTTAATCTTTAAGCAGAAAGAGATTCTCTTAGTTCTGGGTTTGCCATACTTGACTGAGTTTTCAAAGTTATAGTGTAACAAATTTCCATTATAAACTTTATTTTCATTTCCCATTATGCTTGTCTATCAAAACTTGTTTTTACCTTAGAATTTCTAGGTCTACTCTGAAGAAAAAATGTTTTTGTGCTGTGTTTGTGTAAATAAACATGACAGCTGTAAACATTCTTACGATGTTTGAATCAACATAGATTTAAAATTTTGTCTTGCGAGCTATTCTTAGCTTAAAGTGCTATTTTAATGTGGCTGCTGTCAGATAAAAATAACTCTCTACCTAGTAGGACCCTTTTTCCCCCTGCTGCCTAGCAATTATAATGAAATAAGTATTTCATTGAGTTAGGTTGTTTATAAAATTATAAAAGCATGTAGGAAGATTGCTAAAGCAAAACTATCTAGTGTTATGTGGGTGGGAATACTAGTGCTGTGTAATAGCATTAAATAGTGGAATGACTTGCATCTATAAGTAGTGATCTTTGATGTCAGTAGAACATTGTTTTAAGAGTTTTAGGTATTTGGAACATAATACAAGAATGGTGTTACACAGTCAGACCAAAGGCCTGTCTTCCATATCCTGTAACCAGCAATGGCTAAGTGATACTTGGCGAAAGGCTGTGGCTCCTCTTCCAGTATGCCTTCCCAGCTTCAGTGGTGTACGGACTTCCCAAACCACGTGTGGCTTACATGTCCATTGCTGTCTGTCAAACCTCACTATCAATCTCCTATGAGTTTAACTGATTTTTTTTAAGCTTTCCTTTAGTTTTACCTCCCTATAGAAACAGTTGAATTCTTACTTGAAAAAGAAGTTGCCTTTTTTTTTTTTTTTTTTAAGCCTTCCAGCTCATTTTTCACCCTCTAGTTCTTCTGTGTGGCAAACAAAAAAATAATTGTTTTCCGTGCAAGTAATACATTATTCTATGTTATTATTCTCCTTCTCTATACATATGTTGTTATTCTCCCTACCCATTTCACTCCCCTTTTCTTCACTGTCTCTCTATAGCCTTTATAATAAGCAGTAGTATTGTATTGCTGAACATTCTTGTTTCTCTTTTCTGTACCTTTTTTCTGGTTAACACTGTATGCTATTTGAGATAGGATCTGTTTGCAGTGTTGAAGATAAATGTCTGTGTCTGTTCTTTTTCAGTTACATTAAGAGGTTTGAGATAATTAAAAAAACGATTTAGGCTGTTGTGTGCTAAACTGACCTTCTGTGAAAGTTCCCTCAATTGTCTGAGGTCTTTGCAGTAAGTGCCAAAAATGATCAGTTCCTTTGAACTATCTGGAAAGACCAGTTTAATGGATTGAAAAATGTTCAGGTTGAGGCCCTCTGTTACAAAATATCTTCTCCTTTACCATGTTAATAGCAGTATAATCTCTATATCTTAAAATTGGTGTTCCTTCTCTTGTGGATCAGCTGCAAACTCTCAACCTTTCATCAAAGACTATTTAAAAAAAGACAGTAAAAGTTCTCCTGACTTTATTGTCACCTAACCCACTAGTGCAAGCACAGTCTATTTATGAAGATCATAATCTTTCTGAGCGGCTCTTCAAGATCACTTGATTAAAAACTATTAAATGGTTTTGCCATCTCCAGCCTTGGAGGTTTTGAAGACCAGCCTGGATAAAGCCCTGAGCAACTTGGTCTGCCTTCATAGGTGAACCTGCTTTGAGCCAGAAGTTGGACCGGAGATCTCCTGAGGTCCCTTCCACCCTGAATTATCCTATGGTCCTATTGCTTCTGGCATATTTCTGTGCAAGTCACTGCCTGTAGCCAAGTATGTTGAATAACTGCTGGAGCAGAGGAGTTTGTATCTGGTGATTACTGCAGAAGCAGTGGTGCTAATGTCACCTCTTTGAAAAATACTCATTTTAATAATAAGTTTTCATTACTACACAAGGAAATAAATTCCATAACTTAAACGATTTGAATAAGAATATAACACTTTCTGTGAATACAATATATTTATCATGCTACAGCTGTAAGCTTGTCCAGTGGATTTTTAGTTTGCATGGGTTGTCTGACCTTAAAAATTATTTTTATGTAAAAATGCCATTTAATTTGAAATAGTAGAATGTAGGAGGCGTCATTTTTCATCAAATGGGTACTCCACCTAATTTTATACATTTTTCAGCAAAGTAGTAGCTGATGCCAATCAAAATCTTAATCTAGTGAATGACTGACTTCTGGTAGTAGCTGATACTCACAAATTATCAGCTTTGAGTAGAGGACTGATTAGACAATCTCTCAACCGCCTTTCCAACCCTGTGTTTATGGCCTTTTAGATAGGTGTTTGTGACATATTTCATTAATGACTTTCTAGAAATACAGAGCTTTTGTAGAATTTTTAGGAGTATTGGATTTTTATATAATACAGCTGTTGAAAATAGCTAGCTGCCAAATGGAAGCAAATATCATCGTGTTCCTAGAAATCCGTATTTAAGGGCATGCATTTGTTGACGACTGGTTTATACACCTAAACATATTTAGTAGACTTCAGATGTATGCATCTGATGTATCCTATACATTGGCAACTTTTATTTGCAAATAGTATAAAATGTCATTGCTCGTGATTTACGCTAGTCTTTATTAGTGGTTAGGATGCGAATCCTATGAAGGGCAGTGTTCTCTTTTTCTTGTTTCACGCACCTTTCTCTAAAGTGCCTCAAGGTGGGTGTTTTCACAGATGGGATGCCATCACTAGGGGAGTTTTGGGAGGCCTTTCTGTATCACAACTAGTGTTTCCGTAATCATTTCTCAAAAGACAAATCAATTCTCAAAATTATTTTGTTTTGTCTTAAATGCTGTTCTTGCATCAGTAATGTTTTTTATATTAAATGTTGGCTACTCCATAATTAAAATAGAAGTTCTCTTCCCACTGCAAATGAGAGCTTCAGCTCTCCTTAGTTTTGTAAATAAATTTGTTATGCCTTTTGTAAGAGTGTTAGTAACTTTAAGCTTTCCTTAAATTGAGAACTGAGTTTTAAAACTGACCATACTTCCTTTTCATAAGGTTTTTGTCACAGTTTTCAACCAATAAAGTACAGAAGTCAATAAATGTGTTTCTAGGTATTGAATAGATTTATTGAGTCAAAGATTCTGTTCTGTCTCATGTAAGCAGATAGCATCAATGCAGAAATACAGATAAAAAGCATGTTAGATGTGGTATGATTCATAGAATAGATGTGGTTTGCAGTTTTGAAGTTTGTATAAGAGCAGTCTGCATTAAGTTTCAGAAGTATATTAAGTATGTTTAAAAGATGTAAATGACCAAATAGTAGCTATATAGTAGCTATTCTAAATATCTTCTTGAAAAAGTTTCATTGTCTTTTGGTTTTATTATGTTCAAGTTGAAAAATCTGTTCCGTAGATTGTCCTGATTGCCACCTTTCTGTTTGATCTTTTAATTTACAATATACTACAGATCTTAATTAATACTGATTTCAGATTATTATTACTTCATCAGTGCCAGATTGTTTATGGATGTAAAATAATTTTAATATTTCTCAGAAAATCTAGATAACCCTGTGTGATGTTGAAAATGCCAAATGCTTGAGGTCTGAAAAATGTAATTATCCTATTTTAACTACATATAAACTATACTTTATATCTAGCAGTTGCTGATACCTTGCTGTATTCATTTGTATCACTTTTCTGAAGTTCACTGTTTTCAAAGAGCAGAGACTGTGTCAAAACTGCTTGGGGATGGATGTGTTTCTCTCTTATTTTTTCAGTAAAGCGTGATAGTTGAACCTGTGCTACTTTGAAGTGTGTTAGGGTAGGAAGAACTGGTTAGAGAAGGCAGTAGGCTTTCTGGAGAGGGCGGTAAGCCCTTTTTATTTGTTTTCAAGCGTAGAGGGAAATCTCTTACTGTCTTTCATTCTTCACAGGGTTACACATCCTTCTGGAATGATTGCATCTCCTCAGGACTGCGTGGCTGTATGTTAATTGAATTGGCATTGCGAGGGCGTCTTCAGCTAGAGGCTTGTGGAATGAGGCGCAAAAGTCTATTAACGAGAAAGGTAAGCGGAGAAAAATGGTCACATTCACTTTTGTGTCATGCTCCAGGCAATACAGTAACTTACAAGTAGTTGTAAGGAAAAGACTTTTCTTTTTATGGGGATAAGGATTCTGAGTAGTGACTTAAGTTAGATGCACAGTGTTACTGCCTAAAATGTTTAAACTGTGAGCTAAAGCGCCTTGTAAATCTTCTGTGTTTGCTCTCTGCTCCCGTTCTTTCTCTTGACCTGTGCCTGTTGCTGTTGGGATCATTGCACAAGTGGTTGGCAGAGGCTCTGGCCAGGGTGCGGTGGCAGCAGTTGCTGCTGTGAGCCAGTAGCACCAGTTGTGACCTGCTGGAGGAACTGGCTGTTGCAGCGTGGATGAGCTGCGGGCTGGGGCTGAAAGGAAAGGCTAACTGACAGCGTGCCAGATGTCTCCTGCAAGCCACCAGCTGAACAGCCCTGGTGTACCCAGGGGCACAGTCACAGCTCCGCAGCGTGCGGGAAGGAAGTAATCCTTGTACATTGGGCCCCAGAGAACACGAGCCTGTGTCTAGTTTAAGCATGTGACTGGAGTGTTAAATTTGGTGTACTCACCTAACTTCAAGATGGGTGTATTTTTAAGATTCTTTATGGAATTAGGCTGAAGATTTGAGGCTTTAATTTGTTACTTCTGCAGCTGGATTTTTCCTTAGTATAAAATATGCAACATCACACTGTTTGGAGAATCTTTACTTCATCAGCGTTAGTGGATACTTCTAAAATAGGTTTATTGAAAACATGGTCAAATATTGCCTATTTACCACAAATAAATTTACTTCCATGGCAGACTTCCCTGTCAATATTACCTTTTGCTAAATTTTTTAAAGGAAAGCTTGAAAATTCTCCAACCCACTCCCAGCTTCCTTCACTTCTGAAGAATTGAACCTCTGTTCGGACAAACAGCTCCTACTTCTTTTAGTTTCATTTGAGTAATTCAGCTTTGATTAGTTTGCACAGAATTTTTTCCTCCAAAGCTTTTGGCTCCTTAGGCATTCAGGAATGTTCTTCAGCAGTTATTTTCTTTCTACCCAAACCTTGTCAGATCTGTCTAACTGAAATTTTTACTGTGCTTTTTTAATAAAATGGAAAAATAACTTGTGCATATCTTCAATAAAGAATAAAGCCAAATTATTGTCTTGCATTTTTTAATTTTATCACTTTTTTGGTGTTTTTTTTGTTTGGTTTTGGGTTTGGTTTTTTTTTTGTGGTTTGTTTAAAGAGTTAAAAGCTACCCAGTATTAAATGCTTTGTTCTTTCTGCTGTTAAGACAATCCTGAGTTTTCTTTTTACAGGCAGAAGGATTCTGTGAAAAAGACTTAATATGAAATTCAAATTAAGATTGATTTCTGCTTAAGGAATTGTCTGCAAATAAAATCCCGAACTACTGATACATACAACGTGTCTTTCCCCCATCTTCCCCCAACCCTTCAATTGAGAAATCATTCTCAGGGATAACTTTCACTGTGAAGTCTTGCATTGTTTAACACCAAATTTCAGTTGTCTTTTTTTTTTTTTTTTTTTGCTTGCTAGATTTCAGTGTCTCAATTATCAAATGTCCCCTCCCCTTTTTGTAGGAACTTGCAGGCATTGCTCACCTTGCCCTCAGCTTTCTCTTTGAGTTAAATATTGTGCTCAGTGAGTGTAATGAGCTGTTTAGTATCCAGGGTTAAGTGAGGTGGGAGCTTCAGAAGCAATATCGTTTTATATAGCTTCTGCCTCTCAAGCTAAGCCACCTTTTCTCCCCTCCTCACCCTTCCTGAGACCTGGTGGGAAGGTAGAAGCTCCTTAAAGCAGCAGTTGTTGCTCAGAATCACGTCTTCAAGCCACAGTCTATAAGAAGCAGTATAGGCTTCAGTCACTTTAATCTGTGTTGCAGCTGAGAAGGGTAGTACTGTCTTTCTCCAGTCTTCTGTCTTTGCAAGAGGCTTACCTATTTTTGGAGTCTTTTGGGTTGTTACTAGTTTGTGCAGCCTTGTAGCAGTAGATCAGGTAAGTGCTCTGCCTGACAGCTGACTTCTGAAAACTGGTGACTTTTGTGATCAGTTTAGTTTTCACTTGAATCGCTTTCTTAATATTGTCATGAGGTGGTACACAAGTGAGACTGCTGGCACAAGGGGCAAGGTGAGAACAAGAAGAGTGGACTGCCTCTTTGGGGAGAAGTTCAGATTTCTAGCCAGTTACAGCAACCATCTAACTGGCCTTAGTCACACAGCTGACTTAGGATTGCCAGGTACAATGATTTCCATTTCAAGCCTTGAATCAGACAGATGTTACCAATTATTTGTTGCAGTTTCTAAGGCATAGCTTCAGAAGTGATGAAGACACGTTAAATCCATGCTTGAATATCATAGAATGCAAATGAGATAATCAGAAACGGGCAGAGGTGGTGGTGGTGAACTTTGCTGAAACTTCTAAAATGTCAACACGGTGTGGTTTATGTTGCAACATCCTTGTAAACTTTTCCTGAGAATGGGTAATCATTGTAGCATTCTGGAGTTCTACCTACTGGTATCGCTTCTGGAAACAAGTGAAAGTTGAGATTTCTGTATAAATAAAGTAATTTTTAAGACTAGCGGTTGTTGAAGATAGAAAATGGTACTTTATTCTGCCCTACAATCAGAGAAACAATAGAGTTATCAAAAAAAAAAAACAAACCAATAAATCCTTGGTGGGTTAACTTTGGTATTTTGTAGCTGGTGATTCTGAGCGATTCAAGCGTGAGTTAATTTTTGTATTATTAAAGCTAAACAACAGAGAGCTTGCTTAAATAGAAATCAACGCAAGAGGTGCTTCATCATTAGCCTCACTTAATTGCAAAACTGCATGGTAGAAAATGCAAATTAAATATTCTGTATAGTTGAAATGTCCTCAGCAATTGGATACAAGGCAAATCTAGCACATTATAGATCACTGAAAATTTGGAATAAGTACAGGGTTTTTGCAGTAGGGCTAAGGACTGTCATCTTTGAAGAATCAGGTTCTTAGCTGCTTTCTCTACCTTAGCTCATCTATTAAAAAAAGAAAAAAATTATCCACCGTTGTGGATACTTGGTCTTCTGTGATGATTCAATTTGTAAGATCCTCAACTCACTTAACACAAGAAGGGCAAGGAAAATATGACTTCTCATGTGAAAACTCTGGAGAGAAATAATCAAGAAGCGCTGGTCAATAAATCCTCCTTCAGGACCAAGCAGAGCTGTGAGCGTAGGAGAGGGGTGTCTGGGCCTCCCCTGTTGCCTCTCTCCATGGAAGTGTGTACTGGGAGAGGGAGGGGAAGAGAAATACCGTGGAAGTGTAATCCAAATTAGTTTGAGGGAAAGCATAAGTTGAATGGAAGAGTATGTTCCTTACAGCTCTTTCCTCTGAACACCTGTGTGTTTAGGCTCATACTGTCATGCTGGCTTGTTTTCAAACCAGCTGCTAAAACCTCCTTTCCAGTGATAGGAAAAATATCTTGAAGAACCCCAAACAGGCAAGGAAAGCTGCTTTCTAAACTTATTTTTTTTAAACCTGTTATTTCAAAAATGCCCTGAAGTCTAGGTTAGATCTCTTCAAAGTGAGTTTTTTTTATAAAACAGGTCTATAAAATGATTTCACATCTTATCTCTTAAAGTTAGATGGTGAATAATAGATTAGTAACTGCAGCAGAGTGAAGATACCCACAGTGACTAAGGTTTACTGTGAAATTAATTAATCATATGGGACAATTCAAAGATGCTAAAATACACTTGTCTGCCAGAATGTCAGTTTTAAAAAGAAGGGAAGATTAAATTTTTTGGGGTGTTTTCAGGTTAAAGGAGGATCTGAAAGTAAGGGTACTGATAGAGCTGAATCTAGAAGCTTAAAAATCCAACCGGAAGTAGGCTCCTGTATAATTAAAGAGGAGAAACTTCAAAAAATTCAGAATCTTGATATAAAACCTGAGGATATGTAATATTCTTTTATGCAGTTAATAGAGGTTTTGAGTGCAGCCATGCTGCAAGCTTATAAATCAGAAAGACAAAAATATAGAGATAATATATTAATAAAGAAATATAAGTTGTTGTGTGTTGAATTTCAAATAGGGATTGTCTGAATTAGAAAGTAATTGTGTTTTTAAAACCAAATATCAGAGTTTTATGGTTGGAGTGATCTCCAGCTCCCAGAAATGTGGATCTGGACTGTATCATAACAGACTATCTAATCTTATTGCAGTAACAGAAAATCAGGTTTATCTGGTCTCTCCCTGGCAGTTATCTATCTTAAAATTCTCCACTGAATGCAATTCATTGACCTCCCTGGGTGTTTAATTGGCCTTATGAAGTTCTTGATAATATACATCCTGCATCTTCTGTATTTCCAAAATAAGCTGATATCTTGTATTTTTTCCCAGCTAGACACCCTAAGCTACTCATTAATATCCTCTGTGTAAAAATCTTACATATTTTATTTTTAAAACTAAACAAACCTACTTCTTTTTAACCTGTCATTGTGGACTGCTTGATTCTTGCTGGTTTTACTAAAATCTTAGTTTCTATGCTTTTATATATGCCATTTGAGTTGGACATAGTATTGATCTGTTATTCAGAAAGAATTCTCTCATACAATATTACTGTTTATACAACTTAGAGAAATGTATCTCTTTACCAAAAGACTTTGCTTTTGTTGATTCATTTAGTTCATAGTCTATTACTTTAACTACTAGATCTTTTTCCTGTCATCTTGAACTGTGTACTTGTTATCACTTGTTTTATGTTTGTCCTCTATTTTCTCATCCTAACGATACGACTTTGCATTTCTTTTTGGTTTCATCTCATGGACTTTAGACATGTCTCCAGTTTAGATTAACCGTGCCGTTAAGAAGCTGTCGTACGCTACAGGTCATTTCAATTTTGTGTCATCTGTGGACTCCTTAAGTGTGTATTTTATTGCACTATTGTTAGTATTAAGAATTATTAGGATTACAGAACAGATGTAAACTTGAAACATATTCCAACAGGACACGTAATGCTTTTCCAGGCTGGCAGTATATACCTTTTCAACTACTTGGGAGATGTATTTAATTTAAGATCTTTCACCTGCTGCTTCTCCCTTATGTATTGAATTGTTTTGATGTGATTGAGTTCAGTTGTCCATTATCTTTATTTACAAGTTAGCAATGTACAGGTAAAAGTACTTCAATTGCAAGATTTAATCATTATTTTCATGGTTAACTTTGAAACTGTAGAAATTATTCTCCTAAAGAAGAAAGTGTTTTGTTTTTTTTTTTTTAATTAAAACATATTGCCTTCTGCTTGTTAAACCAGTAGGTTTTAGTTTGGTGCTGTTGTCCTTCTAACCAGAAGAAAGCAGTATTTGTACATGGTTTATATAACTACTTATATTGGTAAACAAACAGTTATTCAAATTCTTAGTTCTTATTATATTACTGAGAATAATGTTTTTCCCTATGCTTTCTCTGAAAGAAAGAATTCAATTAAATCATTTTAGTAGTTATTTAATAACAAACTTAAACATCCATCGTATACAAAACATTTATGTAAATAAGAAAAATAAATAACATTTATTAAAACATAAATATTTTGCCTAATACATGCGTTTTATCTGTTAGTGAATGGAATGTAGTGTTGCTGGTCAGTGTGTTCTTCAGAGCTGTAAAAGTCATAGCTGTTTTCTTGAACTTATTTTTATCCATAGATCTACAGAAGGAGAAAACCAGTTTTCCTACTTTTTCGGTTTTAATTGATTTCTCAACTTCATGTGACCTAGTTGTTTAACTGCAGTATTTCAATAAATTGACTTGAAGCTGTAGAATAGATGACTGCCATCAGAAAGCAATTTAACACTGTAGTATACTCTCTTTTAAGGGGTAGGTGAGGAACACGGCCAGGTTAGTGGATTATCTTTCTTAAAAAATTAGGTGTTAAGCATGCATTAGTACTACAATTTTAGTTGATTAAGTGGATTATAGGTAGCTGAAGACTAAAGGTAGCTTTTTGCAACTAAAATCTTAAATATTTTTTCTAACAACTAGATATATTTAAAACTTATGCATTCCTAAAGGAGAATTTTTAAATTCTCCTTGGTTTTGGTAACAGGTAGATTTTTTCTAGTCTTTAATGCTTGATGTTTACAGTATATGAATTAAATCAAAATACTGACTGCATTTTATTCTGTCTCAGGTGATTTGTAAGTCAGATGCTCCTACAGGAGACGTTCTACTTGATGAAGCTCTGAAACACATAAAAGAGACCCAGCCTCCTGAAACAGTACAAAATTGGATTGAACTGCTTAGTGGTAAGACTTGGACATAATGCATTTGCTTTTTGTGTGTGTGTGTGTGGTTTGTTTTTTTTTTTTTTTTTCCTCCCAATAAAACTAATTATCTGGCATCACTAGAGAGTATACCGGAAGATGTGGGGGGAGACAGTATGCAAAACAGTTAATTAGTCTGTCCTCTAGAGTAGTCTCTTGTTGATTGTTGCCTTTAATCAAATAGAAGTAACCATCGCTTTTGACTTAACTTGGTTATGGAAAGGATCTAGATGGAAGTGTCGGAGAACATCTCAACTCTGTGAAGGAGGCATCTTCAGCTGGACCTGAAGTAAACCAGGCCTGTACCCTGGAGATGCGGCTACCTTTATCTGTAATTGCAAAGGAGGGTTAGTGGAAGTTTGGAGTATAGCTATACGTCTTCAGTATTCAGATTCTTTGATAAGAGAAGGAGATAAGGAACTCACTGTTCTGATATAAAATTGAAGGTGAAAATTTGGCTATTTAATCATAAAGAGGAAAGGGTCAATATACTTTTTTCCTCTGTTTTTCCATTAACTATTTGGCAAAATGTAACAAATAGTTTCAAATCAATGTTCAAACCAAAGGCTTCAAGGTGAGTACTTTGCATGCAGTTGTTGCTAATAAATGCTAATAAATTGTTGCCAAAAAGATGAAAAGTCAATTAGACTTCATCTTTATCATTGTAGTTAACATTTTCCATATACTTCCGCAACAGTTGTATTCTCAGGATGCGTAAGTTAAACTGAAAAGAACAACGACCATCTTTTAATGTGTAGTGCTTTTATTGTTTTTCTGTAGCCAAAATTCATTACTAAGGTTTGTCTGTGTTTTACAAAATGCACAAAATACAGCTTTCCTGGAGTAGATCAGAGCTGTTGTGCAGACAGTGCAGGAAAACCCCTCCACTATTTTGTCAACAACATGACTTTGGTAGGTGAGAGGTAATAAGCCTTGAAGTTGTCTGTCTAAATTTATTTGTTATGTATGTAACAACCCAAGAGTTTCAAATACCAACAAAATTCCTCCTGCTTTCACTGCCATCCTGTTTTGATTGTGTTCCTCCCATTCTCTCTGTGCCCCTGGAACCAGCCTTCCTGCTGCTTCAGTTCATACTTCATGCCCTGGCCATCACTCGCCTCTTCCTCCCCGACGGTGTGTCGGGCAGAGGGGCAGAGCGCGGAGAGAAGGGAAAGGGGGGGAAGAAAGCGGCCCTTGTCGGCAGAGGGCACGGCTGCACGGCCCTATAGCCCAGAGTGCTCTTGCGCAGATCCACTACAGGTTTACAGTTTGCAAAAAACAATCCCTTTTTCCTACCTCAGACACATAATTTGTGCTGACATTTCACCTTTCTCTCAGTGTGGAGCACATCGAGTTAGTGCTGATTCAAAAAAAGGTCAGCTAATGAATGAGCAGAACTGTAGGTCTTCCTTGAGGCCTGATCCTGCTAAGCTTTGCCTCTGGGAAGATATTTACTGCTAGTGCTGTAGCTGAGACTTGGATCAGTCCTCTTTTCTTATACATGGGTGTATAGTTCTTGGATGGGGTTAGGGATCTTTGCATTTCCCATGGCTTAGAAAGCTGCCCTTTGAAGAAAAACATTTTGGTGTTTTGTCTTGGGTTTTTTTTGATGGACTGCACTGAAAAATTATTTAGAATCTTAGTTAGGAGCCTGATCCTGGAAGATAGCTACTCCATCTGTAACTGTCAGCAATGCAAAGATACTGCTTAAAATTACAGTGTATGCAAGGAAATATTTGCATAGACTTTTAAGGCTACATTTGCCAGGCTGATTTTTTTTTTTTTTTTTTTACAAGCTGGAAATACTGAAATTCAGGTCAGAATGTCAGGTCTTTCTGTAAATGTAACAAACATCTGTTTGTATTTCTACAAGTGTGTTCCTGTGTAATTGGGGGGATTGGTCACAAGGTGTCACCACACTACAAATTTTTATTAGCGTATAGAAACATCCTAACAAATTAAAACAAACATCTAGGAAATAATCTCTGCCCTATGAAGTCTACTTTTATTACATTTCACTTCTTAGATTCATTCTAAAAAGTTTCGTTCGTGGTCAGTGTGGGGAATCACATTCAACACGGTGTGGGTCATACAGGAACTTGTATAGTTCAGTAGGCAAAATGGGCCTGGGTGGGTTCACAGAATCTTTGCCTTTCACTATGCAGTTGGTGACACCTCATTTACTTACTTAACTTGACTTTTACTTATATATGTTGGATATCAACTTCCATCACAATGGGAGAAATCTTAAACTCATTGTGAGTTCTTTTTTATTATTATTGTGCGTATACCAATGAATTTTCAAAAACTTTCCAAGTTCTAAACAAAATGCTATAGAAATTCTCAGAGAACTTATGGAAAAAGCTATCTGCATCAGAAATATTTAATGTTATCTCTTCTCTTGCGTCTTAAAATGTAAGTTCTTTTATATCAGATGTAGTTTTAATATTTATGTTAAGTACTCAGGCTGGACCTAAAATTTTAGCTTGCTATGCAAACTTTTAAATGAAGGTAGACTTGTCAAAGTGCTTAACAACTTTTGCTTTATCAGTAGCTGTTGCTATATTACTTGGTGCTTTTTAAATTCCCTCCTCTACACACACACATGCCCAGTTCTGCTGCCTTAACAAAAAACAGAAATAATTTCTGTAGAAACATTAAAGCCCCCACCCCCCATAACACATCATTATTTCATCTTGGGGGAGAGGGGGCAGGAAGGGAGAGAAGAATGTAAACCTGAAGAAGTAGAAAAAAGAGAAGGCCATGTAGGGCAGGTGTGCATTAGCTTGTCTTTGTAGCTGAAAAAATGGCAATGACACTCTTTCCAGTCCCTGAAGCAATAAAGGCTGGAAAGAGGCAAAGGGACAAGCTTGGAGGAAATTCTTTGATTTTTATTAAAAAAACCTCTTTCTTCATGACTGTGTTTTTTTTCCTTCAGTACAAGAGTGCATATTTGTCATATTCTTAATCAGGACATGGCTTTGCTAGCATTTCATCCAAAATTTACATGTACACTGAAGCTCCTCAGAGAGACTCTGATGGTCTCACTGTTTGTGCATATATATCTGGGAAGGTCGGAGATCAGAGAAATGCTGACACGAGCACAGCATCTTGTTTTCAGCTATATGAATTTGACAGCTCATTCTGCACCGGGGCGGGGGGGGGGGGGGGGAGTTAATAGTACAGATTAAACTTTGCCTGACTGTTGGCTTTTTTTGTTTGCTTTTTTAGGTGAAACGTGGAACCCATTAAAGTTGCACTACCAATTACGGAATGTCCGTGAACGATTAGCTAAAAATCTAGTGGAAAAAGGTGTACTGACAACAGAGAAACAGAACTTCCTTCTTTTTGACATGACTACGCACCCCCTCACCAACAACAATATCAAACAACGCCTCATCAAGAAGGTTCAAGAAGCAGTTCTTGACAAATGGGTGAATGACCCTCACCGCATGGACAAGCGCTTGCTGGCACTCGTTTATTTAGCCCATGCTTCAGATGTTCTGGAGAACGCTTTTGCCCCCCTTTTGGATGAGCAGTATGATTTAGCCACAAAGAGAGTGCGACAGCTCCTGGATTTAGACCCTGAGGTTGAATGTATGAAAGCCAACACGAATGAGGTTCTGTGGGCTGTTGTAGCAGCTTTCACAAAATAACTGCAATCAGACTGAAGTGTTCTCTCTTCTTTCATGTAAACCAGTTGTTTCTCTTCTATTGACTATTCATGTTTTCTGTAATTTGTACCTTCTCACATGATGAATCAGCTCTTATTTCATGGGAATTATAAGTGGTGTATTCCCTCCTTCTCTATGTATCTGTATGCAGGATTCTGCTGGTACAAGAGACCTTCCTGTTTAAAAGCAACAGAAAAAGGTTTTACTGCCATATTGGCACTTCATTTCTATTAAATTTAAGCTATCTGAAATACTTGGTTTAATCTATTTTTCATCTTTTTGTTATTGCAGTGGTTTAACTTGGGAAGCACCTCAAGGAGGAAATGTGCATGCAGTGGGATCACTAGTCTTAGCTGACACAGGTGTGTGCATGCATCAATAGTTCTGCAGTACAATTCATAACAGATCAGAAAAGGGCCTTTTTAAAATCACCAAAGCTCCATATTGAAGTATCTGTCGGGACACTTTATAGACAGACATCATTTCAATTATACTTAACAAAATTACTTTAAAAGCAGAAATGCCATTAAGCAGCTTTGTCAACAGTTCTTGTTAAATGCCCTGTGAATTTCACTTTACATGTAAATCTCCTGTGTACTTATGCTTTCATTAGAACTATAACTGAGTCATAAGGCTAGTGTAGAAAGGTCCAATTGTTTCATAAAACAATTTTGGGATGGGATACATTCCATTATATTGTATATAGAGTTCAAAATGTATATTAACAATCTCCCCCATCTTAGTATTTTGCAAGATTTGCTTAGTTGTACACCTGGTGCCCCCTTACTTGCTGTCAGTCATCGCCATTTGGTGAAAGGAAAGGCCTCTTATAAAGAGCATGTACGTGAGAGCTGTTTGGTTCCAGTGTCTGCAGAGTTTACCATGCAGGTATTCTCAGTCTATGCATTGCCTTTGATAATTAGTGTATGGAAAGAGACCACTTTCTATCACTGTTTGTAATTTTCTTTTCTCCTGTATGGAAGAGGCTTGTGACCAGTACAACTCTTGAGTGCAGTTTTTAATTTTGTTTGTACACAATGTTTGTCTCTTAAATGTCATAATCTGTTTTACACTTTAAAAATAAAAAGTCAGTCCTAGCCGGTGTTGCATGTAAATGGTTAGCAAGTAATGACTGCAGTTCAGATGATTAAGATTTCTGTAATGGGACGCTCTACTATATTTTAATTTTTTATATACAATTATGCTGATTAGCACACTATTGTAAAAAATATATATATATAAAAAAACTTTGGCTTTTTAAAATTTATTGCCTCTTTACCACTGCTTGTTATTATCTCCCATTTGTTTCACAGTGTAAATATTACGCATTGAACAAATTAACCATTGATTTATCTATTTTTTTCCTCATAACAGCGCAGATTTATAGCGGGGCTTACAGGTGTTTAGAAACTTTTTTGGTTACTATTCAAAGCAAGAATACTAGATGGTGTATAACTGTAGAATTGAAATTTAAGGGATCCCCTAATCTGTATACTAGCTTTTTACCTACAGTAAATAAACTATGATCTTGAAAGTGCCTGAAACAGAGCAAGCATGTCATTTTTATTTTGTGTTGCTAATTAGAAAGGTTTTATTGCTTAACTGAAAGCTTTAGTTAATATCCTTCTTATTAGAAAGGGAGAGTTTATATTAAGTAGATCAAACTGACCTAATCGGTGGTGTCACTCAGATCTGCAGGATTCATGACTGAGAGAGACCGAGTTAGCTTAAGCGTATGCGGCTGTGCCTGCCATGGGTAGACCTCTTTCATCTTCAGCACAGCTCTACAGCCTCGTCTGTGACTGGACTTCCAATTTTGCACTTCATTTTAAAACATTTAGATGCCTAAGTAGTTGACTTTAAAATACAACTTAAATTCATCATACCTCTATAACCTTTTTTTTAATAAACGGTTTTAAAATATGGTCCTTAACATTTAATGCCACATCATTCTTTCAGTTCTTAAATGCTGTTTCTTTAGAAAAATGAAATTAAAGGTATATTGCAAAGTATTTCAAACTGGTTTACAAACAAAAAGTTAAACAGTGTTTTCTCAGTTGTAAGATGCTGTGTTTAAAACTTTGAGGAGCTTGGGCATGAACTTTGGACATTTCTTCTAAACTTTTTCAAAATGTGATTGCTTTAAGCGTGGGGGGAAAATGAAAGCCTCTGTGTTGCTCTTATATTTGACAGTCTACAGAATACTTTTTATACTTGATAGTATATGTTAACTGGTTGCTTTTATTGTCTGTCTCTCTCCTGTGTTGTGTTTTTTTTCCTTTTCTATAGCTCTTTGAGAGGAGAGAAAAGTAATTAATTGGAAAAGTTAGAAAAGGGTAGGATATTCAGGAGCAAATTGAGAGCATAAATGTTAAAACAGCTTTGAAAATCTAAACTACTTGAAACATGCTTCAAATTGACAGTATCTTTTCACAATCCCTTTTCTGTCCCCTCATCTTCCTTTTGCGAGTCTTTTTCATGCTCCTGCTGGTTTCCTGTTAGGTTGTGAGGAACAGTGGGGTTTTGTCCCCTTTGCAACTAATGCGGTAAGAAAACCTCCCCTCTTTTTACCCTCTCCAGTAAGAGTTTTTAAATTATTTCATGTACAAGACAAGAGGCCTACAGTGTTCACTGTCACCTTAATTTTGCTTAAAGGCAGAACCTCTGACTGCAATAGGGAGAGTTTGCATTAAGTGGATCCCCGAACCTCTCTGACAGGTTCGGTGCAAGCCACAACAGGTTTGCAAAGGGAGACAGTATCTTCTGTTGGCTGCCTGATACAAACCGGAGGCAGGGGGACAGGTAGCTTTGGAGATCTCAAGTCTTGGGTTGTGCTTTTAAGAAAAGCAAAGCCCCTAAGTCTTAACAGTGAAGGTAAATTTGCTACACTATAAGGGATGATTTAGCAAACGTCCTCGCCTTCATTACTGTTTGTTACTATAATAGAGGAAATTTCAAAAGGTTTAATATAGTACACTGCTTTGTTCTGCTGAGATTACAGTACCCTTCTTCCCATTACCTACCACCGCAGCTCACAGAGGCCTGGTTTTGAGGCAGTTCTGGATGCTCCGAGTCTTCAGCCAGCTCTCACTGGCTGCTTAGAGTGAAGGTTGCTATCCATAACCTGAACTCAAACCAGTGTCTCAAGGAAAAATAGATACTGTTCAGGGGCTCATTTTTTTAAAACAAAATTTCCACTTATGTCAAAAATGGGATTTAAAAGATAAATCCAGAAGCTGGTATACTTTTTTTTTTTTTTGGTAAATTATACAGTCCTTGAGATTTATATCCTCCTCTCCTGTGTTTGTAGAGATGACATTACAGTGCTCCTACCTGAGATGTTAGTGAAAACTGTGTGCAATGCATGATGCTTTTGAGATCTGCATATGCTTCCAGGTGAAAATGGCATAAATTGGCTATAAAGGACTGGTAACTGAGTGCTCATGTGTTCATGCCCATTTCTCCTACAAAGTGAAGATATGTATTAACTAATGTGTTCTCTGTGAACTGGACTGAATCTGTAATGAAACAAAATAAAGCACCCTTTCACGTTATAAGCTGCAAATGGTTAGTGTGTATCACATGCATGTAATATCTAAAGGATTCATCTGTTAAGTGATTTCCAAGTATTTTTCCTAAGGTTCTGGCCTACACCGGCTTGGGGAACAGAACTTAAAGAATTCCATCAAGCCTTATTTCTGCCTACATTGGCTTCAAGCAGTTTAACTAGTCAAAGTGTGTTACATCCTAGTTTCCCCTATTATGTCCATCTGTCTTTCTATATGGAAGGGTGTTTCCAGATTCAGAGGAGTACAGACTTCTTCCAAAAGGAGAAACTTATTTATTCTGTGGAAATGCTAATGTTTACAACAGTTAAATTACTCAGGAAATCAGATGTTTTCAAGTACTGTGTGTCAAGTATAAAAGTGTGCTTTCAGGTATGTGTAGGAGGGGAGGCTCTTTGGATGGGGAAGAAGCACTAGATCAGAGCTACTGCCCAAGTTCATCTCTGAATAAGGTGTGGAGTTCCCTCCTTTGGGGTCTTGTTTTCTTGCGCCTACAAAGCAGCAACACTAAGCACTGTGAAAAGTCAAGGAAAATAAATGCCTTCTGACTGAGCAGAAAGAGCTTCTCTAGAAATGGTGAGAAGAAAAGCTGGCTCCTAAGCAGAAAGGATAGGGAAGGAAATGATGATGAGTAGTAATAGCCTTTGGCTTTTTTCCCCTACCTTTCTGCACCTCCAAACAATTCATTGTTTCTTTTTTTCCTCTTGACTTTGGCCCTGGTCTTCCCAGTTTCTTCTCTTTTCCCTATTTCACGTCTTGGTGATTTCCTCTTTCATGCTCGTGAACATCTGTACTGTCTTAGATATTTCCACTCTTGCTTCTTTGTTACTAACCTTTTCCTTCCTTCACTTCTACAGTCACTCAAGCTCTACTCAGCTACCCTCTTTTCAGGTTGCTTTCCCCTCTGTTCTCTGACTCCCTGCTGATGCTTCGAGGAACCAACCCTTCTTCAACAAATAGTTTTGTCAATACCAAAAACTGAAGTCTGATATCCTGCAGATTTTGGCTTTGTGGTTGATTGACTTAAAGGAATCTGCTTTCTAATCAAGAACTTCACAGCATCTGGCTTTCTGCTATGGCTTATAACACACAGTTTGTTAAGATGAACAGGAACTGATACTAATTTACCTTGAAACTGCTGTCTGCATGCTTCAAAAGCTAAGCTGTTATCCATGCAGCAGGGTGGACATACAGATGAGGATAATGATTTTGCCAATAGTCTCATGTCCCTGCATCAGTGCTCTAAGAACTTGCTCTCTCCTACTGGAATTTTTTCTATAGCGAGGGCATATATACAAGATTAATTTTCCTTCTGGGTTCTCTTAAAAAAGGGTTGAGCTTGTGCTGCAGCTCTGAAGGGCATCTGTCTACTTGGCCGAAACTTGGAAAGTTTCTTCAGTTTAGTTAAAAGAGAAGTGGGAAAAGAAAGAGGCACGGATATACTTATAATGTGATCACATAAACCCTGTTTTCCTGGCAAAACAGACTAAAACGTTCTGCTTTTTCATTTTTGCTTTCTTGTCTCCCAATACATCACTCAGTTCCTTCCCATCTGGTGTCTACTTGGATAGGCTTTGCCATCATCTAATGCATTAGTTTGTCAGGATTTATGGTGTGTTGCCATTCTCTACCCCTTCCTTTTATACATTTCTTCAAGTCTGGGTTTTTTTTCCCTTTTCTCTGGGATTGATCTTGAAGGCAAATGTTACAAGAAGGCTTTGGTTTGCTGTGAAGTGCCATGCAACAGGACTTGTGTTCTCCAGCTGGCTGATAACTGTCCCATGAAATGTGTTGGAGGACCTCTCTAGAATGAATCCACCCTCTGGGAAGTTTTCTTGGGGCAGTTACCTTGTGGCTTTGTTTCAGATGCTGAACATGTTCCACACGGCAGCACAAAGCAGAGTTACGAACGTTAGCCAGGTCCATAAAACGACAGAGAGTCTTAACAGGCCTTTCTTTGTTTTCTGCCTGTGCAAATGAAACCAAATCATGTTACAACCAGCTTTTAAAATTCTGCTATGACTCTTCAAGCTCCTGAGGACCTCAGTTGCTTCTGAAGATAAGATTGAGCTAGGTCATGAAAGTTTTGCAACACTAAATAGAGCAACGCCTACATGCCATTAAAAATCTCAGGCCTTGTATTCAGAGGACTTGCAGAAGAAAATTAACAAAACCAGGTCATCTCTCCAAGCGACAATCTCACAGTAACCCACCTCAGCTGTGTCAATTAGCAGAGCCCTTGGTGGAGAACTCACACTGATGTCTGAACAAAAAGTGGTCCAAGAGGGTTTCGTCTCCTGGAAAGGTCTGAGATTCCTGATGCAGTTAATGTTATGCAATACTCTTCTGACATTTCAGAAAGATCTTGTACGGATATGTGTTTTATTACTCTTTTTTCCCCTTGGGAAAGTGGAGTTGGCAGTGGGCCAGAGGGTAGGAAGACTTGCTACTCTTCAGGTGGTGTGGGTGCTGCTCTCTGTCCAGGCAGGCTCTGCACCTAAATAGCGCTGTGGTGGAGCTGAACGTCCTTCCCTGGAAATTTCTCTCCCAGTAAACCTGCCCTGCGTGTGCCAGGGACACCTGTGGGGTAGCAAAGACTCTCTGAGCATGGCAGCAGCAACCGGAGAGCTGTTCATATGAAGGTCTCCCTGCTCCCACCCCTGCAATCAAGGCACTGCACATGTGTCTGGGTCCATGTTCATGCCTGTGTGGGCAGTCAACTCTTCACAAAGGTTTCAGTCAGCCAGGAAAACACCACGTGATGGGGGTGGACGGTTGTACTTAAAACAGGGGAGTGCCTGTGACCTTCCATAACCAGGAATGTGTACAAATAAAACAGGCCTGAAATAAAATGGAACTGTACACACATTTGGAATAACAACTGAGGTCTGTTTTGTTGGGTGTGCTGCAAACAGGAAATGGAGCTGAATTCACTGAATTAATAAATTGCTTTCTGCAAGTATGTTGCCAGATGTTAGGCACTAGCTATTGATAGCTTCCCTCTGAGATCCAGCTCAAGATTTACACACATTTTAATATACGTAAATCTGAGACATCTGGCCAAAGACATACAGAATCTCTTTTGCACAAGCAGCACTGACATGCGGAGGAATTTGTAAACAGCATTTATAGATATGTATTTAAACTCACTTCTTGCGTTTTGCTTTAAGAGGAAGCAAAGTCTACTTTTGATCATACTAAAATATCCTTTTTTTTTTCCTTCTTCTGTAGAGAATGGAAGGGACATGCTGCCAACATCACATATGGCTGACAGTCAACACAAGGGTTAAGGATTTGTGAGCCATGAACAGCAGAAATGTCTGGCACATTTTCATTTACTCTGCGCAGTGAAGGAGGGAAGCAACCATTATTTGAGCCATAACTGAAGTGCATCTTCAGAAGACAATTGCTTAAAGGATACTAGAGTTATGAGCAGGTTAGTGACTATCCTGCTCTTAGCATGTCTTTCAGGTTATGTTCATCAGCTGCACAGAAAGAGTTCAGAAACACAGAAGTTTGCACTGTGGGGTTACAGTAATGAGTGGGGTTTGAGTCTGGTGCTCAGCCCTTTTGTCGCACAGACAGATGAGTCCCAGCTCCCTCAATATCTGTCTCCCTAAGCTACTCAGAGCTTGCAGATTTGCCTCTGGAAGATTTCAGATGTGCAGCCAACTGTCAAGGCTGTCCTTGAAGCTCCTTTTCTTCCAGGCTTGTCTCCTCTCCAAAAGCTGGGAGGCCCATGCCTGTAGGCCTAAATGTGGCTTCCTGCACTCAGCGCTGGAGACTTGGAGGGACCGCAAGAAAACTGCACCTATGCTGTTTCCAAATGAGGCAGCCCATAGTGCATACAAGGGGGCTGTCAACAAACACGGGAGACAACCAAGTGACAGAAAACATGCAAAAGGCTGAAGGACTCTTCTTTGCCTCAGCCTTCCCAGGAAAGCCTGCTCCCCGACCGCTGCGTGTCCCCCGATAATTTGGGATGGAGAGGGGTAGCCAGCAGAGGGAAAGCACCACATGGGGACTACTCAGAGAAGCTGAAGTTTCAGGCAAAATACCAAACATGAGACATGTAGGACAATTACATAGCATCAACACCAAATTAACCCTATGCAGGTAAAGCTACCAAAGTACGAAACAAAAGAAGTGAAAGGTTCCCAATCTCTTCTTAGCCTCACATCAGTGTCTTATAAATGGAAGTATCAAGGCACATAGTGGTGCAGCATGAACTTTTATTCCCTGTGGGGATCTCTCTTTACCAGTCTGTCTTTTTATTCCTCTCTAATTTACACCATGGTTTTCAGCACAGGTTCTTAGCATCTCTCATTTTTCAGTTCAACCTTATTTAAGGTCAATGAACAAATGGCCACCTCCATCTGACCTCCCTCTGGAAGACAACAAAGTTAATGTCACTCCCTAACTGAATAGCTGGAGCACCTGCAGGATCACTGCCTTTCAATTCTCTGATATAAGAAGAAACATTAACCAGGATCATTTATAGAGAATCAACAAAAAAAGTAGTCCAAAAGCAAACCCAGCTGCAATTTCAGTTTGCTAAAGAGTTGATTTATATCATCAGTTGTGGTAATTTTTTTTTAAATTTAATTAACTAGATACATTGGTACGTAATTAAAAAGCATGTAGGCATTTCTTGGGATTTCTCTGGGAATCACAAGCCACTTTCAGTCTTACACTCTGTCCATTTTGAGTCACAGGTGTTGTGAAGCAACCTTTCTGAAGACCATTAAAACGTTGGCAAAAAGAAAGGGAAAGCTCCAAAGCAGGTGTCACTTGTTGATGTAAATCATGATTTACAGCTGAAATTGGTAGAGCTTCCCCCCCCCCCCCATGTAGGGTTTCTGGGTGCATGGCTAGAGCAGCTGAGAAGGGATGCAATGGTGAGCACAGACCAATTGCAGCATCCCGGGAAGCCAACAGCTCTACAAGCGCTCGCTGCTTTTGGAAGTCAGGTCATTGTGCTTTTACTGCCTCTGCTTATGCAGATATGAGTTCTCCTATATCCCGCTAGCTTTCATCACAGTATAGGTTAGACACATACTTGCTGAGTTTTCTAATTCTTGAGCTGATCTTCTTACTTAAGTTTTATGTGAGAAGCACCCTCTTTTGGCGCTCCTTATGTATAAGCCTGAAGAGACAAATCTTGGCCTCTTGCTTGTATTTTCCCTAAGTGACTTTGCTTTCTTGTTAGCTTTCATTCATGACCTGCTATATAGGAGAGTTGTCTTTTCTTTTTTTTTTTCCCCTTATAAAAAGGAAGAAAGAAAAAAGATAAAATGAACAATATAACATGTAAGTCAAATATTCCAGGTTGTGGAAAATTGTTGGGATATTTCTGTGTATTTCTACATTTTCTTCCCTTGCCTTGCTCTCAGATAACTGAGTTTCTCCTTAGATCTGTAAAAAGCTGGTAAAAGGGTTGTTAATGAAGGTGACTTTGAAGGTAAAGAGAGGTTGCTAGTAAATCTGGTCCAGTCTCCTGACCCAAGGCTATATCTATTTCCTACTGTGTGCATCCCAGGTTTTGGCTAAATCAGGTTTTCCAGGAAGACATCCTTATGTGAGAGAGATATATGAAAGATGCTAAGAACTGGTGCTGAAAACCATGGTGTAAATTAGAGAGGAACAAATAGTGCAGTAAGAGAGGTCCCCACAGGGAATAAAAGTTCGTGCTGCACCACTGTGTGCCTTGATACTTCCATTTATAAGACACTGATGTGAGGCTAGGAAGAGATTGGGGACCTTTCACTTCTTTAGTTTCATACTTCGGTAGTTTTATCTGCATAGGGTTAATTTGGTGTTGATGCTGTGTAATTGTCTCACACATCTCGTGTTTGGTATTTTGACCGAAACTTGCAGCCGTTATGTTGTGATGTTTTCCCTGAGAAGGTGCATTTATGTTTTAATCGAGTCCCCTCACAACCTCTTCAAAAACAAACCAAACAGCTTAAAATCCTTAATAGCATGTCAGTGCAGAAGAGCAGACACACTATACTGGCACAAATATCCCAGTAAAATAAAGTGCCAGCCACCATTCGAGCTCCCCACAAGGACACCTTTGTGCTGGAATAGAAATGGTTCTTTTTTTGAGACTTCTTCCAAAGGGGCTTCGGCCCTGGAGGGGCTTTGGGGTGGGTGGGGGACCCCCAAACCTCTGCAGCAGCTTCGCTCTGGGTGCAAATGAGGAGTCAGCCCCAGAAGATTCCCCAACCTGGCTGGATGCAGGACAAGAGCTAAAAGAAAGCTCAGGACAGCGCTGGTGTTTCCCGCCCTTCTCGGTAAGCCCAGCAACCCAGGCCCCATTTAGACCCCACTTGGCCCCATATAGCTCATGAGAATTGTGAATTACATTACTATAACATATTTTCAGTCCTATTTAGACTGAATAGCAATCCTGGATTTAGAACTCGGGGATACAGTTGCCTTGAACTTTTTTTTATGTTTTTTTTAATATTAAGAGCAACCTGAATATAAAGACATGAAAGTTCACCAGAGCCTGTTTCAGCCTGTAAGTGGGTCACAAGACACTGAATTGTTGAGTAAAATAACACCCACACAAATCAAATAAAAGAGAAGCTAACCTGTATTTAAAAAAAAAATCTTTCTGGATGCCTTAGTCATAGATGTCTTAGCCATGAAATATTCAAGAGGCCAAGCACTTAGTGGGGGAACAGCTGCAGAGGATGCCTCCAAACCTAAGCACAAAATTATTACACTGACATTAGCAGGTAAATCGCCTCCCCTTGATGCTCCAGGGACCTGGGATACATGCAATTTCAATTGAAAATAATGGAATTCATGAGTGTGAACCTTGGAAGCGGTGTCTAGTGATGGCTTTAGAGGAGAAAACCTAGCCAAAAATATCTCATACAGAAACCTGCTTAAAAAAACCCAAAACCACAAAGACTTGAGAAGACCTAGAGGGTAGGTAAAACCGAACAAAATCCTGCGCAGTGACCAGCTGACACTGCTGAAAGATAGATGCAGCTGCGGAGCCCACCGTGGAGCGGAGTGGAGCTGTAATCCAAATAGCTTGCGAGCCTGCAAGGAGGTGTTATCTGCGTTCCTGGTAATTACAGCACAGCAGTTCGTCTGTAATTACGCTGGGCCTACAGGGCTCTTCCAGCAAGTCTTGCGTATTCCAGCGACTGGGCCTGGCTGCTGGGTGGCCGCAGGCAGGTCGCTGCTGGCGTGCAAGGCTGAGGAGCAAGGAGGGACTGGAAATCACCTCTTGGCGGGTCTGGCTGCGGGAATCGGGCACGGAGGGGCTGCCTGGGGGAGGAGGCGATGAGCCCCACCCTGAGCACCTGGAGGGGATGGCATAGCTAATACACCCACCTCGCTGAGCGGGCTGAGATGGGATCACGCCGTATGGGTCGGTCTGGGCTCTGCTGGCCGTGTCAGCCTCTGTAGTCAGCTCCCGTGCTCAAGCGGAGTCTGGCTTTCTCTGGCCAGATGTGCCGAGCCCCTGTTTACCTGCACGGCAGTGGGATGAGGGATGGCATCAGTGGGATGGGAACTGGGCTTGGAGCTGGGTTACGCTGCCAGGCTCCCTGTGGGGTGGTTGGTGAGTTGCTCAGTTTTCCCTTACCTCTGCTTCTGTGCTGGGAAATGGAGAAAAAAACAGCGATAACTCAGCTGTTCTGCTCTGGGCTTTTCCTGTTGATGTCCCATTGGTTTCCTGGTGAAAGCTCTTTTAGGAGAGAAGGGTCTCTCTTCCTATGCAAATGCATCGTACCTAGGCATGTCTACAGGCTTCTGGGTGCTGCTCGGGTGGAGAGGGACACTCTCCTCCCATCAGCACTGCCTGCAATTTCTAATTGACAATAGAAACGGAACAGAATAATTTCACAGTAAGTGAGAATGTTGATAAATGGTAACGACTTGCATATAAAACAGCAGGGACCTAAAATTATTGGTGTCTATTATAATGCTTTGCATGCATTGTCCTGGCAACGTAAGTGGATCTTCCTCAAATAGATGGTTTCCCACCATCTGTCTGAGCCTGAGCTCAGACGTGCCCTGATGCAACAGTCCAGGAGCAAATCTGTTGTCGCTGATCCCCCACCGGCACTATCTAACTCAAGCCCCTGTACACTGAAGGTATGAATGACTAGTGTACAGACTGGCTAGAGAGGAAGACTTTTTGTATCAAAATCTGGGATGCCTTGCTTCTAATTGAAACGAATGCGTTATTACATCCTTTTTCCTTACTTGTCAAAGTGGCCTCATGTTTGGCACCAGATTTTGGGCAGCCCTGTCAATGCTTCCATGGTCCCACAATGCACAAAGGACATGTGACTGTGAAAGTGCGATTAGTTGGGCTTTTCTCATCAAGCTGCTGTTGGGCTCTGTTTGCAGATGCTGATGAGAGCACAAAGTATTTTTAATGCCTATAAATATGTGCCCTGAAATCTATAGAAAGCCCATTTTTATCGGCCGAAAGCCCACTTTAGGAGGAAAACCAAACCTCCTGACCTTGAAATAGATACGCTGTTTTTAGAATTCGGAAGCTATCTAGCTAGCTCCCTTAGTTACAGAGCATTAATCACTGCCATATTATACATAGCATGTAAAATTTAAGTAATAGAATTGCTGCCCCCATGGCCATATTTCTAAATAAAAGCTGATAAGTAGAACCACTGACCTCAGCTGGTCGATTTAACCCGATGAGTCATGGTCTTGGGGGCCACATATGCTTCCTCTGCTAATATTCTTGTTCCTATTTATTTTTTAAAGTGCACAGGCATACTGCGTACCACAGAATAGCTTCTGTAATGGGCAGCTCCAGAAATAGCAATATCCCATTAGTTCTCCCTCCTTTGTAAGGATTTCACAGTCACTATTTATCCTGCGCAGAGCCAGAGGATCTCAAAGAGGCGGGGGCAGGACTGCTGCTGGGAGAGAGGGAGAACAGGAAGAGTGAGACTGTCTAGCAGCGATTCCTCTTGAAGTTCTCCATTTCAGAAGTGCCCTGGTATCTTCTTGCTTTTTGCGTTACAGGGAGCTAAGCTGTGGAGAAAGGCATAGCAGAACTGGGGCTCCTCCGCTTCAGCTGCCGGGGGTAGCGATATCTGTGCCGTGATGGATGGATTTGCCCACAACAATAGCCTTAGTATTGCGCACAATGGGATTGTTTTGCTGTGAAACATTGGCCGCTTCAGCTTGGCTGAACAAGAGATAGACTCGAATCACAATCAGGGTGTTGTTTCAGTCGCGCAGGTGGTCCATAGTAGACTACTTGTCTTGGACTAGGATTCCCCCAGGGCTAGCTGCTGCGCAGAAAAAGAGCAGAAAAACCCTCTTACTGTCCCAGTCGGTCCTAATTTGCATGCAAACTAAAAGTCACACTTGTAATATTTAAATTAATGCCATTAGTCACCTCATCAAGATATCTGGGCTGATCTAAGCTGGTGAATCATGGTCTTGGGGCCACACGTGCTCTCTCAACCGATATTCGGATGGGTACGCACAGAGGTGACTGGACAAGGAAAGAATGAGAGAAAGCTGGCCAGAGAGACGAGTGCTCAGCCCCATCGGCATGCAGACAGCTGCCAGGGCAAGGAGGATTTGAAGGAGCACTATGACACTTTGCAGATTGCAGGAGCATCAAGGGGAGAAGAACCAAAGAGACTGATGGGAGGTGTCAGAAGTGGATCTATTAGTGCATAATCCAGTACCATCAGAAATGGCATTTGCTCAATGGCTTTCCATCAACTCCATAATTACAACCTCAAAAATACTGTAATCAATATTGTTATCAAGCCTTGCATCTGTTCCCAGCTGTAGCACCACAGGCCATGCTCCAGGGGCCTCCTCCACGCAGGCCGGCACCTGTCTGGTTTGCAAGATGATGACTTTGCAGAGTCCAGGCTGTCACGCAAGGGCCCAAGAGCCATTGCTTTCACCAGCCTGTAGATGCTCCAGTGCAAATCTGGACCCTCAAAATAAAAATTTGCCAGGCCCCTTTTCTCTCCTGGCTTCACGTTTCACTGCTGGCCTCTGGCTGAGAAACTGAGTGACTGGCAGCTTGCTCCTGTGCCCCCACCATGCCCCCAGCTCATGAAGCGGGTATGTGGGGCGAATGTCGGTCCAGACTGGGAGCGTGCCTTGCCAGCACGGTCACGCGTTGCTTTCGCTGCTCCTGTGGGCAAATCCACGGTGCTGAGGCTTCCCCAAGGAGCAAGGGAGAGCAGCCACTGGCTCCCGGCTGCATCCCTGCTCCCGGTGGGACCCTGCCGGAGGGGAGCGCTGGGTTTGTGCCTGGCCACCCCTGCAGCCTGAGGTTATCTGTTCAGATTACAAACTGGCAATGTGGTATTTATTAAAACAAAAAACAGCCTTTGTCTCCCTGCGCAACAGTCTCTTGTGTTACATGAGCTTCACTTAGCCCCCTTTAATATTCATGGTGTTTGTGGTGTTCAGACGTCTTTGCTCCAAGCGAATTATCTCAGAACCAGGCTAGACCTTCCATTAAAACCAACAGAGTCACAATACGGCAAAGGCTTGATCATTTCGCAGCCTAGGAAAGAAATAGGAGTATAAACAGCTCCTGTGCTGACTCACTTCCATGTGCGAATTCACCAGACTGGGGAAGGTAATGGGCTGCTAATTCTGGCCCGTAGCTGCACCTTTGTCTCTTCAGGCATATCTCCATCTCCTCCACTCCCATTGCTCGGCTCCCTGGACAGTAATTTTCTGTGTTCTGACTCTTTAATGTCACAGAAATGGGATTTATAAGGGGGGTGTATTTAGCTGAACTGCATTAGTATCTGACATTTCAGCTCTGAGAAGTTTTCAATGATGTTATTTGTAAAGATTTTTTTTTTTTACTGCTATAAATCGCAATTCTTTAAGGACGGCATAACAATTTAATTTTCTAGGTCTTTCTCTTTGTCTCTGCCTTTCTATCAGGACTTCTAGCGATTTATTTGATTCACTGGTCCTTTGGATTTCCTCCACTTTGTTACAATGCACCTGTGTCTCAATGACACGGAAAAATGTTCATTTGAAGTAACAGCTCTGGCTTGCGGTGCTTTGGATTTGATACAAAAATAGAACTGTGTAGAAAACTTTTTTATTAGCTTATTCAGGATCCTAGACCTCAGGTACTTCAAGCTGAATAACACCATGTTTTACTCAAAATATGAAACCAGATGTTGGGTGCTTTAAAATGGCTACTGAGGTACCTACGGGAGAACTTTTTGTTGCTTCACAAGACTTTGAGGACTACGTGCTCTGCAGGACCACAAAAATTCAGATGTGCAGTATTTTTCCACTAGCCAGCTTGTATTTTCTTAGCCTTGGAGCTCTCTTTTTTTTTTTTTTAATGAGTAATTACAAGTAATAGAAAAGGAAATATTACAGAGTGAAAGCCTAAATGAAAAAAACATTCAGAACAGGCTCCTGTGGATGGTGCAATGGATATGTGACGACAAAGAAATACCAACTGCAGTACAATCAGGGATACATTTTTCTTGGAAAATTCTTCTGATGAAGAATTTTCAAGAGCAACAAATAGAATTTGGAGAGAAACTTGGGCAACTCTAGGGAAAAAGAAAGGTGCTGCACACATCACCACGGCAAAAGCTGACAGATTGAACAAAAAGTCTCTCCTGAATATCAAATCTGTGTATGCAATATTAGAAAGAGACCTCATGATCCACAAAGATATTCTAACAATTGCACTTCATTATCCCTCGCCCTCAGTTAGCAATATTATATTGCCTTTCTTTGGCACTGTACATCTGAGATTCCTTAACACCTGAAAAGCAACTGCCATATAGGTATTGGCTAGATAAACAAGTATTACTGTCCTTATTTGACATAGTAGAATACCAATATATTGAGTTATGAAGAATTCAGGAACTTGGTGAATAGACCTGACTTTGGAAACAGTACCCCTCTTTCAAAGCTGCTTGAATATGCAGAGAAATTATTAGTCGTTATGAGTAAAAGGAATAAAATACCTCCTCCTCTTGTTTCCCACAGATACACATGCACACGCACAAACAATTCTAGGCAAAGTTTGAACATAATTTTCAAATCAAAGCATACTTCAAGGCAGAGGCCAGACCAGATTCAAGCTAAATTTGTAAACTGAACTCCTCAGATGAACAGTGCTATCTGACTGCAAAAGATGATAATGATTAACAAATGTGATGAGTATTTTACTGAAAAATGAGTAGGCTGTTTATGGACTTCTCTGTCTGCAGCAAGTGGTTTCTGTTCCAGAGAGGAGAGGACATCGTACTGGGAGGTTGTACTTTCCCTGGCTGCAGTAAGTGTTGAAAAAGATGAGGGTGTCTCTGATCTAATTCAGTAATTATGAAACCAGGTTGATCCCCTTGGTTCTAACAGACTGCTAACGTGGCCCTGTGTTGGGGAAAGCAGGAATCCTGCTGGTACCCCGAAACCGGACAGTGTTGGCAGGTAGCTATCTATATGGCAGTATTTCTCAAAAACCTGGCTCATCTCTTAAAAAACTTATCTTTGCACAGCCTGTGATTAATATAATACTGATAAGGCATGGATCTGCCTACCTCTGTTATTTGTGTATGAAAGATGTGAACGTTTCTCTGAAGATAGATTGCTTTGGAAACGAGCATCCTTTAAGCAGTACTTGATATCTATTGCACAGATTTTATAAGTCCTTGGTGCCAGTTCTCTGCAGGAAAAGGTTTCTTCAGTGCCTTTCTTACTATCCTGTTGAGACAGCACACAGAGAATTCAACAATTATTGTGAATAAAATATGCTGTTTTCTCCAAAAGGTATGTGCAGATATGCATTTTTGTGCAAAAATCATGTTCAACTTTAAAAGGTGCTTTAGAATAGTAAATGACTCTGTGCGCGTGCCCACGTACTTAACAATGAAATCTAATCAATCATAAACCACAAAGGAGCACTGCTGTAGCAAAGGGGGGAATGATGCAGATTGATGACCTAAAAAGAGAAGTCCAAGGATTCCAAAAATTATTCCAGCAAAGAAAAATAAACACAGCATCAGAGCAGGTGTGATAACCACTGCATAATATACAGAGAAGAATGACTGACTTGCTAAAGAAATCAGGAAAAAACGTATTTTGATGAGAAGCTCTAAGAAGATCATTAGAACCCAACTGCTTTAACCTTAGATTTATCATATCTACTTCTTGCAAACTATTTGGTCTCTGCAAATACTATACCTGCAGTCAAGTTTCTCCAATAGATAAATTTGACCTATGATATCTTAGACCACTGAAATTCAAACACGTTATGACCTTGGAAGGTATATTGAAGAGATACGTTAGAGAACCATATCTTGCATATGTTGCAAAACAGTCTTGGAGAGGCTTTTATTCTCAGGAGCTTGGAAAATGAATGTTTCTATGAAGATATATAGTTGAATGTTTGCATCTGAGACACTTTGACTGTAACTATTGACTTATTTTGGTCTGTTAAGGGTAATACTTCTGTACAGTACGTAACTTAGAATTTTGCAGCGAATTAATAATTTAATGGGTAGTATCCACAAAGAATTTCCAGTAAAAATATCCGAGTGTATATTTTCTCACTTTAAGGTTTAGATCTTGTTGATAGCAGCATTTTTGGACTCCCCCCCTGTATGTTTGGGGCAGATGATAAGTTATGCTTTTATGTTTCATACCAATTTAAACTAAGAAGTTCCTAATGGTTATCTGCTTTGGTGCTCTGTGAGAACTCCACGGTGTCTGGGGAACTTTGCATCATAGTACGGCCTGCAGTTAGTCTATGAAAATGCAGGGGGAAAGGCATAAATGGAGACAAATCTCTGCTGATAGATCCGTAGCTATTAGCTTATTTTTCCCTTGCTGTGAAGATGCAGTAGGACTTCGAAAGGCAGTAGAAAAAGGATTGGATCAGCACCACTGCTTCTTGTTGTTGTGCCCATTTGCAATGGATGATCCAAATTAAAGCGGGCACAAAATGGAGTGTCATTATTAAAGGTGATATAAGGCTGCGCGGAACCAAAGTTGTGGTTGCAGCTCTGAACCTGTCACGATTTTTCATATTCTGCGTACGGCTCCGTCCGACTTTCAAGAATTCTCTCATTCAGCCCTTTTAGTCTCATATTTACTGCCCCGTGTTGGGGAGGAGACGTGTGTAATGTGTTGTCCCTCTCGGGCTTTGTCTGTGCAAGGCAATGGCTGTCGCTGCTGCTGCGGTGGAGGCCGTACAGATATACGCTCTTTCAGAGTAAGATACCGTTGTTCTGGAAAAATTGCTCTGCTTTTGGAGTAATTATTTCCAAGTAAAATTGGAACAAAGTGTCCACCTGAGGACTAAGATAACTCTAGGTTATTACTGTAATCATGCTGGTTAATTTTTCCATGCAGACAAGGAAATCAACAGGATAGTTCATTTTAGTCTCCTTCTGAACAGAAATTATAATAGCACAGTCAGTGGTGGCTTGTCCTTGCAGTCTATTTTATCCCAGCTATATACGTACATGTGTCTGTATAAAGGGCAGAGATGAGGAGAGATAGGAGCAATTTAAAGATGAAGGGTCCCGGTTTTGTTTCATAAACACAGATGAAAATACATGCCTTGCTGGTGGAGCTCCCAACTTAGCAGGAGCCGTGCTGTGGGGTTTTTTTAAGCCATGGCCTGGATTTGGGAAGCTGCTGGGGGAAAGTCACAATTTAGCTTATTCTATCCCAGATGCTCAGTGAGTATTGCCCCGCTTTGTGCCAACAGTGACGGCAGAATTGCTCACCCCCCTGGATAGGAAGATGCTGTACCTTAATTTGTGCTTTCTTCTCTCCCTACTGCCTTCGTACGCAGGGCCAGACTTTTCACTAAACTATACCAAAGTGTCATCAAGTCATGTACAGAGAAACTTTGGAATAATATGAACCTCGGCATCTGGGGGTTTCAGGGCGAGCTGAGGGCGCCTGACAGCTCAGCGGATCTGCCTCGCTCGCCGGACGTTGTTCAGATGTCTCCAGGGTGCAAGGGAAGACGGACGCCGTCAGGGTGACGGTTCGGTGGCACGGGTCGGGGGCCGAGCATCCTGCTTGCTCTTGGAAAATGTGACAAAACTACCAATTTCTGAAGCTGGCAGCGGGATAAAATGTTGTTGTTAGCATGACTAAAATCTTCTTTGTGGCAACTTTGAAAGTACTCCAGCTTTCCTAAAAGAGTTAAACTACTCAGATTTGGTCCTGCTGATATATTCACATGAGGTTATACGATCTGAGCAGCATTCGAATCCCTAAAGCTGAATATATAAAATAAAATGAAATTTTGGGCACTCTCTAGGAGGTGAAATGTGGAAAACACTAAGAAATATACTTAATCTCTACCCAGCTGTTCACCAAGAAAAACACAAAATGCTACTGATCCTGTTGACAACGGACCAGGTTGCAAAATACAAGTATCACAGCACCTATAAATCAATGTTGGCAGATCCACACTCATGAAACCACATTTAATTGGGATTTTGATGTTCACCCTGCATAATAGGTGCATAACCTTCAGGAAGAGCAGAAGGAAACAGTGTTCCTCAGATGCGTAAGGGAAGAATGTAAAATATTTCTGGCAGCCTCAAGAATTACTGATTCCACTTGTAGATAAAGATGACCTTTCAACAGAGACCTGGAGAATAAACCCAGCGCATATAATGTACAGTATCTTTCCTGCCTTTTGGCCTGGTATCAGAAGATACAAGCAATGACTGATTTACATTATGAAATTGAATGCCAGCAGCTGCCGATGAAGCTTCTTAGTAAAAGACATTGTTTATGAGCATCAACTCTGCTTCCATGGCATAATCCTGCCAGAAGCCAAACGCTTTCCAGCAGGAGCACCAAATCTGCAGCACCTCGGAGCATCATCTTACAACTGTGGTATAAAATGGGGGCAATGCATATGACTGACTTTGGAGAGATTTAAATGATATTGTTATTGTAAGAGGATAAGGAAGAGAAAGCAAAGTCCCTTTTCATTCTGTTTCTATATCGGTGTAACATCCCTCGAATGAATAGACTTACTCTGATTTGAATAAGAAGGGGTTCAGGCATAATCTGCCCCCTTGTTTTAGAGATGTGCCGTATAAGTAGACTGGAATTGTGGACCTTTAAAAATGAAGATAACGGATAATCTGAAGTTGGTGCCTACATTGCTTTGTAATTCTGATCCGTATGCTGCTGCTGTTGAAGTTAATCATCACATTTGCATGACTATTGGCTGTTATTTCCTGCCAGAATTGATCACAGGGGAGAGCTGTGTTTTGAAGTAAGGGCTCAGCATTCTGGGCAGCTATCCCAAGGTTCACCACTTGTTTCTGCTGTGGGAGCTCTGGAGATTTTTCATGTCCTACCAGAAGATAATCACATTTTTGAACTTGGGAGTCAAAGGGACCAATTCTCAGAGTTTCTCCTGCTTCACCCCACCATCCGTCTTGCTTTCGTGAGCCAGCACCATTTTCAGAGAGCTCTCTGGGAGCATGGAGGAATCATTTGTAAACACTGCTCTTCTCACATGGATAAATAATGAACAGAGTATTGTTCAAAGTCAAGTCCCTAGAAACAGGGTGGAAAAAACACCTAAGGAGACGGAATCTGTCCAACACCGCAATGCTTTTGGAGGAGCAGTGCCCATGAAGGTCAGTCAAGTGGCACTGACAGGTGGCATGGGACAGCGTAAGTGACTTGAGATCACGAACGGTGACAGAACTTTGTATACTCCAAAATCTGTTATCAGTGAAATTTCATCGAATCCCGTGCTGCATTAACCCCGGCTCTGCAGTGAGCCACCTCCCTGGATTGCGCTGCAGCATGATGATGTGGGAAGGAAAACACACAGGGAGATGGTCCTCCTGCCTGGCCGCTGCTCGGACAACTGCTGCCTGGTATGGGGCGGCACGCGGCTGTCCGTGGTGGTGCAAGGCTGCTTGCAGGGAGCCGCTCTCTGCAGGCTGCCAGGCCGAGCGGTGTCCCCGCAGTTGTTACCTGCCTTGTGGGCCTGCGATTTCCCCGCTGTAATGAGGTCACTGGCAGGAATCGCACACCGATTTTTTGGAACCCCATCCCTGGCCTCAGAGCTCAGCAGCTTGGAAGAGTATTTTTCCCCGGTGTGATATGGCCTGGCCGACACCTCTGGGAAGCTCCGTGTCCTTTACGGAGGGTGGTCGGTCTCGTGTGCTCTGCGATACTGTCTTGTTTGTGTGCAAGTACTCTGCATTCACAGAACAGTCCGACTAACCACTTCCTTCAGATGCTGAAGAGGCCGAAGGCTCTGCCTAGAACCTCACGCTGAGCTTCTTGACTTTGCAACAAGTGCCTCTAGAAAGCCCTCCGTTTTAACCGCTAGCCTTTATTTAGTTATCAGCGGCGACATTACAGTCAGGAACAATCCTCTTCAAAGATGCGATAGGCAGAGCGTTTGGGCAAAACTGAAATGCGACTGCCTGGCACTGTCTTTAATAAAGCAAATACTTTAGAGACACTGTGGTAGTTCTCAGCTCGTTTTTTAGATTTAATTTTAGACCTGCAGTACTGGAAACCCAGTAGGCTCCCCGAGCCTTGCACTGGGGCATGAGTAAGGAAGAGAATCTGGCTTGAAAGAAAACAGAGCCGCTGACCATTTCCTTTAGCAGTGGCCAGGAAAAGCGAACCTGAAAAAGCAACCAAACATTTAAAAATGTATTTTCATTTCAATAATCTGAAGTTTCTAGTAAAAAGGGAACTTGATTAAAAAAAAAAAGAAAAGATTTTTTAACCTGTTTTTGTTCCTTTATGGGTAATTCACTGTTCATTTAAATCTTTTGCAAAGAGCACTTCCTGCTGAGCGAGCCCAGAAGACAAAAGAGGTGCAAGGGAAATACTTAAAGGGCTTAAGAAAATCCCGAAGTGCCCGAAAATATTAAAAGCCTGCACAGAACAACGCCGGCTCCGCGGGGGCCGGGGCTTTAGCGCGGGCTGCGAGTGACACGCGACCCCTCCAGCGCCACCCGGCCTCCCCGAGTCGCCACCGCGGCGGGGCGCACGGGGGGCCCCGCGCGGACCCCCCCGCCCGGGCGCGCTGCGCAGGGCGGCCGCGGCGTAAAGTTCCGCCGCTCCCCGCCCGCCCCGTAGGGCCGCCCCTCGCCGTGGCCCCGTGCCGCCGTCGGGCCCCCCCCACCCCCCCTCCGCCTCCCGGGCCGGGCCGGGCCGGGCGGGCAGCGCGGCGGGCGGCGGCGGCGGCGGCAGGTGCCGGGCGAGCCCCGGCCCCGCCGAGGTGAGTGCGGAGCGCGGCGGCGGCGGCGGCGGCGGCGGAGCGCGTCCTCCCCGGCGGCGCCCGGGAGCTGCCCCGGGGCCCGGTCGTCCCCCGTCCTCCCCGCGGGCGGCGGGGACCCGCGCGTCGCGGCCGGACCGGGGGGGCCGCTGGGCCGGGCCGGGCCGGGCCGGGGAGCGGCGGCCGCGGGGCAGGCACGGCGGCGGCCCCGTCCCCGGGGGTCGGTCAGGGGCTCCATCCCCCCGGCACGGCGGGGTGCATCCGCCGGGAGCCGGCGGGACCACGTCGCCGGGGGCCGGCGGGTGCATCCCCCCCCGGGGCCAGCGGGACCCCATTCCTGGGAGTCGATGGGGCACCCCCCCGGGGCCGGCGGGACCCCATCGCCTGGGACCGGTGGGGTGCCCCCCCCGGCTCAGTGGTGTACATCCCCCCGGGGCCGGCAGCATCCCATCGCCTGGGACCGGTGGGGTGCCCCCCCCCGGCTCAGTGGTGTACATCCCCCCGGGGCCGGCAGCATCCCATCGCCTGGGACCGGTGGGGTGCCCCCCCCCGGCTCAGTGGTGTACATCCCCCCGGGGCCGGCGGGACCCCATCGCCTGGGACCGGTGGGGTGCACCCCCCCAGGGTCGGTGATGTGCACGCCCCCGGGGTCGGCGGGACCCCATCCCCCAGGACCGGTGGGATGCACCCCCCCAGGGTCGGTGGGGTTCACGCCCCGTTCTGGGGGCTGCTTGGGGCTCTGCCGACCCGGCGGTACCCGCACGGAGGGCAATGGGCACCATCGCCTGCCGTGCCGCGTTGTGGCATCTCCCCTGCGCTGTGCATTAGCTCGCGTCGTGACTGCATGTGCTAGTGTCCTGCAGTGGGGCAGGACCCAGGGAGGGAGCAAGAGGGGTGGCTTTCACCTAACCCCCCCCCCCCCGCCCCACTCCATTCCCTGTATGCAGCAATCTAATAAAATCAGACAGCATGAAATATCTGGCCCTATTTTTTTTGGAGGGGGGGAAATCATCAGAAAGTAGTTCTCCATGTCATTAAATACTCTTGTCCGCACAAAGCAGGCTGTGATATATGCAGTGTTGTAAGCCCAGGAGCAATTGTGGATGAGATATGTAGGAGGAAAACATCGAGAGCTGACCTCAAATGCTAAAGTTAAACGTGTTGCCTCTCTTCCAGGTGGCCTGGGGTACTCTTATGAAACCTGTCTCGGTTTGTAACTCTCTGACCATTACGCTTTGCGACAGAAAGCTCTGATGCCCCCTTTGCCGGTGCCATAAAGCTATAAATGGGCTTAATATAGCCCATTCTGTTAACCTCAGTTCTTTCCCTCAGTAGCCTTTTAATGAACTGCAACATTCATGAATTTCTCTCAGTGGGTTTTCAGAGCTTCTCTCCGTCTGTCTGGAGAGCGATCGGAGGGGCTGCGCAGCAGGGAAGCACCGGGGAGGGGGCCCGACCCTGAGCTGCCTTCGCTCCCCGCTCCGCTGCGAGCCGTGGGAGGTGGCGGGGGACCAAGGTGAGGGGTGCTGGGCTCTGGCGAACGTGGCTTCAGTGGGGTCAAACATTTGCCGTGACGCGGTGTCGGCTGCCCTGGGCTGCAGCCTGGAGCTGTCAGGGCTTGGACGTGCACTTGGTTCCTGTGAGCAGGCTCTTCTTGTGGGAGCGCTTAGGCACTTTGGTCTGAATGGCTCTATTTTAAGGCAAACTCAGGTGCATGCCCTCTGAAACCCTCGCTTTCGTGTCCTGGATGCACCTACTTGCAAATACTGTGCTAATCCCTCTAGATTACAAACTTGGCCATTTTTAGAGTGGCTTCTCTCTGTCTTGCACATTATTGCACTGGAGGAATTATCTTCTGAGTAGCTAAAGCCCACAGTGCATGGAAGAATTACCTGCAATACTACTAAGGTAATAATTCTGCAAAAAACAAAATGCCTGAAAGCAAACAGAATGTAAAGTGTGTCTTTGAAGCCTTTTTCTCTGTGAAAATACTCAGTGCCTAGCCTAGAGGATATCTATTTTCTTTCACTTTTATAGAACTCAGGAATATTTTACAGAAGTGGGATTCAAATTTTGGGGGATTAAAAGAAGAGCTAGAAGTCTTTCAATTTGCACGACATGGGGCTTTCTTGTGTTCCCTTTACAATTTTGTCAGGTGAATAGGATGCTAAAAACCTTGACACCTGAGTAGATAGTCACACTGACTTCTACACTCATAAGCTTGTGAAGGCAGCAGCTATCTACTATTTGAATATAAATGGCAACTTTGGCGACCAGGCGTACTTTCTGTGGGTGAAGTGGAGTTGCCTATCGGTATGTTGTTGTCACTGGTTGTTTTCTCTTCTCTCTCTCTGTATCCTGTGGATTCTTTAAACCATTAATGGAAATCCTCCGTTCCTCCCAATAACAACGGGACAGATTGCCATGTTGTGCTCCCGTGGGCTGTGTGGCTGGGCACAGCCTCGGAGGTTGGCTGCGGACAAGGGTGCACAAGGCAGAAGTCGGGACTGTGACTCTCCGAATTAAGATGAACTATAATGCAGCAGATCAGGGCAGTCTCTGGCTTCTTCAGACCAAAGGGAACAGTTCGTCCCAGGCACCTCGTCAGGGCTGCTCAGCGGCGAGAAGGACAGACGGAGTCCAGATGTCTTTGGAAAGGCTTACCTAGGAGTTTGGAGAGCCCTGACTTCTCCCATGCTAGAGCCGTAATCTCATGTAGCAGGTATCTACTGCTAGCAGGGCCTGTTTGGAAATGCCAGTGAAATCAAGTCCCTGTGTCTCGAGGGCCAGATTTGAAAGGACTTTCGAGCTGCATGGCTTTATGATATTGCAGTCAGTGTCTTGCTAGTGTTTCTGTAGCTTCATGTAGCTTCAAAGGAGTGGCTTTGGGCAGAAGTCAGGTCTGGCGCAAGAGCGCCTAGTCTGTGTTAGGAGGCAGCATGAGACTTTACTGTAGAGTCCCTCCAAAGATGTGAGGAGTGTTGTGGCCACTTCAAGTGTGTGGCCTCCTCTCTGCTTAAAGGCACGCACGGTCTTGCAATGGCCTTGTTCAGGCTCGGGAGCATGTAGCAGATGCTCACCTTCTTGCAGAGGGAAGGAGTGGACCTAAAACATGCCTTAGCTCAGCTGTGCAAGTTTTGTGGAATGCTTTTTTCGTTTTTTTTTTTTTTTTTTAGGTAAAACTTTTCTTCGCTTACTCCCTTTAAAATCCAAGTAAAGCGACATCTGTGAACTAATAAGTTGTTTTTTTGTTACTATTTTTAATGATAATCTTGTGCAAAGCACACTTCACCGCTTGAAAGCTCAGCTGGGTTGGCCTAAGTCAAAAGCTGTGGATTTTATCCAGGGAAGTGTAAGAAAAGGTCTTATAATGCAGGTACATTTCTAAAATTGTTTCTGAATATTATTACTAAAGTACATTTCTTTGCTATATTTCTACGCATTTCTGTACTAAGTGGTATTCTATCTCTAAATGTTGTTACTGTCTCCAGTATAGGACTTGGTCTTTTGCTTGGTTTCCTGCAGGTGTTGTTAGGTGTTCTGCATAGCGTTCTTCTCCAAAGCAGGGTCAAACCATGTATAAACTCCATTAGACAAATGCAGAATTAAAAAAAAAAAAAAAAAGTTTTAACTGGGCAACATGAAGGCAGGAAATGCAGCGGGTGAGGTTCCAACAGCAGTAGTAACTTGGCTGCAGTACACATCCTGTAAGCTCTTTTATGGCATACATCTCATAACATAACCAGGAATAAGCACATAGATTAAGATATCCAGAGAGAGAGCAGAAAAGAGTGTTTTTCTGAATTTGACCCGCTTGTCCATGTGATAGCTGGCTATTGTGTATCGTCTGGAAAAGCATGGTACTCTCTTACGCCGTGCTGTGCAGTGTGCGCGCTGCTGACTCAGAAGTACCTGACTGCTGATGGAGCAAGAGTAACATCACTGAATGAGTAATGTGGGTTTTGCTGGTGTTGAAACAGTATCCTTTTAATAAACTGTGTTTTGTTCCTTAAGGCCTGAGAGTTGTACTATGATCCTTAAGCATTCCCTGTTCCTTTATTCCCGACGGATGCGGCTGGCCCTGCCGAGCCTGCTGGGGTTGTGACAAAGTGCAGTGGGCTCACTTTGGTGAGTCTCGGCTTTCTCCTCGTATTACCCCTGCGTTACAGTAACAGCTCTTCTGGCTAATTTTTACCAGATCATATACAAAAGTCATTATGTGAATATAGTATTTTAATACAGATCTGCAATGGACCAAGCAATATTGCTCTTTATATTATGTTGTCTTAATTAAAAATTGTGATATTAATGTATTGCACTAAATTGATAAATTTAGCTTGAAGGTCAGATAGTCTAATCTGACCTTCCCCATGTCACAAAACATTATATCTCGTGCAGCTACCACTGCAGCGAGGCTGAAATTTGCATGCAATCTGTTGTCATCTAGGACAGAGTCTGTGGTCTTTCAGCAGCAGCTTCCAGCAATGAAAACGCAGTTTGGGTGAATAAAATTAGCTTGTGGTTATTCTCTGGAATAAAATAATTATTCTTTTATGGTTAAAAAGGGCTCCTAATCTAATACCAATACACTGATATTGCTGTCTTGTTTTTTGACATTATAAAGCTTTGCAAGGGAGATGGGAACAGCAAAATTGGGAGGCTCTGGAATTCCACAATCTAATATTTCTTCTATTATACCTGCCTAATTGGAACGGCTCCTCTTCGGTGCAGCCTCCCAAATATGCTGCTAGAGCACTGTCGTAAGCTATGCCAGTTGTGCTTTAATTTCATTATAATTTGATTTGGCCAGCATTTTTTTAACTTTCTCTGCAGTGTTATACAGTTTGCAAAGGGGATTAGTACTCTGGGTGGGTTGCAGTATTTATTGTGTGTGCTTAATCTAAATTGCTCTTGAAATGGAATTGTATTAAGCTAATTTGACAAAACTTTGAAATGACAGTAAGGCTACTTCTGATAATTGATTTTTTTTCCAAGTGAGTAATTGTGCACATTAAAATTATCACGATCCTCACAGTCAGAATGGTTCAAATCAAACAGACGGTCTGGATCCCACTGGGTTTTGACTTTGACTGGTTTTGACTTGGGCCATTTTTGCTTAGTGGAAAGCGAAGGTAGGCACTGCTTTGGGGTGCCATTATGGTGAATGATCAGGTGTCTTCTCGAAAATGTAGCAGTACCTCTCATGATTTGTGCTGTGGGAATTTCCAGAAGGAGCAGGATTGAAAAATGGGGAAAGTGTAGAAAGCAGAGTCTCTAACTATATTAAAGACCTGTGAAACTTGTGCCATTCCACAAAAAAAAAAAAAAAAAAGGCATAATTTTATAGAGTGGAGCCATCACCCCTGTCTCAGACCGGGGAAAAACCTATTCAGTATTATATTTTTATCATATACAACACAAAGACTTTTGCTGTGCTGTTTAAAATCCAGACTTCTTTCAGCCTGTGTTCTGCCGTGATGTTTTCATCCAAAATGGACTGCTGAGTCTGACTATAGCAATCTGAAAAAAACACCCTAACCTTCCTTCCTGACACTTCAATTGTAACATCCACTATGTGAAACTAGGGCATAAATGCATTAACGCTTGTCACTGGGAAGAAAATCCTAAATGTGATGGGGACCAGAAGAGAGTGATTCTTAGATTCATGATATAAATTGGTTCATTATTTATTTCAATCAAAGGCTGTAGGTGCTGTTATAATGAAAAATTAAAGTGCACTTTGCAGAATAAATGCGAGCTGACACTGTGCCAGCCCAAAAGCATTCCTGACCTACAAAACGAAGGAGAGCTTTTATGCTCGCTTCGCTCTTTGCAAAATCCTGGATAAACAAACTTTGGCCAGAGGTTTGACAGAGGTCGGCCCAATTAAACCACCGGTGCGGAGCCCACTCTGTTTTCTGCTGCCGTCCAGTGAAAACATCCTGCCGTTGCCTCCCAGGTGTTACAGGTCTACGCAACAGCAGCCCAGCTGCTCGGCCGCCTGTAAATACTTTGGCGTCTTCACTAGATATCATCTTACCAGTACCAGCATCCTATTTGCAAGTTATCTGTAAGTTTAGGAGCAGTCTGTGTCCCAGCCTCAGCTTTCCGGGACAGACTAGTAAGATACAGCTTGTGCCCTCTTGGACCAGAGTTTCTCCAGACTTTCAACTATACAAATGTAGTAGTGTATAAATCAGTGATCTGACCACAAGTAAGGGTTAACACACTGCTACGTTCTCCACTCCTGCAGCAAAAGCGACCTCCCAGTTGTGCGGGGTAAGTTTAACTTTAATATCGAGGTATAAATTTTAGTAGTCTTGGTGGACTTGGGATGACCAAGGAATGTGATCTATTAAGATATTTATGTCTTTCTCAGCACAATCAAAGATCAAAAGGGGACTTCAAAACAGTATGGATTTTGAGAGAGTTTGCATCCAAAGGCTGTGCCAAAACACACAAAAAAAAGGCTTTGTTTATTTAATGCAAGCCTAAAGCTCTGATGGAAACAGTACAGCCTGAGCAGCCTGTCTCTGCTCCCTCGGCTGGTGGTGCCGGCGGCAGCCACCTCTGCTAGCAGCATGGCCCGGCCGTCACAGCACCGTTCATCTGGGCTGGCAGGAACGCTGCTGGCCACTGACCTCGGAGTAAAGACTGAAGTCCCTGTCTCATCTGCACTCAAGTCCCAATTTGAAGGATGTCAGATGACAAGTGGGACAGGTATTAAACATTAACCAGCTGCTCTGCTTTAAAATATTAATCCTGATCTCGTGCTCTTACCTGTTTCCCAATAGGACTGGCTTTGAAGGACTTGAGACTTTCACAAGTGATGAATTTACCTATCTCTTGGTCTTCTGTATCCCAAATCTGCAGTGCTGTTTTTCAGCTCTTGAGCACTCGCAGGTATTTCTGCTGGGAACGTACTCACCATGTTTATCTGTGAATAGAAACAAGTGGGTGGGCTGACTTTAAGCCAAGCTGCAATTGCCTTCCAGGCTCCCAGCAGCACAGATTATATTACCCTTCCTTTAATCATCTTCCCCACCCTTTAACCTTCTACTCTTTGCAGCAGAAAAGCAAAGCATCTCACCCTCTCTGCTGAGCAGCCTTTCTCCATCAGCTTTATATTCAGGTCCTCCACTTGATGCTGAGGAACTGAGCAAGGAAATGTCTTCTTCAGTGTAATGGGGCTTGGGCTCTGGGCTGGGATGTGGCCCACCTCATTCAGCAGCAATCCATCTCCTCTCTTGTATGGAGTAACAGACCTCCCACTCTTTCTCCTCTGAATGAAACCACAAGCATTTCCATACTGGATGTGTGTCCTGGAGCTCATCTGGAAATAAATCAATGCAGCAAACAAATGGGTGGCACTGCTCTGGGGAGCCCAGT